>NC_140956.1:94804277-97256777 GCF_014529385.1 Adiantum capillus-veneris | reverse complement strand
GAGTGGCTGCGGTAATTCTCCAATTGGAGAATGAAGGAGGAAGAAATTGAAGAAGCTACCGGAATACTCCATCGTCAACATCCTGGAAGTAAGTTCTCCATCACGCATATCTCATTCTAACCATGAATCAAGAGCCACCAGAGGGAGGGTAGTAGGCTGCTCTCATTGCCATCACCCATCGCACTCTATCAATGAATGTCATCAATGGAAGTAAAGCAGAAGAGAAAATCCTCTACATTGACATCCACCGCAAATAAATCATCCATTTTAAGGAAGGAAAGAGGTTAGTAAAGCCTCTCTTCCCCAAGGAATCTAAAAATAGAAGTGTAGCCTCTGCTCCTAAGTGGCCCAAAGGGGCTGCTCGTGCCAAGGGAAAAAGAGGGTTAGGCCAATCCTAAATCACATGACCCCCAAGGAAGAAGAAACACCTGGCCATGTGAGTGCTTCGCGTTTGGCTCTGGAAAGTAGAATCATGCCTAGGCTGCTAGAAAGAAAGTCATCCAAGGAAAAGCGGCAAAAGATCACCTATCCATTTGCAGCGTGCATGCGAGTGCTGTCAGTTCACTTCGACAACCCCAAAGTAAAGGTGATAAGGAGGTTCCCATGCCCTAGAGAGTAGTGGTTTGACTATTGTCCTTGCTGTTTTGGAAGGCGGGTAGAGGGCTTTCCTCCTCTCCCGTACAGCTTGCTTTGAAGAAACTGTCTACCACTGGTGAAACCTAGTGGGCCAAAGATGAGCTACAATCAAATGGTGTGGAATTCATGCAGCGAGCCGATTACGGTAACTACTTGTAACTACTGCTAGCTAAAAGGCTAGGAGTGGTCAAACATGTCGCCATCACTCCATACATGCTGAGAAGTGAAGTGAAGGTGGAGCCTATGAAGGGCAATGACCTCCTGTGGATGTGCCAACTTGTCAACACCGGCATGGTAAGGGTATAAGTGAGTACTCTACACTCTATGCGTCATGGATAATGGACCAATCGCTTTTCCATTTAGATTTTTTCAACACATGCACGTACATATATATGTAGATAGAAAGATCTTCTATCAGAAAAAAATTGTGTTTTTGTTTGGTGTTGTGGTGCTAGGAGAGATCCTTAGCTCCCCAAATTCCCTTATCCTCCCCGTGTTGGATTACCATCACTCCTTTAATGTTTCAATTTTCATATTGTTTTGATCTATCCACCCAACCTTGTAAGAAGCCGCTATAAGCCGCTAAGCTACTTGTGTTTAAGAGAAAAAAAGGAAAAAAAAGTTTGAAAATCGTGTTTTGCAATGGTAAAAATTTCCTTCCCAACCTTCATGGATAAGGTGGGGGAAGATGCTTCGGAATTTCTAGATAATCTTGAAGTAGCATGTGTCGTCTTTGGAAGGGATGACGATGCTTCGCGTCTGTGTATTTTTCCACTGTTAATGAAAGTGGAAGCAAGATCATGGTACAATGCATTGGTGCAAGCCACCAAGGAGAGTGGGACTTGCTAAGAGTAGCATTTCTAAGGCACTTTAGAGAAGGCACGACATTGGAAAAATTGTGGCAATTTTTGATGGAGCTGAAGCAAGGAATTATGGCTGAATATGCAACATACAAATTGAAGTTCGTGGATCTATGGGGACGAAGGGTTGCATCGTCAAGGGAGGGAAAATGGGCACCCAATTTCCTCAAGAAAAACCGATTCGTGGCTCGTTTATGGCCAATTCTTAAAGAGAAGGTGAAGGGAAGGCTTCCTGCTACGTATGAAGTAGCAGTTGAAGTATTCTGTTCCACCTTAAAGATCTACAAGCCAGAACTATCGAGGAAGAGGAACCTTGGGTAGGGCCCAACCACACCTAGACGCACCTGTAGCAGCAGTCCAGAGGAATCAGCCCATAGGGACCTCGGCTGAAGATCAACAAGACCTGCTCAACCAAATCACCAACCAATTAGAGAATCTTTTAGTACATCTAGTGCAGCAAGTGCATGCACCTTCTAGAAATCTAGATCAAGGAAGAGGACATCAAAGACAGAATCAGAACTACCATTGTAACAACTGTGGAGAGGACATCATGTACTAATGTCCTCATCCAAGAAGGCAGAACTTCAATAGAGGAGTAAGGCAGAATCAGATTTCTCAACCAAGGGTGAGGCCACCACCGCCTAGAGCAATGGTTACAATTGAAAGCGCTAATGGGAAGATTCTCAAAATGCTCATGAAGTATGTGTACAATCATGAAGTGTGGGAGGTTAATCTTGATAGGTGTTTGTGTGCTTACAAGACTTCTTATAAAGTTGCTACTAGATTTACTCCATACGAGTTGGTTTATGATAAAGAGGTGGCATTTCCAATGCATGTCCAATTAGGTGCATTGAAGGATATGTGGCGTATTGACAAATCTCATCATGATGTTTTGCAAGACATGATTACTTCTCTTGAAGCTTTAAAGATGGACAGGGAGGCTGCAACAAACTTTTATGTCAAGCAGCGAGAGAAGAGAATTGCAAAGTTCAACCAACATTTGCCAAAGAAGCAAATAAAGAAGGGTGATTTAGTGATGAACTATACAAGCTATCTCAACTTCACTTTTCAAAAGAAGTTCAAGAAAAAAGTGGATGATGCCGTACAAGGTGCATCGAGTTTTTCCCGATGGTACAAGTACCAATTGATGGGGGTGAATGGTAGAACTCTCAAACACAAGGTAGACGGCGTGCATCTGAAGCTTTATTTTGAAAGGGAGTTGGTGCTGCTATGCACCAAGTGATAGGCGAGGGAGTCGGGAAACCCACCTAAACATGAGCTGTAGTCATCAAGAATAAAACTTTGTACATATGATAGTAGTTTTAGTGTTTGCTCAAAGTTTTTTCTAGTTTTGCAGTTTCCAAGTTCAATAAGCATCTCTTGTAGTTGACCATAAAAATGTTCAACAAAGGGGTCGGGCAATGATGGTGCGGCTTAAGTTGGTCAGTGCTATGAAAAGGGCAAGCATGTGGTTGCAATTGTGTATAAATTATGAGGCTATTTGGGCCAAGAATGCTCTATGTGGTGCCTACTAAAGGTGGCTGATCATAGAGTTCAAAGTGTTGAAATGGGATTTCCAAGTGGGGTCCTTGAAGTTCTCCAAGCTTGTCTAGACGAGCCGCTCTTCCATCGTAGCTACGAGGTGCACGATATTGTAGTTTGAAGGTGGAGGTGGTTTGTAGATCCCCACCGGGATGTACAAGTGTGAAAAGGCTTTGAAGTGTATGTGATGGTGCTAGATCTGCAATTCTTGATTTGTGGAACATGTCGATCTTTTTGGATCAAAAACCACAGTCCAAACAGCCAAGTTATGAGCATTTGAATTTTTGTTGGAGGCCACTCGTGTGCCATTTTGGTCACCTCAAAAAATGTGCCATCAAAAGTTGTTTTGAGCTTGCTAGGGTCCTTTGGAGAGATAGTATGGAGTATATGAAGCTAGCTAAAAGTGGCAGACTGTCAAACAGAGCTACGACCGCAAAGATATCTCTAGTTGAATTTGGTGGAAAGTAGCGACGATGGGGAATCATATGTTTTTTTTTTCCATTTTGTGACTCGCCGTTAAAGGCTACAAAGAAGTCAAAATGTAGAGTGCGTATTGGGAGTCAGAGACAAGAAACCAAGCTTTTGGTCGGTTTCTACAAGTGTTCCATTTCACAAGTGAGCAGAAAATGGGAGGTTGCTAAATTTGGGTCAAAAACGGTTTTTACCTTGTGCTTGGTGGGGAATTTTTGGAGGTTTTTGGAAGCAACTCCTGGCGGACCGCCATGTGGAGGCATGGTTGAGTGTGGGCAGGATGTACAAGTGTATATATAGAGATTGAAGGCTTGGTCATTTGTATCCAAAGGGAGAGAGAGAGGATCTCCCATGGAGCTCTCTCCTCCCCCCTCGTGGGCATGCTACGCAAGTGGCATAGTTGGTGTCCATAGGCGGCAGTGGGCCATCTATGGCGTGGGCTGGCCGATGATGATGCTGACCATTGGTTTTGCATGCAATTTGGTGTCACCTTTAAGGAATTATTCACGGGAGTCTTTGAGCCTCCCTCCTTTTTTGGAGGAGGCTAATTCCCCCCCCCCCCCCCCCCCCCCCCCGCCGTCGATAGCAATGTTGCGATCGCTAGGAGGGTGAGGGTGTGCTCATATGAGGACTGAAGAGGGGCTGAATGAAAAGAACTATGAAGTGTCAGGAAAAGGGGCACCACCCTCCAAAAAGATGTGATTTCCATGCAATACTACTAAGGAAACTCCTCGACATCTCAAACACTTGTGATGGAGAAAAAAATACTAAAATTGGAATTGCCTCCCCTATAAGGGGCTTTTGTTGGACAATTTAGGGGCTTTTTGGAGCTAGTGAAGTCTACAAAGAAGTTTTTTGAAGGTTGGAAGGACTATGCAATTTTTTTTGTGATTGAATCAAGCTCATTGTGCCCCCTCTGTTGTCTATCCCCCCACCCCCTCTTCTCCTCCTACTGCTCTTTGGTGTGACGGTGCCGGTGTGGAAGTGTGTTCCCTGGACCGCTTGTGGTGCACACACACACACACACACACACCTAGAGAGAGAGAGAGAGAGAGAGAGAGAGAGAGAGAGAGAGAGAGAGAGAGAGAGAGAGAGAGAGAGAGAGAGAGAGAGAGAGAGAGAGAGAGAGAGAGAGAGAGAGAGAGAGAGAGAGAGAGAGAGAGAGAGAGAGAGAGAGAGAGAGAGAGATTGTGTGTGGTTGTGGCTTGTGTGATAGAAACAATATAGGTGGTGCATGGTTGTTGATTCCCAAGGGTGCATTTGTGTTTGTCGACGTGAGTGCTTTCTTAAAACTATCTTTTAAAGGTGTTTCTGAGAGAAGTGGAGTTCTGTGAGTGCCTTGGGCTATAGCGAGGCAACTTGGCATGTTTTTGAGAGTGTTCCCATTCCCCCTCTCTAACGTATCTATACCTTGGTAGGAAGACTCAAGAAGAGGTCTTGGTCTGTGACTTCAGCTTCTTTAACCCCATGCCCTTTAACTTTAGAGAGAGGCTAAACCCTTTGTACAATCATATCTTTGAGGAAAATAATAGTACATCAGTGGAATATTCCATACCGCTACGGTCCATCACCAAGAGCCCCTATCATTCTTTGTTTCAGTGACGCAGCGTGTCGGAGCATCGACAACTGATTCCCCCATAGACCTCAATTTGAACACCATCATCGTGCTTGACCCCTTGGGTGAGGCCACCCTATAATGGAGGTAGCCCTTTGTGCACCCTAAGAAGCCTTGGATGGTTGGCACATTGAAGCAAATCCATAGCTATTGGGGGGTCCCCACTCTCTTGCAGATCCACCATGGGGTTGAGTGGTGGTGAAATAGCACAGGCGGGTCAAGAAAGTTTCCACTCAAGGTGGTCAAAGTTATCCTAGCATCATCTCCTTGAGAAGCACAAATTTCATGGGCAGTGACTCTCACCCTCTTGGGTTCCCTGAGCGTCCTACTGGTCTATGTGTGGTGGGAACATGATGAACTTAAGAATAGAGGGGTTGCGCAACCCAATGTAGCCACGCACAAAAACTTGCTTGGGTGTACCATTTACATTTCCAAGGAGAACTATCAAGGAGAGCTAGCCTGACAAAAGGCTTTAGGTAATCATGCAAGGTGTGAGGCATGATCTTGATGGAGGGCTCCTCCATTGTAACTGGAGTGACCTAAGGGGCAATATATTTATTTGATGAGGCCCCCTTTAAGCTCTAGGAAGGGGAGGTAATAACCGTGACTTGCTACTATGGACTCATGTCCTTGGGGAGGGGAGTGAATTATCCCTTGTGGATGGACTTTGAGATGATTTGGTGGCCTTTGGGTCCCATTGAGATTAAGGGGTATCAAATGACGTTTCAACTCTCTAGTGGGAAAAGCTATCAAATCCCGTTGGTGGGAAAATACAGCAACACGAGGGGTCACAAACATGTCTAGAAGGTCCTTCAAGAGGTGGCAAAGAAGCAACCATGTCAAGTTTCTGCAAACACAACAAACTGGCAAAATTTAGATGCCCAAAAGGTGCATGCTAGAGTTTGGCATTTGAAATAGCCTTTGATTCAAAGTACCAAACATGTGACTCTTCAGTAATAACTGACATACATGCATAATGGAAACAAGGATCATAAGTATACTTTTCACTAAATGCCCACTATGCATCTACATGAGCATCAGTGATCACAATTTCCATTTGTAGAAGAATCTACAAAAGCTAACTGGTAGTAGATCCAACCTCTTTCTTCTTGACCTCTTTTGCCTTCAAGTTAGGACATAGCTTAATCAAGTAATCATTAGCCTTGCAACTTATTATTGTCTTTTTCACCAAAATTCCTCGACAAGTTATTGCCATTAGAAGCACTAGATACAGGTGATTAGTTACTCACCGAAGAACCATGGAAAGTGGGTGCATTGTTCTTACCACCTTTTCTTTGAGTAGCGATAAAAGCATGTTCAAATACATGTTGTTTAGTTATGTTCTTCCAAAGTGAATCTTTAGTTGTAATATCAATGTGCATAATGCTGCATCAAATTTGACAGCTTGAGGGTATTCTTAAGTCATAAGTCTCCAAGTACTAGCAAATTCTGGTAAGAGTCTCGCAAGGCATCAAGAATAGCCTACACAAGTGAATTGTCAAAAATTACTTCACCTGCAAAAATGAGTAGCTCATTTTTGATATCCTTGATACTAGCAAGAAAAAGTGTCCATGTCATATTCCTCTTGCATACGCTTCAACTCTAGATTGTTACATAGAAATGCAAGTTTAGCCTCATTGCGACTTGCATAAAGACCAACCAGAGTATCCCAATCTCTTTTGATGATTTTGCTGAGCAAACGTGAGGATTAATAGTGTGCTTCGTAGATAATGCAATCAATCTATGAGCCTGCAATGTATAACATCCCAATGAGATTGCTTAGCTATAGGTAAAACAACTCTAGAAACAAGAGACCTACTAGAACCTGCAACATCCTCAACCAAGATTGTATCGGTACAAGGCAATGTACATCAATGCCCTACACAAAATTCTAGATGCCCTTTGACACAAGAACACATATCATCATCTATGCCCACATTGGATAGTTATCCCCATCCAATTTTTCCTAAGCAACAAACAACTTGAAAATATATGTGTCCTTGTCAGCCATGGTGAGTGACTGCACCTGATGTGAAAACTGTTTCAAAAGAGGAAAAACAAAGAAGGACTAACATGTGATATGTAGAAAAACCCAAAGAGGACTATAAGGGATCTCTTCTATAAAAAATTGGAGTGACAAAAAATTTGCACAAAAGGTAAAAGTTGCTTGTGCAATCCTGTTTGTAGTGGAAATGGAGGCCAAAATGAGCTCGAATCAAAATTTTGAGTAGAACGAGCTCAAGGAGCCTCCCAAAGTATTGGTTGACCTATTGATACTCACCAAATCTCACAAAAAACAAGGAAAGTGAGCAAGGGGATACTGGCGATGCTAGCACCTTTGACCTACAAACTAAAACTCTGATCGATCTATACACATGCTACACATACGACGTGGGCTGGTTAGATGTTGTACAATCCACGTCTAGTGCCACCAGTCTAGAGGAGTAGTAACATATGGTCTATGATGTCATCCATACGATGGTCCAATTGGAGATGCAAAATAAAGGTATTGTCCTTTAACAGGTCTTATAAGACTCCTGAATACAACCAAGGCCAAACAAACAACAAACCCTATCTTAAATGGAGACTCTTTTAGTGAGTCCCATGGATCCATTGTATGTTGTTTCTCATGGAGTCTCAATGGAGTTGGAGCCCACAAGTAGTACCTTTAGTTTCCTATACATAGCTCAATGTTATATTGGAGACCATTATACTCTAGTGATGAGCATCTTGATCATTAGTATTGCACTGCTTCCTAGTAGCATAAGGCCTACAATAATGTTTATAAGTGTGCATCAATCATATGTACCCATTGCTGCCACTCATGCTCATGTATCTCCTACAACCCTTATTATTCCAATGGCTTATGCTTCATGATCACATTATCCGAGATCTTATTGAAGTGGATCCATGATAATTAACAATAACCTGCCATATCTTGCATCTGCTATGCCTAGGGCCACACTTATGAACTTTGGATTGCCCTTTGGAACAATGCCATACCAAACTTGGGACCCAAGTTTAAGGTAAACTCCATCTTCATCCACTCATGTGTGCAAGCACTCTTACACTTTGACAGCCATGTTAAAGGAAGCCCAAAAACTCCATGCATGTCACCCACCTAGCAGCCTATGTGTCAATAAGCTACACCACCCTCCATGCCTATACATATGAGGTTGTTTGTAAATGATTTCTTATCTATAAAAGTGCATCCTTTTTTATCATGAATGGCTCTCTTGTTTTTGTGGCCTTAACCTATCAAGTGGTTTGAGAGCGTGTTTAGGTTCTGGGCTATTTAGGCATAATTATTCCCTATGCTAGACCAAGTGAGTTCATCTCCTTGCTCATCTTGGTTAAATAAAATTCCTTTGCATTAAGCATGTAAGTTGCATTAGTAATTTCTAATCTATTTGTGAACCACTAGTAGTGCTTGAGCATGTACGTCTAACGTGCCACTACTCTTCACTGATGTGTGTTTGAATAGACTTCTCTAGGAGGTAACTTACTTCGTGCCCAAGATTGGATTTTATTTTCTCTCCTCTTCCAATAATCACCTTGAGTAGTGAGGTTGCGATTAATCTTGTGGGAAGTATTTCTTAATTGAGGAGAATCCCTATTTAGGACCTTTTCACATACAAACATAAGGTGGATAAGAAGGCGAACAAGAGCACAAAGGTGAACTACAAAGCAGCAAAGGCCAAGCACATCGCACAAGAAGATTTAAAAATTTTCTCATGTAGGAAAAGGGAGACTTTTTCAGTGTTTTTCATACAATGCATAACATCATGAGATTCTGCTTGGGAGGCACCACATACCTAGCTAGGTACGATTGGGGTCAGGGGACCATGAGCTTGTGCTGGGGAGGCACCACATACCTAGCTAGGTATGCCGTGCCTCCCTCACAGAAGCTCATGATGTTGCGTTAAGTCATAATGTGGGAATTATTGTGAGAATCTGTCCAAAACTTCTTGTGATATCGCAGTTCTATTTCATTGTGCAATACACCTACTCATGCTACCTTAATAGCTTTGGCCTCAGCTCATCATCGCTAGCTCGCAACCACTTTGAGGCCCTGGCTTGTGCTTGCCAAGATTTCCTGCCGAGGATATCTTGCCTGCTTTACCTTGACCACTGGACCAAGCACTCATTCGAGTGTCGTACATCTTCAACGACCATCATGAAACCATGGGCGGCTAGGCTCTTTGCTGAACGCCTCATACAAAGACAGTCTTTGGAGGTTCTTCAATGGCAGTGCCAGCCACCCGGACACGTTCATCTTCAACATCGGCGCAAACCTGTCAGAAGCACTCTTCGTCATCTGCAGCCCTGCAGTCATCTTTGTCACCTGCGCTCGACTCCTTCTTGACACCGGTAAATCTCCACCTCAATTAAAGTGCCAATATCTTTTTTCTTTTATTTGGAGTTTGTGTTTCAATTTTTCTCAAGCCCACAAAGTTTCTTTGCAAAGGCTCTCAAGCCTTTTATTTCTTGGACTTGGGGACACTCCCACTGGTTGAAACTCTCCCAATACCACAAGTCGCAAGCACATCTCAATGGTAATGCATGCACATGAGGAAATATATGTCATACTTGTGCACAAAGGCCTTGCACACATGTACATGGATTTGAAGTCCACTACCAGGAGTCAAGCTGACGACGTGGAGATATCAAGTTGCCACCAAGGCCGAGATTATTGGCATAGCAAGTAAGCTTTTCTACAACCACCACTACAACAATCTGAATAGATGTGGCCACCTGGTTTCGAACCTAATGAAGGAATCGACAAAAACGACATCAACCAAACGTATAGGGCATACGCACAAAAACTTGTCAATAAAGTAATCAATTTCTAAAACAATGTAGGGGCTTAGACACTGGTCCATATGGACTAAGACCTAGCCTAAAAACTCTATTTTATGAATGTATCCAAGTGTGAACCAAGCATGAGGTATCTATGTAGAACCATGTCTTGATGCATCCAAATGTGATCTCATGTGTCCTAAGGATGTTCTTCTGAACCATGAGCTAATGTATCCATTGTTGAGAGGAACTTCTGATGGGTCTATGAAACTACTGGCGAAGAGGGAACAAAGAAGCGTTCAAAAGAGGATGGCATGAATGTGTTGACAAGCACAAGCGAGAAACGGACCCGACGACTTCTACACGAGGACTGTGCACACCGAACTCGTCACGGGAAGTGAACAAGGGGCACCACCTAGCTTTGAACGGCTAGGACGCAGACATTAGTGATTAAGATAACACTAATACTACACACGGAGGGAGAGAGAGAGAGAGAGAGAGAGAGAGAGAGAGAGAGAGAGAGAGAGAGAGAGAGAGAGAGAGAGTTCTATTATTGTCCTCGGAGGTCAAATATGACCTATGGGACCAAATGAACATGTCACATGGTGTGAGTGGAGGTCATAAGTGACTCTCGATGCTTAAAAATGGCTGAGATGAGCATCGCAATAGAGAGTCCACATCGTGGTTGGGAGAGGAAGGTATGTAGGGAGAGCTCATGGCTGAATATATGGGGAAAAGAGGACCGAATGTGGTCAAAAGCTGAACACTCAAGTAGTGTGTGGTACTCACTCTCTCGCACTTGACGAGGGCATAAGGTGCAAAGTCAATGAGACTCCTCGCCAGTGTCCCAACGTCCTGTCTCACAGCGTAGAGAATGGGAGCTAACACGAATGGAGGCAATGGTGCGGAGCGCACTCAATGGGACAGGCTCAAGGATGTAGGGATGGGTTCGGTTACCGCGCTCGGAGAAGAAGAGAGATTTGTAGTTTGGGGCAATGTGTGTGGTGTAATGGCTGAAGCGAGAACCTCTGGATTTCTCCCAAGTCATGATACATTGGCGTTGTAAGAAGGCCTCATTAACTTGGGAGTCGATTGACGTATCCTTGACCAAGTGACATGCATCCCATTTTTCTTGATGTCAAGCATCCACCCCGAACTTAGTATTTTACTCTTGCATGTCTTTTGGACCTTTTGACTTGCTTCATATGCGATTCTAGGAAGTCGATACAAAAAAGGCTACGTTGTGTCTTAAGCATGTACTCCACAACCCTTTGCATGCCCAAGACCTCAATGGGAAGCGATCCGGATTCAAGAAGTAAGAGCATGTAGGGTGTTTGTGTTTTAACTTAGAAAAAGTTGGTGAGAAAACGCTTTTGGACATTCTCAAACTCTTTCCAAGTAGACTTCCCGATGCTACCACCCCACACCTCCACTCCATAAAGAAGCACCGGTGTCACCAATGTGTCAAAGAGGTACTTTTTGAGAGCCCAACACTTGATCTCTCCAGCATTGCACATGTTCTCAAATGCATAATAAACCCTCTTTCCGAATTTCAAGCGACACATTGTGCAATCCTTCCATCTATGATTGGATGGAACCTCAAGGCCAAGGCACTTGAAGCTATCTACCACTTCAAGTTGCTCATTGTTGTATACAATGCATGGATTTTTATTGTTGAGGGTCTTTACAAGCATAACCTTGGTTTTGGATCCATTCACGATCAGCCCGCTATGTAGGCAAAAGCGTTCCAAGACACTCATAAGCTTTTGTGCATCTTCTAAGGTATGTGCCAAGAGCACTACATCATCGGCATAAAGCAAAAGCATGATCACCGCATTTTCGATCTTAACCTCTTCTATGCCTTCTTGTTGCATAAAATCAAGAACCATGCATTCCAATTCATCAATGAGTAGCCCAAAGAGGGTTGGGGAAAGTGGGCATCCTTGTTTGGCACCAATGGTGCTTGCAAAAAATTCTGAAATTCCATCTCCCATACGTAGTCTACATATCACTTTTTGGTAGATGTGAAAGACTGCTACATAAATTCTCCTAGCACTTGAAGGCTTTGCATACGTCTCCAAAGATTTTCTCACGGTACCATGTCAAAAGCTTTCTTGAAATCCACAAAGCAACAATACAACTTTTTTCCTTTCAATTGAAACACTTCCATAAGAACTCGAAGAGTGACAAGGTGATCAATAGTGCTATGATGCTTTCAAAAACCTGCTTGGCCTAGCGCACGTTTGCCGTTCTTTTTAGCCCATTCACTAATCTTCATCTCCATGATACATCCAAATAACTTTGCCATCAAAGAACCAACCATTATAGTGCGATAGTTGTTCACATTGTTTACATCTCCTCTTTTGTGCAAAGGTTTGATCCAATTTTCACTCCAATCATGAGGCATGCCATGCTGAAGTGCAAGGCTAAACATATCACATATCCAATATCGTGTTTTCTTGCTTGTCCATTTAATCATTTCAGCCTTGACACCTTGAAGGTCCCCTGCCTCGCAGGTAGCAAGTTTCTCAAGCATGCAATATACATCTTCAATGGTAAAGAAGGGAGGCATAAACGGAAGGGAGCTACAACACTCGATATTATCAACACTGGGTTGTTTATAGAGGTTCTTGCAATGCGTATACATATCCTCAAGAGTCAAGTCACCAAAGCTCTCAACACGCTTGTCTTTTAGATTTTGCCAAAACTTGCCACATGCATGTGCTTTCTCTTGCGCTAAAAGAAGTTGTTTTTTGACTTTCCACCTTCTGCTCTTTTTTTGAACAAGTGCTTTGTATGTGTGTGAATGTTCCAAGTAACCTTCCTTGTCTTTGCTTGCATCCAACCTTATCAAGTATTTTTGGGCTTGACTACATTCCATGTCGAACCATTTCTTCTTAGTGCTGCCTTTCTTAGATCTTTTGCAAGACATGTGTTTCACCAAAAGCATTCTCTTACACAAGAGAAAATTACTTCTTTGAAAAATTTCCACTTGCATTCTAATGTTGGGCTCTCTTGATGCTCTATCATGCTTAACATTTGGTCCACCATATCAACATATATAAGTGCTCATTTGAAGTCTAGATGTAGGTACGAATGATTAACATTAGGATTGGAGGCTACATGCTCAGGTCTTTTACCACACTTGAGGTCAATACATAACATCTTATGATCCGATTCCGGATTCCATTCACCAAGTGTAAAGCTTTGTATGCATTCTATAGTGGCTTCCAAAAACAACATATAGTCGATCACACTATCACTGTTGTGCTTTCTACATGTAAAGTCATTGGTGTTTTGCCATAAAGATACACCATTTGCAATGAGCATTCCGATACTATTGCACATATGTAGAAGTGACTTTCCATAGTGATCGAATTCTTTTGCATCATTAGAACTTCGATTATACATGTATGAGTCATCCATTCTTCGTGAGACATGCGGCATGTCAACTTGTTGTGTCGTGTTGTAACCTATTTGTGCGAGCATTCATGTCTCCAAAGACAATGACTTCATCTTGGTCCTTGTAATGCGCAATGTCTTCCTCTTGTTTAACAAAGGGCTGATCTCTATCCATATCCAAGCGCGCATAAAAGTTGGAGTCATAGTGAGGAATGTAGCAACCAACCACAAACATGACTTGACCTTTGGTGGGCTGATTTTCACCCATAAGTAGCGTTTATACTTATCTTCTTTGACAATGGAAACATCTTTTAAACCCTTTTTGATCATACATGCTACGTCTCCTTGGCCTCTACGTTGCTTTGCATTTTTGGTCCACATCAAAGAATGCATATCATATTTGTCAAATCCAAGAATTTGTTGTGCATCATGCTCCCATGTTTTGACAAGAAGTATCACATCGGAGTCATTGGTAAGCTCATCAATGCCAATTCCCGCATTCCATGGATAGCCGTTACAATTCCAAAAGCTTATTCGCAAGCATGAGTTGGTCTCATAGATCATGTATCCCTATTTGTTGGGTGGACTTGCATCCTCCTCAAGTGAATTTTCTTCTTGAGATGACACCTTGACCTTCTTGGTTCTTTCCTCATATGATTTGCGACGTACATTACCCGTTTCTTTGAGGTAGATCCAAATATTGTCAAGGATGATCTTTACCTCATTAGCCATGGTACATACAATAGGTCTTTCTCCTGAGTGAGGGACTCCTTGTTTTCCAACTCAATGTGCACCATAAGCCATGATTCCATACATGCCAAAGTGTGTAGCAAAAAAATCTTCAATAGCAACCGCAAGAGATTGGGGTGTTTCCATGCTTTCCTCCTTGATTCCACGAATGACGATGTTCTTTGAGCGTTTTTGTCGTTCTTGCAATTCTTGAGTGTCCACATTCTCTACATTCTTTGCTTGGACAACGGATTGCATGATAGGAGATGTAGAAACAACATTATCCTTACATATATCAGTCCATGATTTGAATGCATTTCTCATCTCACATACATCATGTCATATTGTATTTATCATTTCCTCTTTCAATACATGATCACTCTCAACTTTTCTCAAGCGCTCTTTCAATACATTCATGTCCACAAGAGAGCGCTTATATTCTTGAACTTCATTCTCAAGATGCAACAAGCGTGTTGTTTGCATTTCAAAAATCTTCTTGAGGTGCTCATTCTCCACAACAAGAACTCTTAAAGTACCATTCTCCATTGCAAGTGCGCGCAACTCTTCACCTTGCTTGTTGTGACGGTTTCTTGTAATGAGATCAAGTAAACCATGATCATTTCTTCCGTTGTTGTGGACGATGTGGTTGGATTAGCATCCAAATTCTTTGGAGATTTTGCATCATTCTCCATGGCGAGTGTGGATTTTTCACCCTTGCGAGTTTTGTCCGACATTGCCTTCAAGTCGGCAAGAAAAACGTAAAGTTTTGACAGTTTTTTTAGTTATGAGATGCTGTTACAACAAAGCATTCCATTACTCAAATTTTTTTTGTCTTTACATCAATGCGTAAAGGGCTTCGTGCTCTTCGATTGAGGCTATAGATCACCTAAATCGGAGTTCAAATGAAGAAGTTATGATTACTACTGTCTACTAAGTCAAAAAACGGCTGAGAGAGAGAGAGAGAGAGAGAGAGAGAGAGAGAGAGAGAGAGAGAGCGCCTATAGTGTGTTCTCTAGGGAAAATTCCATATACATGGAGATTCTACTCTTGTGTTTTGTGACCCTTGGAGTCAGGGTGTGTGCATGGCTTCCTTCTCAAGTGCTGACTCCCGAGTGCTGCCCCCCACGTGCTCTCTCAATGTTCTTTTATAGGTGCAGGTTGCATTAGTTTAGGATAATTAGATTATGTTAGGGTCCTAATCAGGAGAGACAACTTTGTTTTAGGACAACTTTAAAATGATATCTCCTAGGTGGGACTTTGTGACCATCACTTAGAGAGAGGTGGAAATATACAATTGGTTTTTTGTACAAGGTTTTGGCTTGAAAATGGAAAAGTAGATTTTCCTGTGGATGTTTACTATGGAGATCCATTGTGAACGAGCTGTCGATGAATCTTCGCTGGTGCGTCGGTGTAGCGCGTTCGTCACTTTCGGGGCCGATCGGGGCATGCCTTCAGCGTCTTTGTTTGAACTGTGGTTACCATCGCGTGATCTTGTTGTTCTTCTTTTTTTGTTTTAGGCATTGATGTTGAATTCCTTCGGTCTTTTCTTCTTGTGTGTGCGTATGGCGTGTGTGTGCTTGTTTGAATGTGTGCGTGGTCTCATGCGTGCAATGTACTTGTGTATGTATGTATGTGCTCGTGATTGCATATCTGCATGTGTGTGTGTGTGTATGTAATTGTTTGTGTGTGCTTGTAAGTGTGATAGTGTGTATGGTAAGTGTGTGTGTGTAGGAACGAGAGAGAAAGAGCGAGATTTTGTTTTTACATGGCTGGCTCGGCACAGGAACGAGGAAGAGGGAGAGAGAGGTTGAACGAGGGAGAGAGAGAGGGAGTGAGAGGGTGTGTGTGTAAGGGTGGGTAAGAGAGAGAGAGAGAGAGAGAGAGAGAGAGAGAGTGCGATCGAGCATTGTGGCCCACAGTGGCGGTGAAGCAGTTGAGGACGGCGTAGCGGCGTTCTCTTCTTTTTCGTGGCAAAAAATCCTCCACGATAGCAAGCGTAGAGCGGTGAGTGACACACTATCTCCATCTTTGAGCATACTAGTTAGGCTTGTTGTGTGCTTGGAGCCATTTGTGGCTCGCACACAGTGTATCGGCAAGTTTCTTGCATTGACAAGTGCGACAAATGCGCACATTTTTGGAGCCGTTGCCGGGGAATGCAATACACTAAGCTTGAATGGCACTCTGTGCTTCTTTTGTGGTGCAATTTCAATTGTAGGAAAGGTAGGAAAGGAAGGTGTGTGTGTTGAGAAGAAGGATTTTGTGTTCCTACTGTGTATTTCTTTGTTAATGAAGTTTTGAAAGATTATTGTGTTTTCTCTGTACTAAGGTATTAGTATTAAGGTTGTTAGTTTTGTGTAATGTAAAGTACAGTAAGTAGGAAGTAGTTCTGTGAGAGCTAATGAAGTGTGTTAGTGTGTAACAGTAGGTGTATTAGTTATAAGTAGGTAGGTAGAGTGTGTGTGTACTTGCGCGCAGGCCGTGACGACTTTATCCAAAAAAATAAAAATAAAATATTTTAAGGTAGGACCGAGATCGGGAATATCTCCCAAACCCAAGCCCAGACCCAAGCCCAAGCTCACACTTAGGCTCAGGCCTCAGTCGCCCTTTGAAATTACGTATTTAGCTTCACATGTAGCTAAAAATCAACTTTTTTGAGGACCAACGGAGCTTCAGGTGTCTGAACATTGTGCTGTAAAGCACACCGCGACCCTCTGAGTGATAGGCTCATTTCGAGCTATCACACACTTTAATAAAAAAGCCGATCATTAAAAAACATTTTAAAAAAAATGGAGTGAAAAGGGACGCCTAAAAAAGTAAGCGGTTAACCTTGGAGGTTATTCGCCGATGCTTGTAGGTTGTCAAAGGCACATGCATCTGTGCTCTGGTCATGTGCTAGAGACGGAGCAACTAGAGAGAATTTCGACTTAGGCGAGTTCTTATTATCTACCTACCGTAGGTTCCGGGCCCTCGGCGGGGACCCAAGGTAGTACAAACCAAGACCTGAACATAGCGGCTAGTGAATCTTCCTCTAACTACTACGTCATGGAGGGTTTCCCAATCCCTAATCCCGATAGCTCAAGCCAAGACATGCATGCCATGGGCTCGCGGTCCGGGCCAAGTGTGCTTAGCTGCTTGAAGGGAACCATTAGTAGAGCCACTCGCTCCGAACATGGAGCTAATGATGTAAATGAGGGGGGTGGGGAAGTAAATTCTCCATTCATGACCAATGTAGACCCTATACCCTTAGAGAATGTGCACGTTAATACTTCATTCACTGCACCGCCTGACTCTTCAGAGCTATTCCTCTCCGAGGTCATTTTACCCGATGGTAGAAGCCTTGCCGAAGTGCAAGAGGTTGAGCGATATATCACTGCGGCTAGGGAAAAGGAAGTTGAGAGCTTACGCAAGGTGGAGCAACGAAGAGAGTTAAAAGAAAAAGCCCCTATGTCAATATCCTTGCTAAGAGAGCAATCGAGTGCTCCTGACTTAGCAACCGCTAAGGGCCAACCCCTAGAAAGCAACATTGCATCTAGCTCAAAGGACACCCCTAGCACCTCAATGCTAGATGGAGCGTTCTTAAATGAGAACTGGGAGTACGAACTACAAACAGAAACTCTAACCGATCTATACACAGGTGACACCTATCACGTGGGTTGGTTAGATGTCCTGCAATCCACAATGGGTGCTACTAGTGTGGAGGATCAACAACACAGAGTTTGTGAGCTCATCCATAGGGTCATTGAGTTAGAGAGATAGAACAAAGGGATCAACGTGCCTTCAACGGGTCTCATGAGGTTCTTTGATACAGGAAAGGCTAAACAACCGGCCTTATTGCAAATGGAGACTCCCTTAGCAAGTGCGATGGATCCTCCATATGTTGTTTCTCCATGGGTCTCAGTGAAATCTGAGCCCACAAGTGATAGCTTTACCTTTCCAAGTTTAGCTCATCCTTCCCTTGATGACACCACGGCTACCATGCCTATCCCAATGATGGGCATGCCGAGAAACACACCATGCACCTCATTTGTTAGTAAAGCCCCACTACATGGTAGCTCAATGCCTGCAATAGTACCTACAAGTGTGTACCAATCGTATACACCCATGGGTCCTCGTACTCATGTAGTCCCTACCCCTCCCATT
Organism: Adiantum capillus-veneris; assembly: GCF_014529385.1. NCBI lineage: Eukaryota > Viridiplantae > Streptophyta > Polypodiopsida > Polypodiales > Pteridaceae > Adiantum > Adiantum capillus-veneris. The sequence continues at coordinate 97,238,582 of NC_140956.1, read as the reverse complement.
GTTTCCACAACCTATGCTCCACAACCACAACACCCAAGTTCTTATTTCCATGGGACTATACCGGCTAGCATTAGCATGTCACATACGACGTCTGCTATGTGTAGGGCCACACATATGAACTTTGAACCGCCACACGGCACAACACCGTACCCAACGTGGAACCCAAGGGCTTCCTATACGCCAAGCCCAATGCCAATACCTACTCCACAAGTAGTCTCTAGAGCATCTCCACCCACGGGTCTTGCTCACTTAGGTGACTTGGCAACATTTGCTCAAGCTATTGGTCGATCTATTGATGAGCATATGCGTAACACGCCTGATAGAGAGCCTAAAAGTAAGGCAATACAAATAGCCAAGCTCACACAAAAATTTAGTGGAGACGGGGATGTGAGAAAGCATATCGAAGTGTTTGAACAAATATGCGATTCTCTAGGAGAACACAATGACCTATATAAGAGCAATTCTTTAAGTCTAACCTTAAGTGGAAAGGCTGGGGATTGGTATAGAACCCTAAGGGTGGAAGAAAACATGACTTACCCTACTCTTAGGAGACTGTTCTTGAAAGAATACATATGAGAGGGAGTGCTTTGGGGTGTAGCCTCTCACATCCAGAAAGCCCAACGAGAGGAAGGAGAGTCGGTGAGAGACTTTATTAGTCCCTTGAAGCATTTGAATTCTCGTTGCAATCCAAATGAGTGCTTCAATAATAATCAATTGCTTGATAGATTCATTAGGGGATTACGACATGCGGATATCTACAATGGCCTAGTCGAGGTATCACCACTTGGGAAGCAGTCACCACCAATGCGATCCAATTGGAGGATAATTTAATGATTCAAGGAGAAAGAGTGTTTGTTGAGCCTAAATCTATTAGCTCGCAAGCATCAGGGCATCAGCCAATGACCCTAAAGCCTATTACTAAGGAGCCAAAGATATCTAAGATGACTTTAGCAGATCTCACCAAGGCTATTCAAGAGAGTCATAGAGACAATCATGCTTTGCAAAACAATCATAGGTATCCAAGAAGGGAGCAACAATGGTGCTCAGTATGCTATGGACCGCATAGTACCAGTGAATGCCCTACTTTTAGAGTAAAATTCAATGGGAACTGCAATGCCTGTGGAAGATATGGTCATCAAGCTAAGGATTGCATAGTATTTAAGTGTGCGATGGCCAATAGACCAACCTTAGCATGGATAGACACACCTCGAGTGTCTGAATTTATGCCGGCCCCACCTCTTGAACAAACAGCACAACACATGGTCCCTAGGGCCCAAAATGTTGTTCAAACAACACCCTTACAATCTCCAGTGCTAGGACCACAACCGCCACATCCAAGAATCACTTCTGTGAATCAAGTGGGTTGCGAGTCATCTATTGCTTGTTTGGAAGGCTGTGAGGAAGATATGGATCCTAATATTGCTTACGTAAGTAAGTCAGACTTTGTAAATAATTAATTTATTTACGAGAAAAGAATTATCTAATTAGTTGTGTGCACACCAGAATAGACCTATCAGTTCTAAGGCCTCAGGTGAGCCTAAATGCGGGCCACAACACCTCAGAGGGACCTTAGCAGAAATTACCTTGAAGCCTTAGTGATTGGGAAATCGGGTCTTCAGAAAGGGATAAGCAGTAGCCTCAGATTTTAGGCTCAGGAAAAATACGCGCGTCAGTACAAGCACATGAATGAGATGGGGTCCTTAGAACAGTGACCCTAAGGCTAATAAAGCTAATAAAGCCTTAGGGTAAGTTTCGTTAAATTAAATTTAACGGTCCGTGCCCGGGCAGGCGACCGGAAAGTGTGAACAGGTAAAGGCGGTGCAGTGCCAGTGCGACATTGCGCTGACAGACCTGTGGTGTTCTCATAAAAGAATCATTGGTAGTATTTGTTAGTTAGTTGCACATTTTTAATTAATGAGCTAGAAGTTTTTAAAGTCAAAAGTTGAATGGTTTTTAAGTTTTTAAAGTAAGTGTGCCAAGTGGCACACTTACCAATGCAAACTAACTCTCTCTCATTCTCACTCTCACCCCCTCTCTCTTCTTAGCGCCCCCTCTCCCCGATGGCTATTTAGGAGCCCCCCTCCCCCATTTTCAGGGCTGGCAGTGCACCTACCCCCCCTAATGTGAGCGTGCTCTACGCGGTGGAGCCCTCCATTGAAGCTTGAGAGCAGCCCCTTGCGACATATGTGTCCCACCACCCTCACCACCTCCTCGTTGCTCCACAAGAAGACAAAGAGGAGCAAGACAAACCAGAAGACCAAGAAGAGTCCAAGCAAGAGCAAAGCCAGGATCAAGAACCAAAGGAAGAGGCTAAGCCTAAAAGTGGGCAACTAGAGCCAAATGAATCATACAACACATTTCTAGACCTGCTAGCTACCGGATATACAAAATAAGAGGCTGCCACAATCGAATTCGACTTGGCAAGGACATGGCCCAAAGAGAAAATGCAAATCATACGGTTAGTAGAGCTAAAGGAGATGGCCACTGATACAGTGGACCTGCACCCGCCCACTAATGATTGGGATGTGGTGATGACAAAGCTAACTGGGCTAAGAGCATAGTCAATGGCCTCAGAAAGTGAAATGGCAACTCTCAAAGCTACTGAAGTGCAAATAAAGCTGGAAGTTGACACTTTACAAAAGCAAAGCCAAAGGCAGATAGAGAGAGAAGGAGAGCTGCAAGCGAAGTCTGGAAAAGGCATTGCAAAGATGCCAGGAAATGGAAAGAGAAAATCAGACAGCAGCTCAAAGACTGCAAGGAGCCAAAGAGGAGTATAGACAACTCAGCAAGTCATTGACAGATGCAAAAGAGGGAAAGGGATAACCTAACCCTACAACTTGCTGAGGAGTCCAAGGAAGTTGAAGCCATGAGAAATACCAACTTGCTGAGTATTGCACGCCAAGGGGAGATGGCCTAATCCTCCATCACAGAACGACTGGCTAAGGCTCAAGGAAGATAAGGAATACGAGCAGCCAAAAGCACCAAGGGTGGAAACCCGTTTGAAACGTCGCTTAGAAACCGTGCAAGAAGAGCAGCCAGAGCTGAAGAAGGGAAAGAAGGAATCTGTCTAAGTGCCAATAAAAGAGATGAAATCACAGAAAGCTACACGTCTAGAGCAACTGATGGAAAGTTTCAGGGCCGAAAGAGCCCTCAAAGGAGATTTGAATGAACTATGGAAGCCGTCTCTAGAAGCAATGTTGGGATCATCCCAAAGGGTACACAGAGACAGATTCGACGACTACATTAAGAATTTTGAGATTCTGGATCCCATAGCGGAAAATATCCCACATATACCATTTACGGAAGTAGAAGTGGAGCAAGTCAGACAGCAACTGCTAGAGGAGCAGGAAGGCCAAGAGAGAGAAAGAAAGACAAAGGCGGACAGAGATTTCAAGAAAGAGCCGACAACTCCACCGTCCAGCCCTGAGTCAAGCCCACTGCCCTCACCACCTCCTCGTAGCCCTCCACAGACTCAAGAGAAAGAGGAGCAAGACAAACCTGAAGATCAGGAAGAGTCAAAGCAAGAACAAAGCCAAGAGCAAGGACCAAAAGAAGAGGCTAAGCCTAAAAGTGAGCAGCCAGAGCCAAATGAAGCAAGGTATAACACATTTCTAGCCCTACTAGCTGTCGGATATACAAAAGAAGAGGCTGCCATAGTCACATTTGTCTTGGCAAGCACAGGGTCCAAACAGCAAATGCAGAGTCTGCGGTTATTCGAGCTAAAGGAGATGGCCACTAATACAGCGGACCTGCACCCGCCCACTAATGCTTGGGATGTGGTGATGACAAAGCTAACTGGGCTAAGAGCACAATCAATGGCCTCAACAAGTGAAATGGAAACTCTTAAATCCACTGAAGTGCAGATAAAGCTTGAAGTCCACACTTTACAAAAACAAAGCCAAAGGCAGATAGAGAGAGAAGCAGAGCTGCAAGCCAGTCTGACAAAGGCATTGCAAAGATGCCAGGAAATAGAAAGAGAAAATCAAGAAGCAGCTCAAAGACTGCAAGGAGCCGAAGAGGAATATAGACAACTCAGCAAGTCATTGACAGATGAAAAGGGAAAGGGATAACCTAACCCTACAACTTGCTGAGGAGTCCAAGGAAGTTGAGGCCATGCAAATTGCAAAAGAGAAGGCAGAAATAGAGCAGGAGGCCAGCCAAGATGAGGTCCTTGAGCTCAAGGACCAGCTTAAAGTTAAAGATCAAACCATCCAGCGGCTACGGGCATCACCTGCCAGAGTCAGAGCGACTAGCTCGACTCACACCACTACAAAGAGCCAGATCTGATCTTGTCGATGTTCTTCTGTTGTTTTAGGTGTTGATGTCAAGTTCCTTTGGTCTTTTCTTCTTTTGTGTGTGTATGACGTACATGTGCTTGTCTGAATGTGTGTGTGCTCTCATGCGTGCACTGTACTTGTGTATGTATGTATGTGCTTGTGAGTGCATATGTGCATGTGTGGATGTATGTAACTATTTTTGTGTGCTTGTATGTGTGCGAGTGTGTATGGTAAGTGTGTATGTGTGTGGGAACGAGAGAAAAAGAGAGATACTTTTTTTACATGGCTGGCTCGGCACAGAAACAAGGAAGAGGGGGAGAGAGTCTGAACGAGGGAGAGAGAGAGGGCATGAGCGGGTGTGTGTATGTGAGTGTGTGTGTGTGTGTGTTTGTAGTTTTGTGTGTGTATGGGTGGGTAAACGAGAGAGAGAGAGAGAGAGAGAGAGAGAGAGAGAGACTTTTCCACTTCTACACAGAGAATGAGAGAGAGAGGATGGCAAGAGTGAGAGATGGAGAGAGAGAAAGAGATGGGGAGAGAGAGGATGAGGTGGTGTGTGTGTGTGTGCGTGTATTTGGGTGGGAAAACGAGAGAGAGAGAGAGAGAGAGAGAGAGAGAGAGAGAGAGAGAGAGAGAGAGAGAGAGAGAGAGAAAGAGAGAGAGAGAGAGAGACAGGCATTGGATAATGGAGGGGAGAGAGGGGGTGGTGCCAAGGAGGGGGCGGCCCACTTGCATGCGTATGAGCAAGGGGGGGTGGCAGCAGGCAGGAAGATAAAAACGTTTTTATAAAAATTATTATTATTAAGCTTCCCCCTTTGGGGTTTGTTCTCGTGGCCAGGTTCCAATTGAAAGTCGGCCATCAGCGTGAGGATGGTGACATTGATGACTGAGAGGAAAAGAAAATTTGTAGGGTAGTTGCTAATTGTTGGCATTGAGAGGTGGCTTTGGAGGATAGACTTGGTAGCCTCAACACAACTGTAACACATGACGGCCTCATCATGAAAGGCAAACAAAAGGGGCACCACCTAGCTTGAAATACGGCTAGGATGCAATGACAATACATTGTACAAACCATTGAGTGCCCTCTTATTTTATAATATAGTTATCTATTATTTTGAAAGTGGAGCCCTTTGAGGAGAAAATGAAGGAGGGAGAAAAATGATTACCAGTGGATCCACCGGTACTTGGGGACAAAGTCTCATTACCATGCAATATTTTTTTCTTCGGTGAATGCTATTACTGGAGATTTTGTTTATCTTTATTGCCAAGTGGTTGTTCACATGCCCTACACTTGAGAATTTTGGAGAAGGGGGGGGGGGGGGGGGGTGTTCCATAGAGAGAGAAGAGATGGGTTGAGTTTGAAAGGCGGCCCTCATTAGCCCTCCCCTTTAAGCTAGATACATTTATGCCTCTAGCTCCATGCTTGATTCTTCTTCATTTGAAGTGGAGGAGTCTCTCTGCTTAGGTATATCCATCATAGGTGCTTGATCAAACCTTAAAAAGTACTTCTTCACCCTCCATCCATTAACACATGTTTTGTGAACTCTACCATATACATCCATCTGTCAATAACTTCCATTGTCATAGTGCTTTCTAATGATGAATGGCCCCTCCCATCTAGGTGAAAACTTCTTATCCTTCCTAGTGTCAAACTAATTATCATACCTTAGAACCAACATACTTTTTGAGACCTTCCTCCTTGAGCCCTTTGTTGAGGTGAAGCATCGTTGTTCTGCCTGAGTTGTGTAGTAGTTGATAGCCTCTTCTCTATGTAGTTAGAGCCTCTCTAGATCCAAAATGTGGTTGTTGAGATGAGTATTAGGGCGTTCCATATGCCTAGCTAGCACTTTGAGACTAGCCAATTGAACTTCGATGGGTAAAATGGCGTCCTCACCATACACCAAGTGATATGGTGTGAATTCAAGGGATGTGCAAAATGAAGTTTGATAAGCCCAAAGTACAACCATAAGGTGCTTATCCCAATAATTTGTGTGATTGTTTACATGTTTAGTGATGATCTTGAAGAGCATACCATTTACATTCTCCACCAAACCGTTTCATTATTGTGGGTAGTAGGGAGTTGAGTGTCGTTGTGAAATACCCAGCTTTTCCATCAGCTCCCCTACTAGGTCTCCTCTAAAACCTAGTCCCCTATCAAAAATTATCTCAAGAGGAGTTCCAAAATGGTAGAAAATATTTTCAAATACAAACTTTGCTACTTCCTTAGCTGTAATCCGAATGGTAGCTTATGCTTCAGCCCACCAGGTCATGTAGTCTACACCCATGATGATATAAAATTTACCTGATTGGGACCTTTGGCAAAGGCCCAATAGCATCAATTCCCCATTTCTCGAATGGTCCATAAGAGATTATAGGAGTCTCTGGCTCATAGGTGAGTCTCCTATCCCCTGCTTTTTGACATTTCTTGCATGTTTTACACCAATGGTGCACATCCCTCTGTAGACTAGGCCATATAAGCCCGACTTGTAGAATCTTTATACTAGTGATGTCAAGTGCAAAGTGTCCTCCACACACCATCATGAAAACTTGAAATGATTTTGGAGATTGCTCTAGAGAGAGGTACATGCCTAAGAATTTGATCCTTACCCTTAGAGTAGAGTTCATCATTGATAAGGTGGTATTTTGTTGCCTTGAGCACAAGCCACTACTTTTGGCCCTTGGTAAGATCTCTAGTACACTCTACTGTGTCTAGGAAACTCATGATGTCTGACATAGTGTCGCTACCTTGGAAGATATGCAACTTCAACTTGATAACACCCACCATTGGAACATCTTGTAGATTCTCTCCAGCTAGAGCATCTGCTTCTTGAATTTCTGTTCGAGGGACATGATGTAATTTCTGTTCGAGGGACATGATGTAATTGTATAGCTTGAAACTTCCCTAAAAGTTTTTTAACTCTATGCAAATGGCCTAGCAAGCTATGATTTTTACAAGCCCAAGCTCCTAGTATTTATTTTAATAAAAGCATGGCATCACCAAAAACATTTAATCATTGGATACATCGTGTCACACACCACTCTAACCCAAGAGCTAAGGCTTCATATTTTGCCTCTTGTTGGAGTAGAATCCAAGAGATGCCCAATGGAGAAAACCTTATCCCCTTGCTTGTTGAAGATGACAATGCCAGCTGCAAATTTGTCCACTGTCCTCTTGTAGGATCCATCAAAGTAACGAGAGTGAACCCCCTCTACCTTAGGGACCTCTAACACAGGTGTAATCTCTTGATCATTTGGCTTTATCTTTAGCTTCTTTTCATAGTGGCGATGAGTGGGAATTTCTCCTAGGATGGACCTTGTGAGGTTCTCCACTTGCAACCCCAATAATCTCAGATCGACAGAGCAGTGCCCACAGATAGGCTTACCAGTCGACCGCCTTTCTTGCTACTAAAGCAGTGCCATTGTCAGCCAAACTCTTGCAGCCTTGTGAGCCATTTGGAAATACTAGAAGAACATAAGGAAACACTTCTTCCATTGTTAAGATTATGAATAGTCTAGATTGTAAATAAGAGTGAAACTTGGTAGCAAACATTAATGCAACCACCATGTGCTCCACTGCTGTGTATCCCTTCTCTGATGGAGTAATCATGCGACTAGAGAAGTAGATAGGAAGCATGAAAGAAGTTTGAGAATCATTTTGCATCAATACCACCCCAAGTGTGCCATTTTCCACACTAGGATTAGCATAAAATGGCACATCCCACTTTGGAGGTGCAATGGTGGGTAGTGAGGCTAAGAATTGTTTCTATTCATTGAACTGTTGTTCATTTTCTTCACTCCAAGTGAAGATCTCTTGATGGGTAACTTGTTGTAAAGGGAGAACCACTTGAGAGAGTAGGTGAATGAACCTACTCAAATACCTTCGATGTGCTAACCATATTTTTCCATTGTCTCCTCACCCTAGGTGCTAGGTGGAGTAATTGCAGCCAAGTGATTTTTGGGCCCTGCACATAAACATCTTGAACCAAATCATATGGTTTAGAACCTTCACCCAAAGAGAAATCTACAATGTCAATTTTACATTGTGACTTGGACGGAGTTTTGCTAGATTCCCCCTTGGTTTTCATCTTTTCTTCCTTTTGGGAAGACTTACCATGTCTAGTGCACTTTACTCCCATGGCACCTGCTCCTTTAACCTTGGTCTTACCTTTTGCCACTCCCTTGATATCCTTCTCCACTTTCACCTTTCTTTTACCTTCAAGGCTGATAACACTCACCGCCTGGTTGTTGGCTGGTTGTGGAGGTAAGGGTGGAATGAGAGCTTGTTGTGGTGGTGGGTGTGGCTGAATAGGCGGTTGTAGAATTTGCACTGGTGGTGCTTTGGGTGGTGGTGGTCTTGATCTTGGTGGTGAAACTTGGTTTTGCCCTGCTCCTCTATTGAAATTTGGCCTCCTTGGGAGTGGGCAATAATACATACCATGGTCATATTCTCCACAATTGTAGCAATGGTATTCTTGATTCTATCTTTGTTGTCCTCTCCCATGATCTTGGTTGTGAATGTGTGCATGCCCTTGTTGCACCAAATGGACTGAGAGATTCTCAAGCTGGTTCGTGATTTGGTTGAGCAGGTTTTGATGATCTTCAACTGGTTCTTGTGGTTGACTCATCTGAGAGGCTGTTGTAGGTGGTTCTAGAGGTGCTCGGTTCCTAACGGCTTCCTCTTGATCGGCATTCCTGGCTTGTAGATACAACTTCTTGTCTTTAAGGAGGGACACCTCAACTGCTAGCTCATATGTAGCAGGAAACCTTCCCTTCACTTTCTCTTTAAGAGCTGGCCATAGCCCAGCCACAAACCAATCTTTCTTTAGGAAATCAGGTGCCCCCTCATCCTCTCTTAGCGATGCAGCCCATCACCCCCAAAGATCTACAAACTTTGACTCATAGGATGTGTACTTTATCATGCTACCTTGCTTCAACTCCATCAAAATCACCATAGCTTCTTTGATGTTGTGCCCTCTCCAAGTTGCTTGACAAAGGCTGCTCTTAATAAGTCTCACCGCTCCTTGGTTGCTTGTGCCAAGGCATTGTACCATGACCTTTCCTCCACCTTCATTAGAAGTGGGTAGATTCACAAGCGCAAAGCATCATCATTTCTCCCAGAGATGACATAGGCTATTTCCAAATTGTCTAGAAAGTCAGCATCATCCTCTCCCACGTTACCAGTAAAGGTTGGAAACACTACACTTGCCATTGTGAGAGGGAGAAAATTAACTTGACTTAGAAATTTTTTTCAATATAATTTATAGATTCAATACATGGGTGCTTGGTAGATGAAAAACATACTATACAAGGATGAAGATAACTACATCAAAAGATACTTCATTGTTAATCATAGGGAGGATAAAGGGTAGAGAAGAGGTGTTTATCTCTTGCAGTAGTTCTCTACCAAACATGGTTGTAATGAGCTGTTGATATACATCTTGTGGTCCAAGATTACTTTGATTGATTGAATTTGTTGTGGTGCATAAGTTTGGTCCCTTGCAAAAGGTTGATGCACTGAATCCCATCACATGATAATGCGGAAAGGCTTCCTCCTTTGTTATGGTGGAAGGTTATAGTTGGAGGTTTAGATCTCTTGGTAGTCGAGGTCAAATTTGTAATACCACATGACAAGGTTGTCTTAGTCTTCTAGCTCTAGGACTACCCCTCTAGCAATATCTTGGAAAAGCTTGAACTCTCTCTCTCTCTCTCTCTCTCTCTCTCTCAAACTTTACTTTCCTGCAAGATAGAATGACATCTAGTGCATACATAGGTGTGATGAAGTAGGTGGTGAGTCTTATCACTTGTATTAATTCAAGTTGGATTGATACATAGCAAGCTGTAAAGTCGTCATCATAGCCTTGATCCACAAGTAACACGCGTTGAAGGTGGAGTGTCTTGTCTTTCCGCCAAGGAAACCCCGTGTCAAAGACCTCAAGCTCCACCACCTCACTTGGTAGACGATGTAGAATCCATGCTGTTGTCTCTAGTTCTTGGCTCATGAGATGAGAGTGAGGTATAAAAAGACTTTGGAAGATTTAACCTTTTGTTTTGAAGACGTGGTGATTGTCGGTGCTGGAACACCCTTGAATATTTTGCTGCGAGGGAGAGGGAGGGACCGCGTGTTTGTAGCAGCTTCCTGAAGTTACGAAGGCTTGTTGTGGGCATAGGTGGAATAAGTGGCAAAGATGGGGGCGTAGGTGTAGAGAAGCCTAGTGCTACTTGAAAGCCTACCATATGCCAATGTCAAGGGAGAAAATGATGAATTTTTCTTCACTTTAGGCTGCACTCATATCAGAGGTGTGGTTATTGGCAACAATGTGAGCATGATGTGGCTCGTACCTTGCTTTTACGTTTGCAAGGATGATGAGAAATGTAAACAATTTGAGTAGGTAAAGAGGGTCTTACCACCTCTTCTATGCTAACAATACATCACCGTGGCAAGAGTGTCTTGATGACTTGCATCAAGGTTTCTTGAAGCTCCTCCTCTTTGGTGGTCCAGTTGGATAATTCAAGAAGCCATTTCATCCATGAAGAGAGGTAAACATGGCAGTCTTGTAAACTGAAGGTTTCAAGAGCCCTCCTCAGTTGGGGCACCAAATGAGAGGCGGCTTTACAGGATAGACCCGGTGGCCTCAACACAAGGGCTAATGCATGACGGCCTCATCATGAAAGGAACACGACTAGGATGCAATGAATATACTATACATCACACCACACACCATGTCATGCAACTGAACATGTTATGAATTGTGGTATGAGGTGGCAAAGAGAGTTGTGAATGTAGTGCATGGACTACTATTCACATGAGAGGTGGTGAGCCACACACCAATACATGCAAATCAAAAGAACAAAACAACCATAAGGTGGCAAAAATGCATACCTCTACATACAACACAAAAGAAATAAACAACTATGTGATATACTCACAAATACAACACAATAGAATGAATGACATAACAAAAAGAGTAGCTTATTTGTGGGGGAGAGATAATCCATAGAGAGGATCAAGAGAGGAAGGAGGAGACCATGGGTGCCTCGTCAATGGGTGGAGATGATGTCAAGGAGTAACATGCGGGTAACCTTCACTCTTGTTGAATGCCAAATCCTCCACTTCAAATTGCACCAAGATGTGGTGGTTGATGATGATGGAGGTGGGATATGTGTTGATGAGTAGTTTGTGTGTGCATAACCTCCTTACCATTGTGGTGTGATGGTGTCTCCAAATGCTCTTTTACATGGACTAACACTTCTAGCTATATTAGAAGTGTAGAGGCATGGTGCCTACACCTCAAAATTCTCATAACCTCTAATAACTTAGAGCTTGTGCTTTGGTGAGAGTGTTGTGTCCTTTGGTGATAGAGACCCTTCCTTATATAGGAAAAGAAGGTGGAATTTTTCCTATATTTTTATTGGGATGTGACCTACACCATGTGACCTGGGTCAACCATGTCTGATGCAACGATGCTTGTGATAGAGGTCCACATAGAGAAAATAGTAGGGGAAGAGAGAGATGGAGGGAAAAGGAGGGTAGAGGAATGAGGTTTTTACAAGGTATGCTAGTCGTTGCTAGCTTATTTGAGAGAGGAGACTCAGGGTTTTTTACAAGAGGTTGCTGAAGGTGGTTTGTTGTTGGAGAAGATAAATCCGCTACTTATAGTGGTAGTCGCTCTAACTTTGGCCAAGACTTCATTTAATGTGGATTTGTTTCTCTCACTCATGTCCTAGATTTCAAATCTAGAGTAAAAGATATACAATGATCTTGTGTTAACACACAAAAGAGAGATTATGAGGGGCGTAGGCGGAGTAAAGATGATTACAAGGTTAATGTTGCCGATTCAAATTGATAAACATAGGCATGGCCCACCTAATTGGTGCTTCCATAAATTGATGCTTTGCTTGGATAAGCCTCCCTTGTGTCATGTTTTTTGTAGTGGTCGTAGTCGAGTGCCTTTGCGGTTGTCATAGTGGTCGGTCGTCACTTCATTGAAGCCGTTGGCACGAAGCACGCATATATGAGAGCATGTGCATGTGTGCGAATGATGGTGGCTATAATTTGACTATTTTGAGCTTATGGACTGATTTGTGAGTGTTTGGTGATGATTATGAGAGTGGGATGAGTATTGATGAGTAGGTTGTGTGTGTGTATGCGTATGTGAGTGTGTGCGTGTATGGCTGAGAAAATAGTAATTTTCAGCCCAAGTTCATCCCAATGCTTCCAAGTTCTTCCCAATGCTTTTGACTGCTTTCAAATGCTTCCAAGTTCTTTCGAGTGCCTTCAAGTGATTTTGAATGCTTTCAAATTCCTCCAAATATTTTTAATGCTTCCAAGTTCTTCCCAGTGCTTCCTAGTGCTTTTAAATTCTTCTAAGTGCTTACAAATTCTTCCAAAATATTGTGAATGCTTACAAGTTCTTCCTAGTGCTTTTGAATGCTTCTGAAAGCTTTCAAATGCTTTCAGTATCATCTGAATGCTTCTTAGCTTCCAAAGCTTCCTAGTACCTCATAATGCTTTTGGGGAGCAAATGAAAGACTCCAAGTGCTTCTAAAGATAGTTCTTTGAGTGCCATCGTATGCTTCCAAATGCTTCCATGTGTTGTTGAATGCTTTTTAGTGCTTACCGGTTCTTTTGAAGGTTTTAGAGTGATTGCAAGTTCTTCTCAATCCTTTAAAGTGCTTTAAAAAGCTTTCAAGTGCTTTTAGGTTCTCCCAAAAGCTTTTAAATGCATCCCAATGTTTCCAAGTGCTCACGAATGATTCCAAGTGCTTCTAAGTGCATCTCATATCTAGCTATATGTGTTCTACTATGCTTGAAAGAAGTTTCCAGTACTTAATAATGTGTCTACTATTTCATAGAGAGGCTTCTACATGCGTTTCCAGGAGGCTCATCCTAGCATTAGGATCTCCCTCAGATGCTTAGAGGGTATGAATCCATACTTCATACACAAGTTCAATGACTGCAACACTTGCTACTGTGAATACAACATTCAACATGTATACTTCAAGGAATCCTTCAATCAAATGCTCCATAGAAGATACGAGCTACATGGGATGTCATGCTTTTGCATGTGTGTTGTTTGCAATTCCTATGATGAAACAGTGCAATGCACAACATTGAATGCCACATTTTCATGCTTAATTGACCTATGGAAATTTGTATTGTGTCCATAGCCCATTGACAATGCTTATGACCATAGAAAATGTCTTTTGGGAACATGCAAACATTGTGGCATTGATAGACTAACATTGTGTCCAGGAGAACATAGTGATGATACCTCTAGGATGATTGTGAAGATTTATGATGAGGTTCCTTCAAAACAAGTGGATGAGAAAGGTAACACAAAATCCCAAAAAGTCCTCGTGGTTTGGCACGTCATTCCAATGTGTTTCATCTCCTTGATTCAAAGAAATTAATGAACTTCATCGAACACAACTACGTCTATAAATGGGAAGCTCAACAATTCAAGGAATGTTTGGATAACTATCCTGATGATGTAGTGGTCTTTGTAGTGGATTTTGTAAAGAACTACTTCTTCAAGGTGCAAAATGAGATTCAATCAATGCATTGGTATTCAACTCAGGTCACAATTTTGGTTCACATTTCATACTTATGTGATGTGCTTGGTGCCATTCAAAAGACAAGTCACTTTACATCTCTGTTGATGACAAAACACATGAAAATTTGTTTGTGTAGTAGTGTTTTCTTTTTCACAATGAGTGGTTGGAAGTTCAAGGCTATAGTCCCAAGTGACACTGGGTGTGGTCTGATGGTGCTACTTCCACAATTCAAAGCAAGGTGGCTATTCTATTTTGTAGCCCAATTTTTCAATATGATCGGTATCAAGATGATGCACAATTTCTTTGCTTCCGGTCATGTAAAGGGTGAATACAATGAAAATGGGGTAATGCTCAAAAGATCTCTCACACATGAGCAATTGAAATTTGACGGATGGGTGCTTCATAACAGTTCAAGAATTGTTACATTCCTCAATGCAACCCTTAGAAAAGAATGTCCATAAACAAGCAAGAAAGTTGATTGTTTATTTTGGGAGGTCAAGCTCGGTGACGTCAACAGAGACACAATGTGGGATTGCATGTGCATCAAAGGGTCTCGATCCTTTCACTGTATTAATGGCTATAGTCAAATAGATATGCATGGGATAAGGCCCAGACTATTGTGTGTTTTTTGTGCCATGCATACATCAAATATCAATGGAGGAGTTGTGCAAACAAAGAGAACCTTGGAAAGGGGGAAAGGGAATGTTGAAAGGACGCCCTTTCAACAATGTTTCCATAAAGATTCCATTAAGATTCCTCAAAGATTCTAAAGATTCCACATGAAGATGGTGATGACGTAATGCAGATGAAGATGGATGCTGCAACATGAAGATACGATTTCATGGACGTCATCGAATATCCCGTTATTATTATTTTTAGCCATTACGGCCACTTTTGTAATGTTTATAGGAACCTCATATTTTGAATCGGCACTTGTATTTTGGCCGCACATGCTTGTATCATGAGTAAAGCCAAGTGAGTTTCTTGTAATTAAGCTCTATAGAAGCCTAGGGACAATTCGGGTCATTTGGCCGGACATTAGGTTTGAAGGCTTGGTATATAAGCTAAAACCTAAGGCTTTGTAAAGGAGGACATTACGTTATCTCAAATAATATACAGTCGTGGGTTCTACAGCACACAGTAGTGAGCTTCACGCACACACATCGTCGCGCACACTAATCACATTGCAGATATGAGAGTAGGAGTGTGTTAGCATCGAGGAGCTCTCCGCGTGGACGCAAGCAATGCAAGCCGAGGACCACATCGCGAGCCCGCCTGCTACGAGCTATATTTGGTCGTAAGTACCTCAAACGACATCCGTTCTGAATGATCGAGTAGTCGTTAGAATCAGGGCGAGAAGCTCTTCATGTTGATGTCTTTGTAGATCAGTTTCGGACACTTTGAAAATTGTTGTTTTGAGTCTATCGCGACAGCGATTAGAGGTCTTACAGTTATGATTTTCAGGGTTTAGGTGTTTGGCCATATAGGATATGTCCTCGTGAGTCTTGCCCTCCGATTTTAAGTCATTCTGATATGATTTGAGACTGTTTCGAGCTTGTAGTGTTTCGTAGGATGCGTTGTCTGTTTCTTTGCTTTATGGTAGTGTTGTGGTAGGATTAGTGACTGTAGAGTGTTGTTCGTGTCTAGCTCAGGGTTGACAACCCAGAGATTGCCTCCATGCCCTAGTCGGGTCAGCTACGTCCTCGGATTGACAGTTTGTTGGTCTGTGTTCTCGCTGTGCTCCATCGTCCGTCGCGGCGTACCCGCTAACATTGGCGCCGCTGCCGGGGACGAAGCGCCTAAACTAGCATAGACCGCATCACTCGTGTTTGATAGTATAGTTTTTCTCTAGAGTTTTCTAGAGTGTTGTCACCATTTGCCTTCTTAGTGGGAAGTCAGAGAGCGGATCTCTTGACTGAGGGATAGCCAGGGAGCCTGCGTCTCGCCGAGGTGGTCCACCATGAGGTTGAGGTATGGTTATATTATTTTGTTTTGTGTTTAGATTAGGTTTTATGGTTTGTGTGTTTGGTTGTGACTTATGGTTGTGAAGAACTTGAAAGAGAAAAAAAAACGCAAAGAAAAACGCAAAAGGTAAGCAGGAGGCTGTTTGCTTGCATGAAAGCAAAAACAACCATTCAACCATCCAAAGTAGGACTTTAGGTAGTGTAGGATATCTGATGTGGATCTAGAGCAATTTTGACATGAAAATGTGCTTGAAAACACAAAAGGCGGAATTGTGTTGATTATGGTAAAAGTGCTCTAAAATGGTCGTTTGAAAGCCGATTTGAGTGCTTGTTTTTGCATTGGAGACCTTAAGGTAGGGGGAAAACACAGATTTGGTCCAATCAATCAAAAAAAAAAAACCCTAAAAAAATCCAAAAAACAAAAATCTGAAACCAAATCTGCAATTTTCAAAAAACATTTCAAAGCATTTGCATCAGTGCTTGTGCATCTAAGTGGGAATTTTCTTTTTCTGAGTGTAAGGAAGTGAAATGTGAAATGCTTGAATCCAAAGGAAAAGAAGTCCAAATTGAATGAAACTTTGGGGATAGGTTTCTAACGGCATTAGGAACCAAACTGTCCAAAAAACAGAAAAAAAAAAACTTTCCAGTGGCTCTCTGCCTAGTCTATCGCGATAGACTGATGAATTGGAGATAGACTCACAAACATGCAAAACCCCTCATGACATAGGTAAAACACATCAATACAAGGCTGCTCCCAAAAATTGAGTGTACTTGGACACCTGCTTGACCACTAAACCTCAAGTCTGGTGTTTAGAGTCTAAGTTCAGAGACACAGTGGTAAAAAGACCTTGACCAATAGTCCAAACATTGCACAACTTTGTGTATTCACTATACAGAGGATAAGGAAACTAGTTGTGAAGAGAACTTTGTGTATTCACTATACAGAGGATAAGGAAACTAGTTGTGAAGAGAACTTTGTAAAAAGACCAAAACTGGGAAACTTTATGAGCCTATCGCGATAGGTTGGGGATATTTAGCTGTGGACCTTATTTTGCAAATCCCTCCTAGGGATAGCTTAAGCAGAGCCTACATAGTATACACACCAAATTTCAAGGTGTTTGGATCACTAGAAGTGAATCTAAAGCCCAGATAGAGATTCAGGTTCTGACAAAAACACTAAAAATGGCCCAAAACACAAACCAAGTGTCCAAATTGCATGAAATTTGAGGGATAGACACAAAAGATTAAGGGGAATCTAAAAGTGAAGTCACAATTTTGAGTTGACTTTTCCTGCACAATCTGCCAAGTCTATCGCGATAGACTCATGACATTTTGAGTGGGACAGTTTTTTCAAATTGTGACTAGATAGCTTGAATCCACTCCTCACCTAGACCTTAACCATCATTTCAAATTTGAAATTGGACATCAAGAAGACCACCAAAGCACTTGTCTGGTGTTTTGAGTCAGACTCCAGAGACAAATTGGGTAAAGGGACTTGACCAAATTTCCAAACCTTGTGAAACTTGGTATACATGATCTACAGAGGGTAGGGAACACATCTGTGAAGAGAAAATTTGAAAAAAGTGTCATTTTGGCATACTTGGTGAGTCTATCGCGATAGACTAAGAACCCAGTGATAGAAACCAAATTTTGCAAAACCCTCTGTGGCATAGCTTGGAAAGGTGCTATCAAGGACACATAAAATTTTTGAAGTCATTTTGGACATCAGAATGTGGGTCTAAGACCATTTGAGAGGATTCAGCTTGTAGAAAACACCAGATCTGGTCTAACTGACAAAGTAAAAGTCCAAACCACTTGAAAATTGGCAGGAGGACTAAGGAGAGGTGTTGGAACACAATGGTATAGTCAAAGTTCAAGTTTGACCTATAAAAGGGGTACTTGCTGAGTCTATCGCGATACACTCAAAGCAGGGCCAAAGAAACTGAATTTTTCAAAACCCTCTGGAGCATAGCTTGTTTAGCCTCTTAGGAGGTTACACACAAAATTTGGTGGATTTTGGACATTGGGAAGTCATCCTATGTCTATTTTCTAGTGATCAAATAGACTCAGAATTCTAGAGTGGAGTTAGAGACCTAGAAAAAGTCCAAAACAAGTGAAAATTGGTGAGCAAGGTGTACAGAGCATAGGGAACACAATGGTGAAGAGAAATCTGGAAAATTTTCAAAATTGAAGAATCTGATGAGTCTATCGCGATAGACTAGGGTTTTTTCACAAAAATTGAAATTTTTGAAAATTGACCTTAGGGCCTTGTTCTACATGTTGTTGTGAGCCTATGGTTAAAATTTGAGTAAATTTGGAGCATTGTAAGTGCATCTAAGAGGGTTACTTCATAAGATTAGAAAAGAAACTGTTTTTTGATGCAAGTTACAAAGGAAAAGTATTCCAAATTGGTTGAAACTTGATGATTAGTATCTCAAGAGAAGAGGGAACTCAAATCTGTAAAAAGAGTTGAAAAACTATATCCTAGTAACTCTAGTGAGTCTATCGCGATAGACTTGGGAATTCACTGTAGAAAAATCAAAATTCAAATCTGACTTCATATTTGGGTTCAGAAGGCCCATTATACCCTGCACACAAAGTTTGAGTGCATTTGGACATTTGCAAGGGGTACTTGGTGAGTCTATCGCGATAGACAAGTGAGGAAAAAATTTTGAGATTTTTTTTTTGAAACCAAGTATACCACTGGGTTTATCATTGCCTAAGGAGTGCACACACCAATTTTGGGCTCAAACTGACCACTTGCAAAAACATCAGATAGAGCAACTTTCCAAATTACATCTCACTGTTTTGGTCATAACTTTCCCATAGGGACTCCGATTCCAAAACTTTTTTGTGTCTAAAACCGCAATTTGAGAGAATTGTGAGAAAACGCTCACGGTTTTGGACATAGTTTTGGAATTTCCCTGACCAAAACACTTGAACACACTGAGAGAGGTATTACTACAGCCAGCTAGAGCTATTCAACCTAGAAGTCATGTCTACATTAGACTCAGACTCAGCTTATACAAGCACATGGATTGCAGGGATAGATGAGCACGCGCCCAGAATAGATCTTCCAAACCTACAGTACATAAAGACCAATTTTGTGGAGAGAGTTTGGACGTATAACCATGAAAGTGAAGGACTATATAGATATATTAATGGAGATCAATTCAAACTTTATAGTTGCTTAGAGCCTTACCCAGATGAGCTGACAGAATATGCCCAAAATAGAGAAGAGGATGCTGGACCAGCACCATTTCCTGAAATCACATTAGATAGACCAAAAATGAGTGTTGATGCGAGGTCATATCATGGTGATGTAGGATTGATAGCCTCTGAAGACAGTAGACCTGCATCGTTAAGAACTTTGCCACAGTACATGGGAGATTTTGAGATAAAGTCTGAGATTTTGAGAGTTCCATCATAGAGGCTAGGGCGGACAAAAGAATTGGACACAAAAATTTTGACTGACTTGCTATCCACGCCAGTGAAGTGCACAATTACGTTGGCAGAACTTTTGAAAATCAGGCCAAGTATGTGGACGGATATAGGAAAATGCTTGGAAAAATTTGGGATCAAAATCCCGTTAAGGTTCCTGGAAGAAGAGCTAGATGAGATCGAGAAGCCTAGATCAAATGTAAGACCGGTACCTCTGAACAAAGTAGGAGAGTACTGTGAAGGAGAAGATGGTAATGCCACTTTGCCTGTCGAGTACAATGGGATTGAAACAAAAGCTATACTTGACAGCGGAGCAGGAATTGCCATAGCAACAACACAAATATGGGAGAAATGGGGTAGACCCGCCTTTAGAACAACCATAATAAAATTAAAGTTAGCGGATGGGCATGTGGAAAGACCCATGGGATTGCTAGAAGCAATAGTGGTGTCTTCTTATGGTATAGAGTATGCGCATACTTTTGCCATAGTTGACTTTGGCAAGAAAAATAACTATGAAATCATCCTTGGAAGACCATTCATGAGACAACTCAAGATGGTACACGATTGGGGTTATGATTATCTATACTTGAGACATGCTGAAACCACAACACGTGTAAATATGAGAAATCATAGTTACCAAGATGTAACTAGAACGCCCGTGGAAGATTTTGATTCTGCAACACAAAGTGGATCAACAGACCATCCGTGGATGGGCAAAAAGAAAGAAATCTGGATGTGCGGAGCATCGGAATGTAGTGACTTTGGGAGAAATGAGAATTCCTTAGAGAGGGTCTTAGAAGATGATGCTTACATAAGAGAACCTTTTTCGGAAGAGGCGTTAGAACCGCTAGAGTGGACTCAGATATTGGCTACTTTGGATGTCTGTGTTAATGAGACCACACCAACAAAATTTTGTGATGAGAATGGGTATGACATAGTCCCCTACTACATGCTAAGGGTTATGTGTGAGACAGATGAAGAATCTGAGTATGAGTTCGATACAGGGTTATCAGCTATGGGGATAACACAAAACCAGATACCTAGCCCGAATACTGGTCATATAGAAATAGGTGCTCTTTGCGATCAGTGTGCGATAACACACTTGATTACAAACTGTCCAACTCGAATGCTTAGTACAAAGGAGGAGGAGCAAGTCAACGAAGCAAATTTGCAGGAAGAAGGGCTAAGATCCAAAGAAGATGCTTCAGGTCCAGCGCCTACAAACGAACAATATGAAGACTTGGAATCAATCAAAGAAGAGGTGCAGCAAGTGACAGGAAGTTCAGACACTATTGGTGACATTTCAACAGCTGAAGTCGAGGAAGAAGAGCCTATGACTCTATTGGAACCAAATGCTGATTTTGTCTCTCCAAAAGACATATCAGAGGAAATGGTGGTCAAGCAGGAGCTAGAACACACAGATGAACTCAGAAGTGTGAACAATGAAGAAGAAGACGACAAGGAGTCTAGGCCAAAGATTGCTCAAGTCACTCAAGAGAACACAGGCAATATAGTACCAAAGAAGATCAATTTCTTGCTAAGTGCACAAGACGGAGTCAAGATGAATTCTATGGCAGAAATTGATACAAATTCCACGACTAATGTCATGTCATATGGTATGTGGTTACTTCTACGTAAGCCAAAGCTTTATGATATTCAGATAAAGGTAAATCTCTCACCTGAAGTAGATGTTATAAGTATGGGGATTGCAAAAGCTACTCTCCAACTACACTCATAGAATGTCAAAGAAAAATTCTTGGTGGTAGATTCTCGAAAAATGGGAACACACTTGATTTTGTCCAAGCCATGGGCACAAGTCTTTGAAAACGAGCCTGAATCTTCAACAATGGTCATCGCGACAAGCTATCAAGTGGCAACAGAGGTCAAGCCTACAACAATTCAAAGATTCTTGGCTATTGAAAAAGGCAAAGCTAAAGTAAGCCCACAGTCTCTAGCCCAGCCAATGCAAGTGCAAGACAAAGCCTCTACATCAAAAGCCAAACCATCAACAAAACAATGGAAACCCAAGAAAAAAGTCTATCAACCAAAGTTTCCATCACCCGAAAGTCTCCAAAGGAAGTCCAAACAGGTCAACCAAGTGCTAGTATCCAAGGCACAGATTAAAGTTAATGATCCAATTTGGATACAATCACAGGAACAACCTCAAAAAGAAAAGGTAATAGGATGGATCACATCAAGCAAGTCAATTATTGCACAGGGCTACAAGAAAGGAAATTCATATGTTTGGGTTAACAAGCCCAAGATAACAGCCTGGCAATATCCATCCCATGCCAACCACTCGGTCAGGAATCAACAAAGCCGTCAACGTGAATCACATAACTCAACCAAGAGAAAGGACAGGTACAAAAAGCAAAAGAGAAGGTCTTCCACTGGACAAACCATACGACAAGTCTGGGTAATGAAATCAGAATTCTACCAGACTACCCAACAAAATCAAGTGAAGATCATTTCCAAGCAAGTCCAAAGATTCATTCCAGTCGAGTTACTCGAAGCACAAGGATTCTATGAGGGTAACTTTCACATTTGGTTACCTAAGGTAGTAGCTTATCAAGGAATCACCCAGGAAAAACAAGAAACATCAAGAAATGAAGAGCAGCCACCCGCTACACCCAAGAGTACTACAACCTATAGATGGATCCATCGTCAATTAATACAAGAGCAAGGCTTTTACAAAAGTAACAGCCATATTTGGAAATTAAAGAAAAGGTACCATCAAGTCAAAGAAGAAACAAGGCAAGTGGCAAAGGACATCACACCAAGCCCAAGAACAATGTGGGTTCCAAAATCCATGATTGAGGCTCAACAACAAGAAAGATACACAACTCCTTTACAACCTCTTAACAACAAAAAGAAAGCAACGGTAAATGCAGAAATCACAGTTTTGAAGAACACTATCTGGAAGAAGAAGACTTCATCAACCATTGCTTCAACATCATTACCTGTCTCATCAAGCGACCACAATTTGCTACCAAGGAATGAAGAGCAGATATATGCCAATGTATTGGACAACATGGCATCTCAAACAGAAACTAACGAGAAAGGCCTAAACATCAAAAGCATATGGAATTGGATTTCAGTCCGCGATCAGGTAAGTCTAAGTCGCCATTAAACTTACATGGCATAAGAGTCTAGAGTCGGGCAGCTAAGCCACTAAATGAGCAAAGTGTCAGACCCAAGCTTCAAGTTAATATTTTTCTGTGGTCTATGAGTCTAGCTAATAGGTATAAGCTCAAGTTGGAGAGTTGAGCATACATAAAGTCATGTCGCTCATGCTGGAAGAGGTGAGCATAAGAGTCAAAGTCCATATAATATATAAGGTGGAGAAGGCGGAGTAGTCCAAAACAAAAACAATCACGCACTTGACACAGTGAGGAAGAGTGGAGAAACCTCGACAGCAAAAACCCTTCTTGTGAGTAGTGAAAGCTTTTGAAGCACTCATGCTATATGTTTTGCTTGCTACACTAACTCCATGAAGAACCCATCAATACTCTTCTCTCGCACCGCATCTTGTTTAACATGCATAACTCTGTGCAAGCATATAGATGTCCCATCATTGGACATATGCATTAGGCACTCTTTTTTATTCCACCCATGCACTTACACAACCAAATGACAATGACCAAGCGGAAACAGGTTTTATAAGACTTTGCTCAACAACAACGACTCTGACTTCAAGCTACTAACACTTATCCATGTATATCAAGCCCATACTAGTAGCCATATGGCCATATGTACTTTAACTCAGCATAACTCTATAACATCCGAACCTAAGTACATATAGCCTCGCATTTAATTATGACTAAAGACATTTTTTGCCACTGGGTTTTTCCCTTTAGTCTTATCCAGGTATCCAAGACCTTCATTTTGTATATACACTACATTTTACTTTTACTCTTTTATTTTTTTATAACAACAAAAACAAGAAGAACCACGATATGCCCACACTACTAATTGCAAATCTACTGACAAGTCAAAAGGGAGAGGCCAAAAAACAGCTTGACAAAGCTTCAAGTCAACTTACAGGTACAACTGCCAGATAACAACCACAGGAAAAGCAAACTAGAGCTACAATGACAACGAACTGCTGCACCAACAAGTCGATACAATCTCATGCAATTCAAGATACAACAACCAATCGGAGGTGGAGAGTTCCAGGATTCAGATACACTACAGGTATAACTTCAAGGCAGCTTTAACATCACGCAAAGCAACCAACTACAGAAGAGGCTGCCACAACAACTTCAACCAACACCAAGACATCAACAACTCGTCAAGGCCAGCAAAGACATAGGGTCTTGTCGGGGACGACAAGAATTCAGAGGGGGAGAGTGTTGAAAGGACGCCCTTTCAACAACATTTCCATAAAGATTCCATTAAGATTCCTCAAAGATTTTAGAGATTCCACATGAAGATGGTGATGACGTAATGCAGATGAAGATGGATGCTGCAACATGAAAATACGAGTTCATGGACGTCATCGAATATCCCGTTATTATTATTTTGAGCCATTACGACTACTTTTGTAATGTTTACGGGAACCTCATATTTTCAATCGGCACTTGTATTTTGGCCGCACATGCTTGTATCATGAGTAAAGCCAACTGAGTTTCTTGTAATTAAGCTCTATAGAAGCCTAGGGACAATTCGGGTCATTTGGCCGGACATTAGGTTTGAAGGCTTGGTATATAAGCTAAAACCTAAGGCTTTGTAAAGGAGGAAATTACGTTATCTCAAATAATATACAGTCGTGGATTCTGCAGCACACAGTAGCGAGCTTCACGCACACACACCGTCGCGCACACTAATCACATTGCAGATATGAGAGTAGGAGCGTGTTAGCATCGAGGAGCTCTCCGCGTCGGCGCAAGCAATGCAAGCCGAGGACCACATCGCGAGCCCGCGTGCTATGAGCTATATTTGGTCGTAAGTACCTCAAACGACATCCATTCTGAATGATCGAGTAGTCATTAGAATCAGGGCGAGAAGCTCTTCGTGTTGATGTCATTGTAGATCAGTTTCGGACACTTTGAAAATTGTTGTTTTGAGTCTATCGCGATAGCGATTAGAGGTCTTACAGTTATGATTTTCAGGGTTTAGGTGTTTGGCCATACAGGATATGTCCTTGTGAGTCTTGCCCTCTGATTTCGAGTCATTCTGATATGATTTGAGTCTGTTTCGAGCTTGTAGTGTTTCGTAGGATGCGTTGTCTGTTTCGTTGCTTGATGGTAGTGTTGTGGTAGGATTAGTGACTGTAGAGTGTTGTTCGTGTCTAGCTCAGGTTGATAACCCAGAGATTGCCTCCATGCCCTAGTCGGGTCAGCTATGTCCTCCGATTGACAGTTTGTTCGTCTATGTTCTCGCTGTGCTCCATCGTCCGTCGCGGCGTACCCGCTAACAGGGAAACACACCCAACACACAACAAAAATGCCTCTCTATAACCCAAGGCTTCCGTAGCACCTCATTTTTAGTGTTCATTGCATGGGCTTGACACCTTGGAAACATTCCTCTTTCTCTCTCATAGCTTTGCATCCCTTGGACCCACTTGTCTATTGTGACAGTGGTGTGACATTGCCTAGGGAAACCCCCTCCTCATATAAAAAATGGGCTCCTTTGAGCGCCACGGGAATGAGCGTGAGTGGAAATGACACATCATCACCGACTACAATTGCCAGCTGCCAACCACATCAACACCAACAACAACAACACCACGGGCCGCTGTTGCGCTGCACCGCCATGCTACGCCAAAGGATCATCCTGTAGCACTCACAAGCAGAACGCCATGGCCATGAAGCTCCTCAAGCTCCCACTCTCCACTTCATTACCCATATGGAAGGATTAAGCTATATATCCCAAGCCTCTTGATCTAAGAACTATATGTGGGTTTCCCCACACTGACACGTGGTAGCCTCAGAAGCATTGCACCTGTTTGGGGTCTCCAAACTCCACAAAACAACTTCAAAAAAAATTAAAAATTCCTCCTCCTTTGAACCACTGCCATCCACTACTCAGGGCTCCAGTTCCCAAGTCACAAATTAGTCCTAAAACCTCACATTACTAGCCTCAAAAACCACCATCTCACCTACATTTTGACTTTACCAAGCCCTCCATCCATTGGTCCAAAAAATCAAGAAAACCATCTAGCAATACACTAGCATCAACTGGCACAAACTTCAACTTGCAATATCTTTGCACCTGTAGCCCCGATTGACACATCATCTCTTTCAACTAGATCCATGTGCTTTCCACTACCTCTACAAACTTTGGTGAGCTCCCTATGATGGTACACTCCCCAATGTGACCAATATGGCTCAGAAGCGTCCCCCGCTAAAACTTCAAAGGCCCATATCTTGGCAAGTGGGACTTTGATTGTTGATCCATAAAGACCGACATGCCCCACAATACAAGCACTACACATCTATCCACTAAAACCACCTCTGGTCACCTGTCATCACCTGCCCTGTTTGTCTAGGATCTACAGTGCACTCTAGCTTCAAACTTCAATATCTTGCACACCATAGCTCCGTTTGATGAGCCATCTAAGCTAGCTTGTAGACCACTTCAAGTGCTACATTCCACAAAAGAAAAATTTACATTTTCAAGTCTCTTTATCTACAATCCCATCTAGCACTTTGGAACCCATCCGGCCTACAATACCACATTAGATATACATCACCGCTACCACCTATAGGTAATCAGTGCTGGTTTTAGTGGATAGGTATAGAGAGCTTGTATTGTGGAGCTTAGCAATCTTTGCAGATTGGAAATCAAAGTTCGAGTCTGCAAGATAGAGCAGTTTGAAGTTGAGAACAATTGCCAGTTGAATGGCACCATATGGATTTTTCTCATTTTGTTCGGCTTGATTGGGGGGTTTGGTGAAGTCGAAAGGAGGCCAAGAGAAAGGATTTCAAGGTCAAAGATGGTGGCTATGAGTGGATTTTTTGAGCCCAAGGATTGGATCACCAAGCAGGAAATGGTACGCTTAGAAACTTGGGAGAAAAGGGGGTTTTTAAAGATTTTTTTTGAAGAACTTTGAGGCAAAAGGAGGTCCACTACTTCTGTGTGTGCCACATGGTGCTGTTAAAAATCCATAAGCAAAAGGGGGACAAGTGGGAGCACACTATGTATAGAGGAGGTGTGAGGGGCATAGAGCATCACAAGTGTTGGGGTATAGGCACCTGTGCCTTGCCCGGCCGCCCAGAGTCTGGGCGCCCACTGACTTGTATACCTTATACATAGCGTAAGTGTATAGGGGGCTGCTCACTGATTGAGTCTCCCCACCCATATCTATGTGTCGTGTGTCTCCTTCTCTCTCTCACTCTCCGTCTGTGGTGCTCCCCGATCCCCTTCAATTGGTATCAGAGCGACAGGTTTGAGAGCATAGATGGACGGCTTCGCGATGAACTCGTCGGCGGCTATGACGGAGAGGTCACAGATCTGAGCAAAGAAATAGAGGAGGCTTGTGGACAGCCATACAGAGGCTTGCAGGAGAGCTCTCAGGAGCTTCCTAGTGCTCACAGATAAGTACACATTTCCTCTACAGATCAGCCCATCGTGTACAACATCTTCCCTCTTCTCGGCAAGATTTGTAACGGCTACATCGGCGACATATTGGAGCTTGGAGCTTCCCTAGACATGGAAGCATTGTGAGATTGATACATTCAGCTCACGCATCGAGGTGAGAAGTGAGTTTGAGCCTTTCTATGAGCTCAAAGAAGCACAAAAGAAAGTCGTTCAATTTTTGGCAGTTTGACAGCAGTCTACTGTTTTTCTCATAACTTGAGCTACAAAGCTCCGATTCCAAAACTTACTGGTTCAAAATGGAGCTCGCTTCAAGCTCTACGACTTTGTAGAAGGAATCATTTTCTGATTCGGAGTGCAGGTGGGTGTGAAATTAAAAACACAGAGACTGTTTTTCATGATAGTTTTGGGCTCTATTGTTTTCTTTGCTGCAGACAGCTTACCCATGCACACTGCAGGTAGCACGCACATATGAGGTGTTACAAGATCGGGTTTGACTCCCAGGTACAGGTTGAGTCTAGTACTCCCACAGGTGTTGCCAGTTGCAGTTGAGTGGTTCTTCTACAGTGTTGTGGCTTGGATACATGGTCTTTGAGCAGGTAATGCTCTATGTATGCTTATGTGGTCAACAGTAGATCTTGTGAGCAAGTACAGAGGTTGGTTGTGGATGACATGTATGGTCACCTGTGGTACTCTTTGTGAGAATTTGTTGGACAGAGGTTTGCAGAACTTATGCATGTATGTTAAGTGTAGTTTGATGCGCATTGATTGCTCATTGTATTGAGCTTGCAGGACAATGGTTATTTTGTGTTGATAGCCATTGTGCGTCGAAACTCTGGTGAAATTTTCCCAGGAGTTTTATGCACATCATTTATGCGATCTAGGTAGAGATTGCGGGTTGCACTCAGCATTTGCGTGTGGTGTTCTCTGCAGGTGGGAGATTTGTGCGTGTGTATGCATTGATACCGCATAGTGTGGGCTTGGTGATTAGCTCACGGTTTGACATGCGTACAGTTATCTTGGCACACTCACAAGAGTTAATATTGTGATGTATGCTTGTGTGGCTACAAGCTAGGTAGCCGGATTTGAGCACTAATGGCTTGAAGTTTTTCAGCAGGTTTCAGCTACAGGTTTACAAGTTTATAGGCAATTTTGAGGGATTATTTGGGCGCGCTTAATTTTCAGCCATTGTTTCCTCTTTGCAGGTGTCCATGTATGGCTCAGTTGTAGGCTGATCTGGGACACGTTTGTGACTTTTTAATGCAGTTGTTTAAGAGATGAATTTTGGGACTGTTTTGGGGCTGATTTGCAGCCATACAGGAGCTTGGTTTACTCTACATGAGCCTTGTACACTTGGCATTTGGGATTTGCATCATTGCCACTTGTGGAGCATAGAGAGATTTAATGTGTGGATTCGCATGAGCATTGGAGGTGCTGGTGAGCTCTTTTTCGGAGAGAATTTTCTCGTTGCAGGTTGATTCTTTTGGATTAGTTGAGTGCATTTTATTGCTACCGTACCTAGAGGAGAGTTACAACTCTTGGTTATTTTTGACATTCACTTATAGTAGTCAATATGTGTGAGACTTTTGAGTCTAGGACAATGACTCATGAGAGACGGCATTCTCGTTAGTGTCGACACTTGAGATGTTGGCATTGTGGTCACACAGGACACATTAGACGGAGATGCTTTCGTCGTATGAGACAACAAAGGAGATAGTCTAATCTCAAGGATGCAGTAGATGCTATAGGCTCCGTTGACTTGACAGTTGCAGGATCAGATACAGTGTCTGAGTACCCTAGTGATAGTGAGGTCACATTTGCTTCCTGTATCACTCCGGATTTTTTGACGTCTGAGGATACTGCACTTCTTTTGCAGTGGGTGCTAGACAGGGACGCTACTTTTCATGTCACTCCGTATCGTGACTGGTTCAGTAGCTATTCTAGCAGAGTGCATGGTAGTGTGCGATTGGCAGATGGGTCACTGTATGAGATTGCTGGTTCAGGAGATGTGAGACTGTCATTACCGAGCGGTGCATCGTACGTGCTTAGAGATGTGCATCATGTGCCAGATTTGACGATGAGTTTGATCTCCGTTAGTGAGCTCAGGGATAGTGGATGTCGGGTATCGCTGCTTGAGCGATCTTTTGCGTTGCATTTGGGTTCGCTAGTGATTGCGAGAGGTGCTAGAGTTGGCACATGGTACCCATTGCACATAGTACTGGTGCGAGATGGTCGAGTCTCAATCTTGTTACAGCCATGCAAAGAGCGAGAGACCCGGACAATCTCTTTTGCTCATGGGTTGCAGGGTGCTTTGCATGGAGTGCAGAGTAGTGAGCTCGTTGTGCCCACAGTTGGGGCACGACTTGAGAAGTCACACAAAGAGGTGACAGAGTCAGACATGCATGCTTTGCTAGTGATGACTGAGCAAAGCAGAGAGTCAGTTGTGCGAGATACTCCTATGCAGGATAGACAGGTAGAGTGGTCTTGCTCTAGTGAGTCACGATAGGAGGACGTTGTGCAAGAGTCTATGCATAAGGAGTTAGAGCATGAGAGCTCTAGTGAGTCATATCAGATTGAGTGATCATGTTTGTAGTGGATGATTGCAGAGGAGGCTGAGATGTCAGCGATTATGCAGTCATTCCTTTCTATGCTCAACAGTGAGCATGGGGATATACTTGTGCAGGATATGTCTTCCAACAGACACCTAGAGCAGCTAGTTTGCTCTGAGGTTTCACGATAGTTTGATGCATCTTTTGCGGACAGTCAAGAGATGCATGTGGCTGACACGCCTTGTCAGTCAGAGATGCCTATTGCCAGGGATATATATGTTGATGCATGCTCCGTAGAGCTAGCAGGGGCCGCTAGCATTGCATCGTCATTTGGTGGTCTCATGTATGAGATGCTGATCTTGAGACTGGATATCGCAGCTGCAGTGGGAGCATTTGAAGTTGGGGTTGTCAGTCATTTGTTGACTATGATGGCATTGTGCATGATAGAGATATGCAGGTATTGCGTACATACTTGTAGTACGTGTGCGGTACGTCTGGTGGTGTATGGACTTACACGGGAGCAAGACAGTTGGATGCACACGATCACATCCAGCCAGTGGGCATCGATTGAGAGCGGTTTTCTCTTGCCTTCTGTAGTCTTTAGACTAGGTTCTCTTGATTAAAGGCACATTCGTCTTTAAGTGGGAGGTTGTTGGGGTATAGGTGCTTGTGCCTTGCCCGACCGCCCAGAGTCTGGGCGCCCACTGACTTGTATACCTTATACATAGCATAAGTGTATAGGGGGCTGCTCAATGATTGAGTCTCCCCACCCATATCTGTGTGTCGTGTGTCTCCTTCTCTCTCTCACTCTCCTTTTGTGGTGCTCCGCGCTCCCAAATCCCCTTCAACAAGGTGTGAGGGCAACCCCCTTAGTCTAAGTTATGGTGCTCGTGCCTATTGGTGCTGTTATGGCGTTGTCGGGCGCACTTGCACGTTGTATGCAAGCGAAAAGAATGGCTCTTTTCTGACACTCAACAATGTTGGTCAAGCCGATGGCCTTGCATAGTGCTGATGTGGCATGCTCGGTTGGAGGGTTAATTCCCACGCCCTCTAAGAGCTAAGTTTTTTGAAGGTAAGGTAGGAGAGCACTGACGGCACCATCAATGCTCCCCTTGGGGTGCTTCATGTGAGGAAAAGGGGTGCCCACACCAAAGGGTTCCTAGAATTGGCTAAGGGGTGGTTCTTAATCGATTAAAAATAGAACTCGACCAACGTGGCATCCACATGCAATGCATGCTAAAATGGGTGTACCCAATGCTGAGAATGAATAGAAACTTCTAAATGAAGCTCATGAGCTGCACGATCTAGATGAAAACCCCTTTTTTATTATTTTTTAAAATAGATGGCACCCTATATAAGGGTTTTGTTGGAAATTAGGAGGTCTTTTGGCCCTTTGGAGTGTTGAATGAGGTGAAGAAGGAGAGTAGAGGAAAAATTTATCACCGTGGTGGCTTTGTAAAAATTTTTGCAAGAAGAAGCTCGCCATTGCCCTTTTACCATATACATGTGGTAGTGATGTGTGTGAACACAATTAGGACTGTCGGGGCATTTTTTTCCTCACTAGGAGGTTTTTTCCCCTGTGCATTATATATACGCCCATCACTCTAGAGCTATCTTATCTTTCCATTGCACACTAAGTAATAAACTATCTATTGTATGCCTTAAGATTCCTTCATCTTCTCCAAGCTGTGTGTTTTCTTGCAACCCTAATTCTAATAATTCGTATATGAGCAGGTTGCATCCTCTCGGGCTTAGTTGCCAACTAATCCAGCACATGCCTGCTCACTTTCTCCAATTTCTGTGAGCTTCCTTGCCGAGCATTCACATGTCGACAAATATTCTAGGAGCACTCGTGGAGCTTGGTCTGCTCAATTTTTTGATTTGGGCTCATTTTAGCCTTTGTTTCACTAGATGTAGTACTACGCATGCTATTTTGTCATTTTGTGTAGAAATTTTTTCATTGCTATTTTTTGCATAATAAGTCCCTTACAGTACTCTACGGCTAGTGCTATATAGCACGTGTTGTTCCCACTTTCTTTCTCCTCTTTTTGGGTAGTTTTCACATAAGGTGCAGCATTTACCATGGTTGACAACAACACAAATGTGTTCAAGATGTTTGATGCTGAGGATATATTGGATGTGGACAACTGCCCTATGTGGGATTATATGATGCAACATGTCCTTGTGTCAAAGGGTGTCTGGTAAATTGTGCATCAAAATATGACTCAATTTTTTGTGAAAAACCCTTCTTAATCCTAGCATGATGTTTGGATTTTGAAAACTCTTGTTACTCATAAGAATCTTGAGCTTGGTATAATGCTTAGGGAGGCATTTTCTTATAATGTGTTGCACTCTTGTTAAATTATAGAAACTCCATATCCATAGCTCAAAGTATTCACTACAAAAATCCATAAAAATCTCTATGTTTGCTCGTACCACATGAAAAACTTCATCTTTATCCTCCACAAGTCACATGTGTTGAGCCCAAGTTGGGATAGAATCTCCATGTTTTGTTTCAATTGTCTCGAGAAAAACTCCTTCTAGATCCAAATAAGTACTCTTTTGATGTCGTTGATACCAAGTGGTAGGTAATATGGAGGTGGTTGAAGCCTTGGACAAGGTCTTGGATGATCTTTTGTGAGTAGTTCAATAGTTTCCTTCAAATCATGTGTGCATATAGCCAATTAGTTTTCTTGTAATGACTCTGAAATTGAAAAACAAGAACATTTAATGTCGATGCAACAATAGACGCGAGTGTTACATTGTATATCGTATGGTAATACTAGATGGAAAAATCCATCTACAATATAATCATTGCTATAAACAAAGTCAAATTGAAAACCTAAAATTTCTTAAGTTGCACTCTCTCTTAGTCTCAATAGCTAGCTAGATCTAAGTCAACTATAGAGTACTACTTGTCAAAGGTATGCTCAAAGTGCATAAGTTCTTAACCAATTCTCTACTTTAGAATAGGTGCTTAGGTCTCAATTATACCAATTTTTTAATATAAGATCCGTTTGGGTATGGAAAGAAAAACTCATAACCACTTGTGCAAATGGTCAAATAAATTTTCAATCTTGATTACTAACACAAGGTTTTGACTAATGTCTACTCAATCTTAGCATATATAGAATTAAGGTCCACCACTTATCCAACCTAAGCACAAGACTTAATATAAGGTCCATGGTCCTATTCTCAATTATATAATGGGGATTTAGTCTCTAGATTGAGGTCCACCACTTTCCACAAACTTATCATTGTTTGTAGCATGGGGGAATTTGGTTTGAAGGACCACTTCTTCTCCATGGTTGTAGCATGGAGAGAAGTAAGGTGCACCAATTATCCAAGATAGGATTACTTTTATCATGAAGACAATCATTGACCATGACTTGTCCAAGCTAGGCATGAGCTATTGATACAATGCCACCACATGTGCAACCCAAGTGGTGGACCTCCTCTTGGTTTCCATGCATATATTGGATAAGTGGTAGAATTTTTTTCTCTCCATGTTTCAATGGAGCCCAGATTAGATAAATGATGGAAAGTCAACATATAATAAGTTGGGCAAGTGATAGGAAAAAACACTATCCATTTTGTAAAGTAGCATAGGTGTTGCACCTTATATCAAATGGTTGACCTTATAGCTTTGACAAACGGTGAACCTTGCTTCTCTCTATGCTTCAGTATGTCTTAACATGTATAAGTGGTGGATCTTAATTCTCTCTACTTTCAAGTAGAGACTAGCTTGAAAAGTGTTAGACTTTGAAACCAAACTCTCTATGATACAAGATAGAGTGGATTACTGAAAAAGTTGTAGAGTGGTTTTTTTAATAAATAGTATAGCTGGTGGATTTTTGCTACTCTCTATGTTTCAGTGAAGCTTTGCTTGGATATGTGGTGGACCTTTCTCCTCTCTATGATTCAATGGAAACAAGATTCAATAACTGGTAGAACTTTCTCCTCTCTTCAATCAATGGAGACAAGTCACAAGATTCAATAAGTGGGGGACCTTGGATATTGTTAGCAGCAAGCTAACACGAACACCCCAAATACCATTTTTTGCAGCTCTCATTGTAAAAACACTTATTATTTTGATAAATTGGCAACATTGTAACTCCTATTTTTCAGAGAAACCTTGTAATTGATGAGCCAGGGCTAAAAGCTTCCAGATTGTATCAACCTGTCATTGCCTATCTTTAGTTAGAGCTCCCAGATAATTAGTTTTGACCACCAAAAACTTTGGCTAAGGTATAAAAGCTTTTGTAAGTTATTGAAAAGTTTTGGATAATGAAATACACAGTGTGAGCTAACGGCCCTCACTTCTCTTCTCCTCGTGCTTCCTTCTCCCTCCCCAGTTGTCACATTGCAGTCGTGTTTGTTGCATTACAAGCGTAGGTAAGAGCTCTACGCATTGACGTTAACACATCACAGTATTTTGTAGCTTTTGGCATCGCCGACCCGCGGCCTAATTTCATCATAAGTAGGAATTTACACTTCAAAATAAAAAACTAAGCATAGGCGGTGTCGTGCAGCTCCACTTCCATGATAAGAAAAAGAGCAGAGAAATGCAAGCTAAGCTTCTTTGAAGCCTACTTGATTAATGGTCAGTGATGAGGGCTTGTTAACAGGCCAAGTTTAATTATTAATGTATGCCAGATGTAGCTTAAAAGGGCCAACACATGCCTTAATGATGCCAAAAATGATTATGCTTGATGTGAGAACAGATGAAAGATTATGATCTAAAATTGCAGTGCTTGAAGTGCCCTACCGGCCTTTCTTTACGGCTCGTTGATTGGATCTACGGTGAAGAAATTATGGCAGTTTGAAGTTTGAGTTAATGCAGATCCATACCGGATTGGGCAACTATAGCTGAGCTGACAAAATTGAAATGAATGAGCGGGCCTAAAGAGCTCACTTTGTGGAGCGCGTTGGTCTTTTCACAACAACAACAATCGGAGTTACGGTTGCCAAGATATGGGCAATTAAAGATTCACCGGGGGCCGGTTCCGTGTCAGTCCGGCCCGCTCTGTCGGAGTGCCATCTGAGAATTTTGGCTACCTCAGTAGGGTTCGTATGCGTTCTATGCAGTTTGAGAAGTCTAAAGGGATTTACGGCTTGGCAAGCAGAGTCTGGTGTCAGTTGTCGGCGCTGTTGAGCTGGGTAATTTTTGGCATTATTCGAGATGCTGATATGGGCAGTAAAATTCATGATGATATTGTCAGTTTAGAGCTCTCATCCTCGTTTGGCATGTATGCCTAATATGGTGCCGTTATGAAAGCACAAAAGGTTCTTGATGAACTCTTTGTCCAAAACGTCCTCTCATGGAGCGAATTGATTGCGAGATTTACCCAAGGTGAGAGAATTCTTTATGAGATTGTTGGACACTGCTTGGCAATGCTTTGCTAAAATATGCATGTTAAATGAGGTGCCCTTTGAGAATTTCCCGAGGATGTTATGCTTGGCATTGCTTTAATCGGCATGTATGCCAGTGCCGCCTAATGTGGTCATCCCATGAAGGAGTGTTGAAGAAAGATTTAGTGCTTGATAATGCTTTTCCGATATGTATACGAAGTGTGGCCACCCAAAGGCTATGGCCGCCTGAGAGCAACCAAAGGGCTGCCGCCCGCCTAAAAGCAAAGGTCGGCCGCCCAAAGGCTTTTTTAAAGGCCGCCCATTAAAAGGGGGCCATCCTTAATTTTAAGGAGGTGGGAACAAAGAGGGAAAAGGGAGGCCAAGCGTAAAATATTGTGGCGGGCAGCGTTGGGGAAGAGGAAGAGATTGCGCCCGCCTATGGGTTGCTCTGACGAGCGCATGGAAGAAGGAAAACAGTCCTAGCAGGCAAGGGAGACCACTTTCGGAACCTATCCCGACGGTCTTTGTGTTGGTTGCGCTACTCGTTGCCACGTCATGGAGCCAGGTCATGCCACGTCAGTGACGCCGGCGCTACTGAGAGGAGCTATTAAAAGATGGGTTTTTTAGGGCACACTAAGAAAAGGGGGAGACTCTTAAGCATGTGTGTTGGGAAGTTAACGACGAGTAAGAAAAAACGAGGGGAACCAAGGCAAGGAAGCAAAGAGGCAAGGAAGGAGCTCTCTCTCGATCTCCGGCTCAGGCAAGGAGGTAAGGGCCAAGAAGGGCGAGCCCTCTCTCTCAATCTCTAATCTAAACAAGGCGAGGAGAAACGAGGAGGATAAGCAAGGGAGATCTCTCTCTCTCTCTCTCTCAATCTCCAAACCAAGCAAAGGAGACTCTCTCTCTCTCTCTCTCTCTCTCTCTCTCTCTCTATGTCGACCTCAAGGAGGATAATTGAAAGCACTCGAAGGGTTTACAGGATGAGCAAGAAAGCAACAAGGGTATCAAGCAGGGGATTTTGTCGGATACTTACGTACTAATCAGCTTATAAAGACTCTAATGGCGAGCATAAGTGGAAATTTACAATCGTGATCTAATTTGAGAGCATTAAACTCTCCTACCTCCATCAGTGCCGTTAACGGCAACCATTTGTAATCGAAATCCACTTCGACTAATCGTTAGCAGTTTAAACCATTTCGGTTGTGAAGTTTAAATATTAAAGTGTTGACAGAATCTTTTGCATTGTTTCGTGCGTCTTGTCTCTCTTATTTCCCACAGCAAGCAGCCTGCCAGCTCACCTCGCGAACCTATATCCCTCAACAGCGGGGTATTGGGGCAGCATTGCTAAGCATTTAGATGCATTCTGGGTCGAAAATGGCTAGGTCAAAAATCCATTGCTGTTAATAATTGCGATTTTGGCACTTGACCTAAAGTGGAGTTTGAGACCATAAGCATGCGTGCTTAGGTCTTTTAAAATTTTCTTAGAAGTTTCATTACGTCCGGATGTCATTTGATACTGTAACGGATGTGATTTGTTTGCCGATGAGCGATTGGCTTTTGGTGATTTCAGTCACTTGAGTGTAGCTTGAGTTAGATGCGAGTTGTTAGTTGTTTTTTGAGATATCGACAACCTCTTGTAGCCTCTATGCACTAGTCGAGTCATCTTCGTCCCATGGATTGACAATTTAATCGTGGTTCTCGTTAAAACTACAATAAGATAGGATAGTGAGGTTAGACACGCATCCCACATTTGGCACCGTTTCCGGGGATCGAAGAGACCTAAACTAGGGAAAAACATGAGCGTCTTGTGAAGTTATCCTTTAACTTTCTCTAGGATCTTCTAGAGGTAAAAACTTTCTTTTAGAAACTGCATAGCCTAAGATTGTCGTCTTTGGCTGTGTAGAGGTAGCTTGGAAGTAATCGAACTTGTCGAGTGCCTTTAGGATTGTAGGATTGTAGAACTAGATTAGGATTTTGAGGATGATTGATAGACAAGACAAGTTTTAAGATAAATGCTCAGGATACCATAAAAAACAAGAAAACAAGAGTTTGTGGACACTTTTCACAACCCCAGTGCATGAGAATCTAGGAGTAGGATAAGTAGGATCCGAGGTGGATTTCAGAACATTGCTCTCTCTGAAAGAATCAATTGTGTTGTTATTGGAAGTTGCAGAATTTTAGGTCTAGGGCTAGAAATAGCATGAAAAGACTCCAAACCACTCAATACGACTATAGAGTAAGCTTAAAGTTGTATGAACCAGTGGGTAAGCTCAAGGACACTTTGAGATAAAAATTTCAAGAGTTGTCCAAAACTCAAATTATTTACTTTTTCTTAACATTCTAGGCCAAATTAAGTTTTGACTTGATTCATAGGCTTAAAATAACTCATAAAAGGACTATCCTTGAAAAAAGTACAAAAATTGGTTCATTTCAAGCCTGAAGTTAATAATCATGATTATTAACTTTCAGCTCAGATTTGATCAAGGTTCATACCATTGACTCGTTGCATGTGTACAAACAAATTTTGTAAAGACACAAAAGATTTGGATCACCAAGCTGACAAAAAAGTGGGTAAAAACTAAAGTTTGTACTGACTTTCTAAAACTTGAGTGTAAATTGGGAGGAAATTTATCCAAACTTGATAAATTTGATTCGTAGGCTTATATTGATGTGATAAACATGTGTACATGTTCACTTGACCAAAAAGATGTAAAAAGTTGCCAGTTGTTGTAAATAATCGTGATTATTTACATTTGTCCCATTTTTCAACTTTTTGACCAAGTTGGTATACCACTAGCTTTACCATGTTATAATAAGCCCACAAACCAAATTTGGTAAGATTTGGATCATTGGATTGGAAAATGTGACCAAATTTGCAAAGTTAGTCTACGGACAAAAAACTGATGAGCATTTGACCAAAACTTGTCCAAACTTGTTGAAACTTGGTTAGAAACCTTAACTTGAGGTTCTTAACAGATCTCTGTCAAGGTTGGGACAAAAGTTTGCAAAAAGTATAGCTGGAGTAGATGATCGCGATTATTTATATTTGTTCAAAAAGTGACAATTTTGCATATTTGAGTATACCACTGACGAAGGAAATTTGGAATGGCGGCCTCTACACCAAAACAAACTCCATTGCGCCACAAGGGAAATGAGATAAGGGCACCACCTAGTCTTAGAAGCGTGGACTAGGACCGCTACACAAAGAGAGAGAGAGAGAGAGAGAGAGAGAGAGAGAGAGAGAGAGAGAGAGAGAGAGAGAGAGAGAGAGAGAGAGAGAGAGAGATCACTATGAATGAAGCATTAACCTTAGTGTGTGTACAAGGAATGGATGACTTCAAACACTCCCAACACAAATAGCATGTAGATTACCAAACAACCATTCAAGGGTTAGCCAAGATCACATCAAGCACTCTCACACATATATAAAAGATTTCTCTTAATTAACATAAGTAAGAGAAGGAGAGATTACTAGCATGAAACAATTTTCACTCTAGAATGTACAAGAATAGAGTGAATGAATGAGCTTATGGCTCATGGTGAGTGATACAAAGACTCAATGGGGCTGAGGGAGGCTTGAAATTACAAAGGGGAAGGCCTCTTTATATAGGAAAGAGAGTGATTAGGAGTGAGGTTAAGATCCAAGTGTAATTTGTACAAATGAAGCTTGATTAGGGACATTCAACCAATGAAGAAGCTCCTTCCAAGTGATTTGTTGACCAATTAGCTCCATCATCACTTGTGTTGTCTTCACTCCTTCCTCCATAGCTTGAGTCCAAGAGCTTCCTTATTTTAAAATGTAAAGAATCTACATAAAATCAATACATATCTAGTAATAATAGAAAGGGGTTGAATGAGAACTTATGAATTACAACAAGATTAAGCATGACTTGAGAGGTGATTAGAAGAGG
The DNA here is from genome assembly GCF_014529385.1 of Adiantum capillus-veneris. Taxonomy (NCBI): domain Eukaryota; kingdom Viridiplantae; phylum Streptophyta; class Polypodiopsida; order Polypodiales; family Pteridaceae; genus Adiantum; species Adiantum capillus-veneris. Next base: position 97,199,997 of record NC_140956.1, on the reverse strand, counting down.
AATTTTGATGGGTTTTTGAGCTTGATAGAGAGGAGGAAGGAGAGGAGGGTGAGAAGACTAATGGCTGATTTTAGAGAAGGTCTCAATGTGGAAAAGGAAGGGTGTGTGTGTGTAAAGGTAGAGGGGGTGGTCTCCACCACAGTTGAAAAAACTGGCATCTGCCATTTTGGCCATATCTCCTAGACCATAGATGCAAAAATTATAAAAAAATATGGCCAGAATCTCCAGCTCATCAGCTACAACTTTGATGAAGACAACTTTTCTTGGATCGGAGTGGAAGTATTTTTTAAAAATTCAGCAAAATCATGTGTCTGGTTCCTTTCTTTACCAAGTCTTCCACTTGGGTCCCATTTGTTTGAATCATCATATGGCTCCAAAGCCATGATGATATGAGCCACTCATGACCCTTGAATCATGGGTGCATGGCTCCACAACCACATCATATCTTTTCTTTTCACATTTACATATTTTCCCTTCCCTTTACCACTAGGTTCTCCCTCTACCTTTCACCTCCGGTGAACTAGTCAAAAAAATCCCTATCAAATCATTTTTTTTAATTTTTCCAAGAGGTTGTTCTCACTCTTTCTTTTATTGTAAACCTCTAGAAGCAAGGAAAACCAACAAAATATGATAAACAAAAATTTGTGATAGGCTCGGATCACCACAAGGTCAAGTATATCAAGTAGACCACACAAATCAATTTTTGGTTAAATTTGGATCACAGAAGTGGGATTTAAGCCAGATTCTTGAAATTAGTGTCTACATACACGAAACAGTTGGATAAACTTGAACAGATTTTGTCCAAACTTATTGAAACTTGTCCAAGGACCTTAAAGGTTGTAGACTTGGCAAACCAAGCCAAAAATTGTAAAAAATTGGCAAAAGTAAATAATCATGATTATTTACTACTACTACACAGAGACATCATTTTTTACTTTTGAACTTGTACAATGATAGACAAGCATAATACAAAGCTGCCTGGAAATTTTGGGTTCAATCGGATCCAAATTGGTACATGTTCACTCAATTTCCAGCTTGCAGATTAATCCTTTGATTTTTGCCAAAGTCGAGATTGAAAATTTCAACGATTGACTTAATTAGCTTGATTTGGAGTGATACACATAAACCAATCACAACAGCTATTAGCAAAAATTATACAGCCTTTGTGAAAGAATAGCTAACTTGATCAAATTTATACAAGAATCAGGTTGCAGATGAGGAATCGGTAGCTCAGACAGAAAGTGTAATCCAGTCAAGTGGAAGAAATCGACAACAAGTCAATCCAATGGTAAGTACTCTATCCAGGGCTTCGCAAGTCTTTATGAACCTTGGATCTGGTCGTGTACTAGGAAACCAAGGCATATTTGGAGAAACCTCCAGCAGAGTATCCACCAAAAAAGCGTGAATCAAGGCAATTCCTTGCACACTATCCTTGAAGAAGTCTCAAACACTTTCTCAGATTCAACCTCTGAAATGTCTTCCTATTCGATTCACTCAGAGACCAGAACGACAATGCGCTATAAGCATATAATCTCATTTTATAAGACTAATCGCCATGGAGCTCAAGTTTACCTGGATCCTAACGAAGAGTATGCTATTTGCATTGATGACCATGGTATTGAGTTTGAAGAAGAGATTAGAGCAAACAAACAAGGAAAAATGTACATGGACAGAAACAAAACTCAGTATTTACATGTTTAAAACCCTAACGTGATAGACAAATGTGGGTTAGAAGTAAGAACCATAATCCCAGATATGTCAGCAAAAGAAGGACCACCAACCTTAGAATTTGAGGGATACGATCAAGTCGATTTGAAGCATCCTTCCAAACCCTTCGAATTGATTATGGAAATTCGATCTTCTATGGACTTCACATGCCAAATCAGGAAAACTGACGGCCATGAAGATCATCTATAACTTCAAGATCAAGGATAAGGGATCAGCAGACCTACCAACCTACCTGTTTAGGGATTGTTATAACAACAACTTTGTTATGATGACTCCTGAGGAGGTAGAACAAACCAAATACCAAAGGTATTCCATAAGGGATTGGATATTGGAACAAGGACTAGAAACAATTCCAAGAGATGAACACCATGAGAGATCATCTAAGAGTAACGTTAAGAAACCAAAAACCACCTCATCAAGTAGAAAACCGGGTGACACTAAGGCCAGTCCAGGGCTACATGAGTCACTATTTCCAACAAAGTGGTTTGAAGGACTCGGAATAGGACCAACTGCCAGGAGATCGGGAGTTGAACCAAACAAACGCGTTAGACCAGCTGATGTTTAGAAATGGGTTAGAAAATATAGTGGATCAGGGGATCCATACGACCACTTAGCAAGCTTTAAGCAAGTGCTAAGAGGAGAACATATATTTGATCTCCATACTCAATTCGAAGGGTTTGGAATGACATTAGAAGGAAAAGCATTGGCATGGTTCCAAAACATTCCACCAAGGTCAATCATGGACTTGAACACATTAGCTCAAGGATCTGTAGTTGCTTGTTCCAAAACGGGGATCAAACACAATACGGTAGCTCAAATATACAACTTTAAACAGAAACATGGTGAGTCTGTTAGGGATTATGCAACTCGAATGAAACAATACATTGCGAGATGCCGAGGGCTAGAGATACCTATAGAAGAACGACTCGTACCTTTGTTTCTAGAGGGACTGCTAAACAAAGAACTTCATGCTATACTCTATAGCAAGAATCATACAACCCTAGAAGAGTGTGTGTCAGATGCTATTGACTTAGGAGACAATTGTGATATTTTCAACGAAAAAAGATGTCCCTAAGGATAATCAAAGTGAGAAAACAACATCCACTAAACCAGCACAAGTGGGGACGGCTGCTGCAGCACCACTTTCAGTCACAGAAGACATTCTCAGAAGGATGAACGGCATGATGAACAACATGCAAAAAAAACCTATGAGGGGACCAGGATAAGGGATACCTCAATAGGGACAACCAATTAGACCGCAGAAATGGTGTGCAATGGAGGGTAAATGGACCAACCATGAGACCAATGAGTGCTACTTCCGGCCAAAGTATGATGGGAATGTTCAGTACGTGCCCATGAGGCCACAAGGACAACCCATGTACAGATACCAGCCTAACATGGCACTAGCTCAAAGACCAGCGATGGGTATGGAAAGACCTCAATCTATGTTGGGTCAACAACCTCCGTATCCCCCACTATCATAAAATTTAATATCTAATATCTAACCAACCCAAATGATTTTCTCATATTAAATTGATCACTTAATGTGGGAGAATAAATGGGAACAAGGGTTAAGATATAGACATGTGCTTATAGATCTATCTCAGCACGGGGCCAATGGTAAAGGAGCCCAAATGAGAGATGGTCTATCAAAGAGCAAGGCTAACCAATGGAGCATAAGACCTTAGGGTTAGCTTCATTGAAGACCTCCAATAATGTGTGTAAAAGTACTTTCACCTTAGGTAACCTAGCGATGAGCTTGAGGCGGGAACCTGACCCAACTCGAGGTGCTTGTCCTGCTTAACATGCTTTGATGACTAAGGTGCCTGAGGTGCTTGATGACTAAGGTGCTTGAGGTGCTTGATGATTGAGATGCTTGATGATTGAGATGCTTGAGGTGCTTGACATGCTTGAGATGATAGGGTTGTACTTGAGGTAAGAACCCAGCCCAAGCTTAAAGTGCTTAAGGGCCAAGCTTGTGGTGGTAACGGGGCCTATGCATGAGGGGCTTGAGGTGTCAAAAGGTCAAGATTCAATCCCTACAAGGAAGGGGTGAGCCCTACAAGAGGGGGGATGAGAGACAACTGTTACCATATACACGTGGTAGTGATGTGTGTGAACACACTAGGACCGCCGGGGCATTTTTTCCCTCTTTAGGAGGTTTTTTCCCCCGTGCATTGTATATACGCCCATCACTCTAGGGCTATCTATCTTTCCATTGCACACTAAGTAACACACTCTCTATTGTGTGCCTTGAGCTTCCTTTGTCTTCTCCAAGCTGTGTGTGTTTCTCTGCAACCCTAATTCCAACAATTGGAATTAGAGCAGGTCACGTCCTCTCGGGCTTAGTCACAAGCTGCTCCAGCACACGCCTGCTCACTTTCTCCGATTTCAGTGAGCTTTGGCGAGCGATCGCAGGTCGACAAAAATTTTGGAGGAGCTCGAAGAGTTTGGCCTGCTCAGAATTTTGATTTGGGCTCATTTCGGCCTCCGTTTCCACTACAGACAGTACTGCACATGCTATTTTGTCATTTTGTGCAGAATTTTTGTCAGTACCGTTTTTTGCATAACAGGTGCCTTATAGTCTTCTACGGTTTGTGCTATATAGCAGAGGTTGTTCCCGCTTCGTTGCTCCTATTTTCGGGTAGTTTTCACATCAGGTGCAACATTTACCATGGCTGACAACAACAACACAAATGTGTTCAAGATGTTTGCTGCTGAGGACAGGTTGGATGGGGACAACTACCCTATGTGGGCTTATATGATGCAACATGTTCTTGTGTCAAAGGGTGTCTGGAACATTGTGCAGGGCATTGATGTACGTCCTGGTTCTGAGGATGTAGGCGATGTTGAGGATGTTGCAGGTCTTGCTGCAAGGATTGCAGCTGTTAGAGTTGTTTTGCCTACGGCAGAACAAGCTCGTTGGGATGTTAAGGATGCGCAGGCTCATGCATTGATTGCATTGTGTGTGAAGCACACCATTGTTCCTCACATCCGTTCAGCAAAATCTGCAAAACAGGCTTGGGATATTTTAGCAGGTCTTTATGCAAGCCACAATGAGGCTAAAATTGCTTTGCTGCGTAAAGAGCTGAAGTCGAAGATTATGCATGAGGAAGATGATATGGACACTTTCCTTGCTAGTGTCAAGGATATCAATGAGCATCTTATTTCTGCAGGTGAAGTCATTTCAGACAGTTCCCTTGTGCAGACTGTTCTTGATGCCTTACCAGATTCCTACCAGACTTTTGCTAGTACTTGGAGACTTATGACCCAAGGAAATCCTGAAGTTGTCAAGTTTGATGCATTATGCACATTGCTATTGCAAGAGTCACTTTCCAGAAAAAACAGGACTAGGTAGCGTGCAGTTGAACAGGCTTTTATTGCTTCTCAAAGAAAGGGTGGTAACAGTAATGCAGCCACTTCTTATGGTTCTGTTGCGAGTGGCAAAAATTCTGTTCCTAATGCTTCTGCTGGCAGTACTTCGTCTGGCAATTCTGGTGATAAGGGAAAAAAGAAGATGCGTTGCCATTATTGTAAAGCCAATGATCACTTGATCAAGTCGTGTCCTAAGTTGAAGGCCAAAGAGGCTAAGAAGAAAGAGGGTGGTTCCACTGCAAATGCTGGTTCCACTACAAATGCAGCCATTGTTGAGTCTTCTGTGAAAGGAGACTATGTTGCTGATGTTGATGCAGAATGGGATTTTAGCGCAGAGTGCACTTACAATCCTGCTGTCCATGATGCATGCTTGTCAGTTGTTGTTGCAGATTCACATGTGTGGTATTTCGACAGTGGTGCTACAAAGCACATTACCTCACATCGTGAATTGTTTACCTCTCTCGAGTCTGTCCCTCATGGGAATTCAGTCACTTGTGCCAACAACGCCTCTTACCCAGTTCAGGGAGTTGGAAAGATTGTGCTCACTGCTGCTAATGGCAGTTCCTTTACACTTGTTGATGCACTTTATGTACCTGGGGTCAAGAAGAATCTCTTGTCTGTATCCGCACCTACTAGACTTGGACTTGTAGTCAAATTTGTGGATGACAGATGTATAGTTCATGATCTCAGTTTTGGTGATGAAATTGTTGCATCTGGCCTTTTGTGTCGTGGGCTGTATAAGCTCACTTTGTATGACAAGTGTGGAAAAAATTTTGCAAATGCTGTTGCAGATTCAAGGGCTATTTCAGATGCAAAACTTTGGCATGCACGTTTTGGTCATCTGAATTTTGCCAGTTTGCTGCGCTTGCAGAAATCTGATATGGTTGCTTCTTTGCCGCCTCTTGAAGCACCTGTCAAACATGTTTGTGAAGGCTGTATTTTGGGTAAGATGCAGCGTTCTAAGTTTCCAAAGGATGGTTCAGTTCGGGCCACATGCAGGTTGCAGCTTGTGCATAGTGATGTTTGTGGGCCCATGTAAAATCCGTCCTTGGGCAATTACCTATACTTCGTGACTTTCATTGATGATTACTCCAGGCATGCATCGGTATTTCCGCTTAAAGCGAAGTCCGAAGTCTTTATGTGCTTCAAAAAATTTCTGGCTATGGTTGAAAATGTCTCGAAATGTACTATGGGCACCCTCCGTTCAGATCGAGGGGGGGAGTATATGTCTCATGAATTTAATGCATTTCTGGCTAGTCGTGGGATAAAACACCAATGTACAGTGCCTTATATGCCTCAGCAAAATGGTGTTGTTGAGAGGAAAAACAGGTCACTGACGGAAATGGCACGATGTATGGTCAAAAGTCAAGCTTTGTCGCATTCTTTTTGGCTTGAGGCCATCATGTATGCCACTTATGTACTTAACAGGTGTCCTACAAAATCTTTGCAGTCTATTACTCCATATGAAGCATGGCATGATATAAATGTAAGGTCTCTGACCCGATCACAAGAGCACCCTTGTACCACGAAATGAATACAATGGAATAAGTTACTATTTTTACCAGTTTTCCAGATTCTGTCAGTGCCATGATGTTTAGAATGTTATAAAACTTCAAAATGTGAATTAAAATAATTTTTGTAAAAAATTTCTAAAAATAGTAAGTTTTTGGTCACCCGAACCGTCCAATCTCGACCGTCTCGAAAATCTGCACCCGTACACCGAATTTGAAAAAAAATGCATTTTTGGACCCCGGGGGGGCTGCTAAATATGGCAGGTACTCAGACCCGTACTTCTTAGTTAGAGCTTAGTATAGCAATTTACGGCATCAAAATCCGACTCGTATGGCCCGTTTTAGCCTAAAACCAATTTTTCACAAAATTGTCGGGGAAGCACCGGGGGCCCGAGGCTGTGTGGGAACAGGTCCCAGCCCACTCCAGACCTGCTTGAGCAGCTAGGGGGCGCCCTCTTGCTTTGTGGGAGTCTTGGGGAAGCTGCCAAGCTTGCAACTCAGTGTGAGAGTCAGTTTACTGAGCCAACTGGACACTTGGTGGGTAGGCAACTGGACTTGCCATGCAAGGACTGAGTGCTCATCCAAATGCATTTAGCAACACAAATCTATTTTCAGCCTGTAGGAGCCTATTTAAAGGCCTACACACACACACACACACACACACAGACATATATGCTCACACACACACATTGCATACTCACACACTTACACACCGGGAAGGTGCTGCCGGCACACACACAGCTTTTGAAGGAGAAGCAAGGAGGGAGGTGCTGCCGAAATTCCCATCTCGAGGATTCATTGCATCAGAAATTTAAGAGGATTCTCAGCCCCTAATCACGGTAATTATGGTTTAATTACTGCTCTTCTTAATCTCATCATTACCCACTCATAATTCTTGTCTACTATGCCTACTTTTAGCTATAATTCTCTATAGCTGCTCTCTAAGTTTTCATAGCTGTACTTCATTACATAATTATCATTCATTTAGTTAATTTATTCAGCCATTCATCATCCTTAATCAAGGATTAATGCATGATTAGGAAAGATTCTCTCTCTAGGCGGTATAGTCAATAAATTGTCAGCTAGTAATAGTGTAGATTTGTCAGAATTCAATCTTTCACTACTCAATAGAGTTGTAATAAAATTATACTTAATCTTCTCCCACATTTAGATGCGATTAAGGCTGAAAATTAATCCGTCATTAGTCCAATAAGAAGAAGGTTTTTCCATCACACATGCCTGCGGTCACTCTGCACCTTCATATTGCTCTAGGAAAATGAATGAGCTTGCTTACTTCATATCTTTCGTGAATCAATTAGAAAAACTATGAATTTATTAATCATCTAAGCCAAGTAATTAACCTTAGAGTCGTTTCCCATAGGGTGGATACAGAATTACCCTTAAAAATTGCTAGGGCAAAAAGGGAAAAATCTAACCTCGTGCATAAGGAGGAGTCTTTAATAAATCTAATCTGCCGATTGGTTTGTCATGTTACTCTCGGACCTTAGCTCTTTTTTTTCAAGTCTATCATTTAAGTAGTGAGAAAAATGGCCCCGGTTAAGAGAACTCGCTTCGGTGGAGCCCACGACCGTGAGGCACGAACAAGCAATGTCAACGGAAAAGGGAAGGCTCCCATGGACGAGCAAATACCGGCCATCTCACGGGCTCTTGACGAAGAAATGGAAGAGGTAGGTCCCAATTTCTATTCAAGTTGTTTAATTAACATTGCATACGATTAGTTAGGAATGAACATATCCCCGAACATGTTGGAGAAATCCGACAGAAACCTCGGCATTGAATACATAGTACATTTAAGTATAAAGTAGGAAAGAAATGATTGATGGGTATGCTGTTTGCAAGAGGAAAGAATGTTTGCTAGGGAAAATTTAGCTCGACATGTTCATTTTATTTCCAATGTTGAATCAGTCCTGACCCCCCTACTGATCACAGGGGGCAGAGTTCCTCGTTAGGGCTCTTGAATCCACGACTTTCTTTTTATGCGGTGGATACCCACGACTTGCTTTCTATGCGGTGGGAACCCACGTATTGCTTTCTATGCAGTGGTAGTGTCTATGACGTGCTTTCTATGCGGCGGACATACCTAGTTGTATGGGCAGCTAGGCGACAACGGGAGGAGTGAACTCTCGTTGGAGGGGGGATGTTGTACCTCCAGAACATTGGAACTTTTATGAATAAGTTTGAGTAGAATTTATACTAGAATTCTGTCTTGGTGTTGTTTGCAATACTGGTTGAAGGGCTGTTTCAACGAACCATGTGATTCGGAATTAAACAAGGAATATCTATGTTGAACAACCTTGTGGTAGTAATTAGGTCACACGAGGAAGTGTGAGTGTGGGGGTGGAAAGTGGGGGCTTGGCTCGGGTTGCCAATGCCTACGAGATGGGTGGTCCCGATTGGTCGGGAACTCTCTGTCCCCATAGTGCTTACTCGATATTGGTATTACTCATTTCCCCTAGAGCGGTGAATCCTCGAGAGTACGTGCCTCTGAAACATGGGGAAAAAGGAACTCAGGGTTTCTCTCCTCTTGGAAGGTGGGTCTTAGGATTGCTAGATAGTTAAGTACGCTTCCCCTGCGAGGTGGAGCTAGATCTCGTTGCTAGTAGGCTCGAACTTGACTCACTTTGTGATGAGAGATCGTCCGCTAGTTGAACCCTGAACCATTTTGTTTGCTTCCGCTATAGATCTAGTGGCCACCAGGTTTACCATCAGATCCATTGTTTGATACGACGGGGTGGGGACCTCACACCTGGTATCAGAGCTAAGCCTAGGTTAGGCTGGGAAAATAAAGTCGTATTGTTTGAACATTTAAAAGGAACTGAAAGTATATAAGTGGTTGATCCGAATTCCTTGCATTGGTGTTGCAGGAAGACCCCATGCTCGAATATCGGAAGTTCCAAGTGTTTGAGCTTATTTATGAGCAAGCTCGAAGATCCCCTGTTTACCAGTTCAGGCGAGATGTCATGGAGATACTGTTGAAGGCTTATACGCCACAATCCACTCGCATTGACAAAGGATGGGAACTTGATTGGACATTTCCAGGAGGGGTTTACTACATCAATGCTCGGAAGCTAGGGTGTCTGGCTACCGACTTGAAGAAGATACGTTGGGGAGAAGAGTTGAGAGTGATAGAGATATTCTACTTGGTGCCCACACGATTGGACCAGACTGTTTCGGGCAACTCCAACCAAACCATCAACGACTGGCTCTTGGAGAAGGTCACCAATGTGATTCCAGCAAACCGAGTCAAAACCTTTGGATTACTGAAAGCGGAACTCCGGCCCGATATCCTAGTTTATTATCCCCTCAAGAATGTGTATAAGAACTATTACACGAATGAAGTAGTGCATCATGTCAATACCATTTCCTAGGCATATGTTATACGCAATCCATAAAGCCATGTAATAAGCTGATCATCAGTTATCCTAAACCTTGAGGGGTTTCAATTGTAATAAATTTTCATCAATAAAGTGCTTTTTGTCTTTGAATCTCTGTCTCTTGATAAAGTAGAATCTTGAATTTTACTTAAAGTCTCGTGTCTATTTCAAAATCCAAGTAATGTATCAAGAATTTGTATAACCCATGTAGGCACCGCCTATTGCTCTGTACTCGGCAGCGCAAGAGAAGAAGCTCCTCCTTAAGCAAGCCCAACCTCCGATATTTAAGGGCGAGGGGGCAAATGTGGAGAGAGATGCAGAAGTATGGATGGAAGCCATGGACGACTACTTTGAAGCTGCGGGGACCCAACCCGTAAATCAGACCATGGTTGCGATGTTCCGCTTGACTGGCGATGCCAAGATATGGTGGTAGCAACATTGCAGAGACATGGACATTAAAGGATCTTCCCAATCTTGGAAATACATCAAAGCTGCGATAATGGGACGTTATTTACCACCTGCCTATAGGACCTTGAGAATGAATGAATTCTTTTCACTTCGGCAGCTGAATTCAACTGTCGAAGAATACTATGCAAAGTTTGTCACTCTTCGGAGATATGTTCCTAAGATGACCTTGGAACAACAGGTGGCAAGGTTCTGTCAAGGACTAATCGATCCCTTGAACACTCGGCTGGAGGCTCTCAGGCCGTCAACACTACAGGATGCCTTGTTGAGGGCTAAACCTCTAGCTCTCGAAGTAAAAAAGGCTAATCAGAATAGGAGGAATCATTGGGCAAAGAGGGCAAGGAACACTACTTGGGACAACAGACCAGCCAACCAAACCTATAACCAGCGCCCTATTGTGACTACCACCACAACCATGGAGTTCCCTGATGTTCGATGCTACGGTTGCGGCGAGCATGGACACTACAGATCCAATTGCCCCAAGAACATTCATGCAACCAACGCCAATGCCATACCCTTGAATACCCGTGGGCGTGGCCAAGCTAATGGAAGAGGAGGACGCGGAAGAATGAACAGAGGGCGAGGGCGTGGAGCTACCGCCAGAGTGAATGCCGTAGTAGTTCAACCAACTGTGGGTGATGAAGCAGTGGAGAGAGCAACCCTACATGCTGCAATTGACAATCCCAATGGTTGCGAGCAATACGCAGTCATTCATACGCCAGGATCTCTCAGAGGTGAACAAGCTAACTTCCTTATAGATTGTGGCAGTACTCTTTCATTTCTTTCACCCAGATGCATGAGAAAGCTTAAGCTAGATAAGTATCCGTCAAGCAAGCTAGTTGTCGAGTTAGCAAACGGCAAGGAGGTAGTATCTCAACACTCTGCATGCAAAATTGACTTTGATTTAGGGGGACACCCAACTTCTGCCCAATTTCGAACCCTACCCTTAGGATTCTTTGATGGGATACTAGGGATGGACTGGTTAAAGCAAAATAAGGCCCATATCCATTGTGCACAAGGAAACTTTACATTTACAGATAACTTGGGTAATGAAGCCTTAATTCAGGGGGAAAATGGGAGACCTAGGGCTATTCTAGTTAAGGCTAGCAGACTCTTGAAGGGACTAAGGAAGGGTCAGCAAATATATGCAGTTAAACTCAATAAGGTGGACCAATCAGATACCTCACTTCGACCAGACTGGCTGAGGGAGTATGATGACGTATTCCCCGAAGACCTTACGAATCTTCCACCACACAGAGAGGTAGATCATGGGATTGAGACTATCCCTGGGTGTGAACCTATCTCAAAAAGACCTTATAAAATGTCACTTCCGGAGGCCATCGAACTCAAAGAACAACTTAGGCAACTCATTGAGCAAGGATTCATTCGACCCAGTACTTCTCCTTGGGGTGCTCCAGTTCTTTTTCAGAAGAAGAAGGATGGGACCTTAAGGCTATGCATAGACTACCGTGGGCTGAATCAGGTAACTGTCAAGAACAAGTATCCAATTCCAAGGATCGACGAACTCTTGGACAGGCTCCACGGCGCCAAAATATTTACAAAGATTGATCTAAGGTCAGGATATTACCAAATCAGGATCAAGGAATCAGATATTCCAAAGACAGCTTTCAACACCAGGTATGGACACTACGAATTCACAGTAATGTCTTTTGGTCTAACAAATGCTCCTGCAAGCTTCAATCGACTCATGCAGGATATTTTCAAACCTTACCTGGATGACTTTGTCTTGGTTTTCTTTGATGACATTCTAGTCTATTCTAAGAATGAAACAGATCACAAGGAACATGTTCGCAAAGTACTTGATCTCCTTTGAGAACACCAGCTTTACGCGAAAGAGAGCAAGTGCATTTTTTGCTCACCAAAGGTCAACTATCTTGGATTTGTCATTTCGGCTGAAGGGATTTCAGTGGACCCAGACAAAGTCAAGGACATCGTTGACTGGCCTCAACCATCCACTGTCAGCGAAGTAAGGGGATTTCTTGGAATAACGGGATGGTACAGGATTTTTGTCAAGGATTATGCACGTATTGCTGCACCTTTGACGGAACTCCTGAAGAAAGGAATGAGGATCGATTGGAAGACCGAGCACGAGTCTAGTTTTGCTAAGCTAAAAGAATTCTTGGTCTCAGCTCCTATTTTAAAGCTTCCAGACTTCAGTAAAGAATTTGAAGTAGCGACAGATGCTAGTAAGTCTGCTCTAGGCGGAGTTCTTACTCAAGAAGGAAGACCGGTGGCGTATACTTCGCGAAAGCTGAGGGGTCATGAGAAGAATTATCCCACTCATGATCTGGAACTTTTAGTAGTTATAAATGCACTGAAGTTATGGAGACATTATCTTCTTGGACGCAAGTTTCAATTGGTTACAGACCACAAGAGTTTAAAGTGGATTTTTACTCAACCCATTCTCAATATGTGACAACGACTATGGATAGAGCTATTACAAGAATATGACCTTGATATAAAGTATAGACCAGGGAAGGAAAACGCAGTTGCAGATGGTCTTAGCTGAAAATCGTTTCTCGGAGCTATCTCTATTCCAAATAACCCTATCTGGGATGGAATCAAAGAAGCATCCCTCGAAGATCCAGAGTACCAACGTATGGCTTCATTAGTCCAGCAGAATAAGATGCCTGAAGCTAAAGATTACTCTCTTATGGGAGGATGTCTTTACTACAGACATAGACTCTGTGTACCCAGAGACCCATCTTTAAAGAAGGCCATTCTATATGAAGCACATGATAGCCCTACATCCGGACACCCAGGCTATGCTAAAACTCTTCACGCCGTCAGAAGGAGTTATTTCTGGTCTGGAATGAAAGGAGACATACTTCGCTATGTGAGGCAATGTCTTTCTTGTCAACGGATAAAGGCCGAAAGGATCAAATTACCAGGGCAACTTCAACCTCTTGACATACCCCAAATGAAGTGGGAATGCATCAGTATGGATTTTGTTACAGGGTTACCTTCTATAGGAGGTTATGATTCTGTTTTTGTGGTTGTTGGCATGCTCACAAAAGTGGCTCATCTAATACCCGTAAAGACAACCTTTACTGCTTCAGATATTAGTCGGGTATTCATCAAGGAGATTTTCAGGCTACATGGTCTACCCAAGCGTATTTTGTTAGTGATAGAGATGCCAAGTTTACATCAAAATTTTGGACTTCTCTTTTCCAATCTATTGGGTCACAATTAGCTTTTAGTACAGCATACCATCCACAAACAGATGGGAAAACTGAAAGAGTTAATCAAGTCATTGAGGACATTCTCAGAGCCTATTGTTCGCAAGAACCAAAGAAGTGGTTACAATATCTACCTTTGGTAGAATATGCTTATAACTCTTCCGAACACAGAAGCATTGGAATGTCACCTTTCAAAGCTCTTTATGGACAGGACTGTTTAGCACCACTGAACTTTTCAGATCCAACCATTAGAGTAGAAGCCTCTAGAAAGATGTTAGAAGATATGGAAGCACAGACTAGAGCCATTCGCCAGGACATTCAGGTAGCTCAAGATAGGCAAAAGCACTATGGAGATAAGAACCGCACAGATAGAACTTTCAAGGAAGGAGATAAGGTTTTTCTCCGATTCCGACCTAAGAAAAGCAATTTATCGCTAGGCAGATACAAGAAGCTAAGCCCAAGGTATTGTGGACCATTTGAGATCGTTAAGGTTGTAAGTGACCAGGCCTACAAGCTAAAGTTACCTGCAAACTTGAAGGTTCATGATGTATTCCATGTCAGCTTACTCAAACCCTATATTCCCAATCCTGATCATTTCTTGGACTTAGATCAGATAGTCATGCCAGCACAAGGAGTTCTCGAGCTCCAACCTGACTATGTACTTGAAACAAGGGAAAGAAAGTTACGCAACAGAACTATCACTGAGCATCTAGTAAAATGGAAGGATTACCCTGAAGAAGATGAAACTTGGGAGGACGAATCGATGCTCTTAAAAGATTACCCAAACTCATTCTTGAGATGAGGACATCTCAAATTTTTCACGTTGCGGAGGTTGTAAGGTCTCTGACCCGATCACAAGAGCACCCTTGTACCACGAAATGAATACAATGGAATAAGTTACTATTTTTACCAATTTTCCAGATTCTGTCAGTGCCATGATGTTTAGAATGTTATAAAGCTTCAAAATGTGAATTAAAATAATTTTTGTAAAAAATTTCTAAAAATAGTAAGTTTTTGGTCACCCGAACCGTCCAGTCTCGACCGTCTCGAAAATTTGCACCCGTACCCCGAATTTGAAAAAAAATGCATTTTCGGACCCCGGGGGGGGGCTGCTAAATATGGCAGGTACTCAGACCCGTACTTCTTAGTTAGAGCTTAGTATAGCAATTTACGGCATCAAAATCCGACTCGTATGGCCCGTTTTAGCCTAAAACCAATTTTTCACAAAATTGTCGGGGAAGCACCGGGGGCCCGAGGCTGTGTGGGAACAGGTCCCATCCCACTCTAGACCTGCTTGAGCAGCTAGGGGGCGCCCTCTTGCTTTGTGGGAGTCTTGGGGAAGCTGCCAAGCTTGCAACTCAGTGTGAGAGTCAGTTTACTGAGCCAACTGGACACTTGGTGGGTAGGCAACTGGACTTGCCATGCAAGGACTGAGTGCTCATCCAAATGCATTTAGCAACACAAATCTATTTTCAGCCTGTAGGAGCCTATTTAAAGGCCTACACACACACACACACACACACACACACACAGACATATATGCTCACACACACACATTGCATACTCACACACTTACACACCGGGAAGGTGCTGCCGGCACACACACAGCTTTTGAAGGAGAAGCAAGGAGGGAGGTGCTGCCGAAATTCCCATCTCGAGGATTCATTGCATCAGAAATTTAAGAGGATTCTCAGCCCCTAATCACGGTAATTATGGTTTAATTACTGCTCTTCTTAATCTCATCATTACCCACTCATAATTCTTGTCTACTATGCCTACTTTTAGCTATAATTCTCTATAGCTGCTCTCTAAGTTTTCATAGCTGTACTTCATTACATAATTATCATTCATTTAGTTAATTTATTCAGCCATTCATCATCCTTAATCAAGGATTAATGCATGATTAGGAAAGATTCTCTCTCTAGGCGGTATAGTCAATAAATTGTCAGCTAGTAATAGTGTAGATTTGTCAGAATTCAATCTTTCACTACTCAATAGAGTTGTAATTAAATTATACTTAATCTTCTCCCACATTTAGATGCAATTAAGGCTAAAAATTAATCCGTCATTAGTCCAATAAGAAGAAGGTTTTTCCATCACACATGCCTGCGGTCACTCTGCACCTTCATATTGCTCTAGGAAAATGAATGAGCTTGCTTACTTCATATCTTTCGTGAATCAATTAGAAAAACTATGAATTTATTAATCATCTAAGCCAAGTAATTAACCTTAGAGTCGTTTCCCATAGGGTGGATACAGAATTACCCTTAAAAATTGCTAGGGCAAAAAGGGAAAATCTATCCTCGTGCATAAGGAGGAGTCTTTAATAAATCTAATCTGCCGATTGGTTTGTCATGTTACTCTCGGACCTTAGCTCTTTTTTTTCAAGTCTATCATTTAAGTAGTGAGAAAAATGGCCCCGGTTAAGAGAACTCGCTTCCGTGGAGCCCACGACCGCGAGGCAGGAACAAGCAATGTCAACGGAAAAGGGAAGGCTCTCATGGACGAGCAAATACCGGCCATCTCACGGGCTCTTGACGAAGAAATGGAAGAGGTAGGTCCTAATTTCTATTCAAGTTTTTTAATTAACATTGCATACGATTAGTTAGGAATGAACATATCCCCGAACATGTTGGAGAAATCCGATAGAAACCTCGGTATTGAATGCATAGTACATTTAAGTATAAAGTAGGAAAGAAATGATTGATGGGTATGCTGTTTGCAAGAGGAAAGAATGTTTGCTAGGAAAAATTTAGCTCGACAGGTTCATTTTATTTCGAATGTTGAATCAGTCCTGACCCCCCTACTGATCACAGGGGGCAGAGTTCCTCGTTAGGGCTCTTGAATCCACGACTTGCTTTTTATGCGGTGGATACCTACGATTTGCTTTCTATGCGATGGGAACCCTTGTCTTCCTTTCTATGCGGTGGGAGTGTCCATGACGTGCTTTCTTTGCGGTGGACATACCTAGTTGTATGGGCAGCTAGGCGACAACGGGAGGAGTGAACTCTCGCTGGAGGGGGGATGTTGTACCTCCAGAACATTGGAACTTTTATGAATAAGTTTGAGTAGAATTTATACTAGAATTCTGTCTTGGTGTTGTTTGCAATACTAGTTGAAGGGCTGTTTTAACGAACCATGTGATTCGGAATTAAACAAGGAATATCTATGTTGAACAACCTTGTGGTAGTAATTAGGTCGCACGAGGAAGTGTGAGTGTGGGGGTGGAAAGTGGGGGCTTGGCTCGGGTTGCCAATGCCTACGAGATGGGTGGTCCCGATTGGTCGGGAACTCTCTGTCCCCATAGTGCTTACTCGATATTGGTATTACTCATTGCCCCTAGAGCGGCGAATCCTCGAGAGTACGTGCCTCTGAAACATGGGGAAAAAGGCACTCGGGTTTCTCTCCTCTTGGAAGGTGGGTCTTAGGATCGCTAGATAGTTAAGTACGCTTCCCCTGCGAGGTGGAGCTAGATCTCGTTGCTAGTAGGCTCGAACTCGACTCACTTTGTGATGAGAGATCGTCCGCTAGTTGAACCCTGAACCATTTTGTTTGCTTCCGCTATAGATCTAGTGGCCACCAGGTTTACCATTAGATCTGTTGTTTGATCCGACGGGGTGGGGACCTCACAATAAAGACTTCTATTGAGCTCATGCATGTTTTTGGCTGTTTGGCATATGCTTTGGTGCCACAGGCACAGCGCAAAAAATTGGATGATAAGGCTGTCAAATGTATTTTTGTTGGTTATAGTGCTGAAAGCAAAGGTTACAGGTTGTATCATCCGCAAACAAAACGTATTCTGGTTTCACGGGATGTAGTGTTTGTGGAAGATTCTGTTCAGCCCTTGTTGTCATGTACTAGAGACAGTAATGTAAGCTCACAGGACATTTATGACACGTTGTTTCCTCTTTTCAGTGGTGGAAATACGAATGTAAGTTCCAATGAGGCAAATGTACAGCCTATGGGGGTTTCTGAAAATGTTTTCGATCAGCCTATTACTGATGCAGATGTACATGATGTACTTGATGAGGAAAGGGCTGAAAATGAGCAGGCTAGAGGTATGCCAAAATGGCTGGTTCACACTTTGCGTGACAGTAAATTGGATGCACCTTTGTCTAGTCGTACTCGTTAAGGCTCTCGCCATGCATCTTATGCATCAGATTGTTATGCTTTGGCTGTGTCTAGTTTACATGATGTTGAGGAGCCTCTGTCTTTTGATGAAGCACAGAATTCAGAAAATTGGATGGCTGCCATGCAATCAGAATATGATGCACTTATAGAGAATGACACATGTACTTTATGTGATTTGCCTCCTGGTAAAAAGGCCATTGGTACAAAGTGGGTTTACAAGTTGAAACGCAAGCCGGATGGTGAGATCGTTCGCCATAAGGCTCGACTTGTTGCAAAGGGTTATGCACAGCAAAAAGGCATAGATTATGAAGAGAATTTTGCTCCCATTTTTCGTATGACTACTGTGCGTTTTCTATGTGCATTGGCATCTCATTTTGGTTGGGATGTACATCAATCAGACATTGTTACTGCTTTCTTGAATGGTGACATATTTGAGGAAGTTTATGTAACGCAGCCTCGCGGTTTTGTCATAAAAGGACAAGAGGACAAAGTGTGCAAATGTAACAAGGCTTTGTATGGGTTGAAGCAATCACCTCGTGATTGGTATGAGAAAGATGACACTCATTTGGTCAAACAAGGCTTTCGTAACAGTCCAACAGAAAGCACATTGTATGTAAAGCGTGAGGGTGATGTACTTCTCATTGTGGTTCTTTATGTTGATGATTTGCTGATCACTGGACCAAATGAGAGACACATTGCTGAATTTAAGGCTGATTTGAATGCTACTTTCAAGATGAAAGATTTGGGGCTGTTGCATCATTATTTGGGTATACATTTTAAGCAGTGTGATGGTGGTATTGCCTTGTGTCAGAAAAGTTACATAGAGACATTGCTATGTAAGTTTGGACTTGAGGATTGAAAACCTATTGCCACTCCCATGGAAACAGGTTTGAAGTTGAGTCTACATGATGCTGGTGATCCTGCAGATGTCACTCTTTACCAAACTGCTGTTGGCTGCCTCATTTATGTATGCAACACGAGGCCGGATATTCAGTTTGCAGTCTCACAGGTCAGCAGATTTATGCATAGCCCAGGGTCTAAGCATTGGCAGGCTGTCAAGAGGATTTTCCACTACCTTAGTGGCACTTTACATCTTGGCTTGTTTTATCCCAAGGGGGGATCATTTCCGCCAGACTTACATGATTTTTTAGACTCAAATTGGGCTGGTTGTTTTGACACGCGAGTGTCCACAAGTGGTTTTTGTTTCATGCTTGGCAGTTCATGTATATCATGGTTGAGCAAGAACCAACCTACTGTGGCCACTTCAAGTTGTGAGGCTGAGTACATGGCTGTCTTCACAACTACGATTGAGTGTGTATGGCTCAGACGCCTTATGGCTGATTTGGGTGTTGGACAAGACACTGCCAACACTATCTACACTAACAGTTAGAGCGCATTGGCAGTTGCGAGGAACCCAGTTTTTCATGCTCGCACAAAGCACATTGAGGTGCATTACCATTATTTCAGGGAGAGGCTCTCAGGATGAGAGATCAGCTTGGCTTATGTGCCAACACAGGACAACCTTGCAGATCTTTTCACAAAGGCATTGTCTCGTGAGAAGCTTGAAGCTTTCCGCAAATCTTTAGGCTTACTCCCCTTTGTGGACTGATCCTGTCCTCAGGGCATGGCACTTCCCTTTACTCATGTGCTAGCTCTCGTTCACCGCATCACTCCAGGGGGGATTTGTTACCTTATACATGTGGTAGTGATGTGTGTGAACACACTAGGACCGCCGGGGCATTTTTTCCCTCTTTAGGAGGTTTTTTCCCCCGTGCATTGTATATACGCCCATCAGTCTAGGGCTATCTATCTTTCCATTGCACACTAAGTAACACACTCTCTATTTTGTGCCTTGAGCTTCCTTCATCTTCTCCAAGCTGTGTGTGTTTCTCTGCAACCCTAATTCCAACAAGAACACCCACACAGTCACCCAAGGCACGCATGGTATAAAGAAAGCAAAGGGACACTTGTCAAGTTCCCCCTCATGTTGCCCTCATGGTGTGCCCGAAGCCTATTGGTTGGCCACCCAAGGGGTACAATGATAATTTAGGAGATTTAATTAATTGATTTTTCATTTATTAAGTCCTCTCTCTTAAAAGGGAAAGGGGGACACTTATCCCAAGGCTACCCTTACTGCTTGTAATGCCTCCTGCTTGTGATTGGCTAGGCCTAGAGGGGTCCAATGAGCTTCAAGCATGAGCTACAAGGGGGGGTTGACCCAAGCAAGCTAGGGGTTTGCTTAGGGGGTATACTCACCCACACACACTCACAAACACTCTCATTGTGTGCTATGCAAAGTGCAAGAGCTCCCTCTCCTTCTCCAAGCAATTGGAGGTTGAGAGACTACACCAACACTCTTGGCTATGGAGTGCAAATCCAACCAAGATCCATGCTTCAATGCTTAAGCTTGCCATCTCATTCTTCTTCATTACTATGCTATTATGTATGCTAGCAAGAAGAGTTATGATAAGTGAGGAACTTATTCTTTCTCCTATGAAATGTTTCTTCTTCCTCTTCCCTAGCCTCATTCCCTGCTAACTCTCTCCACCTTTGAAAGTGTTTGAGGTCTTGGGATTGAGGCTTGAGATAGTTAAAGATTTCTTCAAGTTTATGTTATGCTTGTGATGCATGAAACTTTCCATCTTCATTGCATCACCTAGGTTACAAGGAACACAAAGGTAACAAGTCTCTCTTAATGGGAGAAATCATAATACAAATGACTATTGGAAGGGGGGCCGGCTCCACATAAATCCAGTCCTCAATTGTTGTCATGTTCTCTAAATTCTCTCTCTTTTCTTGCTTAAGAAGAGAGGTCGTTAAGTAGCCTATAAATGGTTGATGCTGTTAATTATATTAGGGTAAGGAGAATGGTATCTATTATCGGTTTTGTTGAGCCCACTATGTGGGATATGGTGCACACCTCGGGAGCTTTGGACTTAATAATGGAGTCTTTTTAGACTTGCCTATGGCTTTACCAATATTGAGCCATAAGAAGTCCGAAAGGAGCTAGTCCTTGGCAACTCTACTATGTTACACCTACTCCTCTACTCTCTATAATTAACCACTTAGAGCCGTGGGTGTAGATACTTAAGAGCCAATTTTCAAAGGCTAAGAAGAGTGGCAACTAAGGTTTTGAATTGCCAAAGCATACACTAAGAACATACATAGATTTTGTTAACATGGCTGATAATAATCAAGAGAGTAGAATGAACATTGATAGCTTTGATTTTGCACATGAAGGTGCTAATGATGATGCTCCCATATTTGTAAATTATCTCGTCACTAGGTGGCAGAAGCTATCGGCAACCCTGCTTTGCAAGCCGAAGTTACTCAGCAACTTCGTGCTTATGGAGTTTCCCTTCCTCTCCAGAGAGGAGAGAGAGCTTAGAGGCCTCTTGAAGAGACCCCCAAAAGAGTACTCTCTCCCATTCGCGAGGAGGAATCCAAAGAGAAAGAAAGCAATGAAAGTTTAAGTTCCACTGAAGATGTGGCTCCACGAAGACGGTGGTCTAAACGATCGCCCACTCTTCCCAAGAGGAAAAGATCAACACATAGTCCTTCTCCTTGTCACTCCGAAAGGGAAGAGAGGGAAAAAAGGAAGAAAAGGGCTAGGAAGAGGTCACCCTCTTCTCCTTCTTCTTCACCTTCCGACTATGGATATTCTCCTAGAGAATACAAGAGGGGAGGACATCTCAAATCATTTTCTGCATGGCACAGGTCACAAAAGCTAAAGAAGTTCAAGGAGGGAGGAAAGAGTATCTCTTTTCTCACCTGTGATGGCACCTTTGGTGCTATCGAAAAAGTGTTGGCCTTCATCTAGCAATTTGATGCGGCCTTTGGAGACGAGGGTTTCACAGAGTCCTCCAAGATACACCCTATAGCTATGCACTTCCAAAAATCATCTCGTCAATGGTGGGCTAGCCTTTGTGGCAATGGTGAAGCCCCAAAGACATAGAAAACTCTACAAGTTTCCATCATGAAGTAATTCCTTGCAAGCGATGCAAAGGACAAAGTGCTTACCGAATGGTGCAGCTTGAAGCTTCGCTCCCATGAGTTTATCCACAAGTATGTAGACAAGTTTTGGGATTTACATCTCAAGGCTACTGTCTTTCAAAAGATAGACTTTGCCAAGCAAAGGCAGTAATTTTGTGCGGGATTACCCGAAGAGATGGTTGAATACATCAACTCTCAACGTCCTGGTACTATTAGCAAAGTAATCCATCATACCATGGTTGCTTCACGGATCAATTTCCATCAAGAAGCTAGATGTAATGTCAAGCCCATGGAAAACAAAGACAAAAATGATGCAAAGGGAAAAACCAATGTTCAAAATTCTGCCCAAGGAACTTCCAACAACAACAACAACAATTGGTCCAAGGAGAAGGGAGTTTACAAAGGTAAAAACAAACTCTCTCCTGAAGAGCTTGAAGCTTTTTGCAAGGACCATAAGTGTTTCAAGTGTGGGGAGGAAGGACATGGCTATCGTTCTTGCCGCGCAAGAAGAATACTTGCAATGAGACTCCTAGGGCTTCCACCATCGAAGCTCCAAAAGAGGATGCTCATTGCTTGAGGAAAGGTAAGAGAGCATGATGCCTTCATCTTGTTTGACCCTGGCTCTAGTCAAAAATTCATATCAATGGAGTTGGTCACCAAGTTGGGCATTCAAGCTTTTGAGATGGGAGATATGGTAATGGCTGATGCAGCTTTCAAGGGACAACAAGCCTCCGTTAGTCCCTTGATTAAGAAGTTGAGGCTTCATGTCCAAAGCTATGTCGACAAAGAAGACTTCTTCATATCTCCTCTCCAACATGAGGATGCTATCCTAGGGGTGCCATGGTTTGATCACATGGCTGCCAACATGAAGTTCCCTGAAAGGACAATCTACTTCACCTACAGGGGAAAGAACATGTATATAGATGCTAGTGAGCATGGTTTCACTATTCCACTTGTAAATACTCTTGCTTTTGATAAGTCAATGAAGAGCTCAGTTTTTGTGTACATGATTTTTGTCAAAGAGTCTGTCAAAGATCCTAATGTTTCATGAAATGTAAATGGTAGGAATCAAGAAGAGTTAGACTTGTCTAATTTTCTAAAAGGATTCCAAGATGTGTTCATTGATGATATCCCTATGGAGTTACCTCCAAAACGAGGGGATGATGACCATCGCATTGAGCTCCTTCCAGGAAGCTCACCACCTAACAAGCCTCCTTATCGAGTCTCACAAGCTCAACAAGAGGAGATCATGAGGCAAGTACAGGAATTGGTAGACAAAGGGATGGTGAGGCCTAGTTCCTCTCCCTTTTGTTCTCCAGTTGTTTTAGTACGAAAGAAATATGGTACATACCGTATGTGTGTGGACTATCGAGCACTAAACCATATCACTATCAAAAACAGACTTCCCGTGGCTTGGGTAGAAGATCTGTTTGATAATCTACAAGGCTCTACCTACTTTAGTAGGATTGACCTTAAGAGTGGCTATCATCAAATAAGGATAGTGGATGAAGATATCCTAAAGACCGCATTTCGCACAACATTTGGTCTTTATGAATATCTACTCATGCATTTTGGCTTAACTGATGCACTAGCTACGTTCAATCGTCTAATGGAGAAAATTTTTAGACCTTATCGTAAATTCACTGGAGTGTTCTTTGATGATATCATCATCTACTTCAAGTATTTGGAGGAACATAAGCAACATCTCCAAGTGATTTTTCAAGCATTAAGGGAGAATAAGCTTTTTCTCAACCAAAAGAAAAGTGAATTTTTCCTTCAAGAGATGCAATACTTAGGTCATATTATCTCTCAAGATGGTATCCCTATGGATCCATCAAAATTAGAGGCAATAAAAGCATGGCCTAACCCAAGGAATCTACATGAGCTAAGAAGATTTATTGATATGTGTGCATACTATAGACGCTTCATAGCAAAATTCTCTCAAGTAGCAGGACCACTACACGACTTAACTAAGAAGAACGTTAAGTATGTATGGACTGCTAAGGAGAAAAATTCTTTTGATAAGCTAAAAGAGAATCTTACTTCCCAACCAGTCCTCATACTTTCGGATCTCTCAAATCCATTTGGAGTCCAATGTGATGCTTGTGGTGATTTCCTTGGAGTACTTTTGCTTGAAGAAGGGCATGCCATAGCATATGAGAGCCGCAGGCTCAATACTGGTGAACGAGTCTTGGGCATTTATGAGAAAGAGATTTTAGCTGTTCTACATGTTGTTGACTGATGGGTCAACAACACAACATAACTCAAGTTTCATACCAAAGTCTTATCTTTTGCGAGTTATGAAATGCTGCGGATTATGGCTATAAACGTCATTTGTAATGAGCAGTTATTCTAGTTTTAGAAGTCGGGGTGCAATGGCACTTCTAGATTGTAAATACAAAACCATTTGACCCTTTCAACCCCATTTTTTGTTAAACCTAAGGTAGCCTTAGTATATAAGGTACCTAGGTCATTTTGTAAAGGGAGACTTTAATCATAATTAAAACTTTAGCGCTGCCGTCTACTGTGTGTGAGAGAGAAAGAGAGTGAGCGTGAGCTTTATCCTCTCGCTACGCCCGGCTCGCTCAACACATTGGAGATTTGATTGCACCATTGATGTAGGCTCGAGGAGAGCTACGCAACAATGCCAAGAATTCCACGTGAGACGAAGCGCACACGCCGACGCATCTATGAGCTATTTGTGGATGTAAGTGTATCAAGCGATGTTTGTTTTCTGCGTGCTAGTAGGCTATAGAATCGTGGTGACATAAGCTACGCATAGGTACTCATAAATTTCAGTTTCGGACACATTCAAAATTCTGCTCTATCATCCTACGCGTTTTCCGTAGATGGGTTTAGAGTGAGGGTTTTGAGTGTAGAAGCTTAGGGACAGGTGTATCCTAGTGAGGGGATGGTGTTCCTTAAGTTTCGTACGAATCTTGCATGATTAGGTGAGTTACCTTCCGTATGTGTGTATGTGGCTAGGTGGTGTAGTTGAGAGCAGTGAGGTTCTTGATTGTGGTATAGTTGGCCTTGCAGAGTGTTGTATGTGTAGGATGGTCTCAGCCTAACAAGCTAAAGAGATTTCCTTTGTGTGCCTATCGTGTCATCTGTTTCCTCGATTGACATTATGTTGATCTAGGTAGTGTTTGCATGCACTTCATGGGTGAGTGAGTCTCTCCCGCAACACATGCCCTAGACACATGGAAGCACTACTTATTGAGGACTCCATTCATTCTACGAACCGATCACCAAAGTCTCAAGTGTTTCATGACACAAACCAAGCTTTCCAACAAAGAAACGAGGTGGGAAAATTTTCTTTCACAATTTAATTTTCATGTTGTTTACATTGCTAATAAGCACAATCAAGTGGCCGATGCACTTTCACGACAACCAAAAGTTAATGCAGTGTCTATAGCTACTCACAATGATCTATCTTCTATGATATATGAGTATGCCCACTGACCCTGACTTTAGAGACATAATGTCAGCCCTTGCTTTGGGGAAGAAAGAGGAACCATTCACCTTGCAGGATGGTTATCTTCTCCATGGAAATAGGCTATGTGCTACACATTCCCTTCGTGAGAAAGTTATGTATGAAGCCCATGCTGCTCCATATGCGGGACATAGAGGTATTCAACGTACTCTTTGAGGAGTAGAGACATACTTCTATTGGCCTACCATGAAAGTGAACATACAAGAGTATGTTTCAAAATGTGTAGTATGCCAAAAGACCAAGTATGATAGAGGGAAGCAACCTAGATTACTCCAGCCATTGCCTATCCCAAATTCACCATGGGAGAGTATATCATGGATTTCATCTTTGGATTGTCCAATTCTATCCATGGGAATATGGAATATGGACAATAGTCGCACAGGTTTAGCAAGCAAGCACATTTTATTCCTATCAAAAAGACTATTAAGGCACATCAAATGGAAACTCTCTTCATATCTTAGATTTTCAAGCACCATGGATTACCCACATCCATCGTATCAGATAGAGATCCTAGAATGACTAGTAATTTTTGGAAAGGTCTCTTTGAAAATGTAGGAACAAGATTGGATTTCTCTTCTGCCTATCACCCACAAAAGGATGGCAAAACTGAGATAGCCAATCTTACGATACTCGATCTACTCAAGACTTATGTTACCGAAGCAGATCAACGCTCACAATGGGAAAAGTATTTACCTCTTGTAGAGTATGCCTACAATAATACTATACATACTTCTACGGGAAAAGCACCTTTTGAGATCATTGAGGGAAGACATAAAAGTCCCTTGCTACTCAAAGTACATGGGAAAATCTCCGCTGCATTGATGAGTATAGCCATGACCTACAAGAATCTTTTCAAAAGATTAAGGAGGCTATATCCATCTCTCAACAAAGAAAAAAAGCTGCTGCTGATAAGCACAGAAGGGTCTTAATGTTCAAAGAAAATGATTGGGTCTTACTCAAGTTTCCTAAGGCTCGATTAAGGCAAACAACGGGCAAAAATCCTACGGGCCATCAAAAGTATTATGCTAAACTAGAAAAAAGATACTATGGTTCTTGAAGCCCATCAATGAGACGGCTTATCAGCTCAAGTTGCCCAACCATTGGCTCATATACAATGCCTTTCATGTAAGCCTACTTAAGCCCTACAAAGGAGAGTCACCAAGTGAACCAATTATTGAAGACCCTCCCAAAATTGAAGACGAAGAAGAGGTGCTACAACCCAAAGCTATCCTTCGGCATGAAGGCAAGGTACTAAGACATGGTAAGATTATTCAATGGTATCTTATTAAGTTCAAAAATTATCCTTTTGAAGATGCTAGATGGATGCAAGGAATACATCTTAAGGATAGTATGAACCTTGTCAATGCTTACAATGTTGCATTAGAGTAAGCAAAATTTACAAATTTCTTTTAAATGACTCATGTTTTTGTCTTATAAGAATAGTACTCTTTTTGATTGTGCACAGATTTAACTAGTATGCATGCTTAGAATCATGTTTGTGATGATGACGTCTCTCAAACACCAAGTAGAATTTGCCACTCTACTTTGGGAGAATGAACTGAACTAAAGAGTAGACATGCTTGCGGCAGCTATGTCTCCCAAGCACCAAACGGATTAGTCATCCATCTTGGAAAGATGTTGTAGGGTAAAAAGGGATCCTCTACCTGGTAAGTAAAATTGACTAATGACTTAGGCTTTATCTCTTCTACCTCATAGACGAGGACGACTATGATTTCAAGAGAGAGGCAATGTCATAAAATTTAATATCTAATATCTATCCAACCCAAATGATTTTCTCATATTAAACTGATCACTTAATGTTGTAATAAATGATAACAAGGGTTAAGCTATAGACATGTGCTTATAGATCTATCTCAACACGGGGCCAATGGTAAAGGGGCCCTGGAGCATAAATACCTTAGGGTAAGTTTCATTGAACACCACAAGCTTGATGATTGAGGTGCTTGAGATGCTTGAGGTGCTTGAGATGCTTGAAGTGCTTGAGGTGCTTGACATGCTTGAGATGCTAGGGTTGTACTTGAGCTTAGAACCCACCCCAAGCTTAAAGTGCTTAAGGGCCAAGATTGTGGTGGGAATTGGGCCTATGCATGAGGGGTTTGAGGTGTCAAAAGGTCAATATTCAATCCCTACAAGGAAGGGGCGAGCCCTACAAGACGGGGGATGAGAGAGAACACCAACACACTCACACAAGGCATGCATGGTACAAAGAAAGCAAAGGGACACTTGTGAAGTTCCCCCTCATGTTGCCCTCATGGTGTGCCCGAAGCCTATTGGTTGGCCACCCAAGGGGTCCAATGATAATTTAGAAGATTTAATTAATTGACTTTGCATTTATCAAGTCCTCTCTCTCAAAGGGGAAAGGGGGACACTTGTCCCAAGGCTACCCTTGCTGCCTGTAATGCCTCATGCTTGTGATTGGCTAGGCCTGGAGGGGTCCAATGAGCTTGAAGCATGAACTACAAGGGGGGGTCGACCCAAGAAATCTAAGGGGTTGCTTAGGGGGTATACTCACCGGCACACACTCACAAACACTCTCATTGTGTGCTATGAAAAGTGCAAGATCTCCCTCTCCTTCTCCAAGCAAGTAGAGGTTGAGAGCCTACACCAACACTCTTGGCTATGGAGTGCAAATCCAACCAAGAGCCATGCTTCAATGCTTAAGCTTGCCATCTCCTTCTTCTTCATTGCTATGCTATTATGTATGCTAGCAAGAAGAGTTATGATAAGTGAGGAACTAATTCTTTCTCCTATGAAATGTTTCTTCTTCCTCTTTCCTAGCCTCATTCCGTGCAAGCTCTCTCCACCTTCAAAGGTGTTTGAGGTCTTGGGACTGAGGCTTGGAATAGTTAAAGCTTTCTTCAAGTTTATGTTATGCTTGTGATGCATGAAGATTTCCATCTTCATTGCATCACCTAGGATACAAGGAACACAAAGATTGTATTGTAACAAGACTCTCTTAATGGGAGAAATCATAATACAAATGCCTATTGGAGGGAGGACCGGCTCCACATGAATCCAGTCCTCAACTATTGTCATGTTCTATAAATTCTATCTCTCACAAAAGTATTGATGATGCCAAGTTTACTAATTGCTATGATTATGTTGCTATCTTCAATTATGCTCACCCGCTATGCTCACAAAGTCATTTTTCTCAAAAGTACTCTCATTAATTCCGCTACTCTCAAGTTAAATAGGCCAATTCCATTACAACCACGAATGGAAGAACGTGTGACTTATGCTCCACCAGAGCTCGCACCAATTTATTATGTAGCTAATCAAGGTCTTAGACCTCCTATGGTAAGACCATGATTAAGCCAAGAACTGGAAATTGTCATAACTGCAGTGTAGATGATCATTGGAAAACTGAATGCCTGGAGCGTGAAAAGAACCTCAAGCCAATTGAAGCTTATTGCATACAATGTTTCCAAAATGGAGGACACTTTCCGGAAGATTGCCATAAAAATCCTTTAAACAAGGGTAAAACAATACTAAATGTAGTCCAAGTGATACCTAGTAGCTCATCCGAGAGTGAGCCGAGTGTTCCAGTCAAGGTAATCAATAGAGCTCAGGCTAAGAAAATGAAGCGTAACTCCTCTGATGATTCAAAGAACACAAAAGCTACCTCTCAAAAGACCAAAAGAAGCAGAAGCAAAAGATATGAGATGAAAAAACAAAAACAACGGGTTAAAATCGAGGAGAGAGCAAAAAAACTATTCCAAGAAAAGGTGAAAGAACCTGAAAGTGAAATCAAAGAAATAACCGTGAAATCTAGAGGATCAATTTTGGTTGATAAAATTTTTGAGCCAATTAATGCAGCCTTGGAAGCCTACCAAGCAAGATTTAAAGCAAGCCAAAACATGGAAAACAAATGGAAAAATTATCCCTCTCCAGACATGGAAGCAGCAAAGCTTGAAGCTTATCAAAATTTGGTAAGGATCACGCAAGAGAAGCTGGAAAGACAAAACCCCAAGCTCGAAAGTATCACAAAACTTGAAGAGCTTGTGGTAAGAGACACTAAGGAAAAATATGAAGTGGTGGTAGAACCCCACATTGAACCAAAAGAGCCAGAACTTGTAGTGCCAAACAATGAAGATGCCTTAGATGGAATTCCATTCGTAGAGGAAGACTGTCCAGGACACTTATGGGAAAAAGTTAGAGAGATCAATGATGGGAGCCTAACTCTAAAGTCAGCTCTTATAAGGGAAGTTCGGTTGGAAAACCTACCTCCTTATATGGACGTGGATGTACAATCCTTGTACAGGGATTGTGGATCTGAAGCTTCACGAATGTCTAAACCATTGACCTTGAAAATATTACCCTCTTACTTGGGAGATAACAAAGATGAATCCATAGTGTGTAAGACCACTCAAGCAAAAATAACGGAACAGACCCTGGAAGTAAAAAATATTCATTCAATAATGTATACACCCATCTAATGCACTCTTACTTAGGGAGAACTGTTAAAAATCAGACCATATTTATGGAATGACCTACATAAAACCCTAGTGAAGGTGGGGATAACGGGGCTCATTGAAATTTTTTTGGAAAGATTGAAACACGAAATGGATAACAAAGAGATTCTATCTGTTCCAATGAAGAATATTACAAAGGGGAAAGGAAACACCACCCTTCCAGTGAAATATAATGACATTGAAACCATGGCAATACTGGATAGTGGAGCAGGCATAGCCATAGCCATGAAAGCAGTATGGGAATCCTTGGAACAACCAACCATTAGATAGACTCGAATGAAATTGCAATTGACTACCGGACATATTGAAAGACCCTTAGGACTACTAGAAAAGGTGATAGTTAATTCTTGTCAGATTGAATATCAACACACTTTTGTCATAGTAGACTTTGGGAAGAAACTCAATTATGAAATCATACTGGGAAGACCTTTCATGCGAAAGGTACAACTTATCCAAGATTGGGGAAACAACTATTTGTACTTGAAGCAAGTGGGATCTATAACAAGGGTTAATTTAAAAGATCACACTTATAGAGATGTCTTGAAAATTCCCATACAATAGTTTGATTCAGTGTCTTCGGCTAAAACTAAGATTCCTTCTTGGTTAAACAAAGACACTCCTATTTGGATGTGCAGAGCTTCAGAAAACGGGATCTTAAAAAGAGAAGAGTGTACCTTAGAAAGGGATTGCAAAGACGAAGCCTATTGTTGGACGGATACGCCGCGACGGACGTCAACATAGCGAGAACTCACCTAACATATAATGTCAACTGAGGACGGAGCTCGACCCGCAGGCGCATGGAAGCAAGCAAAGGGTGTCAACCTCTACTCGACCGACTAATGACTACTTCCTGCAGAGATATCAAATCTATATGCCATTGGTTCTGTGAATGTGAGAGTCTCCTATGATGCTACCACAAGCCAAAAGCCCATTAGACGTTCTCGAAACGTTATGAAACTTGAGGGATATCCTATCAACACAATAGGCCACTCTCCCTAAGGTTCGTGACCAAAAAACCTACTCAATACCCTCGGTGCAGAAAACGCGTAGGATGTCTAGCCGGTTTTTGTAGGTCAAAGTTTCTGAAAACTAAAGTGCCTAATGTGTAGCTCTACTCGCTCTGATCGCGTGGATATGCTGAAATGCAAAAACGGACAACATTTACTCACCGAAACTCCAAAAGTAGCTCGCAGGTGAATCTGCCAAAACACAGACGAACGCGCATGATGTAAGCATCAACGCGTAGCTCTCCTCGTGGGCAACACACTACTGCTCTTGGTTTGCGATTCCGACCACCGTAGCTCCTATAGCACACACACACACACACTCTCACTCTCTCGCAGTCTCACAACGACACAGAAGATCAGATTATTAGAAGTCTCTTTACAAAGCTTTAGGTTTTGGCTTATATACTAAGCCTTAGAAAACCTAATGTCCGACCAAAATGACCTGATTTGTCCCTATGCTTCTATAGAGCTTAATTACAACACTGTGAGCTGGCTTTGCTCATCCAACAAGCATCTCTGGCCAAAATACATTTGTCGACTTAAAATATGAAGTTCCCGTAAACATTACAAAAGTGGTCGTAATGGCTCAAAATGATAATAACGGGATATTTGATGATGTCCATGAGCTTGTATCTTCACATTACAACATCCATCTTCGTCTTCATCACTTCATTAGCATCTTTATTTCGAATCTTTAGAGAATCTTTGAGAAATCTTCATGGAATCTTTGTGGAAGCGTTGTTGAAAGGTTGACCTGTCAACATCTTTGTACCTGAACCCTTTCCAGAGCATTTGTTTGAGCCATTTGAGTGGACTCAAATTTTAGCGACAATGGGTGTATGTGTGAATACGTCTATGCCTACTCAATTTTGCAATGAGAATGGCTACGACATAATTCCCGTCCAAATGATTTCAACCCTTCACATTGAAGATAATATTGAGGAACCCAAGGACTTATTAAAATCTCAACAAGTCTTTTAGACCTCTACTACAATGCAACAGATGAGTTAGATAAACACTCAGCTACCTAAGAATATTTGGGGTCAGAAAAAGAACATATGAGAGCTAAGCTACTCTTGAAAGGAGGGGAGAAAAAGTTTTTTGACTTTCCTAAACAGAAATCGAGAAGACAGAAATGGTATAGATGAAAAAGAGACACAAGACATGTGAAAGCTAGACCTATGCCATCAGTCTCCAATAGAATACAATTCTTGATGCAGATAGATGCACATGAGAAAAAATCATTGGTAGATATCCTTCAAAAGAAAATCCAAAAATATCGAGAGCAGTGAGAAAAACAAGGAAGGATACTCAAGCAAAGCCAAACAAACAGGACAAGCAGCCAACCATGACACGAATTGAGTGAAAACAAAATACCAAGAGTTGAAAAAAGCTCTAAAGGAGATATACACAACCGAGATGGAAACCCCAAAAGAGGATGGTAAAGATATAATGAGTGTTCCATCCCATTACAAAAATTATACTCTCCAAGATCGAAAAATCATTGTCGAACAACCCGTTAGAGAACTATGAAAACCAGGTGAGTCCTATGAAGGGCCTGAGAACGCGAAAAAGATAGACTTGGCTGAACCAAGGGAAGAACCTAGGCATGCCTACATTGAAAATGACCTAACACAAGAAGAAGAAGAGCTTTTACTAAGCTTACTAAAAGAATACTGAGATATCTTTGCTTGATCTTATAAGGATCTCAAGGGTGTTGATCCAAAAATCTGTCAACATACCATACCCATGAGAGATAATGAGAAACAAGTAGACAAAGGCCATATACGTATAATGAAATGTTTTTCAGGAAGATCAAAGAAGAGATTGAGAAACTAAAGGAAGATGAATTCATTTATGAAATTGAACACACAGATTGGGTGTCTCCAATTGTGGTAGTACCCAAGAAGAATGGAAAATTACGAGTGTGTGTCAATCTCAAAAAAGTGATTGCAGCTACAATTAGAGACAACTTTCCTCTTCCAATCACTGAGTATGTGTTAGAACGAGTTGCAGAAAAAGAAGCTTACAGTTTCTTAGATGGATTTTCAGGATACAATCAACTTTTGGTTGACCCAAAAGATCAGCATAAAACTAATTTTGCAACAGAATGGGGTATTTTTGCCTATCCGGT
The DNA here is from genome assembly GCF_014529385.1 of Adiantum capillus-veneris. NCBI lineage: Eukaryota > Viridiplantae > Streptophyta > Polypodiopsida > Polypodiales > Pteridaceae > Adiantum > Adiantum capillus-veneris. The sequence goes on along the minus strand of NC_140956.1, from coordinate 97,167,069 downwards.
AATGCCCTTTAGGTTAACTAATGCTCCCGCTGCCACCAATCAAGCCTGCCATTCATCGACATCTCCTCCATGACGCATCTCCGTAGTAAACATCCGTAGGGTAAGCTATTCTTTCTTTTTCAAGACAAAACCTTGTATAAAAAACCAAATGTATACTACCACCTCTCTCTAGGTGATGGTCACAAAGGCCCACCTAGGAGATATCATTTTAAAGTTCTTCTAGAACAAAGCAAGGGTCAACCATCTGGGACCTTACTCCTTGCTTTGTCTCTCCTTATTAGAGCCCTAACCTAATGAAATTATCCTAAACTAATGCAACCTGCACCTATAAAGGAACACTCAAAGAGCACTTGGGGGGCAACACTTGGGAGTCAACACTTGAGAAGGAAGCCATGCACACATCCTGACTTCAAGGGTCGCAACACACAAGAGTAGAATCTTTGTGTATATGGACTTTTCCCTAGAGAACGCACTATTAGGCTCTCTCTCTCTCTCTCTCTATATATATATATATATATATATATATATATATATATATATATATATATATATATATATATATATATATATATATATATATGTATATATGGTGTGCAGTACTAGTGTTATCTTAATCACTAATGTCAACGTCCTAGCCGCTCAAAGCTAGGTGGTGCCCCCTGTTCACTTCCTATGACAAGTTCGGTGTGCACGGCCCTGTCGTAGAGGCCGTCGGTTCCATTTTGCACTTGCGCTTGTCATTTGGTGCCCCCACTGAGGAGGGATTCTCAAAAACCTTCAATTTGCAACACTAAAACATCAACCATGGACGAATGGCTATGAGAATTCTCCAATTGGAGAACGGAGGAGGAAGAAAGTGAAGAGGCACTCAAGGCCTTCATCGAAGTGCTAGTGCCAGGTTGTAGCATCATTAATATCCAAGAGGTAAGCACTCCATCATGCATTGCTCATGCTTATCAAAAATCAAGAGCATCAAGAGGGAGGGCTTTGAAACGTCATCACTGTTGTCAACCAAATTATTCTATCAATGAGTGCCGACAGAGGAGATGAAGAAATAACGATGAGTTTTGCTTTTGAGAACTTCGTCATCACTCTCACATCAGTCAAATTTTGTGTATCACCAAGTGTTTTCTCTCCAACGGTCAGAGAAGAGTTGTCAACTACATCAACCACTAAGTCCAAGCCACAAAGCCTAAATCATTTGGTGGAAGCAAGTGGTCCTACGCTCTCTCTAGGCATAGAGAGTTCAAGTGAAGTACAACCACCCAAGAATCGTTTCCGCATGCAAAATGGAAATCCGATTGAGGTAGACTTTTCTCGGACTTCAACAAGAGGTAGAGGTATGTGGTGAAGGTGTCACCTTGTCAACACTTAAGGTATGCAACTCCAGTGGTCAAAGCCTTTCCCTACACCCGACATGGATGATAGAAATCGGCTAGAAGTCTTTCCTTTCTGTTTCTTGCAACACATGCACGTAAACGTGTACATTGATACGAAGATATTCTACCAGCAAAAGATTGTTTTCCTATGTAGAGCAGAGATGCCTGATGAAATCCTTAGATCCCCACATCCCATCATCTTGCCCCTTCTTGATTACTACCACTCTTTTGATGTAAGCATCTTTATTCTATTCTAGACTTGCACTCTTCTTAGCACCTGCTCAAATCTATCTTCCTAGCCTTGGAAGAAAGCCGCTATAAGGTGCTAAGTCATTTGTGTTTAAGAAAGAAAGACAAAAAAAGGGTTTGAAGAAATATCTTGTTTTTGGAAATGGCAAAGGTTTCTTTCCCAACCTTCATGGGTAAGGTGGGGGAATATGCTTCAGATTTCCTGGATAACCTTGAAATAGCATGTGTCGTCTTTGGAAGGGATGACAATGCTTTGTGTCTGTGCGTTTTTCCGCTGCTAATGAAAGTGGAAGCAATATCATGGTACAAAGCATTGGTACTAGCCACCAAGAAAGGTGAGATCTGCTAAGAGCAGCATTCCTAAGGCGTTTTGGATAAGGCACCACTTCCGAGAAGCTATGGCAATTGGTGATGGAGTTGAAGCAAGGAAGTATGGCTTAGTATGCATCATACGAATCAAAGTTTGTGGATCTATGGGGATGATGGGTTGCATCACTGAGGGAGGGTGAAGGGGCACCAGATTTCCTAAAGAAAGACCGGTTTGTGGCTGGTTTATGGCCAATTCTTAAAGACAAAGTGAAGGAAAGGTTTCCTACTACATATGAGGTAGTGGTTGAAGTAGCTGACCTTAAAAATAACAAGTTGTATCTACAAGCCAGAACTATCGAGGAAGAGGAACCGGGAAGGGCCCAACCACACCTAGCCGTAGCTGCAACAGTCGTCCAGAGGAATCAGCCACAAGAACCACCTGAAGATCAGCAAGACCTGCTCAACCGAATCACCAACCACCTAAAGAATCTTTCAGTACATTTGGTGCAGCAAGTACATGCACCTGCCAAAAATCCAGACCAAGGAAGAGGGCAGAGAAGACAGAATCAAGACTACCATTGTTACAATTGTGGAGAGGATGGCCATGGCATATACTATTGTCCTCATCCAAGAAGGAAGAACTTCAATAGAGGAGGAAGACAGAACCAGATCTCGCCACCAAGGGTGAGACCACCATCGTCCACGCAACCAGGGCCGATTCTACCGGTCCAAATTCTTCGACCACCCGTACAACCACCACCATCACCGCAACCTCTCATTCCACCACCTGCTAGAAACCAAGCAGTAAGTGTCATCAGCCTTGAAGCTAAAGGGAAGGCAACGGTGGAAGATTGTGTCAAAGAGAAGGACAAAGGGAAAGGAAAAGTAGAAGAGGTGGATGCCATGGGATTCAAGCGTGCCAGGCACGAAGAGGCCTCTCAAAGGGAGGAGAAGATGAAAGGAAAAGGAGAGTCTTTCAAGCATGCATCCAAGCCTCAGCGGAAGATCGACATCATGGATTTTTCACTGGGTGAGTATGCTAAACCATATGACCTAGTTCAACATGTATTAATGCAGGGTCCTAAGATAACCTGGCTCAATTACTCCATCTTGCACCTAGAATGAGGAGACAATGGACGAAGATGGTAAGTACAAGAAAGTCAAGACCAAGGATAGCTGGGGATATCTCTAGGAGGAATCCTGACAACATCCTACCTATCATGAATTCCCACATCAAGGGGCAACACATCTTGAACATCTACATAGCTGGTGGCGGACAAATATACGTCATGAGTGAGACAATGATGCACCATCTAGGCCTAGAGGTAAGTAGGCTAGCACCCTACCGAGAAAAAATATCAAATCATGTCAAAGTGAAGTACGTAGGCATTGTGAATGCAGTCAAAGTGAAGGCATTCAACACAGAAGTGGACGTAGATATTATTGTCATGCTGCACAAAGGGGAGGGCTACCCCATCATTCTTGGAAGACCATGGCTCACGGCTAAGCTGGCTAAGCAGAACTGGAGTATTAGAATGATTCAGATGAAGGATGCTAAAGGAAAGTCCATATTCTATGACATGAAGACTGGGAAGCAACACAACATGATCTTGGAGGCATCGAAAGATGAGTTCACTAGTGACTCTTCAACCACCTCAGGAGAATGTTGGAATTAGGGTTGCAGAGAAAAGCACACAGCTTGGAGAAGACGAAGGAAGCTTAAGGCACACAATAGAGAGTGTATTACTTAGTGTGAAATCAAAAGATAGATAGCCCTAGAGTAATGGGCGTATATACAATGCACGGGGGGAAAAACCTCCTAAAGAAGGAAAAAATGCCCCGGTGGTCCTAGTGTGTTCACACACATCACTACCACATGTATATGGTAACAAATCCCCCCTGGAGTGATGCGGCGAACGAGAGCTGGCACATGAGTAAAGGGAAGTGTCATGCCCTAAGGACATGATCAGTCCACAAAGGGGAGTATGCCCAAAGCTTTGCGGAAAGCTTCAAGCTTCTCACGAGACAATGCCTTTGTGAAAAGATCTGCAAGGTTGTCCTGTGTTGGCACATAAGCCAAGCTGATCTCTCCTCCTGAGAGCCTCTCCCTAACATAGTGGTAATGCACCTCAATGTGCTTTGTGAGAGCATGAAAAACTGGGCTCCTCACAACTGCCAATGCGCTCTGACTGTTAGTGTAGATAGTGTTGGCAGTGTCTTGTCCAACACCCAAATCAGCCATAAGGCGTCACAGCCATACACACTCAACGTAGCTGTGAAGACTGCCCTGTACTCAGCCTCACAACTCGAAGTGGCCACAGTAGGTTGGTTCTTGCTCAACCATGATATACATGAACTTCCAAGCATGAAACAAAAACCTGATGTGGACACTCGCATGTCAAAACAACCACCCCAATCTGAGTCCAAAAAAGCATGTAAGTATGGCAGCAATGATCCCCCCTTGGGATAAAACAAGCCAAGATGTAAAGTGCCACTAATGTAGCAAAAAATCCTCTTGACATCCTGCCAATGCTTAGACCCTGGGCTATGCATAAATCTGCTGACCTGTGAGACTGCAAACTGAATATCTGGCCTCGCGTTGCATACATAAATGAGGCAGCCCAACAGCAGTTTGGTAAAGAGTGACGTCAGCAGGATCGCCAGCATCATGTAGACTCAACTTCAAACCTGTTTCCATGGGAGTGGCAATAGGTTTGCAATCCTCAAGTCCAAACCTACATAGAAATGTCTCTATGTAACTTTTCTGACACAAGGAAATACCACCATCACACTGCTTAAAGTGTATACCCAAGTAATGATGCAACAGCCCCAAATCTTTCATCTTGAAAGTAGCATTCAAATCAACCTTAAATTCAGCAATATGTTTCTCATTTGGTCCAGTGATCAGCAACAAACCATCGACATAAAGAACCACAATGAGAAGTACATCATCCTCACGCTTTACATACAATGTGCTTTCTGTTGGACTGTTACGAAAGCCTCGTTTAACCAAATGAGTGTCAGCTTTCTCATACCAAGCACAAGGAGATTGCGTCAACCCATACAAAGCCTTCTTGCACACTTTGTCCTCTTGTCCTTTTATGACAAAACCGCGAGGCTGCATTACATAAACTTCCTCAAATATGTCACCATTCAAGAAATCAGTAACAATGTTTGATTGATGTACATCCCAACCAAAATGAGCTGCCAATGCACATAGAAAATGCACAGTAGTCATACAACAAGTGGGAGCAAAAGTCTCTTCATAATCAATGTCTTTTTGCTGTGCATAACCCTTTGCAACAAGTCGATCCTTTGGCGATCGATCTCACCATCCGGCTTTCGTTTCAACTTGTAAACCCACTTCGTACTAATGGCCTTTTTGGCAGGAGGCAAATCACATGAAGTACATGTGTCATTTTCTATAAGTGCATCATATTCTGATTGCATGGCAGCCATCCAATTTTTTGAATTCTATGCTTCATCAAAAGATAGAGGCTCCTCAACATCATGTAAGCTAGACACAGCCAAAGCATAACAATCTGATGCATAAGATGCATGGCGAGATCCTGAACGAGTACGACTAGACAAAGGTGCATCCAATTTACTATCATGCAAAGTGTGCACCAGCCATTTTGGCATACCTCTAGCCTGCTCATTTTCAGCCCTTTCCTCATCAAGTACATAATGTACATCTGCATCAGTAATAGGATGATCTAAAAAATTTTCAGAAACCCCCATAGGCTGTTTATTTGCCTCGTTGAAACTTACATTCGTATTTCCACCACTGAAAAGAGGCAACAAAGTGTCATAAATGTCTTGTGAGCTTACATTACTGTCTCTAGTACATGACAACAAGGGCTGAACAAAATCTTCCACAAACACTACATCCCAAGAAACCAGAATACGTTTTGTTTGCGGATGATACAACCTGTAACCTTTGCTTTCAGCACTATAACCAACAAAAATACATTTGACAGCCTTATCATCCAATTTTCTGGTCTGCACTAGTGGCACCAAAGTATATGCCAAACTGCCAAAAACACGCATGTGCTCAATAGAAGGATTTTTATCATGTCATGCTTCATATGGAGTAATAGACTGCAAGGCTTTTGTAGGACACCTGTTAAGTACATAAGTGGCACACATGATGGCCTCAAGCCAAAAAGAATGCGGCAAAGCTTGACTTTTGACCATACATCGTGCCATTTCCGTCAGTGACCCATTTTTCCTCTTAGCAACACCATTTTGCTGAGGTGTATAAAGCACTGTACATTGGTGTTTATCCCACGACTAGCTAGAAATGCATTAAATTCATGAGACATATACTCCCCCGCTCGATCGGAACGGAGGGTGCCCATAGTACATTTCGAGACATTTTCAGCCATAGCCAGAAATTGTTTGAAGCACATAAAAACTTCGGACTTCGCTTTAAGTGGAAATACCCATGCATGCCTGGAGTAATCATCAATGAAAGTCACGAAGTACAGGTAATTGCCCAAGGACGGAGTTTGCATGGGCCCACAAACATCACTATGCACAAGCTGCAACTTGCATGTGGCACGAACTCAACCATCCTTTGGAAACTTATAACGTTGCATCTTACCCAAAATACAACCTTCACAAACATGTTTGACAGGTGCTTCAAGAGGCGGCAAAGAAGCAACCATGTCAGATTTCTACAAACGCAGCAAACTGGCACAATTCAAATGACCAAAACGTGCATGCCAAAGTTTTGCATCTTAAATAGCCCTTGAATCTGCAAGAGCATTTGCAAAATTTTGTCCACACTTGTCATACAAAGTGAGCTTATACACCCCACCACACAAAAGGCCAGATGCAACAATTTCATCACCAAAACTGAGATCATGAATTGTACATCTGTCATATACAAATTTGACTACAAGTCCAATTAGACAAGAGATTCTTCTTGATCCCAAGTACATAAAGTGCATCAACAAGTGTGAAAGAACTACCATTAGGAGTAGTAAGCACGATCTTTCTAACTCCCTGAACTAGATAAGAGGCGTTTTTGGCACAAGTGACTAAACTCCCATGAGGGACAGACTCGAGAGAGGTAAACAATTCACGATGTGAGGTGATGTGCTTTGTAGCACCACTGTCGAAATACCACACATGTGAATCTGCAGCAACTGACAAGCATGCATCATGGATAGCAGGATTGTAAGTGCACTCTGCGCTAAAAGCCCATTCTACATCAACATCAGCATCAGAGTCTCCTTTCACAGAAGAGTCAACAATGGCTGCATTTGTAGTGGAACCAACATTTGTAGTGGAACCACCCTCTTTCTTCTTAGCCTCTTTGGCCTTCAACTTAGGACATGACTTGATCAAGTGATCATTGGCATTACAATAATGGCAACGCATCTTCTTTTTTCCCTTATCACAAGAATTTCGAGACGAATTTCTACCAGTAGAAGCATTAGGAACAGAATTTTTTCCACTCGCAGCAGAACCATAAGAAGTGGTTGCATTGCTGTTACCACCCTTTCTTTGAGAAGCAATAAAAGCCTGTTCAACTGCACGCTGTCTAGTCTTGTTTTTTCTGGAAAGTGAATCTTGCAACAACAATGTGCATAATGCATTGGAATTGGAGCTGATCTCTTGAGACAGCTAATTCCAGTGTTGAAAGATTTCAGCTATACTAGTGTGGGAAGATTTCAGACAGCAGACTGGACAGAAATCAGAGACTATACTGAAATGTGAATACTGAATAAGGAATCAGACTTATATAGTTGAAATGAGGTTTAGATTCAGATTCAGATTCAGAAGACTGGACGAGAAGTAAGTATAACTGAATTATATGCCATGATTGGGATTACAAATCAAGATTACAGCGAATATGATTACAGAGAGAAAGTATAGCCGACAATACTGCCAATGATGCTCAAGTACAATTATAGCCAAAGTGCGAACCCAAGTGATAACAATTGCCAACCCGATAACAATGTAATGGGCCCTATTTATACACTTCGGGTTTACTGTAGTAATTCGCTTTTCATCTTCTAAGAAGATGTTCCCACATAGTGACTATCCAGCCGTCTACATCCTTCCCTTCTTTCTTGAATTTTGGCAAGATTCCAAAATTTCTAAAAATTTCCTCTGTCTTATTCTGATGTGAGACTGAAAAATCTATCATTTGGTTCTGATGTTGGGATGCCAGCTTGACCACTGAGAGAATGGCCATTCAAAGATTACAAGTAGGAGTTCAAGAAGGACCAGGGCTTGCAAGAGGTAGTTGAAAAGGCCAAGGTGGAGCTCTCACCAGGCCAAGGTGGAGCTGACATCTCTCCTTGCCTGCTGAGAAGAAAAATCGCCACTGAATTCTAAGATGGAACTCCCCAGTATCCTTCCATTGGACCGTCTTCCTTTTGCCTTTGCTCTTTGACCGGGACGGTGCTTGAGAAGTCCCAGTACCAGCATTATCCTTCTGAATCAGTCGGTAAATGGCCTCCTGCTCAAGCTGATCCCGCCGGTCGGTGGTCATCTCTACCTCATAAGGCGTGAGAGAATGATAGGTTTTGGTGTTAGGATCATAAAGTGTACGCCTGCCCTTACTCAGTCTGGTTTTGGCCAGCTTATGACAATGCGAAGCAGTATGGATCCATCCTTCTAGAAAAGGCTGATTAGTTTTGACTCGAGTTTTGAAAAGAATCTCAGCCATCTCCCTGTATTGTGGTGCAAGACCCGGCTTTGCTGCAATGTCTTTTTCAGGCAATTTGGAAGATTCGACCGTAAACCCGAATCCTCTGACTTGAATCTTCCACTGGCCCATACACAGTTGAATTCTATGCAGCTTCTCTTTCATTGCCTGAATGTCATTGATTTGGAGAGCATCATTGAGCAATGTCTGCCAAGTCTTCCATTCTATAGTTGACCGTTCATACCAATCCTGAAGCTCATCAGTAATTTTGAAGTATGTGAGACGATCCACTGGTTCTTGATGTTGAGGATACAACGCTGGAAAGAATCTTGGGAGCTCGATTTCTCTTGCTGGAACAGCATACAAGAGAACTGGAGAATCAGGCACGAATTCTAAGAAATTGAGAACAGCCTGGTTCTCGTGTTGCATCATCTTTCTGGTGACTCTCACTAGCTGGAACAGTGTTCGGAGAGCAGTTGCCTGTGCTCCTACTGACATTCGCGTTTGAGGTCCTCTGCTAGTGGCTGTCTGGTCCTCAAGAATGGCTTTGACTCTTTGATCCAAAACACCTATGGCAGCTTGCATTTGTACCAAAACTTCCTTGAGTTGTACCCTAACATCCTTCATACAACGGTAAGTTGGTTTGTTACCCAGCAGAAGTTCCAGTTCCAGAGCTAGGGAATGACAATCTGCAGTAGACTGCCTTTGCCAGTGCGGGTTTACCACTCTCTCATCAGCATTGAGTATCCATTCAGGAACTCGTTCCAGCAGAGCAGCTGGACTGTACTGGGATGTGCAGGTAGTCGGCAAGCTTCTTTATCATGAAAATCTGCTGATTTCCAATGTTCTACCATTTCCCTGGCTCCCACATATAGTCTTTGAAATCTTTCCAAGTCAGTCCGGAGAGCATCATCCTCCAAATACTGTCTAGTGATGGAGGCCTGTTGATCTCTCAGTTGCCTATTCAGGGTAATGAGCTACAGTGAATATAGATGATCAGCATTTGGTCCCTCATCCTCTACTTCCATTTTCCCTTTAGCATCTCTGCTGAGATGGGATTGATCAGTTGGCTGATTCCCAGTGTGACTGGGATGCTGCTCTTCAATCTGCTACTGATTACCCGACTGGTGCTCTTTGTCTTGTCCTTTCTGTTGGCCCTCATTCTGGTCTAGCTGGTGTGGCTGTGACTGGCCTCCTTCATTTGGCCATGTCCCGCTAGTACCAGGTCCTGGAGGTGGAGATGGTGGTGGGGCATCATCATCATCCTTTGTGTGCCCAACTTCTTGATCATCCTCCTCCCGATCAGCTTCATCTTCTTCGTCTTCTTCATCCTCATCCGGGGAAGTCTGCTGCTCAATATAATCCATTATAGCTTGGTTCATCAGAGCATTATTGAACTCGCCCACCTTATCCTGCAAATCGCTCTACATACTTTCTATCAAGGACTTTAAATTCTCTAAGTTGAAAACAGCATTGCCTCAGGGATTTAAAATTTGAGACAAGCTATTGTAGATGTATCTATCAGTCAGCGAAGCCTTCAAAGCTGTATGGTGCAGTAGCAGCTTTCTGAATTCTGCCCGCTTCATCCTGAGCATTGTTTCAGCTTGCTCAGCAGCTCTCAGTGCTTCATTCCTTTGACTTTTGATGATCATGATTTCAGACTCAGCCTTAGCTATCTTTTTGTTTAACAACTCATGAGTCCTTTTTGATTGAGCTTCCAGTACCCTGTGTTGTATGTTCTGCACTTCCTTGGCTTTTTGGAGCGTTTCAATCTGATGATGTGCTTCTGCCAAGTCAGCTTTGAGATTTTTGACTTCGTCTTCTGATCCAGCAGCCTCCACCAATTGTCCCATACAACTGACAATGGTATTCCAAGAAGACTGTATAAGGACTGAACATCTTTCTTTGACTGTGGCTGGATCATAATCAAATAGGCTCATATATTGCCACTGGAGCCACGTAGCGTAAAGTTTCATAATCAACTTTGCTGAGCAGAAGATGCCCTCTCAATTTCTGAGTCTGCATTTGCTGCAACTTATCATGTTTTACAAGTTGCAGAGGGTTACCAATATCTGTAGGAACTCCACCAGGCCAATCTGAGAACGTTGGACCTTTCCCTTTGTCCAGTTGACTCTTGCCTTTGTCCTCTCACTGGTCTGTTATTGCTGCTCAGTCTAACTCACTTCAGCTTTCTCAGTGCTTACTGCCTTGACCTGGCTTTCTATTTGTTTCAAAAATTCACTGCTTTTAGTCAGTGTAATTTTTGGCTTCTTGGAACTGTCAGCTTCATCTGCAGTTTCTTTCCTTTTCAGGTCGGTGGAAACGGTTTGACTATCTATTTCCTCGTCGAGGTCTGAGGACAGTTTAATTTTCTTTGGTTCAAAAATTGGCTTCTCACTCCAAGCCTGCTTTACCTGCTCATTAACATCTACAGCAGTGGCCCAATACAGGAATTGCCAAACATACCACGCCTTGAAAACAGTTTGAGATTTTAGCTTGGTAGTCTGCTGGAGTACATTATGTGAGAGAATTTGACAAAGGTTGATATGGACTTGTGGATCCAGTATCTTGGCCAACAGCATAGCAAACAATTTTTCGGATACATACGTTGGGTTGTTCTTAAGGCTTACTGCTTCATCTACAAACCATTAAGAAGCGGAGGCTTCCAGTCCTGCTACTGGAACTCCTTGAGCACTGGCCTTGCGCTTTTGTCTAGCCGTTTCATCCTCCTTCAGAGCGATACTTATTTGCTGCGCAGTTGCCACAGAAGGTTTGGGCTCATTGGGCATCCGGAATGCAAATGCAATGGCTTCTGGTGTTACTGACACCTTCCTACTATTTACCATGGCATTGCCACTTTCAGCATCAAAGGAATCAAGAACTTGCTTGATGATATCTGAATCAAAAGCAATCCTTGTAGCTTGCAACACAACTCGAAGGTCCCATAGTTGTAGCAGAGTCATTGCTTGATCAATAAATACGCAATGCTAGATTTTGTTGTATGGAAGAACAGGAAGGCTTGCCTTTGCCTCAGCAACTATAGCTTGGGTTTCCTCAAGAGTCTCCTGCATCTTTTCTGAGCGTTTCTTTCTACCCATACACTGTGAGGTCGATGACGATGAAACAGGCGAAGGAGAAGATGACTTAGTTGTTGTGTCGAAGCCGTTTCCTGGTGTCGCTAGCAAGACTCTATGACAATCAACTATCTCGTCAGAGGTCGAAGTTTGCGGCTGTATTGAAGAAACCTCGGAGCTCGGCGATGGCGAATGGTTGATAGGAGGAAAGCGTCATGTAGGGGATTTATGAGGAAAAATGCTAACTCGCCTGACTGTTATACCTGTTCGCTGTAAAGAATGAGGATGCAAGAGAGCTACACAAGACAAGCACAAAGCACACAGAGATAGAAAGCTTCTTCTTCTTCTTCACAGAAAAGAGAGTACAAAATGACTAAGTGCTAAAGCTGAAAAGTAGCACATATGTACATGCGGTCACTAAGTGTGAACTCTCTAGAAGCGTACTAGGCTGGCACTATAAGTGTAGTCCAGCTGTAGAATCACTGGCAGAGATCCTTTGTGTCGGTCACCTAACTTGCCAGTGAGTAAATGCCGTAAGCGACCAAGACCCGTAGTGGATGCCAGCTCAAGGTGTAGAGCTCGACATGTCAACACTCCCCCTCGAGCTCTGCATGTCGCAGAGTCCAAGCATAGTCCGGAAACGTCGAAGCTTCTCAGCTCCGAGGGCCTTGGTAAAGATATCCGCTATCTGCTCCTCTGTGCTGACGTAGACCACATGCTGCTGAGGTTGTCACAATGAATGACAATATGTTGGTCCACCTGCACTCCCAAGTCCTCAAGTAATGTGCATAGCCAAGCTACCTTGCATGCCGCAACTGTTGCACCTCTATACTCGACCTCTGTGCTTGATAAAGCAACCGTAGGCTGCTTTTTGCTGCTCCAAGTAACAGCAGCACTCCCAAAAGAGAACATGAAGCCACTCATAGATCTCCTATCAACAATGCTACCTGCCCAATCTGCATCTGTATACCCATACAATGCTAATGGTGCATCTGCTGCATAGAACAATGCGTAGTCAAGAGTCCCTTGCACATACCTAAGTGTGTGCCGTACTCCATCCAAATGTGGCTTCCTCGGAAGCTGCATGAACTGACTCTCCAAGCCTACTGTCTAGCTCAAGTCTGGCCTCGTGATAGTCAAGTAGATTAGACTACCCACCATCTTCCTGTACATATTGACATCCTCAACAACATCACCCTTCTCTGCACTCAGCTTTGCATTCAAATCCAAGGGAATAGAAATTGGCTTACAATCAGCCATACCATACTTTGACAACGTGTCCAAAGCATACTGTCTCTGTGATAGCCATACACCCTCTGGAGTCCTGATCACCTCAATGCCAAGAAAGTAGCGCAACTCGCCTAAATATTTCATTTCAAACTCCTCTTTGAGAAGACCCTTCACATGGTCAATCTCCATAGCATTGTCACCAACAATAATAAGGCCATCTATATATATGGTAATGACCACAATCCCCACATCACTCTCACGTACATAGAGTTAATGATCAGCATGAGCTCTCCTAAAACCAATACTGACAAGATACTTGGCAATCCTGTCATCCATGCTCTAGAGCCCTGCTTCAAACCATACAAAGCTTTGAGAAGTCTGCATACATAATCTGGGTAACCTAGATCGACATAACCAGGTGGCTGATCCATATACACTTCCTCTTGCAACTCACCATTCAAGAAGGCATTATTTACATCCATTTGATGCATAATCCATCCTCTAGATGCAGCCACTACTATGAAATCTCTCACAGGCGTCATCTTTGCCACTAGAGCAAAGGTCTCCTCATAGTCTATGCCATACGTCTGTGCATAACCCTTTGCGACCAGCCTTGCCTTGTGACGCTCAATGTTACCATCAGCCTTATGCTTGGTTTTATACACCCATTTACAGCCAATAGCTTTCTTGCCACTTGGCAATGGCACCAACTCCCATGTGTCGTTTTCTTCCAATGCATCCATCTCTTCATTCATTGCATCATCCCAATGCACATTTCCAACTGCATCCTCAAAACATGTGGGCTCCACATCCTGTATCACCTTAGCCATGTAGGCTTGGTGATGCGCTAGATACCCATCATAAGTCAATTTCTGAACTGGATTTCTGACTCTATTAGATCTCCGTGGTCCTGGGTCACTCCTTTGCCCTCTAGCATCTTCTTGTACTTTCCTTACACCAGGTGTCTTGACAGCCGGAATTCCAAATTCCTCATCAAGACTTTGTTCAGAACCATCTAAATCCATGTCTACATGTGAAAAACCTGATGATGTATCAACCATAAAGGAAGGTTCATCAACCTTTTCCTTTCCTTTTCGTGATACATTCCCTGTACCTATTGGTGGAGTAACCTGCGTACGTAGTCTACCATTCCATGGTTTCTCAACAGAGCCACGAGAAGAGGACTCTTGTGGTCCACTCAAAACCTGTGACTGTGGCCTCACATTTTGTACAACCACATCATCTTTTACATCAGCCCCAATAGTGCCATGTGCATTACTGTACCAGTTGCTCATCTCATCAAAGACTACATCTCTGCTCACTCGTAATTATTGTGTAGTAGGATTGTAGCACCTGTACCCCTTTTGTTCAAGGGAGTATCCCACAAGAATACATTTCTCTGCTTTAGGATCCAATTTCCTACCCAACTCATCTGGTACATGCCCGTAAGCTATGCAGCCAAACACTTTCAAGTGTGCCAAATCAGGCTTTGTACCTATAAACTTTTCCTCAGGTGTTACATCATGCACCGCAGCTGTAGGTGTCCTGTTCATAATGTACACAGCTGTATTTACAGCTTCAGCCCAGAAATGATGAGGCATGTTCTTCTCATTCATCAATGCACGTGCAACCTCTGCAATGTGCCTGTTTTTTCTTTCTGCGACCCCATTCTGTTGTGGAGTATATCTGCATGTAAACTGCCTGCGTATACCATGCATTCGCAGAAAATCTAAAAAATCATTGGAGAAGTACTCTCCCCCTCCATCTGACCTCAATGTCTTGATTTGCATATCTGTCTCCTTCTCAATCATGACTTTGAAGTCTTGAAAGTGACCAAACACTTCACTTTTGTTACACATGAAGTAGACCCATACTTTCCTTGTATGGTCATCAATGAAAGAGACATAATACCTGCAACCATGTATACTTGCAGTATCGGTTGGACCCCAAACATCTGTGTGCACCACCTCAAGTGGCTTTTTACATACATTGCGCTCATGTGGAAATGAGCCCTTTGACTGTTTTCCAAACTGGCATGCTGCACACACTTTATGCATACCATCCACCTTGAATTTGGGCAAACCTTTTACAATCTGTTTTGATTGCATGCTACGCAATCTCTGCTCATTGACATGGCCAATGCGTTTGTGCCAAATGTCAACATCAGCCACAACACCTGTGCCCTGTGCAAATAATGCAGATTTTACCTCAGGCATGTCTACATTCAGCGTAAACACACACATTTTTCCTCTGTGATCAGCTTAC
Organism: Adiantum capillus-veneris; assembly: GCF_014529385.1. Taxonomy (NCBI): domain Eukaryota; kingdom Viridiplantae; phylum Streptophyta; class Polypodiopsida; order Polypodiales; family Pteridaceae; genus Adiantum; species Adiantum capillus-veneris. The sequence continues at coordinate 97,151,899 of NC_140956.1, read as the reverse complement.
AGCCATTCTGGAAATCTTCTACATAACAGCCATTTGGATTGAAGTGAACCTGCAAACCCTGCTCAACCATTTGTCCAATAGAAACAAGATTCTTTGTAATGTTTGGGACATGAAGTACATCTGCTAAGTACTTTGATTTCCCACTCTTTGTATTTAGAGGTATGTCCCCTACATGAGCAATGGGGTGAGCTGTGTCATCTCCTGTCTGCACATAGCCTGGCACATCTGGTTTGCGCATATCTCTAAACCACTCTCCACGAGACGTCATGTGATTAGAGGCACGTGAATCCACATACCAAACATCATCTTGGGTGGAATTCTCTGCAGTCATTGTATTCATTACATGCTGCATAAAAAACATGCGCTCGTTTTTGCTGTCATCTGCATCTCTACTAGTAGATGCATAGTTGCCCTGTTCTCTCTTTCCACTTGCTTTTCCCTTTGGACAGTCACGTGACCTCTTTCACCACAAGTCCAACATTCTCTGCTATCTGGAGTATGTTGTTGCCTGCTTGATCCTGCACCACGACCTCTTTGACTCCCCCTGCCTTGAGACTGGTTTCCCCTGCCACCTGTATTGTTTTGATTTGATTGACCTTCCAGAAATTGGCCCCTACAACCGCTTGGGCCTCGACCACGACCTCTACCTCTACCTCTGTTGGAGTTAGAATAGAAGGCCTGTTCAGAATTATTTCTGCCATGAGAAGAAGATGTGTCAAGGTTCTTCTCCTCAAGAATAAGCATAGAAATCAAATCTTGGAACACGGGGATGTCGTCTCTTGTATTCATGGAAGACCTAAAATGTACATACTCATCTCCTAGACCATTCAAGCATGCACGGACAATGTCATCGTCTTCCACTGAGACTTTAATAGATCTAAGAGCCTCAATGATACTCTTGATCTTCAAGGCATACTCATTGATTGAGAGGTTGTTCCTCTTAACCTGATTTAGCTCCGACTTTAGTTGAAGCTTCTTGGCCTTGGTGTTCACCTCGAACACTCTGCCTAAGTTTCTCCATGCAATGGTGGGGGTTTCAGCATCCTGTAGATAGCCCATCATGCCATCTATGATGCTCATAGAAAGCCAATACATCACTTTGCTCTGGCCTTGTTGCCAGTCCCTCAAAGCTTTCCTTTGTTTTGCTGTAGCATTTGCCTCGGAAATCTCTAGTTCCTTTTCATTGTCTCCTTCTACATAGTCCCAATAACCTTTTCCTTTTAGGAAATTTTTTATTCTGAACTTCCATGCAGGGTAGTTATTTTTCTCAAGCTTCTCAGTAACAATCTGACTGAAACCGTCAAACATCTTGAAGCACTAAGACAAAATAGCTGCAATCTGCAAAAACCTGCAAATCTGCTGAACCTGCTATCGTGGTACCTGTAACGCTTTCTACACTCAACGAGTGTCCACAATCAAGCGTACATACAACCACTGTACTTGTACAGTAAATCTCTGTATACTGCACTTTGGAGACCTGTTCAGAAACTTGTGTTCAGAAACTTCAGAATTTGGTCGTGGATTGCGAACGAAGGGATTGTGATGCTCTTGCTCTCTTAGCCTCTCTTGCCTGCACCAGGCTCTGATACCATGTAAAGAATGAGGATGCAAGAGAGCTACACAAGACAAGCACAAAGCACACAGAGCTGGAAAGCTTCTTCTTCTTCTTCATAGAAAAGAGAGTACAAAATGACTAAGTGCTAAAGCTGAAAAGTAGCACATATGTACATGCGGTCAATAAGTGTGAACTCGCTAGAAGCGTACTAGGCTGGCACTATAAGTGTAGTCCAGCTGTAGAATCACTGGCAGAGATCCTTTGTGTCGGTCACCTAACGCGCCAGTGAGTAAATGCCGTAAGCGGCCAAGACCGGTAGTGGATGCCAGCTCAAGGTGTAGAGCTCGACATCTCAACATTCGCACCATAAAAGCTCCACCACTCGCCGCTCCTAGACTTGTGTGCGTCGTTGCTGTCATGGCAGACATGCATTGGACAAGACTGCGACCCATCCTTGTAATAACCACTGGCGTGCCATTTGACCGTTGGGCGCTTAAAAATTGGAAAGTGTGTCCATACTGGCACTGAACTGATTTCAAGTCTGGCTCGACCATACTGGTATACTGATTCTAAGGTCATCCTGATCTGGTTCTTCTGGTACTGGTTCTGAAATTGGAACTGGTTGCACATGAAAAAGTCCAAAAATGTCTGATTCCGGTATCTCTTGATTAGCAACCTCCAGTTCCTTAGTACCTTGTTCCGGCCCAGTTTCTCTGGTCTCTAAATAATAAAGCTTGATCTTTGCTCCATTATATACTCCCGGAAACATCAATCCAGATAAATCTTTCAATCTGATTGTGTCATTGGAGAAGACCCAATCTACCTCAAAAGGTCCTGCCCAGGCAATCTTCAAGTTCGGCTTCTTTAGACCCAGTCTAGACTGATATAGAAGCACTAAATCTCCTTTCTGGAATTCTCGAACTTTAATTCGATGATCATGCCAGTGCTTCCTTTGTTGTTGAACAATTTCTTGTTCCAATATAGACCTTTGCCTAAGTTCATCTAATTGCATCAGTTCATCCAGCCTTTTCTTAAGATTATGGTTGAAGTCTAATCCATACTTCACAGCCATTCTCAGACTGGGGATTACAAACTCCATAGGCACCACAGCTTCAGTACCATACACCATTCTGATGGTTTCATTCCAGTACTTACCATATAAGTTGTCCTATAAGCCCATAGAGCAGTCTGAAGTTTCAAATCCCACTGGTCTAGTTTCTTTTGCACCACCTTAGTGAGAATAGTCTTTATTGTCTTATTGCTACTTTCCGCCTGTCCATTGCATCTAGAATAGTAAGGAGTAGATTTCCGATGCTTGATTGAAAGCATATCCAATAGGATTTTCATAGTGTCATTGATAAAATGTGTTCGTTGATCGGTCACAATCTCTATTGGACATCTATCGGCAGACAATATTTTCAAACAGAAACCTTGCAGTTGACTTGGCTGTGTTGTCAGGAAGAAGCTTAGCTTCAACCCACTTGGTAACATAACAAGTAGCCATCACTATATACTTGTTTTTCCTGGGAGTCACCTTCTTAAAAGGTCCCAAAAAATCCAGTCCCCATTTCATCAATACTCCCAATGGTTGTATTGGCATTAAGGGAGTCATATCTGCAGCTGTTGGTCAGCCCATTCTTTGGCATATGTCACAAGTTTTACAAAAACTTCTAACATCAGCAATCATTGTTTGCCACCACAGACCAGCTTGAAAAATCTTATTGTAGGTTACTTCGTTGGAAACGTGTCCACCAGGCTCACCATTATGCGCTTCTGAAATCACTTTCATTCTTCCTTCCATAGGGACACATCGTCGAAGTATACCATCCACACCCAGTCGATAAAGTAATCCTCCTATGATAGTAAATTTCAGGCATTTTATGATCAGAGCTTTCTTCTAATCCTGCTTCCAATCCTCTGGAAAGGCACCTTGGGAAAGGAATTGATAAATATCAGACCATTCAGGATCCACTGATTCTTCTGCCTCTAACTGAAATAAATCAGCATCCACCACTGGCTCATCTCTCAAGGGTGATTCTGAATATCCTTCCGTACTTCTTGAAAGAAAGTCAGCTCCACAGTGGTTTCGGCCAAGCTTATGGAAAATTCTGAATTCAAATTCCATAAGGAACATCATCCATCTTATCAGCCTGCCTTGAATAATGACTTTGTTAATCAGAAACAGAAGAGCTTGATGATCCACATAAAAATGGAATAACTTTCCCAACAGGTAATGCATTAACTTCGTGGCGCTAAAAACCATTCCGAGGGCTTCTCTCTCAGTAATTGTATATCCTTGTTCAGCCTGACTGAATCTACGACTAGCAAAATAGACCGGATAGTATGTTCAGCCATCTGGCTAAGCTAATATTTCCCCCATTGCCAATCCTGAAGCATCCACATGTATGTGAAAAATAATATCCCAATTCGGCTGCCTAAGGACTGGTTTACTGGTAATGTCTTTTTTCAAATTCTGGAAACTCTCCTCACTCAGCAGTCCAGTTGAACTTACTGGTCTTCTTTGTAAGCTCATATAGTGGTACTGCATGAGAAGCAAACTTGTGTACAAATATTCTATAGAAATTCACATAACCCAAGAAAGAACTCAACTCTAAAGCAATTTTGGGTGCTTTAGCTTGCTAGACACACTGTATTTTGTCATTGGCCATCTCTATTCCATTGCGGGAAACCACATGTCCCAGTAGCTGTCCCTTCCATACTAGAAAAATAGATTTGAATGGATTCAAACAAATCCTCTTCTCCTGACAGCATTTAAAAACCATCTCTAGGAATAGAAGGTGTTGTTCCTCATCTGAATATACAATGAAGTCATCCATGAAAATGGCGAGGAACCGATGAATAAATTCATTAAACATCTCCATCATACACCGCTGAAAAGTAGCTGGTGCATTGCACAGACCAAAAGGCATCACCATATACATGAATGCTCCCCACTCAGTGATGAAAGTGGTCTTGGCTCTATCTTCAAGAGCAATCTGTAACTGGTTATAGCCGCTATAACCATCCATGAAGCTATACATCTCATATCCTGCGATCTCATCAAGCAACATATCAGTGAAAGGTAAGGGAAATGGATCCTTAATAGTCTGGGCATTTAGTTTCCTATAGTCAACACAAACTCTTAATTTCCCATTCTTTTTAGGAACGAAGACTATGGGAAATAGCCAATAACTGCTTGCTACTTCCGTAATGAACCCAGCCTTGAGAAGATTAGCAATCTCCTCCTTGACCTTCTTTGCATAATTGGGGTTCATCCGGTATCTTTGCAATCTTACTAGCCTAGCATCCGGTTTCAGTGGTATTTGGTGCTGAAAGACTTCAAGATCTACTCCCTTCAAATCTGTATGTTCCCAGGCAAACACATCTTTATAGTTCTGGAACATTTTCCATGCCTTTTCCTTCATTGCCGGGTTGAGGTGCTTGTTGACCTTGATCATTCTGGGATTTTCCTCTGATCCCAGGTTCCACTCTTCTACTTCCTGATCGTTTGGAAGCAACCAGTTTGGTCCTCCTCCTTTTCGTTTGGTTGATTCTTCATCGTAGTCCCAGGATGGTCCATTCATTTCTGAATCATTATTCTGATCCACTGGGTACTCTTCAGAACAAACTGGTTCCTCTACTATACCAGTATCAGCTAGTTCCTCCATCCTTCCAGTTAGCTGAACTGTTCTTTCCCCTGCATTGACTTCGGTAAACTGATCAGGAAATTGTCTCTTCTGCTTGTCAGCCTTCTCTTTATTCATCAAGACTGCATTCAAATCGATTTCTGCCAAAGGGAATATGTTCATAGCCGCTAGCATTCGCTCGATTTTCTTGGCTCTGTACTTCTGACACAACTCCTACGGCCTCAGTTCCTTTTTCTAGCTCCTGGTGTTGTTGGTCTGGATTTGGATTCTTCCACTGGCCCTTCTATGGTCAAAGTTTGGTTTGCATAGTCATGAACAGCATGTGATGTTCTTAACCATGGGCGCCCTAGTAGCATTCCATATGCTCCCTGCACGTCTAGGACTAGGAAACTGGTTTTGAATTTCTCCCTCCCAACTCTTATCTGCATGTTTTCAATCATACCCGTCGCTTGTACGACTCGATGATCTGCCATTCTTACTTTGAATGGTGCTGGTTTCATATTAGTGATACCCATTCTTGGTTGAAGATGGGCTCCCATTATGTTGACTCCTGCCCCTCCATCCAGAATAACGCTTGAGAGAGGTTCCCACTGCTTCCTCACCTTGTAGTCTACCTGAATAAGTGGAACTTCATCATCCCAAACAGCCGTCAGGTCCACTGTTCTGGCCTTTGCCTCAGTATTCCTACGCTTTCTGATAAAGTTGGCCACCTCAGGCAAGGTCTTTCTTATATCCTCCAGCTCTACAGTCAGCTTCTGGATTCTCTCACAAATTTTCACATGAATTTCTTCTTGCTCTTGGTTAGACTGTTTGTCAGAGATTGAAGAACTGGTATCTTCACACTGCCACTCTTCTATTGCAGTGCTTCTACTCTTTCCATCCACTCCCATTTCATCAGCTAGTCCTTATACCACAGCCAGCATGGTCTCTGTCATCGCTGGTACTGTCTGATCTTTATCAGTCGATTGCGTTGGTATCCTCTGAATGACTCTAGATTTGGAACTTTCTGGCTGCTCTGGCATCTTCTTAGCTAAATCCTCCATGATTTTAGCTGCTAGTTCCTACTGCTCTTTCCACTCATCTACCACCTTTTCTTTACCTTTGGCCTTCCAAACTTCCCTTTGTTGAGCCCATTTGCTGCTGTTAGGATTGACTGGTACTTCTGAAATGTCTGGAATTTCTTCAATGACTACTCCCTTGCTTCTGGTAACCACCCTGACTGGGACTGGCTCTGGTGCCTTAGCCTCAGTAGCAGTCGTTACCGGTGCATCTGGACATTGGGATGCAAAATGACCATACTTCCCACAAGTATAGCAATTCATGCTCCTGTTCTGGAAGTTTCCTCTTCCTCTTCCTCTGCCCATTCCTGGTTGGTATCTTCCACGTCCTTGACCAGTACCACTGGTACCTAGTCTCTCCTCTTGAGCTACTTTGATTAGTTCTACCTTCACTGGTTCAGTGTAGGCAACCACTGAAAGATCCTTTCCTTTCTTAAAATGGTGAATTCTGATGCGACAATTATTCCATAGGTGACCAAAGGCCTTGCAGTATAGGTACATTGTGGACATTCAGTGGAGATGTGGTCCTTGGATTTGCATCTTGAATACCAAGTCTCCATCTTTCAGACCGGCTGTCTTGTGTGGCTAATTTCTGCAATCTGCCTAGCCATCTCTTCAATTTTCTTAGTCCATGATCCCTTCTTTGATTTCTCCTTTGTTCGTTCATTGGATTTGCTCTTGGAGCTACTGGACATTTCACTGGAATTAGAAGTTTCAGTAGTAGTAGAGCTACTGCTAACTGGTTCTTCGCTTCTTGTGGCTCTTCTCCTTCTTAGCCTGCTGCTCCAACTTTAATGCTCTTTGGACCAGATCATTGAATTTTTTTGTAGGGGCTGGTACTTCTTGTTCCCTAAGCTTCTTGCTTCTAAACCCATTCAGAAACCATGCCCTCAATCTCTTCTCAGACGGCGGTTCTTGCAACTGCCTGGTTAGCTCTTTTATCTTTTCCACATAGCTTCGGACTGACAAATTCCTCTGTTTGATCTTATCTAATTCACAGAGAATATCCTCGTCCCCTCGATTGTCGGAATATTCCAACCTGAAGGCCTTAAGTAATTTGTTATATGATCTCAACTCGCATGCAGGGTAATGGTAATACCATTTCCTCGCTGCCTCCTTCAAGGTTTGTGGAAAATATTCCCCCCAATCATCTTCATCAATGTTTTTCAGTTCAGCATACTGCTCGAAAGCTTGTATGTGAACATCTGGATCATCCTTTTTCCCCCCTTTGAATGTTGGAAAGGAAATCTTCAGAGAATCTGTGTAACCATTTCGATTACTACTGATCCCACCACTTCTCTTCTTGGCTTCAGAATGATGCTTGGGAGCCTTCTTGAAATTGTTAGTGTCAGCATCCCAATCAATCTTTGTCTCGGTCTCAGTATCAGTGTCTTCCCTGTTTTGTCTGCTAGAAGTACGGTGACTTCCCTTATTGCCCTTGGTATGCTCATCTCTTTGGCGAGACTAAGAACTCTTGGAACTCTTTGCCTTTCGTGCTTCCCGTTCTGCCCGTCGGCGTCAAGAATGACTGCAGTGATGTGAGTCCTGCACCTCATCATCCTATTGACTATGATCCTCCTGAGCCTCACTGTCAATCATTTTCTCTTGCTTGGGGTCAGACTCTATTCCTGACTCCTCAGTAATGGGGTCCACACGAATGGTAGATTTTCGGACACGATTGGATTTTGGTGCCATTGCTGAAAACTTCAACTGGGAGAAGAGTCTTTTAGTCAACAAGCTTCAGCTCGAGCCACCATGATCGCCAAAATGGAATTGGAGCTGATCTCTTGAGACAGCTAATTCCAATGTTCAAAGATTTCAGCTATAGTGTGGGAAGATTTCAGACAGCAGACTGGACAGAAATTAGAAACTAGACTGAAATGTGAATACTGAAATGTGAATACTGTACTGGAAATAAGGTTCAGATTCAGATTCGGATTCAGAAGACTGGACGAGAAGTAAGTATAACTGAAATATATGCCATGATTGGGATTACAGATCAAGATTACAGCGAATATGATTACAAAGAGAAAGTACAGTCGACAATACTGCCAATGATGCTCAAGTACAATTATAGCCAAAGCGCTAACCCAAGTGATAACAATTTCCAACCCGATAACAATGTAATGGGCCCTATTTGTACACTTCGGGTTTACTGTAGTAATTACTAAGTAATTCGTTGCCTATCTTCTAAGAAGACGTTCCCACATAGTGACTATCCAGCCGTCTACATGCATCAAACTTGACAACTTCTGGATTTCCTTGGGTCATAAGTCTCCAAGTACTAGCAAAAGTCTAGTAAGAATTTGGTAAGGCATCAAGAGCAGTCTGCACAAGAGAACTGTCTGAAATGACTTCACCTGCAGAAATAAGCTGCTCATTGATATCCTTGACACTAGCAAGGAAAGTGTCCATATCATCTTCCTCATGCATAATCTTCGACTCCAGCTCTTTACGCTGTCGAGAAATTTGCGGTCTTGCCAGGAAAGCACCGGGCTTATGGCTGTGAGAGTTTGTGAGAGAACTCAACAAAAACTATATGAAGGAGTTAAACCATAGATGCCATGAAGACTAGGGTTTGGAAAGAAGTGCAATCAAAGAAGACTCACTCTTTCTCTCTTGCATTCACACACACAAAGAAAGAACGCAAAAGAGAATCTCAAAACAATACGAAGATGAAAACATCAAGGCTATGGTCATATCGTATCATGGGTAATATGAAAGGGTTAATGGATGAGTTAATGGCATTCAATCTTGGCTGACCAAATAGGCTACGAATTGTTCTTTGGAATTTTAGTTTTGTGCTTACCATAATATATATATTTTGTCTAGTGATTGGGATTAATTGTGTGTACAAACCCTCTTGGTTCATAGCAAGATAACTACGCTTACATCAAAAGAAAAATTATAGTCTATGAGAGGTAGTATGATGGGATCCGGTGATAGAAGTATTTCATTGAGCCTTTCAGGGCCAAAGAGAAACACTATATGTTGTTGAAAGTGTATTTTACGGCTAATCCATACGTTAATTCTAATAGATTTTACAGAGTGAAAGCGATAGAAATGATCATCATGTGGGTTATTCATCTAGGATAGTATGTGAGAAATGTAGATATGAGAGAAGTGAAGGGATGAGAAGTTTCCATCCCAAGCCCTATTCTTGCCCGTAGGCAATAAGGATACTGCGGGGAGAGATGTACCTGTAGGAAAGAGAACCTAAAATTTGTAGAGAGGATGAATTACTAAGAGTGAGAGAGATAGATTTGGTTAAGGAGATGAGATTAGATACATATATATATGTTGGATTAGAGATGAAAATGAAAATAACAAGAAATCAAGAAAACATCAATGTAGAACACATCTTACTTGAAACCCTTCGGCACCATTATTGATGGGAGAGAGAAGAAGAGTGGATAATTCCACTTTGATTGATACACCAAGTGCAAGACCTTCTTTGATTAGAGTTGATCTTCCAAGGTTAGCTTGTTGCAAGAATGGCTAGTCTCCCTCTAGGAGAAAGTGTAGGCTTGGGCTTATGTTAATGGCTAAGTACAATTAGGCATTACTACTCACTCCCTTGAGAATTCCTCTCATCAATGGCTTGAATGCTTGAGTTCTTTCCAAGGAAGAAGAGGTCCCCTTTTATACGTGAAGGGAACCCACAAGGGTTTACACAAGAAGAGAGGAGCCAGTGTGAACAGGAATTGGAAAAGTTAGAAATCAGCTGTCCCTGCATGATGTGGGCAGACTGGGGTCCAGTATTTTGATCATATCTCCTCAACCGTGGCTTCAAATAAAAAAGTAAAAATATGAGCAGAAACTTCAGCTCATTAGCTACGATTCTCAGTTTAAAATCGTTTTCCAATTTGGATTGGAAACTTGTGTAAAAAATTCATCAAAATAGGATCCATTTATGGCAACAAAAGTCTTCATGTGGTCTCCTTAGCCTAGAATTTCATTTAATTCCAAAGGACACCTCATGCCATATGAAAGCATGACATTGCTCCTTGACAAAGTTTTGTAATCATGCTTGCAATAATGCATTAAAATAAGTGTATCTTTGAAATCATGCCACCTAGTGTCCCACTAGGATTTGATTCCCTCCTAGTAGCTATTTAAAAAGAAATATAAGAAAAGTATAAAAAATACATAGAATATACATATATTGGAGTTTACCCTAGATATAGGATCTAGCTAGGGTGTGAGATGATAATGAAATAGTAGAAATAAAGAATCAATGCTTTTTGCCCCAAGTTAAAGAGGCGGAGCTATTGATGCTTTTCTCATAGTATTTTCTGATGGTAAAGTAAGGATATGTTACCCTTGAGAAAAATAATAGGATGAGATAGGAGGCTTATTATTATACTTAAATATGCATATGTACATTATAGGAAAGATAATTATGTATCTAAAAAATTACAAGATAACTCTTGTAGCATGCGTTCCCACTATGTACGTGTCACAGCACGACATCCACCCCCTCTAAACCTGCACATCCTCCGGCATGTGCCAACCTCATGGTAACTTGTGAAAGCAATTGTATCCCCTGTCATCCCATGACCTCCTCCAGGATCATATGGGTATCTCAAAAACTTGTATTGTACTAAGAATTGAGATTATCCGCATCTTTTAATTGCTCTCGGATCAGAAGGAATTGTTATATACATCTATCTCCAAAACATCTGTAACAAATCTCCATTATGCGCAAAATCTTCATGACGTAGAGACATAAGTTCCTCATCCTCCTCTTCAAAAAACACTTCCAGGCTTCCTGTAATATACTTGAAAGATTTTTGAAACTGAACTTCAACCTTCTGACCAACCTGTAAATCCATATGTACCTCTTTCGCATAGAAGTCTGAATCTGCATCTTCATTCTCAAAAGAATCCTCTTGATAGCCTTTCTCAACATCGAGAGAAACCTCAGAAATGTGCATGGTAAACCTCTCATCAATTCTCTCACCTTTTACCAAATACCTCTCTAGCTTTATAGCATAAAACTTTGCATACCTCAAATATGGTGTCTAATTCCCTTTCCAAATCATCCTGGTAGGTATGCTCCCGGTCACTTGTAACCGACTGCTCAAAAACCTCCTTGGAGTTAGTCTCTGACACAATATCTTCACCCCTTCTTCCTTTTTGACTCATCGCTAAATTATCTTCAACTGAATCATGTCTCCACTCATCTAGGGAGAACCCTTCTTCATTACATGACTCTAGTGTCAGCATAGAGCTAGCATCCTCTTCTTGCTTCAAGGAATCACCATGTATACCCTTTCTATCCATAGCAGATAGATGCTCACAAACCTGCTTGCAATTTATACCCTGTGACACAAGACCTAAATCCCTTTTATGCCTCAGATGTTGTTTGCATACCTGCAGGCAACCGAATTTCTTAGAACCCTGTATAGTAGGCACTTTATGGCAAGCATCTTTATTTGCATCTTCACACAGATAAGAAATATCACCCCAATCACAGACCATATCCAAAGAGGTTTCTTGCTCTTCTACTCTATTCTCTAATGTCACTTCAACCTGTATAGCATAACCAAACACTTTTCTATCTTTGATTTGTGAATCTTGAAGATTCATAGCTTCATCTGCAGAACCCCAATCCTCATGCAGAGAATCTACATCTGTCATTCCTTCCTCTACCATGGAATTGTGAAAGCTTGCTGCATCTAGCTCTAAATAAGGAACAATTTCATGAGTCATCTGCATCACATCTGCTACTCCATATATACAAGACATACATATTACTCTGTCAATGTACTCCTCTTCTTCCACCTCGTCTAGCTGAGGTACTTCACAATCCGCAATGCTACTAGCAGAGCTATACTCACAAAGGAAGATATTTTCAGTCACCCCCTCTAAATTAGCACTTTTGCAGCTAGGCATATCCATTTGGTTAGTACCACATGCATCAAACTCGCATAGGAAAGCATTGATAATGCCTTCTTCATCCAGGTATATGTCTTCAGCATAGGTATCCGGCTCTTCTAAACTTGGTAAAAGTTCCTGGATCTGCTCAAAAGTAGATTGTAGCACATCACTAATATAGCCGTCTTCCACCTGTTTTCCCTTCACATCCTCTGTCAAAACCATAGCATCCTCATCCTTGTATATACACTCATGTGCATCTTGAAACGAATAAAAAGGAGCGTCCAAATCATCTATCATAGCCGACGAGTTTGCATCATCCTCTAAGTCGCTTTGAGCCATTTCAAGCGCTTGGATAGCATCATGAGAGTCATTATCTTGAGATACGAAGGTTACAAGACCCAAACGTGCATAAATAGCTTCCACTATGTCTGCTTCATCTGCATACAATAAATTTGCATCTTGCAAAAGATATGCATCTATTACTGCTTCTAAATTAGCCTGTATGGATGTGTTGACACTTGCATGGCTTATAGGAGACACAACTCTAGCTGGTCACATCCACTTCCACTCTACTCCATCTCTTGGTCTTGATGTTCCAAGCATACCTGTGTTATAGCTATAGAAAACTCACCCCAGTTGCTTGCATATACATTTGCATAGTCTTGAACTTGGTGCTTGAAATCATCACTCACAAGTTCAACAAATGCTGAAATCATCCGAGCTTCTGGAATTGCTTGAAGCCTCATCTCTGTCACATAGCACTCAAGATATCCTTCTGGATCATAGCCTTCGAATATATTAAGCTCATTATATACGGATTGCATAGCGCTTTCAATCGCTTTTTGAATCCGGTCTTCTTCTTCAAGCCATTTGCATCTGTCTTCAAGCTCTTTCATTTCAGCATATAGCTGCTCCACTTTGCTAACCATCTTTATGTACTCTCACCCTGGCTTGTTCACGTCGGGTTCACCAAAAATACGTCGAGAAATTTGCGGTCTTGCCAGGAAAGCACCGGGCTTATGGCTGTGAGAGTTTGTGAGAGAACTCAACAAAAACTATATGAAGGAGTTAAACCATAGATGCCATGAAAACTAGGGTTTGGAAAGAAGTGCAATCAAAGAAGACTCACTCTTTCTCTCTTGCATTCACACACACAAAGAAAGAACGCAAAAGAGAATCTCAAAACAATACGAAGATGAAAACATCAAGGCTATGGTCATATCGTATCATGGGTAATATGAAAGGGTTAATGGATGAGTTAATGGCATTCAATCTTGGCTGACCAAATAGGCTACGAATTGTTCTTTGGAATTGTAGTTTTGTGCTTACCATAATATATATATTTTGTCTAGTGATTGGGATTAATTGTGTGTACAAATCCTCTTAGTTCATAGAAAGATAACTGCGCTTACATCAAAAGAAAAATTATAGTCTATGAGAGGTAGTATGATGGGATCCGGTGATAGAAGTATTTCATTGAGCCTTTCAGGGCCAAAGAGAAACACTATACGTTGTTGAAAGTGTATTTTACGGCTAATCCATACGTTAATTCTAATAGATTGTACAGAGTGAAAGCGATAGAAATGATCATCATGTGGGTTATTCATCTAGGATAGTATGTGAGAAATGTAGATATGAGAGAAGTGAAGGGATGAGAAGTTTCCCTCCCAAGCCCTATTCTTGCCCGTAGGCAATAAGGATACTGCGGGGAGAGATGTACCTGTAGGAAAGAGAACCTAAAATTTGTAGAGAGGATGAATTACTAAAAGTGAGAGAGATAGATTTGGTTAAGGAGATGAGATTAGATACATATATATATGTTGGATTAGAGATGAAAATGAAAATAACAAGAAATCAAGAAAACATCAATGTAGAACACATCTTACTTGAAACCCTTCGGCACCATTATTGATGGGAGAGAGAAGAAGAGTGGATAATTCCACTTTGATTGATACACCAAGTGCAAGACCTTCTTTGATTAGAGTTGATCTTCCAAGGTTATCTTGTTGCAAGAATGGCTAGTCTCCCTCTAGGAGAAAGTGTAGGCTTGGGCTTATGTTAATGGCTAAGTACAATTAGGCATTACTACTCACTCCCTTGAGAATTCCTCTCATCAATGGCTTGAATGCTTGAGTTCTTTCCAAGGAAGAAGAGGTCCCCTTATATAGGTGAAGGGAACCCACAAGGGTTTACACAAGAAGAGAGGAGCCAGTGTGAACAGGAATTGGAAAAGTTGGAAATCAGCTGTCCCTGCATGATGTGGGCAGACTGGGGTCCAGTATTTTGATCATATCTCCTCAACCGTGGCTCCAAATAAAAGAGTAAAAATATGGGCAGAAACTTCAGCTCATTAGCTACGATTTTCATTTTAAAATCGTTTTCCAATTCGGATTGAAACCTTGTGTTAAAAATTCATCAAAATAGGGTCCATTTATGGCAACAAAAGTCTTCATGTGGTCTCCTTAGCCTAGACTTTCATAGAATTCCAAAGGACACCTCATGCCATATGAAAGCATGACATTGCTCCTTGACAAATTTTTGTAATCATGCTTGCAATAATGCATTAAAATAAGTGTATCTTTGAAATCATGCCACCTAGTGTCCCACTAGGATTTAATTCCCTCCTAGTAGCTATTTAAAAAGAAATATAAAAAAAGTATAAAAAATACATAGAATATATATATATTGGAGTTTACCCTAGATATAGGATCTAGCTAGGGTGTGAGATGATGATGAAATAGTAGAAATAAAGAATCAATGCTTTTTGCCCCAAGTTAAAGAGGCGGAGCTATTGATGCTTTTCTCATAGTATTTTCTGATGGTAAAGTAAGGATATGTTACCCTTGAAAAAAATAATAGGATGAGATAGAAGGCTTATTATTATACTTAAATATGCATATGTACATTATAGGAAAGATAATTATGTATCTAAAAAATTACAAGATAACTCTTGTAGCATGCGTTCCCACTATGTACGTGTCACAGCACGACAACGCAGCAAAGAAATTTTAGCCTCATTGCGACTTGCATAAAGACCAGCCAAGATATCCCAAGCCAGTTTTGCAGATTTCGCTAAACGGATGTGAGGAACAATGGTGCGCTTCATTGCAATGCATGAGCCTGCGCATCCTTAACATCCCAACGAGCTTGTTCTGCCTTAGGCAAAACAACTCTAACAGTAGCAATCCATTAGGGCCAAAAACGACTCAAAAAGGGCTGTGTAAGGAATTGGTTAAATTACTAATTAGCAGAGCCGTTTGTGGTCAAAACGGCTCCAAATTTGTCCATTTTGGTCATTTAAAGCATATCTACGCAATCCAAAGCGTATCTGGGTACATATCTCTAAATATTCAAAAAGATATCGTTTTCTTCACATGCCTTTGTGGCTCACCTCGAAATTTGTTTTCATTTACTTCACTTGGCGGCAAATAGTTGTTTCCACTTTTGAATCTCTCTTTTTTCTCTCACCTTTCGCGAGCTTTATCTCTTCTTCTCTGATGCACCTTTTTCAGTTGCTACGTTATTTCCATTATACTTTCTGGTCCTTCATTACATACAATGACTAATACATCTTTCATTAGTGATAACCGCAAGTTTCACTTGAACATTAAGCTAAGCCAGGAATATGCTACTACGTGGAGTGTCTGTCAAAGACCAGTTACAACTGCAAATGAAGCACAAAAACTTCGCACAACGAGGGAAAGAAACACATTGATATATGGACAGATGGGAGCTTGTATCCACCAGATCCTAGCACTGGAAGGTATCCATCTTTTCACACACCTCATGATTTGATGAGATTTGTTGGTGATGGGGTTGATGGCTTACTAGGATATAGTTCTAGGTTATCTCATTTACACATTGATCATACACAGTACATTCAATATCTCAAAACTGTTTTGTTTTCAAATGCAACAAGAATTTTAGAACTTGAAAACCAGATAGCATCTCTAAAACAAGAAAATCACCAACTTCGGACTTTAAAAGAAACTCCAATAGGATTAAGAGCACGAGTAAAACGAATGAGAGATGTAGTAAACTTAATAGAAGGTTCTGGACAAAGAAAAAAAAGATTAAAGATTACTAGAGAACATGTGACTAGTCTTTTAGGATTTGATATGTCCAATGGCCAAGAAAGGGTGAGATTTTTGAATGAGGTAATGAACAAAAGTGATATTCTTAAACTTTTGAAACTTCCTGAAAATCAAACTCAAAAAAAATTGGTATTTCAAAGTTTACTGAAAGATATGGGTTTACTGGTCCAACCTTCTCAAATGCAAGAAGTTTGTGACATAGTGGGGGTGAGTAGAAGGGGTTACAGGGCCATCTCTAAAACCTGGTTTCAGGTTTTAAAGTATTACAAGATTAAAGCTTTTGGGTTGCCTAGGCCTCATAATGTTGGGAAAGTTAGGACTCTATTAAAGGAAGAAATACCCGAACATTTTGGAGAGTACTATCATATAGAAGGAACGATGCCATATGAAAAACAGAAAAAAAATCTTCTTTTGAGTATAATGTTTTTAATAACATTTAGATGAGTATAAAAAATGTTCAATCTGCTATGGTGAGATACTATAATATGCAAGAAGTAGATTGTGAAGGAAAACTTATATTTGTTCTGAAATTGGATGAAGCTCAAATTCAAAAATGTCAAAAAATGGAAAGAGTATCCATATCCCTTATGAATAGAGCATTGGACTATAGCCAAGGTAAGCTTGATTCCCCATACCACAAAACTCAATCAGAAATGGAACTTTGGTGGATCGGAGCAGCTCAAATACCAGTAGAAAATCACGATACATTGAAATGGCTGTTTTTGCAGACCGATATCCCTTCTGTTATACAGGACCAAAATGCAGGTGAAAAACTCTGTGTAGATGGCATGGGTGACTTTTTTGTAGAATGGCACTTGAGTGCCGACCTAAAAGCATTAAAGTGCATGTTTGGTGTATGTGGAGGTTCCAATACCAAGTATCCATGTCTATATTTCATAGCAAGCACTGGAACAAAAGGATGGCTTGCAGAACACGAGGTTGGAAAAGCACCATCGAGGAATAGTGTTAACGTCATCGACTACCCATCGTCTTCTATGATTTGGGATCCAATTCTAACAATAGATTTAAAAAATGTACATATATGCACAATGCATGCAGAGATTAGAATCTTGGACAAATTGCTTTGACTCCATCTTGACTATGCATATTCTATTAAGCCAACTAAACTTGTAGACGAGTGCATAGAAAAATGCGAGTTTTTGCTCTCTCAAATGGGTTTTCATGGTGGTCAAGTGCATCTAAAAAAAGATCCCACTCTTTCAAAAGAAATCGGTGATGTTTTGCAAGATGTTTCAATGGGTGGAGTAAAAGCAGAATATTTTTGAGTAACCATGACAACAAACAAGTTGATGCTATGTGGAGCTACTGGAAGGATCTTCGTGTTATAACAACCAATGTCAAAAGTAGACCAGATGTAGCCAACAAACGCATGCAAGTGTGGAAGAAGCTCGACAATGTTTTGAAAGTTTTGAGACAACAAGTTAGCTCTTCTACTTATGCAGATGACTTTAAAAAGACAATAAAGCTTTTAATAACTGCTATTACAGATGCTTGGGGAGCAAAAGACATCACATATTACTTGGTGAGTATTCAATTACTTTCTAAAGTCTGGATAGTATTTTACTTTGCATCCTATTGAGTTCAACTAACTTTTTTTTATTTTTAGCATATTCTGTACCTGCATGGACCATATTTTGCAAAACAAGGACCCCTTGCAACATGGAATACTCAGGGAATGGAAAAATCTCACTATCAAGCGAGGACTTTTTTTTTCAAATGTACGAGAAAGGGAGGTGGACAAAGAAGGAGCAATGCACTAAAGGAATTATTCAATTGGTTCTATAGGAGGCAATTACAACGGATGAGATCAAACAACCATGCTGCTCAACCACAGATCTGAGATTAATGCTTCACTTTGAAACTTTGTACTGAATCTTTCTAAAGAGATCCAAATTCAAAAAAGATATTTTGGTGCAAAAAATTGTCAAATTTACATCAGTTTTTGATTTTTTTTTAATCTCTAGGCATGTCACCCCTATATCTCAAAAACTTTCTTCTTTTATAGCCCCCAAGAAGGTTGACATTTGTCTCCTCAGCTACTGCTGCATAGCTAGAGTAGCAAAGAAAGTATCCTGCTCTTGAGGCGTTGAATCCTGCAGCATATCCAAACATTCGAAGTGCTGCTTCTCTCTCAAGTAGCATGATCTTGTTTGCATTTATTTGAAGGGGAGTGTACCCTAAAAACCGTGACAATATCTTCAGTGCAAACATTGGCAACTCACGGTCTTTAGAATACTGCATGTGGAAAGCATAGAAGGTGGCACTATCCAATGTAGGCATGTAGTGCATGAGAGAGGAGGCATCCCTTCTTGAAGAGCCCTCTATTGCTTTCCCTCTCAAGCCTTTAGCTCTTTGAAGAAAATTGTCTTTATCAAGGAGTTCAATCTGCAAAACAAGACAATGAGTAATTAAAACTAACTTGAAAAAAAAGAAAGATTTCAGTAGGGAGATCACCTTTTGCAATTCATCTTCGGCAATGACTTTTTCTTGAAGGAGATTGCATGATCCGGTCATCTCTCTTATATCAACTTCCTTTCCAATTTTTTTCAGCTTAAGTCTTTGCCAAAAGATTGGATGCCAAGCTCAAAAAGCCTCTTCTCAAAATCCTCATCTTTGAGGGAAGGTTTTTCCTCTTCCACTCTTCTCATGCATAGAGCAAGTGCATCAGGAGTAGGCAAAAAATCTTTATTGGATGTATGAAGATCAAGTGCCAAAAACTCCTCTTTTGACTCTTCTTCTGTGTCAATAAAATCTTTGGCCACCTCAGAAGCTTCAGAAATGGTTGCAATATAGTAGTCCTCCCTCATATTAAGCAAACACTGGATATGATGGAGAGGGATATACTCTTTCCCATTGATAAAGAAGTAGGGAAGGTTTGGAATAGTAAGGGAAGCTTCAGATACCTCTACCTCATCTGTTTGCTCATCAATGACAGTACTAGCTCTAAATTGAGCCAACATCAAAATTTGCACTCTCCTCCTCCTCAGCTGCAACATCAACTTCCTCCTCTTCTAGAATTTCACTTTTCTCAAGCTGCAAAACTGTGGAAACATTTTTATTTGTTGCCTCATCTGTATCTTTTTACTTCATCAGCTTTGCCTTGCATGTCAACTTTAAGGAACAAAAAGAAAAGAAAAGCAACTTCTTTTGGAACAAGGTTACAAGGTTTTAAATGTAATTGACAAGAAATGGTAGGTGGACAAACAAAGGAAGTCTTCTTAGAAAATCTTCCAAACCTCCTTGTTACTTTGCTCTTATCAATTGAGTTTGTAGTGTATTCGGTTAGATGACAATAAGCCTTCCCATCTAAAACCAAACACTTGCCTTCAACTGCCTCTTCAAACTCTTTGAATTCTTCTGCCAAGAAGTCTTTAAAATGGTCTAACAAAGCTGCAAGATCAAACACAGGGTTGAATATTTCATATGCTTTGGTGTACACTTCCATGTCACCACCATCCATCACAGCCACCAATAGTTTCTCACTTGGACTCTCCTCCAAAATCTCCTCCCGGCCTTCAATCATGGTAGAGGAAAAGTCGACAGGTGAAGCTAGGTACAAGGTACGGAAATACGCCCAACGTTTGCAAATGTAGTAGTGCCAATGACAAACCCGAACCACGTGATACGCGTTGGACCCAAGCTTTGGAACTTTCTCCTTGCGTGTTGTGTGAGAAAAAGCCACAGCAAAACGAACAACAACCCCGAACCACGCGATACGCGTTGGACCCAAGATTTGGAACTACCTCCCTACGCGTCGTGCGGGACAAAGCCACACCAAAACGGACAACAACACCGAACCACGCGATACGCGCTGGACCCAAAATTTGGAACTGCTTCCCTGCACGTCGTGCGGGACAAAGCCACACCAAAGCAAACAAGAACCCCGAAAGACGCGATAGGGGAGGGACCACCGATGTGCAATTACAACGGATGAGATCGTGCGGGACGAGAGGATTAGTACACAAAAATGAATAATTACTCGTGTCGTATGCGACAAGCGAACGTGCAACATTAATAACATTCGAGACCAAGCTTTATATAAGATCCGAAATATGACCGTTAGTGACACGTGTCAAGCATGCATACGTGCCATGTGGCATGCGCACAACAGTCGTCGTACGGACGGTCTTATGTTTATAAAGCCTTGTCACGTGCTCATTCTTTGCTTTCTCTCATACTCCACATTCACGTCGTATCGTCCTCAACTACCCGCACCTCGAGTCATCCGCACTTTGGATTCTTCCGTGTTGGGCGTCAACCGTCCACTAAGCCAAGCCAAGCTTCTTCTCAAACGACGCGACCCGGATGTGTTGGGCATGTGGGCGCACCTTCTACCGCTTCCCATACTCTTAGCATCCCATACAAAATATTCTGGGGTTGTCATTGAGGATGTTACACATGAGTACGAGACAAGAAAGGCCCAGGATATCAAAGCAGGAAAGGAAGTTGAGAGGGAGCAAGACATGATATCAGAGGATGCTATCCTTCAAGAGCAAGCTGAAATTTTAAGAGCATCCAACTCTCTTCTTTATGAAAAAGTCACAGGCCAAATGGTGGTGGATGTCTCCTTGTTTGGAGATACTGAGGCATATTTGGACATATTCCCTCAAGACACAAGTATGCTTGTAAATCCCAACATTGAGCTTGGTGACACTGTGCTCTATATCTGTCTCAGGTATGTGTTGCTTTGCTAATTATTAGTGCATGTGCAAGGCAGACAGGCACAAGGGGCTCATTGGGGCATGTGTTTCCTTTTCCAGGTGTCTTATGAGGGGTCTTCCAAAGGCTCTAGCTATGCAAATTGCCATACTTGACCCTCTAGTGACGCAGTGCCTTTTTAACAAGCAAGGAACCCTTTCAAGTTTTTTTGATGATTTTAACATGATGACCTGCAATTACATACTATACCCCTATGTTGAAGGGTAATTCTTAACTCCTTACATGTTATTTTTAACATTTTGTGATATTCTTAGCTAATTGTTTTTTATTTTGTAGAGGACATTGGAGTCTTATTATCTTCAATCTTTTGGAGAAAGATATTATATTTATGAATTCATTGTCAAGTATCCATGGGAAAAGTAAACTGTAACTATGAAGCATAATCTATGCTTGATGATGGCCCATTGTTTTCTATTAGTATCTTTTTGATTCAATGTCTTCTTGTAGTGCTGCCAAACTTATTGTTGGTCACCTGAGTACCACAAATAAGGATTACAATATAGAATCTTTCAAGTACTACAATCAAAAAGTGCCTTTACAGACAGACTCGACATCTTGTGGATGGAGGGTGCTTGCAAATGCATGGAGATATCTTGAGTCAAGGTGCTGGTGAGGCGGTCCGGGGCAGGCAACAAGAAGAGCAACCTCTAGACACCCTTCAAGGCTCCCGTGCTGCTCAATGGGGCTGGGGCACAACACAACACAAACCAAAACAACAAACCCACAGCCAAATCCCAACTACACAAGGGGCACCACTTAGTTTAAGAGCGAACTAGGACGCAAAAGAGGAGAATCGTTAGAGCAACCCACAAACAAGCAAGGAATTTACACTAACCCTAACACCAATGGAACACTCTCACACACTAAAACACGAGAGAGAGAGAGAGAGAGAGAGAGAGAGAGAGAGAGAGAGAGAGAGAGAGAGAGAGAGAGAGAGAGAGAGAGAGAGAGAGAGATGGTGTACAACTTAGCTTCAACTTTATATTTTGCACAAAAAGGAACTTAGAGCTTGTGGAATCAAGTGACAAGATTTGGTTATAGCATCACTAGCACATTGTCTTAGGGTTATGGGAGCCCTCTCACCATCCACCCTCTTACAATGGTAGCCAAACAATAGCCAATGAATCACAAGCAACAAAACAACAACCTTCAATGAAACAAGTCACCTTATGAAGCTGAATGAGTTTGCCAAGCCAAATTGGAGGAGAAGCGTGAGCCTTTGGACATGAATTGCACCCAAAACTACCAATTCATTGATGTTGGGGTAGATACAACAATGGTAGGAATAATATCTTCTACTCGCACTCACTCAAACTAGCTCAAGCTTTTCTATGCACCAAGGTGATGGTGTATAGAAAGCCTACTCTCTCTTTACAACCAAGATAGAACTGGCGTGTGGTACGCTCAATCTAGTGTGCAATGGTATAGTGATGTCTTTTACAAGGAGGAATGGGTTCTATTTATAGGTTTTAGAAGCCTTGATTAGGATTAAGCCTAATCAATTTTATTAGGAAAGATCAAGGATTATGAATTTTTATGAATTTCAAATGAGAATGGGGTCTCTCTTTTCTCTTGAGTCACATGGATGTGGGCTCAAGTAAGAGAATTATTGATGTGGTGAAAGGAGAGAAACTTCCATGGGAGTGAGTGAATTTGGTTTACTTGTGCGGTTGCCTACTCCATATGTTGATACTGTGGGTGCATTTTTACAAGAGAAGTTAGTTGTTAGTGGTAATAATCACTAGAATTGTTAGTGATACATTTACAATGGGTAGGATGAGTTGATTTGATGAAGGAAGAGGGGTGAATTAAAAGAGAATCATTGAGATGGTGAAGCTTTGAAGAAGCTTGAACTCACCCTTGTGTAGATTGTGGAAAAAATGACCGCTGGTCTTCTTCTTCTTCTTCGCTTCTTTACGCCGCCGCCACGGTTGACCACCACGATGAAAAGAGGATTTGTTGATGAAAAATACTCAATTTGCAAAAGTTATCATGGTTAAGATGCTGAATTTTAGATATTTTTAGGAGAGGTAAATGAAATTGTAACATAGAAGCAATAGAGAGAGACATGGAGAGGGTGTATGTATGTAGAGGTTCATAAAAGAACTATAGAGATGAGAGAGAAGGGTAATGGTGAAGAGGGTGGGAGAAGCCATGGAAATTGCAGGTTTGAGTGAGGGAAGGAGAGGGAGGGATGTGTAAGAGTGAGTAGGTGTGTGGAAGGGTGAGAGAAGACTAAGGGCTACTTGTGAGAAAAGTGGGCAGACTGGGGTCCACTCAAAAAATCATAGCTCACCGCTGGTAGCTCCAAAAATCATGAAAACATTTGAGGTGATTATTCAGAGTGTGGGCTACATTTTCTCTTTTGACCACCGCTCCAAATTCGGAGTGGAGATAGGTGCCAAAATTCTCACCAAAAAGCCTGTTTTTATGCCCGCAAAAGTCTTTTAGTGGCCCCCTCCTTTGTTGAATTTGTACAATGCATCCAAGAGTGAGCCCCTCCTTGGTCATATTATAATACAAAGCATCCAAGTTGCCCTTGATCCATGCATGGAGGAGGATTATTGGTGAATAAAGATTTATATACATGGTGGGACTAGTGTATGGACTATTCATGGACTTTAGCTCAATGAGCACATGGTGTTAGAATAATGAGTAAAAATAATAATAAAAATATGGAGGAGTTATGGATATGGAAAGATATTGGAATCATATGATATGGTCCCTCCTTGAATTATTTTGGGTGAAAGAGGAAAAGGTATGCAAGTAAATAATATAATAAACGTAACCAATGAGTAGAAATCAATTTTTTGTTTTCACGAGGGTGAGGGTGAAAATGTGGGAGTGATTTGTATAAATGAAAAATATGAGGTTAGAGTATGTACATATTGGCAAAAAAATATAATTATGGTGTAAGAGGATGAAAGAAGGTGTACATAGGTTTAATAAAACACACACCTAAGTAGAAATATTTAAATAAAATACCAAAATAATTATAAAAAATCCTTATATTTAGGCCATATATACAATGAAATATTTACACACAAAGAGGCCATAATATACTTTTATTTTTTTATTTTTTTTATTTTTTTGGCTCAACTAGCCCAGTGACTAGCTAGCTGAGGATTTTTAAGAAGATATGGGAAAAGCCCCCTAACTCACACACGCCTATGTACAGTGAAATGGTAGGGATAGCCATAGCGTTTGGGTGAATTTGGTAGGGTGGAGTAACTTACTATGGCAATTATGGAGAGCCGAAAAACGGCTGTCATTAGCCCTCCCCTAGGATGATGGTATATTCATGTACCATCATAGAGCATCTTTTCCAAAGAGAGTGCTTCAGAGTCCTTGACGAGATCTTCATTGTTTGGCCCCTTAGAATTTTGGCTGGAGTTACATTCATGCTTCATGGAACAATACTTACATGAGATAGTTGCATTTTGCTCTGGTAGATCCTTTGGTAGAAGGCGATTCAAGTAAGGCTTCAAGTGATAGCCGTTTACCTTCCTGGAGTGCTCTTTCCCATTCAAGTCCATAAGTTGATAGTGACTTGAATTGAAAGCCTTCTTGACTATGTATGGCCCCTGCCATCTTGTTTCAAATTTGGCATCAAAACGATTATCGAGTCGATTGTCATACCTTAGCACAAGATCTCCTTCATTGATGCCTTTGTCCTTCAGTTTCTTGTCAAGCTTTTCCTTTGTCTGTGTGGCTTTCCTCTTATAGCACTCGTATGCTGCTTCTCTTTTCCACTCAAGCTCAACTAAGGTAAGAAGTCGATCCATCCATGCTTCTTGATCATCTTGTGCTGATTTGCCATGAAGTCGCATTGTTGGAATGTTTAGCTCAATTGGCTGTAAAGCCTCTTGACCATAGACCAAGTGAAATGGTGTGAACTCCGTGGCTTCCCTATATGTGGTTCGATACGCCCACAAGGCACCATCCAAGAAGTCATCCCACAACTTTGTCTTGTTTTTTCACCATCTTTCTAATGATGCCTGCAATGACACCATTAGCTTTTTCTACCAAACCATTTGATTGGGGATAGTAAGGTGTACTGTGACAATGTAGAATGTGAAGTTCTTCACAGACTTCTGTGAGCAATCCCTTTCTAAACCCTGGACCATTATCATAAACAATCTCCAAACGTGTGCCAAATCTACAACAAATCTGAGTGTAGACGAATTTTCTCACTGTCCTCTCATTTACCTTTTCCACACTTTGTGCTTCCACCCACCTAGTCATATAGTCTACAGCCACTAGAATGTAGAGTTTACCATTTTTTGTCCTAGGCAGAGGACCCATAGCATCAATGCCCCACTTTTCAAAGGGTCCATTTGCAAGCACGATTTGTCTTGGACCATAAATCAATCTTCTATTCCCATTTACCTGACAATTGTGACAACTTTTACACCAATGTTGGACATCCACATGCAGACTTGGCCAAACATACCCCGCAAGCAAAATCTTCTTCACAGTTAATTCTTGGGAAAAATGACCACCACATGCCTCTTCATGCAAACCTTTTAGAATGGCTGGAATTTCCGCGATAGTTGGTACTCTTTTGCACACTTTATCCTTCCCTCTTTGATAGAGGGAGCCTTCAAGGAAGAGATACATGCTTGCCTTCTTCATGAGTCTCCTCTTCTGAGCTTTTGTGAAGTCTGGTGGAAACTCACCCTCCAAAATGTAGCCAATGATGGGAGCCAATGACTCCAATCCCTGGTACCTCGGTTGCTTCACAGCAGCCGCCACCATGATGACATGCACTTCTTTCTTTACACATGCAATGGCTTGTTGTGCAAGTAAATCAGCATCTTCATTTTGTTTCCTAGGAATATGATATAATTGCACCTTCTCAAATTGATTAAATAGCCTACGGATGGTATGAACTTTGGCCCTTAGTCTTTCATTTTTGCATGCCCAAATGCCTAAAATCTGCTTCACAATGAGAAGTGCATCCCCTTTTACCATGAGACGTTGTATACCATGGCCAATGCATATTTTTAAACCATGAAGTAGTGTGTCATATTCTGCTTCATTGTTGCTAGCTGAACTTGGTAGATTGAACTTCTCTTTCATGACCACCTCTCCACTTGGGTTGAGCAACACTAGCCCTCCCCCTGCTTTTCTTGTGGCTCGACGAAAAGCTCCATCAAAGAACAAGGTAAAAGCATTAGGAATACTTTTTGGTGGTGGAAATGATAGGGTCTTTACTTCAGGCACCTTAATCTCCTTTTCATGCACCCTATAAGTGAGAATCCCTGCCAATTGTGCACACACACTATCTTCTACCTTGAAAGAGTATTGAAACTCTTGCAACTCCATAGGCATGTGAGCAAGGGATATCCTGTAGGTGAAGGCAAATAAAGAATTTACTATCACTATTGCAAAAAACTAGTGGCATGCATTGATGTATGCAAGGATATGATCTACTATGGTTTCCCTTTCAATGAGAGTATGGCTTGAATTATCCTTCATATTGGAAATCATGAGCATAGTGTTCAACCTGGAACCTCAAGAGCCAATATAGCAAAAGTGCAAAACTTGGTTAGCATAGTTCTTAAAATTGAGAAAGGTGGACTGCAACAAATTACAAATGCCAGTAGATTGGAAAAAAAAATTTGAATCTTTAACAAGAAAAGGTGAGGAAGTCACAACTGAGAGATATTTTCTTGGTTTTTTGGAGGAGATGATGCCACTAGTGCAAAACACAATGAGTATGCATGAATTGAATATAAGAGAGTTTCTATTCATGAGTCTTATGTTTTTGCCTTTGGTATCTTATGTCATTCACATTAATACGGATATTTCCTGTAGATTTAAATGTCTAATAATCAAATGCAAAGCAAGGTGTTCATATGGGAGAAGGATATGAAAATATTTTGCAGCTGCAATGAAACAACTGTATGTTTTCCTTTTTCCATGGTAGTAGATTCCTAGGACAAGGCAATGGAGGAGAAAAATGTTACCTTTTCAAGATGTCTACAAAAGGTCCTACATCAGGTGTGGATCTAGTAAACGAATGAGATAAACTAGGTAGGGTGACTTGAGGAATGCTTGGGTTCACTTTGATCATACACATCCGGATACATGGATGGGCAACAATGTTGTGTTTTGTGTATGATTCGGGGTATGTTTTTTCATGATGGGAAATATGAAATATTTATCCTCCAAAAGGTTTGTCCTAACATTTGCATCATATTTGGCCAGCATGCAAGCATTGCAGGTTATCACAATTTGTGAAGCAAAGGAGGAGGATTAGGAGTCTCAAGTATTGTTTTGGGAAAGTATGAATGCTATCATGGCTCAATGTGGGCAAGAACCACCTGGATTTGTAGGGTTCATGTCAAATGAGGTTGAGACAAATTGGTTGGCAGTAAAGACAATGTACAATGGAGGCCCGCACAATATTATGGAAGGTAGAGAGCGCTCTTTTCTTTTCCATTGGGAGTAGAGCTTGCAAAAGTACACTAGAAAATTTGTGCCTGCACCAAAGCAAAATGAGCACGTTGGTATTTGTGAGGCATGAAAACTCTCAACAATTGTAGAAGAGGCTACAATTCAAGTGAGGTGTACCAAAGATTGTGTTAGGTAAAGACGGTGTGCCTCACCGTGCTTTGATTATGTCCGTTGGCCAGTGTCTGGTTTCCCACACTTATCTCCTTATTCTTTATGCATACAAAGAATAAGGAGCTCTCACTCAGATTCTCACATGGTGCTCACACAGTGAGATTTGGGAGCCACATCCTGTGTACTCTCTCTCTCTCCCCTTCTCACCCTCCCCAAACGAACCACATTTGTGCACTTACAATTGGTATTAGAGCTTTGGCTTCACGAACGATGGAGTGCTACAGAGAAGTGAGCTTTCGGCTATGGTGAGCTCGCTTTCGGTGGAAGCTTGAGATCGGTGAGCAACTACCAGATCTGTGCTCATGGAAGCTTGAGGGACATTCCCAAGCTTGAGAGGAGGGTGTATTGCAAGTGTGTATGCTTTTTTTTTGCAATCATATTTGTAGGAAGAATGCAGATTTTCATTTCCGCATGTCATTTTTTGGGCTCCAAAACAATGTTTTTTGCATACGGAATGCAATTTATGCAAAGTCAGGGTGTAACTTAGGGTTTTGGCATGCTCTGGACGCAATGGTGATGTCCATTTGAGCTGAATTTGACCTCTGAAATTTTAGCAATAGTAGCAATTTTTTGCTGAGTTTTTGGACCAAAAACAATGTTTTTTAGGCATATCCTGCACATTCAGACTCAGATCTATATGATCTAGGGGCCTACCCCAGGGTTTGTTGATATTCCAAATGCAATGGTGATATCAGAATTTTGAAATTATGATCTCTGAATTTTCTGTAGCAACTTGCATTTTTTTGACACACAAAAGATTTGACAGTTAAGGGCTTGTGTACTGCAAATCATTGTGAACATTGCATCTGGGGATATGTACGTCACATTGTGGATTCCATTGGGTGCTGATTTAACTTGCAATTGTGTATACAAGTGTTGATTTGGGATGTGGTTCTTGGACAAAGGCACAACCGTATGCAGTTTCTTGTCACATGGTTTTGTGCTAATGTATGCTCTATGTGGGAACAAATGTGGAGATGTGGAGCCATCATGGCTAAGTATTTTGGATGCATGGCTGATGCTCGCAGTTGAGAACTTGTTTATGCGCATCCATTGAAGCTTGTTTATGCAAACATGTTGACAGATTTTATCAATGTTCCATTGAGTGGTACTCCGACTAGAGCATGCTTGCTCTTTGTATGATTTTGTGAGGTGATTCCGGATGACTACATTCCGGGATTTGGCCATTTGGGAATTTTGTGTTGTCTCCATTTGCATTTTACTATTGAGTTTTTGCTCCGGTTATAAGGGAGACTCTGCCAAAATTTTGTCAAATTTGTTTGCCTATTGTAGAGGCTTGTGAGCTTAACAGTTTGCTCACTTTGTCTGCTTGAGATAGTGGTTTTCTCTCAAGTGGGAGAGTTTGGTGATCTCAAGCATAGTTTGCCATTGTTTGGAATGGCCATGAGAAGCGATTTTTGTTCACAGTGAATGACATGTTGGTATTGTGGCCATAAGGGGCATATTCGACGCCGTTGCGTCAGGCGTATGAGGCAGCGAAAGAGGCAGATGCATGGTGCTAGTGTGATAGATGCTAGAGATGCATGTGACGGGCACGTCATTTTTGAGTCTAGCTTGCCTTCAGACTACTTTGTGTCTTGGGATCACATTGTCTATGCATTTTCTACTAGACGAGCATGCAGTTTTTCATGTGATGCCACATCGTGATTTTTTTTTCTCTTTCTCTAGTACGAGAGTTGGTTGTGTGAAGTTTGCTGATGGTTCAGCATATGGCATAGAGGGTGCTGGAGATATATGCATGTATTTACCTAGCGGTGCATTGCTTACGCTACGAGATGTACGTTATGTACCAGGACTCAGTCAGAGTGTCATTTCAATGCGTCAATTTGCAGAGTAGTGGACATTGTATACTGCTTAGAGAGCAGTCTTTCCAGATGCATAGGGGATCACAGGTGATAGCCAGAGGTGCTAGGAGTGGTCTGGTATACCCTTTGCATATTTCTAACATACGAGACGGTGTAGTATCTATGTATTTGCAGCCATGTTTGGATCGAGAGACAGGGAATGTCTCTTTTGTGGATGTGTTGCATGGAGAGTAGGTTGTGCATTTGTCTTGTGGTGATGTTCACGCAGACAATGATATCTCTATGGATGCATAGCTTTGTGAGTCATCAGTTGAGGTGACATCAGTTGAGCCTGAAATCGATGCATTATTCTATGATGCATCTAATACTTTTGAGGGTGGCAATGTCCTTCAGACAGCTGTGTGTGATTGTAGTGGTGCTGATTTTTTGGTTTGCAATCATTCTCAGCACATATTCCTTTGCTATACGATGCTGACATGGCGATGCACAGTCAGGTGGTTCCAGATGAGGATGCATATGGCACTGAGGTTGCTGACAGGGATAGGTTGGCACACATAGTGCATGTTTCATCGGCTTTTGGGTCTCTCATGTCTGACCTTTTGGTCTCGAGACCTGATCTTACTTATGCAGTTGGTGCATTTGGAGTGGGAGTTGTAAGTCGTCGTGAGATGCCTGACACTGGCATTGTGCATTGTAGAGCCATGCAGGTCGTCACTCGATACCTTCATGAGGAGTGTCATCATGGCTCTAGCCCTAGTAGTATGCATGTTGCATCTACACTAGAGCGGTTACAGAGTGAGCCAGTGGGTATAGGTTGAGAGACATCTTCTCTCACCTCTTGTATATACTAGTTGTAGGCTAGTCTTCTCGCCACTTATAAGCATACAGCCTTTAGTGGGAGAATGTTAGGTAAAGGTGGTGTGCCTCACCATGCTTTGATTATGTCCGCCGGCTAGTGTTCGATTTCCCACACTTATCTCCTTATTCTTTATGCATACAAAGAATAAGGAGATATCACTCAGATTCTCACATGGTGCTCACACAGTGAGATTTGGGAGCTCCACCCACATCCTGTGTACTCTCTCTCTCTCCCCTTCTCACTCTCCGCACACGCACCACATTTGCTCACTTACAGATTGGTGATTGATTCATGTCCCAAAAGAGAACTTAAGGTGCTTTAATGATTGTTTAAATGGTGGGAACAACAAAGTGAGCATTGGTAAACATCAACAAGAATGTGAGTTTATATTTTCTTTCTTTGTGATCCAAGAAAAAACATTAGGCTAATAAAAGTCCATGGGAGTTGACACAAACTCCAAGTATAAACTTATCTGAGAGGATCCATGCTAGCTAGTTGGATAGTGAAGGGGGAAGAATAAAGATTTCTTTATACAATACATATGTTAGCTGCAATGTATTAAACTCATATATACAATGTGCAAAGCGTTTGGGATTCTTGACAGGTTGCTATATAGGCACGGGTCCCACACTTGGGTCTATGCTCTCAAGAGTCGAGAGATAGAAAACTCCAAGTCCAATTGTCATTGCAAGGGTGTTGCAAGGATCTGTTGCAAGCACCTGAATGTATGAGTATCCCACACTACATGGTGACAAGGAAAGTGTGCAAAACAAGAAGAGAGAAACAAGCAATGTTATTAGTTCTCATCATCTAGAATATGTACTGGAGTCAAAATAATACAAAGTTTGTGGTTGTCCACAACATATCAGATTTGAAACCATGGAGTCGAGCAATAGTGAAGAAGAGGAGATTGAAAAAGACTACATGCCTGAAAATGATCATTTGACATGCAACGCAGAGTAGTAAATCTATGTAGAGAAGTTGATGTTTCACATGAAAGCTGATGTTCCAATCTATGATGAGAAGCTGATGATCCACATGAACAGTGGGCCTTGTGTAGAATGCCCATTCACATTGTAATAGGAAGTGTTTTGGTATTGTGGGTAGGAAAAATTGTGATAACACTCTTAATAGCCATGTCATAGGTTTGGTCACACCATGATTTTGGTCGGAATGATGCTACAAATACAAAAACATAGCGCAATGGCTATGGTTTTGCAATCATGATGTGGAGCACACAAAGGAAGCAGGTGAAGAAGGTACTGATTTCCCTTTTGATTTGGCCCATTGCAAGGGGGACAAAGTTCTCAATAGAAGAGCTCAATAGTTTTACAATGGTAGTTTTTCAAGTGGCTGATATTAGCACACCAAACTGCAAGGTAAACATGGGTTCCTCACTATGCAAGAAGGTGATTCAAGTAGAAAGTGGAGACATGGTATTTTGAAAGAAGCACAAAAAAGGATTGAGGCACCTATAGTGATGCTACAAACTTATTAGAGGAAGTCCCTATGATTCCAAAGGAACATGTTGTGTTTTGTATACTCACTAAAATCTATTATGATGTTCATATGAAAGGCGAGCCAATCTGTACATGTCCAAATTTCTAAAAATGGGTGATACATCAAAAGTCACTCATTGCTTGTAAGCACATGTATTATGTGTATGTGCATGTCTTGGGCCTGCAACCTAAGGAGTGCATGGTAATACATCAACCTGCACTGACTATGATGGATGTTGCCTTTATACTTAGTCAACCCTGTATTGAAATCCCCATTCTATGAACCCTTAAGTTTCTACATAAAAAATAGGCAACCACATTTTGGCCCTTCGTTTATTTAGTGATTTAGTATGCTCTCAAGTTTTTTATCACACAATGCTGACTTTGTAGTACTTTTTATGTTAAATGTATGTATTTATGGTTTGTGACATTTATTGTCCCGATAATCCCTTTTTTCTTTTGTGTATAAACTTGCTGGGTGGTTTTGGACATTGTTTACAACATGTATATTTGCTCTAGAAAATGACTCTAAAAAGCTCTAAAATTTGCACAACGTTTAAAAAGCATGAAAATAAAAGCTCATTAACAAAATGCACTCGTTCCGAACTCCTATGTAGTATGAAAATTGTATATAGATGCACAACCTAAATATCAAACCCAAGTGCCTGCTAGGTACATGGGCGACCCACAACTTTGGGTCAAGGAAAAGCTTCAGGAAGGCCATAGCCAAGTGCAAGGATATGTTCTCTACCTTAACCTATGCTCCCCTTTGTAAGTATCGAGCCATGAACTCATTCTTTGCAAGAAAGCACTCATGTTCAACCAAAGATATGGCTTCTATGAAAAAGTCATATTTAGGGTCTGGAAGAAGTCAAGTAGCGGAAATCAATTCTATTATGTACCTCAAGACTGGTTTAGAAAAATTTATGGACCTATCCTTAAGTAAAATTCTCATAATGTCACCATTACTTTCAATGACTATGAGAAGCCATTATGTGTTTGGGACTTTGCTCAAGCATATCCTATGGTGATGAACCCAAGAAAATATTTCTATAGAGAGGATGTCAATGAACATCATGCTCATCTGAACTATATTCATGCATTACCATTGATAGATATCTCTCTGACGGGGAAGAGTGGCATAAGGAAGAAGATGTAAATTTAAGTTCTCAAGTAGATGTTTTGAATTTTGAAACTCGATATGTGAGTAAATACAAGGGTAGAACCTCAATCATAGGAACCAAGAATTAATTAATCAGAATTTTGCTCATGTATGCACCTTCTTCAAAGTAGCATGTAATCTTTTATCAATTATAATTGGAAAAATTCAATTTTAAGTTGATTTAAATTATTCTAGGAAGTAATCTTTGAGTTGGAAAAAATAAAGATTGAGGTGATTTACATGATTCTAAGGAAGTAATCTTTGAGTTGTAGCCCAAGTTTTATCAGTTCTTGACTAACTGGCGAGATGGGGTGTGTGTAGAGATGACTAACATTTTTCCTTGGGGAATATGGATAAATATACTCTCACACTTGATAGTTGAAGAGCATATTTAGATGGGAGTTGAGGTATAGTGGCTCACGACCTATGTGATGGAATAGAGAAGAAGATACTATTATTGATGAATTGTGTTGTACCAAGTACCTTTCGAGCATGCTATCATTACATTGTAGGAAACCCAACGTTCAAATCGCCAGGATACAAAACTACACATGTGTGAAGCATCAAATGGGTACAATCCAAGATAGGGAGGGAGATCATTCTCACTATCTGACTATTATAAATCAATGCCCATGAGCTACCCTTAGACCAACAAAGGAGACGTG
This sequence comes from Adiantum capillus-veneris, assembly GCF_014529385.1. Classification (NCBI taxonomy): domain Eukaryota; kingdom Viridiplantae; phylum Streptophyta; class Polypodiopsida; order Polypodiales; family Pteridaceae; genus Adiantum; species Adiantum capillus-veneris. The sequence goes on along the minus strand of NC_140956.1, from coordinate 97,118,278 downwards.
GTTAGCTAGGACTATACTTCCTTTATTAATGGTGTTGGGATGCTTTGACATTGTTATGTTTAATGTATGGGTTCGAAAATGTTTACACAATGACACACATTCCGTTAGCCTAGTGCCCTAGACCTTATTCTTTGATCTATTTGTAAACTCGATGATCCACAACCCACACAACATAAAGATTTTGTACAATGCCTACAATAGACCCCAATGCTTAACAAATTTTGCAAGTATACAAAGTACTGATGGATGGGAGAGACCTGATGAGTTTCCCCAGAATTTTACTAACTTTGATGAATACTTTAGTTTTAAGAATTCGGTAGTCCATAGCAGCATGGGAGTGCCTATGACAAACCACGTACTCACACAAGAGTGGTACAATTTGTATGCAACCAAAGAAATGTTTGTGCCTACAATCTTGAGAGACTAGTGGAATGACCCATCCAACATACTTCTAGAATGGGACCACTATGATCCAATAGTTGAAGGATGTCATAACGGTTATTATAGAGTACACTTTGTTAGGACCATTAGACATTGTTGATATCCTTTGAGTGGCCCACAAAAAAATTGTGACGTAGAATTGATTTAATTTATTTCTTTCTTTCTCTCTCTTATTCTATTCTCAATTGTCAACTTTATTTGAGACTTAAATACAAGATAGGATGTATTGTACTAAAGAGTGATCTTGGTGGATATGGTACAATAGGTTGCCATGCCTTCTTAGGGAAATGAAGTAGCCATAAATGCCAATGTACCAATTTCACCTCAACCAAAAATAATTGATAGAGACATCGATGCTAGGCTCTGCAAGTCTCAACCTAGGAACTTTAGCAGAGAAGACAAAGATGTGGCAAAGTTCTTGAAGGTTGGATTGAGTGTATAGATGATTGCTTTGATTTGGCTCATTCATCTGCAGAGAACAAGGCTATTATTTCTTAGTTCAAAATGAAAAAGATAGCCAAGCATTGGTGGAGAGACCATTATATTGAGAATAATGTTGACCTAATGCAGCAACTTGGGATTATTTGAAGATTAAACTAAAGAAGAACTATTATAACAAGGTATATCATTTGCACCAAATGAATGAGTTTCTTGATTGTACTCAAGGGATCAAAGACCTGTAGACGTATTATCAATATTTCTTGACCCTTGTGCTTCTGAGGGAATGACTCAAGTGGTACAATTTTGTGTCAAGTTTGCATAATCCAAAACTAGACTTTAGATTCTTGAACATAGATACTTTATAGATGTCTTCACTGCGGGTAAACTTATTGAGTTGGAGTTATCTAATAGTAGCTGGAAGAGGAAGCTAGAACCTGCTCCTATCCGTGAAATCAAAAGACCTTGCTTTGAAGATGAGAAAAGGCCTTAAAACTCACAACAAAAAAGGGAAAAATTATTGTGTATGAAGGCCGAGAGAGATCATCTATGATGTACTTGCCGTAATCCTGCCATCAGTTCAAAGATTGTTCATTCAAGAACTCCAGTCTTTTACAATGTTGTGAAGCTTCTCTTCCATGAAGGGAAAATGAGAAAAGGGATGCAAGTTAAGCTTCTTCAAATGCTATGTGTTTATTGAACAATGATCAGGGCTTGATAACAAGCTAGCTTAATGCTAAATGTATGCCATATGCAACTTAAAGGGCCAAAAATTGTCTTGATGATGGTATTAGAGAGTATGTTTTAAGTGATCCCAAATGGAAGTTTATGGACTAGAACTGCAGTACTCAAAGTTATCTACAGGTTTGTCTATACGGCTCGTCTATTGGAGCTAAGGTTTGTCTTTATGGCTTGTTGATTGGAGGTACGGTGAGGAAGTTATGACAGTTTGAAATTTTAGCAATTTTTTGATCTGTACCAGGTTGGGCAACTACAGACGAGGGATCATGGATGAAGTAAGTGTGTGGGATTGAAGTGACCAGCACATCGGTCTTTCTAGGACGGTAATTGGAGTTCTTGTTGCCAAGATATTGTTGATTGAAGTTTCACCCAGGCCGAGTTCTGTGCCAGATTGGTTGCCTTGACCAATGTACCATCTAAAGGTTTTGTAGACTTGCTAGGACATGTATGAAAAGTATGCAATGAGTGAAGGCAATAGGAATTTATGGCTTGTCAGTCGAAGTCTGGATCTGCGAGATATTGCGAGTTAAAGTTTGTGCCAATCTTAGGCGGTGCGATGCTAGATGGATTTTCTTGATTTTTGTCACATTGTTTGGTGGGTCCAAGAAAGTTGAAAAGGGGCTTGAATTTAGGAAGATGGAGTTTTGCCAGGATTTGACGGCTCAGCACCTGGGTTTGTGAGCACCATATGGCATGGAATTAAAGAGGGTAGAAAAACGTTTTTCACTTGGGTTCTTTTTTATGGGGCTTTTGAAACTCATAAGTCTGGCGACCTAAAGACTTTCCATGTGGCAACAGCTGGCTATATCCCAAATGAAAAAGCTCCCATGGTTGGCTATGGTGAAGGCACTGCTAGGAATTGCGCTGGCGCACCTTAGGCGGCTGACTGACAGAGTTTTGTGCGTATCACGGCAAAGCCGATGGATGTTGGTGCACAGAGAGTGCTGACATGTCAATTTGGGGATGATTCTCATGCTCCTAAGCTCTAAACACTTTTGAAGAAAAACATCAAGAGAACCAAAGACGCCGTCGGTGCCCCATTGGGGAGATTGATCATGCGATGAGACTTGGGCCTCAAGGCACCCAAAGTAAGAGATTAAACATGCAAAAAGAAAAATAAAAATAGAGAAGGGTCAAAAATAGTAGGGAAACTCTCACACACCCATATAGGAGGGGCAAAATTATTATGAGTTCTAGTTTTTGGAAGCAATTGAGGAGGAAGAGGTCAAGGAAATCAAAGACAAAGAGAAATTTTTGCACGGGAGTTTAAGTTTTTACAACCAATGAGATCAAGAGAGCAAGAGTTTTTGAGAGATATCTCGGCAATTGAGGAGGTTGTGCGAGAGAGGATAGCTTTGACTTCATCATCCTCATCGTCATCGTTACGAGCTGTATGAACATCAACACCGGGGGCTTAAATTATTACCAGACGCTCAAATTAAATGAATACTAAACTAATTGGGCTTAAACCCTTTGTAAAGGAGCTTAAAATCCTTAACTTACAACTAATTCAATTATTGGTTTTGTTAAGTGCACTGCTTTGGCAATTGAGTTTTGGTTCTCATCCGTGTTACCAAATTTCAATTGTTCTTGTGATTTGTTTTCACTTCCAAGTGGTTATTATTCTATTTATTGGTGTCAAGCATATCCTTCTTCTCTCTTTTCCCATAGCTAGTAGCTCGGCGCTAACACGGCTCACCTTTTGAACCCCATGTCTCTTGACAACTTGGTGAACCGAATGCAAAATGGATCCAGGGTGGGATTTTTTGTTGAAGAAAGATGTCTACACTACAAGAGGCAGTCATGCAAACAGATGATGCGGTAGTTTGTAGCTACATGCAACAATAACAGGCTGCCCAACAACAATTTAATCTCAAGGATTGGATTCATAAAGCTCGATAGATAGTTACAAAAAAACTGCAGCGGCGGTTTGAAGGCCGATATATTAGTAAATTCTACAATATATACGAGCAATCAATGGAAGATAATGGAATTGATGACCAAAATGCAAAACAAGGGTTTCATCTAATTGTGGTGTCTGAACTCAGGGCCATAATTAAAGAAATTCAGGCAATTCACGCATCAGACTGCAAGAGTTCAAGAAGACACTGCAAGAGGAATATTTTCTTGAAGATTCTTAAAGGGTAACCAGACAAAGCTTCATGAAGTGGGTGCAAAAGAAGAATAAAAATTTATTTTCACAAGAGCTACTACGAGAATTTGAAAAGAAGTTTGACCAATTATCCACGAAAGAGTAATGATCGATGAAGGATCAAAAGTTTGACTTGTTTATTCAAGCAGCTAATTTGTGGCTTCAAAAGAGTTTGATACAATTGCTAGAAGAGTCAATAGGTGAACTCGGATTAACGTTTGATTGGAAGATAGTCATTGAAGCACTAAATATGATCATGAAACGACAGATACGGGTTGACAAGCTGATTGTGGTAGATGTTATGGATGCTATTGAAGAGAATGCTAAGGATAAATCACCCTCTGCAGTACCCAAAGTGGAGGAACCGATTCTTGACAAACTGGTGAAAGGTATTCAAGAGTTAAATTTAATTTAAAAGTTGTAAAACTTGAAGGTTTAGCTACAAAGGGATCTACTTCCGAGCCTAAGCAGCAACCTCCATGCAAAAATTGGGATCGATGCATGTGGTGTGATAGTGAAGACTATAGATAAGTTAAGGAGTATGATGACTTTGATGAAGCTTACAAAAGAAACATGGTTTTTTGGAAAGACAAGAAGATTCACCTAAGGGCAATAGGTGAGATGCTATGCTTGAACTTTGGAAGAGGTGCAGTGAAGAAGTTAGTAGAATAAGTGCAACATAATGTTGCTCTTGTAGAAGCAGCTACATATGGACATCAGGTCTATGGAATGTGAGATGATGAAGGTAAGGGTGCAAAGGGATAGATATGGCCGCATGCTTTGAAGACAGCAGAAGTGGGCAAGTTGACCTATGGGAAATTATGTCAGGTGGGGAATTGCATTTGAGATAACACAAGGTGGATTGATTCGGTGGATTCTCTTTCGGTGTATGCATTTATTGATAAGTCTCAAGCTAATGAAGCTATGGTAGAGGATAAATGGAAGAGGGATGAAGACAATGAAAAGGCATCAAAAAGATCAACAAGATCAAGCGGTAAGAAAGAACATGGGCCTGCTCCAAAACCTTCTACTTAAGTGGTTATGGAAGAGGCACCAAAGGATAAGAAGCAAGGTAATCCCGAGGGACCCTTTTATAAACTCAAATTTGACATTGAATTGGCTACAGATCTAAAGAAGGTCTTTGAAGAGCGCATTCTTAATAACAAAGTGGAGCTCACATTGGGTGATATCTTTGGAATTGCCAAGTGTGAGTTCCATGAAGAGATCATCAATTTTATCAAAAGAAAGTGGAAAATACCAAGTGAGGAGGAGCATGAGTCAGTTAAGGGCTAGATGATTCAACACATTGAAGCAATACTGGTGGATGATTATAAAAAATAATTTGAAGACCTTGAAGATGAAGAGTCAAAGCTTGTGGTGGTTTCAAACTCAATTGTACCTGAGGTAAGAAATGTTCATTTTAATGATGAGTAAGAGAATGAAACTATACCCAGGAGTCATTTTTCAAGGACTCATTGGGTAAGAGCAACAACTGAAACCATTGTGAAGCTTGGCAACATTAAGGAGCCTATCTTAGCACTTTTAGACAATGGTTTGAAAATCAATTTTATGGCAAAGGGTTTGTATTAAAAGGGGAAGTGGCCTATTGATGTGGACCGTGGTTGGTGGATATGAGCTACCAACATGCTTCCAGGTGATCTATATGGTGCATGTGCAAATGTTAAGGTAACTATTGGGGATGTTTGTGATGAACTAAAACTTTTTATACAGGAAATTCCACCTATCCACTTATTTTGGGGCATCCATACATTAAGTCTATGTGGATGGAAACAAAAGTGCTAGATGATGGCTCAGCCTATGCAAGGATTCGGAGCTAAGATGGTAAAAGAGTTGTTCATTTTATGAATGTATGTGTTGATCATGCCAGGAATAAAGACAATTTATGTGATCATTCATTACCAAAAATATGCAAGGAGCTCAAAGAACACACGTTTGCACAAGATTTTCTTGGGGTGCCATTATAGAGCGAGACTATGATGGTACAAATGAGGAGAAGTTCTTGGGGGGTGCACTATGTAATCATGTTAATGTGTAATGTAAGTTCCAAAGGAGGGTTTTTAAAATGCAAAAATTGTAGGCAATTTAACAGAGATACATTAAAACAAGGGGTTTTATTATATTCAATGTTGGAAAAATTTCCAAACATAAGGGGTCATTTTATTCATTTAGACATGTTAAAAGAGGGGTTTTTTAAATAGCCCGCGAGCGCACATTATATAGGGGTACTGCAACGTGAACCCCCTGAGGAGAAGTTCTTGCAAAGAGAAACTTTCTCTTTAGGGTTTTTGGGGTTAACATCTGAAGGTTTAGTGTCTTATAGGAAATTTAATGATTTTCCTAAGTGGGAGAAACAAGAAGCACTTGTAGAGACAAAGTACAAGACTATTGCAAAGAAAGTGAGACCAATGGCTACACCTCTACCATAAGGAAGTGATATGGTGATCAAGGAAGCTTCTTGATAGCTTATACTCAAAAATCCAGACATAAGTTTACTAAGGAGACATTGGAACAACTGAAGATTGGAGAAGTTTTTTTCCTCAACAAAGAGGAAATCAAATGTTTTCAAGGTATGCTTGAAACACATGGTAAAGCTTTTGCTTTTGAGTCAAGTGAGATTGGGTATGTGGATCCGAGTGTTGTTTTGCCAATGGTTATATTCATTGTTCTTAACATGCCATGGAGCTTACGTCCTATTCCAGTTCCTAAAGCTCACTTGCCAAAGCTTATGAAATTGCTTAATGAAGATACAAATAGGAATTCTAGAGCGATCATGTGTGCCATACTCCAATAGGTGGTTCAGTGTTCTAAATAAAAATGGTACTTTAAGGGTCATACATGACATGTAGCCCGGTTAACAAGGTAACCATCTGCAATGTGGGTACCGGCCTAATTGTGGATGAATTTGTTGAGGCATTTGCAGGTAGATCTATTTACTCTATGGGTGATCTTTACTTTGGATACAATCAATTTTAGCTAGCTTTAAGGAGAAAGGATCTTACTACGATGTGCACGCCTCTTGGTTTGGTAAGGATGTGCACTCTACCATAGGGTGCCACTAATTCTATAGCTTATATGATGAACAACATGAATAAGGTATTAAGGGACTTTATCCCTCATGTTACTATGCCTTTCATTGATGATCTACGGATTAAAGGATGTGAAGAAGGGTCCAAAGATCAGGTAAAATATCAGAGGGGGTGCCGGTGATTTGTTTCTCAACATATTATTGACTGTGATGCTATTTTATCCAGACTTGAAGAATTTAACTTGACACTTTCAGGGAAAAAATCAACTTTTGGTGCTAAAGATGTTTTAATTATGGGGCATATGTGCAGTCCAAAGGGTAGAAGTCCAAGTCAATCTAAAGTTGAAGCTATGCAAAATATGAAGGAAACATGCTCTTCATTTACCAAAGTTTATCGTTTTTTAGGTGCATGTGTATTCTACCTTATTTTGTTGCCACATTTTGCTCATATTACAGAGGTGGTTTATCAATTGCTAAGAAAAGATAAAACATATATATGGGAAGAAGTTCACACAAAGGCTATCAAGAAACTTAAGAAGATGCTTCCCAAGGCTCCTACCTTGAGGAAGGTAGACTAAAAATGCAAAAGTCTAGTAATCTTAATAGTTCACACTAACTGAATAGGTATTGGGTGGGCTATATGTGAAGCTGATGCAGAAGGACATATGTATGCAATTCAATTTGGAGCAAAGGTACTCAATGATTATCAACAAGGTTATCCACAGGTTAACAGAGAACTTTGTGGTGTTGCTACTACCCTAAGGTCTGATAAATAATATTTTATTGGAGCTTCATTCGTGGTATAGAAAAATTGCTTGCCACTAATAGGGATGATTGCAAACTGCTCTACTCCAAACATTGCCATGCTATGGTGGATAGCCTATATTAAGTCTTTTAACCCTGAATTTTTTCATATTGTACGTAGAGATAATCCTGCTACAGATATGTTATCAATGGCTAGGTTTGAAACTGAAGAAGAGATGCTTACCACAAGTGATGATGTTGGCTTGAAGTTCTACACTTCTTCTTATTTACATGCAAATTGTGGTACTATTGCTCATGTTTTTGAAGTATTTTCTTAAGAATTCTACGAGGGAGAGTGGATTTTGATCGACCGCTACCTTAGCACTCTTACTAAGTAAGAAGGATGGAGTGGTCAAGATGATAAGAGGATCAAGAAAAGGCTTACATCTACTTTTTAAGGGATGGACATCTATGGAAGTATCCAAAGCGTCCAGGAGGGGTACTGCAAAGGGTTTTTTGTGACAAAGAAACTCAACAACGTGTGATAAAAGTGTTTCATGAAAGCTTATGGGATGGACACAGAGGAGTATGGGAAACCTTTGTCAATATCGAGGACCAATATTGGTGGAAAGGTATGTATAAAGATGTGGATCAATTTGCAGAGACATTTTTAATATGTCAATAGTATTCTAATGTGTGACATCAAGATGGATTGCATCCCATGTATCTACTGGCTATGCACTACAAGTGGGTGGTGGACCTGATTACGATGCCCGTAGGTGTGTGGAAAATGAGATACATTGTTCTTGCCAAAGAAGATCTTACCAACCAAGTTGAAGGTAGAGCTTTGCATACCAAATCTACAAGTTCAGTATGCAAGTTCTTGCTTAAAGATGTTATTTCTAGGTATGGTTGTGTTAGTAGAATTATTGCTAATAGAGGAGAGCTGGATGCAAAAGCGTCTCGTGGAGCATGTCGGTCTTTTCATATTGGTGATGGAGTTTTGGTTGCCAAGATAGTGGCTAATTAAAGTTTGATCACGGGCCAGTTTTGTGTCAAATTGGTTGCCTGGATCAATATGCCATCTAAAGGTTTTGCAGCATTCCCAAGACTTGTATGCAAAGCATACGATGTAATGGAATTGGCCTATTTAGTTTGAGAGTAGCAGAAATTAATGAGAGTGCTTTTGAGAAATGACTTTGTGAGCATAGCAGGTGAACATAATTGAATATAGCAACATATTCATAGCAATTAGTTAACTTGGCATGAACAATACTTTTGCAAGAGAGAGAATTTAGAGAACATGACAACAATTGAGGACCGGATTTATGTGGAGCCGGTCCCCCCTCCAATAGGCATTTGTATTATGATTTCTCCCATTAAGAGAGAATTGTTACAATACAATCTTTGTGTTCCTTGTGACCTAGGTGAAGCAATGAAGATGGAAAGCTTCATGCATCACAAACATAGCATAAACTTGAAGAAAGCTTTAACTATCCCAAGACCTCAAACACCTTCGAAGGTGGAGAGAGCTAGCAGGGAATGAGGGTAGGGAAGAGGAAGAAGAAACATTTCGTAGGAGAAAGAATTAGTTCCTCACATATCATAACTCTTCTTGCTAGCATACATAATAGCATAGTAATGAAGAAGAAGGATATGGAAAGCTTAAGTATTGAAGCATGGCTCTTGGTTGGATTTGCACTCCATAGCCAAGAGTGTTGGTGTAGGCTCTCAACCTCTACTTGCTTGGAGAAGAAGAGGGAGCTCTTGCACTTTTCATAGCACACAATGACAATGTTTGTGAGTGTGTGTGGGTGAGTATACCCCCTAAGCAACCCCCTAGCTTTCTTGGGTCGACCCCCCCTTGTAGCTCATGCTTAAAGCTCATTGGACCCCTCCACGCCTAGCCAATCACAAGCAGGAGGCATTACAAGCATCAAGGGTAGCCTTGAGACAAGTGTCCCCCTTTCCTCTTTGAGAGAGAGGGCTAGATAAATTCTAAATCAATTAATTAAATCTCCTAAATTATTATTGGACCCCTTGGGTGGCCAACCAATAGGCTTCAGGCACACCATGAGGGCAACATGAGGAGGAACTTGACAAGTGTCCCTCTTGCTTTCTTTGTACCATGCATGCCATGTGTGAGTGTGTGGGTGTTCTCTCTCATCCCCCCTCATGTAGGGCTCGCCCCCTCCTTGTAGGGATTGAATCTTTGACTTTTTGACACCTCAAGCCCCTCATGCATAGGCCCAGTTCCCACCACAAGCTTGGCCGTTAACCACTTTAAGCTTGGGCTAGGTTCTCACCTTAAGTGCAACCCTAGCATCTCAAGCATTTCAAGCACCGCAAGCATCTCAATAATTAATCACCTCAAGCATCTCAAGCACCTTAGTCATCAAGCATGACAAGCAGGACAAGCACCTCCAGCTGGGTCGGGTTCCCACACCTCAAGGTTAGCCCTAGCTTACCTAAGGTCAAAGGACTTTTACACACATATTGGAGGTATTCAATGAATCTAACCCTAAGGTCTTATGCTCCATTGGTTAGCCTTGCTCTTTGATAGACTATCTCTCATTCGGGCCCCTTTACCATTTGCCCCATGTTGAGATAGATCGATAAGCACATGTCTATATCTTAACCCTTGTTCTCGTTTATTCTCCCACATTAAGTGATCACTTTAATATGAGAGAATCATTTGGTTTGGTTAGATATTAGATATTAGATTTTATGACATTACCTCTCTTTTGAAATCATAGTCGTCCTCGACTATGAGGTAGAAGAGATAAAGCCTTAGTCATTAGTCAATTTTACTTAGTGGGTAGACGATATGGAAATTAAATTGCGAAAGAAAATTTGCCACCTCATTTGTTTGTTGGAAAGCTTGGTTTGCGTCATGAAATACTTGAGACTTTGGTGGTCAGTTCGTAGGATAAATGTAGTCCCCAATAGGTAGTGCTTCCATGTGTCTAGGGCATGTAAAACAGCTAAAAGCTCTTTCTCATAAATGCCCAAGACTCGTTCATCAGTATTGAGCCTTCGGCTCTCATATGCTACGGCATGCCCTTCTTGAAGCAAAACTGCTCCAAGGCAATCACCACAAGAATCACATTGGACCTCAAATGGCTTTGAGAGATCCGAAAGCAGGAGGAATGATTGGGAAGTAAGCTTCTCTTTGAGCTTTTCAAAAGCATTTTTCTCCTTAGCAGTCCATACATACTTAACTTTCTGCTTAGTTAAGTCGTGTAGTGGTCCTGCTACTTGAGAGAATTTTGCTATGAAGCGTCTATATTATGCGCACATACCAATAAAGCTTCTTAGCTCATGTAGATTTCTTGGGTTAGGCCATGCTTTTATTACCTCTAACTTTGATGGATCCATACGGATACCATCGTCAGAGATAATATGACCTAGGTATTGAATCTCTTGAAGGAAGAATTCGCTTTTCTTTTGGTTGAGAAAAAGCTTATTCTCCCTCAATGCTTAAAAAATCACTTGGAGATGTTTCTTATGTTCCTCCAAAGACTTGGAGTAGATTATGATATCATCAAAGAACACTCCAGTGAATTTGCGATAAGGTCTAAAAATTTTCTCCATCAGACGATTGAACGTAGTTGGTGCATTAGTCAAGCCAAAAGGCATGACTAGATATTCATAAAGACCAAATGTTGTGTGAAACGCGATCTTTAGGATATCTTCATCCACTATCCTTATTTGATGATAGCCACTCTTAAGGTCAATCCTACTGAAGTAGGTAGAGCCTTGTAGCTTATCAAACAGATCTTCTACCTGAGGCACAAAAAATCTGTTTTTGATAGTGATAAGGCTTAATGCTCGATAGTCCACACACATACGGTATGTACCATCTTTCTTTTGCGCTAAAAGGACTAGAGAACAAAAGGGATAGGAACTAGGCCTCACCATCCCTTTGTCTACCAACTCTTGTACTTGCCTCATGATCTCCTCTTGTTGAGCTTGTGAGACTCGATAAGGAGGTTTGTTCGGCGGTGAGCTTCCTGGAAGGAGCTCAATGCGATGGTCATCATCCCCTCGTGTTGGAGGTAAGTCCATAGGGATATCATTGATGAACACATCCCCTTTGAGAGAGAGGGCTAGATAAATGCTAAATCAATTAATTAAATCTCCTAAATTATTATTGGACCCCTTGGGTGGCCAACCAATAGGCTTCAAGCACACCATGAGGGCAACATGAGGAGGAACTTGACAAGTGTCCCTCTTGCTTTCTTTGTACCATGCATGCCATGTGTGAGTGTGTGGGTGTTCTCTCTCATCCCCCCTCATGTAGGGCTCGCCCCCTCCTTGTAGGGATTGAATCTTTGACTTTTTGACACCTCAAGCCCCTCATGCATAGGCCTAGTTCCCACCACAAGCTTGGTCGTTAAGCACTTTAAGCTTGGGCTAGAGGTTCTCACCTTAAGTGCAACCCTAGCATCTCAAGCATGTCAAGCACTTGAAGCATCTCAATAACTAATCACCTCAAGCATCTCAAGCACCTCAATCATCAAGCACCTCAAGCACCTTAGTCATCAAGCATGACAAGCACGACAAGCACCTCGAGCTGGGTCGGGTTCCCGCACCTCAAGGTCAGCCCTAGCTTACCTAAGGTCAAAGAACTTTTACACACATTATTGGAGGTCTTCAATGAAGCTAACCCTAAGGTCTTATGCTACATTGGTTAGCCTTGCTCTTTGATAGACCATCTCTCATTTGGGCCCCTTTACCATTTGCCCCATGTTCAGATAGATCTATAAGCACATGTCTATATCTTAACCCTTCTTCCCGTTTATTCTCCCACATTAAGTGATCAGTTTAATATGAGAGAATCATTTGGGTTGGTTAGATATTAGATATTAGATTTTATGACATACGATGAGTGAAGGAATTTACCAATGTTCAATTAGAGTCTGGACCTGCAAGATATTGCGAGTTAAAGTTTGTGTTAGTCTCAGGCGGTGCGGTGCCGGATGTATTTTTTTGTTTTTTGTGGCATTGATGATTGGTGGGTCTGGGAAAGCTAAAAAGCAAGAAAGGTTGAGCATCTTGAAGTCAAGAAGATGGATTTTTGCCAAAATTTGACGGCTCGGCAATTGTGTTTTTGAGCACCAAATGGCATGGACAGTGGAAATTTGTTTTTTTCTTGGGTTATTTTTAATGGGCTTTTGAAATTCATAAGCCTAGAGACCTATGGGATTAACACATGGTAGCTAGCTATATCCCATACAAAAATCCACCGCCATCAAGCCTAGGTACTTAGCTTGGGTCTTGGGGGCCTCATTGTGTATCCAAAGATTGGAGAGTGACCTCCCGTGGCTGGCTAGGGTGCACGCGCTACTGGGGGCTGCGTTGGTTTGTCTAAACACCATGATACATATCTCACAAGTGGAGGTAGCTATGGGTATTAAGGTTAAGTCTTCTATTTTAGTGAGGGTAACTTTAATTTTTTTTGGATGATCACAACACTTTAGCACATTTTAGAGTCTTATCCATAGGAGTCTATGATTGAATTCTAAGGATGGATTGGTTTAAGGCCAATGATGCTCACTTACATTATAAAATTGATTCATTGACTTTTGTACTCCAGGGTTATCGTTACTAGAAAGCGAGGACAACTTAAACATCAACTAGTAAACTTCACTAAGCTAAAGAAGATCTATAGAAACAATGAAATGATTCATGAAGTAAAGCTTAACCTTGCAAAGAAAAAGTCAAAAACACTTGGTTAACAAAATTTGATCATGTATTTCTTGAAGAACTTTCATAATTACCACCCAAGAGTGAATTTGATTATGCAATAGAGATTATCTCAAGAGCTCAACCAATTGCTCATAGACCATACAAGATGTTGATACTTGAGTCTACAAAACTCAAAGAGCAACTCAGTCAACTCTTTGAACACGGCTTCATTTGACCCAATGTTTTTGCATGGAGTACTCATGTTCTTTGCACTCAAAAGAACGATGGTACAAGTATAAAATACCAAGGATCGATGAGTTACTTGATCAATTACATGGAGTTTCTATTTTCACAAAAAATGATCTTAAGTCCATGTATTATCAAATCCAAATCAAAGAGGAAGATATACCAAATATAGGCTTCAAATATGAGTTTTATAGTCATGCCTTTTGGACTTACAAATACTCTTACAACCTTCAATCAACTTATGACCGATGTGTTTAAAGAACACCGTGGTGATTTTTTTCTTGTCTTCTTTGATGATATTTTGGCTTACTCAAAGAACAAGGAAGAAAATGAGCAACATGTACGACAAGTACTTGAATGCCTACATCAGAATCAATTAATGTTAAGCATAGCGCACCTTCTTTACAGAAAAAGTGGAATACTTGGGAATTATTGTATCCAAAGATGGTGTTTCTGCTAATCCAAGTAAGATTGAAGCTATTGTAACTTGGCCTACACCTAAATTTGTGAAATAAGTACGTAGATTTCTTGGATTAATGGGATGGTATCATGCGTTTATTGAAGGCTATGCTAAAATAGCTTCTCGATTGACTAATACCTATAAGAAGACTAAAGTGTTTGTTTGGAATGGACGTGATCAAGCCAGCTTTGAGAAACTCAAGGAAGATTTAGTGAATTCTCCAATATTACCGTTCCCAACATTCTCAAAGATATTCACTGTCCTCACTAATGCAAGGGGGTAAGCAATCATCGGTTCTATCCCAAGAAGTAGGACCGATAGCTTATGAATCTCGTAAGGTACACACTCATGAGTTAAATTATTATATGCATGATTTGGATTTGCTAGCCATTGAAGATTCTCTTAAAGTATGGTAACATTATCTTCTTAGAAGGCAATTCTTCTTAGAAGGCAATTTGAATTGCATACACACCATAAGAGCCTTAAGTGGATTTATACTCAACCTGATCTTAATATATGGCAATGGAGATGGATGGAGTTATTATGTGAATATGATGTCGGGACTGAATATAAACTTGGAAAGGAAAACTTAGTGGATGATGCTTTAAGCAGGAAGAGTACCATAGCGGCTATTACAACCTCTATTACCTCTTAAATTGATCTTATTCCCGAGGGTGAAAGCATGTTTTGGTGGTACCAAAAAGAGGTGTCTTGGACACCCCCTTGGAAGGAGAGAGAGAGAGAGAGAGAGAGAGAGAGAGAGAGAGGTGGGTTGTTTAATTTCAAATGCTATAAGTAAAAGTATAAAGCCCTCTTGGTAGAGTTGGAGGGATTAAGGTGGGTGGGCTTGGAATTTTAAACGTATAGAAAACTGCCTTGGACCATTAAACTATTGAACATTCTCTCACCACCACTACTTCTTGGCTTTACAATGCTTGCTCAATGGGTCCCTCCCTCCCTATAACTATTCTTGTGCCATCTCTCTCTCTCTCTCTCTCTCTCTCTCTCTCTCTCTCTCTCTCTCTCTCTCTCTCTCTCTCCCCCCCCCCCCCCCCCCATGAGTAGTATGGATGTGTTTTGATGGTTTTATTTGTTGTATGATTAGCATCATTACTTGTCACACATGGAATCACATGCCCAAGTACTGTAGCGCGCGCTGAGTGCATCATCCTCTCCGCGTTGTGTTGTTCGACGCCCCAGCCCACCATGCCTTGCTTTTTCTTCCCTTTGTTCACACATCCCTTTTATTTAATTAGGGTATGTCCCTTGGGACTTTGGGTGGCCAATTTAATGGCTTATGGGTGGCCGCTTAAATCATAAGGGCATCACATTAGGCATACATATTGGCCAAAAATCTTGGGACTTCAAATATCGGTTAAGGCATTGCCTCCTTGACTTCATTTTCCGCATCCACTGATTAGAAATATCACCGTGAACTCTACTGCCCACTCTAGTGTGTTGAATGGCACCATGGCTTCGAAGATGCAAGTATCTCTATCCGTCAAAGCTAAGCATATGCTAAAAATGCTCCCACATCGGCCCACATTTGGCATACACATCATGCACCGCACTATGTTAAGCCAGTTGGATGACTATTCAGGGTGACAAGGGCGGTTTGAACCCAGCCCCCGGCGATACTTAAACTAGCCATATCTTGCCAAATGAAATCCCGATCATCACCGATCTGAAAAGATCGACACGCTCCACAAAGTGATCACTTCAGCTCGATGCATTCATTTCATTTTTATTCCATCAGTTGAATCTGTTGTTGCCCAATCTGGCATGGATCCGCAATCGACTTGAACTTTAAACTGCCATAACTTCTTCAGCGTAGCTCCAATCGACGAGCCGTAAAGACAGGCCGGTAGAGCACATCGAGCACTGCAGTTCTAGGGCACAATACCCCATCCGTGTTCACTTCAACCATAACACTTTTTAGCATCAATAAGGCATGTTTTGGCCCTTTCAACCGCATTTGAAATACATTCTGCATTGAACTCGGCCTCCAACCAGTCCTTAATCATTGTTCATTAAACATATAAGCTTCAAGCAAACTGTTGGACGGGAAGATACTCACACACCCATGAAGTGCATGCAAACACTACCTAGATCAACATAATGTCAATCGAGGACACAGATGACACGATAGGCACACGGAGGAAATCTCTTTAGCTTGTCAAGTTGAGACCATCCTACACATACAACACTCTCGAAGGCCAACTAAACCACAATCAAGAACCTCACTGCTCTCAACTACACCACCTAGCCACATACACACATACGGAAGGTAACTCACCTAATCATGTCAAATTCGTACGAAACTTAAGGAACAACATCCCCTCACTAGGATACACCTGTCCCTAAGCTTCTACACTCAAAACCCTCACTCTAAACCCGTCTGCAGAAAATGCGTAGGATGACAGAGCAGAATTTTGAAAGTGCCCAAAACTGAAATTTATGAGTACCTATGCGTATCTTATGTCTCCACGATTCTATAGACTACTAGCACGCAGAAAACAGACATCGTTTGATACACTTACGACCACAAATAGCTCGTAGATGCATCGGCGTGTGCGCTTCGTCTCGCGTGGAATGCTTGGCGTCGTTGCGTAGCTCTCCTCGAGCCTACAGCAATGGTGCAGTCGGATCTCCAATTCGTTGAGCAAGCCGTGCATAGCGAGAGGATGAAGCTCACTCTCACTCTCTTTCTCTCTCACACACAGTAGGCGGCAGCACTAAGTTTTTGATTATGATAAAACTTTCTTTTACAAAATGACCTAGGTACCTTATATACTAAGGCTACCTTAGGTTTAACCAAAAATGGGGTTGAAAGGGTCAAATGGCTTTGTATTTACAATCTGGAAGTGCCATTGCACCCCGGCTTCTGAAACTAGAATAACTACTCATTACAAATGACGTTTATAGCCATAATCCGCAGCATTTCATAACTCGCAAAAGATAAGACTTTGGTACAAAACTTGAGTTATGTTGTGTTGTTGACCCAGCGGTCAACATTCCTCCCTTCCGCGTTCATGTCTTCCCCGACATGACCTGATTGTCGATGGCGATGTGGTCTTTGCTGTCGCTTTGTTGTTGGAAAGAAAGTTTAGACTATAGCCTTTGCAGTAGCTTGTCTTGTTCGTCCAATCCGATGTACATAGTCTTCACATGATTCAGGAAAATCATAATTGATGACAAACTTTATGTCTTTCACATCCACGCTCCGAGCTGCAGCATTTGTTTCTGTCATTATAGGTCTACTGCCAAATCTAACTTCAAAAAGAACCCAATGTCATCTAGCTCGACTCTTATCATCATGGATAGAGAAAGCTCCATCCATCACTTGCTCCAGCAAATCTGTCAATTCGGAGTATTTGTGATTCTCAGAAACAACTTCTACAATCTGTAGAATTGAGTGATTGGCTTTCTGATCTTGTGTTGTTGACCCATCGGTCAACACTTTGCTGTTGCTTTGGCTTCATCTGTTGCACTGCTTGTATCTTTGTCGAACCACAACAAGAACTATGATCCATTAGAGCGGATATCTATCATTGTAACCATTCATCTTTTGAGATCCTCTGATTACTTTTATGTATGCTCTTCTTCATTGGGGACTTCTTTGTTCCTGTGCAATCATGTTGTTAGTGTTGTCTGCAGCTTTGTCATTGTAGGCCATTCTTCGACTCACCATTGAGGAGAAGTGTGCTATGATCTAAAATTGTTGCTCCAATTCATTTGTCATTTGATTTGAGTAGCATTTCCTTATTGTTGATGTAGAAGGAATATGTACAAGAGGATGGTGATAGGTGTCTTTAGATTAGGGTCTAAAACCTGGATGACCAAAGGGAAAAAACCCGGTGGGAAAAAAATGCCTTTGGTATACGCTCTTATTGGAGTTGAGCAGTTGAGCATGAAGTACATGTTCATGAAAGGTGAGTGCTTGGGTGAAACATGGAAAGAGTGCCTGATGCAAGTGCCAATTATGGGACACTCTATATGCATATGAGAAATTTGTCACCAAAAGCATGCAATGTGAAAGAAGGAGATGATGGGTGTTTCGAGGAATAAATGTAGCACATGTGACATCAAAAGATGTCTCAATAGCTTCCACCTTTCCAAGAAGGGTTTTCGATGTAGAAGTTTCTCCACTCGTATCTCACAGTGCTCAGTACGTGAGTGTCTTTTGGACCTTCTCCTTCACTTAACCAGACTTAAGTATAGTAGACTTCGACTCTTTTGCTCACCTATACCAGCATGAGCGACACAACTTAAATATGCTCAACTCTTCCAGCTTCAGTAGTACCTAGAATAGCTAAGACACTTAGACCACAGAGAATATTACTTGAAGCTTTGGGACTAACACCTCGCTCATTTTGTGGAGTAGCTACTCGACTCTGACTTGTATGACTTGTCGGTTGCATGTTGACACTGCTTGTGACAAGTTCTTCGGCTGTTGTAGTGGCTGCTGAGACATACTTCATGAATTTTCATCGTTTCCCTGTACCTTCTTCTCTTTGTAGTGCTCAGGCCTCTCGTCAGTCTTTTCTTCATGTGGATTATGGATTTTTTTTATTTTTTCTTAATAATAAACAACGAAAATCTTAAAACAACTCAACAAAAGAAAAATCATTCAAATAGAAATCTAAATGTTATGTACACTATACACATGTCCCTAGGGGCTCATATATGGATTTTGTCCCCATACTCCTCTGTAACACTACTATGAGGGCATATACTCTAAATTTCGTCAAAAATTATCACAACAAAACGCAAAAATTCAATGCATCTCACAAAACATTTCCCTCTAATAGTCATGATGTTAGGTCCGCATTCAGAATGCCTCCCCCCTTCCTATTTGGAGTCATCCTTTACGACAGGGTATCGCAAAGGGTATGTGTTGTGCTTGGGCAATTAAAAGTTGTGACTATGCACGCCTTGTAATGTAGCCCTATTATGCATACACAGTCAATTCATGGAAAAGATTTATGTTGTGCAAGATGTGGGTATAAACAATTTGCTTATTGGCATTTTTTGGCGAGGCTTCCTATTCTAAGCAATGTAATGGTCTTTGAATCTCCTGTATCGTTGCTTGATTGAAGTGACTTGCTCTCTTCTAATTGTACTGTAATCGTAGGAAGAATTGTAAGAATTCAAGCGGCGATGCATTGACAGCAGTTTTGTTGTTCTTCTTTGGGACCCATTTCTTTGCGATTATTGGCTGTTTAGTTGCTGGCTCTCGTTTGGGAACCCATACTTGCCCGTGCTTCATTTGTGTTTGAAGAGACTTCTTTGGGATCCACCTTTTTGTTGTGTGAGTCGACAATGGTCTTTGCTTCAGCCCTTGTACGCTTGGTTGGTGATGGGATTCAGGCTTTGAAAGTTGATATTGTGGTTGTTTTGGAATCCAAATGAATTCCTGAATTTTTTGTGCTTGAATCAACTTCTTTGGAGCCCAAACCTGAGTTGTGAAAGCTTGCGATTTTGTGATATTCTTACCCATTCGTGCACGCTTTCCTTGTTTTTGTTTTGGTGTTGGATCTTGTGATTTGTCATTAGAGATCTTTGTCTTCTTGATCCATATCTATTTTTGGCCGATCTGGCTTTTTGGTATCCAGATTTGTCGAGCTTTTTGGCTTTGACTTGTTGTCCTGTTCTTTTGACCTGTCATGGTTGTTGCTGAAGGGGTTGGTGATAGTGATGGCCTGAGTTGATGATAGGGGATATCGTAAGATTCATCACTATCGCTACTATCCTCAGCAAGGTTGACTTCTTGTACTTTCCCTTGATTTTTTGGCTGGTAGTGGAAAGTTACTGTCTGTTTGCTCGTGGGTGGTAGTTTCTTGGAGGACTTCTCTAGCCCATTGATTAGAGCATTGTTAGCTCGTTGCTCGGGTCGTATGTCTCCTAGTTGAGTCTTTGCATCCTTATTAGGAGCCATGTATGAGGATGCTTGTGGTGGCTGTGTCTTCACCGAGGACTTTGGAATCCACTTTTGATGCACTTTATTCGTGTAGCGATGACATTGATTCCTGGGTCGTTGATCTTCTTGAAGCTCGAAGTGTTCTACAGAGTCATAGAACTCGTCGTCTTCTTCATCTTTTGATTCTCCACATTTCTCTGTTTGCTCCTTATTTCGAGAGCTTGTTGATGTCTGGTTCTCTTCGTTTTCCTGGATTACACTCACTGCAAAATAAGGAATGACATCATAGCCATTTTCATCACAAAACTTTGTTGTGGGAGCATCCTCCACGGTGCACACGTCCAGAGTAGCCAAGATGTGTTCCCATCCAAAAGGCTCTAACTCTTCTTCAGAAAATGGTTCTGGGATATAGTCCCTATCCTCCATAGCTCGCTCTAGGATACATTCCTCAAGTTTCAAGCTACCACATTGTGAAGCTCCACACATCCACAGTTCTTTAGGCTTACCTAACCAAGCTGGAAGTTCTGATCCTGCTACTGTGGCGGAATCAAACTCCTCAACCGGTGTTCTCATCACATCCCTGTAGCTATGGTCCCTCAAGTTTATCTTTGTTATGGTTTCCATATGTCTCAGGTATATATGGTCATAACCCCAATCTTGGACCATTTTCAACTGTCGCATGAATGGTCTTCCCAGAATGATGTCATAGTTGTTCTTCTTGCCAAATTCAACAACAGCAAAAGTGTGTTCATATTCAATGCCACAAGAAGTAACAATTGATTTTTCTAGCAGTCCTAGGGGCTTTTCCTTGTGTCCGTCTGCAAGCTACTGGGTCATTCGTGTGGATCTCAAGGCAGGTTTTCCCCATTTTTTCCAAACCTCTTTGGTTGCAATGGCCACATCAACTCCACTGTCAAGGATTGCCATGGTTTGTACACCATTGAATTCCACAGGAAGGGTGGTGTTTCCATCTTCTCCCTCGTAATACTCGCCTACCTTGTTTAATGGCACTGGCCTAGTATTTAGTTGAGGCATTTCAAGCTCTTTGATGCCTTCCTCGATTTGAGTCATTGGGGTTTTTACTCCACATTTCTCTAGATATTTACCCACATTAGCCCACATGTTTGGTCTTATTCTGAGCAACTCGGCTAACATTATTGTACAGGTGATTGGGGTAGATAGAATATCTACTAGCCCCTTTGAATCGATGGCCTTATTGGGAGACAGTCTCTTTGATGGGACTGCAACCATATTTGACTTGGTCTCGTACTCTCCCATGTAGGACGGTAGTGTTCTTAGTGAATGGGGTTGACTATCCATAGATTGTACAGATCCTTTGTCACCCCAACACGATTGCACGTCTAGATTCATTTGAGATCCAGTCTCAAATTCCTCTATTGGTGGTAGAAACACTCCTCGTTCATCACCAGTCTTGTCTACTCGTCTTCTTGGGTCATCGGCTTGATTGGACTCTCTGACTTGTTTCCACAATTCGTCAAGACCATCTATCTCTTTACAATCCTCAGGTATAGCTTGGTGAAATCCCTTGGAAGAGTTATCCGTGGTATTCAGTACTATCCTTGGTTCTAATGTTGGGTCTTTGAGGTTTGTTCTGTGCTCATGACTAGAATCTGGCTCTTTTAGTTCCTGGTTTGGTGGGATTACTTGTGTAGGAATGATGTGGATCACATCCTCAGGTTTTGCTACTGGTGGTTCTAGTAAAGATTGGGTTGTTTGAATCATTTTCCTGCACATTTCCAACCTTTGCATTTCTAATTCCGCATAGGGATATGTCATCCACCTCTGTTCTTGGGTTTGGTTGTTTTTGAGCCTCGCATCATAGGCTTTCAAGAGGACATCTAATGTCTCATTAATCTTCTCTACCAACACAGATCCTCCTGAACTAGCACTTCTCGGTTTCTCATCCGTGGATGGTTCTTCTAGAGGTTTAACCATCTGTGTAAGAGAAGGTGCCTCCTTTTCCTTGTGTTGTTTTATCTTCTCCTCAGCTTTGGTAAGCTTCTCAGCTAGGAATTTTTGCTCTCGTTCCCTGCGTGCTTTCATCCTAGTCTTTCTAGCTTTCCAACTATTTCATTTGCCCTTGGTTTTTTGACTAGGTGCGTCGGTCTTTGGTCCATCATCTGTCTTTGGACTCGTGTCACTTTCCGTGTTCTTTGTCTCTGGATTCTCATCAGCTTTCTTTTGGACTTGTGCTCTCGTAACCACTTGAACTGGTACGACATTTTCATTTTCTGAGCTACTAGGTAGCTGAACAATCCCTAATGCATTTGTCGTGCTTTTCCTGATTTGGTTTGGTTTTTTTGTGCAATCGGGGATCAAGTGAGTGATGCCACACTCAAGACAATAGGAATTTACTTCAGTGATCTCCATATGAGGACATTGTTTGACCAAGTGGTTGTCACGACTTTTGTGTGTCTCTGGTTGAGGAGATTCTTTTAGCATTTTCTCTTGGCTATAAGCAAGCTTTGACCTAGATAAGCATTTGCAATGAATCGCAATGTCCTTTCGGCCATTTCATACCTTCTTTCTTTTGACTGAAACCCAGGAGGTGCAGGTTGTACCGGCCTCACCACTCCATGTGTTTCTTTCACATTTTGTTTCTCCGAAGGATAGTACTTACTTTGGTTGCTATACCACATTGTAGCTGGTACTGGCATTGGTTTATTTGATGCTTTCATCATTGGCATGTATCTCATGTCTACCTGCATTCTAGCACCTGGCAGCGGAGGTTGTTGTCCTAAGACAAGTTGTGGCCTTAAAACTCCTACTGGTTTTGGCGCATTCCCTATAATGTATCTAGGTGGAGTAGGTGCTTCTGGAACAGGTTGTACATACCTCTCCCTAGCATTTTCCATGCTATAATAGCACTCTTCCCCCGTATGGTTCGTCCATTTTCTCTCAATTTCACACCACTTCGGCTCTCCCGAATCAGACCTTACAAGAGGAATCAACATCTCGACCAAGTCGTCGATAAGCTTTTCTTGATCAATAGGTGCCGTTGGCTTGGCAATGGACTCACTTATCTGTGAAACATTGTGCTGAGAGGATGTGTCATCTCCTTGACTCTTTAAGTCCTTTTCTTTGTATGCCTCACAGTTATCCACTAGATAAAGAGCTTCTTTGATCAACTCGTTTAGCGTCATCCTCCTTATCATATGCAGATCCTTCTTGTTAACCCTCACGGCTCACGGACACCCCATCACCTACGACGGACGTGTATTATGTATTTGGTAGAGTCTGGTACCGGGCTTGTCGGACCAATAGGAAAAGGCTAAGAGTGATCGTCGATGAGAGGCGCACTCTAACCGGGACATTCAAGGGATTAGTTGGCTAATCATGGGCGCCCAAGTGTGAATGGGGTGAGCTCATATAAAAGCCAACTAAACCTAAAATTCACTCATTCTCTCATTTGTGCAATAGAAGAGTGCTCTTGCTCCATCTCCATCTCCATCTTCTTCTTCTTCACCTCCTCGTGTGTGGGTGTATGTGAGAGAGAGAGAGAGTGCGATCGAGCATTGCGGCGGCACGACGGCGGTGAAGCGGTTGAGCGCGACGTAGCGGTGACTCCTTCTTCTTCGCGGCGAGGAATTCTCCACGGCAGGAGCATAGAGCGGTGAGTGACACACCATTGCCCTCTTTTGAGCTTACTAGTTAATCTAGTTGTGTGCTTGGAGCCGTCTATGGCTCGCACACAGTGTTAGGCAAGGCCCTTCCTTCAACAGTGCGGCAAGGAACGCACATTTTTGGCGCCGTTGCCGGGGAATCGCCCTGCACTAAGCCCAAGAGGCACTTTGTGCTTCTCCTATGAGTTGTTTGTAGTAGGAAAGAAGAGGAAGAGGAATGAGTTGTTTTTCTGCAAGTTGTTAATGGATGTTGTGATTTCTGCATAATGTTGTGTTTTCTGTTTGCACACAGTCTTTGCACAATTAGTAGTCGTTAGCTTGTTTGCAGTGAATGAATAAGTAAGAAGGCAATTAGCAATTTCTGTTTGCACACATTCTGTACACAGTTTCTTGTCAAGGTTTGCCTGCACACAGTCTTTGCACAGTAAGGTAGTGAGAGAGGAAGTAGGTGGACAGTTAGCTCAGTGTCAGTAAGCAGTTAACAGATTAGTTAGTAGATTAGTTAGTGGTTAGCAGCACTGTTAGTAAGTAGATAAGGTAGTGAGCTGTCTGTGAGCTGTTGACAGAGAGGTTAGGTAGGTGTTGACAGTGTGTGTGGCCAAGAAACTGCGCGCGGTCGTCACCTTTTTTTATTAAAAAAAATAAATTTAAATTAAAAAAAAAAACCGAAAATATTTAAGCGTGAGTGACTGGGGGGCCACACGAAAATTCTGATCGGGATCAGGATCATTTCCCTGAGTGACTGGGGGGCCACACTAAAATTCTGATCGGGATCGATTGCCCAAGCCCAAGCCCAAGCCCAGGCCCAGGCCCACGCCTCAGTCCTCAGTCTTATGATATATACCCTACCCCCTCAAGAGGGAATGAGAGCATGTGGGGCAAGTCCTCCACTCTCCTCCCTTCTCTTCCCACTTGCACCCTTAGACTTTCCAATTTGGGCCTAGTTCCCTACTAGAAATTGACGGTTTTAGGGATTCCGCAGGCATAAAGTGACCAAACGAAGGGCTGTAAAGCACGGCACGTCCCTCTGACCGAGACGCTCGTTTTGAGCTATCATACGTTCTATTCTATAGATGGGTCAAAAAAAAAGGACCAAAAAATCAAAAAATCAAAAAAAAATTAAGAAAAGACTTGGGTTGCAAAACACCCAAAAATACTAGGTGAGCAGCCTTCACGGGCACTCACTGACACTTCTAGGGGATACAAGTCATATGAACCTACGCTCTAGACGAGTGTTAGAGCACGAGCATATTGGTAGTGCCTCCATTTACGCAGGCACCCATTATTCCTCCACCCTAGGTTCTGGACCTTCGGCCGGGACTCAAGGTAGCGCGACCCAAGATCCTCATATCGCGTCTAGTGATTCTTCCTCTGACTACGAAGTCATGGAAGGGTATCCTACACCAAACCCTGATAGTTCAAGTCAAGACATGGATGCCATGGGCCCACGGCCCAGGTCCAGCGTGTTTAGCTGCTTAAAAGAGACCCTTAGTAGAGCTACTCGCTCCGAACATGTGGTTAATGAAATAAATAAAGGGAGTGGGGAAGTAAATTCGTCATGCATGCCTAAAATAGACCCTACGCTTCTTGAGAGTGTGCATGCGAATGTTCCATCCACTGCACCTCCTGATCCTTTAGGACTATCTCCCTCTGAGGTTCTACTACCTGATGGTAGGATTCTTGCCGAAGTGCAAGAGATCGAACGCTATATGCAAGCAACAAGGGAGAGGGAAATTGAGAACCTACGAAGGCTAGAACAAAGTCGAGCCCTGAAAGCAAAGGCTCCTATGACAAAAATCATGCCAGCCGAGCAACGGAGTGCTCCCAAGGTAGCAGTCATGGAGGGGCAAGCGATGGGGAGCAATAATGCTTCCACTTCGAGGGAAACCTCCAGCACGCCAGGCCTAGATGGGATATTCCTAAACGAAAATTGGGAGTATGAACTACAAGCAGAAGCTTTAACTGATCGGTACACAGGACACACCTATCATGTGGGTTGGTTAGATGTTCTACAATCAACATCGGGTGCTACTAGCATAGATGAGCAACAACAGAAAGTCTGTGATGTCCTCCATAGGATTGTCGAGTTAGAAAGACAGAACACAGGGATCAACATGCCTTCAACAGGCCTAATGAGATTCTTGGATACGGGAAAGGCCAACCAACCAACCCTATCACAAATGGAGACTCCCTCAGTGAGCCCCATTGATCCTCCATATGTTGTTTCGCCAGGGGCCTCAGTACAATCTGAGCCCACAAGTGGCAGCTTTACCTTCCAAGATCTAGCTCATCTTTCTCTTAATGACACTACGGCTACCATGCATATCCCAATGGTGAGCATGACAAGAAATACACCATGGAGTTCATTTGTTAATACTGCGCCGATGCCTAGTAGCACAGCGCCCCCAACTATACCTACATGTATGTATCAATCATGTGCACCTGTCGTACCTCAGCCTCATGTAGCTCCTACACCTCCGATTATTCCAAGAGATTACAATCCACAATGGAATTATCCAAGCTCTTATACAAGTGGAGCCATGCCATTTAATAATAACATGCCATATTAGGCACCCCCTATGCCTAGGGCCACGCCTGTAAACTTTGGACCACCGTCTGGTACACCACCATACGAAATATGGGACCCAAGAGCCGCGCGTATGCCAAGGCCAAGGCCAACTCCCATCTCACATGTGGTTCCACGAGCACATACACCCATTATACCTGCTCAAATAGGAGATTTGGCAGCATTTGCTCAAACTATCGGTCGCTCTATTGTGGAAAACATGCGTAGTGCACCTGATAGAGAGCCTAGGAGCAAGGCAGTTCAAGTAGCTAAGCTCACACAGAAATTCAGTGGAGACGGAGATGCTAGAAAGCATATGGAAGTCTTTGAACATTTGTGCGATTCCTTGGAAGAGCACAATGAGCTACATAAGTGTAAGGCTTTGAGTTTGACCCTAAGCGGAAAGGCTGGAGATTGGTATAGAACCTTAAGAGTAGAAGAGAAAATGATCTACTCTACTCTTAGGAGACTATTCTTAAAAGAATACATACGAGAAGGAGTACTTTGGGGTGTAGCCTCTCAGCTCCAGAAAGCCCAACGAGAAGAAGGTGAATCCGTGAGAGACTTCATTAGTCGCCTAAAGAATTTGAATTCTCGATGCAATCCAAACGAGCGATTCAACAACAACCAATTGCTCGATAGATTCATTAGGGGACTACGACATGAAAGTATCTATAATGGCCTAGTCATTAGAGGTATCACTACTTGGGAAGCAGTCACCATGAATGCAATCCAATTGGAGGATAATTTAATGATTGCAGGAGAAAGAGTGTCTGCCAAGCCAAAGTCTAGTAGCTCGCAAGCATCAGGGCATGAGCTAATGAAGATAAAGCCAATCGTGAAAGAGCAAATGATATCTAAGATGACTTTGGCAGATCTCACCAAGGCCATCCAAGAAAGCCTTAGGGGTAATCGTGCTCCACAAAACACTCATATGTATCCAAGAAGGGAGCAACAATGGTGCTCAATTTTCTTGGGCCCACATACTACGAGTGAATGCCCTACTTTCAGAGTAAAGTTTAACGGGACTTGTAACGCGTGTGGTAGGTATGGCCATCTAGCAAAGGATTTCCTAATGCTTAAACGCATCATGGAAAATAGACCGCCTATAGCTTGGACAGACTCACCTCGAGTTCTTGCATTGATGCCTACCCCACCCATGGAGCAACAGTTGCCATTACAGCACATGGTCCCTAGAACCCAAAATGTGGTCCAAACCACGCCGTTGCCACCTCCAGTGCTAGGACCGCAACCCCCTCATCCAAGAGTTACACCTATGAACCAAATAGGTTGCGAGTCATCTAGTACTTATGTAGATTGCCAAGAGTACATAGACCCTAGTCTCACCTATGGAGTCGACATGCTTGAGGAGTGTCCCATGTACTATATGGAAGACCATTGGGGACAAATCAAACCGGTATATCAAGATACTGCGCTAGCAGCAAGAGGCCAAAACATTAATAGTTTTTCCCGGAGACCACCTCTTCAGTGCTACGAATGTGGTGGACCACATCGAGTAGCTGAGTGCCCCATTAGAATGCAAAAGAATGCCGCACTACTGCAAACAAGTCAAGGGAGTGCATTGGCAATGCCAATACTCACTTGTAATCGTTGTGGCATAGATCATTTGATCGCACAATGTCCTAACAATCCAAACTGTTAACCCTCGTGGCTCACGGACACCCTATTGCCTACGACGGACACCGTAACCGTATTATTTATTTAAGTAGAGTCAGGCACCGGGCTTGTCGGTCCAATAGGGAAAGGTAGAGTGATCGCCGATGAGAGGTGCACTCTAACACGAACATGCTAGGGTTAGTTGGCTAAGCATGGGCATCCACGTGTGAATGGGGTGAGCTCACATAAAAGCCAATTAAACCTAAAATTGAGTCATTCTCTCATTGTGCAATAGAAGCTGCTCTTGCTCCATCTCCACCTTCTCCTTCACCATCTCCTTGTGTGTGTGTGTGTGAGAGAGAGAGAGAGAGTGTGTGTGAGAGTGTGTGTGTGATCGAGCGTTGCGGCGGCACGACGACGGCGAGGCGGTTGAGCGCGGCATAGCGGCATCTCCCTCTTCTTCGCGGCGCGGGAATCCTTCATTCGCAACTACGCAGGAAGGTGAGTGACACACCGTTCTTCCTTGTGAGCTTGTCTATTGTATGACTGTGTGCTAGGAGCCTTTGTGGCTCGCACACGGCGCGTAGCAAGTCCCTAGCCTTGACATTTTTGGCGCCGCTGCCGAGGAGCTACTGCGCCTGAAGCTCCAATGGTGACCTGTAAATTGTATTGAAGCTATTTTTTATGTAGGAAAGGCGCGGCTTAAGTTTGATTATTGTTGTTATGCAAAAATAGTAGAGAAAGACAGAATGTTGTTGACTGCATTCAAGTTTTCTGTGTTCTGTTAAGCTCTGTTTTGCTAGTTCTATTAATCTCAAATTTCAGCTTACACAGTTAGCATTTCTTGCGTTTCTGCGTTTTCTGCATTTTCTGGTTTGCACTGCACAATTCTGTCAAGTTTCAATTTCTGCATTTTCTGTGTTTTTTAGTTTGTGCACAGTTAGGCGCACAGTTAGTTAATTAAGCAGGTTAGTAATTAGGTGAACCACTGATTAGCAGGTCAGTAGGTAGGTGGGACAGTAAATAGTTAGGTGAGGTCAACGCGCACCAAAACGCGTACCAAATAATATCCCCAAAAAGAAAAAAACGGGGAGGTTAGATTTTCGAAAATAAAAAACGTGAGTTATAAAAACGGACGGGTTGGTTAGATTTTCGAAAATAAAAAACGTGAGTTATAAAAATAACGGGGAGGTTAGATTTTCGAAAATAAAAAACATGAGTTATAAAAACGGACGGGTTGGTTTGTATAAAAGTTAGATCGGGATCGGGATCATTTCCCCAAGCCCAAGCCCCCAGGCCTCAGTCCTCATTCTTATGATATATACTAGACTCACTCTTATATATATACCCTACCCCTCAAGAGGGAATGAGAGCATGTGGGACAAGTCCTCCACTCTCCTCCCTTCTCTTCCCACTTGCACCCTTAGACTTGCTATTTGGAGCCTAGTTCCCCAGCTAGGAAAAGACTCTTTCGGGCTTTTCTGGAGCAAAATAGAACCAAACGGTGGGCTGTAAAGCACAGCGCGTCCCTCCTAGTGATACGCTCGTTTCGAGCTATCACACAGCCCATTCCACGACACGCTCTAAAAAATCTAGCAAAAGAAACAAGCAAAAAACTAGTCACAAGGCCTCCTAGAGCAGCTTTTTGACACCTTAGGGTATCAAAAGCACATGCACTTACGCTCTGGGCGGGTGCTAGAACACGAGCATATTGAGGGTGCCTCTATTCATACAGACACCCATTACCCATCCACGATAGGCTCTAGACCCTCAGCAGGGACACAAGGTAGCACCACCCAAGACCCTAAAATAGCCGCTAGTGATTCCTCCTCCGACTCAGAAATCATGGAAGCATACCCTACCCAAAACACTGAGAGAGAAGGCCATGCACCTCCCGAAGCTCCACAGCCTAGTACTAGTATGTTTAGCCGTTTCATGGAAACATTAGGTAGAGCTACTCGCTCGGAACCTGATGCAAATGAAGCACACGAAGGGGGTGGGGAAGTGGACTCTCCTTTCACATTGCACGTGGACCCCACACCCCCAAAGAGTGTCCATGTGGATATCCTGCCAACTTCTTACCAAGAAGGCCCTGTTGAGCTGCCTCCTTCAGAAGTTCCCTCTAGAGTACCGTTGGTGACAAGTAAAACCACGGGGAGCAACATTACTTCTACCTCACAAGAAACCGGTAACACGTCGACTCTAGAAGGATTGTTCATTAATGATCATTGGACATACGACCTCCACACTGAGGTGTTGATGGATATATCCTTAGGGGAACGCAACAAACTACATAAGTGCAATGCCTTAAGCTTGACATTAAGTGGGAAAGCTGGAGATTGGTATAGAACCCTAAGGGTGGACGAGAAAACAATCTACACTACCCTTCGAAGGTTGTTTCTAAAGGAGTACATACGAGAAGGTGTGCTTTGGGGTGTAGCATCTCAGCTACAGAAGGCCGAACGTAAGGAAGGAGAGTCAGTAAGGGACTTCATTAGTCATCTAAAGCACTTAAACTCTCGCTGCCCTGTAAATGAGCGCTTCAACAATAACCAACTGCTTGATCGATTCATTCGAGGGTTGAGGAATGAAGGAATCTATAATGGACTAGTGATTAGAGGTATCACAACCTGGGAAGATGTCACTGCCAATGCAATCCAATTAGAGGACAACTTGATGATAGCAGGCATGAGGGTGTCTACTAACACGAGATCCACTAGCTCACAAGCCATTGAGTATGAACCCATGACTGCAAAGCCCATTGCCAATGAGCCAAAGGTATTTGAGACATTCTTGACAGACCTCACCAAGGCAATCCAAGAGTCTCTTAAGGATAATCGACCCCCTCAAAATAGTCACATGTATCCAAGAAGGGAGCAACAATGGTGTTCCATTTGCTTGGGTCCACATAGCACTAGTGAGTGCCCTATGTTTAGAGTAGAATTTAATGGGACTTGCAACGCATGTGGTAGGTATGGTCACCAAGCTAAGGATTTTTTAATGATCAAACATATAATGGCAAATAGACCACCTGTAGCCTGGATGGATGCGCCTCGAGCTCCTGTATTGATGCCTGCTCCACCTGTTGAGCAACTACCGCAACACATGGTCCCTAGATCTCAAAATGTTGTACAAGCTACACCGCTACCACCTCCTGTGCTAGGACCACAGCCCCCACATCCAAGAGTCGCCCCTATGAACCAAGTGGGTTGCGATCCATCAAATGCTTATGCAGATGGCTGTGAGGAGGAAATAGACACTAGTATTGCCTACGGACTTGATACATTGGAAGAGTGTCCTATATACTACATGGAAGATTGTTGGGGGCAAGTCAAGCCGGTTTATCAAGCTGCTACTCTCGCATCCAGAGGTCAAAATATCAACACCGAGGCTAGGAGGCCACCTTTTCAATGCTACGAGTGTGGTGGACCACATCGGGCAGCGGAGTGCCCTATTAGGCTGCAAAAGAATGCTGCACAGATGCAAATGAATCAAGGGAGCACGTCTGCAATGCCAATACTCACATGTAATCGTTGTGGCATAGATCACTTGATTTCCCAATGCCCCTATAACCCAAATGCGCCTAAAATCACACCCCTAAATTTGGTCGAAATTGCTAGTGTGACATCGCCAATACCACCCGTCGCACCCGCTTATGCGATTACACGGTCCATGCTTCAAGGTCCAAGCCATATCCTCGAAGAGAGAGATACCGTGTCAGTTATCCAAGCAAAGAAAAAGAAGACACGAAGGAAGAGGTCGCAGAATACGGGAAATTCAAAGCCAAGCTCCAAAACAAACATAGGAATAGGAGATGACCCCGTGTATATGAATGACCTCGAGGATGATTCAGATTCAGTCGAGACAATGGAGACTAGAACCAATACCACAAAGGGAAAGACCAACAAAGAAAACTGTAACATGGAACCAAATGAAAACCGAATAAGAGAAAACCATAAAGAGCCTCTGAAAACACCACAAGTGTTTCCAAATCCAATCCAAGACCCCCAAGATAAACCGCAGGGGCAAAAAGGGAAGAATCGTAAAAAGAAGATTGGGACGTACCCAAACCCAGTAGACGAGATTGAGCAGGTGAAACATCTAAGAGGTTTAGTGGAGGAGACTCAAAGGAAACTAGAACCAGAACCCATGCATGTCAAAATTCATGACACAGTGTTTCCCCGGCAAGTTCATCCACCCCACATGAACCATAGACCGTTAGCCATATCTAGTATCATCCAAGAAGGGAGTGAGGACGGGACATCAGAAAGTGAGCATACACCCTTCTTGTTGGAAAGGATGTTTAACGAAGGAATACCTGATCCCATTGAGGAATATGAGATTCCATCCTCACCAGTTCCTAGTCAAGGACCTACACCCTGCAAAATGCCAATGAATGTTGCCAAACTAGTGGACTTCATGTCTTCTGAGGTCCGAACCACGATCATAGCAAAGCTGTATGGAGATCCTGAGTTATTCCTTGCACTTCGAGCATTCCTTAACGGAGAGCTACGAACGGGATTACCGCAGTTTGCGCAACCAAATAGGCCTGACTCGATTATGATTGATGAGGAAAATCATGTGCAATCACTTGACTTAGATGGACACGAGTCTGTGATCGAGGTACCCATTAACGAATTAGGGCAGTATTTTGAAGGCGACGAGTCTAATGCGACCCTACCCATCACTACCAAGGGATTAACTATAAAGGGAATTCTTGATGGTGGTGCGGGAGTTAGCATCGTTACAAAAGATTGTTGGGAATCCATGGGAAAACCCCGCCTCAGTGTTACTAATATTGTGGTAAAGATGGCAAATGGTACCATAGCCAAACCTATGGGGATGCTCAAGGATCTTCGGATCAAAGTTCTAGGACACAAGGTACGACATACGTTCATTGTAATGGATTTCTATAAACACCTTATGTCATATGAAATGATTTTAGGACGACCATTCATGAGGGAAGCACAAATGGTTCATGATTGGTCTAAAAATCATGTCTATTTGCAATTCCAAGACTCTATCCTTAGAGTGGATTTGGTGACTGGTAAGGTACACCCCTTAGGGAGTAAAACCATTATTGATCATCGCTCTGACACCACAGTTCACTCGGCCCCACTACAATATTGTTACACTTGTAAGAAGGATACATACATTGGCCAAGATTCTCCTTACATGGATGTGTTACCGGGTATGACGGAATCAGACAACGTAGACTCGGTACACCTAGCTGCAACCATAGATACCTAGGGAAATAGAGGAACCACTTGGGTCACACCAGAGGGGGAAGAGGTACCACAAATTGCACCTCTGAACATGATAAGTGCCATACATGCATCTTCTAAGTGCAAGGCAATTGTGGACCAATCTGACAGTGACACCGATAGCTCAATAGAAGACTTTAACCAACACGACTCAGACACTGACTTCCAGAGTGAAACGGATTCTGAATCTCATGAATTAAAGAGTGGAGCAAGTTCAGAGTCAAAACATTCGGAAGGACCGAGCACATCAACCCATGATAGCTCCTCCCAGAGTGAAGAGGACACCAACGAGGACTCCTTTAGTGAGCCAGATCTAAATGCAAATCAAAAGCAGGTCTCAAATAAGAAAAAGAAAAACTTTAAGAGGCGTCGATATCGAGCCAATGTACGTGCTAGGATAAAAAAGAAGAGATCCTCAGCAGAATGGCTCAGTTATATAGGAGCATGTGATGCTCATCGAAAATTGGTAGACGATTGGGGTGAATATCTCCAAAATGTTATGTGGTGTAGACCACGACCCCATGAAATAGCCCAATTAGAGATCATAGACAAGCCAAAGTTGAGCCGCACTGCAAGGAGGCGTCAAAACCAAGAGTTAGCTCGACAACACAAGAAAGCAGAAATGGAAGCACAAACCAAAGCACAACCAGAATCCACAGACTTGCATCCTGCACCAGAACATTTCAAATCTTACACCACAGGGGAAGCAAAGGTTGTGTACACAAAAGCCCAAAGAATACCTATCGATGGGAATAATGGAATCTATGATGGTCCGGTAATAGTTAAAGAAATATAATTAGCTGACCCCGATGAAGAATCAAAACCTGTTTTTATTGCCCAAGACCTCACAGAAGTTGAAGAGGCGGTCCTCAAAGAGCTTCTCAAGGAATTCAAGGACATATTCGCTTGGACATACCATGATATGAAAGGTGTACGTTCCACCTTCTGTGGTCCAACATACAATCCCTATGATTAGCACTGCGAAGCCCGTACAACAAAGACCCTACCCGATGAATCCTAAGTACGCAAAGATCATTCAAGAAGAACTAGAAAAGCTTATCAAATGTGGGTTCATATATCCTATTGAACACTCTGAATGGGTGTCTCCAATAGTTATCGTGCCAAAAAAGAACGGGAAACTCAGGGTGTGCGTGGACCTCAAAAAAGTTAATGCAGCTACTAGAAGAGACCATTACCCCCTACCATATTCCGAACATGTACTCGAAAGAGTTGCAGGCAAGGAAGCTTATAGCTTTCTAGATGGGTACTCAGGCTACAACCAAATCACGATAGCGCTAGAGGACCAAGCTAAAACTGCCTTCATCACGGAATTTGGCGTGTTTGCATTTCGTGTGATGGCTTTTGGTTTAACAAATGCCCCTGCTACATTCCAAGGATTAATAAACACTGCTTTTAAAGAATATTTGAGAGAGTTTTGTGAAGCTTTCTTAGACGACCTTTGTGTTTACTCTTCTTGGAAAGAACATCTATCATGTTTGCGGAAGGTGTTTGAAAAGTGTAGGTTATATCGTATCTCATTGAACCCGTTCAAATGCCAATTTTGGGTCAAGCATGGAGTTATTTTAGGGCATATAGTATCTAAGAATGGTATCTCAACCGATGAGAGCAAAATTAAAGTGATTCTAGAGTTACCACCACCAACCAATTACAAGGGAGTTCAAAGGTTCATGGGACACGTGGGTTATTATCGACGGTTTATTTTATTTTTCGCTGAGATAGCATGTCCTTTGTACAAGCTTCTCATTGAATTTAAATGGACTGAAGAGTGTGACCAGGTCTATGAACAATTGAAGAAAACACTAGCAAGTGCTCCGATTTTAAGGACACCTAACTGGGATGTCATTTTCCATGTGCATATTGATGCATCAAACTTTGCTATTGGGTGTGTTCTCACTCAACCAGGAGAACATAAATTGGACTATCCCATTAGCTTTGCAAGCCGTCAATTGAACGATGCTGAAAGGAACTACACCACTACAGAGTGAGAAGGTTTGGCAATGGTTTATGCAGTAAAGAAATTTCGCTACTACCTTCTGGCAAACAAGTTTGTATTTTATGTGGATCATCAAGCGTTGCTGTATCTGGTAAACAAGCCATGCTCCACAGGAAGAATCACACGATGGTTGTTAATTCTTCTAGAGTTTGATTTCACGATTGTAGTGAGACCCGGTAAAAGGCATGTCATGGCTGATCATTTGTCTCGCATACCCAATGGTGAAGCCCCTACAGGAGTTGATGATGAATTACCCGATACTTCCCTATTCATAGTTGAGACTATGCCTGAATGGAGTGAGAACATTGTTAACTTTTTAGTTAATGGTTTTCCACCCAAGGAACTTCGTAAGGATATCACTCGAAGGCTAGTAAAAGAATGTGAACCTTATTGTTTGATTGCCGGAACTCTGTATAGACTAGGCAAGGACGATATTCTTAGGCCTTGTGCCCGCGAGGATGAATATTTGTATATCTTGCAAGAAGCACATATGGGCATAGCAGGAGGAAATTTTTCAGGAGACTTGAGTGCTAGAAAGGTGCTGCAATCAGGCTATTGGTGGCCAACTTTATTTAAGGATGCATCACTTTTTACAAAAGGGTGTGATGAGTGCCAACGTTACAAGACCACAGCGCAAAGACAGAATGCCCTTACATCCTATTAAAGTAACCCAACCATTTGAAAAATGGGGCTTAGACTTTGTAGGTCCAATTAGTCCCGCAGCTCGCAACACTCAATCTCGATATATTCTAGTTGCTACGGACTATGTAACAAAGTGGGCTGAAGCTAAGGCTTCACAAAAAGCTGACGCGAGGACAACAGCTAAGTTTCTTTTTGAGAACATTATCACAAGATTTGGTTTCCCTTTTGAAATTGTTAGTGATAATGGTACCCATTTTATAAATGAGGTAGTAAGAGAGCTTACCACGACCTTTATGATATCCCACCATAAGTCTACACCTTATTACCCGCAAGCTAATGGACAAGCCGAGAGCACCAACAAGACTCTAATCTCTATTTTAACCAAGACGGTAGAAGCTCATCGCACTGATTGGGATTTGAAGTTGACATCTGCTCTATGGGCTTATCGTACTGCTTAAAAGTGGCTATTAATTGTACGCCATTCAAAATGGTATACGGCCAAGAAGCGGTTATGCCTTGGGAGTTTGTCATTCCTAGTCTTAGGGTAGCTTTGCAAGAAGGATGGAATGGTAACCCCTTAACCGAGCGTTTGTATATCTTAGAAAAACTAGACGAAGAGAGACATTTGGCTGTGCAAAATGCTCTTGTGGAAAAGGATAGGAGAAAGAAGTGGTTTGATCGCCATGTGAAGGACAAGGACATCAAAGTTGGTGATAAAGTCCTTATGTATGGAGTACATAAAGAGAAGAAAAAGTTGAAATATGCTGGTAAAGGACCATATAGAGTATGTGAAATTACTCCACAAGGTACCCTTCGTGTGGAAACTCTTGATGGAGTTGAAACCATTGGATTCCTCAATGGGAGTAAATTCAAAAGATATTATGATCCTTTAAGCCAAGAAGAACTACGGGCCATTCATCAAAAGAAGGCCGCCAAAGCACAAAGCGAGTTAAACAAGATACAAGCTCAAGCTGAGGCTAAGGAGCGACAACAACGTATAAGACAAAAACGAGAGGCTAACCTTGGAGTCACAAATGCATTCCACGTGGAAATCGAAGAGGATTGGTTGGACTCTGACACACCTCTACGATACCCTATTGAGTTAAATAGTGCCTATGGAAAAGTGCTATATAACGCCTTATTGGACACGGGTGCTAAATATAATCTGCTATCCTATGGGGTGTGGTGTCAGTTAGGGAAGCCACCTCTATCTGAGAGTATTATCCAAGTCAAGGGTGTCAACAAGAAAAAACTACGGTTTTTGGAATCTGGCACACTTCTGTCAGTTATGACAATGGAATTGTAGCTCAAGACTTTTTGGTCATGCCTACTGGAACTATGGAGGGTAATATAAACCTAGGACGCACGTGGATGATAGCCACCAAATGCACTATTGATTGGGGGACTGGGGGTGTTACAACGCAAAAACCAACTCTTAGCCCTACCACTCAAGCCATAGTCCCTGAGATATTGCCTAAGGAAATAAAACCCAAGACATTGCATGTCCAGGAGGTTGAACCATACGTCCCCATAGCCCAACTCTCTAGAGCTTCAACTGATGTAGTTGAAAGAAAGCTTGAGACACACAAGAACCATCCTAATATAATAGAGAAAACATACAAGTGGGTCCCTAAAGCTTTTGTAGTGAGCATGGTTGATGCAAAAAAATGGAAACCTCGTAAGAACCGTCCCACTCACTCCAAGAAATGTAAAGAAACGTTGCGTTGGATTCCTAAACGACTATTGGAAGCCCAAGGATACTATGAAGGAAATGATCAAATCTGTCTGCCCAAACGTAAAGTGTACTCTTACCTGTCACCTGGCCCATGTAAACCCAATCCTGTGGCTCCAAAACAAATTGAAAATCGCGGAAAGGAAAAAATCATGGAATGTTACACACCCGCTCTAGAGCTAGTTTGGGTACCAAAGAAAGAACGATTTGTTCCACCTAGCTCAGGAACAGGGAAATCAAATGAAGCTTCTTGCTCTTCATGTAGTTCCTATACGCAAATAGAAGCTTCGACACAACCTCCACCTACCACTGTACATATCCATACAAGCACGAAAGAGTTTGCACCTCCCAGGGTAAGTTCACCACCTACAACAATGTTGCAAATAAAATCATGGGAGAGTACCTTACCACCCTTGCAACTAGATGAAACACATAATGCGGTCGAAAACTATTGGTTAAAGCCTTCACTCATAACAACTTGGAACAATTGGTTTCAAAAGGTGACGACCTCATTCCAAAAGGTATGATCTACCCAAGGAAGGGGGGAGTGTTTGCTAACATCAATCATTCACTCGCTCCCCTCTCAACCTTCCTCCCTGACCTCTCAATTCCAATCTTAGGGAATGTATATATATAGCCTTATACTCACAAAAAACAAAAATAGTAAAGAGCAAGAGCGATTAGCAACGAGAGAGCACCCTATCAGATCTTACATATAAGTCCAAATTCACCGTGTCAATTCAAGCAACACACAAAAACAACTCTTATGTTTTAAAGGCCTAACCAAATCTATCTGTATTGTCAGAAATGGCTACTTCACTAGAGGCATGCACTTCTATTTTTTATGAAAGGTACCCCTTGTCTTTTCCTCAAGTGTTCTACGTATGCTACCCTATACTTTCTTGCGAATGGGATTTGATAGAGAGCCTTTCATGTGAGAGAAATTTTGAGGAGTTAGAATGGCTGATACGTCTATGGCTAACTAGTGATCCCTACCCAGTAGCGAATGTGTCTCCAGTGGCACATGCTTATTCTTTTGCACAAGATGAGTATCCACGCATCGCGAGGTTCTTGATTAGCATGCTTGCACAAGAGGATGATGAAGAGGAACTAAAAAAGACCAAGGAAGACTATGGCCTCATGGACAATGATTTTATTTATCTAGATGATGAGGATAGAGGCCTAGCCTTAGGGTGGCCACCCGGTTTATATAATATCCTCTTTCCTTGATTCTAAAAGGGGTGACAGATAGGTAGGTTAGGGGTCTAGATTGTGTTTTGAGTTTGTTTTTCAGGAGTTTTAATTTTTCACACTGACATGCCTCCTAGAGGTATAGTGCCTGTTTTTGGATGTGTTAGGTAGGACTTATATGGATCTCCATCCACATGGCTAAGGACATCTGGTTCAACGAAATGAGCCACTCCATACCTCCAGGTGTACTACTTTCCATGATTCATGTTGGTGGATATGTGTAATTGCTAATAATGATTTTTCATGCTTTGTTTGAGTGCAATAGTTATGATTGTTATCTGCCATTATAGATGTATAAATTTGTCTTTTCTTAAGTTGATTGAACTCCAGTTTAATCTTATGGATGAGCCTGGAGATTAGGAGACCATGACTTTAGGTTAACTCATTTACTTGACCACTAGGCCTAGCTAATAAAATTATCCGAGTATTTGAGACCTTAGGAATGTTTTAGGCAGAGAAAGGCTTGCTCACTTAAACAACAAAAAACACTAGTGCGAATACCAAGGAAATGGAAGCAAAAAAAACATAAGTGCCACAAATGAAAAATCTTACGCTGGAAGAGAAATCCTGGCTTGAATTGGTACTTCACTCACATGTATTGTCTATGGTACTAGAGCCCTAGAGGTTCCCAATGTGGGCGCTTTTCCTTGAGAAGCAAAAAACCCTGGACATACAAAATAAGCACACACGTCACATGATTGTGACCCAAAGTAAAAAAGTATTAAAAAATATATATTAAAAAATAAAGAAAAATTAAAAGACTTCCATTGAGCTTACAGTTAACATTTCAAGCTTTTGTTTGCAGTTGTGAGAGCGAGTTGGTTAATCAAAGCTGAAAAGCATAATTAGGGAATCTTGCATTTAGATAATCTTCTTAGCTTAGCTAGTACTAGAGTAGTTGTTTTAACCTTAGTCATAGCTAACTAATTGATAGACTCACCCATAAGCTCAAAACTCTTGATTAATTAATTTACTCAAAGTGCAATTTATTTGTCCTTAATGGCAGTCTAACATTTCATAAATCTTGCATTTACTCATTTCCACATGTACTTTACATTCCCCTCATGATTTATGGCAATATAATACCGCTTGCTAAAACAGTGACTTTGCCTTGCAGATTCAAATCTAGATGCTCTACAACATGGACATACCAAGCTTCAACTCAATAGCTTCCGAGGACGGAATCTACATCAGGAAGGGGGGCAATGTTAACCCTCGTGGCTCACGGACACCCTATCGCTACGACGTACACCATAACCGTATTATTTATTTAAGTAGAGTCAGGCACCGGGCTTGTCGGTCCAATAGGGAAAGGTAGAGTGATCGCCGATGAGAGGCGCACTCTAACACGAACATGCTAGGGTTAGTTGGCTAAGCATGGACGCCCAAGTGTGAATGGGGTGAGCTCACATAAAATCCAATTAAACCTAAAATTGAGTCATTCTCTCATTGTGCAATAGAAGCTACTCTTGCTCCATCTCCACCTTCTCCTTCACCATCTCCTTGTGTGTGTGCGTGAGAGAGAGAGAGAGAGAGAGAGAGAGAGTGTGTGTGAGAGTGTGTGTGCGATCGAGCGTTGCGGCGGCACGATGGCGGCGAGGCGGTTGAGCGCGGCGTAGCGGCGTCTCCCTCCTCTTTGCGGCGCGGGAATCCTTCATTCGCAACTACGCAGGAAGGTGAGTGACACACCGTTCTTCCTTGTGAGCTTGTCTGTTGTATGACTGTGTGCTAGGAGCCTTTGTGGCTCGCACACGGCGCGTAGCAAGTCCCTAGCCTTGACACAAACGCGCCGAAAATCACACCATTGAACATAATAGAGATTGTTGATGGGACACCACCAACTATAAACATAGCACCAGTGAATGCACTCACACGATCGATGCTCCAAAAGCAAAATTACATCCTCGAAGGGAGAGATGCTGCATCCATTGGCCGAGCGAGAAAGAAGAAAACACGAATAAAGAAATCCCTTAATGCTTCTAGCTCAAAACCTAGTTCCGAGGCTAATATAGGGACAGGAGAGGATCCCGTGTATATGAATGACCCTGAGGATGACTCAGATTCGATAGAGACCACGGAGACCAAAACTGTTACTACAAAGGAAAAAGCCAGTGAGGAAGATCACGAGAGGGACTTACGACGAACACCAAAAGAGTATTCAAAGTTAAACCACCCACTTGCGAACCCCCAAGATAAGCCACGAGAGACAAAAAATGAGGATTGCAAGAGAAATATTGGAACCTATCCAAACCCAACAGTGGAAATTGAACGAGTCCAACAACTGAGGGGTTTGGTGGAAGAAACTCAACGAACATTAGAACCTAAACCCAAACATATCCAGATGTCTGACACAGTGTTTCCCACACAAGTTCAACCTCACAAGAACTACAGGCCGTTAGCTATACCCAGTATCATTCGGGAAGAGAGTGAGGGTAGGACATCTGAAAGTGGACACACACCTTTCCTACTAGAGAGAATGTTTGGTGAGGGAATGCCCGACCCCCTTGAAGAAGTGGAGATTCCATCTTCACCATTCTCTTGTCAGGGTCCTACGTCCCACAAGATGCCATTAAATGTTTCCAAATTGATGGATTTCATGTCTTCAGAAGTTAGAACCACCATCATGTCCAAACTATATAAAGACCCCGAGCTAGTCTCAGCTCTTCGAGCCTTCCTCAATGGAGAATTACAGGCCGGATTACCACAGTTTGCACATATGAATAAACCTGACTCGGTAATGAATGATGAGGAACATTTAGCACCACCATCTGACCTAGCGGGACATGAATCTGTAATTGAAGTACCCGTTAACAAGTTGGGGCAATACTTTGAAGGTGATGAATCTAATGCTACTCTACTAATCACTACTAAAGGATTAACTGTAAAGGGGGTCCTTGACGGTGGTGTGGGAGTCAGCATGGTGACAAAGAGTTGTTGGGAGTCTATGGGGCGACCTCACCTTGAAGCCAGAAGCGTAGTGGTAAAAATGGCTAATGGATCTATTGTTATTCCTATTGGAATGCTAAAGGATCTCAGAATCAAGGTCTCGGACACAAGGTAAGGCAGACTTTCATTGTTATGGATTTTTCCAAGCATCCTATGTCATTTGAGATGATCTTAGGGCGTCCATTCATGAGGGAAGGAAAAATGGTGCATGACTGGTCCAAGAACCACGTCTACTTACAGTTCCAAGACTCTGTCATTCGAGTTGATCTTTTAAGTGGTCGAACGCATCCTCTAGGAAATAAATCCATCATTGATAATCGATCAGACACAACAATTCACTCAGCTCCATTACAATATTGTTACACGTGTAACGAAGACACGGATATTGGGGAGAACTCTCCTTATATGGATATCCTACCCGGAATGGCTGAGTCAGACAATGTCGATTGGGTGCACCTAGCGGCAACTATATATACATGGGGAGCTAGAGGAACAACCTGGGTAACACCAGATGGGGAAGAGATACCACACATTGCACCAGTAAACATGTTAGGTGTAGCGCATGTAACATCCGATGATAAGAAAGAGGCACACCTACCTGAGAGTGAAACCGATGATTCCTCAAAGGCTTCAGGCCAATACACATCAGAAACGGAATCTCAGGGAGAAATGGATTCAGAACCTGAGGAAACATCGAGTGAACCAAGTATAGAAACTGAACACTCAAAGCCTAGTCCGACCATCTATGGTAATTTATATGAGAGTGAAGAAGATACAAGCGAAGACCTATCAGATAGGAGAAAGGAGTGGTTCGATAGCCATTTAAAGGATAAAGACATCAAGGTTGGTGATAAAGTTCTTATGTACGGGGTACGTAATGAAAAGAAGAAATTGAAATACGCTGGTAAGGGACCATATCGAGTGTGTGAAATTACCCCGCAAGGTACCATTCATGTGGAGACTCTAGATGGAGTTGAAACCATTGGATTCCTTAATGGGAGTAAATTCAAAAGATATTATGATCCTCTAAGCCAGGAAGAGTTGCAAGCCATCCATCAAAAGAAGGCTGCCAAGGAACAAGCAGAGCTTTAAAAAATCCAAGCAAGAGTTGAGGCTCGAGAACGACAACAACGTCTTAGACGCCAACGAGAGGCTAATATGGGAATCACGCAAGAATTTTTCGAGGACACAGATGACGACTCATTAGAATCTGAGCCACCCCTACGATACCCAATTGAGCTAAATAGCCCCTATGGGAAAGTACTATACAATGCCTTATTAGATACGAGAGCTAAACACAATTTGTTATCCTATGGAGTTTGGTGTCAATTAGGGAAACCGACCCTATCCCCGAGTACGATGCAAGTCAAGGGCATTAATAAAAAGAAAACTGCTATTCTTGGAGTCCTTCAGACCCTGTTGTCTATGACAATGGAAGCATAGTGCCGAGGTTTCTAGTCATGCCCGCGGGAGCTATGGAAGGCAACGTAAACCTGGGACGCACATGGATGTTGGCAACCAAATGCACTATTGATTGGGATACTGGTAGTATCACGATGCGACCACCGACTCTTACCCCTATCATTCAAGCAAAGTCACCTACGTTGCAAACTCTGAAGGATAGCCAACATTCACAAGCCAAGGTGGTTAAATCGTCTTTGCCGGCTACCCATGAACCTAGCACTTCAACACTTGCAGTTGCAGCAAGCAGTAATATTGCAAATACTCAACCTGCACGACCTAAGAGTACATATCAATGGGTCCCCAAGGCCTTACTTCCAACTACCTCAACCCTCCCATCCATTCCAAGAAAAAATTTCCCCGAAAAACCAAGAGCGCGCCCTAGGAGAGTCAAGACCAAATCACGATGGATTCCAAAACAACTATTAGAAGCCCAAGGCTACTATGATGGAAATGAGAAAATTTGGGTACCTAAACGTAAAACGTGTCCTTTCCTATCGACAACAAACCCATATGAGTCAAACAGTGTAACGCTAAAGCCAATGGCAGACCGTGGGAAGGGAAAGATCATAGAATGCTACACACCTAGTCCAGAGCTAGTTTGGGCTCCAAGGCAAAACCAATTTATTCCACCTAGCTCAGGAAGGGGGGAGTTCCCTGAAGCTTCTAGCTCCTCATGTAATTCATCCATAGAGGTAAAAGCTTCTACACAGCCTCCATCTATAGTAGTGGACCTCCATGAAGCTACAAAAGAATCCACACCTCCCAGTGTTCAAGAATCACCTGATGAACCACTTCAAGTTCGATCCTGGGAAAGTACCTTACCACCCTTGCAACTTGACAAGGCACCTAGGATAATAGAAAACTACTGGCAAAAATCCTCACCTATTACCAACTGGAACAATTGGTTTCAAAGGGTGACAAGCTCATTTCAAATGGTATGATCTACCCAAGGAAGGGGGGAGTGTTTGCTGACAGTCATCATTCATTTGTTTCCCTCTCAGCCTTTTTCCCTGACCTCTCAATCACCAATCTTAGGGAATGTACATATAA
Source organism: Adiantum capillus-veneris (assembly GCF_014529385.1). Classification (NCBI taxonomy): domain Eukaryota; kingdom Viridiplantae; phylum Streptophyta; class Polypodiopsida; order Polypodiales; family Pteridaceae; genus Adiantum; species Adiantum capillus-veneris. The sequence goes on along the minus strand of NC_140956.1, from coordinate 97,074,209 downwards.
AGCTTTATACTCACAAAAAACAAAAAAATAAAGAGCAAGAGCAATTAGCAAACGAGTATGCACAATAAAAGTCAAAACATTGACCCAGACCTACACATTTACATCCGGTACACTGAAACAGAAACCTATGTCATGAAACACCTTTGATTTTCATCACTTGAGTGATGGAGGGTAGGTAAGATTAGTACGATAGGAGTGTTTCTGTTTTAGAGTTGAGTGATTAGCAAAGTTCTCTTTTCCCACTGATGTGCCTCCTAGAGGTATTGTTTGTGTTCATAGTGTGTACAGGAACGTGTTGCTGTGGTTAGGATTTGGACCTTCATGGAATCTTTATCTCGCTTCACTCTTCAAATCAAGCGTGACCATCGACACAAACAGGTGTTTCTTGTCCATTAGCATTGCCCCTTATCTTTTTTGCATCCATGTTTGTCTGCTTTAATTGTGATTGGTAGCATAATATTCAATGCATTTGCTTAGTATCAAACATTTAATTCAATGTAATCTTTTGTCATAATCAGTTGTCTAGGTTTAAAACTCAAGCAGTCCGACTAAGCTAAATTGACCAAGTTAGGTGTTAGAGATCTCCTCTTAATACCATGGGGAATGCCTTCCTAATAATCAATGGTTACTTAAGTTCTTAATCCGATTTAGGCAGCATTGTGTGAAATGTACTAGGGATTTCTAGTGGGCTTGACCCTATTGACCTTTAGCTTAAGTATTATAAAGGGAGTTTACTAGTGTGATGAGCCTGGGGAGGTGTATCAGTGTTATATGACCCCCCAAAGTTACAAAATTAAAATGTTGAAAATTAACAAACAAAAAATCAAAGTGCCACACTGTAAAATCTTAAGCTGGAAGAGAAATCTCAGCTTGATTTGGTACTTCACTCACATGTATTGCCTATGGTACTAGAGCCCTAGAGGTTCCCAATATGGGTGCTTTTTCTTGAAAAGAAAAAAACCCAAGGCATACAAAATAAGCACACACATCAAAATTGAATCACTATGAAAAGAATTTGGGGGGTCAAAGAAAAAGTAATCAGTCAGGCGATGATTTCATGAGAAATTCCTTTTATGATAGCTTAACTACAAGGTCTTCTAGATATAGCCTCTAGTCAGTCCTCGAACATGAATACTTGGCTCTCGCGATTAAACAACTTAATTGACCACAGAAAATTAAGAAGCTTACCCATGGTATTAATATTCGATCTCTAGTGCCTTTGGACCGTCAAATTAGCGACCCCAGACTTGTTTAATTTTTTACCTTTACACGTGTTTATGCATTTGATTACATTGCAATTTAATGTTCATTGCTGACAAATTGTTTGAAATTCTTTTACCAATCAATTTGTCTACCTAAAACTGCATATGCTTTTTACTCACTTATGAGAATGCAATTACTGTGCCAATGTTGTTTGATTTTGCAGTGACTGAAGAAGGCTAAGGACATTCATCTCAAATGCTCTTCCACCTCGACGAACGAGCTTCAACTCAATAGCTTCCGAGGACAGAATCTACATCAGGAAGGGGGGCATGTTAACCCTCACGGCTCACGGGCATTCCATCACCTACGATGGACGTGTATTATGTATTTGGTAGAGTCAGGTACCGGGCTTGTCGGACCAATAGGAAAAGGGTAAGAGTGATCGCCGATGAGAGGCGCACTCTAACAGGGACATTCAAGGGATTAGTTGGCTAAGCATGGGTGCCCAAGTGTGAATGGGGTGAGCTCATATAAAAGCCAACTAAACCTAAAATTCACTCATTCTCTCATTTGTGAAATAGAAGAGTGCTCTTGCTCCATCTCCATCTCCATCTTCTTCTTCTTCAACTCCTCGTGTGTGGGTGTATGTGAGAGAGAGAGAGAGAGAGAGAGAGAGAGAGAGTGCGATCGAGCATTGCGGCGGCACGACGGCGGTGAAGCGGTTGAGCGCGACGTAGCGGCGTCTCCTTCTTCTTCGCGGCGAGGAATCCTCCACGGCAGGAGCATAGAGCGGTGAGTGACACACCATTGCCCTCTTTTGAGCTTACTAGTTAACCTAGTTGTGTGCTTGGAGCCGTCTATGGCTCGCACACAGTGTTAGGCAAGGCCCTTGCTTCGACAGTGCGGCAAGGAGCGCACACTTCTGAAGGCCCGCATGTCTCATTCCCTGGATAAAGATCGGCATCAGTCGTGCTTGCGTAGGTAATTCCGCTCTCGGACAGAGCTTAACATATCTCTTGAGCCGTAATGATGCTTTACGTACTGATTCATCCTCTTTCTGTTTGAATCTATGGATTTGCGAGACCGTGTTGTGAACAATGCCTTTTGGCGAGAATTCTTCAATAAACTCCTCAAACAGCTCATCTAGGGTCTCAAAATCCCATTTTTCCACCGAGTCGAACCAAGTAGCTGCATCATCTTCTAGACTCAATCCAAATCCTGCAAACTGTGTCGCAAAATCTGAAACTTCCTCTGCTCTAATCACTCTTCTAAAAGCCGCTACGTGATCTCTCGGATCTTCATCTCCGGAGTATTTTCTGTTTACCCATTTCTGGACTTGGGATGGTCTAACTCGTCGATTGTCTACAAGTCTAACTAGAGACTCTCCCAATCCTTCTCTCGTTATTGCTCTTGAAGGGAATCCTGGTGGCTCTCTTCTTGGAATTCCTATAGGAATTCTCGTGTTTGGTGGAGGCATTTGTGGTCCTTCATTGACCAAATATCCACCGCTTTCTAGTACAGTCTGTGGATTTGTGCTTTCTACAACTCTGTATTCTCGTCCATACTTGTCGACAACTATAGATCTCCATTGACAATCGACTCCGTATGTGTAGACATATAAGAGCTTGTAATCCGTTATCTCTTCTAGGTATGGATCTGAGCACCTATAAAGATTGACCTCATTGTCGTCAATGTATCTATATAGTCCTTCACTCTCATGACCAATCATCCAAACTCTCTCAACAAGATGGGTCTTTATCAATTGCAAGTTTGGAAGATCCATTGTGGGAGGATATTCCTCTATCATCGCGCTCTCCAAGCTTGTGTAAGCTGCGTTTGAATCTAGGGTAGACATGATTTCTAGGCTTAAGAGCTTTTTCTTGGTTCAAGTAGACTTAGTCCACTGTGTTCAAGTGCTTTGGTTAGGAAAAAGTCGAAACTATGTCCAAAACCGCAACCGTTTCATCACAATTCTCGCAAATTGTCGCTTTCAGACACCCCTGACTTCCGGATGAATTTTGAGGCCTTAAACGATGTTTTTTTGTTTTCAAAATTGAGCTAAATGGTTTCCATAGGCATACATTTAGTTCAAGTTTTTCTCTAAGATATGTAGAGCCGCTCTCAAGCTACGTTTTGATATAAAAACTTTTCCGATCCGATACCGTTTGTGAAAGTTATGGCCAAAACAATGAAATGCAGTTTGGACTGGTCAAAATGAGTCCAAATTCAATTTTGAAAAAAGATTTGGGATCTGTGTGACACTGTGAACACTCCTGTATGGTCAAAAGTACAGTTGGACCCTAAAATTGGCCTAGAGACATCCTACGCGTAGGATGTCTATATGCTTAGAATTTAACAAAATTTGGTCCAGAGACTCCCCTTAAGTCCAACAACACAATGGTATGCTCAGATTTTAATTTGGACCTAAAAATGGCCTTGAGACATCCTACGCGTAGGATGTGTTTTTGCTCAGAATGACTTGAAATTTTCACCCTAGCTTCTCCTTGATGTGCTGATCACAGTGGTGTGCTCATAAGTTGGTTTGGAGTCCTAAATCAAGTTGGAGACATCCTACGCGTAGGATGTCTTTTTGCTCTGTTTCAGCTCAAACTTGCACTGTAGCTTCCCCTTGATGTGCTAAACTCACAACTATTTTTACTTTTTGATTCTGACACCTATAGGTTGGTCAAATGATCAAGAATCTGTTCCAAAAGCCTGATGTCTGTTTTGATGAATTCCTAAGTCAAATCAACTCCAAATTTGACTAGGAGGCTTGCTTAAGGCTATACAACACCCTGCTATGGTCACAATAGAATTTTGGTTTCAGAATTATGCAGTAGACATCCTACGCGTAGGATGTCTAACTTCTCAGAATTTCCCCAAATTTGAACCACAAACTCTCCTTATGGTGCTGATCACAGTGGTATGCTCAAAATTAAGTTTGGAGTGCAAAATCACACATATGACATCCTACGCGTAGGATGTCTTTTTGGCTTGTTTGACCCCAGACTTGTCCCACAGCTTCCCCTTGATGTCAGTAACCCAGTGGTATGCTTAGATTTGAGTTTGGATCTCAAAAGACCCAAATTTTAGCTGTTCTTTCCTTTTTCAGTCAAAAGTGTTAAAGTCCGCTTTGAACCCAATTTTCTCACCCAAATGAGGTGAAACCCCTTTCAGTCACTCAATACAACATTTAGAACATGCCTATGGAGTCATCCTATGGTTTGGTCTCAAAATTAGGCCTTGGACACAATTTGGGTAGGATGTCTGGCAATTCTCGTCTTTTGGCTTTGATCTGTAAAAATTTGGTCAAATTTCCACTTTCCAGGTGAAAATAGGGTAAAACCTACCTTCTAAACACACTGGTAACCTCAGATTTTCAAAAAAGTGCCCAGATCACCCTGTAGATATCCTACGCGTAGGATGTCTACTGCTAATTTTTTCAGACTGAAATGTCCTTGATGCTTCCTTATGCTCTCAGCAAGTGCAAGTATGCTTCACAATTACAAAAACATGCAAACATCACTCAATTTAAGCCTTTTCTAAAATTTTACGTTTTTTGACTCCGCCTTTTGGCTTTCGGTCAACAAAAGTAGGGAAAAACACCCAAGTCAATATGTTACTAGGATAAAACCTACCCTTTGAACCCACTGGTCAACTCAGAATTTCAAAATTTGGTCTCCAGAACCCACTTGAGACATCCTACGTGTACGATGTCTATGTTTACAGAATTGCAGGTTTTCTTCACAAAACCCTTGCAATTGCTCTTTTATATGCACAACATCAGTCAGTCATACAAAAATATCCACAAAAGCTTGTTTAATGCATTTTTACCCTCAAAAGCACACTTTTCCGTGATTTCAAATGCAACCAAGTACTTTAGCAAATAATTCAGTGATGAATAGCTCTAGATCAGAATCGGATCACTTACCTAAAGCTACTCCTACAAATCATATGGGGTTTTGCATCTATGAGTAGAAAAACGCTTCACTGCCACACACGGACTAGTAAACGCTTTTATCACCTCAGAAATCACTCGACCACCAACAACTACTCTAATCCACAGATCCTAACTAAACCTCTCTAGTCGCAGACCCTCGGCAAGACACACGCTTCCTGGCTATCCACTTGATCACGGAATATCCTCTTCCGGATCCACTTAAGAAAAATGCTTTCTTTAGCCGAAACTAAATCAAGCAACCATCACACGAGTGTTAGTAGGAAACCTACTTAGGTCCTTGTGTCCCCGGCAGCGGTGCCAATGTTGCACGGGAAGCTACTCACACACCCATGAAGTGCATGCAAACACTACCTAGATCAACATAATGTCAATGGAGGACACAGATGACACAATAGGCACACGGAGGAAATCTCTTTAGCTTATCAAGCTGAGACCATCCTACACATACAACACTCTGGAAGGCCAACTAAACCACAATCAAGAACCTCACTGCTCTCAACTACACCACCTAGCCACATACACACATACGGAAGGTAACTCACCTAATCATGTCAGATTCGTACGAAACTTAAGGAACAACATCCCCTCACTAGGATACACCTGTCCCTAAGCTTCTACACTCAAAAGCCTCACTCTAAACCCGTCTGCGGAAAACGCTTAGGATGACAGAGCAAAATTTTGAAAGTGCTCGAAACTGAAATTTATGAGTACCTATGTGTAGCTTATGTCGCCACGATTCTATAGACTACTAGCACGCAGAAAACAGACATCGTTTGATACACTTAAGACCACAAATAGCTCGTAGATGCATCGGCGTGTGCGCTTCGTCTCGCGTGGAATGCTTGGCGTCGTCGCGTAGCTCTCCTCGAGCCTACAGCAATGGTGCAGTCGGATCTCCAATGCGTTGAGCGAGCCGTGCGTAGCGAGAGGATGAAGCTCACGCTCACTCTCTTTCTCTCTCACACACGGTAGACGACAGTGCTAAGTTTTTGATTATGATAAAAAGTTCTTTTACAAAATGACCTAGGTACCTTATATACTAAGGCTACCTTAGGTTTAACCAAAAATGGGGTGAAAGGGTCAAATGGCTTTGTATTTACAATCTGGAAGTGCCATTGCACCCCAGCTTCTGAAACTAGAATAACTACTCATTACAAATGACGTTTATAGCCATAATCCGCAGCATTTCATAACTCGCAAAAGATAAGACTTTGGTACGAAACTTGAGTTATGTTGTGTTGTTGACCCAGCGGTCAACACAAACTTAATGTGCATTTTCCTATCATCTTTCTTTGCATAGGAGCGGAGCTGCACGACATTCACCCCCTCTAAACCTGCACAGCCTCCGGTCTGTGCCAATTTCACTTAATCAGCTTCATTAAAATCATTATCAGACATATCATCTGACGCATACATAACACGATCATCTGGAGGCGGATCCAAATGGGAATCTTCAAGAACAATCTCGCCTTCTCGCTTCTTGAACAACTTGATCCTTTTATCTTCAATAGGAACTTTAAGCATAGTACCATCTAGTTCACACAATTGATAAGTCGCATTATCAAAAACATGTTGCACCGCATATGGTCCAAACCACTGTTTCACCATTTTTCGCATAGCAGAGTATTGGTTCTCCAAGCTACTGTCATAGACAAGTACCCAGTCACCTTCCTTGATAGCATGTGGTCGTAGTCTATTCTTTCCATCAAATGTTTCCTTGTTCTTCAATCTTGCCTCCTTAAGCTTCTCTTTAGCCTGGTCAATATCCTCTTGACGCCTCTCAAGCTGGCGAATACGTAGAGCAAGCAAGTCTTCAATAGACATACCTTCTTCCCATGGCATTATGGTCCAAGTTGTAAGTGCTTCCTCCGTAGGCATAATGGGTTTCTGCCCATGCATCAATTCGAATGGCATAAATCCTGTAATAACTGAACTGTGAGTAGTGCGATCAGCGCAAAAAGCAAATGGCAAGAGTTTAGGCCAATCACCAATATGTCCTACACACGCCTTTGGTAAAGCTTTAACAATAGGCAGATGTCCTCTTTCAGTCTCCCATTACCTTCTGGATTATATGATGTGGTGAGGGCGCGCTTAATGCCCATCCGAGCAAAAAACTCTCGAGCTTCATTTGTATCCAACTCTCCTCTACCTACAGTAATTCTGCCAACACATCCATACCTAGAGATAACATCTTCAAGCAAGAACTTGCATATTGAACTGTTAGCTTTGGTACGCAAAGCTCTGCCTTCCACCTGATTAGTAAGATCTTCCCTGGCAAGAACAATATATCTCATCTAGCACACTCATAATGGCATTGTAATAAGGTCCACCACCCACTTGTAGTGCATAGGCAGTGGATAGGTGGGATGCAACCCATCTCTATGTCGCACATTAGAGTACTGTTGACATATTAAGCATGATTCCACAAATTGAACCACATCTTTATACATACCTCTCCACCAATATCGGTCTTTAATTTTGACAAAGGTTGCCCAGGCTCCTCTGTGTCTAGCCCATAGACTTTCATGAAACTCTTTAATCACCTGTTGTTGGGTCGCTTTGTCACAAATAATTTGTTGTGGTACCCCTCCTGGGCGCTTCGGTTGCTTCCATAAATGTCCTTCTTTCAGGAAATAGCCATAGGCCTTTTTCCTAATCTTTTTGAATTCTTGATCACTCCATCCTTCTTGTTTAGTGAGAGTACTTAGGTAGCGGCCAATCATAAGCCACTCTCCATCATAAAACTCTTCAGAAAAGACTTCAAAAACATGAGCAATACTACCACAGTTGGCATGTAGATAAGAAGACGTATAGAACTTCAAGCCAACATCATCACTCGTGGTCAGCATCTCTTCTTCATCTTCAAACCTGGCTCTTGATAACATATCTACAACGGGGTTATGTCTACCTACAATATGACAAAAATCAGGGTTAAAAGACTTAAGATACGCTATCCATCGTAGCATGGCAATGTCCGGAGTAGAGCAATTTGCAATCATCCCTATCAGTGGCAAGAAATTTGTCTCTACCACAACGGAACTTCAATAAAGTATTCTTTATCGGGCCTTAAAGCAGTAGCAACGCCCCAAAGTTCCCTCTTAACTTGTAGATACCCTCTTTGACGAGCATTGAGCACCTTGGATCCAAATCTCACTGCATACTTGTGTCCTTCAGCATCATCTTGACCTATAGCCCATCTAATACCTGTCGGGCTAGTGTCAATTGTTAAAATAACTGGCATGTCGCATTTATAATCAACTTTCCTCAAGGTCGGAGCCTCAAGAAGCATCTTCTTTAATTTCTTAATAGCTTGTGTGTGAACTTCTTCCAAAACGAACCTCTTACCTTTTCGTAGCAATTGATACAGTAGCTGTGCAACATGGGCAAAGTGTGGCAGCCAAATACGGTAGAACACACACGCGCCTAAGAATCGACGAACCTCAGTATTTGAAGAACATGTGTCCTTCATCTTTTGGATTGCTTCAACTTTTGCAGGACTTGGCCTTCTTCCTTCAGAACTGCACATGTGTCCCACAATTAAGAACTCCTTAGCTCCAAAAGTCAATTTTTGACCTGAAAGTGTTAAGTTAACTTCTTCAAGCCTTGATAATATAGCATCACAGTCAGCAATATGTTGAGCAACAAACTGTCTGCACTCCCTCTGGTCTTTTGCTTCATCTTTTGAGCCTTCTTCACAGCCCTTAATTGGTAGATCATCAATGAAAGGCATGGTAACATGTGGGACAAAGTCCCTTAATACCTTATTCATTCTGTTCATCACATGAGCTACTGAATTAGTAGCACCCTATGGCAGAGTGCACATCCTTACCAAACCAAGAGGAGTACGCATTGTAGTAAGATCCCTGCTCTCCAAAGCTAACTGGAATTGATCATATCCTTAATAAAGATCACCCATGGAGTAAATAGATCTACCTGCAAAGGCCTCGGCAAATTCATCCACAATTGGGCCAGTATCCACATTGCGGATTGTTACCTTGTTAACCGGTTTCATATCCTGAATGAATCTTAATGTACCATTTTTCTTCGGAACAGTAAACCATTGATTAGAATACGGAGCACATGGCAGTTCCAAAATTCCCATTTGAATCTTTTCATTAAGAAAATTGATGAGCTTTGGCAAGTGAGCTTTAGGAACTGGAATAGGACGCAAGCTCCATGGCATGTGTGGAACAGTGAAAATAACCATTGGTGAAACAACACTCGATCCACACACCCTATCTCACTTGGCTCAAAAGCGAAAGCTTTATCATGTTTTTCGAGCATACCTTGAAAACATTTGATCTCCTCTTCATTGAGGAAACCATCTTCACCAACCTTTAGTTGCTGCAATGTCTCCTTAGTAAACTTATGCCCTATGTTCTTTGGATCTCAGAGTATAGGCTGTCGAGAAGCCTCTTTGATCATCCCATCACTTCCTTCTGGCAGCGTGTAGCCATTGGCCTCACTTTCTTTGCAACAGTCTTGTATTTGGTCTCTACCTGTGCTTCAACAGTTTCACCTGAATCATCTTCAATATGCATAAGTGCTTCATATGAACCTAACTCATCATACATGTCCATTGAATGAACCTTGACTACTTCAGTTCCACTTTGTAACATGTTTTCCTTGATCTCTTCAAGCACTGACATAGTATCTTCATAAGATACCTCTTCAAAGACTCCTGAAATCACACCATCAGATTCAAGCACATCACAACCCTGCAATTCACTTTGAATAACTGAAACATATTGTTTTTCCCACTTCGACAAATCATTAAATTTTCTGAAAGAGACTGAACCTTCAGATGTTAACCCCAAAAACCACGAAGAGAAAGCTTCTCTTTGCGAGAACTTCTCCTCACTTGTACCACCATAGTCCCGCTTTATAATGTCATTCCGAGAAAATCCTATGCAAACCTATGTTCTCTAAACTCCTTGCGTATCTTTGGCATTGGATGATCACGTAGATTGTCCTTATTCCTAGCATGGTCAACACATACAGTCAAGAATTGCACTGCTTTCTTTTCATCACGGCTCCGAACCCTGGCATAGGCTCAGCCATCATCCAGCACTTTGGTTTCCATTCGCACAGCCATAATGTATGGTTTCCCCAAAATTAAAGGATAAGAGGAATGCTCCTATATAAAGAAGTTCTGCTCATCATAGACATCCCCAATAGTTACCTTAACATTGGCACATGCACCATAGAGGTTGCCTGGAAGCATATTAGCAGCTTGAATCCACCAGCCATGGTCCACATCAATAGGCCATTTCCCCTTTTTGTGCAAGCTTTTAGCCATCAAATTGATCTCCGATCCATGATCTATGAGTGCTAAGACCGGTTCTTTGATGTCGCCAAGCTTTACAACAGTTTCAGTTGTTTCTCTTGCCCAATGAGTCCTTGAAAAGTGACTCCTTGGTATGCTTTCACTATCTTCATCTTCATGAAATGAACATGCCTTACCTCTGGTACGGTTGGATTTGATACTACCACAGACCTCGACTCTTCTTCTTCTTCAAGATTCGCCAAGTACTCTTCATAGTCGTCTAGAATTGCTTCAATGTGGCGTACCGCCTGGCTCTTCACTAACTCCGGCTCCTGTTCACTTGGTATCTGCCGCTTCCTTTTGATGATATCTATAATCTCTTCATGAAACTCACATTTGGCAATACCCAATATATCACCCAATGTGAGCTCCACCTTGCTATTCAGAATTCGCTCTTCAAAGACTTTCTTTAAATCTGAGCTAATTCAATGTCAGACTTGAGCTTATAAGAGGGTCCCCTGGGTTTACCTTGCTTTTTGTCCTTAGGTGCCTCCTCCATCACCACTTCAAAAGTGGGCTTAGGAGCAGGACTTTCTTCTTTCTTGCTGTTGAACCTCGTTGTCCTCTTCGATGTCCCAGGAGCTTCTTCATCTCTTTTTCGCTTCTCCTCCAGCATAGCCTCATTAGTTTGAGACTTCGCAATGAATGCATACACCGAGAGGGAATCCACTGGATCAGTCCACCCTGTGGTTTCTCGAATTGAATTCCCTACTTGCCGCAGCTTCCCATAGGTTACCTGTCCAGCTTCTGTTGTCTTCAAAGCATAAGGCCATAATTGACCCTTGGTACCTGCACCATCTTCATCACCTTCCCGCAGACTTGCAGCCCATATGTAGCTGCCTCCACAAGAGCAACATTTTGCTGAATCTCATCAACTATCTTCTTCATGTCGCCCCTACCGAAGTTCAGGTGGAGCATCTCACCTGTTGCCCTAAGGTGTATCTTCTTGTCCTTCTAGAACACCACATTCTTTTTATATGCTTTTTCAAAATCATCACATTCCTTAACATACTTGTGGTCTTCACTGTCACACCACATGCATCGGTCCCAGCCTTTGCGTGGTGGCTGTTGCCTAGGCTCCCCCTTTGCAACTAGACAATCAAATTTAACAGCTTTAAAATTCAAATTCAATTCTTGAATACCTTTTACCAATTCGTCAAGAACTGGCTCCTCCACTCTGGGTATTGCCGAGGTTGTTTTCTCTTTAGGTTCCTCCTCCACAACATCCATGATGTCCACCACGATCATCTTGTCAACTCTCATCTGTCATTTCACGATCATGTTGACTGCTTCGGTGACTACCTTCCAGTCGGATGTTAAGCCCAATTCTCCACTTGGATCCTCTAGAAACTGCACTAAACTCTTCTGAAGTTGAGGATCAACAGCTTGGATGAACAGCTCAACCTTCTGATCCCTCATTGAACGTTGCTCTGTCAAAGACAGTTGCTCAAAAAAAAAATTCAAATTCCCGCAATAACTCTTGTGCAGACAGATTTTTGTTCTTCTTCTGCACCCACTTCATGAAACTTTGCCTTGTTACTCTTTGAGAATCCTCCAGGAAGTATTCCTCCTGAAGCACCTTCTTGAAATCCTGCCAATTCGGGCCTTGAAGCATTTGAATTTCTTTAATTTGAATCCTAAGTTCCGGCTCAGCAATCAAATGGAACCCTTCTACTGCGTTCTGATCATCAATTCCATTCTCTTCCATTGCCTGTTCATAGATATTGCAAAATTTGCTAATATCACGGCCTTCAAATCGATGCAATTTCTCAGTAACTGTGTGCCAAACTTTACGGATCCTCTCCTACAAATTGTACTGTTGTTGAGCAGCCTGTTGTTATTGCATGTAAGCAGCAAATTGCTCCATCATTTTCTGCATGGCAGCCTCTTGCGGTGTCGACATCCTTCTTCACCACACTGCTCACCCCGGCTTCTTTTGCATCGGGTTCACCAAGAATGTCGGGGGATAATTGTGGGTAAGGTGAGCCGGGAAGGCATCGGGCCCCTGGCTGTGAGAGGTGCGAGAAACAAGGTGTAGCAGATGCAATTATCGACAACAGTATTCAAAACAAGCAGTCCGTCTACTTTCCAGTTATTCGACAGAATCCATGAATAATCAATCCCTAATGGAAGCTTAAATGCTCTTAGAAGGAAAAATCTGGCTTAAACCAGGAGCTTAAACAAGAAATTGATAAAATTTGGCTTACTTTGCCTTCTGCTCTTCGATTCGAGTGGTTAATAAGCTTCGAGAAGATCTCGAATGGCTAATGAGGCTTAGGGAAGGTTTAAGACGTCTTAAGAGAGCTTATGACTCGGGTATTGAAGCTTAGAAGATTAGGCTCGGTTTAGGCGATAGAAACTCAATTAGGCTTAGCTTATGGTGATAGATTAGATTAAGAGAGGTTTAAAAAATTAATCTTGAGGGTTAACTCCGCTCTTGATAGCTTCAGAGCTTTGGATTATGGCTTATGAAGGGGTTTAAGCTTACGAGGATTAAGCAAGTTTGAAGATTCAGAGGAGAATCTTAAGGAGTTTTAGAGCTCGAAGGCATGAGGAGCTTAAGACTTTAATTCAGTGAGCTTAAGATATCGAGCTTTAGAATCCGGTTTAAGCTTAAGAGCTTCCAGCTATGGAGGTTCGGAGATTTGGGATTATCAAGAGCTTAAGGGTATGAGATCCGGATTAAGCTTAAGAGCTTTCTGAGATTAACTTCCCATGAGGAGAAAGAGAGAGCTTAAGGCCTCTTTTGTTGGTTATGAAGAGGCTTAAGGGAAATATGAGGAGGAGAGAACTCACGATGATCCCCTCTCTTTTTATAGTTGCATGGCCCCCCTTTTGCTAAAAAAACGAGGCACCCATTAGCGATGTCGCTAATGGGTCCTCCCCCTTGTGACGTGGCAAGGCCGTGATTGAGCAACGCCGTTTGCGGTGGGACCAGGACCAAAAATGTGCGCGTCGGTGCTCTCATCACTTCTCGTTTCTACGATACGAGGTTGCCCAAGTACTGTAGCGCACGTGCTGAGCGCATCATCCTCTCTGTGTTGTGCTGTTCGACGCCCCATTCCGCCATGCCTTGCTTTTTCTTCCCTTTGTTCACACATCCCTTTTATTTAATTAGGGTATGGCCCTTGGGACTTTGAGCGGCCAATTTAATGGCTTATGGGCGGAAGCTTAAATCATAAGGGCATCACATAAGTCATACATATTGGCCAAAAGCCTTGGGACTTCATGTCCGATGCACATGTCGGCCAAGGCTTTGCCAGGCTTAATCATTGGCGGCCATAAGCATCGTAAGGGAATCACATTTGGCATAAATATCGGTTAAGGCATTGCCTCCTTGACTTCACTTTCCGCATCCACTGATTAGCAATATCACCGTGAATTCTACTGCCCACTCTAGTGTGTTGAATGGCACCATGGCTTCCAAGATGCAAATATCTCTGTCCGTCAAAGCTAAGCATATGATAAAAATGCTCCCGCATTGGCCCACATTTGGCATACACATCGGGCACCGCACTACATTAAGCCAGTTGGATGACTGATCAGGGCGACCAGGGCGGTTCAAACCCGGCCCCCGGCGATACTTAAACTGGCCATATCTTGCCAACCGAAATCCCGATCACCGATCTGAAAAGACCGACGCGCTCCACAAAGTGAGCACTTTAGCCCGATGCATTCATTTCATTTTTATTCCGTCAGTGGCTATTGCCCACTCTAGCACGGATCTGCAATCGACTTGAACTTTAAACTTCCATAACTTCTTCATCGTAGCTCCAATCCGACGAGCCGTAAAGACAGGCCGGTAGAGCACATCGAGCACTACAATTTAGGGCACAATACCCCATCCGTGTTCACTTCAAGTATAACACTTTTTAGCATCATTAAGGCATGTTTTGGCCCTTTCAGCCACATTTGACATATATTCTGCATTGAATGCGGCCTGCAACCAGCCCTTAATCACTGTTCATTAAACATATAAGCTTCAAACAAACTTAATGTGCATTTTCCTGGCATCTTTCTTTGCCTAGGAGCGGAGCTGCACGACATTGGGCTACTTGATTTTTAAACCTAGACAAGTGATTATGCCAAAAAAATTCATTGAATTAAATGTTTAATACTAAGAAAATGTGCTGGATATTATGCTATCAATCACAATTAAAGCACACAAACATGGATGCAAAAAGACAAGGGGCAATGCTAATGGACAAGAAACACCTGTTTGTGTTGATGGTCACGCTTGATTTGAAGTGTGAACGAGAGAAATATTCCATGAAGGTCCAAATCCTAACCACAGCAACACGTTCATGTACACACTATGAAACACAAGGATACCTCTAGGAGGCACATCAGTGGGAAAAAAGGACTTTGCTAATCCCTAAACTCTAAAACAAAAACACTCCTATTGTACTAATCTTACCTACCCTCCATCACTCAAGTGATGAGGATCAAAGGTGTTTGATGACATAGGTTTCTGTTTCAATGCACCGGATGTGAATGTGTAGGTCTGGGTCAATGATTTGAATTTTATTGTTCATACGCGTTTGCTAATTGCTCTTGCTCTTTATTATTTTTGTTTTTTGTGAGTATAAGGCTTTATATATACATTCCCTAAGATTGGAAGATTGAGAGATCAGGGAGGAAGGTTGAGAGGGGAGTGAGTGAATGATGACTGTCAGCAAACACTCCCCTCTTCCTTGGGTAGATCATATAGTTTGAAATGTGCTTGTCACCCCTTGAAACCAATTGTTCCAGTTGGTACTAGGTGAGGATTTTTCCCAATAGTTTTCTATTACCTTAGGTGCCTCGTCGAGTTGCAAGGGTGGTAAGGTACTCTCCCAAGATCGAACTTGAAGTGGTTTATCTGGTGATTCTTGAACATCGGGAGGTGTGGATTCCTTTGTAGCTTCATGGAGGTCCACTACTGTAGGTGGAGGCTATGGAGAAGCTTTTACCTCTATGGATGTATTACATGAGGAGCTAGAAGCTTCATGGGACTCCCCCCTTCCTGAGCTAGGTGAAACAAATTGTTCTTTCTTCCGTACCCAAACTAGCTCTAGAGTGGGTGTGTAGCATTCTGTGATTTTTTTCTTTCCACGATCGTCAATTCGTTTTGGAGCTACTGTCCATTGGCTCACATGGGTCAGGTGACAGGTAAGAACACAATCTACGTTTTGGCACCCAGATTTGATCATTTCATTAATAGTAGCCTTGGGCTTCCAATAGTTGTTTAGGGATCCAATGACACGTTTCTTTACATTTCTTGGGGCGAGTGGGATGTTTCTTACAAAGATTCTTTTTTTTAGCACTAGCTATGGCCACTAAAGAAGCTTTAGGGACCCATTTGTATGTTCTTTTTGTTATATGAGGATGAGTCTTGTCAGAAGCTATATGTATTGCTTGTAGCATGTTTAAGGGTACGAGCATTTCATCCCCCTCGGGTGTTACCCATGTTGTCCCCCTATTTCCCCAAGTGTCTATGGTTGCTGCTATGTGGACCCAATCCACATTGTCCGACTCAGTCATCCCAGGTAGTACATCCATATAAGGAGAATCTTTCCCAACATCAGTGTCCGCTTTACACGTGTAACAATACTGCAATGGGGCCGAGTGAAATGTGGTATCAGATCTATGATCAATTATAAACCTATTTCCTAGGGGATGTGCTCGACCAGTTACAAGATCCACTCGAATGACAGAATCTTGGAACTGCAGGTAGACATGGTTTTTAGACTAGTCATGCACCATTTTTGCTTCCCTCATGAAAGGACATCCTAAGATCATCTCAGATGCCATAGTGTGCTTGGAGAAATCCATAACAATGAAGGTAACTTTTTTTTTATGTCCAAAGACCTTGATCTTGAGATCTTCTAGCATCCCAATAGGTTTAACAATAGACCCATTGGCCATCTTCACTACTATGGTTGTGGTTGCAAGGTGAGGTCTCCCCATAGTTTTCCAACAATTTTCAGTCACAATGCTAACCCCAGCGCCACCATCAAGGATTCCCTTCACAGTTAATCCCTTAGTAGTGATTGGTACGGCCGCATTGGATTCATCACCCTCAAAGTATTGTCCCAACTTGTTAACAGGTATTTCTATAACAAGGTTCTCATCTAGGTTGGCTTGTGGATCTAAGTGTTCCTCCTCTATTGGCATCTCCCCAGCTCCATCCATCTGTGCAAAGTGTGGTAGCCCAAACTTTAGTTCTCCATTGAGGAAGGCTTGAAGAGCTGAGACTAGCTCAGAGTCTTTATATAGTTTGGACATGTTGGTGGTTCTAACTTCTGAAGACATGAAATCCATCAATTTGGTAATGTTTAATGGCACCTTTTGGACTTCAGTCCCTTGACGTGGGGAAGATGGGATCTCCATTTCTTTGATAGGATCAAGTAGTCCCTCTGTAAACATTCTTTCCATCAAGAAGTGAGTAAGCCCACTTTCCCATGACTTTAAGTCACTTTCTTCTTGGATGACACTAGGTATGGCTAAGGGTCTATGGACTTGGTGACGTTGTTGTTGCGTAGGGAACACGGTGTCTGTAATCTGGATCTGCCTAGGTGTTGGTTCTAGATCCCTTTGGGTATCTTCTACCAAACTCCTTAATTTCTTGACTCGCTCAATCTCCTCTGTAGGGTTTGGATAAGTTCCTATCTTCTTCTTGGATCCTGGCCATTGTGGCTCATGAAGATCTTCCTTGTTGGTTTCTATCTTAGTGGTCATTTTGGTCTCCATGGTTTCACCTGAATCCGAATCCTCTTCAGCGTTGTTCATATATACGGGGTCATCACCAGTCCCTATGTTGGTCTTTGAACTAAGGTCTGACTTCGCTGCTATTTTGCGACCTCTTACTTTGTGTTTTCTTGTTTTTTTGAGATTGGGCAATTGATGCCGTGTCTCTTTCCTCAAGAATATAATTTTGTTTTTGGAGCATCGATCGTGTGAGTACGTGTAAGGGTACCATAGGTGTACTTTGTGATGGCCCCTCGGTAACTTCAATCAAGTTTAATGGCGTGATCTTTGGTGCATTTGGATTATTTGGACATTGGGCAAACAAATTATCTATGCCACATCGATTACACATGAGTATCGGCATTGTAGACATGCTCGCTTGATTGGTTTGCATTCGTGTGGTGTTCTTTTGTAGCCTAATAGGACATTCGGCTACATCATGTGGACCTCCACACTCATAGCATTGAAAACGTGGTCTCTTAGCAGTGTAATTGATATTTTGGCCTCTTGCCACAAGAGTAGCTACTTGATAGACAGGTTTGACTTGTCCCCAATAGTCCTCCATGTAGTATTGTGAACTTTCTTCAAGCACATCCATCCCATAGGCTGTCACAAAAATACGGAAGCGTAAACTAACGTTTAATTGCACTTCAAATACTCAAGAGAATTAGAGGGAGCGAGAAAACTTGACACTTCATTGGGGACCAGAAGATGGGTTGGCCCCCCCCATAAAGAGAATATCTTTATTACTAAGGGAGAATCTTTACAAGCACAGGAACGGGGCATACGCCCGTCCTCTATTCTTTCTTCTGTTCTGTTCTGACTACGGACTGAGAAAGTGTTTCCACTTTCTTTCTGCTTAGGGAATTTCCCATCTTCTGCGAGACTGGTTGGAAGCTCTCGAAAAGAGAGTCTATCTTCCGAAACAGCTCATCGGAAGCTCTCACAGAGGAGAGTCCATCTTCCGTTATGTGTTGCCTTCATGCTCATTCATTCATGCATCGAACACAAAAGAGAAACAAGCAAAATGCACACGCACATGCTTGCTGTAATTTTTTGCACATAACCTGAAATTCTTACCTGTGCACACCCCTACGCCGAAACAGAGGTCTTCTTCATGATGGAATCGCGCCAAACTTGATGTAGACTTAGGATAAGGAGAGAGAAGAGAATTTCTATGGCTGATCTGCTGAAAACAGCCCTAATCGAGGTGATTAGGGGCTGAAAACAGAGAATTACAGCAGTCGCACTCTGCTAAGAGAGCGTCTACGGCAGCTTCTCGCGATGAAACTTCACCAGAAGGTGTCTATGACTGTGAGATCCCTTGTTCTTGACAATGGGAGCGCAAGGCTACCACATATGTCGCAAGGGGCTGCTCTCAAGCTTCAATGGAGGGCTCCACCGCGTAGAGCACGCTCACATTAGGGGGGGTAGGTGCACTGCCAGCCCTGAAAATGGGGGAGGGGGGCTCCTAAATAGCCATCGGGGAGAGGGGGCGTTAGGAAGAGAGAGGGGGTGAGAGTGAGAGTGAGAGAGAGTTAGTTTGCATTGGTAAGTGTGCCACTTGGCACACTTACTTTAAAAACTTAAAAACCATTCAACTTTTGACTTTAAAAACTTCTAGCTCATTAATTAAAAATGTGCAACTAACTAACAAATACTACTAATGATTCTTTTATGAGAACACCAAAGGTCTGCCGGCGCAATGCCACATTGGCACTGCACCGCCTTTACCTGTTCACACTTGTCCGGCCGCCTGCCCGGGCACGTTTCGTTAAATTTAATTTAACAAAACTTATCCTAAGGCTTTATTAGCTTTATTAGCCTTAGGGTCACTGTTCTAAGGACCCCATCTCATTCATGTGCTTGTACTGACGCGCGTATTTTTCCTGAGCCTAAAATCTGAGGCTACTGCTTACCCCTTTCTGAAGACCCGATTTCCCAATCACTAGGGCTTCAGGGTAATTTCTGCTAAGGTCCCTCTGAGGTGTTGTGGCCCGCATTTAGGCTCACCTGAGGCCTTAGAACCGCTAGGTCTATTCTGGTGTACACACAACTAATTAGATAATTCTTTTCTCGTAAATAAATTAATTATTTACAAAGTCTGACTTAGTTACATCCCTCTTGGTTCTAAACAGTTGACCTCAACTGTAGAGCGTCAACATAACTGTGCAAGATGTCAGGGTAGTCCTTGAGATCGGACTCAATCATCCACTTTGCATCTAAAGAAGTGTAATTCTTGAACTTGACTAAATACTTTTGATGTAGACTCCCCGACTTGAGTTGTCTCTCCGAGTGGTGTATTATCTGTTCAGGTTGAAGGATTTCCTCAGTCTCTTTGACTTCTGGAGGATCTTCTTGTACCGGCGCCATTGGAGGAGATCCAACATACGGTTGGAGGAGACTGACATGAAAAGCATTATGGATTCGCCAATTATAAGGTAAATCCAATCTGGAATGTATGGTATTATTATACGTAAACTCAACTATTGGTAAGTACTGTTCCCATTCGGATTGTCGTCCCGAAACATAGCACTTGAGGAGATCTAAAATAGTGGCATTAGCAATTTCTCTTTGACCATCTGTTTGAGGGTGATAAGCTGATGAAAAATCAAGCTTAGTTCCCAAGTTTTCAAACAATGCCTGCCAAAATAGACTAGTCATGCGGGGATCTCTATCGCTGACAATAGTCTTTGGCAATCCATGGTGTTTAAAAATCTGAGCTAGAAATATTCTAGCCATGTGATCAGCTTTGATCGTCTTCTTTACTGGAAGAAAATGGGCTTGCTTACTGAATCTGTCTACTATAGTCCAGATTGCATCATTTCCATTCTTGGATCGAGGAAGATCCGTAATAAAATCCATGGCAATACTTTCCCATGGCGTGTTAGGCACAGGGAGCGGCTGAAGCTTGCCATTGACGAAGGAAATTTGGAATGGCGGCCTCTACACCAAAACAAACTCCATTGCGCCACAAGGGAAATGAGATAAGGGCACCACCTAGTCTTGGAAGCGTGGACTAGGACCGCTACACAAAGAGAGAGAGAGAGAGAGAGAGAGAGAGAGAGAGAGAGAGAGAGAGAGATCACTATGAATGAAGCATTAACCTTAGTGTGTGTACAAGGAATGGATGACTTCAAACACTCTCAACACAAATAGCATGTAGATTACCAAACAACCATTCAAGGATTAGCCAAGATCACATCAAGCACTCTCACACATATATAAAAGATTTCTCTTAATTAACATAAGTAAGAGAAGGAGAGATTACTAGCATGAAACAATTTTCACTCTAGAATGTGCAAGAATAGAGTGAATGAATGAGCTTATGGCTCATGGTGAGTGATACAAAGACTCAATGGGGCTGAGGGAGGCTTGAAATTACAAAGGGGAAGGCCTCTTTATATAGGAAAGAGAGTGATTAGGAGTGAGGTTAAGATCCAAGTGTAATTTGTACAAATGAAGCTTGATTAGGGACATTCAACCAATGAAGAAGCTCCTTCCAAGTGATTTGTTGACCAATTAGCTCCATCATCACTTGTGTTGTCTTCACTCCTTCCTCCATAGCTTGAGTCCAAGAGCTTCCTTATTTTAAAATGTAAAGAATCTACATAAAATCAATACATATCTAGTAATAATAGAAAGGGGTTGAATGAGAACTTATGAATTACAACAAGATTAAGCATGACTTGAGAGGTGATTAGAAGAGGAATTTTGATGGGTTTTTGAGCTTGATAGAGAGGAGGAAGGAGAGGAGGGTGAGAAGACTAATGGCTGATTTTTAGAGAAGGTCTCAATGTGGAAAAGGAAGGGTGTGTGTGTGTAAAGGTAGAGGGGGTGGTCTCCACCACAGTTGAAAAAACTGGCATCCGCCATTTTGGCCATATCTCCTAGACCGTAGATGCAAAAATTATAAAAAAAATATGGCCAAAATCTCCAGCTCATCAGCTACAACTTTGATGAAGACAACTTTTCTTGGATCGGAGTGGAAGTATTTTTTAAAAATTCAGCAAAATCATGTGTCTGGTTCCTTCCTTTACCAAGTCTTCCACTTGGGTCCCATTTGTTTGAATCATCATATGGCTCCAAAGCCATGATGATATGAGCCACTCATGACCCTTGAATCATGGGTGCATGGCTCCACAACCACATCATATCTTTTCTTTTCACATTTACATATTTTCCCTTCCCTTTACCACTAGGTTCTCCCTCTACCTTTCACCTCCGGTGAACTAGTCAAAAAAATTCCTATCAAATCATTTTTTTTAAATTTTTCCAAGAGGTTGTTCTCACTCTTTCTTTTATTGTAAACCTCTAGAAGCAAGGAAAACCAACAAAATATGATAAACAAAAATTTGTGATAGGCTCGGATCATAGCCCCCCCAAACCTGGCTAGGGGTATTTATGCCTCTAGCCTACTTTCTTTGATCTTGAGCTGACCTTATCCTGATGTGATAAGGCTTTAGACGCCGTCCATTTGTCCTGGTCTTGTGCACTTTACCATCAATGTCTTGAAGTCTGTAAGAGCCATTTTTGAACTTTTTGGTGACCAAGAACGGGCCTTCCCATCGGAAAAGAAACTTTCCATCCTTACGAGTGTCGAAGCGATTGTCATATCGAAGCACCAGAGATCCCTTTTTGATGTCTTTGGATGCTAGCTTTTTGTTGAACTTTTCTCTGCGCTTCTCTGCTTCTTGAGAATAGTGGTTGATGGCTTCTTCACGATCCAATTGCAGCCTCTCTAGATCCATGATCCTTTGATGTACTTTCTCCTTTTGAGAGCCTACCTGGCTACCCAATATTCGAAGACTTGTTAACTTCACTTCAATGGGCAAAAGCGCCTCCTTTCCATAAACCAAATGAAAGGGTGTGTACCCTAATGTGGTTTTGAAGGAGGTTCTATAGGCCTATAGAGCTCCATTCAGGTGTTTGTCCCAATCTTGGCGCCTGGCATGTACCTGTTTGGTGAGAATTTTGCAAATGATTCCATTTACCTTTTCCACCAAACCATTGCACTGAGGGTAGTAAGGAGTAGAGTGTTGATGCTGAATATTTAGCTTCTTCATGAGTTCTCCTACCAAGTCTGCTCTAAACCCTGGTCCTCTATCAGATAGTATTTCAAGAGGGGTGCCAAACCGGCAACAGATGTGGCCAAAGATGAACTGACTCACATCCTTAGCAGTAATTCTATTGGTCGGCATAGCCTCAGCCCATCTAGTCATGTAGTCTACTCCCATGATGATGTACTCTTTACCTGACTGAGTGCGTGGTAGAGGCCCTATGGCATCAATTCCCCACTTCTCAAAGGGCCCATATACCTTTATTGGGTTCTGAGGTTCAGCTATGAGCCGTCGTGGTCCTGCTTTCTGACATTCATCACATGTTTGACACCAGTATTTGACATCACGATGAAGACTTGGCCAAGTAAACCCAGCTTGTAGAACCTTTCTACTAGTGACGTCGTGTGCAAAGTGTCCTCCGCACATATCATCGTGACAAGCTTTTAAAATCTCTTCAATTTCACTCTTCAAAGGCACTCTCCTAAGCACACCATCCTTACCAAGACAATACAAGTCATCATTTAATATGCGATACCTGGTAGCCTTCCTAGCTAACCATCGCCTTTCCCCTGCATTCAAGTGTTTAGGAGCCTCTCCTTGCTCCAGAATGTGCATAATATCTTCCAAGTCCTCCTTGCCTTGCTGAAGTGGAAGTTTGATGGCCACTGCTCCCACTATTAACTCATTTAACTTTGATGATGCTAGGTGGTCTGCATCCTTGTTCTGGTCTCTTGGCACATGATGTACTTGTGCCTCCCTAAATCTCCTCATAAGAGCTTTGGCTTCTCTCATTTTAGTAGAGAGACGGGCGTTTTTGCAAGCCCATGTACCTTGCATTTGCCTTACCAAAAGCATGGAGTCACCAAAAGCGTTTAATCTCTTAATTGAATTATCGAGGCACCAACAAAGGCCATGAATTAGAGCATGACATTCTGCTTCATTGTTGGAGTGGACTTATCAGGGTCCATTTTCACCTGATTGTGAGACACTATATGGCCCAAATAGTGGATTTCTTTTAAAAATAATTCACTCTTCTTAGCATTCACAAATAATTTGTGTTTGCATAATTCTTCAAACACTAAGGCGAGATGCTTATAGTGTTCATCTTCCGACTCTGAGAAGATTAAGACGTCGTCAAAGAAAACGCATGTAAAGCTTTTGTATGAGTGGAAGATTCTATCCATCATTCTGTTGAATGTATCTGGTGCATTAGTGAGCCCAAAAGGCATCACTAGAAATTCATACAACCCGAAGGTTGTTCTAAATGAAGTCTTATGCACATCCTGAGGAGCTATGCGGATTTGATGATAACCGCTCTTCAAGTCTATACGACTAAAGACACTGGCTCGTTGTAACTTATCAAGAATGTCGTCAATCCGAGGGATTGGAAATCGATTCTTGATTGTGATCTTGTTTAGAGATCGATAGTCTATGCACATGCAGAATGTGCCATCCTTTTTCTGTACTAGCAAGACAGGTGAAGAATATGGAGAAGTACTAGGCCTTATTAAGCCCTTCTCCAAAAGTTCGTTAACCTGCTTGAGAATTTCCTCTTGCTGCATTAGACTAACTCGATAAGGGGGCTGATTTGGAGGAGAACTTCCTGGGATCAAATCAATGGTATGATCCTCAGGTCGCGAAGGTGGGAGTTCATTTGGAAGTTCATCTGCAAAACAATCTTTATATCTTTCTATTAACTTAAGTCTTTTTTGCTCTAAAGAGGAAGAAAGTTGTGAAACAGACACATCTCTCTCTCTTGCAAAAATCAAGTACGCTGAAACACACTTTTTCATTTCTTTCTTGATGGTAATGTGATTGGCGATAGGAATACGCCAATCACTTGCATCTGCAAGTACAAGATACTCCTTTCCTTTATGAGCAAGAGATAAGGTTTTCTGAACATAGTCAGGAATGGGATGCATCTTGTAGTGCCAAGGCATTCCCAAGATAACATCGCATCCTTCAAGTGAAGCTAGTAAGAAAGACTCTTGATCCTTGTAGTCGTCGACCTTTAGATTCAACTTCCCTATGATTGGAGTAGAGTTTGAGTTCTGCCCTTTGAAAGCAGATTGCGCTTGAATAGAGACTCCAAAACGATTGGGCTGCAAGTTCAGGTCGTCAACTAGCTTGGTAGAGATGAAGTTGTCTGTACTACCAGGGTCAAACAAAATAAGAGCCCGCTGGTTGTTGATACTACCCCATGCTTTGAGAAGAGCTCTTTCTTTTCCATCCTTGGTTGTATTTCCCTGTACATCTGGGACTGCATTGGAAGAGGGTGGTTGTGGAGGTTTGGTAGGACAGTCACCCTTCATATGAACAACTTGTCCGCACTTGAAGCATCTTTCTTCACTAATGTATGTTCGCAACTCATCAGGAGAGAGATATCTCCCTTTCTTGGGCTGATTTGGCTTTGCTTCTGCTTCGGAGGCGGTTCTTTTCTTCTTTTGAGAAGAAGTAGAAGAGGCAGGCTCCTCATGGAGAGCCTTCTACTTAGCATGGTAAGTGCTTTGCTCCATCTTCCTGGGAGTACCCTTGTCATGTATTCCATCAGCTATGCGGGCTGATTCCATAAGTATGTGCAAGTTACCTCGAGGGTAAAGCTTCATAGTCTTTTGCAAGGCTTCATGCAAACCTGCTTCAAACTTACGCATCTTCTCCGAATCGTCAATCTTCTTGAATGGAGTGACTTTCAAGAGAACGTCCCAAAACCTATCCACATAGCGTGGAACAGTTTCGTTCTCTGACTGTGAAAGTCGATCCCATTCTTTCTTTACCTCTTCCTCATAGTCTGGAGGAAGGAACTGTGCGTAGAACTCCTTCTTGAAAGCGGTCCAATCTTGGGGTTTGCGATCTTCCAGGATAAGGGTTAACCACCAATTGATGGCGATGCCTTTTAGGTACAAACTAACATGGCGAAGCTTGGATCTTTCTTTAAAATTCCCTTCAGCAAATGCAACTTCGAATTGGCAGATGAAAGCCAAAGCTTTGTCATTATCACGCCGTCCATTGTAGGTGTCGAATTTCACATCTTTATCTCCCGACTTGAATGTTTTCTGCCTGTGGTGCTTCTTCTTATGGTGCTCCTTCTTTCTATGCTTAGACTCCTTGGGGACAGGAATCCTTTCCCTTGAATGTACTTCTTGTTGCGATGGATCGTCGAGAAACATGTCTTCCGGAGAAACTATGTCTTCCAGATCCTTCATGAAAGAGAACTGAGGGGAATCAGGGGGATCCTGCTCTTGAACTTTTGGATTAAACCGCACATGACGTTCTGTAGATTTATTCTGCCTCTCGTGCATGCGTGAAGTTCCAATCAAAGGATCTTTTCTTGGTTGTGGCGCCTTTGGGTTCTGCGGAATTTCTCCCAACCCTATCGGCATTTTCTCCTTCCCTTTTTCAAGAGTATGGAGAATCTTTTGGACTTTTGGATGGGAGAGAGCTTTCTCCAACTCTTCCACCTGCTGTTGAAGGAGAGAGAACTCTATCTCGCGTCCTCCCATTTCTGCAGTCTGCCAAGAGTCGTCAATCCCTTCAGGAAGAGAGAGAGAGGACCTTGCTCTGATACCACTGTCACAAAAATACGGAAGCGTAAACTGACGTTTAATTGCACTTCAAATACTCAAGAGAATTAGATGTAGCGAGAAAACTTAACACTTCATTGGGGACCAGAAGATGGGCTGGGCCCCCCCATAAAGAGAATATCTTTATTACTAAGGGAGAATCTTTACAAGCACAGGAACGGGGCATACGCCCGTCCTCTATTCTTTCTTCTGTTCTGTTCTGACTACTGACTGAGAAAGTGTTTCCACTTTCTTTCTGCTTAGGGAATTTCCCATCTTCTGCGAGACTGGTTGGAAGCTCTCGAAAAGAGAGTCTATCTTCCGAAACAGCTCATCGGAAGCTCTCACAGAGGAGAGTCCATCTTCCGTTATGTGTTGCCTTCATGCTCATTCATTCATGCATCAAACACAAAAGAGAAACAAGCAAAATGCACACGCACGTGCTTGCTGTAATTTTCTGCACATAACCTGAAATTCTTACCTGTGCACACCCCTACGCCGAAACAGAGGTCTTCTTCGTGATGGAATCGTGCCAAACTTGATGTAGACTTAGGATAAGGAGAGAGAAGAGAATTTCTATGGCTGATCTGCTGAAAACAGCCCTAATCGAGGTGATTAGGGGCTGAAAACAGAGAATTACAGCAGTCGCACTCTGCTAAGAGAGCGTCTATGGCAGCTTCTCGCGATGAAACTTCACCAGAAGGTGTCTATGACTGTGAGATCACTTTCTTTTGGCTCCCCCACAGAGGATCTTCTTCGAGTACCTTCTGCTTCGAGCTTCGATCTTCGAGCTTCGAGCTTAAAGCTTCGAGCTTCGGGATTACAAGTTGCAGGTTGCAGATTACAGATTACAGGTTACAGGTTACAGGTTACAGATTACAGGTTACAGGGACAGGTACAGGTACAGGTACAGGTACAGGTACAGGTACAGGTACAGGTGATTCACACAGGTACAGGTAGCTGGAGTACAATGATATACTAGCTTTTGTGTCACTTGCAGTTGTTGTGGGTATGCATTACTTGGCACCTGTTTGAGCGCATTTTCTGTTGTATTGTACGTTACTTATGGAAACTGCCATGGTACGCCTTTGTGGAGCCATATATGGTTTTATTTGGCAGTCCCAGCCATTTTTGAGACTTGGTCTGGAAGATAGTCATTTCTGAGACTTGACTATATGCGATTTGCATTAGACTTTGTGTGAGGGTCGATAGCGTGAGGTTTTATTGAGCTGGGGGATTATCAAATGTGGAGATCCTTACGGTGATACAGGTAGCTGGAGCACCCTTTTCGCAACCTCGCCATAGGCTATGTATTAGTGATTCCTAATTGATGCTCGGGTTCTCTTATTGACATTTTATGCATACATATACAGTCTATATTTTGGGTTCACACTGCTCTACTTCTGGGGAAACTCTGCCAAAATTTTTCCAAATTGTGATGGCTGGTTTTTTGGTCTTTTGAGCCATTTATGTTGTTATACTGCTGAAATTTTGGCAAAATCAGAGGATAAGACAGGTGTGCTTTCTTGGGAGCTTCATGGTTGGCTTTATTGGATGATCAAAATGGCCCTTAATTCACTCCTTTTCATTTAACTCAAAGAATCCAGATAAATGTTTATGTGTCCAGGAAGATTTTTTTCCAGCAGCGCAGTCTTTATGTTCGGGCCAAGAAGATTACGAGAAATCCTAGAATTTTCTTTGCCTGTTGTAATTTCGATGATCAACCATGAAAACTCATTTGATGTGCATGTGTTTGTCCTTATCTAAAACTAAGCTCCATTGAAGTTTCTGGGGATTGGGTAGTGAAGTTTTGGGTTCTTGCACGTGTGTTTGAAGGAGTTCTCAAAGCATAATAGCTTGGGTAGCCATGGCTTTCTCTTATCCGGAATTTCATGGAAGAAGTGGTGAAGATGCGGAAGACTTTCTGGAGCAAGTCGAGGTGGCATGCATAAGCAACAATATGTGTGATGAGGAGAAGATTTTGAGTCTATTTGGATTGCTTTTGAAAGATGAGGCCAGTGTTTGGTTCATGGATTTGGAAGCTAAAGAAGCAGTGGCTTCTTCTTCTGGTTTAAGTCTTGACAAGTTTATAGAATCTTTTTTAGAGCGTTTCCAGGTTTTTGAAGATTCAAATGCAGTATGGAATGAGCTCAATGCTCTTAAGCAAGGTTCTTGTCAAGGTGTTGATGCCTATGTACAAGGTTTTACAGATTTATGGACTCGTTGGTGTGTTGCTCTTAAGGATGAGACCCCCCCTTGTTCATTGAAGAAAAGTTCTTTTGTTGATGGTTTGTCACCTTGGTTGCGGTTCGAGGTTGAGTTGAAGAGGCCCGAGTCTTTTGAAGATGCGGTATGCATTGCAGAGCACAAGGAATGGAAGTTTAAGCGTCTTGAGGAACATGGTATCAGTACAGGTATGCATGTGCAAGATGGATTTGACATGGAAGATGAAGTTAAGGCTAAGCAGGTGAAAAGTAGCCTATCCTATAACGTTTCTCGTTTCTTCCCAAGGTCTATTGTGAAGCGTAAAGAGGTCTTGCAGGTTGACAGGTATATCGAAAAGCCTAAAGAGGTGAGTAATGCTCTGGATACAGGATTGAAAAGTCTTGAAGAGGATGCATTGGCTACTTGTGTACCTTGTGATTTTGGGTGTGAGTGTGAGGTCGAGGTTATTGATGATGAGCACGTATCTTTGGATACTAGTTCCTTGGAAATTAGGGAAGAGGGCAAGGTTGAGAGCCATTTTGTGGATTTGTTGGATGTGGAGCCTGTTTTGAAGCCATATTTTGATGTATGTGCAGTGATTGAACCGATTTGCGAGCATGATTGTGGTTTAGAGCAGGGATCTGTATTCTTCGAGACTGATGAACCCATGCTAGAAGCTATGGATAGTGGTGATAGCCATGATTATGATGTGGATGAAGTTATGTGTGATGATGAGTATGCTTATGATGATGAGAAGGGGTTTGGCATATATGAGTCCAATCTTAGCTATGTGGATGCCTATGCTAGGGATATGTGTGCTGCGGGGATACTTTTGTGCTTTGGATATCAACAACTTTACCTTCACACAATACTTTTAGCTACTTGGGTGCATGATTTGCAGGTTGTTGCTATGGCTGATGAAGCCAAGATGCCAGGTGATGAGTCACTTGAGTTGTCTCTATCGGTTGGGTTGAATATGGCATGCAATATTTATGCTTTTGGAACTCCAGACAGGGCGGATGTGTTAGTTGGATATGCCTATGGTGTATTTTGGTTGATTGTTGACAAATGTAGGTGTGGTGTTATGATGCTTCTTGTGAATCAGGCAATATGCCTTTGGCCTTTTGATCCAGGTGGAATGAGCATCTACTAGTGCTCCTGCTGAGCATGAATGCTCTAGCAGGCTAGGGGGTGGGCAAATTATGTCAGGAGTTTTTTGGAGCAAGGGATTGCATATATGTACATACGCATTCATGGTGCATCAAATAAAGGATTTCCCATTTTCCACAGCTAGGTGGTTACGTGGGGCCCACGTGTATACAGGTAGGACAGGGTGTACATAATGCATCGATTTTCATCATTACCAGTACCGGTGTGTTTTTTCTACAATAATGAGGAGTTGGTAGCGCGTAAAACTTCTCGAGGAAGCTATCCGCCGGCTGACGACATGAGGTAAGCAGGTGCGTCAGATGGCATCTAGTGGCGTCAGGAGGGCGAATGGGGTCAATACTTGCACATGGAGAAGTACGGACACAACGTGGGTGTTTTCTTGTGATAATTATGCAGAAAGGTCATCATGAGGACCTTATTTTGGGGCCACTTCACGTGGTTGCGAGATGCATTATTGAAAAGAAATGAGTGTCAGGTGTGCGGATGATGCAAAAAGGTGACAACTATGCACTGCGAGGTCAGTTTTCGGCCTGTTCGGGGTCCGTTTGAGATCATCTAAAAGGCCAAGGGTGACCAAGTAATAAAGCTAAGTGTGGGAACTGAAAAAATAGAGAGAAGACCAGAAAAAACATGGAGAGAAGAGGAGGAACAGCCGCAGGTGTGTTTTTGGTGTTTTTGGAGCCTATTTTGGCCGTAAACTGCTCATCCAAGGTCGGATTTGAGCACTTTGGCATAGTAGATTGGGGTTTTGGACTATTTAGGATGCGATGGCGCTGTCCATTTTTCCAAATTCCTCACTCCTTTTCCTCTGTTTTTCTGTGTAATCTTCTCCGGTGAGTGAAGCCTCTGCTTAACTTTGTGGTTGTATCTGGTGTATTTCTTGAAAACTGTGTAAACTATTTGCCCCATTGGTGTTGGCCCAAGCTCATTTGTATCTAAACATCAGAAATTCTCCTCTTTTGAGCTGACTTTTTTGGGTGTGTGTGTGTGTGTGTGTCTCTCTGTGTGGAGTGGGAAAGTGGGTATTCTCTCTCCCTCCATTCCATAGGTGTGTTCTCTGTCTCGGCCAGGTGTGTTGTGTAAGCCGAGTGGTGCCCCATAGTGTGTGTGTGTGTGTGTGTGTGTATCTTCCCAAGAGTGTGTGTCGGGTCATTATAGAGGCGTTCTGTGTGTTTCCATCCCGCTCACACCGGAATAATAAGCTCTGCCAGCAATGCAATCACTGGAAAAAGAGCCAAAAGCAAGAGTGCCACCAAAGAACAACATGATACCCAAGGCTAACAAATGGGTAAAAGCCAACCATGCTAACTACATACATACGAAGTCACCGACCACAGTGCAAGGATCTAGGTTACCAAAACAAGGGAAACAAGTATGGATACGGAAGGATAGAAATGACATGGCAGACCAAAAACAGTACAACGAAAGAATTCAACCGAAGCAGATAGTTCAACAAAAAACCAAGGGCATGAAACAGATATGGATCCCAAAGAAAATGCTTAGCAATAACTCAAATATGACTCGCATTTGGATACAGAAACAAAAGCAAAAGGAACTCCCTTCAGTACAAGCAACATCGGAAGGCAGACAGATGCATTTGCAACCGGAAAACTGACTTATGTGGATGCCAATAAGCAACAAAAGAGTGGCAACAAAGGAAGTAGCAAAAAACCTACAAAAAACGGCAAAAAAAATCTACCAATGGAAAGCAAAAGAGATACGGTCTACGGCCATTCCGGCCAAGCCAATCCTCTCTAAAGAGACAACTACGGCCATATCAACAGTAGCGGCAAAGCGACTGTCTTTTGCAAGAAAGACAATTAAACAGAGAGCAGTAGAGTTACAGCTGTTACTTGCCAAGAAAACAAAAAACCTCGGCGGCGAATGCCAATACCATCTTGCTTATACCCTTCTCTTACATAGCATTAATTTTTCCATGCATTGAGTGAGTATGCATAAAATAGGGCCACATTAATCGGCCAAGCATTAGCACAAATTTCTAAACCTATGCACGGCACATACTCCAAGGCAATACCTTGTCGTCCGGGAGGACTCTGGCTAGGACGGGGGAGGAATTCTCAGATGCGGAACCAATAGCAAAAAGAGCGAAAAAGGGCATGATTTTCAACTATTTTTAAGGGTTTTTGTTTGATTACGAAATTTTCCGAACTAACCCAAGTACATATGCCCTTATACAGCATGTATCTATAGGTATATGGGGCCAAACGCCGAATCAAGCCCCTAGGTGTGTGTATATAAGTAGAAAGTCATTTTTCGGACAAAATATTGGTAAAACGTAAAAATCCGGACGTAAAAATTGCATGTGAGTGTATATAATGTTTTGCGGTGATGTTTTTGATTTATTATGATTTTTGGGGATTTTCTGGGCTTGATTTGCTATTTTCCTTTTAAGTTTACTAATTTTCAGCAGAAAAACTTTAAAAATACAAAAAGCACGTGAAAAACAGTCGTAATGAAAAACAAAAAATATGGGGATGATCACTGACTATAGAACAACCTATGGTACAGTGGGGGTGCAATTATGAGACCGGAGCGGAAAGCGTGTTTTGGCCAGATTTTGACCGAAATGCCAAATTTCTGGTAAACAGGGCAAATGGAGTCCAAATCAAGAAATTTTTGAGCCTAAACCACATCTCGCAAGAAGTTAGAAGCACATGTCAAATTTCATGAAAAGTGGTTCGGGGACCTCCATTATAAGAAATTTTCACCTCATTTTTAGCTCATTTTCACGATTCACATTTGAGAGAGAGCTTCTACCACCTAGAGCGAGCGGAACTTCCAGCATCTTCTACGATGTGCACGACTACCAAACGGGCTTCAGACGTGAGAGGTAGGCTCACCACCTTGAGCTTTTCGCGCATGTTTGTTGTTTTGTCGCGAAAACTAGCGTAGGGTTCACGCGGGCAGTAGAGACCTACAAGTAGAAGCGGCCACCTAACGGCAAACCCAAAAGCAACGAGATTTCATCGGCAAATTACCCTAGCCTAGGAGATCAGTCTTGGATGTCCAAAGGCAGTAGAAAACCATTGGGAAAAACTGTAATTCCTAGAATCCCGCAAGAGGCCACCAAATGGGAAATCGACGGAAAAGC
Source organism: Adiantum capillus-veneris (assembly GCF_014529385.1). NCBI lineage: Eukaryota > Viridiplantae > Streptophyta > Polypodiopsida > Polypodiales > Pteridaceae > Adiantum > Adiantum capillus-veneris. Next base: position 97,041,883 of record NC_140956.1, on the reverse strand, counting down.
GCCCAAATGCTACCAAAATTCATGGGTAGGAGCATCTCGACATGCTCGACAAGTCTATGTAGACCACATGACCAAAAGGTGATCCGAAGCGGCACTAACTTCAGAAACGGCATCAGACACACAAACCGTCAAATAGCTCTTGCGGCCAAACCGCATGTCCGTTTGACACCAAACTTCACGAGCGGCTTTCCTTAACCATCAACAACCAAGTCCTATGGTGGTAGACCACCACAAATCATCGAAGACTTGTAAAAGCAACCACGGGTGCTTCTAGAGTGACAAATTTCCAAATGGAGCTCCGGTGAAGCCAAAGTCGACAAAAACCATACGGCAAATATCCCCAAGGGACAGGGAAGCTATGGAGACCAACATCAAGAAATTTCATTGCCGAAAAGTACTCCAAAAGTCAGAAAACGGCATGGAGGCTCTGAAATGCACACGGGGAGTTACTTTCTATCCATTTGACTTTTTTGTTGAAATTAGGCTTAAAAGGGACTCAGGGGGACTAAGGGCAGGCACTAGTGACAGATTCCATGAAAAAATCATTATGAGATATCCTACGCGTAGGATGTCTCGGCAGGCACTAGTGACAGATTCCATGAAAAAATCATCAAGAGATATTCTACGCGTAGGATGTCTCAAGGGCATTTCAGGACACATAACCCAACATTTTTAATCACACACATTTTCTGAATAGCCTTTACATGCTAGCCACCAAGTTTCATCCCATTTGGACCAACATTGATCTCATATGCATAAAAAAACGCAAAGTTAGGGCATAGAGGCAATACTGGGCCATAGACCTACCAAAACTTGTCTAAATCGCATGAAACTTGCACAACACACTCATGAGCACCTAGCCAACCAATCTGTGTGGTCACTTGAAAAAATTGATGAAGTAGACATCCTACGCGTAGGATGTCTATTTGACATTTTTGGACTACAAGGGGTATTTTTACATTCCAGATCTTTTCTGATCATTTTCAAGAGGTCATATACCAAGTTTGAAGCCATTCTAATCATTTTTGACCCCCAACACCTTCAAGATACACTTTTTGAGCCCAAAAACACTACCCAGGGTCTTACCAACATCAATTATTGACCAAATCAAAATCCAAGAGCATGGATATGTTCCACAAGCAAATACTACCCACAGAACAAATCCCGATCCATTTTGATGAAATAGACATCCTATGCGTAGGATGTCTCCATCATATTTTGACCTTCTATGCAAAGAATGACATCATTGGAGCCAATACCATGGTGCAATGAGCCCATATATCAATTTTCAACCCATTTGGACATCACTTGCTACCTGTTGTGGACTTTTTACCCAATTTGTGACCTAAAGCCTGAATTAGCCCAAAAATACACTTTTTGATGCCCAAATCCAAAACCAAGCACATAGCCATGTTGTATAAGCCAAGGACCACCAGCATGTCAAGTATCACCCAAATCTGATGAAAAAGACATCCTACGCGTAGGATGTCTAAATGTAATTTTTTTGCCAAAATTGCACTGTGAGCACATGCACAGTTTCACAAGTTTCTTTTAAGCTATATTTTCAATTTTCAAGTCATTTGGATAGTTAAAACTTGGTTTCTCAGCTGATATGGCAACAGGATCTATGGCAGCCGCAAAGTCAGCGGCAAAGAAGAAAAGGATGTCCATAAAAATTACCTAGAAGAGGTAGAGCCATTCGTCATACCAAAAGGAACTCTCAAGCCAACAAGCACATGGATCCAAGAAGATATGCTAGAGTCCAATGATCTAAAGATTTACCAAGGCGTGTTCAAAGACACCAAAGGAAATGTGATAGAGCTACCAATGGTACCGCGAGAACTCAATGAGTTCGTCAGAATCAAGATGGCAGAGTATCTGAAGAAGATTGATCTCCAAAACTACTTTGAAGCGGTGCCGGCAGATATTGACATAAAAATAGTATGGGAATTGTGACAACAATAGAAGAAGATGGAGTGGCCCGAGTTACAGATCTGCAAGGCAAGCCAGGCACGGAGATTCTAATCACCGAGAGAGTAGTGGCAGCTGCACTAGACCTCTCCAACAAAGGGGATAGTGTAACCAAAAGAAGAGACGAAGTAAAGGTGTACACCAAAAAGAAAGGCAACTACACTTTTGAAGACATTGCCAACCCCAAAGTGGCAATCATGAGCCAGCTGTACAATCAATATTTCCATATGTGTACAAAGCGGCCACAAAAGTATAGGATGCCGCCTACAGCAATTTCCAAAACATTCACCTTGGAAATGTAGAAAAGCAAGCCGAAGATCATCAATTATGCAGCTTATGTACATGATAATCTGGTGAAGATGGGCAACAAGAACCCCACATACATTGTGCCGGGTAAGCTAATCACGAAGGTGATTTATGGAGCATTGCACGCCAAGGGGAGATGTCCTGATCCTCCATCACAGAACGACTGGCTGAGGCTCAAGGAAGATAAGGAATACGAGCAGCCAAAAGAACCAAGGGTGGCAACCCTTTCGAAACGTCGGTTAGAAACCGTGCAAGAAGAGCAGCCAGAGCTGAAGGAAGGAAAGAAAGAATCTGCCCAAGTGCTAGCAAAAGAGACGAAATCACAAAAAGTGGCACTTCTAGAGAGGCTGATAGAAAGCTTCAAGGCAGAAAGAGCCCTCAAAGGAGATTTAGACGAGCTATGGAAGCCGTTACTAGAAGCAATGTCGGGATCATCCCGAAGGGTGCACAAAGACAGATTCGATGATTACATTAAGAATTTTGAGATTCTTGATGCCACAGTAGAGAATATCCCACATGTACCCTTTACAGAAGAGGAAGTGGAGCAAGTCCGACAGAAACTGCTAGAAGAGAAGGAGGGCCAAAAGAGAGAAAGGAAGACCAAGGCGGATAGAGATTTCAAAAAAAAGCCAACAACTCCACCGGCCAGCCCACCACCCTCACCACCTCCTCGTTGCTCCACAAGAAGAAAAAGAGGAGCAAGACAAACCAGAAGACCAAGAAGAGTCCAAGCAAGAGCAAAGCCAGGATCAAGAACCAAAGGAAGAGGCTAAGCCTAAAAGTGGGCAACTAGAGCCAAATGAATCATACAACACATTTCTAGACCTGCTAGCTACCGGATATACAAAATAAGAGGCTGCCACAATCGCATTCGACTTGGCAAGGACATGGCCCAAAGAGAAAATGCAAATCATACGGTTAGTAGAGCTAAAGGAGATGGCCACTGATACAGTGGACCTGCACCCGCCCACTAATGATTGGGATGTGGTGATGACAAAGATAACTGGGCTAAGAGCATATTCAATGGCCTCAGAAAGTGAAATGGCAACTCTCAAAGCCACTGAAGTGCAAATAAAGCTGGAAGTTGACACTTTACAAAACCAAAGCCAAAGGCAGATAGAGAGAGAAGCAGAGCTGCAAGCGAAGTCTGGAAAAGGCATTGCAAAGATGCCAGGAAATGGAAAGAGAAAATCAGACAGCAGCTCAAAGACTGCAAGGAGCCAAAGAGGAGTATAGACAACTCAGCAAGTCATTGACAGATGCAAAAGAGGGAAAGGGATAACCTAACCCTACAACTTGCTGAGGAGTCCAAGGAAGTTGAAGCCATGAGAAATACCAACTTGCTGAGTATAGACAGCTCAGCAAGTCATTGATAGATGCGAAGAGGGAAAGGGATAACCTAACCCTATAACTTGCTGAGGAGTCCAAGGAAGTTGAAGCCATGAGAAATACCAAAGAAAAGGCAGAAAATAAACCAGGAGGCTAGCCAAGATGAGGTCCTTGAGCTCAAGGACCAGCTTAAAGTTAAAGATCAAACCATCCAGCGGCTACGGACATCTCTTGCCAGAGTCAGAGCTACAAGCTCGACTCACACCACTACAGAAAGCCAGATCTATGAAGAATAGATGAAAGAGCTACAGAAAGAGTTGACTTTAGAGAAAAATCAAAGGTTGATGATGGCGGAAGGGTCGGTGGTTATGAAAACACACATGGAGGAAGAGCAAAAAGCAATGCAAGAGGATCTAGAAATTATCAACAGAAATCTCGAGGAGGCGGAGAAGATAAACGTCGAGTTGAACGACCTCCTCGTGAACATGGGAGAAGAAGCTGAAGCAGGGAAACAGACACTCCTAAAGCAGATAGAAGAGCTGAAAGGACAGCAGCAGAAGAGCAAGCAAGCATAGGGCCGGCAGCCATGGAAGGCATAGACCAAGAGAATGTGGCAGATCTTGTGGACACACCCATGCAAGAGGAAATCCTAGTAGTACCCTCTCAAGATCCACAAGATCTGACACAAGAAGAGGAAGAGAAGCTGCGCAAGGCCATAGAGGCAGAAATCAGAGAAACGGCCAAGGAATCCTTGGAATGGGAGCAAAGGGTTTTAAAATTGATGACCATTCAGAAGATCGATGCCAGCAACCTCCGGCGTGAATGGCTATAGCCCTCTCTCCCATATCCTTTGATAAAGTACGAACCCGCCACCATCAACAAGAGGATTAGAGAAGAGCCGACAGTGCCACTCTACACAACAGATATCTCCCAACCTGAAGGAGCCAAATTGATAGTCGACTCCCAGCCTAGGTGGAGAAAGGTGTGGCTGACGAAGTATCCACAGTACCTAATCCATTTGGTAGAAGCACCCAAAATCATTAGAGATTGTAAGGTCTCTGACCCGATCACAAGAGCACCCTTGTACCACGAAATGAATACAATGGAATAAGTTACTATTTTTAGCAGTTTTCCAGATTCTGTCAGTGCCATGATGCTTAGAATGTTATAAAGCTTCAAAATGTGAATTAAAATAATTTTTGTGAAAAATTTCTAAAAATAGTAAGTTTTTGGTCACCCGACCCATCCAGTCTCGACCGTCTCGAAAATCTGCACACGTACCCCGAATTTGAAAAAAATGCATTTTCGGACCCCGGGGGGCTGCTAAATATGGCAGGTACTCAGACCCGTATGTCTTAGTTAGAGCTTAGTATAGCAATTTACGGCATCAAAATCCGACTCGTATGGCCCGTTTTAGCCTAAAACCAATTTTTCACAAAATTGTCCGGGGAGGTACCGGGGGCCCGAGGCTGTGTGGGAACAGATCCCAGCCCACTCCAGACCTGCTTTAGCAGCTAGGGGGCGCCCTCTTGCTTTGTGGGAGTCTTGGGAAAGCTGCCAAGCCTGCAACTCAGTCTTAGAACCAGTTAACCAAGCCAACCTGACACTTGGTGGGCAGAGAACTGGACTTGCCATGCTTAACTGGAGAACCTCCCAGATGCATTTAGCAACCCAGATCGATTTTCAGCCTGTAGGAGCCTATTTAAAGACCTGCACACACACACACACACACACACACTTATGCTCACACACACACACAGTGCATACACACACACCTACACACATTGGGGAGGTGCTGCCGAATCACACAACTATTGAAGAAGAAGCTAGGAGGGAGGTGCTGCCGGATTTTCATCTTAAGAAGCTCGATTAGATCAGAAAATTGAGAATATTACCAGCTCTTAATCACGGTAACGACAGTTTAATTAATGCCATCTGAAAATCCCTTTCTCTACCATCAAAAATTTCTCGTACATTATGCCTATTCCTAGCCAAAAATATCTATGACTACTCTCTAAATTCTCCTTATTCGTACTCTATTATGTAATCATCATTCCATAGCTGAATTATCAGCCATTTTTCACTCTCGATTAATGATTAGAGCATAATTATCAGAATCTTCTCTCTCTAGATAGCATAGTAATTAATCGGTAAGTTAGTATTTGTGAAGATTGAAGAGAATCACTATTGTAATCACTCATTAACATTGTAGCTTAATTGAATTCATTTCTCTTATGCATTAAGACGTAATTAAGGAGAAATTAATCCGTCAATAAGTCTCTAAGAATTGGTTTTTCCTCACACATATGCATAGGGTAAATCTGCATCATCTAATTGTTAGGAATTAGTTTAATCATACTTAATCCAATTCTCTGGTAATTCCAATAGTGAAATCCTAATTATTCTTGATCATGTAAGCCGAATAATTATCTTAGAGCCGGTTCCCATAGGATTATGTGCCATCCTTAATGATTGCTTTATGAAAAATCTAGATCTATCATATAGGAGGGATTAATTAATGTCACTAATCTACCCATTGGACTGTTATGATGCTTGCGAACCTTAGCTCTTTCTCCAAGCTAATCATTTAAAGTAGTGAGAAATGGCCCCGGTTAAGAGGACTCGCTTCGGTGGTGCCCACGATCGCGAGGCAGGAATGAGCAATGTCAACGGGAAGGGGAAGGCTCCCATGGAGGAACAAATACCGGCCATCTCACGGGCCATCGATGAAGAAGGGGAAGAGGTAGATCATATTTTTATTCAAGTTGTTTAAACTAACATTGCATACGCTAGTTAGGAATGCTCATATCCCCAAACATGTTGGAGAAATCCGACGGAAACCTCGGCATTGAAAGCATTGTACATTAAGTTCTAAAGTAGGAAGGAAATGATTGATGGGAATGCTGTTTGCAATAGAAAAGAATGTCTGCTAGGGAAAATTTAGCTCGGCATGTTCATTCTATTTCCAATGTTGAATTAGTCATGAACCCCCTCCTGATCACAGGGGCAGAGTTCCTGGTTAAGGGCTCTTGAATCCACGACTGCTGGTTAAGCGGTGGATACCCACGACTTGCTTTCTATGCGGTGGGAACCCACGTCTTGCTTTCTATGTGGTGGGAGTGTCCATGACGTGCTTTCTATGCGGTGGACATACCTAGTTGTGGGTACAGCTAGGCGACAACGGGAGGAGTGAACTCTCGCTGGAGGGGGGATGTTGTACCTCCAGAACATTGGAATTTTTATGAATAAGTTTGAGTAGAATTTTTACTAGAATTCTGTCTTGGTGTTGTTTGCAATACTGGCTGAAGGGCTGTTTTAACGAACCATGTGATTCGGAATTAAACAAGGAATATCTATGTTGAACAACCTTTGTGGTAGTAATTAGGTCACACGAGGAAGTGTGAGTGTGGGGGTGGAAAGTGGGGGCTTGGCTCGGGTTGCCAAAGCCTACAAGATGGGTGGTCCCGATTGGTCGGGAACTCTCTGTCCCCATAGTGCTTACTCGATATTGGTATTACTCATTGCCCCTAGAGCGGCGAATCCTCGAGAGTACGTGCCTCTGAAACATGGGGAAAAAGGCACTCGGGGTTTCTCTCCTCTTGGAAGGTGGGTCTTAGGATTGCTAGATAGTTAAGTACGCTTCCCCTACGAGGTGGAGCTAGATCTCGTTGCTAGTACGCTCGAACTCGACTCACTTTGTGATGAGGGATCGTCCGCTAGTTGAACCCTGAACCATTTTGGTTGCTTCCGCTATAGTTCTAGTGGCCACCAGGTTTGCCATCAGATCCGTTGTTTAATACGACGGGGTGGGGACCTCACAGAGATAACCTAAGTTTATGCCCTCTACCAAGGATGCGGACGTGGAAGGCCCAGGAGATACTACAAAGAAGCCAACCCACTTAGCTGAACTATCCGAAGCGGCCAGGCTTGAAGGCAAGCGAGAGAATAAGTGTTCAATACATGGTGAAAACCCTAACGGGCACCATCAAATTGTTCACTGGCTCGCCTGACCTTTCTTTCATAATGATGAGGAAGATCTGCAAAACCCTTTTGGAAGTCTTCGAGACGTTCAAACTGGGCCAGGTGACAAACAATATCTTCTTCTTTCAAGATACTTACAGATGTGCATATGATCTGTCTGGTCAGCCTTCCAAGGAGGTGATACATGCATTGTATCAAAGGATAATGTTTCTGCCATCCTATCACCTCCAGGTCTTTGAAGAAGCATTCTATACCGGCTTCTTCACCATCAACACTGATATATTCGGCCCAACACTGCTGGATTTACATGCAAGATACGAGTCGCTGCTCAAGATGCGCGAAACCATAAGATGAAGAAGAAGCTCAACAGCCATGTTGGGGACGACATGAGCAAGGAGGGGGGGGGGAGTGTTAGAAGCTGGACACACCCTACAGAAACTAACTACTCGACAGATCATCATTTTTTTAATTATTCATTTATTGAGAAAACTCGATATTTCACCTTGTAATTATTGGGGCTTACATATGTTTCCAAATTGTATCCTAGTTTTGACATTTAGATTAAGTAGATGGTTGATTTGGAACTGTAGGGTTTGAGAATTGTAAGGTATTTATACCACTTTTTGACCTTAATGAAAGGACCTTTGTCATTTTTTTTAAAAAGTTTGGAAGTTTTTGAGTAAGCATACTGTGTACGAGAGAGAGTGAGAGCTTCATCTTGACACTAGGCGAGCACCGGTGGTCAGAATCGAGTGCGTAGAAGTGCAGTGTGTTTCCCCCGGCGAGAGCTACGTGACAATACCTACATTGCCTGCGTACGGTCCGGTTTTGCGAGCTCCATCTACAAGCTTCATCGGGTGATTCAGTGAGCATACGTTGTCCGATTTTGCATTGCAGCATATCCACATGTTCACATTCCGTAGAGCTACACATTAGGCACTTTAGATTTTGGAAAGGAAGACCTACAAATTTCGGCCAGATATCCTACGTGATTTTGCACCGGGTGTTTTGGGTTGGGGTTTTGGTTCACAGACCTTAGGGAGAGCGACCTATTGGTGTTAGTAGGGTCTCCTTCAAGTTCTGTGGTGTTTCGAGATTGATTGATGGGTGTTCGGCTCTAGAAAGCGTTGTAGGAAGTTTCCTCTTATGCACTCTTGAAGGCTGTGACTTAGACATTGGGTAGAGACCGCTGTAGGAATTAGTTGTGAGTTGGCCGAGCGTAGGTTGACACCCTATGCTTGCTTCCACACGCCTGCAGATCGAGCTTTGTCCTTGGTTGAAAAATATTGTTAGGTGAGTTCTCGCTGTGCTAACGTCCGTCGCGGCATATCCGTCCAACAGGTATTTATACCACTTTTTGACCTTAATGAAAAAACCTTTTGTCATTTTAAAAAGTTTGAAATCTGTGAGTGAGTGTATTGTGTACGAGAGAGAGTGTGAGCTTCATCTTGATGCTACGTGTGCACCGGTGGTTGGAATCAAGTGCAGAGAAGTGCAGCGTGTTTCCCCCGACGAGAGCTACGCTCCCATACCTATATTGTGCACGTGCGGTCCGGTTTTGCAAGCTCCATCTACGAGCTTTCATTTGGTGATTTGGTGAGCATACGTTGTCCAATTTTGCATTGCAGCATCTCCATGCGTTCGCATTGAGTAGAGCTACACATTAGACACTTAAGATTTCAGAAACGAAGACCTGCAAATTTCAGCCAGACATCCTATGTGATTTTGCACCGGGTGTTTTGGGTTGGAATTTTGGTTCATAGACCTTAGGGAGAGCGACCTATTGGTGTTAGTAGGGTCTCCTTTAAGTTGTGTGGTGTTTCAAGATTGTTTGATGGGTGTTCGGCTCTAGAAAGCGTTGTAGGAGTTTCCTCTTATGCACTCCTGAAGGCTGTGACTTAGACATTGGGTAGAGACCTCTGTAGGAATTAGTTAGGAGTCGATCGAGTGTAGGTTGACACCCTATACTTGCTTCCACGCGCTTGCGGGTCGAGCTTCGTCCGTAGCTAACAAATCTTGTTAGGTGAGTTTTCGCTCTGCTGACGTCCGTCGCGGCGTATCCGTCCAACATTGGCAACGCTGTAGGAGACGAAAACGTTAGGTAGGTGACCGAGACTAGTCCTTGAGGATAGGGATTCTTTGGCTTGCCAAGAGTCTCGTTTTACATTTAGATAGGATCAGAAGGTGGAGGACTCTCTAGCTTGTAGAGGGAGTCTAGGGAGCGTGTGTCTGGCCTAGATCCTTTGGCTTAGGTAGGTTCAGGTAGACTAAGATAGTTTTAGGTATTAGAAGAGTAGGAGTTGGAGTGGGAGAAGCGATGAGAGGAGAGCTTGAGAGTCCAGAGAGCCCAGGAAGCAACCAAAACACCATTATCACCATTTCACATGATGAGTAGGAGTAGAGTAAGTAGGACAACATGATTCAGGATCTAGAGCACTTCATGCATGTATACTTGCTTGGTAGATTCATCACAAGGTTGTAGAAGATGCAAAAGTGTGTTTGAAAGCTAAAGTGAAGTCCAAAAGTTACTGTGAGTGTTTCTGATAAAGTTACTGTGAGTGTTTCTGATAGAGCTACAGAGCATCATGACCATTTCTATCAAGAAAAATTTTAATTTTAAGCTAGGAGACATCCTACGCGTAGGATGTCTACAGGCTAATCTGGTGGGAATTTTGAAATTTTGAGTAGACCAATGTGTTCAAAAGGTGGGGTTTACCCTATTTTCATCTGGAAAGTGGAAATTTGACCATACCTTTATAGAATAAGGACAGATAGACTGAAATTGCCAGACATCCTACCCAAATTGTGCCAAAGCATTATTTTAGGACCAAAACCATAGGATGGTTGCATGATCATGATCTGCATGATGTATTGAGTGACTGAGAGAGGTTTCATCTCATTTGGGTGAGAAAATTGGGTTCAAAGCAGACTTTAGCACTTTTGACTCAAAAAGGCTAGAACAGCTAAAATTGGGGACTTTTGAAATCCAAACCAAAATCTAAGCATACCAGTGGTTTGCTGACATCAAGGGGAAGCTGTGTGTCAAGTCTGGGGTCAAACAAGCCAAAAAGACATCGTACGCGTAGGATGTCATCTGTGTGATTTTGCACTCTAAACCTAGTTTTGAGCATACCAAAGTGATCAGCAACTCAAGGGGAGCCTGTGCTTTCCATTTGAAGCTATTCTAGGCAAAAAGATATCCTACGCGAGGATGTCTAAAGCAAGAAAATGAAGCCAGATACTCACTGTGGACATAGCAAGGTGTTGCATAGCCTGAGGCAAGCCTCCTAGTCAATTTTGGTCCAAATTGGAGTTGATTAGACTGATCAAGACCAGCAGCAGGCTGTCGGAACAGATTTCTGATCCATTGACCAGCTTATAGGTGTCCAAATCATAAAGTAAAAATAGTTGTGGACTCAGCACATCAAGGGGAATTCATAGTGCAAAAATCTAGACAAAACAGAGCAGGAGACATGCTACGCATAGGATGTCTACTGGGGCTTAGTGAAGAGAAAATTTGATTGGGCTTAGACAGTGAGGTTCCATTTGGCTTAAGGGTTCCAGAACTTCTTTTAGAAGTGAACTTGGACCTTGTTTGTCCATTTGATGGAGCAAAGACGGAAATCAGATTTTTTTAACGTAAATTGACCAACATCCGAGGGAAGTACAGTTCTAGATTAGCAAACCTAATCCAGAACATCAACAATGTATAAAATATAGTAGTGGTTGAGATTAACGCTCCAGTTATACCAATCATTACTAAGATAACCTCTAGCAGTTAGATACTTTGATTCGATTGCCGAAATTAAACGCTTGTGTACATGTATATTCAGCAGCAAAGCAAGAAGTTGTGCAGAGACTAATCCATTGCCAGGTGAGTGGTTGGATTTGTGAGAAATTTCATTGATAAGTTTGATGAATTTTAAGGTCAGGAAGATACATTTTTAGAGACTAGAAGGTGGCAGGTGACCAAGGTAGCTTAGTGTCCACCGAACAGAGTGTAACTGAGGCAAGGCTAAATCCACTAGCACCGATTATTGAGGAGGGTAGTAATACTGACACTTCGTTAGACAAATCTTTCTTCATGATGGGTAGCCAACAGTTAGGAGGTTTTACCTATGAAGGACCAATGCTAGGAGGAAGCACCTCCCTAAATCCTTTGAATGATTCCAAGTTCCCTGTGATCTTCTTAGAAGGAACAAACTCGAGGGGAGCCCTAGTCTATTCTGATTATCGAGGACGCAAGTGCATTTGTATTAAAGAAAGACCGGCTCAGAGATTGGAGATAATTTGAGTCTATGATGATGGAGATAGATTCCGAGACGAAAAGGGGAACCACTATCTGATAGTTAGTAACCCTGAAGATTACAACAGATATGGAGATAACGTGGCAAAGGGGAAAATGGTTTCAGAAACTCAAGAACCACCACCAAAATTGATCGACCTGGAGCAATTTTTATGTATGATAAGAAAACAACCAGGGTTTCAACTTATAATGAGAATGTGGGAATCTACAAGCATGAGAGCCAGGCAATAGTCTCTTACTTTCGTTGCAAAGAACCATACTTAACCAAGTTAAGAAAAGACAAGGTTCTTTACTTATTCTCTTATGAAACTGCTATGGGGAAGGAATACCAACGTATTCTCCCAGAGGAGGTAGAAACGGCAGCAGTTCCAGGAGCATCAACATATGCCCCCGACAAAGTGCCAAGAGCCACCTACACCCCTAGCAAGTCGACAAATCCCTTTTTAAAAGAGTATGACGCGACCTCACATTCTACCTGACCGCAGACATTCAACAATGAAAACCAACCAGCAACTCAGCAATCATTGCAGGCATGGCTTCGACAAAATGCAACATTGGAGCAAGACCTAAACTGGAATGGTTATCAAGACGCACGAGGGCTAAGGGATTTGCAAAAACCACCACTCTATTCAAGGTATCAAGGAGAGAGTCAGCCAAACAGAGCCTGGGAAACCACCCATAGAACGAGTTCGGAGAGATGAACCATTTCTTGCAAGAATTGTTAGAAATTATGGCTTAGGAGCACCATTGGGAGAGGAACCAGCCTACTATAGAAGACTAGAGGAGGTATATCGATTGGGACGTGGAGATCCAATGATGAGGTTTGTAGACCATCGTAGAATTAGACCTTCTCAAGTACAAAAATGGGTAAACAAGAAATACACAAGAAACAGAGATCCAAAAGATCATGTAGCAGTCTGTGTGCGTGTAATTACAGCGGAAGAGGTGTTAGACTTCCCTACCCAATTTGCAGGGTTTGGACTAGCCAAAGAGGATGACGCTGCTACTATTGGTATGACTCTGTGGAGCATAGAGACTTTGAGTCTATGGAGGAGGTGTTTGACGAGTTTATCGAGGAATTCTCACAAAGGGGGATAGCTCATAATACCGTCTCACAAATCCATAAATTCAAATAGAAAGACAGGGAATCTGTGAGAAAGGCATCCCTAAGACTAAAAAGATATGTTAAGTTCTGCCCTGTGGAAGAACCGCCAACTTAGTCCAGACTTATGCTTATATTCATCCAAGGACTAAGGAATGCAAATCTTCAGAAGGACTTACATATGAAGAGGAGCACGACGTTGAATGAGTTAACCAAGGAGGCTCTTTACCTTGTAGACAATTGTGCGGTCTACAAAGAGGGTGAGTTCAAGGCTCTTGACGACGATTCATCTTCACAACAAAGTGGAAGCCAGTCTTCTAAGACAGCCCAGAAAGGAAAAGTAGCTGTAAACCAGGAGCAGCTTGTAGAGGAAGTGCTAAAAAAGATTAACTTGTACGCCAAACCCCAGGCTAAACAGTCCAAGTGGTGTGCTATTGAACAAAAATCGACAAACCACGGGACAGAGGAATGTTATTATAACAAGGGATATGTGACAGAGAGACCTTAGGCTCCCCAAGCTCAGGTAGCTTCTCCTCAAGTTCCACCGATATCTAGGTATCAAGCAGGAAACCTACTAGGACCTGTAGGTGTAGAAAGACCACAACCATTGCTAGGGAAACAACCACCCCTGCCAGGATTACGACCAGTCGGCATAAGATACACACCAGCCGTAACCAAATCAGAAGAGATGGCTTTGGTGCCTATGCATGTATATTATGAACATCCCAATGGATATCCGGAAAATCCTGTCTATTATCCACCGGAAGAACCCTCGACACTAGAACCATGGAGCATGATAGGAAATACATGACCACCAACTGCTACACAGGCAGCAGGAGAAGGAAGATATAGCTTAGATGAACGAACAGTGTTGTTCATAGCCAACGGAGACATGGGCGGACAGAGACATGCATACCAACAAAGAGGAGCTCAAGGAGCACCTCAACAACCCAAGGGACCCTGCTACAAGTGTGGTGGAGACCATTGGCTAAGAGACTGTCCTCATGATGAAATCATTAGAGTCAACGCATATTGCACCGAGTGTGGAGTTATTCATTTGATTCTCGATTTCCCTAAAAACCCGAGCAAAGGAGCAAAAACTACCTTGAACATGCTAGAAACAGTCCCTTCCAGCGGAGGGTCAGAAAATGAAACAATCATACCTATTCAGGCGGTGACACGAGCCCAAGCTCAAAGAATGACGAACGAACCTATAATTGAAGAGCCAAAAACCGATGCCCCAAGTTCAGAAACAAAAAATCAAAGAAGCACTTGGAAAGCTAGAAAGACGTGGATGAAAGCCAAGAATGAATGAGAGCAAATGGCTCTATCCGAGGAGTTAAAACACACAAAGGAGAGATTAGAGCGGTTAGAGGATCTAGCTAGCCTAAGCTCACACACTACGGCAACCATAGCACCCAAGGAAATAGCAGAGCCCAAAAGTGCAGGATCAGGAGGATCAGTACTGGCAGACAAGATAAATGTGCAGTTGGATGCACTTCTAAAAGCTTACGAAGCCAGACTAAAACAAAAACCAAACCCAAGAGCAAAGATGGATGACTTATCCATATGCTCAAATAGAAAGATAGTGGTTGTAAATGTGTAGAAAGATGATTGAAACAGCTCAATCTTTGATGGAAAACCCGCTTGGTAGACCTACAAATTGGCATGAAGTACCAGCTCCAACCCCTATCCCACCAGCTTTAGAGGACCAAGTAGAAACGAAGGAAAGACTCACGAATGCCTATGAGTCTAGGAGAGAACCTATCATAGTATCAAATACAACAGATGAGGCAAGTGACGAAAAGCTAAAACAGAAACAAAATCACAAAAATCTCAAAAAAAAAAAAACAACAACGAAAGACCAAGAGTGGACCAAATTGGAGCGTAAACAAAAATACCAAAAACTAAAACGATCTTTACGAGAGATATGGACTACTGAGGAAGATAGTGATGGTAAAGGGGAGACAGAAAAAGGAAACATGAATGTACCATCATACTATCAGAAGTTCACCATCCAAGACATAAAAATCATAATGACACCACCAGTTAGGGAAAGAACAAACTAGGAATCTTACAATGGGCCAGAAAATGCAAAAAGGATAGACCTCGCAGAACCAGGTGAGAAGCCTCAGCTAGTCTATATAGCAACCGATTTAGAGCCTGAAGAAGAAGAACGGCTAACACAACTTCTCAAGAAGTATAAAGATGTATTTGCATGGTCCTATAAAGACCTCAAAGTAGTTGATCCATCGATATGCCAACATACAATTCCTTTCAAATCAGATGCAAAACCTAGCAAACAACGTCCTTATACATATAATGACACATTTTCTAAACAAATCAAAGAGGAGATTGACAAGCTGATGGAAGCTGAATTCATCTATGAAATCGAGCATACAGATTGGGTGTCACCCATTGTGGTAGTCCCCAAAAAGAACGAAAAACTGCGAGTGTATGTGAACCTCAAAAAGGTAAATGCAGCCACCATAAGGGATAATTACCTTTGCCAATCACGGAACATGTACTTGAAAGGGTGGCCGGGAAACTGGCTTATTCCTTTCTGGATGGGTTCTCAGGATACAACCAACTGGCAATTGCAATGGAGGATCAACACAAAACAGCGTTTGCCACAGAATGGAGAATATATGCGTATTGAGTTATGCCTTTTGGCTTAACTAATGCCCTAGCTACCTTGCAAAGGTTAATGACGCACGCGTTCAAAGAATACCTGAGAATATTCATAGAAATATACATGGATGATCTTTGTGTACACTCTCTTCTGCGAGAGGAACATATTGATCATTTGCAAAAGGTATTTGAAAACTGCAGGACATATCGAATCTGTCTTAACCCAGAAAAGTGTATTTTTATGGTTAGACAAGGACGCATCTTAGGACACATTGTCTCCATAAATGGAATAACCACTGACCTAGACAAAGTCAAAGTCATAGTAGACCTACCCAGGCCTACTAATGCGAAACAACTGCAATCCTTCATGGGACACTGCAAATATTATCGAAGATTCATATATATGTATGCAGTCATTGCACAACCTCTGTATCCTTTGCTAGTCAATTTCGACTGGACCGAGGAGTGCGAAACTTCATTTCAAAAGCTGAAGGAAAACCTTGTATCAACACCTGTACTTAAAGCACCGGATTGGGAAAAGATATTCCATGTTCACATTGATGCTTCTGCATATGCAATCGGGAGTATTCTGGCTCAACCTGGAGACGGAACAATGGATTTTCAAGTTTGTTATGCAAGCCTTAAACAGTGCGGAAAAGAACTACACAACCACCGAAAGAGAGGGGTTAGGAATGATTTATGCTGTAAAGAAATTTTGGCATTATTTTCTTGCAAATAAATTTTTGTTCTTCACAGATCATCAAGCTCTTTTTTATCTGGTAAATAAACCATGCAATACAGGGAGGATTGTACGCTCGTTTATTATATTGCTAGAGTTTGATTTCACAGTAGTAGTCAAAAAGGGTAAAACTTATCTACGGGCGGATCATCTTTCAAGGATACACAACGGCAAAGATCCTGAAGGAGTGGATGATCACTTACCAGATGCTTATCTTTTCAATATTGAAATGATACCCAAATGGTCTCAGGAAATTGTTAGCATTCTTTCCTTTGGAGGTAGGTTTGATAACACGGAAGACAGATCCAAACAATGAAAAATTTGACAAACAAAAAACTTCCAAATGATTGCAGGACGGCTGTATCATCTAGGATCGGACCAAATTCTACGATTATGTATAAATCCGAAAGAATTCGAGTGTTACCTTGAAGAAGCACATGTCCAGGATTGTGCATTTCATTGTTCAACAGTGAAAACACACCAGCGCGACGACTGAAACAGTTAGGGGTTTATTGGCCAACTATGTATGTGGACACACATGCTTATGTTACCAATTGTACTATATGTAGTGTCAAACGACTAGTGGATCATGCGACATTGTTTAAGGTAAACATTGCACCTGTATGGAGTCAATATATCATTGATTTCTTAACCACATGGACGTTTCCTGAAAACATAACAAGAGCACGAAAAAGGGCTATAGAGCTGGAGGATCGTGACTTTCAGTTAATTGAGAACCAACTCTATAAGCGAGGAAAGGACAATCAACTTAGAATCTGTGCAAGTGAAAGTGAATACCTGTTGGTTCTAGAATACGCACATGGAGGTATAAGTGGAGGCCATGTGGTTAAGAAATCAATGATATATTGACTCCATACAGGTGCAATGTTTACCTTAAACAATGTCGCATGATCCACTAGTCGTTTGACAATGCTTTAAAAATCAATGCTTTGTAGGGGGCATTGATTTTGTGGGGCCTATTTCACCCCCTACATATCGCACCCATACCCAATATATCATTGTGGCTACAGACTATCTCACAAAATGGACGAAAGCTAAGGCAACACAGAAAGCCGATGCACGAACCACTACACAATTTTTGTATGAGAATGTTTTTGTACGATACGATTTACCAATAGAAATTGTCAGTGATTGTGGAACACATTTTCTTAATGAAGTCATTGAATATCTGCTAAAAGAATTCCTGGTCATACATAGGGAATCTGCTCCATACCATACACATGAAAATGGACAAGCTGAGGCCACAAATAAAACACTATGCACGGTTCTCACTAAAATTGTATCAGAGACAAGAACAGATTGGGATCAACAGCTACACTCAACACTATGGGCATACAGGGTAGCTTACAAAACATCGATAGGAACGACACCGTACAACATGGTGTTTGGCCCAAATGCTATATTACCCATAGAGTTTTTAATCCCAACTCTACGAGTAGCTGAATGCCTAGAATGGACAGGGCATGATCTCTCTTCAAGAATAGATGACCTTGAAAAGCTAGATGAACTTTGCTTGAGAGCTGTTTCTTTGATCTATGCTAAAAAGAGAAGACAAAAAGAGTTTTTTGACAAGCATGTGCCATGAAAGAGTTAAAAACAGGTGATTATGTACTTGTTTATACTTTGAAGCAACATGCCAAGAAACTTAAAAAGCAAGGGATGGGACTCTTTGTGATTAGCAATCTCTCCCAAAGTGGAGCTGTCAAGCTTGCTACATTACCAGGTGAAGAAATGCCAAATTGGATTGGTGGGTATCGATTGAAGAAATATCATTTACCACTAACAGAGGATATGCTTCAGAAAATCCATCAAGGAAAACAATGAATGAAGGAGAAGTATAGGGTACGAGAAGAAGCTCAAGCAGAAGCACAAGAACTTATTGCAAAAAGAAGACTTCTACGACAACAACAACAATGTGGAGCACCATTGCGAATCAATGACATCCGACTGATGAAGTTTGATGAAGATACAGTGGAGCCAATAATTGTAGTCAAAGTGGGTAGCAATCAAGTTGAATCGATGGCATTGCTTGATTCTGGAGCTCAAGCAAATTTGATCTCTTACAGATTATACAAACAACTCAAGTCTACAGGTCAACTTCATCCTACTCCACAAGTGCTAGAAAGTAGTACATCACATTCGTTGAAAACATTGGGCTGGACTATATTGCATGTACAGGTACATCAATATATTTACCCACACAAGTTTTATGTAGTCGCGAATGAAATCACACAACACCCCATGTTGTTGGGACAACCTTGGCAAAAAGAGTACAATGTGCAGATAGATTGGAATGCGAATGCAGTCAAAATTCATCATGGACAAGAACAACAGGTCATAGCCTTTGCTCAGCAATACCGGAATAATTAGCTGCCAACAATGCAATCACTGGAAAAAGAGCCAAAAGCAAGAGTGCCACCAAAGAACAACATGATACCCAAGGCTAACAAACGGGTAAAAGCCAACCATGCTAACTACATACATACGAAGTCACCGACCGCAGTGCAAGGATCTAGGTTACCAAAACAAGGGAAACAAGTATGGATGCGGAAGGATAGAAATGACAAGGCAAACCAAAAAAAATACAACGAAATAATTCAACCGAAGCAGATAGTTCAACAAAAAACCAAGGGCATGAAACAGATATGGATCCCAAAGAAAATGCTTAGCAATAACTCAAATATGACTCGCATTTGGATACCAAAACAAAAGCAAAAGGAACTCCCTTCAGTACAAGCAACATTGGAAGGCAGACAACTGCATTTGCAACCAGAAAACTGACTTATGTGGATGCTAATAAGCAACAAAACAGTGGCAACAAAGGAAGTAGCAAAAAACCTACAAAAATCAAGAAAAACAAGCTACCAATGGAAAGCAAAAGAGATACGGTCTACGGCCATTCCGGCCAAGCCAATCCTCTCTAAAGAGACAACTACGACCATATCAACAGTAGCGGCAAAGCCACTGTCCTTTGCAAGAAAGACAATTAAACAGAGAGTAGTCGAGTTACAGCTGTTACTTGCCAAGAAAACAGGAAACCTCGACGGCGAATGCCAATACCATCTTGCTTATACCCTTCTCTTGCACAACATTAATTTTTCCATGCATTGACCGAGTATGCATAAAATAGGGCCACATTAATCGGCCAAGCATTAGCACAAACTTTTAAACCTATGCACGGCACATACTCCAAGGCAATACCTTGTCGTCCGGGAGGACTCTGGCTAGGAGGGGGGGAGGAATTCTCAAATGTGGAAACAATAGCAAAAAGAGCGAAAAAGGGCATGATTTTCAACTATTTTTAAGAGTTTTTGATTGATTACGAAATTTTCTGAACTAACCCAAGTGCATATGCCCTTATACAGCATGTATCTATAGGTATATGGGGCCAAACGCCGAATCAAGCCCCTAGGTGTGTGTATATAAGTAGAAAGTCATTTTTCGAACAAAATATTGGTAAAACGTAAAAATCCGGGCGTAAAAATTGCATGTGAGTGTATATAATGTTTTGCGGTGATGTTTTTGATTTATTATGATTTTTGGGGATTTTTTGGGCTTGATTTGCTATTTTCCTTTTAAGTTTACTAATTTTCGGTAGAAAAACTTCAAACATACAAAAAGCAGGTGAAAAACGGTCGTAATGAAAAACAAAAAATATGGAGATGATCACTGACTATAGGACAACCTATGGTACAATGGGGGTGCAATTATGAGACCGGAGCGGAAAGCGTGTTTTGGCCAGATTTTGACCGAAATGCCAAATTTCTGGTAAACAGGGCAAATGGAGTCCAAATCAAGAAATTTTTGAGCCTAAACCACATCTCGCAAGAAGTTAGAAGCACATGTCAAATTTCATGAAAAGTGGTTCGGGGACCTCCATTATAAGAAATTTTCACCTCATTTTTAGCTCATTTTCACGATTCACATTTGAGAGAGAGCTTCTGCCACCTAGAGCGAGTGGAACTTCCAGCATCTTCTACGACGCGCACGACTACCAGACGGCCTTCAGACATGAGAGGTAGGCCCACATTAATCGGCCAAGCATTAGAACAATTTTTCAACCTATGCACGGCACATACTTCGAAGCCATACTTTGTCGTCCGGGAGGAATTCGGCTAGGAGGGGGGGAGGCATGTTTTTCGACTATTTTTAAGGGTTGTTATTTGATTACAAAATTTTCTAGACTAACCCAAGTACATACACCCTTATACAGCATGAATCTACAGGTATATGGGGCCAAACACCAAATCAAGCCCCTAGGTGTGTGTATATAAGTAGAAATAGACATTTTTCGAGCAAAATATTCGTAAAACGGAGAAATCCGGCCATAAAAATTGGATGTGAGTGTATGTAATGTTTTGTGGTGATGTTTTTGATTTAGTATGATTTTTGGGGATTTTTTGGGTTTGATTTTCTATTTTTCTTTTCATTTTGCTAATTTTCGGCAGAAAAACTTCAAAAATACAAAAAACAGGTGAAAACCTATCGTAATGAAAAACAAAAAATATGGGGATGATCAGTGACTATAGGACAACCTATGGTACAGTGGGGGTGCAATTATGAGACTGGAGCGGAAAGCGTGTTTTGGCCAGATTTTGACCGAAATGCCAAATTTCTGGTAAACAGGGCAAATGGAGTCCAAATCAATAAATTTTTGAGCCTAAATGGCATCTCGCAAGAAGTTGGGAGCGCATGTCACATTTCATGAAAACTGGTTCAGGGACCCCCATTATAAGAAATTTTCACTTCATTTTTAGCTCATTTCCACTATTGACTATTGAGAGAGCTTCTACCACCTAGAGCAAACGGAACTTCAAGCAGCTTCAACGACGCGCACGACTACCCCACGGGCTTCAAAAATGAGAGGTAGGCTCACCACCTTGAGCTTATGGCGCATGTTTGTCGTTTTGTCGCGAAAACTAGCGTAGGGTTCACACACAAAGCGGGCAGTAGAGACCTACAAGTAGAAGTGGCCACCTATCGGCTAACCCAAAAGCAACGAGACTTCATCGGCAGCTTACCCTAGCATAGGAGACTAGTCTTGGATGTCCAAAGGAAGTAGAAAACCATCAGGAAAAACCCTAATTCCTAGAATCCCGCAAGAGGCCACAAAATGAGAAATCGGCGGAAAGGCGCCCAAATGCTACCAAAATTCATGGGTAGGAGCATCTCGACATGTTCGACACGTCTATGTAGCCCACATGACCAAAAGGTGACCCGAGGCGGCACTAAACTTCAGAAATGGCATCAGACACACAAAGTGTCAAAAAGCTCTCGTGGCCAAACCGCATGTCCGTTTGCCACCAAACTTCACGAGCGGCTTTCCTAGACCATCAACAACCAAGTCCTATGGTAATAGACCACCACAAGTCATTGAAGACATGTAAACGCAACCACGGGTGCTTCTAGAGCGACAAATTGGCAAATGGAGCTTCGATGAAGCCAAAGTCGACAAAAACCATACGGCAAGGATCCCCAAGGGATCGGAAGCTATGGAGACCAACATCAAGAAATTTCATCGCCGAAAAGCACTCCAAAAGTCAGAAAACGGCTCGGAGGCTCTGAAATCAACACAAGGAGTTACTTTCTATCCATTTGACTTTTTTGTTGAAATTAGGCTTAAAAGGGACTCAGGGGGACTAAGGGCAGGCACTAGTGACAGTTTTCATGAAAAAATCATCAGGAGACATCCTACACGTAGGATGTCTCAAGGCCATTTCTGGGCACAGAACCCAACATTTCTCATCACACACATTTTTTGAATAGCCTTTACATGCTAGCCACCAAGTTTCATCACATTTGGACCAACATTGACCTCACATGCATGAAAAAACGCAAAGTTAGGGCATAGAGGCAATAATGGGCCATAGACCTACCAAATCTTGTCCAAATCACATGAAACTTGCACAACACATTCATGAGCACATAGCCAACCAACCTATGTGGTTACTTGCAAAAATTGATGAAGTAGACATCCTACACGTAGGATGTCTATTTGACATTTTTTGCCTACGAGGGGTATTTTTACATTCCAGATCTTTTATTATCATCTTCAAGAGCTCATATATCAAGTTTGAAGCCATTCTAATCAATTTTGACCCCCAACACCTTCAAGATACACTTTTTGAGCCCAAAAACACTACACAGGGTCTCACCAACATCAAATCTTGTCCAAATCAAAACCCAAGAGCATGGCCATGTTCCACATGCCAAGGACTACCCACACAACAAATCCCAAGCCATTTTGATGAAATAGACATCCTACACGTAGGATGTCTCAAGCATGTTTTTGACCTTCTGTGCAAAGAATGACATCATGGGAGCCAATACATGGTACAATGAGCCCATGTATCAATTTTCAACCCATTTGGATATCATTTACTACGTGTTATGGACATTCTACCCAATTTGTGACCTAAAGCCTGAATTTGCCCAAAAATCCACTTTTCTATGCCCAAATCCAAATCCAATCACATAGCCATGTTGTACAGGCCAAGGACCACCAACATGACAAGTATCACCCAAATCTGATGAAAAAGACATCCTACGCTTAGGATGTCTAACTGAAAAATTTTGGCCATAATTGCACTGTGAGCACATGCACAATTTCACAAGTTGCTTTTAAGATTTATTTTCAATTTTCAAATCATTTGGATAGTTAAAACTCAATTTCTCGGCTGATATGGAAAAAACGCTAACTTCGGACTACTGAGTGCAACAGGATCTATGGCAGCCGCAAAGTCACCGGAAAAGAAGAAGAGGATGACCATAACGGATTATCTGGAAGAAGTAGAGCCCTTCGTCATACCAGAAGGAACTCTAAAGCCAACCAGCACATGGATCCAGAAGATCTGCTAGAGTCTAATGATCTAAAGATCTACCAGGGCATGTTCAAAGACACCGAAGGAAATGTGATAGAGCTACCGATGCTACCGCGGGAACTCAATGAGTTTGTCAGAAGCAAGATGGCAGAGTATCTGGAGAAAATATATCTCCACAATTATTTTGAAGATGTGCCGGCAGGTATTGACATAAAAAGAGTATGGGAATTTGAGACGACAATCAAAGAAAATGGAGTGGCTCGAGTTACAGATCTGTAGGGCATGCCAGACACGGAGATTCTAATCACCGAGAGAGTAGTGGCAGCTGCACTAGACCTCTCCAACAAAGGGGATAGTGTAACCAAAAGAAGAGACGAAGTAAAGGTGTACACCGAAAAGAAAGGCAACTACACTTTTGAAGACATTGCCAACCCCAAAGTGGCAATCATGAGCCCGATGTACAATCAATATTTCCATATGTGTACAAAGCGGCCACAAAAGTATAGGATGCCGCCTACAGCAATTTCCACAACATTCACCTTGGAAATGTAGAAAAGCAAGCCGAAGATCATCAATTATGCAGCTTATGTACATGATAATCTGGTGAAGATGGGCAGCAAGAACCCCACATACATTGTGTCGGGTAAGCTAATCACGAAGGTGATTTATGGAGCATTGCACGCCAAGGGGAGATGTCCTGATCCTCCATCACAGAACGACTGGCTGAGGCTCAAGGAAGATAAGGAATACGAGTAGCCAAAAGAACCAAGGGTGGCAACCCGTTCAAAACGTCGGTTAGAAACCGTGCAAGAAGAGCAGCCAGAGCTGAAGGAAGGAAAGAAAGAATCTGCCCAAGTGCTAGCAAAAGAGACGAAATCACAAAAAGTGGCACTTCTAGAGAGGTTGATAGAAAGCTTCAGGGCAGAAAGAGCCCTCAAAGGAGATTTAGATGAGCTATGGAGGCCGTCTCTAGAAGCAATGTCGGGATCATCCCGATGGGTGCACAAAGACAGATTCGATGATTACATTAAGAATTTTGAGATTCTTGATGCCACTGTAGAGAATATCCCACATGTACCCTTTACAGAAGAGGAAGTGGAGCAAGTCCGACAGAAACTGCTAGAAGAGAAGGAGGGCCAAAAGAGAGAAAGGAAGACCAAGGCGGATAGAGATTTCAAGGAAAAGCCAACAACTCCACCGGCCAGCCCTGCGGGATGGAAACACACAGAACGCCTCTATAACGACCCGACACACACTCTTGGAAAGATACACACACACACACACACACACACACACACACACACACACACACACACACACTATGGAGCACCACTCGGCTTACACAACACACCTAGTAGATACAGGGAACACATCTATGGAATGGGGGGAGAGAGAATACCCACTTGCCCACTCCACACAGAGAGAACACACACACACACACACACACACACCCAAAAAATTCAGCTCAAAAGAGGAGAATTTTTGATGTTTAGATAAAAATGAGCTTGGGCCAACACTAATGGGACAAATAGTTTACACAGTTTTCAAGAAATACACCAGATACAACCACAAAGTTAAGCAGAGGCTTCACTCACCGGAGAAGATTACACAGAAAAACAGCGAAAAAAGAGTGAGTAATTTGGCAAAATGGACAGTGCCATCGCATCCGGAACGGACCAAAACCCCAGTATACTATGTCAAAGTGCGCAAATCCGACCTCGGATGAGCAGTTTACGGCCAAAACAGGCTCCAAAAACACCAAAAACACACCTGCCGCTGTTCCTCCTCTTCTCTCCACGTTTTTTCTGGTCTTCTCTCTATTTTTTCAGTTCCCACACTTAGATTTATTACTTGGGCACCCTTGGCCTTTTAGATAACCTCAAACGGACCCCGAACAGGCCAAAAACTAACCTCGCAGTGCATAGTTGTCACCTTTTTTCATCATCCGCACACCTGGCACTCATTCCTTTTCAATAATGTGTCTCGCAACCACGTGAAGTGGCCCCAAAAGATGGTCCTCATGATGACCTTTCTGCATAATTATCACAAGAAAACACCCACATTGTGTCCGTACTTCTCCTCGTGCAAGTATTGATCCCATTCGCCCTCCTGACGCCACTAGATGCCATCTGACGCACCTGCTTACCTCATGTCATCAGCCCGCGGATAGATTCCTCGAGAAGTTTTACGCGCTACCAACTCCTCATTATTGTAGAAAAAACACACCGATACTGGTAATGATGAAAATCGATGCACTATGTACACCCTGTCCTACCTGTATACACGTGGGCCCCACGTAACCACCTAGCTGTGGAAAATGGGCAATTTTTTATTTGATGCACCATGCATGTGTATGTACGTATATGCAATCCCTTGGTCCAAAAAACTCCTGACATCGGTATTGCTGAGCAAAGGCTATTACTTGTTGTTCTTGTGCATGCTGAATTTTGACTGCATTCGCATTCCAATCTATCTGCACATTGTTCTCTTTTTGCCAAGGTTGTCCCAACAACACATTGGGTGTTGTGTGCTTTCATCCTCGACTACATAAAATTTGTGTGGGCAAATATATTGATGTACTTGTACATGCAATATAGTCCAGCCCAATGTTTTCAACGAGTGTGATGTAGTACTTTCCAGCTCTTGAGAGGTAGGATGAAGTTGACTAGTGGGCTTGAGCTGTTTGTATAATCTGTAAGAGATCAAATTTGCTTGAGCTCCAGAATCAAGCAATGCCGTCTATTCAACTTGATTGCTACCCACTTTGACTGCAATTATTGGCTCCACTATGTCTTCATCCAACTTCGTTAGTCGAATGGCATTGATTCGCAATGGTGCTCCACTTTGTTGTTGTTGTCGCAGAAGTCTTCGTTTTGCAATGCGTTCTTTTGCTTCTGCTTGAGCTTCTTCTCGTACTCCCTGTTTCTCCTTCATTCGTTGTTTTCCTTGATGGATTTGTTGAAGCATATCCTATGTTAGTGGTAAATGATATTTCTTCAATCGACACCCACTAATCCAATTTGGAATTTCTTCACCTGCTAATGTAGCAAGCTTCACAGCTCCGCTTTGTGATAGATCACTAATCACAAAGGGTCCCATCCCTTGCTTTTTAAGTTTCTTGGCATGTTGCTTCAAAGTATAAAAACGTACATTAATCACCTGTTTTGAACTCTTTCGTGCGCACATGCTTGTCAAAAAACTCTTTTTGTCTTCTCTTTTTAGCATAGATCAAAGCTACAGCTCTCAAGCGGACTTCATCTAGCTTTTCAAGATCATCGATTCTTGAAGAGAGCTCATGCCCTGTCCGTTCTAGGCGTTCCGCTAGTCGTAGAGTTGGAATTAAAAACTCTATGGGTAATATAGCATTTAGGCCAAACACCATGTTGTACGGTGTTGTTCCTATCAATGTTTTGTAAGCTGCCCTGTATGCCCATAGTGTTGAGTGTAACTGCTGATCCCAATCTGTTCTTGACTCTGACACAATTTTAGTGAGAACCGTGCATAGTGTTTTATTTGTGGCCTCAGCTTGTCC
Source organism: Adiantum capillus-veneris (assembly GCF_014529385.1). Classification (NCBI taxonomy): domain Eukaryota; kingdom Viridiplantae; phylum Streptophyta; class Polypodiopsida; order Polypodiales; family Pteridaceae; genus Adiantum; species Adiantum capillus-veneris. Next base: position 97,015,144 of record NC_140956.1, on the reverse strand, counting down.
ATTTTCCTGTGGATGGTATGGAGCAGATTTCCTATGTATGACCATGAATTCCTCCAGCAGATATTCAATGACTTCATTAAGAAAATGTGTTCCATGATCACTGACAATTTCTATTGGTAAATCGTATCGTACAAAAACATTCTCATACAAAAATTGTGCAGTGGTCCGTGCATCTGCTTTTTGCGTTGCCTTGGCTTCCGCCCATTTTGTGAGATAGTCTGTATCCACAATGATATATTGGGTATGGGTGCGATATGCAGGGCGTGAAATAGGTCCCACAAAATCAATGCCCCATTTTGCAAATGCCCTTGCTCCCATCATTGGCCGTAGTGGCATCTCATCTCTCTTTATCGGCACCTTGGTGCGATGACATGCGTCACAACACTTTACAAACTTTTCAGCATCCATATTCAATGTAGGCAAGCATATTCGTACGGTTAAGACAATTTTTGCCGTCTTATCGCCCAAAAAATGGACTCCACTTATTCCGCTATGTGCATGTTCTAGAATAAGCAGGCATTCACTTTCACTTGCACAGATTCTAAGTTGATTGTCCTTTCCTTGATTATAGAGTTGGTTCCCAATTAACTGAAAGTCACGAGCCTCCAGCTCTATAGCCCTTTTCCGTGCTCTTATTATGTTTTCGGGAAACGTCCTGGTGGTTAAGAGATCAATGATATATTGACTCCATGTAGGTGCAATGTTTACCTGAAACAATGTCGCGTGATCCATTGGTCGTTTGGCACTACATATAGTATCATTGGTAACATAAGAATGTGTGTCTGCATACATAGTTGGCTAATAAACCCCTAACTGTTTCAATCTCTAGTGTGTTTTCAATGTTGAACAATGAAATGCACAATCTTGGACATGCGCTTCTTCAAGGTAACACTCGAATTCTTCCGCATTTATACATAATTGTAGGATTTGGTCCGATCCTAGATGATACAGCCGTCCTGCTATCAACTAGAAGTTTTTTGTTTGTCAAATTGTGTGTTGTTTGGATCTGTCTTCCGTGTCATCAAACCTACCTCCAAAGGAAAGAATGCTAACAATTTCCTGAGACCATTTGGGTATCATTTCAATATTGAAAAGATAAGCATCTGGTAAGTGATCGTCCACTCCTTCAGGATCTTCGCCGTTGTGTATCCTTGAAAGATGATCCGCCTGTGGATAAGTTTACCCTTTTTGACTACTACCGTGAAATCAAACTCTAGCAATATAATAAACGAGCATACAATCCTCCCTGTATTGCATGGTTTATTTACCAGATACAAAAGAGCTTGATGATCTGTGAAGAACATAAATTTATTTGCAAGAAAATAATGCCGAAATTTCTTTACAGCATAAATCATTCCTAACCCCTCTCTTTTGGTGGTTGTGTAGTTCTTTTCCGCACTGTTTAACTGTCGGCTTGCATAGCAAACTTGAAAATCCATTGTTCCATCTCTAGGTTGAGCTAGAATACTCCCGATTTCATATGCAGAAGCATCAATGTGAACATGGAATATCTTTTCCCAATCCGGTACTTTAAGTACAGGTGCTGATACAAGGTTTTCCTTCAGCTTTTGGAATGAAGTTTCGCACTCCTCGGTCCAGTAAAAATTGACTAGCAAAGGATACAGAGGTTGTGCGATGACTGCATACATATATATGAATCTTCGATAATATCCGCAGTGTTCCATGAAGGATTGCACTTGTTTCGCATTAGTAGGCGTGGGTAGGTCTACTATGACTTTGACTTTGTCTAGGTCAGTGGTTATGCCATTTCTGGAGACAATGTGTCCTAAGATGCGTCCTTGCCTAACCATAAAAATACACTTTTCTGGGTTAAGACAGATTCGATATGTCCTGCATTTTTCAAATACCTTTTGCAAATGGTCAATATGTTCCTCTCGCAGAAGAGAGTGTACACAAAGATCATCTATGTATATTTTTAAGAATATTCTCAGGTATTTTTGAACGCGTGCGTCATTAACCTTTGGAAGGTAGCTGGGGCATTAGTTAAGCCAAACGGCATAACTCGATATGCATATATCCCCCATTTTGTGGCAAACACTGTTTTGTGTTGATCCTCCATTGCAATTGTTAGTTGGTTGTATCCTGAAAACCTGTCCAGAAGGGAATAAGCCCGTTTCCCGGACACCCTCTCAAGTACATGTTCTGTGATTGGAAAGGGATAATTATCCCTTATGGTGGCTGCATTTACCTTTTTGAGGTTTACACACACTCGCAGTTTTCCATTCTTTTTGGGGACTACCACAATGGGTGACACCCAATATGTATGTTCGATTTCATAGATGAATTCAGCTTCCATCAGCTTGTCAATCTCCTCTTTGATTCGTTTAGCAAATGTGTCATTATATGTATAAGGACGTTGTTTGCTAGGTTTTGCATCTGATTTCAAAGGAATTGTATGTTGGCATATCGCTGGATCAACTCCCTTGAGGTCTTTGTAGGACCATGCAAACACATCTTTATACTCCTTGAGAAGTTGTGTTAGCCGTTCTTCTTCTTCAGGCTCTAAATCAATTGCTATATAGACCAGCTGCACTTGGTTCCACGAGGTCTATTCTTTTTGCATTTTCTGGCCCATTGTAAGATTCTTGGTTGGTTCTTTCCCTGACTAGTCGTGTCATGATGATTTTTCGGTCCTGGATGGTAAATTTTCGATAGTGTGATGGTACATTCATGTTTTCCTTCTCTAACTCCCCTTTACCATCACTGTCTTCTTTAGTAGTCCATATCTCACATAAAGACCGTTTCAGTTCTTGGTATTTCTGTTTATGCTCCAGTTTGGTCCATTCTCGGTCTTTTGTTGTTTCTTTTTTTTTATTTTTGAGATTTTTGTGACTTTGTTTCTGTTTTAGCTTTTCGTACTTGTTTTATTTCTTCTTGCGTTCTTTCCCTTTGAACTTTTGAGAATCTTCATGATATTTGATCTTTTACACAATCCTCTTCTTTTACAAGCATCAAATAGTGAGTTTTACCTTTTATACTGGGCATTAGGTTCTCTCTCACTTTGTTTCCTGCTCGTTTTCTCCTATAGCGTTCCTGGCATCTAGGGTGTTGATTAGCAAAATCATAAAACTTGATATTCTCTGTTTTCCCCCCACGCTCACTTGAGTTGTCTGAACACTCATTATCTGCATCATTATTTACTTCCAAATGTTCAAAGGAGTTATAAAACTCTTCTTGTTATGGTGGTTCTATCGTTTCATCTCCTCCTGGTATAATGCTTACTATGTAGTAGGGTAGCACATCATAGCCATCCTTATCAAAAAATTTTGTTGTTGGACTATCTGTAATGGTACAGACATCCAATGTTGCTAGTATGTGTTCCCATTCTAGAGGTTCCAAGGCATCTTCAGGGAAAGGGTCCGGAATATACTCCTTGTCCTCAATCTCTCTTTCTAAGACGCATTCCTCTCTTCTTAAGCTTCCACAATGTGAAGCTCCGCACATCCGTAGCTCTTTTTGTTGCCCTAACCATGCTGGGAGCTCCGATCCTGCTAATGTAGCTGAATCAAATTGTTCCACTGGTGCCTGGTTCACATCCTTGTGTGACTATGGTCTTTCAGGTGTATTTTAGTTGTTGTCTTGCCATGTCTGAGGTATATGTGGTCGTAACCCCAATCTTGGACCATCTTCAATTGTCGCATGAATGGTCTTCCCAAGATGATCTCATAATTGTTCTTGTTGTCGAAATCAAATATTGCAAATGTATGCTCGTACTCAATTCCGCACGAAGTGACAATCACTTTTTCTAAGAGTCCAAGAGGCTTCTCCATGAACCCATCTACCAATTGCAATTTCATTCTGGTAGCTCTTAAAGCTAGTTTTTTCCCATTTTTTCTAAATTTCCTTGGTGGCGATAGCAACTCCCACTCCACTATCAAGAATAGCTTTGGAAACTACTCCTTGGAATTCTATTGGTAGCGTGGTGTTTCCATCTTCTCCCTCGCAATACTCTTCAACCTTGTTTAATGGTACTGGCCTAGTGTTTAGTTGAGGCCTTTGCAATTCTCTGATCCCTTCCTGAAGCTTCAAGGTGGGGTCTTTCACTCCAAAGTTTTCTAGGCATTTACCTAAAGTGGTCCACATGTTTGGTCGTAACCTTAGGAGTTCGGCTAATGTGATTGTGCATGCCACTGGGGTAGACAATAACTCAATCAATCCTTGTGAGTCCATAACTTTGTTAGAAGAAAGTCTTTGAGATGGGATTGCGCTCACTTAAGACATGGCTTCATACTTTCCTAGGTAAGAGGGTAGAGTTTTCAGCGAGTCTGGTTGGCTGTGCCCCGAACTAATTGATCCGTGGTCTCCCCCTTGTGAATGTATATCAAAGTTCATTTGCGACCTTGCCTCAAATTATTCAATAGGAGGTAAGATCTCATTCTTCTCTTTTCTCGTGCTATTCATGTGGTTACTCACCATGTTAGCCTCGTTGGCCTCACGGATTTGCTTCCACAGATCATCTATACCGTTACAGTCCTTACCCATTTTTGTAAATGTTTTAGGCTAGAACCCGTCACTTGCCTCATCTGTTGTATTTGGCACTATGATAGGCTCTCCTCTGGACTCATAGTCATTTGTGAGTCTTTTCTTCGTTTCTACTTGTTCCTCTAAAGTTGGTTGGATAGGGGTTGGAGCTGGTACTTCATGCCAATTTGCAGGTTTACCAAGTGGGTCTTTCATCAATGATTGAGCTGTTTCAATCATCTTTCTACACATTTTCAACCTTTGTTTTTCTATTTCAGCATATGGATAAGTTATCCATCTTTGCTCCTGGGTTTGGTTCTTTTTTAGTCTGGCTTCATAAGCTTTTAGAAGTGCATCCAACTGCTCATTTACCTTGTCTGCCAGTACTGATCCTCCTGATCCTGCACTTTTGGGCTCTGATATTTCCTTGGGTGCTATGGTTGCCGTGGTGTGTGAGCTTAAGCTAGCTAGATCCTCTAACCACTCTAATCTATCCTTTGTATGTTTTAACTCCTCGGATAGAGCTGTTTGCTCTCGTTCTTTCCTGGCTTTCATACGCATCTTTCTAGCTTTCCAAGTGCCTCTCTCTCTCTCTCTCTCTCTCTCTCTCACTTGATCTCATTCCCTTTCCTTTTCATCATTACTCCCAAGCATCCATCTCTCTTGGATGAAAACTTTGTTATGGTGGTGTGTTGTTTGCGTCCTAGCCGTTGAAGCTAGGTGGTGCCCCCTGTTTGCTTTACCATGACAGGCTCGAGGTGCGCCATTTGGTCCCCGGTGTTTTAGAGGCCGTCGGGGTTCGGGGTTCGCTTTGCTCCCGTCATTTGGTGCCCCCACTAAGGATCTTTTCATGAAACCCTTCAGTTTACAAGACTGAAACCCTTAAACTATTGTGAATGGATGAATGGCTAGCAGGATTTGCTAATTGGACGACTGAAGAAGAAGAGCTCCAAGCACAACTAGACGAACTCCGCATCTCCATCGAAGCTCGAGTGCCAGGCGTAACGGTAATCGATTTGCAGTGGGAGAGTCAACCAACATGCCAAACCCAGTGGATATACATAGGCCAAGTGCCAAGAAGAAGAAGGAGAAGGTCGAAACCATGTCCGCAACCTACAACCAACCCACAACAACAAAATGGAAGGAGCTCTACACAATAGAGAATCAACACTATTCTACTTTGAGAATCGGGTAACTCAAGTCACCGAGGTAATTATCACTGTCAGTTTTCAAGTCGCACCTGATGCTGCAGCACAGATAACGGAAGCATTGGCTCACACTCTCACTAGAGAAACTAGGGATCTACTGAGTTTGTTTCAGGAAAGAACACCACCCTCTCCCACAAGCTTGGACAATGACTAAGCACCTCTAAGCTTCACATGAATCAGTACAACCTACCTCAAGACAGATCACACATACCAACACGTGTACGCTCAATCAAGGTAATACTGGATTTGAAGGCTCACTACTAGCATGTCATTGACACCATGCCGGGTGGGGAGCGGTTTTTGGAGGTTCTGGCATCAGATCAACCATTTGTCTTACCTTTGGTACAAGGCAATGTACCGTTTGAAGTTTTAATCTATGTCCTAGTATAAGAGGGTATACACGCCTCCTTGTAAAGAAGAAAAAAACTTTTGCAAGTTAAGCAGTGTGTCTTTCTAGCTCTCTCTCAGTAATCTTGGCAAGTGTAGCATTTCCAACATTTAAAGGAAAGAAGGGGGAGGATTTGGTAACAGACTTCTTAGATGACTTTGAAGTAGCATGTGTAGTGAGCAACAAAGATACGGATGAATCCCGGGTTAGAATCTTTAAGCATCTCATGAAGCTAGAAGCTAGATCATGGTACAATGCACTTCCACAAGCAACCAAGGATGACTGGGAACCCTTAAAAACCGCTTTTAAGAGGCGCTTTGGGGGAGGTACCACTTCAGAAAAGTTGTGGGACAAGCTGAGAGACTTGAAGCAGGAGGGTCTTTTAGAATATGCCACCTATGAGTCCAAATTTGTGGATTTGTGGGAACGGTGGGTTGAGTCACTGGCAAGGGGGGAAGCTGCACCCGATTTCCTAAAAAAAGATCGGTTCACGCATGGCTTATGGCCGCTTCTCAAGGAGAAGGTGAAAGGTAGATTCTCGGCTACGTACGAGTTAGCCGTTGAGATTGCTCGCCTTAAGGACAAGAAGCTGCGAATGAAAGCCAAAGAAACCGAGTCAACAGAAACAACAACATCACGTCGACCAACAACTATGACAACCACCATTCCACCACCACCACCGGCTCTTGGGGTAAGAGATGACCAACAAGATATATTGGCCCATATTACTGACCAACTGCAGAATTTGTCTGTCCACTTAATACAACAAGGGAGGAGTCAAGAAAGAGATCAAGACCCTGGAAGAGCACGACGACAAAACAGGGAGTATCATTGCTACAACTGCGGAGAAGATGGTCACGGTATGTACTACTGTCCCAAACCACGACAAAACTACAATAGAGGAGGTAGGAGGAACCAATTGTCACCTCCTAGAGAAAGAACACCCCCACCCCGAGCACCAACCCCACCAACACAAATTCTACGTCCACCCCAGACACCACTACAAGCATCCATTCCACCTCTTCCACCAGCCCCACCACCTGATTGCCCTGTAAACATCATAAGGCTAGAAGAGAAAGGAAAAGCCATAGTAGTGGATCCACCCAGAGCAAAGGAGAGGGACAAGGGTAAGGAGAAGGTAACCTTTTAATAACCACTTGAGTCCATGACTGTGAAAAGAGCTAAGAGGGAGAAGGCTACACAATCAGATGATGAGAGAAGCATGAGAGGAGAAACTAGCAAGAGGCCATCCAGGCCACGACGGAAATTGGGCATCACCGACTTCCAGCTAGGGGAAAGTTCTAAGCCCTATGATCTAACATTGGATGTGGCAGAGCAAGGACCCAGGATTACATGGCCACAGCTGCTACATCTTGTACCTAAAGTAAGGCGACAATGGTCTAAAATGGTAAGTACAAGACGCTCCAAAACAAAGGTAGCCGGAGAAATTTCGGGATGCAACATGGATGACATCCTTCCAATTGTCGACGTAAACATAAAAGGAAAGAGGGTTGGAAACACCTACATTGATGGAGGTGCACAAATCTGTGTAATGAGCGAAGCTATGATGCTTCGATTAGGGCTCGAGGTTGACAGGCCTTCTCCATGCAAGGCAAAGATGGCAAACAACGCAAAAGTAAAGTGTGTGGGTGTGGTAAGTGCCGTGAAAATCAAAGATTTCAACACTGAGGTAGAGGTAGATGTTTTTGTAATGCCTACTAAGGGGGAGGGCTATCCACTAATTTTGGGAAGGCCATGGTTGATGGCCATGAAGGAAAAACAGGACTGGGGTACTGGCCTTCTACGCATGACCGGTAAGAAAGGGGAGAAAATCTACTACGACATGAGGATTGGCAAGCAGAAGCAAATGAATCTGGAAACATCGGCAGATGAAACCACTAGCGAATCTTCTAGTTCTGAGGAGGAGACCACATCCACCGATGAAAGTGACAGTTCCATTGATGTGATGGGTATCATTATGAAGGATCCACAAAGGGTAAGCACAATTGGTGATCCATCACCAAAAGGGCAACCCAATGAAGAGGAGAGCAAATCACCTGGCCTAGGAGGAAGTAGGTTGAAGGGTATGTTGTCTACGGAATTAATACTTGAGGAGAAAGATAGTTTTTTGCAAATGTTGATGGGATTTCCTAACCTGTTGATTGACAAATATGAAAGAATCACAGGCATTACAGTGGTGGAACATCATATTAAGCTGAAGGAAGGGGTAAAACCAGTTGTGCAAAAGCTACGACGACTGGGGGTCATACAAGAAAAGGCACTCTTGGCCGAGGTAAGGAAACTGCTGGAGGCGGGATTCATCTATCCTGTAGAAAACTCAGAATGGGTGTCACCCGTAGTGGTGACGCCTAAAAAGAATGGTAAGTGGAGGGTCTGTGTTGACTACAAACCACTAAATGCAGCTACAAAGAGAGACCACTTTCCTCTCCCTTTCTTGGATGAAATTCTGAATGAAGTAGCGGGTTTTGAATGCTATACCGTCTGTGATGGTTATTCTGGATACTTTCAAATACGCATAGCCTTGGAAGATCGGCTAAAAACCACTTTTATCACGCCATGGGGTTGTTTTGCATACAGGGTTATGCCATTTGGTCTCACAAATGCACCTGCCACATTCCAAAGATATGTCACATATGTTTTTCAACCGTTCTTTGGAACATCCATAAGAGTGTTCATTGATGATTTTTGTATATATAGCTCCCATATTTCACATTTAGAAAAGGTAACTCAAGGTTTGGCCAGGTTGCAGAGCCTAGGTGGGCAATTAAATGTGGATAAATGCCACATTGGGGAGAGTAAAGTCATTCTACTAGGCCATGAAATTTCAGCAAAAGGTATCAGCGCCGACCCAAGTAAGGTGTCCGCACTCATAGCCCTACCTTCACCAACGACCGCACGTCAACTGGTCTCTTTTCTACAGAAGGTGAGGTACTTAAGTAGATTCATACATCTACTATCACAACTTGTTCTACCACTGCAACAACTCACTCAAAGATCAACTTTCACTTGGGACGAGGAAAGCGAACATCACTACAACAAGGTAAAGGAGGTCTTAGCCACTCTGCCAACTATCTCACCACCTAAGTGGGATGAAAAATTCTATGTCACCTCAAGTGTTGGTGATGACTCATTGGGGGCTGTGCTACTCCAAAAGGATATGACGACATCTTTCATGAGGCCAATCTACTTCTCTAGTCGAATAATGACAGCAGGAGAGAAAGGTTTCAGCCATGTGGAACACTTAGTCCTAGCTCTTAGATTTGCAACTACAAAGTTTAGGTCATATTTACTGCCTAAGCAATTTGTGATTCTAACCACGGATGAAATATTTCCCTATGTTGTACAACACATGGATGTGTCTGCTAGAATTACTAAATGGCTAGTTCGTCTGCAAGAGTTTGACTACACGGTACAGGTAGAAAGCACGACAAGGGCAAGTTTGGGGGGACTCATGACCTACCAAGTCTTTGAAAGGAAGGAGAAGCAATCTAAGGAAGGAGAAGTCCGATTACCTCCAGTACCACCGATGGTAGAAGGAGCATACTCTCTCTACTTTGATGGAGCCTACAAGCGAGCGTCCGACAAAGCAGCTGTAGGCATAATGGTCTTTGATGACAAAGGGACAAAGGTATTTTCGTTGGGCCAATTGTTAGATTCACATTCTAACAATGAAGCTGAGTATGTAGCACTAACCAAGGGTCTACAATGGTGCATCTCGCAAGGTGTACAACGCCTTAATGTATTTGGGGATGCTCTACTTCTGGTAAGGCAAGTAAATGGAGCATGGACATCCAAGAATCCTAGTTTAAGGACTCACATAAGTGGTGTAAAAACCTTGTTGGGTAAGTTTGAAGAAGTTCAAATACACCATATCCTAAGGACTCAAAACCAAGAAGCAGATGCTCTATCAAGTGAAAGACTACAGGAAGTGGTGGTTGGAGCAATAAAACTAAAGCTCCCTCTATTTCAAGGCAGTGATGCCTTGCCTGACATCATGCATTTTTTGGAAACAGGGGAATGCCCATCAGATTTAACAAAGGGACAAAAGCAATGGCTGACGCGGAAGGCCACAAGGTATCGACTCATCAATGATGGTTTGTACTGTAAGGGTAAGGACCAAATACTCAGGAAGGTCCCTCTCTCTCACGAAATCATTGGAGTAATTGCTAGCTGTCACGACGGGATTTGTGGTGGTCACTTTGCCCTAGACATAACAAGTAGGAAAATCTTGCAGGCAGGCTTCATATGGCCTAGCCTCAACCGTGATGTACACCATTGGTGCAAAACGTGTAAGTTGTGTCAAAAGGCCGGCACTAGGTCACTTATGCCTGAACCACAAACACATATTCTCTCATATGGCCCATTTGAAAAATGGGGTATCGATGCCATTGGGCCATTACCTAGGGCCAACTCAGGTAGCTAAATTTATCTACGAGCACATATGATGTAGGTTTGGCACACCTTTAGAGATCATCTCTGATAGAGGGCCAGGTTTCAGAGCAGACTTGGTAGGAGAATTAATGGAGAAACTGGGCATTACAAGGAGGCACTCTTCACCATATTACCCTCAATGTAATGGCCTAGTTGAAAAGGTAAATGGAATGGTTTCTAAAATTATTACCAAGCAGGTAAACAATCATCCTGGAGACTGGGATAAGTATCTACTACCAGCTTTATTGGCCTACAGAACTTCATTTCGTACATCCTTGGGATTCACACCATATCATCTAGTATTTGGTAAGGAAGCAATCTTGCCCATTGAAGTGCAACTACAAAGTCTCAGAGTAATGGCAAGCCAGCTTCAACAACCCAACATGCATTTGAGAGATCGCATCATCAACTTGGAAAGACTGCAGCTGGACAGAGAAGAAGCAATAAATTATTATGCAGCACAAGGAGAGCATAGACGGCTTAGCTTTAACGAGAATCTCCGGAAAAAAGAATTGAAGAAAGGAATGTTGGTGCTCCGCTACGACAATCGCTTCGACACGCGCAAGGATAAGAAACTCCTACTCCGATGGGAAGGTCCTTTCATCGTCAGGAAAAAGTATGCCAATGGAAGCTACCAGCTTATGGAGGCTGATGGAAAACTTCATAAAACTAGGGTAAATGGTTGGTGACTTAAACCTTATTTTCTTCGATTTGACCAGGCTCCACCAATTGACATTCCAGATGAGGACACACCATCAGAAGCCACCTCCGACGATAATGATCAAACAAATGAGCTAGAGACATGAATGCCTCTACCCAAAAGGGGAGGGCTAATGATGGGGGCTTTTCACAAGCCAAACTCCCATACCCCTCTTCTCTCGTCCCCACCCCATGAAAACCCCCTCTTAGGGAGGGAGTGATAAAAGGCATTGGAAAAAGTAAGAAAAAAAAAAGTATGATTATGTAAATATATAAGAAAGGTAAAATAGGCCACCTCATGCCTGCGGGGTAGCCCATCCCCACCTTGCCTCCTTTTTCTTCACTATTGCCCCCGCCGGGTGTCCCTTTTCCTCTCCTCCACTCAAAAGGTCAATCCCCTCTCTCTTCCCCTTGTCCTTTCTCCTTTCTCTCTCCCCTCAAGCTACCCCACCTCTCACCAATAATGCCTTATAACTCACCAATAATGCACCCTAACTCACATGCAACTTACCCTATCTTCCAAAATAGTATACCCCACCCCCTCTTTCTCTCTTCTATCATATCCCATGACCCAAATACCCCCCTCTCTCTCTAAAGGGTGCCATGTCTCTTGTCTTGTAGCTAAATAACCTCCCCCACACTCACACACAGTCAGTTTCACTGAAAAAGGTACCCACAGACCCATCCCCACCCGGTGGTTACCTGATTTTTCTTGTGTTCACACACATCTGCACACAAATTCACCTCTGAACACACTCCCCTCTCTCCCCTCTTGTAATTAATTTATTCTCCATGTCACCTCTCACTTTTTTTCATCAACCCATCTCTCTCTCTTAGTCTCTCTCTCATGAGACTGCTGTTCTGGCACATATATACACAGCCAAACAAGTGGGGCCCACAATCACATGGCCTATGTAGATAATGATTTCTTCATTTCTAAATTCTAGAATTTCTCCCCTCTCCTCCCCTATATAAAGAGGGGTCACCATCACACTAAGGACACACACAACATCACCAAAGAACACACTATGCACTGTGTGTGCCAAGTGCACACACACACACCCACACCATCACCATCACCGCAATCACCATACTTGTCTTGAGCATGACCTCTACACCCTTGGCTATGGAAGATGAAGGGCAACTAAATGAAGGATGATGGCCATAATCCTCGTGCAAGTCTTCGCCATCAACTCCCACCTATCCGCCATGTGCTCTACCACTCTCTCCCTTCTCATTCCCCTACCCTATGCTCCCCATTTCATCGCCTAATTCTCTAAATAAATCTTGAGGTTTTGTGAGTATGTTTTCTTGCAATGTTTTGCCCATGTGAGGTGTGCGGAATCGCCACCTAGTCTTGTGTTTTGGAGTGAGCATGTGTATGTGTGAAGGGTGTGCGGATTCGCCATCCTTTTGTGATGCCTAAGTACTAAGCCGCTATACCCCCTCCCTCACTCTCACTCTCTCTCTCTCTCTCTCACTTGATCTCATTCCCTTTCCTTTTCATCATTACTCCCAAGCATCCATCTCTCTTGGATGAAAACTTTGTTATGGTGGTGTGTTGTTTGCGTCCTAGTCGCTGAAGCTAGGTGGTGCCCCCTATTTGCTTTACAATGACAGGCTCGAGGTGCGCCATTCGGTCCCCGGTGTTTTAGAGGCCGTCGGGGTTCGGGGTTCGCTTTGCTCCCGTAAATGTATCTTCCTGATCTTAAATTCATCAATCTTATCAATGCAATTTATCTCAAATCCAACCACTCACCTGGAAAAGGATCAGTCTCCGCACGACTTCTTGCTTTGCTGCTGAATATACCTGTACAGAAGCGTTTAATTTCGGCACAATCGAATCAAAGCATTTAACTGCTAGAGGTTATCTTAGTAATGATTGGTATAACTAGAGAGTTAATCTCAACCACTATTGTATTTTATACACTGTTGATGTTCTGGATTAGGTCTGCTAATCTGGAACTATACTTTCCTCGTATGTTGGTCAATTTACGTGAAATTTTCTCTTCAGTAGGCCCCAGTAGTAGACATCCTACGCGTAGATGTCTCCTCCTGTGTTTTGCCTGGATTTTTGCGGTATGGATTATCCTTGATGTGCTGAGTCCACAGCTATTTTTACTTTTTTATTTGGACACCTATAAGCTGGTCAATGGATCAAAAATCTATTCCGATAGCCTGCTGCTGGTCTTGATTAGTCTAATCAACTCCAATTTGGACCAAAATTGACCAGGAGGCTTGCCTCAGGCTATACAACACCTTACTATGCCCACAGTCAATATCTGGCTTCAATTTCTTGCTTTAGACATCCTACGCGTAGGATGTCTTTTTCATGAGAATGGCTTCAAATTCAAAGCACATGCTCCCCTTGAGGTGTTGATCACTTTGGTATGCTCAAAATTCGGTTTGGAGTGCAAAATCACACAAAAGACATTCTACGCGTAGGATGTCTTTTTGGCCTGTTTGACCCCAGACTTGACCCACAGCTTCCCCTTGATGTCAGCAACCCAGTGGTATGCTTAGATTTTGGTTTGGATTTCAAAAGTCCCCAATTTTAGTTGTTCTTGGCTTTTTCAGTCAAAAGTGCTAAAGTCTGCTTTGAACCCAATTTTCTCACCCAAATGAGATGAAACCCCTCTCAGTCACTCAATATATCATGCAGATCATGCTCATACAACCATCCTATGGTTTTGGTCCTAAAATAATGCTTTGGCACAATTTGGGTAGGATGTCTAGCAATTTTAGTCTATCTAGCCTTATCTTGTCAAGATATGGTCAGATTTCCACTTTCCAGTTGTTGATAATAGGGTAAACCCCACCTTCTGAACACATTGGTCAACTCAAAATTCCAAAATTCCCACTAGATTAGCCTATGACATCCTACGCGTAGGATGTCTCCTGGCTTAAAACTAATTTTTTTTCCTGACAGAAATGATCATTATGCTCTGCAGCTCTATAAAAAACACTCACAGTAACTTTTGGACTTCACTTTAGCTTTCAAACACACTTTTGCGTCTTTTTGCGTCTTTTACAACCTTGTGATGAACTTACCAAGAAATTATACATGCATGAAGTGCTCTAGATCCTGAATCATGATGTCCTACTTACTCTACTCCTACTCATCATGTGAAATGGTGATAATGGTGTTTTGGTTGCTCTCTGGCCTCTCCGGACTCTCAAGCTCTCCTCTCACCGCTTCTACCACTCCAACTCCTACTCAAGAACTCAAGTAATACCTAAATCTACCTAAGTCGAAGGATCTAGACCAAACACAAGCTTCCTAGACTCCCTCTAATACTTAGAGAGTCCTCCACCCTCTGGTCCTATCTAAATGTAAAACGAGACTCTTGGCAAGCCAAAATCCCTATCCTCAAGGACTAGTCTCGGTCACCTACCTAAGGTTTTCGTCCCCGAGAGCGGCGCCAATGTTGGACACATACGCCGCGACGGACGTTAGCACAGCGAGAACTCACCTAACAAGATTTGTCAGCTAAGGATGAAGCTCGACCCGCAAGCGCATGGAAGCAAGAATAGGGTGTCAACCTACACTCGACCGACTCCTAACTAATTCCTACAGAGGTCTCTATCCAATGTCTAAGTCACAGCCTTCAAGAGTGCATAAGAGGAAACTTCCTTCAACGCTTTCTAGAGCGAAACACCCATCAATCAATCTCGAAACACCATAGAACTTGAAGGAGACCCTACTAACACCAATAGGTCGCTCTCCCTAAGGTTTATGAACCAAAACCCCAACCCAAAACACCCGGTGCAAAATCACGTAGGATGTCTGGCCGAAATTTGTAGGTCTTCGTTTCCGAAATCTAAAGTGCTTAAAGTGTAGCTCTACTCAATGTGAACACGTGGATATGCTGCAATGCAAAATCGAACAACGTTGTCGTGACGCTCTGCGTCCACAAGGTGAAGCTTTGACAAAACACAAGATTTTATGCATTATTATTGCTCAGAGAGTTTACTGATTGCCATCCTTTGGCGTATATTTCTTGTGGGGTTGTGCTCCACAAATCCATGGTTGATACATATGTTTATTGCAATGTACTTTAGAGAGCACTAAGTGCGGCCAGTATAGCGGTGGCAAGGATACTCCAGTCGATACGTGATCCAAGACTCTTTGGTAGATATGTATGCTACTTGGCATTGCCTTGTCAATATGAAAATAAAATGACGAGCTTGGAAATGCTTTGATTTAAGTATATGCTATAAAATGCGACCAACATGCTTTCATTCGTGGGTGATGGCTATTAACGTGGAGGCGGGGACGATGCTACAGGAAATAAGTGGCACTGCCTTGGATACATTATCTACCAAATATAGTGAGAAGCTCGAAGGCAAGGCCGTGAGAGCAGGTTTTTTTTTATAAATATATTATATATTAAGTGAAGGAAAAGGCTATTCTGGCCAAGGCGGGCAGCGTGATCAGAAGGAGGTGGAGTCAAAAAGCAAGGAGTTGACGCCGTCGACCAGCTGGCGGAGGAGAGAAAGAGTATAAAGCAGGGGGTCAATTGCAAAAAAAAAGGACCGTCAGAGAGCCGGGGACGAGCCGCCAAAAGAAAAGCAGAAGGTCGTGGACTGCGGAGGGCCGTGAGCCAGGAGCCTGGCAGGAGCAGACAAGGCAGCCAGGGGAGAAGTCGTCAACTACAGTAGCGCTGGGGGTTAAAAAAAAAAAAGCACGCGACGTACAAGAGGGCGAGCCGTCGCAGAGAAGTGCGAGGAGGTTGCCGTGCAGAAGCCGAATACGAGTAGGAAAAATGAGAGGAGTTGATGAGGCTATAGCTGGAGGCCTGGGCTGGCGAGGAATGAAGTTTGGCCGGCTAAAAGATCGTGATAACATTGATTCTTTTCTCTATAATGACTAACAGAATCTAATGAAAACTTGACAACCTCCAGTTATGTTTACCTTTGTTCTCTTGTCAAACTTATCAAGGAGTTGACATCAAAGGCTATTGAGGGAGTCTCTAGAGAGTTACCAAGAGACAGTGTATGAGGAAGAGTACAAGGCTTGCAGGAGGAGACAAGCTAACAGTTTTTGAGGACGCTGTCAAGTAACTAGAGACATATGGCATGAGCACAAAGAGAGCTTGTAGGGAGATCAATCATCGAACAAGATTTTGACAAGGGTGTTGCTGTCGAGTACGAGCTACAAGAGGTTGTCGAGGCACTGAAGTGGCCTAGCTTCAGTGTTTTCAGTGGATATGGCAACGGTTTGACAGTCCACAACCGAAGTTTTGTGTAATTGGGCATGTGTTTGAAGATGGACACAATCGTATCTTGGTAAAGGTTTTTTAAAAACGAGAGCTATGTCATAGAGAAGTTGGCTTTAAGAAGTTTTTAGCAGTTTCAGAGAATTGTTTGAGTTAAAAGAAGACCAAAGCAAGCGACGGACAAGTGAGTGCACGTAAAGGTGGTCGGGAAGAGCAAGGGAAGGAAACTGAAGCAAATAAGGCTTTGGTGTTTGTGCTTCCGCTCAAGATCTCGACGGCTTTAAGAGCACAGTGGGCCTATTGCAACGGTCAATCTTTTGTATTCAGCTTTTGAGTTTATTAAATATTTCACTTTAAGGTTTCCATAAGCATCTATTATACTATATTATCTTGTGTTGTGCATCTCTCTCTAACTGTTTTCCACGGCAAGCATCTTTGTGCTGACCCGGCTCACTAACCGCTCAAATTACCCCTCGACAATGTATGCTCACCGAATCACCCGATGAAGCTCATGGATGGAGCTCGCAAAACCGTATTGTATGCGCGCAATGTAGGTATTGGCACGTAGCTCTCGTCGGGGGAAAAACACGCTGCACTTCTCCGCACTCGATTCCGACCACCGATGCTCGCGTAGCGTCAAGATGAAGCTCTCACTCTCTCTTGTACACAGTACGCTCATTCACAGCCTTCCAAACGTTTTAAAAAAAATGACAAAAGGTGCTTTCATTAAGGTCAAAAAGTGGTATAAATACCTTACAATTCTCAAACCCTAAAGTTCCAAATCAACCATCTACTCAATCTAAATGTCAAAACTGGGATACAATCTGGAAACTTCTATAAGCCCCAATATTTACAAGGTGAAATGTCGGGTTTTCGCAACAAATGAATAATTACAAAAATGATGATCCGTCGAGTAGTCAGTTCCATAGGGTGTGTCCAACTTCTAACAATATCTTATAATTCTCAAACCCTAAAGTTCCAAATTAACCATCTACTCAATCTAAATGTCAAAACTGGGATACAATCTGGAAACTTCTGTAAGCCCCAATAATTACAAGGTGAAATTTTGGGTTTTCTCAATAAATGAATAATTACAAAAAATGATAATCTGCCGAGCAGTCAATTTCCGTAGGTGTGTCCAGCTTCTAACAATTTGCATTCCATAGCCAATAGATGTTGGTGTAGTCCTCTACTTCTCAATGCTTGGAGAAGGAGATGGAGTTCTTCTTGCACACATGAGTTGTGTGTGTGTGTGTGTGTGTGTGTGTGTGTGTGAGTGTGGCAATGAGCTAGAGTAAGATGCAACCTTTTTCCTCATCTTGGTCGATCCCTCTTGCTATTTGCTCATGCTAGCATCCTATTGGCTCCTGTAAAGCTTAGCCGGTGACAATTTAGAAGCATAATTGCTAGCCTTGTGACATGTGTCCCCCTTTCCCCTTTTGTGAGAGCTTTAGGTAATTAAATAATTCAATTAGACTCTCAATGGACCTCTTAGTCTTCTCGCCCCAATAGGAATCAGGTAAGCCATTGGGCTGTTGAATGCTCATTGGATCCCTTGCTGGACTGTCCAATAGTTTTCTATAATTCTCATTGGTCCACCTCTATGGCCATCCAATAGGATTTGAGGGGAGGTTGGGGGCAACTGACCTAGGAGCCTGACATGTGTCCAATATTCCCTTTTTGTAAAGGGGGAGCCTTGGAGTGTGTGTTTCTCTCTCATCCCCTGCAATAAGGGCTCGCCCCCTCCCTCCTAGGGATGTGGGAAGACTTTTTAGTCTTCCCATGACCATCCAATTTTCCCCTTGCTTTGGCCATTGGATAATAGAGTTAATTTTTGGAACCTTAGCCTATGGAAGTCTTAATGAAGCTGAACCTTAGGTCTGTTAAGACCCATTGAAGAACATTGCTCTTTTGCAGGATGTCCCCCTTTGGATCCCTATTTTCCCTCCTTTGGATCCTTTACAGAGACCAATCTGGTAGCCTTACCAATATTCTAGCTTTTACTCCCCTGGTACTTCCCCATATTAAATGATCAGTTTAACATGAGAAAATCATTTGGTAGTATTAGATATTAGTTTTTATGACATTACCTCTCTCTTGAAATCATAGTCGTCCTGAACTATGAGGTAGAGATGACAATGTACTCGAAAAAACCAAACATAGTGCAAAATGCGGTCTTTACAATGTCTTGATCAACTACCTTATTTGATGGTAGCCACTTTTTAGTTCAATCCTACTGAAGTAGTTCAACCCTTTTAGCTTATCAAATAGGTCTTCTACCCTAGAACGGGAAACCTATTGTTGATAGTGATCCTTTTTAGTGCTCTATAGTCGACACACATATGATATTAGCCGTCTTTCTTTTGCACTAATAATACTAGTGAAAAAAATGGAGATGAGCTAGGACTAATCATGCCTTTCTCAACTAAAGCATGCACTTGCCACATAATCTCCTCTTGTTGAGCTTGGAAAAATCTATAAGGAGGTTTATTAGGCGGTGAAATTCCTAGAAGAAGTTCAATTGCATGATTGTCATTGCCTTGTTTGGGAGGTAGTTCACAAGGGATATTGTCAATAAAAACATCTTGGAACCCCTTGAGGAAATTGGATAACTCAAATTCCTTTTGATTGTTTATATTTTCTTCTACTAAAGCATTAGGTTTATTTTGAGAATCTCTAACAAAAATCATGTACACAGAAATAGAGCTCTTTATTGACTTATTGAAATCTTGCTTATGTACGTACAAGAGGTATGGTACTACCTAACTCCTTAGCATCTATGTACATATCTTTTTTCCCTGAACCTAAAGTATATTTTCCTTTCAGAGAATTTAACATTGGAAGCCATGCGATCAAACCATGGTGCCCCTAGGATTACATCCTCGTGCTTGAGAGGAGAGATAAATAAATACTCCTTGTCCACATAGCTTTGGACATGGAGCCTCATTTAAAAATTAAGGGAGTGATCGAGGCTTATTTCCCCTTGAAATCACCATCAACATGTAGGACATCTCCCATCTCATAGGCTTGAATGCCTAGCTTGGTGGCCAACTCTGTGGATATGAAATTGTGAGTAGAACCAGAGGTCAAAGAGAATAATAGAATCATGTTCTCTTACCTTTCCCCAAGCATGGCATAGAGGAGATCCTTTGTGATGAGCATCCTCTTCTTGAATTTTGACCAAGGTAGCTCTAGCAAGCTTCTTAGATGTATTCTTGTGGGGGCAAGCATGATACGCAAGCCCTTGCTCCCCGCACTTGAAACAACGGTTATCTTTTTGATAACACTCTAGCTCTTCAGGAGAGAGTTTATTTTTGCCTTTATAAACTCCCTTCTTCTTAGCTTTGTTGTTGTTGGCATTGCCTTTGGGAGACTTTTGGACGTTGTCCTTCCCCTTAGGCTTGTTACGGTCCTTGTTTTCTGTGGACTTAAGATTTATCTTAGCCCCTTGTTGGAAGTTGATCCTTGAAGCCACCATGGTATGGTATATGACCATAGATATTGTGCATGGCCTTTGGGAGTTAATGTACCCTCCATATCCTCAGTTAAGTCCACACAAAACTGTTGTTTTTGATCCCCAAAATCCATCTTTTTTAAGATAGTGGCTTTCAAATGTAAATCCCTAAACTTGTCTACATATTTGTGAATAGATTCATAGAGAGAGAGCTTCAAGCTTCGCCATTTGGTGAAGTACTTTGTCTTTGGCATTGGTAGTCAGAAACTGCTTCATGATGGAATCTCTTAAATGTTTCCATGTTCGTGGATCTTCACCGTTTGCCCATAGGCTAGACCATCATTGCCTAGTGGACTTTTGAAAATGCATGGCTACATAACGTAGCTTAGAGGACTCTATGAATCCCT
The DNA here is from genome assembly GCF_014529385.1 of Adiantum capillus-veneris. Taxonomy (NCBI): domain Eukaryota; kingdom Viridiplantae; phylum Streptophyta; class Polypodiopsida; order Polypodiales; family Pteridaceae; genus Adiantum; species Adiantum capillus-veneris. The sequence continues at coordinate 96,994,835 of NC_140956.1, read as the reverse complement.
CATCTCCAAACACCACATCAAATTGCTGGATAAAAGCCAAGACTTTGTTCGTAGCACCAAAAGTGCCATCGTGGGTAAGGAAAGAGACGTTCTTTCCTCCCTCTTTGAACCTTTTGAGCTTGAACGACCTCTTTCTTGCCTTTTTCTTCCCTTGTTCCTCCTTGTTTGCACCATCACTTTCTTCAGAAGAGGAAGAAGATGAAGAAGAGGATGGAGAAGAGGATGACCTCTTTCTTGCCTTTTTCTTCTCTTGTTTTCTCTCGTCCCTCTTTGAATTATGATGTAGAGAAGTATGCGATGGTCTTCTCCATTTAGGGGGTGTTGGAGAGCGTTTTGCCCGCCATCTCCCTGGAGCCATGTCCATCAAGGTGGTAGGAGACTCACTTCTTTCTTGTTCTTTCAGTGGGGGCTCGTCGATTGTTGAAACTTGGGTTCTCCTTTGGGAAGGAGATGCATCATCGAGTAGTAGATTTTTGATCCCTTCGTACGGATCCTCTTCTTCTTCCCTTATTGGAGAGAGTCCTCTTTTGGAAGTCTCACTAGGAGGCTTCTTAAGTACTCTCTCTTCTTGGTGGGGAGTTTGGAGAATACCATGGGTGCAATTGCTATAGCACTTCACCTTGGAGGGTTGGGCTGCCTAGGGCTTGTTGAAGCCTAGAAACAAAATAGTTCACAAGCATAGGGGCTTAATTAATTGCTCTTTCATTAGCAAAATAAAATCTATCAACATTCATTTCAATGTCTTTTCCTTTGTCAACCATAATAGCAAACTTTAGGTGTAAACGTTTAATTGTACTTTGGAAATTCAAGCCCTAGTTGCTACTCCTCTTTATCTTCAAAGATAAGCACTCAAGCATCTATATAGGCAAGTCCCATAGGACTCCATTATTAAGACCATAGCTCTTGACGGTATCCCCGTTGACTACATAAAGTAGGCGTGCTTCAAGGATGAAAAATCCCTATTCTACTTACTCTTTTGCAATAAGTAACACCAACCATTTGTAGCAAGCTTGAGGGACTCTCTTCTTGACCAAGAAAAGAGAAACCAATGGCTCTGATACCAATGTAACATTTAATGCACTAGTAACTTGTGCGTAGTGGAAATTGATAACATAGTGAGCATTTCATTAAGAACAAGTTCCTAATGAGAAAAGAGAGAGTCCTTAATTTGAGAAAAAAACCTATCAATTTACACCTAGCTAATTTGGCATTGACAATACTTGAAAAGAGAGAGATATAGAACAATTGATAACAATTGAGGACCGGATTTACATGGAGCCGGTCCCCCCTCCACAAAGGCTTTGTATTATAGCTTCTCCCATCAAAGGAGACTTTTGTACAATATATTTCTTGTGTTCCTTGACAAAACTCGTTGGTGCAATGAAGATGGAAGATTCATGCACCAAATTATTCTTGTAAAACACACCTAGGGTCCTTAGCCTCAGTCCCAAGACCTCACACACCTTCAAAAATGGTGAGAGCTAGCACAGAATGAGGATATATTGAGAGGAGGAAGAGGTATCTTAGGAGTCCTCACATAATCACTCTAATAACATAGCATAGCTTAGTAATTATCATGGTATAGGAGATGAGCATGCCATTGAAGCTTGGCTCTTGGTCGGATTTGCATTCCATAGCCAAGAGTTGTTGGTGTAGGCCTCTACTTATCAATTCTTGGAGAAGGAGATGGAGTTATTTTTACACACATGAGTTGTGTGTGTGTGTGTGTGTGTGTGTGTGGCAATGAGTTAGAGTAAAATTCAGCCTTTTCCCTCATCTTGGTCAACCCCTCTTGATATTTGCTCCTATTGGCACCTACAAAGCTTAGCCAACATCAATTTAGAAGCATAATTTCTAGCCTTGTGACATGTGTCCCCCTTTCCCTTTTTGTGAGAGATTTAGGTAAGTAAAGAAATCAATTAAACTCTCATTGGACCCCTTAGTATTCTCGCCAATAGGAATCAGGCAAGCCATTAGGATGTTGAATGCTCATTGGACCCCTTGGTTGACTGTCCAATAGTCTTCTAGGGAGCTTAATTTCTATTGGTTCTTTTATCAAGAATTTTTAGATTGATTAGACTAAGTTTACTCTAGCCTAATTCTCATTGGTCCACCTCTATGGCCATCCAATAGGATTTGAGGGGAGGTTGGGGGCAACTGACCTAGGAGCTTGACATGTGTCCAATATTCCCTTTCTGTAAAGGGGGGGCCTTGGAGTGTGTGTGTGTTTCTCTCTCATCGCCTACAATAAGGGCTTGCCACCTCCTTCCTAGGGATGTGGGAATACTTTTTAGTGTTCCCATGACTATCCAATTTTCCCCTTGCTTTGTCCATTGGATAAAAGAGTTAATTTTTGGAGCCTTAGCCTATGGAAGTCGTAATGAAACTGAGCCTTAGGTCTTTTAAGCCCCATTGAAGTACATTGCTCTTTTGCAGGCTGTCCCCCTTTGGACCCCTATTTTTTCTCCTTTGGATCCCTGACAGAGACCAGTCTGGCAACCTTACCAACATTCTAGCTTTTACTCCCCTGGTACTTCCCCATATTAAATGATTAATTGAACATGATAAAATCATTTGGGAGTATTATATATTAGTTTTTATGACATAACTAAAGTGGGACTAAAGTGTAAAAGAGGGGCCTCCAATTTTTGGCACTAATAATAATATCAAATTATAAAATACCAAACTCCATAAGAGGTGTCGTGGAGTTTGGGGCTTCAATCTTTAGGCCTTTCTTGTGTAGATGCTCTAAATTTTTTTGTTCCTCTCTCTTATGCTATGCTGTGTTACTTTGTGTACTCCATGATTATGTCCACATATCTTACAACCCTCTTACACTCTCTTACACTCTTCCCTTATTAATTTATTCTCTTGTGTGTGTGTGTGTGTGTGATGTCATAGCTCAGGTGTATGTGAGTACTTGGTAATTGGAAGGGATGATGAAAGGTTGATAGTGGATAAGTGTGCAAGAAAGCTTGGGAATTTGAAGCAACCGTTCTCCCCATCTCCCTTTCAACAGTGGTATCAGAGATTTGTTTCGAGTTATTGGCACAAATTTTTAGATTTTGAGAGAATACTTGAATTGACAGATTAATTGGCAATTTCTTCCACAAATTTTAGTGATCGGCACCATAAACGGGTAAGTGCAAAACCTAATTCAAGATAAATTACTAAAGCTGATGGATTTGTAAAGACATGTGGGTGAGCAATCAAGAATACAGTGTTTCTGAAAGGCTTTGAGAGATTTGGTGAATTCAATTTGACATTAGGGAGTTTTGAAGAAGGTTTTGAAGGGTGGTATTCGACATTGTTAAAGTTAAAGAAGGAAGAGAAGAGGGGATGTAGAAGAAGAAGAGAATAAAAGATCTACGCGACGAGGAGAGTTGAACTCAAGATTTGTTATGAAATTGGATATTGGTTAGAGGCAAAATTGAACTCCGAAGACTGACAAGAAGCACACCAAAACCCAACTTGGTGCTCGAACACGGATAGGTGTGTAGAGCGCCTAACATGTAGCTTGAGTAGCCACAAGGCTCGCCTCAAGAAGGATCTCTGTCCAAGTAGCTGAGGGAATCAAGATGTGCTGAGAAGCAGGTTCTCTGTCGACCACAACCAATACTTGAAATTATTGCATCAAACAAAGCACCCAAGGACCGACATCACAACCCATTACTATCACGTTGTAGGGGACAAAGCACAGAAGCCTCCAGAAGCCCCATTCACTCTCTTCACACCCTCCTCATTTAAAAGGAGTATCTTAAAAAGTAGAGTAAACCACTTTGGCCGGCCGCCCTTTGGATTATTAAGAGCCACCCCTTTTAGGAGCCCGTTCTTCCACCCTTCTACCTTGTTGCTCAATGGTCGTGAACACAGAGTTTAAAAAAAAGAGAGGATTGTAGCCACTCAATATCCACAGCCCTCGCAGGCCCTTTACAAACTCCTTTGACGACCCACTCTTCAATTCCCCTTTGGCCACAAGAACCAATTTAAAATAAAAAATAAAAAATTGAACAAAGATATATATCCTATTCAAGTGGAGTTCATTCAACCTCGCATTGCTCAAGCTTCCTCAAGCTATAATATTTTCCATCACCATGAGTCTTGTCACCTGAAGTTACTCCAACAAAGATAATACCAGTTAACATTTGATGGACACTACTACGGAGGCCAACCCTACGAACCAAATTTTAAGGTGAAGAATAAATTATTCTTCCAATTGTACAATCATTGTTGTGGGACACGGGAGATCGAACGCTGAAAAAAAAAACCAATCAACTTGCATGTGAATCATCAAATGATTGCCTCTTTCAAACTTGACATTGTACTCCACAATTTGGACTAGACGACATCATCAAATCTACGAGCTAAGTACCCATTTATTTTTTCTTATTCCTTTATTTTTAATTCTTAAGCGTTACTCTACATAGAATCATATACCTATACACTCATAGCCTTTATGTATTAGAAAAAAATAAACAAAAAAATTAAAAAAGTTAAAAAATAAAAAGAAAAGAAAAGAAAATCACGCAATCATGGCACCATTTCCACAGACACCCACAGTTGCTGAGCATCTTGCCAAACTGCAACAATCTCTCACATATGAACACATGCAAAGGAAGGATCTTGAAGATAAATTATTGCATTCAGCATGCATAGAATCTACACCGACACCCAAGCAAAGCAAAATTAGCAAAAAAGCCTTTACTTTCAAGGATTTTTATAGCACTAAAGATGCTAGCACAGTATCAACATGGGTTAGTCAATAAGATGACTATCTCCATGATGAAGACTTTCGTGATTGTGGAATGGTAAAGTGTGCATCAAATCATCTCACCAATAACACTGCATTGTGGTGGAATGACCACGTACCTAGCATGCATTCAAAAATCTATTTTTACCTCAATTTTTGTCCGCACAGTATAAAGCTAAAGCATGACAGTAGTGGGATTTAATTTGATAGGGTCAAAATGAAGATGTACAGGGCTACACTGATCGTTTTTGGAGTTGTTTAATTCAATGACAAGCTATTGATCATGTCAATCGTAGGAAATTAAAGTGTAAATATATATCTGGCTTAACACTACAAATTGATGTTTAGGTAGATATGGTTGAACTGGACTCACTGTCAAACGCTATTAATTTGGCCCATAATGCGGAGAAGAAGAAAGGTGGACAACCCTCTCACACGGAACAAACTGCTAACACTAACCGTAAGAGATCTTCTTTCACTCCTAACTTTGAGAGGAACAAACATCAAAGTTGTACCTTTTTCAAGAAACGTGGATTTGACAAATTTTCCATAACTTCTCAACCTTATGGAAACAACACCAACAACATGTAGCAAAAGGTGTCATAAAATCTATTGTCTAACCAACCCAAATTATTTTCTCATATTGAACTGATCATTGAATGTGGGAGATTAAACTAGAACAATGGTTAGAATATAGACATGTTCTTATTGATCTGTCTCAACACGGTGTGATGTGTTTTTACGGAATGATGCAAGCCACCCCAAGGACTTTGGAAAGGGTTTTTTAATGCTTTTGGGTCCCTTATATATAAATAAAGCATGCTTGTACAAAGTGTACAAAGGCGGTGTGTGCCAGCTGTCTCTACGCATGCGGGCCAGTTGTGCGGGGTACATAGTTTTGTTGTTTTTGTACATAGACGTGTTGAAACTTGAAAGAGTCACTTAGTACTTGAAAAATATGAACAAAAATGAGTTTTTATCAACTTGAGGTCGTGAGTGAGTGGGGGATTTGACAGAGGAAGATCTAGCAGCAAGAAGCCCTGATTGCCGCGAGGGATAGAGACGTTTGGGAGTAGAGCAGCCTGTCTTGCTAGTCGAGGGCCCGATGTGGTGAGTTGAGAGTGTGTCTCTCCTCAATGGGCTGATGAAATTGGGTGCTTAGCTCTGCATATTGACCTCTCTTCATCTTGTTTTGAGGTATGGTGGCTATGGTGTGTCGAGCTCCTTGTGGTGCAGCTAGTCGAGGGTAAACTATGTGCTGCAATGCCTTGCTTGTACATATATCAAAGGGCAAGGTTTCCCCCAAGTTTTCCATCACTTTTTTTGATTTTTTTTGCTGAACTTTGTGGGTTTTCAAATTAAGCTTGATTTGAGTGGGTTTTGGTCAAGCTATGTGTATATATGGGAGCGCCTATGGAAGCCCTACTAGCACATGGAAGGGCGTTTGAAAAGAAGTGAAGCTCTTTGAGTTATGGTCAAAAGTGCAGAGATTTACTTGGTTTTTTTCTCACTTTTTTCCTTGATTTTATTTCTTTGTTGGTTTCCTTGAGTGCAATGGAGTGTAGTGGGAGTTGTAGCGGTGTAGAGGGAAGCTAGTCGGAGCTAGTCGAGGTTGAGTGTGTGTGAAATTGAGAAAATTAGTGAGAAAAGATCAGCCCATATTATCTTGAGGAAGATATTCTCTTCATCCTCTTTTCTTTGTGGTGGTTTGAGGTGTTGTAGAGGCCAGCCCCCGAATCCCACACATAAACTGGTGCCCCCACGGAGGAGAAGAGAATCCTTCTAACAGGGTTTTGATCTACAGATTGGCATCCATTTGAAGATCAACTCAAGGCCTATGGCGGGAGATGGGTATGAAGTCTTAAAGGGTGGTAAAGGAGAAGATGTGGACAAGTTCATCCGAAGGATCAAATTGATTGCATTGAAGAGCAAAAGGGACGATGGTGCATTCAAGGTACGTTTGGTGAGTTCGCTACTTGAAGGTGAAGCACGTGAATGGTATGAAGATAGGCTTGAAGGTGGTGTAAAGGGAGATTGGAATCTTCTTTCTCATGCCTTGAGAGAAGAGTTTGAGAAGGAGGATGATCCTGAGTATTTGTGGAGAGAGCTAAGCAAGCTGCAACAAGGAGAACATGAAGACATCAATGTCCACATAAACAGGTTTGAAGCTTGCTGGAGAAAGATCATAAAGGGACTTGACGAGAATCAAATGCCCCCTGATTTTTAAAAGAAAGATAGGTTTGTGTTTGTCTTACATCAAAGCATTAGAGACAAGGTGGAGCTCAAGGACCCAGGGACCTACAATGAGGCAGTAAAGGTTGCTAGAGAGAAATGGAGAAAGAAGGTGAGAAGGCATGAAATGGAAAATAGGTAAAGAGAAGAAAATGTACATCAAAGGGATGGTTATGTATCAACAAATAATGTGGTCGAGCCTTTTCCCTTGGATATGCATGTTGAAAGGGAAATCCCTGTAGAAGCTCCAAGAGTGGACAATAGAGGACAGGAATCCTTTCACCAAGACATTCAAAGATTGACAGAGCAAATAGGAAACCTCAACCTTGATATGCAAGCTATCCAACAGCAAGTAAGAAGACCTCAAGGAGAACGGCCTCAAAGGAATAGAGGTGATAATGTGATGTGTTACAATTGTGGGGAGAGAGGGCATATATCGCCCAATTGCAATCAACCAAGGAGAGATCCAGGAGGTATATATCCTATCATACAAAGACAAATAGGTAATGAAGGAAATGTAAATGGAAATGTGCAACCTCTCCAAGGTCAAGGACTTACACAACAACAGGGACAAAATCAACCTCAAGCACCTCCACAATTTAACGTAGGAATTTTGGAGGCAGTTGAGGAAGGAGATGAAGATGATGAGGTTGATGTCTTTGCAAATAAGAGAACAAGGGCACAAAAATTAGGGAGTGAAGTCCTTTTCAAAGAGGAAAGAGCAAGGACAAAGCCAAGGAGAGATGTAGATAAAGGCAAGGCACCTATGGAAGAGGCTGAAAGTAGTAAGCAGGCAAAGGTAAGGGCAAGAAAAAGGAAGATAGGCATGGATGATTTTCAGCTTGGGAAGGGTCAATCAGCATAAAATCTCTTAGAAGACTTGAAGAACAAGAGGGCCGACATATCATATGGGCAACTCTTGCATTTGAGCTCAAGTATGAGAAGGCACTGGCATAAACTAGCTAGTGTTAGAAGGGTGAAGGTAAAGACATGCAATGCACATGTAGTGCAACTTCATAAAGTTACTGATGTTTTGCCTGTGGTTGATGCTTGGATACATGGAAGGAGGGTGAATAAGGCGTATATGGATGGTGGAGCCCAAGTGTGTGTTATGACAGAGGAAACAATGCAGCAATTGGGATTGCAGCTCACAGGCAAATCCTTGTTCAATGTGAAGATGGCAAATAGTAGTAGAGTGAAATGCTTGGGAGTTATTCATGACTTGGAGCTTAATGTTTTGGGTCAAAGGGATATCATGGACATTCATGTGATGCCTGCAAAGCTTGGGGCATATCCAGTTATATTGGGTAGACCTTGGTTGATTGCTATGAGGTCCGTCAGGACTGGTAAAGGGGATGTATTGGCCTCTTTGTGGACAGGCCTAAAGAGAAGAGGATTAGATATGATATGAAAACATGTAAGGTGCTGGAAATTGATGATGAACCAGCTGTGCATCAAGATTTATCGCCATCCACTTATGACATGTGTGACAGTTCTTCTAGTGCATCCTCTACATGTACTGACGATGAGGTTTATGATCAAAGTCTTCTTGATCTTGATGTAGATCTTTGTGGGATACATGTATATGATGAAAATTGTGATAAAGGGGATGCTATGAGATCAGAAAATGACCATGGGGATGATCATGAGCCGAATGTACCAAAAGCTGAATTAATGGATATGCTTGCAGGTGACCTGACTAGTCGAGAGAGAGAAGCATATGATGCATTGTTTGATAAGTATCCCAAGTTGTTTGCCAAAGATTATGCTCAAATGAGGGTAACAAAGAGTGTTGTTCATGAAATAAAGCTTAAATAAGGTGCAAAGCCTGTTGCTCAAAAGCTAAGGAGATTGGGCACCATTCAATGAAAGGTATTGGAGATAGAGGTGAGTAAGCTTTTGCAAGCTGGTTTTATCTACCTTGTGGATGATGCAGAATGGGTTTCCCCTATGGTTATAGTTCCAAAAAAGGGAAATAAATGGAGAATATGTGTGGACTATAAGCCATTGAATGCGGAAACAAAGCGGCATCACTATCCCTTCCCTTTCAGGATGAGATTTTGGACACTGTTGCAGGTCATGAGAGATATTCGGCATGTGATGGGTTTAGTGGGTATTTTCAAATTGGTATTGCATATGAAGATAAAAAGAAGACCAGCTTTTTAACCCCATGGGGAGTGTTTTGCTATAGGGTGATTCCCTTTGGCTTGATGAACTCTTATGCGAGCTTCCAAAGTTGGATGGACAAAGTATTGGGGCCTTACCTTGGAAGCTTTGTAAAAGTCTTTATGGATGATTTTTGTGTTTACAGTGATAGAATGCTTCATGTGAAAAATCTTGATATGGTGTTTAAAAGGATTGATGATGATGGGGGTCAACTCAATCCTTTGAAATGTAAAATTGCAAGAGCTAGAGTGATACTTCTTGGCCATGAGGTAAGTGAGAATGGGATAGCTCCAGATCCTGCAAAAGTGGAATGTTTGCTTATGATGGAGATTCCTAAAAGTACAAAGGAATTGATGAGTTTTGTACAAAATCTAAGGTACTTGTCAAGGTCTTTTTGTATGCTTGCTGAATATGTGCACCCTTTGCAAGAAGCAACACAAAAAGACCCTTTTCTTTGGACTGAGCATGAGCAAAGAGCTTTTGAGGACGTCAAGGAAAATCTATCTACATTACCTTTGATGATTCCTCCTTGTTGGGATGAAATGCTTTACTTGAGCTTGAGCGTGGGTGAGCATGCTATTGGTGCAGTATTGATGCAAAAAGGAAAAAAGCAATCTTATATGAGGCCAGTTTACTACATAAGCAAAGTGAAGAATGATGCACAAAAATCTTGGCATGAGATCGAGCAATTGGTTTGGGCATTGGTATATGCAACAAAAAGGCTGAAATCTTATTTTATTTGTAAGACTTTTGTGGTGTTAACATCATGTAGTTTATTGCCTCATGCACTAAGGTATCCTGGGGATAGTCCTAAATTGCAAAAGTGGATACTTAGCTTGCAACAATTTGACATGAGCTTTACTAAAGAGGATAGTGTGAGAGCAAATATGGCGGATATTCTCACTTTTAAAGAGATTCATGCAAGGAGTGATTTGAAGAAAGATTTGGAAAAGAAGATAGCACCAAGCCCAACTATGCATGCGGAGCTTCAGGATGTAGAGAGTACCTTATACTTTGACGGGGCTTTCAAAAGGAGCATTAATAAGGGAACTATTGGCTATGTATTTGTGGATAAAAATGGCATTGAGTGCTGGTTTGGAAGCCAAGAAGTGGATGTGAAGAGTAATAATGAGGCTGAGTATGCAAGCCTCTGTTGGGCATGGAAGAATGTGTCAAAAGACATGTAAGGAGGCTTTTAATCAAAGGTGATTCTATGTTGATTGTGCGGCAAGTTCAAGGTACCTGGAAGGTAAATCAAGAAGGAATGAAGGGCTAGTTTTTCAAAGTCAAGAAGTTGTTAAAGTCTTTTACTTCCTTTCAAATATGGCATGTACCACGAAATATGAATGTAAGGGCTCATGAGTTGGCGGAACAGGTGTTCACAAAGGATGTGCATGCGGTGATAATTAGAGAGCCAAGGTATCTTGGAAGGGAATCCCTCCATGAGGAAGAAAATGTGTTGCAAACGGGTTTTGCAAGAAAGGGATTGGCTTCTCAACAAAGGCATGCAATCACACGAAGAGCTATGAGGTATGTCTTGATTGGAGAGAAAATGTATCACAAGGGGGCTGATGGTGTCATGAGAAGAGTTCTCTACCATGATGAAATTTTTGATTGCTTAAAAGCATGTCATGAGGAAGGATGTGGAGGCCATTTTGGAGTGGAAATTACAAGAAGGAAAGTATTGAATGCTCAACTTATGTGGCCAAGTATGAATAGGGATGTTGTGCATTGGTGTAGAAGCTGTCACGAGTGCCAAATATATCAAAAGAGAAAGATGATGCCCGAGCCTTTGAGACACATTGTAAGCTATGGACCTTTTGAGAAGTGGGGTGTGGATGTAATTGGTCCTCTTCCAGGCACTAGAAATGGGAAGCACTACATACTCAGTGCAGTGGATTATATGACAACATGGCCAGAAGCAAAGGCTAGTAGAGGGGCTACAAGCAAAGATGTATGCAGCTTTAACTTTGATTGCATATGTTGTAGATTTTGAGTGCCGTTGGAGTTTGTAAGTGATCAAGGAAAAGAGTTTAGGAATGATCTTATCACTGAATTGGTGGAGAAATTGGAGATCAAACATAGGTATGCTACTCCTTATCATCCACAATGCAATGGGTTGGTGGAGGCATTCAATCGAGTTTTACAGAAGATATTGTTCAAGCTTGTGGAAGAACATCCAAAAGATTGGGATATGTATTTGGAGAGGGCATTGTGGGCATGTAGAGTGACTCAAAAATAATCCATGGGCTTCACTCCATTTCATTTGGTATATGGAGAAGAGTGTGTTATGCCGATTAATGTGATGCTTCCTTCATTGGAGTTCATTTTGAAGCATAGTTTGGTTGAGGAAGAGCATGTAAAAGAGAGACTGGCATCTATGCATAGCCTCTTGTTGGATAGAGAAAGTGCCATTAGATACTATGAAGACTTGGGAAGAAGAAGTTCTGATGTATTCAATGAAAAGATAAAGGCAAAAGGGCTATGTGAAGGCATGTTGGTTATGAGGTATAATAGTGCTTTGGACAATACCTTTCAAACAAAGTTCAAGGAAAAGTGGGAAGGTCCTTTTGTGGTGCATAAGGTGTATGATAATGGAAGCTATCAGCTCAAAGACTTGGATGGAAAGATGCATAAGGCAAGAGTCAATGGGATCCAAATCAGGCCTTATGTGACCAGAATCATGTGATGAAGCAAGAAATGTGTATGGAACACTTGAAAGTGTTCCATGCTTGTTGGGGGGGCAATATGTGACGTGTTTTTATGGAATGATGCAAGCCACCCCAAGGAATTTGGAAAGGGTTTTTTAATGCTTTTGGGTCCCTTATATATAAATAAATCATGCTTGCACAAAGTGTACAAAGGCGGTGTGTGTCAGCTGTCTCTACGCATGTGGGCCAATTGTGCGGGGTACATAGTTTTGTTGTTTTTGTACATAGACGTGTCGAAACTTGAAAGAGTCACTTAGTACTTGAAAAATATGAACAAAAATGAGTTTTTATCAACTTGAGGTCGTGAGTGAGTGGGGGATTTGACAGAGGAAGATCTAGCAGCAAGAAGCCCTGATTGCCGCGAGGGATAGAGACGTTTGGGAGTAGAGCAGCCTGTCTTGCTAGTCGAGGGCCCGATGTGGTGAGTTGAGAGTGTGTATCTCCTCAATGGGCTGATGAAATTGGGTGCTTAGCTCTGCATATTGACCTCTCTTCATCTTGTTTTGAGGTATGGTGGCTATGGTGTGTGGAGCTCCTTGTGGTGCAGCTAGTCGAGGGTAAACTATGTGCTGCAATGCCTTGCTTGTACATATATCAAAGGGCAAGGTTTCCCCCAAGTTTTCCATCACTTTTTTTGATTTTTTTTGCTGAACTTTGTGGGTTTTCAAATTAAGCTTGATTTGAGTGGGTTTTGGTCAAGCTATGTGTATATATGGGAGCGCCTATGGAAGCCCTAGTAGCACATGGAAGGGCATTTGAAAAGAAGTGAAGCTGTTTGAGTTATGGTCAAAAGTGCAGAGATTTACATGGTTTTTTTCTCAATTTTTTCCTTGATTTTATTTCTTTTTTGGTTTCCTTGAGTGCAATGGAGTGTAGTGGGAGTTGTAATGGTGTAGAGGGAAGCTAGTCGGAGCTAGTCGAGGTTGAGTGTGTGTGAAATTGAGAAAATTAGTGAAAGAAGATCAGCCCATATTATCTTGAGGAAGCTATTCTCTTCATCCTCTTTTCTTTGTGGTGGTTTGAGGTGTTGTAGAGGCCAGCCCCCGAATCCCACACAACGGGGCCAAGGTTAAAGGGTTCTAAATGAGAGATGGTCTGTCAAAGAGAAAAAGAGGTCTCACCATCATTATCTTCTTCAACCTTGTTCCTTTGCTCCTTCAAGAGGTTCATCTCTAATGCTCGCATATTTTTGGACTACCCAGCTACACCATAAAGAGACACATCAATAAAAATCATGCAATGCCTATAGGGAGCCAAGTCCTAGATAGCCAAAACAACTTACCATTAGCATGTTTCTTTTTCTTCCTTGACTTCTTCACCATATCACTAAGAAAGATAGGGGAATCTAGATCTGCATCACCATGAACCATGTGTTGCATCGCTTCCTCCCCCTCTTGTGCTACAAAATCAGTCATCTTAATAACACCATCTTCCATTGGTTTAGTTTCCATGCTAAGGGTGTTGCATTCATTGTTGGATGAGATTTGATAGTTTTTTTATTGGGATACCAAAAATGAAGTCGCCACCGTGAAAGTGCACCTTATCAAACAAATCACCAGTTGAGGTGTCATCCACCAACTTGCATTCCAGCAGTAGCAAAACAGCCCAAGAGTGGTGTAAGTTTGTCATCAAAGGACACCTTTCTTGCCTCTAGGACGAGCAATGATAATCACCCATTTCCTTCTCATGAATGTATGAATCTGTTAAATTAGTACTTTTTGGTTAAAAAATTAGATGTTAAAGGTTTTCCATTGTTTTTCCCATGTCCACATTTTATTAGTTTTATTACATTGTATGCATAGTTTTACATGGCGGTGGAAGTGTTTTGACTAATCGCCTTCCCTTTGAATTTTTGTGCTCAATAGTAGCATCTAGGAAGTCTCAATATCCCAGGTAGACCAGATTCTGATTTACCTAACATGACCTACATGAGGAGTACAGTCTAAGTTTGGAAGGAAAAATGTACCAACATTTGTCTGATGAGGATGTGACAGATGAGGATTGGTTGGCACTCTTTACAAAGAAAAGGGAGAAGGGTGTCAGGATCTTCTTGCATATGGTGTGGCCTGGATATGCAAAAGAATATAGGTTATTGTTTCACAAAGTATATCAATCCATACAAACCAACAAAGGAATCACACACAAGTTTTCAACCTCGTTTGTATATGAGAGATGCCTAGCTGACATGCAAAGTCCAACGGGTCAGCGAAAGGTTGCATGGGTTGTTTTTTGTGAGCAGGTCCTAGATCACTACAAGAAGCTCCTGGGCAAGATAGACAAAAAGCTCAAGAACTGGATCGACTACAATGACAATGGTCAGCATGTGACTCGAACCACACAATCCACTCCAAAGGCTCTCATTGACCATGGGGGGATAGATTCTATTTCTTGCAGTTTGAGCCCTCACTCATTTTTAAATTGCAGCTCTGTTAATCTCTGAATTGTGGCGAAAGTGGAGGAGATGTTGGCTGCAAGAAAGAGTACACTGGAGAGTGTGAAGATCACACTAAATGTAGCCCAAGTGCAACTAAAAGACAAAAGGCAGAGAATGTGGAAGTTAGAGGAAACATCTTTAGCTGCAATAGTGCTTCAAGGGCAATTGACTGAGCTTCAAACACTGAAAGAAAACATGGAGGGAAGAGCATGTGGTGCATCTGATTTTGAGCTGATGGTAATTGATGCAAAGATCATTGTTCTCTCAAGTGCATTGATAGCTCTAGGGACTGATACAAGCAACTCAAATATTAGAGATGACATTGACCGTATAGAGGTATGCAATGTAAAACTAAACCTTGCATTTAGGTTTTTAAGTGCAATGTAAGTACCACGTGAACTTTCTAAGTGGCTCATAGATTTTTGGGATATTCCCTTGACAAGTATAACTCTGAAGAACCAACACCCACCGATCTGATTATGTTTTGCATGGTACTTTCCACAAGTCCCAATGGAGTTTTTTTTGTATTTAACAAGGCAGAAGTAGATAGAACTACACAAAATCCACCATTTAACAAGGATTAAATATGTCATGGTACTTTATATAAGTACCAATGGATCCATATGGGTGCTTCACAAAGCCTAGGGATGGTAAAAACAAGGGAGAAATCTCAAATTCCACCATGTGATTTTGATAATATACACCATGGTACTTTTTGTAGTTACCAATGAGGCATTGTTGGTGCTTTGTAGAGCTTATAAATGGTAGCAAATATGTAGAACTCTCAAAATCCAACCTTTGACTATGATTGAGTATACCATGGTGATTTTTGTAAGTACTAATGCAAGTTTATTGACAAGTGGTTCACAAATCTTAGTGATGGTGGTGGAAGTCACAAAGTGCTCCATTAGAGTAGGATTAAAGGTACTTTGTGAGGCTAAGTAATATAGTAGCTTTTTATATGGTAATTCAAATTCAAGGTATAACCAAGAGTACCCACATAAGAAATTTGTACATATTGTTGTATTACTTGGTAAAGTTTATAGTACCTATCATAGGTACATTGACAAAATATATGCCTTTATCTTTTAGATTACCTTTCATAGTTTGATACTTTGAAAGTACATATGACCTGTTTCCAAAGTACCATGCATGTGTTTGTACATTATGAAAGTACATGTATTTTTTTTCTTAGTACCATGCATGTGTTTGTAAAGTACATATGCCTTTGTTGCAAAGTGCATTTCATATGTGCTTGGTAAGTTCTTATGATTGGTACTCTGAGCTTGTCCTTGGTACTCTCATAGTAGTTACTTAGAGTGTATCCTTGGTACTTTTTTGACATGGACTAATATTTACTTGTCAAGTGTGTTGCAAAAATAACTAATTGAGCTGACAGCATCAGAAGCTACATGTGCAGCTCAAGTCACATTTTGTGAGAGCTTGCTGGATCAAGTGAAGAGATGTGACTCAATGTTGCTACGTTTGATAGCTAGCAAGCATGGGAGTCACCGACAAGCCAAAGTGATTATTCCAGGAGTATGTGCTGCATGTGGTTTAGGTTATGTGGCTTTTGAAGTAGTGTGTGTGTTTAGACTAGCATGTGGTGATTCATACCATGCTTTGTGTTTTGCTGGATGGGCTGGGTCCGAGAAAGAATGTGCAAACCCTTCCTATAAGCAGAGTATTCCAAAATCAGCAAAGCCGATGCGTGTGCATAATGGCTGGTTTTCTATTCTACATGTCTTATCAAGATTAATAGATCTTGTTAAGAATGTAAGAAATTTTTTTTGACTACACAAGCTACAACTTCTATGGTGTAGTTGCAAGTTCCAGTCATATGCCATATGTGACAACATTACCAGCTGAGGTGCCAAACCTGAATGTTGATCCAACTTTGAAATCCAACACCATAGACACAAACATGCAATTTGATGATCAATCAACTCCAAGTGGTAGGGAAAGCTCATCCTTGGCAAGTGAAAAAACTCTGGCTTGAAAGAAAGGCTCGCATGTGGCAATTGACAAAAACCTAGTTGCTGAGGTGGAGCCTTTTTCAAAAATCCCTATTCTGTAAATTTTCTAGGAAATATAATGAACCCTTTTCTTTTAATTATGTAAATTTTTTTGAAATTTGTAAAAAACATATCCTTATGTAAATTTATTTCTGTAAGTTTCAAGGGATTTAAAATACCTTTCTGTTGAACTCACGTGATAGGTTACATACTATGTAAGGTGAACCCCCCGAGGTGTGTGCTGACACTGAACATATTATCTTTTGTTGCATGCTTGCATTTCAAAAAATGATGAAATCTTCAAGTGATGTTTTCAAATCTTGATACCTTCTTAATTGACTTGGACTAGACCCTCACACAATATGAAAGTACCAAAGTGATCCACCAATTTTGCCCCAAAATTTGACCACCTTTTCATGCTTCACCCCAAACGGATCTCCAATACTTCTTGTTAAGAAGAAAAATGGGACTTTTTTTATGTGTATTGACTACAAGGCTTTAAACAAGATCACCATCAAGAATAGGTTCCATATTCCTAGAGTGGATGATCTATTAGAAAACGTAAAAGGGGCAAACATCTTTAGCAAAATGGATCTCAAATCAGGGTATCACCAAGTCAAAATGTTTGATCAAGATGAACAAAATTTTCATTGACCATCAAGATTTTTTGATTGTATTCTTTGATGCCATTCTTGTGTTTAGTAAATCCAAACAAGAGCATAAAGAGCACTTTACACATGTACTGAATTACTTGCACACAACCACTTGTATCTAAATCTTGAAAAGAGTTCATTTTCCAATCTAAAATTGAATATTAGGGATAAATTGTATCGAGAAAGGGAATTCATGTAGACCTAAGAATATTGAATCCATTCAATCATGGCGTAGACCTAGAAATTTGCACGACCTTCATTCTTTTATTGGTCTGTATCAGGAAAGAGAATACATGTAGACCCCAAGAATATTGAAGCCATTCAATCATGGTGTAGACCCAAAAACTTGCATGACCTTTGTTCTTTTATTGGTCATGCAGTTATTACAAGAAGTTTGTGAGAGGCGGAAGTGAAAAAATAGACCCGGTGGCCTCTACACCAAGACTATGCACAATGGCCTCATCATGGGGGATACACAATTGGGGCACCACCTAGCAAGATATGCGGCTAGGACACATACATATACACAATGAAGCATGCCATGGAAAACAATTTCAAGATCCACGCCCAAATGTGGAATGGGGTGGTCGGAGAATAAGGTGAGAGAAGTGGTGAATGAGTGAGAATGGGTTTGCTACTCATGCATGTTAGTAAGGAAGATAATGAGGTAGGGGAAACTTGCGAGTATGCTCACTTATCATACAAGAGGTGGCGAATCCGCACACCTCAAGATGGAAGTAGCAAGATGATAGGAATATGAGAGGGAGAGAGAGAGTGTGTGTGTATGGTGGCGAATCCTCACACCTTTACATAAGCAGAAAAAAAAAGGCAAGGAACAAGCATATACCATACTCACAATGAGATGTATCCAAAGCGACACAAAGTATGGCACCAAGATGGAGTGTGTTGATTGCTTGCAAAAGATGAATACAATAGGTAGCGTATGGCAGGAAAATGACAAGGGGACAAGATCGTAGGAGGCATAATGGAGAGATGGGAGTTGATGGCGAGGAATATCATGAGTGTGTCCACCCTTCTTCTTCTTGAAATTGTGCCTTCAACCCTTAATTACAAGTGGTGTGCAGGTGTGGTGCTCATCTTTTGTACATGGTGATGGTGTTGTGATTATGTGATTAGGGTCCATGCTACAAGCATGTAGCACAAGAGTGTGTATGGATAGGTGTGTGTGTGTGTGTGTGTGTGTGTGTTTTTAAGTAAGCTCTCATGGCCTCCTTATATAGGGAAGGAGGGGAGGATTTAGCAATATTTATATTTGAGGTGAGTGTCCCACTTTGGTGACTAGGAAAATGGGGTGCATGTGATTGTGGCTCCCATCTTGTCTCCTCATTATTTAAAATACCAGAGTCAATAGAGAGAGAAGATGAGAGAATGTGGGTAGGAATGTAGGGATAGTTAAGTAAGCTCTCATGGCCTCCTTATATAGGGAAGGAGGGGAGGATTTAGCAATATTTATATTTGAGGTGAGTGTCCCACTTTGGTGACTAGGAAAATGGGGTGCATGTGATTGTGGCTCCCATCTTGTCTCCTCATTATTTAAAATACCAGAGTCAATAGAGAGAGAAGATGAGAGAATGTGGGTAGGATGTAGAGGATAGGAGATATTTAAAATAGTCTAGCTTTGGCTAGACATAAGCTTATTAGGGAGAGAAGAGAGAGGTAAGAAATTTACAAGAGAGATTGTCAAAGGTGGATAGTTGTTGATGAGGATGGATCCTCCAAAAATGGTGATAGAATCACTCTATACTTGCCAAGACCTCATTTAAAGAGCTTTGTCTCTTGTAATCATGCTTGAAGACTTGTAGAACCATAGCCATTCTAGAGGGAAGAAAATTGGGGATGGCCTGTGTCACCATTACCCGAGAAAACTGGGGTCCACTACAAAAATCATATCTCCGTGTTCATAACTCCAAAAATTCTGACAAAAATTGAGCTAAAAGTTGAGATCACGAGCTACATCTTTCATGTTGAACGCGCCTTCAGATTCGGGGTTCTTCTCTACTTAAAAAATTCATCCAAATAATGTATTATTTGTGGCGGCAAAGGTCTTTTGGTGGTCCCGTTTGAGTGGACTTCTCTCTTGCCTTCAAGTGTAACTCCTTCATGTGTATGAAAACATGACCTAGAGTTTTGAAAAGATTGGCAATCATCTAGATGGAGGTATTATTGAAATTTGAAAGTGGGGTTGAGGTTTGAAAAAGAAAACTAGTGAATAAAATATTTGGTAGGGTGGAATAATATATATACATGAAAAATATATTTAAAAATACTAAATAAATATATAATGTAATTTAGAATATATATATTTAATGCTTAAGGTCAAAAGAAAGATCAACAAAGAAAGCTTACTTATTTATGCTACATTGTGATTGATTAGCATAAGTCTTATTTATTTAATAAAGGCTAAAATGTTTGTGAAAAAGGGAAGAAAAAATCAAAAGTAACTTATATAATAGGAAATATTTTTTGGTAAAAGGGAAAAAAATATATGGGGGTTTCCATGCATGGAAAAGCTTGCCTCATTAGCCCTCCCCCTAAGGCTAGAGGTATTCATGCCTCTAGCTCTGTACTTGAGCATGTTGAAATAGAGTAGGATTTCTCCTTGGTGGCTGGTAGATCCTTGTAGGGAATAATGGATCCCTTGGAAGCATGAGGCTCCCCAAAGTTCTTTTTGGTGTCCACCTGGGTCCCACACTAAGCGTAAATCCATTGTATGCAATAATGTCCTCTTCAAAAGATCACACTTATAATGATTCTTGAGTCCACAAGCTGCACAAGAATTAACTCTTGCATAAGTGATAGAAGGTATGGAAAGAACTTGATCAGTCCTTTAAAGTATTCCAAAGCGGCACCATGCATGGCTTCCTCGTCCAGACACATAGCCAAAAGGGAGTAAGAAACCATAATCCTCATATCTTGCTTGTTTTCCTTCTTCATGCCAAATTGATAGAGACCTGTTGCCCACATGGATAGATTGCATGGTTGATGCCTGTTGCACAAGAGATCCCACCATGTACAAAAGATAAACTGCAAACCACATTTTGAAAAATGACTCCATGTTACCACTAGTATGCAAAACCATTCTTCCTTGATTGGTGTGTCCTAGATTGATTCCACTGGTTGTTGATGTGAATCCTTCCACTCTTGTCACAACCCAACTTAAAGATCTTCCCAAATTAATGTTACACACAATGTTCACAGTTAGAAAGGAAAACCTAAAGTGCTAGTAGACCTCAATTGCATTTCTCTGCATGAGTCTTTCACCAATCTCGTGCCATAGGGGTAGTTGAAGTGTCTTCACCACTTTCACATGTGGTTGCAAATTTTAAGGGTCCACCTTGTTGTGGTTGAATGTGAGGCCCATTACCTCAATGGAGCTATCACTTCCTTCACTCCCTGTTGACTCCTCCTCTAAAGTGTTTGAAGAGTCACCACTGGAAAACTCATCCATAGAGGTTTCTAGATCCATTTCGTATTGCCGACCTATCTTCATGTCATAAAGTATTGGCTTCCTTTTGGAATCTTTCATTTGGATTATGCCAGTGTCCCAGTCTTGCTTAGCTCTTATAGCCATAAGCCAAGGCCTCCCTAGAATGATAGGATTGCCCTCCCCTTTGTGTGGCATGACAAAGATGTCCACATCTACCTTGGTGTTGAATGCCTTTATCCTAACTGCATTTATGACACCAACACATTGAACTTTTAAATTATTTTCCATTTTGGCTCGGCATGGTGCCGGCCGACTCACCTCTAAACCCAAACGGTGCATCATTTTTTCACTCATGACGCATATTTGTGCGCCACCATCGATGTAGATATTGGAGATGTGTTGACCTTTGATGTAAGCATCCATCACTGGTAGTATGTCATTTAGATTCCTCCCAGAGATAGCCCCAACTATCTTTGGCTTTGATCGTCTCGTGCTAACCATCTTTGTCCATTGTCTCCTCACCCTAGGTGCTAGGTGGAGTAACTGGGGCCAGGTGATTTTTGGGCCCTGCACAGAAACATCTTGAACCAAATCATATGGTTTAGAACATTCACCCAAAGAGAAATCTACAATGTCAATTTTACATCGTGACTTGGACGGCTTTTTGCTAGATTCCCCTTTAGTCTTCATCTTTTCTTCCTTTTGGGAAGATTCACCATGCCTAGCCCGTTTTACCCCTATGGCATCTACTCCTTTAAATTTGGTCTTACCTTTTGCTACTCCCTTGATATCCTCCTCCACTTTCTCCTTTACTTTACCTTCAAGACTGATGACGCTTACTGTTTGATTGCCAACTAGTGGCGGGGGTAAGGGTGGAATGAGAGGTTGTGGTGGTGGTGGTGGTTGTGGTTGAATGGGTGGTTGTAGGATTTTCATGGGTGGTGCTTGTTGTGGTGCCCTCGGTGGTGGTGGTCTTGCTCTCGGTGGTGAAACTTGGTTTTGACTGGCTCCTCTGTTGAAATTCTGCCTCCTTGGGTGTGGACAATAGTACATGCCATGACCATCCTCCCCACAATTGTAGCAGCGGTATTCTTGGTTTTGCCTTCGTTGTCCTCTTCCTTGTTCTTGGTTGCGATTGTGTGCATGCCCTTGTTGTATCAAATGGACTGAGAGATTCTCAAGTTGATTGGTGATTCGATTGAGCAGGTCTTGCTGATCTTCAATTGGTTCTTGTGGTTGAATCCTCTGGGCGGCTGTTGTAGGTGGTGATAGAGGTGGTCGGGTCCTAACGGCTTCCTCTTCATCGATATTCCTGGCTTATAGGCGCAACTTCTTGTCTTTAAGGCGGGCCACTTCAACTGCTAGCTCATACGTAGCAGGAAACCTTCCCTTCACCTTCGCTTTAAGAGTTGGCCATAACCCAGCCACAAACTGATCCTTCTTTAGGAAATCAGGTGCCGCCTCATCCTCTCTTAGGGATGCAACCCATCACCCCCATAAATCTACAAACTTTGACTCATATGATGCATATTCTAGCATACTGCCCTGCTTCAATTCTGTCAACAATTGCCATAGCTTCTCTGATGTTGTGCCCTCTCCAAAACGCTTGACAAAGGCTGCTCTTAATAAGTCCCACCGTTCCTTGGTTGATTGTGCCAAGGCATTGTACCATGATCTTGCCTCCACCTTCATTAGAAGTGGGAAGATGCGCAAGCGCGAAGCATCATCATCTCTCGCAGAGATGACACATGCTATTTCCAAGTTGTCTAGAAAGTCTGCAGCATCCTCACCCACCTTACCAGTAAAGGTTGGAAATGCTACACTTGCCATTGTGAGAGTGAGAAAATTAACTCGACTTAGAAATCTTTAAAAATATATATATATATAGAGATTCAATACATGGGTGCTCGGTAGATCGAAAACATACTATACAAGGATGAAAATAACTACATCAAAAGACACTTCATGATTAATCATAGGGAGGATAAAGGGTAGAGAAGAGGTGTTTATCTCTTGCAGTCATTCTCTACCAAACATGGTTGTAATGATCTGCTGATAAAACATCTTGCAGTCCAAGATTACTTTGATTGATTGAATTCGTTGTGGTGCATAAGTTTGGTTCCTTGTAAAAGGTTGATGTGCTGGGTCCATCACATGATAATTCAAAAAGGCTCTCTCCTTTGTGGTGGAAGGTTATAGTCGGAGGTGTAGAGCTCTTGGTAGTCGAGGTCAAATTTATAGTACCACAGGACAAGGTTGTCTTCATCTTCTAGCTCTAGGACTGTCCCTCCAGCAAGCTCTTGGAAAATATTGAACTCTCTCTCTTTGAGCAACTTCACTTTCCTGCAAGATAGAGTGCCATCACTTGTATTAATCCAAGTTGGATGGATACATAGCAAGTTGTAAAGTCGTCAGCATAGCCTTGATTCACAAGCAACACCCCTTGACGGTGGAGGGTCTTGTCTTTCCGCCAAGAAAAACCTGTGTCAAAGACCTTGTCGATGACAAGCTCCGCCACTTCACTCGGTAGACGACGTAGAATCCATGTTGCTGTTTCTAGTTCCTGGCTCATGAGATGAGAGTGAGGTATAGAAAGAATTTGGAGGATTTACCCTTTTGTTTTGGAGACGGGGTGATTGTCGGCGGTGGAAAACCCTTGAATCTTTTGGTGCAAGGGAGAGGGAGGGACCACGCGTTCGTAGTAGCTTCCTCAAGTTGTGAAGGCTTGTTGTGGATGTAGGTGGAATAGGTGGCAAAGATGGGGACGTAGATGTAGAGAAGCCTGGTGCTACTTGAAAGCCTACTGTTGTGAGAACGCCTGTGCGGATGTCGAGGAAGAAAATGATGGCGTTTTCTTCACTTTGGGTTGCACTCATGTCGAAGGTGCGGTTTTTGGCTACAATGTGAGCATGATCCAGCTTGTGCCTTGCTTTTACGCTTGCGGGGATGATGAGAAATGTAAACAATCTGAGTAGGGAAAGAGGGTCTTACCACTTCTTCTATGCTAACAATACAACACCCTGGCAAGAGTGTCTTGATGACTTGTGTCAAACCTGCTTGAAGCTCCTCCTCTTCAGTGGTCCAATTAGAGAATTCAAGAAGCCACTCGTCCATGAAGAGAAGTAAACATGTCAGCCTTGTAAACTAAAGGTTTCAAGAGTCCTCCTCCGTGGGGGCACCAAATGAGAGGCGGAAGTGAAAAATAGACCCGGTGGCCTCTACACCAAGACTATGCACAATGGCCTCATCATGGGGGATACACAATAGGGGCTCCACCTAGCAAGATATGCGGCTAGGACGCATACATATACACAATGAAGCATGCCATGGAAAACAATTTCAAGATCCACGCCCAAATGTGGAATGGGGTGGTCGGAGAATAAGGTGAGAGAAGTGGTGAATGAGTGAGAATGGGCTTGCTACTCATGCATGTTAGTAAGGAAGATAATGAGGTAGGGGAAACTTGCGAGTATGCTCACTTATCATACAAGAGGTGGCGAATCCGCACACCTCAAGATGGAAGTAGCAAGATGATAGGAATATGAGAGGGAGAGAGAGAGTGTGTGTGTATGGTGGCGAATCCTCACACCTTTACATAAGCAGAAAAAAAAAGGCAAGGAACAAGCATATACCATACTCACAATGAGATGTATCCAAAGCGACACAAAGTATGGCACCAAGATGGAGTGTGTTGATTGCTTGCAAAAGATGAATACAATAGGTAGCGTATGGCAGGAAAATGACAAGGGGACAAGATCGTAGGAGGCATAATGGAGAGATGGGAGTTGATGGCGAGGAATATCATGAGTGTGTCCACCCTTCTTCTTCTTGAAATTGTGCCTTCAACCCTTAATTACAAGTGGTGTGCAGGTGTGGTGCTCATCTTTTGTACATGGTGATGGTGTTGTGATTATGTGATTAGGGTCCATGCTACAAGCATGTAGCACAAGAGTGTGTATGGATAGGTGTGTGTGTGTGTGTGTGTTTTTTTTTAAGTAAGCTCTCATGGCCTCCTTATATAGGGAAGGAGGGGAGGATTTAGCAATATTTCTATTTGAGGTGAGTGTCCCACTTTGGTGACTAGGAAAATGGGGTGCATGTGATTGTGGCTCCCATCTTGTCTCCTCATTATTTAAAATACCAGAGTCAATAGAGAGAGAAGATGAGAGAATGTGGGTAGGATGTAGAGGATAGGAGATATTTACAATAGTCTAGCTTTGGCTAGAAGTAAGCTTATTAGGGAGAGAAGAGAGAGGTAAGAAATTTACAAGAGAGATTGTCAAAGGTGGATAGTTGTTGATGAGGATGGATCCTCCAAAAATGGTGATAGAATCACTCTAGACTTGCCAAGACCTCATTAAAAGAGCCTTGTCTCTTGTAATCATGCTTGAAGACTTGTAGAACCATAGCCATTCTAGAGGGAAGAAAATTGGGGATGGCATGTGTCACCATTACACGAGAAAACTGGGGTCCACTACAAAAATCATATCTCCGTGTTCATAACTCCAAAAATTCTGAAAACAATTGAGCTAAAAGTTGAGATCACGAGCTACATCTTTCATGTTGAACGCTCCTTCAGATTCGGGGTTCTTCTCTACTTAAAAAATTCATCCAAATAATGTATTATTTGTGTCTGCAAAGGTCTTTTGGTGGTCCCCTTTGAGTGGACTTTTCTAATGCCTTCAAGTGTAAGCTCCTTCATGTGTATGAAAACATGACCTAGAGTTTTGAAAAGATTGGCAATCATCTAGATGGAGGTATTATTGAAATTTGAAAGTGGGGTAGGGTGGAATAATATATATACATGAAAAATATATTAAAAAATACTAAATATATATATAATGTAATTTGGAATATATATATTTAATGCTTAAGGTCAAAAGAGAGATCAACAAAGAAAGCTTACTTATTTATGCTACATCGTGATTGATTAGCATAAGTCTTATTTATTTAATAAAGGTTAAAACGTTTGTGAAAAAGGGAAGAAAAAATCAAAAGTAACTTATATAATAGGAAATATTTTTTGGTAAAAGGGAAAAAAATATATGGAGGTTTCCATGCATGGAAAATCTTGCCTCATTTGTTTGTAACTTTGCTTACAGATTTCATTACCTCACTCTCTTGCTAAAGAAAAATTCTTCCTATGTATGGTCTGATTTGCAAGAAGGTTCCTTTAATGCACTCAAGAATGCTTTGATAAATGTACCACTACTGCAATTGCTTGGCTTTGATATACCATTCTTTGTCATAGTCATTGATGCTAGTGGAAAAGGTATCCGTTCAAACCTTATGCAAGATAACCATCCACTTGCATTTGAAAGTCGTAAGTTTAAACTGTCTGAAGCAAAATTTAGTACATATGACAAAGAGTTGACTGTTGTTTTACATGTTTCAAATTTTTTTTGACAAAGTATCAACAAAAAGTATCAAGTATTTGCTATCTCAACCTTAATAGATGATATACATATTAAGTGGGCTGCCTTCATTCAAAGTTTTCAACCTAGCATTCAATACCAACCTAGTAAGAAGACTGTTGTAGCTGATGCTTTTGAGTCAAAGACCCTCTCTTAATTATCTATCAATGATTATGGGTACTTCATTTGATTCAATTCCTGATACTTATGCACAAGATGATGATTTCAAAACCACATGGCTACATATGATTAAGAACTCTGTACACACATTTTTGGGATACACTATTCAAGAAAACTTTCTTTATTTCAAACAGAAATTGTGTGTGACTAAACCATTTCGTACATTGATCATTGAAGAGTTGCACGAACCACTCTATGTTAGACTTAGAGGATCTGCTGCTACTTTTCAAAACTTATGTTGTGATTTCTATTGGTCTACTATGAAAACTGATATTAAACAATATGTTTCAAATTGTTTGATTTGTCAAAAGGTTAAAGCAGTAACAAGTAAGAAATTAGGACTTTTACACCCTCTCCCTATTCCCAAAAGACCTTGGGAACATATCTCAATGGATTTTGTTACTGGATTTCCACTCACTGTTCACAAGAATGATATGATTTGGACTATCATTGACCGTTTTTCTAAGCAAGCATAGTTCAATCCTTGTAAGAAAACACTCACAACACATCAAGCTGCACTTCTATTTCTTAAAGCTATCTTTCCACCTCATGGTTTGCCTAAGTTTATAATATCTGATTGTTAGAAGCTGGACACACCCCACGGCATCTAACTACTCGACAGACTATTATTTTTGTAATTATTCATTCATTGAGGAAAACCTGATTTTTCACCTTGTAAATATTGGTACTCACAGAAGTTTCCAGATTGTATCCTAGTTTTGATAGTTAGATTGAGTAGATGGTTGATTTTGGAACTTTAGGGTTTGAGAAGTTGTAAGGTATATATACCACTTTCTGACCTTAATGAAAAAACCTTTTGTCATTTTAGAACAAGTTTGAAGTCTGTGAGTGAGCGTACTGTGTACGAGAGAGAGAGAGAGTGTGTGAGCTTCGTCTTGACGCTACGTGTACTACGGTGGTCGAAATCGAGTGCGGAGAAGTGCAGCGTGTTGCCCCCGGCTAGAGCTATGCACCGATACCAACATTGCGCACGTACGGTCCGGCTTTGGGAGCTCCTTCTACGAGCTTCATCGGTTGTTTGGGTGAGCATACGTTATCCGATTTCGCATTGCAACATATCCACGCGTTCACATTGAGTAGAACTACACATTAGGCACTTCAGATTTTGGAACCAAAGACCTACAGATTTCGGCCAGACATCCTACGTGTTTCTACACCTGGTGTTTTGGGTCGTGATTTTGGTTCATAGACCTTAGGGAGAGTGGCCTATAGGTATTAGTAGGGTCTCCTTCAAGTTTTATGGTGTTTCGAAAGTTTTTGATGGGTGTTCGGCTCTAGAAAGCGTTGTAGGAAGTTTCCTCTTTTGCACTCTTGAAGGCTGTGACTTAGACAATTGGTAGAGACCTCTGTAGGAATTAGTTAGGAGTCGGTCGAGTGTAGGTTGACACCTTATGCCTTCTTCCACGTGCCTGCGGGTCGAGCTTCATCCTTAGTTGACATTACTTGTTAGGTGAGTTCTCGTTGTGCTGACGTCCATCGCGGCGTACCCGTCCAACATTGGCGCCGCTGCCGAGGACGAAAACCTTAGGTAGGTGACCGAGACTAATCCTTGAGGATTGGGATTTTTGGCTAGGCAAGAGTCTTGCTTTACATTTAGGTAGGATCAGAGGGTGGAGGACTATCTAGGTCTTAGAGGGAGTCTAGGAAGCGTGTGTCTGGTCTAGATCTTTTGACTTAGGTAGAGGAGGTAGACTTAGGTAGTTTTAGGTAGTAGTCGAGTTCTAGAGTAGGAGTTGGAGTGGTAGAAGCGGTGAGAGGAGAGCTTGAGAGTCCGGAGAGTCCAAAAAGCAACCAAAAACACCATTATCACCATTTCTTCATGATAGGTAGGAGTAGAGTAAGTAGGACATCATGATTCAGATGTAGAGCATTTCATGCATGTACACTTGCTTGGTAGAATCATTACAAGTTTGTAAAAGACGCAAAAAGACGCAAAAGTGTGGTTGAAAGCCTAATTGAAGTCCAAAAGTTACTGTGAGTGTTTCTGATAGATCTACAGAGCATCAGGAGCATTCCTATCAGAAAAGACTTTAATTTTAAGCCAATAGACATCCTACGCGTAGGATGTCTACAGGCCAATCTGGGAGGAATTTTGGGATTTTGAGTTGACCAGTGTGTTCAGAAGGTAGGGTTTACCCTAATTTCAATTGGAAAGTGGAAATTTGGCCATATCTTGACAGGATAACGCCAGATAGACTGAAATTGTTAGACATCCTACCCAGATAGTGCCAAAACATTAACTTGAGACCAAAACCATAAGTTGGTTGCATGAGTATGTCTTGCACGATATATTGAACTGAAAGGGGTTTCACCTCATTTGGGTAAGAAATTGGGTTCAAAGTGGACTTTAGCACTTTTGACTGAAAAAGCAAAAACAGGAAGATTGGGACTTTTGACATCCAAATCAAAATCTAAGCATACCATTGGGATACTGACATCAAGGGGAAGCTGCGGGACAAATCTGGGGTCAAACAGGCCAAAAAGACATCCTACGCGTAGGATGTCTTTTGAGTGATTTGGGACTCCAAACTGAATTCTGAGTATACCCAAGTGATCAGAAACTCAAGGGGAGTCTGGGCTTTGAGTTTTAAGGCATTCTGATGAAAAAGACATCCTACGTGTAGGATGTCTAATGCAAGAAAATGAAGCCAGACTTTGACTTTGAGCATTGTAAGGTGTTATATAGCCTAAGGCAAGCCTCCTAGTCAATTTTGGTCCAATTTGGAGTTGATTAGACTGATCAATACCATTAACAGGCTGTCGGAACAGAATTTGACTCATTGACTAGCTAATAGGTGTCCAAATCAAAAAGTAAAAGCAGTTGTAAGCTCAGCACAACAAAGGGAAACAACAGTGCAAAAATCCAGGCAAAACACAGCAGAAGACATCCTACGCGTAGCATGTCTATTGGGGCATACTGCAGAGGAAATCTGACTTGGCCTAGACAGTGAGATTCCATTTGGCTTAAGGGTTCCAGAACTTCTTTCAGAAGTAAATTTGGACCTTGTTTGCCCATTTGACGAAGCAAGGACTGAATTCAGACTTTTTCGCGTAAATTGACCAACATGTGAGGGAAGTACAATTTCAGATTAGCAAACCTAATCCAGAACATCAGCAGTGTATAAAATACAGTAGTGGTTGAGATTAACTCTCCAGTTATACCAATCATTACTAAGATAACCTCTAGCAGATAAATGCTTTGATTCAATTTCCGAACTTAAAGCGCTTGTGTACACGTATATTCAACAAAAAAGCAAGAAGTTGTGCAGAAACTGACCCATTTCCAGGTGAGTGGTTGGAATTGTGATAAATTGCATTGATAAGTTTGATGAATTTAAGATCAGGAAGATACATTGTTAGAGACCAGAAGGTGGCAGGTGACCAAGGTAGCTTAGTGTCCACCGAAGAGAGTGTAACTCACGCAAGGCTAGATCCGCTAGCACCGATTATTGAGGAAGGTAGTGATACTGACACTTCGTCAGACAAATATTTCTTCATGATGGGTAGTAAACAGCCAGGAGGTTTCACCTATGATGGACCTATGCGAGGAGGAAGCACCTCCCAAAATCCTTTGAATGATTCCAGGCTCACGGTGATCTTCTTGGAGGGAAAAAACTCAAGAGGAGCCCTAGTTTATTCTGACTATCGAGGCCGCAAGTGCATTTGTATCGAAGAGAGGCCAGCACAAAGATTGGAGATAATCCGAGTATATGATGATGGAGATAGATTCCGAGACGAAAAGGGAAACCACTATTTAATAATTAGCAACCCTGAAGATTACAACAGATATGGAGATAACGTGGCAAAAGGGAAAATGGTTTTAGAAACTCAAGAACCGCCACCAAACATTGATCGGCCCGGAGCTATTTTTAGGTACGATAAGAAAACAACCAGGATTCCAACTTATAACAAGAATGTGGGAATCTACAAACAGGAGAGTGAGGGTATTGTCTCTTACTTTCGCAGCAAAGAACCATACGTAAACGAACTAAGCAAAGACAAGGTTCTTTACTTATTCTCTTATGAAACTGCTACGGGGAAGGGCATAGTTTTCGTTGATAGATACGGGCAAGAATACCAACGTATTCTCCCAGAGGAAGTAGAAAGAGCAACAGGTCCAGGAGCATCAGCATATGCCCCTGAGGAAATGCCGAGAGCCGCCCACACCCCAAGCAAGTCAACAAATCCATTTTCAGATGGGTATGACACTACCTCTCATTCCACCCGACCCCAAGCATTCAACAACCAAGACCAACCAGCAAACCAGCCATCATTGCATGCATGGATTCAACAGAGTGCAACAATGGAACCAGACTGAAATTGAGATGGTTATCACGCCGCGCGAGGGCTCAGGGATTTTCAAGAACCACCACACAATTCAAGGTATCAAGCAGAGAGTAATCCAAAGACACAAGGGTCGATAGAGCCTGGAGGACCACCCATGCAACGAGTTCTAAGAGAAGAACCACCTCCAGCAAGAACCGTTAGAAATTATGGCTTAGGAGCACCATTGGGAGCGGAACCAACCTATTACAGAAGGCCCGAGCAGGTGTATCGACTGGGACGGGGTGATCCAATGATAAGGTTTGTAGACCATCGCAGAATTAGACCTTCTCAAGTGCAAAAATGGGTAAACAAGAAATACACAGGAAACAGAGACCCAAGAGATCATGTAGTAGCCTTTGTGCGTGTAATTAGAGCCGAAGAGGTGTTAGATTTTCCTACCCAATTCGCAGGGTTTGGACTAACCCTAGAGGATGATGCTGCCACTTGGTTTGACTCTGTAGAGCATAGAGACTTTGAGTCGATGGAGGAAGTGTTTGACGAGTTTATTGAGGAATTCTCTCAAAGGGGAATAGCTCATAATACCATCTCACAAATCCATAAATTCAAATAGAGAGATGGAGAATCTGTACGAAAGGCAGCCCTAAGACTAAAAAGATATGTTAAGTTCTGTCCTGTTGAAGAACTACCAACTCAGTCCATACTTATGCTGATATTCATCCAAGGACTAAGGAATGCAGATCTCCAGAAAGACTTACATATGAAGAGGAGCACGACGTTGAATGAGTTGACCAAGGAGGCTCTGTACCTTGTGGACAATTGTGCAGTCTACAAAGAAGGAGAGTTCAAGGACCTTGATGACGATTCATCTTCACAGCAAAGTGGAAGCAAGTCCTCCAAGACAGCACTGAAAGGAGAAATAGCGGTAAACTAGGAGCAGCTCGTAGATGAAGTGCTAAAAAGATCAACTTGTACGCCAAACCCCAGGCTAAACAGCCCAAGTGGTGTGCTATTGAACAAAAATGGACAAACCATGTGACCGAGGAATGTTATTATAACAAGGGATATGTGAGGGAGAGACCTTACGCTCCCCAAGCTCCAGTAGCTTCCCCTCAAGTTCCACTGATGCCCAGATATCAAGCAGGTAACTTACCAGGACCTGTAGGTGTAGAAAGACCACAACCGGTGTTGGGGCAACAACCACCCCTACCAGGATTACGACTAGTTGGTATCAGATACACACCAATGGTAACTGAATCAGAAGAAAAGGCTTTGGTGCCTATGCATGCATATTATGAAGATCCCAATGGATATGCGGCAAACCCTATCTATTATCCATCAGAAGAACCCTCGACACCAGAACCATGGAGCATGATAGGGAGTCAAGGACCACCAACTGCCACACAGGCCGCAGGAGAAGGAAGATATAGCTTAGATGAACGAACACTGATGTTCATGAGTTCACTCCTCTCAGTGAGAGTTTATTTCTTTGGTGTCTTTAGTTGCCCATACAACTAAATTGTTTTGCAACCTGGGTACAAACCCGTAGTGACTAACTTGCAACCTGGGCACCAACGTGCAAGTATTATCTTGCATTCTGGGCACCAACCCGCAAGATGTGTGCAACCATATGCGCTGCTTTAGCGTTCACTCTGCTAAGCTCTCCTCCCTGTATATCAAAGGGAGTTTTGACTATATCAGTATAGGATTTTTGAATGAAGAATATTCGAGAGTTCTTCTACTAGGAAAACATTTCTTTCCTATGAGCAAACAAACTACTTTCTAAACAATATTTCCCTATTAATACAGCTTAAGAAAATTAACAAGTTCAATTGATGCGGTTTCGAATTGGGAATGACCCATGTTTAGGTAGTTTTCCCCTTCCTATCTACTCATGATGCAAGGAACAAAACAAAATTTCCTACCTGTTCATGAGCAATAATGTCACTTTGTGGGATAAGTGGCACATCCTCATTCATTAGAGCCTTTCCTTTGCCTTTACCATCACTGGTTCCACCTTCATGATCGTGTGATCCACCATAGCGAGTTCTCTTAGGTGCCATTCCCACTACTAGATACTTAACTTAACTTGAGAAGTTGGAAGCTAAAGTATAAGAATACAATGGAAGTAGGGTAAATTATTATAAGTATTTTAATTTCAAAACATATATGGTTACTCTACACATCAACTCAAAACATATTCTTGCTTGATCTTGGCATAATATTATCATACCATGCATGATAACCCATACACTAATCACATGATTAATCACTTATATATAATTGCAAGAACAATCCATCATTTTAGTTGGGCCATCTCTTGAATATGCATAGCTAATACATGCAAACATCTAGGTTAAAATGGAGAAGAATTGTGCATGCAATCAACACAATTGATTATGTAATCGAGTAGTGAGACCTTCATTACTTTATAATGTAGATAATTTAACATAAAATAGGTGTATTGATGTCTAATATCCAATTGAGGATATGTAAATAAGAGTATAGCATTTGATAATAGAGTAGCAATTGGAAGGTTTCCAATTGAATAATAATATGTTAGCAATTGGAAAGGATTCCAATTGAGAGAAGAGATTGATAATAACTTGATTAATTAAGAGATTTACATTACCCAATGTGATTTGGAATTATTGATCTCTCAAAGCCTTGTTGAAGCTTCACCAACGAGTAGCCACAGCAGCAGAGTCACCCTATCTCCATCAATTGTGTCTAAAATTGAGTGTGAATGTCCTTTATATAGAGTTTGGAGGTTCCTTGTTGCCCAAATCAGCCCCATACCTCCCTAGCTCGCCCCCTCTTGCTAAAATTATGAGTGGAGGGTGTCACAAGCTCCTACTTAGCCATTAGAGGTGTCCCTCTTTACCCTTTTGGGTGATACACCTCATGTAGTGCCCCCATGCTCATAGCCAATTATTCTATAAGAGATGGGTCCATGGATATGGGTCATTTATGGGCATACATAGACATACATACACATGCACATACATGCCCATGCACATGCATACATATGCATACCTTAGACTTAGGAATTAATTTATTAACACTAGGATGAAAATTAATTGTCTAGAATGAGCTTTGCTATTTAATTCTGGAAGTTTCTATTAAAAGATAATCTTGAGGATGACAATCTAAGGCATCGGATGCACACACTTGATATATTTAACAATTTTTAGAGTAGGTAGCTAATTTTATGGAAATTTGGGTGAGGTAGATTTAGACGAGACGGTCTCGTCTAGGTGGGTGTAAGCACCTCAAAACTTTCTATTTTTGGACAAAAATAACAAAAATTAAAAATTTTATTTTTGAAAACTTAGAACAATATATTTATCATTAGCTCATCAGAGGTGGAAAAACTACAAAAAATAGTAACTTTTTGTGTATGGCTAGAATGGCTTAATATGTATTCCTTTACATGGGAAGCCCCTCTCCAAGGGTGGCAGAGACCTTACATAGACGGCGGCGGTGAAATTAATTAGCAATAGAAACATAACTATTATAATTAATTAACTTGGCATGAGCAATACCTTTTCAAGAGAGAGAGAGTTAGAGAACTTGACAACAATTGGGAGGACGACATTTATGTGGAGCAAGTCCCCCCTCTAGCAGGCTTTTGTATTATAGATTCTCCCATCAAGAGAGACTTGGTACAATACAATCTTTGTTCTCCTTGTGACCTAGGTGATGCAATGAAATGGAAAGCTTCATGCATCATGAGCATAACATAATCTTCTAAAAGCCTTAACATCCCCGGCCTTGGTACCAAGGCCTCAAACACCTTCGAAGGTGGAGAGATCTAGCGGGGAATGAGGGTAGGTAAGAGGAAGACGAAGTAATATGAGAAAGAGATAATCCCTCACTTATCATCACTCTTCTTGCGTAGCATAGTATAATAGCATAATAATGATGATGAAGAAGATGGCAAGCTTAAGCTTTGGAGCATGGCTCTTGGTTGGATTTGCATTCCATAACCAAGAGTGTTTGTGTAGGCTCTCAACTTTTCAACAAGCTTGGAGAAGGAGATGGAGCTCTTGCACTTTGCCAAGCAAGAATGAGCATGTGAGTGTGCGTGAGAGAGATTATACCCCCCAAGCACACCCTCAGCTTGCTTTGGTCGACCCCCCCCTTGTAGCCCATGCTGGAAGTTGATTGGACCCCTACCAGCCTAGCCAATCACATGCATAGTTCATATCATGCAACCATGCTAGCCTTGAGACAAGTGGCCCCCTTTCCCCTTTGAGAGAGAGGACTTGATAAATGCATAAGTAGTTAATTAAATTAGCTAAATTATCATTGGACCCCTTGAGAGGTCAACCAATAGGCTTTAAGCACCTTATTGTTGGGTATTCAAGCCCGGGTCCAACATGTCAAGCCCGTGGGAAACACGTCTTAAAGGCATGCAGATCACTTGTAGTTTGCATGGCTAATAGGCTATATATGTAAAGATTTTATTAATGCAAGAATCATAGTGTGTAGTTTTTTGTTTCTCATGCTATGCCGACTCTCTCTACTCTCACTCTCTCTTGTTCTTTGCTTCTACCGTCTCTCTTGCCATGACTTGCTTGAGGTGGCATCCACCATAGCCTTGCTTCCTAACACCTGGTATCAGAGCCACAGGTGGCGGGCGAGTATGGAAATCTCTTGATACATACCATCAAGTTTTTTGTTGCAAGGCAACCTTGCAAAGATCACCATCATCGTTATTTCCCTTTGTTGGTGGATACGCCGCGACGAACATCAGCACGACGAGAACTCACCTAACAAGATTGTTCAGCTAAGGACGAAGCTTGACCCGCAGGCGCATGGAAGCAAGCATAGGGTGTCAACCTACAATCGACCGACTATTCACTACTTCCTATAGAGGTATCTACCCAATGTCTAAGCTACAACCTTCGAAAGTACACAAGAAGAGATTTCCTACAACGCTTTCAAGAGCCAAATACCCATCAAACGCTCTTGAAACGCTACAAAACTTGAAGGAAACCCTATTAACACCAATAGGTCGCTCTCCCTCAGGTCCATGAACCAAAACCCAAACCCTAAACACCCGGTGCAAAATCACGTAGGATGTTTGGTAAAAATTTGCAGGTTGTCATTTTTGAAAACTAAAGTGCCTAATGTGTAGCTCTACTCATTGCAAACACGTGGATATGTTGAAATGCAAAAATAGACAACGTGTGCTCACCGAATCACCACATATATCTCGTGGGTAGATCTCACAAATCCGGGCCGTACACCTGCAATGTAGGTGTTGGCATGTAGCTCTCTTCGAGGGCCCTTCGGGGGCAACACGTTGCACTTCTCTGCACTCGATTCCGACCACTAGTGCACGCGTAGCATCAAGATAAAACTCTCACTCTCTCTCGTACACAGTGTACGCTCAACTTACACAGACAAAAGCTTATATAAATGACAAAGGTCCTTTGCATTAAGGTCAAAAGTGGTATAAATACCTTACAATCTCAAACCCTAATGTTCCAATTTAACCATTCACTCAGTCTAAATGTCAAAAATGGGATACAATCTCGCAAAGGTGAAATAACAGTTTCTTCTCAATTAAGGAATAATTACAAAGGAAATCAATATCCCGCCGGGCAATCATCCTCCGTTGGGTGTGTCCAATCGCTAACACACTCCCCCTCCTAGTTCATGTCATCCCCACATGGTAATAGAGCTGCTTCTTTAGTGGAGGCGTTCGCGCATCTTCAGAAGAGACTCATACCGTGCATGATGGGCCAGTAATGTAGGGCCGAATATTTCTATATCGATGGTGAAGAAACCGGTGTAGAAGGCTTCTTCAAAGGCCTGGAGATGATACGATGGCAAAAACATTATTCGCTGGTAGAGGGCATGTATCACCTCATCGGAAGGCTGAGCAGACAGTTCATATGCACATCTATATGTGTCTTGGAAGAAGAAGATGATTTCTATTGCCTGTCCAAGTTTAAAGGTTTCAAAAACTGCCAAAAGGGTTTTGTAGATTTTCTTGAGCATGATGCAAGATAGGTCAGGTGAGATAGTGAACAATTTAATGGCATCCGTTAGGGTTTTCACCATATATTGCTCACTCATTCTCTCACCTGCCTTCAAGCCTTGCATCTTTGGGTAGTTGAGCCATGTGGGATGGCTTTGTTTTAGCAGCTCTTGTTCTTTCGAGGCTTGCATCCTTGGTAGAGGGCAAAAGCTAAGGTTGTCTCTGATTCTTTTAGGTGCCTCTACCAGATGAACTAAATACTGGGGGTATTTAGTTAGCCATGCCTTTCTCCATTTTGGTTGAGAGTCCAGAATCAGCTTAACTCCTTCTAGTTTGGAGATATCTTCTTCGTATATAGGCACTATCGGCTCCTCTTTAATCTGCTTGTTTATTGTAGGAGCTTCATACTTGAGAAGAGGATATGGGAGAGAAGGTTGTAGCCATTCATGTCGAACGACATTTGCATCTAGCTTCTGAATGGTCATAGACTTAAATACCCTCTGCTCCCACTCCGTTGCTTCTTTGGCCGTGTCTTTTATTGCCGCTTCTATTGCCTTTTGTAGATTTTCTTCTTCTTCTTGTGTCAGATCCCGGGGCTCTTGGGATGGTCCCACAACAATGTCCTCTTGCATTGTTGTGTCCACTAGATCTGACACATTATCTATGTCTATTCCTTCCATTGCTGTTGGCCTTGTGCTCAAATGTTTCTCTTCAATCTACTATTGGCCTTTCAGCTCTTCAATCTGCTTCTGACATGCTTTCTTTTCTTGTTCAGCTTGATCCCCCATGTTCACTAAGAGGTCATTCAATTCTGCATTGGCTTTTTCAGCCTCTTCTAGCTTCCTCTTGGTGTCTTCATTTACTGTTTGCATCCTCTTTAGATCCTCGTCCATCTTCTTTTTCAAGGCTTCTAGCTCATCTTTCATGGCCTTGTTCTCATCTTCCAGACGGATTTGCATTACTAGGGAGCCCTCGGCCAACATCAGTCTTTGTCTCTTCTCTAGTGTCAACTCCTTTTGGAGTTCCTTCATCTGTTTTTCATATATATCATTCTGTGAAACAAGTGCTAGTCGAGGTAGCAGCTCTGACTCTGGCCGGAGATGCCCTTGGCCTCTCGATGGTTTGATCTTTCACTTTCATTTGATCTTTTAGTTCTATCACTTCATCCTGGCTTGCCTCATGTTCTAGCTGAGCTTTTTCCTTAGCATTCCTTAAAGTTTCCACTTCTTTGGACTCATCAGCAAGCTGGAGTGTCACGTTTTCCCTTTCTTTCTCTGCATCTGTCAGTGATTTGCTGATTTTCTTATACTCCTCCTCTGCTCTTTGAAGCTTTTGGTCTACTGCTTGACTTTGTCTTTCCATCTCTTGGCATCTTTTTAGTGTTGCGTCCAGATCGGCTTGCAACTTGGCTTGCTTTTGTGTGTTCTTTTGGTCTTGCTTTTGCAGCGACTCCACTTCAGCTTTGATATGAACTTCATTTGTTTTGAGATTATCAATTTCAATCTCAGTGTCCATAGACCTTGCTCTGAGCCCAGTGAGTTTTTGCATTACTTCATCCTAATCATTGGTTTGTGGATGTAAATCCACTGTATCTGTGGCCATTTCCTTCAACTCCACCAATCGAGGGCTCATCATATATTCCTTGGGTTTAGTGCTCGAGAACTCAAAAGCTGCATTAGCTACCTCTTCTCGAGAGTATCCAATAGCTAATAGATCAATAAATATTCTATAATTTTTTTCTTCTAGATCTGGCTTCTCATCTTTTGGCTCAAATTCTACCTTCTGCTCTTCCTCTTTGTTCTTCTCTTCCTTGGAGTCTTGTTGCCCATCAGGTTTGTTCATCTCCTCTTTTTGTCGGGTTTGGCGAGGACTAAGAGGAGGTGGTGTTGGTGGAGGGCTGGATTCTCGGCTCGATGGTGGAGTTGGTTGCTTCTTCTTGAAATCCCAGTCCGCCTTTGTTTTCCTCTCTCTTTCTTGGCCTTCCTGCTCTTCTAGCAGATGCCGTCTCACATCATCAACCTCTTCTTCTATAAAAGGTATATTAGGGATATTCTCAGCTATAGCATCTAAGATCTTGAAATTCTTGATATAGTCTTCAAACCGATCCCTTTGAATCCTTCGAGATGATCTAGACATAGCCTCAAGTGATGGCTTCCATAACTCGCTCAGATCCCCTTTTAGTGGTCTCTCTGCTCTGAAACTTCCATTAGTCTTTCCAGCCTTGCTGCTTTTTGTGACTTTGTTTCCTTTACTGGCACCTATATAGTTTCTTTCTGTGAGGTCCCTACCCCGCCGTATCAAACGGTGGATCTGATGGTGAACCTCGTGGCCACTAGATCTATAGCGGAAGCAAAAAAGTGGTTTCGGGTTCATCTAGCGGACGATCTCTCATCACAAAGTGAATTGAGTTTGAGCCTGCTAGCAACGAGATCTAGCTCCACCTCGCAAGGGAAGCATACTTAACCTATCTAGCGATCCTAAGACCCACCTTCCAAGAGGAGAGAAATCCCGAGTGCCTTTTTCCCCATGTTTCAGAGGCACGTACACTTGAGACTTTGCCGCTCTAGGGGCAATGAGTATTACTAGTATCGATTTTAACACTATGGGGATAGAGAGTTCCCAACCAATCGGGACCACCCTTCTCATAGGCATTGGCAACCTGAGCCACGCCCCCACTTTCCACCCCCACACTCACACTTCCTTGTGTGTCCTAATTACTACCACAATGGTTGTTCAACATATAAGTTCCTTGATTAGATTCCGATTCACAAGGTTCGTTAAGACATCCCTTCAATCAATATTGCAAAGCGGCACCAAGACAGAGTTCTAGTAAAAATTCTACTCAAACTTATTCATTAAAATTCCAATGTTCTAGAGGTACAACATCCCCCCTCCAGCGAGAGTTTACTCCTCCCGTTGTCGCCTAGCTGTCCATACAACTAGGTATGTCCACCGCATAGAAAGCACGACATGGACATTCCCACCGCTTAAACAGCAGACGTGGGTTCCCACCGCTTAACCAGCAGACGCGGATTCAAGAGCCCTTAACCAGGAACTCTGCCCCCTGTGATCAGGAGCGGGTTGATGACTAATTTAACATTGGAAATAGAATGAACATGTCGAGCTAAATTTTCCCTAGCAGACATTCTTTCCTATTGCAAACAGTATATCCATCAAACATTTCCTTCCTACTTTAGACTTAATGTACAAATGAATTCAAATGCCGAGGTCTCCGTCGGATTTCTCCAACATGTTTGGGGATATGTTCTTTCCTAGCTAAATGTGTGCAATGTTAAATTAAACAACTTGAATGAAATTGTGACTACCTCTTCTAATTCTTCATCAATGGCCCGTGAGATGGCCGGTGCTTGTTCGTCCATGGCAGCTTTTCCTTTTCCATTCACATTGCTCGTTCCCGCCTCGCGGTCATGGGCACCACCGAAGCGAGTTCTCTTAACCGGGGCCTTTTTATACTCACTACTTTAAATGATAAACTTGAAGAAAAATATCTAAGGTCCGAGAGCATCATAACAAACCAAATTGCAGATTATAATCATTAATGAATCCTCCTTATGCAAGAGATTAGATTTTTCCTTCGAGACTTAGTAATTTTTATGGGTAATACTTTACTTGTCCTATGGGAACCGGCTCTAAAGTTAATCACTTGGCTTAGATGATTAAGAATTTTATAATTTTACTAATTAATTTACAAGACAGATGAATTAAGCAAGCTCAATCACTTTCCTAATGCAATTAGAAAGATGCAGAATCACTGCATGCATAGGGGAGAGAAAATTCTCTTCTTAGTGGCTTAATGATGGATTAATTTTGTCTTAATCACATCTTAATGTGTGAGAAAAAAATGAATCTAACTTAATTACAACACTATTAAGTGGTAAAAGAATGAATTTCATCAAATCTACATTATTACCGGTTGACAATTAATTACTATGCTGCCTAGAGAGAGAATTCTCTTCTAATCATGTATTTATCATTGATTAAGAGTGATGAATGGCTGCATAATTAGCTATTGGATGATGATTATGTAATGGAGTATAGCTATGGAGATTTAGAGAGAAACTATTGGGAATTATAGCTAGGATTAAGCATAGTAGATGAGGAATTAAGAGAATGATGAAGAGAATTACAAAAGAGCATAAATTAAATCATGATTATCGTGATTAGGGTCTGAAATCCTCTCAATTTTCTGATCCAAATGAGTTCTTAAGACAAGAATTCGGCAGCACTTCCCTCCTTGCTTCTCCTTCAAAAACTGTGTGTGCCGGCAGCACCTCCCCAAGGTGTGTGTGGGTGTGTGTGTGTGTACTGGGTGTGTGTGTGAGCATGTGTGTGTGTGTGTGTGTCTGTGTGTGAGCACACTCTTAAATAGGCTCCTTCAAGCTGAAAATCGAACTTAGCTGCTATAAGCATCTGATTGAGCACTCACTTCATGCATTGGCAAGTCTAGTTTCCTGCCTACCAAGTGTCGAGTTAGCTAGTCTAATTGGCTCTCACACTCACTCTCAAGCTTGGAAACTCTCCTACAACTCCCACAAGGCAAGAGGTCGCCCCCTAGATGCTAAAGCAAGCTCTGAGTGGCCCGGAACCTGCTCCCACACAGCCTCAAGCCCCGGTGCCTCCCCGCACAACTTTAGGAAAAATTGGTTTTAGGCTAAAACGGCCCATACGAATCAGAATTTAATGCCGTAAATTGCTATACTAAGCTCTAACTAAGGCGTATTGTTCCGAGTACCTGCCATATTTAGCAGTCCTCGGGGTCCGAAAAAATTAATTTTTTCAAATTCGTGGTACGGGTGCAGTTTTTCGAGACGGTCAAAACTGGACGGGTCAGGTGACCAAAAACTTAGTATTTTTGGAATGTTTTAACAAAAATTATTTTAATTCACATTTGGAAGCTTTATAACATTCTAAACAACATGGCATTGACAGAATTTGAAAAACTGCCAAAAATAATAACTTTTTTCATTATGTTCATTTCATGGTACAAGGGTGCTTTTTTTGGTCGGGGTCAGAGACCTTACAACCTCCCCAACGTGAAAAATTTGAGATGTCCTCAGCTCAAGAATGCATCTGGATAAACTCTATGCTAACTACTTAGGTAGATATATCCTTTGTCTAAAGTAAAGACATCCTTTGATAATAGAATAGTCTTTAGTTATATGCGTCTTATTCTGCTGAACTTTGATGAGATCCTGGTGCTTGAATTATTACTCACTAGGATTAGTAGTTGCAGCATACAGAGCTTCTCTCTCATCAGCTTCGTCACCCACAGTTGGTTGTCTCACTGCGGCATTAGCGAAAGCTCTGCTTCCTTGTCCTATGTTTCCTCTTCCTCGGCCTCCTCTTCCGTCTGGTTGACCTTGCCCGTTGATGTTCAGAGGTACATTATTAGCACCGGATGTTTGGGAAATCCTTTTTGGACATCGGCTTTTGTAATTTCCATACTCCTGGCACTCAAAGCATCTTATATTGGGAAACTCGGTAGTTGCCGTAATAGCTACTACAGGACGATGGTCGTATGCAAGGTTGATTGGTATGTTACTCCAGTTGTCTGTCCTAGCCCTCTTTGAAAAATAGTATTGATTATCTTGGGTAGCCATCTGAATCTCTTTAGCTAACGGTTTGGCCCTTAGCAAGGCATCTTGCAGAGTTGCTAGCCTGAGAGCTTTCAACCGCGTATTCAAAGGGTCGATTAACCCTTGGCAGAACCTTGCTACCTGTTGTTCCAAAGTCATCTTAGGAGCATATCTCCGAAGAGTGACGAACTTTGAATAATATTCTTTGACAGATGAAGTCAGCTGCCGAAGTGAAAAGAACTCGTTCATCCTCAAAGTTTTATAGGCGGGTGGTAAGTATCGCTCCATCAGAGCAGCCTTGATGTCCTCCCATGTCTGGGACGATCCCTTGATATCCAAGTCCCTGCAATGTTGCTTCCACCATATCTTGGCATCACCAGACAAGCGGAACATTGCAAGCATGGTTTGGTTCATGGGTTGGGTTCCCGCAGATTCAAAATAGTCATCCATTGCTTCCATCCATACTTCCGCATCTCTCTCCACATTAACCCCTTCGCCTTTAAAGGCTGGAGGCTGAGCTTGCTTAAGGAGAAGATTTTTGTCTTGAACGGAGGTATATAGCGCAGTAGACGGTACCTATCCAATGGTATAAAACTCATTACTATAGCACTCTTCTCAAATGAACCTAGACTTTTCCATACTCAAGAAAAATTTAACTTTTGGGCTTAACCAGCCTACTTAATCTATACATCTATCACAAAGGATTTAACCATTCCACCATTAGTTTAAATTCCATTGAATACATCCAAAATTTTCCGATAAATAATGGTAAAAACTTTACTCGAGAGCTTTGATCCATACTTATAACTTTATGTGAATCAACAGGCTACCTGCCCGTAGCACTAGTCGCACCAACGACTTCTCAAAAAACATAATGTGGAACCCACTGAATCCCAACAAGCTCAACGAGTAAAACTCTTTAACATCACTCAAGAGACAATCCATTAGACAAATCCAATGTCATTATTCTGGGAAACATCATGCTCAAGCTT
This sequence comes from Adiantum capillus-veneris, assembly GCF_014529385.1. NCBI lineage: Eukaryota > Viridiplantae > Streptophyta > Polypodiopsida > Polypodiales > Pteridaceae > Adiantum > Adiantum capillus-veneris. The sequence continues at coordinate 96,951,946 of NC_140956.1, read as the reverse complement.
TGAGTACGAGTTATCCTACTATCCCTTATTTTTTTACAATTTCAAACAACATTATTTTCCAGTTCGTAAACCTATGGCTCTGATACTAGGTGTGAGGTCCCCACCCCGCCGTATCAAACGGTGGATCTGATGGTGAACCTGGTGGCCATTAGATCTATAGCAGAAGCAAACAAGTGGTTCTGGGTTCATTGTGCGCTCCTTGCCGCACTGTCGAAGCAAAGGACTTGCCGATACACCATGTGCGAGCCACAAATGGCTCCAAGCACACAACAAGCCTAAACTAGCAAGCTCAAGAGAGCAAAGGGTGTGTCACTCACCGCTCTACGCTCGCCTTCGTAGTGGATTCCTCGCCGCGATGAAGAAGAAGCTGTAGTCGTGCCGCGCTCAACCGCCTCGCCGCGGTCGTGCCGCCGCAACGCTCGATCGTACACACACTCTCACACTCTCTCTCTCTCTCACACACACACGCACACACACAAGGAGATGGTGAAGGAGAAGGTGGAGATGGAGCAAGAGCAGCTTCTATTGCACAATGAGAGAATGACTCAATTTTAGGTTTAATTGGCTTTTATGTGAGCTCACCCCATTCACACCTGGGCGCCCATGCTTAGCCAACTAACCCTAGCATGTTCGTGTTAGAGTGCGCCTCTCATCGGCGATCACTCTACCTTTCCCTATTGGACCGACAAGCCCGGTGCCTGACTCTACTTAAATAAATAATACGGTTACGGTGTCCGTCGTAGGCGATAGGGTGTCCGTGAGCCACGAGGGTTAACATTGCCCCCCTTCCTGATGTAGATTCCGTCCTCGGAAGCTATTGAGTTGAAGCTTGGTATGTCCATGTTGTAGAGCATCTAGATTTGAATCTGCAAGGCAAAGTCACTGTTTTAGCAAGCGGAATTATATTGCCATAAATCATGAGGGGAATGTAAAGTACATGTGGAAATGAGTAAATGCAAGATTTATGAAATGTTAGACTGCCATTAAGGACAAATAAATTGCACTTTGAGTAAATTAATTAATCAAGAGTTTTGAGCTTATGGGTGAGTCTATCAATTAGTTAGCTATGACTAAGGTTAAAACAACTACTCTAGTACTAGCTAAGCTAAGAAGATTATCTAAATGCAAGATTCCCTAATTATGCTTTTCAGCTTTGATTAGCCAACTCGCTCTCACAACTGCAAACAAAAGCTTGAAATGTTAACTGTAAGCTCAATGGAAGTCTTTTAATTTTTATTTTTTTTATTTTTTTATTTTTTAATAATAATTTTTTAGTTTGGGTCACAATCATGTGACGTGTGTGCTTATTTTGTATGTGCGGGGTTTTTTGCTTCTCAAGGAAAAGCGCCCACACTGGGAACCTCTAGGGCTCTAGTACCATAGACAATACATGTGAGTGAAGTACCAATTCAAGCCAGGATTTCTCTTCCAGCGTAAGATTTTTCATTTGTGGCACTTATGTTTTTTTTTTGCTTCCATTTCCTTGGTATTCGCACTAGTGTTTTTTGTTGTTTAAGTGAGCAAGCCTTTCTCTGCCTAAAACATTCCTAAGGTCTCAAATACTTGGATAATTTTATTAGCTAGGCCTAGTGGTCAAGTAAATGAGTTAACCTAAAGTCACGGTCACCTAATCTCCAGGCTCATCCATAAGATTAAACTGGAGTTTAATCAACTTAAGCAAAGACAAATTTATACATCTATAATGGTAGATAACAATCATAACTATTGCACTCAAACAAAGCATGAAAAATCATTATTAGCAATTACACATATCCACCAACATGAATCATGGAAAGTAGTACACCTGGAGGTATGGAGTGGCTCATTTCGTTGAAGCAGATGTCCTCAGCCATGTGGATGGAGATCCATATAAGTCCTACCTAACACATCCAAAAACAGGCACTATACCTCTAGGAGGCATGTCAGTGTGAAAAATTAAAACTCCTAAAAAACAAACTCAAAACACAATCTAGACCCCTAACCTACCTATCTGTCACCCCTTTTAGAATCAAGGAAAGAGGATATTATATAAACCAGGTGGCCACCCAAAGGCAAGGCCTCTATCCTCATCATCTAGATAAATAAAATCGTTGTCCGTGAGGCCATAGTTTTCCTCGGTCTCTATTAGTTCCTCTTCATCATCATCTTGTGCAAGCATGCTAATCAAGAACCTCGCGATGCGTGGATACTCATCTTGTGCAAAAGAATAAGCATGTGCCACTGGAGACACATTCGCTACTGGGTAGGGATCACTAGTTAGCCATAGACGTATCAGCCATTCTAACTCCTCAAAATTTCTCTCACATGCAAGGCTCTCTATCAAATCCCATTCGCAAGAAAGTATAGGGTAGCATACGTAGAACACTTGAGGAAAAGACAAAGGGTACCTTTCATCAAAAATAGAAGTGCATGCCTCTGGTGAAGTAGCCATTTCTGACAATACAGATAGATTTGGTTAGGCCTTTAAAACATAAGAGTTGTTTTTGTGTGTTTCTTGAATTGACAAGGTGAATTTGGACTTATATGTAAGATCTGATAGGGTGCTCTCTCGTTGCTAGTCGCTCTTGCTCTTTACTATTTTTGTTTTTTGTGAGTATAAGGCTATATATATACATTCCCTAAGATTGGAATTGAGAGGTCAGGGAGGAAGGTTGAGAGGGGAGTGAGTGAATGATTGATGTTAGCAAACACTCCCCCCTTCCTTGGGTAGATCATACCTTTTGGAATGAGGTCGTCACCTTTTGAAACCAATTGTTCCAAGTTGTTATGGGTGAAGGTTTTAACCAATAGTTTTCAACCGCCCTATGCGTTTCATCTAGTTGCAAGGGTGGTAAGGTACTCTCCCATGATTTTATTTGCAACATTGTTGTAGGTGGTGAACTTACCCCGGGAGGTGCAAACTCTTTCGTGCTTGTATGGATATGTACAGTGGTAGGTGGAGGTTGTGTCGAAGCTTCTATTTGCATATAGGAACTACATGAAGAGCAAGAAGCTTCATTTGATTTCCTTGTTCCTGAGCTAGGTGGAACAAATTGTTCTTTCTTTGGTACCCAAACTAGCTCTAGAGCGGGTGTGTAACATTCCATGATTTTTTCCTTTCCGCGATTTTCAATTTGTTTTGGAGCCACAGGATTGGGTTTACATGGGCCAGGTGACAGGTAAGAGTACACTTTACGTTTGGGCACCCAGATTTGATCATTTCCTTCATAGTATCCTTGGGCTTCCAATAGTCGTTTAGGAATCCAACGCAACGTTTCTTTACATTTCTTGGAGTGAGTGGGACGGTTCTTACGAGGTTTCCGTTTTTTTGCATCAACCATGCTCACTACAGAAGCTTTAGGGACCCACTTGTATGTTTTCTCTGTTATATTAGGATGGCTCTTGTGTGTCTCAAGCTTTCTTTCAACTACATCAGTTGAAGCTCTAGAGAGTTGGGCTATGGGGACGTATGGTTCAACCTCCTGGACATGCAATGTCTTGGGTTTTATTTCCTTAGGCAATATCTCAGGGACTATGGCTTGAGTGGTAGGGCTAAGAGTTGGTTTTTGTGTTGTAACACCCCCAATCCCCCAATCAATAGTGCATTTGGTGGCTATCATCCACGTGCGGCCTAGGTTTATATTACCCTCTATAGTTCCAGTAGGCATGACCAAAAAGTCTTGAGCTACAATTCCATTGTCATAACTGACAGAAGTGTGCCAGATTCCAAAAACCGTAGTTTTTTTCTTGTTGACACCCTTGACTTGGATAATACTCTCAGATAGAGGTGGCTTCCCTAACTGACACCACACCCCATAGGATAGCAGATTATATTTAGCACCCGTGTCCAATAAGGCGTTATATAGCACTTTTCCATAGGCACTATTTAACTCAATAGGGTATCGTAGAGGTGTGTCAGAGTCCAACCCATCCTCTTCTATTTCCACGTGGAATGCATTTGTGACTCCAAGGTTAGCCTCTCGTTTTTGTCTTATACGTTGTTGTCGCTCCTTAGCCTCAGCTTGAGCTTGTATCTTGTTTAACTCGCTTTGTGCTTTGGCGGCCTTCTTTTGATGAATGGCCCGTAGTTCTTCTTGGCTTAAAGGATCATAATATCTTTTGAATTTACTCCCATTGAGGAATCCAATGGTTTCAACTCCATCAAGAGTTTCCACATGAAGGGTACCTTGTGGGGTAATTTCACATACTCTATATGGTCCTTTACCAGCATATTTCAACTTTTTCTTCTCTTTACGTACTCCATACATAAGGACTTTATCACCAACTTTGATGTCCTTATCCTTCACATGGCGATCAAACCACTTCTTTCTCCTATCCTTTTCCACAAGAGCATTTTGCACAGCCAACTGTCTCTCTTCGTCTAGTTTTTCTAAGATATACAAACGCTCGGTTAAGGGGTTACCATTCCATCCTTCTTGCGAAGCTACCCTAAGACTAGGAATGACAAACTCCCAAGGCATAACCGCTTCTTGGCCGTATACCATTTTGAATGGCGTACAATTAATAGCCACTTTATAAGCAGTACGATAAGTCCATAGAGTAGATGTCAACTTCAAATCCCAATCAGTGCGATGAGCTTCTACCGTCTTGGTTAAAATAGAGATTAGAGTCTTGTTGGTGCTCTCGGCTTGTCCATTAGCTTGCGGGTAATAAGGTGTAGACTTATGGTGGGATATCATAAAGGTCGTGGTAAGCTCTCTTATTACCTCATTTATAAAATGGGTACCATTATCACTAACAATTTCAAAAGGGCAACCAAATCTTGTGATAATGTTCACAAAAAGAAACTTAGTTGTTGTCCTCGCGTCAGCTTTTTGTGAAACCTTAGCTTCAGCCCACTTTGTTACATAGTCCGTAGCAACTAGAATATATCGAGATTGAGTGTTGCGAGCTGCGGGACTAATTGGACCTACAAAGTCTAAGCCCCATTTTTCAAATGGTTGGGTTACTTTAATAGGATGTAAGGGCATTCTGTCTTTGCGCTGTGTGGTCTTGTAACGTTGGCACTCATCACACCCTTTTGTAAAAAGTGATGCATCCTTAAATAAAGTTGGCCACCAATAGCCTGATTGTAGCACCTTTCTAGCAGTCAGGTCTCCTGAAAAATGTCCTCCTGCTATGCCCATATGTGCTTCTTGCAAGATATACAAATATTCATCCTCGCGGCACAACGCCTAAGAATATCGTCCTTGCCTAGTCTATACAGAGTTCCGGCAATCAAACGATAGGGTTCACATTCTTTTACTAGCCTTCGAGCGATATCCTTACAAAGTTCCTTGGGTGGAAAACCATTAACTAAAAAGTTAACAATGTTCTCACCCCATTCAGGCATAGTCTCAACTATGAATAGGGAAGTATCGGGTAATTCATCATCAACTCCTGTAGGGGCTTCACCATTGGGTATACGAGACAAATGATCATCCATGACGTGCCTTTTACCGGGTCTCACTACAATCGTGAAATCAAACTCCAGAAGAATTAACAACCATCGTGTGATTCTTCCTGTGGAGCATGGCTTGTTTACCAGATACAGCAACGCTTGATGATCCACATAAAATACAAACTTGTTTGCCAGAAGGTAGAAGCGAAATTTCTTTACTACATAAACCATTGCCAAACCTTCTCGCTCTGTAGTGGTGTAGTTCCTTTCAGCATCGTTCAATTGACGGCTTGCAAAGCTAATGGGATAGTCCAATTCATGTTCTCCTGGTTGAGTGAGAACACACCCAATAGCAAAGTTTGATGCATCAATATACACATGGAAAATGACATCCCAGTTAGGTGTCCTTAAAATCGGAGCACTTGCTAGTGTTTTCTTCAATTGTTCATAGGCCTGGTCACACTCTTCAGTCCATTTAAATTCAATGAGAAGCTTGCACAAAGGACGTGCTATCTCAGCAAAAAATAAAATAAACCGTCGATAATAACCCACGTGTCCCATGAACCTTTGAACTCCCTTGTAATTGGTTGGTGGTGGTAACTCTAGAATCACTTTAATTTTTCTCTCATCGGTTGAGATACCATTCTTAGATACTATATGCCCTAAAATAACTCCATGCTTGACCCAAAATTGGCATTTGAACGGGTTCAATGAGATACGATATAACCTACACTTTTCAAACACCTTCCGCAAACATGATAGATGTTCTTTCCAAGAAGAGTAAACACAAAGGTCGTCTAAGAAAGCTTCACAAAACTCTCTCAAATATTCTTTAAAAGCAGCGTTTATTAATCGTTGGAATGTAGCAGGGGCATTTGTTAAGCCAAAAGCCATCACACGAAATGCAAACACGCCAAATTCCGTGATGAAGGCAGTTTTAGCTTGGTCCTCTAGCGCTATCGTGATTTGGTTGTAGCCTGAGTACCCATCTAGAAAGCTATAAGCTTCCTTGCCTGCAACTCTTTCGAGTACATGTTCGGAATATGGTAGGGGGTAATGGTCTCTTCTAGTAGCTGCATTAACTTTTGTGAGGTCCACTCACACCCTGAGTTTCCCATTCTTTTTTGGTACGATAACTATTGGAGACACCCATTCAGAGTGTTCAATAGGATATATGAACCCACATTTGATAAGCTTTTCTAGTTCTTCTTGAATGATCTTTGCGTACTTAGGATTCATCGAGTAGGGTCTTTGTTGTACGGGCTTCGCAGTTCTAATCATAGGGATTGTATGTTGGACCACAGAAGGTGGAACACCTTTCATATCATGGTATGTCCAAGCGAATATGTCCTTGAATTCCTTGAGAATCTCTTTGAGGACCGCCTCTTCAACTTCTGTGAGGTCTTGGGCAATAAAAACAGGTTTTGATTCTTCACCGGGGTCGGCTAATTCTATTTCTTTAACTATTGCCGGACCATCATAGATTCCATTATTCCCATCGATAGGTATTCTTTGGGCTTTTGTGTACACAACCTTTGCTTCCCCTGTGGTGTAAGATTTGAAATTTCTGGTGCAGGATGCAAGTCTGCGGATTCTGGTTGTGCTTTGGTCTGTGCTTCTATTTCTGCTTTCTTGTGTTGTCAAGCTAACTCTTGGTTTTGACGCCTCCTTGCAGTGCGGCTCAACTTTGGCTTGTCTATGATCTCTAATTGGGCTATGTCATGGGGTCGTGGTCTACACCACATAACATTTTGGAGATATTCACCCCAATCGTCTACCAATTTTCGATGAGCATCACATGCTCCTATATAACTGAGCCATTCTGCTGAGGATCTCTTCTTTTTTATCCTAGCACGTACATTGGCTCGATATCGACGCCTCTTAAAGTTTTTCTTTTTCTTATTTGAGACCTGCTTTTGATTTGCATTTAGATCTGGCTCACTAAAGGAGTCCTCGTTGGTGTCCTCTTCACTCTCGGAGGAGCTATCATGGGTTGATGTGCTCGGTCCTTCCGAATGTTTTGACTTTGAACTTGCTCCACTCTTTAATTCATGAGATTCAGAATCCGTTTCACTCTGGAAGTCAGTGTCTGAGTCGTGTTGGTTAAAGTCTTCTATTGAGCTATCGGTGTCACTGTCAGATTGGTCCACAATTGCCTTGCCCTTAGAAGATGCATGTATGGCACTTATCATGTTCAGAGGTGCAATTTGTGGTACCTCTTCCCCCTCTGGTGTGACCCAAGTGGTTCCTCTATTTCCCCAGGTATCTATGGTTGTAGCTAGGCCCAGTCTACGTTGTCTGATTCCGTCATACTCGGTAACACATCCATGTAAGGAGAATCTTGGCCAATGTCTGTATCCTTCTTACAAGTGTAACAATATTGTAGTGGGGCCGAGTGAACTGTGGTGTCAGAGCGATGATCAATAATGGTTTTACTCCCTAAGGGGTGTACCTTACCAGTCACCAAATCCACTCTAAGGACAGAGTCTTGGAATTGCAAATAGACATGATTTTTAGACCAATCATGAACCATTTGTGCTTCCCTGATGAATGGTCGTCCTAAAATCATTTCATATGACATAAGGTGTTTAGAGAAATCCATTACAATGAACGTATGTCGTACCTTGTGTCCTAGAACTTTGATCTTAAGATCCTTGAGCATCCCCATAGGTTTGGCTATGGTACCATTTGCCATCTTTACCACAATGTTAGTAACACTGAGGTGGGGTTTTCCCATGGATTCCCAACAATATTTTGTAACGATGCTAACTCCCGCACCACCATCAAGAATTCCCTTTATAGTTAATCCCTTGGTAGTGATGGGTAGGGTCGCATTAGACTCGTCGCCTTCAAAATACTGCCCTAATTCGTTAATGGGCACCTCGATCACAGACTCGTGTCCATCTAAGTCAAGTGATTGCACATGATTTTCCTCATCAATCATAATCGAGTCAGGCCTATTTGGTTGTGCAAACTGCGGTAATCCCGTTCGTAGCTCTCCGTTAAGGAATGCTCGAAGTGCAAGGAATAACTCAGGATCTCCATACAGCTTTGCTATGATCGTGGTTCGGACCTCAAAAGACATGAAGTCCACTAGTTTGGCAACATTCATTGGCATCTTGCAGGGTGTAGGTCCTTGACTAGGAACTGGTGAGGATGGAATCTCATATTCCTCAATGGGATCAGGTATTACTTCGTTAAACATCCTTTCCAACAAGAAGGGTGTATGCTCACTTTCTGATGTCCCGTCCTCACTCCCTTCTTGGATGATACTAGATATGGCTAACGGTCTATGGTTCATGTGGGGTGGATGAACTTGCCGGGGAAACACTGTGTCATGAATTTTGACATGCATGGGTTCTGGTTCTAGTTTCCTTTGAGTCTCCTCCACTAAACCTCTTAGATGTTTCACCTGCTCAATCTCGTCTACTGGGTTTGGGTACGTCCCAATCTTCTTTTTACGATTCTTCCCTTTTTGCCCCTGCGGTTTATCTTGGGGGTCTTGGATTGGATTTGGAAACACTTGTGGTGTTTTCAGAGGCTCTTTATGGTTTTCTCTTATTCGGTTTTCATTTGGTTCCATGTTACAGTTTTCTTTGTCGGTCTTTCCCTTTGTGGTATTGGTTTTAGTCTCCATTGTCTCGACTGAATCTGAATCATCCTCGAGGTCATTCATATACACGGGGTCATCTCTTATTCCTATGTTTGTTTTGGAGCTTGGCTTTGAATTTCCCGTATTCTGCGACCTCTTCCTTCGTGTCTTCTTTTTCTTTGCTTGGATAACTGACGCGGTATCTCTCTCTTCGAGGATATGGCTTGGACCTTGAAGCATGGACCGTGTAATCGCATAAGCGGGTGCGACGGGTGGTATTGGCGATGTGACACTAGCAATTTCGACCAAATTTAGGGGTGTGATTTTAGGCGCATTTGGGTTATAGGGGCATTGGGAAATCAAGTGATCTATGCCACAACGATTACATGTGAGTATTGGCATTGCAGACGTGCTCCCTTGATTCATTTGCATCTGTGCAGCATTCTTTTGCAGCCTAATAGGGCACTCCGCTGCCCGATGTGGTCCACCACACTCGTAGCATTGAAGAGGTGGCCTCCTAGCCTGGGTGTTGATATTTTGACCTCTGGATGCGAGAGCAGCAGCTTGATAAACCGGCTTGACTTGCCCCCAACAATCTTCCATATAGTATATAGGACACTCTTCCAATGTATCAAGTCCGTAGGCAATACTAGTGTCTATTTCCTCCTCACAGCCATCTGCATAAGCATTTGATGGCTCGCAACCCACTTGGTTCATAGGGGCGACTCTTGGATGCGGGGGCTGCGGTCCTAGCACAGGAGGTGGTAGCGGTGTAGCTTGTACAACATTTTGAGATCTAGGGACCATGTGTTGCGGTAGTTGCTCAACAGGTGGAGCAGGCATCAATACAGGAGCTCGAGGTGCATCCGTCCAGGCTACAGGTGGTCTATTTGCCATCATACGTTTGATCATTAAACAATCCTTAGCTTGGTGACCATACCTGCCACATGCGTTGCAAGTTCCATTAAATTTTACTCTAAACGTAGGGCACTCACTAGTGCTATGTGGACCTAAGCAAATGGAACACCATTGTTGCTCCCTTCTTGGATACATGTGACTATTTTGAGGGGGTCGATTATCCTTAAGAGACTCTTGGATTGCCTTGGTGAGGTCTGTCAAGAATGTCTCAAATACCTTTGGCTCATTGGCAATGGGATTTGCAGTCATGGGTTCATACTCAATGGCTTGTGAGCTAGTGGATCTCGTGTCAGTAGACACCCTCATGCCTGCTATCATCAAGTTGTCCTCTAATTGGATTGCATTGGCAGTGACATCTTCCCAGGTTGTGATACCTCTAATCACTAGTCCATTATAGATTCCTTCATTCCTCAACCCTCGAATGAATCGATCAAGCAGTTGGTTATTGTTGAAGCGCTCATTTACAGGGCAGCGAGAGTTTAAGTGCTTTAGACGATTAATGAAGTCCCTTACTGACCCTCCTTCCTTACGTTTGGCCTTCTGTAGCTGAGATGCTACACCCCAAAGCACACCTTCTCGTATGTACTCCTTTAGAAACAACCTTCGAAGGGTAGGGTAGATTGTTTTCTCGTCCACCCTTAGGGTTCTATACCAATCTCCAGCCTTCCCACTTAATGTCAAGCTTAAGGCATTTCACTTATGTAGTTCATTGCGTTCCCCTAAGGAATCACATACTTGTTCAAACACTTCAATGTGTTTTCTAGCATCTTCGTCCTCATTGAATTTTTGCGTGAGTTTGGCAATTTTTACTGCCTTACTTCTAGGCTCTCTATCAGATGCATGACGCATATTTTCCGCAATAGATCGACCTATGGTTTGAGCAAATGCTGCCAATTCACCTATGTGAGGAGGCAGGGCCGGTGGAGGTACCATTAGGAGATTTCGGAGGTCTTTTGGAGGGCCTTTTGGTAGAGAGAGGAAAATAAGCTCCTCCAATGAGAGAAGAGCCTACGTTACGTAGAAAAATAGATTGATATTAACAAAAATATAAAAGGTGTCCCTCTCCTCATTTAATAATCTAGTGGTCCTTGAAGACGAGCACTCTCTTTTATTTAATGCAAGCACCTTTTTCAGAAGGTAGATGCGGTGCATTTGATACGGGATACGTCATCACTAGAACTCAAAAAGTCACAAAACTATCAAGTGGTGGAAGATTTTGAAACTTTTGATACTGCCAATGCGTCCGGAACACACATATCTCCTAGAAATGAATGTCCAATTGCCTCGCTTAGACATCCAAAGAGGCCAAAAATGTCAAACACCCCTAAAAGAACATTTTACTAACGGCGCGCGAGGGGGCATTTCAAAATTTTGGAATGCCTCCTCGCGAGCCGCTAGTAAAAAGGCCCTTTTTCCCTCTTTTTAGGGAGCTTTTTGAGAGGAAAATGTCCAAAAACCTCTAAAAAGGGGCTTTTTGGAAAGATAAGTGTCCAAAAATCACTAAAAAGAGCTTTGTACTAATGGCGCGCGAGGGGGCATTCCAAAATTTTGGAATGCCTCCTCGCGCGCCGTTAGTAAAAAGACCCTTTTTTCCTCTTTTTAGGGAGTTTTTGATAGGAAAATGTCCAAAAACCTCTAAAAAGGGGCTTTTTGGAAAGATAAGTGTCCAAAAATCACTAAAAAAAGCTTTGTACTAACGGCGCGCGAGGGGGCATTCCAAAATTTTGGAATGCCTCTTCGCGTGCCGTTAGTAAAAAGGCCTTTTTTTCTTTTTTTTAGTGAGCTTTTTGAGAGGAAAATGTCCAAAAACCTCTAAAAAGAGGCTTTTTGGAAAGATAAGTGTCCAAAAACCCCCAAAAATGGGCTTTGTACTAACGGCGCGCAGAGGGGCATTCTAAAATTTTAGAATCCCTCCTCGCGGGCCTTTAGTAAAAAGCCCATTTTTGGGGGTTTTTTGACATTTTTTGCCTCTCCGGATGTCGGAATGAGACAAGTAGACATTCGTTTTTAAAGTATTTTGGCGTTCCGGATGCATTGGTGGTGTCAAAATCCTCAAAATCTATCACTATTTTATAGTTTGTGACTTTTCAACTTTCAGTGATGACGTAAGCAGCATTGAATGCGCCGCACCTGCCTCCTGAAAAAGACGCTCGCATTAAATAAAAAAGTGACCGTTTTCAAGGACGATTGGGAATATAAATCTACTTTTCAGAGTGTCTGGTTGTCCTTTTGGACGTACTCACAAGGTGCAAGTGCATTTTAAAAAAAGTTTCTAGAGAGAGAAATACAATTTCTTACAAGGCCCTCCAAATGATCTCCGAAATTTTCTAATGTCTTGGAATCATATGTGGGAGAGGGACGGGTACCGGTCTTGGCATATGTGTGGATGATGCAGGATATGGAACATAACCGGGCATAGGTCCACTCGGATAAGGGCTAGGGAGCGGCACTCGAGGAGCATAAACAAGTGGTACAATTGGAGGTGTGGGGGCCATGTGTGCATAAGGGGCTAGAGGCACATACGGTCGAGGCCCCATATTAGGTACTACGACACTAGGTAGTGGCACTGCGCTAACCGTAGATGTCATCGGTACATTCTCTGTCAGGCTTATCCCTGGAGTGAGCATTGTGTTTTCCTTAATAGAGGGTTGAGCCAAGTTAGGGAAGCTAAAGTTGTCGCTCGGAGGCTCAGATTGCATAGAGACCCCAGGTGAAATGACGTAAGATGGGTCCCTGGGGCTCATTAGAGGAGTCTCCATTTGTGATAGAGTAGGCTGTTGAGCCTTGCTCGTATCCAGAAATCTCATGGGGCCAGTTGAGAGTATATTTACCCCTCGGTTTTGCCTTTCCGATTGAATAATGCCATGGATAACATTACAGATCATTTTCTGTTGATCTTCGATGCTCGTGGCACTAGAAGTGGATTGTACAATCTCTATCCATCCTACATGGTAGGCATGGCCAGAGTGTAGATCCGTCAACACCTCAGTGTGGAGGTCGTATGTCCAATGATCATTAATGAACAATCCTTCTAGAGTCGACGTGTTAACGGTTTCTTGTGAGGTAGAAGCAATGTTGCTCCCCGTGGTTTTACTTGTCACCAACGGTACTCTAGAGGGAACTTCTGAAGGAGGCAGCTCAACAGGGCCTTCTTGGTAAGAAGTTGGCAGGATATCCACATGGACACTCTTTGGGGGTGTGGGGTCCACGTGCGATGTGAAAGGAGAGTCCACTTCCCCACCCCCTTCGTGTGCTTCATTTGCATCAGGTTCCGAGCGAGTAGCTCTACCTAATGTTTCCATGAAACGGCTAAACATACTAGTACTAGGCTGTGGAGCTTCGGGAGGTGCATGGCCTTCTCTCTCAGTGTTTTTGGTAGGGTATGCTTCCATGATTTCTGAGTCGGAGGAGGAATCACTAGCGGCTATTTTAGGGTCATGGGTGGTGCTACCTTGTGTCCCCGCTGAGGGTCTAGAGCCTATCGTGGATGGGTAATGGGTGTCCGTATGAACAGAGGCACCCTCAATATGCTCGTGCTCTAGCACCCTCCCAGAGCGTAAGTGCATGTGCTTTTGATACCCTAAGGTGTCAAAAAGCTGCTCTAGGAGGCCTTGTGACTAGTTTTTTGCTAGTTTTTTTGTTTGTTTTTTTGCTAGATTTTTTGGAGCGTGTCGTGGAATGGGCCGTGTGATAGCTCGAAACGAGCGTATCGCTAGGAGGGGCGCGCTATGCTTTAGAGCCCACCGTTTGGTTCTATTTTGCTCCAGAAAAGCCCGAAACAGTCTTTTCCTAGCTGGGGAACTAGGCTCCAAATAGCAAGTCTAAGGGTGCAAGTGGGAAGAGAAGGGAGGAGAGTGGAGGACTTGTCCCACATGCTCTCATTCCCTCTTGAGGAGGTAGGGTATATATCATAAGACTGAGGACTGAGGCCTGGGCCTGGGCTTGGTCTTGGTCTTGGGCTTGGGCTTGGGGAAATGATCTCGATCCCGATCTAACTTTTATACAAACCAACCCGTCCGTTTTTATAACTCACGTTTTTTATTTTTGAAAAATCTAACCTCCCCCTCACTCACGTTTTTATTTTTTGGAATTTTTTTTTCCGAAAAAGTTTTTTTTTTTTTTCGCCGCGGCCGCGGCGCTGCGCGCGCGCGCACACCCACACTTAACCTACACCTACCTTATCTACTTACAGCTAATGGAGATACTGCCACACACACTCTAACACTGTTTACACAGTACTATAGTAGCTAACAGATCTACAAAACTAACCTTACAGAACTAACATTGAACCTTACAGAACTAACATTCCATAGCTAATACCTTAATTCTAACAGTACATTGCAAAAAAATGTAACTCCTTCTTTAATAGAAAACAAAAAAGACACTACAGTGTAACAAAAAACCTTCTCCACACAACCACACACCTTCCTTCTTCACAAATCCTTCTCCACACAACTACACACACTCATTCCCTACCTTTCCTATGATAGAAATTGCACCACAAGAAAGCGTAAAGTGCTTAACCGAGCTTAGTGTAGGGCATTTCCCCGGCAGCGGCGCCAAAAATGTGCACTCCTTGCCCCACTGTCGAAGCAAAGGACTTGCCGATACACCGTGTGCGAGCCACAAATGGCTCCAAGCACACAACAAGCCTAAACTAGCAAGCTCAAGAGCGCAAAGGGTGTGTCACTCACCGCTCTACGCTCGCCTTCGTAGTGGATTCCTCGTCGCGATGAAGAAGAAGCTGCAGTCGTGCCACGCTCAACCGCCTCGCCGCCGTCGTGCCGCTGCAACGCTCGATCGTACACACACTCTCACACTCTCTCTCTCTCTCTCTCACACACGCACACACACAAGGAGATGGTGAAGGAGAAGGTGGAGATGGAGCAAGAGCAGCTTCTATTGCACAATGAGAGAATGACTCAATTTTAGGTTTAATTGGCTTTTATGTGAGCTCACCCCATTCACACTTGGGCGCCCATGCTTAGCCAACTAACCCTAGCATGTTCGTGTTAGAGTGCGCCTCTCATCGGCGATCACTCTACCTTTCCCTATTGGACCGACAAGCCCGGTGCCTGACTCTACTTAAATAAATAATACGGTTACGGTGTCCGTCGTTGGCGATAGGGTGTCCGTGAGCCACGAGGGTTAACATTCATCTAGCGGACGATCTCTCATAACAACGTGAATCGAGTTCGAGCCTGCTAGCAATGAGATCTAGCTCCACCTCATAGGGGAAGCGTACTTAACCTATCTAGCGATCCTAAGACCCAACTTCCAAGAGGAGAGAAATCCCGAGTGCCTTTTTCCCCATGTTTCAGAGGCACGTACACTTGAGACTTCGCCGCTCTAGGGGCAATGAGTATTACTAGTATCGATTTTAACACTATAGGGACAGAGAGTTCCCGACCAATCGGGACCACCCTTCTCATAGGCATTGGCAACTTGAGCCAAGCCCCCACTTTCCACCCCCACACTCACACTTCCTTGTGTGTCCTAATTACTACCACAATGGTTGTTCAACATATAAGTTTTTTTATTAGATTCCGATTCACAACGTTCGTTAAGACAGCCCTTCAATCAGTATTGCAAAGCGGCACCAAGACAAAATTCTAGTAAAAATTCTACTCAAAATTATTCATTAAAACTCCAATGTTCTAGAGGTACAACATCCCCCCTCCAGCGAGAGTTTACTCCTCCCGTTGTCGCCTAGCTGCCCATACAACTAGGTATGTCCACCGTATAGAAAGCACGACATGGACATTCCCACCGCTTAACCAGTAGACGTGGGTTCCCACCGCTTAACCAGCAGACGTGGGTATCCACCGCTTAACCAACAGTCGTGGATTCAAGAGCCCTTAACCAGGAACTCTGCCCCTTGTGATCAAGAGGGGGTTCATGACTAATTCAATATTGGAAATAGAATGAACATGTCGAGCTAAATTTTCCCTAGCAGACATTCTTTCCTATTGCAAACAGTATATCCGTCAATCATTTCTTTCCTACTTTAGACTTAATGTACAAATGAATTCAAATGCCGAGGTCTCCGTCGGATTTCTCCAACATGTTTGGGGATATGTTCTTTCCTAGCTAAATGTGTGCAATGTTAAATTAAACAACTTGAATGAAATTGTGACTACCTCTTCCAATTCTTCGTCAATGGCCCGTGAGATCGCCGGTGCTTGTTCATCCATGGGAGCTTTTCCTTTTCCATTCACATTGCTCGTTCCCGCCTCGCGGTCGTGAGCACCACCGAAGCGAGTTCTCTTAACCGGGGCCATTTTATACTCACTACTTTAAATGATAAACTTGAAGAAAAAGAGCTAAGGTCCGAGAGCATCATAACAAACCAAATTGTAGATTAGAATCATTAATGAATCCTCCATATGCAAGAGATTAGATTTTTCCTTCGAGACTTAGTAATTTTTATGGGTAATACTTTACTTGTCCTATGGGAATCGGCTCTAAAGTTAATCACTTGACTTAGATGATTAAGAATTTCAGAATTTTACTAATTAATTTACAAGAGAGATGAATGAAGCAAGCTCAATCACTTTCCTAATGCAATTAGAAAGATGCAGAATCACCGCATGCATAGGGGAGAGAAAATTCTCTTCTTAGTGTCTTAATGATGGATTAATTTTTCCTTAATCACATCTTCATGTGTGAGAAACAAATGAATCTTACTTAATTACAACACTATTAAGTGGTAAAAGAATGAATTTCATCAAATCTACATTATTACCGGTTGACAATTAATTACTATGCTGCCTAGAGAGAGAATTCTCTTCTAATCATGTATTAATCATTGATTAAGAGTGATGAATGGCTGCATAATTAGCTATTGGATGATGATTATGTAATGGAGTATAGCTATGGAGATTTAGAGAGAAACTATTGGGAATTATAGCTAGGATTAAGCATAGTAGATGAGGAATTAAGAGAATGATGAAGAGAATTACAGAAGAGCATAAATTAAATCATGATTATCGTGATTAGGGGCTGAAATCCTCTCAATTTTCTGATCCAAATGAGTTCTCAAGACAAGAATTCGGCAGCACTTCCCTCCTTGCTTCTCCTTCAAAAACTGTGTGTGTCGGTAGCACCTCCCCAAGGTGTGTGTAGGTGTGTGTGTATGTACTGGGTGTGTGTGTGAGCATGTGTGTGTGTGTGTATGTGTGTGAGAACACTCTTAAATAGGCTCCTTCAAGCTGAGAATCGAACTTAGCTGCTATAAGCATCTGAGTGAGCACTCACTTCATGCATTGGCAAGTCTAGTTTCCTGCTTACCAAGTCTCCAGTTAGCTAGTCTAACTGGCTCTCACACTCACTCTCAAGCTTGGAAACTCTCCTACAACTCCCACAAGGCAAGAGGGCACCCCCTAGCTTCTAAAGCAAGCTCTGAGTGGCCTGGAACCTGTTCCCACATAGCCTCGAGCCTCGGTGCCTCCCCGCACAACTTTAGGAAAAATTGGTTTTAGGCTAAAACGGCCCATACGAGTCGGAATTTAATGCCGTAAATTTCTATACTAAGCTCTAACTAAGGCGTATTGGTCCGAGTACTTGCCACATTTAGCAATCCTTGGGGTCCGAAAATGCATTTTTTTCAAATTCGGGGTACGGGTACAGTTTTTCGAGACGGTCAAAACTGGACGGGTCGGGTGACCAAAAACTTACTATTTTTGGAATGTTTTAACAAAGATTATTTTAATTCACATTTGGAAGCTTTATAACATTCTAAACAACATGGCATTGACAGAATTTGAAAAACTACTAAAAATAGTAACTTTTTTCATTATGTTCATTTCATGGTACAAGGGTGCTCTTTTTGGTCGGGGTCAGAGACCTTACACTTTCTTTCCCTTCTTTGGCTCTAGCGGCTCTTCTAGCACTGTCTCTAAATGGCGCTTCATCCTTGTGGCTACCCTTGGCACCTTAGGAGGTTCCTCTTCTTTGTCTTCCTTCAGCTTGAGACAATCATTTTGGGAGGGAGGTAGAGGCCAATTTCCCTTGGCATGCAATGCTCCATAGATGACTTTGGTTATCAACTCACCAAACACAATATAGGTGGGATTTTTGCTCCCCATCTTCACAAGGTTGTCGTGAATGTAAGCAGCATAGTTTATCTCCTTTGGTTTGCTCTTCTGCATCGCCCAGGTGAAAGTGGTGGCAATAGCTCCAGGTGGAATTCTGTATTTTTGTGGCCGCTTGGTACACATGTGGAAGTACTGATTGTATAGTTGGCTCATGATAGCCACCTTCAGGTTTGCAATATCTTCAAATGTATAGTTATTCTTCTTTTTTGACTAGACCTTAATGTCATCTCGTCTCTTAGTCACACTGTCTCCTTTGTTATAGAGATGTCAAGTGCTGCTGCCACCACTTTCTCTGTGATGAAAATCATTGTATTAGGCTTGCCTTGAAGATCTGTAACTCTAGCTATGTCGTCCTCTTTGATTGTGGTGAAAAATTCCCACACTCTTTTAACATCAATCCCTACTGGCAAGGCTTCAAAGTAATTGTGGAGATCCAGTTTCTCTAAGTAGTCCCCCATCTTGCTCCTGACAAATTCATTGAGCTCTTGAGGTGTCATGGGTAGCTCCACTGCATTTCCCTCAATATCTTTAAACACTCCTTGGTAGATTCTCAGATCATTGGTTTCTAGCAGGTCACCTTGAATCCAAGTGCTTGTGGGCTTCAGGGTTCCCTCTGGGATAACAAAAGGATCCACTTCCTCTAAGTAGTACTTGATAGTCATCCTCTTCTTCTTTGTAGGTGATTTTGTGGCTGCCATGGATCCTGTTGCACTCAGTAGTCCAAAGTTAGCATTTTTTACAGATTAGCTGATAAACTGAGTTCTGACTACCCAAATGACTTGAAAATTGAAACAAGAACTCAAAAGGGACTAGAGGGAAACCATGCATGTGCCCACAATAGATTTTTGGCTGAAAAATAAGCATGTAGACATCCTACGTGTAGGATATCTGCCTTCTCCGATTTTGATGAAACTTGACAAGCTTGTGGCCCTTGACCTGTGCAACATGGCTATGTACTTGGAATTTGGTTTGGACATCAAAAAGTGAAATTTTGAGTAGATTTAGGTTTTTGGCTCACAAATTGGGTAGGATGTCCTAAACAGGTGGCAAATGATATTCAAATGGGTTGAAATTTGATATATAGGCTTCTTATAGCATGTAAAAGACTCCCATGAAGTCATTTCTTGCAAAGAAGGTCAATATGACACTGGTGACATCTTACACATAGGATGTCTACTTTCTTAGAATGACTTGATTTTGGTTCTATGGGTAGCCCTTAGCATGTAGAACATGGCCCTGCTCTTAAATTTTGATTTGGGTAAGCATTGGTGTTGTTAGGAGCATGTATAGTGTTTTTGGCTCAGAAAAGTGCATCTTTGAGGTTTTGGGGGCCAATTGTGATTTGTCTGGCTTGAAATTTGATATATGAGCTTGTGAAGATGTAATAAAGATATCTGGAACTCAAAAACACTAGTTGGAGGTCAAATAGGTCATTTAGACATTCTACGCGTAGGATGTCTATTTCATTAATTTTCATATATGATCCCACAGTTAACTTGGCAATGTGCTAATGAGTATATTGTGCAAGTTTCATGAGATCTGGACTAGTTTTGGTAGGTCTATGACCCATCATTGCCTCTATGCTCTGACTTTCCATTTTTTTATGCATATGAGGTCAACTCTTGTCCAAATGTGATGAAACTTGATGGCTAGCATGTATAAGCTATGTAGAAGTTGTATATGAGGTGAGATGTTGAGTTTGGTGCCCAAACATGGCCTTGAGACATCCTACGCGTAGGATGTCTCCTGATGCATTTTTTATGAGAAATACTACCAGTACATGCCCTGAGCCCCCATCAGTCCCCTTTAAGCCCTATTTCAATAAAAAAGTCAAAAAGATAGATAGAAACTCCTTGTTTGGCTTTCAAAGACTCTAAGTCGTTTTCTGACTCTTGGAGTGCTTTTCGGCGATGAAATTTCTTGATGTTAGTCTCCATAGCTTCCTGGTTCCTTGGGGATCCTTGCCATATGGTTTTTGTTGGCTTTGGCTTGATCGGAGCTCCGTTTGGCAATTTGTCACTCTGGAAGCTCCCGTGGTTGCGTTTACATGTCTTCGATGACTTGTGGTGATCTACCACCACAGGACTTGGTTGTTGATGGTCTAGGAAATCCGCTCGTGAAGTTTGGTGGCAAACGGACATCCGGTTTGGCCGTGAGAGCCAGTTGTTTGATGCTTTGTGTGTCTGATGCCGTTTCTGAAGCTTAGTTTCGCTTCGGGTTGCCTTATGGCCATGTGGGATATATAGTTTTGTAGAGCATGTCGAGATGCTCCTACCCATGAGTTGCGGTAGCATTTGGGTGACTTTCCACCGATTTACCACTTGGTGGCCTCTTGTAGGGCTCTAGAAGTTAGGTTTTTTCCCAATGGTTTTTTTCCACCTTTGTGCATTCAAGAGTGGTCCTTCATGCTAGGGTAAAACCCTTATGAAGCTTTATTGCTTTTTAGTTAGCCGTTAGGTGGCCACCTCTACCTGTAGGTCTCTATTGCATGTTCCCCGTGTGAACCCTACTCTAGTTTTCACGACAAAACATCAAACATATGCGAAAAGCTCAAGGTGGTGAGCCTGCCTCTCATATCTGGAGCCTGTCGGGTGGTCGTGCACATCGTAGAAGCAGCTGGAAGTTCGGTTTGCTTTAGGTGGCAAGAGCTCTCTCTCAAGAAGGAAATAGTAGAAATGAGCTCTAAGTGAAGTGAAAAAATCTTATAATGGGGGTCCCCGAACCTCTTTCTATGAAATTTGACATGTGCTCCCAACTTCTTGTGAGATGCGGTTAGGCTCGAAAAGTTCTTGATTTGGACTCTGTTTGCCCAGTTTTCGAGAAATTTGACGTTTCGGTCAAATCTAGCCAAAACACGCCTTCCGCTCCATTCACATAATTGCACCCCCATTGTATCATAGGTTGTCCTATAGTCATTGATTATCCCCATATTTTTTATTTTTCATTACGATCGTATTTCACCTGCTTTTTGTATTTTTTGAAGTTCTTCTGCCGATAATCAG
The DNA here is from genome assembly GCF_014529385.1 of Adiantum capillus-veneris. Lineage (NCBI taxonomy): Eukaryota > Viridiplantae > Streptophyta > Polypodiopsida > Polypodiales > Pteridaceae > Adiantum > Adiantum capillus-veneris. The sequence goes on along the minus strand of NC_140956.1, from coordinate 96,930,958 downwards.
TAAAATTAAAAAGAAAATATCAAATTAAACCCAAAAAATCCCCAAAATTCATAATAACTCAAAAACATCACCGCAAAACATTATATACACTCACATGCAATTTTTATGGCTGGATTTCTTCGTCTTGCCAATATTTTGCCCAAAAAATGGCTATTTTTACATATATATACACACCTAGGGGCTTGATTTGGCGTTTGGCCCCATATACTTGTAGATTCATGCTGTATAAGGGCATATGTGCTTCGGTTAGTCCAAAAAAATTTGCAATCCAACAAAAACCTAGTCGGAGTCCTCTCGGATGACAAGGTATTGCCTCGGGGTATGTGCAATGCATGGGTTAAAAATTGTGCTAATGTGCGGTCTTGTAAGGTGGCCCTATTTGATGCATACTCAGTCACATGGAAAAACCTATGATGTGCGAGAGGAGGAAATAAGCAAGAGGCTTATTGGCATTCGACGTCGAGGTTTCCTGTTTGTTGTTGATTTGGTTGGCTGATTTTCTTTGCAAGTAAAACTTGTAACTCTACAACTCTCTGTTTGATCGTCTTTCTTGCAAAAGTTGCTTGATTTTCCGCTACTGTCGATATGGCCATGGTTGTCTCCGTGGAGAGAATTTTCGTGGTTGAATTGGCCATAGTCTTTTTCTCTTTTGCTTTCCATTTGTAGATTTAGTTTGGAGGCTTTTGTAGGTTTATTGCCTCGTCTGTGGTCTTCATTGTTGTTCTGCGGATCGGAACCCACATAGATCAGTTTTGTCGGTTTCATATGTAGTGATTGTTTTCTTGCTGGTGTTGCTTGTACTGAAGGGAGTTCCTGTTGCTTTGGTTTTGGGATCCAAATGCGAGTCGCATTTAAGTGGTTATCTCTTTGGGATCCATATCTTTTTTATTCCCGTGGTTGTTGGTCTAACTATGTTCTTCTGTTGACTTTTGCTGGTGGATTGTGTATTGTATGACATGTCACCTCTACCCTTCCGTACCTATACTTGTTTTTCACGTGTTGCTAAGCTTGATCTATTCACTATGGTTTTTTTGTAGTGAACATGGTTGGCAGTTCCCTGGTTATTCTCCATGGGTATTTTGTTGTGCTTTATTCGCACCCATCCTTTTTTTTCTTTATCCAGTGATGGTGTTGCTATCATCTGGTTCTTCTGTGTTGTCTGAGCAATGGCTACCACCTGTTGTTCTTGTGCATGCTGAATTTTGACTGTATCCAAATTCCAATCTATTTGCACATTATACTCTTTCTGCCAAGGTTGTCCCAACAACATGGGGTGTAGTGTGCTCGCATCCTCAACCACATAAAACTTGTGGGGGTCAATATATTGATGTATGTGTACATGCAATATTGTCCAACCCAATGTTCCTAGCGAATGTGATGTACTACTTTCCAACATTTGTGGAGTAGGATGTAGTTGATATTTGGACTTGAGCTGTTTATATAATTTGTAAGAGATCAGATTTGCTTGAGCTCCAGAATCAAGCAATGCCGTTGATTCAACTTGATTGCTACCCTTTTTGACTACAATTATTGGTTCCACTGTGTCTTCACCAAAATTCGTTAATCGAATAGCATTTATTTGCAACCGTGATCCACTTTGTTGTTGTTGTCGTAGAAGCCTTCTTTTTGCAATGCATTCTTTTGCTTCTGCTTGTGCTTCTTCTCGGACCCTCTATTTCTCCTCCATCCGTTGTTTTTCTTGATGGATTTGTTGAAGCATATCCTATGTTAGTGGTAAATGATACTTTTTTAACCGACACCCACTAATCCAATTTGGCATTTCTTCTCCTGCCAATGTAGCAAGTTTGACAGCTCCACTTTGTGATAAGTCACTAATCACAAAGGGTCCCATCCCTCGCTTTTTAAGTTTTTTGGCATGTTGCTTCAAAGTATAAACAAGTACATGATGACCTGTTTTGAACTCTTTCATACGCACATGCTTGTCAAAAAACTCTTTTTGTCTTCTCTTTTTAGCATAGATCGAAGCTACAGCTCTTAGTCAAAGTTCATCTAGCTTTTCAAGATCATCTATTCTTGAAGAGAGCTCATGTCCTGTCCATTCTAAGAGTTTCACTACTCGTAGAGTTGGAACTAAAAACTCTATGGGTAATATAGCGTTTAGACCAAACACCATGTTGTACGGTGTTGTTCCAATTGATTTTTTGTAAGCTACCCTATATGCCCATAGTGTTGAGTGTAACTGTTGATCCCAGTCTGTCCTTGACTCTTATACAATTTTAGTCAAAATAGTGCATAGTGTTTTATTTGTGGCCTCAGCTTGTCCATTTTTCTGTGGATGATATGGAGTAGATTTTCTATGTATTACCATGAATTCCTCTAGAAGATATTCAATGACTTCATTAAGAAAATGTTTCCTCGCTGAAAATTTCTATTGGTAATCCGTATCATACAAATACATTTTCATACAAATACATTTTCATACAAAAATTGTGCAGTGGTTCTTGCATCTGCTTTTTGTGTGCTTTGGCTTCCGCCCATTTTGTGAGATAGTCCGTAGTAGGCACAATGGTATATTGGGTATCGGTGCGATATGCAGGGGGTGAAATAGGCCCCACAAAATCAATGCCCCATTTTGCAAATGCCCGTGCTCCCATCATTGGACGAAGTGGCATCTCATCTCTCTTTATCAGCACCTTAGTGCGCTGACATGCGTCACAATGCTTTACAAACTCCTCAGCATCCATGTGCAATGTAGGCCACCATATTCCTACGATTAAGACAATTTTTGCCATCTTATCGCCTGAAAAATGGCCTCCACTTATTCTTCCATGTACGTGTTCTAGAATCAGCAGATATTCTCTTTCACTTGCACAAATTTTAAGTTGATTGTCCTTTCCTCTCTTGTAGAGTTGATTTCCAATTAAATTAAAGTCTCAAGCCTCCAACTCTATAGCCCTTTTTCGTGCTTTTGTTATGTTTTCAGGAAATGTCCTTGTTGTTAAGAAATCAATGATATATTGACTTCATGCAGGTGAAATGTTTACCTGAAACAATGTCGCGTGATCCACCGGTCGTTTGGCACTCCATATAGTACAATTGTTAACATAATCATCTGTGTCAGCATACACAGTTGGCCAATAAACTCCTCAGTGTTTCAATCTTTGGTGTGTTTTAATTGTTGAACAATGAAATTCACAATCCTGGATGTGTGCTTCTTCAAGATAACACTCGAATTCCTCTGGATTTATACATAATTGTAGAATTTGGTCCGAGCTTAGATGGTACAGTCGTCCTACAATCAACTGAAAGTTTTTTGTTTGTCGAAATGTTTGTTGTTTGGATCTGTCTTCCTTGTTATCAAATCTACCTCCAAAGGAAAAAATTCCAACAATTTCCTGAGACCATTTGGGTATCATTTCAATATTGAAAAGATAAGCATCAGGTATGTCATCGTCTACTCCTTCATGAGCTTCCTCGTTTTGCATCCTTGAAAGATGATCCACCCGTAGATGAGTTTTACCCTTTTTTACTACCACTATGAAGTCAAACTCTAGCAATATAATAAACTAGCATACAATTCTTCCAGTATTGCATGGTTTATTTACTAGATACAAAAGAGCTTGATGATCTGTGAAGAACACAAATTTTTTTGCAAGGAAGTAATGCCGAAATTTCTTTACAACATAAATCATTCCTAATCCCTCTCTTTCAGTGGTGGTGTAGTTCTTTTCTACACTATTTAGCTGTCGGCATATCTTTTCCCAATCTAGTGCTTTAAGTATAGGTGCTGACACCAATTTTTCCTTAAGCTTTTGGAATCAAGTTTCACACTCCTCAATCCAGACGAAACTGCCTAATAAGCGATACAGAGGTTGTGCAATGACTGCATACATATATATGAATCTTCGATAATATCCGCAATGTCCCATGAAGGATTGTACCTGTTTGGCATTAGTAGGCCTGGGCAATTCTACTATGACTCTAATTTTGTCTAGGTCAGTGGTTATGCCATTCCTTCATACAATATGTCCTAAGATGCGGCCTTGCCTAACCATAAAAATGCACTTTTTCGGGTTGAGATAGATTCGATATGTTCTTCACTTCTCAAATAGCTTTCGTAAATGGTCAATATGTTCTTCTCATATAAGAGAGTGGACACAGATATCATCCATATATATTTCCAAGAATATTCTCAGGTATTCTTTGAAGGCATGAGTGATTAACCTTTGGAAGGTAGCTGAGGCATTGGTTAGGCCAAAAGGCATAAGTCTATACACATATATTCCCCACTCTGTGACAAATGCTGTTTTTTGTTGATCCTCTATTGCAATTGCCAATTGGTTATACCCCGAAAACCCATCTAAAAAACAATAAGCCCGTCTTCCAGACACCCTTTCAAGCATTGTTCTGTGATAGGCAAGGGATAATTATCCCTTATTGTGGCTGCGTTCACTTTTTTGAGGTTCACACACACCCCGTTCTTTTTGGGGACAACCGCAATGGGTGACACCCAATCTGTATGCTCCATTTCATAGATGAATTTAGCATCCATCAGCTTGTCAATCTCCTCTTTGATTCGTTTAGCGAATGTGTCATTATATGTGCAAGGAGGATGCTTGCTAGGTTTGGTATCTAATTTCAAAGGAATTGTATGCTGACATATCGATGGATCAACTCCTTTGAGGTCTTTGTAGGACCATGCAAACACATCTTTATACTTCTTGAGAAGTTGCGTTAGCAGTTCTTCTTCTTCAGGCTCTAAATCAGTTGCTATATAGATAGGCTGAGGCTCTTCGCCTGGCGCAGCGAGGTCTATTGGTTTTGCATTTTCCGGTCTGTGTTTGTTTTAGGGAAAAACTACTCCCCTGTTCATACTCATGACCACGACACAGACAACATACTTATCATCTGATGACACGACTAACCCGTAGGTGCACGTAGGCAATCTCGTTAGCTTGTCAAGCTGAGATCAATCTACACATACGCACTTTTATGCTGCATCAATCATTAACCCTGGTAGAATGCAACCCACTCTACCCCTAAACACTCACAACACCGTTTACACTTCCAATGAACTCGGAATCGCATCAAACTTACTAGGCACCATCCTCTCACTAGGATATACTTACCTATAAGTCTAATCTCACCAGATTTGAACCCTAGTTATCTCGAATACAGTCGCGATAGACTAACAGGTCATAATCCAAAAGTGGGCGAAACTTAAGTTTATGAGTATCTATGTTTAGCTAATCTCTTTCTCATTCCATAAAGCACTTGAGTATCGAAAACAGACACTGTTTGTGCTACTTACAAGCAAAACAAGCTCGAGGAAGAATTGATCGCGATCAGCTCAAAAAGGTGAATGCGACGCGTGGACGCGTAGCTCTTAGAGAGACTACCGCGATGGTGTGGTCACGTCGTGAATCCGGTGAGGGAGAAGCGCGTAGCGAAGAGGATAAGACACACTCAATCTCTCTCTCTCTCTCTCTCAGACTCGTACGACACAGAATTAATGTTCAAAATGTTCTTCAAAAATGGTTCTAAGGTGACTTTTATACTTTAGTCACCTTAGCTCAAAAATGTACATGGGGTTCTCTTACTCCTTATTACAAAGTGGGAACAAATCTGAGTCCTGACTAACTGATTAATCTTTACATAACCCAGACGAATGGATCAAAATAATAAGACGTCTTTGACATAAAATGGGAATTTGATATTCTTTACAAGATGGGCTCATTACAACAGTTGGACCAATGGGGCTCCAACACTCCCCCGTTCCTAATTCATGTCTACCACGACATGATCGTCTTTGTCTTCATTGTCGTTGTCGTCTTTCTTGGTTGATTTGATGTAGAAACGCATCATATCGCATAGACTTGCTTGCCATTAATGGGCCAAAATTTTTTGACTTGTACATGAAGAAGCCTGTGTAAAATGCTTCTTCGAAGGTTTGTAGATGGTAGCTTGTACATGAAGAAGCCTGTGTAAAATGCTTCTTCGAAGGTTTGTAGATGGTAGCTTGCCAGAAACATTAGCCGTCGGAAATAGGCATACAATACTGGCTATGTAGGTGGTCCACTTAGATCGTATGACAACTCTGAGATGATTCTTTCGGTATTCATATACTCTGACATCCAGCTTTGTGAAAAGACTGTGAGACAGGACAAAAAGGTTCGAGCTATTTTACATAGCATCTTGCAAGATAGTTTGGGAGAGCCTCCGAATTCTGCAATGGTGCCCTGAAGGGTTTTCACCATGTAAGAACCGGATATTCTCTCTCCCTCTGCTGGCCCTAGCAATACTAGATAATTTAGCCATGTCGGATTTCTGCTCTGTAGTGCTTTATGTTGGCTGTAGGTGTATGTTCGTGGAGTTGGGCAAAAAGTTTTGTCATTCCTCAGCTCAGACGGTGCGTTGACTAAGTGGATCAGGTTATTAGGATGATCCAAGAGCCATTGACGCCTCCACTTTGGCTGGCTGTCTACTATTCTGTTTTGTTGTTCTCAATCCTGTACTTCTTCTTCAAACACTGGTACTTGTGCTTCTTTTTCGAGCTGCCGTTGATGTGTTAGAGTTTCAAATTTCAATAGAGCATATGGTAACATAGGGGCATTCCATTCCTTCCGTAGCTCTGCTGCTATTTTGCCTGATCTGGAGAGCCCTTGTAGCAACTCCTTTTCTAGTTGCATTGCCTTGTACCATATCATCTCTGATTGTTTTTCCATCTGCTCGGCCACCCTCTGCTCTTCCAATCTCGTGACTGAATCTTCTTCTATTTCTTGGTCTTTGGAGCTAGTCTGATCAGTCTGTGTATCAGGGTCCTCCTGTTCATTTGATTCTTCCTCGTACTCATCTTGACCCCCATATACTTCGGCGAGTCCAGCCAAATTCGTTGTTGCTTGTTCTAGGTGCACTCGTACCTATCCTTGGTGTTGCCTTGCAGTTTGTAGACTTACGATTTGCGCAGCCATTATTCTACTATTGATTTGTAGAGCTTGAAATTCCATTTCTTTTTGAGCTGCAGACTCCTCTAACTGTTTTACCCTGATGTGCAAGTTTTCATTTTCTTCCCTGAGTGATTTGGAAACAATGCTTTCCATTTCACTGTCAGGAGCTGGTCCTTGTTGCTGTTCACTTTGTAAGTCGGAAATTTGCCTTTGTAGTTGATCCTCTGCTCTAAGCGCACTTTCGGCTATCATTAAGCGTTGTTTTCTTTCCAACTCCAGCTCCCTCTTCAGTGCAGCCACTTCTTCTTCTGGGTGGACTACCGGTGTTGTTGGTAGCGGCGTTTTTTGCTTCCTAGCTCGTTCGATTTTCCTTGCTTGTATATCTGTTACTACTCTCAAATCTTTGATTTCAATTTGTAAGTCATCGATGACGACTTGCAAAATTTTGACTGTGTCCAACGCATCTTGCTTCTCTTTTTCCAACTTATTTATGTATTCATCTCTGTCACTGACATCTTCAAGGAATACATTGATTGTATCTTCACAGATGGCATTGAATTCTTCAGACTCCTGTAAATTGTCTTTGAGGAGATTCAGTGTGCTTTTGAGCCCCAAGATCTCAGCATCTCTGATGCTGATCAGCTTTAGAGTGTCCTCCCTTTGCTCCTGTAGTCTTTGAACTTCTCCATGGGTTTGTTGTAACCTCATTTTGTTGGACCTGTTCTGACCAGCTAGCAATTGACTGTGCAGTCTTGTTTAGTTTAGTATTGTCGCCATTGACTGCAAATCTTCATCTATAGTAGCTTCCAGCTCAATTTCTTGAGAGGAGGAAGCTTTATCTTTTGTCTGATCCACCTCCTTTTGCTTGCCTTTATCACTTTGTGATATGGTTCCAGTGTTCGCGTGACCATCCGTTCTTTCTTCTTCTTCTTCTTCTTCTTCACTGGGAGGTGTATGAACTCTCTCATCACGATGTGAGCTTTCTGAATGCGAAGTAGAGTCAGCAGGTGGGCTAGATTGCCTCTCACTTGCATCTGGCCTTGGAGATGTCAGCGGTGTTTCCTGATCTCGTGAAGTTGGCCTCAATTGATCTCTCAAAGTTTGGAGATCCTCCTCTTCTAGTAGCAATTCTGGTTCATCCCTAGAATTTCTTTCTTGGATGTACCTCTCGAACCAGTCCAACTCGAAAGCTGGGTTGTTTCTATTCTTCGTTCTCAGTGTGTAAGTGCTACTAGAAGGTTTCCAAGTGGCGCCTACATCGCCTCGTAGAGATCTCTCTAGAGCAAATCCTTCTAGCATCCTTTCCAGTTTTGCTATCTTCTACAACCTGGTGTTTTTTTCCATTTCCGCTTTCCGCTTTTTTAGTCGGGTATCTTCCTCTTCTGTTCTTCTTTCTTCTTCCATCTTTTCTTGTGTACTTCTTGTTACTCTTTCCAGCCTGCGTCCTCCAATGGTGTTAATAAAGGCAAGTACTTTCCTTTGTGATCTGTCTTTGATATTCTCTCTTAATACTAGCCAGTCGTTCTGATGAAGGGCAGGTGGCAACTGATCTGCCGCGCCTATGGCCTGGTATATTACTTTGGTCAGGACTTCTCCTCCTGCAATGTAATTTGGTATGTCCTGCCTTAGCTTTGTCATTTCTTCAAACAGATATGACGTGTGATCTATATAGAACTCATGGGTCATTCCCATAGCCCATGTCAGTGTGGTTGAGATGCTCCCGTGTGGTGTGGTGTATCTTGGCGATCGTTTGTTGTAGCTCAACAAACATTGACTTTAGATCTGTGTCAGTTCTCTTACTTCTGGGTTTGCTATGAGTTCGAAAGAAGGTAGTTTAGATTTTTGCAAGTAGAGTGTGAGGTTTTTCCTTCTTTCTCTCATGTTTGCTCCTTGATCTGACAATTTCAATGCCTCTTTGATGATCTCTTTGGTGATCTGGATCTTCATCACTTCATTATCCATGCATGTCACTCTGCAAGTTCCATCTTCTTGGATAGTCTCAATTAGGTGTTGTACCCTCTTGAAATCTATCCCTACTGGTGGTAGTGATACAAAGTTCCACAAGCCAACTTTTTTGAGCCATGACCTTTGCGGTGATATTTTCAAGTAATTCTCTGCCTCCTTGGGGATCATCACTATATCCACCAAGTTTCTTTTGTCATCCACATATGAACCTTGATAGATCTGAAAGGCTGCTGCCTGTTGCACATCTGCAGGTATCCAAGTGGCTGCTGGCTTTAGGGAATTGGGTAGAAGTGCATAGGGTACTGCACCTTCCGTTTCCAGGTTCTTGCCTTTTCTTTTTCCCGGAGAAGCATCCATGGATCCTGTATTCACAATTAACAATTAATGCACAAACACAGTACTACTCTTCTAAATTGATTACCACTTAATCATGCATCTAGATGAGCCTTCTTAGTCCCCAGATTAGTTAAGGTAAAATGTTAGCAGATAGACAAGTTCTTCCATTGTGCGACTTTGACGGCTTCAAATTAGTGTTGTTGGTGAAGGTGGACAAGTCCAAATGCCTTGAAATTTTGTGTGGTGTATGTTCACAAGGCATGTAAGGTCACTCTATAAGCCCAAGCTCAAAATCTGTTCATTTGCAACTTTTTCTCTGTCTATCGCGATAGACTAGACTTTTTTTTTTTGGATCAGGGACCTATTTTGCAGTTGTGCCATCACCAATTGGTTTCCCATACCTTGCACATGATCTGATCCCATTTTCACCTCAAATGAATGTCAAGTGACCCCTTTTTGGATCAACTCCCATTTTTCCAGATTCCTTCCACAGAGATGTTGGTCTATCTCCTTCATTTTGTGTTGTTTTGGGCTCAAACTTAGTGAGTGGTCCTCTTGCATCATGTTGAAGACAACATAATTCACTTCATTGTTTGTATTGATATTATGAGTGACCTATTTTGTTTCCTTTATTGAGATTAATTCATTTGATTCACTATTTTGATTGATTTGTTTTTATATCCTTCTTCTTTGATTTTGTGTTTTTTTTTTTTTTTTTTTTTTTTGTTTTTTTTTTTTGTTTTTGTTTTTTCTCTTTTTTGTTTATTTTCTTTTCTTTTTTTCAAAATTTTGTGTTGATTTTTTCATTTTTTTTTTATTCTTTTTTTTTTTTTGATAAGTTTATTTTTTAGATTTTTTTTTTTTTTTGCTACACCATTTTTTTTTGTTTACTTAGTGATGTTGATATTTTTTTGTCTTTTTTTTCATTTGTTTTTTTTTTTTCTTTCCTATCCCTCATGTTGTAACTTATTAGTCTTGTTATCGTTGTTTTTGATACTTTTGAAATTTTGATTTCCTTTTTTTGTGTCTCTTATTTTTGATTTGTCTAGATTTTTGTCCGTTTTGAATATCTATTCCATTTTCTGTATTGATAAGATCGTAGATTTTGACATTATTTTTGAACATTGGTCTTTTTGTCATTTGATTTTGCTAAGATGGCTCTGCTTATTCCTCATTGTCTATCGATCAGGTACAGTTCACATTTGTCATTTGTTGGGTAGTTGATTCTAACAGGTGATGTAAGGTTGTCCTTTGACCCCTGTTGAGCAAGCCAGCAGAGGATCACACCCCACATTTTGCTCACACTCATCATTTTTGTAACCATTGATTGTAATAAATGTCTTTCAAACATTAATTTTGATTTGAGCCATTCATTAAGTAACGGGACTCAATTGAGTTTCCAGCTTGTAATTCCGAAGTAATTTCACTTGCTGATGTAATTAGTTAGAGATGTTCTCACCTCCAGGGCTGAGGTATATAAGCCAAAGTTTTTGTAACCTAAAGAGATTCAGATTATTAATCAAAGTGAGTTTTTGAGCGCCGTGACTGTGTCTGAGAGAGAGAGAGAGAGAGAGAGAGAGTCTTATTCTTGCTATGCGAGCTACGGAGCCGCCATTGGAGAAGCGACACCGCCATTGTGTTAGCAACGGCGAGAGCTACGCACTGATACCAAGAATGCGCGCTATCGGCTTCTATGTGTGGTAAGTTCCTACGAGCTTCGGTGTGAGTTTTTTCTTCCAACCGTGTGTCGGAATAGAGCGTGCAGCATATCTATAGAACCACAACGAGTAGAGCTACACATTAGTACCATCGGGGTCAAGTTTCTTTCGATCCCTGTATTTTTCGGCCTGTCTTCATACGCGTTTGCCGCACGGAGTGATTATAGGTTGATTTTGCAGTTCAAGTCTTTAGGGTGTTGTTCTTACCTAGTGTATAGACTTCCCCTTGAGTTTGAGATCGATTCAATGATTCTAGATCCTGTTTCGTATAGCATTCGTTCGTAGTACGGATTTCAGTCACTTGCGTATTTTAGAACTTAGATTTGATTTCCTTAGTAGTGATTGTCATTAGAAGGTCGAGTAGGTGATTTGACACCCACCTAGTTGTTTCCATGCGCCTGCGGGTCAAGCTCCGTCCTCGTCTGACAAATTCTGTTGTTGGTTGAGTTCTCGCTATTTAGCTTCCGCTAGCGGCGTAAACGCCTTAACATTTGGCGCCGCTGCCGGGGACGAGAGCCCTAAGTAGGGTGACCTTAGACTAATCCTACGAGGTGAGTCGTATAAACTACTTTGTATACTTTAGTTAGAAAAGGATCTAGGAGTGGTGGACTCCGAAGATCTCGAGAGATTCTAGGAAGTGGGGTATTCCTGGGTCTTCCGTGTTGACAGTATTTTTAGTTTAGCTTAGATTTGTTTGTTGTTTTGTTGTGTGTTGAGTAGTTGTTGATAGAAGAAGAATTTGCTAGTCCGTGAGTGGCAGTGGATCTCTTTAAAATCACAATACCAAAACCCATTTTATGATTAGGAATAGCTTAGGTAGGACTTCATTTGATCCTGATCTAGAGCTAGTAATCATTGGAGTATTTGCTTGATATGGTTGATTGCATGTTAGATCACTAAACCGTCGAGTTAGTAGTGAAACTTGCAATAAACAAAAGTCAGAGAAATTTTCTGTGTATCTGAGAGTTGCTGAGCACCTGAGAAAGCTTTAGGAAGGATTCTGTGCCAAAAAAACTGGAAATCTGCAACTTTAGACATCATACGCGTATGATGTCTAAATGACCAAACAGAGACCAAAACAGAAATTTTGACTTTACCAGAGTGTTCAAAAGGGGTTTATATCCTAATTTCAACTTAAAACAAGAGCATTAACACTCAAAGAAACCCAAAAAGACAAGTCGGAGTCCAAGAAACGCAAAGAATAGGAAATTTTGGATTCAGATCTTGTTTTTACATTCAAACCTGACAAAAACACTTGAAACTCAATTATAAACATTGGAGAAGGCTTAAAACCAAGAATAGTCAAAATTTGGGACAAAAGACATCATACGCGTATAATGTCTTTTGGCACATCCACTGCTTATTTTTTATATCTGACCTGACAGGATTGTTACAAGCACTGTAGAAAGCATAAATATCAAGTCTTGACCCAAATTGATGAAAAAGACATCATACGCGTATGATGTCTTTGACCTAATTTTGGACATATTTTGATACTTTGCCAACACAGATCCATTGTAATAGCTGTCTAAAGGTTATATTTCAAGTTTGATCCCATTTGGATCACAATTGACCTAAAACAAGTCAAAAGCAGAAAATTGCCAAGAAAAGCCTAAATTAGCCATAACTTGCTCAAACAGAGTTCAAACTGAATTTTGTGAGTGGACAGAGCATAAGGGGGCTACTGAGAGTGAGCATAACCAAAATAGTCCAAATCTGTGAAAAAAGACATCATACGCGTATAATATCTTTTTCAGCATAACTGCAACAAAATTCTCACCTAATGAAACAGAAGTTGTCCAACTGACAAGATTAAACAATTGACCAAGTATCAATCAGTTTGGATCAATTCTGACCACAGAAACTTGAGGAAAACAAATTGCCGAGACGGAAAAGTTAAAGTCCTTTAGGGGAATTGATGAATTTGAGATCGGGCAGGAATCTCCAGAATAACCAACCAAAACAAGGGGAACCAGCAAGTGTCATATCAACCGAGGGAAGTGTAAACCAAAGCTGGGTGCAACCATTAGAGCCGATCTTTGAAGGAAGTGTCTCTGATACTTCTTCGGAGAGATCTTACGAGATTTTCACTGAACACTTGGAACACTTGAACCTGAACAATAGAGAAAATATGGCAGCAGGATCATCAAACCCTTCCGCCACAATGAAGCTATTGTTCATAAAATATCAGTACGATAATGTGCAAGGTGCCAAGATCTACAAGGATGGAATGGACCGCTATTGTGTAAAGATAGAGGAGAGACCTAGTGAGTTCAAGGACTTAGTGCCTGTGAGCTATAGCGGAGATAGATATCTAGATGACGAGGGTACCATGTACTTGGTAGTCCTAAACCCTAACATTGTGGACAAGTGGGGATTGATGGGCACCAAAGCCAAAGTAGATGAAGAACTTGAGGAGAAAGCACCAATAATGAGCTTCCCTGATGCGAGGTTAAGAAGACAGAATGAAACTACAAGGATCAACACTGATAACATCTATGTGGGGCTATACAAATATAATAATGGGGAGCAAGATCTCTATTATAGATGTGAAGAACCCTACACCGGAGAGTTGACAGACCAAAAAAGACTTTATGTCTTTACCTACACAGAGGGATCGGAAGTGAAAATTGCCGCTTACGACAAGTATGGCAGGCAATCCTCAACAATGGGCAAGAAAGAATTAGAAGGATATACATACTTTGGGGGACCACTACATCAGTATTATGTTACTTCTAGCTCACAAAGACCAGCACCAATAAATGGAGTGCAAAACCCAATGACAACAGGAGGACAAAGAACTCAGGCTGCTGACTCTTTCAGTCAACCTCAGTACTCGAAGCCCGGACCAATGATATCACTACATTCCAGAGAGTCAATGGATGCGAATCGAGGTAGTGCAGCTCCAATCCCCACATATACCACTCCAGGACCAAGGTTCGAAGCGGAACCATCACATTTACCTCCTAGTAGTAGATTCAGGGCGGGGGAACCGACAAGGGTAACCCATGAAGTCCATGATGCTAGAGAAAGCTTTAGCCGGGACACAGGAGCAATGAGATTGGTAGCAGACCATAGATGTATGAGACCATCTCAAGTAGCGAAGTGTATGCCAAAGAAGTATGGTGGTTCGGGAGATCCGTATGCACATGTGTCACTCTTTAAGCAAGTCTTAAGAGCTGAGCAGCAGATAACAGATTTCCATACACAATACGAGGGATTTGGTCTTACTCTAGAAGGTACGGCATTGACATGGTTTCAACCATGAACATAGGGGGATTCCATGACATTGACCATTTGCTAAGAGAGTTTGCTGAGGAATTCTCAAAACGAGGGATTAAGCACAATACGGTCTCACAAATATATGCTTTTAAACAGAGAGAACACGAAAAGTGAAGGAAGCTTCACTTCGCTTCAAACAATACATTGAGAGATGTCCAGTACGTGAACGACCACAAGATGATAGACTATCTGTTCTCTTTATTGAGGGACTGAGTAAAGACACTCTCAAGAAGGACTTGCACTTGAAAGCTTGTACAAGTTTCGAGCAAGTGACGAGAGAAGCATTGTACTTAGTGGATAACTGTACGGTTTATGGAGAGGTGTCAGCGGATACAGATTTTGCATCCAGTAGCTCTTCCTCCGTAGTGAGCGAGACTACCACTAAAAAGAATGTTCAAACAACAACCATGCCAAATGTAGAGCAAATGATAGAAGATGCTCTAAAAAGGATGGCACCATACCAAAAACCATTGCCAAAAACATTGAAATGGTGTGCTACTGAACAAAAATGGACAAACCATCCAACAGAGGAGTGCTATTACAACAAAGGGTATGTAAGGGAGCGTCAGTATGCACCTCCTGCTCAATTAGCACCACCTCAAGTACATCCAGTACCTTGATACCCAACGGGAAATGTACCAGGACCTATGGGGATAGAAAGACCGCAACCGGTATTGGGACAACAACCACCTTTACCAGGAGCAAGACCACTGGACATTAGATATGCACCAACCTTAGAGAATCGGGAAGAACAAGCCTTAGTGCCTGTTCAAGCCTATTATGAAGAATCTGGTGCACACATGTCTCCAATTGTGTATTACCCACCAGAAGAACCCAAACAACCAGAACCATGGGGCATGATTGGGAATGCTCGAATACCAACAGCTACAAGTGCTTCTCATGAAGAGAGGTACAATTTGGACGCAAGAACATTGATGTTCATAGCTCATGGAGGGTTAACAGGACAAAGACCATCCTATCCACAAAGGACGAATCACGTGGGACCAAGACCAGCTCTAGGACCCTGTTACAAGTGTGGAGGTGACCATCTGATGAATGTTTGTCCACATACGGAAATCATTAGAATTAACACTTATTGCACTGAGTGTGGGGTTACTCACTTCATTGAGGATTTTTCAAAGAATCCAAACAAAGTGCAAAAGACGACATTGAATATGCTAGAAACTATTCCTACCAGCAGTGGGTCTGAAAATGAAACTCTGATACCAACGCAAGTTGTTACTAGAGCTCAAGCTAAGAAAACCACTAGAGAACCTGAGAATGGAAAGTTAGCGACTGAAATGGTTAGTCCAGGACCGCGGAGTCAGAAAAACACATGGAAAGCTAGAAAAGCACGCATGAAGTTGAGAAAAGAACGTGAAGACGCTATTCTAGCTGAGGAACTAAAGCGAACGAAAGATAGATTAGAAAAACTTGAGAGTCAAAACGGGAAACGAGAGATGAGCCCGGAAAGAACGAAACAAAAGAGTATCAAAGAAACAACGAGCTTAAGCTCAGGGGGATCAGTGCTAGTCGACAAAGTACACGAACCATTGGACGCACTGATGAGAGCTTACGAAGCTAGGTTAAAGAACAACCAAACACAAGAACAGAGGTGGTGGATGACATACCCAAACGCGGAATTGGAAAAGCAGAGACTTGAAATGTGCCAGAGAATGATCGAGACTGCACAAGCCTTATTAGAACCACCGAAAGAAACAATGAATTGTGGAACGGAAAACCAATTCAGCAAGAGACTATCGTTTCACGGGTAGCTGAAAAGACTCCCAGTGCACAAAAGCCTGAAAATACACACAAGGATGACCGCATAGTATTGAACACAACGATCAGGAGATAGAGAGTTTTCATCCAGTCATACAGAGGTCTTATGGAAGAGAGATGAGGATTACAATGACATTTTGGAAACAAGTGAGAGAGGCAAACTTTGCAAACGAGCTAAGTTGCCAAGCTAATCAGACAAATTGGGAAAAGGACATCAGAATCCTCCCATAGTGGAATTTGAGGCAGGATCTCAAGTGGACTTGGATCTGCAATCTTACTGGGGAGATGGGGGCTCTGTTAGAACAATGGAGAGCAAACCTCATTCACTAAATACTTACCTTCATACTTAGGAGAGTATGAAGCAAAATCCGAGATTAGAGCACTTCCCTCACGAAAATCTCATCAGAAAAAGTCATGGACTCGCAAGGATTGATAGAGATCTTGTCAACACCAGTGACATGCACTATCACTCTAGCTGAGCTTTTGAGGCTAAGACCACATATGTGGACCACTGTAGGAAAATGCTTGGAGAAATTTGGGATAAAAGACCCAACATCGAGACTGCAAGAGGGTATACAAGAGCTGAGCAAACCACAAAAGAACGCTAAGCCTGTACCCTTAAACAAGGTCGGAGAGTATTGCGAAGGTGAAGAGGGGAATACAACCTTACCAGTTGAATTCCAAGGAGTAAACACGATGGCAATACTAGACAGCGGAGCTGGGGTAGCCATTGCTACAAAAGAAATCTGGAAAAAATGGGGGAAACCAGCAATAAGGAAGACTAGGTTGAAACTCCAATTAGCAGATGGACACATGGAGAAACCTATGGGGTTATTAGAGAAAGTTGTAGTGACTTCTTGCGGCATTGAATACGAACATACTTTTGCTATTGTCGATTTTGGCAAGGAGAATAACTATGATATCATACTGGGAAGACCATTCATGAGACAGTTGAAAATGGTCCAGGATTGGGGCTACGATCACATATACCTGAGAAATATGGAAACCACTACACGTGTGAACCTGAAAGACCATAGCTACAAAGATGTGAACCGAACACCGGTGGAGGAGTTTGATTCAGCTACTTTGGCGGGATCCGAATTTCCAGCTTGGTTAGGTAAACCCAAGGAGTTATGGATGTGTGGAGCTTCGAAATGTGGAAGTCTGAAACGAGAAGAATGTGTTTTAGAAAGGGCTATCGAAGACGAAACTTATATAGGAGAAACCTTTCCAGAGGACACGCTTGAACCATTAGAATGGACACACATTCTAGCAACCCTAGATGTTTGTGCAATTCCGGATGGTCCCACAACGAAATTTTGCGACAAGGACGGGTACGACGTGGTTCCGTACTTCATGTTGAGAACTGTACTCGAAAAAGAAACTGAAAAGAACGATACACTGGAAAAGGAAGATGAAGAAGAGGTGTTTCACGACATTCCCAATCATCCAGAGTGGGGAAATGAAGCAGACAACGAGTCAACGGACAATTCAAGCGGAAACGAAGAAACTATAACGGATGTCCGATTTTATGATTTTCCGAACCAAACTAAACAACGCCAGAAACGCTATAGAGCAAAGAGAAAAACAAAGGGGGTTAGAACCAATCCGATGCCTAGAATAAGAGGAAAAAATCAATTCCTAATGCTAGTAAAGGCGGAAGATTGTGTTAAGGACAAGATTTCTGGAAGAATGAGAGGCAATGATCAAAAGAGCTTACGAAAAACAAAAAAGGCTCAAGAAATCAAGTTCAAAGGAATGGAACGAAAACTGAAACTGAAAATCAGAAAAGAACAAGCGCAACAGAGAACACACGGAGTCCAAGTTAGAACGTAGAAACAAGTACAGAGAGCTCAAGAAAACTCTGAAAGAAGTTTGGACGACAGAAATTGAGAGTGGAGAGGACGAAAACGCCAAAATCAAGGAAAACATGGATGTTCCCTCTCACTATAGGAAATTCACAATAGAGGATAGGAAGGTGGTATTAACCCAACCTATTCGAGAGAGAAAGGAGAACGAATCTTATGACGGACCGGAGGATGCAAAAAAAGTTGATTTAGCAGCTCCAGGTGAGACACCTAGACCGGTGTACATAGCCACAGATTTGTCTCCAGGCGAGGAAGAGAGACTTTTGAGTCTTCTCAGAGAGTATAGGGATGTGTTTGCATGGTCTTATAAGGACTTAAAGGGAGTTGACCCATCGATATGCCAACACACAATCCCACTGAAACAAGACGCAAAGCCTAGCAGACAGAGACCATACACATATAATGATACGTTTGCTAAGCGAATCAAAGAAGAGATAGATAAGCTAATGGAAGCTGAATTCATATACGAGATTGAACACACCGATTGGGTATCTCCAATTGTGGTAGTACCCAAGAAGAACGGAAAACTCCGAGTGTGTGTCAACTTAAAGAAAGTGAATGCTGCAACAATCAGGGACAATTATCCCCTGCCGATAACTGATCATGTTCTAGAGCGTGTATCAGGGAAAACAGCATACTCTTTTCTTGATGGTTTTTCAGGATATAACCAGCTAGCCATAGCACTGGAAGATCAACATAAAACAGCTTTTGCAACGGAGTGGGGAATTTATGCTTATCGGGTTATGCCTTTTGGTCTAACCAATGCTCCCGCAACCTTCCAGAGGCTGATGACGCATGCTTTCAAAGAATACTTAAGGTTGTTTCTAGAAATATACATGGATGACTTATGTGTACATTCTCTTCTGAGAGATGAGCATCTAGAACACCTAAGAAAAGTATTTGAGAAATGTAGGACATATCGCATTTGTCTCAATCCTGAGAAATGTGTGTTTATGGTCCGACAGGGCAGAATTCTGGGACATATTGTCTCACAAAACGGAATATCCACGGATTTAGAGAAGATAAAAGTTATAGTGGATATGCCTAGACCAACCAATGCGAAACAAGTACAGAGCTTTATGGGACATTGCGGATATTATAGACGATTCATTTACATGTACGCTATAATAGGCCAACCACTTTACAGGCTAATAGTGAACTTTGAATGGACAGAGGAGTGTGAGGAATCATTCAAGAAATTGAAGAGGCACTCATTACTGCTCCAGTCTTGAAATCACCAGATTGGGAGAAGATATTCCATGTGCATATAGATGCTTCGGCATATGCAATAGGATGCATTCTGGCTCAGCCAGAAGAAGGAAACATGGATTTTCCTATCTGTTACGCCAGTCGACAGCTCAACAATGCAGAGAAGAATTACACCACAACAGAGCGAGAAGGATTAGGAATGATATATGCTGTGAAGAAATTTGGCATTATCTTCTAGCCAACAAGTTTGTGTTTTTTACGGATCACCAAGCCTTGCTCTACCTAGTGAATAAACCATGCAATACCGGGAGAATAGTGAGATGGTTCATTATCTTACTGGAATTCGACTTCACGGTAGTAGTAAAGAAAGGAAAAACACATCTTAGAGCTGATCATCTTTCGCGATTGACGAATGGAGAAGACCCTATAGGAGTAGATGACGACATGCCAGACGCGTACTTGTTCAACATAGAAATGATACCGAAGTGGTCTCAAAATGTCGTTAACCTATTAACCTATGGAGGAGAGTTCGATAGAAGAGAATACAACCAGAAACATATTGCTATTCAGCAATCCAAGAATCTTCAATTGGTTGCAGGAAGGTTGTATCAATTGGGAAATGATCATGTTTTACGACTATGCATCAATCCTGAGGAATATAATATATATCTGCGCGAAGCACATGTTCAGGAATGTGCATTTCATTGTTCAAGAAGGAACACATATAGGAATTTGTTACAATTGGGAGTCTATTGGCCAGGAATGAAAGAAAGCGTACATGAATATGTCACTGTATGTATTGTATGTTCATCAAAACCGCCAGCAGAGTATTCGACATTATATCAGATAATGATCGCTCCAGAATGGAGTCAGTATATTGTTGAATATCTCACAAATAGAACTTTCCCAGAAGGAACGTCAAAAGCTCGTCAGAAATCTGTAGAGACAGAAGCTAGAGATTACGCTTTAATAGGAGATCAACTCTATAAGAGAGGTAAAGACAACCAGCTTAGGATTTGCGCATCAGAGTCTGAGTATGTGATAATCCTGGAGCAAGCTCATGGAGGAGTAGGTGGAGGCCATTTCTCAGGTGATAAGACAGCAAAACTTGTCTTAGCCGCAGGAATATGGTGGCCAACATTACATATGGACGCTGAGGAATACGTTAAACGGTGTGATGACTGTCAGCGGACCAAAGTACCACTTAAAAGAGATGATATGCCGCTTAGACCAATGATGGGGGCAAGAGCTTTTGCAAAATGGGGGATTGATTATGTCGGACCCATTTCACCTCCTGCATATAAGACTCATGCACAATACATCATTGTGGCTACAGACTATCTAACAAAGTGGGTCGAAGCAAAGGCAACTCAAAAAGCAGATGCCAGGACCACGGCACAATTTCTATATGAATACGTCTTTGTACGATATGGATTGCCAATAGAAATTGTGAGTGATCGAGGCACACATTTTATAAATGAAGTGATAGAGATCCTTCTAGATGAATTCATGGTAATCCATAGGAAATCAGCCCCGTATCATCCACAAGCAAACGGACAAGCTGAAGCAACAAACAAAACCATATGCACGGTCCTCACGAAGATTGTATCTGAGTCGAGAACTGACTGGGACCAGAAGTTGCATTCAACATTATGGGCATATAGGGTAGCATATAAAACATCAATAGGAACGACCCCATATAACATGGTTTTTGGGCTAAATGCTATCTTACCAATAGAATTCTTGATTTCAACCTTAAGGGTGGCTAAGGATCTAGAGTGGACAGGGCACGAGCTTTCTGATAGAATAGATGACCTGGAAAAGCTAGATGAGCTTCGCCTAAAAGCAGTAGCTTCTATCTACGCTCAAAAAAGGCGACAAAAGGAATTTTTTGATAAGCATGTGCGGACTAAAGAGTTTAAGGTTGGGGACTATGTCCTAGTTTACACTCTGAAACAGCATGCTAAGAAGCTTAAAAAGCGAGGGATGGGACCTCTGGTGATTAAAGATCTATCACCAAGTGGAGCCGTCAAGCTTGCTACATTAGACGGAGAAGAAATGCCCAATTGGATTAGTGGATGCAGAGTGAAAAAGTATCTTTTGCCGCTAACCCAAGACATGCTTCTCAAAATACATCAAGAAAAGCTGCGTGTCCAGAAAAAGAAAATGATTGTGGAGGAAGCGCAAGCCGAGGCGAAGGAAAAAATGGAGAAAAGAAGACTACTACGCGTCAGAAACAGCGCAATGAAGGAGCAATACGAATAAACGCAGTCAGTATAACAGAAAATGGATAATGACAAAGAAGAACCCATCATTGAATGCAAAGTAGGAACCAACCAAATCAAAGCCAGAGCACTATTGGATTCAGGAGCTCAAGCTAACCTACTTTCACTCAGTTTGTATAGACAATTGACAAATGACACTAAACTACAAACTGCCAAGCAAGAGTTAAAGAGTTACTCTGAGAATTCAATCAAAACTGTCGGATGCACAGTTTTACATATACAGATTAACCAGTATGTGTATCCTCATATGTTTTACGTGGTTGAAGACCAAGCTACACAACATCCATTATTGCTAGGACAACCATGGCAGAAGCAATACAATGCAATGATTGACTGGAGTTCTAAATCAGTGCTTATCAAATACGAAGGTGAAAGTCAATCAGTTAAGTTCACCAAAGGAGCAGAGCCAACTCCAAAGGACGAATCCAAAGACAAAGGTAAACAACAACCAGAGAAAAAGAAGAAGCAATGGCAACCAAAAGTTTCTATACAACCGGATTACTCTTCGACGAGGAATTCTCAACAGTGGATAAGGAAGACAAGCAATAATATAACAGCTCAACCTTGGGAAAAAACGGAGTCAAAGTTGGTATGGAGACCAAAAAAGGTTGTGCCAGAGAAAACAAAGGTGGAAAACAGAGTCTTCAATACCAGACAACAGAGTGATTCCAGACAATCAAGGACAGTGAAACAGATCTGGATTCCAAAGAAATTCATGACGGCACAAAGCCATAGCAAGCAAATTTGGATCCCAAAGATTTGTAAACAGGAACTCCCTTCAGTACAATCAACGGAAACTCCTAGGTATTTCAAGGCGAGGAAATCAACACAAAGAACAAAGCAGGTTTGGGTCGCAAAGAGTTTGTGGCAAGCACAAGCGAAGCGGAAGCAGATTTGGATTGTGCAAAAGAACAACAAGGTAAAGATGAATCCATCTACTGATTCTACTACCGAAGTATCACCAACCCAAAACCCGACCACCAATCCTTCAATCAAACAAAGAGCAGCTTTATTGGAAAGACTGTTGTATCGTCGCTCTACAATTGCATTGGGAACTTATGACCAAAACAACTACAATGCTTTGCCCAAAGACACTTCATAGTCGTCCGGGAGGACTCAGACTAGGAGGGGGGGAGGTATACAAGTATACAGGAGTTACAAAGCAGCTACAAGCGCCAAAAACAAAGAAAAACAAAAATTATATTACAAGGGCAGTGTCTTACATGATTTTGCAATTTTTATGTTTGATTGCGGATATTGATAATATTTATGCCCTTATATACCTTGTTTTGCAACAAGAAGAGATCAAATGATGAATTTGGGTCTCTAGACGTGTAAATATCACTCAATAAGAGTGTTTTTGGAGCAAAAAAGTGGTAATCCAAGTCCAGAAATCACAAATAAGTGTATATTCATATACACAGGGTTACCAGCTATTTATCGTGTATGTTTGGAATTTTTTGACTTCAATTTGCTATTTTCCTTTATTTTTATGATTTTCTTAATAAAAGTAAAAGAAAAATAAAAATGCAGGTGAAATGAGATCGGAAAAAAGAAAAGAATAGACGGTGATGGTCCTAATGACAAGGGCAACCCATGGTAAAAATTGGGTACAATTCTGAAAAAGTTGCGGAAAGCCCGAAATGACAGAATTTTGGCAAAGTGGACAGATTTCTCAGAAACAGGTCAAATGGAGTCCAAATTGAGAAATTTCAAATCCTAAAGTGCATTTCACGACGAGATAGGAGCACATGTCAAATTTGGTAACAAGTGATCCAGGAAGTCCGAAGTTAAGTATTTTTCACTTCATTTTCAAGCTCATTTCCACTATTACCTTCTTGGAGAGAGCAAAGAGCACACAGGAGCATCCAACCTTCTACGGTCTTCTACGACTGCTACGAGAGCTCAGAGGACACCAGGCATGAGAGGTAGACTCGTTGCCATAAGCTTTTGATGCCTATCGTTAACTTTTGTCGCGAAAACTGACCAAAACCAAGAAACAAGAGCAGACGGGGAATGGGGAAGAATGCTAGGTAGGGGCACAAACGCCTAACCAAACCTTGCAAGAACTTATAGGTGGGTCACCCTAGTATAGAAGATGGGTTGCTAACACTCAAAGCTCGAGAAAGAACGACTGGAAAAACCCTAGGTCAACAGAGCCTGCAAGAGGCAAACAGGAAAAAGTTGTCGAAACGACACGAAACTTCACAGGAAGCTTAACAACATCGAGGGCAATGCAACCATGGAGTATCTCCAGGTTTGGACCACCAAAAGTAGGTCGGAACAACCGATTCGGCTGCGGACACACAAAGCGTCATTTTGACATAACGGCTAAAATTGACGACCAAATGACATGAAACTTCACAAGCAGCTTCAAATATACATGGATGACTTATGTTTGCAAGCAAAACCCAAAAGAAAGCTGATTCACTTACCGATGGTGAAAAAGACGCTTTCGGGCAACCAAATGGAGAAAGATGGAGAACGGGGAGCCAAAGTCAAGTTCAACCAAATAGGTGGCTTCACAATATATCCAATGAGCTGGAAATGCAACTCTCGAGAAGAAAAGTTGAAGAAATTCAATTCCAAGGCAAAAAGACGACTTCGGAGACTGAAATGCCTATAAGGGGGCTTTTTAGCTAAACTGATGACTTTTTAAGTTGAAAACTAGTTAGCAGGGCTTAGGGCACTAGCACAAAGCATTCTTTGCACAAAAAGACCAACATTTCAAGAAAAGACATCATACGCGTATGATGTCTCACAGCATGATTTTCACATCCATTTCAACATTTGAGTGCATAGCCTCATTCCACATGATAATCACATCCTATGAACCAAGTATCATGAGAATTGGAGTTAGAAAACCCAAGGAAAACCAAAAAAAACAAAAGCAAATAGCCATAAAATTGATTTTTGGTCCTAATTTTGTCAAAATAACTCCAAACTCATGAAACTTTGTAGGATTGTTGATTAACACATCTACAAGCTATCTGGAACCAAAAAGCACCATTTTGACACAAAAGACATCATACGCGTATGATGTCTATTTGCACTTACAGAGCCAAAACTGCTCATTTGACATCATACATCCATTATATATATCTAATACATGCTACATATGAAGTTTGGAACCATTTGGTCAAGTGGATCACCCCATTAGCCCAATTGAGGGAAAATCCTTCATCCAAAGCCTATTTTAGCCCAAATCCAACATACTCAAGTCCAAACCAAGATTTGAGTAGATATAGTCCTTCACTAGTACATGGGGAGTCCACAGAACCAATCCCATGAAAAATTGATGAAAAAGACATCATACGCGTATGATGTCTGCAGAGCCATTTTTAGCCCAAAATCTATCCAAACTTCATAAATCCACTGAATAAGCCTATCTAAAGCCAAATCCAAGCTTATAGAGAAATTTGGTCCAAAAATACACTAAAAGACATCATACGCGTATGATGTCTCACTATGTGATTTTGGCAACTCAGGGCTTCAACCACCAATTAGAAGTGATCTACATGCCATTTGAAGGTGAACCACCAAGTTTTATCCAATTTGGATCATAAAATCCAATTCCCTTTCAAAATTTTGCCAAGAGCCTGAATTGGACTAAACTGGCCAAAACTTGAACAAATGGGATCCAAACTCAAATCCAAGCATATGATACTCATGTATACACTATCAGCTACAAGCACAACCAATATGAAGTCATTTTGACACAAAAAACATCATACGCGTATAATGTCTCCAGCATGATTTTGAGCCCAGTTTGCATATTTTTTCACCTACCCTGCATCCTTAGGCCCTGAATAGCTCATGTTTCAATTTTCAAGTCATTTGAATAGTTAAAAGCTTCATTTCGGCTTTCAGTACTAAAAAGACGCTAACTTCTGAAATTGGAGTTACAGGATCCATGGATTCCGCCAAGTCATCAGCAACAAAGAGAAAAAGACCGACAATCAAAGATGCTCTTGCAGAAGCAGAACCCTTTGACATTCCAGCAGAAACCCTCAAGCCAACCAAAACTTGGGTGGAGAAAGCAGTACTGGAACAAGAGGGAATAAAGATCTACCAAGGGACTTTCAGAGATCCTCAAGGGCAAGCGGTGGATATACCGATGATCCCACAAGAATTGGTGGATTATAGCAGGTCAGAGAACATCAGCAGGTACCTGGAAAGGGCAGACTTGCACAGATTCTTCACCTCGAGACCATCAGGTGTAGATACAAGAAGAGTGTATGAGTTGGCAACCTCCATTCAGAAGGATGGGAAAGCCACATTGACAGCAATAGATGGAGAGAAAGTAGAGGTACAGATCACTCCACAGCTCATTTCAGATGCATTGAAGCTGCACAACAAAGGGAGCTCTGTCAGGGAAAGAAGGGAGGCTATAGAGGTTTATGGGTCCAAGAAACAAAATGCAACCTATGGAGATATGGCAGACCAAAGAGCGGCAACCCTTTGCCGACTGTACAACCAGTTTCTCCATATTTGCAGTAAAAGACCGCAAAAGTATACGACACCACCCCATGCCATTGCAACTACCATCACATGGGCATTGAAGAGCAATATGCCAAAAGAGGTGAATTACGCTCAACACATCCACGAGCAAGTAATTGCCATGCACAACGAGAAGCCAAAGTATATAGGAGGAGCTGAAGTTCTGACAAGAATAGCTTATGAAGCTATTGGAGCCAGAGATCAATGGCCAAAGGTTCCCTCCCAGAATGAGTGGCTTAGAGAAGCCGATGAGGAGGAAGAACAGCCTGAAGTATCCAAGAGGGTGTCTACAAGAGCACGCAGGAAACTAGAAATAGTTTCAGAACCTGAAAAGAACGTGGATGAGCCGCTTATGAAGAAAGCAAAGAAGAAGGTTGCTCCCAAGCAAACCAAAAGTCAGAAAGCGGCAAGAATGGAAAGACTGGTGGAGCAGTTTAGAGCGGAAAGAGCTCTAAAGGGGGACTTTGAAGAAAATTGGGTTCCAGACCCCACTAAAGTCGGAACTAGCTCAGTCAGGCCACATGTTGATCAATATGATCAATATATTAGAGCTTATGAGGAGTCAGAGGCTATACTGGAGCAGCAACCTGTCGAGCCATACACTGAAGAGGAAGTACAGCTTTTAAAAGCTGAGCTGAAAAAGGACGACAAGGGGAAGAAGAAAGTAGATGAGTCTACTGAACCTCAAGAGAAAGACGGGCAAGCAAACAAAGGGAAAGCCAAGATGACTGAGGACAATCAGCCCTCCTTTACTGATGTACCCAGCCCAAAGAAGACGGAAATCATTGTGGAAGAGACCACAGTAGAGATGGACACGGCTGGTATGGAAAATCCGGAGGCCGGGACCAAGGAAAAGGAGATAGATCCAATTCAGCAAAAGAAAAACGATTATGAGGATCTGGTAGCGATAGGGTACACTGAAGAAGAGGCCCTTGAGGCGGTTTATGGGATCACCCTACAAAAACGAGGTGATCGGAGAGGGACAGAGGAAAATACAAAGAGTACAAAAGAAAGTGATGAAAAATTGGACGAGCAGAACGTACTAGAAGAGCCGAAGCCAGTGGAGGTGGTGGCCAAAAAAGCTTTAGAGTTGACAGATGAAGATGAAAAAGACATGCACATGGTGCATGAACTGCTCAACAAGATCAAAGAAAGATCCAGGGCAAAGGAAGTGGAGATTGAGACAGCCAAACAAAGGGAAGCCGAGTTGCAGAGGAAATTAGAGGATGCTATGACTGAATCTGAAAGTCATAAAGCATCACTCTACGATGCGGAAAACGAGAGAGATGGCTTGATACTCCAGCTAGCCGAGGCTTCAAGAGAAGTAACAAGTGCACAGGAAGCAAGGGAGCGGATGGAAGACGACTTGGAGGCGGCTAAAGATGAGCTCATTGAGCTAAGGGAAAGAGTCGAGCTCCAAGAAAAAACAATCACTAGACTCAGGACTACCCCTAGAGCTAGCAGAGCAGAAACCGAACAAGAGGGAGCTCTTGTACCAGCTCTGGAAGACCAGGTCCGAAGCTTACAAAGAGAGCTAAGATTAGAGCAAGTGCAAAGGTTGCACATTGCGGAGGGATCATTGGCAGCAGAGGAGAGGCTCACTTTAGAAAATCAAACACTAAGAACAGAGAATGAGACCCTCCGCAAACAGCTCCAAGATCTACAGGAGCAACAAAGAAGAGAGACAAAGACACCACAAGAAGGATCAAGTGGAGCAGCCATAGAGCTACCAGAAACTGGAGAGGCAACCACAATTGAAGATCCAGCCCCAGTTCAAGAGGTGGCCTCAACTTCAGGAATCTCTGAAGAAGAAGAACAAAGGCTCCATGACCAAATAGAAAAGTCAACAGAGGAGAGTGCCAAGGCGGAAATGGAATGGGAGAGGAGACTCCTAATCTCCATTAGACTTTAGGGATTAGACACAAAAGTGCTCCATGAAGAGTGGATGCAACCCAGCCTGCCTTTCCCTTTGATGAAGTTTGAAGTGATAAAAACGAAAAAGAGAATAGAGGAGGAGCAGTATGTCGCTCTTTACGAAGGCGACATCACAAAAGAGGAACAATCAAAGAAGATTGTAGATTCGCAGCCTAGATGGAGGAAAGGTTGGCTGAACAAATGCCCAGCCTACCTCATCTACTTGGTAGAGGCACCAAAGGAGATTCGGGAGGATGCAACCTTCTGCGCGGTGCCAAGAGTCAGAAGCTGGAAAGAGCATGGCAAGATTGCAGAAAAGAAGCCAAATTGGCTTAATTACCCCAGGATGCCAGGACCAAAGGCAGGAGAGAGAATAGGTAAAGCCTACATGGTGAAAACCCTAATGGGCACCATCAAGCTCTTTACTGGCTCTCCTGACCTTTCGTGTCAGATGCTCAAGAAAATTTGCAGGACTCTCTTAGCTTGCATTGAAGTGTTTGCGCCAGATAAAGCCACGACCTCGAGTCTACTATCGACGGCCGACACAGTGACTGATATGATGTATGATCTTTCATTGCAGCCTTCTCCAAAAGTGTTGCACCTCCTATACCAGAGGATTATGTTTTTGCCTAGCTTCCACATGCAAACATTCGAAGAAGCTTTCTACACCGGCTTTTTCACCCACGAAAGCAAAATATTCGGCCCAACCTTGACCATCGGCAACCTGCGATACGAATCACATTTGCAGATTCTCAAGACGACAGGACTTTATTGACCAAGCATCAAGGTCATGTCAGGGACGACATGAACGCAGAGGGGGGGAGTGTTGAGCGAGCCAGCAGAGGATCACACCCACATTTTTGCTCACACTCATCATTTTTGTAACCATTGATTGTAATAAATGTCTTTCCGACATTAATTTTCATTTGAGCCATTCATTAAGTAACGGGACTCAATTGAGTTTCCAGCTTGTAATTCCAAAGTAATTTCACTTGCTGATGTAATTAGTTAGAGATGTTCTCACCTCCAGGGCTGAGGTAAAGAAGCCAAAGTTTTTGTAGCCTAAAGAGATTCAGATAATTAATCAAAGTGAGTTTTTGAGCGCTGTGACTATGTCTGAGAGAGAGTGAGAGAGAGAGAGAGTCTTATCCACTTGCTACACGAGCTACGGAGCCGCCATTGGAGAAGCGACACCGCCATTGTGTTAGCAACGGCGAAAGCTACGCACTGATACCAAGAATGCGTGCTATCGGCTTCTATGTGTGGTAAGTTCCTACGAGCTTCGGTGTGAGTTTTCTTCCAACTCGTGTGTCGGAATAGAGCGTGCAGCATATCTATAGAACCACAACGAGTAGAGCTACACATTAGTACCATCGGGGTCAAGTTTCGATCACCTGTATTTTTCGGCCTGTCTTCATACGCGTTTGCCGCACGGAGTGATTATAGGTTGATTTTGCAGTTCAAGTCTTTAGGGTGTTGTTCTTACCTAGTGCATAGACTTCCCCTTGAGTTTGAGATCGATTCAATGATTCTAGATCCTGTTTCGTATAGCATTCGTTCGTAGTACGGATTTCAGTCACTTGCGTATTTTAGAACTTAGATTTGATTTCCTTAGTAGTGATTGTCATTAGAAGGTCGAGTAGGTGATTTGACACCCACCTAGTTGTTTCCATGCGCCTGCGGGTCAAGCTCTGTCCTCGTCTGACAAATTCTGTTGTTGGTTGAGTTCTCGCTATTTAGCTTCCGCTAGCGACGTAAACGCCTTAACAACCCCTCACATGTGAATTTTACCTGTCTGCCCTTGAGATTTCCTTTTCTGACTCTGAGTTGTCAACATGTCTTTCTCAGCTTGCCATATGAGTCCATCCTGTCACCAAATTTGGTGTACTGCCTTCCTATGCTTCCCCAAGTCTATTTTGTTAAAAATTTGAAAAGTCTTTCCCCCAATTATTGGTGTAGCAAGTCTATCGCGATAGACTAAGTTATTTGACAAAAAAAGATCCCTCTTGCACTTTGATTTGATAATGGTGGTTAATATTCCTTGTTAGCACCCCTCATGAAGCCAAAGTCAAAATTTCACTTGTCTAATTGTAAATTCAAGTCTATCGCGATAGACTAGTACTTGGTCAGTTTTACCAGTTTTTTTTTCTGTTAGTTGACCACAATGGTGTTAATAGGCCCTCCTAGACACACACATCAAGTTTTAATCAATTTAGAAGAGTGTACTCCCTGTTTGCAGCACTTAGCTGGTCCTGGAGTCGAAGTAGACCACTTAGGTGATGGTCGCCGTTCTTTTTGGTCATTGTATGATTCCGTCTGTCTTTTATTTCCTTTTGACCTTCCATCCAAGCAGTCAGTTGTTTTTTTGGTGTTTACAACACCAAGAACGACCATTTGGACATCTTTCTGGCCTGTTGCCGGCATTTGCCCTAGTGGAAGAGCTTTTTTCCTGAGTGGACTTATCCATCTCGTAGTTGACCTCTTTTGGATGTACCTTGTTAAATTTGGTGTCATTTTGTCGCTTGGTCGGCCCGTTAGTGTTAGGAAATAAGACGTAGCTAAATAGATAATTGAGTAGATTACTTAATGGAGAGAGACAGATTTATATACACGAGATTATAAAGTAGAGAGAGAGAGAGAGAGAGAGAGAGAGAGAAGAGAGAGAGAGAGAGAGAGAGAGAGAGTACACACGATATACGTGGTTCACCCAATGTGGGCTACGTCCATGGGAAAGAAACCACTCAATGGCTTTAGTACTTCAAAACAAGAAGTAGTTTACAAAGGGATTATACCCTTAATGGAGCTCCCGCCTTGCTTCACTCTCACCACCTCACACTCACCTTGTTGCATCAACTTCACACTATGAAATGTGTGTAGAAATGGCCTCCTTTTATAGGCCAAAAGGGCTGCCCTCTCTTATGAGAGACAGCCATGTGTAGCCGCCCTTGTGCGAATAAGTCCAAATCGGACCCTCCAATCTGCCCATGTGTGGCCGCCCTTGAGAAGACAAGTCCGCTTTTGAATTCGGCCACCGGCCATTGAATTCGGCCACCGGCCATCGGCCATTGACTACCGGCCACCGGCCAACCGACCGGTTGTTTTCCGACCACTTTCCGGCCGCCGTCCGGCCATAATATTCCGGCGAAAAAGAATATTCCGGCCTTTAAAGTTGCCCCTGATTCTTGTCCGTGAAAATTTTGGTTTCCGGTGAGTGATTTTCCTTCACGTACGATGGCTTCTCCTCATAATGGGGGCCTTACAAATGTGCGCTTTTACCACAGAAAATTACAAGGGTAAATCAGGCTCCATACTTAACAGCCTCCCACTTGGAGACTGATCTCCAAACCAAACCTGTGACTGCTTTCCATTCTGGCTTCTTATCCTTGAATGCCGATTGAAGATGAGCAAAAGCTCAACTTCTCCTTGTTGACCACCTTTGTAAACATGTCTGCAGGATTTTCACTTGTATGCACCTTTCCTAGCTTTAGTTGTCCCTCTTCCAAAAGAGTGCGTATGAAGTGATATCTCACCTCAATGTGCTTTGTCCTTGAATGAGAGGCTGAGTTCTTCGCAAGATGGATAGCGCTTTGGCTATCACTGTACAAGACACAATTGTCTTGTTTGAATCGAAGCTCTTCTAAGAATCTGTGAAGCCACATAATTTCTTTGCTTGCCTCCGTCATTGCTACATACTCTGCTTCCGTGGTAGAAAGTGAAACCACTTTCTGCAGCTTTGAAGCCCAGCTTACTGTTGTGCCTCCAACCGTGAACACATAGCCAGTAGTGCTCCTTTGAGTATCTTTGTCACCTGCCATATCTGCATCAGCATACCCTTCTATAAAAATATCAGTTCCTCCAAAATACAAATCATTTGTTGTTGTCCCTTTTAGATACCTAGGTATCCACTTCACAGCTTGCCAATGCTCTTTACCTGGGTTGTCCATGAACCTACTCACAACTCCCACTGCATGTGCAATGTCTGGCCTTGTCCAGACCATAGCATACATTAGAGAACCTACCGCTGCAGCATATGGAACTTTAGACATATAGTCTATCTCCTCTTGTGTCTTTGGACACATATCCTTCGTTAGTTTATAATGACCAGCCAAAGGTGTAGAAATTGGTTTTGCATTTTGCATTGCAAACCTTTCTAGTACCTTCTTGATGTAATCTTCTTGAGATAGCTTTATTGTCTTCTTCGTCCTGTCCCTTGATATTTTCATACCAAGTATCCTCTTTGCAACACCTAAATCTTTCATTGAAAAAGATTTGGACAGCTGCTCTTTTAGGTCTTTGATGTCCTGCATGTTAGCACTTGCAATCAACATGTCATCAACATACAACATTAGGATGATGAATTTCCCATCTCCCAAATTCTCCATGTAGACGCAGTGATCCGAGTTGCATCTTGTGAATCCATGATCCAACATCCATCGATCAAACTTCAAGTACCATTGTCTTGATGCTTGCTTTAAACCATACAAGCTCTTCTTTAATCTGCAAACCATTTTCTCCTTACCTTTTACTTCATACCCCTTTGGTTGAAGCATGTAGATTTCCTCCTCTAAGTCACCGTGAGGGAATGCCGTATTTACATCCATTTTCTCGAGATTTAGATCATGAGCAGCCACAAGGCTTAAGACAAGCCTAATTGAGTTCATTTTTACAACAGGAGAAAATATTTCATTGAAGTCAATACCTTTCTTTTGAGAAAAACCTTTTACCACAAGCCTAGACTTGTACCTTTTCTTCCCACCTTCTTCTTCCTTTAGCTTGTACACCCATTTGTTTTGAAGTGCCCGCTTACCTTTAGGCAACTCAACCAACTCCCATGTTTGGTTGCGATGTAGTGAGTCCATCTCCACTTGCATGCTCTTCCTCCATTCTTCTTTGGATTCATGTTGCATAGCTTCTTCATATGATTTCGGCTCTCCAAAATCTGAGATCAAGAGATGGTTGAAGGAAGGAACAAACCTTTCTGGAGGTCTACTTGCTCTTGTAGATCTTCGGGGAATAGGTTGAGGCTCCTCATTTGGTTGACGTTGTTGCACATTGTCACCGTTTGCAGTCCTTGAGTCTTCACCGTCCTCAAGCTCCATGTACTCATCACCTGTTTCTTTTGTTTGTTTTCTTTCCAAGTAATCTTTGTACATATTTTGTTCATTAAAAATTACATCCCTACTCCTTAAGATTTTACCATCTTCAG
Source organism: Adiantum capillus-veneris (assembly GCF_014529385.1). NCBI lineage: Eukaryota > Viridiplantae > Streptophyta > Polypodiopsida > Polypodiales > Pteridaceae > Adiantum > Adiantum capillus-veneris. The sequence goes on along the minus strand of NC_140956.1, from coordinate 96,897,985 downwards.
GATTCCATAGGCGATACCCAAAGTCTCCTTCTCCATAGCCAATGAAGAATAACTTTTTGGACTTTGCATCTAACTTTGATCTTAGGCTTCTATCTATGTGCATGAAAGCCTCACACCCAAACACTTTGAGAAATGCATAATTCACCGGTTTACCTATCCATGCCTCTTCTAGAACTCCCCCATCCAATGCCGTTGAGGGTTACCGATTGATTAAGTACACAGACGTACTTACAGCTTCCGCCCAAAGCTCAAGCGGTAGGCTTGCATGTAGCCGCATGCTTCGTGCTCGTTCCATGATTGTCCTGTTCATCCTTTCCGAAATTCCATTTTGTTGAGGTGTCCTTGGGGTTGTCCTTTGCCTCCGAATGCCATTGCTAGCAACACAAAAGCTTTGCAAAGCTTGCTGCTATAGTCGCCTCCATTTCGATCTGGCATTTAACCTTGTACACTTTTCATTTCCACAAAGGGGTCCACCTTTGAAATATGGAAAATACATCGGATTTATTCTTCATACATAAACCCATGGTTTTCTATCGCATCCGTCTAAGAATGTTACATAGTATACAATGAGCCACCAGTGATGTGTACTTGCAGACCCCAAACATCAAATGAACCACTCAAGTTTTTTTTTGGCTTTCAGTTCCTGATGTTTTATGAATTGTAACCTCTTTTGTTTACCATAAACACAATCTTCACAGAACTCAAGTCCACTTCTTTCATACCGTAGAAGCTTCTTTGTTTGAAGATTTGCATTCCTTTGGCACTCATATGCCCAAGTCGGTAGTGCCACCTGCAGTGTCAACTTCTGTAGTTGTTGCACAAGCTGAAGGTTGCGGCTAAACTACACAAGTAAAGTGACCGACTTTTTCCCACACTTGGCAACCACCAAAGATCCCTTGAGATCTTCCACCGTTTGTTTTCGAATGCAATTTGTGACCTTCATCGTCCAATTGTCCGTAGAATCAAATTTGCGAAGAGAAGGAACATGCTAACATCTTTAAGCTTCCATTCATTTCCTTAGCAGTTTTGACAGAAACTGTACCTTTGCCGACAATCTCACAAGCTTCATCATCTCCCAAGTATACATACCCAAAATTACCATTTGGTGTAGAGTTGCAAATGTTGCTTTGTGTGTGTTGCATGGAATGAAGCCCCGGAATCATACTATATCCAGGAATTAGACACATTGTCTAATGAGAGAATTAGAGCATCTTGCTCTACTTTACCTGCCACATTGGCCTCCGATGTTGGCTTGTTGTCTTGAGACTCTGTCTCCTTCTTCTTCTTGGACCAGCAATCCTTCTTGACGTGGCCCTTCTTGCCACAGTTCCAACATTCAAGAACTGACTTTGTGCGTGACTTGCTCCGCCTTGAGCGATCACGACCCTTTTTGTTTTTGAACCTCTCCTTAAGCCTTCCTCTTGTTTCCACTGATAGTGCAGCACTTGATGATTCTCCTGTGCTTCTCCTTCGCATTTCCTTGCTTATGAGAACACCCACAACATCATCAAACTTAAGAGTATTTGTGCTAGAGATAGAATTACTTACAGCCATCACAAGGCTGTCCCAACTATCCGGTAGAGATGATAGTATAAGGAGAGCTCGCACTTCGTCATCGAAATTGATTTTCACTGATCGAAGTTGACTTATGTTTGTGTTAAAGTCATCTAGGTGTTCTGCAACTGAACCATTCTCGGCCATCTTTAAATTGAACAAGCGCTTCATAAGAAATACCTTATTGGATGCCGATGGTTTCTCGTAGAAGTCGTCAAGTGACTTCATCAAGTCCTCCGTGGTCTTCATCTCCGAAACATTGAAGGCCACCGTTGACGCCAAGCTTAACCGGATTGTTCCCAGTGCCTTTCGATCAAGGACAATCCATGCTTCATCTGCCATTGTTGCGGGCTTCTTCGCAAGACCGCCTAGTGGCAAATAGAGGTCCTTCTGGTAGAGATAGTCTTCAATGTGCATCTTCCAATGTTGGTAGTTTTTTCCATTGAAATTCTCAATCTTGAGCTTCCCTTCCTCCGCCATAACTCCCACTCAATTCAAGGAATCCTTTCCTTGAGATAATTTAGCTACGAGCAAACCTTGCTCTGATACCAGTTGTTAGGAAATAAGACGTAGCTAATTAGATAATTGAGTAGATTACTTAATGGAGAGAGACAGATTTATATACACGAGATTATAGAGTAGAGAGAGAGAGAGAGAGTACACACGATATACGTGGTTCACCCAATGTGGGCTACGTCCACGGGAAAGAAACCACTCAATGGCTTTAGTACTTCAAAACAAGAAGTAGTTTACAAAGGGATTATACCCTTAATGGAGCTCCCGCCTTGCTTCACTCTCACCACCTCACACTCACCTTGTTGCATCAACTTCACACTATGAAATGTGTGTAGAAATGGCCTCCTTTATAGGCCAAAAGGGCTGCCCTCTCTTATGAGAGACAACCATGTGTAGCCGCCCTTGTGCGAATAAGTCCAAATCGGACCCTCCAATCCGTCCATGTGTGGCCGCCCTTGAGAAGACAAGTCCGCTTTTGAATTCGGCCACCGGCCATTGAATTCGGCCACCGGCCACTGGCCATTGACTTCCGACCACCGGCCACCAGCCATTGACTTCCGACCACCGGCCATCGGCCATTGACTACCGGCCACCGGCCACCGGCCAACCGACCGGTTGTTTTCCGACCACTTTTCGGCCGCCGTCTGGCCATAATATTCCGGCGAAAAAAAAAGTCACGGGGGCCTCCGCCCCCGAGGCCTTTAAAGTTGCCCCTGATTCTTGTACGTGAAAATTTTGGTTTCCGGTGAGTGATTTTCCTTCACGCACGATGGCTTCTCCTCATAATGGGGGCCTTACAAATGTGCGCTTTTACCACAGAAAATTACAAGGGTAAATCAGGCTCCATACTTAACAGTTAGAGTATCATGACGCTTTGTGCGGTTTTCGTCAGATAGGGACTTTAGGCTCCGTTTTGACGAAATTTTTCATGGTCTAACCCTTTAGTCATTTTGTCGAGGTTATTGGCTTGCTGTCTATGAATTTTGGCTCATTTCCGATCACCTTGGTTTAGTTGCCCTTTTGCAGGTCCTGTGAAATTAGGGTTTTCTGAGCGGCTTCCTTCACGCTTTCCGAGGTCATAGGCTCGATCCCTAAGCTATAGGCATTGTGCCTTTCAATTCTGCTTCCATTTGGTGGCCCCTAGGTCTCCCTAACAACCGGTCTACCGTATTTGTGCATAGGTTGTGATTGTGATGCTGGCGAGGTTTTGCGACTAATTGAAGTAAACAACACTTAGAATCAGTGTTGACGAGCATACCTCTCATATCTGATGTCAATCTGGTGACCGTGCGCGATGGATGAGCTTCTGGAAGTCTCAACTGCTGTAGGGAGCTCTCTCTCTCTCACTATGGAAAATGACTCAAATGAGGGATTTCTAGCCTAGCCTCTCTATATGTAATCGAGACTCCGACACCAAATTTTCCCATCTTTTACCTGTGGCCATAACTTTTTGCGAGATGCGGTTTAGGCTCGCAAATTTCCTGATTTGGACTTCGGTTGCTCCAGTTTTACCATTTTTGTAGATTTCTCCTGTTGGAGGTCCCTTCATGACAGTGGTCATTTTTCAGTGGTCATTTTTCCGTGTCACCTTTGCATTCCCTATTTTTTTTGTGTCTTCTCTACCTTGCTCCGATCAGGCGTCTCTTCTTCTGTGTTTCCATTTGGATTACGGATTTTTTTCTATAATTTTTGCTAGAAAATGGCTAAAATAAAGCAAATAAATCCCAAAATAACCCAAAAATAGCAATTCTAACCTAGAAAAATACCAATGAAAGGTAAAACACTTTGTAGCTCCCTTTTCTCTCGTCTATGTACATTCTCGCTCATTATCGTCAACCTTGGCCTATTCTTTTGCTGTTTTTAGACAGTTTTTGGCCAGATTTGACTCTCTTTATAGTCTATACACATCCCTAGGGGCTCATGAATGATGATTTGGTCCCCAATTCTGATTAATTACGAGGGCATATTCTTTTTCCAAAATCACACAATAAATGCAAAAATGGTTGAAAAATTGCTCACAAACATTGCCCTCTAATATATGACATGAGTCCGCATTTGGAATGCCTCCCCCCCTCCTAGTTGGAGTCCTCTAGTTGGAGTCCTCTCGGACGACAGGGTATCGTCAAGGGTATGTGCTGTGCATGGGTTTGAACTCGTGCTAATGCAGGCCTTGTAATATAGCCCTATATGCATGTACGGTCAATGCATGTAGAAAGAATTTATGCAGTGCAAGAGGAAGGTATAAGCGATACGCTTATTGGCATTTGTCGTTGAGGCTTCCTGTGGTAGCTTGAGTTGGCTGGCAAATTTTCTTTGCAAGGAGTAGTTGTAAATCTGCCGCTCTTTGTTTGATTGTTTTCCACTGGTTTTGAATTGGCGTATGTGGTTTCTTTGAAGTCGATATTGTCGTATCTGGTGGAACATTCTTTCTTTCTGGTTCGATGACTTGGGTCTTATAGATCCTTGTAGTTTTTGTTGTTGATTCTGTTTGTTTCCTCGTGCTGTTTGCATGATGTGGCTTGACCTTGACAGTTGTAGATAACTGCTCGATTGTCATCTTTGGCCTCCCTTCTTGTGTTGTTGGCCCATTTTGAATTGGCAATTTTGGCCGCCATACCAATATAGTCTGTTGCGTATTCGACAGGTTGACTATGGTTCTTTGAAGTTTTGCTGGATTTCGGTGTTTTGTCTGTTCTTCTGACTCCTTTTTTATAGGAATTAGGCTGTCGTGCCTTATCCAAACTTTGTATTTCCTCTTTTGATGTAATTGTGCCTCGGTCAGCTCTGTACGCCGTACCCAAACTTGTTTGGTTCCCTGCATGGTTGTTGATTTTTGATAAGACGTTGCTGGACTTGTAAACTTTGTTTGTTGTTGGGCAGATCTTTGCATTTGTATTGACTTTTGTTTCCTCCTTGACATGAATTGGTTATATGATAAGAAGGGTTCTGAAAATTTTTCATTTTTGAATAGTGCTTCATTAGTATCCAAATCAATGAATACCCTGTTAGCTTTCATCCATGACACTACTAAGATACACGACGTTGCTGATCTACTTGGTGGCAGTACATGGAATTTTGTAGTATACGGGTGTGCCTGCACTGTGATTGGTATTACAATAGACCACAACGTGGTCACCTCATCTCCCGATGCTACTTTCAACCGGTGTGTCTCTGGGATCGTCTTTATTGGTCCAAGTTTCTGAAAGAGCTCAAAGCTGATGACACTCATTTTTGCTCCAATGTCAAGCAATGCATAGATTTCAACTTGTTTTGTGCCTGCATAAGCGTTTATGTAAGGACTACACCAAGTATCTTCCAAGTCGTCAATGATGCTATCGTCCTGAGCCCTAAGGTCTGTCATGGTCTTTTCTAATTCGTCACTTTGTATATCCACTTCGATTGGTTGGGATGTTGAAAGAGAATATTCGTTAGTCATCATTGGGGTGACTATGTTTATTGTCCTGAGAAATTGCTTTCGTTTAGCAATCCATTCCTTTGCTTCTTGTTGTGCTTGGTCCTGAGTTCTTTGTTGTTCCTGTCTATAAGTTTTTCCATAATGCAGTTGAAACAACATTTCCGGTGTTAAAGGTAGATGATATTTTTTTAAACGACACCCACTAATCCAGTTCGACATTTCTTTTCCATCTAGTGTCGACAGTTTTACTGCTCCGCTGGACGATATTTCTTGGATCAAATAAGGCCCCAGTCTCCTTTTCTTTAGCTTTTTGGCATGTTGTTTAAGGGTGTATATGAAGACATAGTCGCCCGTTTTAAAGTCCTTGTTCTTGACATGTTTGTCAAAAAACTCTTTCTGTTGTCTTTTTTTTGCATATATGGCCACTATAGCATTGAGTCGTAACTCATCTAATTTTTCAAGGTCCTCTAACCGTTCTGAAAGTTCATGCCCCGTCCATTCCAATCGTGTGGCTACCCTTAGTGTGGGGATCAAAAAGTCAATAGGCAATATTGCATTTAACCCATATACCATATTAAATGGTGTAGCATTGAGTGTTGTTTTATATGCAACTCGATAAGCCCACAATGCCGAATAGAGCATCTGATCCCAATCTGTTCTTGTTTCACTAACCAGTTTCGTAAGAACTGTGCACAATATTTTGTTGGTCGCTTCCGCTTGGCCATTGGCTTGTGGATGATAGGGTGCAGATTTGCGATGAATTACCATAAACTCATTTAAGAGATGTTGGATAACTTCATTTACAAAGTGTGTCCCTCTATCACTCACCAGCTCGATTGGAAGGCCATAACGTGTAAACACATATTCATACAAGAATTGTGCCGTGGTTCTAGCGTCTGCTTTCGTTGTGGCTTTTGCTTCCACCCATTTGGTCATGTAATCCGTGGCCACTATGATATATTGTGCTTGTGAACGATATGCTGGTGGAGTGATAGGACCAAACAAAGTCCAATCCCCATTTAGCGAATGCTCGAGCACTCATCATTGGTCTTAAAGGCATTTCGTCTCTTTTAACGGGTACTTTAGTGCATTGACATTCATCACACCTTTCCACGAATTTTGCTGCATCTTGAATCATGGTCGGCCACCATATACCTGCAACCATAATGATTTTTACGGTTCTCTCTGCTGAAAAATGACCTCCTGCTATGCCTGCATGAGCTTGTTCCAATAATGGAAAGTAGTCATTTTCATGAGGAACTAACCTCAGCTGGTCATCATTTCCTCTTTTATACAATTGGTCACTAATGAGGGTATACCTATTCGCTTCGATTTGTAAAGCCTTTTGTCTAGCTTAAGACCAATCTCTTGGTAGCTCCTTATTAGTCAAATATTCCACAATAGCATGACTCCATGCGGGTGCTACTGTCACTTGGTATAATGTGGCATAATCCACAGTGGTATTGGATGTGCAAAAGTCGCATTTCTTGATGTAATTAGCTACATCGCCTGCCATTCCTGGCTAATACACTCCAAATCTTCTTAATTGTTCATATTTGATTTCCTCTATGGAATCCCCCTGTTTGTGTATGGGCTTCCTCTAGATACGCTTTGTACTCCTCTGGGCCTATACACAACCTTAGAATCCCATGGTTTCCATGATGGTACATTCTTCCCGCAAGCATTGTGTAATTTTGTGCTTGTCTAATGTCTTCCACTGTGTGTTTGTCGTCAAGATTCATTCCATATGTCAATAACGGAATAATTTGCTCTGACCATTTCGGTACCATCTCTATATTAAACAGGTATGCGTCTGGGAGATCATCATCTACCCCGGTAGCTTTTTCCCCATGTAGTAATCGAGAAAGGTGGTCTGCTCTTTGATGAGTTTTTCCTTTCTTAACTACTACCGTAAAATCAAACTCCAGCAACACAATGAACCATCTTACAATTCGTCCCGTGTTACAAGGTTTGTTTACTAAGTACAAGAGTGCCTGATGATCCACAAAGAATGTGAATTTGTTCGCGAGTAAGTAAATTTGAAATTTCTTTATCGCATATATCATACCAAATCCTTCATTTCAGTGGTAGTAATTCTTTTTCTGCTAGCAAAGGTTGTTAAAATCCGATTTAAAATCTGGTTGTGTTTGGATAAAATACCTATTGCAAATGAAAGAGCATCTATGTACATGGAAGATCTTTGGCCAATGTGTTTGTTTTGAAGATGTTGGTGCATTTTAGAAGTGGTGATCTTTTAGTTATTTTGAGAATTCTGGAGTTTGATTCAATTTAAGTGTTGTGATTGATAGACTATACAGGGAATTTGGTTTATGGTATTTATGTATGATTGATAAATGTCGGTAGTGTCCAATATCCAAAATGTTGTACCTCTACAGTAATTTGGTCTTGGCAATTCTATGATCACCTTTACCTTGTCTTCATTAGTGGTAATTCCATTAGCCGACACTATGTGGCCTAAGATTTTACCTTGTCGTACAATGAATACACATTTTTATGGGTTGAGGCAAATCCTATATGTTTTGCATTTCTCGAATACCTTTCTAAGATGATCTATATGGTCTTCTCTTAATAGAGAATAGACACACAAGTCGTCCATGTAAATATCCAAGAATTTTTGCAAGTATTCTTTAAAAGCGTGTGTCATTAATCTCTGAAATGTGGCTGGAGCATTGGTCAAGCCAAATGGCATTACCCTAAACGCATATATGCCCCATTCTGTTGCAAATGCTATTTTGTATTGATCTTCTAGTTTGACCCCCAATTGGTTATAACCAGAGAATCCGTCCATAAAGCTATAGGCTTGCTTGCCTGCTACTCGTTCCAGGACGTGTTCAGTGATAGGAAGAGGGTAGTTGTCCCTTATTGTTGCTGCGTTTACCTTCTTGAGATTCACACACACTCGTAATTTCCCATTTTTCTTTGGTACCACCACTATCAGGGACACCCAATCCGTGTGATCTATCTCATAAATAAATTCAGCCTCCATAAGTTTGTCTATCTCCTCTTTTATCCTTTTGGCGAATGTCTCATTGTACGTGTATGGACGTTGTTTTCTTGGCTTTGCATCAGACTTCAGAGGGATTGAATGTTCACAAATGTTAGGATCCACTCCCTTCAAATCTTTGTACGACCATGCAAATATATCTCGAAATTCCTTAAGTGTTTTGATTAGTAAGTCCTCTTCTCCTCGACCTAGATCTGTGGCAATGTAAGCAGGTTGAGGATTTTCACCTGGCTCTGCTAAATCTATTTTCTTGGCATTCTCTGGCCCATCGTAGGACTCGTTTGATTTAGGCTCCCTCATTGGTTGTTGAACCACCAATCTTCTTTCCTGAATGGTGTACTTACAATAGTGAGGAGGTACATCTATCTTTTTACTCCCATCACTAGCGTTCGTTCCATCGCTACTTTCCATTTCAGTTGTCCATACATTTTTAATTTTTTGTTTCAACTCATTGTATCTCGTTTTCCGTTCAATTTTCGTCATAATTGGACTACCACAGACATTCAGTTTTTCTGTTGCAACTCTTTTTTTTGCTTTGCTGGTTTTCCTAGGTTTCAACAGTCTGGACTTAAATCCTGAGTCTTCAACAACCTTAAGAAATCTTCCTAACACTTTATCCTTAGCACAATCAACAGCATGAATGTTCATAAGGAAATGTGTCTTACCCTTAAACTCCGACATGGGTCTCAGCTTGGTTGGTGGACTGATATAGTGTCGTTTACTCTTGTATCTTTTTTGGCGTCTCTCACTTTGGTTTGGGAAATTGTAGAAGACATCATTGTCTTGATCTTGATTGTCGTCTCCCTCCGTATTTTCTGACTTCTCGTCATCCGCGTTATCCTTGTTTTCACTTTGATCAGAAGAATCATAAAATTCTTCTCCCTCCTGCTTGATTTCTTTAGTGGGGATGTCCACATAGCCCACTATCTTAATCTCAAGTTTCGTTTCTGTTTTATTTATCCTTATATTCTCAGTATCTCCATCGTTCTTGTCCTCCTCCAAAATTTTGCTCAACATGTAGTATGGTATGATATCGTAGCCATTCTCATCACAAAATTTGGTGGGAGTGACTTCATTGACGCATACATCCAATGTAGCCAAAATTTGAGACCATTCCAGGGGTTCAAGCTTTTCTTCAGGAAAAGGTTCTCGAATATATGCATCGTCTTCCAAGACCCTCTCTAGTGTCCTTTCATTGTGGTCAAATTCACTACATTGAGATGCCCCGCACATCCATATCTCCTTTTTCTTACAAAGCCACGCTGGGACTTCTGATCCACTAATGGTGGCTGAGTCAAATTCTTCCATAGGGGTTCTCATGACATCATGGTAGCTATGATTTTTCATGTTTATGCGTGTAGTAGTTTCAGCATGTCTTAGATACAAATAATCATACCCCCAGTCCTGCACCATTTTGAGTTGCCTCATGAACGGCCTACCAAGGATAATTTCATAGTTGTTCTTCTTGCCAAAATCTACTATGGCAAAGGTATGTTTGTACTCTATGCCATACGAAGATACCACAATTGCCTCAAGCAATCCTATAGGCCTTTCTATGTGCCCATCTGCCAGTTGCAATTTCATTCTAGTTGTTCGTATTGCTGGTTTTCCCCATTTTTCCCATAGCATTTTGGTCGCAATGGCAATGCCAGCTCCACTATCAAGTATTGCCTTAGTCTCTATGCACTTATACTCAACTAGTAGGGTTGTGTTGCCGTCTTCACCTTCACAATACTCTCCTACCTTGTTGAGTGGCACTGGTCTAGTGTTGACTTTCTTTGGTTCGGTGTCATTAAGCTCGGTTTCGAAGAACTTAAGAGGTCTCCTTATGCCAAATTTTTCAAGACATTTGCCCACTTCTTTCCACATGCTTGACCTAATTTTTAACAATTCTGCCAATGTGATTGTGCACTTGACCGGAGTGGTCAATAAGTCTGTCAAGATTTTAGTGTCCAATTGATTTGACCCGCCTATTCCCTAAGAAGGTACTCTTCGAATTTCTGACCTTGCCTCATAATTCCCCATATATGATGGCAAAGTTCTGAGTGATTCTGGTCTGCTATCTTTGGATGCAACTGAACCATTATCCCCTTGAAATGATTTAACGTCTAAATCCCATGGAGGCTTATTCAAGTTCAACTCCGAGAAAGGCGCCGACTCGACTGTTTTTGTCTCATATTTTTCTTGAGCTTTTCGCACCGTTTCCCATAGCTCTTCAGGCCAATTTTATTCCACAATAGGGGAATATGGTGGAAAATCTTTCAGTGATTCATCAGTGCTATTAGGCACGTCTTTTGCATCCTCAACATCCGGCAAGGATTTAATGTTTTCTATCTTGTCGGGTATCCTTTGTTCGGTTTTGTGAGGTGTTTCATTATTTGGTGGTTTGATTACTCTATCTCCCGCTTCCATAGGTGGAGGCTCCAGTAAAGCTTGTGCAAGTTCAATCAGCTGTTTGCACATCTCTAGTCTCTGTTTTTCTATCTCTGGATATGGATATGTCATCCACCTTTGCTCTAGAGTCTGTCTGTTCTTCAATCTTGCTTCATATGCTTGCAAGATTGCATCTAAGGGTTCATTGATCTTATCTACCAATACTGACCCTCCTGAGCTTGCACTTCTTGGTCCCTCCATCGATTTTAGAGAGTCGGACTCTCTTTGCTGTTTAAGTTTCTCTCGAGCTATCGTTAGCTCAGCTTCTACATATTTTTGTTTTCGCTCACGTCTAGCTTTCATTTTCGCTCTTTGTTCTTTCCAAGGATTATCACGGCTGATGCTAGACTTGTCAGTTTTGATTTATTCTTGATTTTCATCGTTACTCTTGGGCTGATTGTCATTTTTCCTTGCTTGGGCTCTCGTCAAGACCTTAACAGGAATTGGAGTTTCATTTTCTGACCCTCCACTGGAAGGCAGCGCTCCCAGCATATTCAAGGTAGTTTTTGCTCCTTTGCTCGGGTTTTTAGGGCAATGAGGGATCAAGTGAGTAATTCCACAATCCGTGAAATATGCGTTGACCCTAATGATTTCGTCATGAGGGCAGTCCCTCAGCCAATGGTCTCCACCACACTTGTAGCATGGTCCTTTTGGTTGTTGAGGTGCTCATGGAGCTCCTCTTTGTTGGTGTGCAATTCTTTGCCCGCTCATGTCTCCGTTGGCTATGAACAATAGTGTTCTTTCATCCAGGCTATATCATCCTTCTCCCGCTGCCTGCGCAGCAGTTGGTGGTCTTGTATTTCCTATCATGCTCCATGGTTCTGGTGTAGAGGGTTCTTTCGGTGGATAATAGACAGAGTTCGCCGCATATCCATTGGGCTCGTTGTAGTATGCATGCATAGGTACCAAAGCCTTCTCATCCGACTCAGTTACTGTGGGTGTGTATCTTATCCCGATCGGTCGTAATCCTAGTAGGGGTGGTTGTTGGCCCAACACTTGTTGTGGTCTTTCTACACCTACAGGTCCTGGTAGGTTACCTGTTTGATATCTAGGCATCGGTGGGACTTGACGGGATGTCGCCTGAGCTTGCGGAGCATATGGTCGTTCTCTCACATATCCCTTGTTATAATAACACTCCTCCGTCCCATGGTTTGTCCATTTTTGTTCAATCGCACACCATTTTGGTTGTTTAGCTTGTGGTTTGGAATACAAGTTAATCTTTTTAAGAACTTCCTCTACAAGCTTCTCTTGGCTTACCGCTACTTCTCCTTTCAGTGTTGTCTTAGCAGACTTGCTTCCGCTTTGTTGCGAGGAAGAATCATCGTCAAGATCCTTGAACTCACCCTCTTTGTAGACCGCACAATTGTCCACAAGGTATAGAGCTTCCTTGGTTAAATCATTCAACGTCGTGCTCCTTTTCATATGTAAGTCCTTTTGAAGATCTACATTCCTTAGTCCTTGGATAAATATAAGCATAATTATGGACTGAGTTGGCAGTTCTTCTACGGGGCAGAACTTAACATATCTTTTTAATTGGAGGGCTGCCTTTTGCACAAACTCTCCATCTTTCTGTTTGAATTTATGGATTTGTGAGACTGTATTATGAGCTATTCCCCTTTGTGAGAATTCCTCGATAAACTCGTCAAACACTTCCTCCATCGACTCAAAGTCTCTTCGCTCCACCGAGTCAAACCATGTAGCAACATCATCCTCTAATGTTAAACCGAATCTTTCAAATTGGGTAGGAAAGTCTAACACCTCTTCAGCTCTAATTACACGCACAAAGGCTTCTACATGATCTCTCGGATCCTTGCTTCCGGTATATTTCTTGTTTACCCATTTTTGCACTTGAGAAGGTCTAATTCTACGATGGTCTACAAATCTTATCATGGGATCTCCCCGTCCTAGTCGATATACCTCCTCTGGTCTTCTGTAGTGACCAGGTTCCTCTCCCAATGGTGCTCCTAATCCATAATTTCTAGCAGTTCTCGTGAGAGATGGTTCATCTCTCCGAACTCATTCTCGGGGTGTTCTTCCCAGCTCAGTTGACCCCTGAGTCTTTGGATTACTCTCTCCTTGATACTGTGCATAGAGTGGTGGTTCTTGTAAATCCCTTAACCCTCGTGCGGTTTGATGACCCTCTCTGGTTCGGTCTTGTTCTAATGTAGCACTCTGTCGAAGCCATGCCTACAATGATGGCTGAGTAGCTGGTTCATCCTGGTAGTTGGACGTTGGTTGTCGGGTAGAATGTGAGGTAGCGTCATACTCTTCTGAAAAGGGATTTGTCGACTTGCTAGGGGTGTAGGTGGCTCTTGTTACTTCGTCGGGGACATAGGTCGATGCTCCCGGAACTGTTGCCTTTTCAACCTCTTCTGAGAGAATACGTTTGTATTCTCGCCCGTATCTGTCAACAAAAACAATATCCTTCCCCATAGCAGTTTCATAAGAAAATAAGTAAAGAACCTTGTCTTTGCTTAATTTGTTTGGGTATGGTTCCTTGCATTGACAGTAAGAGACTATTCCCTCGCTTTCATGCTTGTAAATCCCTACATTCTCATTATAGGTTAGGACCCTGGTTGTTTTCTTATCATACATAAAAAGTGCTCCAGGTCGATCAATGTTAGGAGGCAGTTCTTGGGTTTATGAAACCATTTTCCCTTTTGCCACGTTATCCCCATATCTGTTGTAATCCTCAGGGTTACTCACTATCGGATAGTGGTTCCCCTTTTCGTCTCGGAATCTGTTACCATCATCATAGACTCGAATTATCTCTAGTCTCTGAGCCGGTCTTTCTTCAATACAAATACACTTGCGTCCCCGATAGTCAGAATAAACTAAGGCTCCCCTCGAGTTAGTTCCTTCCAAGAAGATTATAGTGAACTTGGTTTCGTTTAAGGGATGTAGGGAGGTGCTCCCCCCTGGCATTGGTCCTTCACCGTGGAAACCTCCTGGCTGTTGACTCCCCATCATGAAGGACTTTTCCGACGAAGTGTCAGTATCACTACCCTCTTCAATGATTGGTGCTAATGGGTCTAGTCTCGTATGAGTTACACTCTCTTCGGTGGACGTGGTGCTTACTTGACTTTTGACACTTTAGCTCCCGACTTAACAAAGGCTCCTGACCTTAAATACATAAGAATGAAAGTTGGGTTGCAAACTTAAAGCTTACCTGGACTCCTTCTTCCTATGTGGCTTTGTGATGATCTCCTTCTGGGATCTACACAAGGATGGTTAGTCTGTTCACAAGGGTTTTCCTTGAATTACCAAAAAATCTTTCAAGTATATACAACAACCCCTTAGTCAGTCTTCTGGTGGTCCAATTTCAAATATGAAATGATGGCTGGGATCTATATAGAGAGTATGTCCTAGCAGTATAGTCACAAATTGCAAAAAGTGTCTGACTCACTACTTTCTTAGTCAATTGCGATAGACTGACAATTTGCTCAGCACAAGTCAATTCAAAATTGTGACTTTACCCTTGAGTTCCAGTTACCCTCTATAGCCTATCCCTCAAGTTTTATGAAGTTTGGACACTTGGGTTGGGTTTTGGTCCCGTTTTAGTATTTCAGTCAAAGCTTGATTCTCTAGCTGACCCTCAGATTGACCTTCAGTGATCTAAATGCCTTGAATTTTGGTGTGTCTGCTATATAGGCCCTGATAAAGCTCTCCCTAGGGGAAATTTGAAAGAAAAGTTCCCCAACAGCAGTTTCCTTGGTCTATCGCGATAGACTTGGCACTTTCTCCAATTTTAGCATTTTTCTCAAGTTTTCTCCACAGTTGGTTCAGCCTCCCCTTGTGTAGTGCATTGACCAATTTTGGCACTGTTTGGACATTTGGTCAAAGACTTCTTGCCCTTGTCTCTGAATTCAGACTCTAAACACCAATTTTGAAGTTTTGTGGTCAAGATGGTGTTCAAATTCACTCAATTTTTGAGAGTACCCTTGTATTGATGTGTTAAACCTGTGGTATAAAGGTTTTTTCCTTGTTGCTAGTCAATCACCACCTTCATCAGACTATCGCGATAGACCAGGCAGAGAGCAATGGGGATTTAATTTTTTGTATGTTTTTGCATAGTCTTGTTCCCTGTGCCCATATAAGTCTATCCCCCAAGTTTTATGAAGTTTGGATTTATCTTGACCTTAAACTCAAGCACTTCACAAATTTCACTTTTCTCTGACAATTCACAACTCCATTGCTCTTGAAGTGATGCAAATTTGATGACACTTCATCTTAAACATGTGAACATCAGTCGTACCTCATGACACAGTCAATTTACCCTAGGCTAATTGTTATATCTCTTCTTGGCCTCTTTAGGTTTACTTAGTGTTTCCTTATGACAATCACCTGTTTCTTTTTTGTTGGTTTTGGTCACAATTTTTTATGTTTTCTCGAGTGTTGGATCATAAATTTCAATGTCGACTCTTTTCACCCCCTTCAAGGATATATGGGGTGGGTTTTGCTTTCAAGGCAAGAAAACAGCCTTATTGTTTCTTCTTTTTGTTTGTTTTTTGCGTTTTTACAATGTTTTTCTACTCTATTTCTTCACAAGTATAACAAGCATTCAAAACCAAAAACCATAACTCCACATTATCCTACTTAACTAAATCTAACTAGTCGCAGACCCTCGGCAAGACACACGCTTCCTGGCTATCCACTAGACCTCAGGATACTCTATCCTAGATCTTGTTCTAAATGTTTAAGCTCTCTCTATTCAAAACTAAAGTAAGCTAACCATCACATGAGTGACGTAGATCTCCCTACTTAAGGTTTTGTGTCCCCGACAGCGGCGCCAATGTTTTAGGGCAAAACTACTCCCCTGTTCATACTCACGAGCACGACACAGACAACATACTTATCATCCGATGACACGACTAACCCGTAGGTGCACATAGGCAATCTCGTTAGCTTGTCAGGCTGAGACCAATCTACACATACGCACTTTTATGATGCATCAATCATTAACCCTGGTAGAATGCAGCCCACTCTATCCCTAAACACTCACAACACCGTTTACACTTCCAATGAACTCGGAATCGCATCAAACTTACTAGGCACCATCCTCTCACTAGGATATACTTACCTATAAGTCTAATCTCACTAGATTTGAACCCTAGCTATCTCGAATACAGTCGCGATAGACTAACAGGTCATAATCCAAAAGTGGGTGAAACTTAAGTTTATGAGTATCTATGTGTATCTAATCTCTTTCTCATTCCATAAAGCACTTGATTATCGAAAACAGACACTGTTTGTGCTACTTACAAGCAAAACAAGCTCGAGGAAGGATCGATCGCGATCAGCTCGAAAAGGTGAATGCGTGGCATGGGCGCGTAGCTCTCAGAGAGACTACCGCGATGGTGTGGTCACATTGTGAATCCGGTGAGGGAGAAGCGCGTAGCGAAGAGGATAAGACACACTCTCTCTCTCTCTCTCTCTCTCTCTCTCTCTCTCTCTCTCTCTCTCTCTCTCTCTCTCTCTCTCTCTCTCTCTCTCTCTCTCTCAGACTCGTACGACACAGAATTAATGTTCAAAATGTTCTTCAAAAATGGTTCTAAGGTGACTTTTATACTTTAGTCACCTTAGCTCAAAAATGTACATGGGGTTCTCTTACTCCTTATTACAAAGTGGGAACAAATCTGAGTCCTGACTAACTGATTAATCTTTACATAACCCAGACGAATGGATCAAAATGATAAGAAGTCTTTGACATAAAATGGGAATTTGATATGCTTTACAAGATGGGCTCATTACAACAGTTGGACCAATGGGGCTCCAACAGGGTTGTCCTTTGTTGTTCCTTATGGGTAAAACATCGTGAGGAGAGAGGTGTTCCTATTGTTCCATTCAATCAGGAGAACCCGCAAGCAGGTCCTCCACAACCACCTCAAAATCAACCACAGGCACAAGCAAATGTGATCATTATCGACATTCTGATTTATCAGGGTACCCCTAATGAAACAGCAACAGTACTTCCGACTGAAGAGTATGACAATGTGGAGAATGATTGTCAATATCCAGATAATATGGAAGATGAAATTGATGTGCTAGTTGTGACAAGATCCAAGGCTAAAGGTCCTATTGATTGGGAACAACAAAAAGGGGTTAGAGATCAGGTGCAAAAGCAGGTTCAGAAGGAGCAACAAGGTCAACACTTGGAGGATCATGCAGAATCTTCTGGTGCACTAGTACAACAGAAAAATCAGGTTGAAATACCTGAACCAGATTGGTTTGAGGTACTAATTAACTCTCCTTTACACTTGTCTTTAGATCAAATGCTTTCTATAGTACCAGCATTTAAACAGAGATTGCTACATAAGTTATTGGGAAAGCACTATGAAAGTTCGATGCAACAGAAAGAGGAGCCTGGGGTGAATAGCATTCATCCTTCTGATGTGGATTTCATGGTTCCAGTTATCAAGGCGACTTTACAGGAGAGGATATTTGAGGAGGTATTGCTGGATGGAGGATCTGGTGTCAATATCTTACCTGAGTCAGTTTATCTCACAATGGGCTTAGGGAGATTGGAACCAACACCTTTCCAAGTTAAAATGGCTGATCAAAGGAGGGTTCAGCCAATAGGCATTTTAAGGAACTATGCTATTCAGATTGCAGGGATGCAATTTCAAGTTAATTTTGTTGTTCTCAGAATGAAGGAAGGTGATGCTTCCTATGAGATGTTGTTGGGAAGACCTTGGTTTGGGTTAGCCAAGGTGAAACAGGATTGGGGTGAGAATCAGGTGGTGCTTACCAAAGGGAAACAGATAATCACCATACCTATGTTGGGAAGAAAGCACATTCCTGGAAAAGAAATACCCTTGTTTGCTCAATCAATCAGTCTTGCTGAGGAAGTAGAGGATGATGGGGAGGAAGCCTTTTTGCAGGCTAATCCGACTGTCATACCCGTTTTTGAAGTTGATATCGAGGGAATTTTGCAGAAAGATCAGGAAACAGAGGAGCTTTTTGATGAATCTGTCATGGGATAGGAAATTCAAGGTTCTGACATTCTAAAGTTGATGGATCAGAGTGTATCAACTAGTGTCAAAGAGGAAGTTCAGCAAGAGGAGAGGGATGCCAGAGATATGGTGGAAAAGATTTACAACAAAAGATTTGGAGGATCTAAAAGGGTTCAGCAGGATGAACTGAAAGAATTGAATTTAGGGACTTAGGAAGAACCAAGGATGGTCAAGGTTAGCATTTATGTGGATGGGGAATTCCTACAAGAGTTATGGCAGTTATTGTTGGAATATAAAGATGTTTTTGCATGGGATTATGCAGATGTAAAAGGTATTGATCCATTACTACATCAGCATCACATTAATCTGAGAGAAGATGCCATTCCGATTGTTCAGGAGAGATATAGGATGAATCCCAACTTTGCATAGCAGGTTAAGCTGGAAATTGATAAATTACTGGCAGTTGGGTTCATCAAGGCTATTCATGAAGTTACTTGGTTATCTCCAATCATTGTGGTACCAAAGAAGAATGGGAAGATTAGGGTTTGTGTGGATTATAGGAAGTTAAATTCTGCAACTATTACAGATCCTTTCCCAATGCCCTTTTGTGATGCTATCTTAGATGCAGTAGCAGGGAAAGAGATGTATAGTTTCCTTGATGGTTTCTCAGGGTATAATCAGATTAAGGTTGCAGAGGAGGACCAACATAAAACAGCCATTATTACAAACTGGGGAGCCTTTGCATCTACTGTCATGAACTTTGGCCTTAAGAATGGACCACCGTCCTTTAATTTTACAGCTTATAAGACATTTGAACCTTATTTGCAAGATTTCATGAGAGTGTTTGTAGATGACTTTTCAGTTTTTGGTCAAAGGGATTTACACCTTGAGCATATGAAATTATGTTTTGAAAGGTGTAGGATGTTCAGATTGTCCCTTAATCCCTACAAAAGTGTAATGGCTGTCAGGAGTGGTGTGCTATTGGGTCATGTGGTCTCTCAGGAAGGGATGTCAATAGATGTGAAGAAGATTGAGGTAATACAATCAGCACAAGCACCTGGCAATATCAAGGAATTGAGCAGGTTTGTGGGACAAGTTAAGTGGCATAGTAGGTACATCAGATATCTGGCTAATGTATGTATGCCTCTTACCCATTTAACCAAGAAGCATGTAGAGTTTGTTTGGTTTGAACCACAGGAAAAATCATTTCAGATTCTCAAGAAAATGCTCTCAGTTGCTCCCATATTACAACCTCCAAATTGGGTATTGCCATTTCATGTGTTTGTTGATGCCTCCGATATAGCCATTGGACTTGTTTTAATGCAGGAGAAGACCCAAGGGTGTTTTAGACCTGTACTATGCTAGTAGGGTGCTTACATTTGCTGAGAAGAACTATGCAGTGACTGAGAGGGAGGCATTAGGGATGGTTTATGCTTTAAACAAATTCAGACATTACCTCTTGTGCAATAGGGTCATATTCCATGTGGATCATCCAGCATTGCTTTATCTTATTAAAAAGACTTTACTTACAGGTATATTGGCAAGGTGGATGCTATTGTTGCAGGAGTTTGACTTCCTTATTGTTCATACACCTGACAAGGAACATGCAATAGCTGATTACCTAAGTCGGATTGAGATAGGGGAACAACCGACAGGGATTCCGGATCAGTTGCCAAAATCAGATTTATTTGAAGTTCAGAGTTGCATTTTTGATTCATGGTATGACCAAATGCTGGTGTTCCTGACTGATGGTGTTATGCCGACAGGGTTTACAACAGACCAAAGGAGGAAATTTGCCCTAACAAGCAGACCCTTTTTAGTGATTGCTGGAGCATTATACAGAAAAGGGATTGACCAGGTCATTAGAAGGTGTGTACCAGATTTTGAACAATCAGTTGTGTTGCAAGAATCCCATTATGGAGCAGCAGGAGGACATTTCTCAGGGGACATTACAGGAAAAAAGATACTCCAAGCTGGTTTGTGGTGGCCAACTATGTTGTAGGATGCTCATTCCTATGCAAAAATCTGTGTGGTGTGTCAACAGTTTGGTCAACCTGATTCTAGAGACAGAATGACAGATCATCCTATACTGCCACATCAGAGCCATTTCAAAAATGGGGTATGGATTTTGTAGGACCAGTCAAGCCTACAACAAGTAAGGGATGCAAGTACATTCTAGTAGCTACTGACTACTGAACCAAGTGGGTGGAAGCTGTGTCATTGAAAGATAACAAAGCTCAGAGTGTGGCAAAGTTCTTGTATCACAACATCATGACCAGGTTTGGATGTCCAGTAGAGTTGGTCAGTGATAGAGGTACACATTTTTTGAATGAAGTGATTTCTGAGTTAACAAAAACCCACATGATAATGCACAAGAAATCTACCGCTTACCATCCCCAAGCTAATGGACAGGCTGAGAGTACTAATAAGACTCTTATAAAGATTCTGAAAAAGATTGTATAGGAGAATAAGAGGGATTGGGATGCAAAGCTGGATTCTGCTCTCTGGTCATTCAGAACAGCTTTCAAGGTGACAACAGGTATGACCTGATTCCGATTGGTGTATGGCTTGGAAGCTGTATTACCAATGGAGTTTGTGGTACCTAGTCTGAGGATTACTACTGAGAAGATGACTCCAAAGCTGTCAGTTCAGCATAGAAGCAAGTATTTAATGCAGCTGAAAGAAGACAGGTTGATCAGCTCCTATATAACAGAAGTCATTCAGAGAAGAAGGAAAGCCTGGGTCAGCATGAATGTCAAGTTTAAGGTTTTCCAGGTAGGTGACTGGGTAATGCTTTACAACTCCAGGTTAGGTTCACATCCTGGGAAGCTCAATTTAAGGTTCAAGGGGCCATATCAGATTATGACAGACCTAGGTCAAGGAACTTTTATTGTAGCAGATGTTTTTGGCACAAGGGTAGAGAAACCTGTTAATGGATTCAGGTTAAAAACATTTCAGGGCAAGCCACCCCATTTGTATTGGCTCAAACCTACTATACCAGAGGTTGCATTTTGTGAAATGGTGGAGTTCTCTTCAAGTACTATGGACCAGGTCACTGTTGATCTATCATCAGAGTGCATAGGCTTTGCATTCAGGTCAGGGATCGGATTGTACTACATCAGATTTTGTTGGCTCGGAGTCTACTGGGTTGGAGTTCACCTGATCCGATTACTTAAACAAAGTTTAAATTTCAAAATTTGCGTTGAAAAGGGTGCAAATTCCCTTCCACTTAACTCCATCATACGAATTAGGGACGACATCATTACCTCACACACTTTTAGAGGCCTTCCCGCTTGTGCGATTCACGTAAGTAGCACGCGCATGCATACTCCACAACTTGCTAAGCTTTCTACTACTTCTACTTCCGCTATGCCTAAGCCTAAACTTGTTTCTCATGTGACCATCGCCAGAAGATGAGCAAGGGGAGGTTGGTAAGCTGTGCCCTCGTAGAAAAGGAGTAGTGCTCAGAGTTGATGTATCTGACCCAGAAGACGAGGTCGAAGTGCTGCCTGAGGAAGAATCAACACCAATGTCATCAAGCAAGATGCTGCAAAGTTTAATGGAGCCTTTCACTGATTTCAGGGTGGAAATTGACTGTCAGGCAGAACGAAATGAGAAGTGGTTGAAGGCAACAGGTTTATATGATTTGCTACTCTACCCTGGGGCCAGTGGAAAGGGAACATTTATGCAAAAACTCAAATGGAGTTGTTACGAAAATACAAAGGTGCCATTTCTGAGAAGGTACATCTTAGTCCTGGTGTGGTAGCTCAGGTATTTCAGCTTCCCTTTACCTCTGTTACTGTAGTACCAAAATGTTCAGATGAAGATCTGAAAAAAGAATTTGGACCAAGAGAAGGAGGTAGGCAGTACTTTGTGTTGAAGAATGTCGAGTATTGGAGGAGAGAACAACTGAAATGGTTTTTGGAAAGAGTTTGTTTTCTAGCTAAATATGACTACATGTCTAAGGAAAACTGGGCACCACTGTATTTTGCTGAAAATGTGGGGAAGGTCAGTTGGGCACATTGGGTGTATGATAGGATTCATGCAGAAATCTTTACCTTGGATAAAAGAAAGACCCAGTTGAGTAGCAGGTTAGCAACATTTCTGTCTGCTTTGTTTGCTTTTGCCTAGAAAGTTGATGTAGAGGAGGTCACAATTTCTATCATTACTCCTATCAATGAGGTTAGTCCTCGGCCGGAACAGGGGAGAATATTTGACAAAGCAGAGATTAGTAAAAGCATGGATGAAAAGTTGAGGACCATACAGGATTTTATTGAAGCAGGATACACTGAGGATGAGGCCAAGATGGGGTTGGCTAGTCATGAGCATAAACTACTTATGGGGAATTTGCTCAAGAGTTTGGATGTTGAGAAACAAACTCCTAGTAGGGTTATAGGCAAAACTTTTAACATGCCCAAAAAGAGGAAGCTAGATAGTGCTTTGCATGAGGTGGCCAAATCATTAGATTTCTCTCTAGCTGGTCCTAGCACTTCTGCTAAATCTGATTTGCTTATTACTGATGTACCAATAGCTCTGAAGATGTTGCAGGAATTACAGGGATTTGTAAGGTATCAGCAGCACAATATTGAGGAATAGTTACAAAATATAGCTGAATCTGGTCTATCTAAAGTAATGTTGCACCAGCAGTCGGAGTTGGTGGAATCTTTGAAGCGGGAATTGGTAGAGCTGAAGGAGAAGCATCAACAAGAGATGCAGGTTCAGCTACAACTACATCAAAGTAATACATCACACCATGGTTGCTTCACGTATCAATTTCCATTAAGGGGCTAGATGTAATGTCAAGTCCATGAAAAACAAAGACAAAAATGATGCAAAGAGAAAAACCAATGTTCAAAATTCTTCCCAAGGCACTTCCAACAAAAAAAACAACAACAATCAGTCCCAAGGAGAAGGGAGTTTACAAAGGTAAAAAAAAACTCTCTCCTAAAGAGCTTGAAGCTTTTTGCAAGGACCATAAGTGTTTCAAGTGTGAGGAGCAAGGACATGGCTATTGTTCTTGCCCGAAGAAGAATACTCGCAATGAGAATCCTAGGGCTTCTACCATCGAAGCTCCAAAAGAGGATGCTCATTGCAAAGGATCATCACTTTCCTATGCTTGGGGAAAGGTAAGAGAGCATGATGCCTTCATCTTGTTTGACCCTAGCTCTACTCACAACTTCATATCAACGGAGTTGGCCACCAAGTTGGGCATTTAAGCTTTTGAGATGGGAGATATGGTAATGGCTGATGCATATTTCAAGGGACAACAAGCCTCCGTTACTCCCTTGATTGGGAAGTTGAGGCTTCATGTCCAAATCTATGTCGACAAAGAAGACTTCTTCATCTCTCCTCTCCAACATGAGGATGCTATCCTAGGGGCGCCATGGTTTGATTGCATGGCTTCCAACATGAAGTTCCCTGAAAGGAGAGAATATACTTCACCTATAGGGGAAAGAACATGTATATAGATACTAGTGAGCGTGGTCGTACTATTCCACTTGTAAATCCTCTTGCTTTTGATAAGTCAATGAAGAGCTCAGTTTTTGCGTACATGATTTTTGTCAAAGAGTCTCTAAAAGATCCTAATGTTTCATCAAATGTAAATAGTAGGAACCAAGAAGAGTTAGACTTGTCTAATTTTCTAAAAGGATCCAAGATGTTTTCATCGATGATATCCCTATGGACTTACCACCAAAACAAGGGGATGATGACCATCGCATTGAACTCCTTCCAGGAATCTCACCACCTAACAAGCCTCCTTATCGAGTCTCACAAGATCAACAAGAGGAGATCGTGAGGCAAGGATAGGAATTGGTAGACAAAGGGATGGTGAGGCCTAGTTCCTCTGCCTTTTGTTCTCCAGTCCTTTTAGTGCAAAAGAAAGATGGTACATATCGTATGTGTGTGGACTATCAAGCACTAAACCATATCACTATCAAAAACAGATTTCCCGTGCCTCGGGTAGAAGATCTATTTGATAAGCTACAAGGATCTACCTACTTTAGTAGGATTGACCTTAAGAGTGGCTCTATCATCAAATAAGGATAGTGAATGAAGATATATAAAGACCGCGTTTCGCATAATGTTTGGTCTTTATGAATATCTAGTCATGCATTTTGGCTTGACTAATGCACCAGCTACGTTCAATCGTCTCATGGAGAAAATTTTTAGACCTTATCGTAAATTCACTGGAGTGTTCTTTGATGATATCATCATCTACTCCAAGTCTTTGGAGGAACATAAGCAACATCTCCAGGTGATTTTTCAAGCATTGAGGGAGAATAAGCTTTTTCTCAACCAAAAGAAAAGTGAATTTTTCCTTCAAGAGATTCAATACTTAGGTCATATTATCTCTCAAGATGGTATCTGTATGGATCCATCAAAGTTAGAGGTAATAAAAGCACGGCCTAACCAAAGGAATCTACATGAGCTAAGAAGCTTTAGCAGTATGTGTGCATACTATAGATGCTTCATAGCAAAATTCTCTCAAGTAGCAGGACCACTATATGACTTAACTAAGAAGAATGTTAAGTATGCGTGGACTGCTAAGGAGAAAAATTCTTTTGATAAGCTCAAAGATAAGCTTACTTCCCAACCAGTCCTCATACTTCCCGATCTCTCAAAGCCATTTGAGGTCCAATGTGATGCTTGTGGTGATTGCCTTGGAGCAGTTTTGCTTCAAGAAGGGCATGCCATAACATATGAAAGCTTACGGCTCAATGCTGATGAAAGAGTCTTAGGCATTTATGAGAAAGAGATTTTAGCTGTTCTACATGCCCTACACACATGGAAGCACTACTTATTGGGGATTCCATTCATTCTACAAACCGATCACCAAAGTCTCAAGTATTTCATGACACAAACCAAGCTTTCCGACAAACAAATGAGGTGGGAAAATTTTCTTTTGCAATTTAATTTTCATATTGCTCACATTGCTGGTAAGCACAATCAAGTGGCCGATGCACTTTCTTGACAACCAAAAGTTAATGCGGTGTCTATAGCTACTCACAATGATCTATATTCTATGATAGATGAGTATGCTATTGACCCTGACTTTAGAGAAATAATGTCAGCCCTTGCTTTGGGGAAGAAAGAGGAACCATTCACCTTGCAAGATGGTTATCTTCTCCACGACAATAGGCTATGTGTTACACATTTCCTTTGTGAGAAAGTTATGCATGATTCCCATGCTCCTCCATATGAGGGGCATAGAGGTATTCAACCTACTCTCCGAGGAGTATAGACATACTTCTATTGTCCTACCATGAAAGTGGGCATACAAGAGAATGTTTCAAAATGTGTAGTATGCCAAAAGACCAAGTATGATAGAGGGAAGCAACCTGGATTACTCCAGCCATTGCCTATCCCAAATTCACCATGGGAGAGTATATCCATGGATTTCATCTTTGGATTACCCAAGTCTATCCATGGGAATACGGGTTAATGGAAAATAGTTGACAGGTTTAGCAAGCTGACACATTTTATTCCTGTCAAAAATATATTAAGGCACATCAAATGGCAACTCTCTTCATGCATCAGATTTTCAAGCACCGTGGATTACCCACATCCATCATGTCAGATAGAGATCCTAGAATGGCCAGTAATTTTTGGAAAGGTCTCTTTGAAAATCTAGGAACAAGATTGAATTTCTCTTCGACCTATCACCCACAAATGGATGGCCAAAATGAGATAGCCAATCTTACGATACTCGATCTACTCAAGATTTATGTTGACGAAGTAGATCAACACTCACAATGGGAAAGGTACTTACCTCTTGTAGAGTATGCCTACAATAATAATGTACTTACGTCTATGGAGAAACCACCTTTTGAGATCATTGAGGGAAGACCTAAAGGTCCCTTGCTACTCAAAGTACATGGGGAGATCTTTGCCGCCGAGTAGCAAAAAGATACTATGGTCCTTTCAAAATCTTGAAGCCCATAAATGAGACGGCTTATCAACTCAAGTTACCTAGCCATTGGCTCATACACAATGCCTTTCATGTAAGCCTACTTAAGACCTACAAAGGAGAGCCACCAAGTGAACCAATTATTGAAGACCCTCCCGAAGTTGAAGACCAAGAAGAGGTGCTACAACCCCAAGCTATCCTTCGGCATGAAGAGAAGGTACTATGACATGGTAAGATTATCCGATGGTATCTTATTAAGTTCAAAATTATCCTTTTGAAGATGCTAGATAGATGCAAGGAAGACAG
This sequence comes from Adiantum capillus-veneris, assembly GCF_014529385.1. Taxonomy (NCBI): domain Eukaryota; kingdom Viridiplantae; phylum Streptophyta; class Polypodiopsida; order Polypodiales; family Pteridaceae; genus Adiantum; species Adiantum capillus-veneris. The sequence continues at coordinate 96,871,874 of NC_140956.1, read as the reverse complement.
CTTAAGGATAGTATGAACCTTGTCAATGCTTACAATGCTACATTAGAGTGAGAAAATGTACAATTTTTTTTTAAATGACTCATGTTTTTGTCTTCTAAGACTAGTCCTCTTTTTAATTGTGCACAAATTTAACTAGTATGCATTCTTAGAATCATGTTTGTGATGATGACGTCTCTCAAACACCAAGGAGAATTTTTCACTCTAGTTTGGGAGAATGAAATGGACTAAACAGCAAACATGCTTGCGGCAGCTATGTCTCCCAAGCACCAACTGGATTAGTCATCCATCTTGGAAAGATGTCGTAGGGTAAAAAGGGACCCTCTACCCACTAAGTAAAAATGACTAATGACTAAGGCTTTATCTCTTCTACCTCATAGTCGAGGATGACTATGGTTTCAAGAGACGTAATGTCATAAAATCTAATATCTAATATCTAGCCAACCCAAATGATTTTCTCATATCAAATTGATCACTTAATGTGGGAGAATAAACGGGAACAAGGGTTAAGATATAGAAATGTGCTTATAGATCTATCTCAACATGGGGCCAATGGTCAAGGGCCCCGAATGAGAGATGGTCTATCAGAGAGCAAGTCTAGCCAATGGAGCATAAGACCTTAGAGTTAGCTTCATTGAAGACCTCCAATAATGTGTGTAAAAGTCGTTTGACCTTAGGTAAGCTAGGGTTGAGCTTGAGGTGGGAACCCAACCCAACTCGAGGTGCTTGTCATGCTTGATGACTAATGAGCTTGAGGTGCTTGAGATGCTTGAGGTTCTTGACATGCTTCAGATGATAGGCTTGTCCTTGAGGTGAGAACCCAGCCCAAGCTTAAAGTGCTTAAGGCCAAGCTTGTGGTGGGAACTAGGCCTATGCATGAGGGTCTTGAGGTGTCAAAAAGTCAAATATTCAATCCCTACAAGGAGGGGGTGAGCCCAACATGAGGTAGGATGAGAGGGAACACCCACACACTCACACAAGGCATGCATGGTACAAAGAAAGCAAAAGGGACACTTGTCAAGTTCCTCCTCATGTTGCCCTCATGGTGTGTCTGAAGCCTATTGGTTGGCCACCTAAGGGGTCCAATGATAATTTAGGATGTTTAATTAATTGAATTTTCATTTATCAAGTCCTCTCTCTCAAAGGGGAAAGGGGGATACTTGTCCCAAGGCTACCCTTGCTGCTTGTGATTGGCTCGGCCTGGAGGGGTCCAATGAGATTCAAGCATGAGCTACAAGGGGGGGTCAACCCAAGCAAGCTATGGGGTTGCTTAGGGGGAATACTCACCCACACACACTCACAAACACTCTCATTGTGTGCTATGCAAAGTGCAAGACCTCCCTCTCCTTCTCCAAGCAAGTAGAGGTTGAGAGCCTACATCAACACTCTTGGCTATGGAGTGCAAATCCAACCAAGAGCCATGCTTCAATGCTTACTCTTTCCATATCCTTCTTCTTCACTACTATGCTATTATGTATGCTAGCAAGAAGAGTTATGATAAGTGAGGAACTAATTCTTTCTCCTATGAAATGTTTCTTCTTCCTCTTCCCTACCCTCATTCCCTGGTAGCTCTCTCCACCTTCGAAGGTGTTTGAGGCCTTGGGACTGAGGCTTGGGATAGTTAAAGCTTTCTTCAAGTTTATGTTATTCTAGTGATGCATGAAGTTTTCCATATTCATTGCATCAACTAGGTCACAAGGAACACAAAGATTGTATTGTAACAAGTCTCTCTTAATTGGGAGAAATCATAATACAAATGCCTATTGCAGGGGGGACCGCTACTCTCAAGTTAAATAGGCCAATTCCATTACATTGGTTCTAATGAATCTCATGTGCAGTTTGTTGATCAGAGCATGCCTCTCCTCTATGTATTCTCCCACTCCACTATTGAAGGCATTGCAGGGTTTGTTGTATTTTTCATGTCTCTGAGTGGAGTAGAAAACTCTGTTGGTGGATGATTTGTCATAATAAAAGGCTCACTCAACTCTCAAGGTAGTCCTTGTTGACAAGCCCACTTTGTCTTGGTGCAACTTATCCCTTTTTGCCCCTAATCAGGTCTCTCAGAAGTCAGGAATTTGTGACTCTTTTGGTAGGAAACCTATAAAATCAGCTCTAAAACTTGACTTAATTTGGAGTTGTCTATCAAAAGTTAGAGCACTTTTAGTGAACTGCACTTGAAACATCACTTTAAACAGTCTCAGGACCAGAACAAACAAACTTTGGCTTGTATCTTGGTCTCCAAAAGGTATTTTTAGCTCAAACTTGAGATTTGGGATGTACTCAAGTATGCCTACAAGATCACCAACTCAAATACCCCCACTATGTTAAGGTACATGGATCGTGATCCATGTTCATTTTTCAAAAAAAAAAATTCCAAATTTTGATTGTGTGAAGACAAGGTCATGTGCAGGCTCTGTACCAATTTTCATCAAATTTTGAGGTTGAGGTACATGGATCGCGATCCATGTTCAACCACATCCGGTCTTGATCTCTTGGCAGCTTGTTGCACTCTATGTCCACAAGCTAAATCTCAAATCTTTTTGGATTTGAACTTGTTTTGACACATCAAATATCTAGTACAAGGTATGCACTGTGGTTTTCAGTATGTCGCCTGTTTTGCTCCCTTTTGGCCTAAATTGCTCAATTTTTTTTCACAACTAGGCTTGGAAGTATGTTTCCTTGTGTATGCACTACTGATCTGGAAAGTTTTAGGTCAAGCTGTCACTATGGGTACATGGATCGTGATCCATGTTTGGAGGCCAAACTAACTTTTCTTGGTACCATCACAATTAGCATGATTAGTAGGTCCTATGGTATCATTTTTAAAAAAAATGGACCTCTCGACTGAAAGTTAGGTCAATTATGGCACTTTGTCAGACTACTTGGTAGTTCATGGATTTTTGTTTTAATCCAAATTCAGTTTTAAAAAGAACACTAGACTCCTTGTGATTTCCTCTAGATATGGTGCAAGTCTCTCTGTTTTCTCTCTTGTTAAATCTCCTCTGCTCTTCTCTCTCTCCATGGCTTGTAGCCGGTATCACTCTCCATACCCCGACTCCCAACATTAGTATCAGAGCTTGGTGCTAGAAAGGCAAGGCAAACCCAGGTAGTGCCTCTACATCCAGTAGTTGCATATCAAAATGCAATCACAAGGAGGTTTGCAGAAGTATAAAATCAGTAGTGACAAGCATGCGCCTGCGAGCATCTCAAGATGCTATCGGTTTGGTACACAGTCACAATCCACTACACAGTCATAGCGTCTCAAAATGCAGTAGCAAGCCTAGCTAGTGGTGACAGTTTGGCATTGCAGCTCAACACAAGGTGAGGATATAAGGCAACACTGTAGATACAACCTCTCAAAATTTTGTGGAGGAGCTAGTTTTTGGCAAGGTGTGGTTACCTCCTAGGCAGGTGGTTTTGACTACAAGTGGTGCACGTTTTTTGCTGACCTTTCAAAATACACACAAAGCGTGTAACTTGAGTTGGGGTTTCATACGTGCTAGGCGATCTTGTCAAGCTTGTTAGCAAGCCTTTCGATACGCTACTAGATGTGCAGTGTAAATAGGCCAAGGTGGTGAAGACGACACAATTTTGGATAGATTTTTCAAAACGCTGCAATTGTGGGCACTTTTTTCTAGTACCCAAAGTTGGTGCTTCACAAGATCTTCAAGGATCTCAAAAGCTACGAGATCATTGGTAAGAAATTTTTTGAGATAAAAAGAATTCTCAATTTGATATATTGAGAATGGAACCTATCCTAATTGCAAGGACACTCGTCGAAGCTAACACTTTCATTCAAAGTACTGTCGACACAAGAGATCATCCTTGTATAATGCGAGCATCCAATTGCATGAAAGATAGCATCAATGCCAGGACAGCTCATTCAGCGGTTTGCTCAGAGCACTCACTACAACAACATATACACAATCCAATTTTCTTTTTCTTGTTAAGTGTTATAGACTTATGGTTTGTATTTTGTCCATAAAATTATCTTTTTCAATTAAAGCCTTATTTTAACCTATAAATTGTCAATTATTGCCATGATAAGAACTTGTACGGGTTAAACACTACCACACATACATAAGTGGTAAGACCTCCCAAACACATTTGTTCTCAGCCCATTTTTGTCCCGCTCCTCTTGAGGTTACTGGGTACACCTTAAACCCAAGGTTTGGCAGTGAACCAAAAACTCCGTTTGTTGGTAGCCTAATAGTAGCACCAGGTTATGGATACCCCAAAATCCTTGGTTGTGAGAGAACCTAAAACTCACGGTTGATAAGTACACCAAAAAACTCGAGGTATCATGAGAGTGGTCTGTCTAGTTCGAGCTTGAGGGGGGAATTCTTGGGTTCAAGCCCTTGTCAGTATACTCGTGGGAAACACCCCAAAGGCATGCAATTTAGGAGAGCCAATTTGCATGGCCAAATCCTTATATATGTAAGGCTTCAACACAAAATATAATAATAGCGTGCTTTTTACTATGTTGTATCTCTCTCTTTTCTCTCTCGTTCAATCTCCTCTGCTCATTCTTTCTCGCCATGGCTTGCAGCCGGTATCACCCTCCATAGCTTGACTCCCAACACTTCGTTGGGGACTTTTGTTCACAATGGTCTCTGCTACAAGCGGGAGAAGTTTCTATCCAAAAATTTCTTAGGGATACATGGATCGCGATCCATGTTCCACCACTTTTAGACTTGATCTTTGGTGTATTGGTAGCTTATGATATTTGTACCTTGCTCCATAAAGAATTTTTGAATTTGGATTAGTTTTGCCCAACCAAAACTGATTTCTACAGTTTGTTGTGACGGTTTTGAGAATGAATTGCTTTTGGCTCTTTTGACCACTTTTTATAATTTTTTCGCATTTGGTTCTTTTGGGAAAAGTGCTTGTCTATGTCTCAGCTACCTACTGCTCAAATCTCAGCCAAAAATCTTAATGAGGTACATGGATTGCGATCCATGTTCCATCACATCTCAATACCAAATTTGGCTTGATGATTTTCTATAGTGTCAATAGTCTACTCCACCACTTCTTTTTGAATTCAGACAACTTTTTCCTAGTAAAAAGTGAGTTTTTATGTCTGTCCTGTGGTTTTTGACTAGTTTTTGTATTTGGCTATTTTGACCAAGTTTTTGAATTTTTTGACACGGTCCATTTTGGCAAAGTTGTTACACTAGTTATCAGGGATGTACTCGTCAAATATCAGCCCCAAATGTCAAAAGGTACATGGATTGCAATCCATGTTTGATAGCATTTTTTAATGAATTTTGTTATGTTGGTTCTCTGTTCCCTGTAGAAGCCAAATCTCACCCCTTTTTTGATATGGATCCCAAAAGTTGAAAAATCCCAAATTTTGTGTCTAAAATGCCTATTTTATTGTTTTTTCCCTAACAACCAATTCTGATGTGATTTTGGAGTTTTTCTTTCAAGAAAACTTGATCAAGGAAATATCCCGTTGATGCTCTCTGTCATTGATGAGTTTTCTACCAAAATGGTCTCTAGGGTACATGATCGCGATCCATGTTCCTCCACAAAATCTGACCAAACTTTCTAGATTACTTCGAGAGAGTATGTTGATGCCCTAGATCCACAAATTTTTGGATTTGGATCACTTTTGAGGTCTCTACCATCAAATTTTTAGAATTTCATAGTTATGGTCATTTTGACCAAAATATGGTTTTCACCCTTTTCTCCCTCAATCTTTTAGCTCAAACTTGATGGTGGTAGTTTCTACTTACCCTACTCCTAAGTACTAAAATGAAGCATGAAACAAAAATAAACAAAACGGTATAAATAAAGTCAAAACAGAAAACGATATAGTACCCTAAAAGCATACAAAAAATTGGAGAATGAAATGCTTTTGGCTATCTCACTCACAACCCTCTTTACCTCTTGAGAATAGATTTAGCAAGTCCTCGACTTCTCGACTCTACCAACAAGCACTAAACCCCGTGTCTAGCTGCTTCACTGCTAAGGTGTAAATGAAATGGAAGACAAATCTTCAAAAAAGAACTCTCTAAATACGCAATAGGTCACTCACCATCTACGCCTCATATCCCTGACAACCGCGCCAATGTTAGCGGGTCACCGCGACGGACACCTGTAGCATAGCAATCTGGCACTAACATAATGTCAATACTCAGGGAAGTGACTGGATGGGGCATAGAAACTCTTTGAGATCGTCAATCTCAAGAAGTGAACCTTAACAAGCAAACATACCAACTCAACAAGCAAGCCAACACTCAATGATAAGGGAAATCTGCCTATGTCCTTTCTCACCACTCTAGGTCATCACGCCATTTCGGCACTTGAACAAACTCGAAATGCAACGAAACTTTAGGAGGAGGTCTAGGACACCTAGGGACACTATCCTACTAAGTCTGGTTGCAATTCGACAAGGTACCAAAATCACGATCCATCAAAAGGTCCTGAAAATTGCAACATAACTATCAATAAATATCGCCCTATGGTCTAGGAATACTCTCCTATGGTCAAAACGACTAAAAACAATAATTTAAGCACTCAAATCTGAAGATTAGGCTCACTAACACATAGTCGCGAACCTCAACAAAGCTAACAATGCTTTCACTTAATTGAAAGATAATGGAAAGAGGAACACAATGTAAGTTTCCAAAATGTAAAATGGATTACCCAATCATTAGTTGCGATGATTACAAGTTGGAGCAGCTTCATAGCTTGAGCGTATGTAGAGCAGTGCTCTTTCTTCTCTAAAGATAAGCTTTCTTTCACATTAAAGTTTTCATAAAATCTAATATCTAACCAACCCAAATGATTTTCTCATATTAAACTGATCATTTAATGTGGGAGAATAAATGGGTCCAAGGGTTAAGATATAGACATGTGCTTATAGATCTATCTCAACACGGGGTCAATAGCAAGGGCCCAAATGAGATATGGTCTATCAAAGAGAAAAGCTAAGCAATGGAGTATAAAGACCTTAGGGTTAGCTTCATTGAAGACCTCCAATAGTTAGTGTAAAAGTCCTTTGACCTTAGGTAAGCTAGGGCTGATCTTGAGGTGGGAACCCGGCCCAAGCTTAAGCTGCTTGACATACTTGATGACTAAGGTGCTTGAGGTGCTTGATGACTGAGATGCTTGAGGTGCTTGTCATGCTTGAGATGATAGGGTTGTACTCGAGGTAGAAACCCGATCCAAGCTTGAGGGGCTTAAGGGCCAAGCTTGTGGTGGGAACCGGGTCCAAATTTGAGTGGCTTGAGGTGTGCATAAGTCGACACTAATCCCTACAAGGAGGGGGCGAGCCCTACAAGAAGGGGGATGAGAGAGAACATACACACTCAAACAAGGCATGCTTGGTACAAAGAAAGTAAAAAGGACACTTTTCAAGTTCCTCCTCATATTGCCCTCATGGTGTGCCTGAAGCCTATTGGTTGGTCACCCAAAGGGTCCAATGATAATTTAGAAGATTTAATTAATTGTTTTTACATTTATCAAGTCCTCTCTCTTAAAGGGGAAAGGGGGACACTTGTCCCAAGGCTACCCTTGTTACTTGATTTACCTTCTGCTTGTGATTGGCTAGGCGTGGAGGGGTCCAATGAGCTTCAAGCATGAGCTACAAGGGGAGGTCGACCAAGGAAGCTAGGGGCATGCTTGAGGGGTATACTCTCCCACACACACACACACACACACACACACACACAAACACTCATTGTGTGAAGTGCAAAGTGCAAGAGCTTTCTCTCCTTCTCCAAGCAAGTATAGAGGTTGAGAGCCTACACCAACACTCTTGGCTATGGAATGCAAATCCAACCAAGAGCCATGCTTCAATGCTTAAGCTTGCCATCTTCATTACTATGCTATTATGTATGCTAGCAAGATGAATGATGATAAGTGAGGAACTAATTCTTTCTCCTATGAAATGTTTCTTCTTCCTCTTTCCTACCCTCATTCCCTGCTAGCTCTCTCCACCTTCAAAGGTGTTTGAGGCCTTGGGACTGAGGATTGGGATAGTTAATCCTTTCCTCAAATTTTATGTTATGCTTGTGATGCATGCACCTTTCCATCTTCATTGCATCACCTAGGTCACAAGGAACACAAAGATTGTATTGTAATAAGTCATCTTGATGGGAGAAATCATAATATAAATGCCTATTGGAGGGGGGACTGGCTCCACATAAGTTTAGTCCTCAATTGTTGTTTGTCAAGTTCTCTAAATTCTCTCTCTTGCAAAATTATTATCCATGCCAAGTTAACTAAATGCTATGTTTATGTTGCTACCATCAATTATGTTCACTCGCTATGATCACAAAGTAAGTTCACAAAAGTACTCTCTCTAATTTACTCTACTCTCAAGTTAATAGGCCAATTCCGTAACATTGGTATTAGAGCATTTGGTTTCTCTTTTCTTGCTTAAGAAGAGAGGTCCTTAAGTAGCCTATAAATGGTTGATTTTGTTAATTATATTAGGGTAAATGGAACTGGTATCTATTATCGGTTTTTTTGAGCCCACTATGTGGGATATGGTGCACACCTCAGGAGCTTTGGACTTAATAATAGAGTCTTTTTAGACTTTCCTACGGCTTTACCATTATTGAGCCATAAGAAGTCTGAAAGGAGCTAGCCCTCAACAACTCCTACTCCACTACTCTCTATAATTAACCACTTTGAGCCGTGGGTGTAGATACTTAAGAGCCGATTTTCAAAGGCTAAGAGGAGAGGCAACTAAGGTTTTGAATTTCCAAAGCATACACTAATAGGTAAAAAAATTTTGTTAACATGGCTGACAATAACCAAGAGAGTAGAATTAACATTGATAGCCACATGAAGGTGCTAATGATGATGCCCCCATGTTTGTCAATTATCTCGTTACTAGGTTGCACCAAGCTATGGGCAACCCTACTTTGCAAGCCAAAATTACTCAACAACTTCGCACTTATGGAATTTTCCCTCCTCTCCAAGAGGAGATTGAGCTTAAGAGGCTCTTAGCAGCAAGCTAACTTGGAGAACATTTTTCGGAGCTTTTATTGTAAAAACACTTATTATTTTGATAAACCAGGAATGTTGTAACTCCTACTTTCCAGATAAACAGTGTAATTGATGAGCCGGAGCTACAAGCTTCCAGATTGTATCAACCTATCTTTAGTTAGAGCTCCCAGATTATTGGTTTTGACCACAGAAACCTCTACTAAGGTATAAAAGTCAATTTTTATAAGTATTTTGTAAGTTTTTGGATAATAGAATACAGCGTGAGCTAACATCGCTCACTTGTCACCTTCTCGTGCTTCCTACTCCCTTCCCAATTGTCACATTGCAGTGTCGTCTACTGTGTTACAACCACAGGTAAGAGCTCTACGCGTTGAGGCGTCACCGACTCGCGGCCTAATTTCATCATAAGTAGGAATCTAAGCTTAAAAATCATAAAATAAGTATAGACGGGGTATTGGGGCATCATTGCTAAGCATTTAGATGCATTCTGAGTCGAAAATGACTAGGTCAAAAACTCACTGTTGTTGATAATCGTGATTTTTGCACTTGAACTAAAGTAAGATTTGAGACCATAAGCATGTGTGCTTAGGTCTTATTAACATGTCCTCAAAGTTTCGTAACCTTTGGATGTCGTTTGATGCTGTAACAATTATGATTTGTTTGTCGATTAGCGACTAGCTTTTGGTGATTTCTGTCATTTGAGTGTAGCTTGAGTTAGATGCAAGTTTTTTGTTGTTTTCCAAGAGATCTACAAACTCTTGTAGCCTCTATGCACTAGTCGACTCAGCTACATCCCATGGATTGACAATTATGTTCGTGGTTCTCGTTATGTCTGCAATAAGATAGGAGTGAGTTAGACACCCATCCCACATTTGACGCCGCTGCCAAGGATTGAAGAGACCTAAACTAGGGAAAACATGAGCATCTTGTGTGGTTGTTCTTTAACTTCCTCTAGGATCACCTAGAGTCAAAACTTTCTTCTTAAAACCGCATAGCTTAAGATTGTCATCTTTTTCTGTGTAGAGGTAGCTTGGAAGTAGGTTGTACTTGCTAAGCACCTTTTAGGACTGTAGGATTAGATTAGGATTTTGAGAATGATTGATGGACAAGACAAGTCTTAAGATCAAGGCTCGAAAAACCATAAAAAACAAGAAAACAAGTGTTTGTAGACACTTTCCACAACCCCATTGCAGTAGAATCTAAGAGTAGTGTAAGTAGAATACGAGGTGGGATCTCAAAACATTGCTCACTTCATAAGAATTAATTGTGAGTTTTTTATGTGAAGCTACAAAATTTCAAGTCTACGGCTTGAAACAACACCAAAAGAATGTCAACCACTGAATTCGGCTGGATATTATGCTTTAGAAGTTGTATGAACCAGTGGGTAAGCTTAAGGATACATTTGAGGTAAATTTTTAAGAGTTTGCAAAAACTCACATTCTTTACTTTTTCTTGACATTTTAGGCCAAATTAAGTTTTGACTTGACTCGAAGGCTTAAAATAGATCATAAAAAGACTGTCCATTGAAAAAGTTGAAAAAAGTGCTCATTTTAAGCCAAAAGTAAATAGTTGTAATTTTTTACTTTTAGCTCAAAAGTGACCAATGTTGATATCGAAGACTCTATAAACATCTTTTGTAAATGCCCATAGAATTTGGATCACCAAACTGACCAAAATCTTGGTAAAAACTGAAATTTATACTAATTGTCGAGAACTTGAGTGCGAATTGGGAAAATCTTGTTCAAACTTAGTGAAACTTGACTCAGAGGCTTATAGGCTGAAAGCATGCAATGTGGTACAAAAAGGACTGTCCTTGACACAACATGGGCTTGGTGGTTCATTTGCGTATAAGTTGGACCTTTTAATTGGAAATGGAGAGGGCCCATATATTTCTTTGGTTTTAGACATTTCACTATTTGGAGGGGCCACTCTAAGAGAGGGGGTGGGGGGAGAGGGCTGGACCCACATTATGGTTATTGGCTTTCACGACACCTCTCTCTCTCTCTCTCTCTCTCTCTCTCTCTCTCTCCCACACGGTTGTGCTGCTCCTTTGCACCTTCCGTGCTCCATAGCCAGTGAACTTGGGCTACTCTCTCGTTATCTCTCTCTCTCTCTCTCTCTTCTCTCTCTCTCTCTCTCTCTCTCTCTCTCTCTCTCTCTTTCCACCAGCAAGTTGAGCCCTCGTTGACAAGCCGCCGTTGTATCTCTTTTTCTCTCTCTCTCACTCTCTACACCAGAAAGATGCACACAAAACCCTAGTTTTAATTGATGTTTATTGACCACTGCAGCATCTGTGTGTGTGTGTGTGCGCGCGCGCGTGCATGTGTGTGTCTCTCTTGCTCCTTGCCAATGGACAATACTACAAGAGTTTACCGCTAGGGTGACTCAGAGCTACTCTCTTTCAATGAGCTGGATGAGGAGGAATCACGCATGGATGAACAGATACGAAACCATCCCATTGTCAGTTCCATTGAGACATGTGTCACTAATCAAGATTTTCTTTGTGATTATTGGGCTGCAAAGAAATGCAAACAGAGAAGGAAAGAACGACGTCCTTCTTTTGAACTTGGATTACTGAAAGCCAGGTCAAGGAAGAACATTTGTGCAACGATGGCACGATGTTGGCCCAAGCAAACACTCGGGCTGTCAAGGAATGAGCAAAAGGAAATATTTCAGTAACTATTGGACCACCAGACATTTTTTGAGCTGCAAAAATCAAATTTCAACAATGTCGAAGACACCGTTCTACCGGGTGTGCGCAACACTTTGGCTCAAATTAAGGTCCCGCACTCAGAAAGTGAGCTTTTTGTTAAGAGAACCTCTCTGACGATGATCTTGAACATAGTATAGGTGTAGCCTTAGTAAACCAATCCAAAATTGCTAGTGTCTTGGGTGTCCATTGAAGGAGTATAGCTGTTGCAACTTCAAGGCTGGGAATAGAGATGAGGATGAAGTGTTGCCATTGAGTGTTTGTGAGAGACAATGGCCACAAGGAACCATTATCACTAATGAAACAAGAGAATTGATGTATGCCTTTTGGACATCAAAAACCAAAGTTTCATCTAACAAGAAGGACATATGTAAGAAGAGAATTGGAAGGAAAAGTGTTGTCAAACATCTTGTGCATCTACTTGATGACTCTCAAGTACCAACAAATCTTAGTAGTTGTAATTTATTTGGTGATTCTTAAGGCTGATTTGATCAAGAAAGTACCAAATTTGGTGGTATACAGTACCTTACAAAGGTTGTATACAGAACCAGTGCATTCCTGGCTGGTTCCAGAGCTATCCTTTATAGAACCAAAGCCGTTGTGTAGTACCAAATTGGTAGTCTGCTATATGGTAGTGGTGGTATACAGTACCTTACAAAGGTTGTATACAGTACCAATGCACTCCTATGTAGTTCCAAAGCTATCCTGTAAAGAGCCAAAGACCCTGTGCAGTACCAAATTTCGTAGTCTGCTGCATACTAGTGATTCCAAAGCCTATCTGTACAGTACCAAAGCCTCTGTATAGTACCTTTTCCGTCCCTACATGCACCAAATCCTCAATCATTAGTACAAAGCCTCACTCTATTTTACCAAAGCCTACTTGTGTAGTACCAAAGTCTTTGTGTAGTACCAAAACTATTCCCTGTAGAGTACCAAAACATTCTTGTTTATCACCAAAGCATTTGCAAAGTTTCCATATGGTTACTCTTCTGCAAACAATTCTAAAATGAGTCAACAGCAGACAGATAGTACGGTACTGCTTACAACCAATTTGGGTTCTACATTACTATCTTTGGTACTGTTTACAACCAATTTTGATTCTATAGTACAATATTTGGTACTAGTTACATCCAATTTTGGTTCTACAATATTTGGTACTAGTTACATCCAATTTTGGTTCTACATTACTAAAATTGGTACTGTTTACATCCAATTTTGGTTCTAAGTACAATCTTTGGTAGTGTGTACATCCAATTTAGGTACATTACTATCTTTGGTATTGTTTACAAGCAATTTTGGTTCTACAATACAATCTTTGGTAGTGTGTACATCCAATTTTGGTACATTACTATCTTTGGTACTGTTTAGGACCAATTTTGGTTCTATAGTACAATCTTTGGTACTCTTTACATCCAATTTTGGTTCTATAGTACTATCTTTGGTACTATTTACAACCTATTTTGGTACTACAGTACAAGCTTTGGTAGTGTGTACATCCAATTTTGGTACATTACCATCTTTGGTAATGTTTAAAACCAATTTTGGTACAATACAATCTTTGGTACTGCTTACATCCAATTTTGGTTCTACAATACATCATTTGGTACTGTATACAACCAATTTTGGTACTACTGCACATTAGTGGCATTTTACCATTTGCATGAAGTTGGAATTTTTCAACTCTTATTGTATTGGTTCCACAGGTAGAGCTATACCAAAGGTTCAAGAGGACTCACCCTATAGTGGTCATGTCTCTTAGATGCTTTAAGGCATTAAAGCCGTACTTTGTTCGGAAGTTGAAAGAGTCGTATACCTCTTGCTATGTATCCCATGTGCAGATACTCTAATTCAAAGAGGCTTTTAATCAGATGCGGCAAAAAAAGTTTGGGCATCATGGGAAAGGTCACCTTTGCACTTTCTCCGTGTGCTATAGAAGTGATGATATAGGAGAGTGTTTTGCAAACTAGGTAGTATGTCAGCACATCACTAGTATGTGGGAATCCATCATGTGCCCAAAGCCAAGAGATAGTGAATACCATGACAAGAAATGCTTGATGGGGGACTGCTCCCAATGTGGTGTACGGAAGTTGACATTTTGTCCCGATGAGATAGCAGAGGATAACAGGGAGGTGTCTGTGAAGGTCTTCATGGATGTTGGAACAAGAAAACTTGATGCAGGTGCGAGTGAGAAGAAGAGAAAGGACTTGATTGTGCGACGGATGAAAAGTGCTGCTTTTCTTCGCCTGTTTTCAGCCCACCTCAGAGGCTTCATCAAGCACAACTTTGTCTTTCATTGGCAAGCCCAACAATTCAAGGATTTTTTGCTCAAGTTTCCTAGCAATGTCGTTGTATTAATTGTTGTCTTTGCAGAGAATTATTCTTTTAAATTTGAAAATGAGATTTAGTCAATGCATTGGTGGTCTACCCAAGTCACACTACTTGTGCACATCACTTATGTAATAAATGCAGCAGGTGGTGTTCAAAAGACGCTGCACTTTTACATATCCGATGACAAGCAGCATGATACATTGTTTGTACAACATTGTCTCTTGCTTCATGATAGGTGGTTGAAATAGCAAGGACATTGTTTGCGGCACCATTGAGTGTGGTCAGATGGTGCGGCTTCACAATTCAAATCATGTAGACCTTACTATTTTGTGGCCAAGTACTAACAGATGACAGGCTTGCACATGATGCATAACTTCTCAGCATCCAGGCATGGAAAAGGAGAGCATGATGGGGCAGGGGTATTCATCAAGAGAACCTTGACACATGAGGAATTGAAACCAGATGGATGGCCTATGAAGTGTGAGGCTGATGTGGTGAACTTTCTGAATGCAACATTTCAGCCAAGAGATCAGTCTCATAGGTGTACTACACAAAGAGTCTTCTGGCTTACTGGCATGGATGATTTGCAACACGATCTCCAATGGGACTATGAGCACATTGTGGGCTCTCGCTCATTTCATTATGCTGATGGGTATTCAAAGGACAACCCATCTGTAGGCACTTTCGAACCCTTTCATGATTCTGTGATCCATGTATGAGTTGGCTATGGAGAAGATGCAAAAATAGACTACACATAGAAGAATGGAAATATGTTTCCATCAAACCACTGCCGAAGTCTATAAATACAAGAATGTACGATGAAGAGGATGAGGAGGAGGATGACAGATATTCAGATTTTATGCCGATGAGCCAAGTTTCCAACCTACCATTGTATGAAGGAAGCCTTGAAATGTTATGTGAAATGTTGTCCATTGGGGATAGCTTTGCATTCAAAGAAGCCGAGACTAAAGAGGACTTCTACCTTATCAAATGCACGAAGGAGTTGTACCAGACGGTGAGATCACAAAAGGATATATGGCATAACAAGATTGTTAGAGGTGGGAAGGTTTTTGAAGGTTTCTACTATGGTTAAGTCGAAGGAAAAGTTGATACATATAGCTTACTCGATCAGACGCCTGTAGTCATGATCTACTCACATCTTGTAAGGGCCATACGTTTCCCGATGAGCCTATTGTTGGAGTCCCTAATCAGTTCAAGTTATCTGCAAGTATATGAGAACATATACAATAGCATGCCATATGATGATGATGATAGTGATGATGGCGCATCCATGATACTTGAAGTTACACAATGTCAAAACTCCTAAGTGGGCAAGTCCATGCTTTTCCTCCTGGTCAGAATATATCTTTATGTCCTCATGGTTTACTATTTTTCTTTCTATCCTTCACTTCCTCTATTCAGTACTTGAGATTGATGTAAACTAACTGCCTGGATATATCTTTTTGTCCTCATGGTTTAGTGTTGTTCTTTCTATCCTTCACCTCCTCTCTTCAGTACTTGAGATTGATGTAAAATAACTGCCTGGCTATATCTTTTTGTCCTCATGGTTTATTGTTGTTCTTTCTATTTCACTTTCTCTGTTCAGTACTTGAGATTGATGTAAAATAACTGCCTCAATATGCACCAACTTGACCCTAACCAGTATCAAAATAATACTAACCAAAAGGGTCCTAACCAATACCAAAATGATGCCAGGAAGTACCAAAATTTGGTACTGTAGCCAATACCAAAAGGGTCCTAACCAGTACCAAAGTGATGCCAGGAAGTACCAACATTTGGAATTGTAGCCAACTTTCCATAATCACAAGACTATGTATCCAAGGTGCAACATTAGGCTACCAAAATACAAGTATGCGTAGCAGGGTCTCCAATTACTGATTGTGTCTTAAGACTTGCCCCTAACCAGAACTAAAATAATACTAACCAGTACCAAAATAATGACAAGAAGTACCACAATTTGGTACTTTAGCCAACTTTTCATAATCACAAGACCATGGATCCAAGCTGCAACCCTAGGCTACCAATTACAAGTATGCCAACAGGGTATCCAATTATTCACTATCTCTTAAAACTTTCCCTTCACTCTAGTACCATGTGAAAAATGGGGAATGAAGGGATCTTTGTGCCATATGTGAGAATGACAAGTACTTAACTGAAATGTAAGAGAGAGAAAATGATATACTGAAAGGAATATCTTTATTAATGATGAAGAAACCTTGGCATACAATGTTGGTACTACAGACTACCATATTGGGTACTGTAACACAATCTTAATAGTACCAATAACAGAGAGCAAATAGTACCAAACAAAAAAAATTGTACTTTGGAAGTACCAAAACTTGGTACTGTGAGTACTCGTACCAAAGTAGGTACTGTGTAACACCCAGATACATAGTACTGGTACTTACTGATACCATTGTATTAACACCAATGTTAGGATCTTAAAAAATTTTCTTTTAGACTAGAAGCTACTAACAACACCAAAAAAAGACAGTACAGTTCAAGTACCAAACAGAAAATTTGGTACTTTGGAAGTACCAAAAGTTGGTACTGTGAGTACCAAATCAAGTATTCTGTAACACACACATACACACAGTATTGGTGCTTATTGATACCATTGTATTAACACAAATGTCAGGGATCTTAAAAAAGATGCTTTTAGACTAGAAACTACTAGACAACAACAAAAAAAAGACAGTACAGTTCAAGCTCCAAGATAGTGTACAAAAATAGTGGGTTTCCATTATATATGTGCATGAAACAATACAAATTTGGTTCAAGTACCGAAGTTCAGGAATCTCCATTACATTTTATGTGACATGATATACAAGTTCACCAAGTACAGCACTTTAGGAATCTCCTAGGTCAAGGGGATCTAATCTGTAACAGTACCCCTCCATCTGTGTGAAGTAATCAGCAACGTATGCAGTGACATCATCTTGTGTGTCAAAAATTGGGTTTTTGTGAGTGTATGCTGTTGGGTACCGATCGTGTATCCATCCTTGCAACCAGGGAAAAATACGGTCCAACAGGTAAAAAGGGTAATCTTTTTCAACCACCATAGGTTCATATGATCTAATGGCAAGAAAAGTCTCATAGTCGTTTTTCAGTGACTTGTATCTGTAGTCATCCACCAGTATTGTGTTGCTAGCATCAAAATGGGGTGCCTTGCCCATATTGTCTGTAGTTTCTTCAGAAAAACAAGCTTGTTGGCCACATCATCGGGCACGTGCGGTACCTCCGCCATACTCTGCCTTCAGGTCTCACAATCTTCTTGTGATAGTATACTTGCCATGCCATAAAGGCGGTTAGAAGTCTGAGTAGCTTAACATCTAAAGCACTCAAGGCATTGTAACCTGCAAAATACGTCTGCCTCACATGCTGGGGGAAGCAAGCGTTCAACATATCTATCAATTTTTTCCTTCTACAGTAGGACCACACAATCATCTTTGCTTTCTTCTTAAGAGTTCATATGAACTCGTCAGCATCTGGCCATACACAACAAACCAGCAAGCTATTGACATGGATGATTCGTGGTTGGAGCTCATTTGCCAAAACCCAAAGTCCTTCTAGCAGCTCTGTGTAGCTTGTCAATAAGACCCCATTAAGGTTAAGCACAATTAGCCGGCTAGGTTTAGCAGCCAGATCAGCCGCAAGTGTTGTGTTTGGTTGTGTCTCATCTTGCCACCAAGATCTTACTATAATACCGACAGCCCAAACGAGTGGTGGAAAATATACAATGAAAACATTATATAAAAAGTAGAGCACCACTATGACACAAGAAGTACAAAATTTGATACTGTACTGAACAGAATTTGATATCGTATTGTACCAAAGTTGAGACTATATAGTACCAAATTTGGTAGTATATAGTACCAAATTGGGTACTATACAGTATCATATTGTGGTACAATATTTCACAGTAGAAGTATAACATTGGAAAACTGCATTGTACTATTTAGTATCATATTGTGGTACAATATTGCACAGTAGAAGTGTAACATTGAAAATCTGCATTGTACCAAATTGCAATGTAGCATTGGAAAACTGCATTGTACTATACAGTACCAAATTTGGTACTATACAACAATACCAAATTGGGTACTGTATTGCACTGTAGAAGTGTAACATTGAAAAATTGCATTGTACCATAGCCAGCAGTAACATTGGAAAATTGTATTGTACCATAGTGAACAGTTACATTGGAACACAACTGATGAAATACAAAGTCCAAAAGTTGATTGTATTGGGAATGAAAAGCACATTGTGCAAAATACATAAGCATATGAGAAGGGCTACAGCTTGCATGCACGAGAAAACTAGTCACAGGCGCCGTTGCGCTTCTTTCTTTGCAGACTAAAAAGCTCCGACATGGTCACTGAATCAGTGAAATCACCTGACATCTTTTGCACATCATCTTTAGCTTCAGGATCCGGCTTCCAGATCAGTCTCAACCTCTTTGATGTACTCATCATTGAAAGGGTTTTCCTGCTTTAGTTTTGCAAGCTGCACTTCATAGTGCTCTATGTCATCCTTTATCTACTTCACAACAGCATCAGAACCCTCGGCTCTCAACAATGTTTCCTTGTTCTGCTGCAAAGATTCTTTCAGCTCTTTCAGCCTGTCCGATGCAGCTGCACTTTTTGAGGCACTCTCTCAACAGTACTTTCCAATTCTGTAACATAATCAGGCGACTCTACATGAAGTTGTGGGGGGTCTACCTCTATATAGAGGTTACTACCACTTTGCGTAAGGCGGGGCTTCTTAATAGATGACCCTAAACCACCGTGGGAGGCACCGTTTGCCCTTCGCCAACTTTTGACCTTCCGCTCCCACCCTCCCGGGTGGTTGGCACACATGTTCAGTACTACCTCTTCAAACCTCACCCATGCAACTTTATGGCGCGCAGGGTCCTTTGTTGCCGCATGGCATCTCTCAAAACCATAGCAGCGTTGTCGTGCTGTGACACGTACATAGTGGGAACACATGCTACAAGAGTTATCTTGTAACTTTTTAGATACATAGTTATATTTCCTATAATGTACATATACATATTTAAGTATTATTAATAATATGCTTTCTATCTCATCCTATTATTTATCTCAAGGGTAACGTATTCTTACTTTACCATTAAAAAGTACTATGGGAAAAACGTCAATAGCTCCGCCTCTTCAACTTGGGGCAAAAAACATTGATTATTTCTTTCTACCATCTCATTATTATCTCACACCCTATCTAGATCCTATATCTAGGGTAATTTCCAATCTATGTATATTCTATGTATTTTCTATATTTTTCTTATATTTCTTT
Source organism: Adiantum capillus-veneris (assembly GCF_014529385.1). Taxonomy (NCBI): domain Eukaryota; kingdom Viridiplantae; phylum Streptophyta; class Polypodiopsida; order Polypodiales; family Pteridaceae; genus Adiantum; species Adiantum capillus-veneris. The sequence goes on along the minus strand of NC_140956.1, from coordinate 96,852,544 downwards.
TTAATAGCTACTAGGATGGAATCAAATCCTAGTGGGACACTAGGTGGCATGATTTCAAAGATATACTTATTTTAATGCATTATTGTAAGCATGACTACAAAAATTTGTCAAGAAGCAATGTCATGCTTTCATATGGCATGAGGTGTCCATTGGAATCAAATAAAAGTCTAGGCTAAGGGGACCACAAGAAGACTTTTGCTGCCAAAACTGTACCCTATTTTGATGATTTTTTTACACAAGGTTCCAATCCGAATTGGAAAATGCATATAAAAAGGAAGTCATAGGCAATGCGCTGAAGTTTTTGCCCATATTTTTACTTTTTTATTTGGATCCACGGTTGAGGGGATATGATCAAAATACTGGACCCCAGTATGCCCACATCATGCAGGGACAGCTCATTTCCAACTTTTCCAGTTTCTGTTCACACTGGCTCTTCTCTTCTTGTGTAAACCCTTGGGGGTTTCCTTCACCTATAAAAGGGGACCTCTTCTTCCTTGAAAACTACTCAAGCATTCAAGCCATTGATGAGAGGAATTCATGAGGGAGTGAGTAGTAATGCCAATGTACTTAGCCATTAACATAAGCCTAAGCCTACACTTTCTCCTAGAGGAAAACTAGCCATTCTTGCATGCTATCCTTAGAAGATCAACTCTAATCGAAGAAGGTCATGGACTTGGCGTATCAATCAAAGTTGAATTCTCCCCTCTTCTTCTCTCTCCATATATAATGGTGCCAAAGGGTTTTTCAAGTAAGATGTGTTCTACATTGATGTTTTCTTGATTTTTTGATTTCTTGATTTCTTGTTGTTTTCTTTTTCATCTCTAATCCAGCATATATATATATATATATATATATATATATCTAATCTCATCTCCTTAACCAAACCTATCTCTTTCACTCTTAGTAATTCATCCTCCCTACAAAATTTTAGGTTCTCCTTGCTACAGGTACGTCTCTCCCCGTAGTATCCTTATTGCCTACGGGCAAGAATAGGGCTTGGGAGGGAAACTCTCTTCTCTTCTCTTCCCTTCTCTTCTCTCATATCTACATTTTACACATACTAGAGTTATCCTAGATGAATAATCCACATGATGATAATTTCTATCGCTTTCACTCTGTACGATCTATTAGAATTAACGTATGGATTAGCCGTAAAATACACTTTCAACAATGTATAGTGTTTCTATTTGGCCCAGAAAGGCTCAATGAAATACTTCTATCACCGGATCCCATTATACTACCTCTCTTAGACTATGAATTTTCTTTTGACGTAAGCGTAGTTATCTTGCTATGAACCAATAGGATTTGTGCACACAATTAATCCCAATCTCTAGACAAAATATATATATTATGGTAAGCACAAAACTACAATTCCAAAGAACAATTCGTAGCCTATTTGGTCAGCCAAGATTGAATGCCATTAACTCATCTATTAACCCTTTCATATTACCCATGATACGATATGACCATAGCCTTGATGTTTTCATCTTTGTTTTGTTTTGACACTCTCTGTTGTGTTCTTTCTTTGTGTATGTGAGTGCAAGAGAGAAAGAGTGCCCGGCTTCTTTGATTGCACGTCTTTCCAAACCCTAGTCTTCATGGCATCTATGGTTTAACTTCTTCATATAGATTTGGAGTTCTCTCACAAACTCTCACAGCCAAAATCCCGGTGCTTTCCTGGCAAGACCGCAAATTTCTCGACATATTTTTGGTGAGCCCGGCGCGAAACTGCTAGGGTGAGATTTTGTGGGTAACCATGGGTGATCATGTTGAGCAACAGGGTATGCATTTTGACCCAACAAAAATGCAAATTTTTCAAGCATTTGCAATGTTCATGCAACAACAACATGCCACTGAAAGAAGGGAGATTTCAGCAACGAAGTCCATACAAGCAGTCGGTCGTCAATAGAATGGACCAGTTCAATGGCAAAGATGTAATCAAGTACTTACACGAGTATGTGAAGGAGATGGAGATGCATCGCGTGTCAGAAGGTGAGATGATTCAAATCTTTGAGCTAGTTGTTGCTTCAGAAATTAGAGAACATGTAAGGGGAATTAAAGATGGGCATGGGAGAAATTGAGAAGAACTCAAAGTAGCTTTAAAGGAGGAATACTTCATGGAGGACTCTGAGAGAGTGACCAAAAGGACATTCTTAGAATGGGTCGTCAAGACAAAGCAAGGGCTATCAATAATAGAGCTACTTAGGGAATTTGAGCGGTGATATAGACAACTCACTAGGACAGAAAGGGCCACACTAGATGCAAAGAAGACAGATCTTTTCTTACAAGCTGCAGGTAAAGAGTTTCAAGAAAATTTGGAGCTTCTTCTTGAAGATAAAGATGTTGAGCAAGGACTAAAGATCGACTGGAATGAGGTTGAAGGTGCTGTCTCACTGCTTGCCAAACGACAAAGAAGAAGGGACAAGATGGTAGTAAACACTACAAGTCCTTCCACCTCAACTCCTGACAAAATGGTAAAGCCTACTTTTATCGCTCCGAATTTTGATGAGTCCATGCTAGATGAGCTTGTGAAGGGAATGCGTGACTTGAAGGTGAAGCTTGCAAAGCTTGAAGAAAAATACCAATCGTCAGGTCCACTTTCTAGGCAAAGATAACAGCCCAAAGAAGTGTTTGTTAATAGATGTATTTGGTGTGATAGTACAGACCATGTAAGAAGGGATTGTGATCATTTTAGTGATGCTTTTTCAAAAGATGTTGTCTTTTTTAAGGATGGTAAAATCCACTTAAGAGAGACAGGTCTACCCTTGAGAACTAACTTTGGGAAGGGGGGAATGCAAACCTTAGTTGAAGATATGGCAACTAAGCATGCCACCTCTTCAGTTGAGGCAGCTACTTATGGAGTAAAAATTGATCATTTTTGTGATGAACAGGTGAGTGACCATCATGGTCAAATTTGGCCAAATGTCATGCAGCTAGCTAAAAAGGGAAAGCTTACAAAAGAGATTCTACATGAAGCAGGTGATTGCATACATCTAGAAACAGGATGGAATGATCCAGTGGACTCATTGTCAGTGCATGCCTACATTACAAAATGCCAACAAAATGAGGCAATTGTAGAAGAGAAGCACAGATGTGAGAATGCTGATGAAGGACCATCAAAAAGAGCTTCTAGAAGTGGTGGAAGAAGCGACTCAATGCCTTCTCAAACACCCTCAACACGAGGAGCATCTCCACCTGAAGTACTCATGGAGGAGTCTACAACAGGAAAGAAGAAAGAGCCAACAAAAGGTAAGACAAAAGGCCCAACTTATAAACTAAAATCTGATATTGAGGTTGCTACAGATTTAAAGAAAGTCTTGGAGGAAAGGATCTTGAATAGCAAGATTGAGTTTGCTCTGGGAGAAGTTCTTGGCATTAGCAAAGCGTGAATTCCATGAGGAGATCATTGACATCATCAAGAGGAAGAGGCAAACCCTTGCTGAAGTTTCTCGTCCACAGGTTGAAGGGGAAACCTCGAAGACACAAGGGCTGCAGCTGCAAAATAAGGAGGAGGATGGAGCTGTGGTAGGATGCTACCAATCTAGTGGGAGAGTGAAGCAAGTGCATTTCTCAAATGATAATGAAGAAGTTGAAGATATTCCTAGGAGCTACTATTCACGAAGTCACTGGGCAAGGGCTACTACAGAAACTTTGGTCAAGGTAGGTGACCTTGAAGAGCCATTTGTTGCCTTGATTGACCATAGTTCAGAAATAAACATAATGTCAAAGAGTCTCTACAACAAGTGCAAATGGCCAATGGACACAGATCATGGTTGGATGGTAAAAGTGGCAAACAATTCATCCGGTGAATTGTATGCAGCATGTCCAAGTGTGAAGGTGACAATAGGTGATGTAAATATTGACCAAAACTTCTTTGTTCAGGATACATGATACATCTTCATATCATCTCATCCTTGGACAGCCCTACATTGTGGGAGTTTGAATGGAAACAAAGGTAATGGATGATGGTTCAACATATGCTAGGATATGTAGCAAAGATGGTAAACGAGCTGTCCAATTTCTCACAGTTTGTGTAAACCATGAAAGAAATCATGAAAACCTCAGAGAACATCCTCTACCAAAGGTGAGCAAAGAGTTTCATGATCATAGAGAAATGATGGATTTTGGCCAAGTACCATTGTAAAGCGGGATTGCAGTGGTACAGAAAGAAAAAGGGTCTCGCCTGATCCAAAAATAGGTGAAACTTTCTCAACGAGCTCCTTGGTAACAAGGAATGGATCAGTATGTTTTACAAAACTTGAAGATTTGAAGAGATGTGAGAGGCAATATGTGCATAATGTACAAATAGGCGTGAAAAAGAGTGGGTTGCTAGAGCCTACTGAAAATGTTTTGGGTTTGTGTGAACAAGTTTCTTTTATAGATACTATGGGTGAGCTTGATGCTATAATGGGGTTTAGTTTGCATCTTGAAAATGAAGTTGTGGAAGTTTGCTTTATGGAAATGTATCAAGTAATAGAAGCCTTTAAAGAAAGCCAAATAGTTGGCCCAGAAGTCCATGTTGAAACTAAATACAAGAGTGTAGCAAAGAAGGTGAAACCAGTAGCTTCACCCTTACCACCCAACAACAGGGAAAATATTGAGCAGGCTTCTTTACAACCAATTTTGAGGAATCCTAAAAAGATTGGGCATACCTTCACAAAGGAGTCTTTTCAAGAGTTGCAAATTGGTTGCGAGGAGTTTCTAACACAGGAGGAGAAAAAGTGCTTCAAAGAAATGCTTTCAAAGCATGGTAAGGCTTTTGAATTTGAGCCACATGAGATAGGATGTGTTGATCCTTCTATTGTAGCTCCTATGGTAATTTTCACAATACCTCATGTGCCTTGGAATCTCCGGCCTATTCCAGTTCCAAAGGCTCATTTGCCAAAGTTAGTAGAGCTACTGAATGAGAAGATCAAAATGGGAATTTTGGAGCCTTCTTGTGCTCCATACTCAACCAGGTGGTTCACAGTTCCAATGAAGAATGGTTCTCTACGCGTCATCCAAGATATGCAACCAGTGAACAAGGTGACAATTAGAAATGTAGGTACAGGTCCAATTGTGGATGAGTTTGCAGAGGCATTTGCAGGGAGGGCAATCTACTCAATGGGGGATCTCTACTCAGGATATGATCAATTTCAGCTTTCAATCAAAAGTAGAGACTTGACAACCATGAGGACACCTTTGGGTTTGGTAAGGATGTGTACCTTGCCACAGGGAGCAACCAACTTGGTTGCACATATGATGAATGGGATGAATAAGGTCTTACGTGACTTTATTCCTCAAATTACAATGCCTTTCATTGATGATTTTCCTATCAAAGGATGTGAAGAAAGTGACAAAGATGAAGCTTTGGATCTCAAGGGATGTCGCAGGTTTGTGGTAGATCACATAAATGATTGTGATAAAATTTTGTCTAGGTTGGAAGAAGTCAATCTTACATTGTCCGGAAAAAAAGTCTATGTTTGGTGTCAATGAAATGCTCATTGTGGGGCACATGTGCGGGCCATATGGTAGAAAACCTTGTCCAACAAAGGTAGATACCATCCAAAGAATGAAAGAAGCATGCACTAGCATCACTGAGGCTAGAAGGTTTCTGGGAGCATGTGTCTTCTATGTTATTTGAATTCCACATTATGCACATGTAGCTGATCCTCTTTATCAGTTTCTTAGAAAGAATCAAAAGTTTAAATGGACACAAGCACATGTAAAATCCATGAAAAAGCTAAAGGATTTGCTCCAGTCAGCACCAACTTTGAGGAAGGTAGACTATGAGTGTCAAAGGCCAGTAATTGTGACAATAGACACCAGTCCTATAGGGATTGCATGGGAAATAGGTGAAGATGACGAAGAAGGACGCAGGTATGTGGTAATATTTGGAGCAAAGGTACGAAGTGCTCGCCAAAGAAACTATCCACAGATAAAGAGAGAGCTATCGGGTATGGTTACAACCTTGAAAAGTTGGAAAGAGTACCTAATTGGTGCATGTGTGGTTGTAGAAACAGATTTTCTACCACTTCTTGGGATGATTACAAGCTGCTCAACACCAGACATTACTATGTTGCGATGGATTTCCTACATTAAGTCCTTAAATCCCGAGTTTAAGCACATTGCAGGTAAAGACAATACAATGGCATATATGCTATCAAGGGCAAGGTATGAAGATGAATCACAAATGATTGACGAGGGAGATGATGTAGGCACAAAGTTCTATTCTATCTCTCATGTCAAAGGTAACAATATCTGCATGACTAATCTACTTTAATCATTCTTGAAAGAGCTTTATGAAGGTGATTGGCTTCTTATTGGAAGCTATTTGAGTGCTCTAGCAAAACAGGATGATTGATCTGAACAAGAATTCATGAGGATACGCAGAAAAGCATATGGGTACTTTTTGAGGGATGGTTACTTGTGGAAGCATCCTAAACAAAAGAGTGCTACACCACAACGGGTTATATGTAAAAAAGAGACTCAAGTAAAGCTCATGCAAGAGTTTCATGAGAGTCTATGGGCTAGACACAGGGGTGTGTGGGCAACCTTCTCCAAGTTGAAAGAAAAATACTGGTGGAAGGGTATGTATAAAGATGTATCTCAATTTGTAGAGTCATTGTAACTTGTCAAATGTATTCAAATGTCCGACATCGTGATGAATTTCACCCTACATATCCACTAGCCATGCACTATAAATGGGTTGTGGATCTAGTCACAATGCCTCTAGGACTCTGGCAGATGAGATACTTGGTTCTTGCACGAGAGGACCTAACTAACCAGGTTGAAGGAAGATCATTAAGAGCTAAAACCACAGAAGCTGTGTGCAAATTCCTTCTTGATGAGGTGATTTGCCGTTATGGATGTGTGGGAAAGATCACTGCAAACAGAGGTGAACTGGATGCCGAGGAAGCAAGGGACTTCTTTTCCAGATTGGGAATCAAGATTTCTCTTACTACAGCTTACAACCCTGAAGGCAATGGAAAGAGTGAAAGAGGGCATCCTCCTATCATCAAAGCTTTGGCCAAGGCTTGTGAAGGAAGAGTTGGTGAGTGGCCAAAACTGTTACCATATGCTTTATGGTCTGATCGTACAACACATAGCTCAGTAATTGGCTACATGCCTGCAGAGCTAATGTATGGTCAAAAGCCAGTGATTCTAATTGAAGATACAATTCCCACATGGAATGTACTACCTTGGCAAGAGGGGCTTAGCAGGGAAGATCTCCTTGCATTGCGCATAAGGCAACTAGAGAGAAGACCTAGAGACATTGAGGCTGCAAAAGAACGACTCAAAAATGCAAGATTGAAAAACAAGGACTACTTTGATAAGCGACATCGACTCAGGAGCAAAGCAATTGACAAAGGTGACTGGGTTTTATTGTATGATAGTAGCCTTGATAACCAGCACACATTCATGCGTAAGATCTCAAAAAGATGGTTTGGCCCGTATGTTGTAAAGAATGTGCATGAAAATGCTACTTACAGCTTGTCTAAACTAGATGGTACAGAAGTGAAGATTCCCATTGCAGAAAAAAGGATCAAAATATTTAAGAGAAGAGATGATAATGATCCCGAAAATGTTAACGAGAAGGAAGAGCAAACACATGTGAAGATGAATCTTGTACAAGAGGGATAATCTTACAAAGAAACAATGTGGCACATACCGGAGGATGTGCATGTTTACAGGGGGTGGATGTCGTGCTGTGACACGTACATAGTGGGAACGCATGCTACAAGAGTTATCTTGTAACTTTTTAGATACATAGTTATATTTACTATAATGTACATATACATATTTAAGTATAATAATATGCTTTCTATCTCATCCTATTATTTATCTCAAGGGTAACGTATTCTTACTTTACCATTAAAAAGTACTAAGGGAAAAACATCAATAGCTCTGCCTATTTAACTTGGGGCAAAAAGAATTGATTATTTCTTTCTACCATCTCATTATTATCTCACACCCTATCTAGATCCTATATCTAGGGTAATTTCCAATCTATATATATTCTATGTATTTTTCTTATTTTTCTTATATTTCTTTTTAATAGCTACTAAGATGGAATCAAATCCTAGTGGGACACTAGGTGGCATGATTTCAAAGATACACTTATTTTAATATATTATTGTAAGCATGATTACAAAACTTTGTCAAGGAGCAATGTCATGCTTTCATATGGCATGAGGTGTCCATTGGAATCAAATAAAAGTCTAGGCTAAGGGGACCACAAGAAGACTTTTGCTGCCAAAACGGTATCCTATTTTGATGATTTTTTTACACAAGGTTCCAATCCAAATTGGAAAATGAATATAAAAAGGAAGTTGTAGGAATGAGCTGAAGTTTCTGCTCATATTTTTACTTTTTTATTTGGAGCCACGGTTGAGGATATATGATCAAAATACTGGACCCCAGTCTGCCCACATCATGCAAGGACAACTCATTTCCAACTTTTCCAGTTTCTGTTCACATTGGCTCTTCTCTTCTTGTGTAAACCCTTGGGGGTTCCCTTCACCTATAAAAGGGGACCTCTTCTTCCTTGAAAACTACTCAAGCATTCAAGCCATTGATGAGAGGAATTCATGAGGCAGTGAGTAGTAATGCCAAATTGTACTTAGCCATTAACATAAGTCTAAGCCTACACTTTCTCCTAGAGGAAGACTAGCCATTCTTGCATGCTATCCTTGGAAGATCAAATCTAATCAAAGAAGGTCGTGGACTTGGCGTATCAATCAAAGTCGAATTCTCCCCTCTTCTTCTCTCTCCATCAATAATGGTGCCGAAGGGTTTGTCAACAAGTAAGATGTGTTCTACATTGATGTTTTTTTGATTTCTTGTTGTTTTCTTTTTTATCTCTAATCCAACATATATATATATATATATATCTAATCTCATCTCCTTAACCAAACCTATCTCTCTCACTCTTAGTAATTCATCCTCTCTACAAATTTTAGGTTCTCCTTGCTACAGGTACATCTCTCCCTGTAGTATCCTTATTGCCTACGGGCAAGAATAGGGCTTGGGAGGGAAACTCTCTTCTCTTCTCTTCCCTTCTCTTCTCTCATATCTACATTTTACATACTAGAGTTATCCTAGATAAATAATCCACTTGATGATAATTTCTATTGCTTTCACTATGTACGATCTATTAGAATTAACGTATGGATTAGCCGTAAAATACACTTTCAACAACGTATAGTGTTTCTCTTTGGCCCAAAAAGGCTCAATGAAATACTTCTATCACCGGATCCCATTATACTACCTCTCTTAGACTATAACTTTTCTTTTGACGTAAGCGTAGTTATCTTGCTATGAACCAAGAGGATTTGTACACACAATTAATCCGAATCACTAGACAAAATATATATTTTATGGTAAGCACAAAACTACAATGCCAAAGAACAATTCGTAGCCTATTTGGTAAGCCAAGATTGAATGCCATTAACTCATCTATTACCCTTTCATATTACCCATGATACGATATGACCATAACCTTAATGTTTTCATCTTTGTGCTGTTTTGACACTCTCTGTTGTGTTCTTTCTTTGTGTGTGTGAGTGCAAGAGAGAAAGAGTGGGGCTTCTTTGATTGCACTTCTTTCCAAACCGTAGTCTTCATGGCATCTATGGTTTAACTCCTTCATATAGTTTTGGAGTTCTCTCACAAACTCTCACAGCCAAAAGCCCGGTGCTTTCCTTGCAAGACCGCAAATTTCTCGACAGCGTCGTGCAAACTTCATAGTGATTTCCCCACAAGATGTAGGGGCTTGATATACCTTGTGGAAGAGGAACCTGCAATCTTCAAGGAGTCTTGGGTGCACGTGATTGAAGTATATCTTTGCATTCTTATCGTAGCTTTGCTTGAACACCATCATCCACTCGTCATGAGGGAGGTCTTCATCCCTAAGATTCTTTGCATGCACCCCCTCCGTGATGAGACCATACTCTTCGTGAAACTCCTCTACTGTATAACAGAACTTAGTCAAAATCGGGTATTCTTCCATTTTGTTTTTGCCTGCAATGTGGAGACACAAAGCTCAAATGTTATACATGCCCTCCGTCTTCCAATCCAAAATACCTAGCATGCTTCCTAAATGGGTGAAAGTGTGGTTTGGTGGTACAAAAAAAGGACCTATTTTACTTCTACGAATGAAAAAGTGGGGACTGGTACAATTTTTGTAGTTTAGGTCAAAACTTTTTGGACCTTGTGTTTTTAGATTCTCCTTTTGAAGATCTATACTGATATATAGTATGATAGGTAGTTTTTCATGTGACATGTAGAAATTGTAGCTCAAAGATTTGTCAAAGGTGTTGTCAAGGATAGTCCTTTTTCTACCACCAAAGCGTGCTTTTAGCCAAAAGACCTTCTATTGGCAACATTTCAGCAATGTCAAACTAAACCCTACACTCTAAGCAGCCCTTTGGTCACACAGATGACCTTACCAATGCACAATTTGGTATTAACCAAATTTGAGGCTATACAGAGTTATCGTTGTACAGTAACATATTTTGAACTCTAAGCTTCCTCATTTTATTAGTAAACCCTCTTGTCTTACAGGGTATGATTATAGGGATACAAGAAGACCCTTCTGCATAGATGCATAGATGAAACAATACATTCATATTTGTTGAAAAATCTGCTGAGGTTGTGTTCGGCTGAAGGCACATATGCTTGAATCATGAATGCATGCAATGAGAAAAAAGGATATAAATGCAAAGCTCCTGATCAAGAAACAAAACATTGACTTACATGCAATGCATAGATGAAACAATGCACTCGTGCAATTGTTGAAATTTCTCTTGAAATTGTGTTCGGCTCAAGGCACATATGCTTTCATGAATGCATAATGCAAGGCTCTTTTTCTTCTTCGATCCTGGCCATTGTGGCTCATGAAGATCTTCCTTGTTGTTTTCTATCTTAGTGGTTGTTTTGTTCTCCATGGTTTCACCTGAATCCGAATCCTCTTCAACGTCGTTCATATATACAGGGTCGTCACCAGTCCCTATGTTGGTCTTTGAACTAGGGTCTGACTTCGCTGCTTTTTGCGATCTCTTCTTCGTGTTTTCTTCTTTTTCTGAGATTGGGCAATGGATGCCATGTCTCTTTACTCAAGAATATAATTTTGTTTTTGGAGCATCGATCGTGTGAGTACATTTAGTGGTACCATAGGTGTACTATGTGATGGCTCCTCGGTAACTTCAATCAAGTTTAATGGCATGATCTTCGGTGCATTTGGATTATTTGGACATTGGGCAATCAAATGATCTATGCCACATCGATTACACATGAGTATTGGCATTGTAGACGTGCTCGCTTGATTAGTTTGCATTAGTGTGGCGTTCTTTTGTAGCCTAATAGGACACTCGGCTACACGATGTGGACCTCCACACTCATAGCATTGAAGAGGTGGTCTCTTAGCAATGTAATTGATATTTTGGCCTCTTGCCGAAAGAGCAGCTACTTGATAGACAGGTTTGACTTGTCCCCAATAGTCCTCCATGTAGGATTGTGGACTTTCTTCAAGCACATCCATCCCATAGGCAATATTAGGGTCTATATCTTCCTCACAGCCTTCCAAACAAGAAATAGATAACTCACAACCTATTTGATTCACAGAAGTGATTCTTGGATGTGGTGGTTGCGGTCCTAGCACTGGAGGTGGTAAGGGTGTTGTTTGAACAACATTTTGGGCCCTAGGGACCATGTGTTGTGACATTTGTTCAAGAGGTGGGGCCGGCATCAATGCAGGAACTTGAGGTGTATCTGTCCATGCTAAGGTTGGTCTATTGACCATCGCGCACTTAAATACTATGCAATACTTAGCTTGATGACCATACCTTCCACAAGCATTGCAATTCCCATTGAATTTTACTCTAAAAGTAGGGCATTCACTGGTACTATGTAGTCCACAGCATATTGAGGACCATTGTTGCTCCCTTCTTGGATACATATGATTGTTTTGTGGAGCATAATTTTCTCTGAGACTCTCTTGAATAGCCTTGGTGAGATCTACTAAAGTCATCTCAGATATCTTTTCTAAAACCAGAGGACTGCCAGGTCCTGGTCCATCCGCCCAACCTCCCTTTAATAGGCTCCTAGCCACTTTCGGACCCCTTCCCATTGGCAGCCGGCCCTTGGCCGAGTCCGTGACCCCTTGGTTGGCCCTTGGCCTGACATTACTCCCCCCTTGGAGAAGCGTTTTTGTCCTCGAAAACAAAAGTGGGGAATTTCTTCTTAAGAACACTAATGTTTTCCCAAGTGGCACCCTCTTCAGGGCGATCTTTCCACTTGACTAAAGCTTGACTACATACATGATGACGAGTACGAAGTTCATGAAAATCTAAAATGCGTTCAGGTTCATGCGGTGGAATGGGAGGTTGAGTGAAATCAACCATTATCGTCCCCATGCAAGCGTTTACGTAAACGACTTACATGAAATACCGGATGGACACGAGAGTGCGCAAGTAACGCAAGTTTGTAGGCCCTATCTCCAACTCGCTTGAGTATCTTGAATGGCCCACAATAACGTGGAGATAATTTGAGTGTAGGCCCAGTCTTCAGACTTTCTGAATGCTCTGGCACACGCAAAAATACCTCTTCCCCTTCCGTGAGGGTAACTTGCCGACGTTTCTCATCATCATACTTCTTATACCGATACTGTGCTTGTCAAACATTTTGACAAGCAAGTCTCAGCATTTCCATATGATCTTGGAGAAACTCCTTGACTTGCCAACCCCACCGTCACTGGTGATCTAGGTTGAAAACCATACATAAGCATGAATGGACTAAAACCAATTGTAACATGCTTAGCACTATCATATGCAAACTCAAGAATAGGAAGATAATCTTTCCAATCTGATTGCTTCTTGCTAACATATGCTCGTAGCATATCCTCTAGCACTTGCCTATTTCGTTCTGTCTGACCATCTGTTTCAGGGTGATCAGCCGTACTTAAATTAAGTTGTTGCATCATTAGAAGCGAGATTCATAAGCTCGCTTGTACAAATAAGTGGTGAGGAAGGTAGATCCTTCTCCCCCAATAGCAGCACGTGCACACCATTGGATTCGAACATTAGACTATTATGCTCATAGCTACGTCTAAGGGATAATCCTAAACTATGCAACCATTCACGACTAAGAACCACATCCGCCCTCTCCATATTCATGACTTCGAAATCCAAAGAGGTACGATATCCTTGAATTTCCAGAGGTACATCTTTAACCTGAGTCTCCTATATCTCAGCATCATGGCCGTTAATCATTTCTACCTTGTAGCCATGGGAACTCAAGGTTTGGGGCAATTTGAGTCGTTTCACCAATTTATAATTGATGAAATTGTACGACGCACCATCGTCTACCAAGATCCGCACCCTGTGCCCTTGGATAGAGCCATGCATACGCAGCAACTCATGTGGTCCGAAAGTCTGCTGCCACATGGAGGCCATGATACAGCACTCATGCACCGCCTCAGAGTGTGTTACTTCCACATTAGCAAACTGGGAAGAGGATTCAAGAGGTAAAAGCTGCACCATGTGCACTGCTTTTTCCTTCCCCTTGTCTTGAGCAGCAGATTTCCCCTTGGGACAATCCTTTTTGCTATGTCCAGTTCCCAAACATTCAAAGCACAACTTTTCTTTTTTGGCTTTCTCAAATTCTTCCGTTGAGAGAGGACCTCTAGACCCCTTGGGCTTTTTGGAGGTCTCTGATGCAGTAAAGACATTTTTTCTTTTATGATGCACATGTTGTGGACGTGTAGAAACAGGTGTAGTGCCATGCACATGCGAACTATGTAATGCCCGATCATCGGGATCATCATGGATGTGAGCTTGCACTATTGCGTCTCAAGTGTTTGTGGATCTTGGGTTTTAACGTGCTTCTTAAGCTCGGGAGTTAACCCACAGATGAACCCACACACCTGCTGAAAGGTATCCATCCCTTCCAGCTTGAGGATCACATCCCGATAATGGGAAATATATTCCAATAATGTTTTATGCTGGCACATAGAACATTCGTCCCAGGCGGTCCAATTTCTATCCTTCTCATTGGTAGGTAGAAATTCCTTCCTGAAGACAGTCTCAAAGCTGCCCAAGTCTATGGTAGCATGCCCTTCTCCTTGAGAGACATCCACCATTTGTAGGCCTTTCCGTCCAAAGTCAGACTTTTCTGTAGCGCCTTGGCTGCATCCGGGGTACGTCTAAGGTTATGAATACCATCCCACTTACTGAGAAAAATATTCACGGTGTCCTTGTTTCACTCACGCTCTTCTCCCCGAAAAATTGGTGGCTTTGTATTTTTCAACAAATCGTCCACCTCTTTTTGGGTTAGAGAGTGCAGCGGTCCCGGAGGAGGGCCTTGCCCAGCAGCCGGCCCTTGGCTTGGTGTGGAGCCGTGCTCCTGAGTTGGTTGACTAGCAGGGCCCATGGCCTGCTGCCGCATATGCAACTTAATCAAATCGGATAATGCTGTGACATTCTGATTTAATTGTGCAAAATTTGTTTCAAGCACAGTCATGCATGTTTGCAATGCACGGAAATCTTGCATGTCCAGCAACTCATACGCATCGTCTGTCGCCATTGTGGCACGATTACTCTCTGTGAGAGGAACCGGCCGCGTGGCATCGGCAGACGAAACGTGTGCGGACTGTTCGAAATCGAATGCATGATGCATATCTATGTTCGAATCCATGTTGTGAACGTACTATGCAAGAAAAGAAAGAAAAATACTAGATTCTTGACGAGCTCGTAGCTGTTTGCGACAAGGAATCGTATAATTATGCCTTTGAGAAGAAAGAACGCCGACGTCGAAAATGAAGTTCAATCCACAACCGCTATCAGCGTGACAACAACGAGCAAAACTGCAGTGGATGATTCACTCGAAAGCACGAAGCACATTCGAGTTGCCAATAGTCTGGTTTGCGTTGTATGCAATACCGCAAATAAACTTGAAAGTTGGTGACAAAATTTGCAGCCAAGAAGAAACTTGAAGACACAAATCAAATTGCAGTTGCCAGTGATTAGGCTTGCATCGTATGCAAGAATCCACAACAGAGAAAGTTACGAGCAATTGTCGGCTCTTTGAAATTTGTAAGGCCGAGTTGCAGCACAGCCGGACTGCTCAGTTTTTAAGAATCCACAACCGATGTGTTAGGTATGGCCACCAAGGAAAGGAGGGCAACGAAAGAATTAAGCCGGCCTTGCCGGTCCGTGACCCCGTGGGCAAAGGCTCTTCACTGAGTCTTAGGGTAACTCAAGTGAAGAGGAAAAACAAAAAAACATTTGACGAATTTTCTGGTTACAGAAGCCGTCGATTGCGCGTGGCAAAGAAGGAGATGGAACGAGCGATGCAACAGGGTTTTGGGGGCGGGCCAAGCACAAAAAACTCCTAATTTTGCCTTGCGCTC
This sequence comes from Adiantum capillus-veneris, assembly GCF_014529385.1. Lineage (NCBI taxonomy): Eukaryota > Viridiplantae > Streptophyta > Polypodiopsida > Polypodiales > Pteridaceae > Adiantum > Adiantum capillus-veneris. The sequence continues at coordinate 96,837,156 of NC_140956.1, read as the reverse complement.
CCACTGAGCCTAACTCCAGCCAGTTTGGTGCTGCTCGGGATTTGTTCCTTTCCCAACTTGGAGCTCTTGCACGCCACTGCCTCGGCTTCGTCTTCCTCTTCCCATTTTGGTTGCATGGAACATGCAGCAAAGCAAAAATGTGCCCCAGTCTAAAGATAGCCTGAAGATCTGATACCAATCTAAAACCAGAGGACTGCCAGGTCCTGGTCCATCCGCCCAACCTCCCTTTAATAGGCTCCTAGCCACTTTCGGACCCCTTCCCACTGGCAGCCGGCCCTTGGTTGAGTCCGTGACCCCTTGGTTGGCCCTTGGCCTGACATCTTTGGCTCCTTAGCAATAGGTTTTAGGGTCATTGGTTGATGCCCTGATGCTTGCGAGCTAATAGATTTAGGCTCAACACACACTCTTTCTCCTTAAATCATTAAATTATCCTCCAATTGGATCGCATTGGTGGTGAATGCTTCCCAAGTGGTGATACCTCTAATGACTAGGCTATTGTAGATATCCTCATGTCGTAATCCCCTAATGAATCTATCAAGAAATTGATTATTATTGAATCACTCATTTGGATTACAACGAGAATTCAAATGCTTCAAGCGACTAATAAAGTCTCTCACCGACTCTCCTTCCTCTTGTTGGGCTTTCTGGAGTTGAGAGGCTACACCCCAAAGCACTCCCTCTCATATGTATTCTTTCAAGAACAGTCTCCTAAGAGTAGGGTAAATCGTTTTTTCTTCCACCCTTAGGGTTCTATACCAATCTCCTGCCTTTCCACTTAAGGTTAGGTTTAAAGCATTACTCTTATGCAGGTCATTGTGTTCTCCTAGAGAATTGCATATTGTTTCAAACACTTCGATATGCTTTCTCACATCCCCGTATCCACTAAATTTTTGTGTGAGCTTGGCTATTTGTACTGCCTTACTTCTAGGCTCTCTGTCAGGCGTGTTACGCATATTCTCAGCAAATAGATCAACCAATATCTTGAGCAAATGTTGCCAAGTCACCTAAGTGAGCAGGTACCATGGGTGAAGGCGCTCCAGAGACTACATGTGGAGTAGTTATTGGCATTGGGCTTGGCGCATAGGAAGCCCTTGGGTTCCACGTTTGGTACGATGTTGTGCCATGTGGCGGCCCAAAGTTCATATGTGTGGCCCTAGGCATAGCAGACATCGGATGTGACATGCTAATGCTAGCCGGTATGGTCCCATGGAAATAAGAACTTGAATGTTGTGGTTGGGGAGCATAGGTAGTTGAAACAATGGGAGGGGTAGGGGCTACATGAGTACGAGGACCCATGGGTGTATACGATTGGTACACACTTGTAGGTACTGCTGCACGCATTGAGCTACCATGTAGCGGTGCTTTACTAACAAATGAGGTCCATGGCGTGTTTCTCGGCATGCCCATCATTGGGGTAGGCATGGCAGCCGTGGTGTCATCAAGGGAAAGATGAGCTAGACTTGGAAAGGTAAAGCTATCACTTGTGGGCTCAGATTGCACCGAGACCCCTAGCGAAACAACATATGGGGGATCCATCGGACTTACCAAGGGAGTCTCCATTTGCGATAAGGTCGGTTGTTTAGTCTTTCCTGTATCCAAGAATCTCATGAGACCCATTGAAGGCATGTTGATCCCCTTGTTCTGTCTCTCTAACTCAATGACCCTATGGATGACCTCACAAAATCTTTGTTGTTGATCCTCCACACTAGTAGCACCCATTGTGGATTGTAGGACATCTAACCAACCCACGTGATAAGTGTGACCTATGTATAGGTCAGTTAGAGTTTCCGTTTGTAGTTCATACTCCCAGTTCTCATTTAATAACGCTCCATCTAGGATTGAGGTGCTAGGGGTGTCCTTTGAGCTAGATGCAATGTTGCTTTTTAGGGGTTGGCCCTTAGCGGTTGCTAAGTCAGGAGCACTCGATTGCTCTCTTATCAAAAATATTGACATAGGAGCTTTTGATTTTAACTCTCTTCATTGCTCCGCCTTGCGTAAGCTCTCAACTTCCTTTTCCCTAGGCACAATGATATATCGCTCAACCTCTTGCACTTTGGCAAGGCTTCTACCATCTGGTAATATGACTTTGGAGGGAATTAGCTCTGAAGAGTCAAGAGGTGCAGTGAATGAAGTATTCACGTGCACATTCTCTAAGGGTATAGGGTCTACGTTGGTCATGAATGGAGAATTTACTTCCCCACCCCCCTCATTTACATCATCAGCTCTATGTTCAGAGCGAGTGGCCGCTCTACTAAAGGTTTCCTTCAAGCAGCTAAGCACGCTCGGTCCGGACCGCGGGCCCATGGCATGGATGTCTTGGCTTGAGCTATCGGGATTAGGCATTGGGAAACCCTCCATGACGTCGTAGTCAGAGGAAGAGTCACTAGCCGCTATGTTCGGGTCTTGGTTTGTACTACCTTGGGTCCCCGCCGAGGACCCGGAACCTAAGGGACATGGATAATAAGAACTTGCGTAAGTCAAAATTCTCTCTAGTTGCTCCGTCTCTAGCACACGACTAGAGTGCAGATGCATGCGCCTTTAACAACTTACAAGCATCGGCAAATAACCTTGAAGGTTAACCGACTACTTTTTTAGGCGTCCGTTTTCACTCGTTTTTTTTTAATGTTTTTAATGATTTTTTTTTTATTAAAGTGTGTGATAGCTTGAAACGAGCATATCACTCAGAGGGTCGTGGTGTGCTTTACAACACAACGTTCGGACACCTGAAGCTCCGTTGGTCCTCAAAAATGTTGATTTTTAGCTACCTGTGAAGCTAAAATACGTAATTTCAAAGGGCGACTGAGGCATGAGCCTGAGTGTGAGCTTGGGCTTGGGTCTGGGCTTGGGTTTGGGAGATATATCCGATCCGGTCCTACCTTTATTTTTATTTTTTTTAATTTTTTATTGGATAAGGTCGCCGCGGCTTGCGCGTGAGCACACACATACGCTACCTACCTACTGACAACTAATACACCTACTGTTACACACTAACACACTTCATTAGATCTCACATATCTACTTCCTACTTATTGTACTTTGCATTACAGAGAACTAACAACCTTAATACTAAAACCTTATCACAGAGAAAAAACACAGCACCTTTGAAAACTCCATTAACAAAGAAATACAGAGTAGCAACACAAAATCCTTCTTCTCAACACACACACCCTCCTTCCTTACCTTTTCTACAATTGAAATCACACCACAAAAGAAGCACAGAGTGCCATTCACGCTTAGTGTATGGCATTCCCCGGAAATGACGCCAAAAATGTGTGCGTATGTCACACGTGTCAATGCAAGGAACTTGCCGATACACTGTGTGCGAGCCACAAATGGCTCCAAGCACACAACAAGCCTAAACTAGTAAGCTCAAAGATGGCGATGGTGTGTCACTCAACGCTCTATGCTTGCTGTTGTGGAGGATTCCTCGCCGCGAAGAAGAGGGAGACGCCGCGCTCAACCGCCTCATCGCCGTCATGCCGCCGCAATGCTCTCTCTCTCTCTCTCTCTCTCTCTCTCTCTCTCTCTCTCTCTCTCACTCACACACACACACACACACACACATACACACACACACACACACACACACACAAGGAGATGAAGAGAAGAAGATGGAGATGGAGCAAGAGCACTCTTCAATTGCACAAATGAGAGAATGAGTGAATTTTAGGTTTAGTTGACTTTTATATGAGCTCGCCCTATTCACACTTGGGCGCCCATGCTTAGCCAACTAATCCCTTGAATGTTCCAGTTAGAGTGCGCCTCTCATCGACGATCACTCTTATCCTTTTCCTATTGGACCGACAAGCCCAGTACCTGACTCTACCAAGTAAATAATACAACGTCTGTCGTAGGTGATAGGGTGTCCATGAGCCGTGAGGGTTAACACAACTTAAGGAATTGACCTACTACTCTAGAATCAGGATTTACACAAAGTATCACTACACTAGCTTGGCAAAATAATAAAGTACAAATGTGGTGTCTGGCTACGTGTATGGCCAGGTGGGCGTCCGTTTGATCAATCCTCAAACAGAGTGTTTGAGAGATAGAGTATAGCCTCCAAGTACACCCCCAGCTTGCTTTGATCAACCGCCCCTTGTAGATCAGGATGGAAGTTGATTGGACCCCTACAAGCCTAGCCAATCACATGCATAGTGCATATCAAGCAACCATGCTAGCCTTGGGACAAGTTTTTCCTTTCCCCTTTGAGAGAGAGGACTTGATAAATGCATAAAAGATTAATTAAATTAGCTAAATTATCATTGGAGCCCTTGAGAGGACAACCAATAGGCTTTAGGCACCTTACGAGGGAAACATGGAGAGGAACTTGACATGTGTCCCTATTGCTCCTTTAGGCAAGTCTTGACTTGTGAGAGGGTGTGTGTGTTCTCTCTCATGCTCCTACAGTGAGGGCTCACCCCCCCATGAGTAGGGATACTTGTTGAATTTTGGAACACCTTGAGTCCCTTAAGCACCTTAGTCATGGAGAACCTTATCACCTTAGTCATTAAGCACCTCAAGAACCTTAGCCAGTAAGCACGACAAGCACCTCAAGCACCTTAAGAACCTTAGCCAGTAAGCACCTCAGGAACCTTAGCCAGTAAGCACGACAAGCACCTCAAGCACGTTAGTCAGCAAGCAGGACAAGCACCTGAGCTTGGGCCGGGTTCCCACCTCAAGCACATCCCTAGATTGCGTAAGGTCAAAGGACTTTTAGCGCTAACTTTTGGAGGTCTTTAATGAAGCTAACCCTAAGGTCTTTAAGCTCCATTATCTAGCCTTGCTCTTTGACAAACCATCTCTCATTTGGAACCCTTTAACCTTGGCCCCGTGTTGAGATAAATCCATAAGCACATGTTTATATTCTAACGCTTGTTCATGTTTATTCTCCCACATTAAATGATCAACTTAATATGAAAAATCATTTGGGTTGGTTAGATATTAGATTTTATGACACAGAGTGATGGCACACTTATCTATCTAGCTTACTCATTAGTGGCTCACACTAGACCATTGTATGCCTATTGTGGTTATAAGCAGCAACTTAATATTTTTAGCAAGCTACTTAGAGATAGTGCATGGTTGCGAAGTCTTTTCAAGCATATCATCAAGCAATGACGGACCTAAGTAGATTGTCAACAAGAAGCTGGACAAGAACAACTTCCATGCTTGGAAGTTCAAAATGACCAATTTCCGTATATGAAAAGGTTATTAGGAGTACATTGATGGAAAGCATGAGAAAGCACTAGTGTTACCAAAGCAAGGTGCAACTACTATGTTAAGCTTTTAGTAGATCAAGAATGGTTAGGTTAGCTATTTCACTTTGGCCATCCATTTGGGGATGATAGGCCAAAGAGAAGTTTAGCCTTGTACCTAAATTCTCAAAGAGACCCTTCTAGAGGATCTCTATTTAACACTATAGACATTGGCAAGCCATGGTATTTGAAGATTTATGATATAAAGAGGGTTGCCATTTGATGGGCCTTGATAGACTTTTTACAGGTATGAAATGTGCTTGCTTACTAAACTTGTCTACTATCGTCTATATTCCTGTATTCCCATGGATAGACTTAGGCAATCCAAAGATAAAATCCATGGATATGCTCTCCCATGGTGAATTAGGGATTGGCAAATGTTGAAGCAATCTAGGTTGCTTCCCCCTATTAAACTTCGTCTTTTGGCATACCACACATTTTGAAATATACTCTTGTATGTTTCCTTTCAAGGCAGGCCAATAGAAATATGTTTCTATCCCTTTTAGGGTAGATTGAATCCTTCTATGCCCCAGATAAGGAGGGGCATGAGATTCATACATTACTTTCTCACGTAGTGAGCTAGTAACGCATAGTCTATTTCCATAGAGAAGATAACCATCTTGTAGGGTAAATGGTTCTTACTTCATCCCTAGTGCAAGGGCTAAAATCACATCTCTAAAATCGGTATCAATAGCGTACTCATCTATCATAGAAGATAGATCATTGTGAGTTGCTATGGATACCACATTCACTCTCGTTCATCTTGAGAGTGCATCGGCCACTTGATTATGCTTGCCAGCAATGTGAGCAATATGAAAATGAAATTGCGAAAGCAAATTTGCCCACCTGATTTGTTTGTCGGAGAGCTTGGTCTATGTCATGAAGTACTTAAGGCTTTGGTGATATGTTCGCAAAATGAAAGGAGTCCCCTATAAATAGTGCTTTCATGAGTCTAGAGCATGTAGAACTGCTAACAGTTCCTTTTCATATATGCCTAGAGATTGTTCAATAGGGTCGAGCCTTTGACTTTCATAGGCTATGGCGTGCCCTTCGTAGAGAAAAATAGCTCCAAGGAAATCACTACAAGCGTTGCATTGGACCTCAAATGGCTTTGAGAGATCCGACAATGTAAGTACATGTTGAAAGATAAGATTCTCTTTAAGCTTTTCAAAAGCATTGTTCTCCTTGGTGGACCATATATACCTAATGTTTTTCTTTGTTAGGTCATGTAATGGTCCTGCAATTTGTGAGAACTTTTCTATGAAGCATCTATAGTATGCACACATACCTATAAAGCTTCTTAGTTCATGGAGATTCCTTGCATTAGGCCATCCTTTTATTATCTCTAGCTTTGATGGATCCATTTGGATACCATCTTGAGAGATATGTGACCTAAATACTGATCTCCTGTAAGAAAAAATCACTTTTCTTTCGATTAATATAAAGTTTATTCTCTCATAAAACTTGAAATATTACATGGAGGTGTTGCTTGTGTTCGTCTAATGAATTAGAGTAGATGATAATATCATCAAAGAACACTCTAGTAAAGGTTTAGTGAGGCATGGATAGCTTCTCCATCAAGCGGTTACATGTGGCTAAACACCATTTTAGATAATTTGGGAAAAGCCCGTTTTCCAAATTCTAAATGTGTATGCTAGGATTGTGTTATTTAATGAAATCTAAGAATAAACCTCCAATATAGTTTTTGGAAAGAGGATTTGTATGACATCAGTGCTTTTCAAAATTCAACAAATGCTTCTAGAAGTAGCTTCTCAAAAAATGAGGTGTCAAAAAAACCAATTGATATGATTTTAAATCAGCATATAGATTGATTACAGCAATTAAAAAAGATAATATGTAAAGGCAAATACTATTAAACACTCTTGTCATAATTTGGTGACCTTAATCCATGTATAAAAAAATACTTGGTCATGGTTTTGTAGCATGCTATCAAGTTTTAAATACACGATAATTTAAACAACATTCAAACTAATATTTCACACTTAAAAAGTCAAAACAATACTATATAGTATCCTATGGCTATAAGACTATGAAATGCCATCTATTGCACCTATGGCCTTAAGGCCATATGGTGCTCTTTGTAGACATGTCTATGACTTTAATATGTCTCTTTATGACCTCAAGGCCATAGGATTAGGATTGTTAGCTGGTCCCAACATGTAAAGAGATCCAGTCCTTCAAAGCCATATGGGACTTTATTTATGTGCCACCCTATGTCCCTAAGGCTGTGGGTTGTCTTAGGGCCACAAGATGTTGTTTATGCCAATAAGAAACCGCACAAGGCGTGCCTCGTATGCTAGTTAGAAACCCTTTATTCTATATGTTGTCACCATATGGCCTTAGACCATAGGGTGCCCTCTGTGCTAGTAAGAAATCCTCTATACTCTGTGTTTGTACCCTATGGACCTAGGGCCACAAGGTACCCTCTATGCTAGTAAGAAATCCTCTACGCTCAATATTGAGACCATGTGGCCCCAAAGCCATAGGATATCCTCTATGGTAGTGAGAAAAACCCTCTATGATCTATGTTCACAAACAATTAAAAAATCTAAACAATACTATAGAGTATCCTATGGCCCTAAGACCATAAGATGTCATCTATTGCACCTATAATTACATTTGGTATTTTATTTAACTATACAAAGTTAGATGAGACACTTACTTAGATAAACTATCATAATTCTAACTTTGAAATTATTTCTTAACATAAAACTACAATATAAAAACTCCTAATATAAGTTTGTGCCAAAGAGTCAATGTTAAGATGAAGATTTTTTACATCAAGTACATGCTTTAAAACTTCACTCAAAGGTTTTAGAGATGGTGTCTCAAAAAAAGGAGGTGTTTAAAAACACCATTTGATGTGAATAATACGAATTGTATATATTGATTATGTCAAAATAGTATAAAGTATAAACATAAAGATTACCACCAACTTGACAGTTTCATAAAAATGATGGTCTTCATCGCATGTACAATAAAGTACTAACTAGAAAGAGTATGATATCTCCAAGATTGAGGGTGTTCAAAAAACACCGTTTTGTAACACTACCAAATGTCAAGAACATTTTGATTGTTTGGATCACTTAATAAAGACAATTAATAAGAAGAAAAAGTTCACAATACTATAGAAGCATCAAACAATGAAACCAAATAACTTGAATGAGAGAAGTCTCCTCACAATAGGATGCACTTCATTAAAAGAACAGTTTAAAGATGTTTCAAGATATCCCACAACATTCCATCAAGTTTAAATTTTGAAAAGTACACATTGCCAAATACTTGGTAGATGCTATTTCGAATACTTAACTAGTACACTTAAAATGGCCTCCTTCTCTTGAGATTTTATGTCCTTTGAGACATATAACATTGCATTACATAGTGAGTCTCAGGATCAGGATGGAACATTACAAAATTTCTTATGGTATAGTCTCTCTTGTCTTTAGCATACCATCCAGATAACCATGGAACAATTTCATCTTTTAAAAAACTTTGAAGCAATTGGGTAGGTTGGTTCCAAAACTTTGAAAAAATCATATAAGTTCCTTGTATATTCCACATCACTCGATATGGACTATCATCAAATATTATAGTGTTGCCCCCATCTAAATAATCAAATAGCTTCCATATGGTCGAAAGATTTTTGTGATAGGCTCTTTTGTAACCGATCATGAAATTTGAATTTTGACAGCATCGGTTATTCATAATCATCTTGAATTTGTGACTTTGTGTAGGAAAACAGGTCTTGATTATGTGTTGAGCTTTTTGAAAACGATGGCAGCTCCAAATCCAAACCTCAAAGAACTCAAAGCAAAATCTTAAGAAATACTCTGCATCTGGACGCACTGCATACACCTCATTGTTATCTTCTACAATGCACATGTACTTGCTCCAAGTTGGCCTTGATTGAAGCTCAAATGTTGCAAGAAGCACACCCTCTAAATCCAAGATAAGCATTCTTTTGTCCTATTTGAAAGATGTTGGTAGATAATGAAACCATTTCTCTTGGTTTGAATGTGATATTTGATGTAATATGAAAGGGAGCTCCTCTATTTTGTGATAATCTAATAGCAAAACATTTTTCTTAGAAGCCCTCAAATGATTAAAAAAAAAAGTTAATATAGAGATCTTAAGTGTGTTGAAGACCTTAGGGACATAGGGTGCTAATTTGTGGTTACACTTAGTAAGTCCTATGCAAGAACACTTGCCAAACTATGACCCTATGGCCTTAGATTCATAGGGTGTTAAGACCATAAAGTCACTACAACACTAAATGAAGATATTGACGTGCCTATATCGACGGCCATGCTTTTCCATGCGTATATCGACGACATTAGCGGGCGTCGCTATACGCGTCACAATGTGCGTCGATATACGAGTGGAAAGGCTTTATTTGCCATGCGCAGGGGCCATTTTTGCCTGCTCAGATCTTGGCCGAAACCTGCTGCGCAGGTATTATGTCCATCTCCACCCTCCCCAACCCCTCTCTCTCTCTCTCTCTCTCTCTCTCTCTACCTCTACATCGTGTGTGTGTGTGTAGGAAAGAGAGAGAGAGAGAGAGAGAGAGAGAGAGAGAGAGAGAGAGAGAGAGAGAGAGAGAGAGAAATGTGTGTGTGTGTGTGTGTGTGTGTAGGTAATCAAAGAGAGAAAGAGAGAGAGAGAGAGAGAGAGAGAGAGAGAGAGAGAGAGAGAGAGAGAGAGAGAGAATTAATGTGTGCTTAGGAAATTAAAACTAAAGAAAAAAACATTAAAGAGAGAAATGAAATAAAATGTTATATTAACGTCTTCGAAAGGCCAAAGTGACCTATGAGACATGAGACAAGAAAGTTACAATGTGATGGATCTGATACAAAGTCAGAGTAAGAAGATGACAAAATAAAATATTATGGAATCCTAAACTGCTGGGTGTGGACTAAACGGCTAAACGAGCTAGTTGGGATAGGTAGATCTCCTCCATGGTCAGTACTATGATCGGACGTTGTGCATGTCGAGCCAAAGTGACCTAGCTAGATCCTCTGATGCAGCCTCTGTCGATGTTGTGTAGTCCTCCGCAGTCGTGGGCGTCTAGATCTCCCTAGATCAGTCGCTTGTTCGATCATCAGAGAGATAGGGAAGTAGAGAGCAAGAGAGAGAGAGAGAGGTAAGTAGAGAGAGAGAGAGATAGGAAATAGAGAGATAGAGAAAGAGAGTTATATATATATATATATATATATATATATATATATATATATATATATATATATATATATAGAGAGAGAGAGAGAGAGAGAGAGAGAGAGAGAGAGATAGGGAAGTGGAGCTCCAGGAGTTATGGCAGAGAAATAGGAAAATAGAGAAATAGAGAGAGATAGGAAAATAGAGAAAGAGAGATAGCGAGAGCGAGAGCGAGAGAGAGAGAGAGAGAGAGAGAAAGAGAGATAGCGAGAGCGAGATCGAGAGAGAAAGAAAGAGAGATAGGGTACGTAGACAGAGAAGAAACTATGGAACTAAAAGAGGCAAAGGGGTTTTGCCTGCTACATGCATTGCCATGTACACCTGGGAGTGCACATATGTGTCTACCCATATAGGATTTGACCAATAAAGACGAGATTTTGACCCGGTGGTCCTGATCTCTGTACACCTCTGGACCAAGGTGTACGGAGATTGGGCAAGACTAGAGAATGCGAGGTAGTTTACATTGTGAGGAGTATATATATATATATATATATTAAAACAACATTCATAATCATTGTAGATGGAAATGTCATCAACTAACATGGAGGAAAAGATTGCATGCTCGTGCACGCTCTGGAAGTATCAAATCCTGCGCAAGCGTAGGATATGTAATGAGCATGTGCACAAGTACGAAGAGTTTACTAGAGAAACCGTACAGAATTGGCGATATGACTCCTACGGAATGGGCATTGATTTCCGCGACATAGCACCTACATCTGAGAGAGAGAGAGAAAAAAGATTATGCGTGAAGGTCCGACCAATATAGAGCCACGGATGGAAGCAGAAAAGGGCTTATAGACAGAAGACGACCGCATGGAGGAGATGCTGGATGCCTTCTTCCAGACAAGCGAGGAGAATGCGAATAAAGCAGCACCAAAAGTCGTGCGCCTATCTCCTGAAGACATGTTGAGAAAGTTGGCACGTCAACCAATCTATGAAGGCGCCAAAATATCTGTGCTTCGTACTTGTATGGCGTTTTTGAATCTTCAGTCAGTGTACGGGTGGTCAGTGTTCTTGCAATTCATTCTTCCAATTGCGATCAAGGGGTGTTTAACGGAGGAAGTGCAGACCTGCATATACAAGATTTCAGAGCTAGTGCGGTGGATCTCTTCCAAGGAGATACGGGAGGAATCTATTTCAGTCGCAAGGGCTAACTCCATTGAGGCAGTTTGCATGATTGAGAAGTATCTACCCACGAGCTGCCTAACTATCCAAATGCACTTGCTCGTCCATGTAGTAGATGAGGTTGCAGTGGCAGGTACAGTCCACAGCCGTTGGATGTTCTTTCTAGAGCGGTTCATGAAAACACTTAAGGGTTTTGCTCGCCAAAAATCGCGTCCAGAGGGGAGCATGGCAGAAGGATGGCTGGTGCAAGAGTCTCTTGTATTGACGACCGAATTTCTATCTGTTTATGACCCAGAAATGCCTCGACTGTGGAGCGATGAGGAGGATGCAAGACTGGTGGGAGAGGAGCTGCAAGGGCAAGGGGTGCCGAAGAAAATGAACGTGGCCATGCGAGAAAAGATCATGAAGTTCTGTATACTAAATTCAGCGCCGAGGCAAAAATGGCTTGAAAGGTACGAAGAAGAGAAAGAGAGACGCAATCTAGAGCGACAGGATTTCAGGCGAAGTCGAACGACTAGAGGCTTACCCCTGCCAGACTATCTTGCTCCTCTACCTGAATTCCCTACAATGGCATGGTTGGACAAGATAGTGAGAGCAGCTCGACAGATCGGAGAACCCATATCTCTAGAAGAGGAAGAGCTGGCTATTGGATGTGACTGGAAGTATCACACATACATGGCACTGTGGTCGCATGGAAAGCATTTCAGAACACAACAAATTGACAGCAGAAGAAACACGTTTGACAGTCGTGTAATGGTTAGTTTCATGCAAAAGAGCAGGGCCAGTGCTAGAGACACGAATGAGAGCACTAGCAACCTGGATTACTGTGGTTTGGTGTCAGATATCCTGAAAGTAAGCTTCAGGTGGTTTGAGATGTTTTTGTTGGATGTGAAGTGGTTCAAGGTGATTACTTCTGGTCGCAATGCAACGGTACGCAGAGATGGAAACAAACTTGTGCAAATAGATTCTACAAAGACTTGGACAGATGCGAGCGACACATTTGCTCTCCCCAAACATTGCGAGCAAGTGGTCTTTGTACCGGACCCTCGAGAGCGACAATGGTGGTTTGTGGTTCAGGTTGCTCCAAGAAATAAACAAGTATTTGAAGGGCAAGATCTCCCAGAGGAAAGTCAGTTAGACGACGTCCATACTACTGTGACATTAGATGAGATGGACGAAGGTATGGCAGAGGAAGCTGACAGATATACGAGGGATGACGCAGACGAGCTAGAATTGACACTTGTAGATGAAGATGCAATGGATGAAGACAATCTACCAGAACGAGTTGGGGCAGAGTTATGTTTGCAATTAGAGATAGAGGATAATACGGTGCAAGATCTTATCGATGATGCCTCACTCGTCGAGGCCTAGGCCTGTAAGTGTTTGTGTGAAGACTTTGATTTAAAATTAAGCTTAAAGTTAATTTAAACAACTATGTTCTGACGCTTTATTTTACTTTCTTTGTGTAGGACTTTAGTATGGCAGACGAGATTCCAGATCCCGCTTCCATGAGTGCAGATGCATTCATGGGCTTAGTTACACGCATGACGCCTGCTCAGATGGCAGAGGCTTCTCAGTATTGGGTAGCCAGAGGCACGGGTACTACGCCTCCGGGCTTCACACCCGAGGGTCCGACGCCTAGGGGGGGGATGCCTATGGGGTTCAGGACGCCTATGGGTACGACGCCTTCTTCTCCCATCACGGCCGCTTCGACACCTAGGGGTGGGGCAGAAGCGGGTACGTCCTCATCTCCGTAGCACAGGCGCACTCGCCGATCTCGACGATCGTCAGGTGGAGGTGGTGGTTGCTGTGGAGGAGGGTCCACAGATGCTTCAACCCCTCCTCGCTCATGACCCCCGTCTTACCCAGGCACACCTCTCGACACACCTCTTGGCACACCTCGGACACCTTGGGGGACACACGATCCTAGTGCCTCCAAGCTCTATATTGTACGGGGAGATGGTTCTATTGACATGGATAGAGTCGGGACTGAGATGTGACAGCGGATTCGCCAGCTCATGGAGCTGCAGTTTTCGACCAGCATTCTGACGTCTTGGGATCAGCAAGAAAAGGAAAAAGTCACTTACATAGTGGAGACCATCCTGAGAGAGTACCAGCCTGCTCCAGGTTCTTTCGTTGTTTCAGCGCAGTGGATCAAGGGTGTTGCACGGGACACCATCAAACATCGACGAGATGCAGCTCAGAAGGCTTTCAGGACCGGCTCGCCGAAGCCTTCGGGCATCCCACACGAGACGTGGCTGCAAATCAGGGAGGATGAGCGGATAGCGGCCACGCGGTTCAGACAGCAGCGTGAGGCCGCGCAGGTACGACAGATGACTAGGGGGACATCTCATCTTGGCAGCGGAGGCTTCGACACCTTTCGCTATGAGTTTATGAGTTTCTAATCCAATCTTAACTATGGCGTTTTTTAAAACGCGATGAATCATGTATTCTTATTACTTTGATTTTTGTATAAACGCAGAATCTTGCGATGCATCGAGCTCCATCATGCGAGGAGGAGTCAGATAGATATCGCAGAGGTATCTATGAAGTACTGAATGATCTTGAAGCTTCAGGAGAGCCTGTAGACTGGGAGGCCTTACAGTCTCACTGATCACTTGAGGTGAGATATGTGTGAGTTGATTTAATTAAGTCAGTGTATGTGAAGTAATATCAATACTAATTTTGTGAGTTGTCCTATGTGCAGGTTGCGACGCCTAGTCATTAGTGGACCAGATTTCATCTATATGCTTTGTGAGAAATAGACACGCTTCTGTGCATCTTTTTTGTACAAACAAAAAGTGTTCAGACAGTTATTGTTTCCCTTATGGTTATGATTATTGTCATTGTCATTGTATAGACAGTTATTGTTTCTCTTTCTGGTTATGCTTATGGTTATTGTTAATTTTGTTTATGGTTATGGTTATCTGCATTATGGTTTTGATCAAAGTGGTTATAGCCGGTTATGGTTTTAAGTTATGGTTATGGTTCGTTATGGTTATGGTTCGTTATGGTTATGCTTTTAACACTAGGTTGGTAATGGGACACTTTTATGTCCTGGGACACTTTTATGTCCTGTTAAGTGACCATTTTCCTTGAATTATGTCAAGAGTTTCAAAATGGATTTTGAGGTGCTATCTGTCTAGAAAGTTGTCTCATGAGCTGAAAAAAACTTGACATTTTTTTGGAATATCAATTCCATCTTTAACCTTGTCCTTGCACAACATTTCACAACCTAAACTGTGTGAAAAAACGGGTTCTGTTTTTGGCTTTTTTCAACTTTTTGCAACTATACCACTCCAGAATTCATGTTTGTGAGGTCTATAATGCTAGAGAACTATCTTTAGTAGTCCTCAACATTTCCTGATGCTTCTAGGGAGAAATAAATGTTAAAGTTGTAAGTTATGACCAAATTACAAAAATTGTCAAATCCTGTTTTTTAGCCAATTTTAGCTCTTCTATGATTTTTTTGGTGGCTTTCATGATATCCAAATGCAGTTTTGATTTTCTATGTTGCATATTGTAACATAAAGCTAATATTCCTTGAGCTTTGGGGCACCTAATACCCTATTTTGCGTAGTAGACACCGATGGTTGATTTTTAAAATTATAGAAGAAAACGAAACATTCTAGTATATCAAGTATAGCTTTTTCAATATTGTTAGTTTCTTGTGACAACTACATGCATTTTGTAGGTAGTAACCATATCTAGTCATAAGGATCAAATTTGGCTAGATCTTGAATAGTTTCTATGGGATTCTACAACTCATAATGTTGAACCCAGTTTTTTCATGTTTGCTGTATTTAGCACTTCATCTTTGTCTCCAATATTCCCCTTGGTAAGAGATGTATTATTCTTTTGACATTCTCCATGTCTCCTTATGAACCTAAAGGACAATAGGGAACTAAGAAAACATGCATATAGTATTTGTATTGAGCGTGGCTATAGAAACTTTGATGATAGGTTTGCAGAATGGTAAAAATTCAACTTTTTTGTACCTTTTTCTTTTGGCAAAACAAAAAATAGTGAGTGAGAAGCAATCATATGTTCAGATCACCAACCCATTGAAGTTAACTACGGAATTTATCTCAAGTCCTACAAAAATCCCTAATCTTATTTTCATGCAACAAAACGTAAGAAATGACTGTTTTGATGAAAATGTACTGGTCCATCAACTTTGGAGGCTTGGTGTGACCAAAAGATGAGAAATTTCACAAGTTTCTTATTTTTTCCATGTGTGGTAGGCCTTGAACTATAACCTCATGAAAGGATTTTACAAAATGAGTGGATCTACTATGGTTTTGGAGGTTTTTTTCAAAACCTTGAAAGGACACTTTTATGTCCTGTTAGGTTACCAACCTAGTGTTAAGTTATGGCTATGCTTTTCAGTTGGTACGGTTGTCTTTCATTGGACTTAAATCTCATGTGAGATCCTACATGGATAGCATGTAGGAGGCGTATACATGATATGGTTTTTTTTTGAAAAGTTTATGTAAAAACAAAGGGAACTCTGCAGAAATTTCTGCGCGCGGGAGCATGGTTGATATTTTGGTGCTGCTCGCTTTCTTGGACAGAGGGCAGGAAGTCTGGCTGTGGCTGTGTCCATCTTTTAACTGGGCACAAGCCAGGCTACCTGTCCTTTGCCCAAGAAAAAGTTTTTCTGTTATGGTCGTCGCTATGTGCGTCGCTATCCGCGTCGCTCATAGCGACTGGTTTCACAGCGACACGGATAGCGACGTGCATAGCGACGGGCTGCGTCGATATCTGTGTCGATAACACGTTTTTTTGTTGTAGTGAGTGAAATTCCCCCAAGGTTATAGAGCAAGATTTGACCTTATGAGCATGTAGATTGTCCTTGATGGCACAGTGAACTCAAATTTCAAAGCAAACAACTATAAAAGCTTTTTTAAAAATGAGCATTTGGCACATGAAACCCAGAAGTTACTTATAGTATTGAAAGACAATAAAAAAAACTATTAATCATTTACATCTTCATATATCTTGAAACCCCAAGCACTCTAACAAAGTCTCTGAGTACATAAAGATCTTTGTAAATGAAAAAATGTTACAAAACATTGCTCCATCATTTCTTGATATAGGGCTATTTGAGATCATACTGAATTTTTAGATGCTTTATATAATTCCTGGCTTCATGTACTTTGATCACAGGCTCCTTGTATCCCAATTTTTGGGCAAGCATGATTGCTTCTGTACCTTTCAAGGCTGATAATGATTTGATTTGTTTTAAGACCCTTACTTTTTCTCGATCACGTGCTGAAAGTTTCTTGTCTTGACTTCGAGTGGACAATCCACTTGTCTTGACTTCGAGTGGACATTCCACTCGTGAAGAGGACGAGAAACTTCTGGTAGCCTTCCCGTGGAGTAGGTTTTTCCTAGAAAAATTAGATTTCTCTCCTCCCACTTTGCAACAACCTTGTGTATACGGTTATAAAGCTCATGACCTTGAGCAATGGGTGCTTGTCCATATAAATGAGACCCTGTAACTGTGCGAATGTCATTAACATGATTGAGAGCTTTGATATATGGTAGCAGCTCCCCAAGGAGGATATTATCCTCCTCATCATCAACATTAAATGATGCTGGAAAAATACAATTCAATGCAGGATTCACACATCCCTTTAATGGTTCATCATCTACAAGAAGAAATCTTCTTCCATCAAGCCCAAATTTTGATGATGCAATAGCCAACGATTTGAAAAGTGCTTCTACTCCTAGATTATCTAAGCGATTGATCCTTGATTCTACGCATGGTTGACATTGGCTTTGCCCCCAGATCATAAAGAATGGAAATTTTTCCTTAGCTTCTTGTTCTAAAATCTTGATGATGTCCACAACATGCATGTCATTAGCACCTGACCATATCCCTACATTGAAATTGCTAAATAGAGCCTTTAAAAACTCAATGCATCCTGGACGAAGAACAATATGCTCATGTCCAAACTTTAAGCTCTTCACTTTTTTGGACTTTTTCCAGCATCTCCTCAGGAACAATCCACACAAGCTCACTATTATAGTCAGCATTGGTTTGTTGGTGGATGGAAGGTGTGACTCACCATGCACTTCGATTTCCAAATCCTGGGGTGCTAAAATATTTGTGTTGGATTCTCCTTCTGGCGTTGCACATGTTCTGGAACTTCCATTGCCTTCTACTTCCATTGTGGTGTCATGCAATCCAATTCCCAACTCTTGGGCTACTAGAATATTTTCATTGGATTCTTCTTCTTCCCTTGCACATGTTCTGGAACTTTCACTATCTTCTTCCATTGGATTACTCTTTAAATTTATCTCCAGTCAATGTAGCAGTTGACCTTCAAAGACTTGTAGATTCTTGTCATCTTCGTCAAAAAATCTTTGGTTGACATGGAGATTGATAGAATCTTTCTCAATACGGTCAATGGCATTAGCATCCTCTATACCAACAATCTCGAGTAAAACTTTGTTAGCCGCAATATCTTGTTGAAGGACTGCAAGTTTAAAGAACACCTAATTTTAGATTCCAAAGTATCTACATTTTGATAACTCTTTTTTGTCACACTCTTAGAAAAAACTAATCGCAAATAGCAAATTTACTAACTAACAACACATCTACAATGAATTTCTTTTTATGCTCCTTATTGTCTAGAGATTCCTAATCTTTATCTAGCTACATTAGTTCTTTGTCCATGATGGTGGTGCCTAGAAGTATACTTGGAGAAACATTTATGCCTTTAAGCTCTAGAGCAGAAGTCTCATTTTCTATTGCCATGATCTTCTTGCATTGGATGATTTCCTTGACTAAGTTTCTTATGGCCTTCAGGCCATACATTTGTAGATATCTCTATGACTTTAAGATAATCCAACATATGTTTCTTTATGGCCTCAAGGACATAGGGTTAGGATTGTTGGGAGGTCTCAACATATAAATAGATATATGGCTTCAAAGCCATATGGTACTTTATTTATGTGTCACCGTATGGCCCTAAGGCCATGGGTTGTCATAGGGCCACAAGATGCCCTCTATGAGCACTAGTAAGAAACCATATATGCTTTATGTTGGCACACTATGAACCAAGGGCCACAAGGTCTGCCTTTTATGCTAGTAAGAAACCCTTTATGCTACATGTTATCACTCTATGGTGTTTGGGCCATAGGCTGCCCTCTGTGCTAGTAACAAATCCTCTATGCTCTATGTTTGCACCCTATGGACCTAGGGCCACAAGGTACCCTCTATGATAGTAATAAATCCTCTATTCTCTATGTTTGCACCCTATGGACCTAGGCCCACAAGGTAGCCTCTATGCTAGTAAGAAATCCTCTATGCTCAATATTGAAACCCTATGGCCTCAAGGCCATAGGATGTCCTCTATGCTAGTAAGAAAAACCCTCTACGTTCTATGTTGGCACCCTATGGAAACTTAAGGGCCACAAGGTACCCTTTATAATGCTACTAAGAAACCTTGTATGCTCTAGGGGAGCACCAAATATCCCCTAGGCCACAAGGTTCCCTCTTTGCTAGAAAGAAAACCTCTAGGGTCTACATTGGCAACCTACAGCCCTCGGGCCATAGGGTGCATCAAATGGCTCCTAGGCCACATGGTGCCCTCTATGCTACAAAGGAAACCTCTGCGCTCTACATTGACACTCTATGGCCCCAAGGCCATAGGGTGCCCCTTACGCCTAGTATGAAACCAATGAAACTCTATATTAGCATCTAAAGACCGTAGGCCACAATGTGAGCTCTATGTTAGTAAGAAACCATCTAAACTCTATATTGGTAGCCAAAGGCCATAGGATAGCCAAGGAACCCTTTAGGAGAATTCCCCACAAAGGCCACCTTATGGCCCCATGGTGATTTAGTGGCCTAGGTACCCTTATTAAGACTCTTTTATTTTTGTATCATATGGCCCCAGAGAAATAAGCTATCCTCTATGCTATCAAAAAACGGTTTATGCTCTTTGTTGGAATCATATGGCCCCAAGGCCATAGGGTGCTCTCTATGCTAGCAAGAAACCCTCCATGCTATATGTTTGCACCCTATGGCACCAAGCACACAAGGTGTCCTCCATGATAGTAAGAAACCCTCTATGCTCTAAGTTTACACCCCATTTGATTATGTTGACACCCTATGGCCCTGGGGCCATAGGGTGCTCCTGTAAGGTCCCCAACCCGCCTTCATCAAGATCGAGATGGGATCCTTGACAGGTTCCTACGTCTATTAAAAATCAGAGTCTCTAAACAAGAAAAATCCAAGGAATAGACCTTTACCTTTGACAATGCCTTGGGTCTATAGCCTTAGAAGAAGACCTAGTCCTGTCTCGCAGCGGAACGGGACAAGCATTAAAGTCCAAAAAAACTATTTCGGCCCTATAACTGCCACAATTTGGCTAAGGTATCCTTAACCAACGCTTTTTTCCCCCTGACAGATGTGAGGGCACAGCCGCTAGTGGACTCCTCTTCCAAGTGAAGAAGTTTTCTAAACGTTTTAGTGTGTAGGGATGGATAGTTACCTGACTAATCAGGTCCACCCGTCCATGATTGACAACCTTAGTCAATCCCCACTTACCACCCCGCACTCACACAAGATTCGTTTATCTTATTATCACATTGTTTTAAACATTTAAAATAATGATTTCTTTTAACGTTCCTGAAGGAGTACGAGCGAAAGTGCGACGCGAGAGAGAGTGCGAGAAGAAGAGCACGACGATATGGTGAACTCGCTCTACTGTAATGTGTAGAGCATAGTGAGTTCTTATTAGGTTTTTAAAAAAGAATCTGTGTACATACCTGGCGGCTCGCCCACTTACCTGGGCGACCACATTGGGCTTTATACCCCAACAACCTCCCACTTAAAGTCCAATGTGGTACTTTAAGTGTGAGAGAAGCTACTATACAAGCTAATATACAAGAGATGTAGAGAAGTGATGTACTACCCTACACCTAACTGCTTGCGAAAATGCGCAAAGCTCTCTGAGGGAAGTCGTTTTGTAAGTAGATCAGCAGGATTTTCTGTGGTGTGAACTTTGACAAGCTGAAGTTGCTTATCCTCGAGCATTTCCTTGATGCAATGATACTTCACATCCACATGCTTTGTCTTTGAGTAATAAACTGGATTGTGAGCCAATTGTATAGCACTTTGAATATCACAATATAACACAGGCATCTCTTCTTTGATTCCCAAATCTGTTACTAGTCGATTAAGCCAAATTGATTCTTTGCATGCCTCTGATGCTGCAACATATTCAGCCTCTGTAGTAGGCTGAGTAACACAATCTTGTAATTTAGAACGCCATGATACTGCTCCACCAACCAATGTAAAGACATACCCTGACGTAGACCTTCGGTTGTCTAAGTCACCTGTATAATCTGAGTCTGTAAAACCCTTTACACTTAGCTCCTGACTCCCATAGCATATACGCATACTCTTTGTAGCTTTCAGGTATCTCAATATTCCTTTTGTGAGGTCCCCACCCCATCGTATCAAACAACGGATTTGATGGTAAACCTGGTGGCCACTAGATCTATAGCGGAAGCAAACAAATTGGTTCACGGTTCAACTAGCGGACGATCCCTCATCACAAAGTGAGTCGAGGTCGAGCCTACTAGCAACGAGATCTAGCTCCACCTCGCAGGGGAAGCGTACTTAACTATCTAGCGATCCTAAGACGCACCTTCGAAGAGGAGAGAAACCCCGAGTGCCTTTTTTCCCATGTTTCAGAGGCACGTACTCTCGAGGATTCGCCGCTCTAGGGGCAATGAGTAATACCAATATCGAGTAAGCACTATGGGGACACAGAGTTCCCGACCAATCGGGACCACCCATCTCGTAGGCTTTGGCAACCCGAGCCAAGCCCCCACTTTCCACCCCCACACTCACACTTCCTCGTGTGACCTAATTACTACCACAAAGGTTGTTCAACATAGATATTCCTTGTTTAATTTCGAATCACATGGTTCGTTAAAACAGCCCTTCAGCCAGTATTGCAAACAACACCAAGACAGAATTCTAGTAAAAATTCTACTCAAACTTATTCATAAAAATTCCAATGTTCTGGAGGTACAACATCCCCCCTCCAGCGAGAGTTCACTCCTCCCGTTGCCGCCTAGCTTCCCATACAACTAGGTATGTCCACCGCATAGAAAGCACGTCATGGACACTCCCACCGCATAGAAAGCAAGACGTGGGTTCCCACCGCATAGAAAGCAAGTCGTGGGTATCCACCGCATAGAAAGCAAGTCGTGGATTCAAGAGTCCTTAACGAGGAACTCTGCCCCCTGTGATCAGTAGGGGGGTCAGGACTGATTCAACATTGGAAATAAAATGAACATGCCGAGCTAAATTTTTCCTAGCATACATTCTTTCCTATTGCAACAACATACCCATCAAACATTACCTTCCTACTTTAGAACTTAATGTACAATGATTTCAATGCCGAGGTTTCCGTCGGATTTCTCCAACATGTTTGGGGATATGAGCATTCCTAACTAGCGTATGCAGTGTTAATTTACACAACTTGAATAAAAATATGATCTACCTCTTCCACTTCTTCATCGATGGGCCGTGAGATGGCCGGTGTTTGTTCCTCCATGGGAGCCTTCCCCTTCCCGTTGACATTGCTCGTTCCTGCCTTGCAATCATGGGCACCACCGAAGCGCGTCCTCTTAACCGGGGCCATTTCTCACTACTTTAAATGATTAGCTTGGAGAAAGAGCTAAGGCTCACAAGCATCATAACAGTCCAATGGGTAGATTAGTGACATCAATTAATCCCTCCTATATGAGAGTCTAGATTTCTTTCATAAAGCAATCATTAAGGATGGCACATAATCCTATGGGAACCGGCTCTAAGATAATTATTCGGCTTACATGATCAAGAATAATTAGGATTTCACTATTGGAATTACCAGAGAATTGGATTAAGTATGATTAAACTATTTCCTAGCAATTAGATGATGCAGATTTACCCTATGCATATGTGTGAGAAAAACCAATTCTTAGAGACTTATTGACAGATTAATTTCTCCTTAATTACGTCTTAATGCATAAGAGAAATGAATTCAATTAAGCTACAATGTTAATGAGTGATTACAATAGTGATTCTCTTCAATCTGCACAAATACTAGCTTACCGATTAATTACTATGCTATCTAGAGAGAGAAGATTCTGATAATTATGCTCTAATCATTAATCGAGAGTGAAGAATGGCTGATAATTCAGCTATGGAATGATGATTACATAATAGAGTACGAATAAGGAGAATTTAGAGAGTAGTCATACAGATTTTCGGCTAGGAATAGGCATAATGTACGAGAAATTTTTGATGGTAGAGAAAGGGATTTTCAGATGGCATTAATTAAACTGTCATTACCGTGATTAAGAGCTGGTAATCTTCTCGATTTTATGATCTAATCGAGCTTCTTAAGATGAAAATCTAGCAGCACCTCCCTCCTAGCTTCTTCTTCAATAGTTGTGTGATTCGGCAACACCTCCCCAATGTGTGTAGGTGTGTGTGTATGCACTATGTGTGTGTGTGAGCATAAGTGTGTGTGTGAGCATCTATGTCTGTGTGTGTGTGTGTGTAGGCCTTTAAATAGGCTCCTACAGGCTGAAAATCGATTTGTGTTGCTAATTGCATCTGGATGAGCACTCAGTCCTTGCATGGCAAGTCCAGTTGCCTACCCACCAAGTGTCCAGTTGGCTCAGTAAACTGACTCTCACACTGAGTTGCAGGCTTGGAAGCTTCCCCAAGACTCCCACAAAGCAAAAGGGTGCCCCCTAGCTGCTAAAGCAGGTCTGGAGTGGGTTGGGACCTGTTCCCACACAGCCTCGGGCCCCCGGTACCTCCCCGGACAATTTTGTGAAAAATTGGTTTTAGGCTAAAACGGGCCATACGAGTCGGATTTTGATGCGGTAAATTGCTATACTAAGCTCTAACTAAGACGTACGGGTCTGAGTACCTACCATATTTAGCAGCCCCCCGGGGTCCGAAAATGCATTTTTTTCAAATTCGGGGTACGTGTGCATATTTTCGAGACGGTCGAGACAAGACGGGTCGGTTGACCAAAAACTTACTATTTTTAGAAAATTTTCACAAAAATTATTTTAATTCACATTTTGAAGCTTTATAACATTCTAAGCATCATGGCACTGACAGAATGTGGAAAACTGCTAAAATTATTCCATTGTATTCATTTCGTGGTACAAGGGTGCTCTTGTGATCGGGTCAGAGACCTTACACTTTTCGCTGCCTCCCAATGTTTCTTGCCTGGGTTTGACATGTATCGACTTACTACTCCCACTACAAATGCAATGTCTAGGCGAGTAGCAATCATTGCATACATCAAACTACCCACTGCAGACGCATATGGAATCTTATCCATTTTAGCCTGTTCTTCCTCAGACACAGGACAATCTTGTTTGCTCAGGTATCAGTCAGGTTACATATCAGATGTAGGATTTTCTCAGAAGATTGTAAACTGACTGAAATCGGAAGGTATAAGATATTTACAGGTATAAGATATAAAATCCTACAATCTTGTTTACAGGTATAAGATCACCTTCAAAGACTTGTAGATTCTTGTCATCTTTGGATTCTTGTCATCTTTGTCAGAAAATCTTTGGTTGACATGGAGATTGATAGAATCTTTCTCAGTAGGGTCAATGGCATTAGCATCCTCTATACCAACAATCTCGAGTAAAACTTTGTTAGCCGCAATATCTTGTTGAAGGACTGCAAGTTTAAAGAACACCTAATTTTTTGGCTTTTTTCAACTTTTTGCAATCATACCACTCTAGAATTCATGTTTGTGAGGTCTATAATTCTAGATTAGTAGTCCTCAACATGTCTTGATGCTTATAGAGAGAAATAAATGTTAAAGTTGTAAGTTATGACCAAATTACAAAATTTGTCAAATCCTGTTTTTTAGCCAATTTTAGCTCTTCTATGATTTTTTTGGTGGCTTTCATGATATCCAAATGCAGTTTTGATTTTCTATGTCGCATATTGTAACATAAAGCTAATATTCCTTGAGTTTTGGGGCACCTAATCCCCTATTTTGCATAGTAGACAACGATGGTTGATTTTTTCAATTATAGAAGAAAACGAAACATTCTAGTATATCAAGTATAACTTTTTCAATATTGTTAGTTTCTTGTGACAACTGCATGCATTTTGTAGGTAATAACCATATCTAGTCATAAGGATCAAATTTGGCTAGATATTGAATAGTTTCTATGGGATTCTACAACTCATAATGTTGAACCCAGTTTTTTCATTTTTGCTGTATTTAGCACTTCATCTTTGTCCCCAAGATTCCCCTTGGTAAGAGATCTATTATTCTTTTGACATGCTCCATGGCTCCTTATGAACCTAAAGGACAATAGGGAACTAAGAAAACATGCATATATTATTTGTATTGAGCGTGGCTATAGAAACTTTGATAATAGGTTTGCAGAATGGTAAAATTTCAACTTTTTTGTACCTATTTCTTATGGCAAAACAAAAAATAGTGAGTGAGAAGCAATCCTACGTTCTGATCACCAACCCATTGAAGTTAACTAGGGAATTTATCTCAAGTCTTACAAAAATCCCTAATCTTATTTTTATGCAACAAAACGTAAGAAATGACTGTTTTGATGAAAATGTACTGGTCCATCAACTTTGGAGGCTTGGTGTGACCAAAAGATGAGAAATTTTACAAGTTTCTTTTTTTTTCCATGTGTAGTAGGCCTTGAACTATAACCTTATGAAAGGATTTTACAAAATGAGTGAATCTACTATGGTTTTGGAGGTTTTTTTCAAAACCCTGAAAGGACACTTTTATGTCCTGTTAGGTTACCAACCTAGTGTTAATTGATAAATTCTTGACCTAGTAATTTCTTATT
Source organism: Adiantum capillus-veneris (assembly GCF_014529385.1). Lineage (NCBI taxonomy): Eukaryota > Viridiplantae > Streptophyta > Polypodiopsida > Polypodiales > Pteridaceae > Adiantum > Adiantum capillus-veneris. The sequence continues at coordinate 96,811,660 of NC_140956.1, read as the reverse complement.
TGTCTATATAGGCATGATAACTTTTTCCACCGCTTCCCTAAGGGTTTTCTAAGCTTACCTAACTTTCTTATAATTTTCTATATCTTTTTCCTAATTTTCCCATCAACTTTTAAGGTAATAATCTACTTATTTTGGGCTCAATATTTATCGTATTTAATTTCTATTAAATATTTCATTTCCTTAACTTGATATCATAGGTTCACACTTACTATAGTTTTTCTAAAAACTTTTAACCACAAAGTCTATTTATTTTAATTAATCATTTGCTAAAAATGGGACTTTTGGTCAATTATAATTTCATAACCTCACTAATTAACTATGGTATAATTACCACAAGTAGATTATGATATTTTTGACTTCTGGTAATTATCTTATTATTTTCCAACTTAGTTATATAATTTCCATCTTCAATTTTCAGCTAAAATTAGGATAATTTGCCTTAAATAAATACTTATACTACTTTTCTAACCTTTAAATATTTATCACGGCCTCTTTATTATGTAATCTAACTATGATAAATAGAATGTAATCATATAGCATGATTTACGAATTTCTCCCTTGAAATTTCCACCAAAATTAGTATATTTTGACTTAGATAAATATCTATACTACTTTTCTAACCTTTGCATAAATATCACGGCCTCTTTATCCTATAATACAACTCTGATAAATAGCATGTAATTATAGCACATGATTTACTAATTTTCCTCTTTAGTTTTTAGCTAAAAATAGTGTAATTTGACTTTGATAAATATCTATACTACTTTTCTAACCTTTGCATAATTATCATGGCATTTTTACCCTATAGCACTGAAAAATAGCATGTAATTATAGAACATGATTTACTAATTTCCCCCTTTAATTGACCCCTAAAAACAGCATAATTCCACTAAGATAATTAGCTAAACTAATTATCTGAGATCAGAATAATTATCACGGGTTTCATAACCTCTAATTAATCTCTAATAAATAACTCAATTCAATTTGAATCTATTTTCTAATTTCCCCTATTTAATTTGTCTAAAAATCAGAGTTTTTCTACTAAAATAATTAGCTAGATTAATTATCTGAGCTTCCCCTAATTATCATGGGTTCCTCAATACCTAAATAACCCTTGTAAATATATCACAGCATTTGAATTCAATTTACTAATTTCACCTATTTAAATTACTCCAAAAACAGAGTAATTCTGCTTAAGTAATTATCTAGATTTATTTTCTGAGCATCTCCTAATTATCATGGGTTCTTGAACAACTAACTAACCACTGATAAATATATCACAACATTTGAAATCCATTTACTAATTCCCCCTATTTAAATTACTCACAAAACAAAGTATTTTTGCTAACTTAATTAGCTAGATTAATTTTCTGAGCTTCTCCTAATTATCATGGGTTCTTGAACACCTAATTAACTACTAATAAATATATCACAACATTTGAAATCCATTTACTAATTTCCCCTATTTAAATTACTCAAAAATAGAGTATTTTTGCTAAATTAATTAGCTAGATTAATTTTCTCAGATTTTCCTAATTATCATGGGTTCTTGAACATCTAATTAACTACTGATAAATATATCACAACATTTGAATTCCATTTACTAATTTTCCCTATTTAAATTACTAAAAAACAAATTATTTCTTCCAAATTAATTAGCTAGATTAATTTTCTGAGCTTTTTCTAATTATCACGGGTTCTTGAATACCTAATTAACTACTGATAAATATATCACAACATTTGAATTCCATTTACTAATTTCCCCTATTTAAATTACTCAAAAAATAGAGTATTTCTGCTAAATTAATTAGAAAGATGAATTTTCTGAGTTTTTCCTAATTATCACGGGTTCTTGAACACCTAGTTAACTATTGATAAATATATCACAACATTTGAAATCCATTTAATAATTTTTTCTATTGAAATTTCTCAAAAAACAGAGTAATTATGCCTAATTAATTAGAAAAAGTTCTCATAAAATTATAGGATAATTTTCCTAGATTAATAACTATCTAATGCATCTCTGATAGTTACTTCAACTTAATCTAAGCTTAATTAATATATTTACCATTAATTCATGATTAATTTGGCTAATTTCAGCCCTATTATAATAGGATAATTAATTTTCTTAGTATTACTAAGCTTAATTCTAATAATCAGCAGAGATTGATTAATTAAGAGAGGTTTGAGGAGCATACATAGGCCTAATCTTTGATTTATTAACAAATATCTTAATCTAACCTTGCTAATTAAGAAAGATTAGACTAATTATCGTTTAGGTTAATCAATTAGAGATTAATCTCTAATGATTTCTGCGTAGCGGTCTCTCTAGATGAGAGAGAGTATGTCAAGGCTCCGAGTCTGTGTAAAATGTAAAGCTAGGGATCCTATTTATAGTTTTCTGGCACTCATAAGCTCTCACCGGCTGAAAAAGGCAGTTGCTTGAAGTTCAAGCAACTCCCAGCAAGTCAAAAAACGCCCCCTGCTGCTAAATGAGTCCCTGGCAGGTCAGTGATGACCCTCCCATTACCTGCTAGCTTTTAAAATGTCAATTTTTCTATAATTTGACCTATTTTTGCTTAATTGGTAAATATCTTGTAAATATCTGGGAGACCTTTAATAAAGTCTATGCTTAAATGATTACTGCAACCCTTCAATTTTACCTATTTTACTTAATTCACAGTGTAAACTTTCAAGGGTCATAACTATGCCAGTTTTTATCGGAATTCAATTCTGAAAATTTCTAGCCCGAGGTTTGTTGTGCTTAAGATTCCAAAAATACCAATATTTGCCATGGTCAAACAATCTACATTGCTTTTTCAATAATCATATCAGTTTGATTAAGCTTTATACAACCTTTAAGGTTTCAGAAACTGGAAACCTTACAGCTACTAGGGCCACAAGGTGCCCTTCAACCTAGGAAAAGACCCTTTATGACCTAAATTGGTACTCTTTGGCCTCAGGGTCATAGGGTGCCTTCTATGCTAGTAGGATACATTATATGGTCTAGGTTTCCACTCTATTGCGTAGGGCTTCAAGGTTTGCTCTATGAAGAAACCATGTATACTATATGTTGGCAGTGTATGGCCCTAGGGATAGAAGGAAACCCTAGGGCTATAGGGTGTCCTCTATGCTACTATCATATGGTCCAAGGGCCAGATAGTGACCAAGGTATCATGTGTGTGAGAATTCTCTACTATATATACAAAAACCACTTTATGGCACTATGGCGTCCCAAGGGCAACAAGGTGCTAATAAAAAGCCCTATATGCTCTATGTTGGCACCCTATGGCCCCTAGGACATAGGACGGTCTTTATGCTAGTAAAATTCCCTCTATGCACTATGTTTACGTTGTCGAGAAATTTGCGGTCTTGCCGGGAAAGCACCGGGCTTATGGCTGTGAGAGTTTGTGAGAGAAATCCAAAAAACTATATGAAGGACTTAAACCATAGATGCCATGAAGACTAGGGTTTGGACGGAAGTGCAATCAAAGAAGTTCCACTCTTTCTATCTTGCACTCACACACACAAAGAAAGAACACAAAAGAGAGTATCAAAACAACACAAAGATGAAAACATCAAGGCTATGGTCATATCGTATCATGGGTAATATGAAAGGGTTAATAGATGAATTAATGGCATTCAATCTTGGCTGATCAAATATATATGTTTTGTATAGTGATGGGGATTAATTGTGTATACAAATCCTCTTGGTTCATAGCAAGATAACTACGCTTACATCAAAAGAAAAGTTATAGTCTATAAGAGGTAGTATGATGTGATCCGGTGAAAGAAGTATTTCATTGAGCCTTTCTAGGCCAAAGAGAAACACTATACGTTGTTGAAAATGTATTTTACGGCTAATCCATACATTAATTCTATTAGATCGTACAGAGTGAAAGCGATAGAAATGATCATCATGTGGGTTATTCATCTATGATAGTATGTGAGAAATATAGATATGAGAGAAGTGAAGAGATGAGAAGTTTCCCTCCCAAGCCCTATTCTTGCCCGTAGGCAATAAGGATACTGCGGGGAGAGATGTACCTATAGCAAAGAGAACCTAGAATTTGTAGAGAGGATGAATTACTAAGAATGAGAGAGATAGGTTTGGTTAAGGAGATGAGATTAGATACATACATATATATATATATATATATATATATATATATATATATATATATATATATATATATGTTGGATTAGAGATGAAAAGAAAACAACAAGAAATCAAGAAAACATCAATGTAGAACACATCTTACTTGACAAACCCTTCGGCACCATTATTGATGGAGAGAGAAGAAGAGGGGAGAACTCCACTTTAATTGATACGCCAAGTGCAAGACCTTCTTCGATTAGAGTTGATCTTCCAAGGTTAGCTTGTTGCAAGAATGGCTAGTCTTCTTCTAGGAAAAAGTGTAGGCTTAGGCTTATGTTAATGACTAAGTACAATTTGGCATTACTACTCCCTCCCTCATGAATTCCTCTCATCAATGGCTTGAATGCTTAAGTTCTTTTCAAGGAAGAAGAGGTCCCCTTTTATAGGTGAAGGGAACCCCCAAGGGTTTACACAAGAAGAGAGGAGCCAGTGTGAATAGAAATTGGAAAAGTTGGAAATGAGTTGTCCCTGCATGATGTGGGCAGACTGGGGTCCAGTATTTTCATCATATCTCCTCAACCGTGGCTCCAAATAAAAAATTAAAAATATGGGCAGAAACTTCATCTCATTAGCTACGATTTTCATTTTAAAATCATTTTCCAATTCGAATTGGAACCTTGTGTAAAAAAACATCAAAATAGGGTCCATTTCTGGCAGCAAAAGTCTTCCTATGGTCCCCTTAGCCTAGACTCTCATTTGATTCCAAAGGACACCTCATGCCATATGAAAGCATGGCATTTCTCCTTGACAAAGCTTTGTAATCATGCTTGCAATAATGCATTAAAATAAGTGTATCTTTGAAATCATGCCACCTAGTGTCCCACTAGGATTTGATTCCCCTCTAGTAGCTATTTAAAAAGAAATATAAGAAAATACATAGAATATATATATATTTGAGTTTACCCTAGATATAGGATCTAGCTAGGGTGTGAGATGATAATGAGATAGTAGAAATAAAGTATCAATGCATTTTGGCCCAAGTTAAAGAGGCGGAGCTATTGACGCTTTTCCCTTAGTATTTTCTGATGGTGGTAAAGTAAGAATAGGTTACCCTTGAGAAACATAATAGGATGAGATAGAAGGCTTATTATTATACTTAAATATGCATATGTATATTATAAGAAATATAATTATATATCTAAAAAATTACAAGATAGATCTTGTAGCATGCGTTCCCACTACGTATGTGCCACAGCACGACATCCACCCTCTCTAAACTTGCACATCCTCCGGCATGTGCCAGCCTCATGGTAACTTGTGAAAGCAATTGTATCCCCTGTCATCCCATGACCTCCTCGAGGATCATATGGGTAACTCAAAAACTTGTATTGTACTAAGCATTGAGATTCTCCGCATCTTTTAATTCCTCTCGGATCAGAAGAAATTGTTATATACATCTGTCTCCAAAACATCTGTAACAAATCTCCATTATGTGCAAAATCTTCATGACGAAGAGACATAAGTTCCTTATCCTCCTCTTCAAAAAACACGTCCAGGCTTCCTATAATATACTCAAAGATTTTTGAAACTACACTTCAACCTTCTCACCAACCTCTAAATCCATATGTACCTCTTTCGCATAGAAGTCTGAATCTGCATCTTCATTCTCAAAAGAATCCTCTAGATAGCCTTTCTGAACATCGAGAGAAACCTCAGAAATATGCATGGTAAACCTCTCATCAATTCTCTCACCTTTTACCAAATACCTCTCTAGCTTTACATCATAAAACTTTGCATACCTCTCAAATATGGTGTCTAATTCCCTTTCCAAATCATCCTGGTAGGTATGCTTCCGGTCACTTGTAACCGACTGCTCAAAAACCTCCTTGGAGTTAGTCTCTGACACAATATCTTCACCCCTTCTTCCTTTTTGACCCATCCCTAAATTATCTTCAACTGAATCATGTCTCCACTCATCTAGGGAGAACCCTTCTTCATTACATGACTCTGGTGTCAGCATAGAGCTAGCATCCTCTTCTTGCTTCAAGGCATCACCATGTATACCCTTCCTATCCATAGCAGATAGATGCTCACAAACTCGCTTGCAATTTATACCCTGTGACACAAGACCTAAATCCCTTTTATGCCTCAGATATTGTTTGCATACCTGCAGGCAATCGAAATCCTTAGAACCCTGTATAGTAGGCACTTTATGGCAAGCATCTTTATTTGCATCTTCACACAGATCAGAAATATCACCCCAATCACAGACCATATCCAAAGAGGTGTCTTGCTCTTCTACTCTATCCTCTAATGTCACTTCAACTTGTATAGAATAACCAAACACTTCACTATCTTTGATTTGTGAATCTTGAAGATTCATAGCTTCATCCGCAAAACCCCAATACTCATGCAAAGAATTTGCATCTGTCATTATTTCCTCTACCATGGAATTTTGAAAGCTTGCTGCATCTAGCTCTAAATAAGGCACAATTTCATGAGTCATCTACATCACATCTACTACCCCATATATACAAGACATACATATTACTCTATCAATGCACTCCTCTTCTTCCACCTCGTCTAGTTGAGGTACTTCACAATCCGCAATGCTACTAGCAGAGCTATACTCACAAAGGAAGAGATTTTCAGTCACCCCCTCTAAATTAGCACTTTCGCAGCTAGGTATATCCATTTGGGTAGTACCACATGCATCAAACTCGCATAGGAAATCATTGATAATGGCTTCTTCATCCTGGTATATGTCTTCAGTATATGCATCCGACTCTTCTAACCTTGGTAAAAGTTCTTGGATCTGCTCAAACGTAGATTGTAGCACATCACTGATATAGCTGTCTTCCACCTATTTTCCCTTCACATCCTCTGTCAAAACCATAGCATCCTCATCCTTGTATATACACTCATGTGCATCTTCAAACGAATCAAAAGGAGCATCCAAATCATCTATCATAGCCGACGAGTTTGCATCATCCTCTAAGTTGCTTTGAGCCGTTTCAAGCACTTGGATAGCATCATGAGAGTCATTATCTTGAGATACGAAGGTTACAAGACCCAAACGTGCATAAATAGCTTCCACTATGTCTGCTTCATCTGCATACAATAAATTTGCATCTTGCAAAAGGTATGCATCTATTACTGCTTCTAAATTAGCATGTATGGATGTATTGATACTTGCATGGCTTACAGGAGACACCAACTCTAGCTGGTCACATCCACTTCCACTCTGCTCCATCTCTTGGTCTTGATGTTCCAAGCATACCTGTGTTATAGCTGTAGAAAAATCACCCCAGTTGCTTGCATATACACTTGCATAGTCTTGAACTTCGTGCTTGAAATCATCACTCACAAGTTCAACAAATGCTGCAATCATCCGAGCTTATGGAATTTCTTGAAGCCTCATCTCTGTCACATAGCACTCAAGATATCCTTCTGGATCATAGCCTTCGAATATATTAAGCTCATTATATACGGATTGCCTAGCGCTTTCAATCGCTCTTTGAATCCGGTCTTCTTCTTCAAGCCATTTGTATCTGTCTGTAAGCTCTTTCATTTCAGCATATACCTGCTCCACTTTGCTAGCCATCTTTACGTACTCTCACCCTGGCTTGTTCACGTCAGGTTCACCAAAAAATGTGTCGAGAAATTTGCGGTCTTGCCGGGAAAGCACCGGGCTTATGGCTGTGAGAGTTTGTGAGAGAACTCAAACAAAAACTATATGGAGTTAAACCATAGATGCCATAAAGACTAGGGTTTGGACGGAAGTGCAATCAAAGAAGTTCCACTCTTTCTATCTTGCACTCACACACACAAAGAAAGAACACAAAAGAGAGTGTCAAAACACACAAAGATGAAAACATCAAGGCTATGGTCATATCGTATCATGGGTAATATGAAAAGGTTAATAGATGAGTTAATGGCATTCAATCTTGGCTGACCAAATATATATGTTTTGTATAGTGATGGGGATTAATTGTGTATACAAATCCTCTTGGTTCATAGCAAGATAACTACGCTTACATCAAAAGAAAAGTTATAGTCTATAAGAGGTAGTATGATGGGATCCGGTGAAAGAAGTATTTCATTGAGCCTTTCTAGGCCAAAGAGAAACACTATACGTTGTTGAAAATGTATTTTACGGCTAATCCATACATTAATTCTATTAGATCGTACAGAGTGAAAGCGATAGAAATGATCATCATGTGGGTTATTCATCTATGATAGTATGTGAGAAATATAGATATGAGAGAAGTGAAGAGATGAGAAGTTTCCCTCCCAAGCCCTATTCTTGCCCGTAGGCAATAAGGATACTGCGGGGAGAGATGTACCTGTAGCAAAGAGAACCTAGAATTTGTAGAGAGGATGAATTACTAAGAATGAGAGAGATAGGTTTGGTTAAGGAGATGAGATTAGATACATACATATATATATATATATATATATATATATATATATATATATATATATATATATATATATATATATATATATATATATATATATATATATATATATATATATATATATATATATATATATATGTTGGATTAGAGATGAAAAAGAAAACAACAAGAAATCAAGAAAACATCAATGTAGAACACATCTTACTTGACAAACCCTTCGGCACCATTATTGATGGAGAGAGAAAAAGAGGGGAGAACTCCACTTTGATTGATACGCCAAGTGCAAGACCTTCTTCGATTAGAGTTGATCTTCCAAGGTTAGCTTGTTGCAAGAATGGCTAGTCTTCTTCTAGGAAAAAGTGTAGGCTTAGGCTTATGTTAATGACTAAGTACAATTTGGCATTACTACTTCCTCCCTCATGAATTCCTCTCATCAATGGCTTGAATGCTTAAGTTCTTTTCAAGGAAGAAGAGGTCCCCTTTTATAGGTGAAGGGAACCCCCAAGGGTTTACACAAGAAGAGAGGAGCCAGTGTGAATAGAAATTGGAAATGAGTTGTCCCTGCATGATGTGGGCAGACTGGGGTCCAGTATTTTCATCATATCTCCTCAATCGTGGCTCCAAATAAAAAATTAAAAATATGGGCAGAAACTTCATCTCATTAGCTACGATTTTCATTTTAAAATCATTTTCCAATTCGAATTGGAACCTTGTGTAAAAAAACATCAAAATAGGATCCATTTCTGGCAGAAAAAGTCTTCCTGTGGTCCCCTTAGCCTAGACTTTCATTTGATTCCAAAGGACACCTCATGCCATATGAAAGCATGGCGTTTCTCCTTGACAAAGCTTTGAAATCATGCTTGCAATAATGCATTAAAATAAGTGTATCTTTGAAATCATGCCACCTAGTGTCCCACTAGGATTTGATTCCCCTCTAGTAGCTATTTAAAAAGAAATATAAGAAAATACATAGAATATATATATATTTGAGTTTACCCTAGATATAGGATCTAGCTAGGGTGTGAGATGATAATGAAATAGTAGAAATAAAGAATCAATGCTTTTTGCCCCAAGTTAAAGAGGCGGAGCTATTGACGCTTTTCCCATAGTATTTTCTGATGGTGGTAAAGTAAGAATAGGTTACCCTTGAGAAAAATAATAGGATGAGATAGAAGGCTTATTATTATACTTAAATATGCATATGTACATTATAAGAAATATAATAATGTATCTAAAAAATTACAAGATAGATCTTGTAGCATGCATTCCCACTATGTACGTGCCACAGCACGACAACGTGTATACTTATAAGATGCCATTTATGCACTATGTTGGCATCTGATGACCCTAGATCCATAAGATGTCCTCTATGGTAAAAGAGAAATTGTACATGGGATATGATGACATCCTATGGTCCTAGGGCCATAGGGTGTCCTCTATGCTAGCAAAATGTGTAAGTTAATACTCCGAAATTGAAAGAGCTTTTCAGAAAAAAAAAACTTCTACTTCCATTGTGGTTTCATGCAATCCAATTCCCAACTCTTGGGCTACTAGAATATTTTCATTAGATTCTTCTTCTTCCCTTGCACATGTTCTGGAACTTTCACTGTCATCTTCCATTGGATTACTCTTTAAATTTATCTCCAGTCGTTGTAGGAGTTGACCTTCAAAGACTTGTAGATTCTTGTCATCTTCGTCAAAAACTCTTCGGTTGACATGGAGATTGATAGAATCTTTCTCAGTAGGGTCAATGGCATTAGAATCCTCTATACCAACAATCTCGAGTAAAACTTTGTCAGCCTCAATATCTTGTTGAAGGACTGCAAGTTTAAAGAACACCTAGTTTTAGATTCCAAAGTATCTACATTTTGATAACACTTTTCTGTCACACTCTTAGAAAAAACTAATCGTCGCAAATAGCAAATTTACTAACTCACAACACATCTACAATGAATTTATTTTTATGCTCCTTATTGTCTAGAGATTCCTAATCTTTATCTAGCTACATTAGTTCTTTGTCCATGATGGTGGCGCCTAGAATTATACTTGGAGAAACATTTATTCCTTTAAGCTCTAGAGCAGAAGTCTCATTTTCTATTGCCATGATCTTCTTGCATTGGATGATTTCCTTGACTAAGTTTCTTATGGCCTTCAGGCCATACGGTTCTCTTTGTAGATATCTCTATGACTTTAAGATAATCCAACATATGTTTCTTTATTGCCTCAAGGACATAGGGTTTGGATTGTTGGGAGGTCTCAACATATAAATAGATATATGACTTCAAAGCCATATGGTACTTTATTTATGTGTCACCGTATGGCCCTAAGGCCATGGGTTTTCATAGGGCCACAAGATGCCCTCTATGAGCACTAGTAAGAAACCATATATGATTTATGTTGGCACCCTATGACCCGAGGGCCACAAGGTCTGCCTCTTATGCTAGTAAGAAACCCTTTATGCTACATGTTGTCACTCTATGGCCTTTGGGCCATAGGTTTCCCTCTCTGCTAGTAAAAAATCCTCTATGCTCTATGTTTGCACCCTATGGACCTAGGCCACAAGGTACCCTGTATGAAAGTAAGAAATCCTCTATTCTCTATGTTTGCACCCTAAGGACCTAGGGCCACAAGGTAGCCTCTATGCTAGTAAGAAATCCTCTATGCTCAATATTGAAACCCTATGGCCTCAAGGACATAGGATGTCCTCTATGCTAGTAAGAAAAACCCTCTACGCTCTATGTTGGCACCCTATGGAGATTTGAGGGCCACAAGGTACCCTTTATAATGCTACTAAGAAACCTTGTCTACACTGGCAACCTACAGCCCTCGGGCCATAGGGTGCATCAAATGGCTCCTAGGCCACATGGTGCCCTCTATGCTAGAAAGGAAACCTCTGCACTCTACATTGACACTCTATGGCCCCAAGGCCATAGGGTGCCCCTTATGCCTAGTATGAAACCATTGAAACTCTATATTAGAATCTAAAGACCGTAGGCCACAAGGTGAGCTCTATGTTAGTAAGAAACCATTTAAACTCTATGTTGGTAGCCTATGGCCCAAAGGCCATAGGATAGCCAAGGAACCCTTTAGGAGCATTCCCCAAAAAGACCACCTTATGGCCCCATGCTGATTTAGTGGCCTAGACGCCCTTCTTAAGACTGTTTTATTTTTGTATCATATGGCCCCAGGGAAATAAGCTATCCTCTATGCTATCAAAAAACCGTTTATGCTCTTTGTTGGAATCATATGACCCCAAGGCCATAGGGTGCTCTCTATGCTAGCAAGAAACCCTCCATGCTATTGATGGGGGCTTTTCACAAGCCAAGCTCCCATACCCCTCTTCTCTCGTCCCCACCCCATGAAAACCCCCTCTTATGGAGGGAGTGATAAAAGGCATTGGAAAAAGTAAGAAAAAATAAAGTATGATTATGTAAATATATAAGAAAGGTAAAATAGGCCACCTCATGCCTGCGGGGTAGCCCATCCCCACTTTGCTTCCTTTTTCTTCACTGTTGCCCTGCTGGGTGTCCCTTTTCCTCTCCTCCACTCAAAAGGTCAACCCCCTCTCTCTTCCCTTTGTCCTTTCTCCTTTCTCTCTCCCCTCAAGCTACCCCACCTCTCACCAATAATGCATTATAACTCACCAATAATGCACCCTAACTCACATGCAACTTACCCTATCTTCCAAAATAGTATACCCCACCCCCTCTTTCTCTCTCCTATCATATCCCATGACCCAAATACCCCCCTCTCTCTCTAAAAGGCGCCATGTCTCTTGTCTTGTAGCTAAATAACCTCCCCCACACTCACACACACTCAGTTTCACTGAAAAAGGTGCCCACAGACCCATCCCCACCCAGTGGTTACCTGATTTTTCTTGTGTTCACACACATCTGCACACAGATTCACCTCTGAGCACACTCCCCTCTCTCCCCTCTTGTAATTACTTTATTCTCCATGTCACCTCTCACTTTTTTTTCATCAACACATCTCTCTCTCTTAGTCTCTCTCTCATGAGACTGCTGTTCTGGCACATATACACACAGCCAGACAAGTGGGGCCCACAGTCACATGGCCTATGTAGATAATGATTTCTTCATTTTTAAATTCTAGAATTTCTCCCCCCCTCCTCCCCTATATAAAGAGGGGTCACCATCACACAAAAACACACAACATCACCAAAGAACACACTATGCACTGTGTGTGCCTAGTGCACACACACGCACACACACACACACACACACACACACACCATCACCATCACCGCAATCACCATGCTTGTCTTGAGCATGACCTCTACACCCTTGTCTATGGAAGATGAAGGGCAACTAAATGAAGGATGATGGCCATAATCCTCGTGCGAGTCTTCGCCATCAACTCCCACCTATCCACCATGTGCTCTACCACTCTCTCCCTTCTCATTCCCCTACCCTATGCTCCCCATTTCATCGCCTTATTCTCTAAATAAAGCTTGAGGTTTTATGAGTATGTTTTCTTGCAATGTTTTGCCCATGTGAGGTGTGCGGAATCGCCACCTAGTCTTGTGTTTTGGAGTGAGCTTGTGTATGTGTGAAGGGTGTGCGGATTTGCCATCCTTTTGTGGTGCCTAAGTACTAAGCCGCTATACCCCCTCCCTCACTCTCTCTCTCTCTCTCTCTCTCTCTCTCTCTCTCTCTCTCTCACTTGATCTCATTCCCTTTCCTCTTCATCATTACTCCCAAGCATCCATCTCGCTTGGATGAAAACTTTGTTATGGTGGTGTGTTGTTTGCGTCCTAGCTGCTGAAGCTAGGTGGTGCCCCCTGTTTGCTTTACCATGACAGGCTCGAGGCTCGCCATTCGGTCCGCGGTGTTTTAGAGGCCGTCGGGGTTCGGGGTTCGGGGTTCGCTTTGCTCCCGTCATTTGGTGCCCCCACTGAGGATCTTTTCATGAAACCCTTCAGTTTACAAGACTGAAACCCTTAAAATATTGTGAATGGATGAATGGCTAGCAGGATTTTCTAATTGGACGACAGAAGAAGAAGAGCTCCAAGCACAACTAGACGAACTTCGCATCTCCATCGAAGCTCGAGTGCCAGGCATAACGGTAATCGATTTGCAGTGGGAGAGTCAACCAACACGCCAAACCCAGTGGATATACATAGGCCAAGTGCCAAGAAGAAGAAGGAGAAGGTCGAAACCATGTCCGCAACCTACAACCAACCCACAACAACAAAATGGAAGGAGCTCTACACAATAGAGAATCAACACTATTCTACTTTGAGAATCGGGTAACTCAAGTCACCGAGGGATCTATTGAGTTTGTTTCAGGAAAGAACACCACCCTCTCCTACAAGCTTGGACAGTGACTAAGCACCTCTAAGCTTCACATGAATCAGTACAACATACCTCAAGACAGATCACACATACCAACACGTGTACGCTCAATCAAGGTAATACTGGATTTGAAGGCTCACTACCAGCACGTCATTGACACCATGCCGGGTGGAGAGCGGTTTTTGGAGGTTCTGGCATCAGATCAACCATTTGTCTTACCTTTGGTACAAGGCAATGTACCGTTTGAAGTTTTAATCTATGTCCTAGTATAAGAGGGTATACACGCCTCCTTGTAAAGAAGAAAAAACTTTTGCAAGTTAAGCAGTGTGTCTTTCTAGCTCTCTCTCAGTAATCATGGCAAGTGTAGCATTTCCAACATTTAAAGGAAAGAAGGGGGAGGATTTGGTAACAGACTTCCTAGATGACTTTGAAGTAGCATGTGTAGTGAGCAACAAAGATACGGATGAATCCCGGGTTAGAATCTTTAAGCATCTCATGAAGCTAGAAGCTAGATCATGGTACAATGCACTTCCACAAGCAAACAAGGATGACTGGGAACCCTTAAAAACCGCTTTTAAGAGGCGCTTTGGGGGAGGTACCACTTCAGAAAAGTTGTGGGACAAGTTGAGAGACTTGAAGCAGGAGGGTCTTTTAGAATATGCCACCTATGAGTCCAAATTTGTGGATTTGTGGGAACGGTGGGTTGAGTCACTGGCTAGGGGGGAAGCTGCACCCGATTTCCTAAAAAACGATTGGTTCACGCATGGCTTATGGCCGCTTCTCAAGGAGAAGGTGAAAGGTAGATTCCCGGCTACGTACGAGTTAGCCGTTGAGATTGCTCGCCTTAAAGACAAGAAGCTACGAATGAAAGCCAAAGAAACCGAGTGAACAGAATCAGGAACATCGCGTCGACCAGCAACTACGACAACCACCATTCCACCACCACCACCGGCTCTTGGGGTAAGAGATGACCAACAAGATATGTTGGCCCATATTACTAACCAACTGCAGAATTTGTCTGTCCACTTAATACAACAAGGGAGGAGTCAAGAAAGAGATCAAGACCCTGGAAGAGCACGATGACAAAACAGGGAGTATCATTGCTACAACTGCGGAGAAGACGGTCACGGTATGTACTACTGTCCCAAACCACGACAAAACTATAATAGAGGAGGTAGGAGGAACCAATTGTCACCCCCTAGAGAAAGAACACCCCCACCCCGAGCACCACCCCCACCAACACAAATTCTACGTCCACCCCAGACACCACTACAAGTATCCATCCCACCTCTTCCACCAGCCCCACCATCTGATTGCCCTGTAAACATCATAAGGCTAGAAGAGAAAGGAAAATCCATAGTAGTGGATCCACCCAGAGCAAAGGAGAGGGACAAGGGTAAGGAGAAGGTAACCTTTTTAGAACCACTTGAAGCCATGACTGTGAAAAGAGCTAGGAGGGAGAAAGCTACACAATCAGATGATGAGAGAAGCATGAGAGGAGAAACTAGCAAGAGGCCATCCAGGCCACGACGGAAATTGGGCATCACCGACTTCCAGCTAGGGAAAAGTTCTAAGCCCTATGATCTAACATTGGATGTGGTAGAGCAAGGACCGAAGATTACATGGCGACAGCTGCTACATCTTGCACCAAAAGTAAGGCGACAATGGTCTAAAATGGTAAGTACAAGACGCTCCAAAACAAAGGTAGCCGGAGCAATTTCGGGATGCAACATGGATGACATCCTTCCAATTGTTGACGTAAACATAAAAGGAAAGAGGGTTGGAAACACCTACATTGATGGAGGTGCACAAATCTGTGTAATAAGCGAAGCTATGATGCTTCGATTAGGGCTCGAGGTTGACAGGCCTTCTCCATGCAAGGCAAAGATGGCAAACAACGCAAAAGTAAAGTGTGTGGGTGTGGTAAGTGCCGTGAAAATCAAAGCTTTCAACACTGAGGTAGAGGTAGATATTTTTGTAATGCCTACTAAGGGGGAGGGCTATCCACTAATTTTGGGAAGGCCATGGTTTATGGCCATGAAGGCAAAACAGGACTGGGGTACTGGCCTTCTACGCATGACCGGTAAGAAAGGGGAGAAAATCTACTACGACATGAGGATTGGCAAGCAGAAGCAAATGAATCTGGAAACATCGGTAGATGAAACCACTAGCGAATCTTCCAGTTCTGAGGAGGAGACCACATCCACCGACGAAATTGACAGTTCCATTGATGTGATGGGTATCATTATGAAGGATCCACAAATGGTAAGCACAATTGGTGATCCATCACCAAAAGGGCAACCCAATGAAGAGGAGAGCAAATCACCTAGCCTAGGAGGAAGTAGGTTGAAGGGTATGTTGTCTACGGAATTAACACTTGAGGAGAAAGATAGTTTTTTGCAAATGTTGATGGGATTTCCTAACCTGTTCATTGACAAATATGAAAGAATCACAGGCATTACAGTGGTGGAACATCATATTAAGCTGAAGGAAGGGGTAAAACCAGTTGTGCAAAAGCTACGACGACTGGGGGTAATACAAGAAAAGGCACTCTTGGCCAAGGTAAGGAAACTGCTGGAGGCGGGATTCATCTATCCTGTAGAAAACTCAGAATGGGTGTCACCCGTAGTGGTGACGCCTAAAAAGAATGGTAAGTGGAGGGTCTGTGTTGACTACAAACCACTAAATGCAACTACAAAGAGAGACCACTTTCCTCTCCCTTTCTTGGATGAAATTCTAAATGAAGTAGCGGGTTTTGAATGCTATACCGTCTGTGATGGTTATTCTGGATACTTTCAAATACGCATAGCCTTGGAAGATCAGCTAAAAACCACTTTTATCACGCCATGGGGTTGTTTTGCATACTGGGTTATGCCATTTGGTCTCACAAATGCACCTGCCACGTTCCAAAGATATGTCACATATGTTTTTCAACCGTTCTTTGGAACATCCATAAGAGTGTTCATTGATGATTTTTGTATATATAGCTCCTGTATTTCACATTTAGAAAAGGTAACTGAAGGTTTGGCCAGGTTGCAGAGCCTAGGCGGGCAATTAAATGTGGATAAATGTCACATTGGGGAGAGTAAAGTCATTCTACTAGGCCATGAAATTTCAGCAAAAGGTATCAACGCCGACCCAAGTAAGGTGTCCGCAGTCATAGCCCTACCTTCACCAACGACCGCACGTCAACTGGTCTCTTTTCTACAGAAGGTGAGGTACTTAAGTAGATTCATACATCTACTATCACAACTTGTTCTACCACTGCAACAACTCACTCAAAGATCAACTTTCACTTGGGACGAGGAAAGAGAACATCACTACAACAAGGTAAAGGAGGTCTTAGCCACTCTGCCAACTATCTCACCACCTAAGTGGGATGAAAAATTCTATGTCACCTCAAGTGTTGGTGATGAATCATTGGGGGTTGTGCTACTCCAAAAGGATACGACGACATCTTTCATGAGGCCAATCTACTTCTCTAGTCGAATGATGACAGCAGAAGAGAAAGGTTTCACCCATGTGGAACACTTAGTCCTAGCTCTTAGATTTGCAACTACAAAGTTTAGGTCATATTTGCTACCTAAGCAATTTGTGATTCTAACCACGGATGAAATATTTCCCTATGTTGTACAACACATGGATGTGTCTGCTAGAATTACTAAATGGCTAGTTCGTTTGCAAGAGTTTGACTACACGGTACAGGTAGAAAGCACGACAAGGGCAAGTTTGGGGGGACTCATGACCTACCAAGTCTTTGAAAGGAAGGAGAAGCAATCTAAGGAAGGAGAAGTCCGATTACCTCCAGTACCACCGATGGTAGAAGGAGCATACTCTCTCTACTTTGATGGAGCCTACAAGCGAGCGTCCGACAAAGCAGCTGCAGGCATAGTGGTCTTTGATGACAAAGGGACAAAGGTATTTTCGTTGGGCCAATTGTTAGATTCACATTCTAACAATGAAGCTGAGTATGCAGCACTAACCAAGGGTCTACAATGGTGCGTCTCACAAGGTGTACAACTCCTTAATGTATTTGGGGATGCTCTACTTATGGTAAGGCAAGTAATGGAGCATGGACATGC
The DNA here is from genome assembly GCF_014529385.1 of Adiantum capillus-veneris. Classification (NCBI taxonomy): domain Eukaryota; kingdom Viridiplantae; phylum Streptophyta; class Polypodiopsida; order Polypodiales; family Pteridaceae; genus Adiantum; species Adiantum capillus-veneris. The sequence goes on along the minus strand of NC_140956.1, from coordinate 96,793,743 downwards.
AAGAATCCTAGTTTAAGGACTCGCTTAAGTGGTGTAAAAACCTTGTTGGGTAAGTTTGAAGAAGTTCAAATACACCATATCCCAAGGGCTCAAAACCAAGAAGCAGATGCCCTAGCAAGTGAAAGACTACAGGAAGTGGTGGTTGGAGCAATAAAACTAAAGCTCCCTCTATTTCAAGGAAGTGATGCCTTGCCTGACATCATGCATTTTTTGGAAACAGGGGAATGCCCATCATATTTAACAAAGGGACAGAAGCAATGATTGACGCGGAAGGCCACAAGGTATCGACTCATCAATGATGGTTTGTACTGTAAGGGTAAGGACCAAATACTCAGGAAGGTCCCTCTCTCTTAGGAAATCACGGGAGTAATTGCTAGTGGTCACGACGGGGTTTGTGGTGGTCACTTTGCCCTAGACATAACAAGTAGGAAAATCTTGCAGGCAGGCTTCATATGGCCTAGCCTCAACCGTGATGTACACCACTGGTGCAAAACGTGTAAGTTGTGTCAAAAGGCCGGCACTAGGTCACTTATGCCTGAACCACAGACACCTATTCTCTCATATGGCCCATTTGAAAAATGGGGGATCGATGCCATTGGGCCATTACCTAGGGCCAACTCAGGAAAATTCTACATTATCATGGGGGTCGACTACATGACTAGATGGGCAGAGGCTATAGCCACCACTAGAATCACATGGGTAGAGGTAGCTAAATTTATCTACGAGCACATATGATGTAGGTTTGGCACACCTTTAGAGATCATCTCTGATAGAGGGCCAGGTTTCAGAGCAGACTTGGTAGGAGAATTAATGCAGAAAGTGGGCATTACAAGGAGGCACTCTTCACCATATTACCCTCAATGTAATGGCCTAGTTGAAAAGATAAATGGAATGGTTTCTAAAATTATTACCAAGCAGGTAAACAATCATCCTGGAGACTGGGATAAGTATCTACTACCAGCTTTATGGGCCTACAGAACTTCATTTCATACATCCTTGGGATTCACACCGTATCATCTAGTATTTGGTAAGGAAGCAATCTTGCCCATTGAAGTGCAACTACAAAGTCTCAGAGTAATGGCAAGCCCCCTTCAACAGCCCAACATGCATTTGAGAGATCACATCATCAACTTGGAAAGACTACAGCTGGACAGAGAAGAAGCAATAAATTATTATGCATCACAAGCAGAGCATAGACGGCTTAGCTTTAACGAGCATCTCCGGAAAAAAGAATTAAAGAAAGGAATGTTGGTGCTCCACTACGACAATCGCTTCGACACGCGCAAGGATAAGAAACTCCTACTCCGATGGGAAGGTCCTTTCATCGTCAGGAAAAAGTATGCCAATGGAAGCTACCAGCTTATGGAGGCTGATGGAAAACTTCATAAAACCAGGGTAAATGGTTGGCGACTTAAACCTTATTTTCTTCGATTTGACCAGGCTCCACCAATTGACATTCCAGATGAGGACACACCATCAGCCGCCACCTCCGACGATAATGATCAAACAGATGAGCTAGAGACATGAATGCCTCTAGCCAAAAGGGGAGGGCTAATGATGGGGGCTTTTCACAAGCCAAGCTCCCATACCCCTCTTCTCTCGTTCCCACCCCATGAAAACCCCCTCTTATGGAGGGAGTGATAAAAGGCATTGGAAAAAGTAAGAAAAAATAAAGTATGATTATGTAAATATATAAGAAAGGTAAAATAGGCCACCTCATGCCTGCGGGGTAGCCCATCCCCACCTTGCCTCCTTTTTCTTCACTGTTGCCCCACCGGGTGTCCCTTTTCCTCTCCTCCACTTAAAAGGTCAACCCCCTCTCTCTTCCCTTTGTCCTTTCTCCTTTCTCTCTCCCCTCAAGCTACCCCACCTCTCACCAATAATGCATTATAACTCACCAATAATGCACCCTAACTCACATGCAACTTACCCTATCTTCCAAAATAGTATACCCCACCCCCTCTTTCTCTCTCCTATCATATCCCATGACCCAAATACCCCCCTCTCTCTATAAAAGGCGCCATGTCTCTTGTCTTGTAGCTAAATAACCTCCCCCACACTCACACACACTCAATTTCACTGAAAAAGGTGCCCACAGACCCATCCCCACCCGGTGGTTACCTGATTTTTCTTGTGTTCACACACATCTGCACACAGATTCACCTCTGAGCACACTCCCCTCTCTCCCCTCTTGTAATTACTTTATTCTCCATGTCACCTCTCACTTTTTTTTCATCAACCCATCTCTCTCTCTTAGTCTCTCTCTCATGAGACTGCTGTTCTGGCACATATACACACAGCCAGACAAGTGGGGCCCACAGTCACATGGCCTATGTAGATAATGATTCCTTCATTTCTAAATTCTAGAATTTCTCCCCCCCTCCTCCCCTATATAAAGAGGGGTCACCATCACACAAAAACACACAACATCACCAAAGAACACACTATGCACTGTGTGTGCCTAGTGCACACACACACACACACACACACACACACACACACACAGACCATCACCATCACCGCAATCACCATGCTTGTCTTGAGCATGACCTCTACACCCTTGGCTATGGAAGATGAAGGGCAACTAAATGAAGGATGATGGCCATAATCCTCGTGCGAGTCTTCGCCATCAACTCCCACCTATCCGCCATGTGCTCTACCACTCTCTCCCTTCTCATTCCCCTACCCTATGCTCCCCATTTCATCGCCTTATTCTCTAAATAAAGCTTGAGGTTTTATGAGTATGTTTTCTTGCAATGTTTTGCCCATGTGAGGTGTGCGGAATCGCCACCTAGTCTTGTGTTTTGGAGTGAGCTTGTGTATGTGTGAAGGGTGTGCGGATTCGCCATCCTTTTGTGGTGCCTAGGTACTAAGCCACTATACCCCCTCCCTCACTCTCTCTCTCTCTCTCTCTCTCTCTCTCTCTCTCTCTCTCTCTCTCTCTCTCACTTGATCTCATTCCCTTTCCTCTTCATCATTACTCCCAAGCATCCATCTCTCTTGGATGAAAACTTTGTTATGGTGGTGTGTTGTTTGCGTCCTAGCCGCTGAAGCTAGGTGGTGCCCCCTGTTTGCTTTACCATGATAGGCTCGAGGCGCGCCATTCGGTCCCCGGTGTTTTAGAGGCCGTCGGGGTTCGGGGTTCGCTTTGCTCCCGTCACTATATGTTTGCACCCTATGGCACCAAGGACAGAGGGTGTCCTCCATGATAGTAAGAAACCCTCTATGCTCTAAGTTTACACCCCATTTGACTATGTTGACACCCTATGGCCCTGGGGACATAGGGTGCTCCCTAGGGCCACAAGGTGCCCTTAAACTTAGGAAGAGACCCTTTATGCCCTAAATAGGTATTGTTTGGCCTCAGGATCATAGGGTGCCTTCTATGCTAGTAGGATACATTATATGGTCTAGGTTTCCACTCTATAGTGTAGGGCTAAAAGGTTTGCTCTATGAAGAAACCATGTATACTATATGTTGGCAGTGTAGGGCCCTAGGGATAGAAGGAAACCCTAGGGCTATAGGGTGTCCTCTATGCTACTATCATATGGTCCAAGGGCTAGATAGTGATCAAGGTATCATGTGTGTGAGAATTCTCTACTATATATACAAAAACCACTTTATGGCACTATGGTGTCCCAAGGGCAACAAGGTGCTAATAAAAAGCCCTCTATGCTCTATGTTGGCACCCTATGGTCCCAAGGACATAGGGCGGTCTTTATGCTAGTAAAATTCCCTCTATGCACTATGTTTACGTGTATACTTATAAGAAGCCATTTATGCACTATGTTGGCATCTTATGACCCTAGATCCATAAGATGTCCTCTATGGTAAAAGAGAAATTGTACATGGGATATGATGGCATCCTATGGTCCTAGGGCCATAGGGTGTCCTCTATGCTAGCAAAATGTGTAAGTTAATATTGCGATAAATATGCAATCCAATATACAAAATTGAATCATTATCATGCATCATACTTTTGTTGCTTTGCCACACAGTTGAAGGGGTCTTTGCCTTCAAATATCATCATAACATTCAAACATTTAAATCAAATTTGCAAGTACTTTAATTCACAAATGCATTGATCTGTTGGTGGATGGAAGGTCCGGCTCACCATGCACTTTGATTTACAAATCCTGAGGGGCAAAAGTATTTGTGCTGGATTCTCCTTATGGCATTGCACATGCTTTGGAACTTGCATTGCCTTCTACTTCCAATTTACAAACTTAAACAATGGTTATACATTATACAATAATTTCTTTGTAATAAACCTTGATACAATGTTCCGATTGCTACATGACAAGCTAAAAAATTCTACTAGTCCTAGCTTCCCTCTATTGAAAAAAATTCAAGATATAAATTCCAATTCTCTGCATCATCTAGAAGAGAAACAAAATCATAGTTTGGAACAAAATACTCGCACTTTATATCTTTGAATAAAATCTTGTTACAATCAAAGAACTAGATCTTCACATAATCCAAAGGACAAATGCTTCAATAAACATTTATACTCGATGTTTACTATCTAAGCAAATAATTGGCATTTACAACAAATGTTGAATATATGTTTAATCTAGTTAGTTGCAGTACAAAGATAATTATTTCAAAGAAAATATATTTAATCTAGTTAGTTGCAATACAAAGATAATTATTTCAAACACTTACACCATCAATTCACAATAGAAGAACTTACACCCAACAAAAAATGATCATACATCAATTGTTCAAACTCTCATTTTGGAATTTTGAGGACTAAATACTTTTTAGTTTTTTCTAGCTTATTTCATTCTCAATAGAATATTAAACCTTAATCACAAGATAAGAAATATATGTCCCTAATGTATATGGACACAAGATATAAGGCCAAAGAAAAATGTTCTTGAAACACTTAAAGAGCTTTAGGTGACCTAGAATAACCAACCTATGGTCTAAAGTCCATAGGGTGTCATGTGATGTTTTATAAGATGTGTCCATAAGAGCTAGGTGATTTGCATCCATGGGGTGATTTAAGTGACCCTGTGGAGATTCTATGTCACCACCCTATGGCCTTAGGGCCATAGGGTATCCCAAATGCTCTTAGATAACTTATGTTTCCTTCTAGAATAGCCCAAATACTCATGTGCCCGTTTAGAGACTTAATGTAATCTCTCTATATACATAAGATTGTAGGATAGCTGTGTTGACACCCTATGTCCTTAAGGCTGTAGACTAGCCCAAATGCTTATGTGCCCTTTTAAAGACTCTATGTAATCACCCTATATCCGTAAGATTGTAGGGTAGCCAAATGATTTTGGGGGATTCTATGTTGACACCCTATGGGCCTAAGGCTATAGAGTAACCCAGATGCTTATGTGCCCTTTTAGAGACTCGGTGTAATCACCCTACATCTGTAAGGTTGTAGGGTATCCCATTTTCTTTTGGGGGATTCTATGGCCCTAGGGCCATAGGGTGTCATGTCTACAAAGAACTCTATGATCCTCAAGTCATAGTGTATTCTTCCCAAACCTCATATGATCAATTAACTTTAAAGTATTACATAATATATATCTTATGACCATATATAAATGTAGAATTCTATTTACCAAAACATGTCCATATAATATCATACACTTAAGTCTAATTCATTTATTGTGAAGAAACTCAAACTCACAAGTTCACATTTTTTCAAAGAAAATAAATTGAGAAAAATAACGAGGCAAACATCAATGTTTTTAACATCATGGGCAGATTTGAGATGGGACAAATAAAATAAAATGACAACAATAATAATCTAAATATCAGTAATGTAATATCATGGGTGGCTAGCTTAACCTGTTTCCTGTAGAATTTCTAGAATGGCCTCAACACTTTCATCCAATCGTTCTTCAATTTATTCTTCCTCTGAATCCTTGGCATTGACTTTCTCTATGTTATCCACACCTGCCCACCTTCTAAGATCAAGGTCTTCTTCCACTATGGAATGGAAAAGAGATTCCAATTGCGTCATTTGATCACTACTACATGCAATTGATATCACCTTTCTCTGTTGTTGTAGTGCCTCTTTAGTCCCATAGCCTAATGAGAAGATGTCTATCACTTGATCATCTTCTTTGAGACAGATGCATTTGATTGCATGACGTACAAAAAAGGATTGGTCTGTGGTCACAACATCATACTCGTCGTCATTGATGCAGAGAGTATGCATTGGCTCCAACAATGACTCTTTAACACTAGAGTAGTTGGTGTACTGCTCTCATTGACTGAAAAATTCCCAAACCCCAAAAATTACTTCGCGAAGAGCACATGTTTGGATGGTCTCTGATCCCATTAAAGAGCTCAAAGGTAGAATGTGCATTTCATACCATTTAGCTTTTCAGAAATTGCCTTCTCTAGAGAAGCAGCATGCTGATACTTGACTAAGCCGGCAATTAAAAACTCTGATGGTTGATGTGCTACCCCACATACTCCATTAATTACTTTACCAAATTGGGCAGCACTCCAACCACTAGATGTAAGACTTTTTTGTGTTGTGTCTATGATGCAAACACCAACACGAATTTTAGAGCTATTCTCACTGCAGAGAAACTAATGCCTTCCAAATTCTTTTCAAAACACTTGATTGTCCATGGTAAAATGAATTGCAAACTAGAAGTGCCATTCTTTTGTGCAATGATCCACTACACATATCCCCTAGTGATCTCAGGAATTGGCTCTTTCTCCTTTCCTTTTTGTAGTAGGAGATTTAGCCATTGCGTACAAATCGTGAAGAGAGATTTGTAAATCTCATCTATAATGTTACAATGAGACTTACATTTATCCCATGAAGTAACTGCTATTGTTGATGGATCTATCTCTTTAAATTCCATCAACATTTGAGGCTCAAAAACCCTGGTCTTCTTTAAGACCGTTGCACGTGCAGTGAGGTCGAGCATGCCCGCTTGACGTGGTTGCTTCACTAAGCAGATCTTCTCATCTGACAACTCTTGTTGTAGTAGCTTGACATCATTATCTTCTAAACCATTTAGGCATCTAAAGGTTGTTATGCTTGGTTGTCTCCCACCAGCAGTTTATGTCTAATGCTTCTCCAAGATGTGTCCACTGATCATAGATTTCATCATCGTACATGACCATGTGTGCTTCTTTGTTGGCAAATGATTTATGGTTGAACACGATGTTTGCCACATTTACAAAGGCCTTCAAAATAAGGAAAAGAAAATTAAATTTATTTCAAGACATATTTGTAACAAAAACAAGCATAGGGAAGTGGAACTTACATCCCAACCTGCTCGACTCGGATGACCGACAGGAATACCTGCCTTGGGTTTTGTTGGTTTAGAATATGCCGTAGCCATTGACTACGGCCATGCTTCAAGACCTCCACATAAGGCTGGTGTTTCATTGCTCTTATTCTCTCCATGTTCTCCATTTTGGAAATTCGAACAGCAACCTCTTTCGGAGCGTCTACCACTATCCTTGCAGTTCTAAACTTGAAGAACTCTTTTCTCAAAGCATACTTAGTGCTGTTGTTACGGAAAAAAGCTCTAGCCGCTATGATGGAATGTTGTCCAGGTAGAATCTAGTAGTGGTATGTTGATAGCTTGTCTCCATGCACTTCAGCTGTTTGTTAAGGCATTTTTGTAATTGGGTTATACGGCATCAAGTCTGCTGCACTGGAGACTGGCCTAGAGTGCCCTGCAAATTGCTTCAAGAGATATTTCACATATACATCTGACAATGGTCTACATCTATAGCCATCTGGTGCAAGGCTTCATTGCTCAACTGGGATCAATTGGGTAAATTGTACACCAAATTTAAAATAGTGCTCAATTCCGACGTATCCATCTAGCCCACTCTTAGAAGTTTTGGCAACTTCTTTATCAAGATCTTTTTCTTTGGGCTGTATAATAGAGTCCAACACAGCTAAGGATTCTGAGTCCACAACCACTGCCACTGAGGGGGTTCCAACTATTAGGGTTGCAAGTCCACTAGAATCTCCTACTTCTTGAGTCTGTAAGGGTATAACTGAAAGATTTTCTTCCGCCACATTTCCACTATTTTCTCCAAGTGAGGGAGTCTGACTCTCCTTGAGCGTCTTATATTGATTTGTTGTACCTGTGTCTTCATTCTTTCACTTCTTATTCTTCTTTGTGCTGCTCAATTTACCTAAATATTGATTGACTTTCTTAAATCCCTCAATATATGAGTCTATAAAGTTCTCACTTGGAGTGTCGTCTTGAAGCTCCACCCACCCTGATTTTGTCATTTTCACTCCTTCATAATCAACCTTCACCAATTTTTGAGCAAAGGCCACAGGCTCCAACAAGTAGGAGTCACCATTGAGTAGTTTTACTCCAAGGCATGGAGACATTTCAAGATCTGAACAATCTTTCTTTATCTCCTTGACAATACCACAGCCCTTGAAGGGCAATTGCTCTTTATCTTGAAGAAAAAGTGGACTTTCTTATCACTTCCACCATTTGGAAGTGAAAATCTAGATACCAAGAACTTGGTGTTGAGCCTGTTGCATTAACTGACTTTGACTTTCTCTTCTGAGACATTTTCTGTAAAAAGAATGACATATATTTAGACAAGATGGATATTATTACATCCATATGGACCTAGGGCCATAGAGTCACCTCTATGTTAAACCATGTGGTCCTAGTTCCAAAGGGTGCTAACAAAATGGTTCTACAAGTGTACCTAGGCCACTCTATGGTAGTGTGATCACATGTTCCCTTATGACATTAGAGGACCCTCAAAGAAGTATCCCTTGAATGGCCTAAATACCTCTTTAGAGCCTCTACACCAACACCATATGGCATCATGTGGCCTAAAGGCCATAGGGTCCTCTGCATGCTAGTAAGAACCTCTCTATGCTCTACATTGGCATCTTATGGCCCCAAGGCCACAAGGTGGCCACAATGTTTTAAAGAAACGCTTCATGAGGTGCTCTCCATGCAAGTAAAAACCACTATTTGCTCTATATTGAGGAGACCTTGTGGGATGAAGTCCATAGGGTCCCCTCTATGCTAGTAAGAACCTCTGTTTACTCTATTATGGCACCTTGTGGCCTGAACGTCATAGGGTTCCCTCTATGCTACTAAGAATCTCTTTGTGCTCTATGATCTATATTGACTTCCTATGGCCCCAAGACCACAAGGTGCCCTCATTGTTTCCAAAAACACCTCATTGTTTTGCTATGGCCCTAGGGCCATAGCCCTCTATGCCGATATAAAGCACCATGCTCTATATTAGCTCCCTATGGCCTGAAGGCCATAGGGTTGGCCTCAAGGGCCCCAAGGGTGCTGTGTATGCCAATGAAAAATACTATTCGCTCTATATTGAGAAGACCTTGTGGGCTGAAGGCCATAGGAACCCTTCTATGATGGATTTTTGACAACCGATCCCCCTAGGTCAGGATGTTCTATATGCTAGTAAAAACACTATTTGCTCTATATTGGCACCATGTGACTTGAAAGCCATATGGTCCCCTATATTCTAGTAAGAGCCTCTCCATGCTCTATATTGGCACCCTTTGGCCTGAAGGCTATAGGGTCTGATCTTTGCTAGTAAGAACTGATCTATGCTCTATATTGGCACCCTATGGCCTTCAGGCCATAGGGTCCCTTATATGCTAGTAAGAACCTCTCTATGCTCTACACATCCGATGACCCCAAGACCACAAGTTGCCCTCTATGTTTTGAAGAAACCCTTCAGGAGGGTTTTTTGGCAACCTATGGACCCAGGGCCATAGGGTGCTCTCTATGCCATTGAACAACCCTCATTGTTTTGGTACCCTATGGCCCCAGGTATAAAGCACTATTTGGTCTCTCTATGCTAGTAAGAACTGATCTTTGTTCTATATTGGCACCCTTTGGCCTAAAGGCCATAAGGTCAACTCTGTGCTAGTAATAACCGATCTATTCTCTATATTGGCACCCTAAATCAAGCCATAGGGTCCCCTGTATGTTAGTAAGAACCTCTCTATGCTCTACACATACTATGACCCCAAGGGCACAAGGTACCCTCTGTGTTTTGAAGAAACCCTTCATGATGGTTTTTTGGCAACCTATGGACCCAGGGCCATAGGGTGCTCTCTATGCTAGTAAAAACACTATTTGCTCTATATTGAGGAGACTTTGTGGGCTGAAGGCCATAGGTTCCCCTCTATGCTAGTGAGAATCTCTGTTTTCTCTACATTGACACCCTGTGGCCTGAAGGCCACAGGGTTCCTTGTATGCTAGTAAGAAGCTCTCTATGCTCTATGCTCTACGCTCTATATCGACATCCTATGGCCCCAAGGCCACAAGGTGCCCTCATTGTTTCGAAAAAACCCTCAATGTTGTTTTGGCACCCTATGGCCACATGTATAAGGCACTATTTGGTCTCTCTATGTTAGTAAGAACAGATCTGTGCTCTATATTGGCACCCTATGGCCTGAAGGCCATAGGGTCCCCCCTATGCTAGTAAGTAGCTCTCTATGTTCTACACATCCTATATGTTTTGAAGAAACCCTTCATGAGGGTTTTTTGGCAACCTATGGACCCAGGGCCATAGGATTCTCTCTCTTCCATTGAGGAGACCTTGTGGGTTGAAGGCCATAGGGTCCCCTCTATGCTAGTAAGAATCTCTATTTTCTCTACGTTGACACCCTGTGGCCTGAAGGCCATAGGGTTCCCTCTATGATAGTAAGAAGCTCTCTATGCTCTATGCTCTATATTGACATCCTATGGCCCCAAGGCCACAAGGTGCCCTCATAGTTTTGTAAAAACCCTCGTTGTTTTGGCACATTATGCTCCTAGGTATATAGCACTATTTGGTCTCTCTATGCTAGTAAGAACCGATCTATGCTCTATATTGGGACCCTATGGCGTTCAGGCCATAGGGTCCTATGTATGCTAGTAAGAACCTCTCTATGCTCTACACATCTTATGACCCTAAGGGCACAAGGTGCCTTGTATGTTTTAAAGAAACCCTTCATGAAGGTTTTTTTGGCAACCTATGGACCCAGGGAAATAGGGTGCTCTCTATGCCAATAGAAAACACTATTGCTCTATATTGAGGAGACCTTGTGGGCTGAAGGCCATAGGGTCCCCTCTATGCTAGTAAGAACCTCTGTTTTCTTTATATTGACACCTTGTGGCTTGAAGGCCATAGGGTTCCCTCTATGGTAGTAAGAAGCTCTCTATGCTCTATGCTCTATGCTCTATGCTCTATATTGACATCCTATGGCCCCAAGGCCACAAGGTGCCCTCATTGTTTTGAAAAAACCCTCATTGTTTTGACACCTTATGGCCCCATGTATAAAGCACTATTTGGTCTCTCTATGCTAGTAAGAACCGATCTATGCTCCATATTGGGACCCTGTGGCCTTCACGCCATAGAGTCCCTTGTATGCTAGTAAGAACCTCTCTATGCTCTACACATCTTATGACCCTAAGGGCACAAGGTTCCCTGTATATTGTAAAGAAACCATTCATGATAGTTTTTTGGCAACCTATGGACCCAGGTCCATAGGGTGCTTTCTATGCCAGTAAAAAACACTATTTTCTCTATATTGAGGAGACCTTGTGGGTTGAAGTCCATAGGGTCCCCTCTATGCTAGTAAGAACCTATGTTATCTCTATATTGACACCTTGTGTCTTGAAGGCCATAAGGTTCCCTCTATGGTAGTAAGAAGCTCTCTATGCTCTTTGCTCTATGCTCTACATAGAGATCCTATGGCCCGAAGTCCACAAGGTGCCCTCATTGTTTCAGATGGAATGTAGGGCACCTTGTGACCCTAGGGAACATAGGGAATCCTATGGCCCTTGAGATTGTAGATTGTCACCCTATGGCCCTTGGACCACAAGGTCTTTAGATGGGATAGAGGGAATCCAAGGGCCGGAGGGTGGCCTACGTACATAGGGTACACCATGGTGCATATTAACGGGCACCATGGAAGCCCCATGCACCTAGGGCTCTAGGGCCATAGGATCTCCAAAAGGAACAGAGGGAATCATATGGCCCTTGCAATTGTACATTGCCACCCTAGTGGCACTTGGGCTGTAGGGTCTTCAGATGGAACGTAGGGCACCTTGTGACCCTAGGGAACATAGGGAATCCTATGGCCCTTGAGATTGTAGATTGTCACCCTATGGCCCTTGGGCCACACGGTCTCTAGATGGAACGTAAGGCACCCTGTGATCTTATGGATATAGGGCCATAGGATCTCCAAAAAAAACATATGGAACCCTATGGCCCTTGAGATTGTACAAATACACCCTATGGCCCTTGGGCCACAAGGTCTCAAGATGGAACATAGGGCACCTTTTGATCCTATGGCCATAGGTTCCTTATGTTCCTTTTGGAGATTCTATGGCGCTAGGGCCATAGGATCTTCAGAAGGAACATAGGGAACCATATGGCCCTTGAGATTGTACATTGCCATCCTATGGCCCTTGGGCCATAGTGTCTCTTGATGGGACATAGGGCACCTTGTGATCCTATGTCCGTAGGGCCATATGTTCATTTTGGAGATCCTATGGCCCGAGGACCATAGGATCTTCAAAAGGAACATAGGGAACCCTGTGATCCTATGTATGTTCATTTTGGAGATCCTATGGCCCGAGGACCATAGGATCTCCAAAAGGAACATAGGGAACCCTACGGCCCTTGAGATTGTACATTCCCACACTATGGCCCTTGGGCCACAAGGTCTCCAATAGGGCACCCTTTGATCCTATGGCCCTATGTTCTTTATGTTGCTTTTGGAGATTCTATGTCCCTAGTGCCACCCTATCTCCAAAAGGAACATAGGGAACCCTATGGCCCTTGAGATTGTACATTGCCACCCTAAGGCCCTTGGGCCACAAGGTCTTTAGATCGGACATAGAGCACCATGTGATCCTATGGCCATAGTGCTTTATATATGTTTTGGAGATCCTATGGCCCTATGGCCATAGGATCTTCAATAGGAACATAGGGAACCCTATGACCCTTGAGATTGTACATTGGCACCCTATGGCCAGATGGGACATTAGTCACCCTATAGTACGATGTGAGACCACCCTATGGCCTTATGGTCATAGGGTGCCTTAAGGCCGTATGTTACTCTTTAGTATGAGGTGAAACCCTATGTAGCCACACCCTTTCTGCCCTTCTAAAGATTCTATGTCTAGTTTTTTTTAGTGACTACATTTGAATTTAAAGAAACTATATTACACCATATCTTACAAACACATATAGTGTACACTTTCTTTCCCACCTTTTTGCCTCTTTTTTTTTCCATCCTCCTGCATCAACTGAACCCTAATCCATCCTCATACAACAGCGCGCTCTACTCGTCCTCTTACAACGTGTGCCCAACTCCCCACAACCCAATTATAGGTATCCATAGTTTCAGCATTTTCTGTAGTTATTGTCTTTTATATTTGCAGGTTTCTAATTTTTTTTGTAATTAGAGATTTTTGAAGTTAGAGTTTTGCAGTTTTACAGTATTAGGTCACTTATGAGGAGTTTTCTGTTTTACATATTTAGGTCCCTAATAAGAGTTTTTCGTTTTACAAATTTAGGCCCCTAATTAGTATCTTCTGTTTTATTTTTTAGGTCTCTAATTAGAGTATTTTATATTACAGTTTTAGATCTCTAATTAGAGATTTTTCTATTTTATAGTTCTAAAGTCTACAGTTTTACAGTTTTAGAGATTTAAGTAATGATTATTGTTTATTGTTTTAGAGAGAGGTGATTCACAACTTAGCTAAAACGTAATTAGATTAAGAACAGTTAAAACCGAATTAAGCAAAAAGATTAGGGTTTCTACAGGTTACCTCTGAGTAAATTTGTGTTTGATGAAAACCGGCTGCAGCAGTAGCAAGCAGTCACTTAGGTGTGTTGAGGCCGCGACGATGATGGTAACAGATCTGTGTTTGGGAGGTCGCGACAGCAGCCCTTCTGTTGAAGGTTGTGGCGATGGCTTCGCGTAGATCTGTGTGCGCGTCGCAACGATGGCGTAGAACTATATGCGTAGGGAGAGAGGGAGAGAGAGATAGAGAAAGACAAGCTCTGTGCAGGTTTCTGTGTAGGTTTCGAGCAAGAAATGAGAGAGAGAAAGAGAGCGACAGCGCGAAAAAAATTGTGGTAGAGAGAGAAAGAGAGAGATAAGGTTAGTTGGTTAGGTTAGAAATTCAAAATTCGAATTTTGAATGTAGGGGATGCTCTCACGGGTTTGCAGTTGAGATTACTGGAGTTCTAGGCTTTGTGCGAAAATGAGACATAGCTCGTCGGCTCCGAAATTGAAAGAGCTTTTCAAGAAAAAAAAAAGAGTATGGAAAAAAAAAAGTTGGTGCAAGGCTTTGTCAATGTCCATATCTTTGTAGTACGAGTGGAACGACACCCATGAAGCAAAATTTGACTCCATAATCAAAATCTGCATAGTAAAAAGTACACTAAAAATACCTAAATTTTAAAAAAATTATCCCGAAAATTGTACGCTATTTTTTTGTCCGATATCAATAAGTGTATTTGAAAACCCATTATGACAAAGTTTGTCGTAGCGTTAATTTTTTTTAAAAAAAATATTTATTTTTAATTATTTTTGTAATTTATGCCGCTTGCGGATATCCCGTGAATGGCCGAAATTATTATGAAGACACCTCAGCCACCCCTGGGCTCACACCATAGGACGGCAATGTTGGAGGTCAAGGATCAAAGCGGGCACTCATTTCCATTTGAAAATCCTATGTCCTAGGGTTTTCTTGTTCTATCTTGTGAGATCCTTGTGGCCCTACGGTGGCAATGTGAAAGCTTGTGGACCTAGGGCCATAGGGTGGCAATGTATAAGCTCAAGAGCCATAAGTTTCCCTATATTCCATTTGGAAATCCTATGGCCCTAGGGTTTAGGGCGACAATGGATAAGCTCCAATACATAGCCCTATGTTCCAGTTGGAGATCCTATGGCCCTAGGTCCACGACAATGTATAAGCTCAAGAGCCATACGTTGCCCTACTTTCTAGTTGGAGATCCTATGGCCCTAGGGTTATGGGGTGGCAATATGTAAGCTCAAGGGCCATAGGGTGCCACATGTCCCATATGGAGATCCTACGGCCCTAGGGCCATGGGGTGGCAATGTATAAGCTCAATGGCCATACATTGCCTATGTTCCATTCGGAAATCCTATGGCCCTAGGGTAATGGGGTGGCAATGTATAAGCTCAAGGGCCATACATTGCCTATGTTCCATTTGGAAATCCTATGGCCCTAGGGTAATGGGGTGGCAATGTATAAGCTCAAGGTCCATAGTCCCATATAGAGATCCTATGGCCCTAGGGCCATGGGGCTGCATTGATATCTTGGCCACCCTTGAGCTTAGGGGCCTTAGGTTCTCTTATTGTATGTTGTGAGATCTTGTGGCCCTAGGGCCATAGGGTGGCAATGTATACGCTCAAGGGCCATACATTGCCTATGTTCCATTTGGAAATCCTATGGCCCTAGGGTCATGGGGTGGCAATGTATAAGCTCAAGGGCCATAGGGTGCCACATGTTCCATATAGAGATCCTATGGCCCTAGCGCCATGGGGCTGCATTGATATCTTGGCCACCTTTGACATCTTGGCCATAGGTTGTCTTTTTGTATGTTTTGAAGTCTTGTGGCCCTAGGGCCATAGGGTGTCAATGTATAAGCTCAAGGGCCATACGTTGTCCTATTTTCCATTTGGAAATCCTATGGCCACAGGGCCATGGGGCTGCATTGACATCTTGGCCACCCTTGAACTCACACCCTTGGGCTTAGGGCCATAGGTTGTCTTTTTGTATGTTTCAAAGTCTTGTGGCCCTAGGGCCATAGGGTGTCAATGTATAAGCTCAAGGGCCATACGTTGCCCTATGTTCCCTTTGGAAATCCTATAGCCCTAGGGTCATGGGGTTGCAATGTATAAGATCAAGGGCCATACATTGCCATATGTTTCATATGCTGATCCTATGGACCTAGGGTCATGGGGTTGCAATGTATAAGCTCAAGGGCCATACATTTCCGTATGTTTCATTTGGAGATCTTATGGCCCTAGGGTCATGGGGTGCCATAGGATGTATATATACTTGACATGAAACTCCCTATGGCCCTAAGACCATAGGATGTATACTTAACATGAAACTCCGTGAGGTGATCTTGAGGAAAACCCTATGGCCTTCAGGCCTTAGGGAGCTAATATAGAGCAAATATTCTTTATACCGGCATAGAGAGATATGGCCCTGGGGCCATAGCAAAACAATGAGGGTTTTTTGGAAACAATGAGGGCGCCTTGTGGTCTAGGGGCCATAGGAAGTCAATATAGATCATAGAGAATAGACGATAGAGCATAGAGCACAAAGAGATTCTTAGTAGCATAGAGGGAACTCTATGACCTTCAGGCCACAGGGTGCTTCTCATGAAACACCTACATACATACTTGTTATGCTTTATGCTACGTAAATCAATATACTCTGCAAGCGGTTTGTTTAACAATTATTCTTGCAAATCTTCTTGTAGGTATGGCTAATTTCAATCATGGTGATAGAGTGTGCATGTTTGTAGCGACACAAAAGGTTGCCATTGGGACTGTATTTGAAATAAATCCAAGTGCATATTGTTCTGGCATGCTTATTGGGGAAGTCAATGTATCGATGTCAGTTGATTTGTGTTTTGAAAAGAAAGCACTCATCCCTTTTCCAACAATGGATGCATTGACAGTGGGAGATGCTTTTCATAGTATTGTGAAATGGAGTAGTCGGTTGTTGCAACATATAAATGAGATGCAGTGCAAAGGGGCTTCTATGCATGAGGCTGACAAAGCAAAAGGAGCATTGGATGCACAATGTAATGGAATGAGCTACAGAGAGGTTTCGAAGGATAATAGGGTTCAACTTTGGGATGAAATCAAAACACATGTAGTAGCCGAAGGGGTTGTCATGTATGTGTGTCCGTTTGACTCTGTAAACTTTGGTGAGCTAGGTGAAGATAACATTGGTATTGGTATCGAAACATCCTATGCAGATGAGGCTACTATTTCTGCAAAATCTAGTGTATGCAGCATTAATCTAGTTTGTTGGCCTATCAAGAGAGTGACAACTATGGATGGAAAAGAATTGTTATGCTATGAGGATCTACATGCTATGCATGCGTTACAAGACACATGCATTGAATCAGCTTATTTGGTAGAGCCTATTTCAAAAAAGCGAAAATATTGCTTTGTAAATAGAAAGCCAAAAATGTCAGTGAAAGCTTCTAAGAGATCCAATCAAGCATCTCTAGCATCTGTCCAGCTTGTTTCAACCATAGATTGTTGTTCCAAAAGGTGTTGAATATGCCAATCAAGATAAGGTCATGGCTATGCGCAACGAATTTTGGGGACAGAGTTTGCAAAATAGAACAAACTATGTGTATGATACAATGTTGACTGCATGGCGTGAGAACAAAACAACTACAAAGACATGCTATGTGTTTTCTTTTAATGGCAGTGAGGTTTGCAGTAGAGCTTGGTATGAAATTCATGGCATTCCAAAAACTTCATTTTATCGTTACCATGAACATTTTGAGAATGGGGTTAAACGCTCAGTGCATGGTAATGATGGTGTCATGAGAAAAGGAAGAGACCATACAGAAATGGGAAGGGCATGGATGCGCTCTTTTGTTGATGAAAACTCGGAGAGAATTCCACATAAGAGTAGAACCATGGAAGATGGTACTAGGGAAACTTTGCTTGCAATACCAAGAACGTACAAGCAAGTAGTAATTTTACATGATGTCAATAAAACACTTGACAGTATGAGTCTCAAGCCAATGTCTAGCACGACATTCAATAGGATTTGGAATACGAGTTGCTAATGTGACATTGTCAAAAACAAGTGAGTTCTCCAAATGTGTTGTGTGTAGTCGGATAAAGTCTTAACTAGAGTCAACAAAGGATGACGAGATGATTGCACATTTGAAGGATGAATGTCGAATTCACATGTTGCAACAACAAAGTTGTAGGAATGTGTACTACACCTCGTAAGTTCTCCCAACTGTAAAAGGATAAGTATTTATGCATTATACATGATAAAATGGATCAAAAAAAGACAGCAATACCTAGGTTGCGTGTGAACTCAAAAGATTATGCGAATGCATATCAATTGCAAGTATCATTAACAGGTATGATAACACATGGACATGGTCATGGAATGTATGGTCACTTCTCACTTAATGGTCTATGGCCTTCAGATCCCAAGCTACAATTGGTTCCCTTGCATTATGCTTACAGAATCTGGAAAGAACAGAAAACCATGGACTAGGAGATTTATGCCATGACGGTATGCCACGTAGCAATGTAACGTTATTTAATGCATTGAACTCGAAGAGATCTCTAGACCTCCAAAACAAAATGAAGCAAGCGCATGAGAGGAATGCATCAACAATGACACCACCGTTGGCCATCCAAGGATGTAATGAAGAGATTGTACACATACAATCAACTTCCTCTCAATGTGTTGTGGATACCATATCCACTCCTGTATTTCAAGAATTGCATGAGAATCTTTTGCTACAGCTAGATAATTGTGCAGGAGAGAATAAAAATTGATATTTGTTTGCATACCACTTCAATTTCGTTTCTATATGCAAGGTGAAGTCCCAGTAATGCAGAATAAAATTCATCCCAAATCACCTGCTTGGATTCCAAAGGAGTCGAGAATTGAGTTGTGGAAAAAAGATGACCAGGGAAAACCAAAATTACCAACAGGCTGTCCAGATGTGGTACCTATAGCAGACTATGTGAGAGATAGTCCGCTTGTTATTCAAGGGATTAAGTCATATCTTGAATTTTGGAAAAGATGTTCTCTAATAAAGGGAAAGGACCATGACTCCACAAAATACATGGAGCCTGTTATCACTTATTGGCAAAACATAATCAATGAGCTTGAACAACGAACCAATAAACACATTGGTGAATATACAACATTTTGGCCAAAGACTATAGGGAGTCATCGAATGCAAGAGATAGAGGAATACCGAGATGAGTTTCAAGGATATGAAGAATTGAATGATCACTATGTTGGTCCTCAAAGTACAAGGCCACAAGAGGCCTTTAGGCCTCAAATTGATGTAAGAAAAGGGGATCTTGTTCTTGTGAGACCCGCAGATCCTGAATATCCGATATGGCTAGGAGTGGCACAATCAAACGTTGATGTAGACAAATCATCTCCTAACTACAAGAAAGTTCTGATTCAGTATTGGGCACCAAAACATCGAAAACGAAATCCCACAATCCAAGAACAGTATGAGGATTGTTGGAAAAAGAGTTGGTGCTGCAATCTTGCTCACCCAAAGCGCTGGGAGTGTGTTGATACAATTGTATGGTCATGGACTCCAAGGGGTGGAAGAATTGCGTAAACAATCAAGATCCCATCAAATGTCATGGAGAAGGCACAGGCTAGCTTAATATGAGAAATTGAATAGCATTTCATATCTTGCTTATGTATGATTTTATGAAGTATTTTTAAACACCCACATAAAAATAAAAATTCTAAAAGGTGTTTCTCAATACCACCATTTTCTTTGGAATCTATCTCTTTTATGAAGTGTTTTGAAACACCCACATAAAAATAAAAATTTTAAAAGGTGTTTCTCAACACCACCATTTTCTTGAGAATCTATCTCTTTTATGAAGTGTTTTGAAACACCCACATAAAAATAAAAATTTTAAAAGGTGTTTCTCAACACCACCATTTTCTTTAGAATCTATCTCTTTGTCACATTCCCAAATTAAATGAAATTTTTCCAAATTTAATGGGAAATAGGAATCCATAGGCGTTGAAATTAGTCCCAAAGTTGTGGAATTTTCCCATTTCATCTAAAATGGTGTTGCTAGTGCATTGGTCAAGCCAAAAGGCATGACAATGTACTCATAAAGACCAAACGTAGCGCGAACTACTATCTTTACAATGTCTTGATCAACTATCCTTATTTGATGGTAGCCACCTTTTAGGTCAATCCTACTGAAGTAGGTTGACCCCTATAGCTTATCAAGTAGGTCTTCTACCCATGGAACGGGAAACCTATTCTTGATAGTGATCCTATTTAGTGCTCTATAGTCGACACACATACGATATGTGCCATCTTTCTTTTGCACTAATAACACTGGTGAACAAAATGGAGATGAGCTACGCCTAACCATGCCTTTCTCAACTAACTCATATACTTGCCACATAATCTCCTCTTGTTGAGCTTGAGAAACTCGATAAGGAGGTTTATCAGGCGGTGAGCTTCTTGGAAGAAGTTAAATTGCATGGTCGTCATTGCCTCATTCGGGAGGTAGTTCACAAGGGACATCGTCAATAAAAACATCTTGGAACCCCTTGAGGAAATTGGATAACTCTTATTGCTTTTGATTGTTTGTATTTTCTTTTGCTAAAGCATTAAGTTCATTTGAGAATCTTTAACAAAAATCATGTACATGAAAATAGAGCTCTTTATTGACTTATTGAAAGCTTGCTTATGTACAAGGGGTATGGTACTACCCAACTCCTTAGCATCTATGTACATATCTTTTTCCCTCAACCTAAAGTAGATTTGCCTTTCATGGAATTTAACATTGACAGCCATGCGATCAAACCATGGTGCGCCTAGGATTACATCCTCATGCTTGAGAAAAGAGATGAAGAAATCCTCCTTGTCCACATAGCTTTGGACATGGATCTCAATTTCCCAGTTAAGGGAGTGATTGAGTATTCTTGCCCCTTGAAAGCACCATCGGTAGGTAGGACATCTCCCATCTCATAGGCTTGGATGCCTAGCTTGGTGGTCAGCTCTGTGGATATGAAATTGTGAGTAGAACGAGGGTCAAAGAGAATAAAAACATCATGTTCTCTTACCTTTCCCCAAGCATGGCATAGAGAAGATCCTTTGTGATGAGCATCCTCTTCTTGAATTTGACCAAGGTAGCTCTAGGAGGCTCATTACGTGTATTCTTGTGGGAGCAAGTATGATAGGCATGCCCTTGCTCCCCACACTTGAAAGAACGGTTATCTTTCTGATAACGCTCAAGCTCTTACCTTCTCCTTTCTCCTTATCTTTGTTGTTGTTGGCGTAGCCTTTGGGGAACTTTTGGATTGTCCTTTCCCTTAGGCTTGTTACGGTCCTTGTTTTCCATGGGCTTAAGATTTCTCTTAGCCCCTTGTTGGAAGTTGATCCTTGAAGCCACCATGGTATGGTGTATGACCGTAGATATGGTGTGTGGCCTTTGGGAGTTAACATACTCTGCCATATCCTCACTTAAACCCGCACAAAAAAAAAAAATTGCTCTCCAAAATCCATCTTTTAGAAGACAGTGGCTTTGAGATGTAAATCCCAAAACTTGTCTACATATTTGTGAATAGATTTGTAGAGAGAGCGCTTCAAGCTTTGCCATTCGGTGAGTACTTTGTATTTGGCATTGGTAGCCAAAAACTGCTTCATGATGGAAGCTCTTAAAGCTATCCATGTTCGTGGAGCTTCACCATTTGCTCGTAGGCTAGACCACCATTGTCATAATAATCAATATCTAATTCTCCTAAATGATTTTCTCATATTAAACTGATCATTTAATGGGCGAAGTGCCAGGGGAGAAAAAGCTAGAATATTGGTTAAGCTAGCAGACCGGCCACAGAAGGGATCCAAAGGAGGGAAAATAGGGATCCAAAGGGGGGGGCATCTACAAAAGATCCATGTGCAACAATGGGCTAAAAGGAACCTAAGGTTCAGCCCATTAAGACTTCCAAAATGCTAAGGTTCCAAAATTCAAAGGTTGTGTCCAAAAGGTTAAAGCTTAGGGGGCATTGGATGCTTTGTGTGCTCTCCTTTGTCAATTCATATCCCTACATGGGAGGGGGCGAGCCCTTCTTCTAGGGGATGAGAGAGAAATCCACACACACTCACAGGCTCCCTTTACACAAAGGGAATGAGGGACACATGTGAGCTCCCTAAGCCAGATGCCCACAAGGTGTGCCCAGTTTCTATTGGATGACCCTTGAAGTGGACCAATGAGAATTAAGCTAGAGTAAATCTAGTTTAATTAATTTAAAAACATTTAATAAAAGAAACCAATGATAATTAAGTCTCCTAGAAGACTATTGGGCAGTCTCCCAAGGGGTCCAATGAGCATTCAGGAGCCCAATGGCTTGCCTGATTCCTATTGGACAGGAGGAAAATGGGTCCAATGAGAGTTTAGTTTAATTATTTAATTACCTAAAGCTCTCACAAAAGGGGAAAGGGGGACACATGTCAGAAGGCTATCACTTATGCTACTTAATTGTCAATGGCTTGACTTGGGGAGAGCCAATGAGGGCTCAGCAAGAGCAAATAGCAAGAGGGCTTGCCCAAGAGAGAGAGAGGGGGCTGATTTTTGCAAGGCATTATCACACACACACTCACACAATCTCATGTGTGAAGAAAGAGAAGACTATCCCTTCCCAAGCTTTAATGGAGAGCTCATCACCTACTCCAAGCTTGTGAGATAGAAGCCTACAACGACACACTCTTGGCTTGTGAATGCAAATCCAACCAAGAGCCAAGCTTCAATGCAGGCTCATCTCCTCTACCAAGCTAATTACTAAGCTAAAGCTATGCTAATATGAGTGATTATGTGATACATCTTTCTCGTAAGATACTCCTTCTTCCTCTCAATCTACTCTCATACCCTGCTAGCTCTCACCATCTTCGAAGGTGTGTGAGGTCTTGGGTCTGAGAATGGGGATAATTCAAGTTGTGTTTGCTAAGTGTTTTGATTAGTGCATGAAGCTTTCATCTTCATTGCACTAGCTAGTCTAGAAGGAACACAAAGAATTGTATTGTACTATGTCTCTCTTAATGGGAGAAACCATAATACAAAGCCTTTTGGAGGGGGGACCGGCTCCATGCAAATCCGGTCCTCAATTGTTGTCATTAGCTTAATTTCTCTCTCTTTTGAAAGTATTGTCGATGCTATCTAACTAGGTGTTATGCTTTTTGTTGCTCTCTCCACCCAAGCACTCTTGTAATTCTCATTAGGAATCTATTCTAATGAAATGACCACAATGTTCATGCTCACTTCCGCTACACACAAGTTATTAGGCCATTAAATGTTACATTGGTATCAGATCACAAGGTTTCTCTTTTCTTGCTCAAGAAGGGAGGTCCTCAAGCTAGCTACAAATGGTTGGTATTATTAATTGCCTGTGAGTAAGTAGAATAGGGATTTTTCAACCTTGCAGTGCACCTGCCTTTGTGCAATTAACGGGGCATCACCGTCAAGAGCTATGGTCTTAATAGTGGAGTCCTACGGGGCTTGCCTACGGCTTAACCACTATTGAGCTATTAGAAGCTTGACAGGAGCCGGTGCTATTTTGGTGTCGAAAGACCCTCTCTTCTATTCCTTGCAATTAATGGTATTCGAGCCGCGGGTACAGTAGCTTGAGTGCTTTTTCTCAAGGGGTAAAGAGGAGTAGAAACTAGGGCTTGAAGTGCCAAAGTACACCTAAAGGTCGTTAGAATGGCTGACAATAGTAAAGAGAGTAAAATTAATGTTGATAACTTTGATTTTGCTCATGAGCAAGCTACTAATGATGCTTCAATGCTTGTTAACTATCTTGTTACTAGGCTTCAACAAGCCATGGGCAATCCATCTCTCCAAAGTGAAGTGCAACGGCAGCTCCGTGCTCACGGGATTCCCCAAGCTCATCACCATGATGAGAGAACACCTAGGAAGCCTCCTTGTGAGACTACCAAAAGAGGTCTCTCTCCGATTCGGGAAGAAGAAGAGAATCCATATGAAGGGCTCAAGAATTTACTTCTTGATGATGCATCTCCTTCCCAAAGGAGAACTCAAGAGCCTCCACCGAAGGAACGAGAAAGAAGCGAGTCTCCCACCACCTTGGCAGAGATGGCTCCACGAAGACGGCGGGCTAAACGCTCTCCATCACCACCAAAGCGGAGAAGACCATCACACTCTTCTCCACGCCATAATTCAAAGAGGGATGATAAAAAGCAAGAGAAGAAAAAGGCGAGAAAGAGCAAACCCTCTTCTCCATCTTCTTCATCCTCTTCCTCTTATGAAATCGATGGTGAAGATGACAAAGATCAAGACAAGAAAAAGGCAAGAAAGAGGTCACCCTCTTCTCCACCTTCTTCAAATTCTTCATCTTCTGAAGAAAGTGATGGTGAAACCTTTGAACCATCAAAAAGAAGAGGCCATAGGAAATCCTATGCCGCATGGAAGAGGTCGTCCAAATTGAAGAAATTCAAAGAGGGAGGGAAGAGCATCTCTTTCCTTACCTATGATGGTACCTTTGGTGCTACGGACAAAGTCTTGGCCTTTATCCAGCAATTTGATGCGGCGTTTGGAGATGAGGGCTTCACAGAGTCCTCCAAGCTACGCCATGTAGCTATGCACTTTCAAAAGTTCGCCAGACAATGGTGGTCTAGCCTACGAGTCAACAGTGAAGCTCCATGAACATGGAAAGCTTTAAGAGCTTCCATTATGAAGCAGTTTTTGGCCACCGATGCCAAAGACAAGGTACTCACCGAATGGCGAAGCTTAAATCTCTCTCCCAATGAATCCATCCATAAATATGTAGACAAGTTTTGGGACCTACAACTCAAAGCCACTTTCTTCAAAAAGTTGGATTTTGGAGAGCAAAAGCAACAATTTTGTGCGGGCTTAACCGAAGAAATGGCGGAGTATGTCAACTCCCAAAGGCCACATACCATATCGGCGGTAATACACCATACTATGGTGGCCTCTCAAATCAATTTCCAAATAGGGGCTAAAATAAATAATAAGCCCCCAGAAAACAAGGGTTCCAATGAGCCTAAGGGGAAGGACAATGTCCAAAAGTCTCCTAAGGGCAACTCCAACAAAGCTAAAGAGAAGGGAGTTTACAAAGGTAAGAATAAACTCTCTCCTGAAGAGCTTGAGCGTTATCGTAAGGATAACCGGTGTTTCAAGTGTGGCGAACAAGGGCATGCGTACCGCACTTGTCCCCAAAAGAACAACCGCCAAGATCCTCCTAGAGCTTCCTTGGTTGAAATCCAAGAGGAGGAGACTCACCAAACTCACCACAAAGGATCTCCTCTATGCCATGCTTGGGGAAAGGTAAGAGAACATGATGCTTTTATTCTCTTTGACCCTGGTTCTACTCACAATTTTATATCTATGGAGTTAGCCACCAAGCTAGGCATACAATCCTACGAGATGGGAGATGTCCTACCCGCAGACAGTGCCTTCAAGGGGCAAGAAGCTTCAGTCACTCCCTTAATTGGGAAATTGAGGCTTCATGTCCAAGGCTATGTGGACAAAGAGGACTTCTGTATCCCTCCTCTCAAGCATGAGGATGTAATCCTAGGGACACCATGGTTTGACCGCCTGGCTGCCGATGTTAAATTTCGTGAAAGGAGAATCTCCTTTAAGTTCAGGGAAAAATACATGTATATAGATGCTAAGGAAATGGGTAACACCATCCCCATTGTACATACACCAGCTTTCAACAAGTCAATAAAGAGCTCTATTTTTGTGTACATGATTTTTGTTAAAGATTCTCAAAATGAACCTAATGCTTTAGCAAAAGAAAATAAAAGAAACCAAAAGGAATTAGAGTTATCCAATTTTCTCAAGGGGTTTCAAGATGTTTTTATTGACGACATCCCTTGTGAGCTACCTCCTAAACGAGGTAATGATGACCATGCAATTAAACTTCTTCCAAGAAGTTCACCGCCTAACAAACCTCCTTATATAGTTTCTCAAGCTCAACAAGAGGAGATTATGCGGCAAGTGCATGAGTTAGTTGAGAAGGGTATGGTTAGGGCTAAATTTACTCTAGCCTAATTATTATTGGTCCACCTCTATGGCCATCGAATAGGATTTGAGGGGAGATTAGGAGCAACTGGGCTAGGAGCCTGACATGCGTCCAGTATTCCCTTTGTGTAAAGGGAGAACTTTAGACTGTGTGTGTGTGTGTGTGTGTGTTTCTCTCTCATCTCCTACAATAAGGGATCGCCCCCTCCTTCCTAGGGATGTGAGAAGACTTTTTAGTCTTCCCATGACCATCCAATATTTCCCCTACTTTGGCCTTTGGACAATACAATTAAAATTAGGAACTTTAGCCTATGTAAGTCTTGATGGGGTTGAACCTTAGGTCTTTTAAGACCCATTGAAGCACATTGCTCTTTTGCAGATTGTCCCCCTTTGGATCCCTGACAGAGATCGGTCTAGTATCCTTACCAATATTCTAGCTTTTACTCCCCTGGTACTCCCCCTTAAATGATCAGTTTAACATGAGAAAATCATTTGGGAGTATTAGATATTAGTTTTTATGACAAGTTCTATCCAAAAGAAGAATTTATGGACTTCTAAATGTCCGGTGTAGGTCACGCTCAAGGGATTTCCTATTTGGATTCAGAGCCATATTAACTCCATTGTTGTCGTGTGGGGTAGGGTACTATTCACCCCGAAATTGTAGCGGATAAAGTTAGGACTGGACATTAAGGTGTGCATCTTATAGAATATAAGTAAGCCTATTCCCAAGTATATGGATCTAAATATGGGGAGTTTTGGAGCATACCGATATGATTTAGCATTTTCTTTGATTCCAAATGCTTGCTATAAGTGTTGCAAAATTTTGCACTATGTTAGGGATTGCCTCAAGGTGGTAAATGTCCCTATTTTAAGGATAAAGACAACTTGGAGGCGAGTAACAAGAGAGGTCAAGCCTTCTAAAAATGGTACTAGGATGGAAGCAAAGACCAAGGAGCATGATGGGACATGCAGGGTGGCGGCTAAAAAGAAGGACAACACTGCAATAGAGGTGCAAGAGGAACCAACTGCGCCAGTTGGACCTCTTGGTGAGAAAAGCAAAGAGACTGACATCCCCTTTGAGGAGATGCAAGATAAACCTGAGTTGATTGGTAACACTGACTCAATGTTGCAAATGTCTAGCGAATTGGGCTGGCCTGAGCCGATTGCAAGTGATGCTCAGGTTCTCAAAATATACCTCATCAGTCATATTGGCAAGGGTAAGGGGAATAAGGCCAAAATTAAAAATTTTAGTTTGCTTAAGAAACAGAGGAAAAAAAGATGATTCATCAAGTTCCTTCGTAGAGAGGTTGGTCCCTAATGCTCTGATCGAGGGGTTTTCTATGAGAAATCTTTCTCCTTTGTGGCAACCCTAAGATAGAGATGGCTTCTTTGGTGGGTTACAATCTCAAGGTTTCTCCCTTTGTCTACTGATGTGTGGGTTGTAGGAAGGTGCCATGGCTTGGTTGGAGCATGGCTCACATTATAGTTTTTTGTTTTGGTTTAATATATATACACTCACTATTGTGAATTTTAAAAAAATAAATCATGCTTACTTCGTTAGCATATAGAGGGATTTAAAAATCTTGCAAGACATTCATCCACCTGGCATAAATGATATTTTTATATTGGTTGCAATCATCGCAGGCAGAATCCAAGTGTGAAGCGAGGAATAACCTATGCAGGCATCTTGAAGGCATGCGGCTCCAGGAAGAATCTAGGTGAAAATCAAGGGCCTCTCTCCAGATGCAATCATTAGCGATACGCCATCATCTTGTTGCTCTATTTGCCTACGACTACCTCCACCATGTCTAGTCTTTTATCTAGTCTCAATCTGCGTCACCTTTCCTCATCATGATGGCGAGCTGCATGAAAACGACAACAAAAAAGCACTCACTACTCATGTGCACCCTGTCTAGTCATTTATCCAGTCTCATCCTGTGTTACCTTTCCTCATCATGATGGAAAGCTGCATGAAAACAACAATAGGAAAGCGCTCACATGTGATGGTCCTCGTACTCAAAATGTTGATAAGAAACTCCTTGAATCTAAGCAGCTCTCTATTGCAGAGTGCAACTCCTTGAATTGAGGCATGTCTCGACCCAGCAGTAGGGCAGCAACAACTCAAAGAGAATTCATGATGAGACCGTGTGCTCCGTGATGCTTTGATCAAATATGTATGTCAAATGTGGGACTCTCACAAAAGCACATAAAGTTCTTGATGGATATCCTTTCCAAGATTATCTTTTTAGGACCGTGGATTAAATATCTTTAAGCATCACTGGTATATTTTTAGTCAAAGGCTATTGAAAAAAAATGTCATACATGGCACTATCTTGGTCAATATGTATGCCACATGTGGTGCGCTTGAGAAAGCACAAAAAGTGCTTGGAGGAGCTTCCTGTCCGGAATGTCGTCTCTTGGATTGCAATGACTGCGGGATGTGCACAACAAGAGTAGGACCAAAAAGATATAGGCTGTTTTCAATGGATGCAAAGCAATCTCTCTCTCTATATCCCCATGTAAGGATCACTTGGAATCGGTATACGCAAAACAGGAGCATGGCCAGAAAGATCTAGGCTGTTTTTAGCTTCCTATCAAGAGTGTAGACTCTTCAAATGTAGTGCTTGCGGGATTTTTTGCACAAGAGAAAGCTCTAGTCTATTTTCAGTAGATGTGAACCAAGGGCCTCTCTCCAGATGCAATCACCTACTCATGTATCTTGAAGGCATGTGTCCCTACACAAGATGTTGATATGGGCACAAAAATTCACAATTATATTGTGAGTTCTATAGAGGCTGTTGAATAAAGATATCGTGTTTGGCACTGTCTTGGTTGATGTATATACCAAATGTCGTGCGCTTGAGAAAGCACAAAAATTGCTTGGGGAGCTTCCTGTCCAAAATATCGTCTCTAGGATATCTATGCTGGATATGTATGCCGAATGTGGTGCCCTCACCAAAGCACGTAAGTTCTTCATGGGCATCCTTTTTGGAATGTCTCTTGCAGTGCTTTGATTACAAGATGAAAGAGACTTTGATGCAAGCGTAGGCAATTGCATGTGGAGCAAGACCTTCCGTTTCCTCCAGTATCATGTTTGTTTTGAGTAGTTGTTTTCAGTGGATGTAGAGCAAGGGCCTCTCTCTAGATGCAACCACATACATGTGCATCTGTAAAGCACTCAAGACGTTGGTTTGGGCTTAAACATTCACTCTAATATTGTTAGTAAGTGGATGTTGCAAAAAACTACCATGCCTGGCAATGCCTTGGTTGATATGTATTCCAGATGTGGTGCTCATGTGCGGGATGTCGTGTTTTGGAATGCAGTGATTGTAGGTTATGTCCAACAACGGCCGGGCCAGCAAGCTCTGAACTATTTTCAGTGGGTGCAAAGAGAAGGCCTTTCTCCATACGCTCTCACCTACGTGTGCATCTTGTAGGCATGTCACTCTATGCAAATTGCTCCCAAAAAGAGATGTGTGCTTGGCATTGCCTTGGTCAATATGTATGACAAATGTTTTGTCTGTTGTTGACTATCGTGTCGCATTGCAGGGAGGGGTCTAGGGTTTTTAAATCCTTCGTTCTTGGCTGTTAATCATCATGTCGCACTGTAGGGAGGGGTTTAAGATTTTTAAATCCTTCGTTCTTGGCTATTGTTGACCATCGTGTCGCATTGCAGGAAGATTGGATTTAATAGATTCTCCGTCTCTGGTTGTTGCTGACCATCGTATCACACTGCAAGGAGGGGTTAGGTATCTTACATCCTTCACTCCTGGCTGTTGAGGACCATCGCATTGCACTATAGGTTGATTGGATTAGTAATAAATTTTTCATCTCTACCTGTTTTGTTGACCACCGTGTCGCACTATAGAGAGGGGCTAGGTATTTTAAATCCTTTGTTCATGGTTGCTGCTGACTACCACGTCGCACTGCAGAGAGATTGGTTTTAACAAATTTTTTGTCTTTGGCTATTGCTGATGTTTAGATATTTTGTTGTTGGTTGTTATTATTGTCCATAAAATATTTTTGTTTTTTTAATTTACAATCATATATGTCAAATTTATATTTATTCTAGATCTACCTTAATTTTATTTGCTTCATGTATTTTCAAGCTTCAATCATGGTAGAGACAAAGTTAATGCGTCAACATCACGAAATCATTTGTGATGCATTAGTTTTATCTCTATATGGAGCTTCGGACAATCATTTGTGTCGGGCATTTGATCCACTATAGGCAAAGTTCGATGATTTCGTGCTTGAACTTGTGGAGCAGTGCTAGTCGAAACTGTGCAGTGCATTCCCTGTTTCATTTGACCCAGCTCTGTGCAATAATGGAGTAATGCATAACACAGTAAAGCAATTATTGAGCCAGGTCACTAGAAGCTTTGAGAGTAAGGTTCATTCAAATATCAAATCCAAACCGGGAATCAAAGAGCGAATGTAGCTTGTGGCACAACTACATTCAGAATTGAAGAGCAAGGATAAGGTCGAAGGATCTTCTAAACTTCCTAGGATAGAAGAGGATTTGCCTCCTCTTTCAGGTATCAAGCCCTTAGCTCACATGTGGATGATACTACATGTCCTCTTGTCCTACACTTACTTGGGGATCATTCTATCTTTCACCTGCAAGCACCCCAAGTAGGTAAAGGATGTTTTGCAAATGGGAAACAAGTTTCAGTGGCCCATCCTCTCTTCAAAGATCTTGTCTATGCGGCAAATATCTACAAGGACCAAATAGGAAGCAAGCAAACTTTACAAATAGTGCTAGAGGAAGCAACTGCTACTGCTGTCCAACACCGTGGCATGATATTGCCCCATGCTCTTGTTCGTTATAGAAAAGGCACATGTTGATTTTCAAGCTTTGGAATGGAGGTCACCTTGAGTAGTGGATTCAGACATGTCATCATGATGGAAGCAAGCCTGCAATCAGAGAGTTTCAACACACATGTGGAACTGTACAACAGTTCATAAACAACATTTTGCCGATTTGCAACGCTCTTCTGTAAACGATAAAATTTGTGCATAGTCACGACTTCATTCACAACAATCTACACACTAAAAATATTCTACTACATTTTGGCAAGCGAGGAGTGATGCTGGGATCGCGGACTGGGGACAAAATACACCATCAAACACTTTGGTAACATTTCCCAAGCTGCCAAATCTCAACCCTCAAACTAGAGCTCAATTTTAGGGAGATTATCCATGGACTACCCCTGAAAATATCAGCACCAATCCTCCTTTCACCAAAGCATCTTATATATATAGTCTCTCATATATTCTTAAACGCTTGGTTACGTGTATTCCAAAGCACTTTGAGGTTCTCAAGCACAAATTTTATGAAATGTAAACAAACATCTTACTAGTGAAAATTTATCCAGACCCTTAGATAGGCCTGAAATATGGGATTTAAGCCTTTGTTTGAATGGAGCCCATAATGTTGGCTATCATGTTGTAACTGAATCTGGCTTGAGGCCTATTGATGATGTTTAAGCCAGTAACAATATTTTTTGCCATTAATGGTGTGCAATGTGTGGTGATATTTCAAACTAGATCTTTAATTGTATTTTTAGTTAAGTTGTTAAAGTTCTTTAAGTTAGGGCTTTAAAGTATTTCAAGTTGGATTGCCAAAATCCTCTAAAGCATCTCTCTTTTCGAAGTGTTAAGGCTTCGCTCATTAAAGTTTATTGTTTCTCATTTCAGATATGGAAGATATTGCTTCCAACCAGAATGCACAACAACCTAAAGATCCTTTGTTTGATCACGCATTGGCACAACAAATTTATGAAGAGGAAGAGATTTGGGTGGCTCAAGGAGATCTTAGGGCTTTGACTGCGTTCCAAGAGGAAGAATCAGAACTTCAAGGGACACCACTGAATTACAGACAATGCAAACAGCTATGCCCAAATCATTTTGTATGCATTACATTATTAATTAGTGGAAATGGTAACGCTTCCGCTCCCTTAAAAGTTTCAAATTTTGCAACACAGTCCTCGCGAGAAATATCCTTTCAAGATTTATCCAAGTATACAGATTGCCATCAAATAATAATCAAGTGGCAATTTACTTTGTGCAACAATACTATTGTTATTATGCATTACGGCTCAAAGTAAATTGGAACGATCGTCCCACTACAAGAGGCATTGGCAAAGGACGCCCGGTCGAGAAGATTCATGCAAGGGAAGCCAATTAAGAAGACCCTCCTCTCGCAAATGAGGCTACACATATTTGCCCGAATAAACCGTAGTCATTGAGCAGCTCGCAACCCAAGGTGTGGATTTGGCAAGTCAAGGAGAGACCCAACCATGCTGGACGCTCGTATAAAAGAGCTAGAAAGAAAGTTAGCATGGTACGAGGCAAGATATGGGCTTGTGATCGAAGAAGAGATAGGCAACGCGGGTCCAAGCAATTCATTCGGCAACTCAAAATTTCGTGTATCTCATCTTTTAGGGGATCCAACCCATGATCAAGCCCTCAAAATAAGATGGAGAGAAAGAGAGACAATGAGAGAGGGAGGAAGAGAGAGAGACAGAGAGAGAAGAAGAGAGAGAGACATTTTGAAGCTAAACTCCACACAACTTTTGCATTAAAAAATTAATTGAGAATATAGTACAAACTTTAAAGCTAATATGTCCCCTCAATCACAGGCACCATGTCATCAATTTCTTCGACATTTGAACATTCCGAATCAATATCTTCCGGGTTCCATTTCATTTCATCATCGAACTTGAGCTCATTTGCAATTGCTTCGTGCATTTGAAAACCTCTGAAGCTTTCTTCAGTGGCACGTGTGGCTAACTTTGATGCTTATGCATAAGTCACATGTTACAAAATATGTACACCAAGTCCGTAGCTCGTTTAGGACTTAATCGATTTTGTTTTTTAGTATGCACAAAAGCAAATGAAGACCAATCTCTTTTATAGCTACCACTTGAGGTGGTAAAACAGACAATGCTCTCACAACCACATGTGAAGTTCCACTTTTTTCCACCAAACTAGTGCGCTCATCATCTTCATAGCATCTATATGCCAAGGATCTCCAAACATTCCTTCTCTGCTAGTATAGGCCATCTTCTGTGTATATGCCACCTGTCCATTCACATTGCCTAATAGTTGGATACACACTTTCTTGAAATTGTTGATCACTTCATTGTTTGAAGAATGATCGTGCATCTGGAACTTGGGATCTATGACGAACCTTGCTCCATGTAAAGGAGTATGCAACAGCTCCCATCATCTTTTGACAAACGACATCATCATGGCTTTCTCTTTTCTTGTATAAGATGTACAGTCTTTTAACGTGAAAAAGGCTTCATTCATGTACCAATAAAACCGTCCAAAGATAGAGGCTTCTTTGTCCACTAATTGTATCAGATGAGTGAAGGGTTCTGTGACAGTAACAATTTTGTCTATATTTCTCCAAAAAACAGAAGAGTTGACAAGTCAATAGAATTTAGAAGTAGCAGGTTCATACTTGGGATATTTATGAAGCCAAATGTCCCATCTTCTATCTGCCATTGTTTCAACAAGGGCTGCTTTAACCTACTATAGTATAGAGAGAATGTAATACGCTGTCACAAAATGGGTCACACAAAACATTTGTAAATTTTTTGTTGGGGACTTTGTTCTAAATAAATCATAAGAAAATGAATGCTCTCTTATAAACTTCACCAAGTGGTTTGCATCTAGAAGAGTTTGCTTAATAGAAGGTGTTGGGATTAAAGCCCAAGTGGCCTCTTATACGGATATGGCCGCCCGCCCGCCTAACTCACTTACCTCTAACTCTTTGTATATACTCACATATACTTTTGTGGATAATAAGGTTTTTGGAAGATAACCCTTCAAACAGAGTTCTCTGCGTATTGTGTACTTTGTAAGCTCTCTATGTATCTGTGTGTGTGTGTGTGTGTGAGTCGATCCACGCTCCGCTCCGCGACTTCAATTGGTATCAGAGCACAGGAGATAGTCTTTTCAGACTCAGTGAAGGCTATGTTTCTCTTAATCACTTTGCCAGACAGTTGGGATACTTTTCGTACAACGTTAAGTAATTATGTCGCGCCAGAAGGTCTTACAAGTGCCAATGTAGAAGGCAGCTTGCTCATAGAGGAAGTGAACAGGAAGAACATTGACAAAGGCAAATTCAATAGTGCTTTGGTCGTTCGAGGAAGACAACAGTCTAAAGAGAAGAAGGGTAAGAAGGCACAAAACCGACGTAAGTCTCGTGACTCGAAGTCAAAGGATGACATAGAATGCTACCATTGTGGCAAGAAGGGTCACATGAAGAGAGACTGTACGAAGTGGAAACAAGAAAAAGGCAAAACAAAGAGTTTTGAGCAAGATGAAAAGAAGAGTTCAGTGAAGATTGAAGAGGTGAATGTCACAGGATCTAGTTCAGACAGTGATTCTCGTATAGCAGCTGGTGACATCTTCCTCACAACAAATCTTGATTCTACTTTCTTAACTGCAGAGAAAGGACATGCTATGAGTGATTGGATTACCGACTTAGGGGCATCTTTACATGTTTCTCCGCACAAAGACTGGTTTACATCATATGTGACTACTAAAGATTATGTCAGACTTGGCAATGAGCAGGTTTGTGACATACTTGGAGTGGGAGATGTGCAGTTGAAGTTTCAGAATGGCTCTTCTTTATGGCTCAAGAATGTCAGACATGTTCCAGCAATTCGAAAGAGCTTGATCAGTACAGGGAAGTTGGAAGATGCGGGTTATGTGACAGTCTTTGGGAACAATGCTTGGAAGATCTCCAAAGGTTCGATGACTATAGCACATGGCAGCAAGTCAGGAACTCTGTACACTTTACATGTTTCAGAGGTTAAAAACCATGTAATTAATGTGATTGAGCAGCCAAGTGTGTCATTGTGGCATCGTAGGTTGGGACATATGTCAAAAAGAGGAATGTAAATACTTTCTCATTATGGTTATTTGCCTGGATTTTCATTTCAAGATTTTGAGTTTTGTGAGCATTGTGTTTATGGTAAGCAAACACAGGAACCGCACAGATCAAAGAGGAAGCGTAGGGACGAACGGTTAGCTCTTGTGCACAGTGATCTATGCGGACCAATGCCTCGTTTGTCACTAGGGGGAGCAGCGTACTTTTGTACATTCATAGATGACTATTCTCGCAAAGTATGGGTTTACTTCTTGAAGCACAAGGATGAGGTGCTCAAGGTCTTTAAGACATTCTTGCAGCTTGTGGAGAATCAGAGTGGTCAAAATCTGAAGTGCTTGAGAACTGACAATGGTGGAGAGTACGTTTCCAAAGCTTTTCAAGACTTTTGTGAAGCAAAAGGGATAAAGCGGGAACTTACTGCACCATACAATCCTTCACAAAATGGAGTTGCAGAACGTATGAATAGGACCATACAAGAGAAGGTCAGAAGCATGTTGTCAAATGCTGAGTTGCCCGATGGATTTTGGGCGGAAGCAGTGGCTACAGCAATCCATTTGATCAACAGGTCTCCTAGTAGGGTTCTGGATAAGAGTGCAGTGGCCGAGATGCTATGGAAAGGCAAGGCACCTTCGTATAAGCATCTGAGAGTCTTTGGTTGTGAAGCTTATAGCCATATTCCTAAGGAGTTCAGGAATAAGTTAGAACCAAAGAGCAAGAAGTGTATATTTCTTGGCTACAGAGAATCGGGCGAGATGGGTTACCGGCTTTGGGATCCTAAGTCTAGAAAACTTATTCGTAGCAATGATGTGCATTTCAATGAAGCCAAGTTTCACGCTAAGCCAGAGCAGACAAAGGAGATCAGAAGAGTTGTCTTCAGGGAAGATGGACCTAGTGTTAGCACATCAAGACAGCATGGTCAGGCTCAGGAATAGCCTTTAGTGGCAGAGAGGCAGAATCAGTTATGGTGAGACGTTCTGAGCGTGTCTCCAAACCACCTGATCATTATGTACCATCTCTAAATTATTTCATGCTCACAGATTGCGGAGAACCATCTTGTTACAAGGAAGCATTACAAATTGTTGACTCGAAAAAATGGCAGTTGGCCATGCAATCAGAGATGACGGCTTTGCATAAAAACCAGACATGGAAGCTAGTTAAATTACCACAGGGCAAAAAGGCTCTACCTTGTAAATGGGTTTACTAGTATAAGATCACCGCTCATGATAGTCAGCCAAAGTACAAAGCAAGGCTTGTTGCCAAGGGCTTTAAGCAAGAACAAGGCATTGACTTTGATGAAGTCTTCTCTCTAGTGGTCAAGATGACTACATTGAGATGCTTTCTTGCATTGGTTGCTATATTGGATTTGGTGTTGCACCAAATGGATGTCAAGATAGCGTTCTTGCATGGTGATTTAGATGTGGAAATTTACATGCAGCAACCAGAAGGGTTTGTTGAGAAAGGCAAGGAAGATTTGGTATGCCAGTTGTTAAAGAGTCTTTATGGCTTAAAACAATCACCGAGTGCATGGTACCATAAGTTCCACCAGCTTATGCTTTCTCAAGGCTACAAATGTAGTGAGTTCGATCACTGTCTATATACAAAGAAGGCTAAGGATGGCAGTTGGATGATCCTTATTCTATATGTGGATGACATGTTGATTGTTTGCTGGCAAACACTTGGAAGAAATTTCAGCTTTGAAGTCAAAGATGGCAAAATCGTTTGACATGAAAGACATGGGTGAGGCAAGTCATATACTTGGTATGCGCATTGAGAGAGACAGATCAAAGAAGCTGATTTGGTTATCTCAAACAGAGTATATTGACAAGGTTTTGCAACGTTTCAATATGGAGAAGGGAAAGGCATTGAGTGTTCCATTGCCACCATATGTGAAACTTAGCAAACAAGATTGTCCTGTGTCTAAGGAAGAAAAGGCTGAAATGGATAAGACTCCATATGCGTCTGCAGTGGGTAGTTTGATGTATGCAATGATTGCTACACGTCCGGATATTGCATTTGCAGTGGGAGTGGTTAGCAGATATATGTCAAATCCTAGCAAGAAACATTGGGAGGCAGTGAAAGGTATCATGAGATACTTAAAACATACAAAGAGTATGCGCATATGCTATGGTAGTCAGGATTTGAGTGTCAGAGCATACACTGATTCAGATTATGCAGGAGACTTGGATAAGAGGAGATCTACATCAGGCTATGTCTTTACATTGGCTGGAGGTGCCATATCATGGCGATCTCGATTACAAGATTGTGTTACGCAGTCTACTACAGAAGCTGAGTATGTTGCAGCAAATGAGGCATGCAAAGAAGTTATTTGGCTTGGGAGATTGGTAGCAGACTTGGGAATCAAAGTAGATATGCCAGAGTTATATTGTGATAGTCAAAGTGCTATACAATTGGCAAAGAATCTAGTGTTCCATTCGAAGACTAAGCATATTGATGTGAAATATCACTTCATTAGGGAAGTACTTGAAGACAAGCAGATACAACTGCTGAAAGATCCACACCAAGGACAATCCTGCTGATCTACTCACAAAGGGACTTCCAGGAGAGGGCTTTGTGCATTGTCGTGAGTTATTGGGCATTGGACAGATGGCAGCCATGTAAATCTTTGTACATTTATGTTCATAGATTTACAGTCACTTAAAGTGCCACATTGGACTTTAAGTGGGAGGTTGTTGGGATTAAAGCCCAAGTGGCCTCTTATACGGATATGGCCGGCCGCCCGCCTAACTCACTTACCTCTAAATCTTTGTATATACTCACATATACTTTTGTGGATAATAAGGTTTTTGGGAGATAACCCTTCAAACAGAGTTCTTTGCGTACTGTGTACTGTGTAAGCTCTCTGTGTATCTCTCTCTGTGTGTGTGAGAGTCGATCAACGCTCCGCTCCGCGACTTCAGAAGGAAATTTCCTAAAGTCCTTTAAGGCAGATTCAAAGTGTTAGCTGCACATGAAACCAATGTAATCTCTGGATACTTTGCTTTAATTTCTTTTCCAGCTGCTTTGTAGTTAGATACATTATCTATGACAATGACTATCACATTACGCTCATATACGCCAACACGATATCCACTAGTTATCGCTTCAAGAAAGATGGAACCTCTTGGAAAAAATCAGTATCACATTAATCAATGGTTTCTTCTAACAATTTTTCCAACCATCTAGAGAGATTTTTCATCCATACTGTGGCACATAATGAAGAGTTGTGCGCTTTAACATATTCTCTATTTAGTTTTCACTTTATCTAAATATTTTGTACGCCGTGCAAAATCCTTCTTCGTTGTGCTCATTAAAGAATCTTTGAAGATAGGATGTCAAATGACATTAAAAGGAATTCCACATGCAACAAATTCTTGCGTCCACTTAAGATGGAGTTCAAGCAGCTATTGTTTATCAAATGCCTGATGCAAAGTAGAACCACTTGGTGCAGGTTTTCTTCCAGTCCATGCTTCACTTCAGCTTATATTAGCAGAGCTTGCGGTAGGATTATAGCTACAAGCCCCATCAAAGGATGAATTACACCCTCCTTGACCTTGAGCAGGGGTTGAGGGACAGTTTGATCATTCTGGAGTGTCATCTCCACGTCTCTAGCATAGATGGAGCCATCATTTTCACTGCAATTAAGAGGTACTTCACATTAGCGACACTCGCAGTGCGATGCTCAAAAGTGAAAATCCACGGCGTCGCTATGGGCGTCCCTATTTTATTTGTTACATAGCGACGCTTATAGTGACATCGACAGGGGTAAAAAAGAAACCGAGAGTGTCTGAAAACTCAGATCTGAGTTTTCGGCGCTCAAGCAAAGAGGTAACCCGCGCTCTTCCTCTCTCTCTTTCTTCCCCACACACACACACAAACACACATACACGAGGAGAGAAAGGAGATCCAGACATGCTCCTTCCCTCTCCTCTCTCTCATGTTCCCTTCCCCTCTTTCTCTCTCTCTCCCTCTCTCTCTCTCTCTCACACACACACATTGTGTCTTTGAGAGAGAGAGAGAGAGAGAGAGAGAGAGAGAGAGAGAGAGATAGAGAGAAAGAATGCCTTCCACACACACACACACATGCATAAACAAAGAATGCATACACACACACATTGAGAGAGAGAGAGAGAGAGAGAGAGAGAGAGAGAGGGCGGAGGGGAGAAGATGAAAGAGAGAGGTAAGGGGAAAAAACAAAGAGAGAGAGAGAGAGAGAGAGATTAGGTTAAGATTTAAATTAAATTAGATTAAATTACATTTAGATTTATGTTTATGTTGAGTTTAAGATTAGGTTAGATTTAGATTTACGCTAGATTAAGATTATGTTAGATTTAAAATTAGGAAAGTATTAAAGATTAGCTAGCTATGTTAGATTTAAGTTAGATTACATTTAGGTTTAGGATTTAAGATTGGATTAGATTTAGATTTATGTTAATTTTAGTAAGTAAATTAGATTTAGGTTTAAGATTAAGACAAGATTTAAAATTAACTAGATTAAATTTAGATTTAAGTTAGAGTACATTTAGGTTTAGTTTAGATTTAAGATTAGATTAGATTTAGGTTTATTTTGAGTTTAGATTAGATTTAGGTTTATTTTGAGTTTAGATTAGATTAGATCTAGATTTATGTTTGATTTAAGATTAGATTAGATTTAGGTTAGATTTTAGTGCATGTCAATGAAGGCAAGCTTTGCCCAAAGAGCAAACACTAGTTACACAATAATATTTATATTCCCATCAGAATCCGACACCTATTAACTCACACACTAACCATATTCAATTAGCCACGAATCACCACATGTTCAATTAGGTTAGATTTAAAATTAGATTTTGGATTGAGTTTTTATATTAGAGTCTACCTTCGGGATTACGGTAAAAAAATTAGAGTTAGACGAACGGTGATCCCTCTCTTCCTCTCTACCGATGCGACCTTAAGTTGGAAAGCTTTCAACGACATGATACTCAGATTGGAGGCCAACATGTAATGTGCTAAGTAATCCCTCGAACAAGATCTTCTATGAAGAGATGTTAAGATGTTGTGAAATGCTACAGCTAGAGAAGAGGCAAAGGGGTTTTGTCCACTACATACACTATCATGTAGACGTGGCTATGTAGATTTTTCGTACCCACAAATATAGGCATTGACCAATAAAGATGAGATTATAACCCGGTGGTTTTGATCTCCGTGCACCTCTAGACCGAGGTGTGCGGAGATTGGGCATGACTAGAGAATGTGAGGTAGTTTACAGTGTGAACAAAGAAAGAGAGAGAGAGAGAGAGAGAGAGAGAGAGAGAGAGAGAGAGAGAGAGAGGGAGGGAGAGAGATAAAAGACGGAGGATGCCAATAGAAGAATTAAATTATGTCTAGGTTATAAGGTTTTTACCCTCATTATGAGTAGTGACAAGGATGTGGGACCGTCCAACCGAAACACCTATCTCTCAACAAGGATCTTATGTCCTTGTACTCAATGCAAGCATGTTGTGCAATGGACAAGACGCGTTTCTTTGCAGCACGTTTGCGAATTTTGCAAGTTCGATCCATCTATTATAGATCCAGTTATTGCCAATTATAACTCGTCGGACTCTGACGCTGGCCAACAGGCAGCAATCTTGCAACCCAATAGACGTGTTCTGTTAGCCTCTGACAGCTCGGAGGATGATCATGCAGACCACATTCCCAGAGGCGATGTTTGAGCCCGAGATCGATGAAAGGATCAAGACGATCATGGATTCAGAAAGTCTTATCTATGATGATATGAAAAGTGAAGCCGATACACCATTATATGATGGAGCACATGTGTCTAGATTAAAGGCGCTCCTGATCCTTCTCAACATACCGGCAAAGTTTGAATGGAGTGACACTAGCATTACAACGCTTTTCAGGTGATCTATTACAATGTGTTTACTTTAATGAAAAACTCTAGATGTATAATGATATGATAGCTTACTTACACAATTGTACCGCATTTTTTTTGTTGTGTAGATTGCTCAAAGAGCACATACTCACAGCTGATAATGTGATGACAAATTCCAGAGAGGAAGCAAGAAAGATCTTGCAAAACTTGGGGATGGATTTCAATTCGATTCACGCTTGTCCTAACGACTGCACTCTTTTCAGAGGGGAATACATAGACATGCAGAAGGGTCCGAAATGTGATTCTGAGAGATATCGAGTAGATCTCCACGGAACAAAAATTCCACAAAAGGTTTTGCGACATTTTCCTCTGCTTCCTTGCATCAAGAATTTCTTCGAATGTAAGTCCATGGCCGCCCTAGCATCATGGCATGAGGAGAATAAATCTTTGGATGGTGTGCTACGAATTCCTGTAGATTGTGCAGCCTGGAAACATATAGACGAAACATGGTCGGATTTTGCCAGGGAAGCTCGAAATTTGCGCCTAGGCCTGGCTATGGATGGTGTAAATCCATTTGGTCAAAGATCAATATCTTACAGTGTATGGCCCGTTGTCATTGTCAACTACAACATTCCCCCGTGGTTGACTACCAAGAAGGGGCACCTATGGCTAAGCTTGATTGTGCTGGGGCGGTATAAAGTGAAGAATATGGATGTGTATCTTCTTCCACTATTGGAAGAGCTACAACAATTGTGGATTGGCATAGAAGTGGTGGATATGAGACGACACACAGGTCGACGGAATTCTTTGATCATAGGCATTCTAATGTGGACCATGCATGACTATCCCGGACTAACAGAATGCTCAGGTGATTTACACTCAAACTCAAACACTGTAAATCTTGGTTTTTCTCAAGCTTATTTATTGTCATGTGTATACATGCAGGGCTTCAAACAAGCGGATACAGAGCATGTGTCACATGTGGACCTAGATTAAATGCACATCGGGCACCCTCATTGAAGAAGAAAATCTACGAAGGTCATCAAGCGTATCTTCCAGAGAATCATGTGTTACATGACGGCTTTTTGGGAAGAGAGCCATCCAGGATGTCTGCACAAGCATGGTTAGAGCAAAAGGAGACGTGTGATGACAGATTGCCCCTAAAGATGAAGCTCTATGGAACGAGTTACCATATTGACCCCGACTCATGATCAATCACTTGCTCGATCCAATGCACATATTCAAGAATGTGGGTAATCTGCTATGGGGCCATCTGACTGGCAAGAAAGATACTTTGGTAGCCAGGGTTGACCTTATAAATGTGGATCGTATGGAGCAATATTGGTCACAGACAGCATCCGATGGATCGATAAATAACCCTAAAGCGCCATGGATTTTCACAGGAGCCCAAGAACGCAAAGTAAAAGAGACCATTCGATTTTTGCGGACCCCCATTGGCGTAATGCACTCGCTCTGAACGTGTTTTACTAAAGAAGTAAAGCTTATCGGTTTGAAGTCACACGTCTGGCATAAAATGTGTCAAGTATGTTTGAAGTGGAATATATCATAGTGGGAATTGTTTATTAACAAATTCGTGTGTGGACTTTAATATCATTGTTGCACGTGTTTTGCAGTTTATTTTACTAGTGGCCATTGAGGGATGTTTGTCTCTTGACGTCCATAACACAATCTACAAACTTGCAAAGTTGGTGCAATGGATCTCACAAAAGGAGATCAATGTAGACTCCATACCATTCGCCAAACTAAACGTTGTGGAGGTTGTGTGCATGTTTGAAAAACACTTTCCTACTACCATGCTAACCATTCAAGTGCATCTTCTTGTTCACATAGTTCATGAGGTGGAAATAGCTGGCACAGTACATTCTAGATGGATGTTCTTTTTAGAACGTTTCATGAAAACGCTCAAGGGATATGTGTGTCACAAGGCACATCCGGAGGGTAGCATGGCAGAAGGTTGGCTAGTATCAGAGTCCCTAGTTTACATTGGAGAGTGGCTACACGAATTCGATAAAGCCCAAGACACGCTATGGAAAACCATAGATGATGAGCGCATATCTGGGATTGTCATGTGAAATCTCGGTGTTGAGAAGAAGATGATGGAAGATCTAGAGGCTAAAATCAACCGATTTTGCATGCTTCACAATCCAGTGATGCAAAAGTGGATTTCACAATATGAGGATGCAAAGCAAGAGCGACAAAGGGCACGAATCGAGTGGAGAAGGGGAAGACGACCACCGATGCATTATCTGGCGGGTTTGGAGATCCTACCAACATTCATGAGCTTAAGATGTTTGCACAACCAATTGAAAAGCGCACAACAGTGCGGTGAAGAAGTCACTGAGGAGGAGTGGGAGTACTCTCGGGGTTGTGTGACCAAGGTAAGTTTGCAATGTACGACTAGTGACTTTCTAGATGTTTGAACGGCCACTCATAATCTTTGTTGGTTGTAGTATAAGTCATACATAGCAGCATGGTGTAAAGGTCGACATTTTAGGGTGGAATGGATCAACAAAAAGCTTTTTACTCAAGATTGTGGAATTATGGAAAAATTTGAACAGTCTAGTCGACGACGGTCCTCTGATGCAGATCTTGTGGTGGCGGAACTCACTTAGTTCGGCACGCTACAAGAGATTTTGAGGATCGATTATAGAGGATTTTTTGTGGACTTGTTCCACGTGCAATGGTTCAAGATAATCATGGAGGGTTGCAATGCTACTGTGCGTAGAGGAGAGTCTGGTTTCCTTGAGGTGGATTCAACTAAGAAATGGATTGACCTAAGAGACACTTTCGTACTACCCGAGCATTGTGAACAAGTAAGTATGTAAATAGTTAACATCCAATTTTAGAAGTTATGTGCTTGGAAGCTCTCATGTAAGTTATGTGGCTCTGGCACGTGATATTTCATCCTACAAGGTTTGCATCAAATTGGTGGTA
This sequence comes from Adiantum capillus-veneris, assembly GCF_014529385.1. NCBI lineage: Eukaryota > Viridiplantae > Streptophyta > Polypodiopsida > Polypodiales > Pteridaceae > Adiantum > Adiantum capillus-veneris. Next base: position 96,750,258 of record NC_140956.1, on the reverse strand, counting down.
CGTCATAGAGGTAGCCCCTCGTAGTGCACGGACGTATGAGGGCTACCATGTGCCAATCACAGTAGCATCAATGGAGGACATGGGAGGAGATGCTCAGTCAGAAGCCGTTGAGGTGGTGCCAGACGAGCATCAAGCTGCTACTCTCTATGGGGTGCATGTAGAGGATCTAAAATGAAACGGAGGACATCTGTCTAAACGGAGAGCTGTATATAGATATAGGGAGTTATGCTGAGCTATGCAAGGATGAGAGAGAGACCTCTTAAAGCCATAAATATTGTATTTGAACAATTTTGCTCCGGTTTATAATATATATTGTATTCACGTGGCTTTTTGTCAATTCTTGTCTATATGCATCATTGCGTCATTGTATATAATCGTCTTTGCATCTACTCCAGGTACGTATGCTCTAGATATGTTCTCACAAGCAGGGACAACGAGCACTGTGCTCCGAGTGCGATGGAGACTGAAGCTACAATCGCAAAGGAAGTGATATGTCTCTGCTCATAGATGCTGCTCATCCCACCGCTAGATCTAGTTGATCGGGTGAAAGAGACGCTAAGAAGCACTACCTGCTTCTTAGCATCTCTTTCACCCGATCAACTAGATCTAGTGGTGGGGCAAGCAGCATCTATGAGCATAGAGACGGATCACCTTCGCGATTGCAGCTTCAATCTCCATCACACCCAGAGCGTAGTGCTTTTACAAATTCACAAGAACTTCAACGAAATCTCTCTACAGAGGAATCCCTCCCCCTTTATGAGTCCTCTCTCTCTCTCTCTCTCTCTCTCTCTCTCTCTCTCTCTCTCTCTCTCTCTACTTGTCCATGTTTTCTTCTCCACTCATTCAATATTAAGATTAATTGTTCGTGTATTTTCTACAGGTATGGATGATGATGAGTTTCTTTCTTCTTTGTCACCCCAACAGAGGCAGTGGTACGAGGATCGTCATCGCTCTAGAGCACCATCACGCGTTCCTACTCCTTTAGCGTCTCCCTCTGTTTCGGAGCATTCAGTGCGCTCCGAAGATTTGGTCGACGAGATGATCTTCACACTCATCTAGGCACCGACGCTCTAGTGGTGGTGACGACGCTTGTTGTGGGGATGCCGTCGGCGATGCCTCGACACTGCTTCATGTTCGACGAGGCTCTTTACCTTCCCTTTCTTTGCTCGCCCCCACACAAGCCACGACATCGCCATCTATGCCAATTTTTGCGTGGTTGACGGCCATTCCTAGTAGCTACACACCACTATCTACTCCTTCAGGAGTCACCCTAGTCGACACTCCTCACTTCGGAGCCCAGACTCCAGTGGAGACACCTGACGTTCGTACCCCCATTGACACGCCGCTAGAGACCCCTGTCGAGACACCCAGGTTCACGCGTCACCGGCGAGAGGGCTTGCCTTACTCCGTCGACTTCAGCGGCGGCATCATCTTGGATGATGAAGGCAAGAAGGTGATCTCGTGCATGCGTGATCTTTGCTCTTGGTGTTTAGACACTACATACTAAACACCCAGAGTGAAGTACCAAGTGATTTAAAAGACAGAGTCATCAGCATGCATTACGAGTTTCCCGTTTCAACACGCGATGACCCCTTCAATGAAGACATGATGAAGGTTCAAATGCACGAATACTGCAAGCACAAGCGTTCTGAAGTGCAAAAAGCAATAAAGCATGGGTGGAACAAACCAGATTGGCTGGCCAAAGAAGATTGGAAGAATGCTGACAAGTGGAAGCAACAAAAGGAGGCAGCCAAAGCACGAGTAGAGACAGGGAGCTCGCACCACTTGGGGAGCGGTGGGTGGGCATCATTTGAGGCCGATTTTTTAAGTGTTTTTGCATTGCTCTTTAGGTTTGATAGTTTAGGGTTTAGGGGTTTTTAAATTCTAACATAATGGATTCTTTGTATGTTTTGACAGTGGTCGATGACAGGACGTGACCCCACACCGTACGAGCGCGAGTACACAGGCAGGAAGGGTATAAATTCCCTGATGGACATTCTGAGTTCTCGCGGCAACATGATTAGTATTAGGGTTTACTCTTTTCTATTTGTTGTATTGTTTTATAAATTATATGTTTATACTTACAGAAAGCTGTCTTATTGTTTTTTTTTTTTTGCAGAATCGGATAGATACGGCGCTTGGACACTATGAGACGTCTGATTAGACGATGTTAGTCTAGCTGTAGCTAGATAGCATTAGTTTCCTTTTTTCATAGCATATGTATCATGAGATAACGTGTATACGTCTTTTTGTAACTATTGAAAAATCATGTATATTTTCTCAATAATAACAATGGTGTTGTAACTATTACATTTGCAAATTTTAACAATCAAGTGATTTTCCCTATGATGTGTACAATTGTAATTGATTTAATTTCATCAGTTTTGTATCTTTATTCTACAAACAATACTATGGATGACGGAGTTAATGGTTATATTGTCTTGTGGGTGACTACTTTGGGTCTATACCTAAGCTTGCACTTTCTTTCAAAGGTGAATCTGGGCTTATCTTGGATTCATTTATGTTTACTCTATTATTGAAACATTCAATATGGTTGATGGGTGGCAGGGCATTCAATGCCCTGCCACCAAAAATTTTTACTCTCGGGTGTCGCTATATAAGGCTATGCAGTGTTGCTATGAACGTCGCTATAGGTAGCTTATAAGAGTCACTATGGTCGTCGCTATATAGTTATGGCCATAGCGATGCATATAGCGACGCTCATAGAAACGTTCCCGTATCGACGCTATAGCGACGGTCTTAGCGACACCGGGAAGTATAAAAACCCAATGTATTTTTGGCGCTAAAATCATCACAAGTGCACACAACCTCTTGTAGTGTTTGGGACCTCCCTTTTTTCCCTCAAAATGTGCTCTCTTTGCTCTGAGCGCCCACTCATGAAATTTTTCTTCAATACCTCTTGGGGGGTTTTTGCAAGCCATCACGTTTCCAGGAATTTTAAACACATGTTATTTTATCCTATTATAAATACCATTTTTTTTTCAAGTGTGAGCTTTCACTCTATACCTAAATCATGATAAATAAATCGCTTAATCTATCTCAATAGCTTCCAGACGTGAGCAAACTCTACATAAAGCAAGATATCTTTAAAATCCTACTTTACTTACCTCCAAGTGTGAGTGTAACTCCACACATGGAAAGAAATCAGAATTCACTACTTATCTAAATCTCTTCTAAATGTGAGAATACCTCTACACAAAGCAAGAGATTATTATTTAATCTACCTAAATTGTCTGCAGTGTGAGTATTACTCTACACATGGCAGACAATCATTAGATAAATCTAGCCTAAGTTAGTTCCAAGTGTGAACATATTTCAACACACAACAAGTAACTCCTAATTTTAACTATCTAACTTAAGTTACTTCTAAGTGTGAACATAGTTCAACATAAAGCAAATAACTGCTATCTTAAATCACTTCCAAGTGTGAGTTTCCTCTACACAAGGCAAGTAATCACTAAACACTTTACTTAATTTACCTCCGAGTGTAAGTTATACTTCACACAGAGTAGATAAATTTTAAACTCAAAACTCCATAGCCTTAAAAAAACTACATTTAACTACTTTAACTTTTTATCCTACGCTCTAACTTTTTACTAAAAAGAATATATAACTAAATTTAAAATGGTTTTTTAAGTTTTTTTTTTGATGTTGTAAAGCTCACCTATAGATGAATAAGGGGGAAGAGAGATCAATAGAATGAGGAAAACAACCCGTGTTCATGGTATGTAAATGACTATATTTCGATCGAAATACTTATTTAAAAATTATACGATGCAATGTTTTTGTTGTTGTGGCACCATATAACACAACCAAATAAAGATAGGTATCCTATAATATGCCCGTTTAACGCATATTATACGTACCCCGTATAACGTACAATGCAACTTAGCACAAGACTATCATATGGGTAAGAGAATTCGTGCAATCAATTGGCGCTGCTTGGCAATGCATTGTTCCATATGTATGTCAAATGTGGTGCCATCATGGAAACATGAAATGTCATTATAGGTATGCTCTTCACTTGAAATGCGTTGTCTGCAGAATACGCCCAAAACATGCTTGAGGAGCTTCCTTTCCCGAGTGCCGTCTCTTGGAGTGTATTGATTAGGGGATACACAAAACATGAGCAGGGTCAGAAATCTCTTGGCTGTAATCAGCAGATGTAAAGGGAGGGCCTCTCTCAAATGAAACCACATAAGTGTGCATCTTGTAGGCATGTTGTTGTATGCAAGATGCCGACATGCGCTTATAAATTCACTCTAATATTGTTAGTCAGGGGTTGTTGCAAAACTTTTCCATGCTTGGCAATGCCTTGGTCAAGACTTATGCTAAATGTGGTGCACTTCATAAAGCACAAACGTGGCTGTGGATCTTCTTGTCGTGAATGCCATCTCTTGGAGTGCATTGATTGCTAGATACGTGCAACAGGAGCAGGGCAGGAAAGCTCTCAATTTTTTTCAGCAGATGCATAGCGAGGGCCTCTCTCTAGATGCAATCACATAAGCATGCATCTTGAAGGCACACAAGATGCTGTTGTGGGCTTAAAAATTCACTCCGATGTTGGTAGTAAGGGGCTATTGAAAAAATCTTCCATGCTTGGCAATGCCTTGGTCGATATCTATGCCAGATGTGGTGCTCTTGTGTGGGATACCGTCTTTTGGAAAACATATAGATTGCAGGATATGCGCAACAACATTTGGGTCGACAAGCTCTGGGATATTTTCAACAGGTGAAAAGCGAGGGCCTTTCTCCAGATGCTATCACCTACGTGTGCATCTTACAGGCATGTGGATCTATGAAAATTGCTCTCAAAAAGAGATGGCGTGCTTGGCAATTCCTCGGTCTATTTGTATGCCAAATGTGGGACACTTCAGCAAGGGTTGTTCATAAAAAATTTTGTGCTTGGCAATGCTAAATATGGTACACTTCAAAAAGTACAAAACGATCTTGAGGAGCTTCCTATTCCCAATGCCGTCTCTTGGAGTGCATCGATTGCAAGTACGTGCAACAGGAGCAGGGACAGAAAGCTCTCGGCTGTTTTCATCGGATCCAAAGCAAGGGACTCTCTCCAAAGGCAATCACATACGCGTTCATCTACAAGACACGTGTCTGTACACAAGATGCTGATATGGGCTTAAAAATTCACTCTGATGTTGTTAGTCATGGGTTGTTGTGGAAAACTGTTGTGCCTATATGTAGGCCATATGTGGTGCTCTTATGTGGGATGTCGTCTTTTGAAATGCATTGATTGCAAGATATGCCCGACAACGGTTGGCCAGGAAGATATGGGCTGTTTTGAATAGGTGCAAAGCGATGGCCTTCTCCAAATGCTATCACCTACGTGTACATCTTGTAGGCATGTGGCTCTATGCAAGAGGCTCTCTAAAAGAGATGGAGTGCTTGTCACTGCCTTTGTTGATACGTACGTCAAATGTGGGACACTTTCACTAGGGCTTTTTCATAAAATTGTCATGCTTGGCAATGGCTTGGTTGATACGTATGCTGAATGTGGTGTACTTCACAAAGCACAAAACGTGCTTGAGGAGCTTCATGTCCCAAATGACATCTCTTCGAGTGCAGTGATTGCGATAATGTACGCCAAATGTGGGACACTTCAGCAAAAAAATGTCATGCTTGGAAAACTCTGATATTGTTTGTAAGGGGATGTTGCAAACAATTGCTATGCTTGGCAACGCCTTGGTCGATATGTATGCCAGATGTGGTGCTCCTGTGCGGGATGTCGTCTCTTGGAACGCAATGATTGTAGGATATGCCCAACAATGGCCGGCGAGCCAGCAAGGTTTGGGCCCTTTTTAGCACATGCAAAGCGAGGGCCTTTCTCCAGACGCTATCACCTCCCTATGCAAATTGCTCTTGAAAAGCGATGGCGTGCTAGGCATTGTCTTGGTCGATATGCATGCCAAATGTGGGACACTTCAGCAAGGACTGTTTTAAAAATTTTTCGTTCTTAGCAATGGCTTGGTTGATACGTATGTTGAATGTGGTGCACTTCAAAAAGCACAAAACCTGCCTGAGGAGCTTCATATCCCTGAAGCCGTCTCTTGGAGTGCATTGATTGCAAGATACACGAAACAGGAGCAAGGACAGAAATCTCTCCGTTGTTTCCAGCGGATCTGAAGCGAGGGCCTCTTTCTAGATGCAATCACATACGCATGCATCTTGAAGGCATATGTATGTACACAAGATGCCAATGTGGACCTCCCTCCATATGGTATCACCTACATGTACACATTGCAGGCATGTGTCTCTATGCAAGAGGCTGATAAGGGCAGAAAAAATCAGCTTTTTATTGTTGTTCAGAGGCTGTTGAAAAAAGACGTTGCGCTTGGCACAAGCTTGGTCAATAAGTATGACACGTGTGTTGCGCTTGAGAAAAGTGACGGTTTCTCACCAACCGAAGTCTCTTGGAGTGCTTTTATATCCTGTTATGCCAAGTGCAAGGGTAGGCGAGGAAGCTCTGAAATTAATTTCAAAGATGCAATATGACATGGGCATGTTCTTCATGTATGACAATTTTTCTTGAAATGTTGCTGTCGAATGCATTAAATGATGGGAATGGCATCTCTTTCAATGCATTGATAGTGAGATCATACACACCGCAAGAGCAAGCCCATAAAGCTCTAGGCTATTTTCATCTTTCTACTTGTATTGTGAACTCCTTGAATGCACTCACTATGGGATGTGCGCAACAAGAGCAAGGCCAATGAGCGATACATGAAAGAAGTTGTGCTTGGATTTGCCTGGAACTATGTGTACATCATATATGGTACTCTTCAGAATGCATGAAAAGCGCCCTAGGAGCTTCCACTCCGCCTCAACTATCATGTTTGTTCAGAGCAGTGCTGTGATACGGAAGGTTAAATGCAATCTGCGTGCATCGACGATAATCGCGCGGTGAGTAAGCATTACCATTTTTTTATTTTTGACACTGAGAACGCAGCTAATGAACGCATTGAAAATTGCACGCATTCGTGAGAATGGCACGTTCCCTTGTATTATAAAAATTGGGGAGGACTGTGCAAACTCCCCCATGCAAGGAGACTTGCATGTTTTTTTTTTTGAAACATAAAAATGGAACACCAAACAATTAATAACATTGACATCTTCTATTATTACAAACATTGACCTTGACAAAACTCTAACCCTCTTTGTGGTTTTTTGCGAAGTACACCTCTGTAACACTATGATCAATATCCCAAACATTCTCTCAGGTAAAAAAATCTAGCACGCTTTGATGAAACTCTCTCTCTCTCTCTCTCTCTCTCTCTCTCTCTCTCTCTCTCTCTCTCTGCTTCATTTTAATGTCTCACCTCCCAATTAATAACTATCTTGAGACATAATTAATAGCATCAAATAATAGAATTTGTCGATTTTTTCCATTTAAGAAATGTTGAAGTGGCATATACAAATGACAAGAATTCAGACAATAGAACGAGTTTGAATCAAAGAATTGATACAATCTAAAATCTAAAAACATATTTAGACATATTAGCACTGGGACATGAAGATCATCGCGTTGTCAAAATAGGATTATGTTAACTCAAAGTAATAAGATTTGTGGAAAACAAAGCACAAGCGCTCTCTCTCTCTCTCTCTCTCTCTCAACAGTTCTCATCTAGGTTCTTGTTTTCTCTTACCCTTGGACCCACTTCAATTCAATACAAATATGGCTAACGAAGCACTCTACATACTACATACTACTGGGAAGACTTAAACAAAAATACCATACATGGGAATATTCCCTTGTTTTCCCTTTCCCCGTCCCCCCCCCCGCGCGCCCCACCTTTCCCTCTTCTTACCCCTTCCTTGCACAGACGAAGAGAAAGACCAAGACGCCCTCCTTTCTCTCTGCACCCCTTCTCGGCTTGCCCCTGCCTTGCGTACATGGACACATAAGCGCGAGCTGCAGTAGTACCTTACGACGTACTGCCTCTGCCTTGCATAGATCTAAACAAAGAGGCGCCCTATGGGCCATGGATAGAGCCAGCAAACTGGCGCCCTGAAGGGTGGGCCTTGCCTCGTGCAGACGGAGAGAGAGAGAGAGAGAGAGAGAGAGAGAGAGAGAGAGAGAGAGAGAGAGAGAGAGAGAGAGAGAGAGAGGTCTACCGCTTTGCCAGGCTGAGAGACAAAGAAGAAGAAGAGAGAGAGAGAGAGATCAAAAAGGGCAAGGGCGCCCCTACTTGGTCTTCCCTTTTCCCTGTTCCCGTTAACCCTTCAGGCTTCCATTCCCGTTAACCCTTCAGGCTTCCATTCAACTAATAGGGCCCATTTTTACTTCGTTAGCGTAGTGGGCATTTCCCAATCTGTGGCCTGCCATTAGCTCACGTGGCTCTGGCTCTTAAAAGCTCTAAAAAAAACTACGCCGTCAAAAGCCCACCGCTAAGCTCTAAAAAAAACTACGCCGTCAAAAGCCCAGCACTGAAGCTCTTGGAGTGCATTGATTGTTGGATACGCACAACAGAGCAGGGCCGGAAAGCTCTCAATTGTTTTCAGCGGATGTAGAGCGAGGGCCTCTCTCTAAACACTGAAGCTCTTGGAGTGCATTGATTGCTGGATACGCGCAACAGAGCAGGGCCGGAAAGCTCTCAACTGTTTTCAGCGGATGCAGAGCGAGGGCCTCTCTCTAGATGCAATCACATAAGCATGCATCTTCAAGGCACACTACACGTTGTGGTGGGCTTAAAAATTCACTCCGATATTGGTAGTAAGGGGCTGTTGAAAAAAACTGCCATGCTTGGCAATGCCTTGGCCGATATCTATGCTAGATGTGGTGCTCCTGTGTGGAATGCCGTCTTTTGGAACGTACAGATTGCAGGATATGCCCAACAACAACCAGGCTGGCAAGCTCTGGGCTGTTTTCAGCAGGTGCAAAGCGAGGGCCTTTCTCTAGATGCTATCACCTACGTGTGCATCTTGCAGGCATGTGGCTCTATGCAAATTGATCTAGAAAAGATATGGCGTGCTTGGCAATGCCTCGATCGATATGTATGCCAAATGTGGGATAGAAAGCTCTCGGCTGTTCTCATCGGATCCAAAGCGAGGGCCTCTCTCCAAATGCAATCACATACACGTTCATCTACAACGCATGTGTCTATACGCAAGATGCTCATATGGGCTTAAAAATTCATTCTGATGTTCTTGGTCATGGGTTGCTACAAAACACCGTTGTGCCTGGCAATGCCTTCGTTTTGATATGTACGCCAAATGTGATGCTCTTGTGCGGAATGTTGTCTTTTGAAATGCATTGATTGCAAGATATGCCCGACACAGGAAGCTATGGGCTATTTTCAACATTTGCGAAGCGAGGGCCTTTTCCAGATGCTATCACCTACATGCGCATCTTGCAAGCATGTGGCTCTATGCAAGAGGCTCTCTAAAAGAGATGCAAGAGGCTCTATGCAAGAGTCTCTCTAAAAGAGATGGCGTGTTTGGCACTGCCTTTGTTGACACGTACGCCAAATGTGGGACACTTTCAGTATGGCTTTTTCATAAAATTGTTGTGCTTGGCAATGGCTTGGTCGATTGTTAGTAAGGGGTTGTTGTAAACAATTGCCATGCTTGGCAATGCCTTGGTTGATATGTATGCCAGATGTGGTGCTCCTGTGCGGGATGTGGTCTTTTGGAACGCACTGATTGCAGGGTATGCCCAACAATGGCCGGGCCAGCAAGGTCTGGGCTTTTTTTAGCACATGCAAAGCGAGGGCCTTTCTCCAACCTTCCTCCATACGCTATCACCTACGTGTGCTTTTTTTAGCACATGCAAAGCGAGGGCCTTTCTCCAACCTTTCTCCAGACGCTATCACCTACGTGTGCATCTTGCAAGCATGTGTCTCTATGCAAATTGCTCTCAAAAAGAGATGGCGTTCTAGGCACTATCTTGGTCGATATGCATGCCAAATGTGACACTTTAGCAAGGAATGTTCCAAGAAATTGTCGTTCTTAGCAATGCCTTGGTCAATACGTATGTTCAATGTGGTGCACTTCAGAAAGCACAAAACCTGCCCGAGGAGCTTCATATCCCTGATGCCGTCTCTTGGAGTGCATTCATTGCAAGATACGCAAAACACGAGAACGGATAGAAAGCTCTCAGATGTTTCTAGCGGATCTGAAGCGAGGACCTCTTTCCAGATGCAATCACATACGCGTGCATCTTGAACGCATATGTATGTACACAAGATGCCGATGTGGGTCTCTCTCCATATTGTATCACCTACGTGTCCACATTGTAGGCATATGTCTCTATGCAAGGGGCTGATATGGGCACAAAAAAATCAGCTTTTTATTGTTGTTCAGAGGCTGTTGAAAAAAGATGTCGCGCTTGGCACAATCTTGGTCGATAAGTATGACACGTGTGTTGCGCTTCAGAAAAGTGACGGCTTCTCACCCATCAAAGTCCTTGGAGTTCTTTTATATTCAGCTAGCAAGGGCAGGTGATGAAGCTCGGAAAGCTCTAGGCTGTTTTCATCTTTCTATCTACAGTGTGGACTCCTTGAATGCACTCAATGTGGGATGTGCGCAAGAAGAGCAAGGCCAATGAGCAATACAAGAAAGAAGTGCTTGTCTTTGCTTGGGACTATGTGTACGTCACATATGGTGATCTTCAGAACGCACGAAAAGCACTCGAGGAGCTTCCTATGCGGAACGCCGCCTCTTCAAACGCACTGATTGTGGGATGTGCCGCACATCATGATCAGCGGTGCAAGGAAGCTCTTGACTATTTTTAGCTGACGAGAAGCGACCATCTCTCCACATGAAGCGAGCGCATCTCTATGGATGCAGCATCTTGAAGGCATGTCACAATTTGCGACAAGCAGAAATGGGCAGGAGCCCTCGACTATTTTGAACAAATGCAGGATACGCGCGACGAGAGCATGGCCAGAAAGATTTCGGTTGTTTTCAGCAGATGCAAAGCGAGGGCCTCTCTCTAGATGCAATCACATATGTTGCTGTGGGATGTCGTCTTTTGGAACACACTGATTGCAGGATATGCCCGACAAGGGTTGGGCATGGAAGCTCTGGCTGTTTTCAATAGGTGTGAAGCAAGGGCAATTCTCTATGTGTGCATCTTGAAGGCATGTGGCTGATGACATGTATGCGAGATGTGGTGATTACAGGAAGCACAAAACGTGTGTAAGGAGGTCTCTTGGAGTGCATGGATACATGCAACAGGAGCAGGGTCAGAAAGCTCAGATATGCCTATCGCAAGGGTATCATAATCCACGATGTGATTGCTAGTCGGGGTGCAACATGTTGGTTGCAAGATATTCCCAATATGCCTATTGCAAGGGTATCATAATCCACAATGTGATTGCTAGTCGGGGGCTGTTATCGGTACAATGTCATGCTTGGCGGTGGTTTGATCAATATTGTGGTTCCTTTTTACAAAACGTAATGCTTGGCACTGCCTTGGTCAACATGTATGCCAAATGTGGCAGGGCCACGGAGCCTTGGGCTGGGCTGTTTCCAATAGATGCAAAGCGAGGGCATCTCTCTAGATGCAATCACCTATGCTTTTTCTTGAAGGCATGTGGCACTGTCTTGATTTCTGGAATGTCATCTCTACCAGGAAGCTCTTGCTGGCTGTTTTCATAATGCAAAGCAAGGACATTTCTCCTGATGTAATCACTTATGCTTGCATCTTGAAAGCATGTGGCACTACATAGAAGCAATGATCATGTATGCGAGATGTGGTGTACTTGAGAAAGCACCAAAAAGTGCTTAAGGAGCTTCATGTCCGAAATGTTGCCTCTTCGAATACACTGATTGCAGACTGTGCACAAAAAGCAGGGCAAAAGCCTCTAAGCTATTATTAGTTGATGCAAAGCAACTGTATCTCTCCAAATTCAGTCACCTATACTTTCGACTTGAAGGCTATGCTTACATCTTGAAGGCATGTGGCTCTATGCAAGTGCTCGAAGAGCTTCTTGTCCAGAGTGTGGACTCTTGAATGCATTGTTTGGAAGATTTTCAAGATAGGGGCGGAGCCAGAAAGCTCTTATCTGCTTTTCGCAGATACGAAGTGAGGGCGTCTCCCCAGTTGCAATCACCTACGCATGCATCTTGAATGCATGTCTCTCTACACAAGATGCTGATGCAAGGAAGCTCTAAGCTATTTTAATTAGACACGAAGTGAGGTTTCTCACTAAATGAGGTGACAAGTCTCTTGGAGTGCTCTTATAAGAGGATATGCCCAGCAAGGGTTAACCGAGGAAGCTCAGAAGTGTTTCTGTTGGGATGAAACACAAGAGCGATTCCCCACAACAATTGTCTGTCTCAATGTTCTCATTGCATGGATTGTTGCTCAACGGCTCTTGGAAACATGTTGTGCTTGCCAATTCTTTGGCTCATATGTGTTGTGTTGCCCTTGGTCAACATGTATGCCAAATGTGGGACGCCATGGAGCCCGGGGCTGTTTCTAACAGAAGCAAAGTGAGGGCACCTCTCCAAATGCAATCACCTACGCTTTCGTCTTGAAGGCATGTGACACTGCCTTGATGTCCTAAATGTCGTGTCTTCAAGTGCATCTGATTGTGGGATATGCCCAAGAGTGAAAGGACCTTGGAGCTCTGGCTGGCTGGCCATTTTCAAGATGCAAAGCGAGGACATTTCTCCTGATGTAATCACTTATGCTTGCATCTTGAAAGCATGTGGCACTACGTAGGAGTAATGATCACGTATGCGAAATGTGTTGTTCTTGGGAAAGCACCAAAGATTGCTTGAGGAGCTTTCTATTCGGAATGTCATCTCTTGGAACGCACTAAATGCATCTTGAAGGCATGTCGCATTACGCAAGACGCTGATATGGGCAAAGGAATTATTGATGATATTTTCAGTCAAGGGCTGTTGAAAAAAGAATTCATGCTTGTATGATTTTCCACAGTGATACTATCAAAAAAATTCACAATTATATTGTAGTGAGAGGCTCTTGGAAAAAGATGTTGTGCTTGGCACTGCCTTTTTACAGATGCGAAGGGATGTTCTATCTCTAATCGCAATCACCTACCTGGAAGGCTTCTGGCCTTATACAAGATCTTTGAATGGGTGAAAGACTTGATGTTGTGGTTGCAGGTCAAGGGCTGTTGCAGAAACATTCAGGAAATGCTTTGATCCATGTGTATGCCAGATGCGGTGTCCGTATTAAAGGACAAAACCGATGAGCTTTCTATGCAAAATGTCACCTTCATAGTGCGTTCATTGTTGAATATGAGATACATGGCTCTAGCAAGGAGGCTTTGGGCTATCTTATCCATATACAAAGACCCGCTTCTTCCTAAAGTTCCTCCACCCAAATAGTCACAAGAGCCTATCTTTTTCATCCTCCATGGGATGTCATCTCTTGCAGCAGGTTAAGAGCAGAAGATGCCCAACATCGTTGATGCAAGGTGCATCGACCACAGACATTCAATCGCGCGGTGAGTAAGCATTATCATTCTGTGATTTTTGACATTTTTGACACTACGAACGCAGTTAATGAACACACTGAAAATTGCACGCTGTCGTGGGAATGGAACGTTCCCTCGTATTATAAAAATTGGGGAGGACTGTGCAAACTCCCCCATGCAAGGAAACTTGCATGTTTTGTTTTTTTTTAACATAAAAATGGAACAACAAACAATTAATAACATTGACAACTTGTATGATTATGAACATTGAGCTTGACAAACCTCTAACCCTACTCGTGGTTTCCTACAAGGTACCCCTCTGAGGCACTACGATCGTTATCTCATTCTTGCGAGGTACACCTCTGAACCACGACAATCGGTAGCCTCTCTCTCTCTCTCTCTCATCCTTTCGTAAAATTTTTCACTTGAGAAGTATTGAAATGGCATATATAGTTTCCAATATTTTGTTCAATCTTAATTCGCTCCGAACAGATCTAACGAAGCACTCTAGTTCGATTTTCCTCCAGCTGGTACCCCCTACCGCTTTGCCAGGCTGAGAGACAAAGAAGAAGAAGAGAGAGAGAGATAGATCAAAAAGGGCAAGGACGCCCCTACCTGGTCTTCCCTTTTCCCTCTCTCCGTTAACGCTTCAGGCTTCCATTCAACTAATAGGGTCATTTTTCGATTTTCCTCCAACTGGTACCCCTTACTGGCTACTACTCATACTGGCTCATCCTCTAGTTTATTCATTTATCACATAGATTCCTTAGGATTCCCTTGCTTACCTCTGAAGGTCATGATATTACCCTTTACCTCATAAAAAGGCAAAGAAGAGAGATCTCGAACTCGCACAAGGGTAAGCACAGACTTACTACGCATCTATCTAACCGCGTAGCGGATTGCATTACAAAACAAGCCGAGAAGTGAAGGCACGCTTCACCGAGGTCTGCCATAAATCAGGTGAAGATCGAAAAAGTTCTTTTTATGATAGTGTTGATTCGTAACATAAATTTGAATTTGTTATGGAGCTTCATCAATTTATCTTTTCAATCTTCTCTTCAAGATAGATATCTAAAATTTCATTTCTTTAATAAGCTCTTTTTATGGACATAGATTTTCGTCATTTCAGTTTCCTTTTTACGTTTTGGGTAGAGTTATGTAAGTTATGGAATGATCTGACCAATAACAATAGTTTGTTCCAGATGTAAATCTTGTAATATTTCTTGTAATCCAAATATGGTCTAATATTGAATGGTGTATCGTTGTTGGTTGTGTGATTATTTGTGTTAAGTTGTTAGTATTCATGAAATCGGTGAGATATGCGTAATGAATATTTTCTAGATTGGCGTTCACGTTGAAGTCTCCTGCAATAACAGTCGGTATATTTTTTTCAAAGTCATTAAAAATTGTATCCAATTTTTGCTTTAGTGATGATAAGTGCGAGGAAGGATGTCGATATAAAGAAACTATATTCATTGTGTGATGAGGAAAAAGTGTTAAGGTCATTGTAATAAGCTCAATACCGTCTGCCACTATTATTTTTTTATTGTTCAAGTGGTGATTTTTCTTGTACATCATCATAATTACCTTGTGATGAAATACAAAAAAAATCTGGAAGCATGCATGTATTATTTTCAAAATGTGTTTCTTGGATACATAAAATATCTGATGATATTAAATTTGAATCTTTTTTTATGTTCAAGTAATGTGCATTAAGCGACACTGTGTTGAATGATTGTATAATAATGCTATCATTGTTCAAGTCACGTAGGTTGTGGTTTATTGTTATTCACTTTGCTTCTTTTTTAAGGCGTTGGATTTCTGTCAGTACTATCGTATCTGTTTTAATTTGTTCGTGTTTAATATTTTGCAGGAGATATAAATTATTTGGGTTTTTTATTCTTGAAAGTGCAGTGTATATTAATCCATGGCTGCTAATATTTGAGGGATCAAAAGCCAATGCGTGAAGCGTTAATCCTTGTGATCGATGAATTGTACGTGCCGATGCAGGTGGAATAAGAAATTGTGTTCTAGATATCGTATTAAGCACATTTTTACCAACTTGAAACTCTCTTGTAATTTTATGGATGGGTGTCCAATCTTTTGAGATAGAATTTGTAAGTAAATGTTTGTTATCATATCTTGTGCGTTTTCCTATTTCTTTATTGTAAAATTATATCCAGAGAATGATATCTTCAAAATAATGTGAGAAATATTTATAGATTCCGTCTGCCCCATTGACAAGGCCGTCTATTATGTTCAAATTGTCCGCACAAAGTTCTATGGCAAGGTTTGGTTTCAAGCATAAAATTTTGTGTAAGCCTCCACATTGTTTTGGGTTTTCAGGAATTCTTATGGTCTTACTACAGTTTTTGATTTCTTGTCGGTGGTTATAAAAGTTTCTGGTTTGCCGTCCATGGAGTCGTATATGTGCTTGTTATATTTATCTTTGGTTTTATTGTCATAAAACAAATAAGAAATTTGCATTTCTTTTGGCACAGAACGACAGTAGTTTTGATTTAAGAAAGCTATATCTTCATCTGTATGTTTGCTCTCTCGAATCCTGTTTAGAATATCGATATATATTTTGTTATCTTGGCACATTGCTTGTCGTAATTCATAGCATTTTATACTTGCATGCCAAAACGAAGGATTTATGGTTTCTAATATATTTGTTTTTTTAGAAAAAGTCCATTTATCTCGAACAGGACTTGCTTGACAGAGATCACCGCAAACTATAATGTCTAATCCACCAAACGGTTTATCATATATAAGTTTTATGGCACGTAATCTTGCGTCAATTTGTTCAAAAACACTTTGACCGACAAGAGATATTTCGTCAAATGACAATCAATTGTAGATCTCTGTAATGTAATGATAACTCGTCAAGTTTTTCAGCACTCAAAGAAGTCATATTAGTGGTAATTAAAGGAAGATGTAATGCAGAGTGTAAAGTTATTCCACCGATATTAAATGCTGCTTTTCTTATATATGCCGTCAATAAGATTTTTATGTTTTCAATTTTTTCCGAGAATTGGAAGCTGTAAAAGCGTAGCAGATCTTGAACCAACAACATCAATAAAAACGTCTTTCCTGTCCCAGCACCTCCTGTTAAGAACAAGTGCAATGGTTCGTGTGGAGAAATACGTTTTCTGAGCATGATGTCATCAAGTAAGCATTTTTGTTCATCGTTAAGCATATGTAATTGTTGATAATATTCATTATTTGGAAATTGCAATAGTTTGTGTATTAGTTGTAGCTTGTCTGGTGGTTTTTATGAATGAGAGATTAGAGGTTATGTTCTCATGATCGTTTTTTAGTAATGACGACGTAGATCTCGATGTTTTTGTGACTGTAATTAAATTGTCCGTTTTATCGATAATATTCTTATTGAATTTTTGTTCGTTGTATGTTATCAAGTCTTTAAAATGTGAATGCACATTTTTCCAAGTTTCAAAATTTTGTATATGCTGATTTTCAATATTGCACCATGGCAAAAATAAGAGACATTGTTCACGATAAAAGTTATCAGGATCTTTATGCTTATTATATCGTACATAACGTATGATTCTTGGAGTTGGTACTGTGGCAAATTTCTTTCCACATTGTTTGTAATGAGAAGCAAATTCTGCCAAGCATATATTATAGAATTCGGGAGGTCTTTTTTTGTATTTATCGATAATATTATAAAAAAAATATGTCTGTGCTATCTGGTTCTAGATGTTCAAGTGTTTCTTTTAGTTTGAGCAAGAGCGCTCAAGTTTATGGAGGGCTTGTATTGATAAATATAAAATTTCTCGTTGCACTGTGTAATGGTAAAGAGAGTGCGATGTAGAAAGCTTGTTGAGCACTCAATTGTTGCATATTTAAAATTGTGTTCCAGATACGTCGCAATCTTTCGACGGTGCTTGCGTTTGTTGCTATGCAGCAATCTATTTCTGCGTTTACTGCTGAGATGAGTGTATTGTCCATTTTTGCTATATACAATGTACAATATGAAGCTGCATGCATTTATTATGTATTGAATATCTGTATTTGCATTCCATAGATTTGTTATATGTGTGTTAAAGTTATTCGTGTAAATATCACATGGTTTTCTTTGAATCATCACCGTTGGCGATGTAATTTTTAATCTGATAGCATCGATATATTGTGTAAGTGAAATATCAAGAGTCATTAACCATTCAGTAAAATTTTTGGGTAAGTCAGCTACGTTTGTTGATTCGAGCGAAAGTTTGATTTTTCTTAGATTTCTTTTTTTTTTTCTTCGGAATGACTCTCATTATCATGAATTGGTTGGAGTATCAAAGTATGTGGCATTGGATATCGAGGGAAACCAAAGCGACATTCTTTATTTTTCTTGAAACAAGTTTTTCGGTGCGCGTGTCGTTGGAGTTCTTGTAGGCTTTCATTCAACAAAGCGCTATTTATAGTGATGCATTTATCGATAAAATTTATCTTTTCATTATTTGTATTGCTTGTTTGTAAAGTTTTTTCAATCCAAATAAGACCATGATCATGTTGACTACCACGGCTTTGAAATTCCGTGACAAAAAAATATTCTATTACTCTGCCTCCCAAGATATCATGGTCTTTACGCAATAATTTTTTAAGAGCTTGAAATCGATGAAGATAATACCTAGAGCATGTAACTGGATCAGAACGAATAAGTCGTCGAAGGTAAGCACTCTCTGTTTCATTATTCTCTTTGTATGTTGGAAAGTTGGATCAGAATTTTGATTAATTCTTTCCATCGCTTTTCGGCTACAGAGAGCGTGACAAAAAAAGTAGGAGGGCCTAGTTGTCTGATCATAGAAAATACATTTTTCTTTAATTTTTCTTTGTAATCTGGAGATGTACGCAAAGATTCATAATCTCTATAACCTATTCTCGAGTTAAGTATTTTCTCGATATTGGTGTCTTTGATTATATCTCTAGCATAAAGTGAGCGATTCTCTAATTTTTCTTTTCTCAAACGAACTCAAATGGAGGAAACAATCTTTTGTGTCATTATTTTGACAGCTTTGAAAAATAAGTTCTCGATATTAAGAGAAAAACGTCTATCATTATGTAGCAACTCTCATTTTGTATTTTTTTGATAATTTTTTAATGCTAAATTATGATATTTGCGTGGTTCTCCGTAGAAAAGAGTAGGAAAACTTATCTCTTCACAATGTTCATCTTTTAATAATCCTAAGGGATGATTTCCTTCACACGGTGCAATATAAGTAATTCTGTCGTTGTAATCAATAACTTGTTCTGCAGTCGTGAATTGATGTAACAAGATATCAGTATATATTTCTTTGTCATCATTTTCTTCTATACAGTATTGCATTTCTTGAGAATGATGTTTTTGATTGAGCAGTCTTATATGGGTTAACCAATCAGCGTTTACTGAAATATTTTCTTTTTTGTACAAAGAAGTTTTCAGTAATTCAATTGTTGCTCTCATCATTAAAAGTGGACGGACAAGTCCACTCAGGTAATTGTGATCGTATTGCAATTTTCGTTTCAATCCTATCATTATAGAGTTTTCTTCATGGATGAAACGAGGTAACGTATTTTGAGTCTTTCGAAGATCTGCCAATACGTTGATAATGCTTCCACGTAGTCCATATTGACCATCATATGTTAATTCACGTATTTTTGTAAATGGTATACGTGGAGATATTAGTCTTTCTTCTATTTTGTTCAACGTTTTGATAAGTTCAATTTCATTGTTAAGACCTATTTCTTTCAGTGATCTATATGAAATCTTTTGTTTTCTCTTTGTTCGTTTGCATGCACTACAAGTTGGTATCATATTGTCGCTAGCTTTTTTCTTCTTTGAGAAAGAGAGTTGATATTTAAAAAGAAGTCTTTCACAAACTGCACATATATTTGTACATGTGTCTTTGATTTCTTCCAAGTATGTTTGAGTAGAAGACGTTGATAGCTTATGATTTTGTAATTGTTGATCAATTTCACATATATTTTGTGTTTTTTTCAAGCGCTTGATCTTTCTTACGACAACAATTTTATTATGAGAAATATCATTTCTTATGTGTAAAAATTCTTCCGCTATGCAACTGTAGCTTTCATCAGCGTAGGTCTTCATTAAGCTCTCCAGTATGTTCGTTTCTTCAGGAGTCCATGTTTTGTATGTTTTTCGAAGTACATAAGAGTTTACTCCAAGATATATAAATAAACATCCTTGTGTCTCAAAAAGTAATATTTCTTTCATGGGTGTCTTTTGACAAGAATTTCCAATTATCACAGTTTTTTTCCTTTCACCGTTTCGAGTATATATAATTACTTTAAGAGATTGATTTATCATTACATAAAAGCATTCCAGAACTTGTATATTCAGGAGAAGCGAGTTATGAGTTGTATGTAACAGTGCTATTATTTTTTCTAGATTTTGAGAGTCATTCTGTTTTATGTTTACAAGAAATGATTTTATGATCTTTACTGATATGTTATCTGTGTTTAATTGTGACAAGATATGTAGACTTATATTATTGAGAAGTTCTGTCGAAGAGCACGAGGAATCTAGTAAGAATTGTAAAGCGATGAAAATATTATCATTTTTTGGATATATTTCAAGAAATTTCTCGTCGATGTTATGTTTATGTTCTATGAATGCCATATATTTGAAGCAATAGGTTTCAAACAGCTTTATCTTAGTAGATTCAATGAATTTTTGTGACCAGTTTTGTTGAAGATGATGAAACAGAAAACAGAAGGAAGACAGCAACTCAGAGTAGGAAGAAGATGGAGAAGGACAAGACACAGAGCTTGTGTACGAGATCTCTATAGTCTGTCTCTCTGTATTGGAATAATAGTGTTTCTACAAACTCAGAGCTACAAAGCTTATATGAAACCCTAAGAGATAAGGTGTCCTTTCACACCACATGTCTAGGGGAAAAAACCCAGTGGGAGAAAAGTGCCCCTGGTGAAGCGCGTATACACACTAACACTACTACATGTCTAAAAATCCCCCCTGTAGTGACAGTGTGAATCCATACAAGGTAGAAGATCATCATGTGTATGAGAGTAAGCCCAAAGCTTTTCGGAAAGCTTCAAACTTTTCTCGTGATAACGCCTTCGTAAATAGATCTGCAATGTTATCCTGTGTAGGACAGTAAGTTAGTGTGATCTCCCCTGCATGTAGCCTTTCCCTGACATAGTGGTAGTGAACCTCTATGTGCTTTGTTCTTGCATGAAATACTGGATTCCTTGCAACTGCCATAGCACTTTGACTGTCAGTGAAAATGGTAGTGGGTGCCTGTTGACACTCACAAAGATCTGCCAATAACCTGCGTATCCATACACAATCAACTGTTGCCGTGAAAGCTGCCCTGTACTTAGCTTCACAAGTTGATGTAGCCACTGTGGGTTGCTTCTTGCTTAGCCAAGATATACATGCATTTCCCAAGAAAAAACAATTGCCAATTGTGGAATGTCTTGTGTCAAAATCACCAGCCCAATCTGAATCGCTGTAACCAAGAAGCTGCATAGAACTGTGCTTTCCATACATATCCCCCCTTGGAAAGAACATGGCAAGATTAGGGGTACCTGAAAGGTAACGAAGTATGCGCTTCACAACCTGCCAATGATGCATACATGGGCTGTGCATAAATCTGCTTGCTTGTGAAACCCCAAATTGAATGTCTGGATGAGTGTTGCCTGCCAAATATATCAAGCAACCAACCGCTGCTGCATAAGTATGTACATCAAAAGGTTCTCCAGCATCGTGCATGCTCAACTTTGATCCAGTTTCTACAGGTGTAGAGATTGGTTTACAATTTTGCATACCAAACTTGTCCAAAATTTTATGCAAATATTTTGTCTACAACATGTATATGCCATCCTCTGATTGCACAAACTGAATACCCAAGTAATAATGTAGCAAACCAAGATCAGACATCTCAAAGGTTTTTCTCAAAGCATCTTTAAACGCTTCAATTTCATCTGCAGTATTGCCTGTAAGAAGCATATCATCCACATAAAGTGTTAGCATAAGGAGAACTCCATCTCTCTTTTTGACATACAAAGTACTTTCTGTTGGACTATTCTAAAATCCCTGGCCAATCAAATAAGTATGTATCTTCTCATACCATGCTCTTGGAGCCTGTTTGAGACCATACAAAGCTTTACGCAATCTACATACCTTTTGCTCTTGACCTTTTACAACAAAACCACTTGGTTGACTTACATAAACTTCTTCCTGCAAATCACCATTCAAAAAAGCAGTTTTGATATCCAACTGATGCACTTTCCAACCATGATGAGCAGCAATTGCAACTAGTGATCTAACTGTGGACGCACGAGAAGTAGGAGCAAAGGTTTCATCATAATCTATGCCTTTCTGTTGCGCATAGCCTTTTGCCACAAGCCCAGTACCATCTTGTTTCCTTTTTACCTTAAAAACCCACTTTGTACCAATAGGCTTTTTACTTGTAGGCAAGTCCACTAGATCCCATGTATGATTCTTATGAATAGAATCAATTTCTTCCTGCATAGCATCTTTCCATTGAGCACACTCTAAATCTTGTTCAAATGAATCAGGCTCCTCTGCATCACAAAGAGTGCTAAAGCAAGCCAAATCTACTTGCTCTCTACCAAAAGTAGTACCCGCACGTGTTTTTCGTGGCAAGGGTGCATCCAACTTGCTATCCTGCAAAGTTTTCTGAACCCATTTAGGCAAGGTTCTTTCTTCCCTGAGAACTTCTTGCTCTTCACGCACAATTTCCTCTACATCATGAGGTGTCACATGCTGATCAAAAGATTGATCAAGATTATCAACTTGTTGTGATTCTTGATTCTCCACAAAAGAAGGAAGCAAACCTTCAAATACATCATGTGTCTGCATATGAGGTACATCAAAAGCAACCATAGGTTGAGCAGTAGTTTTTGCAAAAATTACATCACGACTTTCAAAAATCTTGTTTGTAGCAGGATTGTAAAGTCTATAACCTTTACTTCCACTACTGTACCCCACAAATATACATTTGATTGCCTTATCATCAAGCTTCCCACGTAACTGCTGAGGGATGTGAGCATAAGCAAGACAACCAAAAACACGAAGATAACTGACTGAAGGTTTTCTGTCATACCAAGATTCATATGGAGTAATGGTATTCAAGGCACGAGTAGGACACCTGTTCAAAACATGTGCTGCACAAGCAACTCCCTCCATCCATAGCTTATGAGGCAAACTCTTAGCCTTGAGCATACATCTAGCCGTCTCCATTAAAGACCTGTTCTTCCTTTCTGCAACACCATTCTGTTGTGGTGTGTATGGCATAGTGCATTGGTGTTTAATGCCTTTCTTTCTCAAAAAATCCTTAAATGCACCTGACATGTATTTACCTCCTCGATCGGTACGAAGAGTCTGTACTTTGCAACCTGTTTCATTTTCAACCATGGCGACATAATGTTGAAAAACTGCAAACACGTCTGACTTTGCTTTGAGTGGATACACCCAACAAAACCTGGAAAAGTCATCAATGAAGGTCACAAAATAAAGGCTGTTTCCCAAAGACGGCGTCCTCATAGGACCACAAACATCACTGTGTACAAGCTGCAACTTTCGTGTCGCTCTAACTGAACCATCCTGTGAAAATGAAAATCTGTGCATCTTTCCAAGAACGCAACCTTCACATACATGTCTTGGTGGCATCTCCAATAAAGACAAATCATGCACCATATTATGACGTTGTAAAGTCATCAAACTGCCATAACTAAAATGCCCGAATCTAGCATGCCACAACTCAGCATCCTGCATGGCCTGAGTCTTTGTTTCTGCAATACATACCTGAATCTGCTTTCCATAACGATCTAGCACAAATAGTCCATTTTCCAGCGTACCTGTAGTGATAAGAGAATAACCATTCTCTCGATCTCGTACAACACATTTGTCATCCTCAAAAATGACCCGAATACCATTTTTTGCAAGAGAGGATACAGACAACAAATTCTTCTTGATCCCTGGAACATATAAGACATTTGCCAAGCATAAATCTGAACCATCTGAAATGGTAATCAAAATCTTACCAACGCCTTTGATTGGATAAGAAGCATTATTTGCACATGTCACCTTCTTTCCTGCTGGAGCTGCATCCAATGAACAAAACAAATCCTTCCTTGAAGTAATATGCCTGGATGCACCACTATCAAAGTACCAAATCATTTGTGTCTTGTCAACACTGTAAGCAGAAAAATCTGAACATACTACAAAAGCATAAGAATCCTGCACAAAGTTTGTAGACTCTTCTTTAGCTGTAGAAGAATCACCAGAAGCTGAAACAACCAAACTTGACTCTTTCCTCTTTTCTTTAGCAATTCGCTTTTTACACTCACTAATGTAGTGACCAGGTTTCTTGCAGTAGTGGCATTTACCTTTCTTCTTGGACTTGTCGGAATCACCTTTAGACTTCTCTGAAGACTGTCCTGCACCAGACTTGGAGTGATGAGCACTCTCTTTACCCTTGTTTTTGTTCTGTACAACAAGAGCATGATCCATACCATCCACCTGTAAAGACTTGTTCTTACGTGATTGATCCTCCTGCAATAGCGAAGCCACTAACTCTTCAAAATGAAGAGGCTCAGGATTAGCTCGCAAAGACAGAGTCAAAGAAGTCTGAAAAGTCAAATAAGATGGTGGTAGTAAATTGAGTGTTTTGAAAACCAAGTCCTTCTCTGGAATCACTTCATCAATGCTAAGCAATTGCTCTTTAAGATCCCTGATTTTTGTAAGATGCTCGACGATATCGTCACCTTCGTCCATCTGTATTTTGTCAAGTTGTTTCTTCAAAAACTCTATTCTGGCAGCGTTTCTTCCTCCAAACATAGCTTGCAGAGTGTTCCAAGCATCCTCAGAAGTTCTGCAAGATCTGATATGTGGTGTGATTGTCCTCTTTATGGTTAAGGCAATCACGGCCATAGCTTGTGCATCTTTAGTATCCCATCTCTTTTGCTCTGGAGTGACTTGTGAGGGTCCTGCACCAACAGCTGCACCACGACCAGGCGTGGCAGGTGCAATACTAACTGGACAAACTTCATCTCTAGATACATAATCCCACAATCCTTTACCAACCAAAACATTTTTGGCCATAAAAGACCAAAGAGAATAGTTGGTACCATCCAATTTGTCTTCGGATGTAAACGCACCAAAAATCTCTTTCTCCGTAGATTGAGCCATACTATGGATGCACACAAGAGAGCAAAAGAACCTCCAAGAGATTCACAAATCTCCTCTCCAATCCAAGCAAAACTCTACACAAAATCTGAGCACAAAGCTAAGACAAGCTGCTTCCCAAAAGAACTGTTTACCTGAAGAAAATCTGTCAAAAAGCACACCCTCTTGATCTAAACGCCTCCGAAAAGTAACTTCTGCTACGCTGCTCAGAACAAAATTCTGAGGGCTCGAACGGCTTCGAAAGGGGGGTAAAACCCTAGGTCGTCTGATCAGAATACTCCCGGAACGTCGAGGATGCTCCCACGAGCAAATTTTCCGAAAACTGCCTGAAAACTGCGATTGCGCGCGCGAACGCGAAAACGCAAGTAGAGGCTCTGGAAATAACCTTGCTCTGATACCAATTGTTGAAGATGATGAAACAGGAAACAGAAGGAAGACAGCAACTCAGAGTAGGAAGAAGATGGAGAAGGAGAAGACACAGAGCTTGTGTACGAGATCTCTGTAGTCTGTCTCTCTGTATTGGAATAATAGTGTTTCTACAAACTCAGAGCTACAAAGCTTATATGAAACCCTAAGAGATAAGGTGTCCTTTCACACCAGATGTCCAGGGGGAAAAACCCAGTGGGAGAAAAGTGCCCCTGGTGAAGCGCGTATACACACTAACACTACTACATGTCTACAAGTTTGTGAATAGTGCAATTCATGATGTCAGAAAACCACTCCAGTAGTGAGAAACAACCAAGTTTATGTTATCTGCAGATGAAGGAAAGGAAGATTAGCGATATCATTTGGAAACTAAAAGGTAAGAGTTTGACACAAGGATAGAAAGAAAAATGTATAAAAAGAAGGGGAGAGAGAAAGAGGGAGGGAGAGAGTGGTCGCATGTAGTTGTCAGAATGTAGATTTTGCTTTAAAGAACATGGAAGACACGTCATTGTTTATAACATCAAAGATTCAAGTGTTACCTACATGGTTGGGTATAAAATAGAGATTATTTAAAATATCATACAATTCACAAAATCTAAAAAGCACACATAACGATGACCATGTTAACTACTTTTTTAGTTAGCATTGTCGTCTTCGACATCATTCGCATATGGATCCTCATCCCAACTTTCAAAAAGTTGCATATAAATATATGCAAGCTCATTTTCAATGACTGTTGCTTTTGGTTCTATTCCCTCAAGCCTTCTCCAATCTAGTTCATAAGATAACAGTAAGTCAAGGCCCATTTCATAATCCATTCCATTTTCTATTCCATAATTCTTGAAATCCAAAAGATCTTTTATATCTTCTGGGAGTCTATCTATGTAGTATTCAACGTTGAAATACGGCTTGTATTCACTTTCAGCTTCTTTTGACACGTTGTCTTTGTTGCTGTTTTCTGCTTGGGTTTTTTGCCTCTGTATCTCTGTCTTTGCTTTTACTGTTTTGACGGTATTCTCTGAAGAGTCTTCTTTCATGTTGTTGTTTGTCTTGTTCTTGGCCATTCTCGGTTTTTTGTTTCAAATCTCTCTCTTTCTCTCTCTCTCTCAAAGTTAGAACAAACTGAGGAAATAACATTCGAAAATAAACGGGTAACTCAATAGTAATGATCATGTATGCTGTCTTTTTTTGCTTGTGTTATCTTAATGACAAGAATTTTCTTTCATGTTGTTGTTTGTCTTGTCTCTCTCTCTCTCTCTCTCTCTCTCTCATGAGCAATCAGAACATGTTAAAGAAGTAGCAGCTGAAAATATATAGTAAACTCGACAATATCGGACACATATTTTTTTTAAAAAAGACTAACTTTTCTACGAAACAACAAAGTTATCAGAGAAAAGCAATAACATCGTAGCATGTGGTTGTTCTGAGCGTTCTATGTACACACATAGTTGTCTGAGTGTTCTATGTACATTCTTTTATTATAGAAGACAATCTTTGTCATCTTTATTTATTTACAATGTATATCTTTTTCTTGTCATAAACATTCTGCCCACTTTTATCGATGTGTCAAGTGAAGGTACTCTGTCTCTCTCTCTCCCTTCTTCTAGTTCTTCAACTGTTCAGTGAAAGCCACTATCACGCCTGCAAGGTTGACCTTAAATTTTCCAGTTCGAGAGGCTGAAGCAAGTATCTCTCTCGTAGTGATGACACTTTTAGAGTAGACACCGCAAAAAGACTTTCCTAAGTGCAGTACATCATCAACTAAACTGCCGATAAGTTGCGCATGCACAGTTTTCTTTTCTGACATTTTGATCTTCACCTGGAGCTTTAGAATTTGAACTATTTCTGTAAAGCTTTCGCATGTGATGCAATACAAACTTTCTGCAATCTTTCGTATTTTATTGGACTGGCAATTTTTACAAGCAGGCTCGACGAGAACACTGTTTATGTTCGTAAATTGCAAGACGCCAAAAATCTGCAAGCAGTGCGTCATGTCAAAGCAATTGTATTATTTTTCTTATATATTATTGTTAGCTTGTGCTCACCTCTTGACAGTATCCAAGGTCTTCTGTTTGCTTATTGTAAGTCTGAAGCAATTCACGACGAATCCGGTTGCTCTGAACTTGCAATAAGATAGTCAGATCTAGAATAGATAGAGCATCTCCTTTTCCATAGAAAAATCCAATATTTCTTGCGACACGCATAACTGTTGTTCCATTCTCAATCTCTCTCACAATGTTTTTGCAATCTTCTTTTCGGTCATTTACAAAAGACAACTGCAAAAATCAGAGTCTGTGAGTTACAATATAGAAGATTGATTTCAATTTAACGTTTCAATGAGGCTTACGTTCGCACGATCGTTGTCATCAGGTCCATCTGCAACTAAAAGCTCTCCACGAATGGAGGAAGTTCCAACTTTAATGTTGTCACACTTGATGACGACAAATGCGATAGTTCCCAGATAGTTCTTTAGGCTAGAACTTGTTGCTTCATTCAGAAAAGCTCTGATTTTAATCTCGGGGTAGAACTCAAGTTGACAAAAAAAGGTGTACCAGTAGTTATAACTGATGAGCCATCTAAATACAAAGAAAGTGATGAGCTACCTCCATCCTTACTATCCTTTTGTCTCACAGAAGCACCCTCTATACGTGTTGAATGCTTCATTGATCTTGTGTGTACCATAGTTATTTAACACATATCCTTCTATAGCAAATTGAGATGTCACGTCACAAAGATCGACAATGTGAAGCAACAGAAGTGAGGTTCCTGCTTGTGGGCCTGCTTGATACGCAATCACTTCATCATCATCATTGTGATTATCTTCAAGGTTGATCACATCAATGTTTTGAGGCATGCAGATCAAATTTTCAGGTAGATATTGTGTGTCATGTGCATGCTTGACATCTTGATTTGTTGCATTGTTATACGGGGCTTTTGAACCACTAGATCGATGAACGCTTCGTGCACCTGTTAAGAAGTATGTATTTTATGTTGCATTTCAATAAAGTTTAATTGGGCAAATGGAATGCACAGAAAATGATGCTCACTGTGAGACTGTTCTTTCTTCTCTGGAAAGCATGATTCAACAATGAAAGCACATTCATTTTCAACAGCTCTTTTTCCGCCCTTAGCAGGGGAGCTCACAGATGTTTCGCTAAGCTCGATTGGAGCGCTGCTTCGCTTTGAATATGCGCTTTTTCCTGTGATTGGAACATCACTACATTGTGCTTGTTTGTTTTTGTTTGGTTCTACGAAATAATCAAGGACTCAAATCTCACCACATATAGTATTATAACAGTAAGAATTTATTTGTTGTCAAGAGCAACAAAAGACGATACCATCAATGTCCATTTTTTCTGCGCTGTAAGAACGGAAAGCCATACTGAAAGTTATATGTTGGTGCTCTGTGATATAATCATTAAAGTGAGATAGTTAAAAAAGAACATGGCAAAAAAGGTATGATTATGAGCGTCTTATGAAATAGGAGTAGTAGATTGTGTCAATTACAAGCAGAGTTTATTTTAAGCCTATCGAAATATTTTCAAGATACAAGACATTGAGGAAGGGGGAGGGGGGGGGGGGGGAGAGAGAGAGAGAGAGAGAGAGAGAGAGAGAGAGAGAGAGAGAGAGAGTGGGGAGGGGGAGAAAGATTTTTTTTTTTGTGGCTCGCAAGAACCTTTTTTTTCTTTCAAGGTGTGCCGAATCGCAACAATTGCTTCAAGTTGCTTTGAAGGTGCATTGAAATAAGTCTTTGATGTTGTGATCTCTTCCTAATTACTTTTCACAAGCTTCAATGGAATCTAAAATCTGTAAAGATTGTTTAAAGATCACAGTGTTCTTCTATTGAGCATATTCTTAGATATATTAAGCTTTGTATTCTACAAATGTAAATATATTGCTCTCAACAAGCTATTAGATATATATAGAGAAGGACTGTGCTTGTTTTTTATGAATGAAGATGATAAAATTATATCTCTAAGCAATGATGTCGTCTTGTGAATCTTATTTCTAGACATAAGAAATCCGTAACTGTGAGACTAACATTTTTTTTAATAATATGTCGAATTTTTAAAAAACACATCTTACTTATCAAGTAGAGCAAACTGTGTAAATCTCAAATGATTGAATACCAAATAAAATACTTTTGAATCCTATTAAAATGTGTCAAACGAGCTTTTGTTCCCTGTATATAAAAAGAGCAAGACATAGTTATGTTGTTTCTACATTAATGTCATGACACACTTAATATCGAAGAAGAAAGAAGCTGCATGATTTAGGAATCCAGAAAGCAAAAAAAGAGGAGAAAACAATATCGTTGAAAAATTTTTAAACAACGAGGAAACCATGTATATATATATACAAAAAGGTTATCTAATGCTTGAGAAGATATTGGCTAAACGAGATGTGGTGACATCTCGTAGATAGGTCGTAAGCACTTCTCATATTTCAAATCAAGCTTCTGTAATCTCTCTAAAAGATCCACTACTGTTTTTCTATCTTCTTGCATAATACACTTATATTCTATCATCCACTCTTTAATGACTCCAATGTCAATTTCTGAACGTCCATTCCATTTCATTTTGTAGAAGTGTCTAAACTCATCGCAGAAGATTGTGAGCATTTCTATCAACCAAGCCAAAGCGTACATATCAGTTGCTTTAGTCCAAGGACAGGGAGAAGCAATATTCAGTAACTCTGGAGCTCTCCATGGTCTCGCATTGTGCTCTTCTTTTATTGCGATATTTGTAGGCCTCTGTTCGATCCCATCTCTCAAAGCTAAACCCCAATCAATCAATCCTATTCGAGGCATTCCCTCCTTGGTGAAATCAAACATAACATTCCATGGATGAAAGTCATTATGGATAACTCCTTCATTGTGTGTTGCAGATACTGTAGCTACCAATGCCGTGATTATAGATGGTGCATTGTTAATCAGGCTAGCGATTCTTGCAATTTCTTCATCTTGTGGTAGTTGCTTTGGTTTCTTTTTCTTTCCTTTTTTCTTGTCCTCTCTCTCATCCGACGAATCAGGTTTCAGCATGTCTGCAAAAGTTCCATAAGAGCTTGGCAGACTTTGCATGATGGTCCCAAGATTTCCTCCATTAAAGAAGGGGAATAGCAACCACCATGGCTCTTTGCGAGTATGACCAAGAGCTCGAACTATTCCTGGATGCGCCAAATCAATCGCTACTTCATGCGCAAAAGATCTATGTATTCTTGCACAACTTCCAGTAAATTGTTTAGCACAGTATATGTGATGGACGTTGGAAAGTACGAGACACCTTGAACATTACATTCAAAAACCTCGCCGTACGATCCCTTTCCGAGCCTCTTGCTTAGCACCAAAGCCTCAACAGGTGTAACAAACTTGGACACTCTAAGTCAAGAATCAACCGCGACAGCACCAAATAACCACTTCAAAAACAATTCACAGATCACAATAGATTTGCACTGGCCCGGCGGAGTTCCGTGCCTAGAGATATTGGCCCCAAAGACTGGCGCCCCTTTCGGTATTTCTTTTTGTATTAATCAATCATCAAAGTACAAGAGAGCAGTTAGGGTTTCACTCTCAGACTCTGCGTCCAGATGCTCTGAGAAGTGAGGCCCTCACCACTAATTTAAAGGTTACAAGGGATGCCCAAAAGCAGAGCCCCAAAAGCTTTTAAAACCAAAAGCATCAGTTCTCTCTCTCTTGAGAGTCTTTTCTCTTTTTTTTTTTTTAAAAAAAAAAGCAAAAGCAAAATTCGCGTCGCTCATCATTTTCCAAAAATTTTTTTATTTTTTTATTTTTTAATAATCCGCCTCCGCGATTTCCGGAATTTAGGGTTTTTGGCAAAAATTAGGGTTTGCAAGAATTTTAGGGTTTCTGGCAGAAAGTAGGGTTTCTGTTGTCCGCCACGTCATCACTTTGTGACATACCCCCCTCTTGAAAGCATTGTAATCGACTGCGATTACGCCTGCAAAACCGACAAAAGCCATAAACCGTCTTAGCAGACACTGACTGTTAGTACCTACGTACTAGGAACACACATCTAGCACATGTACAAAATCGACAGTCACATCACACGACATCACACGACATCACCAGACATCACAGGACATCACATGACATTCAACATTCATTCGGATCTTAGACCATGATTTATCGGCAATGTAGCTAGCAATCACATCTAGGTCCAATCGGGACCTCAACGATGTCCGATTGACTAACCCCTATTGCAACCATGTCTATTCGAGATCAATCAGACCAAAATGCTGCAGTCATTTCGTCTATCAGTTCCTGTACTCACAAGAAGTCAAGAACAAATCAGTATCATAATCAGGAATTCCATTTCATAAAGTCATCCAGCAGAATACTGTCAGCTCTCAGTATCCCTGAAGCTCAAAGAGACATCAGTGACTTTAGTATCAAAATCGAGGCATCTGTTGACAAAGGAGTGGAGTAACTCCCCTCTTGTGCATCCCACTGCACCAGATCTTCGGCCAAGCTGAATTCTGGGTTCCATTTGGAGTAGACTATGCTAAACCAAAAGCATCGAGGTAAAGTTTCACAATCTGAGGAGTATCTGCTAGGTCCTCCTCCTCCATCCACTTCGCATCAAGTGCAGGATAATTCTTGAACTTAACCAAGAACCGCCTTTGAACTTTACCCTTATTCTTCGTATCCTTGTGTGCCAAAATCTGTTCAGGAACAAGGATCTCCTCGTTTTCTTCCACTTCGGGTTGCTCATCAGGCTCCCCATCATCAGGCACATCACCTTTAAAAGGTTTCAAGAGATTCACATGAAATGCATTGTGAATCCTCCAAGTATCTGGCAGTTTCAATCGGAAGGAGACTTCATTTATCTTGTCAGTAATCTGGAAAGGTCCGTAGTATCACATACTAAGCTTTGGAAAAAGCCTCTCCTTTCCCTTTTTCTTTCTTAGGCGTGCCTTCTCAAAAGTAAGAGCACCCAATCATCCTCCTTCAATTTCCAGTCGCGACGATGGCGATCCGCTGCCTTTTTCTGTCGTTCTTGAGACTCCTGCAAAGTCTCGCGAACCTTGGCAAAAGCCGTATCCACATCTCGCGAATATTCATCCGCTTCAAATTTCTAATCTTTCGTGCTCAGGAAGGATGGAACCTTCGTAGCAGTTTCAACAATCTCTCATGGCGTCTTCCCCGTCGAAGAGTGTATCGTGTTATTGTAGGCAAATTCCACCAAAGGTAAGTTCTTTTCCCATTGAGTCTTCTGATGCGAGATACAAGACTTCAATAAATCTAAAATCACTGAATTGGCAATCTCAGATTGCCCGTCAGTCTGCAAGTGGAACGATGACGAGAACTGCAACCGCGTGCCAATGTTCTCCCAAATTGCCTTCCAAAACAAACTCATAAATCTGGGGTCTCTGTCGAAGACAATCGTCTCAGACGTGCCATGTAATCGGAAAATCATCGTGATCATTCTGTATTCTCGGGAGATAAAAAAAAATGAAATCCATTTCAATATTTTCCCAGGGGCGGGTGGGTATGGGTAAAGGCTGTAACAATCCCTGTGCCTTATGCCTGTCAAACTTGACCTTCTGGCATACCAAGCAACTGCGCACAAACTCTTCCACATCCTTCTTCAGTCTCCGCCAAAAGAAATCTCTCTCTACCCCTTTCATGGTGGTAGCAATGCCGTGGTGACCCGTAAAAGGTGGACAGTGGCAATCAGTCATAACCTTTTCCCTCAACGGCTGTGTAACGCACAACATAGTCTTTTTCATCAAGTAGCCTTCCCGAAGGGTGTATCTAGCTACGGTCTCCCCATCCCGTATCCGTGTGAAAATATCTGCAAAACCTGTATCTGTGGCATACTGATCGACCATATCCTCGAAGCTCCTATGATGTATCGCGGAAATAGCCAGAACCAACGATTTCCGAGACAAAGCATCTGCCACCACATTCTTCTGTCCCTGCACATGGACAATCTGGAAGTGGAACTGTGACAAGATGTTCGCCCACCGCATCTGTTTTTCCGAAAGCTGCTTCTGTGACAAGAAGTAGCGCAAACTCTGATGGTCTGTAAAGACAGTAAAATCCGCTCCGAGTAGGTAATGCCGCCACTGAGTAAGAGCATGGATAACCGCCAAAAGCTCTTTCTCATAGATCTGTGCTGTCATCTCCGGCCTAGAGAACAAACGGCTCTCGTAAGCTATGACATGGCCTTCTTGCATCAAGACCGCACCCAGACTACGACCACAAGCATCACAATATACTTCGAATGACTTCTGCAAGTCCGGCAAAGTCAAAATAGGTCCCGTAGTCAATTTCTCTTTCAATGTCTGAAAGGCAGTCACCTCTGTGGGTCCCCACGAAAAAGGTACTCCTTTCTGTGTCAAGATATGCAAAGGGGAAACAACCTCTGCAAAGTTTCGTATGAACCGCCTGTAGTACGAACACAGTCCCAAGAAGCTTCTAACTTCATGGACATTCCTCAAATCGGGCCAATCACGGATATTCTCTATCTTGGCCGGGTCCATTCGCACTCCTGCTGCTGACACAATGTGTCCCAAAAAGTGTATCTCTGGTAGGAAAAAAAATTCACTTTTCTTTGCATTAATCACTAACGTGTGATGTCGTAATGCCTGAAAGACTTGAAGCAGATGATCTCTGTGTTCTGCCTCATTCTTGGAGAAAACAATGATGTCGTCAAAGAAAGTGCCAACAAATAGCCTGTACTCTCGAAAAATCCTGTCCATCATCCGGTTAAATGTCGCAGGAGCATTGGTTAAGCCAAAAGGCATCACCAAAAACTCAAATAACCCAAAAGTCGTCCGAACAGCTGTCTTGTAGACATCTCCTGGCGCTATCCTGATCTGATGATATCCACTCTTCAAGTCAATCCTGCTAAAGCACGAGGATCCCTGTAACCTGTCGAGTATATCATCGATCCTAGGAATCGAAAATCTGTTCTTGATGGTGATTTCGTTGAGAGTGCAATAATCGATGCACATTCTCCAAGATCTGTCTTTCTTCAAAACCAACAACACTGGAGAGCAATACGGTGAAGTACTAAGCTGGACAAGACCCTTTTCCAAGAGGTCTTTCACTGAGTTCCTAATCTTTTCATTCTGTACTCGGCTCACACGATAAGGTGGCCGATTCGGTGGTGTGCTTCCAGATATCAGATCAATGGTATAATCTTCAGGCCCTCTCAAAAGCAATCGGCATGAGCGTGGAGAAAAAAATCTTGGCGTTCTTTTCTTCAGGTCAAAACATATTCCACCTTTATCCATCGTTCAGTTCTCCCAAAAGAATGAGTAAGAAAACTGAAGTTCATCAAGTACAATCTCTAAGCCCTTCATTTATCAAAGTCGCTTTCTCGGCCCGGTAGTCAACCACGGCGTAGTTCTTGTGGTACCAAGGGATCCCGAGTAGAACGTCACTCACGTGCCCTGAACACCCCTGTCATTGCAAACGAAGTTTGCCAATGCTCGGTGTAATGGCAACATCCCATCCGGGTGCCAGTCGAACTACCTCCGCCTGTGGCGTCAGTCTGTCGGGCGCAGTTCCAAATCGAGCCGCCAATTCCAAGTGAAAAGAAGTTGGCCTTGGCTCCTTCAAAAGAGCTTCCTGATCCTTCACTTTGCCCCAAAAAAAAACGGCAAAGTTTGTACTTTCATTCATTTGATTCGGTGCAAGTCCCACGCCATGTGGTACCAGTTCTGCTTTTCTATCTGTCTTTTCTGCCACATTCCTCAGCTGCTCTCGAACTCTCAGACCTGTCGTCGTTTTTATCATGCTGTTCTTTCTGTGCCGTATCAGGGCACTTCGCGGAAATATGTCCCTGTTCCCCGCATCCAAAGCACTTCCCCTCTCTGATGAAGCGAGCTCTCTCCTCAGGAGTAAGCTTGGGTCGTGCATCCTTTTTTTTTTCTCTGGGTTGCTCTTTTTCATTCTACTTTCATTCCCAGAAGTCTGTTCGGCTCGTTGTGTCATGGCCTCATCTGTGGGGTAGGTCAGACTGCCAGAGTGAATTGCAAAGCCCCGCTTCGCATGACTCATCAACTCCTGAATAGAAGCTGACTTCTGTTCCAAGCAGTGGTCTCGGATCTCTGTAGGTAAACCCAAGGTAAACCGCTCAATCTGTTCTCTGAACGAGATCTTCTTGAATGAAGAGGCGGGTAGAAAAGAGCTCCAGAATCTTTCACAATAAGAATTCACTGTATCGCTCTTGGTCATCCGGAGATGGTTCCAAGCAGCTCGTATATCTCGCTCAAACTCTTGAGTCAACCAAGAAGAAATAAAAAGCCTCTTGAATTTCAGCCATGTAACTGGCACAGTCTTGCTTAATAGAAGCGTGGACCACCAAGTACGAGCATTCCCCTCAGAGTAAGAGGCAGCTCTCCGAATCTTGGAGTGCTCTGAATAGCGTCCTCCCGCGAAAGCGATGTCAAACTGCTGTATAAAAGACAAAGCCTTCGAAGCATCTGAGTATCCTGAAAAGTATCAAACTTGATCGAGTGGCCACCTTCCTTAAACTCTCGGACTTTCTTGCTTTTATCTTCGAGAAAGTCATACTGGTTGGCTTTGTAAAAAAAAAATTCTTCTTGTTCGCATAAAACTTTCCGTCATCGGAGTCTAAGCTGTAAGTAGACGAGTCCTCAGTAGAACTGTCAATCTCTGGGCGAGATGTAGCCTTCTTTGCCTTTTTCTTGCCCTTTCCGAAGCTTTGTGCCTTGCTTCACTTTTTGCTTTTTTTCTGTCTTCTTCGCTCTAATCCGAGGAGCTAGAAGAACTGTTAGAAGAAGAAGAAGAAGAAGAACTAGGTACTCCTTCAAATCGAACACGCTTCTTCCGTTTCTTTGCTTTGTCGAATGTCGATTGACGACCCAAATATCCCGGGAAGTCAGTGCCTTTCTTCTGCTTTTTGCCGTGCTTTTTGGCTTTCTTTTGCGTGTCAAAAAGCTTAGCAATCTGTGTATCAACCACGTTCTCCAGTTCCTTCTCCGTATATTTCTTGGAGGCAGAAGGTTTCTTGAGAGCGGGTTTCGGGAGTGGTGTTGTGGTTCTCTGCAACTCCATCTGTACCTCTTTCAAAGAGGTCTGGTTCATATATTTTGCCATCTTCGGGTCCTTGGCAAAATTGAGCATCATCATTGTTGCCTCGCTGATCAACTGGCGTCGCTCTATCTCTCGCCGCTCCGCCTAAGTAGGCCAAGGCGGGCCATACTCTCTGCCTGAATCTTCGTTGTGATCCCAGCCCGCATCTCCAGATGCAGAGGGAGTCGACTGATCATTGCCTGAAGCCATAGGTGCCGCGGAAAAAAAATTCGGGGATCGGATTTCCCGTAGAAGAGAAATCGGCCGTGCTCTGATACCACTGTAACAAACTTGGACACTCCAAGTCAAGAATCAACCGCGACAGCACCAAATAACCACTTCAAAAACAATTCACAGATCACAATAGATTTGCACTGGCCCGGCGGAGTTCCGTGCCTAGAGATATTGGCCCCAAAGACTGGCGCCCCTTTC
This sequence comes from Adiantum capillus-veneris, assembly GCF_014529385.1. Taxonomy (NCBI): domain Eukaryota; kingdom Viridiplantae; phylum Streptophyta; class Polypodiopsida; order Polypodiales; family Pteridaceae; genus Adiantum; species Adiantum capillus-veneris. Next base: position 96,713,723 of record NC_140956.1, on the reverse strand, counting down.
GGTATTTCTTTTTGTATTAATCAATCATCAAAGTACAAGAGAGCAGTTAGGGTTTCACTCTCAGACTCTGCGTCCAGATGCTCTGAGAAGTGAGGCCCTCACCACTAATTTAAAGGTTACAAGGGATGCCCAAAAGCAGAGCCCCGAAAGCTTTTAAAATCAAAAGCATCAGTTCTCTCTCTCTTGAGAGTCTTTTCTCTTTTTTTTTTTTTTTAAAAAAAAGCAAAAGCAAAATTCGCGTCGCTCATCATTTTCCAAAATTTTTTTTTTTTTTTTTTTATAATAATCCGCCTCCGCGATTTCCGGAATTTAGGGTTTTTGGCAAAAATTAGGGTTTGCAGGAATTTTAGGGTTTCTGGCAGAAATTAGGGTTTCTGTTGTCCGCCACGTCATCACTTTGTGACAACAGGCACTCCAATCGTCACGCTACATGATGTATTATACATAGTACGCAATAAATGAATACCTTTGGCAGCTTCTCTAGTAGCAACGTCTTCTAATCTATGTACATCTGTAGATGTTCCTTCACCGCTTTTTTCTGTTGCAGTGAGCATTGTCTTCCGAATTCTCTTGCTCAAGTAGAATTGGCTATCTATTGCTTTTGCTCACTTGGACTTTTATTTCTCTACTCTCCATCTGTCGTAGAAGTGATTAATTTTCACTATATCCACTTCTGTCGGAAGTTCTTTGCCGAGGTCACGAGCACACTTGGGTAGATTGCCAATTATACTAAGCAAAAAATGCTTTATGCTTTCTCCGTCAATGCCCGGGAATTTTTTTTTTGTTGATCTGACAATCTCTTGCACAAGGTTGTGAAGCTTTACTTCACTCGCAACAATCGCATCTATATGTCCTGTAGATAGTGACGATATCACCATCAGAATTTGACATCGAACTCTTTTCTTTACATCTGAATCGAGAATCTTGGTTGACATCTTTTGTCGCAAACCTGTATGACAATGCGCACGTAAGTTTATATCAGTGTTTTTTTAAAATACGTTCTTTACAACAAATCAAATCCTCGCGCCAACCAGTAATCGTGAAACATACAAATAACATCACATGTGATCATGACTTAGTGTGAGTCTATATTTTGTGAGCTCGATGGTGACGAACACAAGCTAGAGGAACGATCTTCCATCGAAATCTTGTTTATTTATAAATGCACAGATTCAACGATAGTAGATGTTATCTAAGTGGCGTCTGTTCATCAAAGTTTCCTCAAAAGATACTTAGCATCGGAAGATAGTCAATGTAGTAAAGTAAACTCGCTGTACAAATTTAGTGATGACAAATAGAGCAAAAATGACGTCAGACCAACGAAGTTTCTTCAAGCAGTGGTCAATACAAAAAAAGTAGTGTCTTATGTGGATGAAGTTACTGTGGTTCTAATTGAAGCAAACACCTTTATTCTTGGATTTGAAAAACGGCAGATAAAACCGAGGCAGCGGTCATCTGTCGAAGTCTTTCCAAAGAATTATCAAGGTAGAATAATAGACTCACCATACAAATTCAAGGACGACAAATATAATCGAAGTAACGACTGTTTGTCGAATGTCTTCATATGATGAGTCAATGAATGCAATCACTCATTGGTTTGAACAACGACAAACCCAATCGAATCAACGATTATATGGCGAAGACTCCCAAAAGATCGATCAACAAAACGGAAGAAAACAGATTCTTCTGAATTCAGGGGACGACAGACTGAATCGAGGTGACGATTCTCTGTCGAAGCCTTCTCACAAGGTAATCAATATAACAAAGTAAACTAACAATGTAGATTTAATGATGGCAGATATAGCCGAAATAACGACTGTCTGTCAAACTTTCTGTAGAGGATGCATGAACGTAGAAGAGAAGAGACTGACTACGGAGATGAAACTACGAGATTTAAACCAAAATCAGATTCATTTTTTAAACTCTTCAAAAAGCAAGGGAGAAAATCAAAAGAAAGTGTCTTCAGATCATGAGTCAACGAATGCAATCAGTCATTGGTTCGAACAACGACAGACCCAATCGAATCAACGATTGTCTGGCGAAGGCTCCCAAAAGATCGATCAACAAAATGGAAGAAAACGGGTACTTCTGAATTCAGGGGACGACAGATTGAATCGAAGAGACAATCCTCTGTCGAAGCCTTCTCACAAGATAATCAATATAACAAAATAAACTCACAATGTAGATTTACGAATGGCAGATATAGCCGAAATAGCGACTGTCTGTCAAACTTTATGTAGAAGATGAATGAACGTAGAAGAGAAGAGACTGACTACGGAAATGAAATCACGACGATTCAAACCAAAATCAGATTTATTTCTTAAAGACTCTTCAAAAAGCAAGGGAGAAAAGCAAAAGAAAGTGTCTTCAGATAATGAGTCAATGAATGCAATCGCTCGTTGGTTCGAACAACGACAGACCCAATCGAATCAACGATTATCTGACGAAGACTCCCAAAAGATCGATCAATAAAGTGGAAGAAAACAGATACTTCTGAATTCAGGGGACAACAGATTGAATCGAAGTGACAATCCTCTGTCGAAATCTTGCCAAAGAACTACCAAGATAGAAAAATAGACTCATCATACAAATTCAAGGACGACAAATATAGTCGAAATAACGACTGTTTGTCGAAGTGTCTTCGGATGATGAGTCAATGGATGCAATCGCTTATTGGTTTGAACAACGACAGACCCAATCGAATCAACGATTATCTGGCGAAGACTCCCCAAAAGATCGATCAACAAAGTGAAAGGAAACGAGTACTTTTGGATTCAGAGAGCAATAGACTAAATCGAAGTAACAATGCTTTGTCGAAGTCTTCCCACAGGGTAATCAATGTAATAAAATAATATCACAATATAGATTTAATGATGGTAGATATAGCCAAAATAACGGCTGTCAGTCATAATTTTTGTAAAGAATGAATGAACACAAAAGAGGAAAGACTGACTATGCAGATGAAATCATGACAATGTAAATCAAAACGAGATTCATTTTTTAAAGACTATTCAAAAAACAATGGAGAAAAAACAAAAGATAATCCACCGCATATAGATGAATCAGTAGAGTCTATAAAGGTGAGCGTTTCTTGGGTTTGACCATGTTAAACTTAACTGGATTAGTGATTATCTGTTGAAGTTTTCCTGAAAGTTAGGCCAGTGAATTGGAAGACTTAATCACTTTCAGTATATATATCTTCTTCTTCCTTATGCTGGGAGACAACTTCCATAAAACTCTATTTTTTAATTAATGCCTACATTATTCAGATTAACGAATACTCAGACCATAACTCAATTATATATCACATCAATATTTGCATACACCATAAAGACATCTTTGAAATGAAAAGTTAAAACTCATTTAAAGTCGGAAGCACAAGAATATTTTGCACGTAGCAATGTTGACATATCTAGTTTGTTTTGTACAACAATAATACATCTGAACACGGCATATCATATTTACCTCGAAAGTCAAGTAAACAATGTTGTCACCCTGTAAATGTACACATCGTTCTTTTTTTTTCCCGTCTTAAAGCTATCACAAAAGACAATCATCGTATAAGTCCAATCAATCTGTAACTCACGAATTTTAGTTCCTCACAAACATTTTGAAGAAAGCAAGTGTTCATGCAAATTGCAAACGGCGAATTCTGTGGAAAAAACAAAAGATCTATCCATAATGAGCATGGCACAAATGCACCAACAAGTAAGCCCAAAATAATAGAACTAGTCAAATCACAACAATTTGTCAAGCAAAGCAACAATTCACAACAAATTAAATCTCTAACGATTTCATAACAATACACATAGTCAATCAAACATTTGTGAAGAGTTGAAATATGTCACAACCCAAAGAACAGAAAGTCATATATGTTTTGTGTTGATTAATTACATATACACTTTTCACTCTCTCTCTCTCTCTCTCTCTCTCTCTCTCTCTCTCTCTCTCTCTCTCTGTGTTGCGCATTCAAAAAAGACTACTCTTTGTACCATATGTATTCTCATAATTACAAGTTTCTCTTAGCTAATAGCAATATTGCAGCATGAAGGCAGTCCAACATCCCTCTGTGCAACAATAGCTTGTTGGGTTATTCTCACATGTCGATTTTGAGCTTACCAAGAGATTGTAAGACAATACATCTCTTAAGAATGCCAGCAAATTCTCTTTTCTATGGACTTGTGGTCCTCAGCATTGTGTTTGGACATGTTTGAGTGTCCTTTTCGAGGATATGGTCTTTGTCTTCATGAGACAATCAATTCCAATGCACATTGTTTTCTACTTTGCTTGGATGACCCTAAAGGAAGTCGTTGATTTGATCTCGAGAAGCTTATCACATCTGAAGAGTCAACTATGGAGCCGGATCCAAGAGAGACTCGAAGTTTCTAATTGCACGAGCGTTCATAAAAGAAAGACAAAAGCAGAAGAATATTACTTCTTCGCGATTTGCAATTTCAGCCCTTCTTTTATCTAACAATGGGAATGTAGATCAACACCATATCTGTCTCCTGGTGTTCAAAAGAGTCGCAAAGAAGTCTGTCTCCTTGTGTTCAAAAGAGTCGCAAAGAACACTGAAACAGGCCCGCAGCTTCCTTGTTGTCAGAAATCACCGCAACGATATTCATCCTTCAAATCAGTAAAGTCTTGACTCAAGGTATAACGTTCACTGATCGAGTCTATCTGAGATATTGCGTCTATGTACATTCCATTTACAGAGAGTTTTTTCCTTGAATCTTGAACACGATTGAAACAAAACATTTGTAGCATGCCATCAAAACAGCCCCAAGGTTGTCTTGTCTTCAGAAATCATTGTGGCGACATTCACGGATTGAATCTGTATGAGATATTCCGTCCATGCACATTCCATTCACCCCCATAAAACACTCATACAGGCGACAACACAGTTGCTAGGGAAGCCCTTTTCAAAGCTGACACTTGGACAGGAGAGAGCAGATTCATGAAGAGACAATGAGACATGGGTTGTTGAAAAATCACATTGCTCTGGGCAATGCTGTCTTTGACATGTATGCAAAGGGCAGAGCTCTCTCAAAGATAGAGGTCGTGCTTGAAGAGCTTCCCCGTCAGGATCTCGTTTCTTGAAATGCGTTGATCACGGACCTTGCAACCCATGGCCAAGGCCAGCTAACACTTAGTCTTTTAACCGAATGGTGCTTCAGCAAAAAACTGAAGTTCTGTTCGGTCACTCCCTCTCTGAAACCAAGTACTTTCATCACTGTCCATCGTCGACATCATCAAGATTTGTAATTTCAGCCCTTTCGTTTATCTAACAATGGGAATGTAGATCAGCCCCATGTCTATCTCCTAGTGTTCAAAAGAATCGCAAAGAACACCGAAACAGCCCCGTAACTTCCTTGTCATCAGAAATCACTACGACAACGTTCATCCTTCAAGTCAGCAGAGTCTCGACTCAAGGTATTGCATTCACTGAATGAGTCTGTCTGAGATATTGCGTCTGTGCACATTCCATTTACAGAGAGCTTTTTCTTCGAAACTCGAATACGATTGAAACGACACATTTGTAGCATGCCTCCGGAAGCCAGATTGAGAAAGCAGTATTTCCACGTAGATGGTTTAGGAGCACTAGTAACAAGTCTTCTTCAGCATTTTTTACAGAACTTACAGTCTACTAATGGGTTTTGCTTCTGAATCGAATTTAGGTTTTTTAACGTAAGAGCGGCCTTAGCTTTTCTGTTCCATGCAGATGAGGCAGTCCTAATGCTAATTTGTACACCACGTCAGCCTCATCGTTTTCCAGTTTCAACCCTTTCTGTCACAGAAAACTGGAGTAGTTCTGCCTTTACGATCTAATCCGGTGCTTCAACAAACAATTGAGGCATTGTTCGATCGCTCCCTCTCTGAAGCCAAGTGCTTTCATCACTATCCATCGTCGACATTTGCAATTTCAGCCCTTCATTTCTCTAACAATGGAAATGCCGGTCAGCCTCATGTCTATCTCCTAGTATTCAAAAGAATCCCAAAGAAGACGGAAACAGCCCCGCAAGTTCCTTGTTGTCAGAAATCTCCGCAGCGACGTTCATCCTTCAAGTCAACAGAGTCTGAAGTCAACCCTTTCTGCCACTGAAGACTGGATAGTTTTGCCTTTACGATTTAATCTGGTGCTTCAGCAAACAACAGAGGCTCTGTTCAGTCGCTTCCTCTCTGAAACCAAGTGCTTTCATCACTATCCATCATCGACATCATCGCGATTTGCAATTTCAGCCCTTCGTTTCTCTAACAATGGGAATGCAGATCAATCCCATGTCTGTCTCCTAGTGTTCAAAAGAGTCGCAAAGAACATCGACATAGCCCCGCAACTTCCTTGTCGTCAGAAATCACCGCAACGACATTCATCCTTCAAGTCAGTAGAGTCTTGACTCAAGGTATTACATTCACTGATCAAGTCTACCTGAGATATTGCGTCTATGTACATTCCATTTACAGAGAGTTTTTCCTTGAAACTCGAACATGATTGAAACAACACATTTGTAGCACGCCATCAAAACAGCCCTAAGGTTGTCTCGTCTTCAAAAATCAGTGGCGACATTCAAAAATTGAATCTGCTTGAGATATTCCGTCTATGCACATTCGATTCACACCATAAAACACTCATACAGGCGACAACACAGTTGCGAGGGAAGCCCTTTTCAAAGCTGACCCTTGGATAGCGGAAAGCAGATTTATGAAGAGACAGTGAGACATGAACTGTTGAAAAATCACATTGCTCTGCGCAATGCTCTCGTTGACATGTATGCGAAGGGCAGAGCTTTCTCAAAGATAGAGGCCGTACTTGAAGGGCTTCTCAAAGATAGAGGTCGTACTTGAAGGGCTTCCCCGTCGGGATCTCGTCTCTTGAAATGCGCTAACCATGGACCTTGCAGCCCATGGCCAAGGCCAGCTAGCACTTAAGTCTTTTAACTGAATGGTGCATCAGCAAACAACTGAGGCTCTGTTCGATCACTCCCTCTCTGAAACCAAGTACTTTCATCACTATCCATCGTCGACATCATCAAGATTTGCAATTTCAGCCCTGCGTTTATCTAACAATGGGAATGCAGATTAGCCCCATGTCTATCTCCTGGCATTCAAAAGAGTCACAAAGAACACCGAAACAGCCCCGCAACTTCCTTGTCGTCAGAAATCACTGCAACGACATTCATCCTTCAAGTCATTAGAATCTCGACTCAAGGTATTACATTCACTGATCGAGTCTGCCTGAGGTACTACGTCTATGCACATTCCATTTACAGAGAGTTTTTTCCTTGAAACTTGAACACGATTGAAACAACACATTTATAGCACGCCTCTGAAAGCCAGATTGAGAAAGCAGCATAGATTGAGAAAGCAGCATTTCCACGTGCATGGTTTAGGAGCACTAGCAGCAAGCCTTTTTTGGCGTTTTTACAGAACTTACAGTCTACTAATGGTTTCTGCTCCTGAATCGAATCTAGGTTTTTTTACGCAAGAGCAGGCCTAGCTTTTCTGTTCCATGCCGATGAGGCAGTCCTAATGCTAATCTGTACACCATGTCAGCCTCATCGTTTTCCAGTTTCAACCCTTTCTGTCACAGAAGATTGGACTAGTTCTGCCTTTACGATCTAATCCGGTGCTTCAGCAAACAGTTGAGACTTTGTTTGATCACTCCCTCTCTGAAGCCAAGTGCTTTCATCACTATCCATCGTCGACATCATCAACATTTGTAATTTCAGCCCTTCGTTTCTCTAACAATGGGAATGCAGGTTAGCCTCATGTCTATCTCCTGGTGTTCAAAAGAATCCCAAAGAAGACCGAAACAGTCTCGCAACTTCCTTGTCGTCAGAAATCACCGCAACGACATTCATCCTTCAAGCCAGCAGAGTCTCAAGTCAAGGTATTACATACCTATCCTTGTGCCATGAAAGCATGCGGCTGTAGTGGAGCTTTTGACAAAGGAAAACAGATTCACAATAGAATTGCAAGGGAAGAAATGCTGCAACGACATTCATCCTTCAAGCCAGCAGAGTCTCAAGTCAAGGTATTACATACCTATCCTTGTGCCATGAAAGCATGCGGCTGTAGTGGAGCTTTTGACAAAGGAAAACAGATTCACAATAGAATTGCAAGGGAAGAAATGCTGCAGAAACATACCGATCTTGGCAATGTTCTTGTAGACATGTATACCAAGCGGGATGTGGTTTTAAAGACAGAATGTATGGTTGAAGCACTCCCTTTTCAAGACATAATAACTTGGAAAACACTTATGGCCGGTTATGTAGAAGATGATCAACATGAGCAAGCATTGCTTTGTTTCGATTGCACGCATCGTGAGAGCATTCCTCCAGATGCACCGACTTTCACTTGCATTTTGAAAGCATGCGGACTTCTGAGTGCCCATGATAAGGAAGACGAAATTCATGAAAAGATTTCGGGGGAGAAGCTCTGTCAAAGGAAGAGACCGTACTTAAAGAGCTTCCCTGTCGGGATGTTGTCTCTTGAAATGCACTGATCACAGACCTTGCAGCTCACGGCCAAGACCAGCTAAGTCTTTTAGCCGAATGAAGCATGAGGGCATCATGCCAGATAACGTTACTTATCTTAGTGCCCTCAAAGCATGTGGAACAATAAGAGCTATTGCATATGTATGTACTCAGCAATGCTTTGATGGACATGTATACCAAATGTGGTGCCTTTGCAAAAGCAAGAGCTGTTCTTGAGGAACTCAGGTCTCGGGATGTTTCTTGGAATGTATTGATCACAGAATATGCACTACATGGTTAAGATGAGCATGCGCTCCAGTGTTTTGAGCTTGTGCGGGTTGAGGGTCTCTCTCCAAACTCGGTGCACCTAGACGCACTCCAAAGCAAGATTCATTCCCCAAATATGAGCCTGCTTCACCCGGCTATGGCCTAGAGCAAGAAAGCTCTTTTCTAAGAGAAGAGCTCGCAAGGAGCGATTTAAGAATCTCCGACAACAGACGTAGTCCTCAGTCCTATGGCCCCGGATTTGGCCCGCTTCTCGAAGACAAGGCTACAAGGGCCAATATAAAAGGAGCTAATGAGTCTTACAAACCAGGTTCAGTCATGATGCATGATACAAGGGACAACGATGAAGTCGTCTCAGAAGACAACAAGGAACAGATATACAAAGCATCAAGATACAGCCCGCTTCGCAAGCAATTACATGAGACTGATAAAACTAAGGAAGCATCATTAGCTCGTCGTAAAGTGTCAGATTATCAGGAAGAAAACAATGACGAAAGAACTGAAATCCTCATGCAACATCCAGATGAGATAAGCGACAGTGGCAGAGACATTTTTTTTTTGTCTATGTTGAAGACGATGATGCAGTCCTCTCTCAAAAAGAAGGCACATTAACAGCCTCAAGTGTGTCAAGAAACTCATCAAAAGCAGGCAAGTCTAGCAACACAAACTTGAGAGCGCCTGCAAGTAGAGAGTCAGGCTACCCTAGGAGAAACTCTCAAAAGAGGCAATATGGAAAATGAGAATGTGAGTGTCCAACATGCTTGGGTAGAAAAAGTTGTTCAAGAGTCTGTTGCTTCATCTCCCGACATTGCTGATGTCTTCAATGAGCATGGGTTTACTTCCACAGCCAAGGCAATTGCCGGAGAACCTGGCCGGCTTGCCATTCTAAACTATGCACAACAGTACTCTGGATCACGCTCCTCTTCAAAGAATGATGGCAATGTCACCCTGGATAATACAAACGACGGTTCGTGTCATCCAAGACACGAAGGGCGAGATGCTGCTGTGCTGATGAAAATGGGGGTTTAAAGAAAAAAGATACTGGCTACTTGTCTAACATGCCATCAAAGATGAGACACGTTGGGAATTCCCATGCAAGTTCTAAACTGCTTGCTCCAATTGCGAGCAGTGATGACAGGATCAATGCAGAAATACCAACTTTAGGCAGAGCACATGCACAAATTGATAGAGAAAGTTCAGGGTCATGTAATGCAGATGTTTCTAAGAGACCAGTTTTTGACGAAGGAGAGGACTTCACTTACAAAAGTTCGCATAGAAGCAAGTATATTGAAGACACATCTGGAAGACATGAATTCTCATCAAATACCAAAACTCGAAAATTATTCCCCGATAAATACGGTCCATACTTTAATGCAATAACAAGAGAAGGGGAGCCAACTTACCCAAATCAGTTATCTCGAGAAAATAGTAAGAGGCACAGCTCAAGTGGACCTCATGATGAGTATCACAGTGATAAGTGAGCAACATCTACAGGTGCTGGAGGCTGTGACAAAAAAGGAGCAGCAGAAGCACCCCAAATCGTAAATTATAATGATGGCAAACGTGATAGGATCAATGTAGGCACCAAAAGCCATTCCTTATGTAACAGAAATTCAGACCTCATTTAATCATGAGGAGGGTCTAGATTACACTGGAGAAAGGAAGGTAGGAACCTCAAGCTTACATAAAGATGCCTCTAATCAAGTCGAGAAAAACGATCACAAAAGAGTATTTTCAGCTGCAACTGTGAAGAACAATGACTATGCCACGGACAAGCAAACTGATCCAGCACTTCAAAATCAAGATACGTTGCACCAGAAGAATCTCTCAGGAGCACAAAAAAAGGCAGAACGAAGAACACCTTCAGCAGCCATTGATGGTTAGAAGAACCCTACATCAAGTTCAGGCAAGATGGCATATCAAAACCAAGGAAAAAGTGTTGTTAACAAACTACCAGGTGCAAGATGGCATAAAGAGGTGCCCTCTGAAAAGATCACACTTCCTGTGGATGAATGGATAAGATGTGTATTCTCTTGAATGTATGCCCGTGGGTGTTAGGGCATCTTTGCTCTCAAGCTTACCCAAAGCCACAGTGTTTGCTCTGTCCTACTTCTGCATGTATCCCTATTATCAGCAAAATGGGCATGTCATGCTTTGGCTCTTCTCAACTAAATTGTTGAAATGAGAATTAATTATCACTTTCATTATGCGCATCTATAGCAGCCTATTACTTGGCTCTCCTGATGCAGGTGAAGGTTACTGCATCTATAGAGCAACTATCACTTTGCCTCCTGTGAAAACAATCATATAAGTCCGTGGCAATGAGGCTTTCTCTGGATGGCACCGACCAGTGCTCATACAGCCAATTGCCAGCAGCAGCAGCTCTATTGGAGCAATTCTCACAGCTTCAAGTCCTCTCTATTGTGGGCGCAATTGCTTCTGTCTAGGATCGTACCATGAAGTTGTGGTCATCGACCACCTCACAAGGTCACGACACACGATGCACTCCTTTCAACCACCCTCCAATGTTGCCACCCAGAGAGGTCAGAGAGTTCATAGCCTGTGTCTGTGTGTGTATGATGATTGCAGGTCGCAACATTAGAAGAGGTCTACCTGTGGGTGTTTGGACACCAAACCAGTATCAATGTCAACATTGTTTTCCAAGACCCCATAGCATTCGAGAACCCCTCTGGATAGGAAGGTTTTGAATGACATATTGTCGGAGCAAACATCATTTTGCCTACTGTGAAAATAGTCCGATAGCTTTCTCAAACGCCCTAGCCTACTCAAACATATATTTCAACCAATTTTCTGTATCAAACAGAAGGGTCGTCGAGAAGTTTTTGGGCTTTTGATATATAGACTTGTGTGAATGCATGTCTTGTGCACAACTGCCACAGACATTCATGATGGAGGTGAAGGTAACTGCATCTATAGAGCAATCGTCACGTTGCCTCCTCTGAAAGCAATCAAATAGCTTTGTGGCCCTATCTCTTTTGAGTCGAGCATGAAGTCTTTGAATGTATATGGGATTAAACTAAACTTCTTGCGTCTCCCATCACTACCTCAACGGATGTAAACTGATTGGCAGTAGGTTTCAACATTGGCATTGTAGGTGTTTACGCAGATTGTGATGCCGACAAGCATTTGTTAATTATTGACATCAGAGTCTTTCCTCAATCTAGGCATTGCTGCAAGGTCAATGCTACTAATAAGGTATTCCAGATGTTACAAGGCCGTGTGAGTCTCCTTGGTCATGAAAGGAAAGTGAAGGTATTTGGTATGCCCTTCATAAAGCAAAAGCTGAAGTCATTACTAAAGTTTGGGCTCCAAGATTTAACCCCAACCATTGCATTGATCTCATAGGGACACTTTCTAGAGGCCAGCAAGTGCGCGCCAAGTATACAATGCACTATGACAGGAAATGAATGGAAGATAATACTTCATTTGAAGTACTAAGAAGCTTCTGCATTCGAACGATGCGTAAACAAGATAATCTTGACGAGATGATTGATTCCATCAGCCCCAATAGATCCAAAATGTCCTCCACCTGGCTAGTAGAAACTGAAGACGATCGACAGTCCATTGCCATCAACGATGCATGACACAAAAATACAAATGATTCATAAGGTTTGGGCATAACTGCTCAAATTGCAAATGGTCCAGTCTCATAATCTGCCGAACAAAATGCTGCAACAACTGTTAAAGGCCTTCTCCTTCATGCGAATGATTTTAAGTTCTTCGCAGACCCTTGAGCTGAATACACCATTGATTGAATTGCAAGCTAGCCGCAAGTCTAATCTTCACTTCATATAGAGGTTTGCCCACTTGCTTGGGAAATAAATTCAAACAATGAAGATGGCATATCAAAACCAAGGAAAAAGTGTTGTTAACAAACTACCAGGTGCAAGATGGCATAAAGAGGAGCCCTCTGAAAAGATCACACTACAGGACAAAGAAGAGAGATTCTGGGGGTTGCAAGCAACCTATACCAGACAGCAAGAACCTCCAAAATGGAGCGAACTGCCCACAAAGAACAGTCATAAAGACAATAGAAACCCTTTACAGCCTGTAAAGGACCCTGATTTGGTGAAAAATGTCTTTGGGCAAGAAGCCACAAGGCCTTCAAGAAGAGGGCGACCTACTACTTCAGGCTACAAGCCTTATGTGCGAAAACAAGAAGTTTGCAGCAGTGAAGAACACATGTTTCCATCAAAACTGTATGATCATGATCAATGTCAGCATGTGATGCATGACAACAGGCAGGATACATGGCCAGCAAGAAGACAACAGCCACAAAACAAAAGTATACGTCCAAAAGCCAGCCCATTTGCAGTCGATGCTCCTAGACATGTAAAAGAGAATGCATTTGCTAGTAGCACAAATCGTCGGGATAAGACACATCCAAAATGGCAGAGAAAGACAGACTCCATGCAACAGACCTAGTCGAACGACACGACCATCTGTTGAATAGCATATCACTTCGCATCAACATGAACCCCTATGACTTCCATGACGGCAAATTCAATCGATTCGACGGCCGTTTGACAATAGAAAACGCCAAGGTTTCAGACGGCTTTACACAATCTTGCCAATAAGAGTAAAACTTTTCATCAAGCTACCAATCACAAGGCACGAAGTCTAGCATAACTCACTTATCTTGAAATCACCAAGGAAGCATCAAAGCAACAGAGATTGCAATTGCCCAAGCTTGATCCCAAGCTTAACATACTATTAAACACCATCAGATTCCACAAAGAAAACGAATAATGGTCAATTTTTTTAAAAAAAACAAGCCACACTAGCAGCAATGGAGAAGAATCACATCATTCCAGAGGTCTTCACGAATGCCTGAGAGAGTGTAGTGAGAACAAAGGTGAAGCTACAACAGTAAACTGTAATACAGTTCGTTCATTAATAGACTATTACAAAAGAATACAGTCAACAATCAACAATCAAATGCAAAAAACATTAACAACGATATTCTGTTTGCAGAGCCTACAGGATGGACGGACATGGGGAGAGAGAGAGAGAGAGAGAGAGCAGGAACTAACCTGCAAGAGATTTTCCGCTAAGACTCACCACTGCAAAACAAAGAGACACACAACACCTAAAACTACTTCCTCCAGACCTTCTAAAGAGATACACAAATAGGCAGCACGCCAAAAGCACGTGGAAAAGGCTGCGCACCCACCAGTTTGAGAAAGGAGAAAACCAGAGGTTCTAAACAGAGCAAAAGGCTGCGCTTAAGAAAGCAAGGCGCCAACGGCCTACCAATTTGCCCAATTAAATCAGTTAACTTCAATAACTAATGAATATATGCCACTTGCTTGGTCCCAAAATTGGGCCAAACGCTAAGGCTGCTGCATGGCAGCCCAAAAAGCGTGCTCGCAGCCTCTGAACTCGGGCCCCACCCTTCCGCTTCGCTCGCTGCCTTGCTCCAAGCGATGACGCCCTCAACAGGAAGCTACTGAACCCCTCTCTCTCTCTCTCTCTCTCTCTCTCTCTCTCTCTCTCTCTCTCTATATATATATATATATTGTGTGTGTGCGCATGCAGGCTTGCGCAGGACTCCCATAATCTGTTGCGAGCCCTCCTTGTCTCCAACACCCTTTCCCTCTCCTTAGCGTTCGCAAGAGGATCTTCCTTTATTCTCTCTAATAAACCAATAAACACGATTGGGTACCCCCTACCCCTACTTGGTAAGTCATCGGCAAGCTGAAACCTCGCTACTGAGAGCTTTCGAGCCATGGCGGCTGCTATGTATTACACGGCGGGCGTGGCAATAGAGGATCCCACGCGGAGGTGGGAGCATAGCAGCCCCAAGCCAAGCCCGCCACAGCCAGACTTCAAGCAGAAATTTACCGAAGAGCATTTGCGTATAGATAGACCCCCAGCTGTAGAGCAGCCCATAAACCACAGATTTTCCCCACAGCATCATTGCATTCAAAGCACAGCGGATTCATTCTCTCCCTCCCTCATATGGGAATGCTGTAAGACTAAAAATCTGACCAGAGGAATCCGGCTACATGATCAGCTTCAGAAACGGGGGCTGGTTGAGAGCTATTTCTCAGATGCTTTAGTTACTATGTATGCAAAGTGCGGTGAGCTCCAGAAAGCACAAGCTTTACTTGACAAGCATAACAACACCAGTGTCATTCCATGGACTGCATTAATTGCAGGATATGCCCAACAAGGGAAGAGCCACAACGCTTTAGACTGTTTCGAACGCATGCAACATGAGGGCATTTCTCCAAATGCAGTGACCTATGTGTGCATCCTGAAAGCATGTGCTGGAAACGGAGATATCAACAAGGGAAAGCAAATCCACGATGATATTCTGGAGCTGGGGTTGCTAGAGCATAATATTGTGCTGAGTAACGCTCTTGTGGACATGTATGCCAAGTGTGATGCTCTTCCTCAGGCACAAAGTGTCTTAGAGAAGCTTCCTTCGCGCAACGTTGGCTCATGGAATGCTTTGATTGCAGGATATGTTCGAAAAGGGCAAGGCCAGAGGGCTCTAGAATGTTTTGAACAAATGCATTGTGAGGGCATTCCTCCAAATGCAGTGACCTATGGGTGCATTCTGAAAGTGTGCTCTGCGATCAGAGATGTTGACAAGGGAAATCAAATCCATGATAAGATTTTGAAGCAAGGATTGCTGGAGGATAATGTTATGCTGGGTACTGCTCTTGTGGACATGTATGCCAAGTGTGGCGTTCTTTCTGAAGCACACAATGTTCTAGAGAAGCTCCCTTCTCGTGATGTCATCTCTTGGAGTGCATTGATCACAGGATATGCTCAAATGCAGCAAGGCCAACGGGCTCTTGAATGTTTTGAACAAATGCAGCATGAGGGCATCTTTCCAAATGCAGTGACATATGCGAGCATTTTGGAAGCATGCGCTGAGACAGGAGCCATTGAAATGGGAAAGAAAATTCATGAGGAGATTTTGAAGCGGGGATTATTGGAACATGATGTTGTGCTGAGTACTGCCCTGTTGGACATGTATGCCAAATGTGGTGCTCTTCTGCTAGCGCAACAAGTCCTAGAGAAGCTCAATCCTCGCAACCTCGTGTCGTGGAGTGCATTGATTGCAGGGTATGCTCAAAACGGGCAAGACCAACAGGCTCTAGAATCTTTTGAACAAATGCAACATGAGGGCATCTGTCCAGATGCAGTGACATATGGGAGCATTTTGAAAGTGTGTGCTAGCATAGGAGCCATTGACAAGGGAAAGAAAATTCACGATGAGATTTCAAAGCAAGGGTTGTTGGAGCATGACAGTGTACTGGGTAGTGCTCTTGTGGACATGTATGCCAAATGTGGTGCTCTTTTTCAGGCACAAAGTGTTTTGAAGAAGCTCCCTTCTCGTGATGTTGTCTCATGGAGTGCTTTGATTGTAGGGTATGCTCAACAAGGGCAAGGTGACCAGGCTCTAGATTGTTTCGAACAAATGCAGCATGAGGGAATCCTTCCAGATGCAATGACAATTCTTTGCCTGCTGAGTTTGTGCAGTCATCTAGGTCTGGTGGAAAAGGGTCAAGAATTGTTTGATAGTATGGAAGGGACATATGGTTTGAAGCCCGACGAAGAGTGTTTTACCTGCATAGTTGACCTTCTTGGCCGTGCTGGCCACCTAGCCAAGGCCGTTGAAGTTATCCAAGGGATGCCTTTTCCTGCTACCTCTACCATTTGGCATTGCCTCTTGGGTGCTTGTCGGAAATGGGTCGACGTCAATGTTGGGACTTGGGCATTTGAACAAGCAGTAGAGCTAGATAAGTGTGATGGGGCAGCTTACGTTTTAATGGTAAATATATATGCAGCAGCTGGCATGCAAGAGAAGGCCAAGTACATTGAAGCTGTAAGGATAAAGAATAAAGCATGGAAGCTACCGGGGAGATGGAATGATCGCTATAATTGAGTGTATGAGTCTTGTGATGGTGATATAAAGCATGAATGAAGCACCGAGATTAACATATATTGATTTTAAAAAAATGTGGCAAGAAGGGCACTTCTTGATGCTGAGTCAGGTTGTTTCGCTCAAAGGCACAACTGCTTTGTCATCAGAAAAGAGTTTTTATAGCCATTGATGGTCAATCTTCTTGAGGGTCAGCAAGATTGGAGTGATTGCCACGCCGCTACACCATTTGATCTATAGGCAAAACATTATTTGCCTCAATGCAATGTTTGAAGATCGCAGGTGCTTATATAATGGCTAGGCATAATTGCACGTGGCAGCTTCTACTGATGACATAACAATTATTGCAGTGGTACCCAGATATTGAATTGATGCAGGTTTGCAGTGTGCAGGTGTACCTTTTATCGACTTGGCCTGTTAGGTGCAGCGGAACAGTGTAAGGATATAAACTTATATCTAGTACTTCGCACAAACACAAGGTTACTTTACTTCACTTGAAAGAACTGAACACAATGAAGAGAGAGAAAAGAGAGATGACACCGGATATTGGGTCCCAACCACCCTTAAGGGTCCCCTTGCTTTGTTGCTAGAGCACTTACTGCACTTACTGTGATTACTTGCACAAATGTTGATACAATGGCTAAATGCTGAATATTGAATGCTTCATGCTGATAATGATTCGATGCAAAACGCTATGCTGATCTGATGCAAAAATGCTGAGTTAAACTGATGTAAAATGCTGATGATACCGAGCAATTGGCGATGGAAATGCTAGGTGTTGAGGAGTTGTGGCCGTTGGATGGTATCGGGTTTTGATCTCTAAAAATTGAAGGCCAAGTGACTCTTGTATGTTTTTTTTTTCATCTGCTCTACCTACTTTTTATTAAATGTCATGTCAAAGTCACTTATTAATAAGGCCCTTGTCACACATGGGCGTCAGACAACTTGCTAAGTTGGACGGGCACATGGGGTCTAAACAAACTTTTTGCCACCAATAACAAAGAGGTGATGTAGTCTAGTGGTCAGAGATACTTCCCATCACACTTACCTTTTCAGGTTCAAACCCAAGAGGGGTCACTTCGTGTGTCACCACATTGCTCCCACAATAGGTTGGGCCGCCTCTACCTTTGCTCATGAATTTTTTGCAAATGATGGGTGTGACGTGGAAAGGCTACACCCGTGATTGAACCAGCTTAGCGGGGACCTTGGTTGGGCACCCTTCTCTGACATCCCCCTAAATGACTTGAATGTTCATATGTCTATATACTTAAATGACTATACTGTGCAAGTGAGGGTATGCAACTATGACCTGCTAGAGCATGCATGTCCTTCTTGGGGCTCACTAAATTGCCAGGCTAGATCCTAAGCTAACTAAGACTGATGCTAAACTGTAACAATGCATGTTTACACTTAAGTGCAATTCGCACATGACATTCCAGGTTAAAGGTGAGACAGTTTCCAAACTTCTTCCTTATGCTTTCTATACTTTTGATGTGAAATGCTTCTCATGCTTGTGGATGCATAAATTGATGAAAAATCCTCCAAACTGGTGGGTACTATGGATGTAGGTATCGTTGTGATGCAAACTTTGATGAGCCAAATTACTAGGTAGTCTTACTACTGTTGCAAGATATCATCCTTGATGTTGACTCTACCTTGCAAGCAAGTATTACCACCCGAATAGTTTTGTCGTCAAAACATTGTGGGTCAAGATGAAAGGTAAGGGTGTGTTGACATATTTCTAATGATTCTGTGTCGACGGAAGTTGATGCACGCTACATGTAAATGAGAATGAAAAAAAAGATTAGTGATCTTGTTCCCAATTCCTTCCATATCCACATACAAGGCAAGCAAATCTTGGTACTCAAGATCTGGATCTTTGTGTATACGATGCGGATCTTCGATTAAGGACATAGCGATGGAGACGGGAGCGCGCTCAACGCGTGAAGGACTAAGAATGGGAGTGGATAATATGAATAGGCAATTGGGGGTAGAGACGCGAAGCTTCTTTGAAAGAGAGAAAATGAATCTTAGAGGTTCCTTAGGTTCTTGGTAAAAATATCCCAGAGAGGTTTCTTTGGTTCTTAATCCTTCTTGGGCTTTTTGGGTTCTTTCCTTGAGTTCGCAAAGTCGAAGCGCGTCCAGAGCTTTGATACCAATGTCAAGTGTAGCGGGAGGGTTTAAGGATTTTAACTTAGATCTAGTACTTCCCACAAATACAAGCTTACTTTACTTCACTTGAAAGAACTGAACACAAGAGAGAGAGAGAGAGAGAGAGAGAGAGAGAGAGAGAGAGAGAGGAGATCGCAAAGCCGAAGCATGTCCAGAGCTTTGATAGCAATGTTAGGTGTAGCGGGAGGGTTTACTAGGATTTTACCTTAGATCTAGTACTTTGCACAAATACAAGGTTACTTTACTTCACTTGAAAGAATTGAACACAATGGGGGGAGAGAGAGAGAGAGAGAGAGAGAGAGAGAGAAGATGACTTCGGATATTGGGTCCCAACCACCCTCAATGGTTCCTTTGCTCTATTATAGAGCAAGTATTTGCTTTGATTACTTACACAAATGTTGATACAAATGGCTAAATGTTGAATATTGAATGCTTTATGTTGATGTTGATCTAATGTAAAACACTATCTTGATCTAATACAAAATGTTGGTGATGCAAAGAAATAGGGATGGCCTCTACACCTCTGTGACCAATGACCCTCGATCACCACCCTAGGCTGGCGAGCTAATCTGAGGATGCCAAAGGGGGCACCACCTAGCTATGTCGCAGCTAGGACGACGTAGGTAAACCACTAACAAACAAAGAAAATATGCGTAGTGCATTTTATGGTGATCCTGAAATAAACAACTACATACAAGATTTTAGAGATAACCTTTTTAGCAGTAGATAAGTGAGCGATGCAAAGTCAAAGATAGAGTGTTGTGCATACTTAAGATGATATCACAAGATATATGGAGTGAAGGAAAAAGAGGGAGAGAGTGAGAGACAATGGATGAGCTATTAAGTAATCACCACTACGTTGGTAGAAGTCCATGGTACACACACATACACACACACACACAATCATAAAATCTAATATCTAATATCTAACCAACCCAAATGGTTTTCTCATATTAAACTGATCACTTAATGTGGGAGAATAAACGGGAACAAGGGTTAAGATATAGACATGTGCTTATAGATCTATCTCAATACGGGGCCAATGGTAAAGGGGCCCAAATGAGAGATGGTCTATCAAAGAGCAAGGCTAACCAATGGAGCATAAGACCTTAGGGTTAGCTTCATTGAAGACCTCCAATAATGTGTGTAAAAGTCCTTTGACCTTAGGTAAGCTACGGCTGATGAGCTTGAGATGGAACCCGACCCAGCTCAAGGTGCTTGTCCTGCTTGATGACTAAGGTGCTTGAGGTTCTTGATGATTGAGGTGCTTGAGATGCTAGGGTTTCACTTGAGGTGAGAACCCAGCCCAAGCTTAAAGTGCTTAAGGGCCAAGCTTGTGGTGGGAACTGGGCCTATGCATGAGGGGCTTGAGGTGTCAAAAGGTCAAGATTCAATCCCTACAAGGAAGGGGCGATCCCTACAAGAGGGGGCATGAGAGAACACACCCACACACTCACACAAGGCATGCATGGTACAAAGAAAGCAAAAGGGACACTTGTCAAGTTCCTCCTCATGGTGTGCTTGAAGCCTATTGGTTGGCCACCCAAGGGGTCCAATGATAATTTAGGATATTTAACTAATTTATTTTGCATTTATCAAGTCCTCTCACTCAAAGGGGAAAGGGGGACACTTGTCCCAAGGCTACCCTTGCTGCTTGTAATGCCTTCTACTTGTGATTGGCTAGGCCTGGAGGGGTCCAATGAGCTTCAAGCATGAGCTACAAGGGGGGGTCGACCCAAGCAAGCTAGGGGGTTTCTTAGGGGGTATACTCACCCACACACACTCACAAACACTCTCATTGTGTGCTATGCAAAGTTCAAGAGCTCCCTCTCCTTCTCCAAGAAAGTAGAGGTTGAGAGCCTACACCAACACTCTTGGCTATGGAGTGCAAATCCAACCAAGAGCCATGCTTCAATGCTTAAGCTTGCCATCGCCTTCTTCGTCATTACTATGCTATTATGTATGCTAGGAAGAAGAGTTATGATAAGTGAGGAACTAATTCTATCTCCTATGAAATGTTTCTTCTTCCTCTTCCCTACCCTCATTCCCTGCTAGCTCTCTCCACCTTCGAAGGTGTTTGAGGTCTTGGGATAGTTAAAGCTTTCTTCAAGTTTATGTTATGCTTGTGATGCATGAAGCTTTCCATCTTCATTGCATCACCTAGGTTACAAGGAACAAAAAGATTGTATTGTAACAAGTCTCTCTTAATGGGAGAAATCATAATACAAATGCCTATTGGAGGGGGGACCATGGAGGGGGGACCGGCTCCACATAAATCCGGTCCTCAACTGTTGTCATGTTCTCTAAATTCTCTCTCTTGCAAAAGTATTCTTCATGCCAAGTTAACTAATTGCTATGATTATGTTGCTGTCTTCAATTATGTTCACCCGCTATGCTCACAAAGTCATTTTTCAAAAGTACTTTCCGCTACTCTCAAGTTAAATAGGCAAATTCCATTACACACACACATTGTTAATTTCTATAGCGGTCCCCTACACACCTTGTTCATACTTTGTATATCTAAATCATCTTAATATACTCCTTCCGCCATTGTGTGTGTGTGTGTGTGTGTGTGTGTGTGTGTGTGTGTGTGTGTGTGTGTGAGAGAGAGAGAGAGAGAGAGAGAGAGAGAGAGAGAGAATTAGTGTGGAATAGTATGTACACATTTAAGTGATATCATCTTTTATAAATCCTAGCTTGTTGAGGATTCCATGACCACATTGCAATAGAGATAATGAGTTGAAAAGGTGGGATTTTATTCAAAGAAAACACTTACAAGAGATAGACATTGTTGACCAAGACATTGTTGTGACACCAATATCCCAAGAAAGAGCTCTGTGATACAAGCATATGTGAACTAGGTAGACTGCCACATGGTGATGAGTGAGTGGGTTAGAAACAGGGTCAATATAGGTATCACGGTAATGACGATGTGACAGGTGATGAGAAGAGTTGCCTCAATCCATTCTAATGAGATGAGAAATGTGATGCATAAGATAGCTTAAGGTGCTTGACTTGACTACCTATTGGACTTATTGTGTGAGTATCCCCATCAAGGGAAGGAGATGGTGACACCCCTGCTCAAGTGTTTGACACTAGTTAGTGAACCTTCAACATATTTATGAGTGTGTGTGTGTGTGTGTGTGTGTGTGTGTGTGTGTGTTCCAAACCTCTACCAAATATATAGCGAAGGAAGATGAGAATATTGTAATTTAGAATTGATAAGGGTGCCCACCTTGCTAACTGGGATATGGGATGGTGCATGTGGTTGTGGCTCCCATCTTGTCATCCTCATTATTAAAGCAAGAGATTCCAAGGAAAGAAAAGAATAAGAAAGAGGGTATTGGATAGAGAAAGAGGTAATATAGAGAGAGAGGTAATTACTTGGGTGTGTTTGGATAAAAGTCCAATTTATTAGATTCAATTTTTGTAAGAAAAAGTATTAAGTGTGTTGGTAAGTGTAGAGGAGAGGGTAACGTTGGAAATAAACTGTGTTATCATGATGAGGGTAAACTAGGGTCCACTACTTTAGCCATATCTCCTTGCTCCTAGCTCCAAAAAATTAAAAAGAAACAAAGTCTTCTTGGTGGTTTCCATTGGGCTGATCTTCCTTATGCTTCCAAAAGTGAGGCCCACCATGTGCAAAAAAGTGTGGCATGCAGTATTGACTAAGATTTTTAGGCATGCAAGCGGAGGTATTATTGATAATATGACGATAGTGCATGATGGAGACTAATACACACAATATTATAGAATCTAGTAGAGTAAAACAATAAATATACATGATAAAATAAAATATTATAAAATTATAAAAAATAAAATAATAGAGAATTCAATTAATAAGGGTCTCTTTTGTAGTGTATAATTTATTTATATATCTATTTTGATATAAAAAAGTAATAACATGCCTAAAAATATAAACAACTCATTAGTGAGTAATGTTCGATAGAGTGAGAATGTTTTGGAGGGTTTCTTAAGTGGAAGTCAAAACAATGGGCAAAATTTTGAAAAGAGATCTTCATTAGCCCTCCCCCTTATACTAGAGGTATTCATGCCTCTAGCAACATGTCTCACTCTTCATTTTGTGAGGTGAAGGAGTTGCCCTCCTAAAAACATCCATCATAGGTACTTGATCAAACCTTTGAAAGTAGGATTTTAGTCTCCATCCATTGACTTGGTTCGATGAAGTTTTTCTAGTTGCAGCCCTAAACTTATGACTACCATTCATGTAGCACTTTTGAATGATAAATGATCCTTCCCATTTAAACATGAACTTTTTGTCCTTCTTGGCATCGAATCTGTTGTCATATCTAAGCACTAGCATACCTTTCTTTAGGCTCTTGGCCTTAAGTTCATTGTTGAACATGTTACAGCTATCTTTTGCTTATATAGTGTAATGAGTGATAGTCTCCTATATATCCAATTGAAGCCTCTCTCAATCAGGAATGTGTTGTTGGAAGTGACGTTTAGAGATTTCACTATTCTAGCTAGAACCTTTAGGCTAGCTAGTTGTACCTCAATAGGCAAGGGTGCTTCCTTGCCAAACAGATATAGGCTGAATCCCAGAGGTGTGAAGAAAAGCTATATAAGTCCATAGTGCAAGTAATAAATGTTATTGAAATCACTAGGATGGTTGTTCACCTATTTAGTGATAATTTTACATACCATACCATTTTACCTTTTCCACTAGGCCATTGCATTGAAAGTAAATAGGGAGTGGAATGTCTCCTTGAGATGATCTAAAACTTAGCCCTCTATTAGAGATTATTCCTAATGTGGTTCTCTCCCTATAGCAGAGTTGTTCAAAGACAAATTTGGCTACTTCTTTAGTGATAATTTCAGTACAGGCCAGTGCTTCAACCCACCTAGTCATGTAGTTTGCGTTAATGGTGATGTAAAGGGTTAGTGCCTAGTGTGTCAGGGTACTTAGCTTTTTGGACTTTAACTAAGGTCTTAGATTTAAACCTTAGGGGCATGTTTACACAAGTGCCTAAAGCTTTGGTAGTTTGAAATACCCAAATTGTCTAGCAATTTGCAATCTTCCTATAGTCATACTGATGTTTTGAGCGTGTAGTTTTAACGACGATGATGAATATACAGTGAAGCAGTACCTTCTTTATCTCAATCATGGTGTTTCTTGTTCATATGCTTTGCAGTTTTGTGATTTAATGAGTAGTCTCATGTAGTCATGATTTTCCTCTATACTGCATGTATATTGTACTTACTACCTGTTAGAGTTGTGAGTCCCTAACATAAAGCTTACATGACTAGGTCCTTTAAAGAGGCCCAATAGCATCAATCCCCCACTTTTCAAATGGCCCTGAAGAAATGATAGGAGCTTGTGGCTCATAAGTGAGCCTCCTATACCCACTCTTTTGGCACTCCATACAAGTTTTACACGAGTGGTACATATCTCTATTAAGGCTAGGCCATACAAATCTTTCTTGCAAGATCTTCCTACTAGTTATGTCAAGGGCAAAGTGGCCCCCACACACCCCGTCATGAGAGTTTGCCATGATTTCTCTTAGATCATTAGAGAGAGGCACCTTTCTGAGTCCTCAATCTTTATCCATGCAATAAAGATATTTATTGATGATGCAAAGTGGCCTTTCGTACTAGCCACTATTTTTGGCTCTTGGTAGGAAGTGCATAATTTCATACAGACTACCACTTCTGTGAAACAAAGGTAGTTGTAGGTTAATGGCACCCACTAGAATGTCTTGACGTTGCTTACTAGCAAGAGCATCTACTCCTTGGTTTTCTATCCTAGGGACATGATGTTCTTTAAACTAGCTTATCCAAGTGAGTTTCCTCTATTCTTGGAAGTTTCAATCTTTGTGTTACTTCCTTATCAATTGACCTATTTTTCATCCTTTTTCAAAGTGACGATAAGTGAGAATGCCACTTATTTTTCATCCATTTTTCAAAGTGACAATAAGTGAGAAAGCCACGTAAGCTAGCTCTGGTAGAGCTCTCCACTTGCATCATGTAATCAAACTCCTGCAATTTGATGAGCCATTTGAAAATCCTAGAAGAAATATCGACGTGGTGTAGTACTTAGGGAACCAAGTCCTCTTCCATTGTTAAGATTATAAATGGTCTACGTGTAGATAAGAGCACAACTTAGTGGTAGAAAATATTAATGCAAGTGCCATGTGCTATACTTTCGTGTATTCTTTCTCGAGGATTTTATATTTGCAAGATTTTATATATGTCAAATGTAGTGATCTAGTGAAGACAACACAAGTCCTCGATGATGAGATGCCTGCTCGAGAGATTCTGTTTTGGTCCTCAGCTATAGCTGATCTGGTTGACCAAGAGTAGATTCTAGAGCCTCTAAGCTATTTTGAGAAATTGCAATAGGAGGGTCACCCTCCAAATACATTCACCTATACTAAAAGCCTATGGCAACTTAGAAGCAGCTGAGAAAGGAAAAAGAGAGCTTATTAGCATACATATTAACAAGAGCATTGCTACTTTTTGAAACACCCAAGATCTAGTTGAGCTTAACTTGCAATCAAAGCACTCCAAGAAAGGATGATACATGAAGATATGACAAGTTGAAGCTCACCAAAAACTTTGCCTTTCATGTGAATAACCCAAATCCAATACACACAAGCATTGGTTGAATGATTTACAAGAATGAAAAAGAGCCTGTTGGCCTCAGCTGGCTTCAAATACAGTCCTGCCTAGCAAAGGACACAACCATCAACATACATTTCCATGAGAGTATTTAACTAGAGCATTCTGATGCTCCAACAACACTTGCGTTGAGATCTAGCCATGGAACTCACCCTCCATTGCCAATCATAACACAAACTAAGCAAACCCCACCTAGAAATCTCATCATGGATATGCATTCTCTTGTCAATGGTGTATACATCCATAAGAGCATTACACAGTGTTAAGGGCATTGCTTCAACAAGCCTTAATCATTGAAAGTATCCCATAACTTCCTAGCCATACCCTTGTTGGGAATATTGTGCACTCAATGTGTGTAAAGAGACGACATCCCAGAGACAAATATACACTTGCATTAACATAATATATATATATATATATAATAATTATTGCATCAAAAAAACTTTGCCAAGAGCAGCAAGTCAAGGAGACATGAGCAAGGGGCAGCGCAAAGTAGCATCCACATTTTCCATAATTCCACATGCCTATAAGATGCAAGCATTGCCATGTAAATCCTTAGAAGTGAAAGCTTCCTGATGCATTCAAGGAAAAGATCAACAATATCTTTTCCAATGGTATAATGGCCACGTGCAAAGTTGTTGGCAGTATCCTCTTTGCCATCAATGAGTTGCTTAGGATGAAAGAGCTATCTAAAATTAGTAACACTCCAGATTTCATCAATCACGGTGGTTTCCAAATCGACAAACATAGCTCGAGGAACATGCTTTTTGGCCCTTGTCTCACTGAAGAAGGTGTTAAAGGCTTCATCACATCCCCAACATCCCTTGCATGTGAATATGCAAATAGTTTCCAAATCAATCAATTGCCCTCAAACTTAACAATTTCCCCCCACCAAGGTATCTATGGCACCTAGGTCCCAACACACCAAAGGATTCATTGGTAGGGAGGGAATCTGGGAGTTGATTTCTCCTTGAGTGAACTCACTTGTGGTTGGGGGCCAATAAACTATTTATGTGTGACTTTGATCTATAGGTATTAATACCAAACTAGTTAACGAGTGTCATCATCATATAGTATTGATGCCTACTATGTCTTCGCAAGTGGGTTCTCTCTCTCTCTCTCTCTCTCTCTCTCTCTCTCTCTCTCTCTCTCTCTCTCTCTCTCTCTCTCTCTCTCTCTCTCTCTCTCTCTCTCTCTCTCTCGCTAGTGCATCCATTTTTTGACCCTGTAGACATTAATTCACTCTTTTGGTCATAACTTCTTCATCCGAACTTCTATTTAGGTGATCTATAGACTCAATCAAAGATCACAACGCCCTCTAGGTATTGATGTAAAGACAAAAAAATTTGAGGTTATGGAAGGCGTTTTTG
Source organism: Adiantum capillus-veneris (assembly GCF_014529385.1). Lineage (NCBI taxonomy): Eukaryota > Viridiplantae > Streptophyta > Polypodiopsida > Polypodiales > Pteridaceae > Adiantum > Adiantum capillus-veneris. The sequence goes on along the minus strand of NC_140956.1, from coordinate 96,686,859 downwards.
TAGCAGCATTTTTTAAGTGAATAGGTTCAAGAAAGTTGGCTCTCATCTCTTATTTTACATACAATGTCTTCTAGCACTTGCAAGGTTTCTTCTTCTTCAACAAGGTCCACAACCATTGTAGAAAATGATCCATAATCTCTTAAGTTTGGAGATAGCAACACAACAACTCAACCAACGATATCAAAAACCATGATTATGGCATACTTGGTATAGTTGCAAGAGACCATAAACAAACAAGGTGAAGACTTACGGGAACTTGCAATGGAGAATGGCATGCTAAGGGTTCTTGTCGTTGAGAATGAGAATCTCAAGAGGACACTTGAGATGCAAACAACACGTTTGATGCAACTTGAAGAGGAAGTCAAGGAATGTAAATGCTCTCTTGTGGACTTGAATTCTTTGAAGGAGCACATGAGAAAAGTAGAGCATGACTGTGTATTGAAAGAGGAGAACTTTCACACCATGAGCTGGGATATATGCGACATGAAATATGTATATGCACAAATAAGTCTTGGGTTAATGTATGTGGTAGCAATGTGGTTCCTAATTCCTCCCTCATGCAAGCTATGGCTCAAACAAAGAATATTGAGAATGTGGATTTGGAGGAGTTGAAGGAAGGGGAGCAACGTTCCAAGAACATTGTTATTCATGAAACTTCTAAAGAGAACTTAGATATTCCTCCTTCTCTTGCCATTGTTATTGAAGATCTCTTCAAAACCCACTTTGGCATGTCTAGAGTTATGGTCTATGGAGCACATAGAATGGGTAAACAAGGAGCTCCTCGCTCTGGAGAATGGCCAATTGTATGCACCACGTCGGATGAGACCAAACAAAAAATTATCATTGATAATAGTTGGATCTATTTGAGGGATACAAAATGTTTTGTATGTGAAGATCACACTATTAAGCAACAAAATATGCATCGCAAGGCATATGAGGAAAAGAATAACAAAAACAAGGAGATCTCTCATGAAGAAAATGTGCCCAAGGAGGAGGCAAGTCTCTCGAGCAAATAGGGATACGTGACCTATGAGGCCGAGTTACAATTGAAAATATGCTTTTGGAATTGCAATGGATACCCATGGAATGCGGGTGTTGGCATTGATGAACTAACAAGCAAAGCTGATGTTGTACTTCTTGTTGAAACGTGGGAGGATACACAAAGGATTAACGTCTTGGAGGATTATAATGTACATTCATTGATGTGGTCAAAGAATCTCAATCAATGAAGAGGGCAAGGAGGGGTAACATGTATGGCTAAGAAAGGATTGGAAGATTTTGTATCAATTGTGAAAGATGACAAGTACAAACATTATGTATGGTTGAAAATCGTGACACCAAAGAGAGCACCCATTTTTGTAGCCAGTTGCTACATTCCTCATCATGATTCTCCCTTTTATGCTTGGATGGATAGAGATCATCCATTTTTTAATTTAGAAGAGGAAATTGCTTATTTCAAAGGTAAAGTTGATGTATTGTATTTGGGGATATGAATGCTCACACAAAAACATTGCAACATGATACTCAACAATTTGATATGCCATACATTTCAAGGGAGTTGAAGGAAATTCACTTGTATAATCGTACTTCAATGGATGGAAAGTTACTTTTACACATGAGTAATAACACGAGTATGCTCATTGCCAATGGTGTATCTTTGTGGAGTGTAACCAATGGATTTACATGTAGAAAACATAATTGGGATAGTGTGGTTGACTATATACTACTCTCCAAAGCCGTCAAGTATTGCATAAAGAGTTTTATGTTTGGCCAATGGACCCCCAGAATCAGACCATCGGACCTGATATATTGACCTTGCATGTGGAGAAGAAACTAAGCATGATAATCTTAGATAGTGTGGTTGACTATATACTACTCTCCAAAGCCATCAAGTATCGTATAAAGAGTTTTATGTTTGGCCAATGGACCCCAGAATCAGACCATCGGACCTTATGTATTGACCTTGCATGTGAATCCCCAGAATCAGACCATCGGACCTTATGTATTGACCTTGCATGTGGAGAAGCAACTAAGCATGATAATCTTAGATAGTGTGGTTGACTATATACTACTCTCCAAAGCCATCATGTATCGCATAAAGAGTTTTATGTTTGGCCAATGGACCCCAGAATCAGACCATCGGACCTTATGTATTGACCTTGCATGTGGAGAAGCAACTAAGCATGATAATCTCAGCCAAAGGGAAGAGAAGCAATCACTATATATAGATTTCAAACGGGCACCAATGTACATTGAAATGGTTGATCAAAACTTATGGATGACAAAGCTTCAATATGACGCACCATTGGAAACTAAATGAGAAGCTTTCAAGAAAGTTATTTTATCTTGTGCCAAAGAATTCTTTGTCATCATAAAGCATCTCCATGGTATCAACAAAGATAATTCACACAAAAAATGGTTTGATAAAAAATGTCAAGATGCCCAAAAGTCCTTGATAAAGCTTGATGAAACTATGGACGAAGACAACTATCAAACTCATTTTCATACATACAAGGCATTGATTCAAAAGAAGAGAACAAGATGGGAAGTAAAGCAACAACTTTTTCAAGTCCAAGAAAAGGCACGTGCATGTGGAAGATTTTGAAGAAACTTCAAATGATGAAAAAATGTCATTTTATGGTTCACTCCTATGTATGCTCTCTTTTTTTCCTATTGAGGATGTATGCGGTGGGCTTGAAAAGTTGGCTGCTTGCAAAGCGGGAGATCTCCAAGGTATCAAGCCGGAGATGATCAAATGGATGGGAGATTTTACCAATGAGTGGATGTGTGATATGTTCAACATTGCACTTCAACATGGTATGCCTTATGATTGGAGTACTAATTGGGTCACGCCTTTGGATAAAGGAGGGGATGTAAAGAATGTAAACAACTACTGGAATATAATGATTGGGTCTCCTATGGAAAAGTTATTTGGGTGCATAATGGAGATGAAATTGAGTGATTGGACTTAAGATAATAACAAGCGTGCAAAAGGACAAGCGAGTTTTTGTCGATGCCATAGCACCATTGATCATCTTGTCACTCTTGATGTTGTGGAGAAGGATGAAAGAACTCCGAGTGCCAAATCATAGTTTATGTTTGCGATTTCATGAATCTATGAGAAGGTGATGTGTCAATTGCACATGGGAAGAGGAATTTAAAAAAAAATGTAAACACTATTGCGGTTAAACAAGGATGCCCATTGTCATCAACTTTCTTTCGTCTATGCATTGATCAATTGGAACAAATGGTACTTTACTTTATGCAAGAAGAAGGCATTCAAGAGGTCACTATTTGAAATGCGATAATCATGCTTTTGTTGTATGCGGATGATGTAGTGCTTCTAGCACACACTTTAGAAGATGCACAAAAGCTTATGGTTGTCCTTGAGAACTTTTGCTTGCATAGTGGACTGACTGTGAATGAATAAAAAACAAAGGTTATACTTGTGAAAACCAACCATAAGGAGAAGCCATGCATTGTGTACAACAATGAGACACTTGAAGCTATTGAGAGATTTAAGTACCTTGGCCTTGAGGTTCCGTCCAATCACAGTGGGCATGAATATCCTATGCGTCATTTGGAAGTGGTAAAAAGAGCATATTATGCATTTGAGAACATGTTTAGTGCGGGAAAAATCAAGTGTTGGGTTCTCAAGAAGTACCTTTTTTATGCATTTGTGACACCGGTTCTTCTTTATGGAGTTGAAGTGTGGGGCGGGATCATCTCAAAGTCTACTTGGAAACAGTTTGAGAATGTCCAAAAGTGTTTTCTTACAAACTTTCTCCAAGTTAAGACACATACACCATATATGCTCCTACTTCTTGAGTCGGGACCTCTTCCAATTGAGGTTATGGACATGGAAAGGGTTGTGGCGTACATGATAAAAATGTGTCAAAAACCCCTCACATCGACTTCCTACAATTGCATGGGAAGCAAGCAAAAAAGTTCAAAAGACGCATAAAAGCAATATCTTGAGCATGGGATGGATGCAACACATAAAGAAGTGGTTTGGGAGATGGGATGCATTACACTTGCTACATGATGCTTCAATTGACTCCCAAGTGAATGAAGCTTTTCTACAACGCCCATGTATTACGACTTGGGAGAAATCTGGTGGGTCACGTACATTACACCACCCATATTGCCCCCAACTACAAAACCATGTTCTTCACTGAAAGAGGAAACCATACACACACTAACATGCTTGAATGTATCCCCTTTTCATCGATACGCACTATCACAACCATTCGGCTTAGCTTACATTCCCTTCAATGCGAGACAAGGAGTTGGGGCAATGGAGAAGAGTCAAAGCGACTGTGGCAATTGTGCTCAATGCAAGTTTGAGAGTCTAAGTACCACACACTACTAGAGTGCTCAACTTTTGATCACATCCACACTTTCTTCTCCCACATTTTAAGCCATGACTTAGACCTACACACTTTCCTCTCCTAGCCACAACATGGGCTCTCCATTGCGACTCTCATCACCACAATTTTGGAGCATCAAGAGTCACTCATTAGCCATACACATACTACATAACATGTAAATTTGTTCCCATAGGTCACATTTGACCTCCGAAGATGATAATAAAATCTCTCTCTCTCTCTCTCTCTCTCTCTCTCTCTCTCTCTCTCTCTCTCTCTCTCTCTCTCTCTCTCTCTCTCTCTCTCTGCCTGCAAAAGAAGGGGAGGGCCAAGAGTCCCCACATTCTCCACGCGTGGACAAAGAGAGGGATCTTGGCCCTCCACTTTTTTTCAAAAAAAATGATGCCACATAAGTGCATTTCCACAATGTGTATCTCATGAAGAACATACAATTGAAGGGAGGGAGAGAAGGAGAAAATCCGCTTGGAAAATATAAGAAAACAGAGTTTAAGTCTCAAAAAATGCCAGTTATTTAGGAAAATTTTCTCTTTGAATCTATCCTAAAGGGAATTTTGTATGTTTGTGAAATTGAATTTTTCTAGAAAGTGGCTCAAAAGGAACCATGACTCCACAACTATAGAAAAATGTCTAAAAAAAAGGGGAGATTTGGAGCATCCCCATTGTCTGTGCGTGCAATGATGCCCCCCCCCCCCCGTTCCCTTTTTTTTTGGCCTATCACCAGGGGGCCTTTGTTAATGGTTCTTCTTTTGCAAGTGACATGGCAAAGTGCACACGTGCAGGATTCAAGAGAAGCACATCCTGCAAATCCTCCTCCACACACACTTTCCAGTTATTTAGGAAAATTTTCTATCCTAAAGGGAATTTTGTATGTTTGTTCAATTGAATTTTCCCAAGCAATGGCTCAAAAGGAACACTGAGTCACAATGTGTTGCGCTCATGCTTCATTGCTTACAACATCTGGTGCATAAAGTGCAGGCTTTTGCTATGCTGGCTCACCACGCCCCTGCATATATCAAATGCAATAATGTACGTGTAATGAAAATGCCCCTCTTCCCTTGCAATTATCTTTAGCAATGTTTGCCTAATAAGGGAAGGAATTTATTGGTCTACAATAGCTTGCACAACTTTGCACATTCTAAAAAAGTGAATTGCCCCTACTTTCCTACCTCTTCACAAAACGGACGCTTCCATGTGTGCAAAACATCCACGCCTGTAGGAATATGTTTGGAAACAAAAGGGAAGTGCTGGAGCCTCCCCATCATCCACACGTGCATGTGGATGATGGGGGGGCTCCCCCCCCCCCCCCCCCCCCCCCCCTCTCCTCTTTTTTTGGTCCGTGACACCTATGAAGGAGACTTTCTTTTGCATTTTTTTAAATCTATGTAGACAGTGTGCACTTTACTTCTATTATAATTTTTTGTCTTCAATGGCCGTTACTATTGTTTTTGGTGCACTTTCCTTCTTTCTTAATATTCTGTCTTCAATGGCCGTTGCTATTGTCATTGGTGCGTGATGATTTAACACCATTTTCACACACGCATACACTCACACACACACACACACACACACACCTCCTAACACACTCACATGAAAATATACCACTCTAGAGGTGCTAAGGCAAACCCAGCCGTAATGGGGTGTAGCATACCACATCCCAAAACCCATGATTTGCCTCAATTGTTCTTACAAAACTATCTAAGATATTTATTTTGCTCACATGACTGCACAATCTAGATGACGGTTTTGCAAATTTCATCCAATGAAGCTGCTCAAATACAACCTTAGGGGGTTCACCGTTCAGTACCCCTATATAACGTCCATTTGTGGGTATAAAAAATACCCCTCTTTTAACATGTCTGAATTAATAAAATGACCAATTATTTTAGGAAAATTTTCCAAAATTGAATATAAAAACCCCTTATTTTAATGTATCTTTGTTAAATATACATTAGCATGATTACATAGTGCACCCCCAAGAATACAGCTAGCTGATTTCAATGGTTTTGCAAAAAGCGATAAAACTACATGTTGTCATGAGCATGTAGCTCCTGCCGATTTTTCCTTAGGCCACCATTAGGTAGCTAAACCCTTTCTTAATTATCAATAGCTATTTCTTCCCTTGGAGGATTTTTTGCACATGTGAAGAACTTTCAAAGAGTAGCTTATCTATCAGTTTCACAAGACTCTTGCAAAATCCAAAACTAGCAAAACAAGCTGATGTAAATGCTTACCTATCAAATAGGCAAAAATGTCTTGTTTTGCAACTTCAATAAACATACACAATAAAAACGTGTTTTTGAGCTTTGCTACAACCAACGAGTGCACATTGTATCAGCAATTGAAGAATCGCATGGGCATTGGACCTTTTAATGCAACTATAATCTTGATGCACTTTTCATAATTTGCAATTCTCACCAGAAGCACGGGAGCTATCAGGCCAAGCATCCCCAATACACTGCTTGCTACTTGCTAAAATCTATTTGGTCTACTCCAAGCCTACTCTACAATCCATAGCCACCTCCCCATTTTGGTTTCACTAGACCTCAAGGTGAAATGATAATCTTCTCAACAATTTAATAGCCTAGCTTTGTCTTTGCTCAACTCTCCCATATTTCCAGAGTTAAGGATGGTTGCATGGGCTGCAGCGGTGGCTCAAGAGAGTTGGAGGGTCGAATTAATAAGATGTGTACCGGAGTGGAGAGAGTCAAGAGACACATGGGCAGTTGAAGGCCTAGGTAGTTGCTATTGGCATTTTGAGACAAGAGGAGGGCAAACATGCTTGCCAAACATAGCAAAGACTGTAAAGTAAGCTTGCATTAGTAGTGGTGGCATGCATGAAACTGGGACATCTGCAAGAGGCACAACGACTATATTTTTATTTTTATTAGCGACACATATACACCATTGATAGTAGTGTGGCTCCTTTTGATACGAGTTCAGAAGAGGTGAGCAACAAATAAACGTCAGTTGAGGTAAGCATGACCAAGTGAGCTCCAACTTTGTGACTCGAGACCCTTAATTTGATTGCAAACACCTGTGATGGTTCAAAAGGTGTCTCCCCCAATAGAAAGTTTAATGAAACACGAGTTGAAAACATCTGATACATACATATGAAGAGAAAAAAACAAGTATGCTATAGGTGGATTGAGGTGGAGGTCAAAGAAAGCATCTGTGTGACATCATTGTCAACCCCTTGCCATACCATATGGCCATTTCCAAAACATGTTTCTCATGACATTCATCTATCACTATACCACAACAATAGAAATGACTCATGTCAAACTCCCAAATGTCATAGCCAACAACTTTTGCTTGAAACATTTCCATGCATTCATAATGCCCCTTTGGAGCATCTGATGTGTATTTTACACCTTGTAGCTTACAAAAACATTTAGTATTGATATTTTGACATACACACATGATAAGGTTGAGACAGGGCTTCTTTGCACAGAGGCCTCTTGGCCCTCATACCCCCACCATTGCTTGTGAACAATTTCCATTCACATATGGCACTTAGTTTAAGAGAATACTGTTTGGGAATTGAACTTTGAATTCCCCTCTTGTTAGATGTATGCTTTGAGGTTCATACATTGCCAAATGTTCAAGCTTAAAGTTGAGACTTTGTGAAACTCATGTATGTTTTGTTGGTGTCTATCATATGTAAAATGTGTGCTTTTTGGTTTAGTAGTTTGCTCCATTAAAAATGGCTCTATATTAATTGTCAAAAATATCACAAAATTCGTTTTCCAATAGCTCAAAATCGGAAGGTCGCTAAAAAAATTGATCATGTCAAAGTCTCTTATCAATTAATGACTTGACTGTTCATATGCATGTATGCTATTTAAATGATTGTATTGTGCAAGTGAGGGTATGCAACTATGACCTACTTGATCATGCATGCCTTGTAGAGGCTCACAAAAATTGTAAGGCTAGATCAAAAGCTAGCTAAGATTGACGCTAAATTGTAGCAGTAGCTTGTCCATGCTTGATTGCAATGTGCACATGACATGAAATAATGCGTTAGTGGTATTTTTGTACAAGGATGTTTGTCTTGTGAGAAGCTTGGCACAAAAACATACACCAATGATGATGGTTATGAAAGCATCTTGAATCACTCACGAGTTAGCTCTCAAAGATTTGACATTTCTAGCCTTTGTGCATAATCTTGATAGTGCTTAGGTGAGCTAGAAACTTTGGCAACAGGTGGTGAAGCATTTTATGAAAAATGTAACTCTTATCAAGGGCAAAAACTTATATAGAAATATGTTGGTTCTAAGGATTGAAATTATGAAAGTGAGTAATGCTAGCCAAAAAACTTCTATCATGATATGTGGTGCATGATTATCATCTCTTGCTATTTTTCAGATGCCATCTATTATTTGCCAAGTAATATTATGGCTAACTTGAACATCCAAACCATTAAGTAACTCCGACATGAGAAGGTCCTATCTTACTAAAATACTCATCAACAAGCACGAGAATAAGCACAATGTCACCAAATTTCTTTTCTGGTGTACTAAAATGTTTTTCTCTTTAGAATGAGCCATTCTAGTGAGAGAAAACAGAAAATAGTAAAAGGGCTAAGAATATATGATAGGTAGTAAAATGTATTTTAAAACTTGAGAGTTCTAGAAGGTGAATATATTTTATAGAAGTGCCAATGGAATACGATAAGGATCCAACAAGGATTTTATATAACAAACACAAGATATTTACGAGTCCAAAAGATTTCAAAACACATCCCAAAAACCTTTGAAAGTGGACACTATGGATAACCAAAAGGTGAGAAAGGGATCCAAGGTGTTATTGTCCACACATGAAAATCTAAATTTATGTGGAGATAAGTGATGTGGTCTGCAAGCCTCCCATGTAAAAGAGAAGCAAAAAGAAGTAGTTCTAAAAGTAGAAAGCTGCCTTTAAAGGACTTGATGTGAATACTTTTAGGATTGTTAATTGAGCCGAGTTAGTTAACATAGGCTACTAAAGGCCCAAGCCTTACAAATTCACATGAAAGATAATTGGGGAGAAGCATAAAGATTGGAGTTCCACATTTTTTACATTTCCCAAAATGGCCAGGTATTGTAAATTCCTGATTTATTTCAAGCTATTGTAATATTTGTAATGTGTTACGGGCTCAATGGGATTTCCAAGCTGTAAACAATAGGTCAATTAGTGTTCCTAGGTTGTAGATTCAGTAAGTTGTGGAGCCCTAAAGGCCTTGAGCGCCCGAAAAATGCATATTTTTACCCTAGGTATATAAGGCAGTGTGTAAATGGAATTTGGGTTCTCAACCTCATTTTTTGAGACCAGTCTTTATTAGTGAGAGCTCATGAGGTGTGTGGCTATGGAATCCTTGAGCTTCTCCTTGCTCATGTGACTTGATTAACAATAATCAATGCTTAATTCTCTTTCACTATGCCTCTCTCATACTCCTATGATTGTCTATGATGCTTTGATTAGCTAGATTGTAACTAATCTTGTGTGATTGTCCTCTATTATTTGCGTGTGCATGTAGGTTTTATTGGAGTGTGGATTCTCAATGGATATATGTATGTGCCTTGTGATTACTGTGTTGCATGATGGGATTAGTGATGTGTGCATTGTTGCAATTGTTAGTGTGTGTGATTGGGTTGATTTGAGATGAAGATAAGTGGATGTGGAGATTGCCAATCTTTGTGGCTTAGCTCCTCCACCAAGCTCACCTCCTCATAGATTCATCATTCGTGTTTCCATGATTAGCTTGCTAATCGGTGAGTGTTTCCATTCCCTAGTTGGGTAGATCATCTCTACATATTGACAATTATTGTTGGTCATTGGAGCTATGCTATGATGTACCCCCAATATTGTGCATCATTGCCAAGGATCAATGGCCTACGCTAGTGTACTTATGGCATAATCGGATGAGTTTCCTCACTAATTTCACTTATGTGTTTATTGTTTTATGGATTTTGGATATGTGTGTATGAGGAAATGTATTCAATTTTCCCTAATCTGTTACCAAATCTTACTAATTGCGTGCCTACACGCTCTAATTTCACACTAACCTCTTGCTAATTTCACTAATTTTTGCTAATATACACACTAATTTTTTACTAATTGAACTAACATTTTGTGCTTATGCTTTGATATTTACCTAATTAGAGGCTTGGATTGCATTCTAACAATGCTAGTTTTTGCTAATCTCACTAAATAATATATTGATTTTGGAATGCAAGATTAGGGCTTTGGAGCATCAACAAATCGGCTTACACATCGTTTAATCGGCAATTGGATGGTGCCATTGGACTCAACATTTGTGTGGTATGCTTAGCCATTGTCGATTTGGTGATTTTGAGCTTTTGATTTTGTGCATTTGCATGCCATCGTAATGCCAAGATGTTCCTAGAATCAAATGTGCATAAATTGATGGTTTCATGTGCTAATGTGCAATGTTAGTTTTCTAATCATATGCTTGGATGGTCAATTTTGATTGTGTGTACTAAAATCAAGTGTCTGTGCACTCTAATGTGTGTATGCCTAATTCTAGGTGTGTGTGCTTTATTTTTCCCTTATGTGTACACCTAAAAATCATTATGTGCACTCAGAGGGTGCACTATGTAATCATGTTAATGTATAATGTGAGTTCGAAAGGAGGGGTTTCAAAATGCAAAAATTTTAGGCAATTTAACAAAGATACATTAAAATAAGGGATTTTTATATTCAATTTGGAAACAATTTCCTAAAATAAGGGGTCATTTTATTCATTCAGACATGTCAAAAGAGGGGTTTTTCTAATACCCTGTGAATGCATGTTATATAAGGGGGTACTGAATGGTGAACCCCCGAGTGTGTGCATAAGGATTTTGCAAATGTGTTAATTGATTTGTGTTATGGTCATGCCAATTTGACATTTGTGTGTTCAATGTGCAATTATTAGTGTGTGTGCATAAAAAAATGATTAATATGCATGATCAAATCAATGTTTGATTGCAAATTTGATGTGGGTAATGGTTATTGTTTTTTATTTCTTAGCTCAAAACATGGATTTACACTCCAAATGTGTCAATCTTTTACCTAATTTTGTCAATGTGGCAAGAACATAGTATGCGGTAGCAAACCTTGTCGCACAAAATATTTGTAAAGTTTTATTGGGTGATTTTGTTCAAAAAAGAGCACACAAAAACTGATGCTCTCTAATATATTTTACCACATGGTTTGCATCCAGTAGAGTTTGTTTTATGATGACAGCCATTTTACCAATGTCTTTTAATAGCAACTTAAGAGTATGCACTGCACATGGCACCCAAGTAATCTTTGGGTACTTATCTTAGATAGCCCTTCCTGCAGCTTTGTAATTGGATGCAACCCTTTCTATGGTGTGCTTGTATACCCTTGCTAGATAATCAATGGTCTTCTCTTTCTAGTCGATCGCTTGACAGAACATGGTTTAGTAGGAGTTTCAATGAAACCAAGAGTAACATCTTGATTTTCCACATTGTTGTCCATTTGCAAACCGTCTTATGTTATCGGATCCTATCCAACATAGTGTGTAGACTCCATTTAGAATGCACATGAGCGTGCTAAACAAGTTATCACAACGAAGATGCCCAAAAGAGTACCTCTTTTCACTTTCCTTGAAAGTAACTTGCTAACATAACTCATCAGCCAAGTTTAAGTCCTTGACTTGTTATCTTCTTGTATTATTAAACAACCCCACCATAACCAATGTTGAAGATTGAAAACCTAAATTATACATGAAGCTCCAACTAGAGCAATAAATGCTTACTATTTGGATTTCTTGGTGCTCACGTACGCACTTTGTATATCCTTTAGCACAAGATTAAACTTTGTAATCTACCTAATTTGTCTATCTCCTTGGATACCGACAATACTGAGATGTGTTTCTCCACGGTTTACAGACAGTCAAGTCCAAAATGACTGGTAAATAGGGACCGTTCCTTACAACATTGTTGAGAAATCAACAATGTTATGAATAACCATCTTGGTGAGCTTGAAAGATCCACAAGCATCCAAACCGATCCATGACCTCACTACAAGAGGTTACTTAAATTTTGGTGTCAAATTATCGGCGCCAATGGCGAGCAACCGTATATGTGTAGGTAAGTATAGAGGAAGATACAATTTTAAAACCATTTCATTTTTAAATTTCCGACGGATGTGGGTTAGGTGAGATTATAGGTTAGGTTAGAGCTAGTGGCAAATGAATAGTAGAATAAATGCAAATGGACTTTGAAGATGACTCGTGTACTTCTAAACATACAAACGGACTTCAATTAGGTTAGGTTTAGGTTATAGGTTAGTTTACGTTAGGTTAAGTTTGGTTTAGGTCATAGGTTAGGTTAGATTATAAGTTAGGTTAGAGCTAGTGGCAAATAGTAGAAAAAACACAAACGAACTTCAAGAATGACTCGTATACTTCAAAAAACGCAAACGGACTTTGGTTAGCTTTTGTTATAAGTGAATTTATAGGTTAGGTTAGGCGCACATAAACTTCAAAAACACTAATATATAGTCATTGAACCTGTGGTTATAATCTCCGTGCACCTCTAGACCGAGGTGTGCGGAGATCGGACGTGACATTGTTAGAGCTCGATCTAGCAGCAAAGCTCGAGCTAGTAGAAAATCGGACTTTAAAAGTGCACATAGACTTCAAGAACCTTAATATATATTCATTGAACAATAAAGACAAGATGATTACCCTGTAGTCCTAATATCCGTGCACCTCTAGACCGAGGTGTGTGGGGATCAGGCCTGGCTAGAGAATGTGAGGTTGTTAGAGCTAGCAGCAGAGCAAATAGTTGAAAAAATGCAATCGGACTTCCAAAGTGCACACAGACTTCAAGAACCTTAATATATAGTCATTGACCAATAAAGAAAAGATTACTACCCTGTGGTCCTAATTTCCGTGCACCTCTAGACCGATGTGTGCGGGGATCGGGCCTGGCTAGAGAATGTGAGGTTGTCATGTATTGTCATGTACTGAGTGTGTAGTTATAACAACTAGAGTGTTTTAATTATTTATTGCATCATTGGTAGATAAAGTATTATTAGGAGAAAGTTGGACTCACTTTTGGGCCCTGTAAGAACTGCCATGTCGGCTTAGAGAGAGAAAATGAAAATGTTAAATTGTGCATTTTATGTGATACTTTTTTGCGCAATAAAAAGCCAAAATGACATTCTTTGGTAGGTAGCCGCCATCTTTATCATTTTTATCCTTCGTTCTCTTGTCAGGAATCCAGCTAACCGTATGACTAATAATTTGAAATTCCAACTTACAAGTGTTCCCTCCAGAAACATAAGCCACACGAACTCTATCAACTCTAAACTTGAGAATATGGCCTTCCCTCCCAAAACCTGAGATATTTCATGAGTTTCGAGTCTCCGTCTTTTTCTCTATCAACTCTAGGAATGGAGAACGCTTCTTTTCTTGATGAAAACACTAATTTGAACTTGCAATCCTCAGCTCCTTCATCTTTAACACTTACCGAGAGAAAGAACACACATTATCTTCATGTTGATGTATTGCAAGAGTACGCACCGTTGCAAAAACATAGGAGGGAGTCTTTCTTATCTCAATGAAAGAAAGAACTTAGAAGGACAAACAAGGAACATCATTTGGATTTGTGGACCGATGGGTCTATTTATCCAAAGGATCCTACGACAAATGCGCCACCTCCATTTGCTAATATCACTAACCTCTTACATTTCACAGGTGATGGCAAGGATGTGCTATTGGGATACACCAAACATTTGGAAATGAGAGGATTGAATGCGGAAAGACAAAGAAACTTCCTGGCGATGGAGAACATGCAGCTGAAGAAACTTAATGAAGCATGCTCTCAAAAGATTTCATCAAACAGAGAAACAATCCAAGGCCTTGAGAAAAAGATCACAAGTTTGCGAGAGAAAGACACCGTGCTTGGTAGTCAGAAAAGAAAACAAGATATATGCAACATTGAGAACATGAAGGTTGGTAGTGGTGGCCTAAAAAAACAAATACGAGCTTTAAGGTAACTCGAAGTTTTTTTCTTCAATGTGCTTCACTAAGAAATGGATACACTTTCCTATACATAATCATAACCCATGGTGCTTTTTTGGCAGGTCTTTACTGCATCCAAACTTGAACAGTGCAGGCTTCAATGCTGGAGTGCATTATAGCCGTCTAGTTCCAAAAGAAGTAGTTGAAGAGATGATAACTCAGAAAAAATTTTGTAAGTTGAAAGGGAGGCTCCTTACCTCCTTCATGAACGAGAATCAACTGTGGAACCAATGGAAGTGCAAGCAATACTTGATGAGAGTGGTATCTCGCAGATGGGATACAGGGCACTCTTCAAAGCATTAGCTAAAAAGTCTCAAAATAAACTACAGAGAGGATCATTGCTGCCAAAACCATCACATGTAAAGGCTGCTCGCCGGCACATAAACGATGAGGTGTTTGAGAAACTTGGGTCACCATTCCATATTGAGTCAACATTCTTAGGCAACGATGGCAGAGAGGTACAGTTTAACGAGCACAACAACCTCTTCGTTGATCTTGAAGCATTGCAAAGGTATGCAGTTACTTCTTTGACATTAGTCAAGAGGAGTGCGGTGGGGTTCTCAAGTTTGTTTTGAAGCTCAACGAGTGCGAGGTCCTGAAGAACAAGAAGCTGGAGAGAGTCACCATTACCCTCATGAATAGAGCTCTGGATCCATCAATAATGAAAGAGGATCCACGATACTTCAGCGTGCAATCCAAAAACAACATTCTAACTCTAGGATCATTTCAGGTATACTTTGTTCACTCTATGATAACAAAAACATTGATTATTTGGTTGTTGATTTTGTGTTTTCGTTTTTCACTTGATAAGGAAAATTTTGAAATCCTCGATTGGGTTTTTAGTCGAACCCAAATTCCTTCTATCATCAGTGAACAAAGAAACGGAGCCGTTCTTTCAGTGGAAGGATTTGGTGACTACACAGTGGAATGGCACATGGCAGGTGACTTAAAGACTCTTAAGTGTATATACAACATAACACATGGAGCAGCTGTGGCAAATCCATGCTTATATTTCATGGCTAATGCACAATCTCTTGAGAGTGTGCACTGGAATAGAGCTCCCAACAGACATCTTCAAGATAAGACTTTTAAACCAGTGCTTGATATTCCTCTAAGTAGAGTTCACATTTATACACTTCATGCACTCTGTCGAATAATTGAAAAGGTGGTTCATTTGTACATATGTTTTTCATGGACATTAAAGCCAGAGAGTGAGTCAAAAAGAGTAATCAAATCATTAGAGGGAGTGCTCTCAGACATTGGTTTGCATGGAGGCAATGTCAAAATCTAAGAGGACCCTAAGATGTCTCCAAGTCGATACAAGGTACCGAGGAAAGCATCGATAGGCAGAGTGAAGGCAAGAAGGTTTCTTGGGTTTAGCCTCAAAGATTCAGATAGAGAAGAAAGGAGAAACCTGTTCAACAAATGGAAACAGTTACATAAAGTGGTTAAAGACAATGTTGGTGGGTGGGGCAATCCACAATCACAAGGCGAACGTGTGGAAATCACTAGATAAAATTTTTCGCTACGTTGAGCAGCATTCTTGGGACCAAAGTAAGCTCACATCATTTCAAGCAGCCTTGCTGGATTTGGAAAAAGGCTTACCTTACAGGATGGGGTGGGTAACATATCACACATTACATGGTGGGTTGGCAGTCTACGTATACAAAACAAAATTTTAAATTGTACTCTACTAACCATTTTGTTTTATTTCAATGCAGCACATACTGTTCAGCCATGGTCCATATTTTGCCAAGACATACGGCTCACTATCAATATGGTCCATACAAGGCATGGAAAAAACCCACTACATGGCAAGAATAGGTTATTTTGAGCACACTAGACATGGGGGAGGAAAAGATAAGGCCAATAGCCTATTAGAGTTACACCAATGGACTTATAGACGACTAATTCATAGAGCAAGGTAGAAGGAACTTCTTAAGAGTTCAAAAATTACACGGTCTTTACAACACATCCGCAGAGAGAAGAAACATATGGCTTGGGGAACTTCAAATGTGGTGGAGCACCATGCAAGGTGGCGACGGTCACGATTCAGGAGTGGGAGAAGATGGACCTAAGCCCGTCGTTTTTATCCTCTTCGATGCACCTCCTTCTTCCTCACTTTGTACCTCTTTGATGTGCAAGCTCTGTAGACGAGCTCATTCCTCTGTTGATGGCAGCATCCCCATGGGCATCAGGCATCTTCTTTCTCTCTGAAACAGCCACTTGTTGTATGGATCTAAGCTTTCCGGGTCTTCAACCCCTGCAGCCTGAGCCTGAGCTGTGTAGGACATGAAATAGGGGGCTCTGAGTGCTTGGCACCCATACCCAATGCCAAATACGCGTAGAGAAAACTGTTTCTCAATCAGAATTAGTCTTTCTATGTTTAGCCTGAGAGGGGGTGCCCACCACACAATCTTGTAATAACTTTCATTGCAAATAGTGGAAACTTTGCATTGTCATCGGAGTATTCCTTGTGGTATATTATGATCTACATAAAAATTGTAACGAATTTATGGGCCGTAAGTGAGATGAATACAATTGCCAAGTACTTGAATTGTTTCTACAAACCTTTTTGTGGTTGAAAACCCCGATGTAGTGAGACAGCATCGCATCCTTGCCTTGGACTCCAGTGATGACAAGCCCTTGACGTGAGCCTCCCGCTCTTCTAAGGAAAGTATCATCATACACTAGCACCTGTCAACAAAAAAATGATCATGATATTTTATCATTGGGCCATCTTCAATACCATCTGAATGAACGACAAAAGTTACCATCTCGTCCATTTCTAACATCGACCTCCCCCACAAGTGAATAGACTGACTATTCATTACCTGATCTCTGGGTGCCACGGGCCTACCCATGTTTTCCAAGCCGAGTTGTTTTGTTGTCGATTCAAACTGCTCATCTGTTGGAAAATTGGCCTCTCCGAACTTTGCTTCATTGAATGTATCTTTGATCAGTTTCCACCCTGAAGTGAACTATGAGTCGCGGACAGCTGTGTCAGCAATAAGATATTGGTCCACTCCATCATCATCCACAAACCCCATGTCTGCCTCACAAAAATTCACAATTGCAGTTAGGCAGTAGTCCTCTCGTATATTGAGCTCATGCATGATATCTATGAGCAGAACATAGTGGGTGTCGCCTGCCATAGCAAAGCTGGGAGCACAATTAAGAGACAAAGTCACTTCCTTACTTGGACTTTCTTGCTTGCACCCTATTACTGCATCCACAAGAGAAGCAAGAGTTAAGCCCTCATCAAATGTTTCCTTTAGTACCTCTACCCGCTCTTCTTCTAGGTCGAACTGCACCTCCATATCCTCTACCTCTTCCTCCAGTGCCAATGGACAACTACCGAAAGTTGTTGACTGGGAAGTCTCTGACTCACCATCCATTTGCAAGTATAAGTAACAAACAAACCCGTGGTAGAATTCCACTAAGCAAAACTTTTTGAAGTGCTTCATACACCTGTCTTGTACAAGCAGTGCATTGGAGGGACACTTTTCTAGACAACAATTCAGTCTCCTTGAAGCACTCTTATTAGGGTCAAGGTCGGCTGGGTGCACATATCTCATGCCATCAATTGTCATGGAATTGTCACAAGTGACTGCCTCATACTATTGCAAATGGGTTTGTAGGTACTCAAATGAGCAATCTATAATCCTCTGTATAGAAAACTCTGCATTCAACATTCCTGATAGTTCTGGTGCACGATGATAAGCACGAGCATTGTATAAGAACATGAATAGCTTTTCTTCACATGTATCCTAGCTGACAACGTTTGTCTCCAGGACTATTATCCCCATGACTGAAAGAAAAAGCAAGCCAAAACTATTTGGTGTCATAACCAAGCGAATATTGAGCCTCGAGTACCCCTCAAGGTCTCCATTTGCTTGGTTTTGTCCCGTGCGCTAATGTCATAAGAGGTGACGTCACTTGAGTCAGAACCAAGTAAGTAGGGGCCCCAAGAATCTCCAAAGGGCCCTATTCGCTTGGTTCTGTCCCGTGCGCTAATGTCATAAAAGGTTATGTCACTTGAGTCAAAACCAAGCGAATAGGGCCCTAAGAATCTCCGAAGGGCCCTATTCGCTTGGTTCTGTCCCGTGCGCTAATGTCATAAAAGGTGACGTCACTTGAGTCAGAACCAAGCGAATAGGGCCCCAAGAATCTCCAAAGGGCCCTATTCGCTTGGTTCTGTCCCGTGCGCTAATGTCATAAAAGGTGATGTCACTTGAGTCAGAACCAAGCGAATAGGGGCCCAAGAATCTTCGAAGGGCCCTATTTGCTTGGTTCTATCCTGTGCGCTAATGTCATAAAAGGTGACATCACTTGAGTCAGAACCAAGCGAATAGGGGCCCAAGAATCTCCGAAGGGCCCTATTCACTTGATTATGACCCAAGCATTCGGAACAGGTGGATAAGAACAGAGCATTTAATGTTATCAGTGATAGATATATAGGCCTACTCACTCACTATGCCCAAACTCAGGCACGGTCACATAAGGAGTAATTATTCCAACCATGCGGTTTGAGACTTTTAATCTTACCCTAATGCAGTGGCTTCGGTGCACACACAGTTCACAGCACACAGGAAGGGGAGAGAGGTAGGGAGAAAGAACATATCTCTGCAATATCCAATGGTGCCGAGTTGGATGGTGATGTCACAGGCCGTTAAGAGCAAGAACCAAAAGGTGGAGATGGCGACGCGACAGCAAAGGACTCGACCCAGTGGAGGTCGCTCAATGCAGGATCACGAGAGGTGGCCAAGGGGAAGAGCGCAGAAAAGGCAAAGGCAATGGCGATCTGTTTGTTCTACTTGGAGATGGAGATGCGACTTCAAGGTTGATCGGCGTCTGACTCTCAACGCAGGATCACAAGAGGCGGCCAAGGGTAAGAGCGCAGAAAAGGCAAAGGCAATGGTGATCTGTTTGTTCTACTTGGAGATGGAGATGGCGACTGCAAGGGCGATCGGCGCTGACTCTAAACACAGGATCATGAGAGCTAGCCAAGGAGGAGAGCGCAGAAAAGGCAAAGGCGCGGCAATCTATTTGTTCCACTTGGAGATGGAGATGGCAACTGCAAGGGCGATTGGCGTCTGTCTGACCCTAAACGGTCACTTGAAAAGGCAAGTGGGCTACGCTCACAAGGACAACCAATAATAAATGGTCTCAAATTCCCATGCAGTACAATTTACCAACCACAATCTCACGCATAAGTGAAGTTGTCACCCTCGCTGAGGTAAGCATTCTAAGTTTAGAGACAGTACCCCCGCCAAACATTTCAGCTATTCTACCTCTTTTTGCGTCCTCTACTGCCCATCATTTTAATTAACTCTACCCCCATTGATGCTACGCGATAAGCAAACCATCACAACTCTTTTTGCGCATCACCTCTTAATCTCGCGCATCCTTCTCTTACTCCTGTTCTGCAGTGCTTTAGTAACGCAGAACTCTACACACAGTAAAGAGGTATGCTACTCACTACCATTTTGTGCACTTGTATTTTTTGTAGTTAGTACCAAGAAAATAAGGGAAGGTAAACCCTATTTGCTGCACCTGTTTGCTTGGTACTGACCATCGTCTTTACCATAGGATGTTTGCTTTTATACTTTTCCTTGGTCAGTACCAAGCGAATAAGGGAAGGCCACTTTGTTCGATGCCCCTGTTCGCTTGGTACTGACCTCGGAAAATATAAGTGATGTCTGCTAGTACAGAGGTCAATACTAAGAAAATAAGGGGAAGATAAACCCTGTTTGTTACGGATTTAGGGTTTTTTTACCAAATACGCATTTTGAATTTATAAGGGAGAAGCAAAATTACAACTTAACACCCATGTAGGGGGTTTTGAGTTAGAAAACACTAGGGACAGGCGCAAAGGCCAAGTTTTAGACTTTACAAAGAGTGGCCTACTAATTTGCGGGGGTTTAGGGTTCACAATAACCATGTAGTCCTTTTCCTTCACAACCAGACTATCTCTTCCTGAAGCCTGTTGGCAAAGTTAATGGCTTTCTCATATTTACTGGCTAGCTCAAGCACTTCATCCTCCATCTCCTGCAGCCAATTATAGATAGCCTCTACAGAGCCATTCTCGGCGAGCAATCGCTACAGGTATTTAGGCCTTCTTGCTTCCAGAGAGTCTTCGAGGATTGAGACTCTTGCCTGACGATTAGCATTTGTTCCAGCTTCAAGCTAGCATCATGCACATAGCATTTAGCAAATAAGATTTTCAAACTAGGAGCTTGGAAATTGGGAGCAGAAAGGAAAGAATTACCAATGGCTTACCTCGAGAATTGACTCCCGTATTGATAGCAGCCACTCCCGGGCTGTGTCGGTCGAGAACATTAAGGGTAACATCGGGGGAGGGCCAAGGGGGGACCTCCTGAGGAGGGCCCGGATGAGGTCCTACTGGCGCTGCGGGAGTATACCTTGGAAAGGCATCACCACTATCCTAAGCTTCTTGTAGTTTTTCTGCAAAACCCTGAGGGAGGTTCTGATAAAACTGCTGGTAAAATAGACTAGATGGACATGCCGGAAAAGTAGAGCCTGGGTTCTGGATAATGAGTGGTCTGTGAGGGATGGTACCGCCATGCGGTTTCATGAGAGGTAGACGTGGGAGGGAGAAGCAATGGTACCACCCCCCCTAGATTAGGGGAGGTGATGGGAGGGAACGACATGATAGTTAGGATCGCATGGACTTCAACTTCTCCTTCACATTGGTATTTTGTTGCAGGGGATGCAAACCTATTCGATTTCTATTACACTTTTCTGAGGTCACTACCAAGCAAATAAGGGAAGGCAAACTCTTTCCGATGCACCTGTTCGCTTGGTACTGACCTCAGAAAATATAAGTGACGTCTGCTATTACTATTTTCTAAGGTCACTACCCAACGAATAAGGGAAGGCAAACTCTTTCCGATACACCTGTTCGCTTGGTACTGACCTCAGAAAATATAAGTGACTTCTACTATTATTATTTTCTGAGGTCACTACTGAGCAAATAAGCGAAGGCAAACTCTTTCTGATGCACCTGCTTGCTTGGTACTAACCTCAGAAAATATAAGTGATGTCTGCTATTACTATTTTCTGAGGTCACTACCGAGCGAATAAGGGAAGGCAAACTCTTTCTGATGCACCTACTCGCTTGGTACTGACCTCAGAAAATATAAGTGATGTCTGCTATTACTATTTTCTGAGGTCACTACCGAGCGAATAAGGGAAGGAAAACTCTTTCTGCTGCACCTACTCGCTTGGTACTGACCTCAAAAAATATAAATGATGTCTGCTATTACTATTTTCTGAGGTCACTACCAAGCGAATAAGAGAAGGCAAACTCTTTCTGACACACCTCTTCACTTGGTACTGACCTTTTCTAAAATTTGAAGTCCCTTGTGCTGAAAAATGAATTGTCTTTTTGTGTTATGCTATTTGTAGAGATGCCTCGTGTAAAGGCCACAGCTAGGAGGGCAACAGGTGAATCTTAGAATGCTCAAGCAAGAAGACGCCGATATGAGGCGCACAGAGGTGTACTGCAAGAGCTACACAAGATAGAACAACACGTTCAACCTGCTATTCCATGTCTCCCTTTCCAGCGAGTAGTGTGGGAGATTTGCGAGTAGTGGAGAGTCGGCATGCGATGGGCCAGCAGTGCACTACTCTACCTTCAAGAAATTGCATAAGACTACCTCATTGAATTCTTCAAATTTCCTAGCTTCCCACCGCGTTACTAGCATGCCGCGGGATTTTGATACTCTTCGGAGGCTGCGTTTCCACTACGATTGGCTGCTTCAGCCAGTGCCTATCCGGGATAGTAGAACCATGGATATTCTCAACATCCCACCTCTTCATCCTCGTGCACGATAGACAGAGCCGTCTAGGGCTGAAACAAATAGTAGAAGGACCCAATCACGGGTTGAGAGAAATGACACAGATGGGCAGGCTGAGATAGCCACAGAGGGGCATGAGCAAGCCAGAGTGGACCCGGAGGTAGTCATGGAAGAAATAGAGATAGTGATCGAGGAGCCAACTAGACACCAAAATGAGCAAGTCATGGAGGATCCGCAGCCAGTAAGGGCTGATGAGGGGCAAGAGCAAGCCAGGGTGGACCTTGAGGCATTTATGGAGGAACGAATATTGAAGGAAAATGATCCGGAGCCTGTGCCTATTAGGGAGGACCCTACGACTGTTAGGGAGGAGCCTGAGGTAGCCAGGGAACCAGCTCAAGAAAGACAAGGACAAGGCTCTGCATCACAAGGTCCATCCAACGTATCAAATGAGTCAATTATTTTAGAGAAAATCAACGAAGAGAATGAAGAGGAGTTGAGAGTTCTGTTCAGCGCAGCACCTCTGCATGCACAAATACTACTGCCTCGAAGGTCAAAGGAGGCCTACATTTCAACCTCGATCAACAAGACTTCCTGTGCATGCGCAGTTTCACCAACTCCAACACAACGAATGAGGTCGTCAATTTTGCTTTGTGGTAATTCTCATGCTCTTTAAAAGTCACGTTTCGTTCATTAAACGGGTCTCTACAGAGACAAGGTCAATACCAAGCGAGACAATGGCTTATGGAATTGGATAGTGGTACTATTCGCTTGGTATTGACCCGTGTCTTCGCGGTAGTCGTTCACCCGTCAAGTTTTTCTTTATAAGTCACGCTTGATTCATTAAATGGTTCACTACCGTTAAGACATGGGTCAATACCAAGCGATTCAGTGGTGGATGGAATTCGATAGCTGCCCCACTCGCTCGGTATTGTGACTCATGGGTTTGTGGCAGTGATAGCCCGCTGAAATACCTCAAGTCTAATCTCTGCCATTGATTCATGTTAGCCAGGCTGTCTCGCTTCTGTTCCCTGAGGTTCAAGACAAATTATACGTAATAGATCCACTGATATCGCTTTATCTGCAAAACAACTCAGTTTCCTTTTTGAGTCTGATGAGCTGGTTTAGCAGAGTCAACTTTGATCTAGCGCGCTTTCTAGTCACTGCATACAATCAATTGTGAGTTTTTTCTTGCCTTGTAAAAACCATGTTGCATTTAGAATCTTTCTCGTGATCTTTGATGGTGTCTTTGTAGTGATCATTGGAGTCTGATGTTATTTGACATGGATGCTAATATTGTTTACTACGCAAACTCCGGGCAAAGTAGGGTGTTTCACGGTCGTGTAAAAATGTAAGGCCCATTTGGGTACATTTGGAAGCAGTGTCTCTTTGTAATGTGTTGCTGACTCGAGTGGTTATGCCGTGAAAAAACTTGTATGCTGTGTAGAGCATGTTTTGTTAGAACATGATCTAGGAAATACCGTCCGCACGAACGGGTAACTCTGTCCACGTAGACTAATGACTATAGCTGTGGCTGGCGAACCTGTTTGAATGCCCTGTTGCTCCTCAGTCAAATTATGGATGTACCGAACATAAGTAATCGTGTTGTTTCACTGTTTGCTGCAACGTTTGTATGAAGCAACAAATGTATGTATCACGCTTCTACAGGAACTTCAATTACATAACTACACCCCCAAAGATGTGCGATATTTTTCTGTAATGTCCATCTAGCATATTATAATCTCGATAAACAGACGCACAAGAGAGGAAGCGGCGAGAGCTGAGGAGTTAGAAGAGGCTCACATTAACGAAATGATGCAACGCCACAATCAGACTCAAGAAGAAGTTTGAAATATGCAAGAAGCAATAAATCAATATTATGTGGACGCCACAAAAGTAGAGGAATAGGCTACCCGTCGACGGCAAGAGCAAGAACAGAGGAAGGCTTCACAGGTGCAAGAAGCATGGGAAGCCATGGAAGAGGCCCATGATTTTGAGCGATGCGAAAGAATGCCCGAGACCAGCATCCCCAGAGGCAAAAGTAGCAGCAACCGGCAGGGGAGTATCCGGAGCAGAGGGCAAGGGACGAGTGGCAGCAACCAAGGGAGAGGACAGGGGACGAGTGGCACAAACCGGGGGAGATGACAATAGTAGGGAAAGAGAGAAATTTACTTGAATAAATCGTGACAGAAACAACACAATATGTAAAGTTTTGAGACAATGAGAATGTACATTTTTGAAACATTGTTTGACCACCACAAAATGTCTCTGCATTAGTCATTTTGAAGAGTACATCATGGTTTACATGGCATCAAAGCTCTTTGCTTGCACAAGGTATGTGACCTAGCTTCCGGTGGAAGCAATTAAGTGAATGTTATTTGTTAGTGGCTCCTTGCACAATGTTGTTTTCTCCTTGCGCCTTGGAATCTGTAAAGAAGAAAAAGTTAGATTCTGTCTTAATGTATTAAAGACAATCAAAACTCATCGATTTAGTAAGCACCTTTCTATTGTTGAGACTGAATGCATACAATTCCGGCAAAAGTGGAATTTCTTCACATGTAAGATCTACCCTGAGCTGTGCAAGAGTTGTGCTTGACATTGTCTCCATCATAGTAACTCGAAAGTAGAGCTCCATTGATAAAGGTTTGTTCTTGAGTCTATTCTCTGTATCTTGGTCGAGTGGAATAAGCTGCCCACTAAGAAGATGATATCTAATATAGTAAAACGACACTAAGAAATTTTGAGAGCTTATAATGAACTTGCAAATTATGGACTTCTTTTGCAAAATACAGATTTTGTTATGTGATTGTTTCCTATCCCAATTATCATCTAAAAAGTCCAAACAGCTCTTAGACTTGCAAATGAACATTGTTGCGGTAGTTCTTATGTGCTCATCAAAGAAAAAATCTACAAACACTTCAAGAGGCATAAATAGTGCGAGCCGAACTATTTTTGTGGCAATTGAATACTTGAGGGACTTTTATATATCCTAAAACAACCTATTTCTAAAGCTTCACTAGTTTGCGAAGCTGGCAAGGGCCAATCCTTGCTGTCAAAGGATGGAAGTGACAAAGGAGCTACACGGCCCCAACCAATGGAAGTTCTCGGTTCCACATATGACATACCATAAAAGAAAATTCCATTATCTGCAAGTTCCTTGTGTTGTCTTCCTCAGGACATTTGCTCACCAATAAATGCATGGAAAGCATAAAAAATCCCAACTATGCTCTCAACTGGTTGCCAATTTGTCCTATTCGATGGATAAATATCTGAAACATACCAAAGATGATATCCACCACTTAACCTTCGAATATAACCATGCACTAAGCGAGATGCTCAAAATAACTTACAGTTGGGTCGATGCCTTGGAAAACTTGGAGGAGATGTTTGCAACCTTAAGTCTGCATGTTGGAAAGCATGTTGTATGAGGACCTCTTTCACCCGCTTGCTTTGTGCACACACTTTAAACTCTTTAACTTGTCCCTTGAAAGACTCCACGAAATCATTGCGTTGCCTCCTCTTCCTCCTCCTAGTTTGCAGTAGAACCCAACTTCCGATAGTTATTCGAGATGGTATCCATGCTTGATCATCTGTAGTATAACTATTAAAAATGCTAACAGAGTCAATGGTAGTGCTAGGCCTTCGAGAAGTAGTCATGGTGTGCAGTAGAATACATAGAAAGGTTAGCGCAAATATGTAAAAGGGAAGAAGTTTTGAGAAGCAAGTAGAGCTACTCAAAGTCTTATTTGGGCGGGAACAAAGATACTAGATAGAGTTTCCAATGAAAGTTCTGAAATTCCTCGGTACAGAGTTAGTACGACTTACAACATTTATGCCTTGAAAGTGTGAAATTGTGCAATTTGATGAACAAAAATAATATTTCCTCCCTTTTCTTAAAAGAGCTTGACTCCAAAATGTCGATTTTCAACGTAACGTTAGCCTCTTCCTCATTGGTCGAGCGCCATTCTCTCTCTAGAACTGAAAGGCCCAAAAGTGAGTCCAACTTTCTCCTAATGGGACGATAGGATGGTGTGTCCTTGTGCGCATTGCAAGCATCAGATCTTTCAAAAACAAAAAATTTGCAACCAACAGATATGCGATCACGGTCTCTTTCCAATCGAGCAACTACAAGACCTGTGTTATTGATCTCATGGTCTAGAGATTGAAGGTCAAACTCCACAAATAGATATTGCTCCAACTTCATCCCAGAGAAGACGATTTTCAAACGAGCAGCCATCAACTGAGTCCTCCTAACCAATACCTGATGTGGCATTTCAAGAAGTAGAGATGGAGCAGATGTTGGACGCGTTCTTTGACATGGATCCCATCATTGAAAACATAGAAGATGACAACATTGAATGCAATACTACGGACCAACCTCAGACATCCCTTTCATATCAATGGCATAATAGCAACGATAAAGAGGGCGAGATGATGCAAAGTCTTGCACGCATGCCTCTTTACAGTGGTTCAAGAGTCTCGGTTCTCTGTACCGTGTTGGCAATGCTTATTTTGCAATCTATCTACGGTTAGTTTGACACCTCAATCACAGAGCTTTTCAGGTAAATACATTGTATTCTAAGCATGATAAAGTGCAAATTACAGTTCAATAATGTGATCAAGGGTCTGACATGTTCAGGTAACGACAGGTTTCTCAATGAGAAAATCTTGCCAGAATGGAATCACATGCTCCCTACCCATCCAGCCACTAAAAAGCTTCTTACTAGTTTGGGCTTGGATTATCACAAAATACATGCATGTCCTAATGATTGTATACTTTTTTGAAATGAGTATGCAAATTTGGAACAGTGTCCCAATTGTGGATCAAACAGGTACAGGGAGGACACATAAGAAAAATTTATCTCTGCAAAGGTTCTTCGATACTTTCCTATCATTCCAAGAATAAAGATCATGTTCAGGTGCAAGTCCATAGCCTCTTTGATGACATGGAACTCAAATACTAGATCGACAGATGATGCGATGCGGGTACCTGCTGACTCTCATGCATGGAAGCACATAGAGGAAAGTTGGCCTACATTTAAGAACAAGCCTCGATGTATCCGCTTTGGTCTGGCATTGGATGGAGTAAACCCATTCAGATTACGGAGCTCGTCATGGAGCACGTGGCCCATTTAATTTGTTTGGTTAATTATAATCTTCCACCATGGCTCGCTATCAAGAAGGGCTATTTGTTGTTGTCATTGATCATCCCAGGAAAGTACAAATCAAATAACATGGACGTCTATCTGGCACCACTTATAGAAGAGCTCCAAATATTGTGCACAGGAATCGATGTGGTTGATATGTCCCAACCAATCAAAAATGGAATGTACATATGCAAGGAATTCTCATGTGACCATGCACGATTGGCCAGGCTTTGGTGAGTTCTCAGGTAAGTGCCTTTGAAACCCTCACACACCAACTCTTTTATATTTTAATTTTGTGATGTTTCACGCTTGAGTTACTCGGGCAATCATGCATGTCCAAAATGTGGTCCTTGACTTGGCTTCCGTCGCTCTGAGTATTTGAGCAAGATAGTTAACGAGGAGCATGGTAAATTTTGCCCTAAAGGACATGATCTATGTGGACCAAAAATATGCAAACATGACATGCATCCACTAAAAGCGAGTGATTGGAAAAACATGTGGCTGGAGAGGGGAGATTGGATGCCACCTGGAATGAAAAGACTTTCTGTTTTCCATGAACTCTCGTACTGGAGTGACTTGCTGATTAATCATTTGCTCAACCCAATGCACTTCTTCAAGAATGTGGGGGAGATCATATAGAAAACCACCACTGGAAAAAGGGAGAGCAAGGCCCAAAGAAATGACCTACAGGCTGTGGCTCGAATGCCAAAGATGTGGCCTCGACTTAAACCCAATGGAAAGTTTGCTATACCAAAAGGTCCATGGGTTCTGAGTCGTGCAGAAGAGCAACAAGCGAAGAAGACTATATCTTCATTCAAGACTTGTACATGCGATGTTTGAAAATGGCTTTTATAAGAGATGACAATCTTAGTGGTCTTAAGCCCCACGATTGGCACAAATTTTTACAGTTCATCTTACCAATTGCAATAAAGGATTGTTTGACAGATGACATTAGAAGAACAATCTACATAATTAGTGAGTTGGTACGTTGGATCAGTTCAAAAGAGATAAGCGAAGACAGCATCGATGCAACACGCTTAAATGCTATTGAAGCAGTGTGCTTGCTGGAGAAGTACTTTCCAACAAACATTCTTACCATCCAAATGCATGTACTTGTGTATGTGATTGATGAAGTTGCAATTGGATGGGGTGCTCCATAGTAGGTGGATGTTCTTCTTGGAGAGATTTATGAATATTTTAAAGGGTTTTGTTCGTCAAAGGGCTCGCCCCAAGAGTAGCATGGCTGAAGGATGGCTTGTAAAAGAGTCTCTTGTCCTCATCAATGAATTTTTTGTCTCAATTGATCCAGAGATGCCCCGAATGTGGATTACTGAGGTCAATGTCAAGGTGACAGGGGACGAGCCGCAAGGACAAGGCATCGCTAGGAAGATGGACATCACAATGTGAGAAAAGGTTATGAGATTTTGCCTTCTCAACTCAGACATCATGCAAAAGTGGCTAGAGAGGTATGAAGGGGAAAAGCAACAATTCTTGATAGATCGCCCTCAATTCAAGCACAACCATGCCTCTAGAAACCTTCCTTTTCCAGATCATCTTCAAAAATTGCCCGACTTTCCAAATGGGTGGTGGTTAGATGCGACAATCACAGAGGCAAAGAGGAATGGAGTGTTGATTACTGAAGAGGAAGAGGAGATGTCAAGGGGTTTCTATTGGCATGTATATTTTTAAAACTTTCTTTTTGAGCTCCACATGATCACATTGCTTTAATAACTTTTAGTCTATTTCAACTTTGTGGCTGTAGTATCACAAATATGGAGCTTTGTGGTCGCATGGGAAACACTTCAGAGTGCAATGGATCAACGAAGAAAGGGTCACTTTCGATAGTGGTGTTAGGGCAAGCTTCGTCCAAGAAAGTAGGACTAGTGCCAAGGATGAGAACGCAGAGACTAGTCAACTTGCATACTTTGGCTACATCCAAGACATCTTGAAGATTAGCTTTAGAAAGTTTGATATGTTTATCTTTGATGTCAAGTGGTTCAAAGTTATTACCAGCAGCCCTAATGCAAATGTGCATAAAGACAAGAGTGGATTGATTCAAGTGAACTCTAGGCGGGTGTGGACAGATGCACGGGATACATTCATACTTTCGTAGCATTGTGAACAAGTTGTGTTGACACACAATCCACTATGGACAGAAAATGATGAGAATGATATGCATAAACCCTGCGTTGGCTCTATGTCGTTCAAGTTGCTCCACGTAGCAAGAAAGTGTGTGAAGGATTGGACATTGAGGTCGAAGAGGTGATTCGTGAACAAAGCGTAGGACCGAAGGAAATTTTAAGTTTAGATTTTGAGGTGGATGTCAGTAGTGAGCAATTGTCTGAACCTAGAAATTAGGTGTCAAATACTGAAGCTGATGCGAAGAGCGCCGAAGAGGTAGAGTTCGATGACAAAGATGCAGAAGTACAGATTGAGATAGACATCTTGGTGCATCAGATCTCATAGAGGATGAGAGATTAACTGATGCTTTTTGCTAGGAATGCTTTTGTAAAACTCTTTTTATTAGTCTACAATACACTTTAGATTCATTCATTTGTGTTGCAGCTTTGTTGATTTGTTATTTGTATTGATTAAGCATTTCTTCTATAAACTAACATATTATGTGTATGATTAGCCATGGCCGATGACGATGAGCCATATTCTCCTAGTTTTAGTTTTGCTGTCACTCCGGTCGGCATGTCACTCGAGCAGATGCGCTCATTTTTGTCTCGGTTCACACCAGAGCAGATCGCGATGGAACAGCACCTTTGGGTAGCAGGTCCCTCTAGACCTACTATGGCCAACCCTACGTCCGAGACTAGTGTGGTCCCTACACCGAGCGGCCCCACACCTCAGTCTAGTGTGCCCCCTATGCCTAGGACTCATGTGCCTCCTACACCGACGAGTGTTCATCCTTGAGACGAGGTAGGCATGGTTCTGAGGTGGTGGTTGTTGTGGTAGTGGTTCTATCGATGCGTCCATACCACCAAGAGAGCTTCCACCACTCTCTTTAGTAGATAGTTCACCGATTGGCACACCATGTACACCTTGGGGATCACACGAGCATGATCCTAGCAAGGTGTATAAGAGCAGGGGTGGGGCTGTTGTGGCGGATAGGGTCGGCGAACCCATGCGACAAAGGATGTGACAGCTCTATACGATTCAGTTTGGTCACTTTGTGATGGAGGTTTGGGATAACCTTGATCTTGAAAGAAATAATTACATTGTTGAGTTCATTCAAATAGAGTATAGGTCGGAAGAGGAGTACAATCCAGTCTCGAACTCTTGAATTTTGAGCGTGGAGAAGTCCACAATGTCACACCGTCGGTCAGAGGCGAGATATAGGTACAATGACAGCAGTCCCAAGCAAGCATGGTTAGACACAGAGGAGTGGGCAAGGATTGCACGAGAGACACAAGACAATCCTGAGAGATTTTAGTAGCAGAGAGATGCAGCCAGAGCACATTTGGAGTCTGCTGAAGCATCCACATCTTGGGAGTGGAGGCTACAATACGCTTTGACATGATTTTGTAAGTATTATATGTATGCTTTAAATTATTGAAAATATATATGTTATTTGAAGATTTATCTAATGATTAAACCATAATTTTGCAGGAAGTTGCCGTGAAGCGCCCTCCGACACATGCCTAGAGGAGAAGTATGGGTACAAGCATGGACTTGTGGCCCTTTTGACCTAGCTATAGGAGGAGGGAGATGATGTCGATTGGGAGGCATTACCATGAGGTTCTTCTCACTCAGTGATTGTTTTCATATATACAGTTTTGTAGTGCTCATGTTTATGGTTTATGGTTATGTTTATGGTATGGCACATATGTTATGGTTAAGGTTTGGCAATCAAGTTAAGGTTATGGTTTTGCTATGGTGGTATGGCAATCATGTGATGGTTATGGTTATGGTTATGGTTGTGCAATAATGGTATAGATGTTATGGTCATGGTTATGGTATGACAAGCAAGTTATGGTAATGGTAATGGTTATGGTATGGAAAACAGGTTATGTTTATGGTTTTGCATTTTTTTTCTCATGTTTTAATTATGGTTATAAAATCTTTATACCGTTGTGCCATGATCAAGATTTTGATTTTGTGGTTATGTTATTCTTACAATTTTGCTAATTGCCATACACTCGCTCTTTAGCGTCAGCTTGTAGGTAGAGTGTAGTTGCTTGTGCACTCTTCCTTTGGGCAGAAATGGTTGTTTTCTTTTTCTGCAGTACATGCAGCATCAGTTCCCAGCCCTCTCTGCCCAAAAAAAATTGCAGGTTTAGTCATCAGTACAGATTACGGTATATACTCTAGTATAGACTTCAAAACAAGCGTCGAAATATCCTTTACAGTTTTCAGCAGTTATTTCATTGTGTATTCCGATGCTCATTTCATAGTTTATGTCGACGTATAGTATATCGGTACTTATACCGACATCACAAAATCGACGTCTTTTTCGAGGTCTATTTTAGCACTTTTTAGTTTTAAAACTAACTTTATTTTGTTGACATCTGCACAAATTTTTGCACACCATGTTGTAGTGCCTCTATTGGTGATCGGTAGATCCAAAAGGCATCTCATGGAGATATTGCACATAGAGTGAAAAATGCTTCATAAGCAACTAACGTGATGAATATGCATGCCGCTCCAAATCATCCTTTGCTAAACACTAGGGCCCATAACACCTATTGTGCATGCATTTAGCAAAAGCAAATCCAAACCTACATATCCATGATCATATTTACCAATACTTATGGTGAATGTGATGCTCCTAGCACACATTAAAGAGTAGTGTAAGTTTTGAAAAGAAACTAAATACTTTTTTTTGCAAGCCTTGATGAAACGTTTGAACCATATTAGAAGGTGAAACATTAATCACTTCTAGGTACAAAGAATGACACCTTTTCATTAACAACTCATAGCCTTGCTATATGCATAAACAACCATCCGTTAATGTTGTTTAGCCGCACTTGTAACCTTAACAAGTCGTTGTATCCAAACAAATTTGGCCACTAAAATTGTTCCTTATATGACATGATGAAAATGGATTTGACCAGCACCTAGGGACATTGTCACAACACATAATTGAAGTAGCGGTGTCAATGTCAGCATAGAGACTCATATTCTTCACATATAGAATATTTCTTGAGTAAAGATGTCTGAAAAAAGAACAACTTTCAAGTACGAGATGTACTTGGGTGTTGAGGTAACTATAAACATGCATGTGACTTGCATGAAAGGGACCCTCATTATCCATTCTCCACACTAGCTAAACTAAACTCCTTGAATTCCTAGACCATATTGTATCCCATGTGACAACATTGCCAAATCCAACCCTACAAGTGGGTCCATAACTGCGTAATGCAAAAATTTACTTTGGACACTACAACCCAAATTTCTTGGCTCTTACATGAACTTGTCATCTCTCTGAAGAGCAAAAATGGATGAAAGCATTCAAGCTTATTCATCCAACTTGAAAAATTCAAGCAAAGCATATGCAAAAATAGAAATAAACCAAATTATATTCATACCTACATTTTGAACAAAGTGTTCACTTACTTGTAGTCAAAGGCACCTGCCCAAATTTCCTACCTACAAAGGCCTAGGAACACTAATTGAAAATTAGTGAAATTCAAGTAGTATTACACATGTAACCAGGGAAACTACTCAACTAGCAACCAATAGTAATTAAATTCAACTTTGAAAGTTGAAATTGTCCACTACCCCTTGGAAGCTTGTGGACTTCTTTCTTTGAAAGTGCAAGTGTGAAGGTTCCAAGAATTGACCATCACCACCTAATAAGTGATTTAGTAATCATGAGCTGGGTCTTACTCCAAAATTATACTTGCATAGACACTCTTAGTGTTGTAGATGAAATAGAAGATCCACTCAAGTTGGAATTGTATTCACAATTGGATCTTTTTTAGACCCAAAAATCCATACTCTTGGGTTTTTGTCAATAGTCGTGTCGTAAAAAATGTTGGCTTCATCTATACACCTTGGTAGAGATAAGCTCTTACGAGTTTAAGACATTCAAAAACTCAACTTGATCTTCACACTCAAAGTGTTTAGTGCTAAAATAACACCCAAAAAATTAATAATGGCAAGACTCTTGCTTCTCCATTAAAATCAATGGATACTCAAATGGATAGAATTGTTTGAGCTCGAAAGCAATCAATGATGGATTACAAACACATGGCTCTTAACCATTCCAAAATAGGGGACTCTTAGTCTTTCAAAAATGGATGGCTCTTAGCCCTTCAAAATTGGATGTCTTAGTCCAAAATAGGGGACTCTTAGCCCTTCAAAAGTGGATAATTCTTAGCCCTTCATGTTAGCATATCAACATAGCAATATTTTGGTAAAATCATGCCTAATTTTTCCTTTCTCACAGAGAATTAGGAAGGAGAGAGAGAATGTTGGGATGAGAAAAATCCCGTATTCTACTATATTGAATGCCCTCTGCATATGGATTTGTGCAAACAATGGCTGGTTGTAGCTTATCCTATAAGCATACAAAAGTGTACCTGTACCACAGTCTCGTGGAGAGAGGTACCATAAGTCACATCTTGACCCACCTACCTTTTGTATGTGGTCGTGATTGTACTAGAGTGGCTTAACTATGGCACTTTTCCTGTGAACAAACATAAATAAAAAGTGTTTGTAGACATCAATAACTTAGTGTGTCCTTGATAGGGTAGTTGGCGTTATAGCGGAAGCGTAAATAGTACTGAGGTAAAATTTTTATCTACCTCACTGGAATGCCATGCATGCAAAGGTGTTTCCCTTGGCAACAATGACAACCCTACAGATTGATCCAATACCATAAGTGACTTGCACAATCAGGCATGGATACATCACAATTCGTCATTGTCATACATGAATTGTGATCTTATATCATTACTTTGCCAAATTCTTAAACATGTGTGCCAATGCCCTTGATGCCCAGTCAATGGGAAATATCTTAGCACATGTTAGAAGCCCTGCTTCACGTGAAACTCTCAAAGCACTTTGCTTTGCATGATAGGCAGTCCTTGCCAACTTAAAGGTTAAAAGGTTCAAAAAAAAAGAAAGCTTGAAATTGTCTAACCTGGTTACTCTGCTTTAGCCAGTTTTCTTGAGTTTTGAAATAAAACTCGTTTGAATCTTGCTCTTTTCCATACATATGCAAGAGGGAGTTGTCATATGGACCATATACGTCCTCTTAGTAGATGTGAAATAATTTGTAGGCACTTGCCAAGTACCCCCAAGTTCGTATGCTCATAGCATATTCCAAACTTGGGGGGTACTTGCCAAGTACCCCCCAAGTTCATATACGCATAGCATATTCCAAAGTTGAAGTCTTGTATTTGCATGATATATCTTAGTAGACCCACTTTGGATGCTACCATTGCTCATAGATATAGGTACCCTTGCCAACATACATATGTCAATATAGAAAAGAATCAATCTTGTTGAAATTTCATAGAGAATCAGCCTTGCCAAATTGTGAAGCTTATTGAGAATCATGAGATTGTCCAATATTGATAGAGATAGTACCTACAGCTTAGTTATCAATTATCAACTATTGCCAAATACTATATGATCAAAGAAAAATTTTCTTGACAACTTTGCATTGTGAAGATTCTTGCAAAAATGAAAGTTCAAAAACGAACCTTAAAGTTAACATACTTATTGATTGCCCTTGGCATTTAAAGTCATACCATCCTATAGTATGGTTGTTGACTTGCAATTTAACTCATAGCTATGGAATTTTCCTACCCTCAACAAGCTATAGATGCTTGGGCATGATCATGCACCCAATACATATATAGATAGGGATTCATGTCCCTGGTAGTCTTGTCGTACGGAGCCTTACTCCCTGGGTAAAACATGATTGATGTACCCCTTTGATAATCAACCTTGTCAAGTAGGATACCATATGGAAAGCATAAAACTACCCACAAAAGATTGCACAGACAAAGCATACCTGAGGTGTGCAATACTGGTTGCATGCAACGTTTGCCAAATACTCATGAAAAAACCAATCGGATTCGACTTGTTGATAATGGTTTGATCATGATTGCATTGAGTGTGGAAAACTTGCCTAAGAGCCTTGCCCTTTCCCTTATAAGGCATAGGCCATGCATGAATTAATTGTAATGCTACGCGACCTTGCCTTGTTGGAGCACCGTAAAATCCCTTGTATGGGCTATCTTTGTTGGAGCCTTGCTCCTTAGTCCAAATTGTGGTAACGACCATCTGAATCGGATGTAATGAGCTGACCATGGTCATACTTGACCCCTAGGTAGTCTCTCCGGGCACCATGGCCAAGATTAACATAATTACATGCTCCTACAATACAATCATATACATAAAGCTTTGAAAACTACAAGAGAGGTGAATCTCAAACCTTATAATCCGTGCGTGTTGGAATATTTGACAGAAGGCCTTGCATGCCATTGTAATGTGATGCCCTTACTGAAAACACTTTGCATGGTTTCTTAACACTGCTCAATATCTTGGAATGTTATTGGATGCACCATGAAGCCTCTCCAATATACCAAAAAACCTTCAACATGTACTGAATTCTGTCGAAAATCCTTGAAACTACGACATTTTTGTGCACAGTGTGTGCTGCTTAAAGATGTCAAAAGTGTAATATTTTGAAGTTGCACAATTGTTGTTCGGCAAATTTCTACAACTACAAAAAATTGGCGGCTTGTCAAATATATTGCATAATCTTGTCGAGATGTGGCACCCTGTCGTGCTCCATTGAGTGCCGCTTGTATTGGGTGGATGACCGGGGGTGGGCACACACCCTTGATAACTTCAAGGTCAAAAATATTTAAATTAACCGTAGGTATCCAAGGTGTGTACCCTTGAACTCAATCAATGGAGGCAACAACGGGCGACTGCATAGGGGCTTGGCAAAGAGTTTCCTTCTCATGCAATGATCGTCAGGCTATGGCTACAACCCTGTGATGTAAAAGACTCCCTTGCCTTCTGCAACTCTTCAGAGCCGTTCTGCAAGCGCTTTGGACAAGGCCGACCTTTCCTCGCTTCCCCCTCCTAGGGATGCTTGCCCACGGTCCTCAACCTTTGCCCTCGTCCTCTACTAAGCAGCCATCCCCCGCAATCAAGAGCTTCAGCTTCTTCTTTCAAACTTGTCCTCTACTAAGCGGTCATGCCCACGCAGTCAAGCTGCGGCTTCTTCTTCTTCCCGATGAAAGACATGGAAAAGCCCCCCAATATTGAACACGCTCTCCACGATGAGAGAGAGAGAGAGAGAGAGAGAGAGAGAGAGAGAGAGAGAGAGAGAGAGAGAGAGAGAGAGAGAGAGAGAGAGAGAGAGAGATGCAACAGGCCATGCAAGGCCATCTTCCCCCTTCTTCCATCACTCTCCCCCCTAAGCTTTGATACCAATGTAAGACAGAGGGGATTGGAACATGCTCATCACCACCTAGTCATGCCCTATATAGGCCCTTGGCTTGCTAAACATAGGGGCCCCCTTGACTGCATGTTCATCCTGGCCCTTACCCCTGTGCGGTCCTACCTGTTAAGGCTACACCTCGGTGGAGTAGGATTTTGACTTTAAAAGTGACTATGTAATGAACCTTAATATGGGGTGTGTCTTTTGGGATCTTAAGTGTA
The DNA here is from genome assembly GCF_014529385.1 of Adiantum capillus-veneris. Classification (NCBI taxonomy): domain Eukaryota; kingdom Viridiplantae; phylum Streptophyta; class Polypodiopsida; order Polypodiales; family Pteridaceae; genus Adiantum; species Adiantum capillus-veneris. The sequence continues at coordinate 96,649,829 of NC_140956.1, read as the reverse complement.
GAGATGTTTATTTATGTCAAGGGGTGTTCGGCAATAGGCAATTTTTTCGTTACGATGATGAAGAAGATGTGATGGTGGATTCTTGCAGTATCAAGAAAGTGCAGAATGTTTTGTCAACACTGTTGTCTTCTTTCTCTTTCTATATTCTCATCAATGTAGTATTCTAAATGCATAATGGAAGCAACGAGTCTTTCCAGAGTATGTATGGGAGTCTATACTGAAGTTTGTAGCAATGGAGGAATTCTGTGAATATCAGAGTGTTTGTCAGAGTTGAATGATGTTTAAATGGGAGAATTAAGGGCAATAATACACTGGCAATCATGGTGTTGGTGACGTGTGTTCATGGTCGAAGTTACTCTCTTTCGTGAGAACGTGGAGTGCCAAGATGAAGTGGAATCGAAAAGGCATCTGACAGTTTGGTTTTGACGAGGTCAAGTGCCATTGGGTAATCATTTCTGGATAATTTACCACAGCCATCACATTTGACAAGGTTGGCTGCGAGGCAGCAGGAGTTGCAGCAACAGGAGGAAAAGCGTGAAGCGGGACAAGAGAATCATGAAGATAGAGGTGTCCAAGTTGACAATTGGGAGGAAGCATAAGAGCCGATTACGGAGAATTTAAAGGACAATAAGCAATATGGGGGAATTTTCAATGAGGCTGAGGAGAATAGGCCATTAGACCCAGGATATGTTGGAGGTGAAGTGTTGTAGCAATTGTTTCTGACAAGGAGAAGATTAGAATATGACCCTCTGGGCATTGGCAAAAATATTCCACGGCAACTAGTAATACCGGGATCATCATCATCATCCTCAACAAGACAGTTATCTCCAAATCCGCAAAGAAATATAGCGGCAGTGGCTAGAGTAGATTTACGCGTCAAGTTCGGGACCTTCTCAAGGAAATCCAAACAGGACCCTGATTTCCACGTAGCTCAATTAGAGACAAGATGGTAGGCCAGAGGATTTGACGGAGTATATGATGCAGTAGCCAAAATGTGTCAATTCCAAGCGACATTGGAGGGGAAAGCCATGCAATGGTTGAGTAATTTCAATGTGGGACATTTTGTGGATTATGATGCATTGAGAAATGCATTTCTGAACAGATTCCGAAAGGAGAAGACACCAAATGATGTGCTTAATAAAGTGAAGGGCATTAAGCAGAAGAAAATGTTTGTTGAGGATTATACTCAGAGGTTTAATCAGTACTTGAATAGGATTACCTATGAAGAGAGTCCTACAGATGAAATGTTAGCCGGATATTATATGAATGGGTTGTGGAAAGAATTGCGGAATGCAGTTGCAGGTGTTGATGTTGGAGCAGGATTGGATAATTTGGTAGCAACAACTGCCACAAGGGCAGAGAAGAGGTTTGGAGTTGTTAACCCAGGTTCCTCTAAAAAGAAGTCCAAAAAGAAGGAGAAAAACTGTAAAAAGAAGAAGAGATCAGTAGATGACAATAGTGAGGATGAGTCAGATTTTGATTCAAATTCGAATATGGATACAGATATAGATTCAGATTCAGATTCTGGTAGCAATTCAGACTCCGATGAGAGTTCAGACTCAGATTCTGATTCAGAGAAGGAGGACAAAAAGAGGAATCATAAGAAGAAGGGTAAGAAGAAGGCCAAAGGGAAGTCTACGAGTAGTACAATGGAAATGATGGTATAGAGAAGAAATTGAAAGAGTTGGGTGTCAAGCCGGATTCATCTACCAGGAAGCTCCATTGTGACATTTGTGGAAAAGATGGTCATGTTACACCTAATTGTTGGTATAATCCAAATTTTTGAGGACCAATCCCACAAAGGATTCAGCAGAAGATTCAGCAAAATTTGGCACAAGCAAGTGGAGTCTTTTCGGATACAGGTGGACAACAGAAGGTATTTAATAATATGGGATGGCAGAGAAATCAGTAGCCATTCTCGGGGTGGAGACCGCCTTTTAATCATAATTGACCATTTCGGGGAAATTTCAATCAAGGATTTCGACCAAGGTTTGGAGGATATCAGAGTTTTAGGCCATGGGGAGGAAATTGGAATCAGCATCAAAACTGGCAGGAGCATCCACAGAGGTGGCAACAACCACAAAATTGGAATCCACAAGGGTGGACTCCGCAAATAGGGAATGCGTAGGTACCACAGTTGCCTGCACCACAAGCACAACAGACAGCAACAACGGAAGCGGCTCAGAGCAATTTAGTTGGTGTTGAGGTTTTTCCGGATCACAAAGCGAATATGGTTTCGGTATATTATCCTTTAGAATGTAGTCCGTCAAAGGATATGTGGTAAGATTTGGATAGTTTGGCAGTAACACGTTCAAAAGCACGTCTTAAACCACCTCACGATTGGGAGGAGCAAAGATATGTAAGAGATAAAACCATTGAGGAAGTTCAAAAATTGGCTCCTAATAAGACAATTTCTAAAAAGATGCAAAAGCAGATGCAGAAAGTGGTCAATTTTGAATTACCGTCAGCAGCATTGTTTAAAGAACTGCTAAATACTCCTATGCACTTTACATTGGATCAGTTGCTTTCATTGGTACCAATTTTCTGAGATAGGCTTTATTCTGCAACTTGGATGACAAAAGTCCCCATGATTTCAAATGCATTGGAGAAATCAATTGGGAGTTATCAAATTAATCTAGATGATGTGGATTTCACTATACCAATAGTGCGACTCAAGTTTGATGGCCGTGTGTTTCCAGAAGTTATGTTGGATGGTGGATCCGGGGTGAATATTCTGTTGGAAACAGAATTTCAGAAGATGACAAATGTGAAGCTGGAGCCTGCACTATTTCAAGTGTGGATGGCGGATCAGTGGAGAGTGCAACCTTTTGGAAATTTGAGATGTCAAACTCTTACAGTTCATGGATTGTCTTTTACTGCAAATTTTGTGGTGCTGAAGATGCAAGATGCTGGTAATGCTTATTCTATGTTGTTGGGTAGACCATTGGGTAAGTCAGCAAAGCTTAAACAGGATTGGGAAAAGAATGAGGTCATTTTGAAGAAGGGTAAAAAGTCAATGAGGATTTCGATGAGTTACAAGAAGTAGTTTTTGACATCGATGAAACCAATGTTGGCTCAGACTATAAATTTAGCTGAGGAAGTTGAAGATGATGAGGAAGCATGTTTTATAGAGGCTAATCCTACAGTGGTTCCAGTGTTTGAAGTGGATGTTGTGAAGATTGTTGAGAAGTATGTGAATCAGGGAGAGTTGTAGAAGTCAACTAATAAGTTAGAAGCAGCAGATGCAGATCTGAAGTCAGGCAAGAAGTCAGAGGAGAAGTCACAAATGGGTCATAGTAGTGCAGAAAAGGATCAGGATAATTCAGAAGGCGATATTGCACCAAAGGAGGCAATCCTCATAGCAGAGTTTCTTTATGATAAATTGATGGAGAAGGTTTCCAGAGTTCTTGGGGGTTCACTATGTGTAAAACTACCATATCACGTGCGTTCAAGACATGTTTGTAAAACCCCTTATCTGTGAATTTTGTTAAGAATAAATGTACCCTTTTCTTTTAAAGTCTGTAAGTTTTTTCCAAATTTGAAAAAATAATGCCATCCTGTATATATATTTCTGTAAGTTTTAAGAACTTTAAATACCCTTCTGTTGAACTCACGTGATAGGTTACATTTTTATTAGGTGACCTCCTCGGGCCAGAGTTAAAGAGGAGGAAATGCAAGATCTTGATTTGGGATCTCAAGGGAGTCCTAAAGTTGTCAAAATAAGTGCTCATTTGGATGATGCATTTAAGGAAGAATTGAAGCAATTGCTGACAGAGTTTATTGATGTTTTTGCTTGGGATTATTCTGATTTGAAGGGCATGGATCCGACTGTGTATAAGCACAAAATCAACTTGAGGGAGGATGCAGTTCCAGTGATTCAGCAGAGATATAGAATGAACCCCAATTATGCTAAGTAGGTTAAAGAGGAGTTTGAAAAGCTTCTCCAATTGGGATTTATAGTTCCAATTGATCAAGCAGAATGGTTGTCACCTATAGTGGTGGTTCCCAAGAAGTCAGGGAAGATTCGTGTTTATGTGGATTACAGGAAGTTGAATGCAGCAACCATTGCAAATCCATTCTAATTGCCATTTGTGGATTCAATCTTGGGTGATGTAGCAGGACATGAGATGTACAGTTTTCTTGACGGATTTTCAGGGTATAATCAGATTCGGATGGCAGATGAGGATGTAGCTACGACAGCATTTATTACTGAGTGGGGAGCTTTTGCATCCACAATGATGAGTTTTGGATTGAAAAATGGACCCCCTTATTATTCAAAAGCAACATTTAAGACATTTGAACCTTATTTGACAAAGTTCATGAGGATTTTTATGGATGATTTTTCGGTATCTGGTGAGAGGATTAACCATTTGGAATATTTGAGAAAATGTTTGGAAAGATTCCGATTGTTTCGGATGTCTTTGAATCCATATAAGTGTGCAATTGCAGTCCAAAGGGGGAAATTGTTAGGGGATATCATTTCTAAAGAAGAGATTTCCATAGATTCAGACAAGATCAGTGCAACTCAAAAGGCAGTAGCACCTGTTAATGTGAAGGATATTTCCAGATTCATGGGACATATTAAGTGGCATAGTCGGAATTTGAGGTATTTGGCAGATGTCAGTGACCCTTGACTCATTTGACAAAGAAGGATATTGATTTTATCTAGGGAGATGCTCAGGAAAAGGCTTTTCAATGTTTGAAAAAGATGTTAGTGGTATCACCTATTATTCAGCCTCCAGAATGGTAGTGGCCTTTCCATGTGTTTGTGGATGCATCGGATATTGCAATAGGAGTGGTGCTGATGTAGGAGAAGATCCGTATATGGTTCAGACTAGTATATTATGCAAGTCAGATGTTGAAACTGGCTGAGAAGAACTACTGTTACGGAGCATGAGGCTTTAGGGATGCAGTTTGCCTTGGAGAAATTTCGACATTACTTGTTGGGGAATAAAGTGGTTTTAGATCAAAGGAAGAAGTTTTCATTGAGGAGTAGGCCATTTTTTATTATTGTTGGAGCATTGTATAGAAAGGGAGCAGATCATATCATCAGGAGATGTGTACCTGATGAGGAGAAGAAAGAGGTTTTATAGAAGCCCATTATGGAACAGCAGGAGGACATTTTTCTGGAGAAATATCAGGGAGACAGATCATGCAAGCTGGCTTGTGGTGTCCATTGTTGCTCAAGGATGCACATCAGTTTGCAAGGGGATGTTTGCAATGTCAAAAGATTGGAAAACCTACTTCAATGGATAGGATGCAGGATCACCCAGTTTTACCACTTGAACCATTTCAAAAGTGGGGATTAGATTTGTTGGGCCAATATCACCGAAAGCTAGCAGAACAGGAGCAAGATACATTTTGGTTGCAACAGACTATGCTACCAAATGGGTGGAAGCATTATCTTTGAGGGATAATAAAGTAGCAAGTGTGGCTCGATTTTTGTATTCAAACATTATGACGAGATTTGGATGTCCCATTGAGTTAGTGTCAGATCAGGGTGTGCATTTTCTAAATTCAGTAATTGCCGAGTTGACAGCTACACATATGATTTTGCACAAGAAGTCAACTACATATCATGGCAAATGGTGACACTGAGAGTACAAACAAGGTGCTAGTGAGAATTCTAAAAAATATTTTCTCAGAAAATAGAAAGGATTGGGATGACAAATAGGATTCAGCTTTATGGTCGTTTCGTACAGCATTTAAGGTTGCCACAGGGATGACACCTTTCAAATTGGTTAATGGGATTGAGGCTGTTGTTCCCATGGAGTATGTGATTCCAAGTCTGAGATTGGCAGTTCAACATAGGCTGAGTCCTGAGGATTCTATGTTGCATAGACAAAGGGAGTTGTTGAGGCTGGAAGAGAATCGGATTCATAGTGCATATGCAGCAGATATTGGACAAAAGAGACAACAAGCTTGGATGACAAGGCAGATTAAGTTCAAAATTTTTCAGAAGGGTGATTGGGTGATGTTAACAATTCCAAGTTGGGACCACACCCAAGAATACTGAAGTTAAGGTACTTTGGGCCTTATCAAATTGTAGAAGAATTAGGCCAACGAATATTCAGATTGAGGGATGTCTTTGGTACACCTGTTGTGAAACCGATCAATGGCTTTAGGATGAAGAAATTTTATGGCAAGGTTCGCGAGATTCCAAGATGGATGGTAAACAAGGCTGAGGAAATTGGAGTGAAATGGGTACAACCAGTGTTGGAGGTCAAGGCGGACTCTGTGGGGAGCATTGACCGCCATAAAGTTTCCAGCAGTGGGTTCATGTTGCAGAATGTGGTCGGATTTGGTTTTGACAAAAGTGTGGCATTGGAGAAAATCCGCAGCAGAATTGCATTGTGTGGCATTGTCCAGGGGTTATGTCATCAAGGAAGTCACCAGTTTACGACGCGGAATGTTTTTAAGGGAGATTCCCTTGAAGTGAGTGGTCCAATCGACACACGTGTGCGGGGTATTAACACGCACTTCATAGAATAAGAATCATCATGGGGTGGTCAACGCCGCCTGATTTGAGGTGAAAAGCCACACTCATTTTACATGCAAGTATCCCGCGTTCGTCGTCAAAAGGATATTTCCCACTGTGTGTGCGTTTCCTATCACCTTCGACGCCATGTCTTTTGAAATCTTCAGTAAATCTGTTGTGCCTAAACAGCAGGAGCTAGGTGAGGAGGAGATGACGCAAACCCGTTCAATGAAGATGGCCATGGAGGAGCTATTACGTCCCCGCAAAGAAAGTATTCAGAGCGTGGAGGAAATTGAGGGGGAGAATCCGGTGGAGACGATGCTGTGGAGGAGATGGAGGTCGACGAGATATTTGACGTTCATGATCATGATACAAAGGTATGGTTGTGCCGGGTTGGCCTTTATGAGTATGCATGTTTACCATGGGCTCTTTGGGATAAGAATGAGTTTGTAGAGTCACAGCTTTGCCACCTTAGGGAAAATGCTGTCTATATCATGGAGGGGAAGGATGTTTCCCCAAATTTGGTGGCAGAGGTTTTTAAGGTTGCTCACAATCCTTTGCACAAGGCAAAGAAAGTGACAAATGCGGTGATGAGGTCCGAATCTGGGCAGCTAGAAGGCAGTAGGGATTATTACATGGTGCGAAATTGTGGCAAACTCTGCAGTACTCAATTATTTTGGTATTTGGATAGGTTTTTTTTGTTGGAAAAAACCGCCTATATGTCCAAAGAGGCGTTTTCCCCAATTCATCATGCAGAACGAGGGCAGAAGGTGGATTGGGCATCCTTCATTTTTGACATGCTGCAGCTTTTAGAGCCAAGGGATAAAAGGAGGTCACCGTCTGTTACCAAGGTAGCTCCTTACTTGCAGGGAATTTTCTCCTATGTGTTGCAGGTACCTCTCACACCCACGCCACCGAGCTTTGTTAAGAGTTTAGATGTGGAAAGCTTGGGTGATGCAAAGCATCAGAAGTTGGATTGGGATATGCCTAGTGGAGACAGGCTTAAATCTGCATTGGGCCAAGGAAGTAAGTCAGCAGCTGGCACAGATGAAAAGGTGCAGTCATCAGGGAAGGTCACTCTTTTCCCTTCTAGGACGGTATTGCCAAAAATTGACACCAAGAGCCGTACCATAACTCTGTTTCCACGGAAGGTTCCCGAGGGTTCAGGGGAACAGACCCCGGTGACACAGGCCATTAAAACAACCCCTTTTGCTAAACCTGCAAGTGTTAAGTTGGATGGGGTGTTCTCAGTTCAAGATGCTATTCAGAGTTTGTCGGACTTGAATTGGTTTATCTACAATCAGGGGCTATGATCCTTACCCTCGAGATGCAAAAGGCTGAGGGAGAACGCATTGATAGCTTGGAGTGTGAATTTGGTCAGTTGTAGGGTGGATGAAGTATTGAAGGAGAAGACATTATTACAGGAGGAGTTAGCTCGAGTCAGTGCGGATATACGTAATCAGATTTCTGTTGGTAGGAACTGCACATGAGTTTCAGATATGGGTCGATGGGCCTAAGGAGGCCACAGAGAAGCAGTTTCATGAAGTGGAGGATAAGATTGCACATCTTATTGCAGATAACAATTTCTTGATGAATAGGTTAACTCCATTGCTGGATCTTGAGAGGGCCACTTTGGATGGCCAGGGTGTCACAAGTGTGTTGATCTCTGATGTAGATTTGGATGTTTTGAAGAAAGAGGTGTTTGATTACACCAAGGAATTGTGGCACCAAGCAACAGGGTTTTTTCAAGAACACATCACAAAGCCAATTGTTAAGTACAAGTCGTGGTTTGAAGCTGCTAGAGAGCATAAGGTCCAAGAGGAGAATGTCGAGCTGCGTGAGCGGAATGCTGAATTGGAAATGCAATTGGATTCAATCCGCAAGCAGCTGATGGAGCAGCAGACTAGTATTCAAATGGGAGCACAAGCTGCAAATGTGTAGGAACTACATGAGAGTAGCATGGAGACAATTGCAGAAGGTTCACTTCTTGTGGTTGATATGGATGCAGAACCGCTGGCAGTACAGTTACCTGTGGTAGAGGATGCAATTGTTGAAGTTGAGCAAAAGCAGGGACTGAATGCAAAAAATCAAAGTGGTTGAACATAGATCAAGGGATCATGGGTCTGAGGCTAGAGCCTATGGCTCAAGCCACCGGGCTGTGCCAAGTGTTAAGTCTACACCTCGGTGGAGTAGGATTTTGACTTTAAAAGTGACTATGTAATGAACCTTAATATGGGGTGTGTCTTTTGGGATCTTAAGTGTAGGGATGTTTATTTATGTCAAGGGATGTTCGGCAATAGGCATTTTTTCCGTTATGATGATGAAGAAGATGTGATGGCAGATTCCTGCAGTATCAAGAAAGTGCAGAATGTTTTGTCAACACTGTTGTCTTCTTTCTCTTTCTATATTCTCATCAATGTAGTATTCCAAATGCATAATGGAAGCAGCGAGTCTTTCCAGAGTATGTCTACGAGTCTGTACTGAAGTTTGTAGCAATGGCGGAATTTTGTGAATGTCAGACTGTTTGTCAAACTGTTTGTCACAGTTGAATGATGTTTAAATGGGAGAGTTAAGGGCAATAATACACTATCATTGGGGTGTATGATCACACAATACGATAGACATAGCAATTTAAAAAAATCATTAAATATCATTATATTTAGACATGAAATTTCTAAATTTTAATTCCAATGAGAGCATAGTGTGATGGCTCTACACAAGAAAAAAAAAATCTACCTATGTTTACTTTGAGGTGAGAAAATATCTGCACATCAAAATCGAACATAGACCTAAATAAAACTGACCTCTATTCTATGTTCTGCTTAACAAAAACAAGATGACCTCTATTCTATTATATTTTTCAAATTTATTACCTCATGTGAGAAAAAAATATGCACACAACAGATCACTCTAAATTATATCACTAATTCACTTCCACATGTCAGTAAACTGAGCACATAACAAGTGACTCCTATAAAATAAACACCATGTATGAGTGAGAGTCTGAGCTCTACACAGCTTACACAATTTGACCCCCATAAAAGAAAAATCAATCAAATTTTAATAAAAATTTAAATTGATTATAAACAAATATAATTTTTAATTATTCACTAGATTTCAAAAAATCATTTAAAAATTTTATTTTTTAGTTTCTCACATGGATTACCTTTTGTGATGAACAACGGCCTCAACAAGGCACGTTGCCGCTATATAAAGATTCTTTTTTTGATCAGTATATTCTTCGATCAAAAAATTCTTTGTACAAAGTTTTTTTAATCAAAAATGGAGGAAAATATATGAGAGGCCAATTTTGTTGACATGGCACCGTATAAAACAGTCATATAATTTGGGTGCATTAATAATACGCCCGTTTTTTGTGTATATACGGTTCTCGAATAACAAATAATGCTACTTAGATACACATAGATATAGATGAGAGTCTAAAATCTATGATGCCATATGTCTTGAAACCATAGAAGCTCATATCATAGAGACCCACAGGATAGACAATAACAAGGTGAAGACAATGCTATCTACAGCTTGACTTGGTGAATTATCTATCATGTTTCACGAAGGTACATAGACAACTATGTAGAAGGTTTCCAGATGCAAAACATTGACAATGCTACACACAGTATGCCTTCACAATCCCAAAAGGTGAGATCAAACTAGACTCAAACACTCTTGAGCCCAGCTCATAGAGAAAGATTTTGTGATCGCCCTAGGAAGGGGGGAGCTGCAAATCCATCAAACTCAGCTCCTATACCAAAAACCATATCATCAATTAGAAGCCCTAGAACTTCTATGATTGTTGGAAGTTTCTAGTTGACCCAAATGCATCCGAATTTGCAGACAAATGCCTATGTGAAGATCATCAACGAAAAAAGTATTAGTTGACTTCCACAAGTCAAATTCCAAAGCCAACTAATCCCATAGTGTTCAAGCAATTTCATGTGACCAAGCTCACATATGCACATAGAGATATAGATGGCAATGAATACCATCAAGCCCATGGCCTTATACAAACCCTTATGGATGGTAAGTCTAAAGTCAAAGACTATTTCAGTTGATGGAAAACCTCAAGCTACCAAAATAGGTAAAGGATAGCTCAAAATTAACGAGATTTAGAGCTCAAAAAGCAACACAAAGGTCACCTCAGAAATCTCCTCCAAAGAAATAGATTCTACCAAAAAGTAGAGTGGGTCTTCTAAGGTCAAAGGTTACTCAAATGCAGGCAGACAATGCTCAACAACATCAAGAAAAAGGTGCAGTATTATAGAAAAACAAGCCAATATTGTCTGAAGCAAGTGATCATAGCAAAGAAGATGTAGAAGAAGTTCAACTCTCAAGGATGCCACCGTAACAAAATGAGTCTGTACAAAAAGAAACCCAGATAAGATCAAGTGCAACATTATCCGTGAACATGAGAAAAGCTATCAAGCGAAGTAAAGCTAGATTTTTAGGTGGACAAGAAGCTTATGTCTTTTTGCACTTGGAAAAAATGTGGCCAACCATAGCTGGAAGATGCTCTTGAATCATTGACATATCAGGAATCAAACGAGAATAATGTTGGGGAATGTTGGATGGGAGAGACTCACACACCAATGAAGTGCATGCAAACACTACCTAGATCAACATAATGTCAATCGAGGACATAGATGACACGATAGGCACACGGAGGAAATCTCTTAAGCTTGTCAGGCTTAGACCATCCTACACATACAACACTCTGGAAGGCCAAGTAAACCACAATCAAGAACCTCACTGCTCTCAACTACACCACCTAGCCACATACACACATACTAAAGGTAACTTGCCTAATCATGCCAGATTTGTACGAAACTTAAGGAACACCATCCCCTCACTAGGATACACCTGTCCCTAAGCTTCTAGACTCAAAACCCTCACTCTAAACCCGTCTGCGGAAAACGCGTAGGATGACAGAGCAGAATTTTGAAAGTGCCCGAAACTGAAATTTATGAGTACCTATGCGTAGCTTATGTCGCCACGATTCTATAGACTACTAGCACGCAGAAAAAAGACATCATTTGATACACTTACGGCCACAAATAGCTCGTAGATGTGTCGGCATGTGCGCTTCGTCTCGCGTGGAATGCTTGGCATCATTGCCTAGCTCTCCTCGAGCCTACAACAATGGTGCAGTTGGATCTCCAATGTGTTGAGCGACCCGGGCGTAGCGGGAGGATGAAGCTCACGCTCACTCTCTTTCTCTCTCACACACAGTAGACGGCAGTGCTAAAGTTTGATTATGATAAAAGTCTTCTTTACAAAATGACCTAGGTACCTTATATACTAAGGCTACCTTAGGTTTTACCAAAAAAATGGGGTTGAAAGGGTCAAATGGCTTTGTATTTACAATCTGGAAGTGCCATTGTACCCCGGCTTCTAAAACTAGAATAACTACTCATTACAAATGACGTTTATAGCCATAATCCGCAGCATTTCATAACTCGCAAAAGATAAGACTTTAGTACGAAACTTGAGTTATGTTGTGTTGTTGACCCAGCGGTCAACATTCCCCCCTTCCGCGTTCATGTTGTCCCCGACATGACCTGATTGTCGATGGAGATGTGGTCTTTGCTGTCGTTTTGTTGTTGGAAAGAAAGTATAGACTATAGCCTTTGCAGTAGCTTGTCTTGTTCGTCCAATCCGATGTACATAGTCCTCACATGATTCAGGAAAATCAGAATTGATGACGAACTTTATGTCTTTCACATCCACGCTTCGAGCTGCAGCATCTGTTTCTGTCATTATAGGTCTACTGCCAGATCTAAATTCAAAAAGAACCCAATGTCGTTTAACTTGACTCTTATCATCATGGATAGAGAAAGCTCCATCCATCATTTGCTCCAGCAAATCTGTGAATTCCGAGTATTTGTGATTCTCAGATAAAACTTCTACAATCTGTAGAACTGAGTGATTGGCTTTCTGATCCTGTGAGCCAATGACAACCTTGTAAGGAGTTATGTTGTGTAGTTGACCCAGCGGTCAACACTTTGCTGTTGTTTTGGCTTCATCTGTTGCACTGCTTGTATCTTTGTCGAACCACAACAAGAACTATGATCCATTAGAGCGGACATCTATCATCATAACCATTCATCTTTTGAGATCCTCTGATCACTTTTATGTCTGCTCTTCTTCATTGGGGACTTCTTTGTTCCTGTGCAATCATGTTGTTAGTGTTGTCTACAGCTTTGTCATTGTAGGCCGTTCTTCGACTCGCCATTGAGGAGAAGTATGCTATGATCTGAAATTGGTGCTCCAATTCATTTGTCAATTGACTTGAGTAGCATTTACTTATTGTTGATGTAGAAGGAATATGTACAAGAGTATGGTGATAGGTGTCCTTATATTAGGGTCTAAAACCTGGATGACCAAAAGGAAAAAACCTGGTGGGAAAAAAATGCCTTTGGTATACGCTCTTATTGGAGTTGAGCAGTTGAACGTGAAGTACATGTTCATGAAAGGTGAGTGCTTGGGTGAAACACGGAAAGAGTGCCTGATGCAAGTGCCAATTATGGGACACTCTATATGCATATGAGAAATTTATCATCAAAAGCATGCAATGTGAAAGAAGGAGATGATGGGTGTTTCGAGGAATAAATGTAGCACATGTGACATCAAAAGATGTCTCAATAGCTTCCACCTTTCCAAGAAGGGTTTTCGATGTAGAAGTTTTTCCAATCGTATCTCACTGTGCTCAGTACGTGAGTGTCTTTTGGACCTTCTCCTTCACTTCACCAGACTTAAGTACTTAGACTTTGACTCTTTTGTTCACCTATACCAGCATGAGTGACACAACGTAAATATGCTCAACTCTTCTAGCTTGAGCAGTACCTAGAATAGTTAAGACGCTTAGACCACAGAGAATATTACTTGAAGCTTTGGGACTAACACCTCACTCATTTTCTGGCTTAGCTACTTGACTCTGACTTGTATGACTTGTCAGTTGCATGTTGACACTGCTTTGTGACAAGTTCCTCGGCTGTTGTAGTGGCTGTTGAGACATACTTCGTGAAGTTTCATCGTTTCCCTGTACCTTCTTCTCTTTGTAGTGCTCAGGCCTCTCATCAGTCTTTTCTTCATGTGGATTATGGATTTTTTTTTAATTTTTTCTTAATAATAAACAAAGAAAATCTTAAAACAACTCAATAGAAGAAAAATCATTCAAATAGAAATCTAAATGCTATGTACACTATACACATGTCCCTAAGGGCTCATATATGGATTTTGTCCCCATACTCCTCTGTAACACTACTATGAGGTCATATACTCTAAATTTCGTCAAAAAATTATCACAATAAAACGCAAAAATTCAATGCATCTCACAAAACATTTCCCTCTAATAGTCATAATGTTAGGTCCGCATTCAGAATGCCTCCCCCCTTCCTATTTGGAGTCATCCTTTACGACAGGGTATCGCAAAGGGTATGTGTTGTGCTTGGGCAATTAAAAGTTGTGCCTATGCAGGCCTTGTAATGTAGCCCTATTATGCATACACAGTCAATGCATGGAAAAGATTTATGTTGTGCAAGATGTGGGTATAAGCAATTTTCTTATACGCATTTGTTGGCAAGGCTTCCTATTCTAAGCAATGTAATGGTCTTTGAAGCTCCTGTATCGTTGCTTGATTGAAGCGACTTGCTCTCTTCTAACTGTACTGTAATCGTAGGAAGAATTGTAAGAATTCAAGCGGCGATGCACTGATAGCAGTTTTGTTGTTCTTATTTGGGACCCATTTCTTTGTGATTATTGGCGGTTTTGTTGTTGGCTCTCATTTGGGAACCCATACTTGCCCGTGCTTTGTTTGTGTTTGAAGAGACTTCTTTGGGATCCACCTTTTTGTTGTGTGAGTCAACAGTGGTCTTTGCTTCAGCCCTTGTATGCTTGGTTGGTGACGGGATTTAGGCTTTGAAAGTTGATGTTGTGGTTGTTTTGGAATCCAAATGAATTCGTGACTTTTTTGTGCTTGAATCAACTTCTTTGGAGCCCAAACCTGAGTTGTGAAAGCTTGCGACTTTGTGATATTCATACCCATTCGTGCACGCTTTCCTTGTTTTTGTTTTGGTGTTGAATCTTGTGATTTGTCATTAGAGATCTTTGTCTTCTTGATCCATATCTGTTTTTGGCCGATTTGGCCTTTTGGTATCCAGATTTGTCGAGCTTTTTGTCTTTGACTTGTTGTCCTTTTCTTTTGACCTATCATGGTTGTTGATGAAGGGGTTGGTGATAGTGATGGTGTGAGTTGATGATAGGGGATGTCATAAGATTCATCACTATCGCTATTATCCTCAGCAAGGTTGACTTCTTGTACTTTCCCTTGATTTTTTGGCTGGTAGTGGAAAGTTACTGTCTGTTTGCTCGTGGGTGGTAGTTTCTTGGAGGACTTTTCTAGCCCATTGATTAGAGCATTGTTAGCTCGTCTCTCTGGTCGTATTCCTCCTAGCTGAGTCTTTGCATCCTTATTAGAAGCCATGTATGAGGATGCTTGTGGTGGTTGTGTTTTCACCGAGGACTTTGGAATCCACTTTTGATGCACGTTATTCGTGTAGCGATGACATTGATTCCCGGGTCGTTGATCTTCTTGAAGCTCGAAGTGTTCTACACAGTCATAGAACTCGTCGTCTTCTTCATCTTTTGATTCTCCACATTTCTATCTTTTTTCCTGATGTCAAGAGCTTGTTGATGTCTAGCTCTCTTCGTTTTCCTGGATTACACTCACTGCAAAATAAGGAACTACATCATAGCCATTTTCATCACAAAACTTTGTTGTGGGAGCATCCTCCATGGCGCACACGTCCAGAGTAGCCAAGATGTGTTCCCATCCAAAAGGCTCTAACTCTTCTTCAGGAAATGGTTCTGGGATATAGTCCATATCCTCTATAACCCGTTCTAGGATACATTCCTCAAGTTTCAAGCTACCACCTTGTGAAGCTCCACACATCCACAGTTCTTTAGGCTTACCTAACCAAGCTGGAATTTCTGATCCTGCTACTGTGGCGGAATCAAACTCCTCAACCGGTGTTCTCATCACATCCCTATAGCTATGGTCCCTCAAGTTTATCTTTGTTATGGTTTCCATATGTCTCAAGTATATATGGTCATAACCCCAATCTTGGACCATTTTCAATTGTCACATGAATGGTCTTCCCAGAATGATTTCATAGTTGTTCTTCTTGCCAAAGTCAACAACAGCAAAAGTGTGTTCATATTCAATGCCACAAGAAGTAACAAGTACTTTTTTTTTCTAGCAGTCCTAGGGGCTTTTCCTTGTGTCCGTCTGCACGCTGCAGGGACATTCGTGTGGATATCAAGGCAAGTTTTCCCCATTTTTTCCAAACCTCTTTGGTTGCAATGGCCACACCAACTCCACTGTCAAGGATTGCCATGGTTTTTACACCATTGAATTCCATAGGAAGGGTGGTGTTTCTATCTTCTCCCTCGTAATACTCGCCTACCTTGTTTAATGGCACTGGCCTAGTATTTAGTTGAGGCATTTCAAGCTCTTTGATGCCTTCCTCGATTCGAGTCATTGGGGTTTTTACACCAAATTTCTCTAGACATTTACCCACATTAGCCCACATGTTTGGTCTTATTTTGAGCAACTCGGCTAACATTATTGTACAGGTGACTGGGGTAGATAGAATATCTACTAGCCCCTTTGAATCGATGGCCTTGTTAGGAGACAGTCTCTGTGATGGTACTGCAACCACATCTGACTTGGTCTCGTACTCTCCCATGTAGGACGGTAGTGTTCTTAGCGAATGGGGTTGACTATCCATAGATTGTACAGATCCTTTGTCGCCCCAACACGATTGCACGTCTAGATTCATTTGAGATCTAGTCTCAAATTCCTCTATTGGTGGTAGAAACACTCCTCGTTCATCACCAGTCTTGTCTACTCGTCTTCTTAGGTCATCGGCTTCATTGGCCTCTCTGACTTGTTTCCACAATTCGTCAAGACCATCTATCTCTTTACAATCCTCAGGTATAGCTTGGTGAAATCCCTCGGAAGAGTTATCCGTGGTATTCAGTACTATCCTTGGTTCTAATGCTGGGTCTTTGAGGTTTGGTCTGTGCTAATGACTAGAATCTGGCTCTTTTAGTTCCTGGTTTGGTGGGATTATGTGTGTAGGCATGACATGGATCACATCCTCAGGTTTTGCAACTGGTGGTTCTAGTAAAGCTTGGGCTGTTTGAATCATTTTCTAGCACATTTCAAACCTTTGCTTTTCTAGTTCTGCATCGGGATATGTCATCAACCTGTGTTCTTGGGTTTGGTTGTTTTTGAGCCTCACATCATAGGCTTTCAAGAGGGCATCTAATGTCTCATTAATCTTCTCTGCCAACACAGATCCTCCTGAACTAGCACTTCTCAGTTTCTCATTCGTGGATGGTTCTTCTAGAGGTTTAACCATCTATGTAAGAGAAGGTGCCTCCTTTTCCTCATGTTGTTTTATCTTCTCCTGAGCTTCAGTAAGCTTCTCAGCTAGGGATTTTTGCTCTCGTTCCCTGCGTGCTTTCATCCTAGTCTTTCTAGCTTTCATCCTAGTTTGCTCTTGGTTTTCTGACTAGGTGCGTCTGTCTTTGGTCCATCATCTGTCTTTGGACTCGTGTCACTTTCCGTGTTCTTTGTCTCTGGATTCTCATCAGCTTTCTTTTGAGCTTGTGCTCTCGTAACCACTTGAACTGGTATGACATTTTCATTTTCTGAGCTACTAGGTAGCTGAACAATCCCTGATACATTTGTCGTGATTTTCCTGATTTGGTTTGGTTTTTTCAGGCAATCGGGGATCAAGTGAGTGATGCCACACTCAAGACAATAGGCATTTACTTCAGTGATCTCCGTACAAGGACGTTGTTTGACCAAGTGGTTGTCACGAATTTTGTGACAATCTGTCTCAGGTTGAGGAGATTCTTTTAGCATTTCCTCTTGGCTATAAGCAAGCTTTGACCTAGATAAGCCACTATTTGCAATGAATCACAATGTCCTTTCGTCCATTTCATACCTTCTTTCTTTCGACTGAAACCCAAGAGGTGGAGGTTGTACCGGCCTCACCACTCCATGTGTTTCTCTCACATTTTGTTGCTCCAAAGGGTAGTACTCTCTTTGGTTGCTATACCACATTGTAGCTGGTACTGGCGTTGGTTTATTTGATGCTCTCATCATTGGCATGTATCTCATGTCTACCGGCATTCTAGCACCTGGCAGCGGAGGTTGTTGTCCTAAGACAAGATGTGGCCTTAAAACTCCTACTGGTCTTGGCGCATTCCCCGTAATGTATCTAGGTGGAGTAGGTGCTTCTGGAACAGTTTGTACATACCTTTCCCTAGCATTTTCCATGCTATAATAGCACTCTTCCCCCGTATGGTTCGTCCATTTTCTCTCAATTTCACACCACTTCGGCTCTCCCGAATCATACCTTACAAGAGGAATCAACCTCTTGACCAAGTCGTCGATAAGCTTTTCTTGATCAGTAGGTGTCGTTGGCTTGGCAATGGACTCACTTATCTGTGAAACACTGTGCTGAGAGGATGTGTCATCTCCTTGACTCTTTAAGTCCTTTTCTTTGTATGCCTCACAGTTATCCACTAGATAAAGAGCTTCTTTGATCAACTCGTTTAGCATCATCCTCCTTATCATATGCAGATCCTTCTGAAGGCCCTCATCTCTCATTCCCTGGATAAAGATCAGCATCAGTCGTGCTTGCGTAGGTAATTCCGCTCTCGAACAGAGATTAACATATCTCTTGAGTCGTAATGATGCTTTGCGTACTGATTCATCCTCTATCTGTTTGAATCCATGGATTTGTGAGACCGTGTTGTGAGCAATGCCTTTTGGCGATAATTCTTCAATAAACTCCTCAAACAACTCATCTAGGGTCTCAAAATCCCATTTTTCCACCGAGTCGAACCAAGTAGCTGCATCATCTTCTAGAGTCAATCCAAATCCCGCAAACTGTGTCGCAAAATCTGAAACTTCTTCTGCTCTAATCACTCTTCTAAAAGCCGCTACGTGATCTCTCGGATCTTTATCTCTGGAGTATATTTTTTTTACCCATTTCTGGACTTGGGATGGTCTAACTCGTTGATTGTCTACAAGTCTAACCAAAGACTCTCCCAATCCTTCTCTCGTTATCGCTCTTGAAGGGAATCCTGGTGGCTCTCTTCTTGGAACTCCTATAGGAATTCTCGTGTTTGGTGGAGGCATTTGTGGTCCTTCATTGACCAAATATCCACCTCTTTCTAGTACAGTCTGTGGATTTGTGCTTTCTACAACTCTGTATTCTCGTCCATACTTGTCGACAACTATAGATCTCCATTGACAGTCGACTCCGTATGTGTACACATATAAGAGCTTGTAATCCGTTATCTCTTCTAGGTATGGATCTGAGCACCTATAAAGATTGACCTCATTGTCGTCAATGTATCTATATAGTCCTTCACTCTCATGACCAATCATCCAAACTCTCTCAACAAGATGGGTCTTTATCAATTGCAAGTTTGGAAGATCCATTGTGGGAGGATATTCCTCTATCGTCGGGATCTCCAAGCATGTGTAAGCTGCGTTTGAATCTAGGGTAGACATGATTTCTGGGCTTAAGATCTTTTTCTTGGTTCAAGTAGACTTAGTCCACTGTGTTCAAGTGCTTTGGTTAGGGAAAAGTCGAAACTATGTCCAAAACCGCAACCGTTTCGTCACAATTCTCGCAAATTGTCGCTTTTAGACACCCCTGACTTCTGGATGAATTTTGAGGCCTCAAACAATGTTTTTTTCAAAGTTGAACTAAATGGTTTTCGTTGGCTTAGTTCAAGTTTTGCTCTAAGATCTGTAGAGCTTCTCTCAGGCTACATTTTGATATAAAAACTTTTCCGATCCAATACCGTTTGTGAAAGTTATGGCCAAAACAGTGAATTGCAATTTAGACTGGTCAAAATGATTTGGGATCTCTGTGACACTGTGAACACTCCTGTTATGGTCAAAAGTACAGTTGGACCCTAAAACTGTCCTAGAGACATCCTACGCGTAGTATGTCTATATGCTCAGAATTTAACAAAATTTGGTCCAGAGACTCCCCCCCTAAGTCCAGCAACACAATGGTATGCTCAGAATTTCATTTGGACCTAAAAATGGCCTTGAGACATCCTACGCGTAGGATGTCTTTTTGCTCAGAATTACTTGAAATTTTCACCCTAGCTTCTCCTTGATGTGCTTATCACAGTGGTGTGTGCTCATAGGTTGGTTTGGAGTCCTAAATCAAGCTGGAGACATCCTACGCGTAGGATGTCTTTTTGCTCTGTTTCAGCTCAAACTTGCACTGTAGCTTCCCCTTGATGTGCTAAACTCACAGCTATTTTTACTTTTTTATTCTGACACCTATAGGTTGGTCAAATGATCAAGAATCTGTTCCAAAAGCCTGATGTCTATTCTGATGAATTCCTAAGTCAAATCAATTCCAAATTGGACCAAAATTGACTAGGAGGCTTGCCTAAGGCTATACAACACCCTGCTATGTCCACAGTTTGAATTTGGCCTCTAAATCATGCCTTAGACATCCTACGCGTAGGATGTCTAACTGCTCAGAATTGCCCCAAATTTAAACCACAGACTCTTTTTAAGGTTCTGATCACTGTGGTATGCTCAAAATTTTGTTTAGAGTCCAAAATCACACAGAAGACATCCTACGTGTAGGATGTCTTTTTGGCCTGTTTGACCCCAGACTTGTCCCACAGCTTCCCCTTGATGTCAGCAACCCAATTCTATGCTTAGATTTTAATTTGGATGTCAAAAGACCCCAAAACTAGCTATTCTTGCCTTTTTCAGTAAACAATGCTAAAGTCTGTTCAATCTTCCTTTTACTGACCCAAATGAGATGAAATTGATCACATGCACTCAATACAACATTTAGAACATGCCTATGGAGCCATCCTATGGTTCGGTCTCAAAATTAGGCCTTGGACACAATTTGGGTAGGATGTCTGGCAATTTTCGTCTTTTGGCTTTGATCTGTCAAAATTTGGTCAAATTTCCACTTTCCAGGTGAAAATCGGGTAAAACCTACCTTCTAAACACACTGGTAACCTCAGAATTTCAAAAAAGTGCCCAGATCACCCTGTAGACATCCTACGCGTAGGATGTCTACTGCTGATTTTTTGAGACTGAAGTGTCCCTGATGCTTCCTTATGCTCTCAGAAAGTGCAAGTATGCTTCACAATTGCAAAAACATGCAAAAATCACTCAATTTAAGCCTTTTCTGAAATTTTACATTTTCTGACTCCGCCTTTTGGCTTTTGGTCAACAAAAATAGGGAAAAACACCCAAGTCAATATGTTACTAGGGTAAAACCTACCCTCTGAACCCACTGGTGCAGTCAAAATTTTCAAATTTGGTCTCCAAAACCCCCTTGAGACATCCTACGCGTAGCATGTCTATGTTTACAAAATTGCAGGTTTTCTTCACAGAACCCTTGCAAATGCTGTTTTATATGCACAGCATCAGTCAGTCATACAAAAATATCCACAAAAGCTTGTTTAATGCATTTTTACCCTCAAAAGCACGCTTTTCCGTGATTTCAAATGCAATCAAGCACTTTAGAAAATCATTCAATGCTGAATAGCTCTAGATCAGAATCGGATCACTTACCTAAAGCTACTCCTACAAATCATATGGGGTTTTGCATCTATGAGTAGAAAAACGCTTCACTGCCACACACGGACTAGTAAACGCTTTTATCACCTCACAAATCACTCGACCACCAACAACTACTCTAATCCCCAGATCCTAACTAAACCTATCTAGTCGCAGACCCTCGGCAAGACACACGCTTCCTGGCTATCCACTTGATCACGGAATATCCTCTTCCGGATCCACTTAAGAAAAACGCTTTCTTTAGCCGAAACTAAATCAAGAAACCATCACACGAGTGTTAGTAGGAAACCTACTTAGGTCCTTGTTTCCCCGGCAACGGCGCCAATGTTGGACGGGAGAGACTCACACACCCATGAAGTGCATGCAAACACTACCTAGATCAACGTAATGTCAATCGAGGACACAGATGACATGATAGGCACACGGAGGAAATCTCTTAAGCTTGTCAGGCTGAGACCATCCTACACATACAACACTCTGGAAGGCCAACTAAACCACAATCAAGAACCTCACTGCTCTCAACTACACCACCTAGCCACATACACACATACTCAAGGTAACTCGCCTAATCATGCCAGATTCGTATGAAACGTAAGGAACACCATCCCCTCACTAGGATACACCTGTCCCTAAGCTTCTAGACTCAAAACCATCACTCTAAACCCGTCTGCGAAAAACGCGTAGGATGACAGAGCAGAATTTTGAAAGTGCCCGAAACTTAAATTTATGAGTACCTATGCGTAGCTTATGTCGCCACGATTCTATAGACTACTAGCACGCAGAAAACAGACATCGTTTATACACTTACGGCCACAAATAGCTCGTAGATGCGTCGGCGTGTGCGCTTCATCTCGCGTGGAATGCTTGGCGTCGTCGCGTAGCTCTCCTCGAGCCTACAACAATGGTGCAGTCGGATCTCCAGTGTGTTGAGCGAGCCGGGCGTAGCGGGAGGATGAATCTCACGCTCACTCTCTTTCTCTCTCACACACAGTAGATGGCAGCGCTAAAGTTTGATTGTGATAGAAGTCTTCTTTACAAAATGACCTAGGTACCTTATATACTAAGGCTACCTTAGGTTTTACCAAAAAATGGGGTTGAAAGGGTCAAATGGCTTTGTATTTACAATCTGGAAGTGCCATTGCACCCCGGCTTCTAAAACTAGAATAACTACTCATTACAAATGACGTTTATAGCCATAATCTGCAGCATTTCATAACTCGCAAAAGATAAGACTTTGGTAGGAAACTTGAGTTATGTTGTGTTGTTGACCCAGCAGTCAACAGGGAATCATTGCCACCTCCATTCAAATAGGTTCAAAGACCATCATAGCCCAATTTCATGTGATGACAATAAAATATATACCAGGCGGCATTATATTGGGAAAGCCACTGGCCCAAAAGGTTTTAGAGATACAAAGGTGCAAACAAGATGCAGTCTTCAAAGACAACAAACAATGAAGACCAGGATTGGTCACCAGTGGAAGACAACACAAAGTCCTCAAGCATAGTTAAAATGGAGACCGATGCCAAAGCAAAGCTTATTGAAGATGATTCCTCTCCAATCTCTAAAGAGCTTAAAGCAGATTAGGCAATAGCAAGTGCAGATCAAACACATCAAACAACAACCATGGAAGTTATTGAGCAAAAAATGCCATCAAAACCAAAAATAAATAAGATTACAGTTGCCAACAACCAAGAAGCAATAGGACGTCCAAAGGTCAATCAATGATTGCCAACAAAATCAACAGATGGAAGTCCTAATGGAAACCAAAGTCTCATGTCACCTTCCATAGAGACCAAGCTAGATATGGATAAGACCATGGAAAAAGTAGAACAAGGATCTTCAATAGAACCGCCAATGAGAATAGATATAGTCCTCAACAATACAAATGGAGCAAGTGTCGGATAGAATGCTCTATTGAATAAAGAAGCAAAGTGAAATATGGTTTCAAGCAGTATCCAAAGGATCCTCTAGATCACTCTAGGAAAATAGGAAAGTAAATCAATGCGAGGTGTGGTTGCAAGTCAAGGAGAAATGGTTGCTCATCTTAGCATCCAGAGGCATGAAGAGCGTATAAAGTTTCAAATAAATCCTTCAAAGGAAATTCTTGCAGATGTCATCCTTGGACATCAGTGGTTAGAACATCACAAAGCATACAAAGAAGATATAATGTTATTACTCTACTTTCCAGAGGTAGCAAGCAATAGTTACAGGTATCATTAATGTAGAGACTAGGGGGGAAAGATTGGAGATCCATTCATGATATTGACATGCTATTACAAAAATTGAATATACAATGGAAATAGAGTAGAGTGTAGCAAAAAACTAAATTAATTTATTCAACTCAAAATGTGTACAAAGGGCTCATTATATAGAGTTAACCAAGGAGTCTCATATGGCATCATTGATGACATCATACAAAGGCTCCAAATCAACCAATCCAACTTGCAACTCGTGGGTGACCTGCCAAGGCACTTTAGGAGTCCATTAACTAACTCTAGGTGAGTCCACACCCTCTAGTAGTGACCCCCATGGGTACCCACACACTTGAGTACCTTTTTCACATGCTAACACATGGTTTTGTGCCACCTATGCATCTCAGTAGGATAGAGAATATACACGCCAACATAGGACAAAGCCCACAATTACCAACAACCCTCCCCTTGGGGTTTGGACTATGAAGAAACTAACATCTCTGGCACACTCCAATCCATGAGCAAAAGAGCATCTCCAATCCATGAGACAAACTATCCCTAATCCAATAGACACTAAAAACCTCCCCTCAAACAGATGTATAAAACTCAGACCAAGCTATGTCCAAACAAATATAATTGAAGGGGAAAGACAAAACAAAAGCTAGAGAATTCCGTCGTATACTAGAAGTCTATTGTTGCCTTCTTCTTCATCTTCATCTTTTTATTCTTTTGCCAAATAGACTTTGGGCCTCGAATTTTTGTTGGTATTGCCTATGTCCTTTTTGAAACTCTTGGAAGGAATATGACCCTTCTTTCCGCTTATGTTGCAAGTCTTTGATGCTAAACAATCCTTTGCTATGTGCCCTTCTTTGCCACACTTGAAACAAGTTAAATACAAGAACTAACTACAAAAAATTATCCCCCTAAAGTAACATTCCTTCCTTGCTTCTTCTCCTTGGACATTAAAGTCTTGATTATATCTTGGAAATCTGGTGTTGGACCCTTCTCCTCAATGATGATCACTATCTGGTCAAAGCTAGGTGGTAAAGTTGCTAGGAAAACTGCTGTTTTTTCCTCCTCTGGTACTGCACTATTTACATAAGCTAGTTGTGTGGTCATGCTTTTAAGGAAATTGACCAAGCTTGCAATATCTTTGTTAGGTTCCATTTTTAATTTGTACAAATCCTTCTTTCACCTCACTTTGCTCTTCTTTTTCCTAGATCCAAAGTTTTTTCTAGTGCTTCCCATGCAGCTGATGAGGTCTCACAATCATCAATAAAGTGTACATAATTGTCATGTAGGACAGTAATTATGGTTCTTGATGCCTTCTCATACCTCGCCTAATTTTTCATGCTCATAGCCCGTGTTTGTATGTGTACTCTATAAGTAGATGATGGATGAGTGATCATTGGACAACTGCTTTTTTATTAAATAGCCTTTCAACTTGGTTTTCCAAGTGTGAAAGACCTCCCCATTAAATTTCCTAAGTCCTTTCTCTTCCATTGTGCCTTGGAGTGGTCTTAGCATTTGGATTTTAATACCAAAACCAGTGTCTGAACTCCTCACAACTTCACTAATATCAATGAATTTCAAGATGATGTCGTGCTTGCGTGAATGAAATTTTACAATTTAATTTTTTTGTGAGCCGATGGCTCATTCCAGTCCACGGAAATGGAGATAGAGTAGAGTGTAGGCAAAAAGCTAGATTAATTGATTCAATTGAAAATGAGGACAAAGGCATCATTACATAGAGCTAACCAATGCATCTCATCTGGAATCATTGATGACATCATACAAAGGCTCCAAATCAACCAATCCAGCTTACAAATATGTGGGTGACCTTTCAAGGAACTTTAGGCGTCCATTAACTAACTCTAGGTGAATCCACACCCTCTAGTAATGACCCCCATGGGTACCCACACCCTTGAGTACCTTTTCCACATGCTAACACATGGTTTTGTGCCACCTATGCATCCCATTAGGATAGAGGAGATACACAAAAACATAGGATAAATCCCATAATTCCCCCAACAACTAATGTTGGATTTAGAGTCGCAATTGTGACAAAGATCAAGGACACAGCTTGCAGACAAGGGTAAAGCTAAAAAATACCTACAATCAACTACCACAAAAGGTGTGACATCATATGACTCAACATCAAAGAACCCTCATGGATGAGCTTCTTCAAGTAAATGAGACTTTAGAAACGTCAAGTCAATTGCTGACCCAAACAAAACCTCTAGAGAGTCACCAACAAAAGGTATATCAGCCTAAGTACTCAAGAAAACCAAAAAAAAAAGTCAAGCAAGTGTTTGTTTTGAGCAGTCTAGTAAAATTCAATGATCTAGTGTAAATTGAAGACGAAAGATCAACACAGAAAGACAAACATCACAATGCAGTTTAGAAGAACAAGATTACTACAGAGGTAATCGCCAAATATGGTTACCAAAACGGAAGGTCAGAGCATATGAAGTGAGATTGCCACCCTCCCAAGAAATAAGTCCCACTAGGTATCAGCCTTGACAATATTTCAAGATACCTTAAAAATATAACAACATTGAATGTTACTAAAGTCTACCAAAATTCTCAAGAGGATACATAACAAAGATGGATTTCAAGGAATCCTCTTCTTGCACAAAGGTTCTACACAGGTTATATGAAGATTTGGCAACCAGTCAACCACAAGCCAACTGCAACAACTGAGATAGAACTGCATGAATATCTGAAGATCTCAACAAGACCTAGTGTCAGGCAAAGTCATCAAGGAAGCTACAAAGGTAATCAAGAGATTTAGATTCCTAAGTCTTCCAATGCTCCTAGTCAAAAGTAAGATTCCAAAAGGCAAGAGAGGCCTCCCAAAACCTCAAAGGCTCCTTACAATACGCCTAGCTAGAGAATCAAACAAATATTGGAGTCTTCATAGTCAAAGAAGGACAACCCAACCAACAAATTGTAGGTACAAAGATGATGAAATAGGTATGGCAAAAGAAACCTTCAATGCAACTTTGTCCTTCACTAATCCACTTTTTGAGGATTCAAGCTTACTTGTACCTTGTTGTAGTAAGCTCAAGAATGTAAAAAGTCAAGTCTCTAGGGTGCAAAAAACCCTCTTTGGCATAGTCAGAGTCAATCTGTTGAGCCAAAAAATGAGCAAAGCGTTAGTCTTAAAGCTTCAAGTCATAATAAACTTAGTTGTAGTTATTAGGCTTATGCTCAAGCTTGAAGATTTGAGCTTATCTAAGTTGCGTCTCTCATTCTAGATGAGATGAGCATAAGAGTCAAAGTCTATTAATTTCATCTTACCCTCATATATTTTCTACCCTCGTATTTCTATATCTATCAGCAAATAATCCCTTCAGTACTTTATTAATATTTCCCATGATAATAAGTACTCCAATAATGCGCATATCCCAAAGGCATTTTTTCCATTGGGTTTTTTCCCTTTGGTCATCCAGGCATTAGACACTAATTTAGATCCTCACTTATCTACTTCCCTTGTACATACTCTTAATAAATAAATAAACAATAGCCTCACCATTATGCTACTACAACGGGTGGACAAATGCGACATCATCTCTCACACCAGACATAACCTTGGACAATCAAGATGCTATAGACGAATGAACCTCATCAACAAATTCAACGACAACTAAAGACAATCAGCCCATCAACAACCAATCAAAAACCTTCCACTACCTCCACTAACACTTTTCAATAGTGCCCAAGGATGGGCACTAAAATCATAAGGGAGGAATGTTAACTAATCCAAGTCACTTAACAAAGGCTGCTAATGGCCCAAGCCTTACAAATGCACATCAAAGATAAATGCGGAGAAGCAGTAAAGATTCGAGTTGCACATTTTTTACATTCCCCAAAATGTCCATGTATTGTAAATTTCCACTTTATTTCAAGCCATTCTAATATTTATAAATGTGTTACGAGCTCAATGGGAGTTCCAAGATATAGAGGATAGTTTAGTTAGCGTGCCTAGGTTGCAAATTTAGTAATTTGTGGAGCCCTAAAGGCCTTGGGCACCCAGACAATGTATATTTTTACCCTAATTATATAAGGCACTGTGTAAATGGAACTTAAGGGGGTCACTATGTTTAAAATGTGTATATTGTATGTGTTCAAGAACTATTTTAAAAAATCCTTATCTTTGAATTTTTACAAAAATAAAATACACCATTTTCCTATTCAGTCTGTAAATTTTTTTCCCAATTCCATTTTATGGTACCCTTCTGTATGTGAAAATGTGAGAAAATATGACATTCAATAACCTGTTCTGTTGCACTCATGTGATAATTAGTTACATAATTGATAAGTGACCCCCTTGAGAAATGGAATTAGCGTTCTCAGCCTCATCTGTTGAGGCCACTCTTTAGTGAGAGCTCATGAGGTGTGTGGCTATGGAGTCCTTGAGCTTATCCTTGCTCATGTGACTTTATTAACACTAAACAACGCTTAATTCTCTTAACTATGCCTCTCTCATACTCTCTATGATTGTCTATGATGCTTTGATTAGCTAGATCGTAACTAATTAGTGGTTAATCATGCTCTAATCTTGTGTGATTTCCCTCTATTCTTTGTGTGTGCATGTAGGTTTGATTGGAGTGTAGATGCTCAATGGATCTATGTGTGTTCACTTGTGATTAGTGTGTTGCATGATGGGATTAGTGATGTGTGCATTGTTGTAATCGTTAGTGTGTGTTATTGGGTTGATTTGAGGTGAAGAGTAGTGGATGTAAAGATTGACAATCTTTGTGGCTTAGCTCCTCCATAAGCCGAGAAGCTCACCTCATAGAGTCATCATTCGTGTTGCCATGATTAGCTCACTAATCGGTGAGTGTTTCCATCCCCCCCCCCCCCCCCCCTTTTACAAAAAAATTCTTTATTCACAAGGCATGGAGTATAGACAGTTGAGTATTTTGCTCATAGATTGTAAGAATCTAGGTATACTCCTAATTTGCAAAATGTGGTGCAAATGCAGCTTCAAACGCATAATTTGGTTGCTCTTTCTCTCAAAGAGAATGCTCCTACCAAATCTTTCAAAGGAACTTCCAAAAGTGGGAATGCTACTAAGCAAAAGCAACATTCAATTGAAAGAAGAGGAAGGAGTCCTAAAAGTGACAAAAAGAGAAGGAAGAAGTCCAAGGTTACACGATAGAAATATCTTGTAAATGATATGGACATTCATGTGTCATTTAAAGAAGATGTTCACCAAAAGAGAGGCCATCCTAAAACATCACCTTCTAATAGGAGATCTTCAGCCTCCAACTCCTCTCTTTGTTTAGAGGACAGAGAAAAAAGAGGAACAAGAAGAAATCATCAACCTCCCCTTGGTCACCACCATCAATCTTGGCTCAATCAAAAGGTTCTTCCAATTCAGATACTAGCTATTCCAAAAATTCCAAGCCAAGAGGTCATTAACATTCTCATGTAGCCTAGAAGAGAGCTAGCCGCTTGCAAAGTTCAAGGAAGGAGTCAAAAGTGCTACCCTCGATGAAACCTTGAAGATATTGACAAAGTATGAAGCTTCATCCAACAATTTGACGTGGTTTTTGGAGACAAGAATTTTGCAGAGTCTTCCAAACTCCGACATTTGTTATGCACTTTTAGAAATTAGCTCACCAATGGTGGGCAAGTCTATGCTCCAAAGAAGTGGCATCGAAAACTTAGAAGACATACCAAGTTTCTATCATGAAGCAATTTCTATCAAGTGAGGTTCTAGATTAAGTCCTGAAAGCATGGAGAAGTCTGAAACTAGAGGATAGCGAGAATATGCAATAATACATCAAGAAATGTTGGGGCCTTTATCTCAAAGCAACTATGTATAAATGTATCAATTTCTCCAAGCAAAAACAATAGTTCTATAATGGAATTAGGCTAATAACATTGATTATAGCATTTCATTAAGAGAATTCATAATGAAGGTAGAGAGGAAGTTCTCGATTAAAGATAGCAATATAAACATTACACCTAGTTAGCTTGGCATGAACATTACTTGTAAAAGAGAAAGAATCTGAGAAATTGACAACAATTTTGAGGACCGGATTTATTTAAAGTCGGCGGCAACAGGCTTTTGTATTATATGTTCTCCCATAAAGAGAGACTTGGTACAATACATTCTTTGTGTTCCTTGAGACCTTGTTGGTGCCATGAAATCTTTAAGCACCAATATTATTCCCAAAACAACAATTAAACTTACAAACATTTCCCCGCCCTCAAGCCCAACACCTCAAACACCTACAAAAGCGAAGAGAGCTGGCAAGGAGTGAGGAAAATAAAGAGGAAGAAGATGTAACATACAAGAAAGAAGTATTATCCTCACATATCATCACTCTTAGAGCATAGCTTAGCATAGTAATGGATATTTTAGTAGAAGATGAGCATGCTTTGAAGCTTGAATCTTGCTTGGATTTTCATTCCATAGCCAAGAGATATTGTTGTAGGCTCTCACTTCTCAACCTTGGAGAAGGAGATCCCTTCTTGCTTAACACACAATGAGTCTATGTGTGTGTGGGCTCATTGCAAGAGAGAGAGAGAGAGAGAGAGAGAGAGAGAGAGAGAGAGAGAGAGAGAAAGATGGGTTGACCTAGCTTGAATGCACTAAATGCAAGCTCATTGGCCCAAGCTTAGGGCTAGCCAATGAAAGACCTGGGTCATATCAAGCAAGGGGTGTAGCACATTAGGAAGAGGATGGGGTCTAGGAGGGCCTCTTTATTTGCCATGAGTTTATGAAGGTGATTAATATTTTGACGAATAAGTGTGTTCCATGTGTGCAAGAATGGTGGGTGTGTAAGAGATATGTAAGAGTGGTCAAAGGATGCACTTTCCTCCCCAAAAAGGAGGTAAATTAATTTATGATTTTTTGCCTTCCATAAATCCCACATATGATCTTTGATTTGAGCGGAGATTATAGATTTACAATCTATGTGTTGAGCTCTTTCCATAGATATGCTACATGATATGGTTTTTACCCGCTAGATTTTAAATTCCATTCTAGGGGGGGAATTTGAATTCAAATAAACTAGTCATTTTGTCTGTTTGACTTCAAAAGCTGTCCTTTGATTACTTTCTTAATACTAGAGGTTTGACTGTTAAGTATGGAGCCTGATTTACCCTTGTAATTTTTTGTGGTAAAAGCGCACATTTGTAAGGCCCCCATTATGAGGAGAAGCCATCGTGCGTGAAGGAAAATCACTCACTGGAAACCAAAATTTTCACGGACAAGAATCAGGGGCAACTTTCAAGGCCTCGGGGGCGGAGGCCCCCGAGACTTTTTTTTCGCCGGAATATTCTTTTTCGCCGGAATATTATGGCCGGACGGCAGCCGAAAAGTGGTCGGAAAACAACCGGTCAGTTGGCCGGTGGCCGGTAGTCAATGGCCGATGGCTGGTGGTCGGAAGTCAATGGCCGGTGGCCGGTGGTCGGAAGTCAATGGCCGGTGGCCGGTGGCCGAATTCAAAAGCGGACTTGTCTTCTCAAGGGCGGCCACACATGGGTGGATTGGAGGGTCCAATTTGGACTTATTCGCACAAGGGCGGCTACACATGGCTGTCTCTCATAAGAGAGGGCAGCCCTTTTGGCCTATAAAAGGAGGCCATTTCTACACACATTTCATAGTGTGAAGTTGATGCAACAAGGTGAGTGTGAGGTGGTGAGAGTGAAGCAAGGCGGGAGCTCCATTAAGGGTATAATCCCTTTGTAAACTACTTCTTGTTTTGAAGTACTAAATCCATTGAGTGGCTGCTTTCCCGTGGACGTAGCCCACATTGGGTGAACCACGTATATCGTGTGCTCTCTCTCTCTCTCTCTCTCTCTCTCTCTCTCTCTCTCTCTCTCTCTCTCTCTCTCTCTCTCTCTCTCTCTACTCTATAATCTCGTGTATATAAATCTGTCTCTCTCCATTAAGTAATCTACTCAATTATCTATTTAGCTACGTCTTATTTCCTAACATTGACTTCCTGAAACTTCCAAATAAAGAGGCCCTCCTACACCCCACTCTCTTTCTAATGATTTAGACAAGTGTCCTCCTTTCCCCTTTTGAGAGAGAGCCTGATTTATTAAATAATCAATGCTAAATTCTTATTGGCTCTCTAAGTCAACTAGCCAATAGGAATTAAGCTTGCACAAGGTCTACTCAGTTCTCATTGGACCCCTTGGTAGACTATCTAATGGGAATAAAGTAGGTCCTAATTCTTATTGGTCCTTTTTATGGGCTTTTCCATAAAGTTTAATCTTAATTTTATTAAGCTTATTCCTTTCCATAAGTCATCTAATAGAATTTAAGCTTCATTGGGGGCAACTTGGCTAGGGGCCTGACATGTGTCCTTTATGCCTCTTGTGGAAGGGTGACTCTTCGGGGGGGGGGGTCTCTCGCATGCTCCTACATGTAGGGATCTCTTTTGTAGGACAAGCACCTCAAGTACCTAAAGTTGAGAAAAGTCTTACCTAAAGTTTCTAGGCCTAAGGAGTTTTTATCACTCACCTTTGGAGGCTTTAATGAAGCTTAATCTAAGGTCTTTTAGATTATCTTATCTCTCCTCTTGGTCCCCTGCTGAGAATGGGTCTACCAGCACATATTTGTATCATCCTAACTCTTGGTCCCCTACTGAGAATGGGTTGAGCAGCACATATCTGTATCCTAACTCTTGTTACCATTTACCTCCCCATATTAAATGATTATTTTAATAAGAGAAAATCATTTGGGATGAGTGGATATAGATTTTATGACATTACTTCTGTCTCGAAATCATAGTCATCGTCGACTATGAGATAGAGAAGGTAAAGCCTAGTAATTAGTCCATGGTTTCTTAGCTAGTAAAGGATCCCTTTCTACCCTACGACATCATTCCAAAATGGATGAGTAATCCATTTGGTGCTTGAGAGAATTAGCTTCCACAAGCATGTCTGCTCCTTAGTCCATATCACATTCCAAAGTAGAGTAACAAATTCTACTTGGTGTTTGGGAGACGTCATCGCCACAAACATAATCCTAAGCATGCATACTTGTTAAATTTGTGCACAATAAAAGAAAAAGTGAGAGCCTTATAAGACAAAAACATTGTTCATTTGAAATGCATTTACATTTGCTAACTCTATTGTACCATTGTAAGCATTGACAAGGTTCATATTATCCTTAAGTTGTGTTCCTTGCATCCATCTAGCATATTCAAAAGGATAATTCTTGAATTTAATAAGATATTGTTGGATAATCTTACCATGTCTTAGCACCTTGTCTTCATGTCAAAGGATGGATTGGGTTGAAGCACCTCTTCTTGATCCTCGATCTCTTGGGGGTCTTCATTTATTGGTTCTGTTGGTGGATCTCCTTTGTAAGGCTTGAGCAAGCTCACATGAAAAGCACTAGGGTATGATCCAACATTTGGAAAAATTTAATTGATAAGCCATCTCCTTGATTGGCTAAAGAATTTGAAAAGGACCGTAGTATCTTCTTGCTAGCTTAGCATAATACTTTTGGTGGCCCATAGGATTGTTGCCCATAGTTTGCCTTAAACAAGCCTTGGGGAATTTTAGCAAGACCCAATCATTTTCCTTAAAAGCTAAGGCTCTTTTGTGCTTGTTAGCAGCATCCTTTTGCCTTTGTTGTGAGATGGATATAGCCCCTTTGATTTTTGAAAATATTCTTATAAATCTTGGATATCTTCCATGTACTGTAAGTAGCAATGGGACTTTTAGATCTTCCCTCTATGACCTCGAAAGGTGCCTCCTCTGTAGAAGTATGTACGGTGTTATTGTACGCATACTCTACAAGGGGGAGGTACTTATCCCACTGTGAGTGTTGATCTACTTTTGTGACATAGTTTTTTAGTGGATCTAAAGTCGTAAGGTTAGCTATCTCACTTTGGCCATCCATTTAAGGGTGATAGGCCGAAGAGAAATTCAACCTTGTACCTAGGTTCTCAAAGAGACCCTTCCAAAATTTACTGGTTATTCTAGGATCTCTATTCAACACTATAGATGTTGGCAAGCCATCGTATTTGAAAATTTGAGATATAAAGAGGGTGGTCATTTGATGTGCCTTAATAGTCTGTTTGACAAGTACAAAGTGTGCTTGTTTGCTAAACCTGTCAACTATTGTCCATATTCTTGTATTCACATGGATAGACTTGGGCAATCCAAAGATAACATCCATGGATATGCTCTCCCATGGTGAATTAGGAATGGGAAATGGTCGGAGCAGTCCATTTTGCTTCCCTCTATCATACATCGTCTTTTGGCATACCACAAATTTTGAAACATACTCTTGTATGTCTACTTTCATGGTAGGCCAATAGAAGTAGGTCTCTACTCCTCAAAGAGAAGGTTGAATCCCTCTATGCCATGCATAAGGAGTAGCATGAGATTCATACATTACTTTCACATTAAGCAAGTTAGTAATGCATAGCCTACTGCCATAGAGGAGATAAACATCTTGCAAGGTGAATGGTTCCTCTTTAAAAACATCTTGGAATTTACTAAGGAAATTAGATGACTCTAATTTCTCTTTATTGCCACTATTTTAATCCAGTAAAACATTAGGATCATTTACAGATTCTTAACAAAAATCATGTACACGGAAATTGAGCTTTTCATTGACGTATCAAAACCAGGCGTATTTACAAGGGGTATGGTGTTACCCGACTCATTAGCATCTATGTACATATTCTTTTTCCTGTACTTGAAATATATTCTCCTTTCAAGGAACCTCATATTGGCAGCCATGCGATTGAACCATGGGGCTCCTAAGATAACATCCTCATGTTGAAGAGGAGAGATGAAAATATCCTCTTTGTCGACAAAATCTTTGGACATGAAGCCTCAATTTCCCAATCAAGGGAGTAAGGGAGGCATTTTTTCCCTTGAAAGCCCCATAGGCCATTCCATCTCAAAAGCTTATATGCCTAATTTGCTAGCCAAATCTGTTGATATGAAGTTGTGAGTTGAGCCAAGGTCATAAAGGATGAAGGCATCATGCTCTCTCATCTTTCCCTAAGCATAGGAAAGGGGAGATCCTTTGCAATGAGCATCCCCTTGTGGAGTTTCAATCATAGAATCTCTATGTGGCTCATTGCGTGCATTTCTTTGGGGGCATAGCCATGTCCTTGCTCCCCACATTTGAAGCACTTGTTGTCTTTGCAAAAAACACTCTAGCTCTTTAGGGGAGAGTCTATGCTTACCTTTGTAGACTCCTTTCTCCTTAGCTTTTTGGTTGTTGTTTCTAGAGTTGCCTTTAGAAGAATTTTGAGCATTGTTCTTCTCTTAGGCTCATTTTCGGTCCTTAGTTTCCATGGGCTTAGAATTCCTCTTAGCTCCTTGTTGGAAATTAATTTGTGAAGCAACCATAGTATGATGTATGATTGCAAAAATTGTTCTAGGAATTTGGGAATTGACATATTTGGCCATGTCTTTGGATAGCCTAGCACAAAACTGTCA
This sequence comes from Adiantum capillus-veneris, assembly GCF_014529385.1. NCBI lineage: Eukaryota > Viridiplantae > Streptophyta > Polypodiopsida > Polypodiales > Pteridaceae > Adiantum > Adiantum capillus-veneris. The sequence continues at coordinate 96,615,046 of NC_140956.1, read as the reverse complement.
TTTTGTAGACAATGGCTTTGAGATGAAAACCCCAAAACTTATCCACATACTTGTGGATAGACTCATAGGGAGACACCTTCAAGCTTCACCATTTGGTAAAAACTTTGTCTTCGGCATTGCTTGCAAGAAACTACTCCATTATGGAATCTCTTAGGGATTTCCATGTCCTTGGAGATTTGCCATTAGCTTGTAGATTAGCCCACCATTGTCTGATCGACTTTTGAAAATGCATAGCTACATGTCGTAGCTTAGAGGACTCCGTGCAGCCCTCATCTCCAAAGGCTATATCAAACTGCTGTGGATAAAGGCCAAGATTTTGTCCATAGCACCAACGGTGCCATCATAGGTGAGAAAAGAGATATTCTTTCCTCCCTCCTTGAACTTCTTGAGATTGATGGACCTTTTCCAAGCATCATAAAACTTTCATTGCTCTCTCCTTTTTGGCTCTTTAGGGGATAAGCCGCTACTTTCAGCGGAAGAAGAGGAAGGTGATGAGGATGAAAAAGAGGGTAACCTTTTTCTCTCCAAGGAAGAAGACGGTGATGAAGATGGAGAAGAGGGGTGACCTCTTTCTCTCCTTTTTCTTTCTTTGATTCCTCTCTTCCTTCTTGGGATTATGAGGAGAGGGACTATGTGGTGATTGTCTCCTCTTAGAAGGAGTTGGAGATCTTGTGACCGCCATGGTCGTGGAGCCACATCTTTCAAAGGTTAAGATTATCGATTATCGTAGTGTGTGAAATCCAAAAGCTTGCACTTTAGATGCATCGATATAATGTAATGTGATTGAAATGTTTTGTTAGAAGTGATGAAGTTATTTAGCGCAACCTATATAATTTGATTGACATGAGTTTATTGAAGAATGCTAAGACTATCATTGTTTATTGTTAATTGATAATGTAGCGTGAGACTAATTGATAGTGTGGATAGATTTTGATCACTATATTGATTGATAGAGCGTTTCTTGTGTATTTTGCTGCTTTGAATTAGTTTTGACCTCAAAATTAACAAGTGGATTTGTGGATCTGGCAGTTTAAATTTATTTGTCATCATGGTGAAAGTACATGAGTGGAGTTTGTTGGGGTATAGGCGCATGTGCCTTGCCCAGCCGTCCAGAGTCTGGGCGCCCACTGACTTGTATACCTTATACATAGCATAAGTGTATAGGGGGCTGCCACTTTTTGAGTCTCCCCATCCACATCATGTGTATGTCTCCTTCTCTCTCTCTCACTCTCCATATGTGGTGCTCCTCGATCCCCCTTCAATTGGTATTAGAGCGAGGTTTTGTGCTTGTTGTTTTCGCGTCCGCGCGTGCATGCACTTTCAAGAGTGCAAACAAGGTTTCGACTTCGGCATCGGTAAATTCAGCTTTTCGAGAGAGTTTCCATCAGGCGTCGTGACGTTTACCCCCCTTTCGAAGCCATTCGAGCCATCAGAAACCTCATTCGAGCTACGGTTGAGGAGCTGCATTTTTCAGCCCTCTTTTGACAGTTTATGCTGCGTTTTTGGGTCGAAACGGAGGTTTTTTGGCATAGCTTTCACACCCGGACTCGGATACATGTGATCCAGGAGTCTACCTTGGGGTTTTGGCATGCTCCGGACGCGCTCATCATATCAGAATTTTAAAATTATGAATGCTGAATTTTCTACAGCAGCAGTTGTTTATTGTGTGTCGAGGATTCCACACATGGTTTGCTCTCAGATGTGAGAGTGATATTTGCTGCAAGTTTCCTCACAGGTGGGAGGATACGATGTATGCCTTATGTGGTTTGATGCTCAGGGAGACTAATGTGATTGCATTTTGAGCTCGACAATGTATGTCTCGAGCATGTTTTTTGGCAGTCACACAGGTAGAGCAGATATTTGTGTACTAGATTTGCAGGTGTTTGTAATGATGTATGCAAAGTGTGGAGATTGGTGCATGCATTTGGAGTGCGGTTTGATGCGCTTTGGTTGCTCATGATTTTGAGCGTGCAGTCAGTTTGGTTACTGGTTTTGTGGCCGTTTTACTAACGAAACTCTGGCGAAATTTTCCCAGTAGTTTTATGCGCATCATTTATGCGATCTAGGTAGAGATTGCGGGTTGCACTCAGCATTTGCGTGCGGTGTTCTCTATAGGTGGGAAATTTGTGCATGTGTATGCATCGATACCGCACAGTGTGGGCTTGGTGATTAGCTCACGGTTTGACAGGTGTACAGTTATCTTGACACACTCACAAGAGTGAATGTTGTGATGTATGCTTGTATGGCTACGAGCTAGGTAGCCGGATTCGAGCACTAATGGCTTGAGGTTTTTCAGCAGGTTTCAGCTACAGGTTTACAAGTTTACAGGCAGGTTTGAGGGCTTATTTGGGCGCTAAATTTTCAGCCATTGTTTCCTCTTTGCAGGTGTCCATGTATGGCTCAGTTGTAGGCTGATGTGGGACACATTTGTGACTTGTTTATGCAGCTGTTTAAGAGCTGAATTTTGGGACTGTTTTGGGGCTGATTTGCAACCATATCAAAGAACTCACACTATATCGGACGTTATCCATCATTCGATGATAGCTTAAATTTCAAGATTCGGACAAGACATCCAAACTAAAGAATAGGAAAGACAAGCCGTAGGAGAAAGGGAGAAATCAAAATATTTTTGCCAAAAGTTGTAAGCCCAAAGACAAATCTAGCCATCAAGGTAAAAATCAATTTTCTCTTGAAGATATAGAGCATTATCGTTAAGATAACTGATGTTTTAAATGCAATCAAGACCACTCTTACCGTGCATGCCCTCAAAATCATACAAAGAAGGAAATCCCTAGAGTTGCGATGGCAGCTGCCAAGAAGGGGGAGGTTTACCACCACCTGGAAGTCCTCTATATTATGCATGGGGCAAAGTGCATGATATAGAGGAATATCTATGAGAGTAGGATCAAAATTGGGAATACATGCTCATGAGACGGGACAATCCTATCCAACAGAACAACCCTTTGAAGGCCAAAGTCTCAAGTCGCACCATTGATTGGAAAGTTGAGGCTACATGCAAGGTTATGTGGATGTGAGGATTTCCTAATCTCTCAATTAAACAACAAAGATGTATTTCTTGGAGCACAATGGTTCAACTGTATGGTTGCCTCCATCTAATTTCCTGAAAAGTTTGTTAAGTTTGAGAATACGGGTAAAGATATGACTCTTCAAGGCAATGAGAAAGGGTGTAGCATCCCCATTGTATCCTTTGAAAAATCAATAAAGAATTGCATTTCTACTTGCATGTTGTTTGTCAAATATGCTTCAATGAATAATTATATCTCTTCTCAAGGTTCGTTAAAAGTAGAAAGTGATCTTCATTCATTTCTAAATGAGCATGCTGAATTATTCATAGATGATATCCTAAGAGAGTTACCTCGTAAAAGGGAAGATGATGATCACAAGATTGATCTCATTCTAGGGAGCTCGCCTCCTAGTAAGCCTCCTTATCAAGTCTCACCAGCTCAACAAGAGGAAATTATGGCGCAAGCTAACGAGCTTGTATAAAAAGGAATGGTGAAACCTAGCTCTTCACAATTTTGTTCTCTTGTTTTATTTGTTAAGTATGGAGCCTGATTTACCCTTGCAATTTTTTGTGGTAAAAGCGCACATTTGTAAGGTCCCCATTATTAGGAGAAGCCATCGTGCGTGAAGAAAAATTACTCGCCGGAAACCAAAATTTTCACGGCCAAAAATCAGGGGCAACTTTAGGGGCCTCGGGGACGGAAGCCCTCGAGACTTTTTTTTTCCCTCGCCGAAATATTCCTTTTCGCCGGAATATTATGGCCGGACGGCGGCCGGAAAGTGGTCGGAAAACAACCGTCGGTTGGCCGGTGGCCGGTGGTCGGAAGTCAATGGCCGGTGTCCGGTGGCCGAATTCAATAGCGGACTTGTCTTCTCAAGGGCGGCCACACATAGGCGGATTGGAGGGTCCGATTTGGACTTATCTACACAAGGGCGGCTACACATGGCTGCCTCTCATGAGAGAGGGCAGCCCTTTTGGCCTATAAAAGGAGGCCATTTCTACACACATTTCAGAGTGTGAAGTTGATGCAACGAGGTGAGTGTGAGGTGGTGAGAGTGAAGCAAGGTGGGACCTCCATTAAGGGTATAATCCCTTTGTAAACTACTTCTTGTTTTGAAGTACTAAAGCCATTGAGTGGCTGCTTTCCCGTGGACGTAGCCCACATTGGGTGAACCATGTATATCGTGTGTACTCTCTCTCTCTCTCTCTACTCTATAATCTCGTGTATGTAAATCTATCTCTCTCCATTAAGTAATATACTCAATTATCTATTTAGCTACGTCTTATTTACTAACAACTGGTATCAGAGCAAGGTTTGCTCGTAGCTAAATTATCTCAAGGAAAGGATTCCTTGAATTGAGTGGGAGTTATGGCGGAGGAAGGGAAGCTCAAGATTGAGAAGTTCAATGGCAAAAACTACCAACATTGGAAGATGCAGATTGAAGACTATCTCTACCAGAAGGACCTCTATTTGCCACTAGGCGGTCTTGCGAAGAAGCCTGCAACAATGGCAGATGAAGCATGGATTGTCCTTGATCGAAAGGCACTGGGAACAATCCGGTTAAGCTTGGCATCAATGGTGGCCTTCAATGTTTCGGAGATGAAGACCACGGAGGACTTGATGAAGTCACTTGACGACTTCTACGAGAAACCATCGGCATCCAATAAGGTATTTCTTATGAAGCGCTTGTTCAATCTAAAGATGGCAGAGAATTGAAGGAGTACGATTGGAAGTGCGACGCGAGAGAGAGTGCGAGAAGAAGAGCACGACGATATGGTGAACTCGCTCTACTGTAATGTGTAGAGCATAGTGAGTTCTTATTAGGTTTTAACAAAAGAATATGTGTACATACCTGGTGGCCCGCCCACTTACCTAGGCGACCACATTGGGCTTTATACCCCAACAACCTCCCACTTAAAGTCCAATGTGGTACTTTAAGTGTGAGAGAAGCTACTATACAAGCTAATATACAAGAGATGTAGAGAAGTGATGTACTACCCTACACCTAACTGCTTGCAAAAATGCGCAAAGCTCTCTGAGGGAAGTTCTTTTGTAAGTAGATCAGCAAGATTTTCTGTGGTGTGAACTTTGACAAGCTGAAGTTTCTTATCCTCGAGCATTTCCCTGATGAAATGATACTACACATCCACATGCTTTGTCTTTGAGTGATAAACTGGATTGCGAGCTAATTGTATAGCACTTTGACTATCACAATATAACACAGGCATCTCTTCTTTGATTCCCAAATCTGTTACTAGTCGATTAAGCCAAATTGATTCTTTGCATGCCTCTGATGCTGCAACATATTCAGCCTCTGTAGTAGACTGAGTAACACAATCTAGTAATCTAGAACGCCATGATACTGCTCCACCAGCCAATGTAAAGACATACCCTGACGTAGACCTTTGGTTGTCTAAGTCATCTGCATAATCTGAGTCTGTAAAACCCTTTACACTTAGCTCCCGACTCCCATAGCATATACGCATACTCTTTGTAGCTTTCAGGTATCTCAATATTCCTTCCACTGCCTCCCAATGTTTCTTGCCTGGGTTTGACATGTATCGACTTACTACTCCCACTGCAAATGCAATGTCTGGGCGAGTAGCAATCATTGCATACATCAAACTACCCACTGCAGACGCATATGGAATCTTATCCATTTCAACCTGTTCTTCCTCAGACACAGGACAATCTTGTTTGCTAAGTTTCACATATGGTGGCAATGGAACACTCAATGCCTTTCCCTTCTCCATATTGAAACGTTGCAAAACCTTGTCAATATACTTTGTTTGAGATAACCAAATCAACTTCTTTGATCTGTCTCTCTCAATGCGCATATCAAGTATATGACTTGCCTCACCCATGTCTTTCATGTCAAACGATTTTGCCATCTTTGACTTCAAAGCTCAAATTTCTTCCAAGTGCTTGCCAGCAATCAACATGTCATCCACATACAAAATAAGGATCACCCAACTACCATCCTTAGCCTTCTTTATATATAGACAGTGATCGAACTCACTACGTTTGTAGCCTTGAGAAAGCATAAACTTGTGGAATGTATGGTACCATGCCCTCGGTGATTGTTTTAAGCCATAAAGACTCTTTAACAACTGGCATACCCAATCTTCCTTGCCTTTCTCAACAAACCCTTCTGGCTGCTGCATGTAAATTTCCACATCTAAATCACCATGCAAGAACGTTGTCTTGACATCCATTTGGTGCAACACCAAATCTAATATGGCAACCAATGCAAGAAAGCATCTCAATGTAGTCATTTTGACCACCGGAGAGAAGACTTTATCAAAGTCAATGCCTTGTTCTTGCTTAAAGCCCTTGGCAACAAGCCTTGCTTTGTACTTTGGCTGACTATCATGAGCGGTGATCTTATACCTGTAAACCCATTTACAGGGTAGAGCCTTTTTGCCTGGTGGTAATTTAACTAGCTTCCTTGTCTGGTTTTTATGCAGAGTTGTCGTCTCTGACTGCATGGCCAATTGCCAATTCCCGGAGTCCTTCACTTGCACTGCTTCCTTGTAACATGAAGGCTCATTGCAATCAGTCAACATGACATAGTTCATAGATGGAAAAAACCTATCAGGAGGTTGCGTGACACGTCCAGATCTACGTACAATAGGTGGCTCAGGCTCAGCCACAACCTGTGGTTCCAATCTATCCTGTCCTTGCTCCTCTTGAGCCCTGACATTTTGTCTTGCACGTGCAGGTCCATCTTCTTGGAAGACAACTCTTCTAATCTCCTCAACTTTCTCTGGTTTAGAATGATATTTGGCTTCACTAAAGTGAACATCATTGCTGCGGATAAGCTTTCTGGATTCGGGATCCCAAAGTCTGTACCCCATCTCACCAAAATTACCATAGCCTAGAAAGATGCACTTTCTACTCTTTGGCTCAAGTTTGTTCCTAAATTCCTTTGCAACGTGAGTATATGCCTCACAGCCAAAGACTCTGAGATGCTTGTATGACGGCACCTTGCCTGACAATACCATCTTTGGCACTGAATCCTTCTGCAAAACCTTGCTAGGAGATCTATTTACAAGATGAACAGTTGTTGATACAGCTTCAGCCCAAAACCCATTTGGCAGCTGTGCATTAGACAACATACTTCTGACCTTCTCTTGTATGGTCCTATTCATCCTCTCAGCAACACCATTTTGAGGAGGATTGTAAGGATCAGTAAGTTCACGTTTTATACCTTTTGACTCACAAAAGTCCTGAAAGGCCTTTGAAACATACTCTCCACCATTGTCAGTGCGTAAGCATTTAAGCTTCTTGCCACTCTGATTCTCCACAAGTGTCACAAATGTTTTGAAAACACTAAACGCTTCATCCTTGTGCTTGAGAAAGTAAATCCATACTTTCCTCGAGTAATCATCTATAAATGTCATAAAGTAAGAAGCTCCCCCTAGAGATAGGTTAGGCATAGGTCCACACAAATCACTATGAACAAGTGCCAACTGTGTATCTCTTCTACTGCTTCTATGCTTATGTGGCTGCTGTGTTTGCTTACCATACAGACAATGTTCACAGAATTCAAAACCATTAAATGAAAAGCCAGGAAAATAACCAGAACGAGACAAGATTTCCATTCCCTTCTTGGACATATGTCCTAACCGGCTATGCCACAAAGAAACGTTCGGCTGCTCGGCTACATTGATTACATTTTTAGAGACATTTGATACATAAATCATGTAAATTCCTCCAGACTTTACTCCATGTGCTACTGTCATAGAACCCTTGGATATCTTCCACATGTTCTGTCCAAAAGTGGTGACGTAGCCAGCATCATCAAGTAAACCTGTGTTGATCAAGCTCTTTGTAATTGCGGGAACATGTCTCACATTCTTCAGCGTGAAAGAAGAGCCATTCTGAAACTTCAATTGAACATCTCCAACACCTAAGATCTCACATGTCTGCCCATTGCCTAGCCGAACATGATCTTTAGTGGTCACATAAGAGGTAAACCACTCCTTGTTTGGAGACACATGAAGTGATGCCCCTGAGTCTATAATCGAGTCACTCAGTGCATTTCCATCAGATGCTGTAAGAAGAGCTGAGTCCATTGTATTCTTCAAGAAGTAGATGTCTCTTGACACTAGACTGTCATCCTCTGCAACAGTGTTTGTCACATTTATTTCTTGAATCTTCACTGAGGACTTGTTCTTCTCACCATGGTCTTCAAATTTCTCTTTGCCTTTTACTGCTTTCCATTCTCTGGAGTCTCTTTTCATGTGACCCTTCTTGCCACAATGGTAGCATTCTATGTCACTGTTGCCTTTAGCACTGCGGGACTTGCTACGAGACTGATTCCTCTTTCCACCTTTGTACTTTTCTTTGGTCCTTCCCCTGACAACTAAGGTTGTTCCTTTGCCTTTGTCCATTGTCTTTCTATTGGTTTCTTCAGTAAGCATACTTCCTTCTACACCTGCTATGTTCAAACCATCTGGAGGTGCAGAATTACTCAAAGCTGTGCGAAAAGTGTCCCAACTTTCCGGCAATGTGATCAACAGGAACATATCTCTAACAGGTTCATCAAACTTGACACCTTGAGCTGACAACTGACTGTAGATTGTGTTGAATTCATTCAGATGATTGGACATAGGTGTCCCTTCTTTCATCTTCAAGTCAACAAGCTTCTTAAGCCAGTATACCTGTGAAGCTGCACTCTGCTTCTCATAAAGATCACTCAGCTTTAACCATGCTTGATAAGCCGACATCTCGTCTGCTACATTGAAGTAAACGCTTTCTGCCAAAGTCAGCATAATTGTAGAAAGTGCCAATTCATCCATTTCGCTCCATTCATCTTCGTCCATATCTTCTGGTTTATCCCCTTGAGCTTTATAGGTTTTATCTGCTTCTTTTGTACCAACACGTGCCAAATCTGCCTCTTGCACAATGGGAAATTGGTTCCATCCAGCTTCTTGATATTGTAAAGAGCAGTGTCCTGAGATCCAGCCATAGCTACGCTTCACAGTGGTTTACTTTCCTGGGAAAAATTCGGCAGAGTTTCCCCTGTAAACTGACCTCTGAACCAATATTAACCTGTCAAATGAACCAAGAAAGCTTCAGATTCTGCATAAATTTCGGCAGAGTCTCCTTTGTAAAATGGCTCTGGTGTACTAAAAAAACAGACCAAAAAACAGCTCAAAAAACACTGTCTCTCTGACACTGTAAGCTGCGGGTAAACCTGTCCTACACCTATACTGTCTCTGACTGTCCTGTCACTGTCCTGTAAGCATATACTGCGACAATGCCTCAACGGCAGTAAAGCAAAGATGCAATCCCAAATGTCTAACTCACAGTCAATACATCCTAGCTGCCTATCTAAGGGTGCTCGAGGGATCGCTCCAAGACCTGTATCACCGAAAGGATCTCAACATTCTAGAATCCCCCAACTCAATAAAACCTCACTCGACCCTCAACAAAGGCTGCAGTAAATCTGACAGTACATAGACTTCCCACAAAGTCATACATCCACAAATTTCCCACTATATGCTGTAACCGCTGCGGCGGTTGTTTGCTGCGTGACTCACAGCCAGCAAACCCTCAACAAACATACATCATCTCTGACAATACATCCCATGTGGAAGTACCTGCAATGTCAAGATGAAATCTGGAATATCAAGCAGCAAACACAAGCTACCTGATGAACTAGTGGATTTCGCCTACAGTCTGTGTGTAGATGCGCCCGTGTCGTATGTGACACGCCTCCAAGAACTGTGAGCCATCCTTCGATGTGTAGACAGCCACAAATCAACACTCTGGGAGTGTCGATATCCTCAGCACCTGCAGTCGTAGGCCAAAAACCCCAAATTTGCAGAGTCGGATCTGCACCCGCCGAGACCACGTAGTCGAAAATGGCCTGCACAGACCTTTGTCGAAGCCGAACGGTGGCTGAGATGACCTCAGAATGAAATTCTGAGAACACCAAACCCTTCGGGCTCTCCCACAGGATTAGGGGCCGTGTCTTCGCCTGTCGAATTTCACTCCAATCTGAGCTGGTGACTCTAGCCTCCTGCAGTGCTGCCCCGAGCCTCGATCTGAGCTCTGATACCAGTTGAAGGAGTACGATCAGAAGTACGACGCGAGAGAGAGTGCGAGAAGAAGAGCACGACGATATGGTGAACTCGCTCTACTATAATGTGTAGAGCATAGTGAGTTCTTATTAGGTTTTAACAAAAGAATATGTGTACATACCTGGCGGCCCGCCCACTTACCTGGGCGACCACATTGGGCTTTATACCCCAACAAGAATGGTTCAGTTGTAGAACACCTAAATGAATTTAACACAAACATAAGTCAACTTTGATCGGTGAAAATCAATTTCGATGACGAAGTGCGAACTCTTCTTATACTATCATCTCTACCGGATAGTTGGGACAGCCTTGTGATGGCTGTAAGTAATTCTATCTCTGGTACAAATACTCTTCAGTTTGATGATGTTGTGGGTGTTCTCCTAAGCGAGGAAATACGAAGGATAAGCACAGGAGAATCATCAAGTGTTGCATTGTCAGTGGAAACAAGAGGAAGGCCTAAGGAGAGGTTCAAAAGCCAAAAGGGCCGTGATTGCTCAAGACGGAGCAAGTCACGCACAAAGTCAGTTCTTGAATGTTGGAACTACGGCAAGAAGGGCCATGTCAAGAAGGATTGCTGGTCCAAGAAGAAGAAGGAGGCTGAGTCTCAAGACAACAAGCCAACATCGGAGGCCAATGTGGCAGGTAAAGTAGAGCAAGATGCTCTAATTCTCTCATTAGACAATGTGTCTAACTCCTGGATAGTCGATTCCGGGGCTTCATTCCATGTGACACCACACAAGCAACATTTCCAAGACTACACCAAAGGTAATTTTGGGTATGTATACTTGGGAGATGATGAAGCTTGTGAGATTGTCGGCAAAGGTACAATTTCTGTCAAAACTGCTAACGGAAATGAATGGAAGCTTAAAGATGTTAGCCATGTTCCTTCTCTTCGTAAAAATTTGATCTCTACAGGACAATTAGACGATGAAGGTCACAACATTGCATTCGGAAACAAACGGTGGAAGATCTCTAAGGGATCTTTGGTGGTTGCCAAAGGAGAAAAGGTCGGTAACTTTACTCGTGTATTGTTAGCACGCAACCTTCAGCTTGTGCAGCAACTACAGAAGTTGACAGTGCGGTGTGGCACTACCGGCTTGGACATATGAGTGCCAAAGGAATGCAAATCCTTCAAACAAAGAAGCTTCTACCAGGTTTGAAAGAAGTGGACTTACAGTTCTGTGAAGATTGTGTTTATGGTAAACAAAAGAGGGTGAAATTTCAAAATTCGAGAAATGAAAAAAAAGTTGAGTTGGTTCATTCTGATGTTTGGGGTTCTGTAAGTACACCATCACTTGGTGGCTCATTGTACTATGTAACATTCATAGACGATGCGACTAGAAAAACATGGGTTTATGTCATGAAGAATAAATCCGATTTATTTTCCATATTTCAAAGGTGGAAAGCCCTTGTGGAGAATGAAACAGGTACCAAAGTTAAATGCCTCAGATCTGACAATGGAGGTGAATATTGCAGCCAAGCTTTTGAAAACTTTTGTGCTAGCAATGGCATTTGGAGGCAAAGGACAACCCCAAGGACACCTCAACAAAATGGGATTTCGGAAAGGATGAATAGGACAATCATGGAGCGAGCACGAAGCATGCGGCTACATGCAGGCCTACCGCTTGAGCTTTGGGCGGAAGCTGTAAGTACGTCTGTGTACTTAATCAACCGGTCACCCTCAACGGCATTGGATGGGGGAGTTTCAGAAGAGGCATGGACAGGTAAACCGGTGAATTATGCATTTCTCAAAGTGTTTAGGTGTGAGGCTTTCATGCACATAGATAGAAGCCTAAGATCAAAGCTAGATGCAAAGTCCAAAAAGTGTTTCTTCATTGGCTATGGAGAAGGTGACTTTGGGTATCGCCTATGGAATCGTAAAGATGGTAAAATCTTAAGGAGTAGGGATGTAATTTTTAACAAACAAAATATGTACAAAGATTACTTGGAAAGAAATCAAACAAAAGAAACAGGTGATGAGTACATGGAGCTTGAGGACGGTGAAGACTCAAGGACTTCAAACGCTGACAATGTGCAACAACGTCAACCAAATGAGGAGCCTCAACCTATTCCCGGAAGATCTACAAGAGCAAGTAGACCTCTAGAAAGGTTTGTTCCTTCCTTCAACCATCTCTTGATCTCAGATTCTGGAGAGCCGTAATCATACGAAGAAGCTATGCAACATGAATCCAAAGAAGAATGGACGAAGAGCATGCAAGTGGAGATGGACTCACTACATCGCAACCAAACATGGAAATTGGTTGAGTTGCCTAAAGGTAAGCGGGCACTTCAAAACAAATGGGTGTACAAGGTGAAGGAAGAAGAAGGTGGGAAGAAAAGGTACAAGTCTAGGCTTGTGGTAAAAGGTTTTTCTCAAAAGAAAGGTATTGACTTCAATGAAATATTTTCTCCTGTTGTAAAAATGAACTCAATTAAGCTTGTCTTAAGCCTTGTGGCTGCTCATGATCTAAATCTCGAGCAAATGGATGTAAATACGACATTCCCTCACGGTGACTTAGAGGAGGAAATCTACATGCTTCAACCAAAGGGGTATGAAGTAAAAGGTAAGGAGAAAATGGTTTGCAGATTAAAGAAGAGCTTGTATGGTTTAAAGCAAGCATCAAGACAATGGTACCTGAAGTTTGATCGATGGATGTTGGATCATGGATTCACAAGATGCAACTCGGATCACTGCGTCTACACAAAGAATTTGGGAGATGGGAAATTCATCATCCTAATGTTGTATGTTGATATGTTGATTGCAAGTGCTAACATGCAGGACATCAAAGACCTAAAAGAGGAGCTGTCTAAATCTTTTTCAATGAAAGATTTAGGTGATGCAAAGAGGATACTTGGTATGAAAATATCAAGGGACAGGACAAAGAAGACAATAAATCTATCTCAAGAAGATTACATCAAGAAGGTACTAGAAAGGTTTGCAATGCAAAATGCAAAACCAGTTTCTACACCTTTGGCTAGTCATTTTAAACTAACGAAGGATATGTGTCCAAAGACACAAGAGGAGATAGCCTATATGTCTAAAGTTCCATATGCTGCAGCGGTAGGTTCTCTAATGTATGCTATGGTCTGGACAAGGCCAGACATTGCACATGCAATGGGAGTTGTGAGTAGGTTCATGGACAACCCAGGTAAAGAGCATTGGCAAGCTGTGAAGTGGATACTTAGGTATCTAAAAGGGACAACAACAAATGCTTTGTATTTTGGAGGAACTGATATTTTTCTAGAAGGGTATGCTGATGCAAATATGGCAGGTGACAAAGATACTTGAAGGAGCACTACTGGCTATGTGTTCACGGTTGGAGGCACAGTAGTAAGTTGGGCTTCAAAGCTGCAGAAAGTGGTTTCACTTTCTACCACGGAAGCAGAGTATGTAGCAATGACGGAGGCAAGCAAAGAAATTATGTGGCTTCACAGATTCTTAGAAGAGCTTGGATTCAAATAAGACAATTGTGTCTTGTACAGTGATAGCCAAAGCGCTATCCATCTTGCGAAGAACTCAGCCTTTCATTCAAGGACAAAGCACATTGAGGTGAGATATCACTTCATACGCACTCTTTTGAAAGAGGGACAACTAAAGCTAGGAAAGGTGCATACAAGTGAAAATCCTGCAGACATGTTTACAAAGGTGGTCAACAAGGAGAAGTTGAGCTTTTACTCATCTTCAATCGGCATTCAAGGATAAGAAGCCAGAATGGAAAGCAGTCACATGTTTGGTTTGGAGATCAGTCTCCAAGTGGGAGATTGTTAAGTATGGAGCCTAATTTACCCTTGTAATTTTCTGTGGTAAAAGCGCACATTTGTAAAGCCCCCATTATGAGGAGAAGCCATCGTGCGTAAAGAAAAATCACTCGCCGGAAACCAAAATTTTCACGGCCAAAAATCGGGGACAACTTTAGGGGCCTCGGGGACACCGAGACTTTTTTTTTCCCTCGTCGGAATATTATGGCCGGACGGCGGCCGGAAAGTGGTCCGAAAACAACCGTCGGTTGGCCGGTGGCCGGTAGTCAATGGCCGGTGGCCGGTGGTCGAAAGTCAATGGCCGGTGGTCGGTGGCCGAATTCAATGGCCAGTGGCCGAATTCAATAGAGGACTTGTCTTCTGAAGGGCGGCCACACATGGGCGGATTGGAGGGTCCGATTTGGACTTATCTACACAAGGGCGGCTACACATAGCTGCCTCTCATGAGAGAGGGCAGCCCTTTTGGCCTATAAAAGGAGGCCATTTCCACACACATTTCAGAATGTGAAGTTGATGCAACAAGGTGAGTGTGAGGTGGTGAGAGTGAAGCAAGGTGGGAGCTCCATTAAGGGTATAATCCCTTTGTAAACTACTTCTTGTTTTGAAGTACTAAAGCCATTGAGTGGCTGCTTTCCCGTGGACGTAGCCCACATTGGGTGAACCACGTATATCGTGTGTACTCTCTCTCTCTCTCTCTCTCTCTCTCTCTCTCTCTCTCTCTACTCTATAATCTCGTGTATGTGAATCTATCTCTCTCCATTAAGTAATCTACTCAATTATCTATTTAGCTACGTCTTATTTCCTAACATTATTAGTACACAAAAGGATGGTACATACAGGATGTGTATAGACTATCATGCATTAAATAAAGTGACTAGTAAAGAATAGGTTTTTCGTCCCAAGGATTAAGGGTTTGCTTAATGAGTTGTAAGATTCTACCTACTTTAGTAAAATAGACCTCAAAAGTGGTTATCATCAAATACCAATCGTACTGGAAGATATTCTTAAGACAACCTTCAGGACAACTTTTGGGCTATATGAATATCTTGGCATTCTTTTTGAACTAAGAAAATGATGGAACGTATCTTTCATGTACATAGACATTATGTCGAGGTATTCTTTGATGACATCATAATCTACTCTAAATCCTTGGAAGAACACAAAGAGTATCTCAAGGCAGTGTTTCAAGAAAACAAAATAAGAAGCTTTACATTATTAGTAAAAATATGAATTCTTCTTACAAGAGATTCAATATGTAGGTCATATTGTCTCCAAGGATGGAATTCAAATGGATCCACAAAATCTTGAGGTAAATCTTGAGGTAGAAAATACATGGCGTGATCCAAGAAATCTACATGAGTTGCAAAGTTTCATTGGAATGTAGTCATGTTATAAAAGATTCATAGAAAAATTATCTACTAAAGCAAGATCATTACATGATTTGACCAAGGAGCACATCAAATATGTATGGAGTGATAAAGATTAAAATCCTTCTTTGGAACTTAAAAGGAGACTCATATCTCAACTTATTTTAGTATTACCTTACCTCTTTAAACTATTTGAGATTCATTGTGATGCTTAAGATAACTGCCTTGGAGCAAATCTTCTCCAAAAAGGGCATGCCATAGCATATGAGAGTCACCAATTACATTCTGACGAGATGAATCTTGGCATCTATAAAAAAGAGCTTTTAGTTGGTTTACATGCTTTAGATTCGTGGAGGTACGATTTTCTCAGGAATCCCTTTATCATACAAATGGATCATCAAAGTCTCAAGTATTTCATGACGCAACCCAAGATATCTCACAAACAAATGAGGTGGATAAATTTTCTCTCGCCGCTATTTCATTTTCATATCGTTCACATTCTTGGCAAGCACAATCAAGTAGCTGGTACATTATCACGAAAACCTTGTTGCAATGATGTGTCTGTTGCTTCTCACAATGGTTTTACCTCTATGGTAGATGAGTATACTATGGAACCCGATTTTCAAGATGTTACGTAAGCCCTAGCTCTAGGGAGAACACAAGAACCATATAAAATTTAAGATGGTTACTTTCTCTATAGCTCTCGGCTATGTGTTACCAAATCTTTGAGAGATAAAGTCATGTACAAATCACATACTCCACCTTATGCTTGGCATAGAGGGATTCAAGCAATAATGAGTGCCATTGAAACATATTTCTTTTGGCCTACTATGAAGAAGGACATACAAGAATATGTATCTCAATGCATTACGTCAAAAGATCATGTATGATCATGGAAAATAACCTAGTTTTCTACAATCACTTCTAATGTCTAATTCTTAATGGGAGAGTATAGCTATGGATTTTATCTTGGCTTACCAAAGTCCATCCATAGGAACACATGAACATGGACAATCATTGACAGGTTTAACAAACAAGCTCATTTATACCTATCAAAAAGACTATAAAAGCTCCACATATGGCACAACTTTTTGTCTCTCAAATATTTAAGTATCATGGCTTTCCAACAAGTAATGTTTCCGATAGGGATCCCAGAATGACCAATAATTCTTGAAAGGGACTCTTTGAAAATCTTAGAACAAGGCTCCATTTCTCTTCGGTCTATCACTCTCAAACGGATGACCCAAGTAAAATTGTTAACTTCATTGTGCTTGATCTACTAAAAGGCTATGTCACAGAAGTAGACCACTGCAATCAATGAAGCACATATTTGACTCTAGTAGAATATGTGTATAACAATATTGTGTATACTTCTATGGATAAAGTACCCTTTGAGATATTTGAAGGCAAAACAAAAATTCCTTCAATATTAAAATGCATGGAAAAGTTTTGTTAGATATGAATATAATCGTGACTTACGTGATGCTTTTACTAAGATCAAAGAAGTTATTTCCATAGCATAACAAAAGCACAAAGCTACCGCTAACATACATAGACAAGCTCTCCAGCAGCTCAAAGAAAATGATTGGATTCTCATAAAAAAATTCAAAGCTCGTTTAAGACACGCTACAGGAAAAAGTTGGTAAGGTGAACTCAAAGGTCATAAAAACTGCTATGCTAAACTAGCACGCAGGTATTATGGATCTTTTCAAATTCAAAGGCCAATCAATGAAGTGGCTTATCAACTTAAGATTTCCACATATTGGCAATTCATAATGCTTTCCATGTCAGCCTACTCAAAGCTTATAAGGGTGATCCACCACAAGAGCCAATACCTGAAGATCTTCCTGAATTTGAAGGAGGCAAGGAGAGATTGCAATTTGAGCATATTCTTCATCTCACGAGATAAAATTCTACGTAATGGTAAGGTTTTGTGTAAGTATTTTTTTAGATTCAAAAATTATCCTTTTAAAGACGCTAAATGGATGCAAGAGCCACAATTAAGGGATAGCATGACCCTTGTAGGTACCTATGATGAATTACATACAAAGCCTTAATATATTTACATTGATGTATTCCATGAAAAATGTATAGAAGAATAATATAATTCACTCTTTTGAAATCTGTCCTCTCATGTTCTTCATTAATATTAAGTATAAATGGTTTAAGTGTATGCATACCAAATGTGGTACACTTGTGATAGACTTTCTTCTAAGTATCGAGTAGCTTTGCAAGCTCCTATAGAAATGTGCTAGTGCTAATTTGGTAGACATGCTTGCGGCCAATTTTGTCCCAAGTACAAAGTAGATTGGTCATTTACTTTGAAAAGATGTCAATGTGCTAAAAGTGGATCTTCATCCAAAAGCCAATGGACCAAGGATACTTCTCTTGCATAGATGCATATTTGAGGATGAGTATACTTTCAAGTGCAATTTAATCTTTGGCCTACTAAAATTATTTGCTCTTTAGAATTGGTAATTCTAATGAGATAAAATAGGAAATAGTAAAAGGGCTAAGAATGTAAAATTGGTATTTTAAGACTTCAGAGTTCCAAAAGGTGAATACATTTTATAGTAGTGCCAAAGGAATCCGATAAGAATTCAATCAGGATTCTATGAGACAAAAATAGGATACTTAAGAATACAACAATCTAAAACGAATCTCAAAAGTGGACACTATGGCTAACCAAAATGTAGGAATGGGAGCTAAGGTATTATTATCCACACATGCAAATCTAAAGCTATGTGGACATAAAGGATGTGGTCCACAAGCCTCCTATGCAGGAGAGAAGAAATAAAGAGTAATTCTAAAAATAAAAAACTACTTCTAAAAGACTAGTGTGAGTATTTTTAGAATAACTCGACTAAATAAGAGGGCTTTTTTTTAAATTTTAGGCCACATATCTTAACGGAAACAGTAAGATGAACAACGTTCGTGTTCAAAGTTTTTCAATTTAAGAACCACAAAAGGGAGATTTTTAGTGGGACTGCACTGGAGAGAACACATGTACTTCTATCTTCTTAGCTCTTGAAACTCCATGCAATCCTCAATCTAAAGGAAGATCTCCATGCTCTTCTCAAGACTCCTCGTCTCTCTCTCCTCTCTCTCTCTCTCTCTCTTATCTCCATGGCTTAGTATATTGCTTATGCTAATTAATAACATAACAATTTATTACTTCTTAATGCTTATGTCTTCCTAATTTCTAACCCGAGTTCTTAATTAATCTCCATGGATCTTATCACCCACGAGGTGGTTAAGGTCTTGAGATTGAGTCCTACGAGTTAATTAGAGATCAAGTCTATTCACAAGATGCTATCAAATTCTCTAGTCTCTGTCTCTCTTATTCGATCAGCGGGAAGTGTGATTAGCATTGTAAGTAATCAAATTTTCTTTGTTTGAAGAGAACAATCAATACAAAGTCCTTTTGAACAGCTCCAAAAAGTCCAACCCTCAAGTGGTGTCAAATTCTCTCTCTGGTTGTGTTTTAGTTCATGTGTGCATGCATGATTGAATCTTGATGAAATTATACATGTCTTTGCAATTGTTATGTTACAACGTGATTAGCTATACAGAAAGTGATTGATTTACACATTTGATCCCCATTTTTTGGCTATTATATTGCCAATACTATGACAAGAAAAATCTTTTATCTTACAAGATTAGAAGGTTTTAGACTTTTGTAGCTTCACCAAAAAGTAAATATAAATGCGAGCATCTTCTTTTGTATGCTACCCAAATATAAGTCAATTCGTGTGAGGTACAAAGTAACAAAATTTGGCAAAAAAGTTTGGGTTTGATGACATAAACATGAATGGCAAAGGGTAGATATGTAGAGTGCGTTAAATGCACCATCTACTAAGAGTAATCTTGATTGATAGTTCTTAAGTGCACATACTATCATGAAAACAATCTAGTGGATGAGTTGGGATCGGTAAGGGGCTATACATAGATGATTCGATTTACAAGAAGGATAGGTAAGATATCCTCTCCAGATTCTCTCTACCTCATACACGCTTTGTATATACATTTGTGTTATGCTCCATCATATTGTTAATCCAATATATATATACCTAGATGAATCCAGGATAAGCCCAAATTCACCCTTGAAGGAAAGTGCAAGGTATAGACCCATGGTAGTCACCGACAAGACGATATAACCATCAACTAAATATGGACATCACCAAGGCCAAGTCCAACCACATCTGCTTCGTTGAGTATAAACATTCCTATGGATTGATTGAATCATTCAATGAGAAGCATTGATTGTTGTTTGGAGGAGGATTCATAAGGGATTATGCAGTATAAGCCTACAATGCTGCAAATGTACAACATCTATATCGAGTTTATAACATGCTTTTGCTGAAACTCATGCCTTAAACCCCTATAAGTTGCCTCATAACAGCATTCAACCCTACAAATGACAACAAAACCTCATGTTGGTATGCCTGATCATAAGGACTGCGGGCGAATGTCATGCAGCAGTGGAGTACATGTATCCACAGTATTTATATGGCAGCGAACCAACCCCAAATAACTGATCAAGCAGGACCTTAAGCACAACCTTCTATTCAGATAAGCGTTATAACCTACAAGATCCTATTCGCACACTTCGTAGTCATTGAAGCTTGTTCTTCTACAGATACTGCATCCAACAAATCAGCTCAGCAAGCCCCAAAATCAAGTAGAAGCAGACTTCATGACAGATTTCTTGTGGAACTCCTTCATAATGCCCCATTTGTTATAATAGATAGCAAGCAAAGATCCTTCCAAATGATTAATTTACTGAGTCACAGCCACATATAATTAGTAAATGATGCAAGGTGGAGCTCCTCCAGCATTTAATGAACAAAACCAGTGTAATATCATTTTTCTCTTTAAGCTACAGATAGGATACATCTCTCTATGAAGAGAACGCATGCTTGAAATGATTCGATCCTATTCCCTGTTGTCCTCATTAAGAGAAAAGTTTCCTGCTTGCAGTCTGTGGTAAGTTTTGCAGCCAGTAAGTAAAGACGTCCAAGAACTCTCATTGGGTGGAATTGGCATAGTCTGTACAAAGTCCTCTGATTCGTCCAAGAGCCCAACGCGACCAAAGAGGTCTACCATACAGCTCAAATGTTCGATTTTTTCAGAGTTCGCATGATCCTCTTTCAAGCGGTTGAAAAACCACTGGCCGTCCTCTACAAGACCCGCACTACTACAAGCAATGAGGACACAAGAGTAAAGTTCCAGACTCGGACACATGCCCTGCTTCCGCATCTCTGACAAGCATGTCCTAGCCAACGACCACATGCATTTATGGACAAGTTTCGATATCATTGCCCCCCATGTCACCATGCATTTGCATTGCGTCCGCTCAAAAACTCGGTATGATTCATGCATGTAACCACATTTGCCGTAAGAGTCAAGTAAAGCATTCCCCAATTGTCTGTATGATTCAAAACTACGTCTTACTATTTGATCGTGTATTAACATGGCCTGTTGCATCGATCCCACATTGCCGCAGGCTTCTAAACCCTCTAAGAAAATAACTTCATCTAGCTCCAGATCTTGTGTTAGAAGTTTTCCAAAGAGCTCGAGAGCAATAGTCCACTCATGCTTTTGATTGTACCCTGCAAGCATCGCACTCCATGAAACACAGCTCCTAGAAGGTAGAGCATCAAATACATTGAGTGCTTCATCCATTTTGTGGCACTTTGAATACATATCCACAAGTGTATTCCCTATAGCAACATACTCTGCAAATCCATGTTTGATAATATTATTGTGTATTTTCCGACCTTGTGATAGGTTCCCTATGTTACCACAAGCCTTTACTACACCTAAATAGATCACATCATCAGGCTCTGGGTTGATTTCCTGATACTCATCAAAAATCCTAAGTGCATTCTCACTACATCCATAATCAGCACAAGCGTGTATGGCGGTTCCCCACGATATGACGGTTTTATTTGCGATTCGGTCAAAGACACCAAGTGCATCATCTAGAGCTCCACACTTCGCATACATGTCAACTAGTGTATTGCCTTCAATTACACTCAATGTCAGATCCGCTCGTATTTTCATGTCGTGTACGATCCTCCCTTGCTCTAAATCAGTCGCATTGCCACATGCTCTAAATATAGATGCAAAGGAGAATTCATTGGGCATCGTCCCTTCTGATAGCATTCCTTGGAACAGCTCAAGCGCAAGATTATCTTGCTTCAAGTCAACGCAACCAGCAATAATACACGTCCATAGAATAGCATTCTTATTGGGCACTCTACTGAACATATTGAATGCCTCCTCAAGACTACCGCACTTGATGTACATGTCGACAATGGCACAAGGAATGATTTCAACAGATTCTAAGTTTTGCTTAACTGCCTGGTTATGTACATACATCCCCTGACATGAAGAACTACAGGCTTTCAAAATACACAAGATAACCACATGGTCCATTTCGACACCTCGGTCTAGCATCTCTTGAAAGAGCTCAAAGGCACGAGCACTACATCCACACTCCGAACATCCTGCAATCAAAACAGACCAAGCCCAAACGTCTTGATTTTGCACTCTGCTAAAAATACTTAGCGCATCATCTAAGCTGCCGCCCTTGACGTACATGAAAACAAGCTCACTCACAATGTTAGTTATATTCATGCATGTTGCTTGGTGATGCACTAACCTTCCATGGTCCACATCTCCAACATCAGTGCACGCTTTTAAGATGATTTTCATGAGGACCTCATCTGGCAGTCCCTTAACATTTCCCAGATGCACTCTGCAATACAGTTTAATAGCCATGAAGCTAGCTCCTAGCTTGGCATGTGCTTGAATAATCGTCGTCCATGTGGTTCTACGAGGTTTAGAAATGTTAGAGAACACTCGATTCGCATCTGCCAAGCTGCCACATGAAGAAAACAGCCGGATGACCTGGTCTGCAAGTCGAGGGACTGGACGTGATCCTTCCCCCAAAAGGACCCATTGCAAGCGCCTAGCAACTGCCAAGTCCCTCTTCTTTGCACACTTTTCAAAGAGGGCAGTGAGAACCTCCTTTGAGACAGAAACATTTCGGCGGGAAAGCGCCTCAAGGGCATCCACTGCATCATGCAAGGGCCCATCATTGCAAGCCCTAAGCAAGTCATCAACAGACGAAGCCTCGAAGGCATGCACTGCATTGTGCAAGGGCCCATCTTTGCGGGCCCGAAGCAAGTAATCAAAAGGCAACACACCGTATGCATTTTCCAATTGAAGATTGCTGCACTTTCTCACCATTGGATGACAAAAAGGCACAAGTTACCTTCCACAGAGGCATTGGAGATGAACAGAATTGGAACAAAAGCCCAACTGCTTGCAAATCGAAGATGGTCGAGCCTACTGTGTAAACACTGTTTATGCAGATGGGAAGGGGTGAGCATGTCAGATGGAAAGGATTCCCATTCTTTTGCGACATTTCATGTAATCTTCATGCCACTAGATCAAGTCACCATCTCCCTGCATCAGAAATCAGGCTGCAAATCATGTCGTGATACAGCCGCGTTACATGCAGTGCGGCGTGCCGGGTCGTCTCCATCCGCGAGTTGCTCAAAAGAATGAAAAACCTTCATTTCAAATATGTTAGTTTAGATTAGATGGAAGCCTCACTTACATCCTGGGGTGTGGGTGCTTTATATTTTTAGCTTTCTAAAAGAAGCCTAGGTGTTGGGTTAGGCGTACTTTCATTGTTTTGAGTGCCATGATGGAGACTTACCTTAAATGTTATTTTTATTTCAAAATATTAAATGAATTTTTCTATTTCATCTTTCATTTCACATCCTTACACTGTTTGACTTCACTTGCATTCTATTCTTTTAGAATGCTAAATTGAAGCTTCACCTTGCATAATTCTAGTAAATTCTATACATATACATACATACACATCTCTAGCATGAAATAGATTGAGTTAACATCAAAACTAACTTGGAGGATGGCCTCAGTTCTCTAAGTCCAACAAGACCATATGTAAGTGAATCTTTACATTTTTTATAAGAGGATGGCCATCCTTATGCATTCCCCTATCAGAATCTACTTTGCTATAAATTTCTTAGGATGAATTTCTTTACACCAAGATTGTAGGGAATCTAATTTCCTGGCATTATGTTGATAGCCCATGAAAATGTGTTTCAAGTCTTCATCTGCATTGACCTTCTGCATTTGTCATCACCTAGCTTAGCCTTAATAGCTCTTTGAATTGTCCATATACCTTGATGCAGGATAAGCCATGCTAAGAAACTATTTTTGACACGTATGACAAAGCTCCATACACAGTTAAACATGTGTATCCATTGCTTTGGGCTCCAATTTAGCTCCCATTTCCTGTTCAATCCTTTTCTGAGGCCTTCATCAAAGTTGGGCAACTTGTTGTAGCTAGTGTAAGATTTCCATGCACAATCTTGAAGAGTAATCTGCTTGCTATGGGTCATCCCACCCTCCATCAGAAATGTTTTTACTTCTTCAAGCATGCACACAGATTCAGATATACAACTAGTAGATAGGTTATAGGATTCAATGAGTTGAGTGAGAGACAACCAGGCTCCATTTACTTGTAGATCTTTCTAGGTTCTAAGTCCTGCCTTCAAGCATTTATGAGATTTGATGAAGAGAGGTCTTCCCGTTTTATTTGGAATCCATACTATTCATCTGGAATCCTAGGAAGAGGAGAATGTTGGCAGATGGACCAGAGGGGCACCCTCCTAGGTGACCACCTCATTATGAAGCCACAAAATAAGAAAGTGAGTAAATAGCATAGTCGCATGTGGAATGTGCAAACCCTTTTGTATTTCAAACCAGGCTTCCAATAGGGGCAAGCTAGATTTTTCCATGTATCTACGTTGGAATGGATGAATTGCTAGATGAATTGCTACTCGTGTCTTCTCCTCTCCAAGATAGATGGTCATCTAAGGTACCACTGGGCCTTCAATGGTTTGTCCCCACATTTGCATCAAGATTTAATTCGTTTTCAGAGTCAATTTCAATTGATGATTCTGACTTCAAATCATGTGGGCTATAGTCAGATGCTACTGGTTCCAATGTTAGACAAGCCTTCATCTGGTAGGTCATCAAAAGCTATACGCATTGCTCCTGTCATATTTAAAGGTACGAGTTGTGGCATTTCATCCCCCTCAAGTGTTACCCAGGTCGTCCTCCTATTTCCCCAAGTGTCTATGGTTGCTGCTAGGTGGACCCAATCCACATTGTCAGACTCAGTCATCCTACGTAGAACATCCATATAAGGGGAATCTTCCCCAACATCAGTGTCCTTTTTACACGTGTAACAATATTGCAGTGGGGCCGAGTGAACTGTGGTGTCAGATCTATGATCATTTATAAATCTGTTTCCTAGAGGATGTGCTCAACCAGTTACAAGATCAACTCAAATGGTAGAGTCTTGGAACTGCAAGTAGACATGGTTTTTAGACCAGTCATGCACCATTTTTGCTTCCCTCATGAAAGGACATCCTAAGATCATCTCAGATGACATGTTATGCTTGGAAAAATCCATAACAATGAAGGTATTCCTTATTTTGTGTCCAAAGACCTTGATCCTGAGATCTTCTAGCATCCCAATAGGTTTTACAATAGTCCCATTGGCAATCTTTACCACTATGTTTGTAGTCCCAAGGTGAGGTCTTCCCATAGATTCCCATCAATTTTTAGTTACAATGCTAACCCTAGCATCACCATCAAGGATTCCCTTCACAGTTAATCCCTTGGTAGTGATTGGTATGGTCGCATTGGATTCATCACCTTCAAAGTATTGTCCCAAATTTTTAACAAGTATTTCAATGACAGAGTTCTCATCTAGGTTGGGTTGTGGATCTAAGTGTTCCTCCTCTACTGGCACCTCCCTAGCTCCATCCATCTGTGAAAATTGTGGTAGCCCGAATTTCAGTTCTCCATTAAGGAAATCTCAAAGAGCTAAGAATAGCTAGGGGTCTCCATATAGTTTAGACATGATGGTGGTTCTGACTTCTGAATCCATGAAATCCATCAATTTGGCAATAGTTAACGGCACTTTTTGGGCTTCAGTCCCTTGACATGGGGAAGATGGGATATCCATTCTTTGTTGATAGGGTCAGTTAATCCCTCTGTAAACATTCTCTCCAACAAGAAGGGAGTATGCCCACTTTCCAATGACTTAAAGTCACTTTCTTCTTGGATGACACTAGATATGGCTGGTGGTCTATGGTCTTTGTGAGGTTGATTTTGCATAGGGATCACTGTGTTGGTAATCTAGATCTACCTAGGTGCTGGCTCTAAATCCCTTTGGGTCTCTTCTACCAAACTCATTAATTGCTTGACTTTGTCCATCTCCTCTGTAGGGTTTGGGTAAGTTCCTATCTTTTTCTTGGGTCCTAGCCATTGTGGCTCATGACCATCTTCCTTGTTTGTTTCTTTTTTAATGGTCGTTTTAGTCTCCATGGTCTCACCTAAATCAAAATCCTCTTCAACGTTGTTCATATACACAAGGTCATCACCAGTCCCTATGTTGGTCTTTGAACTGGGGTCTGACTTCATTGTGTGATCTCTTCCTTCGTGTTTTCTTCTTCTTCTAATATTGGGCAATTGATGATGTGTCTCTTTCTTCAAGAATATAATTTTGGTCTTGGAGCATCGATCATGTGAGTACATTTACTGGTACCACATGTGTACTTTGTGATGGCTCCTCGGTAACCTCAATTAAGTTCAATGGCATGATCTTTGGTGCATTTTGATTATTCGGACATTGGACAATCAAATGATCTATGACACATCGATTACACATGAGTATCGGCATTGTAGACGTGCTTGCTTCTGATTGGTCTGCATTAGTGTGTGTGAGACCGCGGGGGATTGGACCATGCAACTCTCCACCCAACCGTGCTATTTATAGACTCCTAGCCTCTAAAGATAGCGCCCCTTGACCGCATGTCCGTCCTGGCCCTTGGCCATGCCCTTGGCCTGGCATTACTCCCCCCTTGGAGAAGCGTTTTCGTCCTCGAAAACACAAGTGGTAGTATCTTCATAAGAACATTGATGTTTTCCTTATTGGCATCCTCTACACGGGCCAATTGTCCATATGACCGATACCTGGTGCCGTGAGGAGGTTCAATGAAACCAAGAGCAACATCTTGATTTTCAACATTGTTATCCTTTTGTAACCACCCGTATCTAAATGGTAACTCATGATAACTCATGTGAGTATCTTGAAAAGCTCATAGCTACTGAAAGATAGAATAGGGAGTGTCCTCATGTCAGACTTCTGAACATTTTGGAACACACAGAACCACATGTTCACCCTTAACAAAGGTTACATGCCAACATACTCTGTCAGCACACCTACTAAGTCCTTGACTTATGAAACTATCGGTATCCAACCCCACCACAACAGGTGTTCAAAGTTGAAAACCTCACCTAAGAAAATTCTAGAATAAGGAGAGAATCACCTATTCAGAATGCATTGTGCTAACGTATGCTCTTAGCAGATCCTTTAGCACGGTTTACTAAAGTATGTGCTTAGCATATCCTTTAGTACTAAATAGAATACTTGTAAGATGCCCATCCAACATGGGATGAATAACAGCAGTAAGAGTGAGGTACTTTCCCCAACCACTTACAGACAGTCTTCCACGACTGATGACAAACTATGACTCAACCATTGAATATCCAGCCATATACTCGATATGGAATGGAGACAACCAACTAGGTTGAAGGTAGATTGGAGGTTCCAGTAACCAATCACTAACATCCATACTGAGCCATCACCTTGTATGCCAGGGTGTAAACTTATACTAAATCTGCAAGAGAGATTGCACTAGCAGTGCAAAAGGGTGCAGAAAGAATAAAGTCCATGTGAAGGAGTACGAGCAGAAGTGCGACGCGAGAGAGAGTGCGAGAAGAAGAGCACGACAATATGGTGAACTCGCTCTACTGTAATGTGTAGAGCATAGTGAGTTCTTATTAGGTTTTAACAAAAGAATATGTGTACATACCTGGCGGCCCGCCCACTTACCTGGGCGACCACATTGGGCTTTATACCCCAACAACCTCCCACTTAAAGTCCAATGTGGTACTTTAAGTGTGAGAGAAGCTACTATACAAGCTAATATACAAGAGATGTAGAGAAGTGATGTACTACCCTACACCTATCTACTTGCGAAAGTGCGCAAAGCTCTCTGAGGGAAGTCCTTTTGTAAGTAGATCAGCAGGATTTTCTGTGGTGTGAACTTTGACAAGCTGAAGCTGCTTATCCTCGAGCATTTCCCTGATGAAATGATACTTCACATCCACATGCTTTGTCTTTGAGTGATAAACTGGATTGCGAGCTAATTGTATAGCACATTGACTATCACAATATAACACAGGCATCTCTTCTTTGATTCCAAAATCTGTTACTAGTCGATTAAGCCAAATTGATTCTTTGCATGCCTCTAATGCTGCAACATATTCAGCCTCTGTAGTAGACTGAGTAACACAATCTTGTAATCTAGAGCGCCATGATACTGCTCCACCAGCCAATGTAAAGACATACCCTGACGTAGACCTTCGGTTGTCTAAGTCACCTACATAATCTGAGTCTGTAAAACCCTTTACACTTAGCTCCTGACTCCCGTAGCATATACGCATACTCTTTGTATCTTTCAGGTATCTCAATATTCCTTTCACTGCCTCCCAATGTTTCTTGCCTGTGTTTGACATGTATCGACTTACTACTCCCACTGCAAATGCAATGTCTGGGCGAGTAGCAATCATTGCATACATCAAACTACCCACTGCAGACGCATATGGAATCTTATCCATTTCAGCCCGTTCTTCCTCAGACACAGGACAATCTTGTTTGCTAAGTTTCACATATGGTGGCAATGGGACACTCAGTGCCTTTCCCTTCTCCATATTGAAACGTTGCAAAACCTTGTCAATATACTCTGTTTGAGATAACCAAATCAACTTCTTTGATCTGTCTCTCTCAATGCGCATACCAAGTATATGACTTGCCTCACCCATGTCTTTCATGTCAAACGATTTTGCCATCTTTGACTTCAAAGCTGAAATTTCTTCCAAGTGCTTGCCAGCAATCAACATGTCATCCACATACAAAATAAGGATCAGCCAACTGCCATCCTTAGCCTTCTTTGTATATAGACAGTGATCGAACTCACTACGTTTGTAGCCTTGAGAAAGCATAAACTTGTGGAATTTATGGTGCCATGCCCTCGGTGATTGTTTTAAGCCATAAAGACTCTTTAACAACTGGCATACCCAATCTTCCTTGCCTTTCTCAACAAACCCTTCTGGCTGCTGCATGTAAATTTCCACATCTAAATCACCATGCAAGAACGCTGTCTTGACATCCATTTGGTGCAACACCAAATCTAATATGGCAACCAATGCAAGCAAGCATCTCAATGTAGTCATCTTGACCACCGGAGAGAAGACTTCATCAAAGTCAATGCCTTGTTCTTGCTTAAAGCCCTTGGCAACAAGCCTTGCTTTGTACTTTGGCTGACTATCATGAGCGGTGATCTTATACCTGTAAACCCATTTACAAGGTAGAGCCTTTTTGCCCCGTGGTAATTTAACTAGCTTCCATGTCTGGTTTTTATGCAGAGATCTCTGACTGCATGGCCAATTGCCAATTCCCGGAGTCCTTCATTTGCACTGCTTCCTTGTAACATGAAGGCTCATTGCAATCAGTCAACATGACATAGTTCATAGATGGAACAAACCTATCAGGAGGTCGCATGACACGTCCCGATATACGCACAATAGGTGGCTCAGGCTCAGCCACAACCTGTGGTTCCACTCTATCCTAGCCTTGCTCCTCTTGAGCCCTGACATTCTGTCTTGCACGTGCAGGTCCATCTTCTTGGAAGACAAATCTTCTAATCTCCTCAACCCTCTCTGGTTTAGAATGATATTTGGATTCATTAAAGTGAACATCATTGCTGCGGACAACCTTTCTGGATTCGGGATCCCAAAGTCTGTACCCCATCTCACCAGAATTACCATAGACTAGAAAGATGCGCTTTCTACTCTTTGGCTCAAGTTTGTTCCTAAATTCCTTTGGAACGTGAGTATATGCCTCACAGCCAAAGACTCTGAGATGCTTGTATGAGGGCATTTTGCCTGACCATACCATCTCTGGCACTGAATCCTTCTGCAAAACCTTGCTAGGAGATCTATTTACAAGATGAACAGCTGTTGATACAGCTTCAGCCCAAAACCCATTTGGCAGTTGTGCATTAGACAACATACTTCTGACCTTCTCTTGTATGGTCCTATTCATCCTCTCAGCAACACCATTTTGAGGAGGATTGTAAGGAGCAGTAAGTTCACGTTTTATACCTTTTGACTCACAAAAGTCCTGAAAGGCCTTTGAAACATACTCTCCACCATTGTCAGTGCGTAAGCATTTAAGCTTCTTGCCACTCTGATTCTCCACAAGTGTCACAAACGTTTTGAAAACACTAAATGCTTCATCCTTGTGCTTGAGAAAGTAAACCCATACTTTCCTTGAGTAATCATCTATAAATGTCATAAAGTAAGAAGCTCCCCCTAGAGATAGGTTAGGCATAGGTCCACACAAATCACTATGAACAAGTGCCAACTGTGTATCTCTTCTACTGCTTCTATGCTTATGTGGCTGCTGTGTTTGCTTACCATACAGACAATGTTCACAGAATTCAAAATCATTAAATGAAAAGCCAGGAAAATAACCAGAACGAGACAAGATTTCCATTCCCTTCTTGGACATATGTCCTAATCGGCTATGCCACAAAGAAACGTTCGGCTGCTCGGCTACATTGATTACATTTTTAGAGACATTTGATACATAAATCATGTAAATTCCTCCAGACTTTACTCCATGTGCTACTGTCATAGAACCCTTGGATATCTTCCACATGTTCTGTCCAAAAGTGGTGACGTAGCTAGCATCATCAAGTAAACCTGTGTTGATCAAGCTCTTTGTAATTGCGGGAACATGTCTCACATTCTTCAGCGTGAAAGAAGAGCCATTCTGAAACTTCAATTGAACATCTCCAACACCTAAGATCTCACATGTCTGCCCATTGCCTAGCCGAACATGATCTTTAGTGGTCACATAAGAGGTAAACCACTCCTTGTTTGGAGACACATGAAGTGATGCCCCTGAGTCTATAATCCAGTCACTCAGTGCATTTCCATCAGATGTTGTAAGAAGAGCTGAGTCCATTGTATTCTTCAAGAAGTAGATGTCTCTTGACACTAGATTGTCATCCTCTGCAACGGTGTTTGTCACATTTATTTCTTGAATCTTCACTAAGGACTTGTTCTTCTCACCATGGTCTTCAGCTTTCTCTTTGCCTTTTTCTGCTTTCCATTCTCTGCAGTCTCTTTTCATGTGACCCTTCTTGCCACAATGGTAGCATTCTATGTCACTCTTGCCTTTAGCACTGCGGGACTTGCTACGAGACTGATTCCTCTTTCCACCTTTGTACTTTTCTTTGGTCCTTCCCCTGACAACTAAGGCTGTTCCTTTGCCTTTGTCCATTGTCTTTCTATTGGTTTCTTCAGTAAGCAGACTTCCTTCTACACCTGTTATGTTCAAACCATCTGGAGGTGCAGAATTACTCAAAGCTGTGCGAAAAGTGTCCCAACTTTTCGGCAATGTGATCAACAGGAACATAGCTCTAACAGGTTCATCAAACTTGACACCTTGAGCTGACAACTGACTATAGATTGTGTTGAATTCATTCAGATGATTGGACATAGGTGTCCCTTCTTTCATCTTCAAGTCAACAAGCTTCTTAAGCCAGTACACCTGTGAAGTTGCACTCTGCTTCTCATAAAGATCACTCAGCTTTAACCATGCTTGATAAGCCGACATCTCGTCTGCTACATTGAAGTAAACGCTTTCTGCCAAAGTCAGCATAATTGTAGAAAGTGCCAATTCATCCATTTCGCTCCATTCATCTTCGTCCATATCTTCTAGTTTTATCCCTTTGAGCTTTATAGGTTTTATCTGCTTCTTTTGTACCAACATGTGCCAAATCTGCTTCTTCCACAATGGGAAATTGGTTCCATCCAGCTTCTTGATATTGTAAAGAGCAGTGTCCTGTGATCCAGCCATAGCTACGCTTCACAGTGGTTTACTTTCCTGGGAAAAATTTGGCAGAGTTTCCCTTGTAAACTTACCTCTGAACCAATATCAACCTATCAAATGAACCAGAAAGGCTTCAGATTCTGCATAAATTTTGGCAGAGTCTCCTTTGTAAAATGGCTCTGGTGTACTAAAAAAACAGACCAAAAAACAGCTCAAAAAACACTGTCTCTCTGACACTGTAAGCTGCGGGTAAACCTGTCCTACACCTGTACTGTCTCTGACTGTCCTGTCACTGTCCTGTAAGCATATACTGCGACAATGCCTCAACGGCAGTAAAGCAAAGATGCAATCCCAAATGTCTAACTCACAGTCAATACATCCTAGCTGCCTATCTAAGGGTGCTCGAGGGATCGCTCCAAGACCTGTATCACCGAAAGGATCTCAACATTCGAGAATCCCCCAGCTCAATAAAACCTCACTCGACCCTCAACAAACGCTGTAGTAAATCTGACAGTACATAGACTTCCCACAAAGTCATACATCCACAAATTTCCCACTGTATGCTGTAACCGCTACGGCGGTTGTTTGCTGCATGACTCACAGCCAGCAAACCCTCAACAGACACACATCATATCTGACAATACATCCCATGTGGAAGTACCTGCAATGTGAGGATGAAATTTGGAATATCAAGCAGCAAACACAAGCTACCTGATGAACTAGTGGATGTCGCCTATAGACTGTGTGTAGATGCGCCCGTGTCGTATGTGACACGCCTCCAAGAACTGTGAGCCGTCGTTCGATGTGTAGACAGCCACAAATCAACACTCTGGGAGTGTCGATATCCTCAGCACCTACAGTCGTAGGCCGAAAACCCCAAATTTGCAGAGTCGGATCTGCACCCGCCGAGACCACCTAGTCGAAAATGGCCTGCGCAGACCTTTGTCGAAGCCGAACGGTGGCTGAGATGACCTCAGAATGAAATTCTGAGAACACCGAGCCCTTCCGGCTCGCCCACAGGATTTGGGGCCGTGTCCTCGCCTGTCGAATTTCACTCGAATCTGAGCTGGTGACTCTAGCCTCCTGCAGTGCTGCCCCGAGCCTCGATCTGAGCTCTGATACCAGTTGAAGGAGTACGAGCGGAAGTGCGACGCGAGAGACAGTGCGAGAAGAAGAGCACGACGATATGGTGAACTCGCTCTACTGTAATGTGTAGAGCATAGTGAGTTCTTATTAGGTTTTTACAAAAGAATATGTGTACATACCTGGCGGCCCGCCCACTTACCTGGGCGACCACATTGGGCTTTATACCCCAACACCATGGATTTGCATGCCGCTCCAAATAAATTTGTGTTAAACACTAGGGCCCATAACACCTAGTTTGCATGCATTTAACACAAAACATATCCAAACCGCAATTCCATGACAAGACTTTCCACGATACTTACGTGAAAATCTTGCAACAAAGTTGGACCATAATAGAATGTGACAACACGGTCATACCTAGGAACCAACCATGAGACCTTCTCATGAACGTAGCATACTTTGCAACAAAAGTTGGACTAAAATAGAATGTGACAACCCGGTCACACCTAGGAACCAACCATGAGACATTCTCATGAACTTAGCATACTTTGCTATATGTAGAAAGGACCCTTCATTAAGGTGGTTTCACAGCACTTGTAATCACAACAAGTCTGTACTTAGTACCCGACAATTTTTTGCCACTGAAATTGTTCCTGATACTATGTGCGTCAATTGGTCTAATGAACGGATGCGACCAACACCTAGGGACTTCGTCGCGACACATCATTTTGAATTGGGCGCCAGTGTCAGTCCCAGAGACTCATATTCTCCACATGTGGAATATGTCTCAAGTAAGGATGCCAGGAAAAGTGACATCCATCAAGTACGAGCTGTACTTGTGTGTGGAGGTAACTACAAACACTCTGCGATGCGAGTGAGAGGGACCCTCATTATCATGCTCCACACTGGCTAAACCAAACTCCTTGAGTTCCTAGACCATGTTGTATCCCATGTGACAACAGGTGCCAAATCGAACCCTACAAGTACGTTCGTAACAGCATAAGGCAAAAAGGTAGATTGGACACTTGGCCCAAAATACTTTGTGCCGACATGCCCTTGGCATGGCTCTGTAACATTCAAGCGTACTTATACGTCTTGAAAAAAAAAACAAGCAAAGCATACAAAAAATGGAATAACACCAAATTAATAGATGCGTACCTGGAGGTTTGAACATAATGTTCACTTACCAGTATTCAAACAAAGAGGAGCACATCTCCTACCTGAAAAACAAACAGAATTGCACTGGGAACCGTGGGTGTTGCCTTCGCAATCCAACCCCTTTGGTTAAAATCTACGTAGTCAAACCCCTTGGTAAGACCCTTTGTAGAAACTGCTCAACTAGCAGGTAACGGCAACCAACATAGTTAACCGTGTACATAATGATTGGAATCAACTTGAAAAGTTGAGTTTGTCCGCTACCGCGTGGTAGATTGCAGAATTCTTTCCTTGAAAGTCTAACTGAGAGAGATCAAACTGTGATCCTCAATGCAGATCAACTGTGATCCTCAATGCAGATCAACTATGATCCTCAATGCCTATGGGGTGATGTAGCAGTCACCCATCGGGTCATACCCCAAAACAATATGTCCATAGACACTCTGTAGTGATATAGAGAGAGCAGGAAATCCACACAAGTGAACTGCCTAGCTCGTGTGGACAGCCATGCTGTCACCATTGATTGCTGCATCTATACTTCCTTATAGAGATCAACTGCTGTGAGTTGAAGATTATCAAAAACTCAGCTTGAGTGTCGCAGTGAAAACATGTAGTGCAAAAATGACACCCTAAACATCCGTAATGACAAGACTCTTGCTTGTGCATTAACGTCGATGTATACTTCCCGGGGTAGATCTGTTCAATCTTGAAAACAATCACCCCAAAGAATGCCAATAGTTGGGTCTTACCCTTGGCCTGACAATGGCTCTTAGCCGGTGTGGCTCATAGCCCTTATGCAAATTAGTGTTCAATGGACGAACCGATGAAGACTAATTTGAGTAGCATCTTAGCCATGTGCTAGCTGAGAGTTAGAGCACCTTGGCTCAAGCTGACTCACGAGCAAAACCCGTATCAAAAGCTTCTTAGAAGATTTTTCATTTTTCCCTTAAAGAGAGGGAGAGAGAGAAGAAGAACATGCTGGGTTGAGGAATTTTTCTTAAATTTCTAGAGTGTGTGCCCAATCTGTGTGCTTTTACACATTTGATGCCTGACTTGTAGCTTATCCTATAAGCATTCCACAGTTTTCAAGTGTGACTCTCTCATTGAGATAGGTAACAGAAAAACACAACCACATTTTGACCTACCTGCCTTGCAGGGTCGTGATTGTATGAAAATGACTTAGCCTTGGCACTTTGCCTGTGAAATAAGTTCTAGATTTAGGTTCCTTTTAGTGTTGTTGGGTGTTGATAGCAACCAACCATCATGTTCAACAATCCATCACTGAGTCTGTCCTTGACAGAGTTGCGAGTGTGACAGCGGAAGCGTAATCCATGAAGTGGTGGACTCCATGCCACCTGCTTAGCATGCCTTGCATGCAAAAGCGTAAGCCCTTGGCTACTAGGGCAGTCTCAAGCGTGAGATCCAAAACCATAAGTGCCTTGCACATAATAAACTGGTAGGGATTCTGTGAGCTGACATTCCCTATTTGGTCAGCACCCAAACCTGGGTGCCAATGCCCTTGATTCCAAATCAATGGGCAGTATCTCGGCACAAGGGAGAAGCCTTGCTTCGTATAAAATTGCCAAATCACTTTGCTTTGCACAATGATAGTAATATGCCAAGTAAAGTGTAAACGTGGAAAAATAAGAAAAACTTAAGGTGGGCTAACCTGGTCATTTGACTGTCACCAGTTGTGTTGAACTTCCAAAGGAAAACTCATTCGAATGTGGCTCCCAGCCAATTCTGCTACACACGAGAGAGTTGTCGTGTATGCACTTACGCCCTCTTGTATCATGTACACCATGAAAGATCCTTCAAGCATAGTGTAAAATCTCTCCCAAGTTTGTATGCTCATAGCATATACCAAACGTGAGCAGGTTCACTGCAAGATGAGTATATTAAAGACTTTCTTCACATAAATTGGAACCTAGCTGATAGCCAATCTAAGGCAGTTGTTGACGTACAGAAGGACAAAAGAATTGACTTTGTTGAACAATTTCAGCTGAAATTAACCAGTATTGTGTGGCAAGCCTCCTTTGTCAGCTGGTAGAAACAAGGACAAGGAGTCGGCCATGCCGAGCAGCTTGCTGCCTTCAACAAGTCTAGTAATAGGCCATGCCTGTCTCCTTGAGACACTGAAAAATTGGCCCTTGGCCCTGCCGTTGAAGCAAAATGTAACCTTTGCCGAGCGTGCTCAATCAAAGTACTCAGAAGAAGCCATGCTTCACATAACTATGTCTCGCCTCATTGCCAACAAATGCTATTAGCGACATATGTCATAGCAAAGAGAGTCGACCTTGTCGATCATGCACAAGAAATTGACCTTGTCGAATTGAAAATCTAATGGAAAAAACAGTAAAACACGTACAAGTTATGCATTTTGTACCTGCTTGGTTCTATGAATGAGAGCCGTGATCATGCATTCCAGTGCATAAGAGAGTTATCAAGCACATGCTCAATAACTACTCTACTGTATGTTGTCAAGGGCCTTGTCCATTTCACAACCAAATTGAAGACTAGTGAGAACTTCAATGCTCTGGCCAAGTCGCAGAAACCTTGCCCATGTGCAACATCAGACGGGCCTTGCTCCCGTGAAATCCATTGGATGGAGGCATGTCGGCGCCCTTGCCATGTCCATACCATGTGGGCGATTTGCATCACCACGTTCGCCTGCAAAAGGGCTGCTTTGTAAGCATAAAATTTTGAATGTGTATTGCATACGGGTGTGAATGCATGCGGGGTCGCCTTCAAGGAAACAGATAACTCATGATACCATGCAACATGGTCCGGTGGTCACCATGTTTGCGTGTTGCGGACTTTCGAGACTGGAAAATTCTGCGCCATGCAAGCACCATTGCCCCTCCAGGCCTACAAATTATGCGCCATGCAAGACCATGGCTTGCATGCAAGCATCCCATGGGAGGGGCCCTTGGCACCCATTTGTGGGACGGCCCCTTAGGGGTTCCTTTGGGCACCCGATGCGCGCCCAAGGAGCCCTGGCCGAAGGTTTTTAAAAAAAATAAAAATAAAGGAAACAAAACTGAACACAGACCTGCGCATGGCGGATCTGTTGCGCCGAGCAACAGAGAATGGATACGCCTACTGCATACAGAATTAGGCGTCGCCGGTGTGTTGAAAAAGCCTCCAGAGACTGGGGCGCATCCGGCAAGGCCGAAATCGACGGATTTTGTGGAGGCCGAATCCCATGTCCGTCCTCATGCAAGGGGCAATTATCGTGTCCTCCTGTCGAGCCTGCCTTCTCCTCCCGACATAGGGGTTGCTCCCCACGACTCTGTTTTTGGCTTCCTTCACGACTTCACAAGAGAGAGAGAGA
The DNA here is from genome assembly GCF_014529385.1 of Adiantum capillus-veneris. Lineage (NCBI taxonomy): Eukaryota > Viridiplantae > Streptophyta > Polypodiopsida > Polypodiales > Pteridaceae > Adiantum > Adiantum capillus-veneris. The sequence continues at coordinate 96,578,144 of NC_140956.1, read as the reverse complement.
GAGAGAGAGAGAGAGAGAGAGAGAGAGAGAGAGAGAGAGAGAGAGAGAGAGAGAGAGAGAGCGAGAGATGCAAGACCAACAGTGTCGTCTCCTTGAGCACACCATAGCCTTGCTCTGAGAGAGAGATAAAGAGTAGCCATGCCGAGCCGTGCTCGCCCCTCCTTCTACTTCTCCTTCCCTGAGCTCTGATACCAATGTGAGACCACGGGGGATTGGACCATGCAACTCTCCACCCAACCGTGCTATTTATAGACTCCTAGCCTCTAAAGATAGCGCCCCTTGAGCGCATGTCCGTCCTGGTCCTTGGCCCTGCCCTTGGCCTGACAGTGTGGCATTCTTTTGTAGAGTTTAATAGGACACTCAGCTACATGATGTGGACCCCCACACTTGTAGCATTAAAGAGGTGGTCTTTTGGTAGTGAAATTGATATTTTGGCCTCTTGCTGCAAGAGCAGCTACTTGATAGACAGGTTTGACTTGTCCCCAATAGTCCACCATGTAGTATTGTGGACTTTCTTCAAGTGCATCAATCCCATAGGCAATATCCTCGCAATCCACACAAGCAATAGAGGGCTCATAACCCACTTGATTCACATGAAGTGATTCTCGGATGTGGGGATTGCGGTCCTAGAACTGGAGGTGGTAATGGTGTTGTTTGAACAACATTTTGGGTCCTAGGGACCATGTGTTGTGACGGTTGTTCAAGAGGTGGGTCCGGCATGAATGCAGGCACTTGAGGTGTGTCAATCCATGCTAAGGTTAGTCTATTGGCTATCACATGTTTAAATACTATGCAATCCTTGGCTTGATGACTATACCTCCCACAGACATTGCAATTCTCATTAAATTTTACTCTAAATGTAGGGCATTCACTAGTACTATGTGGACCATAGCAAACTGAGCACCATTGTTGCTCCCTTCTTGGATACATATGATTGTTTTGTGGAGCATGATTGTCACTAAAACTTTCTTGAATGGCCTTGGTGAGATCTGCTAAAGCCATCTTAGATATCTTTGGCTCTTTAGCAATAGGCTTTATGGTCATTGGCTCATGCACCGATGCTTGCGAGCTAGTAGATTTAGGCTCAACAGACACTCTTTCTCCTTGAATCATTAAGTTGTCCTCCAATTGGATTGCATTCTTCCAAGTGGCGATACCTCTAATGACTAGGCCATTGTAGATATCCTCATTTCGTAGTCCCCTGATGAATCTATCGAGTAATTGGTTATTATTGAAGTGTTCATTTGGATTACAATGAGAATTGAAATGCTTCAAGCAACTAATAAAGTCCCTCACGAACTCTCCTTCCTCTCGTTGGGCTTTTTGGAGCTGAGAGGCTACACCCAAGTACTCTTTCTCGTACATACTCTTTCAAGAACAATCTCCTAAGAGTGGGGTAGATTGTTTTTTCTTCCACCCTTAGGGTTCTATACCAAACCCCAGCCTTCCCACTCAAGGTCAGGCTTAAAGCATTACTTTTATGCAGTTCATTGTGTTCTCCTAAGAAATTGCATATTTGTTCAAATACTTTGATATGATTTCTCACATCCCCGTCTCCACTAAATTTTTGTGTGAGCTTGGCTATTTGTACTACCTTACTTCTAGGCTCTCTATAAGGTGTGTTATGCATATTTTTAGCAATAGATCGATCGATAGCTTGAGCAAATTTTTGCCAAGTCTCCCAAGTGAACAGGTATAGTGGGGACAGGTGCTCTCGGGACTGCATGTGGAATGGGGGTTGGCATTGGGTCTGGTGTATAGGAAGCCCTTAGGTTCTAAGTTGGGTACGATGTTGTGACATGTGGTGGCCCAAAGTTCATAGTGTGAGCCTGGGCATAACAGACGTGGGATGTGACATGCTAATGCTAGCTGGTATGGTCTCACTGAAATAAGGGCTTGGATGTTGTGGTCATGGAGCATAAGTTGTTCAAACAATGGGAGGGTAGGAGCTACATGAGCACAAGGGCCCATAGGTGCATATAATTGATACACACTTTAGATGTTGTTGTAGGCATTGGGCCACCATGTAGTGGTGCCTTACTATTAAATGAGGTCCATGGCATGTTTTTTGTCATGCCCATCACTGGGGTAGGCATGGTAGCCATGGTGTCATCAAGAGAAAGATGAGATAAACTTGGAAAGGTAAAGCTATCACTTGTGGGCTCAGATTGTACTGAGACCCCCTGCAAAACAATATATGGAGGATCCATCGGGCTTACCGAGGGAGTCTCCATTTGTGATAAAATTGGTTGCTTAGCCTTCCCTATATCCAAGAATCTCATGAGACCCGTTGAAGAACTCTTTGTTGTTGCTCCTCTATGCCCCGGGGCGGTCACTTTTTAGAATGTGTATGATATCACGTGAGTTAACCGGAGAGGATTATTAAAAGACCAAAATGTATAAAAATGTATACATACAGAGGGGGATGGGGGTTTTTTAAATAGGCTCACAGTGTAAGTATAGTATGTATATTGGGGTATTATTAATTACCTCTTGAACGCACATGATATAGGGGTCTTTTGATAAGTGACTGCCCCGGGCTCTATGCTAGTAGCACCCGATGAGGATTGTAGGACATCTAACCAATCCACGTGATAGGTGTGACCTGTGTATAAGTAGGTTAAAGTCTTGGTTTGTCATTCATAATCCCAGATTTCATTTAGAATTTCTTTATCTAGGATTGAGTTGCTAGGGGTGTCCTTTGAACTAGATGCAATGTGGATCTCTATGGGTTGACCCTTAGTGGTTTCTAATTAAGGAGCACTCGATTGCTCGACTAGCATGGATGTTGACATAGGGGCCTTCTCCTTTAGCTCCTTCCGTTGCTCTGTCTTATGTAAGCTCTCAATTTCCTTTTCCCTAGCTGCAATGATATATCTCCCAACCTCTTGCATTTTAGCAAGGCGTCTACCATCGGGTAATATAACCTCGAAGGGAAATAGCTCTGAAGAGTCAAGGATTGCACAGCAAATGGGGTATTCACATGCACACTCTCCGAGAGCATGGGGTCTACATTGGTCATGAATGGTGAATTTACTTCCCCACCCCCTTCATTTACATCGCTAGCTCCATGTTCAGAACGAGTGGCTCTAGTGAAAGTCTCTTTCAAGCGGCTAAGCATGCTCGGCCCAGACCGTGGGTCCATGGCATGCATATCTTGGCTTGAATTATTGGGATTGGGCGTTGGGTAACCTTCCATGATATCGTAGTCAGAGGAAGAGTCACTAGATGTCATATGTGGGTCCTACGTGGTACTACCTTGGGTTTCCACTGAGGGCCTAAATCCTAATGTGGAGGAATAATGGGTGCCCGCGTAAACGGAGACACTCTCTATGTGATCATCCTCTAGCACATGACCAGAGCATAGGTGCATGTGACCTCAACACTCTAAAAGTGTTGGTGAGTGCCCGTGAAGGCTGCTCACCTAGGTTTTAGGTGCGTGCAACCCAAATTTACTCTCAATTTTTTTTGTTTTTATGGTCCTTTTTTACCAAGTCACGGAATATGGCGTATGATAGCTCAAAACAAGCATCTTGGTTAGAGGGACGTGCCATGCTTTACAGCCCCCGATTCGGTTACTTAAAGCCCTTAGAATCCTAAAAACAATCTTTTTCTAGTCGAAAAGAAGGCTAAGATTAGTAAGTTCAAGGGGTAAGCGTGAAGGGAAGGGTGGAGGACTTGAAGGACTTGTCCCACATGCCCTCCCTTCACTTGAGGGGCTAGTCTTTATATATATAGTAGTGTTTATACTCTATCATAAGACTAAGGATTGAGGCCAGAGCCTGGGCCTGGGCTTGGACTTGGGCCCTTCCTTTTAAAATAAGATTTTTTCTTTTTCCTTTTGTTTTTGAATTTCCTTTTTGGTCTCAAATTTTTTGGGTGTTTTTTTCAAAAAAAAGATCAGAAAAAAAATTCGTGGATAATGTTTTCCTACGTGGGCGCCAAGCTCACGCGCACAAAGCCTGCCTCGCACGTGCACATAGCTGCAACTTGTAGCTCTGTCTAAGCTTTTTATAGCTAACAAAACTAATTAACACTAATTAGCACTGCACACACATTGTTTAACACATCACACTTCACACTAGAAGAATCTTCAACCTTTACTATCTAATGCACATTACAAAACTACACTAACTAACAGACCTCCTAAAACTTGCACATTATAGAACTTAGCAGACCTAACAAAACTTGCACATTGCAACCACTAAAGATTCTAACAGAACCTGCTCACGCGCACAAAGCCTACCTCGCGCATGCACAGAGCTGCAAGTAGAGTTGCAACTTGCAGCTCTGTCTAAGATTTTTACAGCTAACAAAACTAATTCACACTAACTAGCACTGCACACACATTGTCTAACACATCACACTTCACACTGAAAGAATCTTCAACCTACTCACTGTCTAATGCCCATTACAAAACTACACTAACTAACAAACCTGCTAACACTTGCACATGACAGAACTTAGCACATCTAACAAAACTTTCACATTACAACCACTAACAAATCTCACACAAACTCAAACAAAAACTGAAAACAGATGAAAAGAATGGCTTCAAGAGGTAGCACAGAGTGCTCATCAAGCTTAGTGCAAGGCAATCCTCTGCAGCAATGCCAAAAATGTGCACTTTATCGCATGTGTGGGAGGCTCGAAACTTGCCAAACACTGTGGGCGAGCCACGAATGGCTACAAGCACACAACTAGACGATCCTAGCAAGCTCAAAGGGGCAATGGTGTGTCACTCACAACTCAATGCTTTTCGTCGTGAAGGATCCTGTGCTGCAAAGAAGAGGGAGCCACCGTCACCTTGCCGTCTCTCTCTCTCTCTCTCTCTCTCTCTCTCTCTCTCTCTCTCTCTCTCTCTCTCACGCGCGCACGTGCATATACACACACACACACATACGCACGTGAGCACATGATGGAGAAGAAGATAGAGATAGAGCAAGAGAACTTCTTTAGCATGCATCTCAAAGAATGAGGATTTTAGGTCAAAATGGACCTTTCATAAGAATCTGATCCATTCACACATGGGCGGCCACATTGGCCGATCATTGCAAAAATACTATAAAAATAAGATAAGTGGTGCGCCTCTCGTTGGCGATCACCCACGCACCTATAGGACTGGCAAGCCCGGTCATAACTCAAATAAGTGATAAGGCATCCAGGTGTCCGTAAGTGGTTAACATGAGGTTATATGTTTTTTGGCTAAGTTTAGTTCAATCCCCCATTAGTTTAAATGCTTGGCAGTTTCAAATGCAAATGTAGTGGTCTTCCAAGTCAAATGTTGTCCACACTACTTGAAAACTTCTCCCAAGCACTCTAATACTACTCTAGACGCAGTCCCCTTTGAAAAAATTTACAAAAGTTGAATTTTTGGGGTAGGAAATAATAAGCGTGCTTATTATCTCTGAGGTCAAAATGAAGACTTTTTTCAACTAATTTGACTTTTGCTGGATGTTCACACCTTAAACAAGTCACAATTTCAAGTTTCATGGAATTTGGTTCAATTTTGAAGCTTTTGTCTTGTGTTAGTTGTTCACACCTTAAACAAGTCACAAATCAAGTTTCATGGAATTTTGTTCAGTTTTGAAGTTTTTAAGCCAAATTTTGTATCTACTGTTTGGTTTTAGTGATTTCTAGGCCTATGTAAAAACTTACAATTCCAAATGCTCCCAAACTTGAATTAGGGTCTTCTTATGCTATGTTAATGCCTATGGAATTGACAAATACTCAAAATTTTGCTTTTCCAAGCCTCAAGATAATAAGTGCGCTTATTATCCCTTGAGCACATTTTGTAAGTTTTTCCACTTCCCACAATTGTAATAAGGTATTTTAAGACCTATCAATGAATCTTATCAATTTTTGTTTAGTTGTAAGTGTTCTTAGTCCCAGTTATTTGTCTGTTCAGAGTGAAGGGTGTTTTGGCCCAATTTTGTCCCCAAATGGAATTACAATCTCTTGTGCCTTCACAAAAGTATTTACATATCACCTAAACAAGATGTGCAAGTGAAAAAAGTTCAATTTCAAGCCTTAAAAAGAAAAATCGTTTATTATCTACAGGCCAGATCCTGCATTTTCCAGGACTTTTGATGGCATTCCAGTTTTATGCAGCCTATTGCAAGTACTTTTGGCCAACAAAACTCACATTTGCATGCATCTATCGTAGGGGAGATAATAAGCCCATTTTTTGCAGAACTTTTGATTTTTTTTTTGAAAGTTGATCTTCGACTTATTAAAAGGTTGCTACTGTCTTTCCAAGATCAATGATGATCATAAATGTTGTTTTGATACCTTGAACTCACCTTAAGATTCCCGTACATGAAAAATCTAAAAATTTTACAAACAACTTCATTGATGACAATTTAGAGGGTGAGATACAACGAAAACCTTCATCGACGTCTACTTAACCTACTCCTAATCGCATCAACAGTAGATAGTGGAAAGTGTACACCAACACTAGTTTTTCTTTGTTTTTCTTTCTGAAAAAAGTATCAATCCTCAGACTCTGACATAATCTAAGTCATCAACCACCCAAAATCAATCAATCTAAGCCTAAAGGTCCTCGATGAGTATGAAAACTCCCAAGACACCTCTACACAGTCAAAGTAGACACATCTCAAACATGAGGTTTCTAAAGGTTTGTTTTTGTACTCCAAGCAAACCTAGAGGTAGTTTCAAAATATTCTACTGATCACTAAGGTTTTGTCCTAGTTTAGCTCACCTTGTCTCCAATGAGGATGCCAAAATGTGGGCTCCCAAATTGCCAAGCCTTGCTATCTTATTGTAGTGACAGTGAGAACCACAAACATAAATGCCATACTTTGGGATGGAGTCGACTTGACTAGTGCATGGAAGCTACGAGAGGTAGTCAGTCTCTCGCAGAACATACTCAATATATATCTACTCAAACCTACACTCAAGTGCATGTCAGGCATCAAATTCTAACTATGACACCACAAGCAAATGTCATCAATTCACTAAGAAAACGAATTCCAAACGAGACGAAACTTATAGGATGGATAGGAAAAATCTAAAGACACATTCCCATGCCCTGACCACTTACAAAAATATCGCTTATTATCTACAAGGTAGATTTGACCTAGCCATTTTCAACCCCAAATGCACCCTAGAGCTTAGCAATGATGCCCCAACACCCCTCCAATGCATAAAATATAGTTTTTTTATGTAAATACTAAAAGTAATGAGCAGATTAAGGAGAAGGTGAGCTGCAACAAAAACACAATTTTACCATGAGAAAAGCACAATGTCACAAAGAGATTTCACCTATGAACGTGATGAAGCAGACGACACTTCAAACGGACACTTCATGAGGGAGTTACAATCTTGAGAAGAAAACATGAGAGTGCATAGTGTTCTATAGAAACATTGTAGCACTTATTATTCAAAAAAGAATCCCTTAGGTTTTACAAAAATTGTCTTTTATACTTAGCCAAAGGTTTTGGGTCAAAAATAGGAAGATTTTTCAACTTTTTTACAGTCTGGTGTAAACTTATGGTGGATAGACCAATGAGGCATTTATAGTTGCACCATAGCCAATAGATAATTAGGAGTGGATTAGAGAGGGAGATCAATACACAATACTTGCTTAATTGATTAGAATTGAGAGAGAGTTACAAGCTTTGACTATTGGCCATTTATAGGCTCAATGTGGAGAAGTGCAATCAATGATTTGATGAATATGCACCAGAAGTGGAAATGGCAAAGGTCGTGTGAGCTACCACAAGTGGCATGTGGCCATAAAGTGTGTAGCATGTGTTTAGGGAATGTGTAGCATGTGTGAGGCTTTATAGGTTCCATAAGCCAAATGTGACTATGTACATTTGGCTTTTAGGGAGTTTTCACACTATGAGTGTAAGCTTAAGGCCTTATCCCAACACCAAGGATTTCATTGACACAATCTGGAAGCATGTAGCCACACTTTGTCTAGCTCATAATCACATAAGTGTTTACAATTTATATATGAAAACTAATGAATTACAAGGGCTTAAGGCTAGAGACGTCCAAATTGCTCAAAAAAGATAAAATATTATATCTCAATTGTACATACATAGCCTCTAATGTAAGCTAGAGGGCTAACATGATTGACTGGAAACCAAGTAGTGGTTTTAACTGAGATTTTTTGTGCTCAAGCTTATGTTTAAGGGTTTGCCCAGAGTTGTTGAACATTTGGGTGATTATTATAACCGTTTTGACCATATTGTGTACAATTTGTTTCATACTCCATAAATTTAATGTTGGATTGGGCTCCTATTGCATTGCTTCTCATTGTGTGCTACTATCAGTCTAAAGATACTTACCAAATCTATGTTATCTCTTGCAAATTAGTCTCTAATGGAACTTATGCTCTCATATTTAACTCTCCAGTATCTTTTGCCACACCATATGCATTTAATTATGTATATGTTGTTCTCATGTTGTTCTCCTCTCTCAAATATCTCATAGTAAGAACCCTGGCACTTTCTAGACAACCCCGAAGAACTGCGGACTCCAACAATGTGATATGTATGCACGTTGAAAAAAGCATAACATGGTCTAAATCAAGCACCTAAGGCTTGGAATGAGAGGATTGTGGTATTTATCATGTCTTTGGGTTTTGAGATGTCGGATGCAGATCATTCATTGTAAGTGCAAAAGAATGAAGCAAGAATTGTGGTGATATGCATCTATGTGGAAGACTTGATTGCTGGAGGTGATAATGTGGCCTAAGTAGAGGGTGTATATGCTCTACTTATGTAATGGAAATTAATATTTTGTTATTTGATGTAGTTGATAGGTGGAAAAAGCATGATTGAGCTATGGGCTATGCGAAAGAACATCACATTCATGTATATTTTATTATTCAAGTGCTCTTTATGAGCTATGGCCATTTATGTCTGGCTAGCCAATATGAATTCATTTTGAGCATTCAAGAAATCTATAAATAAATGCGTGGGGAAAATCCAAACACCGAGCAAATTTTTTCGAGCAATCCAAAGACCGAGCAAGATATAGGCTGCTATCCAAACTAACATCATTGAGCCAACAATGTCTTTGATTAATTGGAGTATTTGTTGATAGAACCATATATAGTTTTTTGACAACTTATACCTACTCATTAGCTACTTATACATGTATAACATGATGTTACCTTTTTAGTGTTGCAAATATTAGCATGTCATGTTTTTGGGAGCACATTCTGCATGTTTTTCCTTTAGATTATGCCTATAGAGTTGAACTTGGGTCTTTATGCACCCTCTTAAACACTCACAATGATCAAGCTACTAGCTCTTTATGCACCGATTTAAACATTCACACTAACACTTTATGTTGAACTTGGGTCTTTATGCATCCACTTAGACACTCACACTAATTAGGCTAGACCTTTGACTGTAATAGCCCTATCTTCTAAAATGTCAATCAAATTCTTTGTAGCTAGTGCACAGTTACTATGCAAAGCATACTTCACTTCAATGTCTCTACATGGAAGACCTTCTACCTTGACAAGTTTTTCCTTAGATTGGATAGGAATTTGCTTATGTTTTATACAATTTCCATAGGCATGCTTTTACTCTTGTTTTGGAATGGATGGAGACTATGCGTCGTTCATTTTTTTCCTTGCTCGAATATATTTGCTCGCCATTTGGTAAGACTCAAATGCGTGCAAGAGGAAAATGCTCACTCTTTCACGGAGGGAGGTTGCACCCAGTGCTTGTGTCCTTCTTCTCTCCTCTCCTCTCTTCTCTCTCGTCGTGCTGGTGTAGCTTTCTGCTCTAGAAGGTACATCTGCACGTGCTCTCTTACTCTCTCTCACTCTTTGTCTTTCTCTGATCATATGTAGCTTTGATTTTGTGCTTGTGCGATGACCCAAGTATGCAGATTTGTTGGTTTATGGCTTGCACTATGTTAATTTTTCTATTTTGCCTTGCCTTCCCCGCTTTCCTCTGTAGCAGTAGTATCAGAGCTTAGGCTACACTCCGAAGGCTATGGAAATGTTTGTATACCAAGATAAAAGCTAAGTCTAATTTCTTCCATAAGTTAATTTTCCTCCTAGCATGACTAGTTCAATGCCAACAGAAGACTTTTCTTCACATGTTTGTGTGTTTTGCTCATTTATAGAGAATAATAATAAGGATTAAGGCATAGATTGAGGAAAATAATTATTGCATAGATTAGAAATTTGGTAGCTATAGCATTATAGTAAAGAAGAAGAACAAAGAGAAGTAGAATTTCTATCTATTTATTTTGTTTCTCTTAGTTTACTCCTCGTAGTAAGCAATCCTATAGAGAAAGAGAGGAATGAGAAGTATTGGATTGAGCATAGAAAACAATTTTGCGTGACCTTTGAAATACATAGGCTTGAAGAAGATAAGGAAGGAGCATTAGAAAGATAGAACCCAAAAAGGGAATGAGAATAAGAGGGAAGGCAAAGCCTGTTTCATTTAAACCAAGGAAGGACCAATCGCACGAGACCCTCAAGATCCGTCCTTAAAAATGATGAAGAATCCATGTCCTGCATCAGAGCTTGAGTACGAGGACGTGTTGAAAGAATGATGATGCTTTAATTTCTTCAACATTGAAGAAAGGATGTTAAGAACTATTAAGCAAGCCCTCATGAGTTTGTGGGAAACAACCCCTACCCTAAAAAGGTTATGCCCACTAAAGGCATGACAACATCGTTCATTTCAGCCAAACATAGTCGCGCGTTTTTCATTGAGAGTTTCTCCTTACACAACAATTCTTGGAAGTTTCTGTTCATGCCAACATTAGTTAGTTGATGGTAGTAGATATGAACAATAGTGCTTCGGGCAACCCTCATAATCACCATTGCCGTCAGCGACCATAGTGCCAAAAACAACGTCATCTTGTACAAACAATGGTGCTCATGGTGTTGTGCAGCTCCGCTTCCATGATGGGAAATTTATCAGAAGGATGCACATTGTGCTTGATTGAAGTCTACTTGATTATTTACCAGTGATCAGGGCTTGATAACATGCAAGGTTTGATGATTAATGTATGCCAAATGCGGCTTTAAAGGGCCAACATATGCCTTAATGATGCTAAAAAGGAGCATGTTTAAAGTGAGCACAGATGAGAGATTATGATCTAGAGCTGCAGTGCTTGAAGTGCTCTACCAGCCTGTCTTTACGGCTCGTCGATTGGAGCTACGTTGAAGAAGTTATGGCAGTTTGAAGTTTGAGTCAATTGAAGATCCATACCGGATTGGGCAACTGCAGTTGAGGAGACAAAAATGAAGTGAATGCATAGGCATGAAGTGTTCACTTTGTGGAACGTGTCGCTCTTTTCAGATCATTGACCGGAGTTATGATTACCAAGATATTGCCAGATTAAATTTCATCGGGGGCCGGTTCTGTACCACTCTGGTTGCCTCGGTCAGTTCTTCATTTGGGAATTTTTGAGCTTCAGCCAGGTTTTGGGAAATGGAATCTTGTTTGGAATCTCATCTCTTGCAGTGCACTGTTAATTGTTGCTTCAATTCAATTGTATTTCATGACCAACTTATGAAGATACGACTGATGTGCTTAGCAGTGCCTTGGATGATAAATATGCTAAGTGGATTAAGCTCGAGAAGCATTAGAATGCTTGAACAACATTGATTGGGTGATATGCCATGCTTAGCAATGCCTTGACCGTTATGCATGTTCAATGTGGTACCCAAGTGTGGTGGCCAAGGGCCCAAAGGGCCACCCAAATACCAAATGTGGTGCTATTACAAAATCACAAAAAGCTCTTGATGAGCTCATAGTCCGAAATGTCATCTCATGGAGCATATTGATCGTGGGATATGCCAAGGAGAGTAGGAGGTGCCGGGCATTGCCTTGGCCGGCTATGGCCGCCCAAAATAACCCAAATGGCCGCCCAAGCTATGGAAAAAAGGCCGCCCGTTAAAAACGAAAGGGGCCTCTTGTGTGTGAAGGGAGGGGAAAAAAGGGGGAAGAAGCGCACAGGCACGATGGCGCAGGGGAGAAGATGCAATGGCAGTGGCTTGTAGAGAGCTCAAATGCCGGCGAGCTAGAAGCAAAAAATGCTCTGCATTCCGTAGCGACCCTATTCGGTACTATCTTTGCGGCTGTTCACGCACTTCAAACCATGCCCTGTCACATCATCGAGGAGCATCCCATGCCACGTCAGTCACAGTGACGTGACTGCATGGGGGGGACTTATTTAGAGGGAGTTTGGAAGGCAAGAACGTGAGTTTTTTTGTTTAGCAAGGCAAAGCAAGGTGTTAAAAAGGAAGGCAAGGTGTTACAAAGCAAGAAAAGGAGGTAACAAAGCAAAGGTCTCTCTTTCTCTCTCTCTCCTCCTCGGCTAGCAAAGAGGGGAGGCTTTCTCTTGCTTCCTCTCATCCTCAGCAAGGCAAAGAGGGAAAGCACAAGGCAAACCAAAGCGGGTCTCTCTCTCTCTCTCTCTCTCTCAGAATCGAGGCAAAGTAAAGTGGTCTCTCTTGCTCAAGCCACGACACGGAAGGGAGATATCTTTCTCTCTCAAGCCACGAAAAAGAGCATAGCGTGAAAGGAGGACATACAGAGGAGAAGGGCAAGTAGAAGGAGAATTGAGGGCTCTCTCTTGCTCTCGTGTAGGAGAAGCAAAGCTAGGGCTCTCTCCCGCTCTCTCTCTCTCTCGTCCTCGGCTAGCAAAGCAAGCAAGGGAGTCTCTCTCTCTCTCTCTCTCTCTCTCTCTCTCTCTCTCTCTCTCTCTCTCTCATCCTCTGCATGCAAAGAGAGGGAAAAACGTGAGGTGAAGTTGGAGAAGCGAAGAAGCAAAGCAATCTGGTTCTCTCTCTCTCTCTCTCTAAAATCTTAAGGAAAGAAAATCGGACTCCCTCTCATCCCATAAGGAGCAAGTAAGCAGACTCTATGGAGCTCGGTAAGAGAATTCATCAAGGGCACATAGAGCTTGAAGATAATTAAATCAAAAAATTGCAGCTTATTGTTGGTAATTGAGGCAGTAAAACAGAGAAAGCTCTTGAGTGCTATCGAAGTAGGAAAAGAGCGACTAGAAAGAGAAAATTTTGCAGAATCCAAGGGGCACTTGAAACATTTAAAGTGGTCCTGCAAAGCAAGCAAGGGAGTCTCTCTCTCTCTCTCTCTCTCTCTCTCTCTCTCTCTCTCTCTCTCTCTCTCTTCCTCGGCATGCAAAGAGAGGGGAAAACATGAGGTGAAGTTGGAGAAGCAAAGAAGCAAGGCAATCCCTCTCTCTCTCTCTCTCTCTCTCTCTCTCTCTCTCTCTCTCTCTCAAATCTTAAGGAAAGAAATTCTAACTCCCTCTCATCCCATAAGGAGAAAGTAAGCCGACTCTATGGAGCTCGGTAAGAGAATTCATCAAGGGCACACAGAGCCTGAAGATAATTAAAGCAGAAATTTGCAGCTTATTGTTGGTAATTGAGGCAATAGGATAGAGAAAGCTCTTGAGTGCTATCGAAGAAGGGAAAGATCGACATAGAAAGAGAAAATTTGTAGAATCCAAGGGGCACTTGAAACAGTTAAAGTGACAGAAGAGAATTTCCATTATCATTATCAGCTAGAGATTGATTAATCATCATGCTAAGCCCGGTGTCATTAACGGCCCTATTAATCTTATAAAAAAGGAGCTTAAACTCCTAGATAGCAGATGATCCAAGTGACGGTAATGTTAACAGCCCACCTTGGTTAAGAATTAAGGTGTACTCAAAGCATTATTCAATTAATTGAAGACTATGGTGATTGCTCGAGCTTTCAGTGCTTGCTATTCTTTCTCTTTCACACCTCTCACAGCCAAAGGCCCGACGCCTGCCCGGCTCACGTTTTGAACACATATCCCCCGACAACGGCGATGATGACTAATGTAGCCACCTGTATGCTACACTCGAAGTGCTATTGGCCGCCTGCACCGAGATTCAAGCGGGCTAGAAATCTGCATGCAAATGGGTGATGCCTAGCTTCTTGCCGATTCTCACTGAGTGGTAGGCACACCATGATAGCCCACAAAAGTTTTATGCCCATCCTATTAGCCGCCTTGATTGTGAACCACTAGCTGTCTAATTTTGACCTCATCTTTTTGCCTACCCTTTGTCCACAACTTTATGAAAAAAATCTCGTTTGATCTTTAGAACGTCTTTACCATAACTTACAACTGCAAAAGGCATTCACCTATGGTTCTCAACATGGCAAGAACAAAACCCGATGTTTTGATTCTCTCCACTTTGTCTCCTTTATTCAACTTGTGGGTTGTCAAACATGACTCTGGCTTGACCTCCATGGGATAAAACAACTCATGAGTCCCCGCAATTGTCAATAATGATTTGGCACAAACCAACTACAATTGTTGTTGAACCAATAGTTTTTGGGGCAAGAGGCTCACATACGCGCTGGTGTACACTTCCCGTGCCCTCGGATATGCAAGGAGTCAAAGCATACCCTTCAATTTTTGCATCAATTTTGCAAAATGTTGATCTCATGACTATTGTCCACACTTGTTCCCATGAAAACTATGCACTTCTTGCGCCTATCCCATCATACATTGAATTTTCTTGGCTATAGTTAAATGCAATTTTTGTTGGAGAATGTTTGCAACGTGTTAGGAAAAAAAAAACAATTGTGTGCCCCCATGTCCATCGTATACTTCAAAGGTACATCTGCATCGAGTGTCCATTGGTAACATTTTGAGGAGGCACCTTCTGGAGATCGTACAAGGTAATCTGTCTAATTCCTTATGGAATGGTAGGGTGTGATTTACACACCATGTGGCTTTCCACTCCATTGTTGATTAGCTGCGATTAGCTTCTCATGAGTTAAGTCTTCAAATTTCTAACTCTATCCAATGCTCAACCTCCAGTTTATACTTGGATAGGGTTACTTGACTAACCGTGCAATAAATAGATATCAATTATATATTTATTACAGACCCACCCTTCATGTGTCCCTCTTTTAGGCAACCCTTTTTTTCCCCCTCTAGCCTCCATCATGCACACAAGCTGGGCAACCAATTTGTAAACAACCCTATTGTCATGCAACTTGAATGTTTCTCTATGGTTTCAAGGTAAAGAAGAGGCTCTTGTTTTCTAGGTTGCCTAATAGTTCATAAGCTAGGTACAATGATTATTGAGCTGCTGATAGAATTCCTTCTTACGATATCTACAGAATCATTTGTCTCAAAAATGCATCACGCCTTAATATTCTAGCAATGATGACCATATGAATACTGTGACCAGATACACTTATAGCTACCAGCACCGGAGCTGACTGTTACCTCAATTATTAGTAGAAGACATATACAACTACATAAGCAATTATCAATGGTAAACAAGGAAATTGCTCTCTCATCACTATTTGAACGAGTTGTGAACCATTAATGTACAATTATACCTATTAGCAATGATGTAATGTAATTGGATTTTCACTTTTATTGCTCTATAAATTATCTTAAATATTGCATCCTATGGTAGTGAAATTGTTGTTGCATATTATTTGATATTGCTCCATTTATTTTCTTTTGTATCACATCCCTCCCAATATTTCTACCACTCCTTCAAAGAGGGCTACAATTACTGAAGGACATTTTACTTCTATGCCAGAAATTGATATCAACCCCTCTCCATTAGGAGACCTACATGTAACCTATCCAAATAGTTATTCTCATTGAGCTTGGTACCGGGTTGGTACTGCTTTGTCACAAGGCCAATATCCACTTGTTATCCTAGCTTTTAAAACCACTCTATAAATTTATATACCACCTTCATCATCCTCTTTTTTTGTACTCAAAGTTGCATGCTTTCATTCTCTTTCACTGGTAAACAACCCCAATTCCGCAACAATTTCATCATTAACATCTTTGAAAATTTTAATGCACTTACTTTGCGGTAAAATTGCTGCTCAATTTAACAAGAAATTGCATTTAAAGATTTGTCTTAGAGTAACACTTTTGCAATAATGCTAACTACAATGCTACCTTATCTGAGACCCTCTATGCATGAAATTTCTCAATGCATTTTGATAATATGCATCTAGCAAGATCATTTCAATTATCTCTGTTGAATAAACTCTCTCTATCTATCTTTAGACCTAGTTGCCATATATATATATATATATAATACACTACCCAAGTGCTTATTCCACCTCCTTTCTTATCTTAAGATCTCCAACTTTTTCCCACTCTCTACACGACAATCCCCCAATTTAATATCGGTTTGATAAATTAATGCTTTTTATATTTAATTTATTTTAAGTGACTCTCTTTGCAAATATTCTCATACCCAAGAAACTTTGCAACAAGCAAGAGTACCATCGTACACTTTTATAAGATAGAGCCTCTTTACTTATTTACATTGTGTTATAAACTGTAAATTCAATTCTCTCTAACGTTATGGCACTGTACTTACATTCATTGGAATCTCCACTGAGATAACTTATCATACAACCACTTACATGAGCTCAATTGATATGGTATGATCATTTGGCACATACTTCTACATTCCACCTACTCCAATTTGGTACCAAACAGGTAATAAATGTTTCGTTTTTTTTTTTGCCTTGTCTAGTCCATTGGTCATGTGTACACAGATTCACTGATTAGGCAGTGTGTAAATACTCATCTTGGTGTAGATTTTCCGATTAAGGAAATATCATTTATATGTGAAGATCCTCCACTTTAGGCAGTACGAGTGCAGATTTTCTAGTTTAGGCAGCACACGAACAAACTATAGCTTCACTATCTTAAACAATACTAAATGCAAATTTGTCAGTTTAGGAAGCATTAGTGAAGATTCATCAATTTAGGTAACATGTCTCATTGGTGTAGATTCGTCTGTTCAGGCAACACTGATCACAAAATCATGCTACAGTGGCTGGCCACGACTATTCCTAGTATGATTTTGTTGCTCGGGTATATAGAATACAAGATATTTGGATTTGAAATTGAAATTGGTATATAATGATTTCCTATCACGACTGTTTATGAAAATGAACTTGAGATTTATGAATATTTATGTATAGAATGATGAGCTTGAGCTATGATATCCTGATACATCAGAATATGAAATATACTGCTTATTCTAGTGGTATAATGGCAGGCATAAGCAATGTTGTTTAATTTTATAAATTTTCCTTTAAATATGTGATACTTCTGACATAGAATACTAACCATTGTTTTTGGCAAGTATATTTTGTAGATTCCTATCTTTGTGTAAGGACATGGGTCCTATGGGCAAGGCCACCGGCACGACCGAACAATGTGTACGCTAGGGGGAGGCTATAAGATAGCACGGTTGGGTGGAGACTAGCACACGCATTACCACCACCCTTTCACTGGTATTCGAGCTAAAGCGGGTTGCTTATACGTGCGACGTTCTGCTTCTCTCCCACGTTCCACAAACAGCGACATCTCCGTTGTGCAGCAAAAGAAGATAGGCACGCTTTCTTATGCGCAGTGCGTGGATAGAGAGAGACAGTCCCATCTATGTCCTCCACAGTGCACAACTAAGGTTGGTGACCAAGGCAAACTCAACCGGCAACTCGACGGCACCGAGGCTCCGAAGGCTTCCGTTGGTGTCATTGGCTATGCGCATAGGAAGGCCCGGTTAACCCTTGCACGAAGGAGGGTTGAACCCACCCCATGAGGGTAAGAGGCCAACACTTTACCATCAAGCTATTGACCCTTGTTGTGTATAACAAGGAAAGATAGCCTACCTGTGTTGAAAGGAAAACTAGAAGGAAAAGGAAAGCTTCAAACTTCAAGGAAGTAGCTTCACCTTTCCTTTTCACTTCTTGGAGGAAGGTAAGTTTTCATCCAAAAAATCTTTTTTTATCAAGGAGGTAGCTTCAAAGTGGACAAAAGCCTTCACAAAAACGACGGGTTTTTGTGAAGGATCAACAAAGGTGTTCTTACAACGAACGACAAGTGAAGCGCTCAAATTCTCGCAAGGCGAGGTTTGCATGTAACGCAAATCACGGAGCATACAAAACATAAAGAATTCAATTTCACAAGTACAAGTTGTCGTTTTCTCTCTCTCTTTGCATTCTATGGAAGAAAAGCAAAAGTGTTGTGTGCCTGCTTTAATGTGGCAGCCCACCTTTGGCCCCCATGATTTGATTCGCATGCATGGCACTATTAACGAACAACGTGTTCATATTTTAGTGGATGATGTGCAACTCATAACTTCTTGAACTATAAGCTAGTCAAGAAATTGAAGCTTACACAGACTCCCTGCTCTCACAAGTATGTGGTGGAGCAGATGTCTGGGAATGATAAATAAGGGACACGGTAGTCCAAGGGGTTGAGCTTATTGTTCAAGATCATACGATGACCCTTGACTTCCAAGTTATGAACATGGACCGTGTTGATATAGGTCTAGGACGAGAGTGGCTACATGGTTTAGGAAACACATTGCACACTAGTTATGAGCACAACTCCTTATCCTTTATGGCCAAGGGTAAACATGTGCTTTTGCTTGGTGAGAAAAACATACCATCTGCACCTCTTATATGTACAGCCGAGCTTTCTATTTTGCAGAAAGTAGTTTTAATAGATGAAGTCTTTTTGTGTTACTGCTTGTCTTCAAGTCTTGTGAATTCTCAAGAGCAAAGTGCGGTGAATTCTAGTAATGGTACGCGAAGTGCAATGAATTCTAATGGTATGCAAAGTGCAATGAATTCTAATGATAAACAAAGTGTTAACAAATCTAACGAGCAAAGTTCTCTCAATTTTAACTCTATAGAGCAACGTGCAACTATTGTAAAACAAACATTACAGGAATTACAAGATTCTCCATCCTAGCATAACTCTAGTTTACTTTCTCCTTTTGCACGGGAAAAGTTAACTCACTTACTCACATAGTATAGTGATGTGTTCTCAAGTGATTTACCACCGGGTGTACCCCCTACATGTGATGTGCAGCATGGCATAGATGTCTTGCCAGGCACTAAACCGGTGAGTAAACCACCTTATCGTATGAGTGCTAAAGAAGCCAAGGAGTTTGAGAGTCAATTGGCTGACTACCTCGCTCGTGGTTTCATTAGACCTAGCACTTTGTCTTGGGCATCACCAATTCTATTGGTAAAAAAGAAAGATGGTACTATGTGCATGTGCGTAGATTATCGCAGATTAAACGCCATAACCATCAAGAACAAGTATCCTCTGCCAAGAGTAGATGAGTTGTTTGATCAAATCCATGGGGCAAGATACTATTCAAAGATAGATCTTCGTTCAAGATACCACCAGGTGCGTATCCTTTTACAAGATATCTCCAAAATCGCCTTTAGAACACGGTTCGGGCATTTTGAATTTTTGGTTATGCCTTTTGGTCTAACCAATGCTGCAACTATATTTATGACACTCATGGATAGTGTCTTACGTCCCTATCTTGGAAAATTTGTTGTGGTTTTCCTTGATGACATTCTCATTTACAGTAATACTCAAGATGAACACATAGAACACTGCGATTAGTGTTTGAACAGCTACGAGCTCATGTGTTGTATGCTAAGCAAAGCAAGTGTGATTTTTTAAAAACAAAGATACATTACCTCGGTCATGTGATCTCTTATTCTGGCATCGAGATGGACACTGACAAGGTCACTGCCATTCTTCGATGGCCACATCCCAACACAATTGAGGAGCTTCAATTATTTTTAGGCATGACTGGATTTTATCAACAACAGTATATCCGCGACTATGCCAAAATCACTGTTCCTATGAAGACGGATCAAATTAAAGCAAAAGGTAAGACCTTTTCTTGGAAAGAAGCCCAAAAATGCAGTTTCGAATAGCTTAAGGTAGCTATAGCCACTGCTCCCATCCTAGCAATCATCGACCCACTTAAGCCGTTTGTGGTAGAGACTGATGCTAGTGATAAAGCCATTGGTGCGGTACTTCTCCAGGAGGGAAGACCTATAGCCTTTGAAAGTAAAAAGTTAGATAGAGCTCAACAAAATTATTCTGTTTATGAGAGAGAGCTCTATGCCATAATTCATGCTTTACGAAAGTGGCGACACTATTTATATGGTGCCGAGTTTGAAGTAGTTTTTGACCATGAGAGTACCGAATGGTTTACTACTCAAACAGACTTGAAGGGCCGTAAAGCTAGATGGGCAAAAATCCTTCAAGATTATGATTGTAAGCTACGATATCGCAAGGGGCGATATAATGTAGTAGCTGATGCACTAAGTCGGATGCCTCAGATTAATTCACTTGCTTTCACGGAACTAAAGAGTGGATTTTTGGAGTCATTACATGGAAATTGTGCACAAGATCAATCATATGCTAAAGTGTGGAGTACAGTTTTAAAAAGGATCCCTCACACTCACATGTCTCTGAACAGCCAGATCAAGATGTCTCTGCACGTGCAGATAGAAACTCCAACACACAGAGCTCCACCCCTACTCAGGAAGAGCTTAAGCTATGGAATAAGTTTTCCATTGATGATGGCTACTTACTCCACAAAGGTAGAGTATGTGCGACAAAGGACTCAGACACTAGGCGCCAAATCTTATGTGAGTGTCACGATAGTCCAAGTGCTGGTCATCTAGGTATTCGTAAGATGTATGCCTTAGTTTGACGGCAATTTTATTGGCCAGGCGTACATCATGATGCTCAAGAGTACGTACTAAACTGCCAACAGAGCGCCTCAGGTGGCCTTTTATATCCTTTAGAGATTCCACAAGGACTACCTACTACAAATTGTGGCAATGATGCCATTTGGGTAATTGTAGACCGCCTCACAAAGATGGGTCGATTCATTCCCATTAGGACTACGGTTAAGACACCAGAATTAGCACGTCCATTTGTAGAGCATATATATAAACTCTACGTTCTTCAAGCTAGTATCACTAGTGACTGTTGGAGCTATATATGGCTCACTCTACTGAACTTGGTCTCACCTATATATTTGTATCTTGTCCTCAATATGAATCAGTCTTTGGGAGCGTATATGGTGTGTCTCTTGTCTCGTCTCTCTCTCTTTCTCTCTACATCTCAACATGGTATCAGAGCGGTAACGATCACGCGCCGATTCAATTCATGGTGACACAACAGTATGTGTATGCGATGCGCATGTAAGATTCAAAATTGCTACAAATTTTATTTTTGAGCGTTGATTCTTGTTAACTGTGGTTGTTTTGTGTTAAGAAGAATATGATTAGTGTTTTATGTGGCGTTTATTTCTAATCAATCTAATCATTGATTACGTTTTCTTGTTGATGACACCCTGAACTTCATCTCAATTTTTCTTGCTGTTCTGCTCAAAATTTGGAGAAACGGAAAAAGTGCAATGGAGCATAGCACAATGGCACATTTTATCCAAAAATTGTTCGTCTCCTCGAGCTCTTCGATTTGAGTTCTAGGTTTGCGTCAATCGGAGTTCGCAAAAGAAAGTTATGTTGTTTTTACTGCAATTGAGCTTGACGCAGCTTTCTTCGTCCTACTTCTTCGTGAAGCGTCCGCGATCGTTTTTCTTATTTTGGCGTTAACTTTTTCGAGAAGATTTAGCTTTTTGCTATTCGTATTGTGGGCGTCAATCTTGCGTCTCGCGCCACTCTATTTTGAGGACTCGTTTATTATTAACGTCTCCTTTACCTTGCCTTTTTTGGGTGACGTCTCTCACATCTTTGGACGTTCCTTGAGCATCCTTCTTACGTTTATCGTTGATAGAACGTAGTACTCATATCTCTCTCATTCTCAATTGCGGCCTTCACCATATATGGTGTGCAGATTCTGTGATCTTATCTTATACGTCTTCTCGCAACAAGATATGGCTATGAATATTCTCGTCAACGGCTTTCCTTCTAGCCAGCGTTCTGTTCCTCCTTTCCAAGGTCAAGGATTTCCAGGTTGGAAAGCAAAGATGTTGTTAATTCTTGAAGGCGATGAACTCTCCGATGTTGTTCTTGGAAATCGTGTTTGTCCGCCTCAGCCTGTTGATATGGATAATGATAATGTGCTTATCACTGAAGGACCTATATTTGAAGATTGGAATGTTGCCTATACGGATTGGCAACGACGTGATAAAGCAGCTCGTTGATATATTCTTTCTGCTCTTACTGATTCCCTTTTGCTTGATATGTATGAACTGCCTACTTCCCACGACGTATGGAAGTACCTTATTGCAAACTTTCAAAAGAAATCTATTACAGAAATACTTTATTTGAGAGGGTTGCTTAACAAGTTACAATATGAAGTTGGTACTGCTATGACGGGACAAATTGAATCTTTCAAATCTATTAATAATCAACTTGCTTCTGCCGGTGATCCTGCTCCACAAAAGCAACTGATTACACTTCTCCTTGATACGGTGAAGGACTCTTCTTATGATAACATTGTTACTATTCTCTCTAATAAAGATGGTCTTGATTTCGACCAAGCTTGCATGTCTTTAATTGAATAATCTCAACGTCAAGAACGTCGGAATGCTGGTTACGATACAGCTATGATTTCACAAGAGGAGACTGAGTCACAACAGATGGAACGTGCTTTTTATGCTCGAAGGTGTCCATTTCAACGAGGAAACCGCAGAGGTGGCTGTCGCGGTAATATTGTCTCTCGTCTCAAATTTCCTAATAAGCAATGTTCTTACTGCAACAAAAATGGCCATACTGAAGATGATTGTTGGGCACGTCAATATGATGAAGAACACAATATTACCATAAAACAACCACGTTTATCTAAAGACTCTTCTTCTTCTTCTTGTGAATATTGTGGACGATATGATCATCCCACTCATATGTGCTATAAACGTCGATTTGACACAGATCGGAATAGAGAATATGCTACTGAACATCGAAACAACATTGTACCAGAAACAAGCTGCGTCCTATGTTCAGTTGCTCCAGACAGAATACTTCATGTACGTGATGGATCACTTTTTATTGTCGATTCTGGTGCTACAGGAAATATGAAATATCAGTCTAAGTGGCTCCATAACTATCATCCACTGCCAGTTCAACGTGTTGTTTATCTTGCCGATGATACTACTTGTCAAGTAAAGGGTATTAGAGACTTATATCTTGGTACCTTATCTTCTTCCACTCGAATTTTGCGAGGAGTATTACATGTACCAGATCTTCAACGTAATCTTCTTTCAGTTGCTAGACTTGTTGATCTTGGTTTGTTTGTTGGATTTGATCATACCAAATGCCGAATTGAGAAAGATGGACAGACTATAGCCACTGCTCCTCGAAACGGTAATTTGTTTGAACTCTCTCTCAACGATGCTGTAGCAAATATTGTCACTGCTCCAGGTGATCATGATTGCAAAGTATGGCATCACCGTTTTGTTCATACTGATTTCTCAAAACTCCTTGATCTTCAACGTCGTTATCTTGTTCATGGCATGGATCTTAAAGCCCATCCCCATATGGGAATTTGTGAATTTCGTGCTCTTGGGAAACACAATCGTAAACCCTTTCCGCTTTCAAATACAAGTCATTCTCATGACATATTGGATCTTGTTCATACTGATATATGTGGACCTCTACCTTCTTCGAGATCACAATATTGCTACTTCATTACTTTCATTGATGATTTCTCAAGGTATACGAATGTATTTCTACTTAGACAAAAATCTGAAGCCTTATCTGTTTTCAAACAATTCTGCAAGGCTGCAGAACTTCAAACTGGTCGTCGCCTTAAGAAGCTTCGTAGTGACAATGGAGGCGAATATGTTTCTCAAGAGTTTGTGAGTTACTGTGCTGACAGTGGAATTCATCATGAACACACTATTCCATATTCGCCTCAACAGAACGGTGTTGCTGAACGAAAGAATCGCACTATTCTCAATGCTGTAAGATGTATGCTGATTCATTCTGGCTTATCTCGTGTTTTTTGGGCTGAAGCTACTTTGACAACAGCATTTATTCAGAATCATCTTCCTACTACTGCACCCTCTGGTAAGATACCCATCACAACATGGACAAGTGACATTCCTTCTGTATCTCATTTTCGAACCTTTGGATGTATTGCTTATATTCATGTTCCCAAAGAAACACGAACAAAGCTTGATGCTCCTGGTCTTAAAGTTATTTTTATTGGATATTCTGACACTTCCAAAGGCTACAAATTCTATGACCCTTCCTCCAAGAAAGTAATTGTGAATCATGATGCTACTTTTAACGAACAGCTTATGGGAGGCTCATGGTCCATGGATGATTCTGATGATACTAAATCATTGCTTCAGGCTTTTCCATTTCTTTCAGAAGATGAAACTCTTCCTATAGAGCAACTTTCCTCTTCACAACCATCCATTCCAAATGTTGCGAATGATGATATTGATATTTTTGTTGATCTGCCGATTGATTTTGAACATGGCTGATAATGCTTTTTCTACTTCTGAAGATCCCGTTACTTATGATGAAGCTATCTCTTCACCACAAAAGGATCAATGGAAAGAGGCTATGGAAGCAGAGTACGATTCTCTTATCTCTAAAGGTACATGGATACTAACTGAATTACCTCCTGGTCGTACAGCTATTAATGTAAGTGGGTGTATAAGACAAAAGTAAAAGCAGATGGATCTTTTGACAAGTTCAAGGCGCGTTTAGTTGCAAAAGGTTACTCCCAAGTAGCTGGTGTTGATTATCAAGAGACTTTTTCACCAGTTGTTCGCATTACAAGTGTTCGAGTTTTATTGGCATTTGCTGTTCAATTTGATTTAGAAGCTCATCAAATGGATGTGCGAACTGCTTTTCTTAATGGTGACTTGGAAGAGGAAATTTATATGGAACAACCAGAAGGGTTTGTTATTCTAGGTAAAGAAGACCTTGTTGCTCAACTCCATAAGGCACTATATGGTTTCAAACAAGCTTCGCGAGCCTGGTATACAAAATTTGATCTTTTTCTCACCTCTAAAGGATTCATCTCTTGCTCGTCAGACCCCAACTTATACATAAAACGCCAAGGTAGCAGTTTTGTGATTCTTGCTCTTTATGTGGATGATACCATCCTTGTTTCCAATGATTTGGGATTTCTTCAGCAAGTGAAAAGGTTATTGTCTTCTGCATTCGATATGGTGGATCTTGGAGAGATTCACTCTTGTCTTGGCATTCAAATCCAACGGATTCGTACAAAAGGTATTTTATTCCTTCGACAGTCAAAGTTTATTGCAGATACTATTCAAAAATTTGATATGGAATCTGCACATTCAGCGAACACACCTTGTCTTGCGAGCTCTACGAAGAATACTTCTGACAATGGCGGTCAACTTCTCACAAATCAACCTTATGCTAACTTGATTGGATGTCTTCAGTATGTTGGCATGAACACTCGTCCTGATATTCTGTTTGCTGCTAATTATCTTGGACAACATCTTGCATGTCCTTCTCTTAAGCATTGGTCTGCTGCTGCAAAGCGTGTATTGAAATACTTGAAAGGCACTACAAATTTTGGTTTAGTCTATCGACGACAACTCACATCGGATTCTATGCAATCTCTTTATCTTTTGGGTTACACAGATGCAGACTGGGCAAGCTCACATTTATCTATGCGATCTACTAATGGAAATTGCTTCTTTATAAATGGTTGTCTTGTTTCTTGGACCAGCAAGAAACAATGTTGTGTTGCAGTTTCTACGACTGAGTCAGAATATGTTGCGGCATCACTTGCAGCTCGTGAGTTGATTTGGCTTTGACAAATGCTGGTTGATATTGATCACTCTCCTCTTTCTAGCACACCCTTGCGGTGTGACAACCAAAGTGCTATTAGTCTTGCAAAAGACTATGTTCAACATAATAAGTCAAAGCACATTGCTGACCATTATCATTATGTCAGGTATGAAGTACGCAAAGGAACCATTATGGTTGAACACTGTCCAAGTGACCAGATGATTGCAGACATTTTGACCAAAGGCCTCAATGAGTCACGTTTCATCCTCTTGCGCTCGGAGCTTGGAGTTGCTTCGGCCTCACTCTTTCTAGATTAGCTTCTTTGCTATTGTAATAGATTTGTACATATGACATTGTAATCTTTTAGGTACCATGCACTATGCACACTCCACATTTGCACCTTGTGATATCTAAGTCACTTGAATATTTGTACATAGATGCACAATTCACTTTCACATCATCACCGCTGGTTCATATTTCACATTGTATAGGGGCTTGGGTTTTTCCCTTGAACTCCCCAAGGGTTTTTTCATCCAAAGCTAGAGACCTTTGTTTGAGTGGGGGTGTTGGAGCTATATATGGCTCACTCTACTGAACTTGGTCTCACCTATATATTTGTATCTTGTCCTCAATATGAATCAGTCTTTGGGAGCGTATATGGTGTGTCTCTTGTCTCGTCTCTCTCTCTTTCTCTCTACATCTCAACAGTGACAGAGATCAAAAGTTCGATAATCACTTCTGGAGAGATCTGTTTCAAAAGTTGGAAACTAAACTTAATCTAAGTACGGCTGATCATCCAGGAACGGATGGTCAAACAAAAAGAGTTAATCAAGTGCTAGAGGATATGCTACGAGCGTACGTTAGCAAGAAGAAAACCAATTGGGAAGACTACTTACCTATATTGGAATTTGCTTATAATAGTTCAAAGCATGTGACTATAGGGTTTAGTCCATTTATGCTTTTATATGGATTTCAACCTAGATCACCCATTACGGTGGGGTTGGCTAAGGAGAAGATACAACAAGCGAAGGATTTTCTCCAAGTCTATTTTGACATGCTTCAAGTTGCTCGATAGAATTTTAAGCAAGCTCAAGATTGATATAAGAAGTACGCAGATGAGCATCATCGTCTTGCTACTTTCGAAGAAGGAGACAAGGTTTTCCTCAAAGTTCCGGAGCATTCAGAAAGTCTGAAGACGGGAAAAGTTGCTAAACTTTCACCACGCTATTGTGGACCGTTTACCATTCTCAAACGTATAGGTCAAGTGGCCTATAAGTTAGCTCTCCCAGAGCACTCATGAGTTCATCCTGTTTTTCATGTTAGCCGTTTACGAAAATAGCTAGGATAGAATGATAACGTCATTGACACAGGTGTGTAAGTTGACCTTATCGAACCGCCAAGCATTCCTCATGAGCCTGAAAAGATTTTGGATTCTCATGAGCTTCGCACGAGACATCATGTCAGATGACAGGCGTTGGTAAAATGGCTAGATAGACCTGAAGAAGGTTCTACATGGGAGAATGTCTCCGCACTTAAGAAAGGTTTTCCTACGTTCGTTTTCGAGGACGAAAACGATTCTCCAAGGGGGGCTTAATGTAAGGACATGGGTCCTATGGGCAAGGCCATCGGCACGGCCGGACAGTGTGTACACTAGGGGGAGGCTATAAGATAGCACTGTTGGGTGGAGACTAGCACACGCATTACCACCGCCCTTTCACTTTGCAACTGAGGACGGTTGCTTTCTAGCAAAGAGGTATGTAATTGAAATTGATATTTTGTTATTTAATGCAATTGATAGGTACATGACCGAGCTAGGGTCTATGCGAAAGAACATCACATTTATGCATATTTTATTATTCAAGTGTTCTTTATGAGCTATGGCCATTTATGTCCGACCAACCAGTATGTATTCATTTGAAGCATTCAAGAAATCTATAAATAAATACGTGCAAGAGAAAAATACTCATGCTTGCATGGGGGGAGATTGCACCCAATGCTTGTGTCCTTCTCTCCTCTCCTCACTTCTCTCTTGACATGCCGTCGTAGCACTCCACTCTAGGAGGTGCATTTGTGCGTGCTCTCTTACTCTTATCTTGCTCTCAGTCTCTCTCTGATCATGTGTAGTTTTGATTATGTGCTTGTGCAATGACCCATTTATGTAGGTTTGTCGGTTTATGGCTTGCAGTATGTTATTTTGCAGTGCCTTCCCCGCTTCCAACTGTAGCAACTTATGCAAGAGTTTATGATGAAAGACCCAGGAGACTTGTGGTATTTCTTGGGCATTGAAATTGTTCCAACAGAAGAGGGTGTATGGCTATCACAAAGACAATATGCTTTGTATATGCTAAAAAAATATGGTATGGCTGATTGTAAGCTGATTGTGATGCCCTTAAACTAGAATTTGAAGTTGGAAAGTGATGGAGGTCAACTTATTGAGAATGCTACCATGTATAGAAAGATGGTTGGTAGCTTGATCTACTTGAATATCTCATGTCCCGGTTTGAGCTACGAAGTTGGATTGGTGAGTCAATTTATGCAGTCTCCTAGGAAACCACACTTGGATGCAGTGAGACACACATTTTGC
This sequence comes from Adiantum capillus-veneris, assembly GCF_014529385.1. Lineage (NCBI taxonomy): Eukaryota > Viridiplantae > Streptophyta > Polypodiopsida > Polypodiales > Pteridaceae > Adiantum > Adiantum capillus-veneris. Next base: position 96,549,980 of record NC_140956.1, on the reverse strand, counting down.
TATGTGAGTGCTACTTTGGATTATGCACTCTTTTATAGGGCTAATGTTGAGTTGTGGCTCTATGGTTACGCATATGCGGATTGGGCTGGTAGCGCATATGATCGCATGTCTAGTAGTGGATTCATGTTTTCATTTGGGAGTGCTACTATCACATGGATCATCAAGAAGCAACCTACAATTTCTATATTGATTACACAGGCAGAATACAAGGGTGCTGCAGAGGAGACATGTGAAATAGCAAGACTAGGATTGCTAGTTTAGGACATTGGAGTATGAGTACAGAGGCCAATTATCATCAACAGAACTGTGACATCCTTAATAGCATACAATTGGCTTGAAACCCAATGTTTAAATCGAGGACAAATCACATTGAGATGCATTTCCATTTCATCAGAGAGAGGGTCTTGGCATGCAACATCAACCTCAAGTACGCGATGACAAATGAGTAGGTTGCAGAATCTATCTTCACGAAATCCCTTGGAGCCTAGAAGCTATGATGATTTTGAGCGATGCTTGGCATACAGGAGATGACGTTGAGCTTGAAGAGGAGTGTTGATATGTCAAGCTCAACATGTACTACTCTTGGATGACTACTATCACCTATCACCATCATTGGCACGCCTTGGTGGATACACATATCTTCGCTAGTGATACTATAATTGGCATCGACTTGGTCTACCTACTGGAGTGATAGCACACTTATCCATCCAGCTCACTCACTAGAGGTTCACACTAAACCATTGTATTATTTTTCCCTCATGTGTTGTATTCCCTTTTATGTTTTGTAGACCTCTTATCTTAAGTTAGTGAAGAAGAAGAAGTAGAAGGTTTTGCCTTGTTCTATGTGTGTGCATGTGCGCACCATGCACACGCGTTTGGAAGAGATCAAGCTCTCTCCTTCTCTATCTCTTAACAAGTTGAGGATCGAAAATTGAAAATTTCTAATTGAATTTGATAAATTTTTTGATGTTGACAAAAGGCACCTCTGCAACATGGTTGCAACAACTCCATTTACACAAGAGAAGTGAGTTATATTGCTTCGGCGAACATAAATAAGACCTTGAATGATTAATTGCCAAATTGAAGGTCTGGCAATAAAGCATCCAATGGCATGCTAGAGATGAAGGAAAAGGGAAAATATTAAAGACAATGGCTAGGACCCAAGAAAAAGATAGGAACTTACCCAAACCCTACAAAGGAGATGGAGCGAGTCAAGCAATTAATGAGTTTGATAGAAGAGACCCAAAGGGATCTAGAGCCAACACCTAGGCACTAGCCATATCTAGTGTCATCCAAGAAGAAAGTGACTTTAAGTCATTAGGAAGTGGGCGTACTCCCTTCTTGTTGGAGAGAATGTTTACAGAGGGATTAACTGACCCTATTAACAAAGAAATGGATATCCCATCTTCTCCATGTCAAGGGATTGAATCCCAAAATGTGCCGTTAAATATTGCCAGATTGATGGATTTCATGGATTCAGAAGTCAGAACCACCATGAATAGCATGGCTAAACCAGTCCAGCAACAACCCTACCCAATGAATCCAAAGTATGCAAAGATTGTTCAAGAAGAGATTAAAAATATTGTCAAATGGGGATTCATCTACCCTATTGAGCACTCAGAATGGGTGTCTCCAATAGTTATTGTGCCAAAAAAGAATGAATAACTCAGAGTGTGCGTGGATTTGAAGAAGATCAATGCCACCACTAGGAGAGACCATTAACTATTGGATAGGGAAGGAAGCTTGAAAGAGTCATAGGGAAGGAAGCTTTAGCTTTTTAGATGCGTACTCTGGCCACAATCAAATCACAATTGCACTAGAGGACCAAGCTAAAACTTCTTTTATAACCGAATTTGGAGTGTTTGCATTTCATGTTATGGCTTTTGGCTTAACCAATGCCCCTAGTACCTTCCAAAGATTAATAAACACTGCTTTTAGAGGATATTTGAGCGAGTTTTGTGAAGCTTTCTTATATGACCTTTGTGTTTATTCCTCTTGGAAAGAACATCTACATCATGTTTACAGAAAGTGTTTAAAAAGTGCAGACTGTACCGCATCTCATTAAATCTTTTCAAATGTCAATTTTGGGTTAAGCATGGAGTCATTTTAGGACATATAGTGTCCAAGAATGGGATTTCCAATGATGAGAGAAAAATTAAAGCCATTGGACCAATTTACCACCACTTACAAACTATAAAGGAGTTCAAAGGTTCATGGACCGTGTTGGTTATTACCGACGGTTTATTTTAAACTTTGCTGGGCCATGTTGGTTATTATCAGTGGTTTATTTTAAACTTTACTGAGATAGCTCACCCATTGTATAAGCTTCTTATTGAGTTCCACTGGACCGCGGAGTGTGACCATGCTTATGAGCTATTAAAAAAAGCCTTGACAAGTGCTCCCATTCTACCAGTGCTTGATTAGAATGTAATTTTCCATGTGCATATTGATGCATCAAACTTTGGTTTTGGGCTACCGCATTAGCTTTGCAAGTCGTCAATTAAATGATGGTGAGAGGAGCTACACCACTATAGAGTGAGAAGGTTTAGCTATGATTTACGTAGTGAAAAAAGTTTGCTACTGCCTTCTTGCCAACAAGTTTGTTTTCTATGTTGATCATCAAGTATTGTTGTAACTAGTGAATAAACCTTGTTCCACATGAAGAATTACATGATGGTTGTTAAATTCTTCTTGATTTTTACCATTGTGGTGAGACCCGGTAAAATACATGTCATGGTGGATCATTTGTCTCGCACACCCAATGGTGAAGCCCGTACTGGAATTGATGACAAATTGCATGATACTTCCCTATTCCTAGTCGAGACCATGCCTGAATGGAGTGAGAAGATTGTGAAATTTTTAGTTAATGTTTTTCCACCAGAAGAGATTCATAAGAATATAGCTCAAAAACTATTAAAGGATTGTGAACCTTATTCTCTAATTGCAAGAATTCTCTACAAGCTAGGGAAGGATGATATTCTTATACGTTGTGCCTGGGAGGATGAGTATTTATACATACTGCAAGAAGCCCACATGGGTATAGCAAGATGAAAATTTTTAGGGGAACTAACTGCTAGAAAGGTGTTGCAATCAGGCTAGTGGTGGCCTACCTTATTCAAGGATGCATGACTTTTTGCAAAAGGGTGTGATGAATGCCAACGTTACAAGATCACAAAACAAAAGGATAAGATGCCCTTACATCCTATTAAATTGACTCATTTATTTGAAAAATGGGGTTTAAAATTTGTAGGCCCAATTAGTCCGGTAGCTCGTAACACTCAATCTCGATATATTATTGTTGCCACTGAGTATGTGACAAAGTGGGCGGAAGCCAAGGCGACACGCAAGGTTGATGCAAGGTCAATTGCTAAGTTTCTCTTCGAGAACATTATTACACGATTTGGTTGTCCCTTTGAAATTGTGAGTGACAAGGGTACTCATTTTATAAATGGAGTGATAAAAGAATTTACGACAAACTTCATGATAGCCCACCATAAGTCTACACCTTAGTATCCACAAACAAATGGCAAAGCTAAGAGTACTATTAAGACTTTGATTTCTATCTTGACCAAAAGAGTGGAAGATCATCACACAGATTGGGATTTGAAGCTGAATTCAGCTCTATGGGCTTATTGTACTGCTTACAAAGTGGCTATTAATTGTACACCATTCAAAATGATATATGGCCAAGAAGCAGTTATGCCATGGGAGTTTGTGATTCCTAGTCTACGGGTAGCTTCACAAGAAGGTTGGGATGGTAACCCTTTAGTTGAGCATTTATATATCCTTGAGAGGTTAGATGAAGAAAGACAACTGGTTGTGAAAAATGCACATGTGGAGAAAGATAGGAGAAAGAAATGGTTTGATCGTCATTAAAGAACAAGGATATCAAGCTTGGGGATAAAGTCCTTATGTATGGAGTGCGTAATGAGAAGAAAAAGTTGAAATATGCGAGAAAAGGACCATAAACAGAATGTGAAATCACCCCTCAAGGTACCATACGTGTGGAAATTCTTGATGGAGTTGAAACCATTGGATTCCTCAATGGGAGTAAATTTAAAAGATACTATAATCCTTTAAGCCAAGAGGAGCTCCATGCCATCCATCAAAAAAAGGTAGCCAAGGCACAAGCAGAATTGAAAAAGATACAAGATCAAGCTGAGGATAAGGAGCGACAACAACATATTAGACACCAATGAGAGGCCAATCTTGGAGCTACACATGCATTTCAAGCTGAAATAGAGGATGATTGGTTGGACTCTAACACGCCTCTACCTCTACGATACCCTATTGAGTTAAATAGCGCATATGGGAAAGTTCTATATAACGCCTTATTGGACACAGGTGCTAAAATTGCTATCATATAGAGTATGGTGTGAGTTAGGAAAGCCATATCTATCTGAGAGTACCATCCAAGTCAAAAGTATCAACAAGCAAAAAACTATGGTTTTTGGAACCTGGCACACTTTTGTCAGTTATGACAAACGAGGTTGTAGCACAAGACTTTTTGATCATGCATGATGGAACTATGGAAGGCAATATAAACCTAGGATACGCGTGGATGATAGCCACCAAATGCACTATTTATTGGGGGATTGGGAGTCTCATAACACAGAAACCAACTCTTAGCCCTACCACTCAAGCGATAGTCCCTCAAAATATCACCTCATGAGGAAATAAAACATTGCATGTACAAGAGTTTGAACCATCTGTACCTATAGCCCAACCCTCTAGAGCTTCAACTTCTGTAGTTGAAACAAAGCATGAGACACACAAGACTCATCGTGATAACAAAGAAAACATACAAATGGGTCCCTAAAGCTTCTTTAGCGACCATTTTTGACGCTAAAAAACGAAAGCCTTGTAAGAGACGCCCCACTCGCTGTAAGAAATGTAAGAAAATGTTGCGTTGGATTCCTAAACGATTATTGGAAGCCCAAGGCTACTATGAATGGAATGATCAAATCTGGGTGCCTAAATGTAAATTGTGCTCTTACCTGTCACCTATAGACCCATGTGAGTCAAATCCAGTAAATGATAAAGCTGATTGAAGATCGTGGGAAGGGAAAGATCACAAAATACTATACACCTAATCCAGAGCTAATTTGGGTACCGAAAAAAGAATGATTTATTCCACCAAGCTCAAAAACAAGGAAGTCAAATAAAGCTTCCACCTCTTCATGTAGTTCATATACAAAAATACAAGCTTCGACACAACCTCCACCTACCATTGTAAATATCCATACATACAAGAAAGAATTTTCACCTCCCGTTGTAAGATCACCACCTACAACAACGTTGCAAGTAAAATCATGGGAGAGTACCTTACCACCTGTTACGGCATTAGCCGCACATGCGGTACTGCGGTCCTGCGGAGGTCTGGACACTGCGGATCAGGAGTCATGTGGTATGCGGCGGCCGTGGCGGCAGTTCTTCACAGGATATCATGGGAGAGGAGTGTGTGCACCGTTCCTGATCTACGCTGAAGCAGCGGTTGTATATGGAGGGGCATACCTGTCTTTTGATGCAACCCAACCAATCTCTATGATATTCGTGGCATCTACTGTTGTAACTCTGTGTCTGGATCACACATGAATGAAGAAAGTGGTGTTCTGTGCCTGTGTATTGTGTACTGTCTTCTATCGTCATTCTATGTGTTGATGTTCATATAATGAAGTTGCGGGTAATCATTCCCGTAATGCCTATTGCTCCTGTGCGGGCAATAGCCATTACATCTGGCGACCACGATGCGTGATGGACGACCTGCGATGAATATGCATGCGCACTAGGTGGCAGGGTCCGCCTGACCCTGTGGTTCCAATTGTAGGAAGACGTCGGAGGAGAGGTGGTTCGGATGAATTTGTTTTTTCTTCACCGCAGATTGAGGAATCTGTATCTCCACCACCAAGCCCGGTGTGTGGTAGGCGGTTGCGGCGAGCGAGGCGTACTCCACGTAGTCAGTCATGTCCTCCTGTCGTACGTTCACCCTCACCCACATAGGTACTCCACCACCGTCTCCGGTAAGGAGTCTGGGGGTGTGTCCGCCACTGTCTCCACCTCCTAGTGCTCGTTAGCTTTTTCCAGGAGGAGGTACAGTTGGGCAAGGGGTGATGGCTCATCCTCAGATTAAGTATAGTCGGTTTCGAGGTCTTTCGAGCGAAGACCCTGATGCACATTTGCGCCAATTCAATAAATCTTATGGATTGAATCATCCTGGGGTGGTGATTCCTCTCCATCAACAATCAGTGTTTGAATCTACACTTTCGGGAAAAGGTGCGAAATGGTTATTTGAATACCCTGATGATCATTTTTTGACGTATGTTGATGGATCCACAGCGTTTCTACGAAGGTTTCGAACGAAAAAGACAGTCCCTCAACATTTGGAAAAGCTTCGAACGCTGCGGCAGAAGTCATTACCAGTGGAGGATTACACTGCAAAATTTCGGATGCTTTTGCAGAGGGTACCTCAGGCACAAAGGCCGGCAGCCGAAGTACTGAATGATTATTTTTTGCGGAGGCTCAACAAGGATCTCAGAACGGCTATGGAAACAGTGGATAAGATAACTACTCCACTGGATATGTAATTGCTAGGGCTGTAGTAGCAGGAGAAGCTTTAGAGGATACGGAATCTCCAAAGAAATCAAAGAAAAAAGACAGGAAGAAATCTCATCGGAAGTCGCAAGATAGTGGCAGTGATATTTCGGAGTCGGAATCCGCAGTATCAGATTCCTCAGACTCAGGCAACAATGATTCGGGGAAAGAATCGGAAGAGACAGCTTGGAAAAAATCCTAGTGTCACGGGAAAGGTGTTTCATCCGGATCGTCGGAATCGGCTATGGTGGCTAAAAGTCTGAAGGAACTATGGTGTACCCAATGTTGGAATCCGGGCCATGCTGCTCAGGAGTGCGCAATGAATCAGAAGTGGTGTGCGATTTGCACGACAAATACTCATAATACAGTGGAATGTCATTTCAATGGCCGGGGTCGTCGGAGTCGCGGAGACTCTTCTACTTGGCAATAACCACAGATAGGGCAGGGACAAGAGCCTGCTGTGGCGATGGCTCATGCTCATACATCAGAGATGCCTTTGCAAGGTCAAGCAGGAGAACGGGGTCAAGGGGGAGGACAAGGTCGCGGAAGAGGTGGCCGAGATCCTAATCGCCCCAAGACATGCCTTTTCTGTTTGGGGGATGGACACTAGCGATTCGAGTGTACTGAAGCTATGGAATACGATCGGAAGAAGCTGGAACGCGCTGCAGGAAAACAGCCTAGTGTGGCTATGGTTCAGATTGAAGGATTGGAGGAGTTTGATCCAGTGGTTTCATTAATCACGCGATCGGGTAAAAATGTGGTTCCAACACCCGATGTAAAGATTCTGGATTGGACGGCTCAAGAAGAAGTGCGGAAAAAGATTGTGTCCTAGTTGCCACAATCCGCACCACCAGTGAAGTTATCAGGACCATCGACTGTGGGCCTGGAAATAAAGGAAGGAAAATCTGGAAATAAGGATGATATTAGAGACGAAGAGGATTGGAATTCGGTTTGGAAAGAGGTCCTCACATCGCCAATACAAGTACCTCTGGGTTCATTGCTGAAATTGGTCCCTAATTTTCATAATGCGTTGCTGCGACAAACGTCCATAGAGCTGAGGGAAGTCGCCATCGGGAAAGTTGAAAGCGAGGAGGATGATTTAGCCCTGTTGTTGACAAATAGGATCACGGATACCCGGATTCCGGAGCTTTCAGTTAGATACCATGGAACATACATTGACAAGGTACTATTGGATGGAGGAGCGGGAGTAAACATTATTACTCAAGCAGCTTGTGAGCGTTTTGGACTCAGTGATTGGGAGCCTGCACCCTTTGTAGTCCGCATGGCAGATCAAAGAAGAGTGCAAACAGTGGGTTTACTTCAGGGCATTGTCTTGGATGTGGCGGGCTTATCCTTTGCTGTTTTCTTAGTAGTCTTGAATATTGAAGATCATAATCAGGATTATCACATTATCTTGGGGAAACCCTGGTTACGACAAGTGAGTGTAAAGCATAATTGGGAAGCAAATATGCTTACAGTAAAGAAGGATAGAAGGAAAGTGCGGGTGATGTTGGGAACATGCAGACAACCAGTTCAGGCAGCATGGCCGGTGATAGCAGAAACAGTAAATATGGTGGAAGGATTAGAAGAGGAGCAATTTCTGAAAGCTAATCCGGATTTGGTCTCTTTATATCTTGCGGATATTTCTCCGGTTCTGGAAGGAAACTCGGTGGGGGTTTCAGGAACTCTAGCAGGAATAGGGGAGCAACACCAGGTGCTTCCAAGTCCTGAATCATTGGAGGACATTATTCAACAAGAACGTGCGTTTGAGGCGTAGATGGAAAAAATTACAAGGGTTAAAGAAGATGAATTAGAGAAGGTCTCTCTTGGGGAGCAAGCGGAGTCGCAACCCATATACATTAATAAGCAGTTTGAGGCAAATTTTCGAGATGATCAAGTTACTTACAGAATTTAAGGATGTTTTCGCATGGGAATATGCGGATATGCAGGGATTGGATCCTAAGTTTTATCAGCATATGATAAATCTGAAACCGGATGCAGTGCCAGTGAAGCAACACTCATATAGGATGAATCCGAATGTGGCGAAGCAAGTTAAGATGGAAATTGATCATCTTTTGGAAGTGGGTTTTATTACCCCTATTGATAATCCGGAGTGGATTTCTCCAATTGTGGTTGTACTAAAGAAAAACAAGCAAATCCGAATTTGTGTGGATTACCGAAAATTGAATGCGGCGACTGTTCCAGATCCTTTTCCTCTTCCATTCTCGGATTCCATTTTGGATGATGTCGCACGACATGAGATGTATACTTTTTTGGATGGGTTTAGTGGATATAACCAAATCCGAATGGCATTACGGGATCATCCAAAAACAACTTTCATTACCGCATGGGGTGTGTTTGCCTTCACAGTGATGTGGTTCGGATTGCAGAATGCGCCTTCAACTTTTCAAAGGGATATGTTCCAAATTTTTGGTCCTTATTTGAAGGATTTTATGAGAATTTTTCTGGATGATCTCAGTGTTTTTGGAGCGCAATTGGAGCATTTGAAGTAATTACGGTTATGCTTTATGAAATGCAGAGAGGTAAAATTCAGTTTGAATCCTTTAAAGTGTACATTGCTGTTCGTAGTGGCAGGCTATTGGGGCATACAATTTTTGAAGATGGTATTTCCGTGGATCCGGATAAAAGTGCCGCAATTATGGAAGCGCCTCCACCGCTGAACTAGAAACAGTGTCAGATTTTCCTGGGTCAAGTCCGTTGGCATGGGAGGCATTTGCGGTTTGTCGCGCATTTGGCAATCCCGATTACTCAGGCAGCGCATGCTATAGATTTTGAATGGACACAGGAATGTGACTTGGCTTTTCAGAGATTAAAACTTCAGCTATCCAAAGCTCCGATTATGCTTGCTCCGAATTGGGGTCAGGATTTTCATGTGTTTGTGGATACTTCAGATCAAACTATTGGCAGTGTGCTAATGCAGGAACAAAGTCAAGGATGGTTCCGACCTATCTATTATGCTAGTAGACGATTATCATCCGCAGAAAGAAATTATTCAGTAATCGAAAGGGAATGTTTAGGAATGATTTATTCAGTGAAGAAATTCCGACACTATTTGTTGGGTCGACGTTTTTTCTTCCATGTGGACCATTCGGCTCTTTTATACCTGGTAAGGCAAAAAAATTTGACGGGAAGATTGGCCAGATGGGTGCTTTTGCTGCAGGAATTTGACTTTGAGGTCATACATCGGCTAGGGGCTCAGCATGCGGTGGCTGACTACCTATCCAGGTTAGATTCTAGTGAGCCGCCGACGGGGATAGCTGATGAATTTCCGGATGCATCTCTGTTTCTAACAAGAGTAGTTGGAGAGGATATAGCAGTTCCGCAACAGGCAAGGGTCATCCTTAGAATCCCATGGACATGGTATGAGGAGATGTTTCATTTTCTCGACAACGGCGAAATGCCTTCCTTCTTGTCCAGCCATCAGAGGAAACGTATGGCTATCAGAAGCAGGAATTTTGAGATTATTATGGGGAAGCTCTATTATTGTACGGTGGCGGATGTATTACTCAGATGTGTGCTACCACAGGAGTAGGAAGCAGTATTGGAGGAAGTCCATACAGGTATTGCGGGAGGTCACTTTGCAGCATTATTCACAGCTCGAAAGGTTATCCAATCAGGATTATGGTGGCCCACATTGTTTCAGGATGCGAGAAATTATGTGCAACAGTGTGATGTGTGTCAGCGGTTGGGGCAACCTACCAAACGGTCCAAAATGCCTTTTCAGCCGGTTTTGCCCTTGGAGCCTTTTCAAAAGTGGGGTTTGGATTTTGTTGGACCTTTTAAACCAGTTGGCAGCTCACACAGGTAATAAGTATATTTTGATAGCCACGGATTACGCCACCAAATGGGTGGAGGCATGGCCTTTGAGAGATAATACTGTAGTTTTTGTGTTTGGATGCTTATATAAGGATATCTTTTCTAGATATGGCTGCCCTATTGAGCTGGTTAGTGACAGGGGAAGTCATTTTTTGAATAAGGTGATGGAGAGAATGCTACAGTTTTATTTTGTATTGCACAGGATATCTTCTCCTTATTATCCTCAGGCAAATGGGCCAGCAGAATCAACTAATAAGCAATTGATTCGGATTTTAAAAAATTTAGTTAATATGCATCGAACAGATTGGGATGTGAAACTTCCTTCCGCCTTATGGGCCTATCGGACAACTTATAAAGTGGCAACATGATTGACTCCTTTTAAGTTGGCATTTGGCATGGAGGCAATCACCCCGGTGGAGCATGTGATTCTGAGTCTGTGGATGCTGATTGCGGATCTGATTGTGGATCGGCTTCTTCCGGAGGATTTTGTGATTTATCATTTGGATGTTTTGCAGGAATTGGACGAAGAGTGGTTGAATAGCTTTGCGGTGCTGCAGGATCTGCAGTCTAGGTGAAAAGAATGGCTGGATCGCCCGAAAGCACGGCAATTTGTTCGGGGACAACTGGTCCTTGTCTTTAATTCCCGCCTCTGGAAGATGTCGGGGAAGCTTAAATTATGGTGGTCAGGACCGTTCTGGATTTTTCAAGCATGCGGACCCATCTCTTTTTATTTGGTGGATTTGCGGGGGGAGGTTATTTCTTTGCCGGTCAATGGTTTCAGAATGCGCCATTATGTTTCACCTACCCCGATTCAGTGCCCCTTTGCTGTGGTACAAGAGCCGGAAGCCGCCCTAATCATGATTGGGGATTCTTTTGCATGCAATCTTGGAAAGCGGGAAAGGAGCTATGATGGTTGCGACACCGTGGATCGTCCTATTTTGGGAACTCATTGTGAGAGGGTTACTACATGCAGACGATTATTGTTGTGCTTCTCCTATTTTGTGTATCGCGCGTACTTAGCTCTATATTCTCTGCTCCTGTATCTCATTGTCGCCATGATGGCTTCTCTCCTGCAATGTATCCCCTTCACTCCCGTACATCAGCTCGTGCTCCGATGAGTGGATGCCTGGTTGCAAGACTTGCGGGTACGCGTGTTCGCCAACTTGGACTAGCAAGGGATACATGTTCACCCGTAGTCAGCAGGTTTGATTGAGCAACTTGCTGCTGGAGATATTGTGGTGCTGAATAATCAACAGATTTAGTTGACAGCCGAAAGGATCTCCAGGTGTTGCTGTTTACCCAACGATGGCGTGGTGCGCGCGTCTCATGTGATTCCTGCTACTGCAGATGTCGAGCAAGAGTTTGGTTTGAAAGTAAAAGGTGAATATAAGCTTTCAGGGTAGTCAGATGTAGCAACCAGGGATGCATATCGATGGTTTCTCGAGGCGATTTGGCTGCAAGCCAAAACCTATACCATCTCGACCAGAGCAAGAAATGTTTTGCATTCGGCCAACTTTGGGCCAGTGGCTTGGGCAGCAGTTGTCAGAGAAAGACTGCTGGCGGAATGCCAAAGAGTGATGGCACAGTTGGGGCGAAATACCCCAACCAATACAAAAGTTGGCCAACTGCTCACACTGATTTTTCTCTTAAGGGAAGTTTTTCCTCTCGCCTTGCGTCCTCTATGCCACTTTGAAGATGATCGATTTGTGGTCCAAGGGACTATTGCTCCTCTGTCGCAAACGCAAAGTTTGGCAGTTCTTGCTGGGGGGAAACACAGCAGCAGATTGTTGCCACTGGGGATTTGCCGGGTCCTTCGACGACAGTGGTATCCTATGGAGCCCAAGAGATGGCCAGTGCAGGTGCAAGATCAGCAACCCGCAAGCACGGCAGGGAGGAGCATCAATTTTCTACACCACCTTCGGCGACTGCATCTCCTGGGTCGGAGGATTCTGCGGTGGCACGTTGGTGCCGCCGAATGCAGGAGAGAGTGGAAAGTGCTACTCCGCTGAGTACAGGCTCTCCGGCTGCGGACGTTCCCTCTCAACCGGAAACTTCTGGAACTACCAATGCGGCTGCCTCGACGGGAGGTACTCTTCCCGCAGAGCTACCTTGGGAGGCTTCAGCAGCAAACCCTGCTGACCAAGTACATGCGTGTGGCACTTTTTTGAGCAGACTTGCAGAGTCTATTCGTGCGGCCTGGCCAACTCCCGCCACAGAGGGAAGAGTTAATGAGCTGCAAGCGCAGGTAGCGGCCTCACAGACTCGCATTGCCGAGTTGACCAACCAAAATGAAGATCCGACTGCAAGAGCTCGCCAGCAGGATTCAGAAATACAAATGCTTTGGGGGGCTAATGCTGCGTTTGTGGCTTCTATTCAAGAGGAACTCCTTCAATTGAGAACGCAGCATAGCCTTGCCTCATACTTAGCCTCGCACCTTGGTGATGTAATGATCAATATGAATGATTTGGATGCGTTGGCAGTTTAGATGCAACAGGATCTCCGTGTCTTTTTGGACAATCAACTACCAAGCTGGAGCACACGCTTATCTGCTGCTGAGGTGAGAGCACAACCACCCACTTAGCAGGTTGTGGTGCAGCAACCTGAGTCATCCAACACTGACAGAGGTAAGAGTGTTGTTCCTGAGGGTTTTGATGTTGTTGATTGGGCGCAAGCTACAAAGGACTGTGTTGAAGCCCAGTCTCATGTATCTCATTTGCAAAAAATGATTCGTTGATTTCGTAAGGAGCGACACAGGGTCTGTTTTTGGGTGGAGACCTTGGCTCATTCTTTCTCTCTCAGTCTACCCCCTTGCCCTCCATTTTGTTCTGCTCTTAATAGATACCTTTCTCGCTATTATCCTTTACATACGCCTCTTGCTCCTTTGTCACAGGCGCCGCAATCTATTTCTTTGCCAACGCAGTTTATTCCTCGGGCTCCTTGGCTGGAACATATTGAGATAGATCCACATCTTTTGGATGAGGTCGATCGGGCACACACTTTAGATTTTAGAGGCTTTGGCTACATTGATATTTCCTCTTCACCAGAACAGGTCGAAGAGCAACAACCGGAACCTTCCAACCGGAGGGGCTGAGTGTGGGTTCGCGCAATCCATCGTGCGTGCCAGGTGTTACGGCATTAGCCGCACATGCGGTCCTACGGTCCTGCGGAGGTCTGGAAACTGCGGATCAGGAGCCATGTGGTATGCGGCGGCCGTGGCGGCAGTTCTTCATAGAATATCATGGGACACGAGTGTGTGCACCATTCCCGATCTGCGCTTGAGCAGCGGTTGTATATGGAGGGGCATACCTGTCTTTTGATGTAACCCAACCAATCTCTATGATATTCATGGCATCTACTATTGTAACTCTGTGTCTGGATCACACATGAATGAAGCAAGCGGTGTTCTGTGCCTGTGTACTGTGTACTGTCTTCTATCGTCAGTCTATGTGTTGATGTTCATATAATGTAGTTGCGGGTAATCATTCCAGTAATGCCTATTGCTCCTGTGCGGGCAATAGCCATTACACCACCCTTGCAACTAGATGAAATGCCTAGGACAGTCAAAAAATACTGGTCAAATTCTTCACCCATAACAACTTGGAACAATTGATTTCAAAAGGTGATGACATTATTCCAAAAGGTATGATCTACCCAAGGAAGGGGGGATTGTTTGCTGATTGCTGACAACCATCATTCACTTACTTACCTCTTAACCTTCCTCCCTGACCTCTCAATCTCCCACTCTTCGGGAATGTATATATTTAGCCTATACTCAAGAAAACAAAAATAAAAAAGTAAAAGAGTAAGAGACACAAAAAGAAAAGGCTGAAAACCTACAAATTCTAGTACATGACCCAAAAATCATAATAACACATTATGCACAGGAACATGACCTTTTGACATGACCCTTATAATATATTTGTACACTAACCAAAATCTATATGTGGGTATGGATATGCCTAGTACGCTAGAGTCATCCACTCCTACCTTGGGTGAGAGGTAACCTCTTTACTTTTCACAAGTGTTTCACATAGTCTACCCGATGCTTGCGTGTGAATGGGATAATTTGGTAGATACACTAGCATCTAAGAGAAATTTTGAGGAATTAGAATGGATGATATGTTTCTTGACCATGGTTGATGCCTACTTACTAGAGAATATCTCTCCGATTGCACAAGCTTACCCTTTTGACCAAGATGACTATACACGCGTAATGAAATTCTTAGTAAATATATGTGCATCTAATGATGAGAAAGATTTACATGATTACATGGATGGCACGCCTAGCTGAGACTTTATTTTTCTCGATGACGATGAAGAGGATATGGATTAAAACTTAGGGCTACCCACCCATCTATTCAATATCCTATTCCCTTGATCCTCTAGGGATGTGCAAATAATTAGGCTAGGGTTCTTTATGTTGTTTTGATTGTGTTCAATAAAGGTTGGTGCCTCTTCCCATTTATGTGCCTCCTAGAGATATTCCTTGTGTTTTCTACTGTGTACATGAACTCATTGTAATTGTTGGGATTTTGAATCTTTATCTAGTTCACTCTTCGAATCAAGCATGATCATCAACCCAAACAACTATTTCTTGTTCATTATCATTGCCTCTTGTCTTTTTAGCATCCATGTTTGTCTGCTTTAATTGTGATTGGTAGCACAATATTCAACATATTTTTGCTTAGTATTAAACATTAGATTCAATATAATTTTATGTCATAGTCCCTTGTCTAGGTTTATGAATCAAGCAGTATGACCAAGATAAACATTAGAGATCTTCTTTTAGTACCATGGGAAATGCCTTCCTAATTGTCAATGGTTACTCAGGTTCTTAATCCGATACTATGAAGCATTGTGTGCAATATACTAGTGCTTTCTAGTGGGCTTAATCCCTCTTGATCTTTAGCTTGAGTATTATAAAGGGAGTTTACTATTGTGATGAGCCTAGGGAGGGTAATATGACCCTTGAAAGTTAGAAAATTGAAAGGCAATGAAAAACAAACAAGCAAAAAGCAAAAGTGCCAAAAAATGTAAAATCTTAAGTTGGAAGAGAAATCCCAGCTTGATTTGCTACTTCACTCACATGTATTGCCTATGGTACTAGAGCCCTAGAGGTTCCCAGTGTGGGCGCTTTTCCTTGCAAAGCACAAAGCCCGAGGTATACAAAGTAAGCACACACGTCAAAAATTGAATCAATGTGAAGAAACTTTGATGGGTCAAACAAAGGGAGTAATTCAGGCGATGATTTCATATGAAATTCCTTTTATTGTAGCTTAGCTAAAAGGTCTTCTAGGTATAGCCTCTAGTCAGCCCTCGAACATAAAATACTTTTCTCTCGCGATTAAAAAACTTACTTGACCAAAGAGAATTGAGAAGCTTACCATGGTATTAATAGTTGACCTCTAGTGCCTCTCGACCGTTAAATTAGCGACCCTAGACTTGTTTATTTTTTGATCTTTACGAGTGCTTATGCGTTTGATCATATTACAATTTAATGTTTATAGATGACAAATTGTTTGATATTTTGTTCCCAATCAATCTGTGTGTCTACTCAATACATATGCTTTTTAATTATATATGGGATGCAATTAATGTGCCTTTTTTGGTTGATTTTGTAGTGATTGAAGGAAGCTAAAGACATTCACTCTCAAATGCTCTTCCACCTCGATGAACGAGCTTCACTTCACTAGCTTCTGAGGATGGAATCTACATGAAAAAGGGGGGCATGTTAACCACTTACGAACACCCATCACCTTTGAAGGATGCCTTATCACTTATTTGAGTCATGGATCGGGCTTGTCGGTCCTATAGGTGCGTAGGTGATTGTCGATGAGAGGCGCACCACGTATCTTATGTTTACAATATTTTTGCAACAATCCGCCACTGTGGGTGCCCATGTGTACATGGGTCAAATTCTTATAAAAGGTCCATTTTGACCTAAAATCCTCATTCTTTGAGGTGCATGCTAAAGAAGTGATCTTGCTCTACCTTTATCTTCTTCTCCATCGTGTGCTCACCTGTGTATATGTGTATGCTTGAGAGAGAGAGAGAGAGAGAGAGAGAGAGAGAGAGAGAGAGAGAGAGAGAGAGAGAGAGAGAGAGAGAGAGAGAGAGAGCATTGTGGTGGCATCGATGGCGGCAAGGTGGTTGAGAACGGCGATGGCGGCTCCCTCTTCTTTGCGGCACAGGATCCTTCACTATGGAAAGCGTTGAGCGGTGAGTGACACATCATTGCCCCTTTGAGCTTGCTAGGATCGTCTAGTTGTGCGCTTGCAGCCATTCATGGCTTGCACAGAGTGTTTGGCAAGTTCCCAGCCTCCAACACATGCAATAAAGTGCACACCTCATTTAGGGCTTATTGAGAATTATCTTACCCAATGTGGATCAACAAAAGTAGAAAATGATGATTTTTTGACGTAGTAGATAATAGGCACGGACAACATTTGACTTGCAAGACCAATAGATTTTCATCTAACACTACCAGACATAGAATCTGCACGGATATTGAACTAAACTTGTCCAAAAAAATGTAAAACCTCATTCATGGCTTATTGAACATAAGCTTACCCCATGTGGATCAACAAAACTAGAAAATGATGATTTTTTAATTCATTAGATAACAAGTGCACTTATTATCTTTTAATTTTTAAAGTTTTTTGGTTCAAAAGGTTTGTAGACACCTCATATAGATAGCCTAGCAAGTTTGAAGTCATTTGGACAGTGTTTGCTACTTGAAATTGAGTTTTTTGGATTTGAAGGTTGTAGATTGGTCCTTTGGCTCCTTTGGTAGGATTGAAGCCAAAAAATTTGACCAAGAGTCCTTGTATATAATTGCTAATTTATAGACTAATTTGATTACCTTTGATTGTATAGGAGTGATCAAGATCCATCTTGAGAAATAACCAGATTGGATTTAAGACTACGGAAACGGCTTGGTATTGTTACCAAGGGCCATGTGTTCATTTTCATTGAGAATTTTGAGTCTTTATGTACCTTACATCAAGCCGTACATAGAAAATCAGGGTTATAATAGAGAGAATGAGAGTAGAGTATCTTGTAAGGAAAGTGTGAACCAAGGGGAGCTTTTTGAGACTATATTTGACACTTACTCTGACTCAAGTTACGAGATGTCTTCCTTTTTTACAAAATCAGGGACTGGAACCTCTCTCAAGTTCAAACACATTTTGACCTTCTACAAGACTAACAAGTGCACGGGGCTCATATTTATCTGGATCCCAATGAAGAGTATGCACCAAGGGTAGATGATCACACAGTTGAATTTAAAGAGAAGGCTATAGCTAACAAATAATATATCGTCTATGTAGACCAAAACGGAGTGCAATAATTGAAAATTGGGGATCTTGACACTGTGGACTGATGGGGGCTTGGAAGTTGATACATTGATTCCAAACATGACCACAAAGGAGGGGCCACCAACATCAGAATTAGAAGATGGCTAGATAGATGCCAAACCTCTAAACACATGCCTATCGATAACCTATGACTCAGAGTCTACTGCTGGGAGGATAATCATGTCACAGATTTGATAGCTCATGCTAAACCAAGGTAGTTATATATTTTCAAGATCAGGGCATCATGTATATTTTCAAGATCAGGGAGTAAGGCCTAATGGACCTTCTCGTACATCTCTTTAGGGACTGTTATAATAACAACTTTGTTATGATGACTCCAAAAGAGGTTGAACACACTAAGTACTAGGGCTACTGAATCCGAGAATTGATTATGAGTATGAGACCTAAAACATAACAAAACATGGGACCAACAAAGAGATCATATGGTAGTGTGGCCAACCAATGAGACATTACAGCCCAAGACAGCCACCTCAATGATGAGAATTGGGGTAGAGATATGGAAACCACCACTAATTGGAGAAGAATGGGTGACACCAGGACAAGAGATCCACATGAGTCACATATACCAAGCAACTAATTTGAAGGCTTAGTTGGAAAGACAACTAGCCATAAGGGTGGGTGCTGAACATAATCACAGATTCATACCAGTTGATTTCCAAAAAAAGGATCAAAAAATATAGTGGATCTTAGGATCCATATGACCATTTACAGCGAGCTTCAAGGAGATATTGAGAGCAGAGAAAATAACAGACTTCCATACTCAGTTTAAAGGGTTTGAAACGACTTTGAAGGTAAGGCTTTAGCTTGATTTTAGATCGTACCTCTTGGACCATTATCGATTTATCAACATTGGCTATGAGATTTGTTGCTACTTGTTCAAAAATGGGAATGAAGCATAGTATGATAGCACAAATCTATGGCTTTAAACAAAAACAAGGAGAGACTATAAGAGATTATGTGAGTCGACGAATAAGGCAATACATTGACAGTTGACCGGAGTTGGTAATTCCAACTGAGAAAATACTTTTCTGTTATTTCTAGAGGGCTTACTCAACAAAGAGTTGCATTCCATTTTGTATAGCAAGAATCATATGACCTGGGAAGCATGTAGCCTAAATGCTATAGACTTGGGAAATAACTATGAAATCTTCAATGAAGAAAGTGCTGTTAAGGACACCTAGATTGAGCGGACCACATCTACTTTGCCATCAGAGGTAGGACCTACTGTGGTAGCTATTATGAAGGCCAACAAGGACATGCTCAACCGCATGAATGATATGATGAGCAATATGCAAAGTATGCCAATGTGAGGGCCGAGACATGATCCACCATAAGGTCAACCTATGGGACAAGCCACACCATCTAAAAGATGTGCCACCAAGGGTAAATGGAAAAAACATTAGAAGAATGAGTGATATTACAAGCCTAAATACTATGGAAATGTCCAATACGTACTGATGCAACAACAAGGACAACCTATGTATAGGTATCCACCGATCATGAGGCCAATGTAGAGGCCAGCTATGGCTATAGAGAGACTATGGCCAATTCTAGGCTAGGAACCACCTCTGCTAGGAAATAATGTTGTGCCAGTCAAGTACATGCTTCCTGAAGAATAAGTTGAATTAGAGCATGCACTAGTATTGTTCACATCATACAAAGCTAGTTCAACAATTGCGATAGTAGAAGACGAGTCGTACACTCACTCAACTCCTACCATGGTAGAACGAGTTTATCAGGCACCTCTAGAGGCAGCATTGGTTTACTTTATTGCAAACCAAGGAGCTAGACCACCCATGGTGAAACAAATTCCTTAATCAAGATCACAAAATTTCCATAATTGTGGTTCAGATGACCATTGAAAAAATGATTGTCCAAAGCCAGACAAGAATGCTAGACCAGTTGAGGCTTATTGCATGCAATTCAGTAGAAAGGTGGGCATTTTCTTGAAAATTTCATAGGAATCTTGCAAGCAAAAGAAAAACGGCCATGAACGTAGTGCAAGTCATGCTACGTAGCTCCTCAGAGTGTGAATTCACAATTTTGATCAAGGTAGTTACCAGGGCACAAGCCAAGAAGAACAAGCAAAACAATGTGAGTGAGTCCGATATTAGCAAGAAGTATTCAAAAGACTCCCAAAAAAAGAGAGACACTGACATTATGGGCTTAGAAGAAGACAACAACAACAAAGGGAAGTTGAAGAGAAGGCCCAAAAAATGGTATAGAAAATACCTTAGTCAATGTCGTCCTCAGAGTCCAAGAAATTGACATCAAGATTGAGAGGATCAGTGTTTCTAGACAAAATATATGAATCTATCAATGAGGCCTTGGAAACCTTGAAATCAGGATTGAAATTGGGTCAAACACTGGAAACAAAATGGAAAAACTACCCAACACCTGACATGGAAGCCGCAAAGCTTGAAGCTTATAAAAAAACTTGGTACAAATCATGCAATCAATGTTGGAAACACAAAAGCCAAAATTGGAAATCATTAGGAATATAGAAAAAAATGAAACAAAATTAAAATTAAAGGAAGCTTGACTCTAAAGTCAGCTTGAATAGAAGAAGTTTGGCTAGACCAACCACCCATGTAACTAGATGGACAATCTTTGTATGGAGATTAGGGATCATTGTGATCAAGCCTTTCAAAAGCCCAAACACTCAAGACTTTACCCTCATACTTGGGGAGAGAGCGAAGACAAATTTTTGGTATGCAAGACCACATAATTGAATTGAGCAAGGAGACTTTGGATGTGGAGAACTTGTAGTCTATCATGTCGACATATATTCAATGTACCATCACATTGGGTGAGTTATTGAAGCTAAGACCACATTTAACTCAAATTTAGGAATTCTGGGAAAAATTCACTAAAATGGGACAATTCTTCTTGTCTCTAGCTTTTAAAGAGAGGGGAACTCGGTCCAAGATGCACACTTTTCTGTCTCCAAATCTTGAATGAAATGTAGTGTTTGGATGATGCACTCGCAAGTGTTATTTGTGGCCACCACTTTATATGCAAACATGTAACATCTATCAGCAGACATATATTACATTTGAAGCTCAAAGGATCGCTTCCACTTCATGCTTCTAGAAAGATCCTTCTTTGGAAGCTTGGAGGTATCTGGGCAGTGCATTTGTCACGAGTGTCTTGGTGCAAGAGGAGCAGCCTTGCCTACCAATGTCTCTATTGGTACAGGCGTCGCCTTTTGCAGCAATCCCCTGTGGGTTGACCAATTTTGATATTTGTCATTGTTGGAACTTCTTTGACTACGACTACACATGATTTCTCGATGAATCTTCTCCCAACTTGAGGCAGCTTAAGTTAATCCACTTTGTGTCAGAAAAAAGAAAAAGAAGGAACGTGTTTTCATGAGGCTAGCATCGAAAGAAGCAAACAAATCTTCAATTTTAAGGCCATGCTTCTCCCAAAACAAACATTGTAACAAACATTGTCTTGAGGGTGAAAATCTAGGCTACAGATCCATGCAAATGCATGAGTTTCAAGCTTTTGTCTATTCTAGTTGTCTCAAACATGGAGGCTAGCATGTTGGGTTGTGGGTTGATGCACCTTGCCAATGTTCAAACCTCAAACTTGAAGGTAAGGCAGAAGGCTCTAAAGTCTAGCAGAGAATCACTTGTGTCAAACATGGAGGTTAGTGTTCTCTATTGTGGGTTGCGGCTCCTTGACAATGTTCAAGCCTCAAAACTTGAGGGTGATGCACAAGGCTCTAAAGTCTAGATGAGAACTACTTGTGTCAACCATGAAGGGTAGAGAGTTGGGTTGTGGTTTGAGGTTCTTTCCCAATGCTCAAGGCTCAAACTTGAGGGTGATCAGGCACAAGGCTCTAAAATGCAGAGGAGCACCACTTCTCTAGTGTGACTCATCAAAATTTAAAAACATTGTGGTGGTGCCATCGTGCTCCAAACATATACCTAAACATGACAAAACTCAAATTTTTAAATGAATAACGACAAAATTGAAAGGGAAGGTTGGTCGAGCTGCCTTCAAGGCTCAAATTGCACTTTAATTTGAATTTTTACTTTAATTTGAACTTGGAGTGGCTTCAAGTTGACGACCGTCAGGAGATCTGACGTCTAATGGATGACCGTTTGACAAGCTCAAGCCATGAAGGGGAGCAGACCACCTCTGTGGAAAGGCTATTGCAAGCGCTCAAATGAGATCATGCAGGGTGTGAGCCCTCAGAAGGTGAGGTCATGCAGGCTCTGAACTTGCAGGAGGAGCGACGGGACGACATCCTGAGGATACTTTGAATAAAAGTTCCCTTCTTTCTAATGCTGGCATCATACACACTAGCAATGCAATAAACTACCACAGGGGCAGGCCTTGTTTGCTTGGATCTGTGGTTCATCGCGCTTCAGCTTCTTCTACTTCTCCTCAATGGGTGAAGTGCTGGAGGTGCCCACCTCAACGAAGGTGGCATCCTCAAAGTCGATGAGGTCGAACCATATCATCGGAACGCTTCCAAAAGGTGTCGCTTTCGGATCATCTAAATGCTTCCACCTTCAGTGAGGAGGCCGTCGCCATCTCTTCACGTGATGCTGCTTCCGGATTATCAGTCCGCTTCTGCAAAGATTATTTCATGCCGCAAACGCACCGCTTGAGATGAGTTGATTAGGCATCAACCATGGCCTCAAGATGGATGTATGAGGCATGGGCTACCTCATCCACACATGTGATCTCCCACACCTTCCCCCTCGCCTCCAGGATCTATAGCTCCACCTTATGGACCTTGATCCAAACTTGCGCTATTTGAAATCGTCCCTATCTCTTCATTACCACCACCACCAACTTCTCGTCTCTACCTTCTCGTCCAGCTCCTTACCACCACCACCACCAACTTGTCAAATGTAACTTGCTATCACTCATCGCATGTGACCATCATCAAAATCGAGGCGCTTTTGTATTGTTAAACCCTTTTCTTTTTGGACTTTTGAGAAAGGTCATTTAAATGGGCCTTCTCAGAAGTCTTATGTAGAAGCTCCTTTGAGTTGAGATAGCTTCTTCAAGTGCATAGCAAGATGAGTCATGACAACTTGGTCTAGTCTATAGCATGTCACTTTCCCTAGCACTAATTTTTGCTAGCTATGCGGCTTATGGGGATCACTATTGTCTAGTGCTTAATATCCTAGATTAATAGCACGTCTTCTCTCAACACCAATTAGTTGAGTGCCATCACCAGAACATCATTTCATACCAAAACCATAGTCTTCTAATAGCGACAATAAAACTTAGTGACACCAAGAATAGGTATTGGGTCAAGAAGGAAACATCTAGAGAAGAGCACCTCTAGATACAAAATTTGAGAAGATCTCTACCCTTTGGTAAGATGTTTTGAGCTAGCACCACCCCATGAGGGTGGTTTTCAAGCTTATAATATTTTAACTTAAACCAAGAAAGTTTGGGATTGGTACCTATTAGCAAGCATGGAGGCTCGATCTTAAGTTCGAGCCTTCCTGCTTGTTCATGCTCATTGTGTATGTAAATGAGGGGCCTATTGGATCTAAACCTATTTGAAAGCATGGAGACCTTGGGATCTAAACCTATTAGCAAGCATGAAGGCTCGAACTTAAGTTCGAGCCTGCATGCATGTTCATGCTCATTATGTATGTAAATGAGGGGAAAGCATGGAGCTTCCATGCTTGTTCCTGCTCGTTATTTATGTAAATGAGAGGGAAACATGGAGGCTTGCGGGATATGTGCCTATCATAAACATGGAGGATCAAACTTAAGTTCGAACCTCATGCTCATTATGTATGTAAATGAGGGGGGAGCTTGCCTCATGCTCATCACATACTTGAATGAGGGGGAGGCTTTTTCTTAGGGCTTTAGATGATTCTTTAAATAATATCTCTCTATTAAGGCTCAAAATTCATACAGTTTGCAAGAAAAATGGAGCTCATTTGCAAACTTCTAAAAGTCAAGGACTTGCATTTTCCATATTTTGACCCCTAAAATAGGAGAATGATATCCTTTGTTCTTCCAAAAGACCCCTTACTTGTGAGTAGTCAAACTTTAGCATGTCAAGTTTTGACTGAATTAAAGTTATTTTTCATGTAGCAATGAACAATATTGGTAAAATGATTCCAAAACGTACTAGAAGTTTCTTTCTATTCATAAAAAGAGGATAATTCAATTACACTAAGTAGAGGATCCTATTACATGGTTGGCTCTTGTATATTGCCAAAATACCTCCAATTAGATGAACCATTTCAAAAAATGGGACTTGAATTTTTCCCATTATTCCTAAATTGGTCTTATTTATGGAAAGATCTGCAAGGCACCTTAGGAGAAATGGGTAGAACGGGTATAATGAAAGAAAATGTTGAAGAATTGCATAAAGAAGAATCTCGGGAAAACATTGTCAAATCTGTACCCATGAGCAAGGTAGGAGACCATTGCGAAGAGAACACAACTCTCCTGGTGAAATATAATGATGTAACAACCATGGCTATTCTAAACAGTGGGGCAGGTATTTCCATCACAAAAAAACAAGCTTGCGAAGCCTAAGGAAGACCTACAATTAGGCAGACACAGATGAAACTGTAATTGGCAGATGGGCACATTGAAAAACCTATGGGATTATTAGAAAACGTGAAGTTAGCTCTTGTGGGATTGAGTGACCAACATACTTTTTCCATTGTATATTTTGAAAAAAAAATTGAACTATGAAATCATCTGGGATGGCCTTTTGTGAGGCAAATATAAACAATCCAAAATTGGGAAAACAATTATCTATACTTGAAACAGGTTGGATCAATGTGGGTGAACCTTAAAGACCACTCATATAAGGATATCCTGAAGATACCCATCCAACAGCTGGATTTAGAGACATTGGCCGAAACTAAATTGTCATCACGATTAAACAAAGACACAATGATTTGGATGTGTGGAGCTTTAGAGAATGGTAGTTTACGGTGAGAGGAATGCATCTTGGATCGAGATGTAAAGTGGATGTAAATGATGGTGATTATATACTAGAACCCTTTCCAAAAAAAAAAATCAAGCCATTTGAGTGTACACAAATTGTGGCCATCATAAACGTTTGTATCAACAAGTCCATGCCTATTCTATTTTGAGACAAAGAGAATTTTTTTGTAGATCACTATTACGATGCCATCGATAAACTAGAGGAGGAAACACTCACGACCGAAGAATTTGACTCTGAAAAAGAACACGCGAGAGAAAAACTATTGCTATGAGGAGGGAAAGACAAGTTTTTTAAATTTTCAAATCAACATTGGAGAGACTAAATTGAGAATAAATCAAAATGGCCAAAAATAGGGGACAAAACTCAATATCGGATGATAGTAAAAGGCTAAATATTGTATCAAGGATAAGATCACAGTAGATACCCCATCTTGGAGAAAGGAACGAATGTGAAACGACAATCCAAAACAAAACAAAGACTAAGAAAAATTGATGGGACCAAAGAAAGTAACCTTCAATTATGAGAATGGAGCTAAAAGCTAAGTATAGAGAGTTGAAGAGAACCTTGAAGGAGGTATGGACCACTAGAATGGAATCCGATATCAACAAACTAGAGGCTATCAATATTGCATCACATTACAAAAAAATATACTCTGCAAAATCGATGGATTATAGTGGAGCAACCAATGAGACAGCCTAAGGAACCTAAAAAGTCCTATGAAGTGTTGGAAATAGGGTTGCAGGGAACACACAAAACTTGGAGAAGATGAAGGAAGCTTACAGCACACAACAAAGAGTAGTATTGCTTAGTGTGAAATGGAAAGATAAGATAGCCCTAGATCAGATGGGCGTATATACAATGCACAGGGGGAAAAACCTCCTAGTGAGAGAAAAATGCCCCGGCGGTCCTAAGTGCGTTCACACATCACTACCACATGTATGTGGTAACAAATCCCCCTTGGGAGTGATGTGCTGAATGAGAGCTGGCACATAGAGTATAGGGAAGTGCCATGCCCCGAGGACAGGATCATTCCACAAAGGGGAGTAAGCCC
Source organism: Adiantum capillus-veneris (assembly GCF_014529385.1). NCBI lineage: Eukaryota > Viridiplantae > Streptophyta > Polypodiopsida > Polypodiales > Pteridaceae > Adiantum > Adiantum capillus-veneris. The sequence continues at coordinate 96,524,173 of NC_140956.1, read as the reverse complement.
AAAGCTTTGGCAAAAAGCTTCAAACTTCTCAAAAGACAATGCCTTTGTGATAAGATTTGCAAGGTTGTCATGTGTTGGCACATAAGCCAAGCTATTCCCTCCTGCTCAAAGTATCTCCCTAGCATAGTGGTAATGCACCTCAATGTGCTTTGTGCAAGCATGAAAAAATGGGTTCCTTGCAATTGCCAATGTGCTCTGACTATAAGTGTAGATGATGTTGAAGTGTGCTATCCAACACCCAAATTAGTCATAAGGTGTATGAGCCATATACACTCAACCATAACTGTGAAGATTGACCTGTACTCAGCCTAACAACTAGAAGTCTCCACAGTAGATTGCTTCTTGCTCAACTATGATATGCATGTATTGAGCATGAAACAAAAACCACTCATGGACACTCACTGTCAAAACAACCAGCCCAATCTAAGTCCGAAAAAGCATGTAAATTTGGTGGCAATGATCCCCCCTTGGGATAAAACAACCCACGATGTAAAGTTCCACTCAATCCTCTTGACAACCTACCAATGCTTAAACCCTGGGCTATGCATAAACCTGCTGACCTATGAGACTGAAAACTGAATATCCAGCCTCGTATTGCATATATAAATAAGGCATCCAATAGAATTTTGGTATGAGTGACATTGGCATGATCACCAACATCGTGAAGACTCAATTTCAAACATGTTTCCATGGGAGTGGCAATAGGTTTGCAATCCTCAAGTCCAAACTTACATAGCAATGTCTCTATGTAACTTGTCTGACACCACCATCACATTGCTTAAACTGTATGCCCAAGTAATGATGCAACAACCCTAAATCTTTCATCTTGAAAATAGCATTCAAATCAACCTTAAATTCAGCAATATATGTCTCATTTGGACCAATGATAAGAAAATCATCCACATATAGAACAAGAATGAGAAGTACATCACCCTCAAGCTTCACATACAAACTTTGTATGCTTCACATAGAAAGTGCTTTCTGTTGGACTGTTACAAAAGCCTCGTTTGACCAAATGAGTGTTAGCTTTCTCATACCAAGAATGAGGAGACTACTTCAACCCATATAAGGCTTTCTTACATTTGCACACTTTATCTTGTTTTCCTTTATTCACAAAACCGCGAGGCTGCAATACATAAACTTCCTCAAATACATCACCATTCAAGAAAGCAGAAACAATGTCTGATTGATGTACATTCCAACCAAAATGATCTGCTAATGAACATAGAAAACTCACAGTAGTCATACAACAAGTGGGAGCAAAGGTCTCTTCATGATCTATACCTTTTTGCTATGCATAGCCTTTTGCAAAAAGTTGAGCCTTATAGCGATCAATTTCACCATCCGGCTTACACTTCAACTTGCAAACCTACTTCATACCAATCACCTTTTTGTCCAGGAGGAAAATCACATAAAGTCCATATATCATTTTCTATAGTGCATCATATTGTGATTGCATGCCAGCCATCCAATTTTTTGGATTATGTGCTCATCAAAAGACAAAGATTCCTCAACATCACATAAAAAGACCATATGAGGTATTTTGGTAAGAATATCACATTATGGAAACTTCCAAATTGACCATATTCGTGTAATTTGGGAGTTATCCACTTAAAGTGGAAAAGTACGAGGAAAACATGCTGATTTATGGTTGGTAAATAGAGTGCAAATATGAAGATACAAATAAAGATCTTGTTTAGAAAATTGACTTATATAGTCACAATAGAAGCTCCAAACAAATTTACTCCACGTTTGATACCACATCTACACTTTGATCCAAGCGTTGTTGATGTGCATGCATGGGGAATTCTTTGGCTTTTTGAGCATGCCTTTTTGGAATCTTAATTCTAGAAAATGGTCCTTCTTTGTTGGGTCTCCAAGACCAAACAACTGCATCTACAATTTCTCACACTTGGGGATCTTTGTAGTTGACAACCCAAAAACCCTTCCAATAATTGTTGTAAGCTTGAGCATCTTTCATTCCACTCTTTCTTGCACAAGGTGCCCAAGTTTGGTGATGTAGGCTCATTATCAATGTCAGATAGAGCCACTGCAAGCCAAACTGAATAGATTTTTATTTCATTTGGAACTAGCATAGTAAAGTCACCATGATGCACATGACACATAGGGTCAAACTCTTCCCTTGTTGTATCGTGTTAAGGCCCACAAAAATGGTCATTCAGCTCCTCAAGGCCTAGGAACTTTTCTGCTCCTTGTTGTAAACTACTTGCAGTGCTTTGTAGGTTACCAAATTCTTGAGTTTTTGGCCAAAACATTTCATACAAGACTCCCTCCGATATGATGGTTTTCCAATCTCTTCAATTACCTTGCTCCAATAATCTATCACGGGTCTATAATACCACGGTACACGAGTCATTTCCTAAAATTTTCCAGAACTTTATATAGTTCTTCAACTGAAATCACCTCTTCATGAGCCTTGACATATTCCACCATTGGTACACAAGGTGGATCTCCATGCGGTAGCATTGGCTTTCTTTCTGTGTCTGTTTTCCAAAGGCAAATACTTCCACTCCAACTAGAAAAACCTACATGTCCCTTATACTGCAAAATTGGTGTCTCATCCTGCATAAAGAACCTAAATTGAAGTGGCTTGGAATGGCCAACAAGCATGTCTTGTCCATCACAAAGATAGCCATCACAATATTGCTTGAAATCAGTGATCTTTGTGAGAAAAAATGGAGTTGGAGATGAAGGTGAACTGTTTTGTAATGTATCCATCAAATGTGGCAAAGTATAGGTTTGTGTAACTCTGAACTTCTTTGAAAGCCTATTGAACATAGCATCTGTGTCCTCATGTGTATGCCCAACCATTAAAAAATCCTAGCTGGATGGTTTTGAAAACACTCCTTGCAACAAGCTTTGAAAAATAGCCAAATAAGTATTGATTATTGTTTTCCGTGGCACAATTATCCAATTGTAGCAACAAGTTATCTTGTGGCTTGCAAAATGTTGATGCAATTTCAAATGATTGCACAATGGGATCTTTTCCATCACTCACGTTGTGATAGTCCAAAGATTCCCTTGAGTTCAAAGCATTTAGTAGTGAAACAGTGCCCCTCGGAAGTCCATTTGTTACTAGATCACCAAGAGGGTGATCATATTTCCTCTCTAGGTTATGTAAGCAATTAGCAATTGAGCCAATTGTAAGATTTGGATCACCTAGACAAAAACCATTCAAGATGAAGTGGCCGTAATGACCTTCTCCATGTCCATGAGGGATCATGCCTATCAATGCCACCTGTAAATTTTATTCTGAATTCACACCCCTAAAGAACAATGCGTAGTCTCGGAATGGCAGTCTTCTTTTGATCGATCTAATCATGGATTATGTATACATATTTTTGTTGTCGAGTTTCAAAATATGTGTGCCATGCATAATATAGACTCCTCTGCAACTCTTCTGTTGTGTCATGTGAACTTCTCTCTCCCTCAAAAGAAGATCTCTCTTCTCAAGAGAGGGTTTAGCTTCTAACCTTGCTTTTGATTGAGCTATATACATATATTTCACTTAGAGAAATCACTTGTCTTTGTTAAACTGACACGTGGTACTCTTTGTTCCAAATTCTACCAAAAGAAGACTGGGATAGCTTCTTCTCATAGCCCATTTAGCCGAGTGTTTTGCAAATTCACGTAAAATGTCCATTTGTTTGTACGTTGATGGAATCACTAATCGAGTCTCCCTTGAGCCATCTACTAGTGCTCTACTTATATGTGGAATCTCCTCTGTGTTGTTATCCACAAGCACATTTAGCAATTCTCGTGTCCTCTTCTCAATGTACATGTGTTCCCATGTACATAGTGACATACACCATTTTCAAACTTTTCCTTGTAGCAGTAAAATGATGTCTTTGGTATTCCATATAGCTCATACCATGCTCTACAGCAAACAATGGAGCCACATACCTTGAACTGGTACTGCATCTTCTCATCTTTCGGATAGCATATAGAGAGAACATCATAAACATAGTTAGTGCGTGCTTTTTGAGACTCTCCCCAAAATTCTTGTCGTAACCTTGTCACGATATCAAGATCTGCAAGCTGGCAATATTTTTTTGCATGACAATCAATGCATGAAACCCTTTGAATTGATTCATTTGATAGGTAAAAAGTAGAAGTTGGTGCTACTCTTGTTTTTTGATTCCTATTGATGAAAGTATATCGTCTCTTCCTTGACAATTGGAAAACATTACTCCCATCAAGGTTTCTCCCAGCATTGTCATCATTGGACACATCCTCACCTCTTGCATGCATACCATCAATTGGAACAAAGCGTTGTAAGGGGCTCCCATTCAAGAGTGTTGTCTGCTTGATGGTCCACTTTATCAAAAGTGATTCTACACACTTATGTCGCATCCTCAATGCTTACATTTGCCCTTTCAATACCCACACCCACACAATCATGTCCAAGTTCCTGAAAGTTGACATAATCATGTGGAAATACATATAAGATGGTCCCTTCATTCATAGTTTGCATCATTGCATAGTCCTTTAAAAGGACCCTTTGATGTTTCCAAGATTCTCAGATTAATGATTCTAATTTTGGGCTTGTTATAGGTATTGCAGCTGTAACTAAAGGATCAAAATGATCCCCTTCTTCATCATTATTGTAGCTTTCATTTGTGTCAATCAAGTTTTTATTTATTATAGAAGATTGCAAAAAAAGCTTTGGCCACCGAACGACACTCCATAATGAGCCTTGGAGAGATGAATTATCCATTGTAGGAAATGGTAGGTGACCACATCCTTCAAGCATTCCTCCACTAGTATGGATACATTTCCTTGCCCTATCTTTGTACCACCACAAGTGGAATGTGGATTTGTTCTACACACTCAACCAATTCCAACAGTTTCATTGTCCAAGAATCATATGCACTTTCTCCCCAGATTCAAAGTCCATCCTGTAAGTGAGAAAGATGACCTTGTTAAATCCTCAGTCATAGATCCTAAACCTTTTATTAAAATTTACATTCTCCATTACACAAAATACACAAGGATATGAATAATATAACTCCACCATAGCCAATGGGATGAGTGCCAATCAAGCCTACACTAAAAAATTGGCTAATCTTGTTCCTCAATTGTCTCAATTTAATGGAGGACCTCAAGTACTAATCCCCCATGCTACAACAAGCACAATATTTGCATAGGTTCGACAAGTGGTGACATTGAGATAAACAAATCATGGTGCAATTATTGTACGACCTTGCTTCCCAAAGCAGTTGGACAAGTGGAGGACCAAGTTTTGACTCTTGAGACCAAAAACCACTTGATGTATCAGATCAAGTGTTGGATCTTGAGACCAAAAGATCCTTGATGTTTTAGACCATAGGTTGGACAAGTGATGGACCTAGTTCAAATGGCCAATCTCCAAGGTTAGGTGGACTACTACAAATTTGGACTACTATAAATTAGCATAGCTTGGAAAAGTGGTGGACCTAGTTGTAATGACTAATGTCCAAGGTGAACTATTGTAGGACATTGCTTCCCAAAGCAAGGTTGGACAAGTGGTGGACCAAGTTTTGAATCTTGAGACCAAAAATCACTTGATGTATCAGAGCAAGTGTTGGATCTTGAGACCAAAAGATCCTTGATGTTTTAGACCATAGGTTGGACAAGTGGTGGACCTAGTTCAAATGGCCAGTCTTCAATGTTAGGTGGACTACTATATATTAGCATAGCTTGGACAAGTGGTAGACCTAGTTGTAATGACTAGTGTCCAAGGTGAACTATTGTAGGACCTTCCTTCTCAAAGAAAGGGTTGAAAAAATGATAAACCAAGTGTTGGATATCTAGAGCATACATGGACAAGTGCTGAACCTAGATCTAATGGCCAATGGTAAAGTAGGTGAACTACTACAGGAGTTTTCCAAAGCAAGGCTTGACAAGCGACGGACCAAGTGATGGATCTAGATACAAGAACCCCCTTGATATATGGTTTTTTCATGTTTCAATAGAGCTTAACTTTGAGAAGTGGTGGACCTAGTTCAAATTGCCAGTCTCCAAGGCTAGGTGGACTACTACAAATTTGGACTACTATATAATAGCATAGCTTGGACAAGTGGTGGACCTAGTTGTAATGACTAATGTCCAAGGTGAACCATTGTAGGACCTTCCTTCTCAAAGCAAGGGTTGGACAAGTGATAAGCCAAGTGTTGGATATCTAGAGCATAGCTTGGAAAATTGGAGGAACTAGATCTAATGGCCAATGGTAAAGTAGGTGAGCTACTACAGGAGTTTTCCAAAGCAAGGCTTGAAAAGCGACGGACCAAGTGATGGATCTTGGTACAAGAGCCCCCTTGCTATGTTAGAGCATAGCTTGGACAAGTGGACCTAGTTGTAATGGCCAATGTCAATTTGTTAAATATTGAAGAATCTATAAAACAATAGCTCGGACAAGTGGTGGACCTAGTTGTAATGGCTGATATCCAAGGTGAAAAATTTGTCTTTTTGTGTGTATTTTCTTTCTTATTTTCTTGTTTTTTCTCTTATTTTATGGTCACAATTCAAATTAGAGCATGCAGTAGCTCAAAACAAAAGTATAGTTTGGGAGGATCTTGGCACAGTTTGCAACACAGTGTTTGACCTCCAAAATAAGCAATTTTCATCTAGGCCAAAATAACCTAGTCTCATAGACAAAGATCAAGATCAAGATCAAGGCCAAGGCCAATTGGAGCTCTTTGTTTCTCACAATTCAACTTACCTGAAGTTTTTCTCTCAAAATAATTCACTTTATTTTTATGCATATGTAATATATTTTTAAATCTTTTTTAATAATTTTAGACTTCAGTTTAAATTATCCAATAAAATTTTAAATTTAATAATTCAAATATTTTTATTATATTTATATTTTTTAAAATTTAATTATAATAGTGCCTAAAATAAGAATAAAAAATTTGACTCAATGACATGCATGGACATAGTGTTTCAAAATGTTTTTTAGGCCATTTAGAACCATTGGTCAAGGGGTGGGATCCTCTTGTCACCTCCCGACGCGATTGCCGAGCGGGGTCCGAGGCAGCGTCCTGCGCCATTTTTTAAGGTACTTCTTACTTTAAAATTACACATGGCATGGCCTCTTTGTAGCCAAATTGCATTAATTTTGGCCAACTGTGAATCGATGTCTCATACTAAAAGTCGGGCCTAATTGCTTACGTGGCATTTATTTAAACCTAGTAGAAAGAAAGAGCATAGGTGTATCACACACCATGCACAGAGAAAGAAACAGAGCACACAAGCATCATACACAGGTAGGAACGCTCATAGGCAGGAATGCTTATAGGAAGCATCACACATACGCAACATCGCGCACACAAGCGGCATCGCATGTGAGCATCATACACATGCAACATCACACACATAGACATCGCATGCAGGCATCTCACACGTAGGCATCACACACAAAGGTACAACATTTACGCGCACAGTTTGCCCATCAAAGTCTATCCAGGGTGCGGAGGAAACATCGCACATAGCATGTATAGAATGGCGACATCTTGCATACAATAGGCGTGGAACAATAGGTCTGTCTCTCCCTCCCTCTCTGTCTCTGTGTTTCTTTGTGTTTCTCCATATCTCTCTCTCTCTCTCTCTCACTGTACTTCCGTGTGTTTCTCTTGCACGCTTACACACAGAAACTTCTCTTCAAGATACAAGAAAATGCAGACCAAATCTGTCATCACTCTCTCTGGCCTCTTCACTCATTGCACAGATTCATTGATTTACACGTATTTGCCTATATTACATGCACATATGACGTAATTTATTCTTGTGTATGTATGCATGTGTGTTATTTCATTCTCAGATTCATGCTTGCATAATGTAGATACATGATAAGATGCACAAAAGCATACATGAATAAGCAAAGATAATTAAAACATTGAGATATTTGTAAACTTGAATAAGTGACTTACTTGTGTGATCTGTTAAGGTTGTTTCTTGCACTGAAGTGGTGGATCTTTGTTGAGTTTCTTTTCCTCTAATCTGCATGTAAATTTGATTGCAACTTTTGTTTCTCAACAAAAGTAGTGTAGTCTACATCTATGCCTATTGGACATAAATGATTGAAATGTGGGCAAACGAAGAATAACACATGTTAACAAAAATGGCATCCTACTGGGACATAAAGAAATGGTTCACTTTTTTTGAATGAATATATACACTAGAAGTTTCTCCCTCTTTGATAATCTAGGCTAAAGATGTTGGCGTTTTTCTCTGGGATATAGCTTGTGCAAGTAGTAGCTCTTGTGTAGGTTGGACAAATGGTGGACCTTGAGGCAAGTAGATTATAAGGATCTCAAAAAACACCTTTTATATTCAATTCTTCTTTGTATATAGGTTGGAAAAGTGGTGATTTGAGGTGAGTTAATTTGAATTTAGGCGGGATAGTTACATTGAACAAAGCTAGCTTCGACGGGATAGTTACATTAAACACAGTTCAAATCTAGATGGGAAAAATTTGAATTAAGGCACGATAATCAAAGAAAATTGGGTGTTATATTTTAAATTTTAGTAGTAAAATTTAAAATTGGGTGGAAATTTTGAAATACAGGGGGAGAATTTGAATTGAAGCGAGAGATTTTGAATTGAAGGTTGGACAAGTGGTAGACCTTGTACATAGTGCAATGAAATATAGGTTCAACAAGTGGTGGACCTTGATGTACAACATATGATGTACAATATATGTTTCAAATGAGTGTAGCTTGGACTGTGGGGGACCTAGCTTAGATAGGTGATTTTCCATGCTCCAATGGAGCCTAGCTTGGACACGTGGTGGAGCTTGCTTCTATCCCATGTTTCAATAGAGTTAGCTTGGACAAATGGAGGACCTAGTTTGGACAAGTAGCGGGTGTAGTTTATTCATCTAGTACACCTTGCATCTCTAAAGGGTGGACAAGTGGTGGCCCTTTGGATTTAACCACACATTGTTTATGTAGCCTAGCTTGCACAAGTGGTGAACCTTTACTTCCCTCCATGTTTCAAGGTAGCCTCATTTGGACAAGTGGTTTTCCAAGTTCCAATGGATCCTAGATTGGACACTTGGTGGAGCTTTTTTCTACCTTATATCTCAAGAGTACTAGCATGGAAAAGTGGTGGATCTTGGAACTAAACCCCCCCATGTACAATATACGATGGATTTAACAATTGGTGAGAAATAATATTGTAGCTTGGACAAGTGGTGGGCCACGTAACAACATTGTCCATGTACAAGCACATCAAGGGTTTCTCAATTGGTGAGAAACAATATCATTCATGGTTGTCCCTAGCTTCAGCAAGTGGTGGAGTTCTATCTTAGACAAGTGGTTTCCCATGTTGCAATGGTGCCTAGCTTGGACACATGGTGGAGCTTTCTTCTATCCCATGTTTCAATAGAGTTAGCTTGGACAAGTGGTTTCCCATGTTGCAATGGTGCCTAGCTTGGACACATAGTGGAGCTTTCTTCTATCACATGTTTCAATAGATTTAGCTTGGACAAGTGGTGGAGTTTGGAGCTTGGAGCTTGCATATCGTGGGTTTCTCCAATGATGAGAAATAATATCGTAGCTTGGACAAGGAGCGAGCCTTGTAACAACATTTTTCATGTAAAATACACCATGATTTATCAATTGGTGAGAAGAAATATTGTTCAAGGTTGTATGTAGCTTGTACAAGTGGTTGATCTCAGCTTCTACCCATGTTTCAAGGGAACCTAGCTTGGACAAGTGGTTTCCCATGTCCTAATGGAGCCTAGCCTGGACACATGGTGGAGCTTGCTTCTATCCCTTGTCAATAGAGTTAGCTTGGACAAGTGGTGGAACTTGGAACTAAATCCCCCATGTGTAGCATATCATGGGATTTTTAAATTGTGAAAAACAATAGTGTAGCTAGGAGGCAACTTGGACAGGAGATGGGGCTTGTTAATTTTTTTTTCATAGCAACATATAACGGGTTTTCCAATTGGTAAGAAACAATAATTTTTAAGATATAACCTTAAAGATTGAACATGTAATTACTAGCTTGGACAACTAGTGGAGCTTTGCTTCTCTCCATGTTAAAGGGACCCTAGCTTGGACAAGTGGTTTTCTATGTGCGAATAGAGCCCAGCTTGGACACATGGTGGAGCTTGCTACTAAAGATAATAGCCTACACAGATGATCTTCTAGTATTTTGTCATGCCTAGTTTATGAATTTGGTACACCTTGCACCTCTAAAGGTTGGAGAAATGGTGGCCCTTTGGATTTAGCCAACATTATTTATGTAGCCTAGCTTGGATAAGCGGTGAAATTGTAGCTTGGAGGTAGCTCAGACAAGTGGTGGGCCTTGTAACAAAATTCTCCATGTACAAACACATCAAGGGTTTTGCAATTGGTGAGAAACATATCATTCATGGTTGTCTAAAGCTTGGACAAGTGATGGGGGTTTTCTTATGCTCATGTTGCAAGGGATCCTAGCGTAGACAATTGGTTTCCTATGTTTCAATGGAGCCTAACGTGGACACATGGTGGAACTTGCTTCTATCCCCATGTTTCAATACAGTTAGCTTGGACAAGTAGTGGACCTTGCAAAAAAAATCTCCATGTAAAACATATCATGGGTTTTCAAATGGTGAGAAACAATATCGTAGCTTGGAGATAGCTTGGACAAGTAGTGGACCTTGTAACAGAAGTTTCCATGTAAAATACACCATGATTATGCAATTTGTGGGAATCAATATTGTTCAATGTTGTTATGAGCTTCAACAAGTGGTGGATCTTTGCTTCTGATCATGCTTCAAGGAATCCTAACTTGGACTAATGGTTTTCCATGTTCTAATGGATCCTTTCTTGGACACATGGTGGAGCTTGCTTCTATCACATGTCAATAGAGTTAGCTTAGACAAGTGGTGGAGCTTGGAACTAAATTATCCATATACAACACATCATGGGGCTTTCAAATTTTGAAAAATAAGTACTGTAGCTTGGGGGAATCTAGGACAAGAGATGGGTCTTGTTAAAAAATTATTCATATTATGGGTTTTCCAATTGTTTGGTAAGAAATAATATTGTTTAAGATATAAACTTACAGGTTGAACATATCATCCCTAGCTTAGACATGTGGTGAAGCTTTGTTTCTCTCCATGTTTAAAGGGATCCTAGCTTGGACAAGTGACTTTCCATGTACGAATGAAATCTAGCTTGGACACATGGTAGAGCTTGCTACTAAAGAAAATAGGCTACACAAATGGTGGATCTTCTAGTATTTTCTCATGACTAGTTTATACATCTGGTACACCTTGCATCTCTAAAGGTTGAGCAAGTGGTGGCCCTTTGGATTTAACCACACATTGTTTATGTACCCTAACTTGGACAAGTGGTGAATCTTTGCCTCCCTCCATGTTTCAAGGTAGCATCATCTGGATAAGTGGTTTTCCAAGTTCCAATGGAGCCTAGCTTGGACATAGGGTGGAGCTTGCTTCTATCTTATAGTTCAATTGAACTAGCTTGGACAAGTGGTGGAGCTTGGAACAAAACCCCCCATGTACGACATACCATGGATTTTCAAGATGGTGAGAAATAGTATTGTAGATTGGACAAGTGGTGGCCTTGTACTAAAATTCTCCATGTACAAACACATCAAGGGTTTCCCAATTGGTGAGAAACAATATCATTTATGGTTTTCCCTAGCTTCAACAAGTGGTGTAGTTTTTCTTATGCTAATTTTTCAAGGAATTCTAGCTTAGACAAGTGGTTTCCTATGTTTCAATGTTGCCTACCTTGGACACATGGTGGAGCTTTCTTCTATACCATGTTTTAATAGAGTTAGCTCGGACAAGTGGTGGAGCTTGGAACAGAACTCTCCATGTACAATATATCATGGGTTTTTCCAATGATGAGATCTAGAGAAAGCTTTGACAAGTAGTAGTGGGCCTTGTAACAAAAGTTTTCATGTGACACACCATGATTTTCCAGTTGGAATATTGTTCAAGGTTGTCTGTAGCTTGGACAAGTGGTGGATCTTTTCTTCTACCCATGTTTCAAGGGAGCCTATCTTGGACAAGTGGTTTCACATGTCCTAATGGAGCCTATCTTGTACACATGGTGGATATTTCTTATATCCATTGTCGATAGGGTTAGCTTGGAGTGGTGCATTGCATTAATTTTCCCAGTTCCCAGTTTCCCAGGTTCAATAGAGCCTAGCTAGGACAAGCGGTGGACCTTGAAACAAAACTACCCTTGTAAAACATATATATGGATTTTCATGTTTCAATGGAGCTTAGCTTGAAAAAATGGTGCATATTTATTCTCTCCATGTCTCAATGGAGCTTAGCTTGGACAAGTAGTGGTCCTTAGATGCTTGAATGGTTCACTTGTAATTGGGCTAGCTTGGACAAGTGGTGGACCTTGAAAAAGACCCCAGTTTGGACAACTGGTGGAGCTTCCTTCTCTCCATGTTTCAGTTGATCCAAGCTTGGACAAGTAGTGGAACTTATCTTCTTATCATGTCTCAATGATTCTTGTGAAAAAAAGTATCCATTGCTTGATTAGATACCTAGATATCCTTCCACCTTTCTCTAGAGGTTAGGCAAGTGGTAGATCTTTGAACTAAATGAACTACTATTTATGAATCCTATGTTGGACATGTGGTGAAGTTTTTCTTCACACCATGTTTCAATAGAGATTATCTTAGACAAGTGGTGGATCTTTAAACAGAACTCCTCATGTACAACATATATCTGGTTTAGGGTTGATTCAATAGATCCTAGCTTGGACAAGTGGTGGACCTTGACACAAAACTCCTCATGTAGAACATACATATGGAATAAAACCATCATGGGGTTTTCATGTTTTAATGAATCTTAGCTTCGACAAATGTTTAAACTTTCTTCTCTCCATTCTTCAATGGAGCTTGGCTTAGACAAGTGGTGGAGCTTTGCTTCTCTCCATGTTCCAATGGAGCTAAGTTGACAAAAAGAAAATCATTGATGTTGAAAATAGCTGGGGTTTTCCATTGTTTAATGGAGCCTAGCTTGGACAAATGGTGGAGCTTTCTTCTCTCCATGTCTCAATTGATGCAAGATTGGAAAAATGGTAGAAATTATATTCTCTCCATTCCCAATGATCTTGAGACCAAAAATCCCCATTCCTAGCTTAGATAACTAGCTTTCCTTCCATCTCTCTCTAGAGGTTAGACAAGTGTTGGATCTTTGAACTAAACAAACTACTAGCTATGAAGCTTAGGTTGGACAAGTGGTGGATCTTTTCTTCACACCATGTTTCCATAGAGATTAGCTTAGACAAGTGGTGGGTCTTTAAACAAAAATCCCCATGTAAGCGTATATCTGGTTTTTCCATGTTCAATAGATCTTAGCTTGGACAAGTGGTGGACCTTGCCACAGAATTCCTCATGTAAAACATATATCTGGTTTTTTCACATTTCAATAGAGCCTAGATTGGAAAAGTGGTGGACCTTGAAACAAAACTTCCCATGTACAACATATATATATATGGTTTTTCCATGTTTCAATAGAGCTTAGCTTTGAGAAGTGGTAGAGCTTTTTGTTGTCATTGTTTCAATGGATCGTAGCTTGGATGAGTGATGGATCTTAGCTACTCTCCATGCTTCAATGGAGCCTAGCTTGGAAAATTGGTGGAGCTTGGAACCAAAACTCCATGTGGAATAAAACCATCATGGTGTTTTCATGTTTTAATGGAGCTTAGGTTGGACAAATGGTTAAACTTGCTTGTCTTTGTCTTTCAATGGAGCTTGGCTTAGAAAATTTGTGGAGCTTTGTTTTTTCCCAAGTTCCAATGGAGCTAAGCTGACAAAAAGGAATTCCTTGATGTTGAACAACTGGGGTTTTTCATGGTTTAATGGAGCCTATCTTGGACAAGTGGTGGAGCTTGCTTCTCTCCATATCTCAATTGATCCAAGCTTGGACAAATGATGGAACTTATCTTCTCTCCATGTCCCAATGATTCTTGAGACCAAAAATCCCCATTCCTAGATTAGATAACAAGTGGTGGATATTGCTTCTCTCCATGTTTCAATCCTAGTCTAGACAAGTGATTTTTTATCATACAATGATGTATAGGTTAGACACATGGCTAATTGTAAGGCCAACCGTTTTGTTTTCCTTTAAAAGATAGGTTGGAGAAGTGGTCAGTATTCTATGATTTCCACATGCCTACATTAGAAAACTAGTGTCCTCCCAACTCTCTATGTTGTTGAGAGTTGAGCATGGAAAAGTGGTGGACCTTGCTTCTCTCTTCCCCCTTAGATAACTAGTTTACAGACTTACTATATGTACTTGCTTGGATCATCTAGCTTGAGCTAGTGGTGGAATATGTGTTATAATAAGAATTGAATGTTTTGTTTTGTTTCAGGAAGAGATGGCTCCAAAAAGAAATGTTACAAGGGTTGCTGTCTCAATTACTTGCAAAAAAGCAAGCCAAAGTGCACCTAAGGGAACTAGTTCCATTTTGGATGTAGACAATGCATCTTTGACATCCTCAAATCAGGGTTCAACATCAAAGATGAAAATTGTGGATCCAAATGTTTTAGAAGCTGAGACCATGAAAATACAGGAAAAAGACACAGGTGGAATGAACAAGTACATATACTATTTTCCTTTCCAATATAGGGAGTTTGAGGTCCCTGCTCTAAATTGTTGGCTTGCTCCGGATCACTATAATGCACTTATTCTAGATAAAAAAATAGGTTGAAAGCATGTTATTTGGATTTTTACGCAGTACAACTAAGCCTGCAGCATGTGCATACTTGATGCCCGTGTAGAATGCAAAGACAAAGGATGGTACTCCTTTGGCAGTGGAAGTGGTAGAAGAGAGCAAGTTACAAGATTATCATTATTGGATTCATGATGGGCAACATTCAATCTATGATGAAAAATTATTTCTCCACAATCAACAAAAAATTAAAGAGATGTTTCAAAGATTGATTGACGTGTATAAATTTATAAACACTTGCATTGTTGTGAATGCTCCCCCGTTTGTTGCAACTGCTATATCTTCCATTGCAAACAATGAGGCTAAAGCATTGTATGTCAAGCAACCTTATAGTCAAATATTGAGACACTTGCAAAGTCGATGGATCTTCTCAGGACTACCACCACGGGCAGCAAATGGAGTTGCAAAGGGACACGTATCTTGTGCTGGATGGGATGTAAGTCACGTTTTTCCTTTCTTCTAGTCTTTATATTTTAAACAATGTTCAATCTTTAAAATATGGCTATATTTCATTTTAGGCTTTTCTTTGATTGGCAAAAATGAGTGCAAGAGCAAGTTGGATTGTTAAACAAGTGCACATGGTGACATATTTTGATGAAGTTTATGATTCTAGAGGAGGAGAACAAGAAACCCCCAACAATTGCATTTAGATTTCTTTGCGGCCTTGATGAATCAGAGGTAAAGACTATTCATCAAGAAATCAAAGATGAGAAGATTCTATTGTCAAAGAGTGCAAAAGATGGTGATGTAACTGATATGTATGATTGAATCAAGAAACTCAAGCAAGAAAAATTGATTCGAGATGCACTTCTTGAGGGCTTCCATGCTTTGAATGTGGCATCACCACGTACAAATTGGGAAGAAGTTTCTAACATGTATAACATCAATGATGCAATTTATAAAACAATTTTGATGGTATGTGAGGAATGGCTCAAATCTAGCTTGAAGCGTGGAATAAAGAAAATGGATTTTCTAGATGAAGCAATAAAATATATGAAGTGGGCAGTTCAACTTCAAAAGCAAATGAGTCTAGAGATTTGCCATGGTCTACATATGTGGTGAGCCTATAGATGGAAGGAAATCTCTACTTGAAGTGCCACTTCAACAACAAAATGCCTATCGGCTTATGTGTTTTAGACTTGAAAAAACACTATGGGGGCAGTTTGCAGTGGAGTGAGGAGACATTTAGCAATCCTTTGGATGGGATATCGACTATTGCTGGAGGATCAACAGATCCTAGGTTTGTCTTTCTTGCATTTGTGGATTTCACTAAATTCACAAATCTGCAATGTGCCTTCCAAAGATTGGGAGATAATCTGAGCTACCATTGTTGCCTTCTTGGGACAAGGTAATGCTTTTGAATAATTAAGAATAAGATCAGAGGAGCATCCCATGCCGATTGATTGTTCATTGCTTCAAGTATCAAATGAAGGCATGTCAAATTTACAATATTTGGAAGCCAAAAAAGCTTTGGTCAAGCACTAAATCCATACATATTGTTTTGAAGACCGCAAGCTTGTTGATCTCTTTGGTTATGGCTCCTTCGTTGCACAAGAATTATTACAAAAAAAGAAGAAGTCCTATGCTTGGTTGAGAGAGCGAAGGAGCAAACAACCTTAGCAATCAAGATTCTAGTCTTTGCTAAGGCCCATGCTTATATAGAAGAGTGGGCTGGTCTTCAAACCCAACAATCCATGTTGCAGGGTGAAAGCATAGAATGGTGTCTAAATACTTGGTGTCCATGGACACCAAGTATGATGTTATGGATGCCACCATAGCTGGCTTTTTAAGTCAATAATTTTTAAAAGAATATTGGTAAAAGAATATAGGTAAGATAACTGACTTCACGACTCCACTACTCAGATTGAGAGACATGGAGCGGTTAGCACGCGTGGACCTCTCCCTCCCTCTCTCTCTCTCTCTCTTGGATGGCCTCCAATGCCCATCTCCATCTCTCTCTATCTCCTACTCTCCTGTTTAGAATATGCATGATGGAGACTCCCTTCCTATCGCTTTGGTTCCAGCTCATACCTCCTCACAAGCAGCAATGGAGCTTCTTGAACTCAACAATGCAGCACAAATGGATTTCAGTTCACTATTACAATGAGGAAGTTTTGTACGACTTCATTCATTTCGAACTACTGCAGACTGTTCCAGGATGGTGGACGAAGGATTTTATGATGAGGCACATGGAATAGATATAGTTCATACGCAAGTGCACTCCAGGAGAAAGGCTTGTCTAAATGAGGATGCAATTATTACAGTGAGGAAGTATGAAGCATAGGCTAAACGTGAGTACAGAAAGCGATGTTGTGCAAGAAAGAAAGTACAACCAAGCGTCAACATTGGAGCGGAAGATTGTCATAGGGAGGACGTCGATGTACACACAAAGGAAGACAAGAAGCAACATACTATTCAGAATATTGTTCAACACATTGTGAGACAGTTGCATAGTTACGGGAAAGAAGATAAGGATGCAATTCTTCAAGGTGTTTTCAATGATGATAGAATCTTGCCATTCTGTATAGATTCGTATCTTCCTGCAAATGGCCTTATTTCTACACTCAAGGTCTCCTTACAGGAATTAAAGATTCCAAAATCAGCTCTGACGAGATGTTTTTAAAACGAAGCACATTCAGCATGCTGGTGAATGGATTACTGCATGATAATGGGAGCCAAGGTAGAGGTGTTACTCTACTAAAGTGGCAAAGCTATTAAATGTTCATCCAAGGAATTTATATTCAGCTTTGGGTAGACTTGACAGCGATCCTATGTCAAGTACGTTGAGGTCCGGCTTATGCAAAAGGAAGTCTGGAAATGCTGGGTCCTTATCGGAGGAACTGAAGCAGACAATTATTACATTTTGGATAGAGAAGAGTAGGGTGTCTCCAAACAAGAAAGATATTTGTCGGAAACGATTGGGCAGAAAACATTATCAAGAGCATCCCATACACTTACTTGATGAATCTCAGGTAAACATGTCTCATTCTTACAATGAATAACTCTCAAGTGAAACATCTCACTCTTATGAATAGCTACCCATTGGGTGTTATGGAGTTGTGTACATGCTACTATATGTGATATGTAGCCAAGTAATGTGTCAAGATAGTCCATTGTCTCTACCTACGCTATTATGTGTGCTATATTGCACAAGTGTAGCCCAATGTCCCTGTCTATGCTATAAGTGTGCCATGTAAAAGGACTCTACTGTAGTAAGATAGAAACATGTGTGCTATACAGTAAAAGTGTGTGTAAGAATAGCACAATGTTCTTGTCTATGATATGTTGTGTGGTATGTGAAAGAGCTATATTACATATTGAGAGCACTATGTGTGCCATATAGCGATAGTGTGTGTAATAAGAGGCCAATGTACCTATCTATGCTATTATGTCATAGTATTTCTTGCAGTATGAGTGCTATATAGCATAAATATGTGTAATAATAGCCCGATGGTCTTGTCTATGCTATTATGTGTGCCATGTAGCAGGACTCTATCAGGGTATGACAACATCATGTCTGCTATATGGCAGACATGTGTGTATAATAACACAATATACCTATCTATGGTGTTATGTGTGCTATCCGATTATATAATATTATGAGAGCACTATGTGTGCTACATAACAGATGTTAGTGTAATAGTAGCACGGTATCCATGTCTATGCTATTATGTGTGCTATGAAGAGTGTGATATGTGTAATAATAGCACAATATCCCTGTCTATGCTTTTTTGTGTGATATGTAGAAGAACTGTGTTATAATATGAGAGCACTATGTGTGCTATATAGCAGACATGTGTGATGTGTGTGTAATAACATCTAAAAATCCCTATCTATGCTATTATGTGTTATATAGCAAAATTGAGCATGTAATGAAAGCTGAGTTATCTATCTATGCTATTATCTGTGCTATGTAGCATAGCTATATGTATTTATACCAATGCATCTGTAGCTATGCTATTATGTGTGATATATAGCAAAATGTAATTCTAATGCATTTTTTTTTTCAAGCAGACAGAGTATTTCTTGAAGTTTAAAGATAGCCACTCACATGTGACAATTGGGCAAAGGTCCTTTGAGAAGTTGAAGCCTTGGTTCGTGCGAAAGTTGAAAGATCGAAATACTTGCTGTTGTGTTTATCATATCAAACCGATGTATCTCAAAGATGCATTTAATGTTATGCGCTCATCTGCTTTTAGTTTTCATGGGAGGTCATGTACATGTAAATGCAATGTTTGCAAATCAGATGGGGTGAATGCAGAATGTCTTGTTGTTGAGCACTCATTTTCAAACATCACGAAGTTGTGGGAATCATGCGTATGTACAAAGGCTGAGGGGGATATGTTCCATAAGCACACTTGTTTGATGGGCCAATGCAAAAACTGTGGTGTGTGGAAAAGATTAGCCTTTGTCCACGAGAACGTGCATAGATGACAAAGACAGTTCTACTTCAGGTCTTTGAGGACATTAAAGTTCAAACTAAGCATGGTCTAAGTAAGAGAAAGATGTTGTCACTCAAACAGGTGGCTTTAAGTGAGCTGACAGGGAGGATAAAAGACGACCTCAGATTCTTCATCGAGCACAATTTCACTTACGATGGCAGGCACATCAATACAGAGAATGTTTGAAGGTGTTTCCTTCAGATACCATTATATCTGTAGTAGACTTTGCTGAAAATTACTCGTTCAAAGAGCAAAATGAAGTACAATCCATGCATTGGCATACAGATCAATGCACCATCCTTGTTCACATAACGTACATGCGTGACAACGAAGATGACAATATTGTCAAGCATATGCATTTCTACATCTCTGATGATAGGCAACATGATAAGCTATTTGTCCAACATTGTTTTCTTCTTTGTGATCAGTGGCTTAAAGACCAGGGGCTGAATTTCAAAAAGCACTGGGTGTGGTCAGATGGTGCAACCTCGCAATTGAAGGCTGCAAGGCCATTTTACTTTGTTGCTAGATATTACCAACTAACAGGTACACAGATGACATGGAATTTTTTTGGCTCTGGCCATGGCAAGGGGGAGCATGATGGCGCTGGCACTGTGACAAAGAGAGCCCTTACACATGAACAACTCAAGAGTAATGGATTTGTTCTTAGGCAAGCTGTAGACGTGGTTGCATTTTTTGATGAGAACAATGTCCAATGCTGCATGTAGCTCTTATGCACAATCCACTAAAGCAGGTTCTACTATAAACATGAAATTTTGGCTAGTAAAAGAGACAAAAGTGGACGGGTCTAATCTATGGGGTTGTGAGAGAGTACCACGATCTCGATCACTCAATTGCATTTCAGGCTTTTGTCGTCATGATCCTACTCAATTAAGGACCAGGCGGCTTTCTTGTTTTTGTGATGCTTGCATGAAGGGCCATTGGAGGACTTGTTCCAACAAATCATATGCAGGCAAGTGGACACATAAGGCATTGAAACCACTCTTTGAGGTACCAGAAGAGACTGAGGTACCAAAAGATGAAGCTGCAATGTTTGAGGGATCCCAGGATATGCTGAGTGAGTATCTCATTGAAGGTGATAACTTTGCAGTCAATGCAGAGGCTGGCAATGCAGAAGGTGTAGAGTTCTTTCTTTTGAGATGTACAAAGATAAAATGGATGACAGATTGCATCTTAAGAGATAAGTGGAAAAACAAATGTGATAAAAACACTTATGTTGTCACAGGGTGTTATTAACAATAGCAAGAGGGGGACCCAAATCACTACACTCTACTTGATGATAGGGGAGTTACTAACCTGTACTCTCACCTTGTTCGGGCAATCAAGTTTGACATGCCTTTGGTAGATGCTACCTCAAAGGCATATTATTTATCTCCGGAACTACATGAAACCATTTACAATGCCATGCCCTATGAAGCAGCATGATACCTATTTAACAGGTTTATATTATGTTCTATATAGCCTTCACCATTCAGTACCTCCTTACACATGTCCATTGTGCTATGTATCACATAGCACACAACCACATAGAGCACATAGCATAGAATCACACACATTTCAGATAATGAGGTTACTATTCTGAACATGTTGCACCTTGAAAAAAGTTAGCCAAGATATTTATTGGAAACGATTGGGAAGAAAACATTATCAAGAGCATCCCATTTTTTCTTGATGAATCTCATGTAAACATGTCTCATTCTTGCAATGAATAACTCTCAAGTTAAACATCTCACTCTTATGAATAGCTACCCATTGGGTGTTATGGAGCTGTGTACATGCTACTATATGTGATATGTAGCCAAGTAATGTGTCAAGATAGTCCATTGTCTCTACCTAGGCTATTATGTGTTCTATATTGCACAAGTGTGTGTAATAATAGCCCAATATCCCTGTCTATGCTATAAAAGGACTCTATTGTAGTAAGATAGCAACATGTGTGCTATACAGTAAAAGTGTGTGTATCACATAGCACAATGTTCCTGTCTATGATATGATGTGTGGTATGTGAAAGAGCTATATTACATATTGAGAGAACTATGTGTGCCATAAAGCGTAAGTGTGTGTAATAAGAGGCCAATCTCCCTATCTATGCTATTATGTCATAGTATTTCTTGCAGTATGAGTGCTATATAGCACAACTATGTGTAATAGTAGCCTGATGGTCTATGCTATTGTGTGTGCCATGTAGCAGGACTCTATCAGAGTATGACAACATCATATCAACAAAATAAAATTACATCATATCGCCAAAATAAAATTACATCATTCAATCATTAAGTTTAGAGAACTTTGAACAGGTCAGTTTTTTGTATAGTAATCGCATGTACATTCAGTGCGCAAAATGCTATATACATGATTCCATAATCACAATCAACCTTCTTTACATACTTCTCGTTGACTTCTATAGTGGCTGATGACACGAGCAGACACTATGTCCGAAGGATTTTCAATCTTTGCATAAGCATTAGAGCTGGGTGAGACTATCCACTTGACTAACCAAGGGAACAATGTGCTAACCAGGTAAATTGGGTTATGACAAATGTCTGCTGGTTCAAATGAAGTAGGACAGACCCAAGTCTCGAGAGGGTTGAGCAAACACTTGTAGAGTGTGTCATCCACCACCAGTGTATTATCAGAGTTGAACTTAGGATCGTGCTTCTAAAAGTCTTCCAAACACTTGAAAAATATGGGCTTTGCGTTATCTTTACATGGAGGGATCCCAGGAACTTCATTTAGCTTGAAGCTCGCCTCTCTACACCCCTCTTGATCGATAATATTGAGGAAAAATTGTTTGTTCAGCCTAGGAAAGCATGCACTCAAAGCAAGTGCTAGATTGTCCTGGGTCATACAGCTCCATAGTGCAACTTGTGCTCTTTGTAGCAGTTCATGCAAAAAGATTGATGCATTGGGCTTGACCACATATTCAAATTTCATCTTTCCTGTAGTATTTGGCCCAGTGACTACCTGATACCTTGATCTTGCCCAATCAGGAGTACTGCTTCTCGCTATTCCTTTGTAGAAGGAGACCTTATACCTCCTTATGAGAAGACCATTCACATCCAGTATGACATAAATTGTCCCTTCTCTTCTTGTCCTCAAAAGACGCAGGAGGCAGTGCAACAATTTGTACTGGCATTACCACAAGACACTCTGGCCTCTCTTGCCTCTCATATTCATGTCCATTTTTGGCCTCTTTATCAACATTCTTTGTACCTGCCTCATTTGTATCTGTAGCAGCCGCTCGACCCATAGGGACCTCTGGACTTTTACCTTTGGTATTCCCAACAGTGGGATCTGTACAAGATTCAGTTGTATCATGTGTCACTGTCTCTTTCGTGTCCACAGAAGCCATGAAATGTTCTCCCATTGCCTCTCCCAATTGAGCTGCTTTGTCAGTGGGCACCTCTTTTCCTTTCCCTGCCTCATTTTTTTTCTCTATACATGCCTCAGTTGTATTATGTGTATTTGCCTCTTTCATGTCCGTAGCAGCCACGACAACTTCTCCCATTCCCTCTCCCGATTGAACCGCTCTGTCACCTGCCTCAGCTGTGTCGACAGAAGCCGCGACATCAGCGTTACCCACTGCTGAGCCTATTCCAGGTACTCTCTTAGTGAGGTCCTCCTCACCCAAGCCTCCCATATCCTCAACAGCGGCATCTGTACCCTTTGCCTCCTCTGCATCAACAATGTCGTCAGCTGCATCACTTGGACAAACCACCTCGGCTTGGGCTGTGACATCACTTGCACCCATTGCCTCACATGTTCCAGCTTCTCTCTCAATGAGGACCTCCTCACCCATGCCTCTGGTATCCTCAACAGTGGCATTTGTACCCATAGCCACAACTACATCAAGAAGGGCATCTATGACAGCATGAGCATCTGTGCTAGCATCAACTTCCATAGCATCCACAATGTCATTTGTGCAGGCATCAACTACCGTAGCATCAGCAATGGAATCTCTGCAGGCATCAAGTGTGGTAGCATCATCAATGGCATCTCTGCCAGATTCAATAGTGGCATCTGTACCCATAGCCACAACTGCATCAAGAACGACATCTATGACAGCATGAACAAAACTTTTTGTTCCACCATCATTAACATTGCCATTAGCAACAACAGAATCTATGCGAGCATCAACTTCCATAGCATTCACAATGTCATTTTTGCAGGCATCAACTAGCGTAGCATCAGCAATGGCATCTGTGCAGGCATCAATTGTGGTAGCATCATCAATGGCATCTGTGTCAGATTCAATAGTGGCATCTGTACCCATAGCCACAAATGCATCAAGAAGGGCATCTATGATAGCATGAACAATACTTTCTATTCCACCATCATTAACATTTCCATCAGCAGCAGAATCTATGCGAGCATCAACTTCCATAGCATTCACAATGTCATTTGTGTAGGCATCAACTAGTGTAGCATCAGCAATGGTATCTGTGCAGGCATCAACTACCATAGCAACACTAATGGCATCTGTGCCAGATTCAACTCTGGTGGGGGTGGGTAATGTACCCTTTTCAAGTTTAGCACGGTCTACATCTGTATGGACATCATCATGCACAACCTACACATCAACTGCATTAGGCACATTTGGAACAAATTCAGCAGTACTAGTAGGTGTGCACAGATCAACTGTATCAAAAGACTCTTTTTTTGCTTGTAACCCCTCTGGAAGCTGTAGCACCCCCTCTTGGATTCTTCACAGGATAAGACTGAGCCAGTGAACCTACAGTCCCCTCAACTGTATCAAAAGACACTTTTTTTTTGCCTGTACCCCCCCTGGAAGTTGTAGCACCCCTTATTAGATTCTTCACAGGATAAGACTGAGCCAATGAACCTACAGACCCCTCATCTAGAAACCCAGAAGAGCAAGTTCCTCTTTTTTCAGCTTCTTGATTATCTACGACAAGAGAAAGTAGAAACATATTACTAAACATGTACATAAAATAAATCAAATAGTTTGCAACTACTGGATGCAAAGAATTAAGAGACATGTCACTAACAAATTCCAACACTTGATTCATCAATGAGCATGGATACAATAGGGGTTCAATGGATTGTCAATGCCTTCTAAAGACATCTTCTAATTGCATGAAGTTACAACTCATTGCTTTGCATTTGGTTTCTTCCTCTTCCTAAATGAATCAAGAGGTATATCCATGCTGGGACTTCCACCTAAGTTCTTGGGAGTCGATTTCTTGCGCTTTGGTGTTGGCTTCTTCCCCGCTGGAGGGGGTGTTTCTTTCATCGCATCTGCAACTGCCTCATCTGATGCTTCATCTCTAGTGTTTACACTTGGTGATGCTTTGGTACTCAACGTAGAACGCAACAACCTTCATGGAGTTAGTTGTTGCCTAGGGGATTTGACTGCAGAAGACTTTGCCATCAAGATGTTTTCAACTACTCCACGTACTGCATCCCCTGGGGCAGACTCCGCTTCAAGGGCTGGCTGCATCCCTGGGTAATCAATCCATTCTTCCTTGTGGTGATAGCCATTTTTCGGCTTTCCATAATTGTCATAGTGAGCTACCTCACCCTACCAAAATCACCCAAACAATGTGGCTCTCCCTACCATT
The DNA here is from genome assembly GCF_014529385.1 of Adiantum capillus-veneris. Lineage (NCBI taxonomy): Eukaryota > Viridiplantae > Streptophyta > Polypodiopsida > Polypodiales > Pteridaceae > Adiantum > Adiantum capillus-veneris. The sequence goes on along the minus strand of NC_140956.1, from coordinate 96,499,408 downwards.
TCATTGTACATAGGCGTGTGTGAGTTAGGGGACTTTCCCCATATTTTCTTAAAACCCTCAGCTAGCTAGTCACTTGGCTAGTTGAGCCAAAAATAAAAAATAAAAAAAGTATATTATGGCTTCTTTGTGTGTAAATATTTCATTGTATATATGGCCTAAATATAGGGATTTTTAATAATTATATTGGTATTTTATTTAAATATTTATACTTAGGTGTGTGTTTTATTAAACCTGTGTATGCCTTCTTTCATTCTCTTACACCATAAGTATTTTTCCAATGTGTACATACTCTAACCTCATATTTTTCTTTCATACAAATCACCCCCACATTTTCACCCTCACCCTCGTGAAAACAAAAAAATGATTTCTACTCCCTTAGTCACGTTTATTATATTATTTTCATTTACTTGCATACCTTTTTCTCTTTTACCCAAAATAATACAAAGAGGGACCATATCATTCCAATATCTTTTCATATCCATAATTTATCTATATTTTTTTAAATTATTTTTACTCATTATTCTAACACCATGTGCTCATTGAGCTAAAATCCATGAATAGTCCATACACTAGTCCCACCATGTATATATTACTTTATTCACCAATAATCCTCCTCCATGCATGTGTAAAGGATAACTTGGATACTTTGTATTATGATATGACAAAGGAGGGGCTCACTCTTGGATGCATTGTACAAATTCAACAAAGAAAGGGGCCACAAAAAGACTTTTGCAGGCATAAAAAATAGGCTTTTTGGTGATAATTTTGGCACCCATCTCCACTCCGAATTTGGAGCGGTGGTCAAAAGAGAAAATGTGGACCAAAATCTGAATAATCACCTCAAAACTTTTGGTGATTTTTGGAGGAACCACCGGTGAGCTATGATTTTTTGAGTGGACCCAGTCTGCCCACTTTTCTCACAAAGTAATCCATAGTCTTCTCTCACCTCCTTTCCCACTTCCACACACATACACTCATTCCTCTCCATCCCTCACTCAAACCTGCAACTTTCATGGCTTACTTCATCTTCTTCACCATTTCCATCTCTCCTTACTCCATAGCTCAAAAGATTATCATCTCTACACACATATAGCTCAATTTCTCTCTCTAGAATCAAATTCATATTACCATAACCTCTTCAACCTTTCATAAAAGCGAAAAAAATCAGCAAATAACCAATCTTAAGCCCTGCAAAAGGAGGAGTTTGATCATGTAGAATTCAACTTCCCCATGGTCACAAGAACTGCACTGACAAAGTTCTACAACCGCTGCATTCACTGGAGGAGAAGGTGGAAAATTTCATTTACATCTTGTGGTTTCCACCAAATTGGGTATATTCTCATCCTTCTCTTACTTTTTATCATTGTATAAATCATATAATGCACCTTGAGTGCATATGCCATGTAATTTTACCCCATCCTACTAACTTCAAACTACTAACACTAACTGCTAACCCTTTTTTTGTAAATTGCACCCACTCTACTCTACCGTGGAGTAGACAACCTCACACAAAAAATCACTCATCTCTCTAGAATCTTCTCTATTTCACCTCAATAATTCTCTCCTCTTGAGCCCAAATCCATGTGACTCAAGAGACAAGAGAGCCCCACTCTCATAAGAACATATAAAAAATTTCATAAACATGGTTTTCTATGAAAATGTTGATTAGGTATAATCCTAATCAGGGCTCTCATCACCTATAAATAGAGCCCTTCGCCCTTTGTAAATGGCAGGATCCCTACACTATTGCTCGCTACTTTGAGCGTGCCATTCACCATTTTAGTTTTAGGGAGTGAGAGTGAGCTCTCTATGCACCATTACATGTGGTGTATAAGAAAGCTTCTTTGAGCTAGTTGTAACATTGCAAGGGAGTGGGTGATTCATAACTTCCAATCAAATTTGTACCTACTCTTGCGCATCAATTTAATCAATAAGTTGGGTGCAAATCGTGGGTCAAAACTCACTTGAGTCTCTCCGATTCATTGGCAACCTCATCGCGTTTGGTTTAAGGTGACGCATTTTCATTTTGAGATTCTTTTGTAGTATCTGCTTGTATGTGACTTAAGAGCTCTTGTGTTTGTTTTTGTTGCTTGGGAAAACATTATAAGAGGGTTGTATGGTGAAAGGTCTCCCATAACCCTAAGATAATGTGTAGATTACAACATCATCAAACTTAATCGTGTCTCTTGACTCTCCTCCAAGCTGTTCATACACCCATGTCAATCATTAAAATTGAAGCTAAATTCTTACACAAAGATCTCTTTCTTTTTTTTGGTGTGTGTGTGTGTGTGTGTATTTGTAGCATTTAAATTAGTGATAGTGTACCCTTCCTTCTCGCTTGTATTGCTAAGGGATTCTCCTCTTTTGCGTCCTAGTTCACTCTCTAACTAGGTGGTGCCCTTTCACTTGTTTGGCTGTGGGTTTGTTGTTGTTGTTTCTTGCTTGTGGTTGCCCCAGCCCCAATTGAGCAGCAGGGGAGCCTTGAGAGGTGTTTAGAGGTCGCCTCTCTTGTTGCCCGCCCCGGACCGCCTCAATTTTGGTGCCCCCACGGAGGAATGACTTTGTGCTTATTGTTGTTGTATTGCGTGAATGCTTGAATTTTAGGATAATCGAGTAGATTATATGAATCATGAAAGCTTGTATGACCGAGTTTAATTTCAAGGCAACAAAAATTGATCTAGAATATGGTTTGGATTAGCATAACATAAGAAAGGAAAAAAACATTTTCACATAAGAATCTAGAATTCATGTTGAAAGACCTTTCAAAACTTTGTGTAGTTAGTTGATGTCATGAGAGAAAATGATTGTTTGGAACTAATCTTTGTGTGGTTCTAGCATTGAGAGACTATGACATGCTATACCTTTGATGATATCCCAATCTTCTTCAAAAATCTAGAAGAAGATGTTGATGATTTTTTTGCTGATTTTAGAATGGTTTGTCGTATCCTTGGTAAAAGGGATGACATTGAAAAAGGGGATTTTATATTGCTATGCCTTAGAGGCAATGCTGAGAAATGGTTTTGGAGTATGTCTTCTCAGATTGAAGATGGATATACCCAAATTTCCAAACCTTTGAAGACCAGATTCTCTAAATTTCCAACAACAGAGAAAGCATGGGCTTCATTAGGGAGACTTCAACAACATGGTGAAGACTACTATGCTTATGAGGATATTTTTTCTCGTCAATGGGAAGGATGTGGGTTTAGTTCTACATTTCTAGATTATGTAAAAGCAATTTATTTCGGGGTTGTCTCCTTTCCTAAAGACTAAGGTTAATTGTAGTGGACCCTCTACCTTTGAAGAAGCGGTCACTATTGCCCAAAGGAAGTTTCACAAGTACTTCTACATCAAAAATGGTTTCCATCATGCTGGAAGAACCAACCATCATGAAAATGTTTCTATCAAGGAGTTATCTCCTTTGCCATAATTGTCTCCTTCTACTCTGACAAATGTTGAAGAAGTTACTTACATGCCAACTGATTATTCAAGTGCTAGAGTGTGTGGCCAAGATTCAAATGTGGAATCTCTTTCCTCTACCTTTATCACAAGCATGAAAAAATCTACACAAGATATCTCAAATGGCATTGATGATTCAATAATGGATACATCCAACCTTTTGGCGGAGGATCAATTTCTAGTATGAGCAGACGAAGCTTTTGTGCAACATGACTCTATGGAGAATGAAGACATTGAAGGTAACCTTGATCTTATGGAATGTTTTGAGAGTGTATCTTGTCTAAAAGAAGAGAGTGAAGAAGAAGATGAAATCATAGGTGGGGAGATCATAGACCACATTGATCATAAAGAGATGATTGTGTACATGGAATGCCAACTCGAAAACAAAGTAGAAGAGTGTGAGTTGAATCCATGTGAGGATAATCTTCAAGAAGTGTTTGAGGATGTTGAAAAGAATTGGTATGACCTATGTATATTAAGCATGGAGGAACCTATCATGCAAGAAGCCAAAGTTTTCACAAAATCAAATAGTAATCCATCAACCTTTCAGGTGGTACAATGTGAGGAGTTAGAACCTTGCCAAAGGGGGGGCTTAGAAGGGGATGAAGAACATGGGAGAGTAGTAAAAGATAAAATCATAAAAGGAAACTATCAGAAGGGTATCATTCTCTCCAATGGTGTTTTAGTGGGTGGCTCTTCATTCATGGAACAATCTCTTAGCAAGAAAATCCAAGCTTTTGAAGCCCCAATCATCTTCACATTGGGTTTCACCTCTTCAAAGTCAACTTCTCCTCTCTTCACATATACCTTTCATCGGGGGTACCATACCTTCTTAAGTGGAAGAGAACATGAATACTTGGTGATGAACGGATGTTTCCAAACCTTCTTCATTTGGTTCTTTGGTGTATGGAGGTCGCACATTGTGATGCTTCTGGTCTTCATCATAGATGAAAAACTTGTTGATTGCTACATGTGGATATTTCATCAATCCGTACCAAAATCTATTCTCTTCCAATGTGCTGGAAGCAATAGAAACCTTCGTCTATTATCTACTTATGTGGTAAACTATTTGCAATACCTTCCAATAGCAGCTGGAAGCATGGATCAAGCTTTCCTAAATCATGAAGGTCATAGAATTTTTGACTTGATGAGCCTACCCAGGTTGAATGAATTTTATGAGCTACAGTTTAGGAATTTTCTCAGACAAGCTCTTGAAGATCGTAGATAGCAGATACATCAACTTTACACAGGAGGAAGAGCAGCCAATCTTTTATATCACATTCATAGTGATAGATGCAATGATGGACAACAATAAAATCTACAAGTTTCTTCAACCGAAATCAGTAAGTGATTCCATACCATACATCTCTCTTTGGGAAAGATATTTCAAGATCTTTGATCCTGGGGGGTGCTTATGGAAACTTTCTCAATGGAGGAGGTTTACTCAGTCACTTCATTACATCCTGCTATTGGCTCCAAGAACCTTTCATATCACACAAGGTTTTTTAATCATACAACAAAGGTTCTTACAAGATGAAAGCAGACAAAGATAGACGTTACACAATCTACATGTTGTATGATCGGATAAATGGTACATGAATGTACCATTATCTAAGGGGTGGGGCTAATGATAGCCGTTTTTCAGCTTTCCATAATTGTCATGGTGAACTACCTCACCCTACCAAAATCACCCAAACAATGTGGCTCTCCCTACCATTTCACTGTACATAGGCGTGTGTGAGTTAGGGGACTTTCCCCATATTTTCTTAAAATCCTCAGCTAGCTAGTTACTGGGCTAATTGAGACAAAAATAAAAAATAAAAAAAGTATATTATGGCCTCTTTGTGTGTAAATATTTCATTGTATATATGGCCTAAATATAGGGATTTTATTTAAATATTTATACTTAGGTGTGTGTTTTATTAAACCTGTGTATGCCTTCTTTCATTCTCTTACACCATAAGTATTTTTCCAATGTGTACATACTCTAACCTCATATTTTTCTTTTATACAAATCACCCCCACATTTTCACCCTCACCCTCGTGAAAACAAGAAAATGATTTCTACTCCCTTAGTCACGTTTATTATATTATTTTCATTTACTTGCATACCTTTTTCTCTTTTACCCAAAATAATACAAAGAGGGACCATATCATTCCAATATCTTTTCATATCCATAATTTATCTATATTTTTTATTATTATTTTTACTCATTATTCTAACACCATGTGCTCATTGAGCTAAAATCCTTGAATAGTCCATACACTAGTCCCACCATGTATATATTACTTTATTCACCAATAATCCTCCTCCATGCATGTGTAAAGGATAACTTGGATACTTTGTATTATGATATGACAAAGGAGGGGCTCACTCTTGGATGCATTGTACAAATTCAACAAAGAAAGGGGCCACAAAAAGACTTTTGCAGGCATAAAAAATAGGCTTTTTGGTGATAATTTTGGCACCCATCTCCACTCCGAATTTGGAGCGGTGGTCAAAAGAGAAAATGTGGACCAAAATCTGAATAATCACCTCAAAACTTTTGGTGATTTTTGGAGGAACCACCGGTGAGCTATGATTTTTTGAGTGGACCCCAGTCTGCCCACTTTTCTCACAAAGTAATCCATAGTCTTCTCTCACCTCCTTTCCCACTTCCACACACATACACTCATTCCTTTCCATCCCTCACTCAAACCTGCAACTTTCATGGCTTACTTCATCTTCTTCACCATTTCCATCTCTCCTTACTCCATAGCTCAAAAGATTATCATCTCTACACACATATAGCTCAATTTCTCTCTCTAGAATCAAATTCATATTACCATAACCTCTTCATCCTTTCATAAAAGAGAAACAAATTAGCAAATAACCAATCTCAAGCCCTGCAAAAGGAGGATTTTGATCATGTAGAATTCAACTTCCCCATGGTCACAAGAACTGCACTGACAAAGTTCTACAACCGCTGCATTCACTGGAGGAGAAGGTGGAAAATTTCATTTACATCTTGTGGTTTCCACCAAATTGGGTATATTCTCATCCTTCTCTTACTTTTTATCATTGTATAAATCATATAATGCACCTTGAGTGCATATGCCATGTAATTTTACCCCATCCTACTAACTTCAAACTACTAACACTAACTGCTAACCCTTTTTTTTGTAAATTGCACCCACTCTACTCTACCGTGGAGTAGGCAACCTCACACAAAAAATCACTCACCTCTCTAGAATCTTCTCTATTTCACCTCAATAATTCTCTCCTCTTGAGCCCACATCCATGTGACTCAAGAGACAAGAGAGCCCCACTCTCATAAGAACATATAAAAAATTTCATAAACATGGTTTTCTATGAAAATGTTGATTAGGTATAATCCTAATCAGGGCTCTCATCACCTATAAATAGAGCCCTTCGCCCTTTGTAAATGGCAGGATCCCTACACTATTGCTCGCTACTTTGAGCGTGCCATTCACCATCTTAGTTTTAGGGAGTGAGAGTGAGCTCTCTATGCACCATTACATGTGGTGTATAAGAAAGCTTCTTTGAGCTAGTTGTAACATTGCAAGGGAGTGGGTGATTCATAACTTCCAATCAAATCTGTACCTACTCTTGCGCATCAATTTAATCAATAAGTTGGGTGCAAATCGTGGGTCAAAACTCACTTGAGTCTCTCCGATTCATTGGCAACCTCATCGCGTTTGGTTTAAGGTGACGCATTTTCATTTTGAGATTCTTTTGTAGTATCTGCTTGTATGTGACTTAAGAGCTCTTGTGTTTGTTTTTGTTGCTTGGGAAAACATTATAAGAGGGTTGTATGGTGAAAGGTCTCCCATAACCCTAAGATAATGTGTAGATTACAACATCATCAAACTTAATCGTGTCTCTTGACTCTCCTCCAAGCTGTTCATACACCCATGTCAATCATTAAAATTGAAGCTAAATTCTTACACAAAGATCTCTTTCTTTTTTTTGGTGTGTGTGTGTGTGTGTGTATTTGTAGCATTTAAATTAGTGATAGTGTACCCTTCCTTCTCGCTTGTATTGCTAAGGGATTCTCCTCTTTTGCGTCCTAGTTCGCTCTCTAACTAGGTGGTGCCCTTTCACTTGTTTGGCTGTGGGTTTGTTGTTGTTGTTTCTTGCTTGTGGTTGCCCCAGCCGCAATTGAGCAGCACGAGAGCCTTGAGAGGTGTTTCGAGGTCGCCTGTCTTGTTGCACGCCCCTGACCGCCTCAGTGGAATGCATCGTCTTGTTGGAGCAAGCATGCGATGACTGTTCTACAAAGCAAGCTATTTACAAAGTCTCACTTGGAGTATCCCAAAATACACATAAATACTGATTTTGGTACCTACCAGTGGCCTGTGTAGAGACTCTCTCTGTTTTTGTCCTGAATGATTCTTGTATACAGGTCTCTGCTGTGATGTCTGTACCTGCAAATGATTTCATTAAATGCAAGAGTTTAAACTACCAATGGAAAGTGGGCCTATAATAGTACTAGTAAATAATTGACACAGTGACTACCTACATTTGATTCTTTCATCTCACTCTTCACCTTCAGACCAATCATATGATTAGCTCTAGGGGGAACATACATGTTGCAATCTAGTGCAACACAATAGCCATAGTCCCTACATACATGCACGAAGCATAGCATATGGTACACATGGGTGCAAGGCAGGGAGAATACATCCAAGCTTCTGGCATCCTACAGAATGGTAGAACCCATTAAGTGCCACCTCGCTAATGCTCCGCTCAAAATCCACAGGAGGAAAAGGTTTCATCAAACTGGCCCCACGTTATGTGAAGTCCTCTCCATGGAGACACAAAATTTAAAGTGCTCTGATTTTTGTGCTATGTTGGTCTCTACTTCTGCAAGTAGTGCCTGTGAAACAAAGAAGACACCACATCTAATTTAAGTCTCAATAACCCAACAAAAACAGATTGTTGAAAAGAATATGCAGCGTGAATCTTATCCCTTATTTGCAATACCACATATAAGACAAGCACTTACTCTTTATGCTATAAACACAAGCTTTATGTGGTATATGATATGCACTGTGCTATATAGCACATATCACAGTCCAAGTATAATGTGCTATAAGTGCTACATAGAGTATGCACTGTAGATCATTGCAGAGAGACTTTTTAAAATACCAGATATAGCCCAAACATTGTCTCTATATGCTATATAGCACAAGCTTGTTGGGTATATGATATGCAGTGGGCTATATGAGACATAGCACATAGTATATAGCACAAATATTGTGCTATGTAGCACATAGCACAATTAGAGATGGTGCTATGTAGCACATAACAAAAATAGAAATTGTGCTATATAGCACAATTCACTATTCCACACACTCCAGGGCTATATTGTGAACATATAACACACAAAATGTGCTATTTAGCACATAGCACATAAAAAGGTTGTGCTATGTAGCACATATCAATATTTAACACACACTTCAGGGCTATACTGTGAGCATATAGCATACAGGTTATGCTATATAGCACATATTACACATGTCCATTGTGCTATGTATCACATAGCACATAACCACACAGAGCACATAGCATAGAATCACACACATTCCAAATAGATGAGGGTACTATTGTGAACATGCTGCACCTAGATTGAACTATAAAGCACATAGCACATAACCACACATGGCACATAGAATATAACCACCCACTCCATGAAGATGATGGCTATGTTGTGACTATATAGCACATATTTTGTGCTATATAGCACATCACAGAAATAGAATATGCTCATACAGTATATAACCATACAATCCAAAACACTCTAACCACATAACCACATGGAAGTGAACCACATACTCCAAAACAAAGTGAAGCACATGTAGGAGGGTATGCACCTTTGCTTTAGCCACATTGGCTTCTAATTCAGCAACGTTCTCTCTAGTAGTACTCGAGAATTGTTCAATCAAATCAATCAGGCGTTGTCGAGCTACAGGGTCTTGCACGCAATCAATCTCCGTTTGCAACTTTATGGCCAAAGTGTTTGAGCTTTGAGCACCCTCAGCCCTATGCAATTCTCTGACTTGATCCTCGACCCGCTTCTTTGCACCCTCTAGTCTTGACTTATAGTCTTGCAATCTGCCCTCTGCAACATTCTTCATTTCTGCAAGTGCCCTACTATCCTCCTCTGCCAATTGTACCAGGCATCCTCCTGTAGGCACACTTGACAATGGTATAGATGTACCTTCTGTTTTCAATGATGATCTGGTAGAGGCAGCAGTGGTTTTGGAACCTCTCCCTCTACCACTCATCTGCTCTTCCCACATCTTGATCTTGTTTTACAAGTTGTCTTTCTTCTGAGGCTCTCATTGCCCTCTCTGCAAAGATAGCCCAAGAAATTTGATGTTTGCCAGATTCATTGTGTTTTCCAATGCAAAGGCCTTTGCAAATTGAGTCCCTACTTCATAAATGAAGGGACCCTCCTGGTAGACATCCCCGTGTCTCCACACAAGCTTTTGTAAGAACTCCGACCGAGCATGGTATGCTTTCACTTTCTTTTGGCTACCCGGAACAAGCTTTGGGCATATAAAGACAGCTTCCCAGTCCTCCTCAAAGATGTCATTGTTTCCTGTCAAGCTACGCGGATCAACTCCCTCCAATGGAAATCCACACTCCATATGAAATTCCTCGACAAGACGAAAAAACGTCATATGCAGAGGTGGTTCGATGTTCCTAACTAAACTGCTGCTTGCTTGAATCGGATGCTTTAAGGAAGGTGCCATGATGCAGTCTCAAGTGATATACCTGCACATCATCCAATGAACTCATGAGACGTGGTGTGCCCTCGCTTATCATCCCTGCTAAAAAGAAATAAGAACTTCATGGGCCTGCTCTTGTAAGAAGGGCATTCAAGGTGATGTGATATGGGATTTGCCCCAAGGTTGTATGCAGCTTGTGGACTAGCAAATTACCTCGGGAGTCTATGTCCTCTCATGCAGCCTGCAGAGCAGCATTAGGTTTTGCTCACCTCTTGTTGCAAATGAGCAAGGTGTGGCACTCATGAAACTCCAAATGCAACTTAATGTAGCTAAATGATCCCAGGTGGGGGCGCGTGCTCAAGCAGTAGAGAGTGTACATGTTCAATGGGAGAGACAATGTGCCTAGAGAAAAGGAGATTTATCCACAAGAAGAAGAAGAGCATAATTTATCATTGGAGGACTATTTTAAATTGGAGAAACATAGGATTTGAACTTCTTGTACATGTTAATGTTTTCTTTTTGGCAATTTGATACTCTTAGTGTTGGATTTTGTTTTATATAGTATTGCTTGAGTCTATCTTTTCCATATCAAGTATTTAATGTTTGAATGGTGAATCCTTAGATTAAAAATATAAAACTAACCTAAACTTAATGGCTTAAGAGCTTAATTTTTGTACGTTTTAGACCTTGTATTAATATTGCCTTCATATGCTACATTGGAGCCTAGCTTGGATAAGTGGTGGACATACCATGGAGTCTAATTCAGACGATTGTGGTAGACTTTAAAACAACACCAATTTGTTACATTAGCTTGGAAAGTGGTGGACCTTGCTTCTATTTTGTGTCTCGATGGAGCATATCTTGGCCATGTGGTAGACCTTCTTTATCTCCATGCTTCAATGAAGTGTACCTTAGACAAGTGAAGTACCTTGAAACCAAACTACCCACGTATAGCTTGGACAAGTGGTGAACCTTTCTTTTCTCATGTTTCAATGGATCCTATCTTGGACTAAGGTATATCTTACTATGGGGAGTCCACTATGTAAAAATTACATATATCACGTGCGAGCTAGAGGTATTTAAATAATCCCATACCTGTATATTTTCAAGTATTATATATATCCCTTATTATGAATTTGTAGAAAAACTAGCCCTTATGTATAAAAATCTTTACTTTTTCAATTGAAAAACTCTTTATGTAAGTATAAATAATTTGTAAAAATGTACCTAATTATAAATCCCTTATTTCATTTGCACGTGCTATCTTACATATTTCCTAGTGAACACCTTGGGATCTTACTTATCTCCATGCTTAAATGGATTCTATCTTGAACAGAGAGTGGACCTTCAAATAAAACTCCACATGTTGGAGCATAGGATATGTTGACAAATAATGGGCTTTGTGGACGTTCCCCCATGCATATTTAGGAAAGCTAGTGTTTCTTATCCTCAAGGATCCTAGCTTAGATTGGTGGTGGACCTTGATTTTCTCCATGCTTCAATGGAGCTGAGGTTAGACAAGTGGATGTGGATAATCATTCACAACCTTGAAATGAAACCTCTCTTGTTACAACCATCATAGACTGTACATCTTAGGTACTTCTTACATTAGAATTACACATGGCCAACTTTGACACATGGTGGAGATTACTACTAAAGATATAGGCTACACAAGTGATCTTCTAGTATTTTCTCATGCCTAGTTTATGCATTTGGTCCACCTTGCATCTCTCTCGGGGGGTTCACTATGTGTAAAACTACCATATCACGTGCGTTCAAGACATGTTTGTAAAACCCCTTATCTGTGAATTTTTTAAGGAATAAAATGTACCCTTTTCTTTTAAAATCTGTAAGTTTTTTTCAATTTTAAAAAATAGTATCCCTTCTGTATATATATTTATGTAAGTTTCAAGAACTTTAAATACCCTTCTGTTGAACTCACGTGATAGGTTACATTTTTCTTAGGTGACCTACCCGGGGCATCTCTAAAGGTTGGAGAAGCACTAGCCCTTTGGATTTAGCCACACATTGTTTATGTAGCCTAGCTTGGACAAGCGGAGAACCTTAGCTTCCCTCCATGTTTCAAGGGAGATTCAATTGGATAAGTGGTTTTCAAAATTCCAATGGATCCTAGCTTGGACACATGGTGGATCTTGCTTCTACTTTATGTTTCAATAGAAATATATTGGACAAGTGGTGGATCATGGAGAAAACCCCCCATGTACAATATATCATGGATTTTCCAAATGGTGAGATATAATATTGTAGCTTGGAGGTAGCTTAAGCAAGTGGTGGGCCTTGTAATAAAATTTTCCATGTACAAACACATGAAGGGTTTTGAAATTGGTGAGAAACAATATAATTCATGGTTGTCTAAAGCTTGAACAAGTGGTGGGGGTTTTCTTATGCTCATGTTGCAAGGGATCCTAGCTTAGACAAGTGGTTTCCTATGTTTCAATGGAGCATATGGTGGAGCTTGCTTCTATCCCCATGTTTCAATAGAGTTAGCTTGGACAAGTGGTAGACCTTGGAGAAAAACTCTACATGTACAACATATCATGGGTTTTCAAATGGTGAGAAACAATATCGTAGCTTGAAGATAGCTTGGACAAGTAGTGGACCTTGTAGAAAAAGTTTCCATGTAAAACACACCAAGATTTTGTAAATGGTGGGAAGCAATATTGTTCAAGGTTGTTATTAGCTTGGAAAAGTGGTGGATCTTTTCTTTTGATCGTGCTTCAAGGGAGCCTAGCTTGGACTAATGGTTTGCCATGTTTTAATGGATCCTTGCTTGGACACATGGTGGAGCTTGCTTCTGTCACATGTCAATAGAGTTAGCTTGGAACTAAATTCTCCATGTACAAAAAATCATGGAACTTTCAAATTGTGAAAAATAAATATTGTATCTTGGGGAAAGCTTGGATAGGAGATGGGCCTTGTTAAAAAATAATTCATGTACAACATATTATGGGTTTTCCAATTGGTAAGAATAAATATTGTTCAAGATATAGAACTACAAATTGAGCATGTCACCCTAGCTTAGACAAGTGGTTCAGCTTTGTTTCTCTCCATGTTTAAAGGGAGCCTAGATTGGAGAAGTGACTTTCCATGTACTAATGGAGTCTAGCTTGGACACATGGTGGAGTTTTCTACTAAATAAAATAGGCTATACAAATGGTGGATCTTTGGGTATTTTCTCATGCCTAGTTTATACGCCTAATACACCTTGCATCTCTAAAGGTTGAGCAAGTGGTGGCCCTTTGCATTTAACCACACATTATTTATGTAGCCTAACATGGAAAAGTGGTGAATCTTTGCCTCCCTCCATGTTTCAAGGTAGCCTCGATTGGACAAGTGGGTTTTCAAGTTCCAATGGAGCCTAGCTTGGACACATGGTGGAGCTTGCTTTTACCTTATATTTCAATAGAACTAGCTTGGACATGTGGTGAAGCTTGGAAAAAAACCTCCCATGTACAACATACCATGGATTTTTAAAATGGTGAGAAATATTATTGTAACTTGGAGGTATCTTGGACAAGTGGTGGTCCTTGTAATAAAATTCTCCAAGTACAAACACATCAAGCATTTCCCAATTGGTGAGAAACAATATCATTTATGGTTGTCCCTAGCTTCAACAAGTGGTGGAGTTTTTCTTATGCCAATGTTTCAAGGGATCTTAGCTTAGACAAGTGGTTTCCCATGCTTCAATGTTGCCTAGCTTGGATACATGATGGAGCTTTCTTCTATAGTTAGCTTGGACAAGTGGTGGAGCTTGGAAATGAACTCTCCATGTACACCATAGCATGGGTTTTCCCAATGATGAGAAACAATATCGTAGCTTGGATAAATCTTTGACGAGTAGTAGCGGGCATTGTAACATTATTTTTCATGTAAAACACACCATGATTTTCCAATTGGTGAGAATAAATATTGTTCAAAGTTTTTGTAGCTTGGACAAGTGGTGGATCTCTGCTTCTACCCATGTTTCAAGGGATCCTATCTTGGACAAGTGGTTTCCCATGTCCTAATGGAGCCTAGCTTGGACACATGGTGGAGCTTGCTTCTATCCTTTGTCAATAGGGTTATCTTGGACAAGTGGTGCATTGCATTACTTTTTCCAATTCCCAGTTTCCCAGGTTCAATAGAGTCTAGCTAGGAAAAGTGGTGGACCTTGAAACAAAATTGCCCTTGTACAACATATTGAGGCCGTCCGGGGTGGGCAAAAAGAGAGGCAACCTCTAAACACCCCTCAAAGCTCCCATGCTACTCAATTGGGGTTGGGGAAACCACAAGCACAACCGACGACAACAAACCCACAACTAAACCCAAACAAGATAGGGGCACCACCTAGTTATGGGATGCGAACTAGGACGCAAGAGAGATTTTGTCACAACCAAGAGGAGGTGCAACAAATGCACACAAGCAATCTCACACAAAGACACACACCAAATAGTGCAAGAGAGAGTTAAAGAAAAGGTAGGAAAGAGAGAAAGGAGTGGAGTTTGTGCAAATACCTGGTTGACAACTTGCAAGGTAAGGCTGTATACTTATCACACTATCATGGAGCTTGTATAAACTAAACCAACAATTAGTGAATGGTAAACATTGATAGCACACACACATTGTCTTAGGGCGTGGAAAATCTCTCACCACAAAACCCCCTTACAATGAACAAGAAACTTGGCAATGAAAACACACTAACCACTTTCTTAAACAAGCTCAAATGATGGAACTTAAAAGATACGAGTCACCTTGCATTCACCAAACAATGTGGCACAAGTGAAGGACGATGATTATAGAACCAAGACATGCCTTTGAAGAACCAAAATCTCAAATTGTTGAAAATGGAAGAGAATATACAATAATGGTTTTAGATAGGGCACTCACACTCTCTCACTTGCAATGTGTAGCATCAAAGCTTCTCTCACACCAAGTGCGAGACTCACAAAGTGGTTGCTACACCTAAGTCTCTCCTCATGCCTATAGTGTTGGGGTGCTTGTGAGATGTCGGAGATGGTTCTACAATAAAGAGAGGGGCCTATTTATAAGTTGGAGACCCCTCATTAAGATGATTGAAAATCCTAATTTACAAGCTAACAAATCTGGATTATGATTTTTTTTTAATATCAAAACATTGTGGGCCTTCTTTGTCTACTTTAGTCATGGATGTGGGCTCAAGAGAGCACATTATTGATGGTAGATAAGATGAAAGTAAAGTTTTAAGGGAAGAGAGAGAGAGAGAGAGAGAGAGAGAGAGAGAAGAGAGAGAGAGAGAGTCTTATTATATGTATATGTCTTGAGA
Source organism: Adiantum capillus-veneris (assembly GCF_014529385.1). Classification (NCBI taxonomy): domain Eukaryota; kingdom Viridiplantae; phylum Streptophyta; class Polypodiopsida; order Polypodiales; family Pteridaceae; genus Adiantum; species Adiantum capillus-veneris. The sequence continues at coordinate 96,483,912 of NC_140956.1, read as the reverse complement.
GAAGGTGCTTTTTAGAGTTGGGTTAATGTGTGTTTGTGTTAGTAGGTTAAGTTAGTGTTAGCAATTACTAGAAAAAGTTAGTAATATGTTTACAATGGATAAAATGACTTGAAGGATGAAAAAAAAGGGGTGAATGAGATGGGTGTACCCTTGAGATGGTGAATCCTTGAGGAATCTTGGACTCACCTGTGTGTAGATTGTTGAAAGTGACCGCCGTTCTTCTTCTTCTTCTTCTTTTCACGCCGACGCCATAGTTGAATCACCACGAAGGCAATGAGGGTTTTGTTGATAAAAAAACCCCATTTTGTAGAGATTAAGTATGGTTAGGTTGCTGATTTTTTATGCATTCTTGAAAGGGTAGAATAAAATTATCATATGGGAGTAATAGAGAGAGATATGGAGATGGTGGATGACGTAGAGCTTCAAAACAACTATGGGTGTGAGAGGGGAGGGTAATGGTGAAGAGGGTGAGACAAAACCATGCTAGTTGTACATTTGAGTGAGGAATAGAGAGAAATGTGTGTGTGTGTGTGTGGAAAGGAGGTGAGAGAAGACTATGGGCTACTTGTGAGGAAAGTTGGCCGACTGTGGTCCACTCAAAAACTCCTTTCTCACCACTGGTGGCTCCAAAAAGTATCAAACTTTTTGAGGTGATTATTCAGCTCTTGGTGCACATTTTGTCTTAAAATTTTTGCTTCAAATTTGGAGTGGAGATGGATATAAAAAATCTCACAAAAATGCCTGCTTTTCTGCACAAAAAAGTCTTCAAGTGGCCCCCCTTTTATTGAATTTGCATAAAGCACCAAAGGTAAGCCCCTCCTTGCATGAGAGCATGAACTAATAGATCCTTAGGGGTTTGAAAATATGCATGGTTGTGGATTATGCATAAATATAATATATGGATATGATGGAAAAAAGAGGCTAGTATATAAACAATTCATAGAATCTAGAATAGTGTGGGCGATAAATAAATAAATAAATAAATATATATATATATATGAAAATATAGGGAATCAAATGAGGAGGGCCCTCATTTGTTTTTATTGATGTATATGTATTTACAAGAGGTAAGAAAGAATACATGTAGGAAATAGAAATTCAGTGAAAGGCAATGACTGATGGTAAAAGCTAATTTTTTGAGGTTTTTTCTTGGAGTGGATTCACAAAAAAAAAAAGAAAAGCTTGCATGAAAATATTTTTATATGGAATAAAGATTATGCAAACTGGTAAGAAAAATTATGGCAATGGTGAGTCAATGTACATAGCATACATAGGCAAATAATGCACACCTAGGTAGAAATATTTAAATAAATACAAAAATAATTATGAAAATTTCTTATATTTAGGTTCTATATACAATAAAATATCTACACACAAATGGACCATAATATATTTTATTTTTTTACTTATTTACTTTTTTGGCTCAACTAACCCAATGACTAGCTAGCTGAGAGTTTAAAGAAGATATGGGAAAAGTCTCCTAACTCACACACACCTATGTACAGTGAAAGGGTGATAGCCATAGTGTTTGGCTGATTTTGGTAGGGTGAGGTAGCTCACTATAGCAATTACGGAGAGCCAAAAAACGGCTATCAATATATATGGATTTTCATGTTCAAAGTATTACATCTTTGAACTAAATGAACCACTATTTATGAATCTTTGGTTGGACATGTGGTGGAGCTTTTCTTCACACCATGTTTCAATAGAGCTATCTTAGACAAGTGGTGGATCTTTAAGCAAAACACCCCATGTACAACATACATCTGGGTTAGGGTTGATTCAATAGATCTTAGCTTAGAAAAGTGGTGGACCTTGACACAAAACTCCTCATGTAAAACATATATTTGGTTTAGGGTTGTTTCAATAGAGCCCAGCTTGGACACATGGTAGAGCTTCCTACTAAAGATGATAGGGTACACAAATGATCTTCTAGTATTTTCTCATGTCTAATTTATGCATTTGGTACACCTTGCATCTTTAAAGGCTCGAGAAGTGGTGGCGCTTTGGATTTAGCCACACATTATTTATGTAGCCTAGCTTGGACAAGTGGTGAACCTTAGCTTCCCTCCATGTTTCAAGGAAGCTTCAATTGGATAAGTAGTTTTTGAAGTTGCAATTGATCCTAGCTTGGACACATGGTGGAGCTTGCTTCTACCTTATGTTTCAATAGAAATATCTTGGACAAGTGGTGGAGCTTGGAAAAAAAACCCCATGTAAAATATATCATGGATTTTCCAAATGGTGAGAAATAATATTGTAGCTTGGAGGTAGCTAGAACAAGTGTTGGGCCTTGTAAAAAAATTATCCATGTACAAACACATCAAGGGTTTTGCAATTGATGAGAAACAATATCATTCATGGTTGTCTTAAGCTTGAACAAGTGGTGGGGTTTTTCCTATGCTCATGTTGCAAGGGATCCTAGCTTAGACAAGTGGTTTCCTATGTTTCAATGGAGCCTAACTTGGACACATGGTGGAGCTTGCTTCTATCCCCATGTTTCAGTAGAGTTAGCTTGGACAAGTGGTGGACCATGGAGAAAAACTCTCCATGTACAATATATCATGGTAGACCTTGCAATTATTTTATACACATGGTGGACCGTGCAATTATTTTATATACCTATCTTGGAGAAATGGTGGAACCTTGATTATCTCCATACATCAGGCCAAGGTTGGTGAAGCTTTCTTCTCTCCATGTTTTGGTGGAGCCTAACTGGGACAAGTGGTGAAGCTTGCTTCTCTCCATGTTTTAGAGGATCCTAACTCGGATAAGTGGTAGAGCTTGACCTCTCTAAATGTTGCAAAGTATCCTAGATTAATAAAGTGGTGCATCGTGAAACAAAACCATCCATGTAAAACATCTCATGGGTTTTTAATGTTTCAATGGAGCCTAGCTCGGACAAGTCATAAGATCGATCTTTCCATGTTTCAATGGATCCTAGCTTATACAAGTGGAAGATATTTGTTTCTTTCAATGTTTCAATGGAGCACCTACCTTGGACAAGTGGTGAACCCCATGGACAACATATCATGGATTTTTGAAGTGGTGGAAAGAAGTACTAGCTTGGGTGGTGGACCTTGCTTCTCTCCACGCTTCAATGGAACCTTAGCGTTGGAGAGGAGATGGTAGAACTTGAAGTAAGACCTTGCATGTTATAGCCCCTCATATGTTGTGCACGTGGTGGACCTTGAAATTGGTCTATAAGTCTAGCTTGGAGAATTGGTGGACCTTTGATAATCTCCATACATCAACAAGCCAAGTTTGGACAAGTGGTGGACCTACAAACCAAAATAATTACACTACAATAGAGTATATGTTGAAGATGTGGTGAAATTTGAGATTAAAACACCTATGCTACTAGAGAAGATAAGTTGCAAATGTGATGGAGCATTGTATCAATATCCTATGCCTAATTTTGACTAGTGATGACTTTGAAACTATCCCCCTAGTCTACAAGAAAACATATGTGGACCAAGAGGCTAGGCTACCTTTGTTGCATCAATGCATCCGATGTTATTAGATACAATAGGTTTCTTGGTGGACCTTGTATCAATGCTCAATGTCTAGCTTGGACAAGTGGTGGACCTTGGTTCTCTCTATGCTTCAAATGGGCAATATATTGGAGACATGGTGTGCTATGTTTCTCAAAAAATTTATTTTTTTGAAACCTTTTGAGGCCCCATGTAAGACACACTCTCAGTCTTCATATGATGGACTTCCCAATAGTACTATCATCATTTGATCTAGTCCTTGTATTTATGCATAATGTTTTCCTTTTTTTGTAGATACAAAGAAGTTAAGTGAGATAAAAATGAGGTGTATCTCACACTATGATTATAATGAAGATCCTTTTGGGACACCAACTTTTCCTATTCCCAAGAATGTCCTTTTATATGTTAATGGGGTGGCTTTGAAGTGTGTCTTTCATGTATTCAAGGAGCTGGCTATGGGCTATTTGTGCATACTACCCTTGAAAGTGGTGTGGCTATTCTAAAATATGGAGGGCATAAGTATAGATTTCAAGAGTGGAAAAGGATATGCAAAATATTTCCAAGAGCCTCAAAATATTTTCTTCGAGAAGATCCAAATGTAGAAGAAGAGGGAGATCAAGCATACATTCTTGGTTGCGTAGAAGAAGGAAATGTGTTGGGATATATAAATAGTTCTCTTGGTACAAGTATCCAGCCAAATATACGCTATACATTTGATCCAAATTTTCTACCTTGGCACAAATACACATCTTCGCACATCAAATCAGAAGAGTATGGCTATGTATGCCTTGAGACTATTTGTTGGGTTGCAACATGAGAAGAGTTGTTTTTACTGACTATGACTTTACTTGATATTTTCAAGTATTGTATGTGAATGAAAATCTTAAATACATCTAAAATTATTGTTTTTAGTGATAGAATCTCAACTCTTAAGTGTATATGACTGTTTTTTGCTTTATCCTTAGCTAGAATCTAGAGTGCTCTTATGTTTTATGTGTTTTCCAAGTTATTTGATTACCTTGAACATAGAGTCTTGACTCTACTCAAGATTTTTAGAAAATCTATCAAAATTTAATCAATACCTAGGTTGGAAAAGTGGTAGGGGCTCCAATATTACTTTCTTCTTTTGATAAATTTTACCTTGAATATGAAGGACATCTTTGCAACATTTTGGTGTAGTTTAAAGCTAGCAAGCTTAAACAAGTTGTGACCCTTGAATCCAAATCTAAGCCAAAAATCTTTTTTTTTCTTGTAGCCTACATTGGACATGTGGTAGACCTTGTGCTGATGTTCTTGAACAGTTTTTTCTTGTAGCCTAGATTGGACATTTGGTGGACCTTGTGCCCGTTGTTCTTGAACATGTTTTGGCTTTTAGTATTCACTTAAATACTAACATTTAATAGAGTGTAGGTTGGACAAGTTTTTTGCAATAGATTGTAGTTTAGACAAGTGGTGCCTTGTGTACCAATGCTAGCAATTGTTGCAAGGATTCTAATATTGATTTTACCTTGAATAAATTTGTTACTTGGAGCTCTACATGTTAAAATGGTGAATTAACTTTTGATGTTTGAAAAATCAATGTTATGTGTGATTTTGTAGATTCAAAGATTGGGATTGACAAAGCCCCTATGAATCAATCAGCAATTGTAGAATCTATTGATTCTCTCATTTTTAAAGTGCCCAAGACGAATGATATTTCTATACCAGAGTCTAGTGATGTGCAGCTTGGGAAATCTTGTAGTAATGTGGACCTAGAAATTAGTGCTCCAACAATCCAAACTACTTAAAAAGAGGCAGAAACATCTACTCCCGAGCCATTTCCAATTGCCGCTACTTTATCTAGTATAAATGATGAGAAATCCATGCTTACAATTATATTGGATTTAAATGGTCTATTATTTAAGCGTTGTTCCCATCAACCATTCTCACACCACAAGTCAATGTAGATAGATTCAAAAAGATATATTATACTTAGGCTAGGTTGCATACAATTCTTGACGACTATATTACATAATTTTAATGCTGCAATCTGGTCAACAACTACTGAGGATAATGTGCTTCAAATCCTTAGAGCAGTAAACAACTTAGCTGGGTATACATTACCTTTTTATGCAGTCGAGTCTTAAGAAGGTTGCTACACCGCTCAAAGACAAGAATAATTTAGACCTGACAATCCAAATATTGAGGCAATGTTCAAGCCTTTGGCCAAAATTTCCATGGGGTTTGAATGTGATCCACAAAGAACAATGCTTATTGATGACTCTCCTTACAAGGGATGTATTTCACCTGCAAACAATTGAATTTTTCCACCACAATTTGATGGTGAAAAAATGGTTGACACTGTGATCTTGGGGGAGCTACTTCCCTACTTGCTTCAGCTTGATGAGAGAAGGGATGTGCGCGATTTAATGGCTTCTAATCGTTATGGACAACCTAAAGAAAAAAATAACAGTGAATACAAAGTAATCATAGAGTATTGGAAGCATAAAAATGATGCTTGGTCAGCTAAGGTGTTCTTTACAAGAAGAATACCATCTGCAAAATATGACAAAGGTAAAACTACCCTTCAGGAAAATTGTACCGAGCAAGTGACACAAGCCACCAGAGTGAAATAAGAAGAGCCCAAATAGAAGAAATATTGGCAAAGGAAGGTACACCCATTAAAATCATGAAGGTACCACAATTGATCTCTTTAGCTAGGCAACTGGGTTGTAGCACAAAAGGACCATTGAAGGCAACCACTACAAAGGCGTATATAAATAAGGTGAAAGCTGGGAACAGTCTTCTAAAGATGGATATAAAAAATCCCTAAAGTACTATTGAAATGTCTTAAACCTTGATACGCATGCTAGATTGAACATTCATATCCATGGTATCTGATCAATATTTCTTTTTATTCCTACTTACAGGTTCTCACAGAGGGTATATCTTGATGGAGCTCACGTTATGATAGGTTTTCTCAAATTAACAAAGCAAACACCTAGATTTTTGTTTATTAATTACTTGAGAGATATTTTCTCTGTTTGTAAAGTAGATATGAAAATGAAAATTATGCTTCTTCTTAAGATAATCTATTTTTTGTCTTGTAAACGTTTCAATTAAAATTTAAAGTTTTGTTAACATTAGATTGTACTTGTTTAATTTGGGGAAAAAAGTCAAAGATTCGTGTAGTTTTTCTTTGATTAATTCATTGATTGCCTCATTTTTCTATAGTTCTACTCCATCGAGAAAGTTAGAATCTATCATAAAAACCAATTAAGACTCTTTTGGAGCCTAGATTAGACAAGTGGTGGACCTTCAAAAGTTTATGATTGAGTTAGAGATTAGCTTAGACAAGTGAAAAGCCTTCAAATCAGCACTTGAGTTTCCTACTTAGATCATTTATTTGTACAATTGGAAACTAATATCCAAAGTCCCTGTAGGCTAACACATTAGATACCTACTTATAGCCTAACTTGGATGATTAGTGAGTGCTTCTTCTCCTTATGTTTGGGTACGTTCATCACCCAAACCCTAGTCCATTGATGCTTGAAGAGAAGCAAGGTCAACCACTTGTCCAAGCTATGCTTCCTTAGAACACATAGAGAGTAAATTCCATAACTTTTCCAAGCTTGAAGAGGAGTAAGGTCCACCACTTGTCCAAGCTATGCTTCCTTAAAATACATAGAGAGTAAATTCCACCACTTCTCCAAGGTTTTTACTATGAATGACTACAAGATACACCACTTTTCCAAACTATAATCTCTTATAGAATGGCTAAGCGACTAATATACAAGGTCCCCCACTTATTGAATCTTGTCTCTAGTGATCATAGAGAGGAGAAAGGTCCACCACCTATCCAAGAAAAGCTTCATTGAAACATAGAGAGAAGCAAAAATCCACCATCTATCTCAACTAGCTTAAAAAAAAACACTCTACAAGGTCCATTACTTTTCTAGTAATCCACTCTATCTTGTATCATGAAGAGGTCAGTTTCAAAGTCTAGCACTTGTTAGCTAGCTTTAATGGAGAAAGGAGAGAAGCGAGAGCCACCATTTGTGCATGTTAAGCCCTATTGAAGCATATAAAGAAGAAAGGTCCACCACTTGTCCAAGTTATAGCAAAAAACACTTGATATAATGTCCCACACCTTTGTTATTTTATAGAATGGATGATGTTTTTTTCTATCTTTTTATCAACTTATCATATGTTGTAGTATGGGGGGTTCAATATCAATGTCCATCATTTATCTAAGTTGGGCTCCATTGACACAACGATGGAAGCAAATTATACCACTTATCCTATCAATAAATGGAAATCGAGAGGAGATCCACCACTTGGGTTTCACATGTGGTGGCATTGTATCAATAGGTTATGCCTAGCTTGGACAAGTGATGCTCATTGATTCTCTTCATAATAAAAGTAAGCCTTGCTTGGATAATTGGTGCACCTTGATTCTCTCCATGCTACAACCATGGACAAGCAGTGGTCCTTCAAACCAAATTCCCCATGCAACAAATAATCATAAGTTTGCAAAAAAATGGTGGACCTTGAAATCCATATAGCTAATTTACCCACATGGGCTCTAGTACAGATAATGGTGATGTTTTTGTCATCATTGTTTAATGAATCCTAGCTTAGATTATTTATGAATCTTGAGACTAAATCCCCATTATATAATTGAGAATATGGCCATGGACCTTATATTAGTGTCCCATTTTTAGGTTGGACAAATGGTGAACCTTAATTCTATATATGCTAAGATTGAGTAGACATTAGTCAAAATCCTGTGTTACAGGAATCAAGGTTTAAACTTTATTTGATCACTTGCACAAGTGATTATGAGTTTCTCTTTCCATATCCGAATGGATCTTATATTGGAAAAGTGGTAGACTTGATACCTAAGCACCCATTCTACAGTAGAGAATTGGTTAAGAACTTATGCACTTCAAGCATGCCTTTGACAAGCTAATTGACATAGATCTAGTTGAAGTTTATGATATTGAAACTAAGAGAGAGTGCAACACAAAAAAGGTTAGGTTTTCAATTTGACTTTCTTTATGGCAATGAGTATATTGGTAAATGGATTTTTCCACCTAATATTAGCATATGATATACAATATAAAACTCATGTATTGTTTCATCGACATTAAATGTTCTAGTTTTTTCATTTCAGACTCATTATAGGAAAATGGATTGGCTATATGCATGAACAATTTGAAGGAAACTATTAAACTATACAAACAACCTCATCCAAGACCTTTTCCAAGGCTTCAACCACCTCCTTATCACCTCCCACTTGCTATCAACAAGGACATTAAAAGAGTACTTATCTTGGATCTAGAGGGATTGCTTCTCAAGACAATTGAAACAAAACATGGAGATTTTATGCCAAATTGGGCTCAACAAATGCGACTTGTGGAGGATAAAGATGAAATTTGTCATGTGGTGCGACCAGATGCAGAGATTTTTTTTTGGATTTTTGTAGTGAATACTTTGAGCTATGGATATGGCGTTGCTATAACTTAACAAGAGTGCAACACATCATACAAAAATGCTTCCCTAAGAATTATACCAAGTTCAAGATGCTTATGAGTAACAAGAATTTCAAGAATCTAAACATCATGCTAGGATTAAGAAAGGTTTATCACAAAAATCTAAGTCATATTTGGAAGAAGTTTGAGGATTTGGATGCAAAAAATACCCTAATTTTTTATGACACTCCATACAGGGTGATGTGGAACATGCCGAGACATATCTTATATTTCCAAAGATGTGGAGGCAAACATCTAGGCAACTTCAAAGCTTCTTGCAAGAAACAATGATTCCATGGTTGGTAGGATGGTTGTTTGCAAGAGACAAGAGAGAATGTACGTACAACACAATTGTGAATTAGTACTTTAATTCTGAGAAAAATTATGTCCTTGGTGTGTACTTGTTGATGCAAAAGCATTGATTAACAATAATCCACAGGATGTCTCATTCGTTTTTGTATGGGGTATCTTTCAGTATTTGTATAATTACATGATATAAATTTTATCTTGGAGAAAAGATGTGTCAATTTGATTAACAATTTAATAAAGTTCACCCTGTTCTAATCAGACTTTAATGTATTACTAGAGTGCATCCTATTGTAAGGAGATTCCAATGTATTGTTAGAGTACACCCTATTTTTTGGGGACTTCTTTTTTATTCAATTGGGATCTATGTTCGACCATTTAGTAAACAATAATTAATTTTTGTTTCTTGAGAAATTTTGTGCTACTTTATCTCAAGGTTTCATCTATTTGTAACTAGGGGAAATTGATGTTTTGATGTCAAAATAAAACTTGCAAGTGTAGAATGGAGAATTCATAGACTTTGGATGTGTGAGAGAGATCTCTTTTATGGATATAATGTTTTCTTCAAGCATTCTATCACTATATCCTTCATGTAAAAGAGGTTTAGAAAATAAAAAAACTCTAAAAGGAAAATTATGGAATCTAAGTGCATATACTCTTGAGTTGTCCTAGAAGTCAGTGTATGCATGCATGTTTTCATGAAGGTTTAGATCTAATTAGATTCTTCTTGGAGTTACCTTCTCCTATTCAATATGAAATAGCTTATTATAATATGTTTTCTTGTGGGTGGAAAATATTTTATTATGTGTATTTTGAACCTAATTTCTTGACCTTGAAGCAATAGAGAACCACTTAAAAATAGTGAATCATAATCATTTTAACTAACTTAATCACTTTGAGTGTAGCTTGAATAAGAAGTGGACTTTGCATTCATCCATAAGTCAAGGGAACCTAGCTTGGACAAGTGGTGGGCTCTGCATTCCTCCATAGGTCAAGGGAGGTTAGCTTGAATGAGTGCACCATGAAACCAACACTCCTATGATGCAACCAAGCATATGCTACATGTTTTACGTATGCTTCATGGCTTAAATGAGGAAGTCCTAGATTAGTGGTGGACCTTGCTTGAATGTCATAGAAAAGTGGGTTGTATTTCTCAATGGGTCCTAGCTTGGACAAGTGGTGGGCCTTGAAACCAAGCTCTTCACATTGAGATAAGTCATAGGTAGGAAAATAGAGCATACACAATGATAATGGATGCAATGTACTAGTTTCTTAATGGTCTTGATGTCCAATTTTGTTCGCAATGTGTAATCTACGTGCATAAATTGGAATGAGACCTTAAGGAAATTGACATCTTTGACAAAATTCTCATTACCTTATACATGATATGTTGAAAGTGTCCAACTTGAGAATTGGGATTTTCCCACTTTACCTAATATAGTCTTTAAATTGGAAACAACCAAAGCATAGCAATTTGATGCATAAGATGCATGGCGAGAACCTGAATGAGTGCAACTAGACAAAGGTGCATCCAATTTACTATCACACAAAGTATGCACTAGCCATTTTGGTATACCTCTAGCCTGCTCATTCTCAGCCCTTTGCTCATGAAGTAAATCATGTACATTTGCATCAAAAATTGCATGATCTGTAACATTTTGAGAAACCCCCATAGGATGTACATTTTCCTCATTGAAACTTACATTCAAACTTCCACCACTGAAAAGAGGCAATAAACTATTATAAATGTCTTGTGAGCTGACATAACTATCTCTAGTATAGGACAACAAAGACTGAACAGATAGCTATGTCAGATCATATGACATTTACTTTCAGATGGTACAATCTGCTTTTAGCACTATAACCAACAAAAATGAACTTGATAGCCTTATCATTCAATTTTTTGCACTGCGTTTGTGGTACCAAAAATAGACCAAACACCCAAAAATGTGTATGTGATCAATAGATGGATTTCTATCATGCCATGATTTATATGGAGTCATCGATTGCAAAGCTCTTGTAGGACACTTGTTAAGTACATAAGTGGCATACACGATAGCCTCAAGCCAAAACAAATGCGGCAAAGCTTGACTATACATCGTGTCATTTCCCTAAGTGACCTGGTTTTTCTCTTAGCAATACCATTTTGTTTAGATATATACGGCACTGTACATTGGTGTTTTATCCCACGACTAGCCGGAAATGCATTAAATTCATGACACATATACTCTGCGTTTCATTTATTCGATCAAATAATGCAATTTATATTGAGTAACTCGTCATTATTCGCGTATTATCATAAAATACGTGGGATTTTTGAATAATTTATAGACTACCGATCGATAAACTATCTTTATCGATAGATAGTTTATCGATTGGTTTAATACGATCGATACAATTATATAAAAAAACACGGGTTTTTGTTTGATACATTTTTGTTAGATTTCGATTTTGGAGCTTCCCTAGTTGTCACAGAGCTCACACTCTCTACCTCATACTTCCGAGATGCATTGTATTCTCTCTATGTTTATGGCAATGAATTTGTTTTGGAGTTGCTAATTGATGACTTTGTTAAGAGTCAAGCAATGTCTTTTTATTTGATTGCCAAGCACTACAAGAGGCTGTGTGCTCTTGTGACGCTGTTAGCGACGGAAATACACTGGGTTTTTATAACCCCCGGCGTCACTAAAACCGTCGCTACGAGAGCGTCGCTATATGCGTCGCTATATAGAGACGCTGATCATAGCGACGGTCATAGCGACGGTTATAGCGACGTTTACACTGAAGTCTATAGCGACGCTACAGAGCCATAAATAGCGACGGTTATAGCGACGCCCAAGAGATTTTTTTTTTTGGTGACAGGACATTGAATGCCCTGCCACCCATCAACCATATTGTACTTGATTCACTTTTTTAAAAAAGTGCAAGGGTAGATAATAGACCCAAAATAGTCACCCACAAGACGCATTGTTTGCAAAATTGACAAGCGTAAAATTGACAATTGTACACATCATAGGCAAAATGAATTGATTGGAAAATGTAATAATGACAATTGTACAACATCATAGGCATAAAGAATTGATTGGCAAAATGAATTGCGGTGACAAATGTAATAATATACATGGTTCAAAAAGACGTATAAAATCCGTCTCATGATACATAAGCTATGAGAAACCCTAAACTAATGCTATCTAGCTACGGCTAAACTGACGTCGTCTAGTCAGACGTCTCATCGCGTCCAAGCGGCGTATCTATCGGATTCTGCAAAAAAAGACAATAAGACAGCTTTCAGTAAGTATAAACATATAACGACAATAAGACAGCTTTCAGTAAGTATAAACATATAACGACATTTATTAAACAATACAAAAAATAGAAAAGAGTAAACCCTAATACTAACCATGCCACCGCAAGAACTGAGAATGTCCATCAGGGCGTTTAAGCCCTTCCTGCCTGCGTACTCGCGCTCGTACGGTGTGGGATCACGTCCTGTCATCGACCACTGTCAAAACATACAAAGAATTCATTATGTTAGAATTAAAAAACTCATAAACCCTAAACTATCGAACATAAAGAGAAATGAGAAAACACTTACAAAATCAGCCTCAAATGATGCCCGTCCAACACTCCCCAAGTGGTGCGAGCTCCCTGCCTCTACTCGCGCTCTGGCTGCATCCTTTTGTTGCTTCCACTTGTCGGGATTCTCGCGCGGTGCTTTCTTCGCATTCTTCCAATCTTCTTTGGCCAGCCAATCTGGCCTGTTCCACCCATGCTTGATTGCTTTTTGCACTTCGGAACGCTTGTGTTTGCAGTATTCGCGCATTCGAATCTTCATTAGGTCTTCATTGAAGCGCTGATCCCGTGTTGGAACGGGAAACTCATCATGAAGTATGCTGATGACTCTGTTTTTTAAATCACTTGGTACTTCACTCCATTTTTTTAGTATGTAGTGTCTAAACAGCTGAGAGCAAAGACCACGCATGCGCGAGATCACCTTCTTGCCGTCATCATCCATGATGATGCTGCCCCTGAAGTCGACGGAGTAAGGCAAGCCCTCTGGCCGGTGACGCGTGAACCTGGGTGTCCCGGCAGGGGTCTCTAGCGGCGTGTCGATGGGGGTACGGACGTCAGGTGTCTCCACCGGCGTCTGGGCCCCGAAGCGAGGAGTGTCGAGTGGGGTGGCCCCTGGCAGAGTAGGTAGAGGTGTGTAGCTGCTAAGAACAGTCAGCCGTGCAAAACCTGGGGTAGATGGCAATGCTATGGCTGGTATGGGGGCGGGCAAAGAAGGGGAGGGTAAAGAGCCTCGTCGAGCACGAGGCGGTGTGGAGGCATCGGTGGCGGAATCCCCACAACAACCACCACCGCCACCACTAGAGCGCCGGTGTCTAGACGAGTGTGAAGCTTGTCTCGTCGACGACGAAGCCTCGGAGCGCGCCGAATGCTCCGAAATAGAGGGAGATGCGGATGGAGTAGGAACGTGCGATGATGCGCCAGAGCGATGACGCTCCACGTACCACTGTCTCTGCTGCGGTGACAAAGAAGAAAGAAACTCCTCATCATCCATACCTGCATTAAACACACGAATATTTAAACTTAATATTGAATGAATAGAGTAGACAATGACGCAAAGACCATTAAATACAATGACGTAATGACGCATATAAATACAATGACGCAATGAATTGAGTGATAGAAGAGGCAAGTCGAAAACTTAGAATTTTCAATCAAAAGATGTGAGCGCGAGTAGAAAAGAGCGTTATACACCATGGAAGGTACTTAGAGAGCCAGAGCTTTTACAACACGGAGCAAAATTGTTCAAATACAATATTTGTGGCTTTAAGAGATCTCTCTCTCATCCTCGCATAACTCAGCATAACTTCCTATATCTATATAGAGCTCTCCGTTTAAACACATATTCTCTGTTTCATTTTGTAGCTCCTCTGCATGCACCCCATATAGAGTAGTAGCATCTTGATGCTCGTCTGGCACCACCGCAGCGGCTTCTGATTGAGCATCTTCTTTGATCTCCTCCATTGATGCCGTTGTGATTGGCACATGGTAGCCTTCATACGTCCTTGCACTACGAGGGGCTACCTCTATGACGTACCACCAGTTTGATGTAGGCTTTGTAGGATGAAATATTACCTGCCAGAGCCACAGAGGAACGTCGTCGACTAGACTGTTCAAATTTTGCCATGATTCCACAATCTTGAGTAAAACGCTTTTTGTCGATTCGTTCCACCCTAAAATGTCGACCTTTACACCATGCTGCTGTTATGACTTATACTACAACGAACAAAGATTATGAGTGGCCGTTCAAACGTTTAGAAATAAAGTCACTAGCTAGTCGTACATTGCAAACTTACCTTGGTCGCGCAACCCCGAGAGTACTCCCACTCTTCCTCAGTCACTTCGTCACCGCATTGTTGTGCGCTTTTCAATTGGTTGTGCAACCATCTTAAGCTCATGAAGGTTGGTAGGCTCTCCAGAACCGTCGGATAGTGCATCGATGGTCGTCTTCCCCGTCTCCAATCGATTCGTGCTCTTTGTCGCTCTTGCTTTGCATCCTCATATTGTGAAATCCACTTTTGCATCACTGGATTGTGAAGCATGCAAAATCGGTTGATTTTAGCCTCTAGATCTTCCGTCATCTTCTTCTCAACACCGAGATTGCACATGACAATCCCAGATATGCGCTCATCATCTATGGTTCGCCATAGCGTATCCCGGGATTTATCAAATCCGTCTAGCCACTCTCAACCAACCTTCTGCCATGCTACCCTCCGGACGTGCCTTTTGACGCACATATCCCTTAAGCGTTTTCATGAAATGTTCTAAGAAGAACATCCATCTGGAATGAACTGTGCCAGCTATTTCCACCTCATCAACTATGTGAACAAGAAGATGCACCTGAATGGTTAGCATGGTAGTAGGAAAATGTTTCTCAAACATGCACAGAAGCTCCGCAGCATTTAGTTTGGCGAGTGGTATGGAGTCTACGTTGATCTCCTTTTGTGAGATCCATTGCACCAGCTTTGCAAGTTTGTAGATTGTGTTACGGATGTCAAGAGACAAACATCCCTCAATGGCAACCGGTAAAATAAACTGTAAAGTATGTGCAACAATGATATTAAAGTCCACATTTTATGCAATGATATTAAAGTCCACTATGAGCGTACCTGACACATTTTATGCCAATCGTGTGACTTCAAACCGGTAAGCTTTCCTTCTTTAGTAAAACACATTCGGAGCGAGTGCATTTCGCCAGTGGGGGTCCGCAAAGATCGAATGGTCTCTTTTACTTTGCGTTCTTGGGCTCCTATGAAAATCCATGGTGCTTTAGGGAGTTTTATCGATCCATCAGACGCTGTTTGCGGCCAATATTGCTCCATACGATCCACATTTCTAAGGTCAACTCTGGCTCCCAAAGTATCTTTCTTGCCGGTCAGATGGTCCCATAGTAGATTACCCACATTCTTGAATATGTGCATTGGATCGAGCAAGTGATTGATCATGAGTCGGGGCCAGTATGGTAACTCGTACCATAGAGATAGTCTCTTCATCCCTGGAGGCAATCCGTCCTCGCACATCTCCTTCTGCTCTAACCATGCTTGTGCAGACATCCTTGGTGGCTCTCTTCCCAAAAAGCCGTCGCGTAACACATGATTCTCTGGAAGATACGCTTGATGACCTTTGTAGATTTGCTTCTTCAGTGAGGGCGCCCTACGTGCATTCAGTCTAGGTCCACATGTGACACATGCTCTGTATCCGCTTGTTTGAAGCCCTGCATGTATACACATGATGATAGATCAACTATGGGAAAAAACAAGATTTACAGTGTTTGAGTGAGGAGTGTCATCACCTGAGCATTCTGTTAGCCCGGGATAGTCATGCATGGTCCACATTAGAATGCCTCTGATCAAAGCATTCCGTCGTCCTATGTGTCGGCTCATATCCACCACCTCTATGCCAATCCACAATTGTTGTAGCTCTTCCAATAGTGGACGAAGATACACATCCATATTCCCCACTTTATATCGCCCTAGCACAATCAAGCTTAGCCATAGGTGCCCCTTCTTCGTAGTCAACCACGGGGGAATGTTGTAGTTGACGATGACAACGGACCATACACTGTAAGATGTTGATCTTTGACCAAATGGATTTACGCCATCCATAGCCAGGCCTAAGCGCAAATTTCGAGCTTCCCTGGCAAAATCCTACCATGTTCCATCTATATGTTTCCAGGCTGCGCAATCTGCAGGAATTCGTAGCACACCATCCGAAGATTTATTCTCCTCATGCCATGATGTTAGGGCGGCCATGGACTTACATTCGAAGAAATGCTTGATGCGAGGAAGCAGAGGAAAATGTCGCAAAACCTTTTGTAAAATTTTTGTCCCATGGAGATCTACTCGATATCTTTCGGAATCACATTTCGGACACTTCTCCATGTCTATGTATTCCCCTCTGAAAAGAATGCAGTCATTAGGACAAGTGTGGATAGAATTGTAATCCATCCCCAAGTTTCGCAAAATCTTTCTTGCTTCATCTCGGGAATCTGGCATCACATTGTCAGCTGGTAGTATGTGCTCTTTAAGCAATCTACACAACATAAAAATACGATACAGTCGTGTAAAAATCTATCAGATCATTATACATTTAGAGTTTTATTAAAGTAAACTAATTGTAATAGATCACCTAAAAAGCGTTGTGACGCTAGTGTCACTCCATCCAAAATTTGCCTGCATGTTGAGAAGAACCAGGAGTGCTTTCAATCTAGACATACGTGCTCCATTATACAATGGCGTATCGGCTTCACTTTTCATATCATCATAGATAAGCCTTTCTGAATCCATGATCGTCTCGATCATTTCATCAATCTCGGGCTCAAACATTGCCTCGTTGGGAATGTGCTCTGCATGATCATCCCCCGAGCTGTCAGAGGCTACATCTTGTGGCCTCACATATGCTGCTTGACCAAAGCGCCTGCGAACACGTCTATTGGGTTGCAAGATTGCTGCTTGTTGGCCAGCGTCAGAGTCCGACGAGTTATAATTGGCAACAACTTGATCTATAATAGATGGATCGAACTCTCCAAATTCGCGAACGTGCTGCAAAGAAACACGTCTTGTCCGTCGCACAGCATGCTTGCATTGATTACAAGGACATAAGACCCTCGTTGAGAGATAGGTGTTTCGGTTGGACGGTCCCACATCCTCGTCACTACTCATAATGAGGATAAAAATCTTATAACCTGGACAACAAATTTAATATTCTATTGGCATTCTTCGTCTTATCTCTCTCTCTCTCTCTCTCTCTCTCTCTCTCTCTCTCTCTTTACCTCACATTCTCTAGTCATGTCCAATCCCCGCACACCTCGGTCTAGAGGTGCACGGAGATCAGAACCACCGGGTTATAATCTCGTCTTTATTGGTCAATACCTATATTTGTGGGTACAAGAAATCTACAGACCCATGTCTACATGATACTGCATGTAGTGGACAAAACCCCTTTGCCTCTTCTCTAGCTGTAGCACTTCACAGCATCTTAACATCTTTTCACAGTAGATCTTTTCACTGTTCGTCTAACTCTAAACCCTAAACCGTAAGTAATTCTTGCGTGGACTCGATCTAACGTAAATAAGCGTAAATCTAAATAAACGTAAATCTAACTAAAAATAAACCTAAATCTGATTTAACGTAAGTCTACATCTAACCTAATCTTTAACGTCTTTTGGGATAGTTTCCTACGACGTTAAAACTCTCTTCTTCTTGTGTGTGTGTGTGTGTGTGGGTAAACCTAAATAAACCTAAGTCTAATCTAATATAACATAAATCTAAATCTAACGTAAATTATGTTATATTAAAAACAAAGAACTAAACTAACAGGGATTATAAGAACCTTAAAACTGATTTAACACATAATTTTTCACATAACTCGGCAAAAGTTGGCATTCTCATCAATAAAGATGTGAGAGTTAACTTCCGGCGGTGACGCTGCCTCATCTCCATCCACATCCGACGACAGCAATTGGCCCTTTAGACCGTTCTTGCTCTTGTTACTAACTTTGAAGTTGCTGTTGAATGACTAGAGGTTGTCTAGATGGTCATTGTGTCGGGGATGTAGTGACTCTTGCCGCCCTGAAGATCCACCTTCTTCCCTATCTTCTGAAGACATTTCACCAGTACTTTTGGATCGACGGAGCCCACCATGAGTGAAGGCAGCAATACCCTATATTCCATTGAGGGCTTTCTTCACCCGCTTCATGCAGGCATCGCAGTCTATGGAGACCTAAATCTAATCTAATATAACGTAAATCTAAATCTAGCGTAAATAAACATAAATATAATTAAAAATAAACCTAAATCTAATCTAATTTAACTTAAATAAACCTAAATCTAATTTAACGTAAGTCTACATCTAACCTAATCTTTAACGTCTTTTAGGATAGTTTCCTACGACGTTATAAGTCTCTTCTTCTTGTGTGTGTGCGCGTGTGTGGATGTGTGTGCCAATAAAAAGAGATAAATGGTATAACCTTTCTATCACCCATGCCAAGTATGATAGATTGGTTATGCCATTTCCCTCTTGAATAATAGGTCTTGAGTTCAACTCCTCGTCGGCTAGATCTTTAGGTCTTTTAATTTTAATTAGTTTCCTACGACGTTAAATTAGTTTCTCTCTCTTTCTCTCTCAATGTGTGTGCATTTTTTTATTTATGCATGTTTTCTCTCTCTTTTCCTCTCTCAATGTGTGCGTTTTTTGTTTATGCATGTTCTCTCTCTCTTTTCCTCTCTCAATGTGTGCGTTTTTTGTTTATGCATGCTCTCTCTCTCTTTTCCTCTCTCAATGTGTGTGTGCATTCTTTGTTTATGTATGTGTGTGTGCGTTTTTGTTTATGTTTGTACTCTCTCTCTCTCTCTCTCTCTCTCAAAAACACTATGTGTGTGTGTATGTGTGTGTGTGAGAGAGAGAGAGAGAGGAGAGAGAAAGAGGGGAAGGGAACATGAGAGTGAGGAGAGGGAAGGAGCATACCTGGCTCTCCTTCCTCTCCTCGTGTGTGTGTGTGTGTGTGTGTGTGGAGAAGAAAGAGAGAGAGAGAGAGAGAGGGAGAGCATTACCTGCTCCTTGCTTGAGGGCGCCGAAAAACTCAGATCTGAGATCTGAGTTTTTGGGCGCTCTCTGTTATTTTTTTAGCCCAGTCGGCGTTGCTATGAGCGTCGCTATGAACGTTGCAAATTTACAAAGAAATTTGCGACGCTCATAGCGACGCCGGGATTTTTTTTTTTGAGCGTCGCTGTGTGAGCGTCGCTAATATGAATAGCCTCTTGTAGTGAAGAAATGTCCTCAATACTTATGTTTATGCGAATTCTCTTCAATACTTTATTTTGTTGCTACTAAATTAAAAAAGTGAGATATATAACTCAATAGGGAGCTACAATGAGAAAAAATGAGATACATTATCATGAAAAGATGTTTACATTTTTCCATCTATCATAGGCACCAGGTCATCAACCTCTTTGTGAGGTCCCTGCCCCTTGTCCAGAGGAGCGGAGTACCTTTGATAGGTCTCCAATCCTGATAAGGAAAAACCAACGGACATTGCCTTAGCTACTACGTAGCCACGGGCATGAACCGTTAGTGAAGGATTGGTCCTATCTCGCTATGGCGGAGCGTGACCACCATAACCCTATTTAAAAACTATCTATAATCAATTATACCTAAAAGTATAAATCTTAGAGTGACCAACCTGTGCGCTTTTTTCCCCATGTTTCAGAAGCACAGCCGCCAAGGTTTGTCTCTTTTAAGATTTATGACTAATAAAAAAAAATTCTAGCGTTGGAAAGTTACCCGACTCATCGGGTCCACCCGTCCATAGAATGATACCGTCGGGGTATCATTCTCCCACTTTTCACACCACACTCACCCTTCTTTTGTTATCTAATTACTACCACACTGTTTAAACATACATGTTCCTTTACTTTATTTATGATACTGGTTTGTTAAAACAGCCCTTCAAATAGTATTACAAACAAGAAGTCATCCAATTTTAAACCAACAAATCTTGGACTAGGTTCACTCAAGAATCTCTACTGACGCTATTATGTCCGATCGGTATATACATTATTTATAAAAACCCTTGTCCTCATGAGCGTCCCATACCGCTCGACAAGTATTCGTTCTGCTAATCTGGACGTACTCCCGTCACAGCAACAACGGTGCCAATCTGGGCGTCATCCTCACGCCACGGCAAAACAAAACCGCAGTATCCAACTGGGCTAATCTGGGTGTACTCCCACCACAGCATCAGCGGTGCCATCCTGGGCGTCATCTCACGCCTCGGCAACTGCCACATAATACCGGCGCTAATAAGTAGAGAGACTTGAGAGAAACCATACCGAAGGTTTTGGACAAACATTCTTTCCTATGGCAACCAGTTTAACCAGACAATCTTTCCTAGTTGTCAAACATATGACGAGTTTCTTGGGGTTAAGCCCCGTGGTTTCGATCCGTGTTTTCTTTTCATAAGGTAAATAATATATTCCTATGGTCTTGCATATGCAATGATGCATAACTTGTAACTGCAATACTAACATGTACCATAGCTCCGATTGGTCTGATTGGTGGAAACATAGCATGTTCCGCAAGAGTTCCCCCGTTACTTGTACCGACTTCATGATCATTAGCGCCTTGTGTTCGAGCACGCTTTGGAGCCATTTTTTTGTACTACATTTATATTATACACTTAGAACTTTAAATTGGTCAATTTCCCTAGTAATCTCCTTGTTTTCAAAGAGCGTCTGTAATTTGAACCCTCGCCAACTCGGATTCACACTTAGTGTTGTTGTTCTACATCTAATTTCTATACATCAAATATTTGCTAATCTTAATTAATCAAAAATTAAGTGCATAAATTACGAGTGAAAGTTTAGGAATGCATTACTTTTATGCATGACA
This sequence comes from Adiantum capillus-veneris, assembly GCF_014529385.1. Lineage (NCBI taxonomy): Eukaryota > Viridiplantae > Streptophyta > Polypodiopsida > Polypodiales > Pteridaceae > Adiantum > Adiantum capillus-veneris. The sequence goes on along the minus strand of NC_140956.1, from coordinate 96,462,641 downwards.
TTTCTAATCCAATTCTAACTTCAATTCTATACTTCAACTAAATCAATTTTTAGTATTATTCAAAATTCTATTTAACCTAATTGACAATAACATTGGTGAATGAGAATTTCATCATGTATAATAAGAATATGATGAGTTCTCTTATGTATTAACTTTCAATTAACAATATATAAGTTAAAAGTGAAGATGTACTAACTAGAGAGAGTAGGTATACTTAGAGAGATTAGAGTAAGAGAAAACATACACACACATCTTTTCTAAAGTTAATTGAATCTTACTATCCATTAGAAAGATTAGAGTAAAAGAGAACACACACACATACTTTTCTAAAGCTAATTGAATCTCACCAATCTATTAGAGAGATTAGAGTAAAAGATAACACACACACACACATATCCTTCTTAAACCTAATTAAATCTTACTAATCTATTAGAAGATTAGAGTAATAGATAGCACACACACACACATAACTAATTGAATCTTACTAATCTATTAGAGAGATTAGAGTAAAAGATAACACACACACATATCCTTCTTAAAGCTAATTAAATCTTACTAATCTATTAGAAGATTAGAGTAATAGATAGCACACACACACACATAACTAATTGAATCTTACTAATCTATTAGAGAGATTAGAGTAAGAGATAGCACACACACACACACACATAACTAATTGAATCTTACTAATACAATAGAGATTAGAGTAAGAGATAGCACACATACACATAGCTAATTGAATTTTACTAATCTATTAGAGAGATTAGAGTAATAGATAGCACACACACACATAACTAATTGAATCTTACTAATCCATCGGAGATTAGAGTAAGAGATAGCACACATACACATAGCTAATTGAAGCTTACTAATCTATTAGAGAGATTAGAGTAAGAGATAGCACACATACATCATTCTTAAAGCTAATTGAATACTTAATTAATACGCACTTTATTAGTCCACTAGAGTTTTTGCTCTCTTAGTGGTTTGTGGACGTCTTCTCTCTAAGAGAAGTGACAGTACTTCGTGAGCGCTATAGAGGCAGTCTCTATGTTTAAACTATGAGCATGGATGCTCTATTTATAGCAAAAAGAGAAACGTCCAACTTTTTTTCAAATTTTTATTTTTATTTTTTTTTTAAACAGAAAATATTTTTTTATTTTTTTCCAAAAATCATACCCGCGTTTTTGGTACCCTTGTGGTACCCATGAGCTTGATCACTTTGTCATTATCATCAAAAGATAAGGCCACACAAGCCCCCCCTCATTAAGATTAGTCAAGAGTAGCCTCTCCTTTTTCATGTGACAGTGTGTCCCACTTTGTCCCCTCCTATGTGATCCATGTGCCTTCATTTGTCATCCTTGTGTATTCTTTTGTCTTTATAATTATTTTATTTATTTTCTTAATGATAATTTACTTTACATTTTTAAGTTAAACTTTACAGTCTTATATTAACTTTACAATTGTAAAAGAAAATTCTACAATCAATAAATAAGTCTTGCAATAAGTTAGTTAGTGATTCATATAGCTAAACATGTCAGAATTTTGTAGCGTAAATTTTAATTTCTAGGTTTTCTCAACCTACGATTCATAATTTGAACTCGAATATCTTAAACAAGGAGTGATGGTTCAAAAAAATACAAATGCGTAATAGAACTTGTGTGCAGTTTGAAAGTAGAGACCTTACAATCTCCCCAACTTAGAATTTGAGATGTCCTCATCTCAAGAACAGTGAAGGGTAATCCTTAAGAAGGGATGTCTCATCTTCCCAAGTAGCATCTTCTATAGGGAAATCTTTCCATAAGACAAGATGTTTTTTGATGGATCTATTCCTAAGCTTTCTCTCTCGAGTTTCTAGGATAGTATCAGGTTGGAGTTGTAGAACATCTTGAGAGGGTAAAATGATTTGGTCATCATCAAGGACATGGTCAGGGTTATATACATAAGGTTTTAACAGACTTACATGAAATACATCATGCACTTTGAGATGAGAAGGGAGTTTTAGTCTATAAGCTTGATCACTTACAACCTTGATTATTTCGTAAGGTCCACAATATCGGTAGCTAAGCTTCTTATACCTTCCGAGAGATAGATTGCTCTTTTTGGGCTTTACTCGTAAGAAAACTTTGTCACCTTCTTTGAAAATCCGATCAGATCTTTTTAAGTCGGCGTACTTCTTTTGTCGATCTTGAGCCGCTTGAATATCCCTTCGAATAGCTTTGGTTTGAGCTTCCATTTCTTCAAGCATTTTCTTCGAGGCTTCTATCCTTATAGTGGGGTTAGAAAAGTTAAGAGGTGATAAACATTCTTGACCATAAAGAGCATTAAAAGGTGTCATTCCAATACTTCTATGAGTAGAGGAATTGTATGCATACTCTACCAAGGGTAGGTATTGAATCCACTTGCGAGGTTCTCTATTGCAGTAGGCTCTAAGGATGTCTTCAATTACTTGATTAACTCTTTCAGTTTGGCCATCAGTTTGAGGATGATAAGCAGTACTAAAGCATAATTGGGTTGCAATAGCTTGAAACAATGATACCCAAAACTTTGAAGTAAACTTGGCATCACGATCACTGACAATCCTCTTGGGTAAACCATGAATTCTGAAAACCTCCTTCACAAAAAGACGAGCAATATCTGAAGCTATAAAGGTTGTCTTGACTGGGATTAAGTGAGCCACTTTAGTAAGCAAGTCGACTATGACCATGATTGAATCATATCCAGCTTGGACAGAAGGAAACCCGGTGATAAAGTCCATGCTAATACATTCCCATTTCATTTGGGGAATATCTAAAGGATGTAATTTACCTGGGCATCTTTAGTCTCTCTGCCTTAATCCTTTGACAAGACAAACACCGCTTGACATAGCGAAGGACATCACCCTTCATACCTTGCCAATAGTAACTTCTGCGAATTGCATTGATGGTTTTGGCATAACCTGGATGTCCTGAAGTTGGGCCATCATGTGCTTCATATAGGATAGCATTCCTTAGGGTAGAATCCTTAGGTATGCATAATCGATTCCTATAGTAAATTTTCCCATCTTCTAAGGAGTAATGTAGAGGTTTAGGCTGATTTGATGATACCCTCTCTTCACATAGGATACTAGCAAGCATCTGGTAATCTGTATCTTTGACAGCAGCATCCAAGACCTTGTATAGAATAGGGTTGTTAGCCATGGAAATTGCCCCCAAAAAAGCTTTACGGCTTAGGGCATCTGCCACAACATTATCCTTACCTGGTCTACATTTAATATCAAAATCATATTCGTGCATGAGCTCTATCCATCTCCTCTGTCTCATGTTAAGGTTAGGTTGGGTAAAAATCCACTTAAGGCTCTTGTGATCTGTTACTAACTAGAATTTGTGTCCTAATAGATAATGTCTCCATAGCTTGAGAGCATGAATAACTGCTAGCAATTCTAAATCATGTGTAGCATAATTCACTTCATGAATCCTAAGCTTCCGAGAAGTATAAGCTACAGGCCTTCCTTCTTGAGTAAGGACTCCTCCTAATGCAAGGTTACTAGCATCTGTGATCACCTCGAATTCTTGGGTGAAATCTGGAAGTTTTAAGAGAGGTTCTGAAGCAAGATACTCCTTCAGCTGTTTGAAGCAAGATTCATGTTTTTCTTCCCAAAGTATCGTAGCTCCTTTCTTTAGCAAGTCAGTTAGTGGTGCAGCTTTAAGAGAATAGTCCTTTACAAAGATCCTGTACCACCCTGTGATACCTAAGAACCCTCTGACTTCGGTTTGTGAAGTGGGTTGAGGCCATTCCACAATATCTTTGACTTTGTCAGGGTCAACAGAGACTCCTTCAGGTGAAATGATAAACCCTAAGTAACAGAACTTAGGGGTAAAGAAGGTACATTTTCTTTTCTTTGCATACAGCTTATTTCGGCGTAAAAGCTCTAACACTTTCCTAACATGTCCTTCATGCTCTTCCTCTGATTTGGAATAAATTAAGATATCATCAAAGAATACTAGGACAAAATCATCCAAGAATTCTCTAAAGATATCGTGCATCAGACAATTGAAAGTTGCAGGAGCATTCGTAAGTCCGAAAGCCATCACTGTAAATTCGTAATGACCATAACGAGTGTTGAAAGCTGTTTTGGAGATATCAGCCTCCTGGATTCGAATTTGATGATAGCCAGATCGAAGATCAATCTTCGTGAATATTTTGGCTCCATGTAATCTGTCCAGCATCTCATCAATACGAGGAATTGGATATTTATTCTTGATGGTGACCTGATTTAAGCCCCTATAATCTATGCAAAGTCGAAGAGAGCCATCCTTTTTCTTTTGGAAGAGAACAGGTGCACCCCATGGAGATGTACTAGGTCGGATAAACCCTTGCTCAATCAACTGCTTGAGCTGCTCCTTGAGTTCTATAGAATCTGGAAGTGACATCTTGTACGGCGCTCTTGAGATTGGTTCACTACCTGGAAAAATTTTGATTTCATGGTCTACCTCCCTAGGTGGTGGTAGTTCAGAAAGTTCACTGGGGAAAACATCCGAAAATTCTTCTAGCCACATTGGTTCAGGGTTGGAAGAAGATTTATCTACTTTGTTTAGCTTGACTACAAAAATTTGTTGACCCTTGCGTAACCCTTTCAAAAGACGATTAGCTTTGACCAAGTAAGCTTTTGGTTGTCCATTTTGGCCTTGAATAGTGACTTCTTGACCTTGGTTGTCCACAAAAGTAACACTTCCTTGGGCACAATGGATATTGGCATTATGACTGGCTAACCAATCAATTCCAAGAATTCCGTCATAGATTCCTATGGGTAAGGTTCGAAAAGTAGCAGAAGTAGAGTATTCTCCCAACTTGAAATCTATTTTGCCCACAGTGTACTGAGATAACACCTCCTTTCCATTGGCTAATTCAACTCTCATCTTTCTTGTAGGATGTTGATTAAGTCCTAACCTCCTTAAACATTTAGGTGACAAGAAAGAATGAGTACTACCACAATCAATAAGAAGCTCAAATTTTTCACCTTGGTGATTTGCAGGTGTTTGAATGACAACATATTGTTGTCTTGCTCTTGGGTTATCAATTGCAGCATGTAGAGTTGCTCTTTCCTCTTGTTATTCTCCCAATGTTGGTTCTCCTATGATAGCATTGACTCTGGCAGCCATTCCGCGCCCTCGACCTCGTCCTCCATTTCTTCGTCCACGATTTATTATTTGTCCTTGTCCTCTAGCTCAAGTAGGTGTATTTGTTGCGGAGACTCGCCTAGGACATACATTCCTGAAATGTCCTAGCTCGTTGCATTCATATCATCTAAGATCTGCATTTTGAGCTCCATTTGCTGAAGCTACAACTATTGGATGAGTTTGGTGAACTGGGTGAACTTGCCTTTGGTTCCACATCATAGACCGTCCTCTCCTTCCAGCATTCCTTAAATTTCCATTTCGTACCCTTTGAGAGTTTGACATCTCTTTAGCTAAGGGTTTAGCTCTGAAAAGAGCATCTTGCAAATTTATAGGCCTCATGGCTTCTAGACGTGTATTTAAAGGAGAATTTAGCCCTTGGCAGAAACGGGCTACTTGTTGATTTGCGGTCATTGGCGGAGCATAGCGCCTAAGAGTTACAAATTTGGAGTAGTATTCTTCCACTGTAAGATGAAACTGACGTAAGTTGAAGAATTCATTCATCTTAAGGGATTTGTGTGCAGGTGGAAGATAACGTCCTTTGACAGCATACTTAATGTCTTCCCAAGTTTGAGTGTTTTGAGCTACTTGATTATCTTTGCAGTGTTGTTTCCACCAAAGCTTGGCATCCCCCGTGAGACGAAACATAGCCAACATTGCTTGGTTATCGAGAGTAGTACCAGCAGCAGCAAAATAATCCTCCATCTCTTCGAGCCACACTTCAGCATCGCGGTTAACTAGGGCTCCTTCCCCTTTGAAAGAGGGAAGTTTAGCTTGCTTGAGAAGTAGCTTTTTCTCTTGAAGAGATGTGTACACCGCACTCTGTGCAATATAGATTAAGTGAAACTTTATTGGATACTTTAACTTTAATCCACTTTAAGGCAAGACTTGATCAGACAATAATACAAACAAAAGATAATATTAATCCAAACTTTATTTATATACACATTATTTACTACCAAGGTTGGTAGTCTTTAGGTACAAGGATTGTAATGTCTCTATATTTTGAGTTTAGTGACTACAAAAGGATAGGCTAAAGGATCAAAATAATAAGTTTCCTTTGACCCTTGAAAGCTACGAGATACACATATGGGTCGAATCCTACCACCATGGATAACTTTTGTAACTTGGTTATAGACCCATTGAGTTTGAGATATCTTTTCTCCTCCCAAGGTAATGGTAGCATCCGGATTCTTAGTACAAATGAAAAGATAAACTTTGATGACTTTTAACTCCTCTGTCCATCGAAGTTTCTTAAGGTTGGTATCCATGCACCATATCTTGTCAGCATCGATGGTATAGATTCCTCCAGATGGACTCCAGTTGATGCCCCATCCTCTATGCACCCTTGGAATAGGTGGTGCAAACACCCTATCCAAAATCATCATCACCCTTTTTTGAAACTGATAATTTGATGATTGGCATGCATTTTCAAACATGATGGTGAACACCTGGAATTTCTGGTAGGCTGAATGAACATTTTCCTGTACCAGGAAAGTTCAGTCTTCAATACCATATAAAAACTCAAAACAATTTTTTTAGGTTCTTCTATTATTTCAAACATTCGCATCCTTCAATATCCAAACATCAATCTAAAAATCTCCCCAAGCTTTAACCTAGGCTCTGATACCAGTGTGAGGTCTCTGTCCCTTGTCGAGAGGAGCGGAGTACCTTTGATAGGTCTCCAATCCTGATAAGGAAAAACCAACGGACATTGCCTTAGCTACTACGTAGCCACGGGCATGAACCGTTAGTGAAGGATTGGTCCTATCTCGCTATGGCGGAGCGTGACCACCATAACCCTATCTAAAAACTATCTATAATCAATTATACCTAAAAGTATAAATCTTAGAGTGACCAACCTGTGCGCTTTTTTCCCCATGTTTCAGAAGCACAGCTGCCAAGGTTTGTCTCTTTTCAGATTTATGACTAATAAAAAAAAATTCTAGCGTTGGAAAGTTACCCGACTCATCGGGTCCACCCGTCCATAGAATGATACCATCGGGGTATCATTCTCCCACTTTCCACACCACACTCACCCTTCTTTTGTTATCTAACTACTACCACACTGTTTAAACATACATATTCCTTTACTTTATTTATGATACTGGCTCGTTAAAACAACCCTTCAAACAGTATTACAAAGAATTGTCAAACAAGAAGTCGTCCAATTTTAAACCAACAACCCTTGGACTAGGTTCACTCAAGAATCTCTACTGACGCTATTATGTCCGATCGGTATATACATTATTTATAAAAACCCTTGTCCTCATGAGCGTCCCATACTGCTCGACAAGTATTCGTTGTGCTAATCTGGACGTACTCCCGTCACAGCAACAATGGTGCCAATCTGGGCGTCATCCTCACGCCACGGCAAAACAAAACCGCAGTATCCAACTGGGCTAATCTGGGTGTACTCCCACCACAGCATCAGCGATGCCATCCTGGGCGTCATCTCACGCCTCGGCAACTGCCACATAATACCAGCGCTAATAAGTAGAGAGACTTGAGAGAAACCATACCGAAGGTTTTGGACAAACACTCTTTCCTATGGCAACCAGTTTAACCAGACAATCTTTCCTACTTGTCAAACATATGAGGAGTTTCTTGGGGTTAAGCCCCGTGGTTTCGATCCGTGTTTTCTTTTCATAAGGTAAATAATATATTCCTATGGTCTTGCATATGCAATGATGCATAACTTGTAACTGCAATACTAACCTGTACCATAGCTCCGATTGGTCCGATTGGTGGAGACATAGCATGTTCCGAAGGAGTTCCCCCGTTACTTGTACCGTCTTCATGATCATTAGCGCCTTGTGTTCGAGCACGTTTTGGAGCCATTTTTTTGTACTACACTTATATTATACACTTAGAACTTAAGTTGGTCAATTTCCCTAGTAATCTCCTTGTTTCCAAAGAGCGTCTGTAATTTGAACCCTCCCCAACGGCTTCACACTTAGTGTTGTTGTTCTACATCTAATTTCTATACATAAAATATTTTCTAATCTTAATTAATCAAAAATTAAGTGCGTAAATTACGAGTGAAAGTTTAGGAATGCATTACTTTTATGCATGACATTTCTAATCCAATTCTAACTTCAATTCTATACTTCAACTAAATCAATTTTTAGTATTATTCAAAATTCTATTTAACCTAATTGACAATAACATTGGTGAATGAGAATTTCATCATGTATAATAAGAATATGATGAGTTCTCTTATGTATTAACTTTCAATTAACAATATATAAGTTAATAGTGAAGATGTACTAACTAGAGAAAGTAGGTATACTTGGAAAGATTAGAGTAAGAGAAAACATACACACACATCTTTTCTAAAGTTAATTGAATCTTACTATCCATTAGAAAGATTAGAGTAAAAGAGAACACACACATATACTTTTCTAAAGCTAATTGAATCTCACCAATCTATTAGAGAGATTAGAGTAAAAGATAACACACATGATGCACGGTTTTTAGGACCCCCTCTGAAGATGCAATAAAGGCACAGTTAGTTGTTGGGGAGATGAGGATACTCTAGTCCAAGGGATCTCGAAAGAGAAGAAAAATCTACTTCACAAGCACCAAAGAGTAAAAAGTGCCATGGACAGAAGATACGTGGGAACGAGCTCTTATGCATGCCTACAACCTATATCTTACAGAATAGCCCATTCTAGGTGTGAATTTCTAGTGAAATTTACACGAGGATGTTCGTGTGGACTCACAGCACAGCATACTCCGTTTTCACTTTTTACCGATAGTAAATATTTTTTACCACAGTAAATATTTTTTACCTACAGTAAATATTTTTCACCTACATGGTAAATACAAATCACTTTTTACCTACAGTAACTTTTTTTACCCATGACAAATATTTTTTACTGCACCATAAGTATTTGGTAGGTAACAGTTCACTGTTACTAGAAGCAGTGATTGGGCATCAACAATGCAGTTACAGGAGGAGAAAAGGGGAAAATCTTATGGTAAAGGTGAGTCAACAGGGATAAAGACTTTTGAGTTGAAAAGAGACATGCTGATTTTTTCAAAGAACACATGTCAAAAGAAGCCATGGTTGAGGATTTTTTGAGAATTTGATATTCCGGAGGACCCCGCAGGTCCCCCCCTGACATGTGCAGAACCTCCAGTTTCAATAGCCACCTTACCTGCTCTTAAATGCTGGTCAAGGCCTTATCCCCATGTGTCACAATCAGAAAAATCAGCATTTACCCTCCCCTCTCACATCACTCTAGAGAATATCTTGATGGTGACATATCAGGTGACCTCAATCTGTTGACCACCCTAAGCAAAAAGTAACCCCAATCAGCGGATTTAAGCATGTTTATCCCTAATCCTAAACCCTCTCAGAAACCTATATAAGGAGGCCTTCTCTCACTCAAAACCAACACTTCACCCACTTCACCAATCAACAAAGCTATTACAACATTGCTCACAACGAGGAGCTATGGATGGAGCTCTACTCTCTCTCCCTCTCTCTCTCTCCCTCTAGTATGCTACATTACTAGCCCTAAAACCTAAATAAGGAGTCTTCTCTCATGCTCCATGGCCACCATCCTCGCCATCATTCTCTAAGGTATTGATGTGTTGCTAGTAGGATCATACCTACTTGCTGGGTTGATTGTTTTTGACAAGGGATTATGTCATCCTTGGCTTGCTTCTCTATATCCTTGTTATGTATGATCAGATGTCGTTGTATTGTTAAGCTGATGTCTTGTGTATATATATGCTACATAAGGTCCCTAAGCTTCGTTTCTATGTGTTTTGCCATATGTTTTGATGCCATCATAATGCCAGAAGTCTCACTTGCCTATGTGCACTATGTGTGAGGTCCCCAAACCTCTTAATTTAGGGTGGTGCCCCCTTTGTTTTGTTCTTTGCTCGTTTGCATGAGGCGTGGTTTGTGGAGTGTGCACGAGTACAGAGGCCGCCGGATTGCACTGCTCTTTTTCTCGCTATCATTTTGGTGCCCCCACGGAGGAGGGCTACACAGACCTTCAGTCCACAAGCAATGAAGATGTGCAATCTAGAACATGGACGAATGGCGTGAGGAGTTTGCAAATTGGAGAACAGAAGAGGAGGAGGCTTTAGAGGCCTTAAAAGATTTCATCGAGGTCTTGTTACCAGGTTGCAGTATCATTGAAATTCAAGAAGTAAGTTCTTCTACATGCCTTGTTCGTGATCATCGCCAACGAAGGAGAGTGAGAAGAAGAGCTTGATATACCTCTACTCTCAACCTATGAGTGCTCCAGAAACCTCTAATGCACACGAGCTTGAAATATTCTACATCAACATACACGAAGGTACTGTGACACACATTAAGGGAAGAGAAAGCATCACCAGACCTCTCTTTCCTAAGGAGCCGACTAAGAGGAGGAAGATCACGTCTACACCTAAGTGGCCCAAGGCTGCAGCGCGTGCTCAAGCGTAAGGTAACATTTGGCTTAATCTCATTAATAAGGGGTTACATGACCACTACAGGCAAGAAAAAGGCTAGTGAGCAATCAACTTCAACCTCCAACTTGCAACCACGACTCTCACCCCTAAATCCTCATGAAGCAAAGAGGCGAAGGCTTGCCTACAAGATTGCCGCCCGTCTACGAGTGCTCCCAGTGCACTTTGTGAATCCAGACACCACCAATCCCAAGCCAACCTCCTGTCCGCGTGAAGATCACTTTGGATATTGTCCAAAGTGCTTTGGAGACCGGGTGAAAAGCCTCCCTGCCCTACCTTTGCTGCTAATTTTCAAGAAGTTATCTCAATCTAAGGAAACTATCTTAGTTGATGATGTGCTGCACATTAATGGTGTCACTTTCATTCGTCATGCTGATTATGGTAATAGCATCCAATTGTTGCTTGCTAAAAGGCTCAGCATTGTACAAAGTGTTGCCATCACGCCTTACGTCTTCACATGTGTATCAGGAAGAGTCAAAGTGATCCGAGGTGCTGACCTTCTGTGGCTGATCAGGCTCATTAGTCCCAAGGTGGTGCAACTAAGCTAGGCTCTTGTGTGTAAGTATGGATGCCAATAATGAGAATGATGATCCCCGCATGTTTCCTTTCCATTTTGTGCGTCATATCCGTGTGAATATTTGTATTGATAGAAAAATCTTTTATCAGCAAAGAATAGCCCTGTTGTTTGGAGCCGAGAGGCTTGGGGAAATCTTGCGCTCTCCTCATCCTGTTATTCTACCCTTACTAGACTATTACCATTCCTTTGATGTGTCGATCTTCATCCTATTTTGAGCTAAGTTGTGCTAAAGCTCCAAATTGTAATTACCATACTCTATTTTAAAACAAATTGGAGCTGTTTGTGTAATTGTTTACTCTCTCACTTATGGCCTTCCCTAATTTTTATGGTAAGCCTGGGGAGGTTGCTCCAGACTTTTTGGATAATTTGGAAATGGCCTTTCTGGTATCGGGAAGGGATGACGAAGCTACTAAGTTAAGGGCCTTTCCTTTGGTCTTGAGGGAAGGTGCAAAATTATGGTATCAAACTTTGGCACCTGAAGAAAGAAGAGACTGGGAGTCCTTAAAGATGGCCTTCATCGAAGAATTTCACCGCCATGAGCCTCCAGAGGAGATATGGAGACAGCTCTTAGAGCTACGCCAAACATCACCCAATGACTATAGAAGCTATGAAGGAAAGTTTTCCAACCTGTGGGAGAAATGGTGTGCATCACTAGGTGAAGGAGAAAGGGCGCCAGAATGCCTAAAGAAGGACTGTTTCCTGGCAGGGCTTTACCCCATCCTTCGAGAAAAGGTAAAAGGTAAATTCCCAGATACATTTGATAAAGCTATGACTTATGCAAGGGAGAAGGATAGGAAGTTAAAATTCCAAGCTCAACTACAAGGGGGAATGGAGCCTCCACCGCTAGCTCAACCTACGGCAAAGGTAGTAGCAGGGACAGGAGCAACAGACCAAGAGTCCTCTCAACAAGAATTACTTCAACAAATCACCAATCAACTAGAGAGCCTGTCCATCAATCTGGTTCAAGGTGTAAGGGCTCCCCAGCCAGGAAATGAACGAAATAGACAAGAAGGACAAAGGCAAGCACGTGAGTACATTTGCTACAACTGTGGAGAGGTAGGTCACGGCATGTATTATTGCCCCCATCCACGACGCTATCAAGGAAATGGTAATCAAAGACGGCCTCCTTGCCAGCAAGTCACTCCTCCTCGAGCTAGGCCACTAAATGGACAAAATGCACACGTGGCTCCACCAATCCAAATATTGAGACCCCCTCCTCCACCACCACAAGCACCAGCAGAGATCCGTCCACTACCATCGGGAGGGGAGGACAGGGCTGTCTCTATCATAAGTCTTGACAATGGTAAGGATAAAGGGAAAGAAAAAATGGAGGAAGCTGTTGCCATGCCAATAAAGAGAGTTAGGAGACAAAGAACTGATGAAATGGAAGCTTCAGAGCCGGATAAAGGGAATGAGGGTTCCTCCCAAGTGATAGAAGACAAGAAAAGGAAGAGTAGGTCAAGGAGGCACATAGGAGTAGAAGACTTTCCACTTGGGGTAGGATCCATACCTTACGACCTGGTAGCAGATGTGAGTAAGCAAGGACCAAAGATTTCATGGCAGCAACTCCTCCACCTTTCCCCAAAGATGCGTAGAACCTGGTCTAAGATGGTCAGCACCAGGAGGGCTAAGGCAAAGTCAGTTGGGTCTATTAGTGCAAGAGGCATGAAGGATATCGTGCCAGCCATTGATGCAGAGATTAAGAGTCAGCGAGTCTCCAATGTGTACGTAGATGGTGGAGCCGAGATTTGTGTTATGACAGAGAAATTAATGCACAGGCTGGGTTTGGAAGTAAACGAGCAAACTTCCTTACAAGCTAAGATGGCAAATAATGTAAGGGTGGCTTGTGTGGGAAAGGTTAATGGAGTGAAGGTTTCAGCTTTTGGTGTGGCAATCTCAATTGATGCTTATGTGATCCCAACTAAGGGGGAGGGCTATCCGCTAATCCTTGGAAGGCCTTGGCTTATGGCTATGAAAGCTAGGCAAGATTGGGAGACAGGTTCCCTTGAGTTGCGACCAAATCATAAGGTAGGTGGCAAGCAACAAAAAATTGTGTATGACATGAAGCAGGGTAGACAACAAGACCTAGAGATGGAGACTTATATGGATGAATGGAGCACAAGCAGCTGCTCTTCATTTGAGAATGAGTCATCTGAGGAGGATGCTAGCTCTTTGGAAGTCATGGGTATAATACTGTGAAACCCAGAAGGAGAAGGTGGTCAAGACTCTGTAAACAAGGAAGAAGCCACAGGCTTAGAGGAGATGCTAGCTAAGGACCTACTAGAAGAAGAGAGAGAACCCTATTTGTAGGTACTAAAGAAGCATGCTGGCCTCTTTATAACTGATTACGAGCACATTAAAGGAGTGACGGTAACCCAACACCATATCCAATTAAAGGAAGGTGCCAAACCAGTGGTGCAAAGGCTAAGGAGATTAGGGCTAGTGCAACAAGATGCACTCTTAAAAGAAGTAAAAAGATTACTCAAGGCAAGATTTATCTACCCAGTGGAAGATTCTGAGTGGGTGTCTCCAGTTGTGGTAGCACCAAAGAAAAATGGGAAGTGGAGGGTATGTGTGGATTACAAGCCTCTAAACGCAGCCACAAAAAGGGACCATTTTCCTTTGCCTTTTCAAGATGAAATACTAAATGAAGTGGCTGGTCATGAAAGGTACACAGTGTGTGATGGGTACTCAGGCTACTTCCAAATCAGAATTGCAGATGAAGACCAAAGAAAGACTACCTTCATAACACCTTGGGGGTGTTTTGCTTATAGAGTTATGCCTTTTGGTTTAACTAATGCCCCAACTACTTTCCAGAGGTTTATGAACTTGGTGTTTCAACCTTACTTTGGTAAGTCCATACGAGTCTTCATTGATGATTTTTGCATTTACAGCTCTAGGGAAGTTCATCTGTCCAAGGTTGATGAAGGTTTCACCCGTCTGGCCCAATTGGGTGGGCAATTGAATAAAGACAAGTTCCACATAGGTGAGAGCAAGGTCACTCTACTAGGCCATGTTGTGTCTCAAGATGGTATTGAGGCTGACCCTGAAAAGGTAAAGACATTGTTAGCTTTACCTACTCCTTCAAACGTGAAGCAACTAGTCTCCTTCATTCAAAAGGTTCGCTACATGGGACGATTCATACATCTCCTTTCTTAGGCAATCTATCCTTTGCAGCAGCTCACTAAACACACTACATTGACATGGAGTGAGGAGGGTGAAAGGTGCTTTCAAGAAGTTAAAACCATTTTGAGCTCATTGCCTGCCGTCCTACAACCCACATGGGGTGAATTATTCTATGTAAATCCTAGTGTAGGTCCAGAAGCTCTAGGAGCTGTCTTGATGCAAAAAGACCCAAAGAAATCTCTCATGAGACCAGTCTACTTCTCTAGTAGAGTGATGACAGCTGCTGAAAAGGGTTTCAGTGCAACTGAGCAATTGGTGCTAGCTCTTAAGTTTGCAGTGGAGAAGTTTCGGGCTTACTTACTTCCGAGACAATTTGTGGTGATCACAATTGAGGAGGTTTTTCCATATGCCCTACAACACATGGAATTGTCTCAAAGAATAGCAAAGTGGGTGGTGCAGCTTCAAGAGTTTGACTACACACTACAAGTAGAGGATTCCACCCGTGCTTGTTTGGCAGATGTCCTCACACAAAGGTGTTATGAGAAGGCCAAGAAAGAGGCACCTAGTAAGGTACCGCCTATCCCGGAGCCTGAAGTTCTACTGGGAGCACACAGTCTGTATTTTGATGGGGCTTACAAGAGGACCAAAGACAAGGCATCAGCAGGCATAGTAATATTAGGTCCAGAGAAGGAGAAGATCTTTGCAAAAGGGTTTCATCTAAAAGAGGTTCATTCTAACAATGAGGCAGAGTACCATGCCCTTGTTTTAGGGTTGCAATGTTGTCTTTCTCAGGGCATCACAAAGCTAAATGTTTTTGGTGACTCCATGTTGATTGTTAAGAAAATGGTTGGTGTATGGGCCTGTAAAAATGACAAATTGTCTGTTAAGATGAGGGAAGCAAAGACCTTGTTGAAGGGTTTTAAAGAAGTTCGAGTGCACTTTGTACCTAGAGATCAAAATCGAGAAGCAGATGCCTTAGCAGGTGAAGAACTACAAACTCTCATAGTAGGTGCTATCCTTGTGAAAAGTCCTTTATACCAGGGAAAGGAGGAGCTGCATGATTTACTTTACTTTCTTGAGCATTGTGAAGCACCCTCTGGTATGAGTAAAAGTGAACGTAGGTGGTTGGAAAAAAAGGCTACCAGCTATAGCTTAGTGAATGAGGACTTGTATTGTAGAGGGAAAGATGCTGTCTTAAGGAGAGTTCTTGCATCCCAAGAGATAAATGATATTTTGTTTAGTTGTCATGAAGGTGTGTGTGGTGGCCACTTTGCACAAGAGATTACTAGCAGAAAGATTTTACAAGCAGGGTTCACGTGGCCAAGCCTCCATTGAGATGTACAACATTGGTGCCGCACATGTGAGGTTTGCCAAAAAGCTGGACCAAGGCGTCTTACCCATGAAAATCAGCATCCAATTAAAACCTATGGGCCATTTGAAAAATGGGGGATAGATGCAATAGGGCCACTACCTTGCACTCAATCAGGGAAGGAATACATCATTATGGGGGTGGAGTACATGACCAGATGGGCAGAAGCTCGTCGCACAAAGCGCATCACAGCCAAGGACGTGAGTGATTTCATTTTTGAATGCCTTTGTTGCCATTTTGGCACACCTTTGGAGATTCTCTCGAATAGGGGACCGGGATTTCGAGCTGATTTAGTCGGGCAATTGATGAGAAAGTTAAAAATCAAGCGCAGGCACTCTACACCATACTACCCTCAGTGCAATGGTCTTGTGGAAAAGGTAAATGGTCTTATATGTAAAATCATCACTAAGCAAGTGCATTTACATCCTAAGGCATGAGACAAACACCTAGATGCAGCACTTTGGGCCTACAAAACATCCTTTAAAACATCCTTGGGGTATACACCTTTTCACTTGGTTTACGGGCAAGAGGCACTATTGCCTATAGAAGTGGAGCTAGCGAGCCTCCGAGTTCTAAAAGCACATCAAGAGGATAGTCAAGAGAAGCAGGTGGAAGGAAGAATCATCGACTTGGAGAGGTTAGGGCTAGATCGAGAGTCAGCAGTGAAGTACTATGCAGCCCAGGCAGAGAAGAAACGAAAGAAGAAGTGGAGCTAGCGAGCCTCCGAGTTCTAAAAGCACATCAAGAGGATAGTCAAGAGAAGCAAGTGGAAGGAAGAATCATCGATTTGGAGAGGTTAGGGCTAGATCGAGAGTCAGCAGTGAAGTACTATGCAGCCCAGGCAGAGAAGAAACGAAAGAAGTTCAATCGCAACCTTGTCAAGAAAGGTATCAAGGAAGGTTCTTTAGTGCTCAGATACGACAATCGCTTTGATCGCAGGAAGGATGGTAAGTTCTTGCTTAAGTGGGAAGGCCCTTTTGTAGTGATACAGAGGTTCTCAAATGGTAGTTACCAACTAGGTGACCTAGATGGTAAGGTACATCAGACCCCAGTAAATAGTTGGCGATTGAAGGCCTACCAATGTCGTCTTTCACAGCCATATGCTGGTGAAATCAATGCTAAGGATGGTTCAGAGGAGAGCTCATCATATTCGAGCTCCAACTAAGGTAACAATCATGTACATAGTCGTTTCAAAAAAAAAAAAAAAAAAGAGAAGACAAAAAAAAAGGAAAAAAAGAGAAGAAAAAAAGAGAATGCTACCAGTGAAAGCGGATATTGACAATGGATGGGGTATGGATTTCAAGGGTCTAGGAGACCAGTTGTTAGTCATGGATGGATACAATTATTCATCATAAAGGACTAAACAGGGTGCATCAGCCAAGAAAGCAGTAACATGGCAAATTCAATTGGTACCAGGTGGGTAAGTATTCAAGAGAACCCTATTGTAGCACAACCTACAGCTAGAGGCATCAAATACCTCTAGATTAAGGGGGAGGGCTATATGATGCATGGTTTTTAGGACCCCTTCTGAAGATGCAATAAAGGCACAGTCAGTTGTTGGGGAGATGAGGATACTCTAGTCCAAGGGATCTCGAAAGAGAAGAGAAATCTACTTCACAAGCACCAAAGAGTAAAAAGTGCCATGGACAGAAGATACGTGGGAACGAGCTCTTATGCATGCCTACAACCTATATCTTACAGAATAGCCCATTCTAGGTGTGAATTTCTAGTGAAATTTACACGAGGATGTTCGTGTGGACTCACAGCACAGCATACTCCGTTTTCACTTTTTACCGATAGTAAATATTTTTTACCACAGTAAATATTTTTCACCTACATGGTAAATACAAATCACTTTTTACCTACAGTAACTTTTTTTACCCATGGTAAATATTTTTTACTGCACCATAAGTATTTGGTAGGTAACAGTTCACTGTTACTAGAAGCAGTGATTGGGCATCAACAATGAAGTTACAGGAGGAGAAAAGGGGAAAATCTTATGGTAAAGGTGAGTCAACAGGGATAAAGATTTTTGAGTTGAAAAGAGACATGCTGATTTTTTCAAAGAACACATGTCAAAAGAAGCCATGGTTGAGGATTTTTTGAGAATTTGATATTCAGGAGGACCCCGCAGGTCCCCCCCTGACATGTGCAGAACCTCCAGTTTCAATAGCCACCTTACCTGCTCTTAAATGCTGGTCAAGGCCTTATCCCCATGTGTCACAATCAAAAAAATCAGCATTTACCCTCCCCTCTCACATCACTCTAGAGAATATCTTGATGGTGACATATCATGTGACCTCAATCTGTTGACCACCCTAAGCAAAAAGTAACCCCAATCAGCGGATTTAAGCATGTTTATCCCTAATCCTAAACCCTCTCAGAAACCTATATAAGGAGGCCTTCTCTCACTCAAAACCAACACTTCACCCACTTCACCAAGCAACGAAGCTATGACGACATTGCTCACAACGAGGAGCTATGGATGGAGCTCTACTCTCTCTCCCTCTCTCTCTCTCCCTCTAGTATGCTACATTACTAGCCCTAAAACCTAAATAAGGATTCTTCTCTCATGCTCCATGGCCACCATCCTCGCCATCATTCTCTAAGGTATTGATGTGTTGCTAGTAGGATCATACCTACTTGCTGGGTTGATTGTTTTTGACAAGGGATTATGCCATCCTTGGCTTGCTTCTCTATATCCTTGTTATGTATGATCAGATGTCGTTGTATTGTTAAGCTGATGTCTTGTGTATATATATGCTACATAAGGTCCCTAAGCTTCGTTTCTATGTGTTTTGCCATATGTTTTGATGCCATCATAATGCCAGAAGTCTCACTTGCCTATGTGCACTATGTGTGAGGTCCCTAAACCTCTTGATTTAGGGTGGTGCCCCCTTTGTTTTGTTCTTTGCTCGTTTGCATGAGGTGTGGTTTGTGGAGTGTGCACGAGTACAGAGGCCACCCGATTGCACTGCTCTTTTTCCCGCTATCAACACACACACACACACACACACACACACATAACTGATTGAATCTTACTAATCTATTAGAGAGATTAGAGTAAAAGATAACACACACACACATATCTTTCTTAAAGATAATTAAATCTTACTAATCTATTAGAAGATTAGAGTAATAGATAGCACACACACACACATAACTAATTGAATCTTACTAATCTATTAGAGAGATTAGAGTAAGAGATAGCACACACACACACACACACACACACACACACACACACACATAGCTAATTGAATCTTACTAATCCATTCGAGATTAGAGTAAGAGATAGCACACATACACATAGCTAATTGAATCTTACTAATCTATTAGAGAGATTAGAGTAATAGATAGCACACACACACACACACATAACTAATTGAATCTTACTAATCCATTAGAAATTAAAGTAAGAGATAGCACACATACACATAGCTAATTGAATCTTACTAATCTATTAGAGAGATTAGAGTAAGAGATAGCACACATACATCATTCCTAAAGTTAATTGAATACTTAATTAATACGCACCTTATTAGTCCACTAGAGTTTTTGCTCTCTTAGTGGTTTGTGGACGCCTTCTCTCTAAGAGAAGTGGCAGCACTTCGTGAGCGCTATAGAGGTAGTCTCTATGTCTAAAGTGTGAGCATGGATGCTCTATTTATAGCAGAAAGAAAAACGTCCAACTTTTTTTCAAAAAAAATATTTTTTTTTAATAAAAAATATTTTTTTTTAATAAAAAATATTTTTTTATTTTTTTATTTTTTTCCAAAAATCATACCCGCGTTTTTGGTACCCTTGTGGTACCCATGAGCTTGACCACTTTGTCATTATCATCAAAAGATAAGGCCACACAAGCCCCCCCTCATTAAGATTAGTCAAGAGTAGCCTCTCCTTTTTCATGTGATAGTGTGTCCCACTTTGTCCCCTCCTATGTGATCCATGTGCCTTCATTTGTCATCCCGGTGTATTCTTTTGTCTTTATAATTATTTTATTTATTTTCTTAATGATAATTTACTTTACATTTTTAAGTTAAACTTTACAGTCTTATATTAACTTTACAGTAGTAAAAGAAAATTCTACAATCAGTAAATAAGTCTTGCAATAAGTTAGTTAGTGATTCATATAGCTAAACATGTCAGAATTTTGTAGCGTAAATTTTAATTTCTAGGTTTTCTCAACTTACGATTCATAATTTGAACTTGAATATCTTAAATGAGGAGTGATGGTTCAAAAAAATACAAATGCGTAATAGAACTTGTGTGCAATTTGAAAGTAGAGACCTTACACTCTTCATTGTCTGAATAGTTTGTAGCCACTTCCCACTCCATCTCATCATCGCTACATCTCTGTTCCGCCACAGTTTCATGAGTTTGAAGCACTCCAAAGTGTACTGCAGTCGCACGTGTGGCTATCTTTGTGGGTGCATGAAGGAGACACATGTTACAAAAGACGTACACAAGGTCTACGGCATGAGCAGGACTTAAGCAATCTATGCCCTTTGAGTGCACAAAGTCATAAGAAGACCAATTGCGCTCACAACTACCACTGGATGCGGCGACCGAAAGCACCCTGGTTGCCACGTGTTGTAGCTCAACTACGTCTCCTCCATATTCTTTCCACCATACTGGGCCTGAAATATTTTTTACGCTATTATGAACACAAGGATCTCTGAAAGTTCCTTCCCTATTGGCATAATCCACCCTCTGCTGGAATGCATCCATGCCATCGTCGCCTGGCAACAACTGTGAGAAGGCGTTTCTAAAGTCTCTCATCACCTCTTTGTTGGAGGCTTGTCTGTTCATTTGGAACTTTGGATCCAAGACAAATGCAGCACCATGCAATGGTGTGTGCATTTGAGCCCATCGTTTTTCCACAAGATGCACGATTTGTGATCTCTCTCTTGCACTGTAGGGTGAAAGCATGGTTTGGTGGTACAAAAAAAGGACCTATTTTGCTTCTACCTGGTTGGTACTTCTACATATGTCCACACTTTTGAGGGAACCTTTTTTTTCATCTATGTTAAAGAATGGTAGGAGGGAAATTTGTATGATTTAAACTTTCTGTGAAAGAAAACGTGGGTGGGGCGATAAGTAATGCGAGTGGTGTTTTGGAACCGTGCCAAAAGTCCCATCACAGATTGTGTTTGTGAGTGGCGCAGTTGCTCAACACATTTTCCAACTTCCGCCTTGCTCTCTTACTACAACGCCTTCTGCAAACCACTACAGTTGCAGGTAACAAGCTCCCCAGCTACTCACAATCAGGAAGATGAGGACGCCAGTGAGGAAATCAGCAGCCAAAGCGTCACTGGACAATGGGAAGAAGAAGAAGAGGACAATGGATGCAAAATCCCCTCGGAACATCGACACCCCAAATATGAGGGCTAGCAAGGGAGCCTCCTTTGTAGAGAGGGAGAAACCTGATGTGTCCATGGAGACTTCATTTAAGCCTGGGCCTCTTTTTGCCGATGATGAGACTCCACGGTCATCTACAACATCTAAAGGTAGGTGCTATGAGAGCTCTGCGTTTTCTGGTAATTTACCATTTTCTTTTCCATGCATGCAAACTTCTGCATGTCTTTTATCTGATGAGGTCTGCATTTGCTTTTTTTGCATGCAGCAAGTACATGTGCATGTTTGGGATTTTCTTAGGAATTTAGGGTTTAGGAAAGTTACAAAGTTACATGGATAAGCTGCTCTTTAGATTTCTAACTTGCATGCATGCAAGTGCAAAAATCAGTATATGTTGTGCATGAGCATCAGCATAAACAAATTTGGTTAGTATCAAATTTGGTACTAACCAGTACCAAATTTGATACTAATCACTACAAAATTTGGCTCTGTACACAACTGAATTTTGCAATTGTCACCTTTTGAAAGTGCTGCAAAAAGTGGCTTAAATAGTTTGATTTTGGTAGTTTTGGTACTATTTGAAAGTCCTGCAAAAAGCTTGTTTGGTAGTTTGATTTTGGTAGTTTTGGTACTTTTAGGTACTATTTGAAAGTGCTGCAAGAAGTGGCTTTTGGTAGTTTTGATAAGGTTTGGGTAGTTTAGTTCTGCATTGATGGTATTTATATGTTTTTGGTACTATATGATTCCCGAGTTTGGTAGTTTTTGGTTGTTTTGGTGGTTTTGGTAGTTTGGGTTCTGTTTGGTAGTACAATACTTAGAAGTACCAGTCTCGGTATGACTTCTTGGTAGTTTTTGAAACTAATTGGGACCGCTGGTTGTCAACAGGCTGAGTACGACACTCTGGAGAAAAAATGGAAGGAAGGTTAAGAGCATACCCTATTTGTGAAGGAGATGTTGTCCGATATCAGGCTTGGGAAGAGGTTCCTGCTATATCCTAGGCCCTAGGTTAATGATTCGGTAAATGTGATCCCCATGTTTGGTATGTGTGTTGCATGCGGTGCGCCCTTGGAGTGCGCACATGTAGTCAAAACCTTCATGCTAGAGTGCCGCACCAGTATCATCCCTTGTGCCTCAGTGCTTTGTTACAAAGCAGGGATCAGTGTGTCAAGCTAGGTTGTAATATGGTAATCTCTGATTTGGCAAAGTCCTAGGCCAGTGGGCTTCAAGTTGTCAAGAGTAAGTATGTGTGCATTTTTGAATACATATGCGCACTTGCAACTCAGTGAGGTTTTCATACAAGTTAGTATGTGCTGTCTTTCTTTGTGTTTGCAGAGGAGCAGGATGCTGCAGTTGTTGACTAGCACGCCACAAAGTCGGTTGCAAGTCGAATATGGGACGTGGATGAGGTGACAAGGGAGATATCAGATGTTCTCCATGATCTGAAGCAAGGTAATTTTGTAGGGAAAGACAATGTGACGGGGCAAAGATGTGAGGCAACAGGTGACAATGAAAGTAAAAGTGAGAAGGAGGCCAGAGATGATAAAAAGACAGATGACAATGAAAGTAAAAGTGAGGAGGAGGCCAGAGATGGTAAAAAGACTAAGGACAATGAGGAAGGTAAAGTCCTTGTGGTTGTGGAGTTGGATGCAGAGGAAAGCCAGGATGCTGCCAACACAAAGCTCGATGATGCAACGGCCAAGAAGGGAAAGGAAGAACCCAAAGGGATGGAGGAAGAAGCCACGAAGGGGGGTGTTGGGGAGGGGGTGGAAACCACAAAGGGGAGTGAGGGGAGGCCAAAGAGGGGTCGGAAGGCAAAAAAGATTGGAGGGAGGCCGAGGATGAGTAGGAAGAAGTACTTGCGAATGATACTGTTGTGGACAGCACTGACGGGGGCGTTGACTCTACTGCTGTCGGTGCTGTTTCGAAGCGGAGAGGTGATTCCCCTAATTCTGTGACCCTGCAGGAACTTTTCTCTTTGTAGAGAAAGAAGCGCAATCGCACCCGTGATCGAGCACCCGTGATCGATTATCCCGTGCATGCAAATTGTAGCCAGTGAGAATCTGTTGTATTCCGCACTATGTGCTTTTTAGTGACTGAGTCAACTTGATTTTTTGGCCCTGAGCTTTATATGTTCTCTCTATCTGGTTCTGTGTTGGTATGTTACCTTTCGTTACATTACTGTTTCAGTTGTCCTCACTATATGTGCATTAAAGTACCAAATTTGGTACTTTTTGGTACTGTTGAACTTGGGTGCACGTCTGACCACTATTACAGTATCAATTTGGTACTTCTTGGACTTGCTGTTTCGAATAGTCCTTATCACTTGTGCAATACAGTACCAAATTTGGTAGTTTTTGGACCAGTTTTCTGTTTTAGATATGATGTTTGCACTGTGTATTTTTCCCCACTCATTATGTCTGTTGGTGATGTAGTAAGTTGGTGGCTAGACGAGACACCGGCAAGCACATTTTTGTAGCTTGATGTGGCTGCTAGACGCGGGCAAATGATTTTGTTTGATCTTAATGGCGTGCTAATAACCAGCTGCAGCGAAATCCCTGAGGAACTTGAGTGCCTACCAAAGGAGCACATGCCACGGGTAGTTTATCTCCAAAAGGATGTAATTTGTCTTGTAAGGCTAGATGCGGAGCATTTCATCCTGCGGCTTAAATAGAAAGCCAACCTAGTGTTGTGGTCCTGCTGTAGAAGGGAAAAACTGTTACACATGGTGAACGCGTGCTATAGAAGGCAAAAATATTTTGCAGGTAAAGCATGCCCGCTTTGAATGTTGCAGGACATAAGTTACGCATACCTCTAACCTCGTTTTTTGGCATTAGCAGATATTCTCTCCCAAGAGGACTGTGAAATATGGTGGCCCCGTATGTCGGAGGTGTCGGTTGTGCCCAAACACATGGGCGATAAGCCCGTTTTCTTGAAGAAGCTATGGACGCTGTGGGCAAGGCACCCGAAGTACAATGCCAGAAACACTTGTAGATAATTGTAGATACAAGTCTCTTAAAAATGACTATGAAAACTGTATGGCAATCCGATCATACGATCCCATGGTAGTAGGAACCGATTACCCGTTTTACTTGCTGGATTTTGTTTTGCCTTGGTTGCTCGGGTGGATAAGGGATCGGTACCCAACAGCGTACTCGCAAAAACCCAGTCTTTGACACTGAAGACGATATTTCTGGTTACATTACTGATTACTTCATACAGATGGAGGGGTACTCCTATAAATTTGATCCCCCGAGGTAGGAGATTGCCATAATCATGTAAATAGTGGAATTTTGTAACCCGATACTATACATAATGGAAAACCACTTTTCTTCTTCAGACTGTCTTGATATCTTGATCTCTACTGTTGAAACCTCTGACTAATTCTGTTGAAACCTCTTGGAGCTAACCAGGTTGCCTAACATTTTAATTTTTGAGGCAGATAGCATCTATGTTTGGCATACCTTTCATGTTATCAATGTAGTTCTAGACATTGCTCAAGGTGGTCGTATCAAATACGAATAGACAAACTAAAAAATACCAAGAAATAAAGTAAACCATAAGTGATATAGCAAGTTCAAGAAGTACCAAATTGGTTTTGTAATAGTGGACAAACATGCACCCAAGTTCAACAGTACCAAAATGTACCAAATTTGGTACTGTAATAGTGGACAGTCGTGCACCCAAGTTCAACAGTACCAAAAAGTACCAAATTTGGTATTGTAATAGTGGACAGACGTGCACCCAAGTTCAATAGTACCAAAAAGTAGAGATATAGTGAGGACAACTGAAACAATAATGTATTGAAAGGTAACATACCAACACAGAACCAGATAGAGAAATAAAGTAAACCATAAGTGATACAGCAAGTTCAAGCAGTTCCAAATTGGTACTGTAATAGTGGACAAACGTGCACCCAAGTTCAACAGTACCAAAAAGTACCAAATTTGAAACTGTAATAGTGGACAGACGTGCACCCAAGTTCAACAGTACCAAAAAGTACCAAATTTGGTACTGTAATAGTGGACAGAGAAGCACCCAAGTTCAACAGCACCAAAAAGTACCAAATGTGGTGCTTTAACACTAGGTTGGTAACCTAACAAGACATAAAAGTGTCCTTTCAGGGTTTTGAAAAAAACCTCCAAAACCATAGTAGATCCACTCATTTTGTCAAATCTTTTCATGAGGTTATAGTTCAAGGCCTACTACACATGGAAAAAATAAGAAACTTGTAAAATTTTTCCTCTTTTGGTCACACCAAGCCTCCAAAGTTGATGGACTAGTGCATTTTCATCAAAACAGTCATTTCTTACGTTTTGTTGCATAGAAATAAGATTAGGGATTTTTGTAGGACTTGAGATAAATTCCCTAGTCAACTTCAATGGGTTGGTGATCAGAACATATGATTGCTTCTCACTCACTATTTTTTGTTTTGACAAAATAAATAGGTACAAAAAAGTTGAATTTTTACCATTCTGCAAACCTATCATCAAATTTTCTATAGCCACGCTCAATACAAATAATATATGCATGTTTTCTTAGTTCCCTATTGTCCTTTATGTTCATATGGAGCATGTCAAAATAATAATACATCTCTTACCAAGGGGAATCTTGGGGACAAAGATGAAGTTCTAAATACAGCAAACATGAAAAAAGTGGGTTCAACATTATGAGTTGTAGAATCCCATAGAAACTATTCAATATCTAGCCAAATTTGATCCTTATGACTAGATATGGTTACTACCTACAAAATGCATGTAGTTGTCACAAGAAACTAACAATATTGAAAAAGCTATACTTGATATACTATAATGTTTCGTTTTCTTCTATAATTGCAAAAATCAACTATCGTTGTGTACGATGCAAAATAGGGTATTAGGTGCCCCAAAACTCAAGGAATATTAGCTTTATGTTACAATATGCAACATAGAAAATCAAAAATGCATTTGGATATCATGAAATCCACCAAAAAAATCATAGAAGAGCTAAAATTGGCTAAAAAACAAGATTTGACAATTTTTGTAATTTGGTCATAACTTACAACTTGAATATTTATTTCTCCCTTGAAGCATCAGGACATGTTGAGGACTACTAAAGATAGTTCTCTAGCATTATAGACCTCACAAAAATGAATTCTAGAGTGGTATAGTTGCAAAAAGTTGAAAAAAGCCAAAAACATGACCCGTTTTTTCACACAGTTTAGGTTGTGAAATGTTGTGCAAAGACAAGGTTAAAGATGGAATTGATATTCCAAAAAAATGTCGAGTTTTTTTCAGCTCACGAGACAACTTTCTAGATAGATAGAACCTCAAAATCCAGTTTGAAACTCTTGACATAATTCAAGGAAAATGGTCACTTAACAGGATATAAAAGTGTCCCACGACATAAAAGTGTCCCATTACCACTCTAGTGTTAATGCACATATAGTGAGGACAACTGAAACAGTAATGTAATGAAAGGTAACATACCAACACAGAACTAGATAGAGAGAACAGATAAATCTCAGGGCCAAAAAATCAAGTTGACTCAGTCACTAAAAATCACATAGTGCGGAATACACTTGGTACTGTTGACTACCAGATTTGGTACTATTGACTACCGGATTTGGTACTATTGACTACCGGATTCAGTTGTTCAATCAGGGCTTCTCATTGCCCTCAAGTAACATGGACGCACCTTCATCGCTCTCATTATCATAATATGGAATGCTATTGTATATCCTCTCATATACTTCAACACACAACTTGTATTGTAAAATCTGACATGGGGATCCTGCAATAGGCTCCATCGGGAAATGTATGGCCCTAACAAGATGTGAGTAGATCATTACCGGAGATGTGTGATCCAATAGCCGGTATGTATCAGCTTTTCCTTCAACTTTGCCATAAAAAAAGCCTTCAACAACCTTCCCTCCTCTAACAATTTTGTTACCACTTATCCTTTTGTGCTTTCACCAATTGGTACAACACTTCTGTGCATTTGATGATGTAGAAGTCTTCGTTTTCCTCAGCTGCTTTCACTACAAAATTACCCCTTATGGACAGCATGCCACTTAACATTTCAGGGCATCCTTCATATAGTGGCAAGTTGGACACTTGGCTCATCGGAATCGATGCTGAATCTCCACCCTCCTCCTCGTCTCATCTGATTCGTCATCCCTAATTGTATCCCCGGACTCTGGCAATGGTTTGATGCAAACATATTTCCATTCTTCAATGTGCATTCTGTTCCTGCATCTTCTCCACAACCCACGCATACACGAATCACAAAAGCATGAAAGTGATCGAAAGAATATGGCGGTGTGGTTGTCCTGTGAATAGCCATCTGCACAATGAAATGAGTGGGATCCAACGATGCGCTCACAGTCCCATTGCAGATTGTGCTGCACTTCATCCGTGCCAATAAGCCAAAAGACTCTTTGCGTATTACACCTCTGAGACTGTTCTCTTGACTGAAAAGTTTCTTTCAAAAAGTTGACAACATCGGCTACACACTTCATACGCCAGCCATCTGGTGTCAATTCCTCATGTGTCAAAGTTCTCTTGATGACTTCCCCTACCCCATCATGCTCACCTTTTCCATGGCCGAATGCAGAGAAGTTATGCATCATGTGCAAGCCTGTCATTTGATAGTACATGGCCACAAAATAGTAAGGTCTATGGGCCTTGAATTGTGAAGCAGCACCATCTGACCAAACCCAATGTTGTTGCAGAGAATGTCCTCGTTCTTTCAACCACTTGTCATGCAGCAAGAAACAATGTTGTACAAACAATGTGTCATGCTGATTGTCATCCGATATGTAGAAGTGTAGCGTCTTCTGTGTACCACCTGCTGCATTTCTTAAGTAAGTGATGTGCACAAGTATTGTGACTTGGGTAGACCACCAATGCATTGACTGAATTTCATTCTGAACTTTAAAGGAATAATTCTCCACAAAGTCAATAACAGATACTACAACATTGCAAGGAAAACTTTGCAAACAGTCCTTGAATTGTTGGGCTTGCCGGCGGAAGACAAAGTTGTGCCTGATGAAGCCTGTCAGATGGGCTGAAAATAGGCTAAGAAAAGTCCCACTTTTCATCCGTTGCACAATCAAGTCCTTTCTCTTCTTCTCACTCCCACCTTCGTGAACTTGTCCTGTTCCAACCTCCGTGAAAACCTTCACAGACACCTCCTTGCTATCCTCTGCTATCTCATCGGGACAAAATGTCAACCTCCGTACTCCACATTGTGAGCAGTCCCCCATCAAGCATTTCTTTGCATGGTATTCACAATTTGGAGGCTTTGGGCACATGATGGATTCCCACATAATGGTGATGTGCTGACACACTGCTTGGTTTGCAAAACACGTTCCTCTCTCATCACCTCTGCAACAAACGGAGCAAGTGCAAAGGTGACTTTCCCTTGGTTCCCAAACTTGTTCTGCCGCATTTGATTAAGGGCCTCTTTGAAATAGAGCATCTGCACATGAACCACATAGTAGCAAGTATTTTGTCCTTCAACTTCCGTACAAAGTATGGCTTCAATGCCTCAAAGCATCTAAGAGACACTACCACTGTTGGGCGAGCCTTCTTGAATCTTTGGTGCAGCTCAACTTATGGCACAAAAACAAAACAATTCAGAATAAAACCAAATTCATGGTACTGGTAAAATTCCACTACTGCAGTAGTGCCAAAACTGGCTTTAGACAGCTCCAAATATGGTATTGTAATAGTGGACAGACGTGCACCCAAGTTCAACAGTACCAAAAAGTACCAAATTTGGTACTGTAATAGTGGACAGACATGCACCCAAGTTTAGCAGTACCAAAAAGTACCAAATTTGGTACTGTAATAGTGGACAGACGTGCACCCAAGTTCAACAGTACCAAAAAGTTCCAAATATGGTACTATAGATTTGGTACTATCGGTAGGCTTTGGTACTCTATATATATTATTTGGTACTCTACATATAGGCTTTGGTATTATCAGAAGTGTGGGGTACCCTATAAATAGACTTTGGTCCTATAGTGGTAGGCTTTGGTACTCTACAGATAGGATTTGGTACTCTTCAGAGAGAATTTGGTACTCTACAGATAGTATTTGGTGGTATACGATGAGTTTGGTACTCAGTAAATAGACTTTGGTTCTCTATACATAGGCATTGGTAATGGATAAATAGGTTTTGGTACTCTGTCAAGAGGGTTTGAAACTCTATGGATAGGCTTTGGCACTCGATCGCTAGGATTTTGTACTCGATATACTGGATTTGGTACTCTACAGATCTCAGTTGGTACTCCATAGATAGGATTTGGTACTCGATATACCGGATTTGGTACTCTACATATGTTCTTTGGTACTCCATAGATAGCCTTTGGTTCTCAATAGACAAATTTGTTACTCTACATATAGGCTTTGGTACTATCAAAAGTGTGGGGTACCCTGTAAATAGACTTTGGTCCTGTAGTGATAGGCTTTGGTACTCTACAGAGAATATTTGGTACTCTACAGATAGTCTTTGGTGGTATCCGATGAGTTTGGTACTCTGTAAATAGTTTTTGGTTCTCTATACATAGGCATTGGTACTGGATAAATAGGTATTGGTACTCTATCGAGAGGGTTTGAAACTCTATGGATAGGCTTTGGCACTCGATAGCTAGGATTTTGTACTCGATATACCGGATTTGGTACTCTACAGATCTGCTTTGGTACTCCATACATAGGCTTTGGTACTTGATACATCAATTTGGTACTCTACAGATGTGCTTTGGTACTCCATAGATAGCCTTTGGTACTCGATAGACAGGATTTGGTGCTCTACATATAGGCTTTCGTACTATCAGAAGTGTGGGGTACCCTATAAATAGATCTTGGTCCTATAGTGATAGGATTTGGTACTCTACAGAGAGTCTTTGGTGGTATTCGTTGAGTTTGGTACTCTGTAAATAGACTTTTGGTTCTCTATACATAGGCATTGGTACTGGATAATTAGGTTTTGGTACTCTATAGAGAGGGTTTTAAACTTTATGGATAGGCTTTGGCACTCGCTAGCTAGGATTTGGTACTTTATAGATATTCTTTGGTACTGTAAACACCCTCTGCCATAGAACAGACTACCAAATTTGGTACTATCTGGACCAAATAAGCCTTAAGTAGCACCAAACAAGATGTACAATTACTAGAAGTTGTTGGTACCTGAGATTCGTCGAGTAGATGTTTAGGATGTTTGACGACACTTTTCCTTCCAATTCTCATCTTGCATATGTCTTTCTTGTTGGGTGAAACTCTGCTCTCTGATCTCCAAAAGGAATATACCGAATCTCTTGTTTCATTGGTAATAACGGTTCCTCGTGGCAATTGTCTCTCACAAGCACTCAATGGCAACACTTCGTCTTCATCTTTATTCTCTAGCCGTGAGCTTGCTGCAGCTATATTCCTTTGATGGATCCCCAGGATACTAGCCATTCTGGATTGGTTTACTGATTGTGAGTTTGTACTATTGTTCATAATCATTTCCAAAGAGCTTCTCTTTACAAAAATTTCACTTGTTGAATGAGGGACCTTGATTTGAGTCAAAGTGTTGCTCACACCCGATACAACAGTGTCTTCGACTTTGCTGAAATTTGATGGTTGCAGCAAGGAAAATGTTTGGTGGTCTAGGAGTTGCCGGAATATTTCCTTCTGCTCATTCTTTGCAATCCCTACTGTTTGCTTGCGCCAACATCAAGCCACCACTGCAAAAATGTTCTTTCTTGACATGGCTTCCCGTAATTCAAGAGCAGACGTAGGATGTCTTTCCTTGCTTCTCTGTGCGCGTTTCTTTGCAGCCCAATAATCACGAAGAAAAGCCTGATTACCGGTACATGCAGCTGGAATACTAGTGCTAATGGAATTGATGTACATCTACTGAACATTGCTTGGGCCACCTTGTACCTCGTCAAAAGAGAGGAACTGTGCATCACCTTCCATCTTGTTGATAGAGAGGAGCTGTGCATCACCTTCTACCTCGTTGAAAGAGAGGTCCTGAGCATCACCTTCTACCTCATCGAAACAAAGGTCCTGAGCATCACCAAGCCAGTAATCTCCTGCGCTACTATCCATTTGCAAAGAGAGAGAGAGAGAGAGAGAGAGAGAGAGAGAGAGAGAGAGAGAGAGAGAGAGAGAGAGAGAGAGAGAGAGAGAGAGAGAGAGAGAGAGAGAGAGAGAGCTCTTGAAAACAGCAGCTCGGTGGCTATGGAGGAGGAAAGGAAGGCGAGAAGTTTCAAAACTGAGAGAGACACACAGGGAGAGGGACGTACGAGGGAGGGAGGGAGACAGAGAGAGAGAGAGAGAGAGAGAGAGAGAGAGAGAGAGAGAGAGAGAGAGAGAGAGAGAGAGAGAGAGAGAGGTGCTGGAGTGAAAGCTCCCAACCATAACCCCACCCCCCGACCCCGCCGTCACCCCCCACCTCTTCTTAGGATTGCATGCTTCTAAAGTTAACTAGTTTGCCTTGATTGTATATTTCCTGTCCGCTTTTCTCAAACTTCATCACCTCCTTTGTATAAGGCTTCCTCTCCTCTCGCTTGAGTCGCCTCTACCTCTACGAGGACTAGTGCACCCCTGCCTATAGCATCCCTTCGCCATTTTCTTGCGGTCCAAAACCAATTCCTTCTACTAAACTTTAATCTCTCACCCTTCCCTTTTCCCCTTCTACTAATGGCCCATGGGCGATTTTTTTATTTTTTCCCAACTGGTAACTCCTCACTGTGCATATAATAAGAATTAAAAAAATGATAGTGATGTGGAATTTACCACATGGCATAGCTTCTGTTGATGGATCCAAAGCATCTCTTCTCGAATATTTTTCCAAAAGCATTACGACCTCGCATCACAAATGAGATTTTACATTAAAAGATGTAGGAAAGTTAATATTTGCACATTATTATATTTAAAGATGGAGAGAGATTCATTTTGTGCATTGAGATGCTTGTGCCCATCAAAAAAAGACAAAAACCATTCGCATGATATATACGTATGGTGTGGAGTTGGCACCATTCTCCACATTCACAATAATATCGTAGGGAATGTGCCTTTCCCCCGCCACTTTTATCCCCTCTAGTGTTGAAGGGGGACTTATGATTCTCCTTTAGTGCTGGAGGGACTTTCTTATTATAAAAATATTGTAGTTGCACAAGGAAGAACTTATTACCAATGTTTTATGAAGACATGTATCATTCCAGACTGCCATGATGTAGTGAATTTTCAATGTGTCCTTTGTTGGACATTAGCAATTTTTTGCGCACTCTTGCATAGTGCCTCAGTTCCTCCGTTCACGTCCACATTCGCTACCTCTCGCCTCTGCCAGTTGAAGAATCACGCTCTTGCTCCTATTAACGTTTAGTTATTATGGTTCAACTCTCTTTGTCTGGGCTTGAGGCTTTGATCGAATCTGGTTGCCTCTCGTGAATGTGCAAAAGACCCGAATGTTTGTAGGAACCATGCTCTCTAGAACCTCACATTGTTGCTGCAACGGATCCCTTGAGGCTGGCAACCTGCAACATGTGACAAGCCTTGATGAAACCTCTATCTCCTTTCCAAGCGATGTTCAGAGCTGCAATATGAGGGCCTCATGTTTAGAGCTGCTGCAACTCTCTCTCTCTCTCTCTCTCTCTCTCTCTCTCTCTCTCTCTCTCTCTCTCTCTCTCTCTCTCTCTCTCTCTTGGAGAGAGAACAAATTTTACGTACTAAAATGAGCTACTCATGTAGAGACAATGCACTTATATCTCATTGGTACCACCACATAAACCAGGTACTAAAATGGACTATTAGTTTATATTAATATTTTACAATGCATATAATTACCACAAACTATCATCATTTGACCTTTTAAAAGCAACAAAATTTCCATTGTTGTAGGTGCTAGATACCCCCCCCTAAAAGGTTAGGCATCAATAGTTGCTAGCTCAAAAGCTTTTCAACATGATGCTTCAGATGTGCATCGTTATCCTACAGCCTTCTAGAAACAGCTACCCCCTTGAGTCCAAACCTCTTGTCTACTCTCCAAGGATGGGCTGGATTCCTCCATGTTGGACGATCGCCAATAGAAGCCCTCAGTAATGGTCAAAATTATCGAATGTCTTATATATGACTGGTTCAGCAAACGGACACAATCCAAGCACCAGCTGCGACCAAGGGTAGGGCCTTGGTTGGTAAGGAAAGTGAAGAAGAGGGGGGCAGTACCTTGACCTTGGGTGGCCGTTAACACGCTCTCGAAGTTCTCCAATCCTACGGACAGTATCGCGCTCGGCATTTTTCTCTCGTCTCTTCTTTCCCGGGAAAAGAAGCTTTCTAGTCAACAGCTCCGCAAAAATGCATCCAATGCTATAGTGTACTGCAAATTAATCGATCAGACTTTGCATAGAAAGAACCACAAAGTTCTGGAGCATGATACCATCTTGTTGCAACATAGTCTGTCCAAAAAATGTCAGATGACAAGCCAGTCAATGTGACTCTAGGTAATCCAGAATCAAATAATTTGATCTAGCAATCAGAGTTAGCCAAAACATTCTTTGTCTTCAAATTGCGATGAAATATGCTAGTTGAATGAATAAATTTCAGAGCCCACAAAAGGTAGTACAAGAAGAACTGGAAATGCTCGTGTGAGGTCATCATTAGCTTTGATGACGTGGTAAATTTCAGCTTTTATTAGCTCAAAAACCACATGAATGTCTTTGAAATCACAGGGAGAAGGGGCTAGCAGAATGTGCTTAATTTGAAAATTGTCAATGTCAAGATGTCGCATAAATCGAAGGATTTTGATGTCTCTGAGTATTCAAATAGTATCAGAAACATGCTCAAATATATCAAGCTGGAATCAAAAGATTTTGATCTCTATGAGTATTTGAATAGTATTAGAAACATGCTCAAATATATCAAGCAGGAATCGAAGGATTTTGACTCTAAGTATTCGAATAGTATCAGAAACCTTCTAGCAACTTTCTCTCCAGTGAATGTGTCAATCGCCAAGCACACAAGCCCATAGCTGCCCTTTCCAATGACTTCCAGGACTTGGTAGTGATTCACTTCACCATATTCAATAAAGAAGTCCTTAACCTTCATGCGATTTATTCCATAAAGGCTTTGCAGGCTAGTTCATGTAGACGTTGTGGAAGTCCCCTCAAAGATTACTATGAGCTATGCGACTTGGACGGTATGAAGTAACCGTGTTTTTTGATAATGCTCAAGTCATCTTACGCCTCTAGCTCAACTCATGAACAACACAATGCAAAAATCCACAAAGCACTTATTGTGCATGCAAGTGAAGTTTCTCCTGCAAATTCTTGATCTGCTCAAAAGTTTTCAAACTCCACTGCAAACTCTGGTCTCTTCCTCTGACTGATTGACACACATAGATAACTATGTTGATGACTAAAAGCTCTCTCTCAGATCTGCCTTGCTAAGCAAACATATAATGTTTGTGGAGCTTCTGCAAGGCCAAATCCGTGTTTTCTTGGCCCAACTGATCGAAACCCAAATCTGTATATAAGGTAGAATGGATGAGAGATCAAGGCTGGCACGCCACATGCGTGGCTGTGGGACAACTAAAGGAGGCTCCTGTAGGAAGGGCCTCGGTTTCATCAAGGTTCACGGTTGCCCCCACCTTGGACCTCCACACACAGTTAATGAAAAACCATTATTTTGCCCCTCTCTCTCTCTCTCTCTCTCTCTCTCTCTCTCTCTCTCTCTCTCTCTCTCTCTCTCTCTCTCTATATATATATATATATATATATATATATCTATATATATGTATATATAAACTAGACCACGGATTTTCGTGCGGTTGCGGTGTTTCCTTTGCTTGAATCTCCACTTTTGGCCCTGGATTTCTGTGCAGTGCCTATCCACTCGGTTTTTCGTTCCAATGAAGTGATTCCAGGTGGCCTACTTCTCCTTCCAGCGTTCTCCAAAATGCTATTACATAATCAAGGTAAAAAAACGTCCACTTAAAAAAGAAGTTTATTTGCTCTCCCCAATTCCAAAAAAATGCCCATGGTTTTTACACACAAGAATCACCAAGCATATGTTGTGTCAAGGACACTACTTTTTGTACCACCAAACCATGCTTTGACCCTATAGTGGTTGTATTCTTTGGCTTGACCCAACGCCTCAGACATGATCCAATAAACCTTACCAATGACAAACTTATCTATGTCGACAACCTTTAGTAGTTCCACATAGGGCTTACTAACCCCAAAAAGTTTGTTAATGCTCCACCAAAAGAGAGGAGATTGCACCAAGGACACACATTTTTGAGCTGCTTTGTGATGACTTGGATACTTGCTGAACGAAGCCTCCCAACGGAGATCTGCAATAGTTTCTGTAAGAGCCGCTCGCACTTCAATGAGATTATCCAAAACATAGTATGATGTAACGAACCGTGTGGCACAGAAGATTTGAAGTGCTTTTTTTGAAGGCTTGGAGCGAAATAAAGCATATGTAAACTGATGTTCCCGTATAAACTTGACTATGTGATTGGCATCAATAAGAACGTGTTTTATGAATGATAATCTTCCCATATCCTTTAAAAGTAAATTCAGGGTGCGAGCTGCACATCCAATCCATGTAAGTTCTGAGTACTTTTCCATAATGGCTAAACCCACTCCTTTGTAGTTTGAAGCATTATCTGTAACAATAGATGTCACATTCTTCGGTCCACCCAATCGAGCAATAGCTCACTCATATACCTTTGTCAAGTAGAGATATGTCTTCTCTTTCAATGAGGTATCAATGGCCTCCAAAAACATTGCACCTTTGGGACAAATTACCACGACTAATCAATGGGTTTTTTTGACATCTGGTCCATCCATCGAGGGCTATGGTACAACCAAACGCTGGAAAAAAGTCAAGCACTGTTTTCCTAAGAATTTCTTCTATACTGCTCTTGACTTTGTCAACATACTCTGTTCGCATTTTATTATAATCAGGATAGATGAATCCTTTTTTTGCAGTTGACATTAAAGCATCTTTGAAAATAGGATTTCTTATGACATTAAATGATATTCCACAAGCCATCAAGGCTTGTGTCCACTTTAGATGCAATTTGAGCATGTCCTGTTGAGTGAATGCTGCCTATAAAGTCCTAGGCATACCGGCTCTGCTGGATGTCCCGAAACTAGCAGATATCCCTCCCATGGCACCATTTGGAAAAGTGTAAGGACTTTGAGGTGTTCAGGAGTTTCCCATTGAAGGTACTTGGTTAGCTTGCATGTCTTCTTGATCCACACTCACTTCTTCTATGTTGACAGATGACGTACCTGTCATGCCCTTCTGTCTCTTAGAAAGAAGTCTTGCCTGTTTGCATTTCTGTACATACCCTGCAAGATGGACCCATATGTCGTTAGGTGGTGCTCCACATTCTTTCACATTGGGACTAGTGCCGAATAAATGTTCTTTGATGCGAGTTGCATTGCCGTGCCACTTATGCCCACAATGTTTTCATTCCAAAAACAAAACTATTTTGCCCCTCTCTTTTTCCTCCACATACGACCACTCTTTTCCTCGCACCATGCTTTCTGACTTCAGCAAAATATATCCTACAATCAACGGATACACTATGATTAAACTTTTCACCATAATAGCGCAATGAGAAAGATAATAGGTTATAGATATCATGAATAATGTTATATAACATTTTAGGGAAGATCACCAATGGATATATCATTCTTGGCTACTAGGTGGTAAAGAGCGTTTGCTCAAGACAACCTAGATGAGCGATGGAGTCATCTCACATTCCACTATCTATGTCTCTTGGAGGTAGGAGCTACTGCTCAAACACAACCAATCGACCCTAAAATAACTGAGGTCTCTAATTTCTATATCAACATAGAGGTAAGAGCATGAGCTCGATAACATCCATGTGACTCCCAAGTACTATGCATGACTAATATTCACTAGGAGGTAAGAGATTTCTCTCGATCACAACCTAGTGAATTCTATAGGTAATCCACCATATTCACTTAGAGGTAAGAGAATAAGCTCAATAACAACCAAGTGAATCCTACTTCATACCTCAAACCTCACTTGGAAGTAAGAGAATCATCTCATAACAACCAAGAGGCACTAAGTGGACCTATTCTAGGCAACCAAGTGAATCCTACTTCATACCTTAAACCTCACTTGGAAGTAAGAGAATCATCTCATAACAACCAAGAGGCACTAAGTGGACCTATTCTATGTCTATATGGAGGTAAGAACATTTGTTCATGACAAGCAAAAGACCCTACATGTATGTGTATATGTTCCAAAATGTATGAAGTAACACTATTATTTGTGCACATATTATAGCTATGATAGATTTTAACCATCAAATATCACTTTTAGTATCTATTCTAAAACAAATAGAGCTAAGAGTATAGCTTCTAATGTTTAGATTTATACATTTGCACTTTAGCTAGAAAAATAGCCTCTAATGCATACAATTATTTACTTATCTATTCTTAAACAAGTAGAGCTAAAGTATAGTCTCTATTGTTTAGAGTAATTTATTTAATCTTATCAATAGAGTTAAAGAATAACTTCTATTGTTAAGAATTATAAGTGATTCAAATCTATATCATTATTTTATTTCTAATGTATAAACATTAAAAATAATATTTTCTTAGAAAATCAAAGAATTTTGAAGTTGACAACTTAACCTTTCTATGCTAGAGGTAACTTGACACTTTGGTGAAGGGAATTTTAGCTAAAACACGCAAACTTGAGCTTAATATACTACTACTGTATCGATAAAAATATATAGATCAATTTATATTATCAATCGAAAAGCCTGTCGAGATCGATCGATTAAATATCGATCGATATGTAAGCAATAAAATGTTTTTTTGCAAAAAGCTGATGTGGTAGCAAATAATACGCACAAATCAATCTTTAGACCGTATTAATCAACCATTATTCACGAATAAAACAAATGTCGAATAACGAATCATGCAACCCATCATATACTCCCCCCCTCGATTGGAGCGGAGGGTGCCCATAGTACATTTGGAGACATTTTTAGCCATAGCCAAAATGCTGTTTAACACTATTTTTTCTTGAAAGTGACTCTTGCAAGAACAATGTATATAATACATCAAAATTGACAACTTCCAATTTCCTTGGGTCATAAGTCTAGAAGTACTAGCAAAAGTCTGGTAAGAATCAGACAAAGCATCAAGAACAATCTGCACAAGGGAACTGTCTGAAATGACTTCTCTTGTAGAAATACGTTGCTTATTTATATCCTTGATAGCACAAGAAAAGTTCCCCTTTCATCTTCCTCATGCATAATCTTCAATTCCAACTCTCTATGCATCAATGCAATTTTAGCCTCATTGCGACTTGCATAAAGACCAGCTAGAATATTCCAAGCCTATTTTGTAGATTTTTATGAATGAATGTGAGGAGTAATAGTGCGCTTCATAGACAACACAATCAATGCATGAGGCTGTGCATCTCTTACATCCCAACACACTTGCTCAGCCGTAGGCAAAACAACTCTAGTAATAGCAACCCTGCTCTAGCCCTAGAGTGATGTGCGTATATTCAATGCACGGGAGAAAAAACCTCCTAGTGAGGGGGAAAATTTATTCGACGGTCCTAAGTGTGTTTACACACATCACTACCACATGTATATGGTAACATGAAGGCCCTGAGAATGCTAAGATGATTGACCTAGCATAACTTGGGCAAGAACTAAAACTAGTCTTCATAGCTACAGACTTGTCTCATGAAGAGGAGGAAAAATCGTCATCAAAACTCTTAAAGAGTAGAGGGACATCTTTGCATGGTCATACAAAGATCTTAAGGGAGTAGACCGTGAAATTTTCGAGCACACGATGATGCCAAGCCAAGTATATAGAAACCCTATACGTACAATGAGACATTTTCCAAAATGATAAAGGAAGAGATAGAGAAACTCAAGGAAGTTGAGTTCATCTATGAAATAGAACACACTGATTGGATGTCAATAATCGTGGTGGTACAAAAAAGAAAAGGGAACTCAGAGTGTGTGAATCTCAAGAAAATGAACATTTCTACCATACCAAACAACTATCCTCTTCTCATCATTGATCACATTTTAGAGTGAGTAAATAATCTTATAGCTACTTGGATGGATTTTTTGGTTACAATCAAGTAGCCATTGATGCAAAAAAAGAGCACAAATGGCTTTTTCCACAACACAAAATGGGAGATATTTGCCTATAGAGTCATGCCTTTTGTGTTGACCAATGCACCAACAACATTTCAAATGCTAATGAGCCATGCATTCAAGGAATATCTAAGAAATTTCCTAGAAGTTTACATGGATGATTTATGTGTGCACTCATAAAAGAGAGAAGACCATTTTGAGCAACTCAAGCGTGTCTTTGAGAAATACCATCTATATAGGATTCGTTTAAATCCTAAAAAATGGTTAGACAGGGCAAGATTCTTGGACATATAGTCTTGAAAAATGGCATTGCAACTGATATGGAAAAGGTGGCAGTAATTGCAGAGGTGCCTAGACCGACGAATGTCAAGGAAGTTTAGGCATCCTGAGACATTGCAAATACTATTGTAGATTTATCTATATGTAAGCGCCATTGCTAAACCAAGATTAAACAAGATTTTCCTTCAACACCCATATTGAAGATACCAGACTAAAATAAAATTGTCCATGTACATGTAGATGCTTCAAACTTTTCTATTGGTAGACAACCTGGAGATGGGACAATGGATTTTCCTATCTCATATACTAGCAGCAGACAGCAACAGACACTTGAACACAACGAAAAATAATTACACCACAATCAAAAGAAAAGGACTAAGGATGGTCTATGCATTTAAGAAATTCATGCATTACTTATTGGCTATTAAGTTTTTCTTCTTTGTGGACCACCAAGCCCTATTATATCTTGTCAACAAGCCATGAAATACTGGTAGGATTGTGAGATGGTTTATCATCCTACTGGAGTTTGAGTTTATGATAGTAGTCAAGAAGGCACCACAGTGCACACATCAAGAGAAGATCGCCTTTTAAGGATCACTTCAAGAGAACCTCCAAAACGAGTTGATGATGATTTTCTAGATGTTATCTGTTCTCTGTTGAAATTGATCTCAAGATGGTCATAAGGTTTTGTCTCTTTAATGACCATAGCTCAAGTAGATTCACTGATCTAGCAATTGGCTATGTGTCAATTGTTGTCCGTAACATTGTATAAGAAAAACAAGGATGGGATTCTACTTAGATCAAACCCTGAAGAACAAGCAAAGTACTTAGATCAAGATCATACAACTTTAGTGGAATTCCATATTGCATAAGAGCAAAATTTGCAATGACTAACATGGTTACGTGTTTATTGGCCTACTATGAAGAGAGATGTTCATGCCTATGTGAACAAATATTCCTAGTGCAAGGATTCTACATGCAACTTTGTTCCAAATATCCGTTTCGCCTAAGTGGATTAGATATCTGGTGGAGTACTTAGCAAATAATTATTTTTTCAAAATAAATGATCAAATGAAAACAGAGAGCAATTGAAACCAAAGCGGCCAATTATGCCATGATCAGTGATCAACTCTATAGAAGAGGAAAGGACCAACAACTTTGACTGTATGCCAAATCAAAGATGAATACATTTCTATTTTGCAACAAGCATGCACAGCTCTAGCATGGGGCCATTTCTCTCATGAAACCATGGCTAGAGGAATAATGATGGCTGGTATATGGTGGCCAATTCTATCTACTACTGATGTGAAAGAATTTGTTAGACAATGTGATTAGTGTTAGAGAGCAAAGAGGCCAGCTAGAATTGAGAACGTGTCATTGTGACCAATGATGGAGGTAAGAGCATTTGCTAACTGGGGTATAAATTTTATTGGTCCAATACAACCACCTGCTTATAAAAATCAAATGCAATACATTATTGTGGCCACAAATTATTTGACTAAGTGGGCAAAAGCTAGAGGCACTAGGAAGAATGATGCATGAACCACTGCAACATTCTTGTATGAGTGCATAATCACGCTATATGGGCTTCCTATTGAGCTTGTGAGTGATCAAGGGACACACTTCCTCAACAAGGTGATATAGAATCTACTTAACATGTTTATGGTCATCCATAGAAAATGTGCACCCTATCATCCTCATGAAAATGACCAAGCAAAGCATGCGAATAAAATCCTAAGTTTGATGCTTACCAAGATTGTAAGCTCGAGAAGAAAAAACTGAGAAAGCTGCGAGAGACACACATACTACATCACATGTAGCTTTGGTCCGATACGTCATATTTGAACTCCAAGGACAATAATAAAATCTCTCTCCTCTCTCTCTCTCTCTCTCTCTCTCTCTCTCTCTCTCTCTCTCTCTCTCTCAAAACATCATTCATGCAAGGCATGCTGATGGTGCTGATGCTGCTTTTGAACATGTTGTTCCTACAAGCCCTATCGATGGTGGTGATCTTTTGTTCAAGGAGACAAAGATAACCAATTCATTGTAATGATCCTCTATAGTTCAAGTAATCTATTGATGTTTTGATAATTTCATACTTATTTGTGAAACATTGTATAATTCTTTTCACAAATGTTGTGTTGTACATCGTAACAATTTTGTTGTCCAATATAGGATGCTTTGTCTATGCAATCATTCATAGAGAAATGAAAATGTGGGTTTAGATGTTTTCCTCCACACAAAACGAAGTCAAGGGTCCAAAAATGTTGCACATTTGTTCCATTTTGTATGTGGATAAGGCAAAGGGAGATCAAGCAAATGTGTTACAAAAATTTGGTGCATGTATTTCCATCTAAAAGTTTTGCAGGTGCTATTCCAAATTGAAATGATCCAAATGGATGATTGGATCACTTGAAGAATATGATACTTTTATTGCAACCAGCATTGAAGATGATCCTCGTACTTTGATCCTTGGTATAAATGGTCTTCTCATTCACAAAGTGGATCTTCAAGAAGAAATGTTCTTCCCATTGTGGAATCGTAAATATGACCATGTTTTCGTGGAAAAACCAAGAAGGATTTACTTCCTCATGTACCCTTGATGCAAGACGATTTCTATTGTGGGAAAACACACACCTCAAGGTCTACATATGGAGCTAATGTGTAGAACAAAATCTAGTGGTTAATTTTTTTGAGTGCTTTCTAGGTTTATGAGATGTGATTGTAGAATTCATTACACAAGGTTCATGGGATGTCTTGAGGGATGTTTTGTTGCACAACCAAAAACATGTGTTTTTCAAGCACTTGGATGATTTTTGGAGCATATTTGGGGATGATTATGGTGAAGACAATGCTCTAGTATTTGATGATAGTATGTATAAGTCCTTTTTCAATCCTATTGGCATTTGTTGCATTGTGCCAAAGTTTGGCTCACTCAATGATACAATGTGTGCACCATTTCTTACCCATAGGCTATGGCTAAGGCTATGGAGCTATCTAAAAGCAGAGGATATAATTAAATTTGCTGGGATAGGAGATGTGTTTGTCAGATGAAGCAATGCATAAGATGTTATGATTCTTACACTCATTGAACAATATGGACATATAAAATTAAATTGTTGTGGCGGTGCCAAGTTTGGTCGCATAATAGAAAAGCCCTCATGCAAGCTTGAAAAGGAGAAAGATGACAAAATTGGGGACGAGCAAGAAGAAAAAGGAGGCATTCAAGGATAGACTTGATTAGGCACATTGATGTGATTCTGATGTGTACAGATATATGGCCATGAGATTTTGATGTAGTAGTGGCATGTGATGTAACTTTCTTTTGCCTGAAGTCTTTTCTATTGTAGCCAAAAGAAACTATTATTCTATTGTAGTAGTGGCATGTGATGTAACTTTCTTTTGCCTGATGTCTTTTCTATTGTAGCCAAAAGAAAGTATTATTCTATGATAGCTACCAATACTAGATTTTGATAGCTACTAGCTTCTAGCACATAAATATTTTACAACTATTTGAGAGCTACTTGCTAGATTTCATGTAGCTATTAGCTAGAGATAGCTATTGAACATCTACCAAGGCTAGTTTTTTATATCAACTTGCATCAAGCAGATAAATATGTGATAGTTTCTTTACAAGTATCATCCAAGTATTAGCTACTAATAGCTTTTCAATAGCTATGTACAAACAATTTGGTTCAGTCTCATAACTTTTCCATCAACTATTAGATAACTATTATCTACAATTATGAGACATTTATTAAACCATTGGTTCACACATCTCTACTTCCTAGCTATAACTATTAGAAAAAAAAATTTCTAGGGACACCTGATAGATAGCTATTAGTTAGCAAAAGCTATTAGATAGCAATCATATAACTATGTAATAGCTACTTGATAGCTATCAAAAAATTATAGCTAGAAGTAGCTTCCCAATAGGTATCATATACCTATTTGTAGACAATTTGGCTCATTCATAGCTATCAAATTATAAGTTATTAAATGGCATTAGAAAACTATTGGGTTGGTATTAACCATCCATTGAAGCTATTATGTAGCTATCAAATTAGTATCCACATGTTATTTGGTAGCTATTAAATAGCTATTATCCATCAATGATTATCCCCAAAGAAAAAAAACTACAAGGAGACGTCTACTAATTGCTATGACTCATTAACACTTGTCTTATGTTTGTAAGTTGTGTTGCATGTTGCCATATATCTAAGACACTGCCAAGAATAATTAATAGTGATGGTAGGCTAGCACGTATCTAAAGAAAGATTGATCCATATTGTGTGCTCTTTGAAATATCCAAAAGAAACGTTTGAAATTACATCTTCCATGGCATGCTATTGTATACACATTCGAAGACCTCATGCAAGATTATATGCAATCTCCTAGCACCTTGCACTACCTCAACGGTCCACTTTATGGGCTTTGAGTTTTTGCTTTGTACTTGTGTAGTTGATGAGGTAAAAATCCGTGCTTTCTTCATTTCCTCCTCAACATTAATAGCAAAGTAATCACCTACTTGATTGCCTCACTCAAAGATTCATAATGCCCTTTGTATGTAGGATCCTCTACGATTCGCCATTGCTATTTCCACCATCTTTTAGAGTGATCTTGTGAAATCTCCAGCTTGTCATGCTTGTTTTATTATTGCATTTCCTCCACTGATTTTTCATGCATGCACTACAATAACAAGATAGTTTCTGTTTTGAGTAGCCACAAATGGAATGCATCAAATGTGCATCGGGGGGAACTTCACAATCCATGTATTCTCTTTATTTTCATATCCTAGCTTGATCTCCCAAAATAGACATTCTACATGCATATGCTTGAAAGGCTAGTGTGCAATGGATCCATCGCGGTAGATATGTGTTGACAAAGGAATTTCAACATCAGTAGAAAATTTAAGCCAAGCTCAATTACACTTCAATTGCTCATGTGTTAAGCTCTCTTCACAACTACTCTTGCGCCCCAATCATGTCTCCCTTTTTGCGGCCACTGTTGAAGAAGTTCCACACCATGACTTTTCTTGTCAATCTAGCATATCTATCAATAAAATAAAGTGGCCTCTTTGCCTTAAATTGGGACACCAATTCATCAAAGCAAACCCAATGTTGGTTGAAATCTAAGTCTTTGTTCTTTAGCCAATGCTAAGCCAATGTGAGGAAATGTGGCACAAATAGAGTGTTATGCTGCTTATCATCATAACTGAAAAAGTGTAAAGTCTTTCTCACCTCACCTTCAACATTGTTGTAGGTAATGTGTACAAAAATGGT
Organism: Adiantum capillus-veneris; assembly: GCF_014529385.1. Classification (NCBI taxonomy): domain Eukaryota; kingdom Viridiplantae; phylum Streptophyta; class Polypodiopsida; order Polypodiales; family Pteridaceae; genus Adiantum; species Adiantum capillus-veneris. The sequence goes on along the minus strand of NC_140956.1, from coordinate 96,417,884 downwards.
GACCTGAGTGGAATAACAATGTTGCTTATCATCAGAAATGAAAAAGTGTAAAGTCTTTCTCACCTCACCTTCAACATTGTTGTAGGTAATGTGTACAAAAATGGTGACTTGAATGGAATACCAATGCATGGAGTGGATCTTATTCTTCTCCTTAAATAAGTAATTTTCAGCAAAGTCCACGACAAGTACAAAAACATCATCTAAAAAATGTGTGATGCATAATTTGTACTATTTAGCCTACCATCGATAGACAAATTCATGCTTCATGAAATTTTGAAGATGCAGTTAAACACATGCAATAAATCAATAAAACTCATCTCCTATCATATAAGTTTCTTTCCTTTTTTCATCTTTCCACCTTCATTAGTGTTTGTTTCCACATCCTTGAACACTTTCACTTTAATGGTTCCAGCATCTTGCAATAGCTCATGTGGACAACAACAAAATTATTTTACCCCACAATTGGTGCATTCCCCCATGTGAAATTTTAGACCATGATAAGTAGAACCAACTTGCTTGGGACACAAAATTGTCATAATAATCAATATCTAATTCTCCTAAATGATTTTCTCATGTTAAACTGATCATTTAATATGGGGAAGTGCCAGGGGAGAAAAAGCTAGAATATTGGTTAAGCTAGCAAACCGGCCACATTAGGGATCCAAAGGAGGGAAAATAGGGATCCAAAGGGGGGGGGGGCATCTGCAAAAGAGCCATGTGCAACAATGGGCTAAAAAGACCCTAAGGTTCAACCCATTAAGACTTCCAAAATGCTAAGGTTCCAAAATTCAAAGTTGTGTCCAAAGGTCAACCATAGGGGAATTGGATGCTTTGTGTATGTCCAAAAAAGTCTTTACCAATCCCTACTTAGGAGGGGGTGAGCCTTGCTTGTAGGGGATGAGCGAGAAATACACACACACACACACACACACAAGCTCCCTTTACACAAAGGGAATGAGGGACACATGTCAGCTCCCTAGCCTAGATGCCCACAAGGTGTACCCAATTCCTATTGGATGGCCTTGGAGGTGGACCAATGAGAATTAGGCTAGGATAAATCTAGTTTAATTAATTTAAAAACACTTTAAAAAAAACCAATGAGAATTAAGTCCTCTAGAAGACTATTGGACAGTCTCCCAAGGGGTCCAATGAGCATTCAGCAGCCCAATGTCTTGCCTGATTCCTATTGGCCAGGAGGCAAAGGGGTCCAATGAGAGTTTAATTGAATTTTTGAATTACCTTAATCTCTCACAAAAGTGGAAAAGGGGACACATGTCAGAAGGCTATCACTTATACTGCTTAATTGTCATTGGCTAGCCCTAGGGAGGTCCAATGAGAGGATAGCAAGAGCAAATAGCAAGAGGGGTCGCCCAAGAGAGAGAGGGGGCTGATTTTTGCAAGGCATTATCACACACACACACACTCACACAATATCATGTGTGAAGTAAAGAAGACTCTCTCTCCTTCTCAAGCTTTAATGGAAAGCTTACCACCTACTCCAAGCTTGTGAGAAGGGAGGCCTACACCAACAACTCTTGGCTTTGTGATGCAAATCCAACCAAGAGCCAAGCTTCAATGCATTCTCATCTCCTCTACCATGCTAATTACTAAGCTAACCTATGCTAATATGAGTGATTAAGTGAGGAGATGTACATCTTTCTCATAAGAATACTCCTACTTCCTCTCAATCTACTCTCATACCCTGCTAGCTCTCACCATCTTCGAAGGTGTCTGAGGTCTTAGGTCTAAGACCGGGGATAATTGATGTTGTGTTTGCTAAGTGTTTTGCTTAGTGTATGAAGCTTTTCATGCACTAAGCATGATGTTGTGTTTGCTAAGTGTTTTGCTTAGTGCATGAAGCTTTTCATCTTCATGGCACTAGCTAGTCTTGAAGGAACACAAAGAATTGTATTGTACAATGTCTCTCTTGATGGGAGAAACCATAATACAAAGCCTTTTGGAGGGGGGACCGGCTCCATGCAAATCCGGTCCTCAACTGTTGTCAATAGCTTAATTTCTCTCTCTTTTGAAAGTATTGCTCATGCTATCTAAGTAGGTGTTATGCTTTTTGTTGCTCTCTCCACCCAAGCACTCTTGTAATTCTCATTAGGAATCTACTCTTATGAAATGCCCACTATGTTCATGCTAATTTCCGCTACACACAAGTTTTTAGGCCATTAAATGCTACATTCGTATCAGAGCACAAGGTTTCTCTTTTCTGGCTCAAGAAGGGAGGTCCTCAAGATGGCTATAAATTGCCTGTGAGTAAGTAGAATAGGGATTTTTCAGCCTTGCAGTGCGCCTGTCTTCGTGTAGTTAACGGGGCATCACTGTCGAGAGCTATGGTGTTAATAGTGGAGTCCTACGGGGCTTGCCTACGGCTTAACCACTATTGAGCTATTAGAAGCTTGACAGGAGCCGGTGCTATTTTGGTGTTGAACAACCCTCTCTTCTATTCCTTGCAATTAATGGTATTCGAGCCACGGGTACAGTAGCTTGAGTGCTTTTCTAAAGGGGTAAAGAGGAGTAGCAACTTGGGCTTGAAGTGCCAAAGTACACCTAAAAATTTTACACCTAAAAGTTGTTAGAATGGCTGACAATAGTAAAGAGAGTGAAATTAATGTTGATAACTTTGATTTTGCTAATGAGCAAGCTACTAATGATGCTCCGATGCTTGTTAACTATCTTATTTCTAGGCTTCAACAAGCCATGGGCGATCCATCTCTCCAAAGTGAAGTGCTACGGCAGCTCCGTGCTCATGGGATTCTCCAAGCTCACCACCATGACAAGAGAACACCTAGGAAGCCTCCTTGTGAGACTTCCAAAAGAGGTCTCTCTCCGATTCGGGAAGAAGAAGAGAAGGGCTCAAGAATTTACTTCTTGATGATGCATTTCCTTCCCAAAGGAGAACTCAAGAGCCTCCACCAAAGGAACGAGAAAGAAGTCAGTCTCCCGCCACCTCCACGGAGATGGCTCCACGAAGATGGCGGGCTAAACGCTCTCCATCACCACCAAAGTGGAGAAGACCATCGCACCCTTCTCCACACCATAATTCAACGAGGGATGATAAAAAGGAAGAGAAGAAAAAGGCGAGAAAGAGGACACCCTCTTCTCCATCTTCTTCATCCTCTTCCTCTTATGAAAGTGATGGGGTGAAGATGACGAAGATCAAGACAAGAAAAAGGCGAGAAAGAGGTCACCCTCTTCTCCACCTTCTGAATAAAGTGATGGTACAACCTTTGAACCATCAAAAAGAAGAGGCCATAGGAAATCCTATGCCGCAGGGAAGAGGTCGTCCAAGCTGAAGAAGTTCAAAGAGGGAGGGAAGAGCATATCTTTCCTTACCTATGATGGCACCTTTGGTGCTACGGACAAAGTCTTGGCCTTTATCCAACAATTTGATGCGGCGTTCGGAGATGAGGGCTTCACAGAGTCCTCTAAGCTACGCCATGTAGCTATGCACTTTCAAAATTCCGCCAGGCAATGGTGGTCTAGCCTACGAGCCAACGGTGAAGCTCCACAAACATGGAAAGCTTTAAGAGCTTCCATTATGAAGCAAATTTTGGCCACCGATGCCAAAGACAAAGTACTCACCGAATGGTGAAGCTTAAAGCTCTCTCCCTATGAATCCATCCACAAATATGTAGACAAGTTTTGGGACCTACAACTCAAAGCCACTGTCTTCAAAAAGTTGGATTTTGGAGAGCAAAAGCAAGAATTTTGTGCGGGCTTAACCGAAGAAATGGCAGAGTATGTCAACTCCCAAAGGCCACGTACCATATCGGCGGTAATACACCATACTATGGTGACCTCTCGAATCAATTTCCAAACAGGGGCAAAAAGAAATAATAAGCCCACGGAAAACAAGGGTTCCAACGAGCCTAAGGGGAAAGACAATGTCCCAAAGTCTCCTAAGGGCAACTCCAACAAAGCTAAAGAGAAGGGAGTTTACAAAGGTAAAAACAAACTCTCTCCTGAAGAGCTTGAGCGTTATCGCAAGGATAACCGGTGTTTCAAGTGCGGCGAACAAGGGCATGCGTACCGCGCTTGTCCCCAAAAGAAAAACCGCCAAGATCCTCCTAGAGCTACCTTGGTTGAAATCCAAGAGGAGGAGACTCACCAAATTCACCACAAAGGATCTCCTCTATGCCATGCTTGGGGAAACGTAAGAGAACATGATGCTTTTATTCTCTTTGACCCTGGTTCTACTCACAATTTTATATCTATAGAGTTGGCCACCAAGCTAGGAATACAAGCCTACGACATGGGAGATGTCCTACCCATAGACAGTGCTTTCAAGGGGCAAGAAGCTTCTGTCACTCCCTTAATCAGGAAATTGAGGCTTCATGTCCAAAGCTATGTGGACAAAGAGGACTTCTTTACCTCTCCTCTCAACCATGAGGATGTAATCCTAGGGCACCATGGTTTGATCGCCTGGCTGCCAATGTTAAATTCCCTGAAAGGAGAATCTCCTTTAAGTTCAGGGAAAAAGACATGTATATAGATGCTAAGGAAATGGGTAACACTATCCCCATTGTACATACACCAGCTTTCAACAAGTCAATAAAGAGCTCTAATTCCGTGTACATGATTTTTTGTTAAAGATTCCCAAAATGAACCTAATGCTTTAGCAAAAATAAATAAAAGCAACCAAAAGGAATTAGAGTTATCCAACTTTCTGAAGGGGTTTCAAGATGTTTATTACGACATCCCTTCTGAGCTACCTCTTAAACGAGGTAATGATGACCATGCAATTGAACTTCTTCCAGGAAGTTCACCGCCTAACAAACCTTCTTATAGAGTTTCTCAAGCTCAACAAGAGGAGATTATGCGGAAAGTGCATGAGTTAGTTGAGAAGGGCATGGTTAGGCCTAGCTCATCTCCATTTTGCTCACCTGTGCTCTTAGTGAAAAAGAAAGACGGCACATATCATATGTGTGTCGATTATAGAGCACTAAATAGGATCACTATCAAGAATAGGTTTCCCGTTCCACGAGTAGAAGACCTATTTGATAAGCTACAAGGATCGGCCTACTTCAGTAGGATTGACCTAAAAAGTGGCTATCATCAAATAAGGATAGTTGATCAAGACATTGTAAAGACCGCATTTTGCACCACATTTGGTCTTTACGAATACATTGTCATGCCTTTTGGCTTGACCAGTGCACCAACCACATTCAACCGCTTGATGGAGAAGCTGTTCAGGCCTCATCGAACCTTCACTGGAGTGTTCTTTGATGATATTATCATCTACTCTAATTCATTAGACGAACACAAGCAACACCTCCAGGTAATATTTCAAGTTTTAAGAGAGAACAAACTTTATGTTAATCGAAAGAAACGTGAATTTTTCTTGCAAGACATTCAGTATTTAGGTCACATTATCTCTCAAGATGGAATCCAAATGAATCCATCAAAGTTAGAGGTAATAAAAGGATGGCCTAAACCAAAGAATCTTCATGAACTAAGAAGCTTTATAGGTATGTGTGCATACTATAGACGCTTCATAGAAAAGTTCTCACAAATTGCGGGACCATTACATGACCTAACAAAGAAAAGCGTTAGGTACACATGGTCTGCTAAGGAGAACAATGCTTTTGAAAAGCTTATCTCTCAACTTGTGCTTACAATACCGGATCTCTCAAAACCATTTGAGGTCCAATGTGATGCTTGTGGTGATTGCCTTGGAGCTGTTTTGCTTCAAGAAGGGCACGCCATAGGCTATGAAATTCAAAGGCTCGACCCTGTTGAGCAATCTCTAGGCATATACGAAAAGGAACTCCTTGCAGTTCTACATGCCTTAGACTCATGGAAGCACTATTTATTGGGGACTCCTTTCATTCTGCGAACGGATCACCAAAGTCATAAGTACTTCATGACGCGGACCAAGCTCTCCGACAAACAAATGAGGTGGGAAAATTTCCTTTCGCAATTTCATTTTCATATTTCTCACATTGCTGGCAAGCATAATCAAGTAGCTGATGCACTCTCAAGACGGCCAAGAGTGAATGCGGTTTCCATAGAAACTCACAATGATCTATCTTCAATGATAGATGAGTATGCTATTGATCCGGATTTTAGAGATGTGCTTTCAGCCCTTGCATTAGGGAAGAAAGAAGAACCATTTACTTTACAAGATGGTTACCTTCTCTATGGCAATAGACTATGCGTTACTAACTCACTACGTGAGAAAGTAATGTATGAATCTCATGCTCCACCTTATGCGGAGCATAGAGGGATTCAATCTACCTTAAAGGGAATTGAAACATATTTCTATTGGCCTACCATGAAAGTGAACATACAAGAGTATGTTTCTAAATGTGTGGTATGCCAAAAGACAAAATTTGATAGAGGGAAGCAACTTGGATTGATTCAACCCTTGCCAATCCCTAATTCACCATGGGAGAGCATATCCATGGATTTTAACTTTGGATTGCCTAAGTCTATCCATGGGAATACGGGAATATGGACGATAGACAGGTTCAGTAAACAAGCTCATTTTATACCTGTCAAAAAGACTATCAAAGCCCATCAAATGGCAACCCTCTTCATTTCACAAATTTTCAAGTACCATGGCTTGCCAATGTCCATAGTGTCGGATAGAGATCCTAGAATGACCAGTAATTTCTGGAAGGGTCTCTTTGAGAATTTAGGGACAAGGCTAAACTTCTCTTCGGCCTATCATCCACAAACGGATAGCCAAAGTGAAATAGCTAACCTAACCATTCGATCTACTAAAAGCCTATGTAACGGAAGTAGATCAAAGATCCCAATGGGAGAAGTACTTACCCTTAGTGGAGTATGCTTACAATAACATTGTACATACTTCCATGGGAAAAGCACCTTTCGAGGTAATTGAGGGAAGATAAAAAATTCCCTTGCTACTTAAGGTACATGGGAAGATCTTCGCTGTAGATGAGTATAGCCGGGACCTACAAGCATCTTTTCAAAAGATTAAGGATGCTATCTCTATCTCACAGCAAAGGCAAAAGGCTGCTGCTGACAAGCACAGAAGAGCCCAAACCTTTAAAGAAAATGATTGGGTCTTATTAAAGTTTCCCAAGGCTCGATTAAGGCACTAGACGGGCAAGAATCCTACGGGACACCAAAAGTACTATGCTAAACTAGCAAAAAGGTACTATGGTCCCTTCCAGATTCTTAGGCCAATCAATGAGATGGCCTATCAACCCAAGTTTCCCAATCATTGGCTCATACAAAATTCTTTCCATGTGAGCATATTAAAGCCTTACAAAGGAGAGCCACCTCAAGAACCAACTACTAAATACCCACCGGAGATCGAGGACCAAGAGGAGGTGCTGCAGCCCGAGTCCATTCTCCGACATGAAGACAAGGTACTAAGAGGCGGTAAGACTATCCGACAATATCTTATTAAGTGTAAGAATTATCCTTTTGAAGATGCTAGATGGTGGATGCAAGGCATACAATTAAAGGATAACCTAAACCTTGTCAATGCTTACAATGATTCCCAATAGTAAGAAAATGTACAAAATGTTAAAAATGAACAAAGTTTTTGTCTTATAAGACTCTCTTTTTCTTTATTGTGCACAAAAATGAAGTAGTATGCATGCTTAGATCAAGTTTGCGGAGACGACGTCTCCCAAACACCAAGTAGAGCTTGTCCCTCTACTATGGGAGATTGATAGGACTAATGTGCAGACATGCTTGCGGCAGCCTCAGGCTCTCAAGCACCAAATGGACTAGTCATCCATTGTGGAATGATGTCGTAGGGTAACATAGGTATCCTCTACCCGCTAAGAAAAGGACTCATGAATATGCTTTATCTTCTCTACACCATAGTCGAGGATGACTATGATTTCAAGAGAGAGGTAATGTCATAATAATCAATATCTAATTCTCCTAAATTATTTTCTCATGTTAAACTGATCATTTAATATGGGGAAGTGCCAGGGGAGAAAAATCTAGAATATTGGTTAAGCTAGCAGACCGGCCATAGTAGGGATCCAAAGGGGGGGCCATCTGCAAAAGATCCATGTGCAACAATGGGCAAAAAAGACCCTAAGGTTCAGCCCATTAAGACTTCCAAAATGCTAAGGTTCCAAAATTCAAAGGTTGTGTCCAAAGGTCAATTATAGGGGAATTGGATGCTTTGTGTGTGTCCAAAAAAGTCTTTACCAATCCCTACTTAGAAGGGGGGCTAGCCTTGCTTGTAGGGGATGAGAGAGAAAGCCACACACACACACAAGCTCCCTTTACACAAAGGGAATGAGGGACACATGTCAGCTCCCTAGCCCAGATGCCCACAAGGTGTACCCAATTCCTATTGGATGGCCTTGGAGGTGGACCAATGAGAATTAGGCTAGAGTAAATCTAGTTTAATTAATTTAAAAACACTTTAAAAAAAACCAATGAGAATTAAGTCCTCTAGAAGACTATTGGACAGTCTCCCAAGGGGTCCAATGAGCATTCAACAGCCCAATGTCTTGCCTGATTCCTATTGGCCAGGAGGCAAAGGGGTCCAGTGAGAGTTTAATTGAATTTTTGAATTACCTTAATCTCTCACAAAAGTGGAAAAGGGGACACATGTCAGAAGGCTATCACTTATACTGCTTAATTGTCATTGGCTAGCCCTAGGGAGGTCCAATGAGAGGATAGCAAGACCAAATAGCAAGAGGGGTCTCCCAAGAGAGAGAGGGGGCTGATTTTTGCAAGGCATTATCACACACACACACTCATACAATATCATGTGTGAAGTAAAGAAGACTCTCTCTCCTTCTCAAGCTCTAATGGAAATCTTACCACCTACTCCAAGCTTGTGAGAAGGGAGGCCTACACCAACAACTCTTGGCTTTGTGATGCAAATCCAACCAAGAGCCAAGCTTCAATGCATTCTCATCTCCTCTACCATGCTAATTACTAAGCTAAGCTATGCTAATATGAGTGATTAAGTGAGGAGATGTACATCTTTCTCATAAGAATACTCCTACTTCCTCTCAATCTACTCTCATACCCTGCTAGCTCTCACCATCTTCGAAGGTGTGTGAGGTCTTGGGCCTGAGACCAGGGATAATTGATGTTGTGTTTGCTAAGTGTTTTGCTTAGTGCATGAAGATTTTCATCTTCATTGCACTAGCTAGTCTTGAAGGAACACAAAGAATTGTATTGTACAATGTCTCTCTTGATGGGAGAAACCATAATACAAAGCCTTTTGGAGGGGGGACCGGCTCCATGCAAATCCGGTCCTCAACTGTTGTCAATAGCTTAATTTCTCTCTCTTTTGAAAGTATTGTTCATGCTATCTAACTAGGTTTATGCTTTTTGTTGCTCTCTCCACCCAAGAACTCTTGTAATTCTCGTTTTAGGAATCTATTCTAATGAAATGCCCACTATGTTCATGCTAATTTCCGCTACACACAAGTTTTTAGGCCATTAAAATGTTACAAAATAGAATCTATAAGCTTTAAAATGCTCTTCATACTATGATTTTCTACAAAACATGTTCTTGGAAGTGATGAATCAATGCACACTGCACGTGCACATTGGCACAACCCACCATGCATTTCTAATGCCTCACCATGCATTGATTGAAAGCCTACTTCAGATATGAAATTTTCACATGGTAGGTATAGCAATATGTTATCATATCCTTTGGCTTTCACACAACGCATTTCTTTGATTCAAGGCACAAACCTAGATTGTAACATTAGGATTGGCATCCTTGAAATCTTGGTAGAGCTAAGGTTGTGGTCCACAACATAGAAAGTTATCAATATGAAATAATCATATACGCATAAGATACAGTATTGAGAGGACTCTCAATACATTTTAAGAGCTTTCAAACACCTCTATGCTAGAACCTAATAGCTATTAGATAGATTTATGATATAATTGTTTTTGGGATTGACTATCTACCAAATACCTATGTTCTAGAACGTATTTTTTTCTATTGACTATCTACTAACTACCTAATAGGAGTCTTACAAGATGGCAAGCGAGTTCTTTTGAGCAACAAAAAAAAAAAGAGAGAGTCCTTTAGTAAAGTTAGAGAGATTTTCAAAAGTGATAAGGGAAAAGAGATGTTCCTAGAGTATAACAAAGACATAATTAAAAGAGACATTGCAAATCAAATTTACAAACCATAAACCAAAAGATTCTTACACACAAACCAATGTATGTTAAGTGACATGACAATGCCTTTTCAAACAATATAGTATAGAAGAGCCATGAAGTTGTTGTGACATGGAATTGTGGACCAATGTGAGAATGGGTCTCTCAAATAGCCTACATGTCCATGGGGTGTTGATAGGACAACTATTTGTTTGCTATCCCACGCGCGGACACATTTTAAGGCTACATTCAGAGGTGTTTCCTCTATGTCTCTTGCTTTGATTGGTAAAGCAAGTTTATGTTGGTTGTCAAGCCTACTAGATGGGTTCCCTTAGAAACCATGGTCTGGAAGTGCATATGCAGAGCTTCAAGCAATTGGAAAGTGAAGATGTAGCAAAAAAACAACTAATAGGAAATTTTGGGTTAGACCTTTCTATGCACCCACATCCACCCTTTGTGAACCTAATTTCTTCATCTAAACTTAGACTTAGTACAGCTATATTTCATCTTTGTTGTTCAAGATTATAATCTACTTTTCAATATTTTTCTCATATATAGCAAGCCACAAAGCTGTTGTTGCAAAAAATTGAAGTTTAGTGTACTTAATTGATTCTGATGAGTGCTATTTTAGACGGTTGCAAAGGTTGTTGCTCCATTTTTGGCTACTGCTATTGATGATCACCCCAAGTGATATCAATTTTACTATGATTTAACATGGATGATGAGTGTTAATTTATAGTCGCATTATCTTCATCTACAATTTATCTCGTTATTTTGGGCCTTTCAACTAATTGTGCTTTTATTAAATTTTATCTAGAGCCATGTATAGCCTATGCATAATGTAGTTAAACTCACCCCAACAACCAATAGACCAGGCCCTTTAATGCCCCACTTAAACAATGTCACAATCTTTCTACTCCTCCCTACTAGTTATGCATTGTAAGTACACAAAAAGGATGGTGCTCACTTCTTCTTTGTACATGTATAAGGCTAAATAGCTCATCTTGTGAGCAAACCAGCCAACATATGTAATCCTCCCCACTACTTCTATCAAATCAATTGCTACATGTGTTGGAAATCTACCACTACATGATTGGCCCCTTTCACCAACCCTTATCACTGTTGCTAATCGCATCTCTACTTGTATGCACATTATAGCCGGTTTAATAGTTGTGCTCTCTACAAGTGAGGCAGCTCTCATCTTTTGGCCAAGCTCTGTAAAAGCAACTACACCCCACTACCATCTGAGGTGCCATTCAAGCCATTAAATTAGAGGGATTGTAATACCAATTAGACTTGTCATCAATAACAATAGCCCAAAATAGAGTGACAACCTTTGCAGCGCTCTAAAATAGTGCTTATCATCTCTAGCTAGAACTCGTCTGCACCGATGAAGACTACTTTGGAGTATGTGGTACAATTTTGAAATTAAAAAAAAAAGAGGATAATCAGCAAAGATTCTCCTAATGTAATCTACATAAAAAGGTCAAACTTTAGGTGGATGGTCACACTGAGCGCTAGATGGTGGCGCATGGGCATGTGAAAAGTGTGTAGTGAAGGTTAAAATCTCTCTCTCTCTCTCTCTCTCTCTCTCTCTCTCTCTCTCTCTCTCTCTCTCTCATATGAAGGCTGCATGGACGGTTCTGTCTTTGTGATGTGATATCAACACATCATTGCAGCACTCTTTTTTTGTCTACAAGCTATAATTGAAGAAGCCCATTACGGATTGCAGCTTGGGCCTCCTGAATTATAGGTCTTGAGTTCAACTTTCGTCGAATGGATCTTCATGCGCATGCGACAAGTGTGTAGTGAAGGTTAGGACTCTCTCTCTCTCTCTCTCTCTCTCTCTCTCTCTCTCTCTCTCTCTCTCTCTCTCTCTCTCTCTCTCTCTCTCTCTCTCTCTCTCTCTCTCTCTCTCTCTCTCTCTCTCTCTCTCTCTCTCTCTCTCTCTCTCTCTCTCTCTCTCTCCCCCCCCTGCCCGAGGTTTAGCTCTAGCCCATGACAAGTTGCAGCCACCTCTCTCTCTCTCTCTCTCTCTCTCTCTCTCTCTCTCTCTGGGCTATGACACAATCCACGAGGAAATTGTGTGCCCTAAAAGATATTAGGTAGGTTCGAATGTAATGATTTGATTTAAAAAAAAAAAACCAAAAACCTCATTGGTATATGCTGTGAAACGGCATTAGTCCTGCTTGCAAACACTATTGGAACCAGTCCGCGTCGGCATGGACTGGTTTTGACAGCTGACACAGGGCTAAGACGGATCATAATGCATGCTCTTGGACAACGTTGCAACATCGAGCTCCCGCTTGCAGCGGTACTCTTCAAGAGCTCTCACTTGAGATAGCGTGAGATTGGGGTGGTTGGCGGACAAACAGCTACACTATAGATTGTCAAAAAAGTAATGAAAACCTCGCAACGATGCAGTTTGAATGCACACAGTGGCTTGAGAGAAAACTGCTGGAACCAGTTAGCGCCAGCGCAGAGTGGTTTTGACAGCTTACACAGGGCTAAGATGTATCATATTGCATGCTCATGGACAACGGTGCAACGTCGAGCTCCCGCTTGAAGCAGTACTATTCAAGAAGCAGTACTTGGAGCTCCCGCTTGAAGCAGTACTATTCAAGAGCTCTCACTTGAGACAGCGTGAGATTGGGGTGGTGGGCGGACAGATGGCTATGCTGCAGATTCTCAAAATTTTACGTAATGAAAACCTCACGATGCTTCACACATTCTCTACACGGATGACGTCTGCATGAGAGGCTTTTTGTACTTGCAAGGTCCAATGCTTTGGGTGTGTGGCAAGGAGGCCACGGGAGCACAGAGACCCATCGATACAGTTGATGCAAAAGTGGTTCTTCTCATTCTTATTGAACAGGTGTTCGGTGCACGGGTCAAAGTAATTGCAAATAAGGAACATTTCAAGCCATGCAGGACCTTCTCTAGAGCTCTTAATGCCAGTGGGCACTAACCGGGGAGTCGATATCGGGGGTGGAGAGGCTCTACGCCATGCACATGCGCAAGTTCAAGCAAGTAAGTTGTCCTGGCAAGAGATGGACTAATTGAAGTAAAAAGAGAAGCCCTGAGTATTACCCTAAAGACAACATAATGGTAGCTTGGTTGTAGGAAAACCCTAATGAGAATGGCAATAGATTAGCAAAGTGCTATGCAAGATTAAGTTGCAGCATTGGGTCTTACTTAAGTTTCCTAAGGCTTGATTGAGGCAAACAACGGGCAAAAACCCTACGGGCCATCAAAAGTATTATGCTAAACTAGCAAAAAGATACTATGGTCCTTTTCAAATTTTGAAGCCAAAATCAATGAGGTAGCTTATCAACTCAAGTTACCTAACCATTGGCTCGTACACAATGCTTTTCATGTGAGCCTACTCAAGCCCAATAAAGGAGAGCTTCCAAATGAATCAATTATTGAAGACCCTCCCGAGATCAAAGATCAAGAAGAGGTACTACAACCCGAAGCTATCCTTCAGCATGAAGACAAGTACTATGACATGGTAAGATTATCCAACGGTATCTTATTAAGTTCAAAAATTATCCTTTTGAAGATGCTAGATGGATGCAAGGAATCCAACTTAAGGAGCGGCAGCTCTGTCTCCCAAGCACCAAATGGATTAGTCATCCATCTTGGAATGATGTTGTAGGGTAAAAAGGGATCCTCTACCCGCTAAGACAAATTGACTAATGACTATGACTTTATCTCTTTTACCTCATAATCGAGGACGACTAGAAAATATGGAGGAAGTCCCTAACTCACACACGCCTATGTACAGTGAAATGGTAGGGATAACCAAAATGTTTGAGTGATTTGATAGGGTGAGGTATCTTACTATGGCAATTTTGGAAAGCCGAAAAATGGCTATCATTAGCCCTCCCCCAGGATGATGGTATATTCATGTACCATCATAAAGCATCTTTTCCAAAGAGAGTACTTCAGAGTCCTTGACAAGATCTTCATTGTTTGGCCCACTCGGCATTTTGGCTCGAGTCACACTCATGCTTCATGTAACAATACTTACATGAGACAGATGCCCTTTGACAGATCTTTGGTAGATCCTTTGGTAGAAGGCGACTCAAATAGGGCTTCAAGCGATAACCATTTACCTTCCTAGAGTGCTCTTTCCCATTCAAGTCCATAAGTTGATAGTAACTTGAATTGAAAGCCTTCTTAACTATGTATGGCCCCTGCCATCTAGTTTCAAATTTGGCATCAAAACGATTATCGAGTCGATTGTCATACCTTAGCACAAGATCTCCTTCATTGATGCCTTTGTCCTTCAGTTTCTTGTCAAGCTTTTCCTTCGTCTGTGTGGCTTTCCTCTTGTAGCACTCGTATGCTGCTTCTCTTTTCCACTCAAGCTCAGCTAAGGTAAGAAGTCGATCCATCCATGCTTCTTGATCATCTTTTGTTGCTTTGCCATGAAGTCGCATTGTTGGAATGTTGAGCTCAATTGGTTGTAAAGACTCTTGACCATAGACCAAGTGAAATGGTGTGAACTCTGTGGCTTCCCTATATGTGGTTCGATACGCCCACAAGCCACCATCCAAGAAGTCATCCCACAACTTTGTCTTGTTTTTCACCATCTTTCTAAGGATGCCTGCAATGACACCATTAGCTTTTTCTACCAAACCATTTGATTGGGGATAGTAGGGTGTACTGTGACGATGTAGAATGTGAAGTTCTTCACAGACTTCTGTGAGCAAGCCCTTTCTAAACCCTGGACCATTATCAGAAACAATCTCCAAAGGTGTGCCAAATATACAACAAATGTGAGTGTAGACAAATTTGCTCACTGTCCTCTCATTTACCTTTGCCACACTTTGTGCTTCCACCCACCTAGTCATATAGTCTATAGCCACTAGAATGTAGAGTTTACCATTTTTTGTCCTAGGGAGAGGACCCATAGCATCAATGCCCCACTTTTCAAAGGGTCCATTTGCAAGCATGATTTGCCTTGGATCATAAACCAATCTTCTATTCCCATTTACCTGACAATTGTGACAAATTTTACACCAATGTTGGACATCCACATGCAGACTTGGCCAAACATACCCCGCAAGCAAAATCTTCTTCACAGTCAACTCTTGGGCAAATGACCACCACATGCCTCTTCATGCAAACCTTTTAGAATGGCTCGAATTTCCTTGATAGTTGGTACTCTTCTGCACACTTGATCCTTCCCTCTTTGATAGATGGATCCTTCTAGAAAGAGATACGCGCTTGCCTTTTTCATGAGTCTCCTCTTCTGAGACTTCGTGAAGTCTTGTGGAAACTCACCCTCCAAAATGTAGCTAATAATGGGAGTCAATGACTCCAATCCATGGTATCTCGGTTGCTTGACAGCTGCTGCCACCATGATGACCTGCACTTCTTTCTCAACACATGTAACTGCTTGTTGTGCAAGTAAATCGGCATCTTCATTTTGTTTCCTAGGAATATGGTATAGTTGCACTTCTTCAAACTGACTAAACATCCTACATATGGCATGAAATTTTGTCCTTAGGCTTTCATTCTTGCATGCCCAAATGCCTAGAATTTGCTTCACAAGGAGAAGTGCATCCCCTTTTACCATGAGACGTTGTATACCTTGGCCAATGCATATCTTTAAAACATGAAGTAGTGTGTTGTATTCTGCTTCATTGTTGCTAGTTGAACCTGGTAGATTGACCTTCTCTTTCATGACCACCTCTCCACTTGGGTTGAGCAATACTAGCCCTCCCCCTGTTTTTCCTGTGACTCGTCGAAAAGCTCCATCAAAGAACAAGGTAAAAGCATTAGGAATACTTTTAGGTGGTGGCAATGGTAGGGTCTTTACTTCAGGCACCTTAATCTCCTTCTCATGTACCCTATAAGTAAGGATCCCTGCCAATTGTGCACGCACACTATCTTCTACCTTGAAAGAGTATTGGAACTCTTGCAATTCCATAATCCACTTTGAGATCCTAGTGCTAAGATTCATTTGAGATGACACCCAAGGTAACAAATTTTCTGCAGTGAGAATTACAAAAGGTTTTGGTAGCAAGTAGGATCTAAACTTTCTCACCGCAAACATGAGAGAAAGCATCATGAGTTCTGCCTCCGTGTAGCCTCTCTCCAAAGCATTCATGACCCTACTAGCAAAGTAGATGGGTCGCATCCGGGTACTATGGGGATCTTGTTGTAGCAAAACCGCTCCAATTGTTTCTTTCCCAACACTAGAGCTAACAAAGAATGTGTACTCCCAAAAAGGAGGCATGAGTGTTGGTAGCTCTGACAGGATGACTTTAATGTTACAAAAGCACTCTTCAAGCTCATCAGACCATGCAAATTCTACTTGTTGTGTCAACTTTTTCAAAGGATGAAGCAACTCCGAAGCTAAGTGAATAAAGCGTGACATATACTTCACCTTTTGAATGAATGAGATGACCTCTTTGAGATTCTTGGGTGATGGGAGCTCAATAAGAGCCTTTGCCTTTGAAGGATCCACCTCAATGCCTTTATAGGAAACCTTGTGACCAAGCAAGATCACTTCATCCTCACCTATGTGACACTTGTCGGGGTTGAGTTGACCTCCCATGTCGTAGAGCTTCTTTAAACCTTCTTCTACCCTTTGTAGATGCAATGATTTTGAGCTATAAATGCAAAAATCATCAATAAAAACCCTAATGTACTTTCCAAAGAATGCTTGAAACACCATGTTCATGAAGCGTTGGAAAGTTGCAGGAGCATTTGTCAGTCCAAATGGCATGACTCTAAAAGCATAACAACCCCAAGGAGTGATGAAGGTTGTTTTCAATTGATCTTCCAATGTGATACCTATTTGAAAGTAACTCGAGTAGCCATCACACACAGTGTACTTCTCATGACCAGCTACCTCATTTAGTATCTTATCCTGAAATGGGAGGGGAAAGTGATCTCTTTTTGTTGCCTCATTAAGTGGGCGGTAATCCACACACACCCTCCACTTGCCGTTTTTCTTAGGAGTGACAACAACGGGAGAGACCCACTTTGAATTCTCCACTGGATAAATGAAACCTGCTGCTAGAAGATTTCTTACCTCCTTGAGTAAAGCCTGCTCCTTGATGACTCCTAGCCTTTGTAGCTTTTGAGCCTTAGGTGTGGCCTCTGGCTTTAACTCAATTTTGTGTTGAACAGCATATACTCCGCGCACATCGGTGTAGTCTTTAGCAAAAAGCCTCGGAAATTTCCCTAATACACATTTGAACTCCTCTCTTTCGTCCTTTGTAAGTGTTGTAGACAACATACCTTCTAACATTTCTTCATCTTGCACATTTTGGTTCTCTTGAGTACCTACCTCTTCCAAACCTCGAGAAGAGGTCTCCTGGTTGTTTGGCTTAAACCTTACCCCCATGACTTCGATGGAAGACTCCTCTTCAGTAATGCTACCACTACTTTCTCCTTCTGAAGTGCTATCGGTCCAGCCTTCCTCCGTCTCACTTTGAGATGATTCTTCATGGAGCTCCTCTTGGCGTTTCTCCTTCATGTCAAAGACAACCTTCTTATGATTGTCATTCCTGCAAATTAGCTTTCCACTCTCCCAATCCTGCAAAGCTCGCATTTTCATTAGCCATGGTCTCCCTAGGATGAATGGGTAACCATTTCCTTTGGTAGACATAACATAAAAATCCACCGCCTTCTTAATGACAAAGGCCTCTACAAAAACATTTTTACAAATGCCTACACACCTAGCTTTGCTATTGTTTGCCATCTTGACTTTAATTTCAGGTGTCTCATGGATGTGCATGCCTAGTTTTTGCATGAGTCCCTCTGTCATGATGCAAATTTGTGCACCCCCATCCACTAGACCTTTCCTAACCAATCCTCCTTTGATGTAACAATCTAGCACAGGTGTAATATCCTCATTCATTTCAGCATGTGAAATTTTTACAAAAGGCACACACTCTTTTACCTTTCTCCTAGTGCTAACTGCCTTTGTGAAATCCCTCCTAACTTGTGGGCATAATGCAAGAAACTGAGGCCATGTGATATCAGGACCCTTACCTCTCATGTCTTCCAACAAGTTGTATGGAGCCATACCATGTCCAAGAGGGAAGTCTTGGAGATTGATACGACGTCGAGTCCTCTTAGCTTCCTTGGTCTCCTTTGCCTTCTTTTCTCGTCCATGGTCACTTTGTGATGTGACACCTTCTTTCTCTTTACCTTTTCCTCGGGCACGCTTAATGCCATTTGCTTCCATGTCAACCTCATTTGAGTTTGTCACCTCTACTACATGCACATTTGGGTCTGGCAAAGGTGGAACTCCTTCCACTCCTTGTGGATGTGGTCTTGCTCCATTTTTCCTTTGTAGAAGCCGTGGTTGCTGACTAGTTCCTTCTCCTGCATTCATCACTGGGTAATTCAAGTTAGGTCTCCCTGGCTCCCCAGGGGGCCAAGGAAAATTATATATCCCATGTCCAGACTCACCGCAATTCCAACATTGCAAGACTCTCCTAGGTTCTCTTCATACTTCTTTGTTTGTCCCTTTGGACCTACAGCTTGTGCAAGGTGAATTGACAAGCTGCTTAAGATTCATTTAACTTCTCAATCACTTCCGCTGTTATCTCAAGAAGCTCCCTAGATGTTGATGCTTGTGACTTACTTTTGGGTCTAAGACCTTCTATTGGAACCTCCCCCCTTAAGCACTTGAGTTTCCTATATTTCTCAGCAGCCCTAGTTTCAGCTACTTCAAAGGTAGCAGGTGCACCAGCCTCAAATTTTATCTTAAGGTTAGGAAAGAGTCCGGCTATGAACCTCTCCTTCTTTAGGAACTCTGCACCATCACCACGGTTAGCAACATTTCCCACCCATACAACCCAAAGACGTAGAAACTCTTGCTTGTACAAGTAGTAGTCATCTAAGTCTTTTTGCTTATGAGAAACAATGTCTTGCCATAGCTTTTGAATGTTTTGGGGATCAAAGAAGTATCTCTTGAAATGATTCACAACTTCCGTGTAATTCCCTGTAACTTCCTCAGGCAAAGAGTCAAACCAAGTGCTAGCATCTTTCCTAAGGACCACCTCAAACATCTCTACATGTTCTTGATCAGTTACTATCCTCTTGATACGACAAAACATCTTGAAATTTGCTAAAAATAATTCTGCATCCTCTCTAGGATCGCCAAAGAAAAGAGGATATCCGGACATTTGGCGTTGGGCCTCCATTGAATCGGTTTCAAAGTGACAACACGTTTTTGTTTTTCTTTCTTAAAAAATTTTCACGATAATGTTTTCTAAATTGCAATCTATTCTACAACAAAATAAAAATATTCACATCAAATGACCTATGATAATCAATAAGAGGCAGGATGACAGGGTTTGGTGATGCGAGAATTTCTCCTACTCTTTGGGCACCAAACATGAACACCATACGTTGTTGAAAATGGATTTTTCTACTAATTGCAATGTTTATTCTAATGTGTGGAGTGAAATGAAAGGGGAAAACCTCTATTCTTGGGCCATTATCCATGGTCTATGCATGACCTAATTCTTAAAACAAAACAAAAATATAGACGTCCAAACTAAGGTCGTACCTAATGAGAGGCAAAATAAAAGGATTTACTGATGCGTTTATTTCTGCCAACCTAAGAGGACCTAAAATTCTACGAATTACACGTTGAAATTGCAACTTAGTACTAACAATTATGTGTACCTTTTGCCTTGCAATGGGAATGAAGGGATCATACAAATTCTCATGATACATGCAAGCTACTTGATTATGCTAAAGGTTGAGCCTTCACAAAAATACACAAGCCGTCCTCCGTGGGGGCACCAATTTGAGGCGGTTCGGGGCGGGCAACAAGAAGAGTGGCCTCTAAGCACCCTTCTAGGCTCCCGTGCTGCTCAATTGGGTTGGGGTTGGAAAAAACAACAAACACACACACAAACCCGCAACCTAACCCTACACAAATTTGGGGCACCACCTAGTTTTGGATGCGAACTAGGACGCGTAGAGAGAGAGAGAGAGAGAGAGAGAGAGAGAGATAGTGCTCGGGCTGCTTTGAAATGTTCAACAATGATCAAGCAAACACAATTATATATGTAAGAAAAAGAGGGAAGGGGGACGGGGTGATTGTTGCACTAATACCTTCTTACAAATCTGTCATGAACAATGAAAGTGAGATTAGTATTTGTTCAACATAGCTTGAGTAAATTACACCACAACACATCATAAGAAAAGCCACCCCAATCACTGTCTTAAGGCCAGGGGAGTCCTCTCCACCCTGTCGCCCTCTTACAATATGTGGAATTTATGGCTAAATTGATGACAACACCCATAGACAAGCTATCAAGAACTTTAAAAAAAACACCAAGACACTTACACATCATTGTTGTCCATTACTTCACGTTGGAAGAGAGACAAAGTGGCCAAGCTTAGTCCAAATCCACCCTCCTTGATTCAGCAAATGTTGGGCTTACACTAGTAGGAGAAATGATAGATTTCCTACTCTCAATTGATGATCACTCTCTCTTACAATGTCATAGAGCTCCCTTGCTAATCACCCCTATTACAACACATGCACATGCATAGACAATGAGCTTCCACTCAAGAGCTCCTTTGGAGAGGTTGAGCTTGGCTTCTCAAGCTATAGCATAGTGCTCTTGCTTATGGCTCTCCCTTTTTGTGCTAGCTACACCTTCCTTTTATAGCAATTTTGAGGGCTAGGGTTACTCCTCTAACCATGGTTGGGTTAGATTTTCAGCACTTATCTAATTTCTTTTGCTTGGAATTATCAAGAAGTTGGTGGGGATAGATGAAGAAGAGAGAGAGGAGAGAAGTGGAGGTGATAGGACTTTTCTTACTAGGTTAGTGTTAGTAAATTAGTAGAGTTAGTATTTTTATTGATTTACAAATGGAATTGGATATTTATAATGGGAGTATCCATGTAGGATACAAATAAGGAAGAAAAAACTCTTAATAGGTAAGAAACATGGATTTGTTACAATGTCAATGCTCCAAGTGTCTTGAGTAGGGTCAATTTTGACGCTTGTTGACGGTCCACTAGCTTTGACGGTACGTTTTTTCTCCACTCTTGACCTTCCTTGGGAGCCAAGGTAAGTGAACATGAGTAATCAATCACCATGATGCTGTCTTTCAAGAGAAGAGACTGAATTTTGTGGTTTTTTTGATAAATATGGGTAATATGGAAGAGAAAAAATGAGACTAGGTGGTCAATTTTGGAATGGAAGTGTATGTAGGAGACATGAGTTCACCATGGTTTCTCTTATTCTTCAAGGTTGAGAAGAAGGTGAGTAGGGTGCAGAGAGGAGTGGTGAGAGAGGTGGGGATGATGAGTGGAGAGGTGTGTGTGAAAGAGGAAAATGATAAAGTGGAAGAGGGAGTGTGGCTGCATAGCATGGGAAAATTGGGGTCCACCGATAAAATCATAGCTCACAGCTCGTAGCTCAAAAAAATATGAAAACATTTGAGGTGAAAGTTCAGCTCACGAGCTACAACGTTTGTTTGTATCACCTTTTCAAATTTGGAGAGCATGTGATCTTTAAAAATTCAGCAAAACAGACTGTTTTTTCCACTGCACAAGGTCCTTGTGAGGTCCTTCTTTGGATGATTCTTTTGAATACCTGCAAGAGTGAGCTCCCCATGGTGCATGCATGCATGCCACATACCCTTGACCTTATTTGGTAGGTCTATAATTGAAGATATTGTTGATATCATGATATAAGTGAATAGTACAACTAAGAAAATCAAATATTGAGGGGTCTAAAAAAATATGTACATGTCAAATATAAATAATATAGGTGGAAAAAATATAAAGGGGTCAAAATAAATCTCTCTCATTATAAGTCTACCATAAAAAGATGAATATTTTTTGTGGTCTAATTTATGAGACTAATAGAGAATAGATGTAGGAAGGAAAAAAATCACAATAGTGAAAAAATATACACATAAATAGAACTAGTTTTTTTGGATTTTTGTTGGGATGGAGTTACACCAAAAATAAGAGAAGCTTGCATGAAATTTTTTTTATATGGAATAAAGAGTATGCAAAATGGTAAGAAAAAATATGGTAATGGTGAGTCGATGTACATAGCATAAATAACACACCATAGGTAAAAATATTTAAATAAATACCAAAATAATTATGAAAAATTCTTTTATTTAGTCCCTATATACAATGAAATATTTACACACAAATGGGCCATAATATATTTTATTTTTTTGATTTTTTTGGCTCAACTAGCCCAGTGACTAGCTAGCTGAGGGTTTTTAAGAAAATATGGAGAAAGTCCCTAACTCACACACGCCTATGTACAGTGAAATGGTAGGGATAACCAAAATGTTTGAGTGATTTGATAGGGTGAGGTATCTTACTATGGCAATTTTGGAAAGCCGAAAAACGGCTATCAGTATATTGACAAGGTTTTGCAACGTTTCAATATGGAGAAGGGAAAGGCATTGAGTGTTCCATTGCCACCATATGTGAAACTTAGCAAACAAGATTGTCCTGTGTCTGAGGAAGAACAAGATGAAATGGATAAGATTCCATATGCGTTTGTAGTGGGTAGTTTGATGTATGCAATGATTGGTACTCGCCCAGACATTGCATTTGCAGTGGGAGTAGTAAGTCGATACATGTCAAACCCAGGCAAGAAACATTGGAAGGCAGTGAAAGGAATATTGAGATACGTGAAAGCTACAAAGAGTATGCGTATATGCTATGGGAGTCAGGAGCTAAGTGTAAATGGTTTTACAGACTCAAATTATGCAGGTGACTTAGACAACCGAAGGTCTACGTCAGGGTATGTCTTTACATTGGCTGGTGGAGCAGTATCATGGCGTTCTAGGTTACAAGATTGTGTTACTCAGTCTACTACAGAGGCTGAATATGTTGCAACATCAGAGGCATGCAAAGAATCAATTTGGCTTAATCGACTAGTAACAAATTTGGGAATCAAAGAAGAGATGCCTGTGTTATATTGTGATAGTCAAATTGCTACAATTGGCTCGCAATCCAGTTTATCACTCAAAGACAAAGCATGTGGATGTGAAGTATCATTTCATCAGGGAAACGCTCGAGGATAAGAAACTTCAGCTTCTCAAAGTTCACACCACAGAAAATCCTGCTGATCTACTTACAAAAGGACTTCCCTCAGAGAGCTTTGCGCATTTTTGCAAGCAGTTAGGTGTAGGGTAGTACATCACTTCTCTACATCTCTTGTATAATAGCTTCTCTCACACTTAAAGTACCACATTGGACTTTAAGTGGGAGGTTGTTGGGGTATAAAGCCCAATGTGGTCGCCCAGGTAAGTGGGCGGGCCACCAGGTATGTACACATATTCTTTTGTAAAAAACCTAATAAGAACTCACTATGCTCTACACATTACAGTAGAGCGAGTTCACCATATCATCGTGCTCTTCTTCTTGCACTCTCTCTCGTGTCGCACTTCCGCTCGTACTCCTTCAATTTCCATCTTCTCCATCTCCATTACTATGCTATTATGTATGCTATCAAGAAGAGTAATGATAAGTGAGGAACTACTTCTTTCTCCTATGGAATGTTTCTTGTTCCTCTTCCCTATCCTCATTCCCCGCTAGCTCTCTCCACCTTCGAAGGTGTTTGAGGCCTTGGGACTGAGGCTTCGGATAGTTAATGCTTTCTTCAAGTTTATGTTATGTTTGTGATGCATGAGGCTCTCCATCTTCATTCCATCACCTAGGTCACAAGGAACACAAATATTGTATTGTACCAAGTCTCTCTTGATGAGAGAAACTATAATACAAATGCCTATTGGAGGGGGGACCGGCTCCATATGAATCCGGTCCTCAACTATTGTCATGTTCTCTAAACTCTCCCTCTCTCTCTTGCAAAAGTATTGTTCATGCCAAGTTAACTAAGTACCATGTTTATGTTGCTACCATCAACTAAGTTCACCCGCTATGCTCACAAAGTAATCTCTCAAACGTGCTTCACCTGATTTCCTAATTCTGCTACTTCCAAAGTTCATAGGCAATTTCCATTACATATAAGGGCTTGCTAACAAGCCAATTTTTAAGCTAAAAGTGTGCCAGATGCGGCTCTAAGGGCCAAAAGATATCTTGATAATGCTAAATAGTGAGTATGATTGAACTGATCATAGCTGGGATTTGATTGATTAAAGATGAAGTACTTGAAGGGCTCTCTACATGCATGTCTTTATGGCTCGTTGATTGGAGCTACGGTGAAGAAGTTATGGCAGTTTAAAGTTCAAGTCGATTGCAGATCCGTACCGGATTGGGCAACTGCAGCTAAGGAGACAGAATTGAGCTGAAATGAACGGGCCTAAAATGATCACTCTAAGGAGCACGTCGGTCTTTTCAGAATAGTGATCAGAGTTTTGGTTGCCAAGATATTAGCTGTTGAAGATTCATCGGGCGCCGGTACCATACTAGTCTGATCTTCTCGGTTGGTGTTCCATCTGAGAATTTTGAGCTTCATCAAGGTTTTAAAATGCAGGATGGGTAAGTGCTTGAGGAGTATCATGTCCAGAATGTCGTCTCTTGGAATGCGATAGTTGCAGGATAAGCCCAATAGAGGCAGGGCCAAGAAATTGGCTATTTTGAACAGATGCAAAAGCAATCACTTATACTTGCATCTTAATGGCCTCTGGCAAAGTCCGCAACACTAAAATAGGCAACAAAAACCCATGATGATAATGTTAGTCAGTGTCTACTGTGGAGAAAGTTGTTGAGGTTGGTGATGCTTTGCCCAACATGTGCGACTGTGGCGCCTTTACGAAAGCATGATATGCATGTCAAATGTGGTGCCCTCCATTATGGACCTATGGCCGCCCGAGGCAAAGGCCGCTCGAGGTAAAAAAGGCTGCTCAACTTAACATGAGGGCTGCCCACTTGTTAAAAATAAAGGAGTTTAGTGGGAAAGTAAGGAAAAACACAAGGAGCATGGCGGGCAGCGAACAACACAGGAGAAGAGGCTTGGGATGCTCGCGCACGCCGCATGAATGCTCAGATGAGCTCGACGAAGAAGCGGGATTTGCAGAGCTCGCAAGGGTGCTCCGGTTGAGACCGATAGCAGCAGATTTTAGCAGGGTCGGATCTTTTGCCTAGCACATCATCAGGGAGCCATTCCCATTAGCGATATCGCTAATGGGATGGCAGAAAATAGGAATATTTTCCATGCAACCTATATAAATAGGGGACAGCTCTCTTTTGAAGGGATCTCTTTTTTGGGAATTCATTCTCTTCTCTTCGGAGGAGAATAGAAAGCTCTAAACAAAGCATCTCGCTCTTTAAGCCAAGCTTTCTTAAGCTCTCAAGCAAAGCCTAATCTTAAACCATTATCCGAGCCTAATCTCAAATTCATTAGCCGAGCCTAATTTAATCTTCTCAAGCCAATCCAAAGCTCTCGATTTCACTTAGCCATCTTTAGCCTTGATGACCATAATCTCCAATCTCATTAAGCCAAGCCTAAGCCTTGATGCTCACGAGCTTTAAGCCAAGCTTCTCAAACTTATTAGCAATCAATCTAAGCTCTAAAGCAAATCCTTAAGCCCTTAACCCGGATAAGCCTAATCTCTAAACCAAGTCATCATAAGCCATCAAATCCTTAACCTGGATAAGCTTAATGTCGAATTTCATTAGCCATCATTATCATGAGCTCTCTAATCTGAAGCGTAAGTTATCGAAGCCACCTAAACCCATTCAAATCTGGAATTTAAGCCATTAATCTTAAGCCAAATCAAACGGCCATTGGAAGTCGAAGTCCCTATGCCATAGCGGGAAGAAGCAAAAGGCAGTACAAGGCAGGTCATTATTGATTTTCTTGATTAGCACCTGGATTAAGACAGGTAAAACTTTGTAAGGAGCATAAACGCTTCCACTAACATTTGATTAAGCAAGGATACTGTTGAGTATTTGGTTTAAGGTAAATTGTTTGTTTTAAGCCCTGTTCCTATTAATTGTGTCTGTTGCAACTCTTTTCCTCGCACCTCTCACAACTAGGGGCCCGATGCCTTCCCGGCTCACCTTTCGAATACAAACCCCCCGAGAAGAAGAGACACAAGACAATCCAGACAGATTTCAGCAGTAGAGAGATGCAGCCAAAGCACTTTTGGAGTCTTCTAGAGCATCACATCTTGGGAGTGGAGGCTACAACACACTTTGACATGAGTTTGTAAGTATTATACGTATGCTTTGCATTGTTGAAAATATATATGAATTTTGAAGATTTATTGATTAAACCATAATCTTGTAGGAAGTTGTCGTGAAGCGCCTTCCGACACACCGAGAGGAGAAGTATGGATACAAGCATGGACTTGTGGCCTTTTTGACCCAGTTGCAGGAGGAGGGATTTGGGAGGCATTACCATGACGGTCTTTTTTGTACAATCTTACTCTGTCATCTTCATACAGTCTTTTTTGTAGCTGTGATTTTGTTGATACGGTCTTACTCAGTGATTGTTTGCATGTACAATTTTGTAGTGCTTATGTTTATGGTTTTGCATTATGGTACATCACAGAGATTATGGTTATGGTATGGTGCAAAGGTTTTGGTCATGGTTTGGCAATCAAGTTATGGTTATGGTTTTGCAATGATGGTATGGCAATCATGGTATGAATAGGGTTTGATAATCAAGTTATGGTTATGGTTTTCAGTGATGGTATGTCAATCATGTGATAGTTATGGTTTGGCAATCAGATTATGGTTATGGTTATTCGGTTGTGCCTATGGTTTGGGAGTCGACGTTATGGTTATGCTTTTGGAGAACTTGTCATGATTAAGCTTTTGAATTTGTGGTATCGTGATTCTTTTTATAGTTTTGATTATCTGCATACACCCGATCTTTAGCGTCAACTTGTAAGTGGAGTGTGGTTACTTGTGCACTCTTCCTTTGGGTAGAGAGGGTTGTTTTCTGTTGCTGCAGTACATGTAGTATTAGTTCCTAGCCCTCTCTACCCAAAAAAAATTGCAGGTTTGTTCGTCGGAACAGAGTTTGGTATATACGCCGGTACAGGCCTTGAAAGAATCGTCGATATTCAATGTTCATTCAATTTCCAACGCGTGTAACTACACGCATGCAAGCGTACATAACTGCATATATTTCGACGGTTATAACTTGGCATATTCCGACGGTGTTTACCGATGTATATATCGGCTCTACGATGCCGGCGTTTATTACGATGCATATTCCAGCGTATTTAACTTTTAAAAGAAAGCTTGTCTCGCCGGTATTTGCGTCGATTTTTACGCAACGTGTTATAGTGTATCTATTGTTTGCTATTGACTATCTAATACTATTAGTGACTCGTAACAATTCTCTAATAGCTATTAGTAGATAACTTTTTAACAACTAGTACGTGACAATAAGTGTCTACCTGCTATTAGTTATTAGATAACAACAACTACCTAGCAGCTATTATATAACTATTGGGAGTCATTATTAGATAGTCAATAGCAAACAATAAATATCAAAAAGCTTCCTGATATCTATTAGGTTCTAGCACATTGGTATTTGACAACTATTAGGAAACTATTAGGAGATAGTCAATAGCAAAAAATAGATTCTAGAACATAGAAAAAAAAAGATAGTTGTCTAATAGCACAGCTATTGTAGATAACTATTAGGGAGGCTTTCCAATCAACGAGCAAAGAAAATCGAGCGAAGCCAATTTTTGAGAAAATATGAGCAACACCCTTTACAAATTGATGCGAGTGCGAGGGTATATTGAAGCTTGTCAACACAAATGGGTCATACATCTAAAATTACCAGAAAGTAGCCACCCTATAAAATCCCAAGTCATAGAAGTACATATAAAGCGAATGATTGTGGATGCATCAAAAACACCAAAAACAAACTTCGAGTAAGTCTATGATAAGTATACATAATAACCTTGGAAAATTGAGAAACTTCATGTTCAAGAATCAAGAGCATAAACATGCCCTCGTATATTATTTTCTTTGGGCTCAAGCTTGGCTCAAGCTTTACATGCTCCATGACAAAGTGAGATAATGTAGAGAGAAATCTCTACCATCAATGTTAGAATGTTGCTTAATAGTGTCCATTTTGATCTCCTGCATGTGACTATCAAGCATAAGCCCTAGTCTCTGACCTCATTGAGGGCCATACACAGTATTGTGTCTGCTCATTGTACACATTTGCAAACAATTTTTGAAGACACAAGTTTATGTTCTAGGAGGCAATTGTTCTCAATTTTGGTCATGTCATACAAGTATTACAGAGATGGTCATGGATAGGGAAATATGCACAAAATATATTCTGATAATCATTGCACAACCAAAACATTAAGGGTCTCCGTGTGTGATTTTTCATTGCCCTCTTGAAATGAAGAGATCTATAAAAATTTTCACAAGGGTTCAGAGGCTTGATAGGAACCCCCCCCAAATGGTAGTCTCTACATAGTTGACTCCTGTTGCAATTGATTGGCAACTAGCTCACGTCACTTTTCCATGAGCTATCCTATATATAACTAAAATCATATGCTATGCTACCCCATAATATGAAATTAGTACAATTTTCAAACAACTAGACTTCAATAGTCTCTGGTTGTGGGGTTGTGGGTATGCTAGATTTGTTGGCTTTGAGAGCCTCCACCATGTCATTGTAGCTCAGGTCGGTGGTACCATCCCCGTAAGCACAAAATTTGAATCTCTTACGCTTTTTACAACGAAGGCCTCTGAATGGACGTTTGGAACACATCAACCGCAAAACCCAAGAAGCTGCACATGCAGGCTCTGAACGTTAAGGCCCTTCTGTGCTTATCAGCAGCAGCTTTTTGCCTTAGTTTGAAGATGGATATAGCCTCCTTAATCTTTTGAAAAGATGCTTGCAGGTCACGGCTATACTCATCGGCAACGAAGATCTTCCCATGTACTTTGAGTAGCAAGGGACTTTTAGGTCTTCCTTCTATGATTTCAAAAGGTGCTTTTCCCGTAGAAGTATGTATAGTATTATTATATGCATACTCTACAAGAGATAAGTACTTTTCCCATTGTGAGCATTGATCTACTTCTGTGAAATAGGTCTTTAGTAGATCCAGAATTGTAAGATTGGCTATCTCACTTTGGCCATCCATTTGTGGGTGATAGTCCAAAGAGAAATTCGATCTTGTACCTAGATTTTTGAAGAGACCTTTCCAGAAATTACTAGTCATTCTAGGATCTCTATCTGACACAATGGGCATTGGCAATCCATGGCGTTTGAAAATTTGTGATATGAAGAGAGTTGCCATTTGGTGTGCCTTAATAGTCTTCTTGACAGGGATAAAGTGTGCTTGCTTGCTAAACCTGTCGATTATTGTCCATATTCCCGTCTTCCATGGATAGATTTTGGTAATCCAAAGATAAAATCCATGGATATACTCTCCCATGGTGAATTAGGAATTGGCAATGGCTGGAGTAATCCAGGTTGCTTCCCTCTATCATACTTGGTCTTTTGGTATACTACACATTGTGAAACATACTCTTGTATGTCTACTTTCATGGTAGTCCAATAAAAGTACGTCTCTACTCCTCTAAGAGTAGGTTGATGATGCCTCTATGCCCCGCATAGGGAGGAGCATGGGATTCATACATGACTTTCTCACGAAGGGAGTGGGTAACACATAGCCTATTGCCATGGAGAAGATAACCATCCTGCAAGGTGAATGGTTCCTCTTTCTTCCCCAAAGCAAGGGCTGACATTATGTCTTTAAATTTAGGGTCAGTAGCATACTCATCTATCATAGAAAATAGATCATTGTGAGTTGCTATTGACACTGCATTAACTTTTGGTCGTTGTGAAAGTGCATCAGCCACTTGATTGTGCTTACCAGCAATGTGAGCAATGTG
The DNA here is from genome assembly GCF_014529385.1 of Adiantum capillus-veneris. NCBI lineage: Eukaryota > Viridiplantae > Streptophyta > Polypodiopsida > Polypodiales > Pteridaceae > Adiantum > Adiantum capillus-veneris. The sequence continues at coordinate 96,387,979 of NC_140956.1, read as the reverse complement.
GAAATTAAATTGTGAAAGAAAATTTTCCCACCTCATTTGTTTGTCGGAAAGCTTTGTTTGCATCATGAAGTACTTGAGGCTTTGATGGTTTGTTCATAAGATGAATGGAGTCCCCAATAGATAGTGCTTCCATGTGTCTAGGGCATGGAGAATAGCTAACAGCTCTTTCTCATAAATTCCTAAGACCCGTTCATCCGTGTTGAGCCTTCGGCTCTCATAGGCTATGGCATGCCCTTCTTGAAGCAAGACTACTCCAAGGCAATCACCACAAGCATCACATTGGACCTCAAATGGCTTTGAGAGATCCGGAAGCATAAGGACTGGTTGGGAGATAAGCTTCTCTTTGAGCTTGTCAAAAGCACTTTGCTCCTTAGCAGTCCATAAATACTTAACATTTTTCTTTGTTAAGTCATGTAATGGTCCTGCTATTTGAGAGAATTTTTCTATGAAGCGTCTATAGTATGCACACATACCAATAAATCTTCTTAGCTCATGTAGATTCCTTGGATTAGGCCATGCTTTTATTACCTCCAACTTTGATGGATCCATACGGATACCATCTCGAGAGATAATATGACCTAAGTATTGAATCTCTTGAAGAAAAAAATCGCTTTTTTATTTATTGAGAAAAAGCTTATTCTCCCTCAATGCTTGAAAAATCACTTGGAGATGTTGCTTGTGTTCCTCCAAGGAATTGGAGTAGATGATGATATCATCAAAGAACACTCCAGTGAATTTGCGGTAGGGTCTAAAAATTTTCTCCATTAATTGATTGAATGTAGTTGGTGCATTAGTCAAGCCAAAAGGCATGACTAGATATTCATAAAGGCCAAACGTTGTACGAAACGCAGTCTTTAGGATATCTTCATTCACTATCCTTATTTGATGGTAGACACTTTTAAGGTCAATCCTACTGAAGTAGGTAGAGCCTTGTAGCTTATCAAGAAGATCTTCTACCCGGGGTACGGGAAATTTGTTTTTGATAGTGATATGGTTTAGTGCGCGATAGTCCACACACATGCGGTATGTACCATCTTTCTTTTGCACTAAAAGGACTGGGGAGCAAAAGGGAGAGGAGCTAGGCCTCACCATTCCTTTGTCTACCAATTCTTGTACTTGACTCATGGTCTCCTCTTGTTGAGCTTGTGAAACTCGATAGGGAGGTTTGTGAGGCAGTGAGCTTCGTGATAGGAGCTCAATTTGATGGTCATCATCCCCTCATTTTGGAGGTAAGTCCATAGGGATATCATCAATGAACACATCTTGGAATCCTTTTAGAAAGTTACAAGTCTTCTTGATTCCTACCATTCACCTTTGATGAAACATTAGGACCTTTTTGGGATTCTTTAACAAAAATCATGTACGTAGAAACTGAGCTTTTCATTGATTTATCAAGGGCGAGAGGATTTACAAGCGGTATAGTACGACCAGACTCATTAGCATCTATATACATATTCTTTCCCCTGTAGGTGAAGTAGATTCTCCTTTCAGGGAACTTCATGTTGGCAGCTATGCGGTTGAACCATGGTATCCCTAGGATAACATCCTCATGTTGGAGAGGAGAGATGAAGAAGTCTTCTTTGTCGACATAGCTTTGGACATGAAGCCTCAACTTCCCAATCAAGTAAGTAATGGAGGCTTGTTGTCCCTTGAAAGCGGCATCGGCCGTTACAGCATATCCCATCTCAAAAGCTTGAATGCCAACCTGGTGGCCAACTCCATTGATATGAGGTTGAGAGCAAAACCACGGTCAAACAAGATGAAAGAATCATGCTCCCTTACCTTTCCCCAAGCATAGGAGAGAGGTGATCCTTTGCAATGAGTATCCTCTTTTGGAGCTTCGATAGTGGAAGCTCTAGGAGTCTCATTGCGAGCATTTCTTTTGGGGCAAGAACGATAGCCATGTCCTTGCTCCCCACACTTAAAAAATTTTTGATCCTTGTGAACATTTTCAAGCTCTTCAGGAGAGAGTTTGTTTTTCCCTTTGTAAACTCCTTTCTCCTTGGACCGATTGTTGTTGTTGTTGTTGGAATGGCCATGGGAAAAATTTTGGGCATTAATTTTTTCCTTTGCATCACTTTTGTCTTTATTTTCCATGGGTTTGACATTCCGTCTAACCCCTTGTTAGAAATTGATGCGTGAAGCAACCATGGTATGGTGGATTACTTCGTTGATAGAGTCAGGCCGTTGAGAGTTGACATACTCGGCCATCTCTTCAGGTAATCCCACACAAAATTATTTTGTTTGCTCAGCAAAGTCTATATTTTGAAAGACCATAGCCTTGAGATGTAAATCCCAAAACTTGTCCACATATTTGTGGATAGACTCAGGAGAGAGAAGCCTTAAACTCCGCCATTTGGTGAGCACTTTGTCCTTTGCATCACTTGCAAGGAATTCCTTCATGATGGGAACTCCTAGAGTTTTCCATGTCTTTGGGGCTTCGCCATTGCCTCGAAGGCTAGCCCACCATTGACGAGCTGATTTTTGGAAGTGCATAGCTACATGGCGTAGCTTGGAGGACTCCGTGAAGCACTTGTCTCCATAGGCCACATCAAATTGTTGGATCAAGGCCAATACTTTCTCTGTAGCACCAAAGGTGCCATCATAGCTGAGAAAAGAGATACTCTTTCCTCCCTCTTTGAACTTCTTGAGCTTTTGTTACCTTTGCCATGCAAGGTAAGATTTGCGATGTCCTCCCCTCTTATATTCTCTAGGAGAATAGCCATAGCTTTCATCGGTAGAGGAGGAAGGTGAAGAAGAAGGAGAAGAGGGTGACCTCTTTCTTGCCCTTTTCTTCCTTGGTTTCCTCTCTTCCTTTTTGGAGTGACGAGGAGAAGGACTATGGGTTAACCGTTTCCTCTTGGGAGGAGTTGGCGATCGTTTAGTCCTCCTTCTTCATGGAGCCACATCTTTGGAGGAATTTAGGGATTCATTGCTTTCTTGATCTTTGGATTCCTCCTCTCGTATGGGAGAGAGTCTTCTTTGGGGGGTCTCTTCAAGAGGCCTCATAAGCTCTCTCTCCTCTTGGAGAGGAAAGGGAATCCCATAAGCACGTCGTAGGCAAGTCTAAAAAGACTCCATTATTAAGTCTAAAGCTCCCGAGGTGTGCACCATGTCCCACATAGTGGGCTCAACAAAACCGATAATAGATCCTAGTCCCACTTACCCTAACATAATTAACAAAATCAACCATTAATAGGCTACTTAAGGACCTCTCTTAAGAAATAAAAGAGAAACCAAATGCTCTGATACCAATGTAATGGAAAATGCCTATAAACTTTGGAAGTAGCGGAATTAGAAAATTAGGTGAAGTACTTTAGCGGGTGAACTTAGTTGATGGTAGAAACATAAACATGGTACTTAGTTAACTTGGCACGAAAAATAATTTTACAAGAGAGAGAGAGAGAGTTTAGAGAACATGACAATAGTTGAGGACCGGATTCATATGGAGCCGGTCCCTCCTCCAATAGGCATTTGTATTATAGTTTCTCTCATCAAGAGAGACTTGGTACAATACAATATTTCTGTTCCTTGTGACCTAGGTGATGCAATGAAGATGGAAATCCTCATGCATCACAAACATAACATAAACTTGAAGAAAGCATTAACTATCCCAAGCCTCAGTCCCAAGGCCTCAAACACCTTCGAAGGTGGAGAGAGCTAGCGGGGAATGAGGATAGGGAAGAGGAAGAAGAAACATTCCATAGGACAAATAAGTAGTTCCTCACTTATCATTACTCTTCTTGATAGCATACATAATAGCATAGTAATGGAGATGGAGAAGATGGCAAGCTTAAGCATTGAAGCATGGCTCTTGGTTGGATTTGGATTCCATAGCCAATAGTGTTGGTGTAGGCTTTCACTCTCACAATATTGGAGAAGAAGGTGGTGTTCCTCAACTTTCACCAAGTGAGAATGGTCCCTCAAATGAGTGTGTGTGATGGTGTATATCCCCCTAGCACCCCCCCTCCTTGCTTTGGGCGAGTTGTGACCCTGCTGCATGTTGCAAGCTCATTGGACCCCTCTCCCCCTAGTCAATCACATGCAGCATGCAGTCAAGTACATGGGTAGTCTTTTGATAAGTGTCCGCCTTACCCCTTAGAGAGAGAGAGCTTGAAAATATCTAGATATTTGTTAGATGGAAGTAGAAGCTCATTGGACCCCTCTTTAGCCCAACCAATAGCATTCAAGCACCCATGTGGTTAAGCTTAGTGAGAGTCTGACATGTGTCCCATGTGCTCTTTTAGAATTCCCCTAACTTTGAGATTTTTATGCATAGGAAGTTTCTCAAGCAACTTCCTTATTAAGTGAGTAGGTTCTCTTTTTTACTCAAGCATCTTACCCCTCATGCATAGGAAGCTTCTCAAGAAACTTCCTCATCAAATGTGACAAGTACCTCAAGTACCTTAGTCATCAAGCATTACAAGCACCTTAGGTGGAGTTCCCACCTCAAGCACAGCCCTAGCTTGCCTAAGTTTAGGTCAGGTTCCCACCTCAAGCACAACCCTAGCTTGCCTAAGTTTAGGTCGGGTTCCCACCTCAAGCACAGCCCTAGCTTGCTTAAGGTTCTCACCTCAAGCACAACCCTAGCTTGCTTAAGGTCAAAAGGACTTTTAACACTAACCATTGGAGGTCTTTAATGAAGCTAACCCTAAGGTCTTTTAAGCTTCATTAGTTAACCTTGCTCTTTGACAGACCATCTCTCATTTGGGCCCCTTGACCATTGGCCCCGTGTTGAGATAGATCCATAAGCACATGTCTATATTCTAACCCTTGTTCTCGTTTATTATCCCATATTAAATGATCAGTTAAACATGATAAAATCATTTGGGTTGGTTAGATATTAGATATTTGATGACATTATAATTGTTGAATAATCATGTAGGATTCAAATACACCTGATTGGCATCCCCTCGCTCATTTTCTTGTCATAGAAGCGAAGCGGCATGACATCCACCCCCTCTAAACCTGCACAGCCTCCGGTCTGTGCCAACCAATCTTCAAGCTACATCTGTTATAAACACCTTAAGCTACTTGTCATCAAGCTCACGTAGTTGGTAAAGACATGTAAAACAAAATAAGGTTTAAATCATAGCATCAATAATCTAGCTCAATTATCTGGTAGCTGTCCTATCACAAATCTTTGAACCATAGTGGTCGTATCTCCAAAGCACTCAATTATGAAAATATGTTAAGTGAACCCTGCCAAACTCAAGTGCTCCAGTTAATTATGCACACGGCTTGAACATCAGCTTGCTTTAGGGAACCCTATCAAGCTCAAGCATGCCTTACTCTGTCTGCACACGGAATGGTCATCAAGTCCTTTACTTCAAGTTCTGGTAGCAGAACCATCTTAAAAGAAGTAAAGATACTATAAAAATTGCCCAAAGATGTCAACTGGAAGATAGCCACGTAAGCTTATTGACATATAACCAAAAACACTTCTGTCTTAGCATACATCCAAAAACAAATCTACTGCCAAGTAACCTGCCACGAAAATAAATGATATCCTTAAACCTGCAAGTTGCTCTTCAATAGCTCCCAGGATCAAATGGGATAATAAGAAATTGCCCCAATAATGGTGCATCATAATATCCACATGAGCATACATATCCTGTATCGATCAACTTCAAGCATTTCTACTCCAAATATGCTATTCTTGGATCTAGCAGAAAGAAACCAAATGTAGACCTAAAAATACCCATCCATAGTGAACCTGCTTTTGAAGATCTTCCGAATCACCTAGATCAAATACCATTAAGATCACATAGCATTGATGGCCTCCGCAATATACTAGAGCTTCACCTGAAGCATAGTGCAACAACCACATCTCATAAACTTTTGGTAACTTAAGGTCGTTACTAGCAAGAATTAAAGAATTTTGACTCCCTTTTACTAGTAGCTAGGACATCACTGACATAAGAATTACTAGGAATAGTATCCAAATCTAGCCATATTTAGCACATTGTCCAAAGAAATGAAAAGCCTTGTGCACTTTATGCAGTATCAAGGATAATTTAGCATCATCACCCCCTCTAGCTTCATAGTCATTACGAAAAATCTTAGGACTTTCTGGACTTGTATCATCAGAGAGATTTTTACCTGGCTTTTGAGGTCGATAATGAATAATAGCTTTATCTTGAAGATCTTCATCCATCACATCATCCTTGGAAAAATCACCCTTGGAAGTCTCAACATTCATCGAAGCTATAGGAGTTGGCTCCTCTTGCAGCCCGTATATAAGCATAGATGTAAAACGCATGTCAATTTCTTGTTCACAATCAGCATGATGTAGGCAAGCTTCAATATTGTCCTCTGCTTCCTCATCTGTATCCATGCTACTTAGCAAGCCATTATAACTTTGAAAAGGTTCATCAGGCACCCCTTCTGAAGGGGTACATGCATCACAAATTTCTCCTATACTGCTATAACCTTCTCCTTCAGATTGGGCCAAAAAATCTTCAATTATGGAATCTTCTTCTGTGATAATAGAATCAACAATCATATTGCTAGGAGCAACCATAGGTTCTTTGGCATCTTCAGGCTCATCCTGTGTTAGGTCCACAATCTCGGCCACTTCATCAGCTATTGTATATATAATAACTTTATTTATGCAATCATCTGTAGTAAATATGTTGCCCTGCTCAGCGATACTGCCGATAGATCCATTAGAAGCCTGTAGTGGCTCATCTTCTTGATAGATTTGTTGAGAGTATCCCATGCCAAGGTCAATAGCTTGAAAAAAATTTCTTGTACAGTCTAGATCTTCACTAGAACCATTATTCGAGATAACTTTCATACGAGCAATCTTTGAAAAAAATCATATATTTGTGTTTCAACAGTAAATTCATTATGTACCTTTGCCGGTTGCTCAAAATATGGTCCTTTAAAGTTGAATCTACTTCTTCCAAGCTGTATTTGCCTTGGCTTTACTTCTTCCAGAAATGTGATCCCAAAATTGATCATAATTAAGGAATTGCATATGATCCCCTTCTTCTTTATAGAAAACAATCTGGCTTCGTTCAGTAATCTCCTTCATTGTTAACTCGATAATTTTTTAGCTTTCATGAACAAACCCTTCTGCAAAATAGTCCCACTGTGTGGGGTATGTCTCTGCCAGTTCTCGGACCTTATCTTTAAACTCAGAGGTTACCACTTCCTCAAAGGTCGAAATCATCCGATCTTCTGGAATTTCTCGGCTCTTCATCTCCGCCTTATAACATGCAAGGAGTCCATCTGGATCATGTCCGTGAGAAATTCCGTACTGTTCATGTACAGCATCAAGTGCCATCTCCACTGCATTATCAATCTTCTCTTTCACCTTCATAGCTTTTACTTCTTGCAAACATCTCTGAACTAAGCCCAACATTTTTGGCAGATCTGCTGCTGCTAGATTTTTATCAAATCTATTGAGGTTGTACTCTTCAATAAACTGCTTCAACTCTGCTGGAATCTCCATCTTTACTTCCCACCCCAGCTCGTTTCACGTCATATTTATTGCTTCAGTAACTATCTTCCAGTGGGATATCAAGCCCAATTCTCCTTTTGGATCCTCCAACAATTGCACTAGACTTTTTTGAAGTCGTGGATCAGCAGCCTGAATGAACAGTTCAACCTTCTGATCCTTCATTGAACGTTGCTCTATCAAGGACAGTTGCTCGAATCTCTTCTCAGATTTCCGTAATAATTCTCGTGCAGATAGATTTTTGTTCTTCTTCTGCACCCACTTCATAAAGCTTTGTAAAGACCAATTTGAAAAATTTGGGAAATATTCACAAAATTGGGACAATTTAAAGTTGAGAGCAACTTGACATGCTTGGGTTTTCTAAAGCAAGGACGGTCTTGAAAATCACAAAAGGAACTAGGATCTAGAGAGATAGAAAGAAGTAAAACATTTTGAAATGCAATATTGCACATTACATGAGAGTCCAACGAGATCACGAGGCTTCTTCATGTCTCAAACCCATTTAAGCATCCTAAGAGAAGAGTTTTTGACCTCACTTGAGAATCAAAGAAGCCAAAGCAAGTTGGACTCCTAAGATCGGTTTGAAAACTCGTTTAGAACGAAAGAGTTTGGTAGTAGTTTCATGTTGTTAAAAGAAAATGCAATTAGAAATGAGTGTTGGTGTGCTTAGATCAGGTTCTAGGTATTCAATATTAGAAATTGCAATGAGGCTGTCTTGTTAGCATACTTGGTTTACTTGTTAAGGACATCTACAACAAAAAAAAATTAAAAAAAATTAGTCCTTTCCTTTCTCAGGTAATGTTATAGCTTCATTAAGTGCATAGTGAATCTTGGATATCTCTACATAGGAATAAAGATACGCTTAGATTTAGTGTTATGGAAATTGAAATGCACCTCAAACTTCCAGGTTGTCTCAACAAGGACAAAAAGAATGGAAATTGCAACTGTTTGTAGTTACAAATGCTAAATGATATGCTTCTACAATTGTTTGCTTGATTTTGAGAGACATAGCTTGAGATTGAGAAACACATGAACAATAGGTTACAAGCACAAAAGTAGCCTTGACTTGAATGAGATACTCAAAATTTGAAAGGGATGCTTAAAAGTTGAATTCAATAGTTTTGTAATGGGTGTGAGATTCCTTCTCCCTCCTTATTAGCCCATGTTCTTGCAATGCAGTGAGACTATGTGTCAGCCTTGGCTGCTTCCCCCATTCGCCTTGACCTATTCCTTGACGACCTTGAGTTTAACGTATGATCGCACCCACTGTTGGCCTCGCTCCTATGCCTTCTTATTTGCAAGGTTGCTTCCACTATCCCCTCCCACCTAACTTCCTCACTCCCCGTGTCGCTCTTGCAAGTTGGTAAGGGAAAACACTCAAGACACATGCGGACTGACGATTGGGCTCCCCCTTCTCTATTCCTCTGCCCAGACACGAGTCCACCTACTAGCTGGAGAGAGAGAGAGAGAGAGAGAGAGAGAGAGAGAGAGAGATGCAGGAGCTCTAGCCCTCGATCATCACCTCTAGCAACCCTACCCTCGCCAATTGTGGCTCCTACACTCCCTCTCAGCTGCACTTGATGCAACGTTGAAAACATGTTTTCCTCTTCCTCGGCATCGCAAGATCCTTCTCTCGCTCTACAGACAATCCGAGTTGTTGACGATGATGACGATGAAGGAGAAGAGGAGGATCAACAACTCCTGCAAGATCGCGCCAATGACGTTGCAACATTTCGAATCTCTCTCTCTCTCTCTCTCTCTCTCTCTCTCTCTCTAGATAAAATGTTTCCCTCTCTGAGTTTGGTGTGTCCCCTTTTTCATCACCTTTTGCTGCCACATGATAGCTCTCTCTCTCTCTCTCTCTCTCTCTCTCTCTCTCTCTTACGTGCCCTCGCCTCCATTTTTCTCCACAACAACATGAAAGAATTGCTCCAAACTTTCCTTAATTTACCTGCTTCCGAAAATTTGAGACACATACTTGCTCAAAGCTTGAAATTCATGGGCTAGAGCCTAGAATTTGGACCTTAAAACAAAAAACTCATATGCTTGTGCTAGGTGCCATATGGTAGGCTAGACGTTCATTAGCTACAACTAGTCGGCGGACAACTAGAAGTTGTAATGCTGGACCAACGTCCAAGTTATGGATTGGATATTGCACTTTAAAAACTCAATTCATAGTCATGCTTGAGTTACACATGACAAAAAGGTTCCAGCTTGAATTTAAGCTTCTAAAGTTGGATTGAGTTTGAAGCTCGAGCACAAGTTTGAGCCACTTGAAGCTGAAGAGGCTGTGAAGGTGAAGTTTGATAAATTAAAAGCACACAATTCCACATTCACAGCGTGTGATTAAAGTGCCAACAATAATAGAAAGTAACCCCTAAAAACAACCGCCAAATTCAAATTCAAAACTAACGGCCACCGTCATGAGACAATCAGCGGGGAAATGCAGTTGACTAGATTCGAAATTGACGCCGCTTGCCATCGGGTGTCGTCACCGTCATACTCAAATTTCTGCACCACATGTACTTACTACTTTCTCTGGCTATTGTGTTTTGATGTAGGATGATGAAGGGAAAGGGGAGGTGAGCTATTGACTGCATTCAAGAGCCATTTGAGATGATCATTCATTGAGGCAAACATGTCGAGACATGCACTGCAGGTGAGATGGTGGTGTACGGATTTTGATGCACTCCATGTAACAACTTGATTTTGAGTCTCCACCTCATCTAACAAGGGATATACAAAAAAAATAGGATGATGCTTGGTTTATGTCTCCTTTCATTTAGAGGGGGACATCATGACGCTCAAGCTCAAGTTTGAGCTAGGGCACCCCGTTCTCCTGGGAGGGGGTTCAACTAAAACACCATGATACTTGGTTTGAGTCTCCATTTAATATCAGAGTCAGCATCGTGAGGCTCGAACTTAAGTTCGAGCCTACATCCCATCCGAGAAGGGGGAGCACCAAAAACACCACAATGCCTACTTTAAGTCTCCGTTTCATTTAGAGGGAGATATCATAAGGCTCAAACTCAAGTTTGAGTTGGGCCACGCCATTGATAGGGGAGGAGCACCAAAAACACCACAATGCCTAGTTTGAGTGTCCGTTTCATTTAGAGAGGGATATCATGAGGCTCAAGTTTGAGCTAGGGCACCCCGTTCTCCCGGGGGGGTTACCAAATCACTATAAATCGCAGTTTGAGTCTCCATTTTATATCGGAGGGTATATTGTGAGACTCAAACTTAAGTTCAAGCCTGCGTCCCATTTGAGAGGGGGGAGCACCAAAAACACCACAATGCCTTGTTTAAGTCTCCATTTCATGTAGAGGGAGATATTATGAGGCTCAAGCTCAAGCTTGAGCCGGGCCACGCCATTCGATAGGGGAGGAACACGAAAAACACCACGATGCCTAGTTTGAGTATCCATTTCATTTAGAGGGGGATATCATGAGGCTCAAGTTTGAGCTAGGGCATCCCGTTCTCCCCACGCGGTGGGGTTAACCAAATCACCATGATTCATGGTCTGAGTCTCCATTTTATATTGGAGGGGATATCATGAGGCTCGAACTTAAGTTCGAGCTTGCGTCCCATCCGAGAGGGGGGAGCACCAAAAACACCACAATGCCTAGTTTACGTCTCCAATTTATTTAGAGGGAGACATCACAAGGCTCAAGTTTAATCTTGAGTCGGGCTACGCCATTCGATAGGGGAGGAGCACCAAAAACACCACGATACCTTGTTTGAGTATCCATTTCATTTAGAGAGGGATATCATGAGGCTCAAGTTTGAGCTAGGGCACCCCGTTCTCCCGAGGGGGGGGGGTAATCAAATCACCATGATTTGTGGTTTGAGTCTCCATTTTATATTGGAGGGGATATCATGAGGCTCGAACTTAAGTTTGAGCGTGCATCTCGTTTGAGAGGGGGAGCACAAAAAACACCACAATGCTTAGTTTAAGTCTCCATTTCATGTAGATGGAATCACCATGATGCTCTATTTGTGTCTCCATTTTCTATCAGAGGGGACATCATCAGGCTCGAACTTAAGTTTGAGACTGCATCCCATCCAATAGGAGGGAACAACAAAAACACCACAATGCCTAGTTTAAGTCTCCATTTTGTTTAGAGGAGACATCATGAGGCTCAAGTTCAAGGTCAAGCTTGAGCCAGGCCATGCCATTTGATATGAGAGGAGAACCAAAAACACCATGATGCCTAGTTTAAGTATCCATTTCATTTAGACAGAGACATCATGAGGGTCTAGTTTGAGCTAGGACACCCCCTTTTCGAGGGGGGGGGGGGGGGGGGCGCACAACCAAAATACCATGATGCTTGATTTGAGTCTCCATATTGTATTTGTGGGGACATTGTGAGGCTCCAACTTAAGTTTGAGCTTGCATCCCATCTGAGAGGGGGGAGCACCAAAACACGACAATACCTAGGTTAAAGTCTCCATTTCATTTGATGGGAGACATCGTGAGGCTCAAGCTAAAGATTGAGTTGGGCCACACCGTTTGATAGTAGGGGAGGAGCACTAGAAACACCACGATGCCTGATTTAAGTATCCACTTCATTTCGAGAGAGACTTCATGAGGCTCAAGTTTGAGCTAGGACACTTCGTTCTCGTGGGCGGGGGACAACCAAAACACCATGATGCTTGGTTTAAGTCTCCATTTTATATCGAAGGGGACATAATGAGGATTGAACTTAAGTTACGATCTTGCATCCCGTCTAAGAGGGAGAGCACCAAAAACACAACAGTGCCTAGTTTAAGTCGCCCGTTTCATTTAGAGGGAGACATCATGAGGCTCAAGGTCAAGTTTGGACAGGCCACTCCATTCGATAGGGGAGGAGCACAAGAAACGCCATGATGCCTGGTTTCAGTATCCATTTCATTTAGAGAGAGACATCATGAGGCTCAAGCTCAAGCTGGGCGACCCCATTTGCAAAAACACCCATAATGACTGGTTTGAGTATTGAATTCATTTAGAGAGAGATATCATGAGATTTAAGCTCAAGCTCGAGCCAACAGGCCATCCCATTTGATAGAGGACGAGCACCAAAAACACAATGAGACTTGGTTTGAGTGTCCTATTCATTTGAGGGGGACATCATGAGATTTGAACTTAAGTTCGAGCCTTTGAACATCTGATAGAGGGTAATTAAAAAAAAACATGATGAGGCCAAGCATCATGAGGCTCAAACGCAAGTTCAAGCATCCAACCTATCCAACAAGGGAGAAGCACCAAAAACACTATGGGTCCAACCACCATGAGACTTTGACTCACGTTTGAGCTGCCACCCATGTGATAGGGGAGAAGCTCATTGAAAACACCATCAAGCTCAAATTGAAGTTTGAGCTTCCAACCAGTTGATAGGGAGAAGCACCAAACATACCATGGAGCCAAGCATCATGAGGCTCAAACTCAATTTCAAGTCTACACCCCATCCTCTAGGAGAGAAGCACCAAAAAGCACCACCAAGCCTAGTTTGAGCCTCCATAACATCTATGGAAATTCTTGAGCCTTCACCACTCATGAGGACTAAAGTTAGCTATGAGCCTCTTCACCATATGGGTAAGAGGGACCCTTTGAGGCTTAAACTTAAGTTTGAACCTCCATACCATCCAAGCATTGTGATACTCAAAACTATAGTTTCAACTTGTCAAGTTTAAAGTATTGACAACTGAGATTATATGGATACAAAGTCTTGTTTTATTCTAGAGTTTCCAATAATCTGAATCATGAGAATTGTCTTGGAGTTTAGACTTTGTTTTTCCACTCGAGCTTTTGAGTTGCATACATTTAATGTTACGATTGTAGTAATAAATTGGTTTTTGGTGCTTCCCTTCTTCTAGCATGAAAATAGATCCTTACAAATCTCAAATGCTAGAAACATCTATTCTTACCATTGTTTTATTCTAGAGTTTCCAATAATCTGAATCATGAGAATTATCTTGGATTTTAGACTTTGTTTTTCCACTTGATCTTTGAGTTGCATACATTTAATGTTACAATTGTAGTAATAAATTGGTTCTAGCATGAAAATAGATCCTTACAATGCTCAAATGCAAGAAACATCTGTTCTGATCATTGTTTTATTCCAGAGTTTTCAATAATCTGAACATGAGAATTATCTTGGAGTTTAGACTTTGTTTTTCCACTCGAGCTTTGAGTTGCATACATTTAATGTTACCATTGTAGTAATAAATTGGTTTTTGGTGCTTCCTTTCTTCTAGCATGAAAATAGATCCTTACAATGCTCAAATGCAAGAAACATCTATTTGACCAGGGTTACTTTGATATCAACAAAGTTGAAAATCAGGTTCAAACATCAAACTTCTATGCCACCAATATGTAAAAGGAGATTTAGGCCACGCTATCTTGAAAAGACCCCGACCACCCCCCCCCCCCCCCCCCCCCCCCCCTCTCTATTTTTCCCTTCCCTCAAACTCACAATATTGCTCGTGAATGTATTTAAATCTCCAAGAAATTACAGAATGACCTCAAGCTCAAGCCGAGCCTTTAAGTACTAAAGATTACACAATGGATGTCCTTTCCCTAAGGGCTAACAAGAACACAGCAGGTGTATTATAATAACAAGCTTTTACTTATCACAGTTAGCCACAATGGCATGGGTAGCCCTATACCAATCATTTGAGTCTTGTTTGTTTCCAAGCAGACAATTTTTCACTCTGCTTTTTTGGATGATCTCTAAGAAGCTCGTCAAAATGAGGTCTCTTTTAAACACCCGACAGTTCCTCGCCTGCCATATATGGTGAAAAAAGAAGTATCTAACAATTTGAGTGCAAATAAGAAGAGCAGGACTTCTCATCTTTTTTCCACCAAGGAACATATCAGTCTTGAAGAATTTGATCTTGCCATTTTTATTTTGATATAAACAAATGTTAAAGTCATCCCGACTTGGATGGCCACCCTTGTGTGTGAACAATATGTAAACTTATAAAGGCCTCAAAAATCTAATGAAAAACATCTCTTTCATTTTGACTCTTAGTTCATTTGCTTATCTTCTAATCCTTCTTCTCTCTTTTCTACTTTTTGTATCCATAGCCATGTCTAGTAGAGAAGAAATAGAGGTTTCCCAACAAATAGAGGTTTCCCAACAAGTGGTATCAGAGATTTGGATCAAAGATCCTCCTGATCCTTAAAGGTCTTACAAAAGCTACGCGGTTGTGTAGGATTGATTAGCTCTTTTGAGCCTTGTGGGCACGTTGGGGGGGGTGGGGGGGTGGGTGGTTCAGTATATAAATAATGCCTATCAAGTCCATTCAATAGTAGGGATTTTTTTCTGTATTTTTTCACCTTTCCACATGCAAAAGGGGTTGAAAAATTATCTTGAAAAATAATTTACACATTGAATAGGAAAAGGGCCCCATTTATTAGTGAAAAATTCACAAGTAAGGGGTTTTATAAGTAGTCTTTGAATGCACATAAAGTGACACCCCCCCCACCCCAAGCTTTGAGCATAGAGATGAGAGAGCACCCTAGGAAATACGGGGAATGAAACAACAAAACAAATAAAGTAGATTGGAGCTATGGAGCAACCCACACCTAGCTTTATGCCCCTAGAGCACCACATTGTCTTCTATTGTGGGCCCATGGATGCTTGCAAAAGCCCAACCTCAACCATGAAATTTTTATGGTGGTTGGGTTCATCGGTCCTTTCAAAGGTGAGACGGGCACCCTAGGATGGTATGGGTTTTCTCAAAGATAGAACAAAGGGGATGATATAGAATCTTTACAAACTTGTTGGTGTGGTGCATGGCAACATGAGGAAGTTGTAATGAGGGACATAAAGCTTTTGGATGTGTTCAAATAGAGAGTCCACGGAGTCAAAGGAAAGTTTCATAAATTACTTGAGAGGTAAAAGAATCAATAAGTGCCTCCATACAAAAAAGAGATAAATAAACACACACTAGCTCACAATCAAGGGATGGCTCATTAGAAACAGTCCAAGATAAAAGACCGACCAGTAAAAAGAAAGCTTCAAACAAGCAAGAAGAAAAAATTTATTGTAAGATTCCATAACACGATTTTTTTTTGTTTATTCAAAGTGTTTTTGCATTTAGCTAGCGTTTGTTCACATGAAATTGATGTTGTATTCGCCAAACTCCATCATCTTGTATGCTTTTAAATGGGATTAGACACCATTAGGAAATTTCAGAGGTCATTTGGAGGGCCATATGAAGAGAGAGAAAAATAGAGCGCGTCCAATGAGCACGAAGGCTATGTTACGTAGGAAAGTACGTGGAAAGACTCAAAAAATAAGAAAATAGCATAAAACTTTCACGAATCAAGGATTGTAGCATCGTAATTTCCTTCCTTTTACCGAGCTTTTAGGTGCTTGCATGTGGTCCCACTTCTGATATTCTCTTATGGTCATTAACGTACTGGAGGGTGACCATTAAGCCCGCACAAGATATTGGAATTCTAAAACACTTTCCCTCCATTAGAATGCTTTCAAAGTGAATCTCCCTCCACTAAAGCTTTTCTCTGAGAGCTATGGCTTCCACGTCTTCTCGTCCAAGAAGCTCCAGGTGTTTACTGTCTCTCACACCAACAACCAACAGCTGCACTTTGCCTAGAAGGCCAAGTAGTAGCATATCCTCAATTACAATATCAACTTCAATAAGTGCAGAGAACCAATGGGTTGGACAAAGGATACACAAAGGTTCATGGGTCCTCATGCAACCAAGAAGACCCAAGAGGTCTAGTGGTATCAACGTTTACCGCTCAGCATGGAAGGCCAGAGTGTTGGATTTCAAAGTTGAAATCGGCAAAAGATCTGTAAAGGAAGTTCTTGTTCAGCATGTGTTTACCTATCCAGAGGTGATAGCAAACGGTGGAAATGTATCAGATATACATCAACCACGTTGCAATTATAAGTACTCTTGACATGTGAACTTACTGATACTCTCATTATAACTTTTCTTATATATTTTGCAATGTTTCTCCCGCTTCTTATGAGCAATGTCTTCATTCTTCACATCTCAATTACATTAGATTTGTCATTTTTACTTATTGATACTCTTAGTTTAACTCTTCTTATATATATTGCAGATGTTTATCCCTCTTCTTATGAGCAATGGGAGCCTGTGGAGTGCATAATAGGCCTCTTCCATGTTGTTCATGCCCACATTGGTTCTCTACAGTATTCAGGGAGGAGCAGCAAAAGCCTGGCTGATGAGGGAATATTTTTTTATGACCACTTCTACCAACTCAGCTCAGGGAATAAGAATGGCATGTTGGTGAAAGTGCCTCTACCAATCGATTGGAACACTGTGGACTGGCCAATTCCAGAGGAAACAATGGTGGAGGCAATTCGAAGTAAGCTCTACAAGAATATACAGAGGTCTCTACGTAGCTCTATTCCCACCAAACTGGTTAGAATTGCAAACTTTTGTCCTGTTGCACTCTTCATAGAGTTGTTTCATAGCTACAACATCCGTGTTACGAAAACTATGTTCATGTGCAAGTCATTTCAGCAGTCATCCTGTGACAAACTTCTTGACAGAGGATGGTATGTAAAGGAAGAGATTGGTTTACGGTGCGAGGTCGCGCTTGATACTCTAGTTGTCAAGTACATGATTGTAAGCCAATCACTGTTACTCTCGTTTTGGTATATGCGATCACAAATGCTCAATGGTAAGTACATTCCTATGGACCAGGTTTCTGTAGGTTTGGAAGATAATCCTACTGTGGATGTGGAAGTGATTGATAAAGAGCATGGCCTACTGTTGGTGGTTACAATAAGGGAGCTATGTAGTCTTCAGCATTTGCGGCATGACATAATTGAAGAGTCAATGGACAGGGACCTATCAGATTTTTCCTTTTTCCTAGCTGGCTGTAAGGTGATGCGGCGAAGGGAAAAAGATATTTTGTGCAAAGAGTTGGATGGTCGGGTTGAAGTAGTGTCAATGTAACAGATATTCTTGTGAACCCAAGTGTATACAAATGACTTTCAATACATGAAGTTTATTGAGCTCATTTGTCAATTGTGCCCTGTGAAAAAGTGTGCTTGAAATACATTTCTTTATCATGTCAAATCTCTCTCTCTCTCTCTCTCTCTCTCTCTCTCTCTCTCTCTCTCTCAATGTTAGACAAGACAAAGACATGATAGAAGAGTCATCTTAATTCATTAGAAAGTACAAACTCGTCCGTGAACAATGGACTGAGATACAATTTCTGTAAGTATGGAATCAGAATGTCTTCAAGGTAAAAATCGAAGGAATGCCCCTCGAAAAGAAGGTGGTGAGATAGTTGTTCCCGACGGATTTAGTTCTCCCTTTTCAAGAGTATCATCAATCAGTAGTGTATTAGTTGCATCAAAGGGTACACCGATTTGGCTAAACGGTTTGTACAAAAGAGGTAAGTGTGGTTTTTTGGGGTGGTAATGGCCCTCAACGGTAACGCATTTTCTTTGATCATACAAAAAGGAAAAATCTGACGTGTGAGCGTCGCATACACTGCAAACTATTATAACTAGTGGCGATAAGTTTTGCCTTTGCATTGAAGACCATATGGCAACTCTGAAGCACGGAAGAAGAAACTGAATGAATTCCTTGGTTCCTGGACGAACCATGACTCGACAAGTTCCCATCCGAAACGTTTGCAAATCCTCAAAGGGTTCTATGTCACCGAGAGGCACGCGCATCAGCAGCAATCCATTGACGTCCAAGATAATCAACCTCTGTAAAAGTTGACAAGTACATATAAGTAGTTAGAAGCTGAACATATTTTTCCATACTTGAATAGACATTACCGGAACAACCGTATCTACAGGTAGCAAGGGTCCATACTGGGTCTCTGTAGTGTTGATGTCGTTGTTGCTCTCCTCTGCTTTAGCTTCATCATTCACATCTTCATAGTCATCATTCACATCTTCATCAAGGGTCTCCCCCATGGCTCTTTCTGCCTCATTTAAGGTTTCCTCCAAGGTCTTTTCCTCTCCCTCGGTTGACCGGCTTGCCTCATACATCCTTGCCTGATCCATATCAGTTTGCTCATCCCTAGGCCTGCTTTCCTCATCCATATCCTTTTGCTCATCTATAGGCCTGCTTTCCTCATCTTGGGTTTCATCCATAGGCTCTTTTGGCTCCTCCACTGGCTGACTTGGCTCTTTGCCCGTTGTGATTCCACTGCATCGGATGCAGGGGTTTGTCGTGGTGGCACGTCATGTATTGTTAGATCAATAGTGCGGTCATCCAAGCCGCTATCTTCAAGCTCTCTGAGGCTAGACATAGTAAGCAGGTGTTATATTAAACTTACCCGGTATCTTTGCAAATAATCATATGTGTAGTTTTTTAAAGCACTCTGCAAAATTGGAAGACCACATGGTGAGAATTATTTTATAAACTAAACCAAAACCGACTGAATGCATTGCCAAATGGTTACCTTAGTCATGAAAGGTTTTAATGCAAAGTAGCTTTGCAGGACATATTCTGCATGGAGAAGACATCTCCAGCCGCAAGAATTTCCATCAGTTTGATTTGGGACAGGTACATCTTTGATTGGGGCCTTGTATAGTTCATACCTTCCACATAGCTTGCCATAGGCAAGCAACAACCTCTTTATACAACTGCACAAAGCAGCGTCAAGATGTTAGCATGAGGCTTCAAATTTACATGGATATCTATAAGAAACACTTTCTGATACAAAACACTTACAACCTAATTTCAGGGTGGGTTCCTTTTATTGAATTGAACACCCACACTGCTGGTTGGTCAACATCAAGGCATATGAGACTCTAGTGATGGTTGTTCTCATATGGAAAGATGATGACAGTAACTTCCAGCATAGCACAGTGGAGAAACCAACTCTCAAAGGTCCCAGATGGACTGTTCTTTTGTCTAATAATCACTGACATTTTTGGATCAAGAAGAAACACCTTTGTGTGGGTGTGCAGTGGGAGTTGACTTTTGATAAGGCTGCAGAGAGTTTACCTGAGTTAGCAAACCTATTATCCTAGTTTTCAAAGCTAGCAAGATAGTAACACTTACTTAAGACAAGCATAGATAATTGTGTCTGAAATCTGAGCATCTAGATTCTGCAATAAATTAATGTCCACTTTTTCCAGAGCTAGCTTTCTGGCTCCATCTACAAATGGTATCTCTGCAAGCAAACCATCCTTCATTGAAAGTAGAGTTTCTTGATTGCTTGCCTCTATGGACAGGGTCACATTGCATTCTGTTTGCCTCTGGGACTCCACTGCTACTTTTGCTTTCTCCTTAATCTCTGCTTCCCTCATGTCCTCTGTTTGGCGAGCAACAGTCTCTGCCCTTGCCCTTGTATTCACATCATGTGTGACATCTACAACTGTGAGTTGTGGCACTAACTCAGGGGGGTATAACAAAATTTCCCTCATTTTCTTATCCCTGCAGACATTGGGGACCAGCAGTTTGTCATACCTCCACCTTATTCTTTTCAGTGTCTCACTATCTTTGTCCATTATAGTAACCCTGTGGGCATGGGCTGCAACAATGGTGATGTCACTGAAGTACTCCAGTAGGAAGTCCTCTGCTGCTTCTTGTAGAGCCATTAATGCCACCACCTTCCACCTTTTGGTGCCCCAGGTAGCTTCTTCACATATGGACCTCACCATCCTCTGAAAGGGCAGCTTTGGTATGCATAAATCTACACATTTCTGTGCCTTTCTGATTTCTCTGAAAAGTCCCATGCAGGTTTGTAACTTCTTCACCCTTGGACCTTTCAGAATTTTATTGGGTTTTCCAGGTCTTTTCTTTGGGGTTGCAGATCTGCTACTTGCCTTAGCTGCTAATCCTGGTCCCTTGCCTGCTTTCCTTGCAGTGGCTTTTGTTCTAGCCATTTCACTGTATACAAAAAGAGGAGTCTCTCTCTCTCTCTCTCTCTCTCTCTCTCTCTCTCTCTCTCTCTCTCTCTCTCTCTCCTTTCTATAGCTTAGCATATTTAAATAGAGAGAGAGTGAGAGACTCCCATTACTAAAGGCGCACGTGGAGCATGTTTTGACCTCAAAAAACACCTCCGCGCGCCGTTAGTATAAGGTAAAAGAAAGACTCACTCTCTCTCTCTCTCTTTTCCCCGCCTTACATCCTCTCTCTATAACTCTCATACATACACTGGTCGATGCACAGCACTAACGGCGCGCATAGAGACATGCACACCGGTTATGCCTCTCTACGCGCGCCTTTAGTATAGAGAGAGAGAGAGAGAGAGAGAGAGAGAGAGGCTCTGTGTGTGTGTGTGTGTCTGTATTTTTGTGTGTGTGTTTGTGAGTGTGTGTGTGTGTGTCTCTGTATGTGTGTGTGTGTGTGTGTGTCTGTGTGTGTGTATGTTATATTTGTGTCTCTGTGTGTTTGTGTGTATGTTATATTTGTCTGTATCTGTGTGTGTTTGTGTGTGTATGTTAGATTTGTGTGTCTCTAGGTTTGTGAGTGTGTGTATCGTTGGTGTGTATGTTATATTTGTGTCTCTGTGTGTTTGTGTGTATGTTATATTTGTCTGTTTCTCTGTGTGTGTGTGTGTGTGTGTGTGTGTATGTTTTATTTGTGTGTCTGTGTGTTTGTGAGTGTGTGTGTCTCTGTGTGTGTGTGTGTGTTGTGTTTGTGACTGTATGTGTGTGTTGTTTGTTAAGACAGAGCTAGATATGCAATATACTGTGACAGAAACAGAGAGAGAGAGATAGAGGCAAAGGCAGAGGGAAATTTCAGAAGTAGAGGGAGAGAGAGAGAGGGCCAAACCTCCTGAGGACGCAGACCTTCGTTATGTCTAAGATGGGTCGGCTTGCTGTCAGAGACGTAGACGACGGCTCTCTCTCTCTCTCTCTCTCTCTCTCTCTCTCTCTCTCTCTCTCTCTCTCTCTCTCTCTCTTTCACTCACTCTCTTTCACGAGGTGTGGTTTTTCTCTCTCATGACCTCTATATATGACGTACGGTCTCAATAATGACTGCACGTGCGACAACATGCAATTATACTCTATTTTATAGTAACACGTGGGGCGTCGCCGTGTGTATCCGTTATAAGTGTGATTTTGAGAGAGAGAAAGAGAGAGAACAATAGAAAGAGAGAGAGCGAGAGAGAGAGAGAGAGAGAGAGAGAGAGAGAGAGAGAGAGAGAGAGAGAGAGAGAGAGAGACTCATTACTGCCAGAGAGTGATAGAGAGAGAGAGAGAGAGAGAGAGAACCATAGAAAGAGAGAAGGAGAGAGAGAGAGAGACAAATTGAGAGAGAGAGAGAGAGAGGGACTCCTTACTCTCAGAGAGAGAGAGGGACAGAGACAGAGTCAGTTTGACAGACAAAAAGCAATGGAGGAGACACCTCCCTTGGAGTTTCTGCAAACCCCACCAACAAAAGGTGATCTCTCACTCTTTCTCTCTGTATTTCCAACAGTTGGTACAAATTGTGTGTGTGTGTGTGTGTGTAAACAAAGAAAAACCCATACTGTTGTTCAACACACACACACCTCAACACATACTTCCATAGACAGAGACACACACACACAGACACAAACACACACACACACATACACACACACACAAAGAAATACACACACACTCTCTCTCCCTCGCCTCTCTGTCCCCGTTACTAACGGCGCGCAGAGCCAACCAAACACTGGCTGTAGCTCTCTCCGCCCGCCTATAGTATAGTTATGACTCTCTCTCTCTCTCTTTCTCTCTCTCCTATTTTACATACAATGTCTTCCGGCACTCGCAAGGGTTCTTCTTCTTCAACAAGGTCCACAACCATTGTGGAAAATGATCCAAAATCTCCTAAGTATGGAGATAGCAACACAACCACCCAACCAACGACATCGAAAACCATGATCATGGCGTACTTGGTATCATTGCAAGAGACCGTAAACAAACAAGGCGAAGACTTACGAGCACTTGCAATGGAGAATGGCACACTAAGGGTACTTGTGGTTGAGAATGAGAATCTCAAGAGGACACTTGAGATGCAAACAACACGTTTGATGCAACTTGAAGTGGAAGTCAAGGAATGTAAACGCTCTCTTGTGGACTTGAATGCTTTGAAGGAGCGGATGAGCAAAGTAGAGCATGACCATGTATTGAAAGAGGAGAAATTTGACACTATGAGCCGGGATATATGCGACATGAAAAATGTATTCACAAACAAGTCTTGGGCTGATGTATGTGGTAGCAATGTGGTTTCTAATTCCTCACTCATGCAAGCTATGGTTCAAACAAAGAATGTTGAGAATGTGGATGTGGAGGAGTTGAAGGAACGGGAGCAACGTTCCAAGAACATTGTTATTCGTGGAATTCCCGAAGAGAAGTTAGAGACACCTCCTTCTCTTGCCATTGTTATTGAAGGTTTCTTCAAAACCCACTTTGGCATGTCCGGAGTTATGGTATATGGAGCACATAGAGTGGGGAAGCAAGGAGCTCCTCGCTCGGGAGAACGGCCAATTGTATGCACCATGCCGGATGAGACCAAGCGAAAGATTATCCTTGATAATAGTTGGATCTATTTGAGGGATACAAAATGTTTTGTATGTGAAGATCGCACTATTAAGCAACAAAATATGCGTCGCAAGGCATATGAGGAAAAGAATAATAAAAACAAGGAGATCTCTCATGAAGAAAATGTGCCCAAGGAGGAGGCAAGTCTCTCAAGCAAATAGGGATGCGTGACCTATGAGACCGAGTTACAATTGAAAATATGCTTTTGGAATTGTAATGGATACCCATGGAATGCGGGGGTTGGCATTGATGAACTAACAAGCAAAGCCGATATTGTACTTCTTGTTGAAACTTGGGAGCATGATACACAAAGGATTAACGGCTTGGAGGATTACAATGTACATTCATTGATGTGGTCAAAGAATCTCAAGCAACGAAGAGGACAAGGAGGGTTAGCATGTATGGTTAAGAAAGGATTGGAAGATTTTGTATCAATTGTGAAAGATGACAAGTACAAACGTTATGTATGGCTGAAAATTATGACACCAAAAAGAGCACCCATTTTTGTAGCCGGTTGCTACATTCCTCATCATGATTCTCCCTTTTATGCTTGCATGGATAGAGATCAACCATTTTCTGATTTGGAAGAGGATATTGCTTATTTCAAAGGTGAAGGTGATGTTATTGTATTTGGGGATATGAATGCTCGCACAAAAACATTGCAACATGATACTCAACAATTTGATATGCCATACATTTCAAGGGAGTTGGAGGAAGTTCACTTGTATGATCGTACTTCAATGGATGAGAAAGAGCCGGATCACTATGGAAAGTTACTTTTACACATGTGTAATAGCACGGGTATGCTCATTGCCAATGGTGTATCTTTGTGGAGTGGAACCAATGGATTTACATGTAGAAGACATAATGGGGATAGTGTGATTGACTATATGCTACTCTCTGAAGCCATCATGTATTGCATAAAGAGTTTTATGTTTGGTCAATGGACCCCGGAATCCAACCATCGCACCTTATGTATTGACCTTTCATGTGGAGAAGCAACTAAGCATGATAATCTCAGCCAAAGGAAAGAGAATTTATCACTATGTATGGATTTCAAACGGGCACCAATGTACATTGAAATGGTTGAGCAAAAATTATGGATGACAAAGCTTCAATGTGATGCACCATTGGAAACTAAATGGGAAGCTTTCAAGAAAGCTATTTGTTCTTGTGCGGAAGAATGCTTTGCCATAAAGCATCTCCATGGTATCCACAAAGATAGATCACGCAAAAGGTGGTTTGATAAAGAATGTCAAGATGCTCGAAAGTCCTTGATAAAGCTTGATGCAACTATGGACAAAGACAACTATCAAAGCCATTTGCGTACATACAAGGCATTGATTCAAAAGAAGAGAAGAAGATGGGAAGTAAAGCAACAAGAATTTCAAGTCCAAGAAAAGGCACATGCATGTGGAAGATTTTGGAGAAACTTGAGAGGCAAGCGGGTTGAGAATTTTGGTAACTTGAGTCTAGTGGATATGTACACACATTGTAGGCAATTATATGAGCAAGAAAATACTGAAAAAATGCCATTTTATGGTTCACCCCCATGTATGCCGTCTTTTTTTACTATTGAGGATGTATGCGGTGGGCTTGAAAAGTTGGCCACTCGCAAAGCAGGAGATCTTCAAGGTATCAAGCCAGAGATGATCAAATGGACGGGAGATTTTACCCATGAGTGGATGTGTGATATGTTCAACCTTGCACTTCAACATGGTATGCCTTATGATTGGAGTACTAATTGGGTTAAGCCTTTGCATAAAGGAGGGGATGTAAAGAATGTAAGCAACTACCGGACTATAATGATTGGGTCTCTTATGGCAAAGTTGTTTGGGTGCATAATGGAGATGAAATTGAGTGATTGGGCTGAAGAGAATGACAAGTGTGCAAAGGGACAAGCGGGTTTTCGTCGATGCCATAGCACCATTGATCATCTTGTCACTCTTCGTGTTCTCATGGAGGAAAGTCAGTTGAAAGGCAAGCGATTGTATTGTTGTTTTGTGGACTTTAAGAAAGCCTTTGATATGATTCCACGTAACAATTTGTGGAGAAGGATGGAAGAACTCCAAGTGCCAAGTGAGTTTATGCTTGCGGTTTCTCGAATCTATGAGAAGGTGATTTGTCAATTGCGCATGGGAAGAGAAATTTCAGAGAAATTTCAGAAATTTTTGTAAGCACTATTGGGGTTAAACAAGGATGTCCATTGTCACCAACTCTCTTTGGTCTATGCATCGATCAATTGGAACAAATGGTACTTGACTTTATGCAAGAAGAAGGCATTGAAGAGGTCACTATTTGCAATGCGGTAATCATGCTTTTGTTGTATGCGGATGATGTAGTGCTTCTAGCACACACTTTAGAAGATGCACAAAAGCTTATGGTTGTCCTTGAGAACTTTTTCTTGCATAGTGGGCTGATTGTAAATGAATCCAAAAAAAAGGTTATGCTTGTGAAAACCAACCATAAGGAGAAGCCATGCATTGTGTACAACAACGAGACACTTGAAGTTGTTGAGAGCTTTAAGTACCTTGGCCTTGAGGTTCCATCCAATCACAAGTGGCATGAATGTGCTATGCGTCGTTTGGAAGCAGGAAAGAGAGCATATTATGCATTTGAGAACATGTGTAATGCGGGAAACATCAAGTGTTGGGTTCTCAAGAAGTATCTTTTTGATGCATTGGTGACACCGGTTCTTCTGTATGGAGTTGAAGTGTGGGGCGGGAGCATCTCAAAGTCTACTTGGAAAGAGTTTGAGAATGTCCAAAAGCGTTTTCTTACAAACTTTCTCCAAGTTAAGACACAAACACCATATATGCTCTTACTTCTTGAGTCGGGATCTCTTCCAATTGAGGTTATGGGCATGGAAAGGGTTGTGGAGTACATGATAAAGATGCGTCAAAACCCCTCACATCGACTTCCTACAATTGCATGGGAAGCAAGCAAAAAAGTTCAAAAGACGCATAAAAGCAAGATCTTGAGCACGGGATGGATGCAAGACATAAAGAAGTGGTTTGGGAGATGGGATGCATTACACTTGCTACATGATGCTTCAATTGACTCTCAAGTGAATGAAGCTTTTCTACAACACCAATGTATTACGGCTTGGGAGAAATCCGGTGGGTCACGCTTCATACATTACACCACCTATATTGCCCCCAACTACAAAACCATGTTCTTCGCTGAGAGAGGAAACCGTACTCACACTTACATGCTTGAGCATATTCCCTTGTCCGCGATACGCACTATCGCAGCAATTCGGCTTAGCTCCCATTTCCTTCGATGCGAGATAGGGCGTTGGGGCAATGGAGAAGAGTCAAATCGATTGTGCACATTATGCTCACTGCAAGTTCGAGAGTCTGAGTACCACACACTACTAGAGTGCTCAGCTTTTGATCACATCAGAACTTGCTTCTCTCACATTTTCAGCCATAACTTAGACCTACACACTTTCCTCTCCCAGCCAAAGTGTGGGCTCTCCATTGCGACTCTCATCACTACAATTTTGGAGCATCGAGAGTCACTCATCAGCCATACACATACTAGATCACATGTAACTTTGGTCCCATAGGTCATATTTGACCTCCGAGGATGATAATAAAATCTATGTATCTATCTATCTCTCTCTCTCTCTCTCTCTCTCTCTCTCTCTCTCTCTCTCTCTCTCTCTCTCTCTCTCTCTCTCTCTCTCTCTCAATTGTACTTAAGGCGCGCGTAGAGAGTTGCAAAAAGTATGTTGTCGTCCTTGCGCACCTTTAGTACAAAGAGACACATACAGAGAGAGAGAGAGAGAGAGAGAGAGAGAGAGAGAGAGAGAGAGAGAGAGAGAGAGAGAGAGAGAGAGAGAGAGTCTATGTGTATTTTTTTAATGTTCTTTGGAGAGAGAGAGAAAGAGAGAGAGAGAGAGAGAGAGAGAGAGACTATGTGTGTTTTTGTTTGTTCTTTGGAGAGAGACAGATATATATATATATATATATATATATATATATATATATATATATATATATATATATATATATATATATATATATATATATATATGGAGAGAGAGAGAGAGAGAGAGAGAGAGGGAGGGAGAGAGAGAGAGAGACTTGTCATGTTTCTTGATGAATAGGATTAAGGTCCAGTAGGCATAAGAGGCTGAAACCAGACCCAGCGCTTGTGCCAGGATTTCAACCTTTGCAGCCTCAGATGCTTAATGTTTCTGCCAAAAGAACTGTTGACTTTTGTCAGGACATATCTGAAGAAGAGTCAATTGGTGAAGATCAATCAGAGAGGTCACCAGGCCAAGAGGATCCCTCACCCTACAAGGCTCCCTCACCCTGTACAGTACTTGTCAAGAAAAATACAAGAAAGAGGACTATAGACTTCTCAGATGATGCAGATGTGCCAGAAAGTAGTCCCTGTGCAACTAAATGTAAAGCCAAAGAGGATGTGTATTCTTTGGAAGACCCAACTGCAGCTAATGAGAGGCTGTTTGATTTTGCAACATCTTGTGGTGTTGGGGACAAGTTTGATCTAGTTCATTCTATGTTTAATCCAAAGTTTGGCATTGAAGACCTGTTAGCTTAGCACAGTAATTTCTTGTAGTCCTACAAAGATAAGTTTGAAGTGATGGTGCAGGTAGGGAGGGTTGTTCTGCCCACTATGACTCTTGTGCATTTAAATGACTATGGTGGAAAGGGACAGGGACTGAAGAAGTATAGGGAATTACCACCTTCTTGCCCACATTCAACCTGCCCTTTGCACCAAAAAGAATGCAAACTCATTCAGGAAGCCTTTGGCTTTATGATTTACCTGAACAGCCTGTTTGGATTCCTCATGCAAAATCCTGATGAGGTGTTAGAGGAGCAGGATGCAGCACCAGATGAATAATGCGAGGAGACAACTCATATACAAGAAGTCGAGGAGGTTGAAGATACAGTCGACCTTGAGGTTGAGGCAATTGAAGTACAAAGAAGTAAGATGCTCTCTGTGAAAACCACAGAAATCAAACTTCCATTGGATGTCAGTAACTTCACTGAGAAGCATGCTCAGATGATGTTGCCTGTTGTGCCTGACTTCAGGATTGGAGACAGGACCTATATCTTCTTACATGATGTGCAAAGCATCTTTTATTTAAGGGAGGATTTCTCCCTGGCTATTATTTCCAGAGTCCAAGAGGAGAGGAGTGGATTTGTTTCAGAGGATAGTAGTGATGATGAGGCAATGGAAACATCCAGCAATCCAATGGAATGCCTCCGAAGATGCTTTGAGAAAGCTGAAAACTACAAGGAGACACTACCTGATGAAGCCACCTTCCAAGCAATAAGACAAAGCCTAAGACCATCAACAAGTAACAAAGAAGTGGAGGATTGGTTTAACCATTCAGGTCAGGGGTCAACTACATCTCTAGACCTGTGGCAGAAAAACCTCTTTCTGCAGGATGAGAGCTTCATGGTAATTCTCTCTCTCTCTCTCTCTCTCTCTCTCTCTCTCTCTCTCTCTCTCTCTCTCTCTCTCTCTCTCTCTCTCTCTCTCTCCCCCTCTCTCTTTGTGTCACTTCTGACATGATATGTACAGTCTTGGATTGCTGACAAGGATGACTTCCTTCGGGCGGACTCGAGAGTATCGTGGAAGGGATGCGGCCCTAGCGCAGTACCTTTCAAAGCTTTGCGAGTCACCGATAGTAGTTTTTCACAATTCCATGTCACAAGAGGGTTCAATAGAAACTTACACATTCAAGACACTATCACGCTTCTTGGGTAGACCCGTGCTGCCCAAAAGTGCAGATAAAGTCATTCTTGTGGACAAAGTGTTTGCTAGAGATTGTTTTGGTTACTGCCCGGGCTATACAGGTGGTCGGGCAGCGTATTACTACACCTACATAGCAATGGCACTAGCTCTTGGTAGACAAAACCCAAATAAACTTTTAGAGTATGGCAAACATCTCATGATTCGTTACAAGGGTGACGTGCCAAAAAACAAAATTGAACCTTCAAAATCTTGATACACTTCAAGTAGCAATTGTATAAGATCATGTATTACATAAATTTTGTACAATGTCATCCACTCAGAGTATCTTTCTCCACTTGTGATTCACATACACCATTGTCTCTCTCCACCTTCGTTGACTTTCACGAGCTCCGGAGTTGTTGTATGCCATTGATCTTTTAACTTTTTGTTGTTGTAAATTTCTGATGGCTTGTGCTGTTGTTGAATTTGCCAAGACTTATTTTGTCTGCATTCGATGAATGATTCTACGATAGAACCATTCAAATAGTTCTCTCAAAATGTTAGCCTTGATTCGAGAGCCACCATGTCGTGTGTGCCTGAAATAAGAATTTCTCGCCATGTAATGAGACTTTTCCATCCCTTGGGTATTCCATATTGCCGGGTTCCCATACTTTTGTATAAAATATGGTAAATGATTGAAGATGATGTGCTGGATATGAAAACAGATTAGTTAGAATGTTTTACACTCACATATTTGCACATAAAAGAGAATGAAATACACGATAATACCATGTAGTGAGTAATCTGTGTGTTTGTCCATGCTGTCTTGAATGATTTTTTCAGAAGGTTGAGATTCTCCTTGAACTTGTTCATATCACCTTGTGACCAGTCATCTTTGTCGCACATCAAAAATAGGATGTCTATTGATCGCCAAACCTCAGCCTTCGCGTTACGAGTAGTTGGCTCTTGGTCTTTGACTGCAATATGTAGCTTTTTCCAGCTCTGATACTCTACCTTGCTAACATAAGATGTGTTATATATTTTTCCATGTTTTGTTAGCTTCGGATCTCTTGTACCTTGGGGTTTAGATAAAAACCTCCGTGCCTTCACCCCACCGATGGATGGTTTGCATGGGACATCCTTCTCAGCAGTTGATCTCTTTTCATCCCGCTGGATTTTCACATTGCCACCATGAAGCCCCATATCCGACAGTACCATTTCTAAGCACTGCAGGGCTACTTGTCGTTCTGCCGAGTTCTTAATCTTCCAAGCAAACCCGATATATAAGTAGACCAATTTTTCCACAATTCTACAAAGGGCATGCATTGTACAAATGTGGACATTCACAAGTGGTATTTTCAAAACCGGTCGAAAAGCAGGATCCTCAATGTGACGTGTTGGAGCTTTTCTCCACCACTTTGGGTCCATGACCTTTGCAGGCTCCATGCAGAACAAACACGGCGACTTTGCCATTGCACCCATTCCACAATTATACATGCACTTTAATGTTTTGAGGTCACCTGTAAGATGCCACTGAACTTGAAAGTCTCCCCTTCCATCTAAACGTAGTACCTCTCCCTAGTTAGTCTATCGATCAATCACCTCCGGAATATTAGTTCGATGGAACACCCAATATAGAATCTCATGATCTTCTTTCTTTACCTGCAACACAAAATAAATGATACTTAAGTAGATGTGAACATTTGAGCTTACCTGAGAATCTCGCTTGCCTCAAACGCACCAAGCCACCATATGTTAGATTCTGATTGAACACTAAAATATAAAGGATCATCACTGGGACACTTTGAGAGGGCTCTATTCATTAAAGTAATAGTAACACGCTCTAGCTTTTTCTCTTTAACAAGCTCACACTCATCCATTTTTAACACAAAATGTAATACCCCTCGTGACTCTTCAAATGTGATGTTGTAAAACTCCACCATTCTCTTCTGTAATATCCGCAGGTCCATAAAAATATTATTGAACTCATCATATGCCATGTTTGCTCCATGGCCACTGTAAGTTGCTTTAATATGAAAGGGCTGTCCAAGATAGTCTCCCTGTGCCTCGTTAAGCTGAAGCCTCTCTTTCCAAACACTTGAAGCTGATGGTAGAAGTTTGGATTTTATACCCTTCGTAACAAAGATAGATGAGACAGACTTTTGGATAGCCGAATATCCTATTTTTCTTACACCAAGTGAATCAAGTGTTCCTTGTATCTCTTTTGCAGGCACTGAGTTCTCTGAAATAAAGCTGTCCACTACATTTCGTTGTAGGACCTTAAACTTCTTGTCATGTACTATATCTGCTGCCAGGCTTCTACTTATAAGTGGCTTCAATCTCTTTTCTATATTGGCTTTGGGGTCAATGTTTTCCTTGTCAGGATAGATTGAATCTCTACATGAAGACAATGCATAAGTAAATAACAGAAAATTTGCTTCACTAACACTATTTAGGCACATGAAAACAATGCATAACAAGAAAAAACAAAAAGATTACTTAACTAAGACAATGTAGCCAACCAAGAAGCATCACCTTAATGCTTGGATTCTTTTCTTGAGACCTCCTGATGCAACCTGCAATGTTTCAAGATTGCGCAATTTCTTCTTTCGGATACGACCACCCAAGATGGTGTCCTTCATTTGACAACTTCGCACCTTTCCTTTCAGTTCTTGTACCTATGTTTTATGTTGCAAAATGGTAACCTGATCTGTAGAATGTAAATGTGAAAGGCGAACAATCTCACATTGTTGAGCTTGGAGAATGCCCTTGTAAGTTTCAGCTTCTCTTGTAAGAGATTTACAATAACCCAGAAGGCCCTTTTCTCCATCACCAGCAAAGGTCAATAAGCTTGTAGGATTGACAAACGGTGGAGACGCATTAGTCATTGGATTCTTAGGGTAGAGAGAGCCTCTCGTCCAGATATCTATGTGTTTAGCTCCTTGAGCTCTGAGCGTGTCTATGGAAGCGCGAGGTATATGTGTGTTTGTTTTACTGCGCTTAATCAATGGTTGGTACTCATTGTCCAAATCAATGTGAAGGTGATATTTGGCTCGTTTCTGGGTAACATTTGTGCCATTTGAGGAGTGCGCCATTAGCCAAATGTGCAGGTTTAATGGAAAGTGAAGAGCGGCTGTGCCTTCGTCCCTCCATGTTAGCCTCATTCCCTCCATATTGACGAGGTTCATCACTACGAACGAATGTTCAGAAGAGTAAGGAATCTACTTAAAGTACACTTTTTGAACTTTTACTATGAAAGACCCAGCTCTATTATTTGCCATTTTTTCTAGAGAGAGAGTGCAAAAAATACATTTTCTTATAAGGCCCTCCAAATGACCTCCGAAATTCCCTAATGCTCTCGCATTATGAAAAGTGGTAAGACTTTCCCTTGAATGATAAAGTTTATATTGCCTTAGGACTAGCATGTGAGCCTAATATGAGTACTCTTGTGAACCATAGGTGATGAATCCGTTATGAGAATAGACCAAGATATATTAGTAGAGTCTAGGAGTACACTCATAAAGGATTATGAAAAGTTTGGCTAAGGGGGCAATTGTTAAGGTCTGCCCAACTTGAATGTCTATCTCTTTTATTTTGGCTATTTCGTCGTGTCCTCGTGTCCATAGCCATGTCTATTAGAGAAGCAATAGGCTTCCCGACAACAAAGTTAAAAATAGGCTCAAACACATATGTCACAAAAAAATCTTTAGACCATACACTTATTTTATTACACAATATACAAGTTTTCTGTTAAGTTTATGTTGGGATTTAGGCCACCTGGCCGGACATCCCACTTACTACTAATCCATCTACTAACTTAACCATATATACACTTATTCTTTAATACAATAGTATAAGGAGCTACAACAGGATAACGTTGCTGTGCGCTCCACCCAAAACAGGTCTCTCTCTCTCTGCTCTCGCACTTGCACTCGCACACGCTTCACATGGCACCTTCAGTTTATAATATGTAATGTCATATTAAACTAATTTTGTTCATAATAACTTATTGTGGTTTTTGATACTAGGCATAAGATTTATTGTGACATCATGACCACCTACTTTATAAATATAAGAAGATAGCAAGTGCTTGAAATATTTAGAGAAATGACTTTCTTACAATGAATATAAAAATGGCACTTGAATAAGTCACAAATTATATATTTACAATCTCTTTTTTGTTTTCTTGCAAAACTCACAATTGTGAGCGATTGTATTATAAGGTCACCAATAGATTACAAATTAGCCTCAAGCTAAGGCCGAGCCTTGAGAGACAAAGGAAATCTAATAGTCAAGATTTTTAATTATGAAGGACCCTTCATTACTCTTCTTAACAAAAACAGTTCTTATTTATAGCTTAATCCCTTTTTCTTAGGAAGATGAAAATAAATCACATGACAAAGGGTATCATTGCATAGTTTGTAGCACAAAATAGTTTTAAAAAACTTAGATTTCAAGCCCTTTTAAAAAATAATGGGACTTGAATAATTCCCAAAATTCTTGAATTTGTGTTTGTATGGTTACCCTTTGCGAATCCTCAAGGAAGTATTCCTCCTAAAGCACCTTCTTGAAATCCTGCCAATTCGAGCCTTGAACCGCCTGAATTTCTTTTATTCGGCTCCTAATTTCAGGCTCCGCAATTAAATGGAATCCTTCCACTGCATTCTGATCATCGATTCCATTATCTTCCATTGCCTGCTCGTAGATATTGCAAAACATGCTAATATCCCGGCCTTCAAATCGTTGTAATTTCTCGATAACTGTGTGCCGAGCTTTACGGATCCTCTCTTGCAGATTATACTAGTGTTGGGCAGCCTGTAGTTGTTGCATGTAAGTAGCAAATTGCTACATCATTTGTTGCATGGCTACCTCTTGCGCTGTCGACATCTTTCTCCACAACACTGCTCACCCCGTCTCGTTTCACGTCGGGTTCACCAAGAATGTTAGGGGATTTGTATTCGAAAGGTGAGCCAGGAAGGCATTGAGCCCCTAGTTGTGAGAGGTGCGAGGAAAAGAGTTGCAACAGACACAATTAATAGGAACAGAGCTTAAAACGGACATTTTACCTTAAACCAAATACTCAATAGTATCCTTGCTTAATCAAATGTTAGTGGAAGCGTTTATGCTCCTTACGAAGTTTAACCTGTCTTAATCCAAGTGCTAATCAAGAAAATCAATAATGACCTGCCTTGTACTGCCTTCTGTTTCTTCGTGCTATGGCATAGGGACTTCGACTTCCAATGGCCGTCTGATTTGGCTTAAGATTTATGGCTTGAATCCCAGATTTGAATGGGTTTAAGCGGCTTAGATAGCTTAGGCTTCAGATTAGAGAGCTCATGATAATGATGGCTAATGAAATTTGAGATTAAGCTTATCCAGGTTAAGGTTTTGATGGCTTATGATGACTTGGTTTAGAGATTAGGCTTATCCCGGTTAAGGGCTTAAGGATTTTTTTTAGAGCTTAGATTGATTGCTAATAAGTTTGAGACTCTTGGCTTAAAGCTCATAATCATCAAGGCTTAGGCTTAGCTTAATGACATTGGAGATTATGGTCATCAAGGCTAAAGATGGCTAAGTGAAATCGAGAGCTTTGGATTGGCTTAAGACAATTAAATTAGGCTCGGCTAATGAATTTGAGATTAGGCTCAGCTAATGGTTTAAGATTAGGCTTTGCTTGAGAGCTTAAGAAAGCTTAGGAAAGCTTGGCTTAAAGAGCGAGATGCTTTGTTTAGAGCTTGCTATTCTCCTCAAGAGAGAAGAGAATGAATTCCCAAAAAAGAGAGCCCTTCAAAAGAGATCCATCCCCTCTTTAAATAGGGTGCATGGAAAATAATCTTATTTTCGGCCATCCCATTAGTGGGAATGGCTCCCTGATGACATGGTAGGCAAAAGATCCGACCCTGCTAAAATCTGCTACTACTAGTCTCAACCAGAGCGCCCTCGCGAGCTCTAAAAATCTCGCTTCTTCATCGAGCTCATCTGAGCATTCATGCGGCCTGCGCGAGCATCCCAAGCCTCTTCTCCTGTGCCGTTTACTGCCCGCCAGGCTCCTTGTGTTTTTTCTTGCTTTCCCACTAAACTCCTTTATTTTTAACAAGTGGGCAGCCCTCATGTTAAGTTGGGCGGCCTTTTTTAACTCGGGCGGCCTTTGCCTCGGGCGGCCATAGGTCCATAGTGGAGGGCACCACATTGACATGTATATCATGCTTTCGTAAAGGCGCCACAGTCGCACATGTTGAGCAAAGCATCGCCAACCTCAACAACTTTCTCCATAGTAGCCACCGATTAACATTATCATCGTGGGTTTTTGTTGCCTATTTCAGTGTTGTGGACTTTGCCACATGCCATTAAGATGCAAGTATAAGTGATTGCTTTTGCATCTACTCAAAATAGCCAATTTCTTGGCCCTGTCTCTGTTGGGCTTATCCTGCAACTATTGCATTCCAAGAGACGACATTTCAGACATGATACTCCTCAAGCACTTACCGATCTCGCATTTCAAAACCTGGATGAAGCTCAAAATTCTCAGATGGAACACAAACCGAGCAGACCAGGCTAGTATGGAACCGGCTCCCGGTGAATCTTCAACAGCTAATATCTTGGTAATCGGAACTTCGATCACTATTCTGTAAAGATCAAAACGCTCCTCAGAGTGAGCACTTCAGGCCCGTTCATTCATTTCAATTATGTCACCTTAGCTGCAGTTGCCCAATCCGGTACGGATCTGCAATCGACTTGAACTTTAAACTGCCATAACTTCTTCACCGTAGCTCCAATCAATGAGCCGTAAAGACAGGAATGTAGAGCCCTTTAAGTACTTCATCTTTAATAATCAAATCCTAGCTATGAGCACTTCAAGCATACTCACTGTTTAGCATTACCAAGACATCTTTTGGCCCTTAGAGCCGTATCTGGCACACTTTTAGCTTAAAACTTGGCTTGTTAGCAAGCCCTTATAACTGCTGAATAATCATGTAGGATTCAAATACACCTGATTGGCATCCCCTTGCTCATTTTCTTATCATGGAAGTGGAGCGGCACGACATGGTGTAGTCCCAGCCCACTCCTGTGCATCCAACCATGGCGGCTTTGGATTGTCGGCATTGTACCTGTCTCTCACCTTTGACTGACGGTGTGACATTGTGGCCTTCGCCACACCCAAAATCTAGTCATTTGAGACTTGATCGTACCCCTCCGCCGGTCTGTACTCTCTGTGAATGGCCTTGACGATGTAACTCTTTCTTTCATTGTCGAGGCTATCCCAAACCTCCATCACAGAGTGACCAAACTGAACTGTATAGAGCTGTCAAATCCTCTATCCTTATGACCTTTCCGACCCTATCCGCCACAACAGCCCCATCCCTGCTCTTGTACACCTTGATAGGATCATGCTCGTGTGGTTAACAAGGTGTACGTGGTGTGCCAATCGGTGAACTATCCACTGAAGAGAGTGGGGGACGCTCTCTCGACAGTGTGGATGCATTGATAGAACCACTACCATAACAACCACCGCCTCCAGAGAACGACGCCTACCTCGTCTCAAGGATGAGCCACCCATTGGTGTATGAAGCACACTAGTCCTAGGCGTAGGGGGGACACTCGACTGAGGTGTGGCTCCTGTTGGTGTAGGGACCACGCTAGTCCTAGGCATAGGGTCTGTCGTAGTACGTCTAGAGGAACCTGTTGCCCAAAGGCTATGTGCCATCGCTATCTGCTCTGGTGTGAACTGTGTCAAAAAGAGACCCATCTGCTTGGGTGACATGCCGGTCGGAATGACAGAAAACTAAAACTAGGAGAGTATGGCTCATCGTCATCTGCCATGGCTACAGATACACAGATAACACCCACAAAATACGTTAGTTTGCAGAAGAAACGTTTAATCAATACAAATAACAAATAAATAA
Source organism: Adiantum capillus-veneris (assembly GCF_014529385.1). Classification (NCBI taxonomy): domain Eukaryota; kingdom Viridiplantae; phylum Streptophyta; class Polypodiopsida; order Polypodiales; family Pteridaceae; genus Adiantum; species Adiantum capillus-veneris. The sequence continues at coordinate 96,351,419 of NC_140956.1, read as the reverse complement.
ATCGCAAACACAGATGAATGAATCTAAAGTGTATTGTAGACTAATAAAAAGAGTCTTACAAAAGAGTTCCTAGAAAAAATCATTAGTTAATCTCTCATCTTCTATGAGATTGGATGTACCAAAGATGTCTACCTTAATTTGTACTTCTGCATGTTTGTCATCAAATGTGAAGTCCCCACCCCGCCGTATCAAACGGTGGATCTGATGGTGAACCTGGTGGCCACTAGATCTATAGCGGAAGCAAAGAAAGTGGTTCAGGGTTCAACTAGTGGACGATCTCTCATCACAAAGTGAGTCGAGTTCGAGCCTACTAGTAATGAGATCTAGATCCACCTCGCAGGGGAAGCGTACTTAACCTATCTAGCGATCCTAAGACCCACCTTCCAAGAGGAGAGAAATCCCGAGTGCCTTTTTCCCCATGTTTCAGAGGCACGTACTTGAGACTTCGCCGCTCTAGGGGCAATGAGTATTACTAGTAACGATTTAAACACTATGGGGACAGAGAGTTCCCGACTAATCAGGACCACCCTTCTCATAGGCATTGGCGACCTGAGCCAAGCCCCCACTTTCCACCCCCACGCTCACACTTCCTTGTGTGTCCTAATTACTACCACAAAATTTGTTCAACATAAAAGTTCCTTGATTAGATTCCAATTCACAACGTTCGTTAAGACAACCCTTCAACCAGTATTGCAAAGCGGCACTAAGACAGTACTCTAGTAAAAATTCTACTCAAACTTATTCATTAAAATTACAATGTTCTGGAGGTACAACATCCCCCCTCCAGCGAGATTTTACTCCTCCCGTTGTCGCCTAGCTGCCCATACAACTAGGTATGTCCACCGCATAGAAAGCACGACATGGACATTCCCACCGCATAGAAAGCAAGACGTGGGCTCCCACCGCATAGAAAGCAAGTCGTGGGTAAAGGCCCTAAGCTAGTAACTCTAGCTACTGCGAAATCATTGCGAGCCGCCCCCTCTGATCAGTAGCCTGGGTCAAGACTAATTCAACATTGGAAATAGAATGAACATGTCGAGCTAAATTTTCCCTAGCAAACATTCTTCATATTGCAAACAGTCTATCCGTCAATCATTTCTTTCCTACTTTGGATTTAATGAACTCAAATGCCGAGGTTTCCGTCGGATTTCTCCAACATGTTTGGGGGTATGTTCTTTCCTAGCTAAACGTGTGCAATGTTAAATTAAACAACTTGAATAAAATTATGACCTACCTCTTCCATTTCTTCGTCAATGGCCCGTGAGATGGCCGGTGCTTGTTCGTCCATGGGAGCTTTTCCTTTTCCATTCATATTGCTCGTTCCCGCCTCGCGGTCGTGGGCACCACCGAAGCGAGTTCTCTTAACCGGGGCCATTTTATACTCACCACTTTAAATGATAAACTTGGAGAAAAGAGATAATGTCCGAGAGCATCATAACAATCCAAATGATAGATTAGAATCATTGAACAATTCCCCTTATACTAGAGGGTTAGATTTTTCCTTCGAGACAGTAATTTTTATGGATAATACTTTACTTGTCCTACGGGAACCGTCTCGAAAGTTAATTACTTGGCTTAGATGATTAAGAATTTCAGAATTTTACTAATTAAATTACAAGAGGGATGAATTAAGTTCAATCACTTTCCTAGTGCAATTAGAAAGATGCACAATTACCGCATGCATAGGTGAGAGAAAATTCTCTCCTTAGTGGCTTAATGATAGATTAATTTTACCTTAATCACATCTTAATGTATGAGAAAATTGAATCTGACTTAGTTACACCAATATTGTGTGGTAAAAGAATGAATTTCATCAAATCTACATCATTACCGGCTTAACAATTAATTACTATGCTGCCTAGAGAGAGAAATCTCTTCTAATCATGTATTAATCATTGATTAAGAGTGATGAATGGCTGCATAATTAGCTATTGGATGATGATTAATTAATGGAATATAGATAAGGAGAATTAGAGAGCAGCTATTGGGAATTATAGCTAGGATTAAGCATAGTAGACGAGGAATTAAGAGAATGATGAAGAGAATTTTAGAAGAGCATAAATTAAATCATGATTACCGTGATTAGGGGCTAAAATCCTCTCGATTTTCCGATCCAAATGAGTTCTCAAGAGGAGAATCCTGCAGCACTTCCCTCCTTTGCTTCTCCTCCAAAAACTATGTGTGCCGGTAGCACCTCCCCAAGGTGTGTGTGTAGGTGTGTGTGTGTGTGTGTGTGAGTGAGCATGTGTGTGTGTGTGTCTGTGTGAGCACACCTTTAAGTAGGCTCCTCCAAGCTAAAAATCGAACCTAGCTGCTATAAGCATCTGAGTGAGCACTCACTTCATGCATTGGCAAGTCTAGTTACCTTCCCACCAAGTGTCCAGTTAGCTAGTCTAACTGGCTCTCACACCCACTCTCTAGCTTGGAAACTCTCCCACAACTCCCACAAGACAAGAGGGTGCCCCCTAGCTGCTAAAGCTGGCTCATAGTGGCCTGGAACCTGCTCCCACACAGCCTTGAGCCTCGGTGCCTCCCCGCACAACGTTAGAAAAAATTGGTTTTAGGCTAAAACGGCCCATACGAGTCGGAATTTAATGCCATAAATTGCTATACTAAGCTCTAACTAAGGCGTACTGGTCCGAGTACCTGCCATATTTAGCAGCCCCCGGGGTCCGAAAATGCATTTTTTTCAAATTCGGGGTATGGGTGCAGTTTTTCGAGACGGTCAAAACTGGACGGGTCGGGTGACCAAAAACTTACTATTTTTGGAAAATTTTTATAAAAATTATTTTATTTCACATTTTGAAGCTTTAAAACATTCTAAACATCATGGCACTCACAGAATTCAAAAAACTGCTAAAAATAGTAACTTTTTTCATTATGTTCATTTCATGGTACAAGGGTGCTCTTTTTGAGTCGGGTCAGAGACCTTACAACCTCCCCAACGTGAAGAATTTGAGATGTCCTCATCTCAAGAATGTGTTTGGGTAATCTGTTATGAGCGTTGGTTCGTCCTCCCAAGTTGCATCTTCTTCAAGATAATCCTTCCACTTTACTAGATACTCCGTGATAGTTCTGTTGCGTAACTTCCTTTCCCTTGTTTCGAGTACATAGTCAGGTTGGATCTCAAGAACTCCTTGTGCTGGCATGACTATCTGATCTGAGTCCAAGAATTGATCAAGATTAGGAATATATGGTTTGAGTAAGCTGACGTGGAACACATCATGAACCTTCAAGTTTGCGGGTAACTTTAGCTTGTAGGCCTGGTCACTCACAACCTTAACGATCTCGAATGGTCCACAATATCTTGGGCTGAGCTTCTTATATCTGCCTAGTGATAAGTTGCTTTTCTTTTGTCGGACTCGCAGAAAAACCTTATCCCCTTCTTTGAAAGTTCTTTCCGAACGGTTCTTATCTGCATAGTGCTTTTGTCTATCTTGAGCGGCCTGAATGTCTTGGCGAATAGCTCTAGTTTGAGTTTCCATATCTTCTAACATCTTCCTAGAGGCTTCTACCCTGATGGTTGGATCTGAGAAGTTCAATGGTGCTAAACAGTCATGTCCATAAAGAGCTTTCATGGGTGACATTCCAATGCTTCTGTGTTCGAAATAATTATAAGCATACACCACCAAAGGTAGATATTGTAACCACTTCTTTGGCTCTTGCGAACAATAGGCTCTAAGAATGTCCTCAATGACTTGATTAACTCTTTTAGTTTGCCCATCTGTCAGCGGATGATACGTTGTACTGAAGGCTAATTGTGACCCAATAGATTGGAAAAGAGAAGTCCAAAATTTTGATGTAAATTTGGCATCATCACTGACGATACGCTTGGGTAGACCATGTAACCTAAAAATCTCCTTGATGAATACCCGGCTAATCTCTGAAGCTGTAAAGGTTGTCTTTACGGGTATTAGATGATCCACTTTCGTTAGCATATCAACAACCACGAAAACAGAATCATAACCTCCTGTAGAAGGTAATCCTGTAACAAAAAAATCCATACTGATGCATTCCCATTTCATCTGGGGTATGTCAAGAGGTTGAAGTTGCCCTGGTAACTTGATCCTTTTAGCTTTTATCCCCGCTGACAAGAAAGACATTTTCTCACATAGCGAAGTATGTCTCCTTTCATTCCAGACCAAAAATAACTCCTCCTGACAGCATGAAGAGTCTTAGCATAGCCTGGATGTCCAGATGTAGGGCTATCGTGTGCTTCATACAGAATAGCCTTCTTTAGAGTTGGGTCTCTGGGTACACAGAGTCTATGTCTCTAGTAAAGACATCCTCCCATAAGAGAGTAATCTTTAGCTTCAGGCATCTTATTCTTCTGAACTAATGATACTATACGTTGGTACTCTGGATCTACCAAGGATGCTTCTTTGATTCCATCCCTATTGACAGGTCAACCTTTCAACAACACTTCCACAAGGATTCCATGAAGATTCCTCAAAGATTCTCTAAAGATTTCATATGAAGATGCTGATGAAGTGATGAAGATGAAGATGGATGCTGTAATGTGAAGATACAAGCTCATGGACATCATCGAATATCCCGTTATTATCATTTTGAGCCATTACGGCCACTTTTGTAATGTTTACGGGAACTTCATATTTTAATTCGACAATTGTATTTTGGCCGGAGATGCTTGTTGGATGAGCAAAGCCAGCTCACAGTGTTGTAATTAAGCCCTATAGAAGCCTAGGGACAAATCAGGTCATTTTGGTCAGACATTAGGTTTTCTAAGGCTTAGTATATAAGCCAAAACCTAAATCTTTGTAAAGAGACTTCTATAATCTGATCTTCTATGTCGTTGGGAGACTGCGAGAGAGTGAGAGAGTGTGTGTGTGTGTGTGTGCTACAGGAGCTACGGTGGTTGGAATCGCAAACGAAGAGCAGCAGTGTGTTTCCCACGAGGAGAGCTACGCGTTGATGCTTACATCACGTGCGTTCATCTGTGTTTTGGCACATTCACCCACGAGCTACTTTTGGAGTTTTGATGAGTAATTATTGTCCGTTTTTTCATTTCAGCATATCCACGCGATCAGAGCGAGTAGAGCTACACATTAGGCACTTTAGTTTTCGGAAACGTCGACCTGCAAAAATCGGCCAGACATCCTATGCGTTTTTTGCACGAAGGATATTGGGTAGGTTTTTTTGGTCACAGAACTTAGGGAGAGTGGCCTATTGGTGTTGATAGGATATCCCTCAAGTTTCGTAACGTTTCCAGAATGTCTAATGGGCTTTTGTCTTGCGGTAGCATCATAGGAGACTCTCACATTCACAGAACCGATGGCATGTAGATTTGATATCTCTGTAGGAAGTAGTCATTAGTCGGTTGAGTAGAGGTTGACACCCTTTTCTTGCTTCCACGCGCCTGCGGGTCGAGCTTCGTCCTCAGTTGACATTATATGTTAGGTGAGTTCTCGCTATGCTGACGTCCATCGCAGTGTATCCATCCAACAATCCCAGATAGGGTTATTTGGAATAAAGATAGCTCCGAAAAAAGATTTTCGGCTAAGTCCATCTGCAACTGCATTTTTCTTCCATGGTCTATACTTAATGTCAAGGTCGTATTCCTGTAATAGCTCTATCCATCGCCGTTGTCGCATGTTGAGTAAAAATCCATTTTAGGCTCTTGTGGTCTGTAACCAACTGAAACTTGCGTCCGAGAAGATTTAATGTCTCCATAACTTCAGCACATGTATAACTGCTAAAAGTTCCATATCATGAGTAGGATAATTCTTCTCATGATCCCTCAGCTTTCGCAAAGTATACGCCACCGGTCTTCCTTCTTGAGTAAGAACTCCGCCTGGAGCAAATTTGCTAGCATCGGTCGCTACTTCAAATTCCTTACTAAAATCTGGGAGTTTTAAAATAGGAGCTAAGACCAAGAACTCTTTTAGCTTAGCAAAGCTAGACTCGTGCTCGGTCTTCCATTCAATCCTCATTCCTTTCTTCAGGAGTATCGTCAAAGCTGCAGCAATACGTGCATAATCCTTGACAAAAATCTTGTACCATCCCATTATCCCAAGAAATCCTCTTACTTCACTGACGGTGGATGACGGTGGTTCCTTGATTAGATTCAGATTCACAATGTTCGTTAAGACAACCCTTCAACCAGTACTGCAAAGCGGCACCAAGACAGTACTCTAGTAAAAATTCTACTCAGACTAATTCATTAAAATTCCAATGTTCTGGAGGTACAACATCCCCCCTCCAGCAAGAGTTTACTCCTCCCGTTGTCGCTTAGCTGCCCATACAACTATGTATGTTCACCGCATAGAAAGCACGACATGGACATTCCCACCGCATAGAAAGCAAGACGTGGGTTCCCACCGCATAGAAAGCAAGTCGTGGGTAAAGGTCCTAAGCTAGTAACTCTAGCTACTGCGAAATCATCACGAGCCGTCCCATGTGATCAGTAGGGGGGTCATGACTAATTCAACATTGGAAATATAATGAACATGTCGAGCTAAATTTTCCCTAGCAGACATTCTTTCCTATTGCAAACAGTATATTCGTCAATCATTTCTTTCCTACATTGGACTTAATGAACTCAAATGCCGAGGTTTCCGTCGGATTTCTCCAACATGTTGGGGGGTATGTTCTTTCCTAGCTAAACGTGTGCAATGTTAAATAAAACAACTTGAATAAAATTGTGACCTACCTCTTCCATTTCTTCGTCAATGGCCCGTGAGATGGCCGGTGCTTGTTCGTCCATGGGAGCTTTTCCTTTTCCATTCACATTGCTCGTTCTCGCCTCGCGGTTGTGGGCACCACCGAAGCGAGTTCTCTTAACTGGGGCCATTTTATGCTCACTACTTTAAATGATAAACTTGGAGAAAAGAGATAATGTCCGAGAGCATCATAACAATCCAAATGATAGATTAGAATCATTGAACAATTCCCCTTATACGAGAGGGTTAGATTTTTCCTTCGAGACATAGTAATTTTTATGGATAATACTTTACTTGTCCTACGGGAACCGGCTCTAAAGTTAATTACTTGGCTTAGATGATTAAGAATTTCAAAATTTACTAATTAAATTACAAGAGAGATGAATTAAGCTCAATAACTTTCCTAGTGTAATTAGAAAGATGCACAATTACCGCATGCATAGGTGAGAAAAAATTATCTCCTTAGTGGCTTAATGATAGATTAATTTTAACTTAATCACATCTTAATGTATGAGAAAATTGAATCTGACTTAGTTACACCAATATTGTGTGGTAAAAGAATGAATTTCATCAAATCTACATCATTGCCGGCTTAACAATTAATTACTATGCTGCCTAGAGAGAGAAATCTCTTCTAATCATGTATTAATCATTGATTAAGAGTGATGAATGGCTGCATAATTAGCTATTGGATGATGATTATGTAATGGAATATAGATAAGGAGAATTAGAGAGCAGCTATTGGGAATTATAGCTAGGATTAAGCATAGTAGACGAGGAATTAAGAGAATGATGAAGAGAATTACAGAAGAGCATAAATTAAATCATGATTACCGTGATTAGGGGCTGAAATCCTCTCGATTTTCTGATCCAAATGAGTTCTCAAGACGAGAATCCGGCAGCACTTCCCTCCTTTGCTTCTCCTCCAAAAACTGTGTGTGCCGGCAGCACCTCCCCAAGGTGTGTGTGTGTGTGTGTGTGTAGGTGTGTGTGTGTGTGTACTGGGTGTGTGTGTGTGTGTGTGTGTGTGTGTGTGTGTGTGTGAGCACACCTTTAAATAGGCTCCTCCAAGCTGAAAATAGAACCTAGCTACTATAAGCATCTGAGTGAGCACTCACTTCATGCATTGACAAGTCTAGTTGCCTTCCCACCAAGTGTTCAGTTAGCTAGTCTAACTGGCTCTCACACGCACTCTCTAGCTTGGAAACTCTCCCACAAATCCCACAAGACAAGAGGGCACCCCCTAGCTGCTAAAGCTGGCTCAGAGTGGCCTGGAACCTACTCCCACACAGACTCGAGCCCCGGTGCCTCCCCGCACAACTTTAGGAAAAATTGGTTTTAGGCTAAAATGGCCCATACAAGTCAGAACTTAATGCCATAAATTGCTATACTAAGCTCTAACTAATGTCAATGTCCAATATTTCACTCACTTGCCTGCTTCGTGGAGCAGGTTGAACAACATAGAGCCAACGCGGTTTAGACAGATCATTTTCATTATTTTCTCTACACGTGGATCTAGTGTGAACACAACTGTTTCACAATGCTCCGAAAGTACGAATGTATTCCACGTATCTGTCCACACCCGCCTAGAATTCACTTGAATCAATCCACTCTTGTCTTTGCACACAGTTGCATTAGGGTCGCTGGTAATAACTTTGAACCACTTGACATCAAAGATAAAAATATCAAACTTTCTAAAGATGATCTTCAAGATGTCTTGGATGTAGCCAAAGTATTCAAGTTCGCTAGTTTCTGTGTTCTCATCCCTGGCACTACTCCTACTTTCTTGGATGAAGCTTGCCCTAACACCACTATCGAAAGTGACCCTTTCTTCGTCAATCCGTTGCACTCTGAAGTGTTTCCCGTGTGACCACAAAGCTCCATATTTGTGATACTGCATCCACAAATTTGAAAAAGACTTAAAGTTATTAAGGTGTTATCATGTGGAGCTCGAAAAGGAAGTTGTGAAATTATACATGCCAATCGCAACCCCTTGACATCTCCTCTTCCTCTTCAGTAATCAACACTCGATTCCTCTTTGCCTTTGAGATTGTTGCATCTAGCCACCGCCCAGTTGAAAGTCAAGCAATTTCTAAAGATGATCTGGAAAAAGAAGGTTTCTAGTGGCACGGTTGCGCTTGAATTGCAAGCGATCTGTCAAGCGTTGTTGCTTTTCCCCTTCGTACCTCTCTAGCCACTTTGGCATGATGTCTGAGTTGAGAAGGCAAATCTCATAACCTTTTCTCGTGTTGTGATGTCCATCCTCCTTACGATGCCTTGTCCCTATGGCTCGTCCCCTGTCACCTTTATGTTGACCTCAGTAGTCCACATTCGGGGCATCTCTGGATCAATTGAGACCAAAAATTCAATGATGAGGACAAGAGACTCTTGTACAAGCCATCCTTTAGCCATGCTACCCTCGGGGCGAGCCCTTTGACGAACGAACCCCTTTAAAGTCTTTATAACTCTCTCCAAGAAGAACATCCACCTGCTATGGACTACCCCAAAACTGCAACTTCATCGACCACATGCACAAGTACATGCATTTGGATGGTAAGAATGTTTGTTGGAACGTACTTCTCCACCATACACACTACTTCATTTAAGCCTGCTGCATCGATGTTCTCTTCTCTTATCTCTTTTGAACTGATCCAACGTATCAAATCACTGATTTTGTAGATTGTTCTTCTAATGTCATCTGTCAAACAATCCTTTATGGAAATTGGTTAGCTGAACTATAAAACATTGTGCCAATCGTGGGACTTAAGACCACTGAGATTGTCATCTCTCTTAAAAGCCATTTTTAAACATCGCATGCACCCAGTGGGAATCTTGATTGAAGATATAGTCTTCTTCACTTTTTGCTCTTGTGCACGACTCAAAACCCATGGTCCTTTTGGTGTAGAAAACTTCCCATTGGGTTTAAGTTGAGGCCACATCTCTGGCATTCGACCCATAGCCTGCAGGTGGTCATCTCTTTGGGCCTTGCTCTCCCTTTTTTCAGTGATGGTTTTCCATATGATCTCCCCCACATTCTTAAAGATGTGCATTGGGTCGAGCAAATGATTAATCAGTAGGTCACTCCAGTACAGAAGTTCATGGAAAATAAAAAGTCTTTTCACTCCAAGTGGCATGAAATCTCCCCTCTCTAGCCACATGTTTTTCGAATCGCTCGCTTTCAGTGGATGCATGGCATGTTTGCATATGTTTGGTCCACGTAGCTCATGTCCTTCAAGAAAAATTTTACCATGCTCCTCGTAAACTGTCTTGCTCAAATGCTCAGAGCGGTGGAAGCCAAGTCGAGGACCACATTTCGGACATGCATGATTGCCCGAGTAACTCAAGCCTAAGACATCACAAAATTAAAATATAAAAGCGCTGGCATAGCCAAGAATAACATGTGTGTGAGGGTCTCAAAGGCACTTACTTGAGCACTCACTGAAGCTTGGCCAATCGTGCATGGTCCACATGAGAATTCCTTGCACATGTACATTCCTCATCCGATTGGTTGGGACATATCAACCACATCAATTCCTGTCCACAAGATTTGGATCTCTTTCATAAGTGGTGCCAGATAGACGTCCATGTTCTTTGCTTTGTACTTTCCTGGGACGATTAGTGACAATAACAGATGGCCCTTCTTGATAGCTAGCCATGGTGGAAGATTATAATTAACCAGACAAATAGGCCACGTTCTCCATGACGAACTCCGTAATCTAGATGGGTTTACTCCGTCCATTGCCAGACCAAAGTGGATACATCAAGGCTCGTTCTTAAATGTAGGCCAACTTTTCTCTATGTGCTTCCATGCATGAGAGTCAGCAGGTACCCACATCACATCATTCGTTGATCTAGTATTTGAGTGCCATGTCATCAAAGCAGCTATGGACTTGCACCAAAACATGCCCTTTATTCTTGGAATGATAGAAAAGTGTCGAAGGACCTTTGCAGGGATAAATTTTCCTTGTGTGTCCTCTCTATACTTGTGTGTCCTCTCTATACTTGTGTGATCCACAATTGGGACACTGTTCCAAATTTTCATACTCATTGCAAAAAAGTATACAATCATTAGGACATGCATGTATTTTGTGATAATCCAGGATCAAATTAGTAAGAAGCTTTTTAGCGGATGGACGGGTAGGGGCATGTGATTCCCTTATGGCAAGATTTGCTTGTTGAGCAACCTATCTTTACATGAACAAGTCAGTCCCTTGTTCACATTATTGAACTGACCACATGCAATTTATCATGATTAGGATACAATGTATTTACCTGAAAATCGATGTGACTGAGGCGTCAAACCATCCGTAGACAGACTGCAAATTAAGCATTGTCAAAGCCGTATGGAGAGCTGAGATTTTTGCACCGTTGTAAAGCGGCATGCGTGCAAGAGTTTGCATCATCTCGCCCTCTTTGTCGTTGCTATCATGCCGTCAATATGGACGGGATGACTGAGGTTGATCCGCAATAGCGTTTAATGTTGTCGTCTTCTATGTTTTCAATGATGGGCTCCATGTCAAAGAACGTGTCTAGCATCTGCTCCATCTCTACTTCTTGGAATAATGCCACATCAGATATTGGTTGGGAGGACTCAGTCGATGGCTGTTCAATTGAAAATCATATTCTTTGGGATGAAGGAGCAGTATTTACTTGCAGAGTTTGATCTATTGTCTTTGGACCATGAGATCGCAATTGACTTGGCAATAATTTTGTAAGTTATTGACATCATGGTTATAAGACGCCAATGTTTCAGTTGGGAGCATCATATTTTTTTCGAACCAAACCTATAATCTAAACATTAGTTAACTTAACCTATAACCTAACCTAACCTTTTACGTATATACAACCTATAACCTAACATGTTGGCTAAACCTAGCTAACCTAGCCTATAACCTATAACTTAACCTAACCTATAACTTAAACCTAACGTGGATGGTAATCTAACCTAATTAACATCCTATAACCTAACATATATATAACCTAATCTAACCTATAACATAAACCTAATGTAGCCAAACCTATGACCTAACTTAGCCTAACATATAATTAACCTAACTTAACTTATAACCTAGCTATAGTGTAACCTAACCTATAACTTAAAGTAAACCTAACCCAAACCTAAAACCTAAAACTCATCAATCGATCGCATAATTTTGAAAATGACATAATTCAAAACCAAATTTCTTCAAAACATAATTTTAAAACAAGATTTTTTCATAGCATAATTTCGAAACAACATAATTCCAAAACAACATGATGAAATGGTACGTAGCGTAATTTCATAACATAATTTCAAAGCATAATTTTGACATAAAATTACCCCAAACCATAATTTCCAAAGCATTATTTCTTAAAAAAAGGCATAAAACTTAAAGCATTGGAAGTTTAAAGCATGAAATTTTATTTTGTCAATATACAAATTAATTTAATATGCATTAAAATTTTGAGCACTCACGTGTGGCCTATTTGAGCAATAAAGGGTCTTGTAAACGTCCTTGAACCTGCAAAAACGCGCACACACACACACACAGATTATATTAAATCCTAAACCCTAAATCTATAAGCAAAGTTGAAAAGCATCTCACCTTGGTGCTAGAGAGTAGTCCACAAGTAAGATTTTCACCTCCTGCACGTTGTTAGACAAAAGATCTGCAGTAGGTGAGGAGGAGGAGGTCAAGAGAAGAGGCGCAAATACTAGAGAAATGCATAGGGAAAGACCCACGGGCTTGTTTTTGCAGGTTTTGTAGGTATGGCCATCGATTCAGGCATCAGAAAATTCATCTATACAGACGTCGGAAGAGACATTGGTATAGGCACCGGAAGATACATCAAAATTTGCGTTGAAATTTCAAAAATGAATTTTTAAAAGAAAATTTGATCTCCCTCCATACTTACCTACACATATATCGACGCCCGCGATTAACGCTGGTAATTTGGCTCCAGAATTTAAGCGACCTCTTGTAGTGATATCACAAAGCTACGGTCTACCTAATAGCTATTAGGTTTTGGCACATAGGTATTTGGTATCTATTGTAGCTATCAATTGTAAATTTATGTCTATTGGGACTAAAATATGTTTATGTACTAGCTATCTAGTTTTTTTAAATAGTGAATAGATAGGTATCTATGAGAAATTTGAGAGCTATTAATAAACAATCATCCATCAATATCTATGAGAAATCTTTCACTAGTTATCTGATTCTGTCGCATAGCTAGTAGGTAGCTATAACATATCCATAAGCCATCATTATGTGCTAAATAGCTCTCTACAATCTGTTATCTTGCTATTTGATAGCAATTAGCTCGTCATAACTATCAAAAAACTACTATCTCACTAGTAGATAGTAGGTAGTTTTTAGCTAAGAATGCTATCACATAGCTACCCAATAGATATGGGGCCCTAACACATAACTATTTGATAGCAATATATCACAATCAGTTTTCAATAGCTATCTAATGATTATCAAATACTGATGTTTTAGATACCTAGTTCTATCATATAGCTAGTAGATAGCTATTTGATTGCCATATATGGCCATTACTTGACAATAGATATGTCAAAAAGGTACCGACTATCTATCTACCACTTACCTCCACAACATTAAATTCACATATACCTCATGTGATACTTTTAATAGACGAACAGGATGTATGAGGTAGTCCTTTCGACCAATTAATCTCTTTTCACATATATCATTTTTGTTAGGGAACACATGAGTCTCAATTGTCCAAAAGTTGACCACTAGATCCTTTTCCTCTTCATGTATGCAGCTTCTTTGAAGCCTATGGACAATGACTTGTGGAAACGACAATGTGAAGTTGTCATTTTTTTGGAATAGCCATGAATATCTTGCTCCATATAAGTTCTTTCTATGAATGGTAGTAGATTGGAGGTAGTGCTAACATTAAGGCCTCCTGATTCCTCTGATTCTTTAAAGTTCACGAGCATCATCATGGTAGAAATCTTGAGGAATATTTCATCCTCAGTAGGCGGTCTCTTTAACATTTGTAGTGTGTTGTGATTATTTTTTATAAGCATGTCTAGACATGGCGTTGGTGCCTTGTTGATTTGAATTTTTTAGTAATGGATGTTGAATTTTCTGATTGAAGATGTCGCTCTTATTCTCCTTGTCCATTGTTTTTTCGTTGAAGAGTACATCACTAGATCTCTTGGCTATCTTTGCTCTTGTGACATCATCAAAGATGTCTACATAGCCTCGAGTTTTTGCTTCCTATGCCTTTATGTTGCGTGTAGCTCTTTGCTCTCTCTTGCATTATGCTTCATATTTCCTAATGAGGTTGTGCTTCTCGGATGGGAATCTGGGATGGAAATCCATTAACATATGGAAAACAAATGTGGTGAGATTATTAAGACCAACAACATATTGCTAAATGCCCAATTTTTAGTACTACCTAAAAAAAGAGGGAGAGAAACATTAATGGTAGGACCTATACATTATAACCCTCTTCCAAACATGCAATTTCTACCATTTCTACCATTTCTTCTTTTCAAATAGAAAGAGGCAATGAAAGATGATTTAGATATACATAATAATGGTGATGGATAGGTTATCATTTTAATAGCTACACCCTCAATAGAACGCTTAGGATAATGAAAGAGCCACTTACTACTACTTACTGGCATACCAATAAAGAAATCTAGTTTCTTTGTTGGTAATGCCCCAGTATTCATTCTCTCTCTCTCTCTCTCTCTCTCTCTCTCTCCCCCCCGGGGGGGGGGGGGGGGGGGGAAAAAAAAAAAAAAGGCTGCTCATGACATAGCTCTATCCGCTTCTCTTCTCGTGTGCTCAAGGGCATGCGAATATTGCCTCGCCACAATGAGTTCATAGGGACATATCTAAGGTTCTCTCTCTTGTTTTTGGGCATCATTGCAGCAATTTTCCAACAACTAGAGCCATGGAATATCAAGACAAGCTTGACAAAAGTTTGTAGTTTTTTAAGAGTGGATGTCTTTCACAACATAACAAGGCCATCCCCTTATTGGCATCAGGAGACTTGGCTCTCTCTCTCTCTCTCTCTCTCTCTCTCTCTCTCTCACACACACACACACACACACACATCACGAGGTCCGTTTGTGCGCATGCATGCAGCTGTGTGGGTGTGTGTAGGAGAGGCAAAAGTTGTGTTGAGGATTGCGCACAAGGGTTCGCTCTCTCTCTCTCTCTCTCTCGTTCGTTCAGCTGTCCATGTGCGAGTGCCAGAGTGGGTTGGCTCCACGAAGCATGTTGGTCGCGGGTTACATCAACGCTGAGAGTTTGTTCGAGGTGAAGCAAATTGAAATTCCTGAGCCTATGGGCTATGGCTAAGAGGGGGACAGGAAGGAGCTGGACCTCATCAGTTGGGCGAATGTGGAAATTGTGCAAAAGGTATAAAGTTCTGGTCGGAATGCTACTTTTGAGCAGCTTCCCATATCATAGAGAAAAGTGCCACTGAAGACGGCCCTAGCATATAAGAGCTACGTCCCGCTGCATGCATGCATGGCATAGGGTGCGTAGGCTCTTGCACTGCATGCCTTGCAAAATACAAGAAACAAAGCGAACTTTGTAGCTAGCGCATATAGAGGAACTTTATGCAACCATTACGTTGCATGCACCACATGCATCCAACGAGACACAGCTCTAAACTATCACAAGAAGATTTAGAAATTTTCTCATGTAGGAAAATGGAGCCTTGTCCAGCGTTTTTCATACAATGCATAACATCATGAGATTCTGTTCGGGAGACACTACATACCTAGCTAGGTACGATTGGGGGTAGGGGACCACCGGGCCGGCGGTCCCCTTCCCCCAATCGTACCTAGCTAGGTATGCCGTGCCTCCCTCACAGAAGCTCATGATGTTGAGGTAAGTCATAATGTGGCAATTATTGTGAGAATCTGTTCAAAACTTCTTGTGTATATGTCCATTGTCTGCTAATACACCATCCAAAAGTGCTTCCACGACACTCCAAATCCACAACCCTTGATTGCAACAGGCTATCACAAGTACAACTCATACACCATTGCTTATTTCAAGTGTGCTTTTAGCTAACTCTGTGTGGAGTTGTGATAGCAGTCTTCCATGTCAACTTTTCTAGCCCTCTACATGTGTTATGTTTTGAAAGGTCCTCTCTCTAGACTACCGATCTACGAGCAAGCACTCTAACGCTCAATCTACAAACGCTTGCTGAAGTCAACCATGGGACTATTTGACACCCTCATTTGGAGGAGGGATGGACATCCCACATTCCTTTTTTTTTTTTACCATAACAATGAGGTGAATTGAATTAGAGAAAGATAAAATGGACAGCATGAGAACCCAAGGAAGGGGTTCATAGTAGGTGGCTTTACAAAAGGTCATTGGCTCAAAGATAAATAACACGCTAAGATATCCAAGAAAAGGCCCCATGCAGGGGGGAGAACATTCCTAGAAAATCAGAGTTATCATTTGCGCGGGAGGGAATCAGCTTCCATTTGGATGTTCTCCAGAAAAGCTTGCCCTTCTTGGGTGCATTTCATCACCTTCTAAATTTGCATCCCCAATCTCGATGGTGTAGGGAATGGGACCATTCCTTGGAATCCCTGCGATGAAAGGGCGATCGACGGAGCCGGGAGTCCTGTGGGAGCAGGATTGCAAGGAATGGTCCATTTATTCCTGACCGTCAACGGTCGTGGGGAGGAGGGCCACCGGTTCAAGAGGTCAACCCCAGGCAGGTGACCAGTTCCGTAGGTTGACATGTCAGCATTCCGTGCAAGTGCAATTCTGCGTGCTGAGCTGCAGGCAAACAATTGGCACGCAGACTGTGTACATTCCCAGTGCTGAGCTGTCCAGCATCGAATGATTGCAAGCACAAATTCCCGCCAGTAAAGATGAGGTGATGGACGACTCTGATCTGCAGCCCCCCGACCCACGACCTTGACGGACCAGGCATCATGGTCAACAAGCTAGCTTTTTTTAATTGAACATCAGATAATTCCTTTGTCACGAGATAATCCACAAGAATCACACCAAGATTTATTCCAAAATGTAGAGAGGAAGCCAACATTCTCTCCTAACAACAACTATTGCCGTGAGGGTTGAAATCCTAGGACTTTGACTAGGGGAGCTAAAATAGGCTGGGTAAAGGGATAAGTGATAAAGAAAAGAAAAATATATTCTACAACAGACTTGCATCGAGGATATAAACCTTAACCCGCCCCCATTTTTTGCAATTTAACACTTGTCTAGAAGACAACTTTGTGAGTGATGAGCCAAAGAAGTACTAATTTCTTTGGGTGGATTCCAACATCCCAAATACTATGAAATTTGAAGGCCCATAACTTCCTATCTTTATCTAGCAGTTATCTCTTGTTACACAGTGTTGTGGATGGAGGGGAGGGGTCATAGGGGAGGATAGGGGGATGAAGGAGTTATATCCTCCTCTCCATCTAAAGGTCTTAAGGGAGAGGGGGGAAATAGTTCTCAGTGTCCATAGTATATGGTCAAGGAATAGCGCACATCTAGATTTGATGATTTGAATTTCCTAGGGTCTTAAGTTGAACTGTAAGAGATATCCAAGTTGGTTATCCACTCTCCTTTTGCATTTTTCCAGAGATCCCCCGCATTTTAAAACCTTCGTTAGGAAGGTTTATCATTTGGACCCCTCTCCAAGATGAGGATTTCAATGGTCGACCACCAAGGGGTCTACTCTCAAAACAATATGAGCTTGCAAGAGGAATCTTAATAGATCAAAACCAGAGGTAGAGACACTATACTTGCTAAACATGAGAGTGGTGACATGAACTTTTGACTAGCCTTTAGTAGTAGCCACCCTAGATTTTTTGATGTTGTTCATTAACCAGTTTGTTGAGAAAGAAAATGTAGTGTTGCTATACTTTTGATATCCATTTTGTCAGCTAAGATCTGGTGTCTCTAATCCCTAAACCACCACTATCTTTGGGGAGACAACAAGTTCCCTATTTGACTTTGGTTGTTTTATGAGAGAAATGGTCTAATTTTGAAGTAAAAATGCCACTGATAAGAGACCATTGATGACAATTCTTGCCTACGCATTGAACATAAGGCCATAGCTAAGGCCAAACTCATCTTTTTCCATATTGTGAAGAATGAAGGACCATTGCAAGTTATCATAGGCTTCGTCAAAGTCAATCTTGAAAGATGAAAAATAGTGGAAGAATCTTGAGCATTTTCTATGTATTCCCATATTGAGATGATAGCCTCGGTGGGGTCTTGACAACTCTACACCCCTTTATGGATCATTTTTCCTTTGTTCATATCCACTTCAACCGATATCCAAATTCTCAACGTCTTTTCAAATAGATTTAGAGATCCTACTACCCCACTCTTCATCTCCATAAAGCACCATCAATGTCACTAAGGTGTCAAAGAGGTTTTTCTTGAGAGCCTATGTTAGACTCCGGTTGATTCGGAGGTCTCCGGGGTGACGTTGGGACGTGACCACCCGATCTCGACTAACCACGGCTCGGTGCCGTGGGAACGAAGGATGATGGAACATAGTCCTGACCTTGATTTTCTCCTCACCTCACCGTTCTAGGTACTACGGACCAACACTTAATCTCTCTCATATTGCACATGTTCAATGCATAGTAGGCTCTCGTCCCATGCTCCAAGTGTTGCTACCACAATCATTTCATTAATGATTGGTTGGAATCTCATTGAGGCCAAGGTACTTGAAACTCTCTACCACTTCACTGGGAGCCCAGGAAAAGAGCTTTGTACACAATGTTGAGCATGGTCATAGGTAGCCAAATTCTATGGTCTTCCTTGGGCTAGCGTTTGTGCAATAACTTGATGACCCTAGTATTGATGGAGAAAGGAAAAGCTTTATGTCCAAATGTCTTTCCAAGCATGGAGAATGAAGGGGCATAAAAGAGTTTTAAATTTTTGGTAAAACGCAATAGGTAATTACTGAGGTGAGGAATTTGCTTGGGTTTAAGTTCATCTATGGCCACTGGAATCGTAGTTATGGATAACAACACAACCAATGCCTTTTATGTTGGCTTTATGGGCCTCAATTATACATCCTTTTGGACTGAATAAGTCCTCAAAAAGGCTTCTAGAAAATTCTATATTATGTTCCTCGTTGAGGGCTGATTGAGAAGTTGACATAAATAGGGGAATTGCCTCTCTAGCATTTTTTTCTCTTGAATGTTTTTAGCATTTCCTTGCCCATCATTCTTTGTAGAGAAGGATCTAGACTGAAAGATGTGAAAAGAATAGTGCCCAGGGAGGATGGTCACGATGGGGATCCATGGGAATCTTGAGAGTGCAGAACAAGGAAAACAGAACAAGATGGAGAGAGATAGCAGAAGTTGACAAAATAAAAAGAACGCACTATTTTGATTGGTTTAAAACCTTTACATAAATAGGAAGGACTTGCCATGCATAACTCCTCGTGAGAATGGAGATGTAGCTGCATGCTACAGGGGTTTGTTCCCATGGATTTGACACCGTAGTAGACTAGGGCTTGGAAATCCAATAGGATGTGTAGTATCTTGAGTATGTAAAACGCCTAAAAACAAAGAATTTTATTGAGGCTATTTCGTATGCACGGATGCATGACAACATCATGTCATAGTGGTTGGCACCATACAAACAAAACCAAAAAAGGATCAGGATTCAAATGAAAAAAAATTAGAATGGGAAAGGAAGGAAAACGTGAGCGTAGAGACTAGGGTGGAAGGTGGTTGAAAAACCATGCCCATCCAAAGAGAAAAGCCAACATAAAACCCTAAAGCAATATCATTATGAGAAAGCACTAAAGAAAAATTTCTACTTTGACTGTAATGAGGTTGGGCACACAAAGGTTGAGTGTCCAAAGGCAACATCGAAATAGTGGGCCAATCAAGACCAAAAGAGAGGGGAAATCCTGTTGACAGATGCATATGATCCAATGCTTGCCTCTTTGTTTTGCAAAGTTCAAGGAGGTAAACATTCATCATTTGAATTGCTCACACACTTGCACTCTACATAGTCTATGTGGCAGTCTCCCCACGGTGGAACCACATGATCCAGTTCTTTGCCATGGGCATCGCCCATTGTTTCGATAAAAAAGAAAGATGGGGACCCATGAGGATGTGTGTGGAGTATGGGTCTCTTAACCAAGTGTCGATTAACAAAAATAGTCTATGCCTTTTATGGATGAGTTGTTTGACCAGCTCCATGGAGAAATTTATTTTACTAAAATTGACATTTGATGGCGGTATCATCAAGTAAGGATTAGAGAACATGATGTTCCTTAAAAATCATTTAGAAAATTTTTTGGACATTAGGAGTTCTTGGCCATGCCATTTTGAACCGAACAATGCACATACAAGATTTATGACACTTATCAATAGCGGCTTACGTCCATATGTAGGAAACTTCGACGTAGTTTTCCTAGACGACATACTTGTGTATAGTAGGTTGCATCATGAATACTTGAAACATCTTCATTTAGTGTTTGAGTTGTTGTGTAGACACACACTCTTTGCAAAGGAAAGTAAATGTGAAATTTTCACAAAAAATATCACTATTTGTGCCACATTATATCCACCGAGGGAACACTAATGGATCTCGAGAAAGTTGTGGCTATTCTCAAGTGGCTATAGAGGCTCACCCTCTACATGTTTACACACAAAGATAATGAGGAAGAATATTTTAAGAGAGAAAGATATAAAGAGATACAATTAATGATTCCATTGTTCATTCCATTATTGAATTACAAGCATCAAGAAATAGTTCAGACTTGATTCAAGAAATTGCCTATTAATTGAATGGAAGGAATGCATCAAGAACACCCAAGACTTCCATTCCTTTGCCTCTCCTTGACCATTCTCAGCCCCATACACAAGATTCCTAGATGTTGAGGCTCTTCCCATGAAGATACTAGTTTTTACATTTAAGCGCATGAAAAATTGTATATTACCTGAAAACGAGAATTAAGGTGTAACCTTAGTAAAAAGCCCAATAACTCTTCATGTTAACACTTGGCACACTTAGTGGTAGAATTTTCCCTAAATTTGGACTAACACCCACAAAATCCCTTGTTTTAAAAAAATGAGTGCTAATAATTATATAGAGTGCAAAGTGAAGTGTGTGGAACTTAATCTAAGATTCACAAACTACACACTACATAATCACTAGACACTAGCCTTTGTCCCTCAAAGGATCACATTGATATCCCAAAACATTTTGTACCACCTCACCATCAAGAGTGATTTATAAGTGCGGCAACATGCTAGGGATGGGAACACATCTCATAAAGATACATTCAAGCAAGATCATACAATAGAAACTTGTAGAACCATAATTCAAGCATCAAACTTTTACTCCACGGACATAAAGTAAATATAGCCAAATTCAGGTTTAGGATGTAAATATAGCTAAATTCACGTTCATGATCCCCTGTATCCCTGAATTCTGCAATACTGAATTCTACATGATAGAAACTGCATTATTGCAAAATGCATCCCTTTGAAAATCTGCAAACATATCCCCAGAACATCTTCTCAAATAACCAAACTGCTTCCAAGAACCATGGACAATATGATCCAAATGCTCCACAAACATCTCGAGTCTTCAGCATCCATCATTCTTGATAAACTAGACTCAAAATAGTCCCCTCTTGGCAACTCAACCATTCCCCTCATCAAAGATTGGAACTTTAGCAAGAAAAACATCCAAAACTTCAAATTCCTTTGATCTCCATAAGAATCTTGCAAAATCGGGTTCAAAACTTTCATCTCTTGATTTTTGTTTTGAAAAAGCTAGTCGAAACAATATGAGGCTAACAATATTGAATCATCAAAATCAAGATCTTCCATCTCTAAAATATGATTTGCAAGGTCAAAATTCAAGAAATCTAAAAAATTCATTTCAGGTTCGCTTCATCCACTTTATACACTTCAAGATTTGTAGCATCTACAACTTTAATCTTAGTAATCATCATCACATACTCAAAAAATATATCCACAATCAACGTTAACTGTCATAAAATCTAATATCTAATATCTAACCAACCCAAATTAGTTTCTTATAAAACTGATCACTTAATATGGGAGAATAAATGGGAACAAGGGTTAAGATATAGACATGTGCTTAAAGATCGATCTCAACATGGGGCCAAAGGTAAAGGGGCCCAAATGAGAGATGGTCTATCAAAGAGCAAGGCTAACCAATGGAGCATAATACCTTAGGGCTAGCTTCATTGAAGACCTCCAATAATGTGTGTAAAAGTCCTTTGACCTTAGGTCTTAGGTAAGCTAGGGCTGACCTTGAGGCGCGGGAACCCGACCCAGCTCGAGATACTTGTCATGCTTGATGACTAAGGTGCTTGAGGTATTTGATGATTGAGGTGCCTGAGATGCTTGATGTGCTTGATGATTGAGATGCTTGAGGTACTTGACATCCTTGAGATGCTAGGGTTGCACTTGAGGTGAGAACCTAGCCCAAGATTAAAGTGCTTAAGGGTCAAGCTTGTGGTGGGAACTGGGCCTATGCATGAGGGGCTTGAGGTGTCAAAAAGTCAAATATTCAATCCCTACAAGGAGGGGGCGAGCCCTACATGATGGGGGATGAGAGAGAACACCCACACACTCACACAAGGCATGCATGGTACAAAGAAAGCAGAAGGGACACTTGTCAAGTTCCTCCTCATTTTGCCCTCATGGTGTGCCTGAAGCCAATTGGTTTGCCACCCAAGGGATCCAATGATAATTTAGGATATTTAATTAATTGATTTTGCATTTATCAAGTCCTCTCTCTCAAAGGGGAAAGGGGGACACTTGTCTCAAGGCTACCCTTGATGCTTGTAATGCCTCATGCTTGTGATTGGCTAGGCCTGGAGGGGTCCAATGAGCTTCAAGCATAAGCTACAAGGCGGGGTCGACCCAAGAAATCTAGGGGGTTTCTTAGGGGGTATACTCACCCACACACACTCACAAACACTCTCATTGTGTGCTATGCAAAGTGCAAGAGCTCCCTCTCCTTCTCCAAGCAAGTAGAGGTTGAGAGCCTACACCAACACTCTTGGCTATGTAGTACAAATCCAACCAAGAGCCATGCTTCAATGCTTAAGCTTTCCATCTCCTTCTTCTTCATTACTATGCTATTATGTATGCTAGCTAGAAGAGTTATGATAAGTGAGGAACTAATTCTTTCTCCTATAAAATGTTTCTTCTTCCTCTTCCTTACCCTCATTCTCTGCTAGCTCTCTCCACCTTCGAAGGTGTTTGAGGTCTTGGGACTGAGGCTTGGGATTGTTAAAGATTTCTTCAAGTTTATGTTATGATTGTGATGCCTGAAGCTTTCCATCTTCATTGCATCACCTAGGTTACAAGGAACACAAAGATTGTATTGTAACAAGTCTCTCTTAATGGGAGAAATCATAATACAAATTTCTATTGGAGGGGGGACCGGCTCCACAAAAATCCGGTCCTCAATTGTTGTCATGTTCTCTAAATTCTCTCTCTTGCAAAAGTATTGTTCATCGCAAGTCAACTAATTGCTAGGATTATGTTGCTATCTTCAATTATGTTCGCTCGCTATGCTCACAAAGTCATTTCTCAAAAGTACTCTCATTAATTTTCGCTACTCTCAAGTTAAATAGGCCAATTCCATTACATTGGTATCAGAGCATTTGCTTTCTCTTTTCTTGCTTAAGAAGAGAGGTCCTTAAGTAGCCTATAAATGGTTGATGTTGTTAATTGTATTAGGGTAAGAGGAACTGGGATCTATTATCGGTTTTGTTGAGCCCACTATGTGGGGGATGGTGCACACCTTGGGAGCTTTGGACTTAATAATGGAGTCTTTTTAGACTTTCCTATGGATTTACCATTATTGAGCCATAAGAAGTCCGAAAGGAGCTATCCCTCGGCAGCTCTGCTATGTTAGACCTACTCCACTACTCTCTATAGTTAACCACTTCGAGCCGTGGGTGTAGATACTTAAGAGCCAATTTTTAAAGGCTAAGAGGAGTCGCAACTAAGGTTTTGAATTGCCAAAGCATACACTAAGTACATACCTAAATTTTGTTAACATGGCTGACAATAATCAAGAGAGTAGAATGAACATTGGTAGCTTTGATTTTGCACATGAAGGTGCTAATGATGATCCTCCCATGTTTGTGAATTATCTCGTCACTAGGTTGCAGCAAGCTATGGGCAACCCTGCTTTGCAAGTCGAAGTTACTCAACAACTTTGTGCTTATGGAATTTCCCTTCCTCTCCAAGAGGAGAGAGAGATTAGGAGGCCTCTTGAAGAGACCCCCCAAAAAAAGACTCTCTCCCATTCGAGAGGAGGAACCCAAAGAGCAAGAAAGCAATGGAAGTTTAAGTTCCTTTGAAGATGTGGCTCCACGAAGACGGCGGTCTAGACGATCGCCCACTCCTCCCAAGAGGAAAAGATCAACACATAGTCCTTCTCCTCATCACTTTGAAAGGCAAGAGAGGAAACAAAGGAAGAAAAGGGCTAGGAAGAGGTCACCCTCTTCTCCTTCTTCTTCACCTTCCTCCTTTTCCAATGAAAGGTATGGCTATTCTCCTAGAGAATACAAGAGGGGAGGACATCACAAATCATTTCCTGCATAGCTAAGGTCGCAAAAGCTAAAGAAGTTCAAGGAGGGATGAAAGAGTATCTATTTTCTCACTTAGGATGGCACCTTTGGTGCTACTGACAAAGTGTTGGTCTTCATCTAGCAATTTGATGTGGCCTTTGGAGACAAGGGCTTCACAGAGTCCTCTAAGCTACGCCATGTAGCTATGCACTTCCAAAAATCAGATCGTCAATGGTGGGCTAGCCTTCGTGGCAATGGTGAATCCCCAAAGACATGGAAAACTCTACGAGTTTCCATCATGAAGCAATTCCTTGCAAGCGATGAAAAGGAAAAAGTGCTTACGGAATGGTGCAGCTTGAAGCTTCTCTCTCATGAGTCTATCCACAAGTATGTAGACAAGCTTTGGGATTTACATCTCAAGGCTACTGTCTTTCAAAAGATAGACTTTGCCGAGCAAAGGCAGCAATTCTGTGCGGGATTACATGAGATGGCTGAATACATCAACTCTCAACGGCCTGGTACTATTAGCGAAGTAATCCATCACACCATGGTTGCTTCACGCATCAATTTCCATCAAGGGGCTAGACGTAATGTCAAGACCATGGAAAACAAAGACAAAAATGATGCAAAGGGGAAAACCAATGCTCAAAATTCTTCCCAAGTCACTTCCAACAACAACAACAATCGGTCCAAGGAGAAGGGATTTTACAAAGGTAAAAACAAACTCTCTCCTAAAGATCTTGAAGCTTTTCGCAAGGACCATAAGTATTTCAAGTGTGGGGATCAAGGACATGGCTATCGTTCTTGCCCCAAGAAGAATACTCGCAATGAGACTCCTAGGGCTTCCACCATCAATGCTCCAAAAGAGGATGCTCATTGCAAAGGATCATCACTTTCCTATGCTTGGGGAAAGGTAAGAGAGCATGATGCCTTCATCTTGTTTGACCCTGGCTCTACTCACAACTTCATATCAATGGAGTTGGCCACCAAGTTGGGCATCCAAGCTTTTGAAATGGGAGATATGGTAATGGCTGACACAGCTTTCAAGGGACAGCAAGTCTCCATTACTCCCTTGATTGGGAAGTTGAGGCTTCATGTCCAAAGCTATGTTGACAAAGAAGACTTCTTCATCTCTCCTCTCCAACATGAGGACGCTATCCTAGGGGCGCCATGGTTTGATTGCATGGCTGCCAACATGAAGTTCCCTCAAAGGAGAATCCACTTTACCTACAGGGAAAAGAACATGTATATAGATGTTATTGAGCGTGGTCGCACTATTCCACTTGTAAATCCTCTTGCTTTTGATAAGTCAATGAAGAGCTCAGTTTTTGCATACATGATTTTTGTCAAAGAGTCTCTAAAAGATACTAATGTTTCATCAAATGTAAATGGTAGGAATCAAGAAGAGTTAGACTCGTCTAGTTTTTTCAAAGGATTCCAAAATGTGTTCATCGATGATATCCCTATGGACTTACCTCTAACACGCGGGGATGATGACCATTGCATTGAGCTCCTTCCAGGTAGCTCACCGCCTAACAAACCTCCTTATCGAGTCTCACAAGCTCAACAAGAGGAGATCATGAGGCAAGTACAGCAATTGGTAGACAAAGGGATGGTGAGGCCTAGTTCCTCTCCCTTTTGTTCTCCAGTCCTTTTAGTGCAAAAGAAAGATGGTACATACCGTATGTGTGTGGACTATCGAGCAATAAACCATATCACTATCAAAAATAGATTTCTCGTGCCTCGGGTAGAAGATTTGTTTGATAAGCTACAAGCCTCTACCTACTTCAGTAGGATTGACCTTAAAAGTGGCTATCATCAAATAAGGATAGTGGATGAAGATATCCTAATGACCGCATTTCGCACAACATTTGGTCTTTATGAGTATCTAGTCATGCATTTTGGCTTTACTAATGCACGAGCTACGTTCAATCGTCTGATGAAGAAAATTTTTAGACCTTATCGCAAATTCACTGGAGTGTTCTTTGATGATATCGTCATCTACTCCAAGTCTTTGGAGGAACATAAGCAACATCTCCAAGTGATTTTTCAAGCATTGAGGGAGAACAATCTTTTTCTCAACCAAAAGAAAAGCAAATTCTTCCTTCAAGAGATTCAATACCTAGGTCATATTATCTCTCATGATGGTATCCGTATGGATCCATCAAAGTTAGAGGTAATAAAATCATGGCCTAACCCAAGAAATCCACATGAGCTAAGAAGCTTTATTGGTATGTGTGCATACTATAGATGCTTCATAGCAAAATTCTCTCAAGTAGCAGGACCACTACACGACTTAACTAAGAAGAACGTTAAGTATGTATGGACTGCTAAGGAGCAAAATTCTTTTGATAAGCTCAAAGAGAAGCTTACTTCCCAACCAGTCCTCGTTCTTTCGGATCTCTCAAAGCCATTTAAGGTCCAATGTGATGCTTGTGGTGATTGGCTTGGAGCAGTTTTGCTTCAAGATGAGCATGCCATAGCATATGAGAGCCGAAGGCTCAATACTGATGAGCTAGTCTTGGGCATTTATGAGAAAGAGATTTTAGCTGTTCTACCATGCCCTAGACACATGGAAGCACTACCTATTGGGGACTCCATTTATCCTATGAACCGACCACCAAAGTCTCAAGTATTTCATGACGCAAACCAAGCTTTCCGACAAACAAATGAGGTGGGCAAATTTTCTTTCACAATTTAATTTTCACATTGCTCACATTGCTGGTAAGCACAATCAAGTGGCTGATGCACTTTCACGACGGCCAAAAGTTAATGCGGTATCTATAGCTACTCACAATGATCTATCTTCTATGATAGATGAGTATGCTACTGACCCTAACTATAGAGACATAATGTCAGCCCTTGCTTTGGGGAAGAAAGAGGAACCATTCACCTTGCAGGAAGGTTATCTTCTCCACTGCAATAGGCTATGTGTTACACATTCCCTTCGTAATAAAGTTGTGTATGAATCCCATGCTCCTCCATATGCGGGGCATAGAGGTATTCAACCTACTCTCCGAGGAGTAGAGACATACTTCTATTGGCCTACCATGAAAGTGGACATACAAGAGTATGTTTCAAAATGTGTAGTATGCCAAAAGACCAAGTATGATAGAGGGAAGCAACCTGGATTACTCTAGCCATTGCCTATCCCAAATTCACTATGTGAGAGTATATCCATGGATTTCATCTTTGGATTACCCAAGTCTATCCATGGGAATACGGGAATATGGACAATAGTAGACAGGTTTAGCAAACCAGCACATTTTAGTCATGTCAAAAAGACTATTGAGGCACATCAAATGGAAACTCTCTTCATATCTCAGATTTTCAAGCACCATGGATTACCCACATCCATCGTGTTGGTTAGAGATCCTAGAATGACCAGTAATTTTTGGAAAGGTCTCTTTGAAAATGTAGGAACAAGATTGAATTTCTCTTCGGCCTATCACTCACAAACGGATGACCAAAGTGAGATAGCCAATCTTACGATACTCGATCTACTCAAGACTTATGTTACCGAAGTAGATCAATGATCACAATGGGAAAAGTACTTACCTCTTGTACAGTATGCTTACAATAATACTGTACATACTTCTACGGGAAAATCACCTTTTGAGATCATTGAGGGAAGACCTAAAAGTCCCTTGCTACTCAAAGTACATGGGAAGATCTTCGCCGCCCATGAGTATAGACGTGACCTACAAGAATCTTTTCAAAAGATTAAGGAGGGTATATCCATCTCTCAACAAAGGCAAAAAGTTGTTGTTGATAAGCACAGAAGGGCCTTAATGTTCAAAGAAAATGATTGGGTGTTACTCAAGTTTCTTAAGGCTCCATTAAGGCAAACGACGGGCAAAAATCGTATGGGCCATCAAAAGTATTATGCTAAACTAGCAAAAAGATACTATGGTCCTTTCCAAATCTTGAAGCCCATCAATGAAACGGCTTATCAACTCAAGTTGCCCCACCATTGGCTCATACACAATGCCTTTCATGTAAGCCTACTTAAGCCCTACAAAGGCGAGCCACCAAGTGAACCAATTATTGAAGACCCTCCCGAAGTTGAAGACCAAGAAGAGGTGCTACAACCCAAAGTTGTCCTTCGGCATGAAGACAAGGTACTACGACATGGTAAGATTATCCGACAGTATCTTATTAAGTTCAAAAATTATCCTTTTGAAGATGCTAGATGGATGCAAGGAATACAGCTTAAGGATAGTATGAACCTTGTCAATGCTTACAATGCTACATTACAGTAAGCAAATGTACAAATTTCTTTTAAATGACTCATGTTTTTGTCTTATAAGACTAGCCCTCTTTTTAATTGTGCACACATTTAACTAATATGCATGCTTAGAATCATGTTTGTGATGATGACGTCTCTCAAACACCAAGTAGAATTTGTCACTCTACTTTGGGAGAATGAAATGGACTAAAGAGCAGACATGCTTGCGGCAACTATGTCTCCCAAGCACCAAATGGATTAGTCATCCATCTTGGAAAGATGTCGTAGGGTAAAAAGGGATCCTCTACCCGCTAAGTAAAATTGACTAATGACTAAGGCTTTATCTCTTCTACCTCATAGTTAAGGACGACTATGATTTCAAGAGAGAGGTAATGTCATAAAATTTAATATTTAATATCTAACCAACCCAAATGATTTTCTCATATTAAACTGATCACTTAATTTGGGAGAATAAATGGGATTAACAAGGGTTAAGATATAGACATGTGCTTATAGATTTATCTCAACACGGAGCCAATGGTAAAGGGGCCCAAATGAGAGATGGTCTATCAAAGAGCAAGGCTAACCAATGGATCATAAGACCTTAGGGTTAGCTTCATTGAAGACCTCCAATAATGTGTGTAAAAGTCCATTGACCTTAGGTAAGAAAGAGTTGAACTTGAGGCGCGGGAACCCGACCCAGCTCGAGGTGCTTGTCATGCTTGATGACTAAGGTGCTTGAAGTGCTTGATGATTGAGGTGCTTGAGACGCTTGATGTTCTTGATGATTGAGATTCTTGAGGTGCTTGACATGCTTGAGATGCTAGGGTTGCACTTGAGGTGAGAACCTAGCCCAAGCTTAAAGTGCTTAAGGGTCAAGCTTGTGGTGGGAACTGAGCCTATGCATGAGGGGCTTGAGGTGTCAAAAAGTCAAATATTCAATCCCTACAAGGAGGGGGCGAGCCCCACATGAGAGGGGGATGAGAGAGAACACCAACACACTCAAACAAGGCATGCATAGTACAAAGAAAGCAGAAGGGACACTTGTCAAGTTCCTCCTCATATTGCCCTCATGGGGTGCCTGAAGCCTATTGGTTTGCCACCCAAGGGGTCCAATGATAATTTAGGATATTTAATTAATTGAATTTGTATTTATCAAGTCCTCTCTCTCAAAGGGGAAAGGGGGACACTTGTCTCAAGGCTACCCTTGCTGCTTGTAATGCCTCCTGCTTGTGATTGGCTAGGCCTGGAGGGGTCCAATGAGCTTCAAGCATGAGCTACAACGGGGGGTCGACCCAAGAAAGCTAGGGGGTTGCTTAGGGGGTATACTCACCCACACACACTCAACACTCTCATTGTGTGCTATGCAAAGTGCAAGAGCTCCCTCTCCTTCTCCAAGCAAGTAGAGGTTGAGAGCCTACACCAACACTTTTGGCTATGGAGTGCAAATCCAACCAAGAGCCATGCTTCAATGCTTAAGCTTGCCATCTCCTTCTTCTTCATTACTATGCTATTATGTATGCTAGCAAGCAGAGTTATGATAAATGAGGAACTAATTCTTTCTCCTATAAAATGTTTCTTCTTCCTCTTCCCTACCCGCATTCTCTGCTAGCTCTCTCCACCTTCGAAGGTGTTTGAGGTCTTGGGACTGAGGCTTGGGATAGTTAAAGCTTTCTTCAAGTTTATGTTATGCTTGTGATGCGTGAAGCTTTCCACTTCATTGCATCACCTAGGTTACAAGGAACACAAAGATTGTATTGTAACAAGTCTCTCTTAATGGGAGAAATCATAATAAAAATTCCTATTGGAGGGGGGACTGGCTCCACATAAATCCGGTCCTCAACTGTTGTCATGTTCTCTAAATTCTCTCTCTTACAAAAGTGTTGTTCATGCCAAGTTAACTAACTGCTATGATTATGTTGCTATCTTCAATTATGTTCGCCCGCTATGCTCACAAAGTCATTTCTCAAAAGTACTCTCATTAATTTCTCCTACTCTCAAGTTAAATAGGCCAATTCCATTACATTAACCACCATCAATTTGCTACAATTAACCTTTTAGATAAATCAAGTTTTAGTGAAATTGGATATGAACGATTGATATGAAAAAACACCTTGCAAACAATCAAACATTGCTTCTTCAACGTATTTAACACTTATGAAAGAAAATTATTATCAACTCTAGATTCCACCTTCTAAAATACAAGCTTTCATTGATTTTCTTGACTCATGTCAGTCAAAAAACAGCCAAATCAATTGTTTCTTCCTGGATCTTGCTTCAAATCCCTTCTACAAAGCAGCAAACTCTCCTCTGCTTCAAGTAATTTTAGGTCTTCAAGTTCACTTTTAGATTCATGTACACATTCAGATTCCTTTTCAGGTTCAATTTCAGGTTCAAGGTCAGGTTCCTCTTAAAAAAAAGACTGAAGAAAGATTCAAGGTAGGATGCAAACTTTGTAGCCATTAGACACTACCTCTTGAGCATCTCCAATATCTTTGCACGTAGATGAATTCATGTAGATGAAACACTTGGTGACTTGATTTAGACTCGCTATGCAAAAACAATTGATTTTCTTGAAAATCTTGATTCAAAAAACACCTTAACTCATCTGCTTCTTCATCAATTTGATCTGGTTCAAAGCATGAAAATAACAGGTCAGAATCTCCTTCACACATAAAAAAACACCATCAAGATGGCTTGCTCATATTCCCCCTCAAAAACATAAAGAAAAGCACCTTTTGGTTGAAAAACACTCCAATCATTGATATCTCCCTAAAACTTATAAATTTCAAGTTCATTTTCAAAATCTCACACTCCATTAACACTATAAAGGACTTCACATCAGCTTTTTCTACTTCAGGTTGCACAACTTGACTTTCAGGAAACACATGATCCTTGATTTGCAACATCTTTGCCTCCAACCCACAAACTCAGCTTCTAGTTGGCTAAGAGAGCTAGATTGCATTACAGCATGCAAAAAACTCACAACAAAAATGCAATTGTGGATGTAAGAACACCAAAAAAAACTAGCTTGAGCTTTAATGTGAATTGCTTCACTTTCTACTTTCACTTGAAAATTGCTGCTCATAGTGATTAGATAATTACACTTGACAAATATGAAAACACTGAACTTAATAGAGTTCAAATAAACAACTCACTTGAAAACTTTTGACTAGTGTTCCCTAAATTTTCTTTCACTTCTTCTCTTCTTGGATGTATTTCAATGCATCATCAAGATTAAAATTAGGTTGCTCATCTAGTCATTGAAGAGGCCTCAAAACTTTATTCATTGGTGATTTAGCTTTCCATGTATAAGAATCCAAAGCTGCATTGAGGAATAACTTGCACGTATAAAGAATCTTCCCACATAGAAGACATATAAAATCAGCAAACCAATCATCAATGTCATTCAACATTAACACATAGAACCATTGAGAGAGAATAAGATCATCTATATCTCCTTCATCCACAAAAGGCATAGAAATACAAAAGCATCTTTAGGAACAACCACATGATTAACCAGTCAAGAACTTGCAAAGTACTTGCATCGTCATTGGTCAAAACCATCTTCTCGACATCATATACACCATTCATCACAAGATTGAATACATAACTTCAATAATACCATCACGAAATTGAGCTTCCTTGGAAAAAGATGGAATTCTAATCTCCTTGATTGAACATGTAAAAGCACTGACGTCGTAAAGATCATTTACGACAACATCATCATTCAATACACCTTTCATACCATGAAGGTTTGAAGAAGACTCCACATTCATTATTCAAGTAAGTTGAAGATAAAAATCCTCAATTTGATTACCCTTGTCCAAAAAAACTTGCTTAAGAGCATCATCAACTTCATAACAATAAGAAATATGCAAATCAACTTCAACTTGAACTCCACCATCAATGCTGCCAAGTTCAGATTTGGAGCAATATTTTTTAGCAAGCTTTGGAGTGAGCTTTTTTCAGATATTTCTCAACTGACCAACTCTTTAAAAAAATCGCTCTAAAAAGCTCGCTCCAAAAAGAGTTTTCTGAGTGAGCTTTTTGGAGCAAGCTTTTTTCTTACTCTCCCTCTCTCTCTCTCTCTCCCCTTCTATCTCCCACTACCTCTCTCTCTCTCTCTCTCTCTCTCTCTCTCTCTCTCTCTCTCTCTCTCTCTTCCCTTCTATCTCCCGCTACCCCCCCTCTCTCTCTCTCTCTCTCTATATATATATATATATATATATATATATATATATATATATATATATATATATATCTTCCTCTATCCCCTCCCCCTTTTTATATACCTCCTTCCCTCTCCCCCCCCCCCCCCCCCCCCCCCCCCCCCCCCTCTCTCTCTCTCTCCGTCTCTCCGTGTCTCTTGTTTTTGTGAGAAATGAATTTCATAGATGTAGATAGAATGTCGTATGAGGTAGCTTGCACGACAAGGGTCTCTAGTAAAAAAGGTATTCTCCTTGCTACGATTGACACACCATAAACACATGTAGCAGCATTTGAAGAAAATTATGTGCTAGTGTGACGTCATGATCTGTGAGGTATAAAAAGTGATCAATCTTAAATTGTAACAGGGTGAAGCAAAAACGTGTCTTCACTAGAGAATACACTCCATTTGTGCACGAAAGAGCTAGAGGTCCAAGAGATATGGGGCCGGTCAGATTGGAGAAACATGCTACTTGACACCCAAGTCCCTTGCAACTTTGACACACAAATTTCCACCATGAAGCCGAACACTCAGTCCCTATGTAGCTCCTAGCCCCTCCCTCACATCCAAGGTTTACTCGAATTCAATAGTTGGCCGTCACTTGCCAATACTTGTAGACACATCTATCCACATAGTTGTTTTCCCCAACATTTAAATTGCTATCCTTGAACTTCTTTTTGATGCATTTATCAAAGCAAGAGTGTGTCAATTTGTTATCCTTGAACTTCTTTTTGATGCATTTATCAAAGCAGGAGTGTGTCAATTTGTTATAAAGCTCGGCCCAATATTCCATTTCTTGTTGTGCCATTTCAAGCATGTTGTCAAATGAATTTTTTTCCATAGTTTCTTTCAATCTCTCTCTCTCTCTCTCTCTCTCTCTCTCTCTCTCTCTCTCTCTCTCTCTCTCTCTCTCTCTGAAGTTGAGGTGGGTGTAAGCTTAAGAATGATTTATCCAGGACCTGTGTACCTTAGGCGTATACTAACGCCTAAAAGTTGGATTGGTTGGCCGCTCCATAAGGATTACGTGGTACCCAATTTCTACAAGTTACAAGATGCCTACTAAATCGTATAGAAACGGAGAAACTCAGTAAGCACACCCACCTAACTTGTGTGTGTGTGTGTGTGTGTGTGTGTGTGTGTGTGTGTGTGAGAGAGAGAGAGAGAGAGAGAGAGCAATGTGGGCTTGCACGTGAAGCATGAACCTAGATGCAGCTCATAAGTGCCACCTTGTTGTGGGAGTGACCGAAGTGTAGGGAGACATGTAATTAGCTCCAACCATCCGTGGCTCCCTAGCTCCTCTTCAAATGATGCAGACTAAATGTTGTCTTCTTTTCGAAAGTGTACACTAAATGTTCACTGGCTCCTCTTTGAATGATGCAAACATAATGTTGTCTTGTCAATCCTCAATTGTCAACTGCAATCTGTTAGAGTTTTGGCATCTCAAGTGAGCTGCCCGCTGTGATTCTATTATTTATTTTGTCTTTTAGGTATTTATTTTACTTATTTGTCAAAGTTTGGGTATGGAAATTTATTGAGGGTAGTATATATGCAACCCCTTGCCCCCATTGTGTTCAATTACTCATTTCCAAGGTTGATTGGTTCAAGAAACTCCTCTCTCTCTCTCTCTCTCTCTCTCTCTCTCTCTCTCTGCATTGATGTAAAGACAAAAAAAATTTGTGTAATGGAAGGCTTTGCTGTAATAGCATCTCAGAACTGAAAAAACTGTCAAAACGTTTTTGTTTTGTTGCCGACTTGGAAGGCAATGTCAAACAAAACTCAAGGGTGGAAAATCCACACTCTCCATGGAGAATGATGCAAAATCTCCAAGGAATTTGGATGCTAATCCAACCATATCGTCTACAACAATGGAAGCAATGATCATGGCTTACTTGATCTCATTACAAGAAACCGTCAACAAGCAAGGTGAAGAGTTGCGCGCACTTGCAATGGAGAGTGGCACTTTAAGAGTTCTCATTGTGGAGAATGAGCACCTCAAGAAGGTTCTTGAAATGCAAACAACACGCTTGCTGCAACTTGAGAATGAAGTTCAAGAATGTAAACGCTCTCTTGTTGACATGAATGTATTGAAAGAGCGCTTGAACAAAGTTGAGAGTGATCATGTATTGAAAGAGGAAACGATAGATACAATACGACATGATGTATGTGAGATAAGAAATGCATCCAAATCATGGACTGATATATGTAAGGATAATGTGGTTTCTACATCTCCTATCATGCAAGCCGTTTTCCAAGCAAAGAATGTAGAGAATGTGGACACTCAAGAATTGCAAGAACGACAAAAACGCTCAAAGAACATCGTTATTCGTGGAATCAAGGAGGAAAGCATGGAAACACCCCAATCTCTTCCAGTTGCTATTGAAGAGTTTTTTGCTACACACTTTGGCATGTCAGGAATCATGGCTTATGGTGCATATCGAGTTGGAAAACAAGGAGTCCCTCGCTCGGGAGAAAGACCTATTGTATGTACCATGGCTGATGAGGTAAAGAGAAAGATCATCCTTGACAATAGTTGGATCTACCTCAAAGGAACGGGTTGTAATGTATATGAGGATCGCACTCTAATGCAACAAAATGTACGTCGCAAAGCATATGAGGAAAGAAGCGAGAAGGTTAAGGTGTCATCTCAAGAAGAAAAGCCACTTGAGGAGGATGCAAGTCCACCCAACAAATAGGGACACATGATCTATGAGACCAACTCACGCTTGCGAATAAGCTTTTGGAATTGTAACGGGTATCCATGGAATGCGGGAATTGGCATTGATGAGCTTACCAATGACTCCAATGTGATACTTCTTGTTGAAACATGGGAGCATGATGCGCAATGAATTCTTGGATTTGACAAATACGATGTGCATTCTTTGATGTGGGCCAAAATGGAAAAGCAACGAAGAGGCCAAGGAGGCGTAGCATGTATCACCAAAAAGGGTTTGAAAGATGTTTCCATTGTCAAAGAAGATAAGTATAAACGCTACTTATGGCTGAAAATCAGCCCACCAAATGGTCAAGTCATGTTTGTGGCTGGTTGCTACATTCCTCACTATGACTCCAACTTTTATGCTCGCTTGGATATGGATAGAGATCAGCCCTTTGTAGAACTAGTGGAAGACATTGCGCATTACAAGGATCAAGGTGAAGTCATTGTTTTTGGAGAAATGAATACTCGCACAAATACCTTACAACACGGCACACAACAAGTCGACATGCCCCATGCCTCAAGAAGAATGGATGACTCATACATGTATAATCGAAGTTCTAATGATGCAAAAGAACTGCATCACTATGGAAAGTCACTTCTACATATGTGCAATAGTATCGGAATGCTCATTTCAAATGGTGTATCTCTATGGAAAGGCACCAATGACTTTACATGTAGAAAGCACAATGGTGATAGCATGATTTGTAAAGAATGAGGATGCAAGAGAGCTACACAAGACAAGCACAAAGCACACAGAGATGGAAAGCTTCTTCTTCTTCTTCACAGAAAAGAGAGTACAAAATGACTAAGTGCTAAAGCTGAAAAGTAGCACATATGTACATGCGGTCACTAAGTGTGAACTCGCTAGAAGCGTACTAGGCTGGCACTATAAGTGTAGTCCAGCTGTAGAATCACTGGCAGAGATCTTCCGTGTCGGTCACCTAACGCGCCAGTGAGTAAATGCCGTAAGCGGCCAAGACCCGTAGTGGATGCCAGCTCAAGGTGTAGAGCTTGACATCTCAACACTCCCCCTCGAGCTCTGCATGTCGCAGAGTCCAAGCATAGTCCGGAAACGTCGAAGCTTCTCAGCTCCGAGGGCCTTGGTAAAGATATCCGCTATCTGCTCCTCTGTGCTGACGTAGACCAAGTCGATGTCGCCCGCCAACACTCGCTCTCGAACGTAGTGGTAATGGACCTCTATGTGTTTGGTCCTGGCATGGAACACTGGGTTCCTAGCCAACTGCATGCTGCTGAGGTTGTCACAATGGATGAAAATCTGATGGTCCACCTGCACTCCCAAGTCCTCAAGTAATGTGCGTAGCCAAGCTACCTCGCACGCCGCAACTGCTGCACCTCTGTACTCAGCCTTTGTGCTCGATAAAGCAACCGTAGGCTGCTTTTTGCTGCTCCAAGTAACAGCAGCACTCCCAAAAGAGAACATGAATCCACTCGTAGATCTCCTATCAACAATGCTACCTGCCCAATCTGCATCTGTATACCCATACAATGCTAATGGTGCATCTGCTGCATAGAACAATGCGTAGTCAAGAGTACCTTGCACATACCTAAGTGTGCGTCGTACTCCATCCAAATGTGGCTTCCTCGGAAGTTGCATGAACTGACTCTCCAAGCCTACTGTGTAGCTCAAGTCTGGCCTCGTGATAGTCAAGTAGATTAGACTACCCACAATCTTCCTGTACATGTTGACATCCTCAACAACATCACCCTTCTCTGCACTCAGCTTTGCATTCACATCCAAGGGAATAGAAATTGGCTTACAATCAGCCATACCATACTTTGACAACATGTCCAAAGCATACTGTCTCTGTGATAGCCATACACCCTCTGGAGTCCTGATCACCTCAATGCCAAGAAAGTAGCGCAACTCGCCTAAATCTTTCATTTCAAACTCCTGTTTGAGAAGACCCTTCACATGGTCAATCTCCATAGCATTGTCACCAACAATAATAAGGTCATCTACATATATGGTAATGACCACAATCCCCACATCACTCTCACGTACATAGAGTGAATGATCAGCATGAGCTCTCCTAAAACCAATACTGACAAGATACTTGGCAATCCTGTCATACCATGCTCTAGAGCCCTGCTTCAAACCATACAAAGCTTTGAGAAGTCTGCATACATAATCTGGGTAACCTGGATCGACATAACCAGGTGGCTGATCCATATACACTTCCTCTTGCAACTCACCATTCAAGAAGGCATTCTTTACATCCATTTGATGCATAATCCATCCTCTAGATGCAGCCACTGCTATGACAGCTCTCACTGTCGTCATCTTTGCCACTGGAGCAAAGGTCTCCTCATAGTCTATGCCATACGTCTGTGCATAACCCTTTGCGACTAGCCTTGCCTTGTGACGCTCAATGTTACCATCAGCCTTATGCTTGGTTTTATATACCCATTTACAGCCAATAGCTTTCTTGCCACTTGGCAATGGCACCAAATCCCATGTGTCATTTGCTTCCAATGCAGCCATCTCTTCATTCATTGCATCATCCCAATGCACATTTCCAACTGCATCCTCAAAACATGTGGGCTCCACATCCTGTATCACCTTAGCCATGTAGGCTCGGTGATGCGCTAGATACCCATCATAAGTCAATTTCTGAACTGGATTTCTGACTCTATTAGATCTGCGCGGTCCTAGGTCACTCCTTTGCCCTCTAGCATCTTCTTGTACTTTCCTTACACCAGGTGTCCTGATAGCCGGAATTCCAAATTCCTCATCAAGACTTTGTTCAGAACCATCTGAATCCATGTCTACATGTGAAAAACCTAATGATGCATCAACCATAAAGGGAGGTTCATCAACCTTTTCCTTTCCTTTTCGTGATACATTCCCTGTACCTGTTCGTGGAGTAACCTGCGTACGTAGTCTACCATTCCATGGTTTCTCAACAGAGCCACGAGAAGAGGACTCTTGTGGTCCACTCAAAACCTGTGACTGTGGCCTCACATTTTGTACAACCACATCATCTTTTACATCAACCCCAATAGTGCCATGTGCATTACTGTACCAGCTGCTCATCTCATCAAAGACTACATCTCTGCTCACTCGTAATTCTCGTGTAGTAGGATTGTAGCACCTGTACCCCTTTTGTTCAAGGGAATATCCCACAAGAATACATTTCTCTGCTTTAGGATCCAATTTCCTACGCAACTCATCTGGTACATGCACGTAAGCTATGCAGCCAAACACTTTCAAGTGTGCCAAATCAGGCTTTGTACCTGTAAACTTTTCCTCAGGTGTTACATCATGCACCGCAGCTGTAGGTGTCCTGTTCATAATGTACACAGCTGTATTTATAGCTTCAACCCAGAAATGATGAGGCATGTTCTTCTCATTCATCAATGCACGTGCAACCTCTGCAATGTGCCCGTTTTTCCTTTCTGCGATCCCATTCTGCTGTGGAGTATATCTGCATGTAAACTGCCTGTGTATACCATGCATTCGCAGAAAATCTGAAAAATCATTGGAGAAGTACTCTCCCCCTCCATCTGACCTCAATGTCTTGATTTGCATATCTGTCTCCTTCTCAATCATGACTTTGAAGTCTTGAAAGTGACCAAACACTTCACTTTTGTTACGCATGAAGTAGACCCATACTTTCCTTGTATGGTCATCAATGAAAGAGACATAATACCTGCAACCATGTATACTTGCAGTATCGGTTGGACCCCAAACATCTGTGTGCACCACCTCAAGTGGCTTTTTACATACATTGCGCTCATGTGGAAATGAGCCCTTTGACTGTTTTCCAAACTAGCATGCTGCACACACTTTATGCATACCATCCACCTTGAATTTGGGCAAACCTTTTACAATCTGTTTTGATTGCATGCTGCGCAATCTCTGCTCATTGACATGGCCAATGCGTTTGTGCCAAATGTCAACATCAGCCACAACACCTGTGCCCTGTGCAAATAATGCAGCTTTTACCTCATGCATGTCTACATTTAGCGTAAACATTCTGCCCACACATTTGCCCTCTGTGATCAGCTTACAGCCATTCTGGAAATCTTCTACATAACAGCCATTTGGATTGAAGCGAACCTGCAAACCCTGCTCAACCATTTGTCCAACAGAAACAAGATTCTTTGTAATGTTTGGGACATGAAGTACATCTGCTAAGTACTTTGATTTCCCACTCTTCGTATTTAGAGGTATGTCCCCTACATGAGCAATGGGGTGAGCTGTGTCATCTCCTGTCTACACATAGCCTGACACATCTGGTTTGCTCATATCTCTAAACCACTCTCCATGAGACGGCATGTGATTAGAGGCACCTGAATCCACATACCAAACATCATCTTGGGTGGAATTCTCTGCAATCATTGTATTCATTACATGTTGCATAACAAACATGCGCTCGTTTTTGCTGTCATCTGCATCTCTGCTAGTAGATGCATAGTTGCCCTGTTCTCTCTTTCTACTTGCTTTTCCCTTTGGACAGTCACGTGACATGTGACCTCTTTCACCACAAGTCCAACATTCTCTACTATCTGGAGTATGTTGCTGCCTGCTTGATCCTCCACCACGACCTCTTTGACTCCCCCTGCCTTGAGACTGGTTTCCCCTGCCACCTGTATTGTTTTGATTTGATTGACCTTCCAGAAATTGGCCCCTGCAACCCCTTGGGCCTCGACCACGACCTCTACCTCTACCTCTGTTGGAGTTAGAATAGAAGGCCTGTTCAGAATTATTTCTGCCATGAGAAGAAGATGTGTCAAGGTTCTTCTCCTCAAGAATAAGCATAGAAATCAAATCTTGGAACACGGGGATGTCGTCTCTTGTATTCATGGAAGACCTAAAATGTACATACTCATCTCCTAGACCATCCAAGCATGCACGGACAATGTCATCGTCTTCCACTGAGACTTTAATAGATCCAAGAGCCTCAATGATGCTCTTGATCTTCAAAGCATAATCATTGATGGAGAGGTTGTTCCTCTTAACCTGATTTAGCTCCGACTTTAGTTGAAGCTTCCTGGCCTTGGTGTTCACCTCAAACACTCTGCCTATGTTTTTCCATGCAATGGCGGGGGTTTTAGCATCCTGTAGATAGCCCATCATGCCATCTGTGATGCTCATAGAAAGCCAATACATCACTTTGCTCTGGCCTTGTTGCCAGTCCCTCAAAGCTTTCCTTTGTTCTGCTGTAGCATTTGCCTCGGGAATCTCTGGTTCCTTTTCATTGTCTCCTTCTACATAGTCCCAATAACCTTTTCC
This sequence comes from Adiantum capillus-veneris, assembly GCF_014529385.1. Taxonomy (NCBI): domain Eukaryota; kingdom Viridiplantae; phylum Streptophyta; class Polypodiopsida; order Polypodiales; family Pteridaceae; genus Adiantum; species Adiantum capillus-veneris. Next base: position 96,310,775 of record NC_140956.1, on the reverse strand, counting down.
TTTTAGGAAATTTGTTATTCTGAACTTCCATGCAGGGTAGTTATTTTTCTCAAGCTTCTCAGTAACAATCTGACTGAAACCGTCAGACATCTTGAAGCACTAAGACAAAATAGCTGCAATCTGCAAAAAACCTGCAAATCTGTTGAACCGGCTATCGTGGTTCCTGTAACGCTTTCTACACTCAACGAGTGTCCACAATCAAGCGTACATACAACCACTGTACTTGTACAGTAAATCTTTGTATACTGCACTTTGGAGAACGAACGAAGGGATTGTGATGCTCTTGCTCTCTTAGCCTCTCTTGCCTGCACCAGGCTCTGATACCATGTAAAGAATGAGGATGCAAGAGAGCTACACAAGACAAGCACAAAGCACACAGAGATGGAAAGCTTCTTCTTCTTCTTCACAGAAAAGAGAGTACAAAATGACTAAGTGCTAAAGCTGAAAAGTAGCACATATGTACATGCGGTCACTAAGTGTGAACTCGCTAGAAGCGTACTAGGCTGGCACTATAAGTGTAGTCCAGCTGTAGAATCACTGGCAGAGATCCTCCGTGTCGGTCACCTAACGCGCCAGTGAGTAAATGCCGTAAGCGGCCAAGACCCGTAGTGGATGCCAGCTCAAGGTGTAGAGCTCGACATGTCAACATGATTGACTATATGTTGTTCTTGGAAGCCACTTTAGAATGCATAGAAAGCTTTACACTTGGTGAATGGAATCCGGAATCGGATCATAGGATGTTATGTATTGACCTCAAACGTGGTAAACAGCCCGAGCATGTAGCCTCCAATCATGATGTGAATCATTTCTACCTACGTCTAGACTTCAAACGAGCACTTATATATGTTGATATGGTGGACCAAAGGTTAAGCATGATAGAGCATCAAGAGAGCCCAACATTAGAATGCAAGGGGAAAGTTTTAAAAGAAGTAATTTGCTCTTGTGCGAAGGAATGCTTTTCGGTGAAACACATGTCTTGCAAAAGGTCTAAGAAGGGTAGCACCAAGAAGAAATTATTTGACATGGAATGTAGTCAAGCCCGAAAACACTTGCTAAGATTAGATGCAAGCAAAGACAAGGAAGTTTACTTGGAATGTTCACACACATACAAAGCACTTGTTCAAAAGAAGAGGAGAAGGTGGGAAGTCAAAAAACAACTTCTTTTAGCGAAAGAGAAAGCACATGCATGTAGCAAGTTTTGGCAAAATCTAAAAGGCAAGAGTGTTGAGAGCTTTGGTGACTTGACTCTTGAGGATATGTATATGCATTGCAAGAACCTTTATGAGCAACCCAATGTTGATAAGATGGAGTGTTGTAGCTCCCTTCCGTTTATGTCTCCCTTCTTTACCATTGAAGATGTATGCCGCGTGCTTGAGAAACTTGCTATCTCGCAACGTAGGGGACCTTCAAGGTGTCAAGGTTGAAATGATTAAATGGACAAGCAAGAAAATACGATATTGGATATGCGATATGTTTAATCTTTCACTTCAGCATGACATGATTGTAGTGCAAACTGGATCAAACCTTTGCACAAAGGAGGAGATGTAAACAATGTGAACAACTATCTCACTATAATGGTTGGTTCTTTGATGGCAAAGTTATTTGGATGTATCATGGAGATGAAGATAAGTGAATGGGCCGAAACGGAGAATGGAAAACGTACGCTTGGCCAAGCAGGTTTTTGAAAGCATCATAGCACTATTGATCACCTTGTCACTCTTCGAGTTCTTAAGGAAGCATCTCGATTGAAAGGAAAAAAGTTGTATTGTTGCTTTGTAAATTTCAAAAAAGCTTTTGGCATGGTATTGTGAGGAAATCTTTGGAGACGTATGCAAAGCCTTCAAGTGCCGAGAGAATTTATGCATGCAGTCTTTCGCATATACCAAAAAGTGATATGTCGATTACGTATGGGAGATGGAATTTCAGAATTTTTTGCAAGCACCATTGGTGTCAAACAAGGATGCCCACTTTCCCCGACCCTCTTTGGGCTACTCATTGATAAATTGGAATGCATGGTTCTTGATTTTATGCAGCAAGAAGGCATAGAAGAGGTTAAGATCAGAAATGCGGTGATCATGCTTTTGCTTTATGCCGATGATGTAGTGCTCTTGGCACATACCTTAAAGATGCACAAAAGCTTATGAGTGTCTTGGAATGCTTTTACCTGCATAGCGGGCTGATCGTGAATGGATCCAAAACCAAGGTTATGCTTGTAAAGACTTTCAATGACAAAAATCCATGCATTGTATACAACAATGAGCAACTTGAAGTGGTAGATCACTTCAAGTACCTTGGCCTTGAGGTTCCATCCAATCATAAATTGAAGGATTGTGCAATGCATTGCTTGGAAGCCAGAAAGAGGGCTTATTGTGCATTTGAGAACATGTGCAATGCTGGAGAGATCAGTGTTGGTCTCTCAAAAAGTACCTCTTTGACACATTGGTGACACCGGTGCTTCTTTATAGAGTGGAGGCGTGGGGTGGAAGCATGAGGAAGTCTACTTAGAAAGAGTTTGAGAATGTTCAAAAGCGTTTTCTCACCAACTTTCTCCAAGTCAAGACACAAACACCCTACATGCTCTTACTTCTTGAGTTCGGATCGCTTCCAATTGAGGTCTTGGGCATGCAAAGGGTTGTTGAGTACATGCTTGAGACACAACGTAGCCCTTTGCATCGACTTCCTAGAATCGCATATGAAGCAAGTCGAAAGGTCCAAAAGACATGCAAGAGCAAAATACTAAGTTCGGGGTGGATGCTTGAAGAAATGGTTTGGAAGATGGGATGCATGTCACTTGGTCAGGGATGCATCGATCAACTCCCAAGTTAATGAGGCCTTCTTACAATGCCAATGTATGAGGGCTTGGGAGAAATCCGGAGATTCTCGCTTCAGCCATTAACCACACACGTTGCCCCAAACTACAAATCTCTCTTCTTCTCCGAACGAGGTAACCAAACCCATCCCTACATCCTTGAGCCATCCCGTTGAGCGATCCGCACCATTGCCTCCATTCATCTTAGCTCCCATTCTCTACACTGCGAGATAGGACATTGCAGCACTGGCGAGGAGTCTCATCGACTTTGCACCTTATTCCCTCGTCAAGTGCGAGAGAGTGAGTACCACACACTACTTGAGTGCTCAGATTTTGACCACATTCGGTCCTCTTTTCCACATATATTCATCCATGAGCTCTCCCTACATACGTTCCTCTCCCAACCATGATGTGGACTCTCTATTGCGACGCTCATTTCAACCATTTTTGAGCATCGAGAGTCACTTATGACCTCCACTCACACCACGTGACATGTTCATTTGGTCCCATAGGTCATATTTGACCTCCAAGGACGATAATAGAACTATCTCTCTCTCTCTCTCTCCCTCCCTCTCTCTCTCTCTCTCTCTCTCTCTCTCTCTCTCTCTCTCTCTCTCCCCCCCCCCCCCCCGCTTCTGCATCGTCGACTTTGACATGGTATCAGACCCCTTGTTGGAGCTTTGTGCTTGAAGAACCTTGGTGGAAGAAGAGAACATGAGAAGAAGCATCTCCCTCATCGCCGACATTCAATCCCCTATTGTCTCCTTGCATTGTAAAATGCTATTGATGGCCGGCTTTTGGAGCCTGACCACGAGATTCAACCCCAAAAGGGGAGGACTAATAATGAATAATAATAAAGAAGATTTTTTTTGCATGTTGCTGCTGCCACCCCACCTCCCCTCCCTTGCTCGCGCCCGTGCAGTGGGCCGCCCCCGTCAAGCTTGCCACCACCCCTCCCTCTCCTCCATTATCACCCTCTCTCTCCTTCATTATTGTATGCAACCAAGGACTCTCTCTCCCCCTCACGTTCTTCAACCCAAGGGTCCGCCATGCAGCAAAAAGTTTCTCTCCCTCTCTCTCTCTCTCTCTCTCTCTCTCTCTCTCTCTCTCTCTCTCTCTCTCTCTCTCTCTCTCTCTCTCTCTCTCTCTCTCTCTCGTTCCCTACTCATGCCCACACACACTCTCACCCTCTCTTACTCTCAGCTCACCCTCGTTCTCTCTTACTCCCTCTCTCTCCTGTCCTGTGTCGGCACCAGCCCGGGCAGGGTGCAAATCTCTCTCTCTCTCTCTCTCTCTCTCTCTCTCTCTCTCTCTCTCTCTCTCTCTCTCTCTCTCTCTCTCTCTCTCTCTCTCTCTCTCTCTCTCTCTCTCTCTCTCTCTCTCATTTCCCACCCATACACACACACACACGCACTCTCACCCTCTCCCTCCCTCACTATCTCTCGCGTTCACTCACACCCTATCTCTCTCTCTCTCGTCTTGTATCGGTAGCAAAAAAGTTATCTCTCTCTCTCTACCTCTTTTACCCACTTATACACACACACAAACCTGTACACACACACAAAGCTATACACACTCACACACACCCTCTCTCTCTCTCTCTCTCTCTCTCTCTCTCTCTCTCTCTCTCTCTCCCCCCCCCTCGCTCACTCTCTCGCTCTCTATCCCTCGTTCAGCCTCGCTCTCTCTCTCTCCTTCTTGTGTTAGCCGAGCCATGTAGAAAATCTCTCTCTCTCTCTCTCTCTCTCTCTCTCTCTCTCTCTCTCTCTCTCTCTCTCGTTCCCACACACACACACTTACCGACATACCTACACACATACACACACCCACAAACACTCACATACACACTCTCGTTCTGTGTAAGAAATCTCTCTCTCTTACCTATACACACACACTTACCATACACACACACTTACCATACACACGCACACACTTACCATACACACTCACACACTTACAAGCACACACAAACAGTTACATACACACACACACACACACACATGCACATACACATACATACACAAGTACACTGCACGCATGAGCGCACACACAAGAAGAAAAAACTGGAAGAAACTCAACATGGGCGCCCAAAACAACAAAAAGAAGAAAGACCAAATCACGCGATGGCGACCATCAATCAAGAAATGACTCCAAAGGCGTGCCCTGGCCGGCCCCAAAAGTGACGAATACGCTACACTGACGCATCAGCGAGGCCCGCCATTCACCAACATCTCGACCACAATGCGTCTCCACAGTAAACCTCCATAGGGTAATCTATTTTTCCATTCTCAAGCCAAAACCTTGTATAAAAAACCAATTGTTTATTGCTACCTCTCTCCAGGTGATGGTCACAAAGGCCCACCAAGAGATATCATTTTAAAGTTCTCCTAAAAGAAAGCAAGGGTCAACCATCCGGCTCCTTACTTTGTCTCTCCTGATTAGGGCCCCAACCTAATAGGATTATCCTAAACTAATGCAGCGTGCACCTATAAAAGAACACTGAGAGGTCACTATGAGGGGGCAACACTTGGGAGTCATTACTTGAGAAGGAAGCCATGCACACACCCTGACTCCAAGGGTCGCCACACACAAGAGTAGAACCTCTGTGTATATGGAATTCTCCCTAGAGAACACACTATAGTCTCTCTCTCTCTCTCTCTCTCTCTCTCTCTCTCTCTCTCTCTCTCTCTCTCTCTCTCTCTCTCTCTTTTTCACCACGGTCTCCATCTTGCCAAAATTGAGTTTTTTGTAAATACCACTTTGAATCAAGATTGCCCTCACATCTCGAGGGGTTTTCATCATCTACGTCTCTCTCTCTCTCTCTCTCTCTCTCTCTCTCTCTCTCTCTCTCTCTCTCTCTCTCTCTCTCTCTCTCTACGGTGTGCAGTATTAGTGTTATTTTAAATCACTAATGTCTACGTCCTAGCCGCTCAAAGCTAGTTGGTGCCCCTTGTTCCTTCCCGTGGCGAGTCCGGCATGCACAGTCCTGGCGTTGAGGTTGTCGGGGTCTGTTTTGCTCTTGCACTTGTCATTTGGTGCCCCCATTGAGGAGGGCTTGTCGAACATCTCCAGTTTACAACACTGAAGACGATGCACGCTGTTAGCCATGGACAAATGGCTGTGGGAATTCTCCAATTGGAGAATGAAGGAGGAATAAATTGAAGAAGCATTGACCGCCTTCATCAAAGTGCTGTTGCCTGAATACACCGTTGTCAACATACAGAAAGAAAGTCCTTTGTCTTGCATCTCTCACTCTAACTGCAAATCAAGAACCGCCCAAGAGAGGGTTGCAGGCTGCCTTCATTGCCGTTGCCCACCGCACTCTATCAATGAGTGCCGTTATTTGAGGTAAAGAAGAAGCGGAAATCCTCTACATCAACCTCCACCGCAAAGAGATCATCCATATCAAGGAAGGAAAAAGGTTGGTAGGCCTTTCTTCCCCAAGGAATCTGCAAGTAAAGGTGTAGCCTCTACTCCTAAGTGGCCCAAAGGGGCTGCTCGTGCCAAAGGAAAGGGAGGGGTAGGCCAATCCTAAATCACATGACCCCCAAGGAAGAAGAAACACCTGGCCATGCAAGTGCTTCGAGTTCAGAAAGCAGAATTGTGCCTAGGCTACCAAAAAGAAGGTCATCCAAACAAAGTGGGAGAAGATCGCCTATCAATTCACACGGCACATGCGACTGCTAGCAATTCACTTCGACAACACCGAAGCAAACGTGGTAAGGAGGTTCCCATGCCCTAGAGAGGAGTGGTTTGGCTACTATCCTCGCTATTTTGGAGGGCGGGTAGAGGGCCTTCCTCCTCTCCCCATACAACTCATCCTAAAGAAACTGTCTACCATGGGTGAAACTCAGTGGGCCAGAGACAAACTAAATGGTGTGGAGTTCATGCAATGAGCCGACAACGGTAGCTACTTGCATCGCCATTACTCCATACGTGTTGAGCGACAAAGGGAAGGTGGAGCCTATGAAAGGTGATGACCTCCTGTGGATGTGCCAACTTGTCAACACCAACATGGTAAGGGTGTAAGTAAGTACTCTACACTCTGTGCATCACGGATAAGGAACCGACCACTTTTCCATTTAGGTTTCTGCAGCACATGTACGTAAATATATATGTAGATAGGAAAACCTTCTACCAAGAGAAGATTGTGTATCTATTTGGTGCTGCGGTGCTAGGAGAGATCCTTAGCTCCTCAAGCCCTATTATCTCCCCCGTGTTGGATTACCATCACTCTTTCAATGTTTCCATTTTCATCCTGTTCTGATCTATCCACCCAACCCTGTAAGAAAGCCGCTATAAGCCGCTAAGTCATTTGTGTTTAAGAAAAAAAAAGGTTTGAAGAAATATCTTGTTTTTGCCAATGGAAAATGTTTCCTTCCCAACCTTCACGGGTAAGGTGGGGGAAGATGCTTCAGATTTTTTGGATAATCTTGAAATAGCATGTGTCATCTCTAGAAGGGATGACGATGCTTCACATTTGTGTATTTTTATGTTGCTAATGAAAGTGCAAGCAAGATCATGGCACAACGCCTTGGTGCCAGCCACCAAGGAGAGGTTGGATCTGCTAAGAGCAGCATTCCTAAGGCGTTTTGGAGAAGGCACCACATCCAAGAAGCTATGGCAATTACTGATGGAGTTGAAGCAAAGAAGTATGGATGAGTATGCAACATACAAATCAAAGTTTGTGGATCTACGGGGACGATGGGCCGCATCGCTGAGGGAGGTGGAAGGGGCACCCGATTTCCTGAAGAAATACAGGTTTGTGGCTGGTTTATGACCAATTCTTAAAGAGAAGGTGAAGGGAAGGTTTCCTGCTACATATGAGGTAGAAGTTGAAGTAGCCCACCTTAAAGATAAGAAGTTGCATCTACAAGCCAGAACTACCGAGAAAGAGGAACTGGGAAGGGCCCGACTGCACCTAGCCGCACCTGCAGCAGCCATCCAGAGGCATCAGCCACAAGAACCGGCTGAAGATCAATAATACCTGCTCAACCAAATCACCAGCCAGGTAGAGAATCTTTCATGTACAGCAAGTGCATGCACCTGCCAGAAATCCAGAGCAAGGAAGAGGGCAGTGAAAATAGAATCAAGACTATCGTTGTTACAGCTGTGGAAAGGACATCCATTGCATGTACTATTGTCCTCATCCAAGAAGGCAGAACTTCAATAGAAGAGGAAGACAGAATCAGATCTCTCCACCAAGAGCAAGACCACCACCACCCAGGCAACCAGAGCCAATTCCACCGGTTCAAATCCCTCGACCACTCGTACAACCACCACCACCACCACCACCGCAACCTTTCATTCCACCGCTACCTCCACCACCTGCTGGAAACCAAGCAGTAAGTGTCATTAGCCTTGAAGCTAAAGCAAAGGCAAAGGTAGAAGAGCGTGTCAAGGAGAAGGACAAAGAAAAAGGAAAAGTAGAAGAAGTGGATGCCATGGGAGTGAAGCGTGTCAGGCATGAAGAGGCCTCTCAAAGGGAGGAGAAGATGAAAGGAGATTCTAGCAAGCATGCATGAAAGGAGAGTCTAGCAAGCATGCATCTAAGCCTTGGCGAAAGATCAACATCGTGGATTTTTTGTTGGGTGAGTATGCTAAACTTTATGACCTAGTTCAAGATGTATTGATGCAGGGTCTTAAGATAATCTGGCCCCAATTACTCCATCTTGCACCAAGGATGAGGAGACAATGGACGAAGATGGCAAGTACAAGGAAGTCAAGACCAAGGATAGTTGGGGCTATCTCTAGGAGGAATCTTAACGATATCCTACTTGTCTCATGGATGCCCACTTCAAAGGGTAGCATATCTCAAACGTCTACATAGATAGTGGTGCACAAAGATGCGCCATGAGTGAGAAAATGATGCACCATCTAGGCCTAGAGGTAAGTAGGCTGGCACCTTGTCGAGCTAAAATGTAAAATAACGTCAAAGTGAAGTGCGTAGGCATTGTGAATGCAGTCAAAGTGAAGGCATTCAACACAAAAGTGGAGCTAGACATTTTTGTCATGCCGCACAAAGAGGAGGGCTACCCTATCATTCTTGGAAGACCAATGGCTCATGGCTTTGGAGGCTGAGCAGGACTGGAGTACTGGAATGACATAGATGAATGATGCTAAAGGAAAGTCCATATTCTACGAGATGAAGACTGGAAAGCAACGCAACATGATCTTGGAGGCATCGGAAGATGAGTTCACCAGTGACTCTTTGACCACCTCAGGAGAAGAGACAACAACAACCGAAGAGAGTGACAGTAGCATCAAAGTGATGGGATTCATCCTCAGAGACCCAAAGAGATTGACACAATCTAAAACACCACCGGAGAACCAAGAGGGACCATCAGGTATGCAATCCTTGGTGGATACAAGTAAGTTATGTAGCTTTTGTCTTTTAGCCATACTTTGGTAAGTCAATATGAGTTTTCATAGATGATTTCTGCATCTACAGTTTTTGCTCCCTCCATTTGAGCAAGGTCTATGATGGGCTGGCTAGGTTGCAAACTCTGGGTGGCCAACTTAACATAGATAAGTGTCACATTGGTGAAAGCAAGGTCACTCTTCTCGGCCAGGTAATTTCAGCCAAAGGAATTGAGGCTGGCCCTAGCAAGATTCAAGCTTTAGTATCTTTGTCATCACCCACAACAGCTAAGCAATTGGTCTCTTTTCTTCAAAAGGTAAGGTACTTGAGCAAGTTCATTCACTTGCTCTCTCAAGTGGTTCTCCCTTTACAACAAGTCACCCATAGAGATGTCTTCCTATGGAGTGAAGAAAATGAGCAACAGTTTGGCGAAGTGAAATAGATACTGGCTACACTTCCCACCATTGCACCCCCTAGATGGGGCGAGCCATTTTATGTTAACCCCAGTGTAGGAAGTGATACACTTGGAGCCGTACTAATGCAAAAGGACCCCCAAACCTCTTTCATGCGTCCTATCTACTTCTCTAGTCGTGCCATGACCCCATCAAAAAAAGGATTCACCACTGTAGAGCCCATGGTGCTTGCATTGATGTTTGCCACTACAAAGTTCCGCTCTTATCTATTGCCTAGACCCTTTGTAATTCTGACAATGGAAGAAGTCTTTTTGTATGTGATGCAACACATGGATGTCTCATCTAGAATCTCTAAGTGGCTTGTTAGATTACAAGAGTTTTATTACACTATGCAAGTGGAGAACTCCAGTAGGGCTAGTCTAGCAGGTATTCTTACTCATTTTCACTATGAGAAGAAGCTAAAGGTCAACACAGAAGGCAAAGGAGTGACACCGATGGTGGAAATTCCTAAGCTAGAAAGAGCTCACTCTCTTTTCTTTGATGGAGCATACAAAATAACAGCAGACCGGGCTGCAATTGGCATCATCATTTTCAATGAGCAAATGAAAAATGTATTCTCTATTGGGAAACTGCTACACTCCCACTCCAACAACGAAGCAGAGTACGCAACCCTAATTTTTGGTTTAGAACAATTTGTTTTGCAAGGGGGTCAATGCCTAAATGTGTTTGGCGATGCCATGCTCTAAATAAAGCCGATAAATGGCACTTGAATTTGTAAGAATCAGGTTTTGCTTGGCCAATTGTGCCAAGTTAAGGATATTTTAGAGGAAGTTTGAAGCAATGCAATTATTTTATGTCCCTAGGGTAGAAAATCAAGAAGCAGATGCCCTAGCCAAGGAAAGAATACAAGATGTTCCCATAGGAGCAATCAAACTCATGCTGCCCCTCTTTCAGAGTAGCGATGCTATTCCTAATATGATCAGTTTTTTAGATACAGAGGAATGTCTAGAAGGGTATACAAAGGACCAGAAAGAATATCTTGTTCAAAAGGGAACAAGATACCGCCTTATAAATAACACCTTGTACTGCAAGGGCAAAGACCAGATCCTCATACGAGTGCCAACCTCCAGTGAAATCATAGAGGTGATCTCAAGTTGCCATGATGATGTTTGTGGCGGCCACTTTGCCCTAGATATTACTAGTAGGAAGATTCTACAGGTAGGATTCTCTTGGACTAGTCTGAACAGGGATATGCATCATTGGTGTAAAACATGCAGAGCTTGTCAAGTATCCAGTGATCGAACACTAACCTATGAGCCACAGATTCCTACCATCTCATATGGCCCGTTTGAGAAGTGGGAAATAGATGCAATTGGTCCTTTACCAAGGGTCCAATCAGGTAAACTGTACATTCTAGTTGGTGTAGACTACATGACCCGATGGGCAAAAGCAACAGCCATCACATGCATTACAGCCCAAGAAGTGGCGAAGTTCATATTTGAGCACATTTGTTGCCGCTTTGGCACACCTCTAGAGATAATATCTAACAAAGGGCCAGGTTTCAAAGGTGACTTGGGTGGGAGAGCTGATGAAAAATTTAGGCATCACACATCGACACTCAACTCCATACAATCCACAGTGCAATGGTCTAGTGGAAAAGATAAATGGCATGATATGTAAGATCATCACAAAGTAGGTGAATAACCACACAAGTGATTGGGATAAGTTTCTCATGGCCGCTCTTTGGGCCTACAGCACGACATTCCGAACATCACTAGGTTTCACCCCTTTTCATCTAGTATATGGAAAAGAGGCCATTCTACCCATCGAGGTACAGATAGCCATATTGCAAGTCATGGCTAGTTAGTTATAGTGCCCAATCGCCCATATATGCAACCACATCTTGGATCTAGAGAGGCTTCAATTAGACAAGGAAGATGTGATCAACTACTATGCAACGCAAGCAAAAAAATGACAACTCACATTCAATCAAGGGCTTAAGCAAAAGGGTCTAAAGAAAGGCATGTTAGTGTTGAGATACGACAACAGATTTGACATTAGAAAAGATAAGAAGTTTCATCCCATATGGGAAGGGCCATTCATTGTCAAAAAGCGATACGCCAATGGCAGCTACAAATTGATGGAAGCAGATGGTCGAATTCACAGGACCAAAGTCAATGGATGGAGGCTAAAAAGGTAATTCTTAAGATTTGATTCGAAGTTCATGCTAGATATTCTAGAGGAGGGAGAACCCTCCAATTCCACTGCTAGAGAATCAAAAGCAGAGGTAGAGGCATGAATGCCTCTAGCCAGAAGGGGAGGGCTAATGATGGTCGACTTCGGAGCCCTGGTCAAGGAAATCAACCCCAGAAGGGGAGGACTAATAATGAATATAAAAAAAACAATTTTTTTTGCATGTTGCAGCCGCCACCCCAACTCCCCTCCCTTGCTTGCGCACGTGCAGTGGGCCACCCCCGCCAAGATTGCCACGACCCCTCTCCCTCTCCTCCATTATCCCCCTATCTCTCCTTCATTATTGCATGCAACTAAGGACTCTCTCTCTCCCTCTCAATCATCAACCCAAGGGTCCGCCATGCAGCACAAAGTTTCTCTCTCTCTCTCTCATTCCCCACTCATCCCCACTCTCACCCTCTCCCACTCTCAGCTCACCCTCGTTCTCTCTCGCTCCCTCTCTCTCATGTCCTGTGTCGGCACCAGCCCGGGCAGGGCACAAAAATCTCTCTCTCTCTCTCTCTCTCTCTCTCTCTCTCTCTCTCTCTCTCTCTCTCTCTCTCTCTCTCTCTCTCTCTCTCTCTCTCTCTCTCTCTCTTACTCGCTCGTTTCCCCACCCATACACACACATACACTCTCACCCTCTCCCTCCCTCACTCTCGTTCACGCACACCCTATCTCTTTCTCTTGTCCTGTATCAATAGCAACAAAAATATATATATATATATCTCTACCTCGTTTACCCACCCATACACACGCACTCACTCACAGGCACACAGTCTCTCTCTCTCTCTCTCTCTCTCTCTCTCTCTCTCTCTCTCTCTCTCTCTCTCTCTCTCTCTCTCTCTCTCTCTCTCTCTCTCTCTCTCTCTCTCTCTCCCCCCATGGTCTCCATCTCGTCGAAACTGAGTTTTTTGTAAATACCACTTTGAATCAAGATTGCCCTCACTTCTCGAGGGGTTTTCATCATCTACGTCTATGTCTCTCTCTCTCTCTCTATGGTGTGCAGTATTAGTGTTATTTTAAACACTACTGTCCACGTCCTATCTGCTCAAATCTAGGTGGTGTCCCCCTGTTCACTTCCCGTGGTGAGTCTAGCGTGCATGGTCCGTTGAGGCCGTCGCGGTCCATTTTGCACTTGTGTTTGTCACTGTCAAATGGAATGAGACCCTCCTAGCCATGGCTAGAGTTTCAAAATGCTAGCATTTGGAGGCAAAATTCCCTGGGGCAAACGTTTCAAAATGTTGCCTGACTGGTGGCTTTGGCACTGTATTGTCATGAACTTCCCCCATGTGTTCTCGGATCTAGTGAAGCCACTAGCATTTCAAAATGCTAAGGAAGACAACGCCTTCAAAGGCACCTGCACCGCAAGTCCTAGGCATTTTTTCCATGTTTTGAAACACCCCTAGAGGAAGATCTTGTTGATGCCATTGACCTCATCCCCCCTTGCCCATGCATCTTAAAAATTCCGCTCTTGATAGTGACCTCTCCCCCCCCCCGATAGCGATGTGCACTTCCTTTTTGTGACTTAGCATTTTTAAAATGGTAAGTTGACCATTGGTGGCACCTTTGGGAAATATAGAGGGAGCTAGTCGGCATAATCTTGGTGGCTCTATAAAAAAAAGGATTTCCGAGCACCTTTGAGGAGTAGCTTTGGACGATTTTGACGAGTGGCTTGGTCAACGGAGGTCTTTGTTTTTCAAATGACTTGGTGCAAATCTTGTGGCCCCTAAATTAAAGAGATTTGATGTGTGGCTTGGGAGATGAAGAGGTCGGATATTAGAGGGTCAACAGATTTTGAAAAGAGGCTTGGAGTTTATTTTACGGCTTGGTTAATGCGACCATCCTTGGAGTGTGAGAAGGATTACCAGATTTCCCAAATCTTATCACTTCAACACCTTACTTGAGAACCAACGACAAATTGAATGGCAATGACTACGCTCATTGGAATTTGATCATGCGTCTATGGTTCTCAAGGAAAGGCTTATGGGATATTGTTGACGGCTCGAAGCCCAGTCCCATTCCCAACAATAGGTATACCCACCTTCAAGATGATGAATATCTCAAACCGTGTGTCGATTGGAATGTGGCTAATGCAAAGGCAATGTCGGCCATTGTGGAATCTCTTACAAAGGACATTTCTCTAGCCATTGAGACTTTGTGGTTCAAGCTTGTAAGAATGTTTGATCGGGATTCTACAATGTGAGCAATCACCCTTCTTGGACTGTTATTTGCCATCCAAATTTTACAAGGAAGTTCCATGAAATCATTTCTTATGAAGGCTAAATTTATTCATGATCAACTATCTGCTATAAAAAGTTCACTAACGAGTACTCATTCAATTGCTTTTGTTCTCACGAAGTTTCCTAAGGCATATGAAACAGTGTATAGGACACTACGGCTACAAATCACGAAGGAAAAGCTGGAATTTGATGATCTTTGCTCTTTTCTCATTGAGGAGGAATCCGTGATAACTCAAGGCAAAATTCAGATTTCTGAGAAAGGTGGTGAAGCACTTGTTGCTTAGGATTCCAAAAACAAGACCAAGAACAGATGCTACAATTGTGGAAAGCACGGTCATTTGGCCAAGGATTGCAGATCCAAAGGGAAAGATAGAGCTTGTATAAAGGACAAAGGTAAAAGCAAGCATCAAGAGGAAAGCAGTGATAGTGACTCAAGGAAGGACAACAAAGCGGCTGCTAGTGTAGTGGAGTCTACTAGCAAGGTCTCTCGCCTTCTAGTCACATGGAGATTAGCGGTTGCTAGTGTAGTGGAGTCTACACTGGCAAGGTCTGTGTGTGTGTGTGTGTGTGTGTGTGTGTGTGTGTGTGTGTGTGTGTGTGTGTGTGTGTGCGCGCGCGCGCGCGCTTCCACATCGTCGACTTTGACACCATCATCCTTTCTAAGTATGGCTTTGCTAAAAATCAAGTTGGATCAAAGTTTGAGGTGATCTTTTCCACAATATGATATGTGTGATTATATTATATTTTGCTAAAATAGCACCCAGAGAGTGCTAAATAAAGAACAACATGCAAAAGCAAGGTGGTTGAATTATATTGGATAATAAGAACCATGGAGGAGGGCCTACTCCCATCTTGTTAGCTTGGGACCTTCTATATAAAGGAAAAAGGAAGACTTCGTCTCAATTAAAATGGAACACCTTCAATCAGATCTCATACTACATTGACCTTGTTATCTATTAAGAGTGCATTTTCCTTTGTGTTGAAGACATCTTGGCCTTAGTACTGTAATGGAAATGGCCTATGAACTTTGAGAATAGCGGAATTAAGAGAATTAGAGTGAGCATTTTTGTGAGATTACTTTGAGAATATGGAGGGTGAACTTAATTGATGGTAGCAACATAAACATAGTACGTAATTAACTTGGCATGAACAATACTTTTGCAAGAGAAAGAGTATTAGAGAACATGACAATAGATGAGGACCGGATTTACTTGGAGCCGGTCCCCCTCCAAAAGGCGTTTGTATTGTAGATTCTCCCATCAAGAGAGACTTTGTTACAATACAATCTTTGTGTTCCTTATGACCTTGGTGATGCTATGAAGATGGAAAGCTTCATGCATCACGAGATCAACATAAACTTTGCAAAAAGCATTAACTATCCCAAGGCCTCAAACACCTTTGAAGGTGGAGAGAGCTAGCGGGGAATGAGGGTAGGGAAGAGGAAGAAGAAACATTCCATAGGAGAAAGAAATAGTTCCTCACTTATCATCACTCTTCTTGCTTAGCATAGCATAAGAGCATAGTAATGAAGATGGCAAGCTTAAGCATTGAATCATGGCTCTTGGTTGGATTTGCATTCCATACCCAAGAGTGTTGGTGTAGGCTCTCCACTTCTCAACAAACTTGGAGAAGGAGATGGAGCTCTTGCATTTTGCCCTCCACACAATGAGAGAACGTGTGTGTGTGTGTGTGTGTGTGTGTGTGTGTGTGTGTGTGTGTGTGTGTGTGTGTGTGTGTGTGTGTGGGTGGGAGAGTATCTCCCCCCCTCCTCTCATGCTTGGTCCACCTCTCTCTCTCTCTCTCTCTCTCTCTCTCTCGTTTTATTTTATTATTTCCTTTGGACATGTGTCCTCTTTTTTCTCTTTGAGAGAAAGAACTTAATTATTTATTTTATGTATCTAAATTCTCATTGGACCTCTTTAAAACCTATCCAATAGCATTCAAACACATCATGAGGGCCATATATGGAAGATCATTTAAACATGAGTCTTTTATGCTTATTAAGTCATGTGGTTGAATGGAATACTTCAAGGACTTATTCAATCAAGCATGGCATGTTCATGTATCTTAAGAGTTATCTTTGAATTGAATACTTCAAGAACTTTAATCATTTAAGCATGTGAGAAACACCTCAAGCTTTTGGGTAAAGTTCCCACTAGAACTTATTAAACCAACAAGCACCTCATGCTTGGGTAGGATTTCCACCTCAAGGTCCTCAACCCTAGCTTGCCTAAGGTCAAAGGACTTTTGAATACTAACTTTTGGAGGTCCTTAATGAAGCTAACCCTATGGTATTTAAGCTCCATTAGGTAGCATTTCTCTTTGACAGACCATCTCTCATTTGGACCCCTTTACCATTGGCCCCGTGTTGAGATAGATCCGTAAGCACATGTCTATATTCTAACCCTTGTTCCCGTTTATTATCCCACATTAAATGATCAGTTTAATATGAGAAAATGATATGAGTTGGTTAGATATTAGATTTTATGACACTTCCTCTCTCTTGAAATCATAGTCGTCCTCTACTATGAGGTAAAAGAGATAAATCCATAGTCATTAGTCAATTTGTCTTAGCGGGTAGAGGATCCCTTTTAACCCTACAAAATCATTCCAAGATGGATGACTAATACATTTGGTGCTTGGGAGACATAGTTTCCGCAAGCATGTCTGCTCTTTAGCCCATTTCAACCTCCCAAGTAGAGTGACAAATTCTACATGGTATTTGAGAGACGTCGTCATCACAAACATGATTCTTAGTATGCATACTACTTAAATTTATGCACAATAAAGAGAGAATTAGTCTTATAAGACAAAAACATTGATCATTTAAAAGATATGTACATTTGCTTACTCTAATGTAGCATTGTAAGCGTTGACAAGGTTCATACTATCATTAAGCTGGATTCCTTGTATCCATCTAGCATCTTCAAAAGGATTATTTTTGTACTTAATAAGACACCATCGGATAATCTTACCATGTTGTAGTACCTTGTCTTCATGCCGAAGGATAGCTTCGGGTTGTAGCACCTCTTCTTGTTCTTCGATTTCGGGAGGGTCTTCAAAAATTAGTTTATTTGGAGGATCTCCTTTGTAGGGATTAAGTAGGCTCACATGAAAAGCATTGTGTATGAGCCAATGGTTAGGCAACTTGAGTTGATAAGCCACCTCATTGATTGGCTTCAAAAATTGAAAAGGACCATAGTATCTTTTTGCTAGTTTCTCATAATACTTTTGATGGCCCATAGGATTTTTGCCCGTCGTTTGCCTCAATCGATGTTGGACGGATACGCCGCGACGGACGTCAGCACAATGAGAACTCACCTAACATATAATGTCAGCTAAGGATGAAGCTTGACCCGGCGCGTGTAAGCAAGCATAAGGTGTCAACCTACACTCGACTGACTCCTAACTAATTCCTACAGAGGTCTCTACCAATTGTCTAAGTCACAGCCTTCAAGAGTGCATAAGAGGAAACTTCCTACAACGCTTTCTAGAGCCGAACACCCATCAAACAATCTCGAAACACAATAGAGCTTGAAGGGGACCCTACTAACACCAATAGGTCGCTCTCCCTAAGGTCTATGAACCAAAATCCCAACACAAAACACCCGGTGCAAAATCACGTAGGATGTCTGGTCAAAATCTGCAGGTCTTCGTTTCTGAAATCTAAAGTGCCTAATGTGTAGTTCTACTCAATGTGAACGCGTGGATATGCTGCAATGCAAAATCGGACAACGTATGCTCACCCAAACACCAGATGAAGCTCGTAGAAGGGGCTTGCAAAACTGGACCGTACGCACGCAATGTAGGTATCGGCGCGTAGCTCTCGTCGGGGGCAAAACATTGCACTTCTCAGCACTCGATTCCAACCACCAGTGCACACGTAGCATCAAGATGAAGCTCACACTCTCTCTCGTACACAGTACGCTCACTCACAGACTTCAAAACTTGTTTTAAAAATGACAAAAAGGTCCTTCATTAAGGTCAAAAAGTGGTATATATACCTTACAATTCTCAAACCTTAAAGTTCCAAAATCAACCATCTACTCAATCTAACTCATCGAAAAACTGGGATACAATCTAGAAACTTCTGTAAGTCCCAATATTTACAAGGTGAAAAATCAGGTTTTCCTCAATGAATGAATAATTGCAAAAATAATAATCTTTCGAGTAGTTAGTTGCCGTGGGGTGTGTCCAGCTTCTAACAATCGAGCCTTAGGAAACTTAAGTAAGATCCAATCATTTTCTTTGAACGTTAAGACCCTTCTGTGCTTGTCAACAGCAGCTTTTTGCCTTAGTTGAGAGA
This sequence comes from Adiantum capillus-veneris, assembly GCF_014529385.1. NCBI lineage: Eukaryota > Viridiplantae > Streptophyta > Polypodiopsida > Polypodiales > Pteridaceae > Adiantum > Adiantum capillus-veneris. The sequence continues at coordinate 96,292,411 of NC_140956.1, read as the reverse complement.
TGGATATAGCCTCCTTAATCTTTTGAAAAGATGCTTGTAGGTCACGGCTATACTCATCGGCAGTGAAGATCTTTTGATGTACTTTAAGTAGAAAGGGACTTTTAGTTCTTCCCTCTATGATTTCAAAAGGTGCTTTTCCCATAGATGTATGGATAGTATTATTATACACATACTCTACAAGAGGTAAGTACTTTTCCCATTGTGAGCGTTGTTCTACTTCTGTAACATAGGTCTTTAGTAGATCAAAAATCGTAAGATTGGCTATCTCACTTTGGCCATCTGTTTGTTGGTGATAGGCCAAAGAGAAATTCAATCTTGTACCTAGATTTTCAAAGAGACCTTTCCAGAAATTACTGGTCATTCTAGGATCTCTATCTGACACGATGGATGTTGGCAATCCATGGTGTTTGTAAATTTGGGACATGAAGAGAGTTGCCATTTGGTGTGCCTTAATAGTCTTCTTAACAGGGATTAAGTGTGCTTGCTTGCTAAACCTGTTCACTATTGTCCATATTCCCATGGATAAACTTGGGTAATCCAAAGATAAAATCCATGGATATACTCTCCCATGGTGAATTAGGAATTGGAAAGGGTTGGAGTAATCCAGGTTGCTTTTCTCTACATACTTGGTCTTTTGGCATACCACACATTTTGAAACATACTCTTGTATGTCAACTTTCATGGTAGGCCAATAAAAGTACTTCTCTACTCCTCGAAGAGTATGTTGAATGCATCTATGCCCCGCATAGGGAGGAGCATGGGATTCATACATGACTTTCTCACGAAGAGAGTGGGTAACACATAGCCTATTGCCATGGAGAAGATAACCATCCTGCAAGGTGAATGGTTCCTCTTTCTTTCCCAAAGCAAGGGCCACACCTCTCTCTCTCTCTCTCTCTCTCTCTCTCTCTCTCTCTCTCTCTCTCTTATTCTTTTATTATTTCTTTTGGACATGTGTCATCTTTTTCCTCTTTGAGAGAAAGAACTTGATTATTTATTTTATGTATCTAAATTCTCATTGGACCCCTTTAAAACCTATCCAATAGCATTCAAACACATCATGAGGGCCACATGTGGAGGATCATTTGAACATGTGTCTTTTATGCTTATTAAGTCATTTGGTTGAATGGAATACTTCAAGGACTTATTCAATCAAGCATGGCACATTCATGTCTCTTGAGAGTTATCTTTGAATTGAATACTTCAAGAACTTTAATTAGGTAGCATTGCTCTTTGATAGACCAACTCTCATTTGGACCCCTTTACCATTGGCCCCGTGTTGAGATAGATCTGTAAGCACATGTCTATATTCTAACCCTTGTTCTTGTTTATTATCCCACATTAAATGATCAGTATAATATGACAAAATCATTTGGTTTTGTTAGATATTAGATTTTATGACATGTACTCTAAGCTCTTCCTTTTCAAACAATCAAGTAATCTCTACATCTTTTTGTTTGCGTAATTAAGTGATGTTTTTTTTTCCTTTTGAAAGAGAGAGAGAGTTAGAACTTAGAAATTATGGCGTAGGATTCTTTCTCCTCACTTGAATTACGCATGCAAGTCACATCGATCAAAGACCTTGCGAGCCTCCTTTTTCTCAATACTCACTAGTAGTTACGTCTTGTCTGGCAAATTTAGAAAAGCTACTACAACTATGTCGTCCCCACTCAATAAGCCGCTATGTGGGAGGACGCATAATCTCACTTCAAAGAGAGAGAGAGAGAGAGAGAGAGAGAAAGAGAGAGAGAGAGAGAGAGAGACTAAGTTGCATTGCACATTATACGGGGTACGCATAATATGCTTCATATTGGCGTACTATACAACACCATCGATTAAACGGGGTATAATATGGTGGCACATCAGCCAAATCACCGTATCATTTAGTTTTTTAGTAGTTGGATCAAACTATATTTTGATTGAAATATATTGTTTTAAATTAACATGAACCACGAGTCTTTCTCCATTGTGGGCTTCTTTATTTCACAAGTTGCCTTGAGTTAAACCTAAAGGTGAACTCAAAAACCCAAAAAAATAAAATTGTTTTGATTGAGCTTTTAGTTAGAAATAAAGCCTATTTTAGTGAAAATAAGAAATGTAAATTTTAGTTTAAATTTTGATATTTAGATACATTGGTTAATATGGTTTTTCTAAACTAGTTAGAGTGAATTTAGTGAATACTAACTATGTGTAGAAAAAATCACACTTTGAAGAAATTTAATTTAATTTAATTTAGTAGTTACTTCTTAGTGTAAAGCCATGCTCACACTTAAAAGTTGAGTTAGTTAATGATTGTCTGCTGTCAAATGTAGAGCAATGCTCACACTAGAGATGATTTTCTTAAGCAGAATAGTGATCGATTGCCTTGTGTAGAGTTTGACTCACATTTGGAAGTGATTTAAGTAGGGTTAACTAAAAATTACCTCTCAAATGTAGAGATTGACTCACACTTGAAGGTCATTTAAGTAGATTTACGAGATTGTTTGTTATGTGCAGAGTTTATTCACACTTGAAGGCGATTCTTTGTCATGTGTAGAGTGAAAGCTTACACTAAAAAAGAATTTTTAAGATGTAAATAACGATATACTATAAGGAAAGAAGAAGGTTGACGGTCCGAAAGTAGTTATTTCACTGAGTCAGAGGGATGTAGAGATGACTTTTGAAGATGAAGTAAGCCATCTGCCCAAATTTGTAGAAGGGGGTGAACAATGCTGCCCCACTACTACTGCATACAAGCATCTAGTGGTTCAAACCCCACACCTACCACTCCCCATTTCAAAGGATGCGGTGTAGCATCAGTTGATGGTCAACAAGCGGAGAGTACTTCTACCTTGCATCAAGTACTTGACAAGGAATGGTTGCTTGAGCTACATGTCAAGTGGACTCAAGCTTTTATCACTTGCAAAATCCCCTTCAATGCAATTTGTAATCCTATTTTCAAGGATGCTTTGATGAGCACAACGAAGAAAGAATTTGTGGCACCTGATTACAACAATATACGTACAAAATATTTAGATAAAGTCAAAGCTTCATCCGAGAGTATTTTGAAGCACACAAAGCTTGAGTACGTGCCACAATACAGATGTAAAATTTCTCTTGATGGATGGAAAAATTGTCAAAAAAACCCTTGATAAATGTGATGTTGATTTGTCCTAGGGGATCCATTTTCATTGAATCGATGGATACATCCTTGGAAAAAAAACAAGAAATTTTCTAGCAGGCATCTATGAGCATGCAATTCAAAAAGCTGATGGACCCAAAAATGTTACTGCCATCATCACAGACAATGCATCTAACTACAAAGGTGCAAGGCGCACAATTGAAATCAAGTATCATGTGCTTACATGGGTTCCATTTGTTGCCCACACTTTGAATTTTCTTCTCAAAGACTTTGGAAAAGTTCCTTCAATGAGACAGACTATAATAGGTGTTAATCATGTCGTCATGTTCATTAGAGACCATGCTTTTACTTATCCTCTTTTTAAAACTAAATCACCTAGAAAGAATTTTCAGAGCTTTTATGAGACACGAGTGAAAACTACGTATTACATTCTTGAAACGCTGCAACAAGTTAAGGCGACCCTTTGTGAAACAATTTCAAAGTGAAGATGGGATATTTGGATTGACAAGTATCGTCGCTATGAGCCCGCATCCACTAAGTGCTTTCAACTTGTGAACTCTCCTATGTTCTGGAGAAATGTGGAAAAAGTTGTCAATGCTATTGAGCCCTTCATGGACCAAGTGAAAAAGGTGTGTTCATACCTGGACACGTTTATTGGCACATGCATGAGGCTATTTGCAAGCTGAAAGAGAGTACATCCTTTGTAGTACGAGAGAAAAACATGATGGTCTCTTTTGATGTGAAACATTGGGATCAATTACACACCCCTTTACATGGAGCAGGCTTTGTGCTGGATCCAAAGTTTCAAATACACAATCAATCAGATTATAATAATGAGGTCATCAATAATTTTAACAAAGTGTGTGCACAGCTATTGGGTGATGCAGATGGAAGAATATCTTACACGTAGAAGACAACTTACACCAATAAAAGGAATGCTCGTAGATCCATGGCACATAGATGCAATCAAGACAATGAGTGAACATGTTTGGTGTAAAGAATATGGAAGGGAGAAAGTGGAGCTACAACACATGGCTATCAAAGTCTTGTTATTTGGATGCCTCTAGTACAATGATGAAATTGACGGGGATCTCAAAGATGTGGATCCAAATTGTTCAGATGTGAAGGTGGATGATTTGGTGCATGTGATTGATGCTCCAAATGATGTATAAGAAACGTTATTAATCAAATAAAGCCCTTGAGTGTGAGTCTCTCTCTCTCTCTCTCTCTCTCTCTCTCTCTCTCTCTCTCTCTCTCTCTCTCTCTCTCTCTCTCTCTCTCTCTCTCTCTCTAATCTAATTATTATAAAAGTTTGGGCTTTTACAAAAAGGGAAATTACAAAGAAGATGGGATGTGCATAAGGAAGATCTAGTTTAGATGAGTCCCATGATCTCTGGCAAGCAAAACTCATATGTTCCCATGGATCCACTTGTTCGTGCTTGCAATATCTCTTCTTCCAAGGGACCAAACTTTTCTTTGTATCTTGCTAGTCATCGTTGAATGATGGGATGTGCATAAGGAAGATCTAGTTTAGATGAGTCCCATGATCTCTGGCAAGCAGAACTCATATGTTCCCATGGATCCACTTGTTCATGCTTGCTATATCTCTTCTTCCAAGGGACCAAACTTTTCTTTGTATCTTGCTAGTCATCGTTGAATGCGCACACAAATATGCTTAAAGTGCATAGCTTGCTATGCAAGCATTTAAGGAGATGTATGTACATAAATATGGTAGATGTGATGATAGTGCAACACTTTAATTCCTCCTTGAATTTGTAAAGCTCTGTACTAAAGAAGTGATCAACTAATTCAATGTAGATAGGTGTATCATTTTTTATGCCATCTCAATTGTGTGATACAATGGTCTACACAACTAGAGATAGAGTGATTATTGAATCCTAAACCCTCTCTACAGTGCAACATGATGGTGTGCACAGCTAGATATGTGGAATCTAACCCTGTTTGTACTCTCCTTGTAGTGTGATGCAACGGTCTACATAGTCAGGAAGAAAGTATATAGTTTTCTAACCGTCCTGTAGTGTGACGCAAAGGTCTACACAACTAGGAAAAGGTACCTAAGCTAAACTCTCCCTCCAATGTGACACTTTGGTCTACATAGTTAGGGATAGGGTACTAGCCTGCAAACTAACCCCAAAGTGTGAGACTAGGCTCTACAACAATAGGGTCAGCAAAGTTAACTATAAATAATTAAAACAATAAGAAAAGAAAAATGATCACCTCAAGAAGCTCTCCAAGTGCTCTGACTAGTCAACAAGAAAAGGAATTTCAAAGTTCTTTCAAACTGCAAGGTTTGGTTTTTTTTATATAAAACAATAGTTTGATGGAAATATATCTCAATCAAACTATATTTTATACGGGTAAACATGTATTATACATGAGGGAGGGAGAGCGGGGGGACTAAGAGATTGAAGGAGTGGGAGACACACACACACACACACACAGACAGGGAGAGGTAGAGAGAGACAAAAGTGGAGTGAGAGTGTTGGAATTAGGGTTGCAGAGAAACACACACAGCTTGGAGAAGACGAAGGAAGCTCAAGGCACACAACTGAGAGAGTATTACTTAGTGTGCAATGGAAAGATAGATAGCCCTAGAGTGATGGGTGTATATACAATGCACGGGGGGGAAAACCTCCTAAAGAGGGAAAAAATGCAATGGTGGTCCTACTGTGTTCACACACATTAGTACCACATGTATATGGTAACAAATTCGCCCTGGAGTGATGCGGTGAACGAGAGCTGGCACATGAGTAAAGGGAAGTGCCATGCCCTGAGGACATGATCAATCCACAAAGGGGAGTAAGCCCAAAGCTTTGTGGAAAGCTTCGAGCTTCTCACAAGAAAATGCCTTTGTGAAAAGATCTACAAGGTTGTCCTGTGTTGGCACATAAGCCAAGCTAATCACTCCTGTTGAGATCCTCTCTCTGACATAGTAGTAATGCACCTCAATGTGCTTTGTGCGAGCATGAAAAATTGGGTTCCTAGCAACTGCCAATGCGCTCTGACTGTTAGTGTAGATAGTGTTGGCAGTGTCTTGTCCAACACCCAAATCAGCCATAAGGCATCTGAGCCATACACACTCAACTGTAGCTGTGAAGACTGCCGTGTACTCAGCCTCACAACTCGAAGTAGCCACAGTAGGTTTCTTCTTGCTCAACCATGATATACATGAACTGCCAAGCATGAAACAGAACCACTTGTGGACACTTGCGTGTCAAAACAAGCAGCCCAATCTGAGTCCGAAAAAGCACGTAAGTTTGGTGGCAATGATCCCCCCTTGGGACAAAACAAGCAAAGATGTAAAGTGCCACTAAGGTAGCGGAAAATCCTCTTGACAGCCTGCCAATGCTTAGACCCTGGACTATGCATAAATCTGCTGACCTGTGAGACTGCCAACTGAATATCTGGCCTCGTGTTGTATACATAAAATGAGGCATCCAACATCGCATCCAACATCCGTTTGGTAAAGAGTGACAATAGCAAGATCACCAGTGTCATGAAGACTCAATTTCAAACCTGTTTCCATGGGAATGGCAATAGGTTTGCAATCCTCAAGTCCAAACTTACATAGCAATGCCTCTATGTAAATTTTCTGACACAAGGCAATACCACCATCACACAGCTTAAACTATATACCCAAGTAATGATGCAACAGCCCCATATCTTTCATCTTGAAAGTAGCATTCAAATCATCCTTAAATTCAGCAATATGTCTCTCATTTGGTCCAGTGTGATCAGCAAATCGTCTACATAAAGAACCACAATGAGAAGTACATCACCCTCACGCTTTACATACAATGTGCTTTCTGTTGGACTGTTACGAAAGCCTTGTTTGACCAAATGAGTGTCAGCTTTCTCATACCAAGCACGACGAAATTTCTTCAACCCATACAAAGCCTTATTACATCTACACACTTTGTCCTCTTGTCCTTTCTTGACAAAACCGCGAGGCTGCGTTACATAAACTTCCTCAAATATGTCACCATTCAAGAAAGCAGTAACAATGTTTGATTGATGTACATCCCAACCAAAATGAGCTACCAATGCACATAGAAAATGCACAATAGTCATACAACAAGTGGGAGCAAAAGTCTCTTCATAATCTATTATGCCTTTTTGTTGTGAATAACCCTTTGCAACAAAGTCGAGCCTTATGGCGATCGATCACACAATCCGGCTTGCGTTTCAACTTGTAAACCCACTTTCTACCAATGGCCTTTTTGCCAAGAGGCAAATAACATAAAGTCCATGTGTCATTTTCTATAAGTGCATCATATTCTGATCACATGGCAGCCATCCAAATTTTTTGAATTCTGTGCTTCATCAAAAGACAGAGGTTCCTCAACATCATGTAAGCTAGACACAGCCAAAGCATAACAATCTAATACATAAGATGCATGGCAAGAGCCTGAACAAGTACGACTAGACAAAGGTGCATCCAATTTACTGTCACGCAATGTATGCACCAGCCATTTTGGCATACCTCTAGCCTGCTCATTTTCAGCCCTTTCCTCATCAAGTACATCATATACAACTGCATCAGTAATAGGCTGGTCTATAACGTTTTTGAAAACCCCCATAGGATGTGCATTTTCCTCATTGGAATTTACATTTGAACTCCACCACTGAAAAGAGGCAACAAAGTATCATATGTCCTTTGAGCTTACTTTACTATCTCTAGTACATGACAGCAAGGGCTGAACAGAATCTTCCACAAACACTACGTCCCGTGAAACCAGAATACACTTTGTTTGCGGATGATACAATCTGTAACCTTTGCTTTCAACACTATCACCAACAAAAATACATTTGACAGCCTTATCATCCAATTTTCTACGTTGTGTTTGTGGCACCAAAGCATATGCCAAATAGCCAAAAACACGCATGTGCTCAATAGAAGGCTTTCTATCATGCCATGCTTGATATGGAGTAATAGACTACAAAGCTTTTGTAGGACACCTGTTAAGTACATAAGTGGGGCACATGATGGCCTCAAACCAAAAAGAATGCGGCAAAGCTTGACTTTTGACCATACATTGTGCCATTTCCATAAGTGATCTATTTTTCCTCTCAGCAACACCATTTTGCTGAGGTGTATAAGGCACTGTACATTGGTGTTTTATCTCGTGACTAGTCAGAAATGCATTAAATTTATGAGACATATACTCCCCCCCCTCGATCGGAATGAAGGATGCCCATAGTACATTTCGAGACATTTTCATCCATAGCCAAAAATTGTTTGAAGCACATAAAAACTTCGGACTTCGCTTTAAGCGGAAGACAGAGTTTGCATGGGCCCACAAACATCACTATGCACAAGCTGCAATCTGCATGTGGCCCTGACTGAACCATCCTTTGGAAACTTAGAACGCTGCATTTTGACCAAAATACAGCCTTCACAAACATGTTTGACAGGTGCTTCAAGAGGTGGCAAAGAAGCAACCATATTAGATTTTTGCAAACGTAGCAAACTGGCAAAATTCAGATGACCAAAACGTGCATGCCATAGTTTTGCATCTAAAATAGCCCTTGAATGTGCAACTACATTTGTAAAATTTTGTCGTGACACTTGTCATACAAAGTGAGCTTATACAGCCCACGACACAAAATCCCAGATGCAACAATTTCATCACCAAAACTAAGATCATGAACTGTACATCTGTCATCCACAAATTTGACTACAAGTCCAAGTCTAGCAACTGTGGATACAGACAAAAGATTCTTCTTGATCCTTGGTACATAAAGTGCATCAACAAGTGTGAAGGAACTGCCATTTGCAGCAGTAAGCACAATCTTTCCAACTCCCTAAACCGGATAAGAGGCAATGCTGGCACAAGTGACTGAATTCCCATGAGGGACAGACTCTAGAGAGGTGAACAATTCACGATGTGGGGTAATGTGCTTTGTAGCACCACTGTCGAAATATCACACATGTGAATCTGCAGCAACTGACATGCATGCATCATCGACAAAGGCATTGTAAGTGCACTGTGCAATAAAAGCCCATTCTGCATTAACATCAGCATCACAGTCTCCTTTGATAGAAGACTCAACAATGGCTGCATTTGTAGTGGAACCAGCATTTGTAGTGGAACCACCCTCTTTCTTCTTAGCCTCTTTGGCTTTCAACTTAGGACACTTCTTGATCAAGTGATCATTAGCTTTACAATAATGACAACCCATCTTCTTTTATCCCTTATCACCAGAATTGCCAGACGAAGTGCTACTAGGAGAAGCATTGGGAACATAAGTTTTGGCACTCGCACTAGAACCATAAGAAGTGGCTGCATTGCTATTACCACCCTTTCTTTGAGAAGCAATAAAAGCCCATTCAAATGCATGTTGTCTAGTCCTGTTTTTTTGGAGAGTGACTCTTTCAACAACAATGTGCATAATGCATCAAACTTGACAACTTCAGGATTTCCTTGGGTCATGAGTCTCCAAGCTAGCAAAAGTCCAGTAAGGCATCAAGAACAGTCTGCACAAGGGAACTATCTGAAATGACTTCACCTGCAGAAATAAGTTGCTCATTGATATCCTTGACACCAGCAACGAAAGTGTCCATTTCATCTTTCTCATGCATAATCTTCGACTCCAGCTCTTTACGCAACAAAGCAATTTTAGCCTCATTGCGACTTGCATAAAGACCAGCCAAAATATCCCAAGCCTATTTTGCAGATTTTGCTGAACAAATGTGAGGAACAATGGTACGCTTCATAGACAACACAATCAATGCATGAGCATGCGCATCCTTTACATCCAAACGAGATTGTTCGGCCATAGGCAAAACAATTCTAATAGCAACAACTCTTGCACCAAGACCTGCAACATCCTCAACATTGCATACATCCTCAGAACCAGGACGTACATCAATACCTTGCACAATATCCCAAACACCCTTTGACACAAAAACATGTTGCATCATGTAAGACCACATAGGGTAATTGTCCCCATCCAACCTGTCCTCCGCAGCAAACATCTTGAACACATATGTGTTGTTGTCAGCCATGGTAAATGATGCACCTGATGTGAAAACTTCCCGTAAAAAGGAGAAATGAAGCATGAACAACATGTGCTATATAGCACAAACCGTAGAAGACTGTAAGGCACCTGTTATGCAGAAAACAGCACTGACAAAAATTTTACACAAAATGACAAAATTGCATATGCAGACCTGCCAGTAGTGGAAACGGAGGCCGAAATGAGCCCGAATAAGAAATCTAAGCAAGCTAAGCTCTACAAGCTCTCCCAAAAATTTTGTCGACCTGCGAATACTTGCCAAAGCTCACTGAAATCGGAGAAAATGAGCAGGCGCGTGCTGGAGCTGCAGGTGACTAAGCCCGGAAGGACGCAACCTGCTCTGATACCAATTGTTGGAATTAGGGCTGCAAAGAAACACACACAGCTTGGAGAGGAAAAAGGAAGCGAAAGGCACACAATTGAGAGAGTATTACTTAGTGCAATGGAAAGATAGATAGCCCTAGAGTGATGGGCGTATATACAATGCACGGGGGGAAAAGCCTCCTAAAGAGGGAAAAAATGCCTCGGCGGTCCTAGTGTGTTCACACACATCACTACCACATGTATATGGTAACAGAGAGAGAGGAGATAGAGGGAGGGGAGAGGGGAAAGGGGAGAGGGGGGGGCAAAAAGAGAGAGAGAGAGAGAGAGAGAGAGAGAGAGAGAGAGAGAGAGAGAGAGAGAGAGAGAGAGAGAGAGAGAGAGAGGGAGAGAGAGAGAGAGAGAGGGGGAGAGAGAAAACAAAGGTTTCTCCGAAAGCTATATTTGGAGTGAGCTTTTTGGAGCAAGCTTTTTTATTAGATTTGGTCAATTGAGCAATATCTGGAAAAACATCACTTTAAAGCTTGATAAAAATTATTGCTTTATTCCAATTCCCAATGATTCCTTCTCTTCTTGAAGTCAACTGATCTTAAAGTTGCGTCATTTGCTGCAACCATATTTGAATACCTCTTATTCTCCAACTCTAAAGAATGTTTATGGATCATCTCAACTTGAGAAATAGCAAGACTTTGCAGTTTAGCAAATTCAAGTACAAAAATTCTTTGCAAATTAGTAATTTTTGGATCAAGGACCTACATTGTGGAGCTTTGTAATTTAGGGACCTGAAATTCAAGATCCTTATCTTGACCATCTAAATGTGTAATAAACAATCTTAGAAACCAATTTTCAGCCTTCAAAACTCCAAAGTCAACACTTCCTTCGTTGAAAACACCATCTTGAATACTCTTGATGACATAATCATCATCAAGACACATCAAAAATTGATTTATCACATGATCTTCATCATCAACATAGAACTTATCTTTCTGATCAAACTCCAAAGACAACTTCTTTGTTGAAAAAGAAGCATCACCTTCATAAGAACAAAAGAACCTATCTCCTTGGTTGCTTGGAAAATGTCCGTTATTTGCAAAGCTATGAGTCTCTTTGATGTGAGGTTTGGGGGTAGTTGGAAATCCTCTTGGCTCTCTTGGCCCTTGAATTTCTCTTACTTCCTCCTTCTTTCATCATCATCTTTTGGACTTCTTCTAGCTTGCTTTAAACAACCTCTCCTCACTACAAAACCTTTATTTCACCATGAATATGCATATGTTGTGGTTAACCTCCATCTTTAATAACATCGAATCAAGTTCAAAAGTTTCAGGTGTCAAAAATTCAGGTTCAAGATTTAAAATTCCATGTCTTGAAACAACAAGTTCTTGAAAATACAATGTCAATTGAAAACTGAAACTTCATGTTGTTTTATGCTAGAGCTGCTATCAAATTCTTGCAAATAACATTGAGTATCATCATCACTAAGGTAATCATCAAAATAATCTTCATACTATCTTAAAATACCTTGAACCACTTCTTGCAACCTTGATATTTGTTGTGCTATAGACCACGAGTTCCTATTCTTACCAACCCGGATATTATGCCACTTGTGTGCATCATCAAGAATATAAAAATACCAATCTAGATCCACCTAATCATCACACATGTTCTGATCACATGAAGTATTCTGAAAACATTGCATAATCTTTAAAAAAGATACACATGTCCTGATCACATGAAGCATCTAAAAACTCGTGCACAGCGGCTCCTGCTATTAGCTGCGACGGGACCTGTTCACTTTTCTTAAAACTTAAGCAGCACCGGACTACGGCCCCTGCTCGCGGGGTTCAGCGACTAAGGCCCCTGCTTGCACATCTCAGCATTCAGCAGCTGCTCACCCGGCTCAACATCTACAGCACCTGCAGCGATCGAATACGGCCCTTGATCGCACGGTGCAGCTGCTGCTCGCCCGAGTCAACAACTGCGCTACCTGCTCGCTAGGCGGATACAACACGTCGGCACGACATCCCTGCTGCACGCGCTCTGCTCGCTCCACGGCTGTGGTACCTCATCTTTGCTCACTGTTACATCTAATAGCGATGCGGCGACAGCACTCTGGTCCCGCTCGCTCGACGACATCAGCAAGCTCTGCAGGACAACAAGCTAGCCCGTGACATCAACAAACTAGGTCGTCGGCTGCGGCAAGCTCTACTTTTTCTACAGCGGCAGTAGCCCACTCTACGGGCTGCAGCAACATTAAGTCAACAATTAGTCGGCGGCTGCTTCCGAAATGGCTACTCCCCCTCCTCCTTCCTCTACCTCGTCCTTAGCCCTTGTTCCCACGGCTATGATCATGGACGACACTCCCGTAGAGCTTACACCCTCCCCCTTTGTGGCTTCCCTTAGCCTCAACACACCACCCGCCAAAGCGGTTTCTTTTCCCGGCTTCGTCTCGGCGGCTAGCCTCATCAACCCTCCCTCTCCAAATCTTAGCACTCCATTGCTAACCTCTACAACCTCCCCCATTACATCGTCTAAAAAGACCTTGTTTAGTCCGGAGGAAATCTTGGGTCTCACCGCAAACCTCCCTGTCGAGGATCTCGACCAACTCTCTATCCCTTCTACCAACAATCATGGCAAAGTAAACCCTTCCCCTTCCCCTTTTTCTCATCCCAACGTGGCAAGCTCTTCCAAATTTGGCTTTGCGAGTTCCTCGTACCCAAACCAAGGTGGTATCTTCTCCAACTTTCCACTAAGTGGCATCCTCACCAATCCCCCCCTTACCTTCCCCTCTTCCTTCGGATCTCTCTCCGCTAACTCTTCTAATCCCTCTCCCCATCCACCGTCCCTCCCCATCCTACCCGCCATAGAGAAACCCTTGGAATTTGGCAAAATTGTATCCCTCTCTTTAGAAGAATTTAAAACCCTCAATCTCAAGCTTAACAAAGCCAAATCACATCTCATACACCTTCAAAACCTTCATGATAACCAAAAGGCCCCTCATAGTCTTTGTATGAAAACCCCTCGTCTTACCTTAGAAGACATCCATGCGCAAGCGCTTTTAAGCGCTAAGCTAGAGGCATTTAACATACAATTTCAACTAGATTGCACGAAAGCATACATCCAAGCCCAAACTTTGCTCATAAAAAATCTTCAAAAAAGCTTTGATGACTACCACGACATAGTGGAGGAGAGGCTCTTAGAACTTACTAAAAAACTTGCACCCATCTCCTTCCCTAGAGTGCTACCGTCGGTTTGGGCTAACCAACTCCTTCTGGAAGCAAACCTCCCTCAATGAGTTTGATGCGCTCTTGCAAAATGAAATTCTTCAAACTCACTTGGCCTCCGCTTTGAGCATAGCGGCTCATAGTGCTAGGAAGAGATCACAAAACTCTCTCCTAGAGGAGGTAGAGTCCCTACCTAAAGAGGAAACAGTGGGCGTACTAGTACAACACGAGGTCACCACCCAAATGAAAAAACTCCTCTCGCCTCCTCTCAAAACTTCTTTTCCCAAGAGTCCTCACCTTACTACCCACCCCAAGCCTTCCACCTTCCAATCCAAGGCTTTCAAACCAAACCCTCCCTCGGCTATAAAATCCCATGAAGCTTTCACTCGACAACCATATAAAAAACCCAAAACCTCCCCTCCTGCTTTTCCCCCCCGCCACTCCTCCTCCCCCCCTTGTAATCTCCCTATTTTGAGAAATCCAAAAAATCCACCTCCCACCTCTAGCAACCCTTCTCTCCTCCAAACTCCCAACTACCCACTCATTTCTCCTTCCCCTAAACCCTCCCCGTTACCCCATACCAAGCCTCTACATCCAAAGTTTAGCCTACCCCAAAGCTCAAAAAACTTGCAATGGAGGAGAACGAACTAGGGTTAGAGCACCCTACCTCTTGGGTCCATTTGCTCTTCCCAAAACCCCCTCTTTTTCCTCACCTTTGGACCCCTCCTCCTTGTACTTTTTCTCTCCTTCCCCATCCCTCCCACTCGGGTAAAAAGCGTCATAAATTTTGGCTTCCCCTTACTAATTCTCACCTCTTCAAAATTTTGGTTTTAAGCAATCTTTCTACCTTCACTCTTGAAAACAAGATTACTAACCTCTCCTCTCATAACCTCTCTAATCACCCTCTCTCTCCATCCGAGCATAAACTCTTAGGTCTTGGGCTCAATTATATCCCTCCTTCTCCCCCACCCCCTCCTAATGCCATTCTTAAAGCCTACTCTATTTTGCAAAGAAACCTCCATCTTAAAATGTTCTTTAAAAACTCTTCCCCTCCCTCTAACCTCTCCCTATCTATTCCTAATCCCACTTGGAATCCACCTTCCCCTTCCACCTCTCTCAACTTTGCCTTCAAACAAGTGTTCACTCTCCTCAAATCGCTTCTCTCTTTTATTCCTGCTTTTCATAACAAACCTTCTTTTATAAGTGCCCTTTCTTCCTTAAAAAATAACCAAAACATTGTTATCAAACCCATGGATAAAAACCTTGGACCCGTTGTCCTCTCCAACGATTGGTATGACAAAGAAGCCTTTCGTCACCTCATGGACCCCCTCACCTACTCCAAGATTTCTTCCCCCCCTCTAGCCTTTGTTGCCTCCCTACTCACCTCTATGATTTTGAGCTACCCTTTCCTCTCTAGTAATGAGAGGGATTTCATCCTCTCCTCCTCTCTAGATAAACCTAAACCTTGCCCCTTTTTTCTCCTACCCAAAATCCACAAACCTTTCCTTGTAGGCCGTCCCATTTGTTCCTACAAAGGGTATGTGCTAGAAAATGCCTCTAAATGGCTCCACGCACAGCTCTACCCTATCCTCCTAGACAAAAAGCAACACCTTAAGGATTCCCACTCCCTTATCTTAGACCTCTCCTCCACCCCCTTTCCTCCCCATATTATCCTCTTCTCCTTTGATGTAGAATCCCTCTATCCTAACATCCCCATTATGGAGGGACTCTTAGCTCTCAAGAATTCCATCCAAGAATTTTTTCCCTCTCCCAAAGTGCACTTCATTATGTCCCTAGCCTCTCTCATCCTCAATCATCACTATCTCTCTTTCAAAGGAGAAATTTGGCATCAAACCAAAGGCACAGCTATGGGATCAAATTTTGCAGTAGTGTACGCTTGCCTTTTTCTTTGTTCCCTCGAGGAAGGCATGAAGTTAATAACCACCCCTTCCCTTCTTTATTTCAAAAGATTCATCGATGATGCCTTTGGCGTTTGGGATAGCCCTACCTCTTGTTTAAAAAAGCTTCTTCAAAGCTATGGTCATCCCCTCCAAGAGCATATCAAAATCTCCTCTTCCATCTCCTCTCAAGAAATTTCTATCTTGGACATCCACTTCTTCAAAGGATCCTCATTCGCCACCCACGGTTTATTGGATTCGCATTGTCACCAAAAAAGCCTCAATGCTTACGACTACATACCCTGGCAGTCTTGGCATCCAACGCACCAAAAAGTTGCTTTCATCCTTTCAGAACTCAAAAGGTACATTATCCGGGAAAGCTCTCTTTCGGGCTTTATCACCATTCGCAACCTTTTTTATGCGAGGCTCAGAGCAAAGGGCTATCCCCCCTCCCTTTTGGAAGCTTGCTTCCTCTATGTTTCTTAAGAAGATAGACCATCTCTACTTCGTAAGTTGCATAAAATCAAACTTGCACCAACCATTGTAAAAATTCCCTTCTCTCCCCTTACCCGCACTCTTAACCTCTCCCGCACCATCAACAAACCCCTCACTAAGCTTCTCAATAAAGATCCCGAGCTAGCACACCTTCCCAAACCTATTGTATGTTGGCTCAATGCGCCTAATCTTGGCACCCTCCTCTCCCTTAAACCCCACCCTACCATACCCAACCTTGCCAAAACCATACTATCCTCTCCTCCTTAAAATCCTCCACCCCCTACACCCCCCCTTCCAATATCTTTTTTCTCACTTTAGGGTCATTTAACTTTGTTGGCAATACCTTTCCTTCCAGGCCCCCAATAACTTTAAATAGCCCCTAAGTACTTGTACTCCTTCCCAATCACTTCTCACCTAATTATCTTTTCCCACCTTTTTTGCCTTGTACCCCCATATTCAAGAGAAATTACTCACCTTCCACAATAGCCCCTCCTCCCTAACTATGGTACTTTGTACAGTTTTTTGAACCTTGACTCCCTACTTATACCCCTTCCTCCCTCCCCTTTTGTTTGCACCACTGATGAGCTAATATAGCGAAACGCTTTTGGTGTAGAAATTTGGTGTCTTTTCTTCCTCTTCCAAAACACCCCCCCCCCCCCCCCCCCCCCCCCCCCTCTCCTTTTTTTGCCTTAGCTTTGTTACTAGCAAGTTTCGCTCGCCATTATTTATTTTCTAAGATCTTCTTCATCATCACACTTATCCTGATCACATGAAGCATCCTGAAAACATCACACATGTCCTGATCACATGAAGCATCCTGAAAACTCGTGCTATGGAGCATGAGTTCCTATTCTTACCAACACGACTATTATGCCACTTATGTGCATCATCAAGAATATAAAAAATCCAATCCATATCCTCTTCATCATCACACATGTCTTGATCACATGAAGCATCTTGAAAACATTGCATAATCCAATACAACTCCTTGGACAACTTTGGCATGCAATACCTGACACAAACTTCCTCTTTTTGAAAGGGCTTACACATGTAAGGACATTGTTATGTATAGTGTCCATGTTTTTTTTTTAACTAGAGCACTTTTTATTCTTCTTCTTTGTCCCCATAAAGAAAATATCAAAGGAATAGTGAACAACAATGAACGCATACTAAAATAACCTTTAGAAGATAGCATAAAGCTATGTACTCCATAAGTTGGCATACTTTTAGGAAACAAAAACTGGTTTCCACAGCAAACTGCAATTGCTTGTATTGATCTTCAATTGACTGCATAGAAACTGCAAAAAACTATTAGGAATCTGTAAACACCTAAAATTGCATGGAAACAGTTTTGAAACCCTGAAACTCTCATTCCAACCATTCTTTGTATTCCTTCCACTTTAGCATCATGCCCTACCATCATAACTTTGTTGTACCCCTTCTAGGCTCGTTCATAATCATGCTCAAGGGCATGAAACCACAACATAGGATAACCAAGTGTAGAGGTGAACCTCTACATGTTTACACACAAAGGTAAGGAGGAAGAAGGTTGTAAGAGAGAAATACATAGAGAGATACACTTAATGATTCCATTTTTCATTCCATCAAGCATCAAGAAATAGTTGAGATTTGATTCAAGAAACGCCTAGCTAAATAGATAAAATGCATGCCCTAGAACTCGATTCCTCTGCCTTCCCTTGACCATTATTCTCCCCATATAGGAGATTCCCACACGTTGAGGCTCTTCCCAGAAAGATACAAGTAGTTTTCCCTTTTAAGTGCCTGAAAAATTGCATATCACCTCAAAACAAGAATAAAGGTGTAGCCTTAGTAAAAATCCCAATAACAATTCACGTTAACAGTGGCCAGTACCAAAAAACCTCAAAGAATTGCAAATTTTTCTTGGTATGTCAAGTTTCTACCAATAGTATATAAAGGACTATGCAAAGATCGCAGTCCCTTTGACTAACCAATTACGGTCTAAGTCAGAGAACATTAGTTGGGGGGACGTCCATTAGCAAATCTTTGAAAAATTCAAAGTGGCAGTAGCTTTGGTGCAAATTTGAAGTATTGTGAATCCTAATGAGTTGTTCATCCTTGAGATGGTCAGTCGCAGGGAGGCTATTAAGGTAGTTTATTACAAAGGGGAATGTCTTGTTGCATTTGAAAGTAAAAAGCTCAATTGAGCTCAACCTAACTACTCAGCATAAGTGTGAGAGTTACTAGCGATTATACATGCTCTCAAAAAGTGGAGACATTACATGTATGGTGCCGTCTAGATGGATCATGAAAGTATGAAATGGTTTTCAAGTCAAATGAGTTGAAAGGTAGAAACACTCAATGGGTGGACATCCTACATGAGTTTTATGGTCTTCAAGAATGAATCCTTAGAGTCTATTCATGGTTTATGTGAGTATGACCTGTCTTTTGATAAAATGTTGCATGTTGTACGCTAGCATACTCAAAGCAGCCATGTCCCTCATCTCGTCCCTTGTTTGAGTAGAATGCTAGTTTCGAGTTGGCATCTCTATGAGGGGAGGAAAGAGCATTAGTCCAAAGAGACTAGTCGAGTCTCCTAGATATGGTATCGAGCTGTCAAAGAGATCAAGGGTGGACCATTCACAACTTTAATGCAGCTTCAAAGGGGAGTGATAAACTTCTTTAGGGGGAGAGATTTGCCAACTACTCTTTGGACATTGGGTACCTTCTCTACAAGGGTAGAGTTTGTTTCTCTGCTATTTGTGACTTATGGCACCACATTCTTGTTGAAAGTCATAATATCCCAAGTATAGGTCATCCCATGATACAGAGGACCTATGTGCTAGTTAAGGGGCAATTTTATTTGCCTAGTTTGTTCTGAAATGTCTAAAGATTTGTGTTGCAATGCAACAAGTGTCGGTCAATAATGGAGGTTTGTTCCATCCTTTTGATATTCCTTAAGGTAAATTGGAAGAATTTCCATGGACTTCATCACGTGATTGCCTAAAATGAATTGAGAAAATGATTTGGTTTGGGTAGTGGTGGATAGGTTGGCTAAAATGGAAAAATTTATACATATTAGGAAGTATGTGAAAACACCTGAATCGGTTAGCAAGCTATGTGGCATGTCATAAAATATAATATCTAACTTTACCAAATGACTTTCTCATACTAAAATGATTATTTAATATGGGAAGATAAAATGGGAACAAGAGTTAGGATAAAGATATGTGATTCTAAACCTATCTCAACAGGGGACCAAAAGGAGAAATGGTTGCATCTCAATAGGGGTCCAAAGGAAACAGTCTACCAAAAGAGCAATGTGCAATAAGTGCTTCTAGATTTACCTCAGCAAGGGACCAAGATGAGAGATGGTTACATCTCAATAGGGGTCCAAAAGGAGATAGTCTATCAAAGAGCAACGTGCATCTAAGGGAGCTTAAAAGACCTTAGGGTTAGCTTCATTAAAGACCTCCAAAAGTTAGTGTTAAAAAGTCCTTTGACCTTAGGCAAGCTAGGGCTAACCTTGACGTGGGAATCCTACCCAAGCATGAGATGCTAAGATGCTTAAAGTGGTTTTGGGAACCTTGCCCAAAGCTTGAGGTGATTTTTATGCTTAAATGATTAAGGTTCTTGAAGTGTTCAATTCAAAGGTAAACTCTCAAGAGCCATAAAACGTTTCCATGCTTGATTGATTAAGTGCGTGTAGTATTCAATTCAAACCAAATGACTTTTTTAATAAGCATAAAAGACACATGTTGTTCAAATGATCCTCCACATTTGGTCTTTATGATGTGCTTGAATGCTATTGGATAGGTTTTAAAGGGGTCCAATAAGAGTTTAAATACATTAAAAAAATTTTAATTTCTTTCTCTCAAAGAGAAAAAAGAGAACAAATGTCCAAATGAAATAATTAAATAATACGAGAGAGAGAGAGAGAGACATGTGGACCAAGCATGAGAGGGGGGTATACTCTCCCGCACACACACACACACACACATTCTCTCATTGTGTGGAGTGCAAAGTGCAAGAGCTCCATCTCCTTCTCCAAGCTTGTTGAGAAGTGGAGAGCCTACACCAACACCCTTGGCTATGGAATGCAAATCCAACCAAGAGCCATGCTTCAATGCTTAAGTTTTCCATCTTCTTCATCTTCATTACTATGCTATTATGCTATGCTAAGCAAAAAGAGTGATGATAAGTGATGAACTATTTTTTTTCTCCTATGAATGATTCTTCTTCCTCTTCCCTACCCTCATTTCCCGCTAGCTCTCTCCACCTTTGAAGGTGTTTGAGGCCTTGGGACTGAGGCTTGGGATAGTTAATGCTTTTTGCAAATTTTATGTTATGCTCGTGATACATGAAGCTTTCCAACTTCATAGCATCACCAAGGTCACAAGGAACACAAAGATTGTATCGTAACAAGTCTCTCTTGATGGGAGAATCTATAATACAAACGCCTTTTGGAAGGGGGGACCGGCTCTAAGTAACACAAAGATTATATTGTAACAAGTCTTTCTTGATGAGAGAATCTATAATACAAACGTCTTTTGGAGGGGGGACCCGCTCCAAGTAAATTCGGTCCTCAACTTTATGTTCTCTAATACTCTCTCTCTTGCAAAAGTATTGTTCATGCCAAGTCAATTAAGTACTATGTTCATGTTCACCCTCTATGTTCTCAAAGTAGTCTCACAAAAATTCTCACTCTAATTCTCTTAATTCCGCTATTCTCAAAGTTCATAGTCCATTTCCATTACATGGCATGCCCACATATATAGTGTCAGATAGAGATAGAAAATTCAACCATACCTTTTGGAGGGGAGTATAAATGATCATTTGTAGTGTGATGGTCAAACAGAAAGATCCAACAAAATTCTAGAGGATATGTTGCGCTCTTATGTGAGCAAGAAACAATCCAAATGAGAGGACTATCTACCGACTACAACGACTCCAAACATTCGACTATAGGCCTTATCCATTCATGTTGATGTATGGTTTTTAACCTAGATTTCCTATGGCCGTAGGGCTAGAGAAGTATAAGATTTAGTCTGCCAAGGACTTCCTTGAAGACATGAATGACATGATGAAGGCCACAAGGAAAAGCATCCGTAGTGTACAAGATTGTGCCAAGATGTATGCTAACAAAAGGCATAGACTTGCCAATTTTGAAGAAGGAAAGTTTGTTTTCTTAAAAGGTCCTACGTAGTCAAAATAGGAAAGTGCACTAAACTTTCCCCATGGTATTGTGGACCTTTCAAAATCCTTAAGAGGATTGGGGACATAGCGTACAAACTTGAGTTTTTGGAGAGCTCTTAGGTGCATCCAATGTTTCACGTTAGCAGCTTGAAGGAGTCCCTTCATTCATTGGAGATAGGAGAGATAGGATTTTTCCTAAAATACAAAAGAAAATTCCTATGGAGTTGAATTTCTTATTACAACATTAATTTTAAGGAAATCGAAGCTAGCCATGAGAAAAAGATATACGAAAAGGGGAGGGACTAGAGAGAGAGAGAGAGAGAGAGAGAGAGAGGGGGGGAAGGCAACTTCACATTTAAGTTTCTTATAAAAAATAATTGTTTCGTTTTGTTGTCGTGGATGCTTTGCATTCATATGATACTGATCTTTTGTCAAACAAACAAGGTGAAGTCTCCACACGGGCCTTCAAAAGGCAAAAAAGTGACTATTATTGAGGGGTCATGAGAGTTAAAAATCTATTTTGTAAAGGTTAAAACTCATAATATATATATATATATATATATATATATATATATATATATATATATATATATATATATATATATATAGATAGAAAGAGAGAGAGAGAGAGAGGGTAGTGTTTAAAAGAAATGTTTTACTTAGCCCTTAATGTAAAGGGTAGATTTACAAAATTTAAGCTATTGATTGCTATTTTTAATTAAAAGTGCACAAACTTTAGCCATAACAATAAGGATACAAAAAATAGAAATGGATAATTATCATTTTTAATTGAAAAGTCACTTACAAAGCTTAGGAATACACATTATAAAAGACTTTGAGCTATTAATTGTTTGCCTATGCATTCTTAGAGAACCTCATCAAAAGGGGTCTAAACACATGCCTCCTTACAATACAGCTTGCTCTATCGCATCTGCCATGGAGGGAGATTGGAGCCTTAAAGAATCATGCATATCACTATATAAAAGTATCTTTCACAAAAAATAATACAAACATATCAAAGATATTTTTTTCGTAACTAGTTAATCTATTTCATGAGATGATTTTATATATACATATGTGGGAAGAGAGAGACATTTAAAAATCTAGTTTAAAAGGATTTTAGGTTTAGCATTTACAATATGAGACTACCAATGTCCAACGTTTGAATCATCCAAAAAATCATATACTCACAACTGTGAGTTTGGCAAAAAAAAAAATTACAATATGAGATGAAAAGAAAACTCATTTTTGGCATGCACAAGGGACATTGCCTTAACTTATCTCACTCTTTTGCCTTGACTAAAATGAGGTTGTATTTTTTACGGTTTTTATTGGATACAATCAAAAATCAAAATCCTTCACCAAATGTCTTAATTTCAAAGTGAGTAAGTTTATTCAATTTTAAACCCATTTAGTTAGATAGGAATCTACAAAGATGCTCTGAGGGCTTTGAGGAGAAAATGGAGGAAATGGCACGAGAGAGAGAGAGAGAGAGAGAGAGAGAGAGATGACGTGTGTAAAGGCCAAGTCTGACAGAGACAAAGAGGATTTTTTTGCTATTGCGGTCATCTTGATGTCGTGTGTCAGAGCCAAGCCGGATAGAGACAATGTTTTCTTTTGCTATCGTAGTCATTTGGATGCATGGATTCCTTGGCAATGGTGCTTCATCAACAATTTTTTGTGGCTTTGTAAGGATGCGATGCTAGGCATGTTGATTAGGAACAAACTCTGCTTTGTGGTGGAAGATACAAAGAGCCTTGGCGTCTGAGGGCGTGGTTGAGAGCCATGGCCCAGGCTAAGGACATAGTTAGGGACAGCTCATATGTACAAGCATGATGGCAAAAACACATAGAGAAACCGTCTGTGTGAAGGTGATGGCGGAGATAGAGATAGGTGGTGAAGCTCTATTTGAACAAGACAAGGGGAGGCTTCTTTTCCTTAGGATTCAAAGAACCGGTCCGAATCTGAGAAGTTACTGGGTTTTTGGGGTTTTGGACCCAAATCGCTAGAACAATGTAGATTTGAAGTTTTCTATAATGATTAGGTCTCCACAATTTGGAAAAAATAAAAACTCCATCTAAAATGCAAAAGTGAAGGGTGTAGAAAACGAAATGCTTTTTGCATTTGGGAAATCATAATACTTTTATTCTATATAAAGTGGTGGCCTTGCCTATATGCAATGCGCCATACTTTTATGGAATTTAGTTAATTTTAACATGATTGATGCTACATAAAAAAGAATCAAATTTTAAAAAAATTATTACATTCAAACTTCAAATCATTTGTTTCATTCCCCTCCAAATTTTTTTTATGAAGCTTTTGGAAAAGATCATTTGAAAGGACATGGTTTCTTTCTTTTCAATTCTCTTCAAGACAAGAAACAAAATTTGAACGACGTCCTTCTTCCATATGGATACTAAGGCCTTTAGAGGCCTTAGTATCTAAAGGCCTTAGTATCCATATGGAAGAAGGACGTCCATACAGAGATCCATATGGATCTCTGTATTTTTGGCCTTTAGAGGCCAAAAATACAGAGTTACTATGCAAGTTCAACACCAAACCTTGTATGAGAGGAATCAACACTGAGCAACCATAGATGAGAGAGAGGGAGAATTATAGCTATTAATTAGCCTATTATGCAATTTTTGCAACATCAAGCATGGAAGTGCGATTGTGGTACTAGAGAGTGTAGTCAATGAATGTAACATGGACTCATATGCAAAAATGAGGGCAAGGAGGCTATAGTCCACAACATTGTAATCAAGTGCACATGCAACCACATGCAAGATCAAGAGAGACCTATAAACACAAAAACGTGATCAAAACATTGCAAGAGAGCACATTGCATATTTTTCTACCCTAGAAAAATTAGCATATTTTAGATATTAGCATGTCGGCTAAACACATCCACTACGCACAACCCAAACAGTAGGAGGGATGAGGCTCTAGCTCTCTACTCGATCAAAGAGGTACTGATGATGAGAAAGCTCTCATCGTTTGGCTATATGTAGTGGTCTGCTTGCCCACATTAGCCAGGTCGGATGTGGATGTCCTAACCCCTGAACCACATGCATGCAAGCCGCCATGTGGGCTCAATGCCTGATCAAGCCTCTTGGTAGCACTATCGGCTACGTAAAATTACCCCCCCCCCCCCCCCCCCCCCCCCCCCCCCCCCCCCCAACAAGAGTTTTTGTCTTAAAAAAGAAACGGAATAAATTTCTTGGTAAGAGCACTACAATGTTCAAGTAAACGTATCCTTGTCTCTCTCTTCCACTTTACTAGAACCTCTTGGTAAGTTGTGTGCTTAGTATAATTATCCCTAGAGCCAACGATCTTTTCAAATTCATGTGCAATTACAAGAGTCTCTACGAGCTCCACCCAGACATAAGGAGAAACTACATTGGAGGCAGATTTATGATTAGTGACCTTGTTTGAAAATTAAATTTATTTTTGAGATTACTAGCAAGTAGGTATTATTAATTATAATTTGAGAGAGTAGTAGTGGAACCAAGAACTAGTTTAGGTACATTCAAGTAGTATGAACCAATTTAAAGAAATTCAAATCTTCTCAATTCAATTCTCCATGATATTTTATGATTTTGACTCAAAATAATTTCAAAAGATAGCGGATGTGAAAGTCTTCAAGCACAAAACATGATCAAGTATTTATATAATGAAAAAGATATGGTGGATATATTCAAACACTGTTGTAATTTTGGGACCAGTTCTTTTATTGACTCCTTTAGCTTAAAAATTTTGAGAAAGGAGAGAGCCTCTATGTGTCACTCATTGGTTCACTTCAAAAAACAATTTACAAAACATCTAATATAAAGTGCAAAAGTGAAGGGGTCATAATGGTGGAATGAACTTTTGACAATGTAAAGTCAAAAGACTTATTTTCTTTCTTTTGCCAAAAGACTTTTTACTCTACATACAGTAAATGTATCGTGTTAAATATGCCTCATAGAAAATACGTAAATTGGAGGGGAATTTTACTCCTCAATGCAAAATTGACTTTTGAGTTTGAAGATATATTTGGGTTTTTTTTCAAGGTGGTTTTTTCAAGACCAATATTGATATTATTTTAATAAGTTGTGTAATTTTGTATTTTACAAGTTGAAACAATTATTCTAAAGAGACACTCCTATACTCTTTCTTAAAGTTCTTGAAAAATTGACACCTCCACGTGTTGCGAGCAAATGTGCTATCCGTCCCTCTCCCACCGCGTTGTTGATTGTTGCGATGGGTGTGTGTACGCACGCGAGAGAGAGAGAGAGAGAGAGAGAGAGAGAGAGAGAGAGAGAGGAAAACTCAAAAGGTTGAGTATGGTTTTATGAATAGAGGGGAGCTTGCTTGCTTATCGCAAAGTTAAGCCAACCACATGCTGCCAACTCTAAATGTAGTTCAAGTTTATCATGAGAGAGAGAGAGAGAGAGAGAGAGAGAGAGAGAGAGAGTTGGTAAAGAGAGGAGGTTTGTGGAAAGGCCATTGTCATATTCGACAAAAGTGACTTTGCTTGTGTGAATGTGCTTCTAAGATCATGGATAGGCCACTACCAACGCACGAGCATGCATGCATGTGTGTGTGTGTGTGTGTGTGTGTGAGAGAGAGAGAGAGAGAGAGAGAGAGAGAGAGATCAGAGGGCATCACTCAATGAGAAGAACAGAGTAGAGAGAGACTATGTGTGTTAAAAGAGAGAGCCAATCAATGAGAAGAAGAGAGCAAAGAGACGTTGTGCGTGTAATATATATATATACACACACACGAGCACACACACACACACATACACACACACACAGTGGTACTTAAGTTATAGGTTTTGGGGTTTTTTTTCATCTCCTCACCATGGGACTAGGCCTATATCTATCATCTACAAATAGAGTTTTACTTAAAGGGTTTTTACTACCCTATTACCATCTACTTGCCGTGATGGCGCAGTGGCTCTCTCTGCAAAACGTAGGCAGCCTCACCATCGTATAATGCTATCGGTTCACTCATGACGATTGTACTCATGACCAGGATCTGGCGGGCCAACTCCATCCTTCCTCTATATAAAGAGGTGAGGGAACCTCTTAGGCCCTCACTTAGCTTTGCTTGATTGTTACTGTGCCTAGTGTAAACTCTGTTGTGTCTTGACATTGAAACATGGAACTCACTGCTTCTAATACACAGGTCTGCTCTCTTGACCACTTTGGTTTTTGTTGTAGGTTTTTTTTACAAAAAAGGGTTGGCTACTCTGCTTGACTATCATAACTCTTTCGTTGCAAACCGATTGTTTTACTGTAGAACTAGTATGGCATTGTCAGCTTTATGCAATGGTGCACTGTTTTTTTACTCATCATGGTAGTGGTTGTTAGAAATCAGATGGTCGGTAAGTATTGTCACTTTACATCCACTGATAGTTGAAAATGAAACCTAGGGTAGTTGCCGCTTGGCTTGGCTTGGCCTAGGTTACACTTGTTTTAACCTACTGTGCACTTATATTGACAGTTTCTTCAATTAGGACTGAAGGGGTGTTTGCCCCGGGTGCTAACCAATGCTGTACTGGTTCATTACTTGACTGGCTTGAATGAGGTAATATAATATTTGCATGGGCATGTGTAGTTTGGGATTGTCTTGATATTGTCGCATAAGCATGGCTTAATGGATCACTGTCAATTAAAAGCTTGGTAAGACCCATCGGGTAGGCTAAGTGAATATAAGGAGTGCTTTTCCGACTTACTGCGCACTGATTATTATAATTTGTGGGAATGGTTGCCCCGAGTGCATACTAATGTTGTACCAACTCATTAATTAGGTAGTTTAGATGAGATAGAGCAGTACTTCTGTTGCATTCACTTGGCGGGTGTAATTTCTTAAACAATAATTTAGTTTTTTTTGGATGCCCCTGTTGCTTAAAAACACCTTATTCATGCAAATGAACCTCTACCAATAGAGGTATGTATACACTGGGGGACCTTTTGTTTTTAAACTCAGTACTAGCTACAACGCCGTCATAAACAAGGTGGACTGCATTATTTTCCGCACCATAATATGTGGGTATATGGTGTGATATCTGCCTCTTGGCTTGGCATAGGAGTAATATGGTGTCGGGTGTCTTCTTGTTTTAAAATTGGTGCTGGTTACAATGAACGCTCTATTCTGGCTTATGGTAAAATTTGGGAGGCTTGGCCCTCCGGGGCTGCATATGGGTATTGGATTTGGCCCGAATGCTTACGGATACTGGGCCTATTTTATTACTCTTACCCATGTTGTGAGATATATCTTTTGGGATTGTTCCGATGGCATTAAACATTTTCTTCTTGTTTATCTTCTCTCTCTCTCTCTCTCTCTCTCTCTCTCTCTCTCTCTCTTCCTCCTCCTCCTCCTCCTGCTCCCCATAGATGTTCACTTTTGTTGAAGGCTTGTCTTGTAATTTTTGAAGTCACTTAGATTGTTTCTACACTCGAGCATTTTGTTAGGTCTTCCTCTCTCCTCTTGCGTCATTTGTTGGACTTTGCATTTCAACACAATAAATACGGCACTTAACAATTGTCCTCTCCCTGCCCCCGTCCTCTCTCTCTCTCTCTCTCTCTCTCTCTCTCTCTCTCTCTCTCTCTCTCTCTCTCACGTTGATTTTAGATTGACACCCTTGCCTGTCAAAATTTAAGGAATTTATAGATTTTTAAGCATGGCCCACATGTTCACTCTTAAAAATAAAAACAACAAAATATCCAAGAATTGGTAAAAGGTCCATCAACTGGGAAATCTCTTTACCCATTTGGGGTGTTCTCTATCGTTGATTTTAGATTGGCACCCTTGCCTGCCAAAATTTAAGGAATTTATAGATTTTTAAACATGGCCCACATGTTAACTTTTAAAAATAAAAAGAACAAAATATCCAAGAATTGGTAAAAGGTCCATCAACTAGAAAATCTCTATACCCATTTGGGGTGTTAATGTGAGGGTTGGTTTTTGTCGGTTATTTAATCCATTTTCTACGAGTGAAAAACTTTAGCTATACTTTTAAAAATACACTAATGCCAAAAAATAATATCTTGAAAATTTGAAAGGTGCGTGAGCTCAACGATAAAATCGTTCTTTCTCTCTCTCCCCCTCATAAATGTACGTGTATATGCACACATGCAATGTGATGGTCTCTCTCTCTCTCTATCTCTTTATCTCTCTCTCTCTCACACACACACACATATACACACAAGCAATGTGGTGCTCTCTCTCTCTCTCTCTGTCTCTCTCTCTCTCTCTCTCTCAATAATGTGGATAACGATCCCTCCATTTGCATGTCATACACGTCCTCAAAGCGAGACAAGTCGACGTTATGCGAGTTTTTTTCTTTTTCTCAAGCTCTTTAAAGAAATACATACTTCCAAATTTTTTTTAAAACATATCAATATTGGTCTTGAAAAAAGGCCCTTGAAAAGATAAAACCAAATACATCTTCAAAAATTACATTTCTATTAGACAAAAAAAATCACTAAAAGTTTTCTTCTTTTGTTATATCTTCAAAAAGTAAATTCGCATTAAGTAACAAAACCTCCACTAAAGTTATCCGCTTTTTGTTATGTGCAATCAAACTTTAACATTTATTTTATGTGGAATAGAAAGTCTCTTCATTTTACATTTGAAAAGGCTTGTCGATTCTTATATTCTGAAAAGGAAAAGGGTGTCATTTCTTACAATCTTACCCTTTACTTTTGCATTTTAGATTAGATGTTTTGTAAGGTGTTTTTTGAAATGAACCAAGGAGTGATACGTGGCCCCGCCTCTCCTTCCTTGAAAATTTTAAGCTGCATTATAAAGAGTATAGATATATAAGTGAAGGGTAAGATTGTATGAATGAAAAGCCTGTCGACAATGAAAAGTCAAAAAACTTACTTTGTTTTTTGACGGAAGACTTTCTACTCTACTAGGGTAAATCATAGAAAAAAGATAAATTTGAGGGGGATTTTTCTCCTCAATGAAAAATTGGCTTTTGAAGATATATTTGGAATTTTTTTAAAAGGGAATTTTTGCAAGACTAATATTGATATTATATTAACAAATTGTGCAATTTTATATTTTAAAATTTTAAAAAATTACTCTAAAGAGGCACTCCTATACTCTTTCTTAAAGTTCTTGAAACATTGACACCTCCATGTGCACAAGCAATTGTGCTACCCCCCTCCCCTCCCCCACACAGTTGTTGATTATTGTGATGAGTGTGGGCGTACACAAGAGAGAGACTAAGGAAAACTCGAAGGCTGAGTATGTGTCTATGAATAGAGAGTGACTCGCTTGCTTACGACAAAGTTAATCCAGTCACATGCCAACTCTAAATGTAGTTCAAGTTTATCGCGGAGAGAGAGAGAGAGAGAGAGAGAGAGAGAGAGAGAGAGAGAGAGAGAGTTGGTAAAGAGACGAGGTTTGTGGAAAGCACATTATCAGATTTGACAAGAGTGCATTTGATTGTGTGAATCGTCTTCTAAGGTCATGGCTAGGCCACTGCCAATGCACAGGCATGCGCGCGCGTGTGTGTACACACATACAGACATATACATATGTGTGTATATATATATGTGTGTGTGTGTATGTATGTATGTATGCACACACACACACACATGTATATATATGTTGCCACCTTTGAAGAAGGTAAGTGCCACAATTGCTTCTTCTCAATTACAACAATACACGAGTCACATGCTACTGTATATATGTACATGTTGCCACCTTTAGGGGAAGGTGAGGGAGGAGAGTGCCACGATTGCTTCTTCTTAGCCACAACAATGCGCGGGTCACATATTAGTGGAGCTTATATGAGGTTCCACTTCACTTTTCGTTCATTTCAAACATTTGAGTTTGAGTTCAAATAGGAATTTATCTACCTAGGGAGGGTGTCAAATAGCCATGATTTGGACCAGTAGTGACTTTAGAAATGTGCCTAGAAAGATACTCTCTCCTCTCACAGAAATTCTAAGAGTGGTTTCACAAACAAGCACCGCCCATCTCGACACTTGATGTCAATGGGCGGCCCAAAAAGTTCCTAGCCTAACGAATGGGCAATGACACATTCACAAACAAGGGTGGATTTGGGAATGAAAAGCTATTGGTTGGAGGGTTGTAGCAAATGGCATGCTAGGGGATCCTCCACAATCAAAACTCTTGCCTAGAACTTTTGCTGAAAAGCTACCATCTCAACAACGCCCATCCGTTAGGCGGGGAGGAGGGGGTGTCTGTGTCGCCCATGCTACCAACTCTCGCCCTTCCAGTTTGTGTGTCAATCTATACTATTATAAAAGGGGGAGGGATTCCCCCCCTAGTTTATAAATAACACACGGTGGGACTTGACGGATCAACGGTGGGGCGCTTTAACGGCGGAAAGCGGGGGGGGGGGAAGGACTTATACGCGCGGAGTCGATACACCTGCACGAATGCGTGATAGGCGGGTTGGATAAGGTGTGGGAGTCTGTGGGAGGAGATCGTGGGCTCGAGCAGCGAGCGCGACGATGGGCACCTAAAATTTTTACCCCATGCAACCAAGATCAACGGTCGATTGAATGCCTGTCGTTGATCCCTCGAGTCTATCCCGTGTTCTTTATAAACTAGCCCTCCCCCAGACATGTGGCGGAACTTCCTTCGTCCGGTAGTGTTCCTTGCAGCCTCCGAGCACATAGCGAAGAAAGAGAGAGAGGCGGGCGAAGCCCGTCGGCCGTACTCGTCAAAATAAGGTGCGAATGTATTACATGGCAGCACCCCATAGAAAATGGGCGGACGTTTGTGAAGCCCGCCTTAAATTCTCTCTCTTTTTTTTCTCTCTTTCTCTCTCTGGAAACTTGATTGCGCCATGAGGAAAGGTGTCCAACGTCCCCAGACAGGTTTTACGCACTTCTCTCTCTGTGCACGTACTCTCTCGCTCTCTCTCTCTCTCTCTCTCTCTCTCTCTCTCTCTCTCTCTGTCTCTGTCACCCCACAGACACTCACACGCTCTCTCTCTCTCTCTCTCTCTCTCGTACATTTTCTTCAGCACTGTCCCAGCCTTCCTCAGCGCACCCTCCCATGCGCACACTTTTTCTCTGCCCATAGTAGGTGAATTGTGCTCCAGCCTGGCCATGGAGAGGTTCAGGGGATCTTACTGCTGAAGCATGGCCATGAAGGACATTTTACCATCTGCCTCCGGGGATTGGCCACCTTGGCGGCGTTGCATGCGAATTTCGCCCTGTCTGCTCATATCTGGTTTGTTGTTGTTCTTTCTGCTGCTTCAATTCGACCTTATTCCGCAGGTTGTGGACTCGCCACAAGTGAGGAATTTCCAGAATCAGGTGTCTTCGTATTTGCACAAGTTGAGGGCTAATTCATCGTCAGCGCCCCAATTAAGCACCACCCCGACTCCAGAGCCAGCATCAAAATCCATACCACTACCATTACCGCCGCCGCCAGCAGCCTCGTCGAATTCATCATCATCTGGATCTACCTCACCATCAGTTTCAACATCAACATCACCCACAACATGGTCAGCTCCATCACCACCATTGCAACCCACATCAACATTGCCCATTTCAAATTCAGCATCATCTTCCCCTCCACCACCATTTTCGTCCTCGCCAAAGCCACCTCGTGTGGCCATTTGCCTTGTTGGTGGTACAAGGGCTTTTGAACTTACAGGGCCAACCATCAAAAAGTACCTTTTGCAGTCGGTGCTGAACAGCGATGTGTTTTTACATTCCCCTCTGGATAAGGACTCCTACAAGCTCTCTCTCCTCAAGGATGCTCCAAATCTGATACATGTCCGTATCTTCTCGCCAAAGCCCATTCCAGAAAATAGGGTTTTTGTAGATGTTCTCACTGCCTACAATTCTCCTAATGGCATTCAGGTAATTTTTCTCAGAGTATTCTTTGAATATGTGAATCAGAATGTGAATCTTCTCAAGCACTGTTTTTCAAAGATTTTAAACCTCCAAAGGTTTTGCTAAGATAGTATAAAAGGGCCAGTTTTTTAATGTAACAATGAGACTTGTAGTTTGTCTAATAGTCTTGTCATTTGTTCAAGAATGTGCTTACATTTGGTGAATTTTGTTTGATTGATGCTTCTAAGTATGTCTTTATATATTATAATTTTGAAAGGAGGGAGGGGGTGGGGGGTACAGAGGCACCAAAGATGTAGAGAGAGAGAGAGAGAGAGAGAGAGAGAGAGAGAGAGAGAGAGGCTATATCATTGGTCCTCTCAGCACCTGTCTTTGGTTGGTAGTACCTTGGTGGTCAACCAGGTTCTCCTTGCTTCGGTATGGTTCATTGCTTCGTGTTGGATGCTTCATTGAGGAGTTATGTCTTAGCTTCAACACCTAGGGCATGCGGTTCCCTTTTACTGACGCTCCTCTGTCACTATCACATGTGTCTCCTTTTATGCATTCCATTATACATTTCCATGAGGAGCAGCTTGATCAGGATGCCATTCAACTATAGGGAGGAGATAAAGAGACAACCCCTTGTATGGAAATCTCCCGTTTTGGATTTGAGCAGAGACAGTGGGGGGAGTGAAAGCTCATTAAATCGGCCATTTGGGATTTTGGACCAGTACAATCTATGCTTTCTTGGTGTGGGGCAAGACTCTTACCAGGCAGAGCAATTTGATATCGGTAGGGGAGTGTGCCAGAGGATAGCTGAGGCAATTTGATATCGGTAGGGGAGTGAGCCAGAGGATAGCAGAGGTAGAGGAGGCTATACCTGTGCACTAGGACGAGGTGCTTTGAGGCGCTGTTACTGTGTCTGAGCGTGTGGGTTAGTGGGCTTACTTTGATGAGAAGGGGACTCCCATCTTAGTTAAGCACCTTTCCTGTGGCTCCTCAACAGGATAGTTTTGGCCATTTTTGCATCCTTTTTAGTGAGCAGATCGAGGGCCCCATATTACTACATTATCCTTGGTAGCCTGCGAGAGTAGTGGGTGCCAAGGAGACAATACGTAGACCCTTATTTTCTGGCAGAGGACACTTCATCCTGATGGTTATGTATATGGGAGGGAAGACCAATCTCTCCACTTTATCAGTACACAAGGGAATTGCAGTGCTTGCCTCATGCACCTTCTTGGAGAGCGTCTTTGTTTATGAGAGTTCTGGCATTGATCTAGTGTTCATGCTGATAGTAGGTGGATATTTCAAAGGCTCTTTGAGCATGATCATGACGATAGCTAGACAAGTCCATGGACTAGATATTTCGAAGGATAGTCAGTGTCACGGGGACAGGCACCACGTGCCAACGGAAAAGAACAGACCGGACAACTTTAAGCACTTTAAATAACAACTAAATTGAAAGAGATGCATGACACACGAGATGGGGAGTGGTGGAGTTCCACCCCAAGAGAGCACTGGCCCCAAACGTTGGGGCCCCTTTCGTATTTCTTTATATTACTTGAACTCAGTACAATGCCGATACTCCAAGCTTTGCACCTCCACACTAAAGCGTGCCAGAGAATGAGCCCATGGCACATATTTAAAGGCACTTGGCCTCTCAAAAGCAGTTACATGAAAAACATCAAACTCTAAAAGCAATTGGTCCAAAAGCTGCCAGCGTGTTTTGCGGAAATTCCTACAGCTGCCACGTGATCAGCGTAAATTGCGGGCGTTCGTACAGCTGCCATGTCAGCATGTCAGCATGAAATCATAGCATCCGTATTGCTGCCACATCATCATGCTCCACGTGCTTGAATGTCTGTGTTCGTCCTGCTTTATTTTAATGGCTTTAGGTCCCCTGAGCCCCATAAGACGGGGTCCCATAAGTTGGTGGGAACTCATCTCTAAAAATAGGCCACTCGGCAAGACTTTGCAAGTTGGTAAAACTTCTTGTGCTGCTTCTTCTTCTCCTACTTCTAGGGTTTATGTCACAAAGTGATGACGTGGCGGACAGCAAAAACCCTAATTTCTGCCAGAAACCCTAATTTCCGGAAATTGCAGAGGCTATTAAAAAAAAAAGTAAAAAAATAATAATAATAAATTTTTTGAAAATGATGAGCGACGCAAATTTTGCTTTTTCTCTACAATATGAGAAAGAGAGAGAGAATGCTTTTGCTATCAAGTTTTGACTCTCTGTGAGAGAGAGAGAGCAATTGCTTTTGATTTGAAGCTTTTGGGGCTCTGCTTTTGGGCATCCCTTGTAACCTTTAAATTAGTGGTGAGGGCCTCACTTCTCAGAGCATCTGGACGTAGAGTCTGAGAGTGAAACCCTAGCCACTCTCTTGTACTTTGATTTGATTAATATAAAAAGAAATACCGAAAGGGGCGCCAGTCTTTGGGGCCAATATCTCTAGGCACGGAACTCTGCCGGGCCAGTGTACATCTATTGTGATCTGTGACTTGTTTTGAAGTGGTTATTTGGTGCTGTCGCGGTTGATTCTTGACTTGGAGTGTCCAAGTCTGTTACAGTGGTATCAGAGCACGGCCGATTTCTCTTCTACGGGAAATCCGATCCCCGAATTTTTTTTTCCGCGGCACCTATGGCTTCAGGCAATGATC
The DNA here is from genome assembly GCF_014529385.1 of Adiantum capillus-veneris. Classification (NCBI taxonomy): domain Eukaryota; kingdom Viridiplantae; phylum Streptophyta; class Polypodiopsida; order Polypodiales; family Pteridaceae; genus Adiantum; species Adiantum capillus-veneris. The sequence continues at coordinate 96,257,661 of NC_140956.1, read as the reverse complement.
AGTCGACTCCCTCTGCATCTGGAGATGCGGGCTGGGATGACAACGAAGATTCAGACAAAGAGTATGGCCCGCCTCGGCTTACTTAGGTGGAGCAAAGAGAGATGGACCGTCGTCAATTGATTGGCGATGCAACAAAGATGATTCTCAATTTTGCCAAGGACCCAAAGATGGAAAAAATATATGCACCAGACCTCTTTGGAAGAGGTACAGATGGAGTGGCAAAGAACCACAACACCACTCCCGAAACCCGCTCTCAAGAAACCTTCTGCCTCCAAGAAATATACGGAGAAGGAACTGGAGAATGTGGTTGATGCACGGATTGCTCAGCACGGCAAAAAGTAGAAGAAAGGCACTGACTTCCCGGGATATTTGGGTCGTCGGTCGACATTCGACAAGGCAAAGAAACTGAAGAAGCGCGTCAAGTTTGAAGGCTTACCCAGTTCTTCTTCTTCTTCTTCTGACAGTTCTTCTAGCTCTTCAGACTCGAGCAAAGAAGACAGGAAAAGCAAAAAAAGCGAAGCAAGAAACAACGCTTCGGAAAGGGCAAGAAGAAGGCAAGGAAGTCTAAGTCTCGCCCAGTGAGTGACACTTCTACAGAGGACTCGTCTACGGACAGTTCAGACTTTGACAACGGAAACTTTTATGCAAACAAGAAGAATTTTTACAAAGCCAACCAGTATGACTTTCTCGAAGATAAAAGAAAGAAAGTCCGAGAGTTTAAGGAAGGTGGCCACTCGATCAAGTTTGATTCTTTTTTGGGATACTCCGATGCTTCAAAGGCTTAGTCTTTTATACAACAGTTTGACATCGCTTTCGCGGGAGGATGCTCAGAGCACTCCAAGATTCGGAGAGCTGCCTCTTATTTTAAGGGGAATGCTCGCACTTGGTGGTCCACGCTTCTATTAAGCAAGACTGTGCCAGTTACATGGCTGAAATTCAAGAGGCTTTTTATTTCTTCTTGGTTGACTCAAGAGTTTGAGCGAGATATACGAGCTGCTTGGAACCATCTTCGGATGACCAAGAGCGATACAGTGAATTCTTACTGTGAAAGATTCTGGAACTCTTTTCTACCCGCCTCTTCATTCAAGAAGATCTCATTCAGAGAACAGATTGAGCGGTTTACCTTGGGTCTACCTACAGAGATCCGAGATCACTGCTTGGAACAGAAGTCAGCTTCTATTCAGGAGTTGATGAGTCATGCGAAGTGGGGCTTTGCCATTCACTCTGGCAGTCTGACCTACCCCACAGATGAGGCCATGACACAACGAGCCGAACAGACTTCTGGGAATGAAAGTAGAAAGAAAAAGAGCAACCCAGAGAAAAAGGATGCAGGACCCAAGCTTACTCCTGAGGAGAGAGCTCGCTTCATCAGAGAGGGGAAGTGCTTTGGATGCGGGGAACATGGACATATCTCCGTGAAGTGTCCTAAAAAGGCACAGAAAGAACAGAATGATAAAGACGACGACAAGCCTGAGAGTTCGAGAGCAGCTGAGGAACGTGGCAGAAAAGGCAGATAGAAAAGCAGAACTGGTACCACATGGCGTGGGACTTGCACCGAATCAAATGAATGAAGGTACAAACTATGCCGCTTTTTGGGGCAAAGTGAAAGATCAGGAAGCTCTTTTGAAGGAGCCAAGGCCAAATTCTTTTCACTTGGAATTGGCGGCTCGATTTGGAATTATGCTCGAGAGACTGACGCCACAGGCGGAGGTAGTTAGACTGGCACCCGGATGGGATGTTGCCATTACACCGAGCATTGGCAAACTTCGTTTGCAATGACAGGGGTGTTCAGGGCACGGGAGTGACGTTCTACTCAGGATCCCTTGGTACCACAAGAACTACGCCGTGGTTGACTACCGGGCCGAGAAAGCGACTAATAAATGAAGGGCTTAGAGATTGTACTTGATGAACTTCAGTTTCTTACTCATTCTTTTGGGAGAGAATTGAACGATGGATAAAGGTTGAATATGTTTTGACCTGATCAAAAGAACGCCAAGATTTTTCTCCACACTCATGCCGATTTCTTTTCAGAGGGCCTGAAGATCAAACCATTGATCTGATACCTAGAAGCACGCCACCGAATCGGCCACCTTACCATGTGAGCCGAGTACAGAATGAAAAGATTTTGAACCCAGTGAAAGAGCTCTTGGAAAAGGGTCTTGTCCAGCCTAATACTTCACCGTATTGCTCTCCAGTGTTGTTGGTTTTGAAGAAAGACAAATCTTGGAGAATGTGCATCGATTATAGCGCTCTCAACAAAATCACCATCAAGAATAGATTTCCGATTCCTAGGATCGATGATATACTTAACAGGTTACAGGGATCCTCGTGCTTTAGCAGGATTGACTTGAAGAGTAGATATCATCAGATCAGGATAGTGCCAAGAGATGTCTACAAGACAGCTTTTCGGACGACTTTTGGGTTATTTGAGTTTTTGGTGATGCCTTTTGGCTTAACCAATGCTCCTGCGACATTTAACCGGATGATGGACAAGATTTTTTGAGAGTACAGGCTATTTGTTGGCACTTTCTTTGATGACATCATTGTTTTCTCCAAGAATGAGGCAGAACACAGAGATCATCTGCTTCAAGTCTTTCAGGCATTACGAGATCACACGTTCGTGATTAATGCAAAGAAAAGTGAATTTTTCCTACCAGAGATACACTTTTTGGGACACATTGTGTCAGCAGCAGCAGGAGTGCAAATGGACCCGGCCAAGGTAGAGACTATCCGTGATTGGCCCGATTTGAGGAATGTCCATGAAGTTAGAAGCTTCTTGGGACTGTGTTCGTACTACAGGCGGTTCATATGAAAGTTTGCAGGGGTTGCTCCCCCTTTGCATATCTTGACACAGAAAGGAGTACCTTTTCGTGGGAACCCATAGAGGTGATTGCCTTTCAGACATTGAAAGAGAAATTGACTACAGGACCAGATTTGACTTTGCCGGACTTGCAGAAGTCATTTGAAGTATATTGTGATGCTTGTGGTCGTAGTCTGGGTGCGGTCTTGATGCAAGAAGGCCATGTCATAGCTTATGAGAGCCGTTTGTTCTCTAGGCCGGAGATGACAGCACAGATCTATGAGAAAGAGCTTTTGGCGGTTATCCATGCTCTTACTCAGTGGAGGCATTACCTACTCGGAGCGGATTTTACTGTCTTTACAGACCATCAGAGTTTGCGCTACTTGTCACAGAAGCAGCTTTCGGAAAAGCAGATGCGGTGGGCGAACATCTTGTCACAGTTTCACTTCCAGATTGTCCATGTGCAGGGACAGAAGAATGTGGTGGCAGATCTTTGTCTCGGAAACCGTTGGTTTTGGCTATTTCCGCGATACATCATAGGAGCTTCGAGGATATGGTCAATTAGTATGCCACAGATACAGATTTTGCAGATATTTTCACACAGATACGGGATGGGGAGACAGTAGCTGGATACTCCCTTCGGGAAGGCTACTTGATGAAAAAGATTATGTTGTGCGTTACACAACCGTTGAGGGAAAAGGTTATGACTGAATGCCACTGTCCACCTTTTACGAGTCACCGTGGCATTGCTACCACCATGAAGGGGGTAGAGAGATACTTCTTTGGGCCGAGACTCAAAAAGGATGTGGAAGAGTTTGTGCGCAGTTGCTTAGTATGCCAGAAGGTCAATTTTGACAGGCATAAGGCACAGGGATTGTTAAAGCCTTTACCCATACCCACCCGCCCCTGGAAAAGTATTGAAATGGATTTCATTTTTGATCTCCCGAGAACACAAAATGATCATGATGATTTTCTGATTACATGGCACGTCTGAGACGATTGTCTCCGACAGAGACCCCAGATTTATGAGTTTGTTTTGGAAGGCAATTTGGGAGAACATTGGCACGTGGTTGCAGTTCTCTTCATCGTTCCACTTGCAGATTGACGGGAAATCTGAGATTGCCAATTCAGTGGTTTTAGATTTGTTGAAGTCTTGTATCTCGGATTAGAAGACTCAATGGGAAAAGAACTTACCTTTGGTGGAATTTGCCTACAATAACACGATACACTCTTCGACGGGGAAGACGCCATGTGAGATTGTTGAAAGTGCTATGAAGGTTCCATCCTTCTTGAACACGAAAGATTAGATATTGGAAGCGGATGAATATTCGCGAGATTTGGATACGGCTTTTGCCAAGGTTCGCGAGACTTTGCAGGAGTCTCAAGAACGACAGAAAAAGGCAGCGGATCGCCATCGCCGCGACTTGAAATTGAAGGAGGATGATTGGGTGCTCTTACGTTTTGAGAACGCACGCCTACGAAAGAAAAAGGGAAAGGAGAGGCTTTTTACAAAGCTTAGTATGCGATACTACGGACCTTTCTAGATCACTGACAAGATAAATGATGTCTCCTTCCGATTGATACTGCCAGATACTTGGAGGATTCACAATGCATTGCATGTGAGTCTCTTGAAACCTGTTAAGGGTGATGTGCCTGATGATGGGGAGCCTGATGAGCAACCCGAAGTGGAAGAAAACGAGGAGATTCTTGTTCTTGAACAGATTTTGGCACATAACGATACGAAGAAAGGTAAAGTCCGAAGGCGCGGTTCTTGGTTAAGTTCAAGAACTTTCCTGCATTTGATGAGAAGTGGATGGAGGAGGAGGACCTAGCAGATACTCCTCGGATTGTGAAACTTTACCTCGATGTTTTGGTTTAGCATAGTCTACTCCAAACGGAACCCAAAAATTCAGCTTGACCGAAGATCTGGTGCAGTGGGATGCACAAGAGGGGAGTTACTCCTCTCCTTTGTCAACAGATGCCTTGATTTTGATACTAAAGTCACTGATGTCTCTTTGAGCTTCAGGGATACTGAGAGCTGACAGTATTCTGCTGGATGACTTTATGAAATGGAAATCCTGATAATGATACTGATTTGTTCTTGACTTCTTGTGAGTGCCGGAACTGATAGACGAAATGACTGCAGCATTTTGGTCTGATTGATCTCGAATAGACATGGTTGCAATAGGGGTTAGTCAATCGGACATCGTTGAGGTCCCGATTGGACCTAGATGTGATTGCTAGCTACATTGCCGATAAATCATCGTCTAAGATCCGAATGAATGTTGAATGTCATGTGATGTCCTGTGATGTCTGGTGATGTCCTGTGATGTCGTGTGATGTGACTGTCGATTTTGTACATGTGCTAGATGTGTGTTCCTAGTACGTAGGTACTAACAGTCAGTGTCTGCTAAGACGGTTTTATGGCTTTTGTCGGTTTTGCAGGCGTAATCGCGGTCGGTTACAATGCTTTCAAGAGGGGGGCATGTCACAAAGTGATGACGTGGCGGACAGCAGAAACCCTAATTTCTGCCAAAAACCCTAAAATTCTTGTAAACCCTAATTTATGCCAAAAACCCTAATTTCCGGAAATCGCGGAGGCTATTAAAATAAAAAATAAAAATAAAAATAATAATGAAAATGATGAGCGACGCAAATTTTGCTCTTTCTCTACAATATGAGAAAGAGAGAGAGAATGCTTTTGCTTTCAAGTTTTGACTCTCTGTGAGAGAGAGAGAGCAATTGCTTTTGATTTGAAGCTTTTGGGGCTCTGCTTTTGGGCATCCCTTGTAACCTTTAAATTAGTGGTGAGGGCCTCACTTCTCAGAGCATCTGGACGCAGAGTCTGAGAGTGAAACCCTAGCCACTCTCTTGTACTTTGATTTGATTAATATAAAAAGAAATACTGAAAGGGGCGCCAATCTTTGGGGCCAATATCTCTAGGCACGGAACTCCATCGGGCCAGTGTACATCTATTGTGATCTGTGACTTGTTTTGAAGTGGTTATTTGGTGCTGTCGCGGTTGATTCTTGACTTGGAGTGTCCAAGTCTGTTACAGTTTAGGCCCCTCGACCGGGATTTGCAAGTCAGCTCCGTTCTTCAGTGGCTTGACATGTTAGCAGTTTGTGATATCCCCCCTTCTTGAAAGAAAGTAATTGTCCGCAATTACAATATAACTGCAAAACAACTCAAGTTAGTGTTACGTGCACATCTAACCATATGTGCATGTGGACAAGCTACCCCAGGTCTAGGGTTCAGGTTAGCCTAGGAAGTGTTTTGGCACCCTTGTGAGCCTATGGGCAAGCCGTGCATGTCCAGGCACTTAGAGTAGTTGCATATCCTCTGATTGCACAACCCAAAGCATGAGCATGATCACCCAACACCCGAGCTTGAGCAGTAGTAACCAGCATGACCCACTGGGACTCTTTTTTCCCAGACACCATGTGAACCACTTCTTATGGTTACTTTAATAAGTGACCTTAACTTATTAAAAAAAAAGTCCAAATTGTGGAGCTCTCTAATATCTGCTCGACCCAGCCTATTGGGAGTATAAAGGCAAGGCTTTGGGCGCAAGGGAGAAGCAGAAGACAAAGGATAGCATAGGTAGACTAGTGCACAGGCCATCCAGTGTTTCCTCAAGCCAACAAGCTGAGCGTCTCTTCATCAGCGTTTTGCTTGCCTGACATCAGCCACTCAGTTAGTGTTTTTCAGCCTCAGCCTTCAGCCAAGAGTCACCTGCATTTCCAGCTAGAATCAGCGACAGTATTCAGCCAGGAAACCCCAGCGTTTTATGCTAGAACTCGGCCAGAATTAGTGACGAGTTTTCAGCCTTGTCGCTCAGTCAAATTCTAGCCCTGAGTAGTAGATGTCACAAGACGAGCACCACGTGTCAATAGAAATGAACAGACTTTTAGCACTTCAATAACAACTGAACTGAGAGAGAGAGAGACAACATGCGACATGGAGTGGCGGAACTCCACCTTAGAGAGTATTAGCCCCAAATCTTGGCGCCTCTTTCGGTGTTTCTTTATATTGCATCAACACAGTACAAGCTGGTACTCCACGCTCTGCACCTTCTCCCAGAAGTGTGTTAGAGAATGAGCCCTAGCCTCATATTTAAAGGCCCTTGGCCTGAAAAGCAGTTACAGTGAAAAGCTTTAAACTCAAAAGCAACTGGCCCAAAAGCTGGCGCTGAAAATCAGCTAGTGTAAAACACGGAAATCTATACAGTTTTGCCACGTGAGCAGTCAGCGAAAAACGCAAAAATCCGTACAATTTTGCCACATCAGCAGTTAGCGGCCAATCCGGAATTCCGTACAGCTGTCTCGTCAGCATGTCCGCGTGAATTGCGGGCGTCCGTACAATCTGCTGCTTTTCTTCTTCACTTAGGGTTTAGGCCCCTCGGCTAGGATGCAAGTTGGCTTAGGTCTTTAGTGGCTTGACACGTCAGTAGTTTGTGACATCCCCCCTTCATGAAAGAGAGTAATCGTCTGTGATTACAGCATATCTGCAAAAAAACTCAATTTAGCTCAAAAAATTTCCAAGGGTCATTCCGAGGGACAATCAGTTTGCTCTTTTTTTTGTTAAGGAGTTGGCTTCTCCTTTCGTCGAGATCGGAACTCTTGATATTCTGGCGTAGTAAAATTAGCCATCACACCAAACCGCATTGATCTTCCATGGGTGTCTTGATACACTAAAATTACATACCCAGGCAATCTCATCCAATTAGGAATATTCAGTGGGTGGTTGGCACATCACAATGCAACACAAATGCTCACATGTGCATGTTACAAGACACAATAAACACCGCCGCTAAGCACTCCCCCGAGACAAACTCTTTGCGGTATGAAGCTACTCAACGACTACCTCGTCACTCCCTGTAATAGACTTGGACACTCCAAGTCGAGAATCTACCACGACACCACAAATAATCACTTCAAAATAGTTCACAGTTCACAATTGATTCAACACTTGCCCGACGGAGTTCCGTGCCTAGAGATATTGGCCCCAAAGACTGGCGCCCCTTTCGGTATTTCTTTTTGTATTAATCTATGTTCAAAGTACAAGAGTGCGGGTAGGCGCTCACACTCAGACTTTGCGTCCATATGCTCTGAGTTATGAGGCCCTGCCTGCATATTTAAAGATTACAAAGGGATGCTAAAAGCAGAGCCCCAAAAGCTTCAAAAGCTGTCCCAAAAGCTGAAAATTAAAAGCTTTGAAAATAAAGCAAGACAGCCTTCTCTCTCTCTCTCTCTCTGAACCTCTTGCATAAAAATAAAGCAAACAGGTTCTCTCTCTCTCTCTCTCTCTCTCTCTCTCTCTCTCTCTCTCTCTCTCTCTCTCTCTCTCTCTCCTCTTGCGTAAGAAAAAGCAGCCATAAAGCAATCCCAAAAAGCTCTTGCAATTTGCGTAGCCAAAATCAGCCAGCAAAAAGCAAATTGCCGTTTGTTGCTGCCACGTCAGCATTTTTGCAAATTCAGGGATTCCGTATGGCTGCCACGTGTCAGTCTCACCGGAATTTCCGCAGCCAGCCACGTCAAGATTTTTGGGTCTCTCGCGGGCTATCCATACAAAAGTGTGTGAACTGGGCTGCCACGTCACCGTGGAAGAGAAATCGGCCGTGCTTTGATACCACTGTAATAGACTTGGACACTCCAAGTCGAGAATCTACCACGACACCACAAATAATCACTTCGAAAGAGTTCGGGCGGAGTTGCGTGCCTAGAGATATTGGCCCCAAAGACTGGCACCCCTTTCGGTATTTCTTTTTGTATTAATCTGTGTTCAAAGTACAAGAGTGCGGGCAGGCGCTCACACTCAGACTCTGCGTCCATATGCTCTGAGTTATGAGGCCCTGTCTGCATATTTAAAGATTTCAAAGGGATGCTAAAAGCAGAGCCCCAAAAGCTTCAAAAGCTGTCCCAAAAGCTGAAATTAAAAGCTTTGAAAATAAAGCAAGAGAGGCTTCTCTCTCTCTCTCTCTCTCTCTCTCTCTCTCTCTCTCTCTCTCTCTCAACCTCTTGCATAAAAATAAAGTAAACAGGTTCTCTCTCTCTCTCTCTCTCTCTCTCTCTCTCTCTCTCTCTCTCTCTCTCTCTCTCTCTCGCGTAAGAAAAAGCAGCCATAAAGCAATCCCAAAAAGCTCTTGCAATTTGCGTAGCCAAAATCAGCCAGCAAAAATCAAATTGCTGCTGCTGTTGTTATGTCAGCATTTTCGCAAATTCAGGGCGTCTGTATAGCTGCCAGGTGTCAGTCTCGCCGGAATTTTCGCAGCCAGCCACAGTAGCATTTTTGGGTCTCTCGCGGGCTGTCCATACAGGAGTGTGTGAACCGGGTGCCACGTCACCGTTTGTGACACTCCCCCCACAAATAACCTCAAAAGGTCCAGACCATGAGCTTAAAGGAGTGTACAACCAAACGCTCCCCAGACCGCAGTCTGCGTCGCTTGGAGGTTCAAGCATACAACCAAACGCTCCACAGACATCGGCCTGCGTCGTTCGGAGGTTTTCTAGCATACAACGGACCGCTCCCTAGACATCGGCCTGTGTCGTTCGGAGGTTTTCAAACATACAACAAAATGCGCTCCCAAGATATCGGCCTGCATCGTTTTGAGATTCAAACAATACCAAAACAACATTTCTCACTACTCCACCCGGGAGTAAAATCACACCAGTATTAAAATCAGAGTCAAACAATTCAAATCGGCACCAAGACAGGTTTAAAACAATTAGCATCCATTTCAAACAATACTTTTTCAAACTATGGAATTAGAGCGTGAGGCGTAGAGAGACCAACGCATGGAACAGTTGGTCCTACAGGTACTCACCTTGGACTTCAAGGACGTTGGCGATTCATCAGGTAGTATAGGTAAGTATAAAATAAGATGGATGCTAATGTTATTCATTCTTGATCGCACCAATTTAATGCTCACTTCGCGACAACTAAGAAAACAGGAATAGCTAAGTGTTGACGACAGCCATGTATCTTGTCAGTGATGACATTAATTGGTATCACGCATGGCAAGAGGCATAGTTGGCCGCGTACCTAGAGGAAGCTAGGGAAGGCGTGCCCCTTTCTTTCAATTGGGACGACTTCCAAGACAAGCTCAAGGCGCGGTTTATGCCATCTCAGTACTTAGCGCGGTTGAAAGAAGATTGGCGCAACCTCAAGCAAAATGGTATGCCAGTTATGTCTTTCTCTAACCATGTTTTGTAGCTCGGCACCCAATTACGCAAATGGGATGATGAGCGCAAAGAGGCATTCCTTTTTGGGTTGGACGAGTATATCAAGTTTGATGTCGAAGTCTTCGACCCAATAGATCTCAACAAGGCGGTAGCGATTGCTCTCGCGCAGGAGATGATGCACAACAAAGGAAAGCCTAAGGAGAACAGGTCTTCTCACAGTACCTCTCAGACTCCTCTGAACCCACATAACGGTAAGAATGGTAACTCTTCTAGCCCATCTTTCTCTACTCCTTCGGAAAAGAACTCCCAAAATGAATCTAAGGGTAAAGCTAAAACACCTGCTAAACCTAATCTAATCCCAAATGGAAAAGCTAACCCTAGATGAAAAAGGAATTATAGGAGGATATGTAACGCCAGAAGGACAAATCATTTATGCAAAGGAAGGTCGATGTTATCAATGTCACGTCAAGGGTCATATAAAGAAGGCATGTCCTAAAATAGCACCACCTAAAGAACCCAAAGCACCAACAACTACCACAAGCACTTTAGTGAACCAATTTGATTCTCCACATGTCTCTGACACACACATTGATGAGTCTCTCTTCAAATGTTATGGTCATGTGAAGGGTCAGCGCTTTGTCATATTGCTTGATTCACGCAGTATGCAAGATGTGATTGGTGACTCTCTTCAAGAAAGAGCCCGCCTGGAGGTTAGCCAGACAACTCCTCTCGAGGTGGCGGGCTTCGCTCTCGGTATAAACTCTCATTACACAAGAGTGCCTTGATGTGTTATTCACTATTCAACAAGCTTCCTTCCGTAGAAATTTTGTTGTGTCTCCTCTCTTACGATGTGATATGATTTTGGGCATTAGATGGTTTCGTGAGCATAACCCTCTCATTGATTGGGCAGACAATACGCTCACTCTAAATGCCAAAAGTGACTCTCCCATGATTCGTGGTGAGGAGAGTCTTCATTCTTTACCTCTCATTTCTCTTGTGCAGGGGCAGCGTGAATTACAAAGAGGAGCACAAGCAACATTTATCTAAATATTGTTTTGGTATCGTTTGAACCTCGGAATGATGCAGGCCGATGTCTGGGGAGCATTTCGTTGTAGGCTTGAAAACCTCGGAACAACGCAGACAAGATGTCTGGGGAGCGTTTCGTTGTATGCTGGAAAATCTCCAGACGGCACAGACGGGATATCTAGGGAGTGTTTGGTTATATGCTTGAACCTCCATGCAATGATGCTGCGGTCTGGAGAGCGTTTGGTTGTACTATTCCTCTGAACTCATGGCCCAGACCTTTTTAGGTTATTTGCGGCGGGGGCAGTGACGAGGTAGTCGTTGAGCAGCTTCATACCGCAGACCGTTTGTCTCGGGGGAGTGCTGAGCGGCGTTGTTCGTTGTGTCTTGTAACATGTATATGTGAGCATTTGTGTTGCATTGTGATGTGCCAACTACTGAATATTCCTAATTGGATGAGATTGCTTGGGTATGTAATTTTAGTGCATCAAGACACCCGTGCAAGATCATTGCGGTCTGGGTATGATGGCTAATTTTACTACACCGGAATATCAAGAGTTATGATCCGGACAAAAGGAGAAGCCAACTCCTTGATCAAAAGAGCCAAAAAGAAAGGCCAATTCCTTAAAAAAAAAAAAAGAGCAAACGGATTGTTGCTCATAAATTTTTGAGCTAACTTGAGTTGTCTTGCAGATATGTTGTAATCGCGGACGATTACTCTCTTCCAAGAAGGAGGGATATCACAGCCTACTGACGTGTGAAGCCACTGAAGAACAGAGCCAACGTGTAGATCCCGGCCGAGGGGCCTAAACCCTAAGAAGAAGCAGCTGAAGAAGAAGAAGTCCTACCAACTTATAGGACCCCGTCCGATGGGGCCCAAGTGACATAAAGACATTAAAATAAAGGAAGCCCACACACACACATGTGTGGAGAAGATGACGTGACAGCTATACGGATTCCCAGAATTCGCACTGACAGCTTGTATAGTTTTCGGGTTTTACGCTGACATGGTGACGTGGCACAGTTGTGCAGATTTCCGCGTTTAGGTAGAGCTGTACGGAATTTTGCTTTTGCACTGACAGCTTTTGGGCATCTGCTTTTGAGCCAAAAGCTTTTAAGTTTGAAGGCTTTTCATGTAAATTGATTTTCATAGGCCTAGGGCCTTTAAATATGTGCAGAGGGCAAATTCTCTTGCACTCTTCTGGGAGAAGGTACAGAGCGTGGAGTACCGCCTTGTACTGTGTTGATGCAATATAAAGAAATACCGAAAGGGGCGCCAAGGTTTGGAGCCAATACTCTTTGGGGTGGAATTCCACCACTCTGTGTCGTGTGTCGTCTCTCTCTTTCAGTTCATTTGTTATCGAAGTGCTAAAAGTCTATCCAGTCTGTTCTTTTCTATTGGCAGGTGGAGCCCGTCTTGTGACAGAATCTGCACTCTGAAGGAAGATGCCAAAAAGAGCATGTAACTTTCGGCCAAAAATTTCTTGAAAGCTTGCAAAGTCTTTGGAGTGTGCTATAGACATCTACCACTGCATGGCACTGCCTCTTGAGAAAAACAGCGGCTTGAAAAATTGTTGATCCTTCTCTTGCAAGTGATCTTTATGGCTTATGCCCGTAATTCAAAGCTATGAAGACGGGAGTGCACTTGATGTGCGATAGAGTAAGGGTGGGAGTGGCTATTAAGTCCAGGGTCAGGACATGAAGATTCTTTATAAAAATTTGGAAGCACCGGTTTGCTTTGTCTCCTCTTTTATAGGACCGGTATGCTTTCAAAAAAGCACGTGCCTGAAGCTTTGATACCACTGTCACGGAACAGGCACCACGTACCAACGGAAAAGATCAGACTGAACAACTTTAAACACTTCAAATAACAACTGAACTGAAAGAGATGCACAACACATGAGACGAGGAGTGGCGGAATTCCACCCCAAGAGAGCACTGGCCCCAAATGTTGGCGCCCCTTTCGGTATTTCTTTATATTTCTTGAACTCAATGCAATGCCAGTACTCCAAGGAAATGATTACTCGCACATGACAATGCTTGAGTTGAGAAATCTATGGACATGGTTGCAAGATGGATCTGATGGCAGACTATACGGCAGTACGATAGGCTAGCTGTACGGACATCCGTGATTCGTGCTGACAATATGGACTTCTGTGATTCGCGCTGACAGGCTGACGTGGAAGCAGTACAAATTTTTGTAATTTGTGTTGCTTGCTTTTTGGACAGATTTTTGACCAGTTGCTCTTGGAACACCATTGCTTTTGAGTTAGAAGCTTTTGGGGCTCTGCTTTTGGACATCCCTTGTATCAATAAATAGACCCAAGGGGCCTCACTCTTCAGAGCATCTTGACGTAGAGTCTCAGAGCCGAGGACCCCTCGGATGTTGTACTTTGCTCAAGCATTTAATGTATTAAAGAAATACCAAAAGGGGCGCCGGCCTCCAGGTTTTGGTGCGAGTATCTCTGGGCACAGAGCTATGCCGGGCCCTATCGACTCAAGGTTTAAAGTTGTGAAGTATTTCAAGTGATTCTCATGTGTCGTGCTGGATTCTCGACTTGGGGTGTCCAAGTCTGTGACACATGGTCCATAAACTCTTGAATAGTCAAAACAAGCCTTGACAGAGAGTGTTCCCTTGGCAGTGATGGTAACCGCAAGATATATCAATCACACTGGACCTCCAAGGTTATCATCTTTATGGCTTATGCCGTGTAAGACAGAGCGATGAAGACAGGAGTGCGCCCGATGCACGATGTAGTACGGGTGGGAGTGCCTAATAAGTCCGGGGTCAGGGCACGAAGATTCTTTAATAAACTTTTCAAGAAACTTTGGAAGCGCCGGTTTTCTCTATCTGCTCTTTGGTAGGACCGGTATGCTTTGAGAAAAGCACACGCCTGAAGCTCTGATACCACTGTCATAGGATGGGCACCACGTGCCAATGGAAAAGAATAGATTGAACAACTTTAAGCAATTCAAATAACAACTGAACTGAAAGAGATGCACGACACACGAGACGGGGAGTGGCAGAGTTCCACCCTAGAGAACACTGGCCCCAAACCTTGGCGCCCCTTTCGGTATTTCTTTATATTGCTTGAACTCAGTACATCGTCGGTACTCCATTCTCTGCACCTCATGCGGAGCATGCCAGAGAATGAGCCCTTGGTATATATTTAAAGGCCCTTGGCGTGTGAAAAGCAGTTTACGTGAAAAGCTATAAACTCAAAAGCATCTGTCACAAGACGGACACCACGTGCCAATAGAAAAGAACATACTGAACAGACTTTTAGCACTTCAATAACAACTGAACTGAAAGAGAGAGAGAGAGAGAGAGAGAGAGAGAGAGAGAGAGACGACACGTGACATGGAGTGGCGGAATTCCACCCCAGAGAGTATTGGCCCCAAACCTTGGCGCCCCTTTAAGTATTTCTTTATATTGCATCAACACAGTACAAGCCGGTACTCCAGACTCTACACCTTCTGTAGGAAGCATGCCAAAGAATGAGCCTATGGCCTAATATTTAAAGACCCTTGGCCTGAAAAGCAATTACAGTGAAAAGCTTCAAACTCAAAAGCAACTGGTCCAAAAAGCAATGCCCTGAAGCTGCCAGCGCGTTTTGTGAAAATCTACCACGTCAGCACTGCCAATGGGAAATCCGAAAAACTGCCACATCAGAGTTGGCTTCTTCTTTCGTCCAGTTCAGAACTAAGGATATGCTGGCGTAGTAAAATTAGCCATCACACCCAAACCGCACGGATCTTCCATGCTTGATGCACTAAAATTACATACCTAGGCAATCTCATCTAGTTAGGAATATTCAGTAGTTGGCACGTCACAATACAACACAAATGCTTACATATGCATATTACAAGACACAACAAACAATGCCGCTAAGCACTCCCCCGAGACAAACGGTCTGCGGTATGAAGCTACTCAACGACTACCTCGTCACTCCCCCCACAAATAACCTAAAAGGTCCGGGCCATGAGCTCAAAGGACTCTACAACCAAACGCCCCTCAGACCGTAGTCTGTGTCGCTTGGAGGTTCAAGCATACAACCAAACGTTCCCCAGGCATCGGCCTGCGTCGTTCAATGGTTTTCTAGCATACAACGGAACGCTCCCCAGACATCGGCCTACGAGGTTCCGAGGTTTTCAAACATACAATTCCCCAGGCATCGGCCTGCGTCGTTCCGAGGTTCAATGTCATATGACACATCTAATACTATGTGTACGTGGACAAGCTACTTCATGACATGGGTTCAGTTCTGTAAGGTGCAACGGAATGAATGTTTGAACTTTGCTCAAGATGAGTGCTCCGAACTGTGCTCAAGGTTCCTTTTACTTACGGAAGGGAGAGCCTTCCGTTCCTTTAGTGAGAAAGTGCAATGGACACAAACAAAGTGAATGGACACAGTGAATGGAAATGCATGAGACTGAGAGATAGAGAAGAGAATACGACACCAGAGACGTTGTAAAACCCTCCTCCGAAGGCCCCACTCTCTATGGCGAGAGTGGTCTACTATTGATTGCACAAATCTCTACAATGCTTGGACTTGCCGACGATGTCGACGACAATGAGGACAACGAGAGACGGGCTGAAATCTGGAAAATCTAAGGGCTGAAATCTGCAAATCTTCTATCTGCTGAATTTTGACTCTATGTCGATGACGACGATGCGCTAAAAACGCAGATGCTGAAATCTGCGTTTTCCGGGCTGAATCTGCAAACTGCGCGGGATCTGACCGTGCAGCGAGGAACTGTTGCGGGAAGGTGAGATCCGCGAGGTTTGGGACTTGATCTGCGGTGTCTAAGGGCTGAAAACTGAAAACGCTGGTGGTTCTTGATGTCCCGTCGCGGTGAATCTGCAAAACTCCGGGGCTGATCTGCAAACCAAAAACGCTAGGGCTGATTTGAAGTCTTCTTGCAAAAACGCTAGGGCTTTTGTTGGTTCTCCTGTTGCCAGATGTCTTGCCAATGCAAAACGCTAGGCTGATCTGTGGTTCTACTATCGCCGGGAATCTGCAAGTGCAAAAACGCCGGCTGATCTGGGTTCTTGATGCAAAACGCTAGCCTCGCTACTGTGTAGCAAAATTGCTAGGCCTTGCTGGGGTTCCTGCTGAGAAGGTGCCTGTTGAACCGAAGCTCTTGTTGCCTCTTCTGCCAGAAAGTGCTAGCGCTAGGTTTTTATTTATACAAACTTAGCAAAATTGCCCTACCTACTTTCCAACAAAAGTCACTTAAAAATAATAAGTGAAAAATGTCAAAAATAGGGAAAATAGGTCTATGCACTGTAAAAATGCTACTGATGGGATCTGGCTGGAATCTGATGGTCATGCTGGGTGCAACGAGAGGATATGCATCTAATCTAAGTGTCTGGACATGCACGGTCTGCGAACAGACTCATAAAAGTGCCAGATCACTTTCTATTCTAGACTGACTTGACTAAACTGAACCCTGATCATGCTGTAGCTTGTCCACGGACACATAGGGTTGGATGTGTCACGTGACATCCCTCCTTTTCAAAGTGAGGTACTAGTACCGAACTATATGGCGTCGAGGGAGATCGTCAATAGCATCCGAAATCTTGGAAGGGACTCTTCGCCGGCCCACTCTGATGTGTAGGTCGTGCGGTACTTGAACTTCAAAAAGGTCTGCAACGGTTGCTTCTTTGGCCTGCGCCGAAAGCGACACATAGTCTTCTACGGCTCCTTCAACGCTTCAACTTCGTCGAGAGTCATGCTTCTTTCTTCTTCAAGAATCTCCATGGCTGAAAATTTCTGAAACCATTTCCAACACAAAACCATGAACATAGCTATTCCATGTAAAGTGAGTGGAAAAAATCTTGTCTTCTTCAAAGACTGTGCATGCAATGCAAATGAACAAAGAGAGGGAATGCTAAACCATTCACCACACACACGCAAACAATGAGATCGAATCTTGTCATTCTGATCCAAATCAATCAACTCTGGCAATTCACAATGGAAATGCCCATGCTTGGTGCTCATACTTTCTTGTGCTCGTTCAACGAATGTATCATGCCAAGGAAGAGACATGGAATGCGACTTCCTTACATACATACTTTTCATCTTTTCATGAACAATCCGCATACATTCGTGCTCATTCATGGGTGAAACATGCTCAACGTACAATATGTCATACCTTGGAAAAGGGATCACAGAAAGACGTTGATGAAAATACAGGAAACGATCACGAACGAAACACTCGAACAATGCATGCGTACTAATCATGCAAACACATAAGACTTCCTATGAGGGTTCTTTGGACGAAGGCGCAAGAGCCAAGATCGGTTCTTCCTGAAGTGGTGCTTTGGACCTAGGTTCAAAAGCCAAGATCAATCCTTCTTGATTGATCGAATCTGCAACGAGGTTAGCTTCGCTAGAAAAAGCATCAACTAACTCATCATCCTTGTGAACAATCACGTCATCTTCATGCAAATCATCATGCTTGTGAGAAATCACATCTTGATCATGCAAATCATCATGCTTGTCAGTGTCATCCAAATCATCATGCTCATCATTATCATTCAAATCATCATGCTTATCATCATGCAAATCGTGTGTATCATGCTTTGGAGAAGAAGAGACTGAGAGAGTCTCCTTTTCCCGAATCTCTTGCATCTGTGCCTACACTTGAGAAAAGAGTCGCAAGAACTCTTTCATGTGTTAGTCGCTCTTTTCTTTTCTTGCTTTGGTCTCGTGATCAAATTCTGCATGTCTTTCGTTGTTCTCGCGATCCAATTTGGCTTGTCTTTCTTTGGCTTCCAAGTCGTACTTACGCTCTATGGCTGCCACGCTTTCTTCGTAGTCACGATCTATGGCTGCCATTGTTTCTTCGTAGGCCTTTCTTTCTGCTTCTCTTTCTTTGCGTTCTAACTTTCTTTCCATAAACAACTGCTTCAACTCCTCCATAGGAGTCAGTGCAATCCTTGACCTATATGGGGAAGGGGGAGGGTCGGAAAAACCTCTTGGTGGGGAAATTCTTCTTCGCCTCTCTCATGCTCATCACCTCCAAGCGAAGTATCCATTCCGCTTCGAGTGATGACCATCCACTGAAGTCGTGGGTTCTTGTGGCCTTGGGTTCTTAAGTTCACGAGGAACTTGGGTTCTTGGTTCTTGGGGTTCTTTTCTTGAGGGTCTTGAGGTTCTTCTTTCGCTTGCAATCTGTGTTAGAGAAGGATCTTTTTTCACCCGAGTTCTGCTCTTTTCCGCGGGCGCACCCCTTGGCGGCCTTGCGCTCACACCAAGGTTGCTTTTTCCCAGCTCACGTCGATTGGCCGGCCGCTAAGTGCACGGTCCGCTCTCAATGAGTGAAAAGAGAAACAAGGGGAGGCTGGACATGCCCTTCTTTCTTAGGTTTCCTGTCACTCGTCAAAAACACGATTAGGAATCGACATGCCCAAGCGAACTTGGGTTCGTGCGATGTCACAAAGTGATGACGTGGCTACCGATAACAGAAACCCTAATTTCTGCCAAAAACCCTAAAATTCCTGCAAACCCTAAATTTTGCCAGAAACACTAATTTGCAGAAATCCTAAGTTTTGGAAACCATAACCCTAACTGCTGGGTGAAACCCTAATGTGGGCGGCAGAAATGCCATGTGGTAGCAGTACGGATATTCCGTGATTTGCGGCGTTTTTTTTTGAGCTTTTGACGTCAGCTTTTGGCTACACAAGTGAGCTTCTGAGAGAGAGAATTTGATTTGCTTTATTTACAAAACTCAAGAGAGTTTGTGTGAGATAGAGAGAGAAACTTTTTGCTTTTGTTTTGAAAGCTTTTGGGGCTCTGCTTTTGGGCATCCCTTGTAATCTTTAAATGGGCGGTTTAGGGCTCACTCTGCAGAGCATCTAGACGCAGAGTCTGAGAGTGAAACCCTAACCGCTCTCTTGTACTTTGACATTGATTTAATACATAAAGAAATACCGAAAGGGGCGCCAGTCTTTGGGGCCAATATCTCTAGGCACGGAACTCCGTCGGGCCAGTGCAAATCTATTGTGATCTGTGAATTGTTTTGAAGTGGTTATTTGGTGCTGTCGTGATTGATTCTTGACTTGGAGTGTCCAAGTCTGTTACAGTGGTATCAGAGCACGGCCGATTTCTCTTCTACGGGAAATCCGATCCCGAATTTTTTTTCCGCAGCACCTATGGCTTCACGCAAGGATCAATCGACTCCCTCTGCATATGGAGATGCGGGCAGGGATCACAACGAAGATTCCGGTAGAGAGTATGGCCCGCCTCGGCCTACTTAGGCGGAGCGACAAGAGATGGAGCGTCGTCAATTGATCAGCGATGCAACAAAGATGATGCTCAATTTTGCGAAGGACCCAAAATTTGCAAAGTATATGAGCGAGACTTCTTTTCAGGAAGTGCACGAGCAGTGGCAGAAAACCACTACACCACCCCTGAAACCCGCTCTGAAGAAACCTTCTGTTCACAAGAAATATTCAAAGAAGGAATTAGAAGAGGTGGTTAATGCACGGATTGCTCAGCTTTTTGACGCGCAAAAGAAAGCCAAAAAGCACGACAAAAAGCAAAAGAAGGGCACTGACTTCCCGGGTTATTTGGGTCGTTAGTCGACATTTGACAAAGCAAAGAAACAGAAGAAGCGTGTTCACTTTGAAGGAGTACCCAGTTCTTCTTCTTCTTCTTCTGATAGTTCTTCTAGCTCTTCAGATTCGAGCGAAGAAGACAGAAAAGGTAAAAAGCGAAGCAAGAAACAACGCTTCGGAAAGGGCAAGAAAAAGGCAAAGAGGTCTAAATCTCGCCTAGAGACTAACAGTTCTACTGAGGACTCGTCTACAGACAGTTCAGACTCCGATGACGGAAACTTTTATGCGAACAAGAAGAATTTTTAGAAAGCCAACCAGTATGACTTTCTGGAAGATAAAAGCAAGAAAGTCCGAGAGTTTAAGGAAGGTGGACAGTCAATCAAATTTGATACTTTCTCAGGATACTCAGATGCTTCGAAGGCTTTGTCTTTTATACAGCAGTTTGACATCGCTTTCGCGGGAGGACGCTACTCAGAGCACTCCAAGATTCGGAGAGCTGCCTCTTACTTTAAGGGGAATGCTCGCACTTGGTGGTCCACGCTTCTTTTAAGACTGCGCCAGTTAAATGGCTGAAATTTAGGAAGCTTTTTATTTCTTCTTGGTTGACGCAAGAGTATGAACGAGATATGCGAGCTGCTTGGAACCATCTTCGGATGACCAAGAAAGATACAATAAATGCTTAATGTGAAAGATTCTGGAGCTCTTTTCTATCCGCCTCTTCATTCAAGAAGATCTCGTCCAGAGAACAGATTGAGCGGTTCACCTTGGGTCTACCTACGGAGATCCGAGATCACTGCTTGGAGCAGAAGTAAGCTTCTATTCAGGAGTTGATGAGTCAGGACTTGCCATTCACTCTGGCAGTCTGACTTACCCCACAGATGAGGCCATGACACAACGAGCCGAACAGACTTCTGGGAATGAAAGTAGAAAGAAAAAGAGCAACCCAGAGAAAAAGGATGCACGAC
Source organism: Adiantum capillus-veneris (assembly GCF_014529385.1). Classification (NCBI taxonomy): domain Eukaryota; kingdom Viridiplantae; phylum Streptophyta; class Polypodiopsida; order Polypodiales; family Pteridaceae; genus Adiantum; species Adiantum capillus-veneris. The sequence continues at coordinate 96,237,123 of NC_140956.1, read as the reverse complement.
CCAAGCTTACTCCTTAGGAGTGAGCTCGATTCATCAAGGAGGGGAAGTGCTTTGGATGCGGGGAACATGGACATATCTCCGCGAAGTTCCCTAAAAAGGCACAGAAAGAACAGAATGATAAGGACGACGACAGGCCTGAGAGTTCGAGAGCGGCTGAGGAACGTGGACGAAAAGGCAAGACGAAAATAGGACTGGTTCCAGATTGTGTGGGTACCGATCCCGACACCATGGACGAGAGTACAGAACTTTGCGGAGCTTGGGGCAAAGTGAAAGGTCAAGAGGCCCTGATCTTCTTTGATGGAGGAGCCAAGGCCAACTTCATTTCACCGGAATTGGCGGCGTGGCTCGAGATCACTCCCGATCGGATGGGACCACTTGCGGAGGCAGTTCTAGCGGCACCCGGCAGAGACGTAGCCATTGCACATGTCATTGGCAAACTTCGGTTGCATTGTCAGGGGTATTTGGGGCATGAGGACTTCTTCATAATGACTTTGGAGGGTTGTGATGTTCTCTTAGGGATTCCCTGGTACCACAAGAACAACGCCGTGGTCGATTATCGGGCGAGGAAAGCCACTTTGACAACAGAGAAGGGCAGAACAATTGTACTGGATATTAAACTGAAGGGCGAGTCTGTCCCTATTGTATCGGCTTCGGCCATTTCAAAATTAATGAAATCCAATCTGTTTGTTTACTCGATCTTTATGAAAGAACTGAGCGATAAGGATAGGACAAATATGTCTAAACTTGATAAAGAATGCCAAGATTTTCTCCACTCTCCCGCCGATTGCTTCTCAGAAGGCCTACCAGGCGAGTTACCACCTGCTCGTCCTGAAGATCATACCATTGATCTGATACTTGGAAGCACACCACCGAACCGGCCACCTTACCATGTGAGCCGAGCACAGAATGAAGAGATTATGAACCAAGTGAAAGACCTTTTGGAAAAGGGTCTTGTCCAGCCTAGTACTTCACCTTAGTGAAAGACGGATCTTGGAGAATGTGCATCGATTATAGAGCTCTCAACAAAATCACCATCAAGAACAGATTTCCAATTCCTAGGATCGATGATATACTCGACAGGTTACATGGATCCTCGTGCTTTAGCAGGATTGATCTGAAGAGTGGATATCATCAGATCCGAATTGCGCCGGGAGACGTCTACAAGACAGCCTTTCGGATTACTTTTGGGTTATTTGAGTTTCTGGTGATGCCTTTTGGCTTAACCAATGCTCCTACGACATCTAACCGGATAATGGACAGGATTTTTCGAGAGTACAGACTATTTGTTGGCAGTTTCTTTGACGACATCATTGTTTTCTCCAAGAATGAGGCAGAACACAGAGATCATCTGCTTCAGGTCTTTCAGGCATTACGAGATCACAAGTTAGTGATTAATGCGGTGGAAACGCGCGCTCGCTGCTGCTGTGTAGTCCTCGCTGCGCCATCGCCCCCCCCCCCCCCCCCCCCCCCCCCCCCCCCAGCGCTGCCTTATCCTCCCGCTGGCTGCCTCCCTCCCCTCCGCCTGCCCTCAGCCCCCGCTGCCCCTGCCCCTGCCCGTCCGCCTTCCCTCAGCCCCGCTGCCATCTCCCTTGCGCCTGTTTCGCTGCCCTGCCCGCTTGCCCCAGCCCGCTGCCCGCCCCCCCCTCTCCCTCGGCCCATTCGTCCGCCCGTTTGGTTCCTCCTCCTCGGTAACTCCCTGTAGTTCGGCACTTTCGGCACTTGTTTCAATTCCTTGGAGCAGTGTTTGGTGCGCCCAATTGCAGCACCCTCCCGTCGTCCCCTTCTTACGCCACAGCAGTAGACATAGATGGAGGCTCCATCTTCGCCACAGAGGGACTCGCCAGAAGACCCCTTGCCCGACCCCGTTGAGCCCACCATTTGACTTGCTCTCTCGGCGACAGAGCAAGCGAGCCTTGCCACAGAGGTAGAGCTATTGCAGGCGACCTCGGTCATCTGCAAGATTCTCAGCACCCGACCTAGCAAAGGAGAGCTGCGAGACCTTCTCCAGGCCCGCCTTCTCGCAGAGGTAGGCAAGATCTTGGATGTCCAGATTCTCGGACGGGGTTACTATCAGATCGAGTTTGAGTCCTCGAAGATGGCGTCCAAGCTCATAGCTATGAGTCCACTGGCCATCCGAGCATCACGTGCCCACTTTCGACAGTGGCGACATGGTTTTGACCCAGCTTCGGATGTTCTAGTAGAGGAGGCAGACATCCCCATCTCAGTCTGCTTTCCGGGTTTACGGAGGGAGTACTTACCACTTCTTTCCAGGATCGGTTCTGCCATTGGGACTGTCCTGGAGACACCTCGTACGGCAGCATTAGTAGCTGCCAAGACGGCTGGCATTCCCTCAGTTCGAGTTTTGGTCAGAGAACCCACATACTCCCGAAGGTTATCCTTTTACCGCGGGTGAGTGGGGGTTGGTTTCGACATAGTGTGGAGTACTCGGGCCTCCCGAACCAGTGCTTCATTTGCCGACAGATGGGCCATCTAGCGAAGGCCTGTCCACAGAGGAGGCCGTGACCTGCACCACAGCCTCAGCCCCAGCCTGCTAGGGCTGGCCCGCAGTCATAGCCAGCGGCACAGCGCACAGATGCGGAGCCACCCTCCAAGCCTGGGGCTCCAACAGAGGAGGGGTACCAGCAGGCCCGTGGCCGGCGACGCCAGGGCCACAGCGTCAGCCTGGCACTCAGAGTGGCCCTCAGGTGCCTACTTAGCAGCAGTGGGTTCCCGGGGAACCACTTTGGTCCTCTTGAGCAGGAGGAGATCCCTACACCAGCCCCCACCTCCGCTTCACCCCCGACAGCCGCTCCCCCCCCCCCCGAGAGTTCCCCCCCTCTTCCTCATCCTCCCCGCCTTCTGCTCCCGTCGCCTCTCCACCTCGCCCCACTACCTCTATCGCCACATCCCGCCCCTCTTCTCCTCCACTCCCCCCAGCTCCTTCTCCCCCCCTCCTGCTCCAGTTTCACAGTCGACTCAAGAGACTGGTCCCTCTCCGGCGGCTAGGAGATCTCTTGGCAGCGCCTTTGCCACGAGTCGCCTAGCAAGAGAGGATCAGCCCTTCTTGCGGCCCCCTTTGCAGATTCAGACATCCTCCCTTGCAGCTATCCCTCGTGGACTGACGAGCATTGACATCCGACGCCGCTGGGACTTCTTCGACTACGGGTTCACTGGTTTTCTCGGCGATTCCGCAGCAGACCATGAGGCAGCCTGCTTCAGGGTCCATGTTTTGTTCCTCGCCGCTAGGGGGATAGAGGCCTTGGACTCAGCAGTTGGTTTCTCCTTCCCCCTCTGTGGTAGGGCCGAGATAGAGTGGTCCCTCTACTCAGTGGTGGGATGGTTGCATACACAGGTCTTAGAGTTCTCTCACCACATGGGAGAACTTGGAGTTACAGATATGCTGCAGACTTTGTGGCCATTGGCCAAGTTTGCGGTGATACCCCCAGACTCAGCAGGATGTAGGCACATTGTGGTGTACTTCTTTGCTGATACGCAGTGTTTGCCTTGCTATGTATACATTCATGAGGACTCCTAGACAGAGGAGGTTGCTTTACGCACGGCTCGCTCTGCTTGGGCTTGGGCTAGGCACTCACTGCAGTCACGCCTATCTAGAGGACGCTCGGATGCGGATTACTCCCCATCCAAGCCTGCCTGGAAGATAGCCCGTCTTGCTGTTGCGGCAGCATCTGTTCTCTCTCGCTCCCCATGAGGATCGTCTCATGGAACGTGCAGGGACTTGGTGGGCCCCAGTTTCAGCGAGACAGTGGGGCCGATTGTGTCAAGAGCTTCAGCTTGCCTTGTGGGAGGAGAGATTGATCTCCTTATGCTTCAGGAGCACCATCTGTGTGAGAGCCGCATTCGGCGATGTGGTCAGATTTTGCGTGGACGATATGATACCTTTTGGTCAGCTTTTGGACCTGGAGGCATCCAGGGTGGGTTATGTATGAATATTGCGGACTCATTGCAGCAGGCCATTGTGAGCAGAGGGATTATTGTGCCAGGCAGGGCTCAGTGGATTACTATGCAGGTTCAGGGTGGCCTTGTGGGCTTCCTGAACATCTATGCACCCAATGTGGCGAGTGCTCGTGCAGAGTTTTGGTCACAGATTGTTGAGTCTTTGCCGCTGGCTGATCATTGGTGTATAGGAGGGGACTTCAACATGTTGGAGGACCCTTCTGACAGGATTGGGGAAAGCCATGCTACTGTGCATGGAGTCGAGTTGGCAGCTTGGGAGAGGTTGTGTATGACTTTGAGGGTCTCGGATACATGGCAGCACTCTGGTTTTGTGAGACCCCCAGACAGTCTTGCCTTCTCTAGATCGAACCGCAGAGTGGGAGGAGTGAATCTATCGCGGATAGATCGCTTCTACACTAGTGACCACTTCAGTGACTTGGGGGGATCAGTGGGTATCCTGGCAGGGATATCCTTCTCGGACCATGCACCAGTGATCCTCACGGTGGCAGACAGGTAGAGGATTGGGAGCACGATGCTTCGCATCCCAGAGAGGGTCTTGTTGGACTCAACACTCAGAGAGGCTAGAGGCTCTCTGGACAGAGGGCATGGACAGCCAGGTTTCACCTGCAGACAGAGTGGCCTCAGGCCTAGCTCAGCTTAGCTACTTTTTTCTTCAGGAGTCTTTGGCTCGCCGGGCTGCAGCGAGAGAGGCGGAGCAGCATCTCAGACGAGGCATTGCTTCACTACAGAGGATGCAAGAGCAGCATCCAGACAGCCCATGGTTGGAGGAGCAGTTACAACAGGCTCGACAGGAGCTTGCTAGCATAGAGGAGAGGCGTCATGAGTTTGCCTTTCACCGACAGGCATCTCAGTGGACTCAGGTGGGTGACAGAGTGACTAGTGCTTTTTTTGAGACAGTGGGACCTCGGCACTCACATGCCAAGGTCATTTAGTTGAGGAGGCCCGATGGGCCAGTTGCTTGTGAGCCCGAGGATATGCGTGCAGTTGCTACTGACTTTTACCGTGAGTTACTGTCGGCTGAGCCTCAGTCAGAGCAGCAGGATGCATGCAGGGAGTAGGTTTGGGCACAGATGCCATGTCTTGTGACAGAGGAGATGCGCCAGAGGCTAGAGATGCCACTTCAGCTTGAGGAGCTGCACACGGCTCTTCGAGCCCTCCCTCATGGTAGCTGTCCAGGTGAGGATGGATTGACTCCCAGCTTTTCCTTGGAGTACTGAGACTTGCTTGGCCCAGATCTTTGTAGTGCTTTTCAGTACATTTTGCACACAGGAGTGATGCCTGACAGCATGAGTGAGGGTCTGATCTACCTCATTCCCAAGGAGGGTGGCTCCTTCGATGAGATTCAATAGTGGCGCCCCATCACCATCCTCAACTCAACCTACAAAATTCTTGCCAAGGCTCTGAGTTTGAGGATTCAGCCACTTTTAGAGAGCCTTATACAAGGGACTCAGACAGGCTTTGTCAAGGAACGCAGTATCCTTGACAACATCTTTACTTTTTGGGAGGCTTCTGCCCTGGCACGGCTCCGTGGTGAGGACCTTGTGATTCTTCTTCTCGATTATGAGAAGGCATACGACCGAGTTGACTGGGACTTTCTAGAGGGCACTCTCTGTAGGATGGATTCTCAGATGCTTGGATCAGAGGGGTGTCAGCTTTGTACAGACAGGCTCACAGTCAGGTGCTTTTGGCAGGAGGGAGAGGTGAGCGCTTCATGCTCACACGCTCGGTCAAACAGGGTTGTCCTCTTGCCCCCTTTCTCTTTCTGTTCTATGCGGAGGCGATGAGCAGATTTTTGGTGTCACATCAGGTTGGTCTTTGGGGCTTAGCACTCCCTATTCAGGGAGATGAGCTACTGGACGCTGAGTTTGCCGATGACTCAGCCTTGTACTTAGATGGCCAGGAGGCCAATCTTCACAGATGTGAGCAGGCTTTGGAGACCTTCCGTTGTGCATCGGGCGCACTGATCAACTGGAGAAAGACAATGGCTTTCTCGGTTGGTAGTGCTCCTGTGCCAGATTGGATGCCAGGAGAGGGTTTCAGGTGGATTCCCCCAGGGACTGCAGTTCGGAACTTGGGTTGTCAGGTTTGTTTGGACTTGTCTCCCGAGCAGCAGATTGCTCCTCTTCTCCTGTCCATCAGGAGAAAGTTGTTACATTGGAGCTCAGCACGACTTTCGCTGGCTGGTAGAGTAGTAGTTGCCAACTAGGTGCTGTTGGCGACTATGTGGTACATCACTTCCGGCTGGATCTTCTCGAGTTCTTGTATTAGCCAGGTAGAGAGGATCAAGAACTTCCTTTGGTCAGGACGTGACACTCAGATGGCCCGAGCCAAGGTGGCTTGGTCGGTCATCACGCTTCCTTGTTCTCAGGGAGGGCTTGGGATCATTGATCCAGCACAACAGAGCAGATCCCTTCTTGGGAAGTTCATAGTCAGAGGACTTCTTCCAGGTGAGGAGCCCTGGAAGGAGTTCTTGTTGCAGAGGCTTCGTGCCAGGGTGGCTCAGTCAGGAGGCCCTTGGCAACCTTCGACCAGATGGATCTTTACAGAGATGCGTCGAGTTGGTTTGAGCAAGAGACTGGAGGACTGCTTCGCTGTGAGTTTGCTTCGTTCTTGGGAGCTCTTAGGGCGTGGCCTGGAGCAGCGACAGCCGATGTGCACGGAGGAGCGCCTACGGCAGCCCCTCGTCTGGAACCCCATGGTTAGCACTCAGAGAAGCCACTTGGTTGGTAGTCGGCCTCATGTCTCCTGGGGTCCCATGGCAGCAGGTCCAGCGCGCTCTCTAGGTGACTGGCTTGAGTTCACAGGTTTGTCAGAGGAGGTGCAGGATTTCCAGCTGACTGCAGGGCATGAGAGGGGTGCAGAGCATGTGTCATGACATCTCAGAGTCGGTTCCAGCTGAGTGGCTCACGCCTCTCGAGCCAGTAGCACCCCGGTGATAGGAGCCTTCACACGACTGGAGGTTCTCATTTCAGTCAGGGCCTACTCAGAGACTGTCCCAGCCCTGTTCTTCGAGCTTTAGGGTGGGGGACGATTACATTGAGTTGCAGTAGAGGCCCCGCAGGTAGCAGAGTGCTGTTTCCGAAGGATCCGAGTTGTGGGCATCTGTGGGAGGACTTGCGTCATAGATCCTGACCAAGCAGTTCTTGAGACTGGACACTAGAGGCTATGGGCTTGAGAGTGTTGTCCCCTAGCACGAGTACAGTGGGATCCTGGTGAGTGGCTATGGAGGGACCCCTTCTCTTCTGAAGACCACCCAGGAGTCCCCTTCTTTCAGTACACTATTCGGCTTGGACGTCATATACTTGCAGCATAGAGAGAGGCCCGCCCCGCTGCAGCACGTCATTGGCAGGAGGAGGGCCTCACAGTCGAGTTCTTGGCAGCCTTGGCAGAGGCTGTGGGACTCCAGACAACCGAGGCGCGTCACTTTGTTTCAGTGGCTGGTTGCACACAAAGCTACAGCAGTAGGGAGCTGGCTTGTGCATAGTGGTCTCTCGGCCGCATGTGCAGCCTGTGACCAGTTGGTGGAGAGTCAGCATCATTGTCTTTGAAACTGTCCCTCGGCCCAGCAAGTGTGGCTACGAGTTCTTCGGCTGATGCCTACTCTCTCCACGGCTAAACAGTACACTTGGGGGGTAGCGGCTTGGTCCACTCTCACGGACCCGGCACTTTAGTTTGAGCTATCTTCCACCAGCAGGATGATAGTGATACAGGAGGGGCGTCCTACACTCCAGCCTGCTCTTACTCCACAGGAGTGGTGCAGTGAGAGAGACGAGTATTGGGAGCTCATCAGTGGCCTGACACTTTGGTTCATCTGGCGGGCCCGCTGTTTCCACATTTTTGAGGCCCGCTCTGTGCCGCCAGTAGAGACTGTTCGTGACTTTTGGCTAGAGCTGATCCATACTCTCAAAGGATAGCTTGAGGGACTTCAGGGCAGCCCCCCGACCGCATGCGGGAGCACTACGAGGCTTTCCTTCGACTCTGGCGCCCTGGGCCTTTCTACACCATTGTCCAGGGTGTACTCAGATGGCACTACCGACCACCTTTGTGGCTCTTCCCTCCTCCCATCCCTTGATTTAGCCTCATTGTATATATGTTGTTCTTTCATTGGGAGAGTCTCCCCATCATGTTTGTTGTAGCCCTCTCTTGCAGAGGTGGTTGTAGCCCTACGGGCAGCTTTCATTAACTAATAGAAGGATCTTTTTCTCAGAAAAAAAAGTTAGTGATTAATGCAAAGAAAAGTGAATTTTTCCTACCAGAGATACACTTTTTGGAACACATTGTCTCAGCAGTAGCAGGAGTGCAAATGGATCCGGCCAAGATAGAGACTATACGTGATTGGCCCGATTTGAAGAATGTCTGTGAAGTTAGAAGCTTCTTGGGACTGTGTTCGTTCTACAGGCGGTTCATACGAAAGTTTGCAGAGGTTGCTTCCCCTTTGCATATCTTGACACAGAAAGGAGTCCCTTTCTCATGGGGACCCACAGAGGTGACTGCCTTTCAAACATTGAAAGAGAAATTGACTACGGGACCAGTTTTGACTTTGTCGGACTTGCAGAAGTCATTTGAAGTATATTGTGATGCTTGTGGTCGTAGTCTGGGTGCAGTCTTAATGCAAGAAGGCCATGTCATTGCTTACGAGAGCCGATTGTTCTCTAGGCCGGAGATGACAACACAGATTTATGAGAAAGAGCTTTTGGCAGTTATCCATGCTCTTACTGAGTGGCGGCACTACCTACTCGGAGCGGATTTTACTGTCTTTACAGACCATTAGAGTTTGCGCTACTTCTTGCCACAGAAGCAGCTTTCGGAAAAGCAGATGCGGTGGGCGAACATCTTGTCACAGTTTCACTTCCAGATTGTCCACGTGCAGGGACAGAAGAATGTGGTGGCAGATGCTTTGTCTCGAAAACCGTTGGTTTTGGCTATTTCCGCGATACATCATAGGAGCTTTGAGGATATGGTCGACCAGTATGCCACAGATACAGATGTTGCAGATATTTTCACACGGATACAGGATGGGGAGACAGTAGCAAGATACTCCATTCGGGAAGGCTACTTGATGAGAAAAACCATGTTGTGCGTTACACAGCTGTTGAGGGAAAAGGTTAAGACTGAATGCCACTGTCCACCTTTTACAGGTAACCGCGGCATTGCTACCACCATGAAAGGGGTAGAGAGATACTTCTTTTGGTTGAGACTCAAAAAGGATGTGGAAGAGTTTGTGCGCAGTTGCTTAGTATGCCAGAAGGTCAAGTTTGACAGGCATAAGGCACAGGGATTGTTACAGCCTTTACCCATATCCACCCGCCCTTGGGAAAGTATTGCAATGGATTTTCATTTTTTATCTCCCGAGAACACAAAGTGGTCACGATGGTATCTGGACTGTTATTGACAGATTTAGCAAATAGGCTCATTTCATTCCAGTAAAGAAAACAGTCAAGCCAGATCACTTAGCGAGATTGTTTGTGGACCAGATCTTCAGATTACATGGCATGCCTGAGACGATTGTCTCCGAGAGAGACCCCAGATTTACGAGTTTATTTTGGAAGGCAATTTGGGAGAACATTGGCACGCAGTTGCAGTTCTCGTCATCGTTCCACCCGCAGACTGATGGGCAATCTGAGATTGCAAATTCAGTGGTTCTAGATTTATTGAAGTCTTATATCTCAAATCAGAAGACTCAATGGGAAAAGTACCTACCTTTGGTGGAATTTGCCTACAATAACACGATACACTCTTCGACGGGGAAGGCGCCATTTGAGATTGTTGAAGGTGCTCGAGGTTCCACCCTTCCTAAGCACGAAAGATAAGATTTTTGAAGCGGATGAATATACGCGAGATTTGGATATGGCTTTTGCCAAGGTTCGCGAGACTTTGCATAAGTCTCAAGAACGACAGAAAAAGGCAGCGGATCGCCATCATCGCGACTTGAAATTGAAGGAGGATGATTGGGTGCTCTTATGTTTTGAGAAGGCACGCCTAAGAAAGAAAAAGGGGAAGGAGAGGCTTTTTCCAAAGCTTAGTATGCGATACCACGGACCTTTCTAGATCACTGAAAAGATAAATGATGTCTCCTTCCGATTGAAACTGCCAGATACTTGGAGGATTCACAATGCCTTTCATGTGAGTCTCTTGAAACCTTTTAAGGGTGATGTGCCTAATGATGGAGAGCCTGATGAGCAACCCGAAGTGGAAGAAAATGAGGAGATCCTTGTTCCTGAACAGATTTTGGCACATAAGGATACGAAGAATAAAGGTAAAGTCCAAAGGCGGTTCTTGGTTAAGTTCAAGAACTATCCTGCATTGGATGCGAAGTAGATGGAGGAAGAGGACCTAGCAGATACTTCTCAGATTGTGAAACTTTACCTCGATGCTTTTGGTTTAGCATAGTCTACTCCAAATGGAACCCAGAATTCAGCTTGGCCGGAGATCTGGTGCAGTGGGATGCACAAGAGGGGAGTCACTCTGCTCCTTTGTCAACAAATGCCTTGATTTAGATACTAGAGTCACTGATGTCTTTTTGAGCTTCAGGGATACTGAAAGCTGACAGTATTTTGCTGTATGACTTTATGAAATGGAATTCTTGATTATGATACTGATTTGTTCTTGACTTCTTTTAAGTGCAGGAACTGATAGCCAAAATGACTGCAGCATTTTGGTCTGATTGATCTCGAATAGACATGGTTGCAATAGGGGTTAGTCAATCGGACATTGATGAGGTCCCGATTGGACCTAGATGCGATTGCTAGCTACATTGCCGATAAATCATGGTCTAAGATCCGAATGAATGTTGAATGTCCTGTGATGTCGTGTGATGTGACTGTCGATTTGGTACATGTGCTAGATGTGTGTTCCTAGTACGTAGGTACTAACAGTCAGTGTCTGCTAAGACGGTTTATGGCTTCTGTCGGTTTTGCAGGCGTAATTGCGGTCGATTACAATGCTTTCAAGAGGGGGGTATGTCACAAAGTGTTGACGTGGCTACCGACAGCAAAAACCCTAAAATTCTTGCAAACCCTAAATTCTGCCAAAAACCCTAATTTCTGAAAACCCTAACACTAACTGCTGGCTGAAACCCTAAATGTGGCTAATCCCTAATGTGGGCGGCAGAAATGCCATGTGGTAGCAGTACGGATATTCCGTGATTTGCGGCGTTTTTTTTGAGCTTTTGACGTCAGCTTTTGGCTACACAAGTGAGCTTCTGAGAGAGAGAATTTGATTTGCTTTATTTACAAAACTCAAGAGAGTTTGTGTGAGATAGAGAGAGAAACTTTTTGCTTTTGTTTTGAAAGCTTTTGGGGCTCTGCTTTTGGGCATCCCTTGTAATCTTTAAATGGGCGGTTTAGGGCTCACTCTGCAGAGCATCTAGACGCAGAGTCTGAGAGTGAAACCCTAACCGCTCTCTTGTACTTTGACATTGATTTAATACATAAAGAAATACCGAAAGGGGCGCCAGTCTTTGGGGCCAATATCTCTAGGCACGGAACTCCGCCGGGCCAGTGCAAATCTATTGTGATCTGTGAATTGTTTTGAAATGGTTATTTGGTGCTGTCGCGATTGATTCTTTACTTGGAGTGTCCAAGTCTGTTGCATGCGACCTCAACAAGCAAAAAATAAATTATGTGGTTCTCGTGGTTCTTTCCTTGAGCGTTCCTAGTACATAGGTACTAACAGTCAGTTTCTGCTAAGACGGTTTATGGCTTCTGTCGGTTTTGCACGCGTAATCGCGGTCGATTACAATGCTTTCAAGAGGGGGGGTATGTCACAAAGTGTTGACGTGGCTACCGACAACAGAAACCCAAAAATTCTTGCAAACCCTAAATTCTGCCAAAAACCCTAATTTCTGAAAACCCTAACCCTAACTGCTGGCTGAAACCCTAAATGTGGCTGAACCCTAATGTGGGCGGCGGAAATGCCACGTGGTAGCAGTACGGATATTCCGTGATTTGCGGCGTTTTTTTTTGAGCTTTTGACATCAGCTTTTGGCTACACAAGTGAGCTTCTGAGAGAGAGAATTTGATTTGCTTTATTTACAAAACTCAAGAGAGTTTGTGTGAGATAGAGAGAGAAACTTTTTGCTTTTGTTTTGAAAGCTTTTCGGGCTCTGCTTTTGGGCATCCCTTGTAATCTTTAAATGGGCGGTTTAGGGCTCACTCTGCAGAGCATCTGGACGCAGAGTCTGAGAGTGAAACCCTAACCGCTCTCTTGTACTTCGACATTGATTTAATACATAAAGAAATACCGAAAGGGGCGCCAGTCTTTGGGGCCAATATCTCTAGGCACGAAACTCCGTCGGGCTAGTGCAAATCTATTGTGATCTGTGAATTGTTTTAAAGTGGTTATTTGGTGCTGTCGCGATTGATTCTTTACTTGGAGTGTCCAAGTCTGTTGCATGCGACCTCAACAAGAAAAAAATAAATTATGTGGTTCTCGTGGTTCTTTCCTTGAGTGATACAGAACACTGCCAAAGCTCTGATACCAATGTAAGGTGCAGCGGAATGAATGTTGAACTTTGCTCAAAATGAGTGCTCTGAACTGTGCTCAAGGTTCCTTTTACTTACAGAAGGGAGAGCCTTCCGTTCCTTTAGTGAGAAAGTGCAATGGACACAGACAAAGTGAATGGACAAAGTGAATGGAAATGCATGAGACTGAGAGATAGAGAAGAGAATACGACACCAGAGACGTTGTAAAACCCTCCTCCGAAGGCCCCACTCTCTATGGCGAGAGCGGTCTACTATTGATTGCACAAATCTCTACAATGCTTGGACTTGCCGACGATGTCGACGACGACGAGACGGTCTGAAATCTGGAAACTCTAAGGGCTAAACTCTGCAAATCTCCTATCTGCTGAATTCTGAGTCTATGTCGGTGACGATGTCGATGACGACGGTACGATGACGACGCGCTGAAAACGCAGATGCTGAAATCTGCGTTTTCCGGGCTGGATTTGCAAACTGCGCGGGATGCGACCGTGCGGCGAGGAACTGCTGCGGGAAGGTGAGATCTGCGAGGTTCGGGACTTGATCTGCGGTGTCTAAGGGCTGAAAACTGAAATCGCTGGTGGTTCTTGATGTCCCGTCACGGTGAATCTGCAAAACTCCGGGGCTGATCTGCAAACCAAAAACGCTAGGGCTGATTTGAAGTCTTCTTGCAAAAACACTAGGGCTTTTGCTGGTTCTGCTGTTGCCGGATGTCTTGCCAATGCAAAAGCTAGGCTGATCTGTCGTTCTACTATCACCGGGAATCTGCAAGTGCAAAAACGCTGGCTGATCTGGATTCTTGATGCAAAACGCTAGCCTCGCTGCTGTGTAGCAAAAACGCTAGGCCTTGCTGGGGTTCCTGCTGAGAAGGTGCCTGTTGAATCGAAGCTCCTGTTGCCTCTTCTGCCAGAAAGTGCTAGCGCTAGGTTTTTATTTATACAAACTTAGCAAAATTGCCCTACCTACTTCCCAACAAAAGTCACTTAAAAATAATAAGTGAAAAATGTCAAAAATAGGGAAAATAGATCTATGCACTGTAAAAATGCTACTGATGGGATCTAACTGGAATCTGATGGTCATGCTGTGTGCAACCAGAGGATATGCATCTAATCTATATGTCTGGACATGCACGGTCTGCGAACAGACTCACAAAAGTGTCAGATCACTTCCTATTCTAGACTGACTTGACTGAACTGAACCCTGATCATGCTGTAGCTTGTCCATAGACACATAAGGTTGGATGTGTCACGCGACAAGTTCATTTAGAATAGGAAGTAATCTGGCACTTTTGTGAGTCTGTTCACAGACCGTGCATGTCCAGAGACTTAGAGTAGATGCATATCCTTTGGTTGCACACGGCATGATCATCAGATTTCCATCAGAACCCATCAAGAGCATTTTTGTAGTGCATAGACCTATTTTTCCTATTTTTGACATTTTTCACTTATTATTTTAAGTGACTTTTGTTGGAAACTAGGTAGGGAAAATTCAGTAAGGATGTATATAAGAAACCTAGCGCTAGCACTTTCTGGTAGAAGAGGCAGCAGGAGCCTTTCTCAATAGCCAACTTCTCAGCAGGACCCCCAAGATACTCTAACGTTTCTGCATCACAACAAAGAAGCTAGCATTTTTGGATCAAGACCAGCCATGGTGGTGACAACAACACAGCAGATCAGCACTAGCGTTAGCAGATTCCACAGCAATAGCAGATCGGCCCTAGCATTAGCAGATTTCCCCCGTAGATAGCAGAATTCAGCCCTAGCATTTTTGGTTGCAGATGAGCCCTTGGCGTTTTGCAGTTCCATCGCGACAAGATCCACAATAGCATCAACGTTTTCAATTTTGAGCAATCAGACATCACAAAGAAAGTCCCGAACCTTGCAGACCTCGCCTTCCCGCAGCAGATCCTCGCTGCACGGTCAGATCCAGCGTAGGTTCTAGATTCGACCCGGAAAACGCAGATTTCAGCATCTGCGTTTTCAGCGCATCGTCGTTGCATCTTCGTCATCGCCGTCGTCACCGACATGAATCAGAATTCAGCAAATAAAGATTTGCAGATTTCAGCCATTAGCGTTTTCAGATTTCATCGTCGACATCGTCGGCAAGTCCAAGCATTGTAGAGATTTGTGCAATCAATAGTAGACCGCTCTCGCCATAGAGAGTGGGGCCTTCGGAGGAGGGTTTTGGCAACATTCTGGTGTCGTATTCTTCTCTCTCTATCTCTCAGTCTCATTACCTTCATTCACAGTGTTCACCACTTTGTTTGTATCCATTGCACTCTCTCACCAAAGGAACGGAAGGCTCTCCCTTCCGTAAGTAAAAGGAACCCTTGAGCACAGTTCAGAGCACTCATCCTGAGCAAAGTTCAACATTCACTTCCGCTGCACCTACATTGGTATCAGAGCTTTGGCAGTATTCTGTATCACTCAAGGAAAGAACCACACAATTTTTTTTGCTTGTTGCGGTCGCACGTAACCCAAATCCTCTTGGGCGTGTAGATTCCTAATCGTGTTTTTGAAGAGTGACAAGAAACCCAAGAAAGAAGGGCTTGTCCAGCCTCCCCTTGTGTCTCTTTTCACTCATTGAGAGCGGACCGTGCACTTAGCGGCCGGCCAATCGACGTGAGGTGGGAAAAAGCAACCTTGGTGTGAGCGCAAGGCCGTCAAGGGTTGCGCCCGTGGGAAAGAGAAGAGCTTGGGTAAGAGAAGATCCTTCTCTAACACAAATTGCAAGCTAAAGAAGAACCTCAAGAACCTCAAGAACACGAAGACCCACAAGAACCCAAGTTCCTCGTGAACTAAAGAACCCAAGACTTCAATGGATGGTCATCACCCGAAGCGGAATGGATACTTCACATGGAGGTGATGAGCATGAGGGTGGTGAAGAAGAATTTTCCCCACCAGGAGGTTTTTCCAACCCTCCCCCTTCCCCATCTACGCCAAGATTGCACTAACTCCTATGGAGGCTTTCGACAAGAGGATGATGGACAGGAAGTTAGCAAGCGAAGAAAGAATAGTAGCCATAGAGCGTAAGTACCAAGAAATAATGGCAGCCATAGCGCGTGAGCACGAGCCAGCACGCTTGGAAGCCAAAGTAAGTCAAGCCAAATTGGATCGTAAAGACGTAGAAAGAAAAGCAGAAAGAGAAGCAAAAAGAAAGGCCGACTTGGAGCGTGAGCGTGCACAAGCGCGTGAAGTGGCCGAAGGAAGGAAGGCAGCTAGTGAGCGGGAGCAAGCGTGCTTAGTGGCCAAAGAAAGCCTAGCCGAATTCGATCGCAAGTGCGAAGAAAGACGGTTAGCGTATGAAGAATAGAGCACCCGACACATGAAGTAGATGTTGCAACTCTTTTCTCAAGTGCAGACATAGATACAAGAGATTCGGGAAAAGCAGACTCTCTCAGTCTCTTCTTCTCCAAAGCATGACACACAGGAATTGCATGATTATGATAAGCATGATGATTTGAATGATAATGACAAGCATGATGATTTGAATGATAATGACAAGCATGATGAATTGCATGATAATGACAAGCATGATGATTTACATGAAGATGATGTGATTGTTCACAAGGATGATGTGTTGGTTAATACTTTCTCTATTGAAGCTAACCTCATTGCAGAGACGATCAATCACGAATCACCAATCTTGGCTCTCGAGTCGAGGTCCAAAGAACCCCTCAGGAAGAACCGATCTTGGCTCTCGAGCCTACGTCCAAAGAACCCCCACAGGAAGTACTATGTGCTCGAATGATTAGTCAACACGCATTGTTCGAATGTTTCATTCGTGGTCGTTTCATGTATTTTAGTCAGCGTCTTTATGTGATCCCTTTTCCTACGCATGACATATTGTACGGTGAGCACGATTCACTCATGAATGAGCACGGATGTATGCGGATGATTCATGAAAAGCTTGAAATGTTTTCATTCAAGGAATTCACATTCCATGTCTCTTCCTTGGCATGACACAATATCCGAAAGAGCACAAGAAGGATTGAGCTTCAAGCATCGGCATTTCCATTGTGTTTTGCCACAGTTAATTGATTTAGATCAGAACGTCAAGATTCGATCCCATTGTTTGCGTATGTTTGATAAACGGTTTGGCACTCCGTCTCTTTGTTCATCTTCATTGCATGCATAGTCATTTAGGAAGCATATAATTTTTCCTGTCACTTTACATGGAATGGGTATATTCATGTTTTTGTGTTGGAAGTGGTGTCAGGAATTTTCTTCCTCGGAGATTCTTGAAGAATGTAGACGTATGACGATCGACGAAGTTGAAGCATCGAAGGAGCCATAGAAGACTTTGTGTCGCTTTCGGTGCGGCCCAAAGAAGCAAGCGTTGCAGACCTTTATGAAGTTCAAGTATCGCACGACCCACGCATCAGAGTGGGCCGGCGAAGAGTCCTTTCCAGGATTCCAGACCCTATTGGCGATCTCCCTCGACGCCATATAGTTCGGTACCAGTACCTCACTTTGAAAAGGAGGGGATGTCATGTGACACATCTAACCCTATGTGTACGTAGACAAGCTACTTCATGACATGGGTTCAATTCAATTAGAATACAGGTTGGGTGAGTTTGGGCGGCGGCGTATGTGCGTACTGGTGGTGTGCAGAGAGAGAGAAAGAGGAAGCGCTGGTTGCAAGAGAAGAGGCTACGTAAGTTTTTAGAAGTCCGATGGCATTACCGACCACCTGTGTGGCTTTTCTCTCCCCCCATTTCTTGGTTTAGCCCCATTGTACATATGCTGGTTTTTTTCATTGGGAGAGTCTCCCGCCATGGTTGTTGTAGCCCTCTCTTGAAGAGGTGGTTGTAGCCCTATGGGTTTTTTCAGTAACTAATAGAAGGATCTTTTTCTCGAAAAAAAAAAGTTTTTAGAAGTCCAAAAGCTCAAGTGATGAGGTTTTTGGGACTCTTTTATTAAAATGTGCCATTTGGCCACTTGGACAATGTGAAACCTTTAAAAATAGTCCAAGTGGCCTCAATGTGCAGACATATTTTAGGGCTGGAAATTGATTCATATTTCCCAGCTAGTTTGGCATGAGACTTGGGGCATGACTTGGGTCCTATTCTAATATACACGCCTGTGTTGTCGGATGCCCACCGACGCCTTTTACAAACTGTTTATGGAGAGAAGCTTTAAGATTGACAAAACCTATTTTATGGACTTTTCTGAGTTCTCGACATGCAAGTCTTGCAAACATGCTCACAAAATTGCCAGTCTCTATAGGATAAACCTTGCTCTGCAAGGTGTAGCAGTATGTCCATGTGGCACATAGTCATGTGCACATTACAAAGAATGCGCCAAGAGAATCAAGAAACGTGTTTAATGTGTGCGCCAAGAATCAAGCCACGTGTGTAATGTGTGCCAAGAAAATCAAGAAACACGTTTAATGTGTGCCGAGAAAATCAAGACATGTCTTTGATATGTGCCAAGAAAATCGATATGGTAAAATGTGGCAAGGAAGTCCAGAGAGAGAGAGAGAGAGAGAGAGAGAGAGAGAGAGAGAGAGAGAGCTAATTAGAGATGGCCGTGTTTTCAGGGGCTGCTACAGTATTTCAATTTAGTTGAAGGGTGCTTGGATATGATTAGTCAAATCCAGCTGCAACAGAATTTCACATATAAATGGATCATCCGTACTCGCCTTGATGGCTACTGGAATAATTATTTTCCATCCTTGAATAAGAGGAATCATAGTGCTTATACAGTGCCCCTCGGATCTCAGTTTGGAGGGTTGAATGATAGGTTAGGTATAGGCAGTTGGGAGACCACTAAAGTTGCACTTGCGAGGCTGTCTCTTATTCCTGTTTTGCATGCTCATGGTGCACGGGGCCTTAACTCGGAAAGCTCTTTCAAGCAACAACTGAAGGTCAGGAGGGTTTCATCCAAGAAGAGTGAGTTTCCTTTTTGTATATTAAGCCACAGAAGGTATGGTTGGCCCCCCGGACATAGGGGGGTACCTGTGTTCTCAATATCAAGCAAAGGAAGTCTTAACGGAGCAAAATGCCGGCCCTGCACTCCGGTTAGTACGGGCAATTCTGCTAAGTCCATCCTACAAGCCGAGGACAGGTTTTGGGCATGGCCTGGCGATATTAAGGAGCCAGAATTTTGTAATCCTGGTGGCGCTTGGGAGTTGAATTGGGAAGACATTTTTGATAAAGTTGCAGGGCCTGAAAATGCAAGAATAAGGAAAGACATCTTGAACCAAACCTATGCTGAATGTGTGCAAGCTGTGGAAGTGTGGCGAGAGCATGTCGCGATTTGGGATGCTCCCAGTTCAAGCAAAATCTGTGAAAAAAGTTTTGGGAAGAATGACTTAACAGGGTAGTTGAGTAGTTACCTTCTTCAATATTCAAAGAGTTTCACTATGGGCTGAAAGGCGGGATGGACGTGTGTGGTGAAGAGAAGAGTTTACTGAAGATGAGACATTTTGTTGCCAAAATCAAGCTCGATTTTGCTGGTCAGAGCTTTGTCAGGCCCATGTTTTTTGATGTACTGTATTCAAGATGGAACAATAGTGAGGCTTTGTAAGTCAATGGTGCTACCCCTTATAACACCAAAATATACAACATGTAAATTTTTATTAGCAAGTGCCGCCAGTGCAATCCATGTGCACCCTCATAAGCTATAGTATTCAAAGAAAAGTTTTTATCAGTGCTTTCAATATTGCTTTTGTTGCTTTGCTTTTTTTTTTTTGGTGGCAAAATTCTGTAGTGCCAGTTTGGATACTATCTCATCGGTTCAGAAAAGAGAGAGGGGTCTTAATTTTTTAGGCTAAACTGAAATGGGAGGGAAAGTATCTGAACTGTTTTCATCTGCATTGACAATTACTACATAGTGGCCATTCATAAAACAGGAGAGGTTGTGAGGAAGCATGAAGGGTGTAAAATGATTAATGGCACTCTCTCTCTCTCTCTTAGAGCCATTATTGAGGAGGGTCGGGCACATGGGAGACGGATGTATTGTTGCTTTGTGGACTTCTGCAAAGCATTTGACACAGTGCCGAGGGCCAGATTGGATGCGCAGGCTATTGAAGTTGGGAGTACCCACAGAGATCATATGGGCGATCATGGCTTTACACAGCTCAGTGACTGGCCATGTACGCACTCTTGAGGGGATTTCTGACATTGTTCATTTCACTATTGGAGTGAAACAGGGGTGTCCTTTGTCCCCTACACTATTTCGTATGTATGTAGATGAGGTTTCTGACTACATTGACAGAGAGGGTGACAGAGGCGCTCAGCTAGCAAGGACATGGATCCCTTTGTTATTATATGCTGATGATATTGTGTTGATATCAGAGTCACCAGAGGGCATGCAGAGACAGTTCGATGCATTGCACAACTTTGCAGAGGACAGTGGATTGTTTGTGAACCTTGGTAAAACCAAGGTTATGGTGTTTAACACCACACCACAGTGGGTCAAGAGATCAGCACCTACACTCGTATATGGTCAGGACGATGCATATGCATATCTGGGGGTGGTATTCACGGGACCGAGGTTTACTCTGAATGAGAGCAGCAGAGACTAGACTATCCAGAGCCTATGCGGCATTGGGAGGGCTAGAGAGGATGTGTTCGTAGGTTCAGTTTCAAGAACCACGAACAAAGCTATGGCTCTTTGATACTTTGGTTGCTTCAGCTATGCTTTATTGGGTCCAGGTTTGGGGACCATCTGTGAATCATGACAGTTGGAGGAGCATGGAGAGAACCTTGGTATTTATGATATCCCGGATGATTAGAGCCAAGGCCTCCGTACCACATGCGATTATTCGAGCGGAGGTAGCCGCCCCTCCTATAGAGATTGAGGCTCTTACCAGATCAGTGTCCTTTATGCACAGTCTATGGGATACACATAGAGGCAGATACACTAGATTGGCTCGAGTCCTCTAGACAGTTAGCTATGCAGGGAGACGCATCATGTTGGTATGCACAGATGACCTCATGGTTTCAGAGGCATGGTTTCAGCATGGATAGACTGCCTCCTTTTCAGTATTCCCTGGATGCACCCTCACTGCCAGTCACACGGACAGAGATCACTAGACTCATTCGTCAGGATCTGATACAGTTGGACACCAAGAGGACAAGGGTAGAGCCGATGCAAGAGTTGCGCACGAAGATGGCTTTCTACAAAGAGCATCTTCTCCAACTTTCGGGAGATGGGTTTGTGATTCGTCCGAGCTACATGGACACTCATTTGTCTCATGGTCTGCGATGTGCTATTGGTCAGATTCGCACATCCTCACACCAGCTGGAGATTGAGACGGGTAGATTCAGAGGGATACCACCGGAGTATAGGCTATGCCAACTATGCGATAGAGAGCCAGAGACAGAGCTACACTACGTATGCCACTGCATTGTGTATTATGAGATACGAGGGCGCTTCCATTGCTTATTCAGGGAGGGTTTTGGACCCCTAGATAGAGTCATGAGGTATCAGGATCAGAGATGCCTTGGCTTATATCTACTTGAGCTACATCGACATAGAGATAGTCTGTTGAGGAGACATGGAGTACGACAATCATAGAGACAGATCACAGATTTCTTGGGATCGAGGGAGCCAGGAGACCAACCACTAGCACAGAGTTGTACCCACATTCATACCAGAGACATCCTCATTGATAGGGCGACTAAGCTCGGGAGATCGAGACGACCACGACCGAGACACAGGAGCACACTCCATCGACGGAGACTCCATTAGAGGATCAGAGGAATTATAGCACGACACCCAGAGTGTCATTGAAGGCCTATTCTACATTTCACATTTCACATCTCACGCTTCATTTTTCATTTTTCACATTTTACATTCAGTACTTTTTGTACTTGTACTTCAGACATTGTATTAGACTCACCACTTTGTATTTGATGGTCTCATAGGTCATTTTGGCCTTTTGAAGACATTAATATATCATTTCATTTCATTTCATCCCCTCTCTCCCTCTCTCTCTCTCTCTCTCTCTCTCTCACAGGGCCACCACAACATCGACTGAGGCTCCATCAGAGGATCAGGACTATTCTAGCACGACATGGAAGACATCCAGTACGACTATTTACAGAGGCGGACATTGACGACGCTCATCAGCGCCCGATGCCAGGCATCCTCAGACATCGATGTTTGTTTTAGCTTTTATTTATTTTGCACCCAGACATTGTATTAGATCCACCAAGATTGTATCAGTTTGGTCTCATAGGTCATTTTGGCCTTTTGAAGACGTTTAATATGACATTCATTTCATTTCATCTCTCTCTCTCTCTCTCTCTCTCTCTCTCTCTCTCTCTCTCTCTCTCTGGATTGTTCCTATAACATTAATTACTCCTCTCTCATGGGTGTGTGTAGTTATCATACTTCTGTTGTGCTCTTCAGTTTCATCTCCATTGCAACCATTCAAGCTTCTTGAAGGACTTT
Organism: Adiantum capillus-veneris; assembly: GCF_014529385.1. Classification (NCBI taxonomy): domain Eukaryota; kingdom Viridiplantae; phylum Streptophyta; class Polypodiopsida; order Polypodiales; family Pteridaceae; genus Adiantum; species Adiantum capillus-veneris. The sequence goes on along the minus strand of NC_140956.1, from coordinate 96,215,264 downwards.
TGAGGTGGCATACCACCTTTTTATGGCCATCTCTTTCAGGATATTAACCATAGCCACAATGTCCGCATCCTCTGCAATGTTTTGCAACTACTTTCGCATGGTCTCCATGGTTGCACTCTATTTTTCTAATGTCCTCCAAGGACATGGGTAAAAACATTGGCTCTGCAAAAATAGGTGTGACTCTTGGGATCTATTCTGTTTGTAATATATGCAAGGCTTCCTGTAGCAATCCCTCTTCAGTCTTTCTCTTTTCTTGCATCTATGCAAGCTCTGGCGCACCTGGTGGTTGATTGGCGAGATGGTGGTGTCAATACATCATTTCCATCAAACTGATTCAAGATTGATACCACAGGTTGGCCTAGTTATAAGAAACCCATTAGTGCTTGCAAAATTGAATTTGGAACATTAAAGTGTGTCAACCATTTTCAATAATGTTTCAGAATCTAGAATCAGCAATTTGCACAGCTCATGAAACTTTGGGTAAATAGTAGGGACCTTAAGAACCCTTGAGGGTTAATTGAATTTCAAGTTGGAAACTCAGGGAGTTCAGCTAAGCTTGCACTGGCAAAAGAATAAGGGTGAATGCAGCAGTTATGATTGCTTCCTTCCAGTTCCTTTGCAAAATCTTCCTTTGCTTAGTAGCTTGATTCCTGGCTATTCTATCGTCTTACTCTTTGGCCTCTGCTTCATTGCACAACTTTTCTTGTTGTTGTTGGCACCTTGAGTGCTTCTTGTTCCATCTTTGCAATCTCTTCTTGTTACTTCTTGAGTAATTCTTTCCTTAATGCAATTTTGCTCATCTTCAAGCATTCTGGCTCTGAAGTCTGGGTTAAAGTTTCTTCCAGATCCTTCATCTTTTGAGCCAACTTATTCTTTTGATCTTGCCTTGCACTATCTCTCATGGTTTTTCTCAAGTCCTCTTCTTTTCTTTTGGCTTCTTCTTTGTCCAGGGCCTTCTTTATGGGCTTTTCCATAACCTTTTCTTCACACTCTCTTCCTCTTCTTGATGTTCTCAGTCTTCTTTTTTTGGACCACTTCCCACGGTCTATTGCATAGAGTAAGTTTGGGTCTAGCTGCCTTTGCTTCCTCTTGATGTTTCTATGGAGGAACTTGATGTGTAACAATATGGTTTCGCATCTTGTTTCACCTTTGCATCTCTTTTTCAATACATTCACAGCATGATCTCATTCTTAACACTATCTTTGGTCGCGGCGGTAGCAGCTACCTCCTCATCCATGGGTTTGCTCCCACTTTCCATTTCCAACTTCCTTCACAAAACAAGTGGATTCTACATCCTACACAATCGACCATATGTGCACAATGGCGAGGCACACATCTATGTTAATGTCAATTGCTCTCCCAAAGCTTCCCAAGCAATGACCATTACTTGGTGCCCTATTTTTTTCTTGTAGTCTTTATAGAGGATATTAGAAATAAGATTGTGTAACTAAATAAACAATCTAGAGAAGATGAGAGAGTACGAGTGAAGATTGCTAGAAGTAGAGAACAATCAAAGAGCAACTTTGGAACCACTGCTTTGATGGAGCTTTGGAGCACTTCATTTGCTTCGAAAGGGGTGTAAAATGCAGGTCACCTGCTCAAGATGATCCTGGATTGCTTGTCTTGCTTGTGAAGTCTCCAAAGAATGACTACTCCTTCCTTTTGTGTGTTTGCCTTTTCACTTTAACTCCAAAGTAAGTGGTTGTAGAGTTTCCAACACATAATTACACTATTTCGATTGTTTGCGAGATCAAATAAATATTTACATGTGTTAAATAACAAATCTTATTCTAAGATTGTCCAAAAGAAGTAAATTGATAACAACCCTCTCTCATAGAGAAATGGTTGTCCTCATTCGCAAAAATAAGGTAGCAATTTATGTCTATTGAACTATAAGTGGAAAATGTTAGAGTTCAGACTCCTATCCGGTGGTGGCTCCAGCATCTCCAAGGAGCAGATTAGGGAGTGAGGGTTGTTTTGTGGGTGTGCCCGCCAGTTGTATCTCGGATAGGGCGATGTGTAACAAACTTGGACACCCCAAGTCTAGATTCTGTCGCGACACGAGAGAGAATCACTTAAAATACTTCACAACTTTAAAATCACAGTTCAATTTGGTCGGCACGGTCCGGCGTAGTTTCGTGCCCAGAGAGATTGGCCCCAAAGACTGGCGCACCTTTTGGTATTTCATTTATATTAATCTTTGAGCAAAGTGCAACTCTTGAAGGATCCTCTGCTCTTAGACTCTGCGTCCAGATGTCCTGAAGAGAGAGGCTCTGAGGGCTCTTTTATTCTTACAAGGGATGCCAAAAGCAGAGCCCCCAAAAGCAATGAAACTCAAAAGCAAATAATCCCTTAAAGCAATTTGTCCAAAAGCAACCGATCTCAAAAATCTGCCAACAAAAAGCATCAGTGCAATTTGCGTAAATTTGTACAACACCCACGTCAGCTTGTCAGCGCGATATGCGAAGATTCGTAATGCTGTCCGTACTGTTTTCTGCCACGTCAACACTGATGTCTGTACTGTTTCTGCCACATCAGTACCTGTCCGTACTGGACGGCCACATCAGCATCTGTGTGTGTGTGTGTGTGTGTGTGTGTGTGTGTGTGTGTGTTCGGGGACTTGCCATATCGCCAGTTTCTGACATACCCCCCTCTTGAAAGAACTGTAATCGCCCTCGATTATGCCTGCAAAACAGACAGAGGCCATAAACTGTCTTAGTAGACACTGACTGTTAGTACCGACGCACTAGACACGAGACATCTAGCACATGTAAAAGACGACAGTCACATTACTGCACATGACATCACAGGACATCACATGATAAATCACATTCAAAAATCATTCCAAATCTCAGAGAATGACTACCAGCAATGTATTTAGTAACCACATCTAGATCCATTCCGGACCTCACTGATGTCGGGTTAACTAATCACATATTGTGATCATGTTTATAGAGATTTTTTTTCGACTCAAGCACTGTCGTGTGCAAGTAGTCATTCGCCTCAAGCATTGTCATGTGCGGGAAATCTTTCACCTCAAGCAATGTCATGTACGAGAATCTGTCGCCTCAAGCACTGTCGTGTGCGAGAAATCTTTTCTGGGAATCTCAATCCATCACTAAGTTCATACCAAACAGAGTGGTCCAATCAGTCATTCCATTGAATCAATCATGATTCATGATTCGTTATCAAGTTCCTCTGAGAGTTGTCACTGCTCCAAAATCATCATCATCTCATTCTTATTCCTGTTATCTGAAATAGCAGTTTCCTTCAAAATTCATGATACTTATCATTGTCAGGTTCATTCTAGAGCTGTCATTGCTCCGAATTCGTCATCCATTATCAAAGATTTCACCTGTTATCTGCAAACATCTAGCAAGTTCTTTTAAAGAACATTAATCTCATACGTAAATCAAACTCATGTTCGAAAATTCCTATTTCAAAATTCTTCATTCACACACTTAGTTCATATTGAACACAATGTTTCAATCATCTAGTCGCCTCATCCGTCTAGAAGTGTTGATGCACCTAGATCCTTGTGTAGCCATCTCATCCCATAGGAACTCTTGATGCGCTCACCACAATATCTAGTCATCTCATTCATATGGAAATCTTGACGTACAAGAATCATTCAACATGCGTCATCATTCAATCATTCAAATTCATCATTCTTATCTCGAATCGAAAGGATATCCGATTCATTCCTGAGCTATCTCACTCTCGATCTCACCATCTGATCCTTGATTTCACCTGCAAAACAGGCAAGGAGATGGCTCACCTCATTGCAAAAGAGTGGATGTCTAGCTCCATGCTTCCCAAAGCGAGTTTCTCGCTCCTATTTCCGGTTATCTGCTCACAAACAACCAGATTGTCAACACATCAATATCTCTTTCAGTGTCCTTTTCAGTATTTGGTTTATCTCTGGTCAACAGTTCTCTTCTAGTTCTTCCTATGAGTAAAGCTTCCGCTTTTCTGCACTTTTCTGTCCTTTTAGCTTTCGTCTTGTCCTGAGAGGGGAAACAATGGCCTCACACCATCTTGAATGAATCTCATCAATCGGATAATCCTTCAGGTGTTTTCACAAATCTCGGGTCTGTGAAGTACTTCATCAATCTTTTCATACCCATGCCAACCTGTAGTGGACGCTTGTATTTTGCTATGGCAAAACTTTAAAAAAATTTGCCCAAATCTTCATTCTTTTCTTCAGTTCCCGCGCCTGGTTTCAACTGGGAGGTGTTATCTCTGTCAGATTCTCCACGAGAACCCATGTGTAATCTGGGATTTTTAATGGCTTTATGTCCTGTAAGACAGAGCGATGAATACGGAAGCGCGCCCGATGCGCGATGTATGGAGGGTGGGAGTGGCTAATAAGTCTGGGGTCACGACCTGAAGATACCTCAAATAACAATTTCCAAGAGTGCCCTGTCTGCAATTTGATAGGACAGGGGCGCTTTGAGAAAAGCACATGCCTGATGCTCTGATACTACTGTAACAAACTTGGACACCCCAAGTCTAGATTTTGTCGCTACATGAGAGAGAATCACTTAAAATACTTCACAACTTTAAAATCACAATTCAATTTGGTCAACATGGCCCGACGTAGTTCTGTGCCCATAGAGATTAGCCCCAAAGACTGGCGCCCCTTTCGGTATTTCTTTTATATTAATCTTTGAGCAAAGTACAACTCCCAAAGGGTCCTCTGCTCTCAGACTCTGCGACCAGATGTCCTGAAGAGGGAGGCCCTAAGGGCTCTTTTATTCTTACAAGGGATGCCAAAAGCAGAGCCCCCAAAAGAAATTAAACTCAAAAGCAAATAATCCCTTAAAGCAATTTGTCCAAAAGCAACTGATCCCAAAAATATGCCCAACAAAAAGCATCAACGCAATTTGTGAAAATATGTACAACACCCACGTCAGCATGTCAGTGCGATATGCAGAGATCCGTACTGCTGTCCGTACTGTTTTTTGCCATGTCAACATTGCTGTCCGTACTATTTCTGCCACGTTAGCACCTATCCGTACTAGACTACCACGTCAGCATCTGTGTGTGTGTTTGTTCGGGGACTTGCCATATCACCAGTTTGTGACATGATGAACTCCACAATGTTGCCCACCTTGTAGGTTGGCATGACGCAGGACCCCGGTTCCTAGGGTTTCTCGAGGTTAGAGTCTCAAGTGTTCTGCAGTTGTGCTACAAAAGGTGTGTCACATGTCACTTTAGTGAATTCACAGATTTTTAGCTTTTTATTAGCCATTTTTTAGGATCGTGGGGTTTTGGGCTAGATAGGGCAAATCTCAAATTATCCTATATATGCAAGTCCCCCCTTGTACTTATTGCATGTTGTTGATTGCAAAGTTCCAACGTTTGGGTATACACTCTCTCTCTAGCGTTTATGTGTGTACGGGCCTCTCTCTCTAGTGTTTTTCATTATCATCAATCTCTTTCTCTTTGGCATTTTTTTTCAGTAATCTCTTTTTCTCTCTCTAGCACTCCCTCTCCCCGTCATGCAGACACCTTACACGTGTTTGTTTGCTTGTAGGTGGCTACCATGCCGATACAGTGGGTGGTACGCAATAGAAGCTTCTATATAAGGAGACATATCGTGATAGATCCAAGATCTGTGTTGGTTGTCCGGTCCCGAGAGGAGGTTTGCTCGCGGTTGGAGACGAGATCATCACCCGATTCACCTTTTTTGCTACATCTTTGACATGGTATCAAATCCACGACAAGCTCTCAAATTGGATTGGTGATTTGTGTGAGTTTTTGGTGTTGAATTTTCACGACAAAAAGAGACGGTTTGCTTTTTTTTTTTTGTGCGTTTTTCACTCATTTGACACTAATTTTGGTTGTAGTGGGCAGATTTGAAGATTTTCCTTCTTTGACCTCGACCTAGTCTTGTCACATGCCGAAGTTCTCTCACACGATGGAGAGGATCGTCAATTGAATGGCGGCAATTATGCCATTTGAAAAGCGACCATGATGGCAGTCTTCGACTCTTACAAGCTTGGAGGCTTTGTTTCGAGCAACTTTCAAAAGCCAAAGGATCTTGCGGGAGCAAAGTTATGGGAGCGTGTCAATGCTCGAATCCAACCTTTAATTATCCTCAATAGTCCACCATTAGTTCATCAGTCAGATCCAATTGATGAAGGAGGCAAAGTTGATTTGGGATCGCCTTTCTTCACTGTATGATCCAATCTCTCCAATGAAGCATATAGCATTAGAGGTGTAGTTGAGAAACTGGATGCGAAGAACTCATCCATGAGAGATCACATCAACAAGATGTAGGAGCTTTAGCAGGAGATACTTCATATGAGAAAGCTTATTAGTTCAAAGAACATGGCCATCCAAGCTTTTGGCCCAATTACCTCCTTGATATACCATTTTTAATTCATGGTTGATTACGAGTGGCTGACTAAATACTATTTCTTGGAATGAGATTTTTCCAATGATGCTGGACCATGAGAAGCGGTTCAATACGAGGAAGAAGTCAGGCTCCAAAGCCTTGGCCGGTTATTCCAACAACAACAATAAGAAGTAGAGGGGTAAGAACCAGGGGGATTCACCATGGAAAACTTATCGCACCACGTAAATGCAGGGGAGGGGGGGTTTTTGTACAAGATTAAAAATAAAGAAGGGGGTATCATATTTATGGGGTGGGGGGCAGGGGAGAAGTGAGAAAAGGGGAAAATGAGAGGAATTTTTTGTGTTTCAAAATCATGGCTTCCCAAAAGACTCTGCCCTCAAACTTGTGAGTCAATAGCTACAAAGATACATGCAAGAACTAACATTGCTTTGTATCAATTTCTTATTTTGTGATTATTTCATTTGTTGAGGGATGAAAGCTATAAAGAGTTTTTATAGATGCAAATTTACACGCAAAACCTAGCACAACTTTATAACCATGTTTTTTAAGTAATTTAGATGGGTCAAAATTGGATCAACAGAAGGGTTTCTTAGTACGTTGCGAGTCCCTATGCTACACGGTCTTTGAATAGTTTTACTCAGTGAGATCATGTGAGACCTAAATTTTATATGTAAGATAGGGGTATGATATTTTTTTGCATTGATTGTAGTATAAGTATAGAAAGGGTGGTCATATTCCCTAATATGAGTCGTATATAGGGGTTTTATCAAAGTTGTTTACTCGCAGGTGGCGTCCCGTTTTGTATATAGAGTGAATCCCCCGGGGGTAAGAAGAAAAGCAACAATGATCCAAAGAAGAGTGATATTGAAAAGGAAGCCTTGAAGGCGGATCGGCATTGCAATCATTGTGGAGAAAAGGGCCATTATTAGCGGGAGAATCCAAAGCCAATTGGAGATGCTTTGACTTCTTCGGCGACAATGGAGCACTCACCAACTCTTTGTTAATTTGGAGATTCTATCCTTAGAAGACTCTCTAGGGATATCGAAGATTGAGATGGCTCTTGTGGTTCGAGATGGTCGTGGTTGGATTTTGGATCGTGGTGCCTCACGGCACATGACACCTTTGAAGGATCTTTTGTCCAACATGCGGTGACACTAAGGTACTATTTTCATTGGCAAAATATCTAAAACTCCTATTCATAATGAGAGATCTATGGAGTAGATTCTAGACGCTAGAGGGGGTATTCATATCTCCAAGGTACTTTATGCTCCAAAGCTGGGATTTCATCTTATGCCTATGCATGAGGTGTGCAAGCTAGGCATGGAGGTGACTTTTACAGAGGATGCGGTGTCCATCGGGATCATGACTCCGACAAGGAGGTCAGAGGAGACTTAGTGGAGAATGGACTCTACAGGCTTCATGCTCTTTCTTCAGCAATTAGGATCCTACATGTGTTCTTTGGCATTAGAGCTTTGGTCATTTGAACAATGATGGGCTTCGGCTTGCTTTTCGTGAACAGATACTTACAGGCTTACCAAATGTTGGGAGTAAGCATGGGAAATGCATTACTTGCATCATGGAAAGCAACAACGAGATGCTATTCAGAATCATGCTACACGCCGAGCTATTTCCATTTTGGAGTTGGTTCACACCGACCCGGGTGGACCTATGCAGACTCTTTTCCTTGGCAAAGATCTCTATTTCATGATAATGGTGGATGATTTCAACTGCTTTACTTGGGTATATTTTCTAGAGCACAAGTCAGAGGCGTTTGGCCTCTTCAAGAATTGGAGTGCTCTTATGGAGAAGGAGAGCAATGAAGTGTTGAAGACAATTCGATATGACAAAGATGGGGAGTTTACCTCCAAAGCATTCATTCATTTTTGCATGGACCATGGCATCAAGTGTGAGCTTGTAAATTCCAGATCGTCCTTAAAGAATGGAATTGTGGAGCGGAAGAATAGGACAATGGTTGAGGGAGGATTGATTGCTCTTGTTATCCTCTATGTGGACGATCTTGTGATCACAGGTAGCCTTTCATTACTTTCTTGAATTGGAGATATGGTAGTAGATAGAGGGGGCCATTTCTCTCTCTCTTAGGAGTGCTATATCCAAGAGTTAATGGAAGCATTTGTTATGACTAAGTGAAAACCTATCTCAACTCTTATAGATCCCAATCAAAAGTTGTTACAGTTAGCAGATGCTACAATGTATCAAAATTTAGTTGGTTCTCTTATTTGTGTTCTCAACACCCAATTTGATGTCAATTTCCCGGTGGGACTTCTCAATTCTTTCATGTAGAGGCCCCACCAAGTCACATTTGGAGCAAGCTCTTTAGACTTTGCGTAAAAGTGAACAAGTCATTAGGCATTCACTATGCAGCTGGACGTATATACTCCAAGATCATTCTATGAGGATGGAGTGATTCAGATTGGGGTGGAGACCCAAATGGATGATGGTCAACTATAGGCTACACCTTTTATTTTGGCTCAAGAGCAGTTTCATGGAGCAGAAAGAATAGCCTACAATCACCTTATTGTCACAAAGGTAGAGTATAGGGATTTTTGTAGTGCTACATGTGAGTCAGCGTGGATAGGAGCTACTTTCAAAGATTGGATTTTCGTATAGCACAAAATTCTCTTTTTTACCTTTCTTAGAAAAAGTAAGTATTATGTGGACCATTGGGCCTTTCCACTTGGAGTAAACTGGCCAATAGCTCTAGAACTAGGATCTGTTTTAAGAACAAATGGTTTAAGTGGATCAACTATAGCAAGTATACATGTTAATACTAAACATCTGTTGAGCTTGTCAAAATCATGTTTTTTTATCTTCTCCCCAAAAGAAATTATTGCATTTGGCTTTCAATTTGTCCGCCATCATACAAACTAAAAGTTTTTCATAATCGTGACAAACTTACAGTAAAAGCCTTCCAATGAATAAAAAATTTAGAAGCTCTTGCAAATTGATAGGATGAGGCCATTTCAGAATAGCATCCACTTTGGAAGTATTCATTGCTATACCATATGCATAAAATATGTGACCAAGCTAATGCACTTTTGTCTTTAAAAAAGCACACACTCTCTCCTTGGCATAAATCTTGTGTTGATGTAATAAGTCAAACACTGAAGATGCTTTAAATGATCCTCTTTGGTAGGACTATGAACAAGGATGTCATATAAAAAACTTGCTTCTTGCCCATGGTTTTAAAACACTATCCATAATTGTCATAAAAGTAGTAGGCCATTGGTCAAGCCAATGGGCATAACAAAAACTTGTAATGCACAAACCATGTTTGAAAGGCGAGTTAGGAATATTTGCAAGTGGTATACATACTTGATGATGACTTCCACTTAGGTCTACTTCTATATAATAGCATGCTCCATGTAATTGATGATTGAATAATTCATGTACCCTTGGTATGCGTACTTGATGATACCCTAAACATACATCTATTTAAAATAGCATGCTATAATTTATTGAATACTTCATCTATCCTCCATAGTGGATACTTATTCTTAATAATAACCAAGTTCAAATCATGATTATATACACACATGCATAGAGAACCATCCTTTTTCTTTACCAACCGAATAGGAGAGCCCATGGTGAAAACTAGGTTGAATGAAATCTTGCTAAGGTAGTCTGTAAGATACCGTTCCACCTCAGATGCTTCTTTATTACTAAATCAATAAGGTGGATAGCCTATAGGTTTTCTATTTCGCACGACATCTTGACATGTTGCACATCTTGTGTAGGTGGTAATCCAAAATGTAAATCATCAAGAAAAACATTGTTACATTGTCTAGACACTCCTTGAGTTGAAGTGTAACTTATGTTGAATCTTCACATAATTGATTAGTTTGGTTATTTTGTGAGCTTGTAGCTTGAATGTGTAATGTTGAAGCTTGTTCCTAGTATGAGTTGCCCATTGCAAAGAGAGAAGATAGAGAAGTATGAAACATCAAGGAAATTCCATGTACAATAGAGAGCCGATCTAATGCGTTAAGCAAGGCTGAAAATGCAGATGATAATGGAGCTTATGATGGAAAACAATGAGAGCACTCGATGCGGCAAGGGAATGGCCAAGAAGAGGCTCAATGAGTTGCCAAAGGTCCATGCTATAGTAGGGAGATTAGTGTTAGCACATCCAAGACTGCACCAAGGGAAAGGGCTAAAAACCAAAAACACTTGTTACAAGGTTGATCCACAAGACAATGGTAATACAAAACACAAATGGCTACAAATGCAAAAACACTGCGGTGATGTGGCATTGACTGATCTGATGAAAAAGCTCTATGGATGATGCTTCTTTTATACTCGAGTTTTAGTGCCAAGTCGGGAAAATGTGCAAATGTGCATACAAGGGAGTTTTTGTGCGATAACTTAGGTTTTGTGAACCACTTGCCAAAGGGACTAGATCAACACGTTCCCCTAGCATAGACCTACATATACATCATGTCAAATGTCCACCGAAGTGTTATAACATCTGTCAAAATGTGCGTACAAACCATTTATGCAAGAGGGTTCCAAAATTGAAAAATATAATCTAATAGACTTATCCGGACATGCGGTACTGCAAGCAGGGTCACATAGTCTTTGGTACTAATCCTCCTAGGATTATAAACACTCCTATCTAGAGATATGTATAGAAGTGTCTCTAGAAATTGATGAAGCATATCCACATGGCACATAGAGCCATGTACACATGACCTCCCCTCTCGCTTAGGGTGGGGTATGTGTATCGAGCTACATGGCATCCTTTTATGAGGCTAGAAAATTTGGATAGTTGATGACAAATTCCTTGTCCATCTAAGCAGATTCTTGTGTCCTTCAATCCTTGAAATGTAAAAAGTATTGCCTTGCTTGTGTTCCATGCTTAAATCGAGGCAAAAGGATATATTCGGACTCCATGGGTGAAAGCATGTATAAGTGGTCCAAAAAGGGTTGTCTTGGACACTCCTTTTTGAAGTAGTTTTGGGGAACTTTTGAGTCTACATTTGATTTTTGGGGCTTCATTACTCAATGATGAGTAATGAAGTTTGGGGGAATTTAAAAAAAAAGAGGGGTATGCATTTTTTATCGCCCCCTGTAGTTCTTGGACGTGTTGGATGTACGAGCACCCCCTGTGTCTCCTTCTCTGCGTGGGCACAAAGCATACATGTTTATGGTATTCTCTGTTCGCGGTTTTTGCATAGAGCAGAGAACCTTTCTCTCCCTCTCTGTACGGTGTTTTTGCATCGCATTCCCTTTCTTTCCTCTACACACGACTCTCTGTTGTGTGTGCTTAGTTCTCCATCTCTCTCTCTCTCTCTCTCTCTCCTGTGATCTAGCTATCCCAGCTAGCTATTTAGCTGCTTAGTCCACACCTAGCATTTTAGGATTCCATAGTATTTTATTTGTCATTTTGTCATTTTGTCATCTTGTTACTCTGACTTTGTATCAGATCCACCACATTGTAACTTTCTGGTCTCGTAGGTCACTTCGGCCTTTTGAAGACGTTAATATAACATTTCATCTCTCTCTCTCTCTCTCTCTCTCTCTCTCTCTCTCTCTCTCTCTCTCTCTCTCTCTCTAAGGATGGAGCTTTCTCGTTAGTTAGGTGTGTGTGAGTGTCTGTGACATGTTTGGTCTTGTTGATGCTTAGGCTCTTCCTGATGTATGTTCATGCATTGAGCTCTTTTTCTTTAGGTTTTCTTGATCCGGCTCCGTGCCCACCAGTACACAGTCGAGCAGAGTTTCCCGAGTAGTTCACAGGTTGCTTACGTGATTACTAGGCGGCAAAGAAAAGGGAACAAAGAGAGAGGCAAAGGTAGCAGACTTTTTGTGCTGACAAGCGGAAGGATGTCCAGCTCGATGAGAAGCAAAAAAGGAATATTCTTCGTGCCATGTCAAGGCAGTGGGAAGAGCAGACACAAGGATTGACAACCAAACTCCAAGGAGAGATTTTTGAACAATTACTCCAGTAACCAATATTTTGCAACCTGCAGAACTCGGCACATTCTATATAGAGAGAAGTTCTTTCCAACATTCGCAACACCTTGTCAGAAGTCAAGGTCATGTACTCAGCCACGGAAATTCTTTTCTAGAAAGCTATAGTGACGGCATGCATTAATTCGAGGGACAAAGTAGATGCACGTCCCTTTACGGATAGAGCACTTGCAAAGTTGTTGGGCATACACAGAAGAAACATCGGTTTTGCGAATGCACGACTCCATTTAGAGGATGAGAACATTCCTTTTCTAGTGTTAGCATGTCAACAGCAAGCTCATCGTTCTACAAACATCACAGAGGACATCAAGGAGGTTGTGTTTGGTTTCTGGACAGTAGAGACCCGAGTCTCTTCGAGCAAGAAGGACATATGCCACAGGCGTATCGACAAAAAGGCTGTTCTTATGCATCCATTCCATTTGTTGGATCAACCTCAGGTATTATCAACCATTTCCAAGTAGTATATTGACCAATGTTCACCAGTGTCAAGCTGTCACAACCACAATCAAACTGTAAAAAACCACTATCAAGTAGTATAGTGACCACTATTCACCACTTTCAAGCTGTATGAACCATTGTCAAACTGTAAAAAACCTCTGAGAACTGAGGAAACAATCAAAAAGTGGTTGAATCTCCCTCCAAGTACTTTGCAAAGCAGTTAAAGAACTGATAGTGATTTAAAGTACCTAAAATACTGCTTTCAACCACCTAAGTGTGGAAGCTTGTACTTTGCAAAGTGCTGAAATAGTTTGTCACCACTTTAAAGTATTTAAAAAACCACTTGCAATTTGCCAAGTGCTTAGGTGAGCACCTATGTAAGCGCTTGGAAGTTTTCAAACCACATGAAAGTGATAGAAAGTGAAAAATAAACTACTTAATGACCATTTTCAATCTTTTTAGGTGGTTTTAAGTGCTTCCAGTGGTTTGAAATTTGCTAAGTGCTTAGGTGAGAACCTTGAAGATTTCAAACCACTTGAAGATAATTGAAAGTGGTTTGATGACCCTTTTTAATCACACTTAGGTGGTTTTAAGTGCTTTAGGTGGTTTGAAATCTGCCAAGTGCTCAAGTGAAAACCTATGTAAGCACTTAAAACCACCTAAGTGGTTTGATAAACTATTTCAATCACCGTTAAGTGGTTTTAAGTGCTTCAAGTGGTTTCAAGTAGTTCAACGCCACTTTCAAACATGCAAAACCACTTCTAATTGGTTAATGTTCCTCTTGAGTGCTTTTAAAAACCCGAGATTTGGGTGTTATCCAATTGAAGGTGATTGAAAGTGGTAAGCAAACCACTTGAAGGTGGTTAAATAACCACTTTCAATCACCTATAGGTGGTTTAAAGAGCTTGAGTGAGAACCTATGTAAGCACTTGGAAGATTTCAAAACACCTGAAGGTGATCGAAAGTGGTAAACAAACCACTTGAAACTAGCTTAATGATATTTTTTAATCACCTTCAGGTGGTTTAGAGTGCTTCAGGTGGTTTCAAGAAGTTTTAAGCCCCTTTCAAACATGCAAAACAACTTCTTAGTGGTAAATGTTCCTCTTATGTGCTTTCACAAACACAAAAGTGGGTGTTATAACTTGTAGGTGATGGTACCAAACATTTTGGTTATTTGTTGTCACATTATCTCTTTATTGCTTGCTCTTTTGTGCAGGTGGAATTTTACAGGAGGTTTCAGGAAATGCATCCGCGATGGTGTGCATTTCATTGAGATTCTTTGAGAATTTGAAGCCCTTTGTTGTTCAAAAATTAAAGGACTGCAATGCCTACTGCTGCGAATATCATGTGCAAGCTGTTTACTTGAAAGATGCTTTCAACCAAATGTGTCAAGGTAGGTTTGGAGTACATGGAGAATCTTGTCGTTGTGCTTGTGATGTTTGTGACCCTGCAGTCAGTGGTGGCAGTATATGTGTGGCTGCAAAGTCAACATTTGAGAGCCTCACAACACTATGGGAGTCCTTTTTGTGTCCTAAACCAAAACTCCATGTTTCATTTACACATCTGCTTGATGGGAAAATGCGATCACTGCTGTGTCAAACAACTCAAACCTCTTGAAGTACACAACGACAACTTCCAGGTGGCTGAGAAGGTTTTTGTTGGTGTGGAGACACGATCTATACATGAAGATGGCCAGCACCACAAAAGGAAAGATCTTGTTATTCAAAAGATTGGCTGCTCCACTTTCATTTCATTCATGAAAGACAAGCTGACCAAGTTTATCGAACATAACTACATCTACAGATGGCAGGCCAACCAATTCAAAGAGCGTCTACAGAGTTTTCCAAGTGATGTCGTTGTCTCTGTCGTGGACTTTGCAAAAAATTACAGTTTTAAAATTCAGAATGAGATCCAATCCATGCACTGGTATTCTAATCAGGTGAGTATTTTGGTCCACATCTGCTATGTGCGCTCGACAATGGGCGACATCATAAAATTTCTCCATTTTTATATATCCAATGACAATGTGCATGACACATTGTTCGTTAAACACTGCTTTCTATTGCATGACCGGTGGTTGAAGGACCAGGGTTTTTGCTTAAAGCGACATTGGGTATGGTCTGATGGTGTAGCGTCACAATTCAAAGCGCGACGGCCTTTCTTCTTTGTTGCAAGGTTTTCTTAGCTTACTGGGCTTGAGATGATGCACAACTATTGTGGGTCAGGTCATGGAAAAGGTGAACATGAAGGTGCTGGCGCAGTCATAAAGAGGGCATTAACCCATGAGAAATTGAAGGTGGATGGACACCCCCTGTATAATGCAGCAACAGTGGTCAATTACCTCACCCTAATGAACAATAGGAAAGACTGTTGGTCATCCGCAAACAAGATCGATAGGGTCTTTTGGGAAATCAAGGTGGGTGATGTGCTGAGAGATATAGAATGGGATTGCAAAAAAATCAGTGGATCACGTTAGATGCATTGTGTGAATGTTTTCTCTTCAACATATACGACTCCACTGAGGTGTAGAAATTTGTCCTGCTTCTATCTTGCTTGTGTGCATGGTCAATGGAGAAGATGTGCAAACAAAGATCACGTAGAAGCATGGCAGTACTTGAGGATCACACCAACAGAGGCTGACATAGATGAAGATGTTTCAAGTGACGAGGAGATTGATGCACCTATGTATGCTGGCCATCATGATGATTTGAGCTATGCCTTACGAGTTGGAGATAACTTTGCAGTCAACACTGAGGAGGAAGACTCTGATTTTTATATACTGAGGTGTTTCACGGAGAAGAGGCTATCCACCGCCAAAGGATGCGTGGCACAATCAGATAAAGAAGCACTACTTTTATGTCGAGGGGCACTTTTATGATAAAGTTGAGGGATGCTCCGATTGATATGTATTATTAGATGATAGGCCTCCTACTTCCATGTACTCGCACCTCGTTCGATGCCTTAAGTTCCCCTTGTATCCTAAGAGAAATGAGCCTAATGTCTACACTTTGAGTGATACCGTGTATGTGCACATCTACAATAGCATGCCCTCTGATAGCAAGCCAATTTAAAACACATTGACCTCATAAAGTATAATTGGGTACCGCTTTCTTGTGTCTGTTCCTCAAAAACTTATGTTCTTTATCTAAAAGCTGAAGCGTTTCTAAAACTTTTTTATTCTTTCGAGTACATGTAGCTTACAACTTTCCATCCATTTGCAAGTGCTTTAAACTACCTCAACCAAATTTTACAAAAAATTAAAGCCATTTAAGCCACCCAAAAGTTGTCAAGACACCCTTATATACGTAGTTTTGATATCATTGACCACCTACAAGTGCTCACTAAACCACTATCAAGTGGTTCAAAACCTTTTTCAAACCACTTCCAAATCACTTGCAAGTGGAGGAGAAGACCTAGCAAGTGACCTAGAAGGCCTATACAAGTGCTTTAAAACCACTTGGTTGAATACATAGTGTTGATCTCATAGACCACCTGCAAGTGCTATCTAAACCACTAGCAAATGGTTCTGAACCACTATCAAGTGCTATCTTAACCACTATCAAGTGCTATCTTAACCACTATCAAGTGCTATCTTAACCACTAGCAAGTGCTATCTTTACCACTGGTAGGTGGTTCCTAACCACTGGCAAGTGGTTCAGAACCACCTGCAAGTGCTATCTAAACCACTAGCAAGTGGTTTTGGACTACTAGCAAGTGCTATCTTAACCACTGGCCAAAGGCCGTCTTAACCACTGGAAGTGGTTCTGAACCACTGGAAAGAGGTTCTTAACCATTGGCAAGTGGTTCAAAAACACTAGAAAGAGCTATCTTAACCACTAGCAAAAGGTTTAGAACTACTAGAAGTGGTCCAGAAGTCCTTTTCAAGTGGTTCAGAACCACTTTCAAGTGGTTCTTTACCACTTGATTGTGGCTACAAGTTTACATAATGCAAATAGTTGTCAACCACTTGCATGTAGTCCACAGTTCATAAGTGGTATAGCTTGCACTTCTGCCCACTAACCGCTCATATTTATCTTCTACAAAAGCCAAGGCACACAACAATATGGTCGATTGAATAGCAAATCGTGTTTCTACATTAGAAATCGATATTGAATTCCGCAATACAATGTCGGTTTTTTCACCAATTTACAAAAAGAAGTCCTCATCATGAGTTACACTATGAAACTCATTATGGGTATTTACATAAATGATCACAGGTACACAACTCTTAAGATTTCTGTTGAGACTGGAGATAAGAATGCGAAATTTTATAACGTATTTGTGGAGGTAGCACTTTGCCTTTGCCGCTTGATAATTTTTCCCTCACAAATTTAGCTTTTCGAAGAGTCTGCCACCCTCTTCTTCTAGCATCCAGTTTACAAGCAGTGATCAACTCTCATCGATTATCTATTTTCTTATCGTTCAAGCAGCACCTAGGATATTTGTCATCTAGCAGGAGGGTGTTATCTTTGTTGAATTGTGGAAATGCATTCCAAAAAGTGCCCAAGACTAGAAAGAGCATCTGATCCCCTTGCTTGTCAAGCCATGAGCTTCTACTGCATGCCTCCTTTGCAATCCACCCATTCAAGCACCTGTTGGCCTAAGGCAAGCACAATTCTAACCTCTTTTCCAGGTCTTGGTAAGGGCTTGTGTTCCAGACGTATACTTCAACAATCTGTCTAGCCCCAAGAACAAACCACTCTACAAAATGGTGCACATAGTGGTTCAGATTGTTGTCCTGCTTCACCTTTCGAAAGTGCAACATGTCCATGTTAGGCGGGCTTGGTCCCTCTCTCTTGTTGTGAGTGACAATAAGCAGATCATTAATATTAATGATCAAGGCAGGCCTATTATCCTCCGAAAGGTGAGGGACACAAAATTGAGTTACTAGGGGTGTCTCCCGATCAAAGTGCCCCAGGTCTTCTTGAGCACAATGCTTGTGCTCAACATTACCAATCACTTGTATTTTTACTACAATGCCCAAAAAACCACACCCAATAAATTGTAGTGAAGATTGACACCATGAGACAAAAAATTTATCTTATATTCAAAATAAGTAAATAGTACAAAAAGCACATGGAACATAAAGTTTTCGATCTGTTCTGGTTTTGGGAGGGTCTCGATTAGTACTTTTGTTTGGATCTGGATGATGCACTCCTTCCTCTTGTTATCGCTTGCATTTCTTCCTTAGAGTATTTGCAATTACTAGTAATGTCTCCACATCCTCTGCGTCCTCCAATTTATCCTTTGGGATCACAATAAGGTTTAGGGAAAAAAAACCTAAATTTGCTTGAACAAAAATGAAACACTATATATATGCACTTCATTACCTTCCTGGTTGTCGATTGAGACCTTGATGGAGTCATGTCCAATGGTCTCCTTGCCATGGTTCTCAACCACGAAGGATTCAGCGTCGGGGTCCTCCACTCTATCCCCACTTTTTACAACAGCCTTGCCATGCTGAAAACCCTCAGATAGCTCTACGTTGTTCTCGCCAAGTTTAGACAGTTCTATATTGTTCTCATCAAGCTCAAGCAAACGAGAACTTTTGTCAGCATTGGTTTTTGCAAAGAAAAAAATCATGTTAAGGGACTTATCTCATGACAAGTGGATTGAAGCTGAGTATAGTGAACCCACCCTCCGGCTCTATGTACTCAATTCCGAGTGCCGAGCACTTGGCAATTTTTGGAATCTTTACTATGCACAATGGGTGAGTGCACTCTGCCATAATGCCGCATAGAACTGCAAAGAAAAATGGGTGATATTTGTGTTGACATTCCAGCGAGAAGAATCATGCTATGTGGTTAGCTGAGAGGGGTTTCCCACATGCAACACAGTCACCCCCAATACACACAAATGGTTTCAAAACAGAGGCTTTAGTTGGTAGTGAGGGGATAATGATGCCTCTACCCTTTTCCTGGATATATTTGATGGCTCTATCCATAAATTCTCTTCGAGATGTCAAGGCTTCTAATTCAAATTCCAAAGCCATATTCCTTTCCTGCCAACCATAGCATAAACAATAGCGGAGAGTAAGATCATTGTTTTCGAGTCGCCGCGACGGACGTCCATAGCATAGCTCTCAAGCATCAACATATTTATCAATACATGGGAAGCAACTCGGATGAGGCATGGAAACTCACTAGGGTGTCAATCCTAATGAAGTGAACTCGAAGAGATGCAACTACTAACTCTACAAGCAAATCAAACGCATTACTGCCAAGTAATATGCCTATGTCCTCCTACACAGCTCTTTAGTCATCACGCCCGTTTAACATGCAAATCATATCAGAATCACACGAAACTTGAAGGGAAGCTACAGGGGGTTATCAAGAACATATCCTATCACTGTCACATCATTCTGGAGAGGTACAAAGATCGCGATCGTTCGTCCCAAAGTCAGCAAAAACAACGAATAGGTGATCCTAATGGGTCGTTTTAGGGTCCCTAAAGCCCCTCCTAGGGTCAAAACAACATAAAACACGCATATAGACGCTCAAAACAGCGATTTAAGGCCTCAAACTCGTAGTTGAAAACCTACACCGAATCTTGAATGATTACACTTGAATGAAAGAGCAAGATGAGAGGAACACAATGCAATAATCAAATTTGAATTTGGATTACCGTAGCCACAATGGCGAAGATTACAAGTTTGAACTAGAAGGAGCTCTCAAACCTACGTTGTCTTCTCAGTTCTCCATTAAAAAGATTATCCTCCAACTTACAAAAATTGACCTTTATAGATTAGGTCTTTACAAACTCCATTAAAAAGATTATCCTCCAACTTAATTGACCTTTATAGATTAGGTCTTTACAAATGGCTTGTCCGGCCATAAGCTCCTAAACTTCTAATTGGCTCTCTAATATACAATTTCTCCCATAAGAATAATCATACATCTTTTGACAAATTCTCGGCTTAGAGATGCTTCCTTACAAAAGAATTTTAAAATGGTTTCTCAGAAAAATATGATCCTTCTGGAAACGGCCGCTTGTTGCTTCGTCCGCCAAACACTCCCCCCTTCCTTATCCTTGCACGCTCTCGTGCATGTTCAGTGCGTTGGCCGTTGATGTGGCTCTAATGAAGCAAGTGTCGCTGAAAAACTCCTTGTTCACAGGACGGCTTCCAGGGCTTCTTGATGCTGTCTGAATGGATTTTCAGATAACGTGTGTTGGTATGCTACGTACCTTGCCTTGAGGTCCTTCGTCGTAGGATGGAAAATCCTTGAGTCAATTTCGAAGAATCCTGTGACGAAGGCCTCTTCAAATGTTTGCAAGTAGTGTGATGGCAGGTACATTAGCCTGGAGTACATGGCCATCAAGATGTGTCGTGGCGGTGAATCCTGTAGATTCCAGCAGATGCCTCTGTGTCCTTCCAAGAACAGATTCCACGGATGATCGTCGCCTTCAGTGTATTTAAACACTTGGATGCAGGTGACAATCATCCGGGCTATCTTTACTAACATTTGGCACGCCAAGTCGGGGACATCCCGCAGCAATGTGACTGTCGAATTCAGTGTGCTGACCATGTAGGCCACCGTAGGAGGTTGCTGCGTTGTCAAGACCGGATAATTCAGTTTTTGCGACCTCGACCACTTCCATGTGGCGAAGTCTTTCCATGTGCGTCTTCTAGGGACTGGGCAGAAAGTGGGATCTATTTGTATATGTTGAGGAGCGTTGTGGTAATTTGTTAGATCCTGTGGCCTTTTGTCCAACCACTTCTGCCTCCACTTGGGGTGGTCATCGACAAGCATCTGAGCTTCTTCTGCTGTTAGTGCAATGCCTTTGTAACCTCCATCTTTGTTTCGTGGCAAGGCTAGCCGCATCTTTTCTTTCCACAAAATTGCTTCATGGCATAGCAGAGGAAACGGGAGGTGCTCATGGCCAAATCCTTCCACCTGCTCTTCTGGTTGTAAGTATGCCAGGGCTGCTGACTCCAGTATCTTCTTTTCATATAGCATGTACTCCTTGCTAGCCCCTCTGGCATGTCCTGAATGCTCTCATTGAGCTCATCTCTTATATCCAGATCGGGCCCTTCAAATTCATGCTCCTATTGCCCTTGGTGTGATGTTCCAGGCAAATCTGACACTTGTTGTGCGGGCAGCAGTTGTGGTTGAGTCTGGGCTTTGTCTGCTTTGATTTGTTGTTGAAAAAGCAGATCTTCTTTTTCCTTTAGCAGCGTGTCACCAATCTACTTCTGAATCTGTAGTTTGGCGCTTGCTTGAGCTAGTTGCTGCTCCATTTCTTAGCTCATTTGCCGCCGTCTGGGCCACCATTCCTGATTCGAGCAGCTGTCTTTGAAGCTTTTCTTGCTCTAGCTCCACTTTTAGTGCCGCTATAGTGTTCACTGCTGTGGCATCGTCAGATGTGGAGACCAATGCCCCGGCAGGTTCCTGATTCGCCATCAAAGTTGTCAGAGTGCCTTTGACAGTATTGTATGAACTACTAAGCCTCTGAAATCTTGCGCTCTTGTAGGCAAGCTGCTCCGTTGCTTTCTGTACTCTTGTCGTCACTTCTTGGCACTCCTTTTCTTTGGCGGTCCGGACATCCACCAAGTATTTGATCAGAGACTGAACCTGTTGTCGCTCAAGGTCTCTCTCCTACGTTATGCGTTCTAGTTGCTCCCTCAGGCTTTCTAACTCCTCTTGCCAAGATGCTTGCTTTTGTTGGGCCTCCTGTACCTGCCTTTCCTTTTCACTCAGCACCACGTGCTGACACTGGAATTGCCGTTCTAATTCCCTTAGATTTTTCTTGTAATCAAAACCAGCCACTGCCTGGCAGGCTTCATGGTATCCAATTGCTTCTGTAGGAGGTATAAACTCCTTTTGTGAGGGAGAAGGGGGAGGAGTTGGCTGTTTTTTGTTCGATGGAGAAGGGGGAGGAGGAGGAGATTTTGGCGAGGGAGGAGGTGGGCTTGATTCTTGTCGTACATGCCTCTTTTTTGAAGTCTCTTCCCCTTGTTGCGACGCAGATGCTTCGGCTTTTCTTTTCTTTAAAATTTTGATGATTCTTTGGCGGGTGAGATCCGACGCCCGTCGTGCTTCCATATTCCTTTCTCTTTGGATCTTCTTTAGCTGCTCTGCCTGGTTTGTTTCATCAGCAACGTCTTTCTCCTTTGTTCCTTTAGTGGACTGCGAAGAGATGTCCACTTCCGCTGCTTTTTGCTCTGCTTCTAACCTTTGCTTCTCCGCGCGTATGCGAGTTGCATTATCTATTCTTTCTTGCCTTTCCTTTTCGAATCTTCTTTTTTGTGCCTGTTGTGTTGCAGCCGCTCTAGCCTGTCTGTCAGCCCTTAACTTGGTTCTTCTTTCCTCGACTCTTTTTTGAGCTTCTGCATATGATTTTTCCAGGTCCGACTGCGGTACTGCACTTCTCTCGCCTCTTTTTCTCTCGAGCGGCTTTGTGGAGTCTTCCTCCTCGCTTTCCTCAAACTCTGATGGCCCTTTGTCTTTCGACTCTTGAGATTTTCCTTCATCATCTATCTCCGTTTTTTCTTCATCACTCGAGCTTTTGCTGGTGGCCTTTGCTGAGCGCGATGATGTCTCGTCCTTAAGGAGTGAGCAACCATCTTGGCTTTCTGGATCAGGGCCGTTTGAGAGCTGGCAGCTGGCAAATCTTCGATCATTCCCAAAGCTTGGTATGCTATTCTGGTTAGCATCGGCCCTGCGTTCATGTAGCTTTTGTTTTTTGCAGAGCTTTTCAAATTTGCCTCAATCAGGTTTTCCAGAATGTAAGAACCGTAGTCGCAGCGAATGGTTCTATTTTAGGCCGTCGCTAGAGCCATGACCACGGTAATGTGCAGAATTGGCTCGGTGTAGCGAGGAGGCTTTTGTACTCTGAAATGCTGAGAGATCAATCTCATTGGGCAATTCCAGCTCTCCGTATATCATGTCATTGTATTTGTATTTGTTTCCCTTTGCTTTGATGAATGCCTTCTCATTGTCCAGTGACTTTGTCTTCGCCAGCAAATTGTGTTGCCCTGGGAGGAAATGCAAAGCTTCATTGATGATTTCTTTTGTGATCTTTACTTTCACCTTCGATCCATCCTTGTCCGTGAGCATTGCCTGCCCATCATATTGTATCGAGCTCAATAGCTCGTGGGCCCTCATGTAATCTGTTCCCCATGGCTGTAATCTAAAAAATTGCTCCAAGTGTACAACTCGCACTGCCTCTATTACCTCCGGCCTTCGGTGGAGGTTCCATATCTCTCATGGCATGATAGTTGTTTTTACCAAGTCACCATCCGCATCCTTAAACTTTGAGATGAATATGTGGGCAGGGATTTGAGCAAGTATTTCATCCGAGATGTGAGCCTTTTCATTTGTAGCGAGCTCCTCCACTTCATATGGTGTTGTTGTCCAATGCCTTTCTTTCTTTTGGCGAGGTATTCTATGTCAAGAGAATCACAAGCTGTCAGGATTTTCCCTTCGCAATCAATCGCATTTAGACTTTTGGTAAAAAATAGTTCAAAAGTTAAAACTGATCATAACTTGAAAAAAATTCATCCATTCTTGTCCATATTTCACCAGTGAGACTAGGAAGGCTAGAGCTATGACAGATAAAAATCTCAACCAATTCTGGAGCTGAGGTACACCGATCTCGATCGTAGTAAAGAGGCCAAAATCAGATTTGATCACATGAGTGGGTTGCTGATAGTTGGAGGGTCATTTTGGTCCACTCTGTGTTTCATTTGAACCACTTTTGAGTTTGCAGGTCCCAATTTTGGGTTACAAGGGAGTTTTGGACTAGACTTTGACTTTTTATGAGTTTTTGATGTCCAAATGGCTTGAAACTTGGTTGGTGACTTGAACAAGCTGTATACAAGGGATCTGATAGGTTTTGGTCAAAATCTGATGCTGAGGTACACCGATCCCGATCGGTGTTCTGGGCCTTTTTTTGGTGAAAAATAGATGGTCATGGACCCCTATGCTTGCCTAGCCCACTTATGATTTATTTCCAAGTTTGGACTTAAAATGAACAAATTAGAGCAATTTTTCACTGTTTGACCATATTTTACTAAGTCTAACCATATTGGGTTTTCCTGACGAAATTTGGTTGGATCCTGGAGTTAGTTGAAGTTAGTTTTAGAGCTCCCACTGCTTCCATGAGGTTCTGCTACCATCAGCCTACTCCATTGTCTGATTTTGACCTTATCAGGCACTTTATACCCTCTCTTAGGAGGTTTTCCAGATTTGTGTATTTTTCAGGCATTTCTTGGATATCCATGTGATGCTTGAGCATCCCTAAGTGACCTTTTGGTTTTGGCATTGGCTCGGCTCCAATTCTATCTTTGTGTGATCATTCAAGACTGAAATGACTATATCTGTACTTGTAGGAGATTCTGAGATCCATCCGAGATTTTCTACAACGGTTCTGACTCTTAGTCGGACAAGTGTACCTTTCAAACCATCCAACATTATTTTTAACCGGATTTTGGTAGTTGTAGGTCAAATTTTCCCTTTTCGGTTGTGTTTGACAAATTAGGCCCATTCCATGAGCAAAATTTGTGCATTTTCCTTGAAAATTCAATAGAGTGTACATTTAACTGAGTTCCAAGTCTGGGCCAAATCAAAAGTTGCAAAACCTGCATCTGGGGGCACCGATCACGATCGTACCATGGAGGCCAAAATTGGTTTTGAACCAGTAGATTGTAGGCGAGGCTGAGGGGAGGTGTTTTACATGTTCTGCCCCAATTTTTGTGAAGTGAGGTACACCGATCGCGATCGGTGTACCACCACCAAATTGTGATTTGACCATATGGCTTTGTTCCTGACCTTGTGGGGAGCACATTGATGTGTTCTGTGCCTGAAAAAAGTTTTGTTTGGATGCCTCTAAGGGCCCTTGACCTCTTTGACCCAATCCGACTTTGATTTGATCCCTTCGCCCGTTTGTGCAATGATTTGCGCTTGCATGCGTAATAGACTTGATCTTTACTTGATAAGGAACATACCTGTGAAATCTGGTGTGAAATGCCGGCTCCGACCGTCCGTATGGGGTAGAAACATGACAGCTCGCTCTAGGTTAAAAAGCTCTCTCCTTCTCTCTCAAAAGGTGAAAATGAACAATGAGCTAGAGTTTGGCCTACTTGGCCTATATCTTCCCGAGATTTTCGTGACACAGGGCTGATTTTCCTCACCTTTGATCCCGATATAATCTGCATACCACATGTGGGTCGAACCGTTTGTCATTCCGGTGTCGTATGACCATTTGATGCGATTTTGGCGAAATGTAGTCATGATTATTAAGGCTGCAATTCTACATCTTCAGATTAGCTTCATATCTTCCATGCTTGATAACCTTATCATGATACTTTGGCGTTTGCTTCCAGAACTTGATTCCGACACTTGTGAGCGAGATTTTTTAATTTTTAATGTTTTATTAACGAAAATCAAACAAAATAAATTGAAAATACTTATTAACTGGCAAAAATTAGCCAAAATTATTGTACTCACCCCTAAGCATATATTTTCTCTAGAAGCATCCCAATGCTCTGGATTTTGCCATTACAGCTCATTATTATGCTAGTCGGATGATACGAAAACGTTAAAATTGCCAGGTATTGATCGAATATGTTCGAAATTGAACTCTAAATAATGAAAAAAAACACACATTATGTACATATATACACGTTGGACCCCTTAATGGCCCTGACTGTTGCTAGATTCATCAATTACTCCCCCCTTCCTTGTCTGAGTCGTCCCAGACGAAGGTTGGGTGCATGTGCATGGGTTTTGGAATCTGTGTCTATGCATGGCCGTGTAATGTGGCCCTATTCTGATGTTTGAGACAATGCGTTGGGTAACAAGGTGTTGTGCAAGATGCAGGGATTGAATGTATTTTCAGTGGCTTTTGATGGCGAGGGTAGCTGTTTATGGAACAGAAGAGCTTGCAGTCGAATTGCTCTTTGCTTGATTGTTGGTGTTGTGATGGCAACTTTTTTTGGAACCCATTTGTATGCGGTTTGTTGCATCTTTACAGATTCTACTTTAGTTTTCACAGGTTTCCAGTGCCATTTTGGAGGTTCAGGCTTCTTGTTTTGAGTTTTGGGTTCCTTTCGAGCTCAGTCGCCGAATCATTAGTTTTCTCCAGTTTTGGCTGCCATTTCCACTTTGGAGGAACTTCTGAAGGTCTTTGAGATGATGTTGCTTCCGTATGGAGTTTGTCCTTAGGTAGCCATATCTTGCTCGGTTTGTTGGTCAGCAATCTTTTCTTTATCCATACTTTCCGAATAGCCTTTTGTGGTGTTTTTGGCTGATTAGCCTGTTGCTTTTTGTCGATGGGGATACTTGGCCACGAGTGATCTGTTTTGGCGAATGGAGTCATGTACATGTTAGAGTCGTGTGTGTACCTTAACGCATGTTCCGACCATTCAGTGATTGCATTGTACGTTCTCATCCATGGAACTCCCAAGCATATTGATTCTCTGATTTCTCCGTCTTTCATTACGAAAAATTGATGAGGACAATTATTTCCATCAAGATTGATTGGTAAGTTTACTATCCCCAATGTTGGAATTGTTGTACCGTTTGCTACTTGTAGATCACGTGTGGATTGCACGAGGGGTACATCTGTAAGCATCCTGTAAGTGGAGAAGTTGACCACATTGACTCTTGCTCCTGTGTCAATCAATGCTCGTTGATATCTGCCATGCGGGAGTTTGACATTGATGCGAACATCGATTCCTGTTTCCCATTGCTCATCAGTTTGAATTATAGACAAAGGAATTTGAGCCGTGTCTGCTGGTTGAGGAAGTCTTTGTTGTTGTAAGGTTTGTTTTCGTTTTAAAATCCTGACTTTGGCCTCCTCCTGCGCTTGAGCTTTTGTTTCCTTTGCTTTGTTCTTGTGCTCCTTCGCAGCGTGTATTTTGGCAAGCATCTCTGTGGTTAGTGGTATGTTGTATTTCTTTAGTCTGCAACCACTAATCCAGTTAGGCATTTCCTCTCCCTCTAATGTCGCAAGTTTAATGGCACTGCTAGATGATATGTCATGAATCACATAGGGTCCATTTCCTCGTTTTTTGAGTTTCCGGGAATGTTGTTTCAAGGTATACATTAAGACGTAATCCCCAGTAGAAAATTCCTTGCTGATAACATGTTGATCAAAGAATGATTTCATGTTTCGTTTTTTCACGTAGATTGATGCAACGGCTCTCAATCTAGTTTCATCCAGTTTTTCTAGAACATCTACCTGATTGGATAATTCATGGCTCGTCCATTCTATTTGTTTAGCGACTCAGAACGTGGGGATAAGGAATTCAAGTGGCAAAATCGCTTGAATTCCATAAACCATGTTGAAAGGATTCGTTCCGATTGATATTTTGTAAGCTACTCTATATGCCCATAAAGCTGAATGCAGCTTTTGATCCCAGTCAGCTCTTGATTTGCCGACAATTTTGGTGAGAATTATCACCAAAATCTTATTCGTACTTTCGGCTTGGCCGTTTGCTTGTGGGTGATAGGGAGCGGACTTCCTGCGAATTTCCATGAATTCATCCAATAGGAATTCGATCACCTCATCGATGAAGTGAGTTCCTCTATCGCTCACTAGCTCAATTGGTAATCCATATCGGGTGAAAATGTTCTCATACAAAAACTGTGCTGTCGTTTTTGCATCATTTCTGGTTGTCGCTTTAGCTTCCACTCATTTTGTTAGATAATCTGTTGCCACAATAATGTATTGAGCGTGCGTTTTATATCCTGGAGGCGCTATCGGTCCTACAAAATCTATTCCCCATTTTGAAAATGCTCTTGCCCCCATCATTGGCCTTAACACTAGGTTGGTAACCTAACAGGACATAAAAGTGTCCTTTCAGGGTTTTGAAAAAAACCTCCAAAACCATAGTAGATCCACTCATTTTGTAAAATCCTTTCATGAGGTTATAGTTCAAGGCCTACTAAACATGGAAAAAATAAGAAACTTGTAAAATTTCTCATCTTTTGGTCACACCAAGCCTCCAAAGTTGATGGACCAGTGAATTTTCATAAAAACAGTCATTTCTTACGTTTTGTTGCATAAACATAAGATTAGGGATTTTTGTAGAACTTGAGATAAATTCCCTAGTTAACTTCAATGGGTTGGTGATCAGAGCATATGATTGCTTCTCAATCACTATTTTTTGTTTTGCCAAAATAAATAGGTACAAAAAATTTGAATATTTACCATTCTGCAAACCTATCATCAAAGTTTCTATAGCCATGCTTAATATAAATAATATATGCATGTTTTCTTAGTTCCTTATTGTCCTTTATGTTCATAAGGATCCATGGAGCATGTCAAAAGAATAATACATCTCTTACCAAGGGGAATCTTGGGGACAAAGATGAAGTGTTAAATACAGCAAATATGAAAAAATTGGGTTGAACATTATGAGTTGTAGAATCCCATGAAAACTATTCAATATCTATCCAAATTTGATCCTTATGACTAGATATGGTTACTACCTACAAAATGCATGTAGTTGTCACAAGAAACTAATAATATTGAAAAAGCTATACTTGATATACTAGAATGTTTCGTTTTCTTCTATAATTGAAAAAATCAACCATCGTTGTGTACTATGCAAAATAGGGTATTAGGTGCCCCAAAACTCAAGGAATTTTAGCTTTATGTTACAATATGCGACATAGAAAATCAAAAATGAATTTGGATATCATGAAATCCACCAAAAAAATCATAAAAGAGCTAAAATTGGCTAAAAAACAGGATTTGACAACTTTTGTAATTTGGTCATAACTTACAACTTGAATATTTATTTCTCCCTAGAAGCATCAAGACATGTTGAGGACTACTAAAGATAGTTCTCTAGCATTATAGACCTCACAAACATGAATTCTAGAGTGGTATAGTTGCAAAAAGTTGAAAAAGGCCAAAAACAGGACCCGTTTTTTCACACAGTTTAGGTTGTGAAATGTTGTGCAAGGACAATGTTAAAGATGGAATTAATATTCCAAAAAAATGTCGAGTTTTTTTCAGCTCATGAGACAACTTTCTAGATAGATAGCACCTCAAAATCCATTTTGAAACTCTTGACATAATTCAAGGAAAATGGTCACTTCACAGGACAAAAAAGTGTCCCAGGACATAAAAGTGTTAAGGACATATCATCTCGTGCTCTAGGAAATTTTGTTTTCTGGAAATCGTCACATCGTTTCACAAACTCTTCAGCGTCCATGAATAGTGTAGGCCACCATATGCCTGCAATAAGAATTGCTTTGGCCGTTTTGTCGCGCAGCTGAGAAATGTCCACCAGCTTGTCCGGCCGTGTGCTTGCTGTAAGATAGGAATGTATTCCTCTTCAGTCGCGTACATTCTCAATTGATTGTCTTTTCCCCTCTTGTAAAGAGTGTCCTCGATCAGTACATAGTTTTCTGCCTCTTTCATGATCGTTTTGATACGTGATATACTCATCCCTTCAGGCAGTATCCTGGTGGTGAGGTATTCAACAATGTATTTACTGCATCGGGGTGCTACAGATAATCTGAATAGAGTTACGTGCTCTATTGGCTTTTGAAGCGTGCATTTAACGCAAGATTTGACGTGCATATGAGCTATGTCGTATTTTTGGCCAATACACACCCATTCTCATCAATCTTTGATACATCTGTGCATGCCCATTGTGAATCCCCATTGTTTGTACATGAGCTTGGTTTAGGTACAATTCCCGTTCACTCGATTCAACACAAAGCCTAAGGATTTGATCTGATCCTTGTTTGTATAGCCTGCCCGCCAACATTACCAATGATCTAGATACTGCAATGGTAGATGGTTGTCTTGTCACATTCAATGACCCGATAGTCAGCAAAGGAATTACATCCTCGCTCCATCTTGGAACCATTTTGATGTTGAAAAGATATACATCTGGCAAATCATCATCAACTTCTACTGGGTTTTATCCATGCATCATTGTAGATAAATGATCCGCTCTTTGGTGTGTAGTTCCTTTCTTGACTACTACCGTGAAGTCAAACTCAAGCAGTATGATGAACCATCGAACAATTCTCCCCGTACTGCAAGGTTCGTTTACTAAGTACAGCAGTGCTTGGTGATCAAAGAAGAATACAAATTTATTGGAAAGTAAGTAGTGTCTAAACTTTTTCACCGCATAGACCATACCCAATCCCTCCCTCTCAATTGTCGTGTAATTCTTCTGTGCATTGTTCAATTGTCTACTGGAGTAACTTATTGGAAAATCCATGTTGTTCTCTCCAGGTTGTGCAAGTCTGCATCCTATTGCATACGCTGATGCATCTACGTGGATGTGAAATATCTTCTCCCAATCCGGAGCTTTCAAAATTGGAACGGAAATTAATCTCTGCTTCAAAGTTTGAAAAGCTTTCTCGCACTCATCCGTCCACTCAAATTTAGTTATCAGCGCGTAAAGCGGTTTTGCAATTATAGCGTATGAGTAGATAAATCTGCGATAATATCCACAATGGCCCATAAATGTCTGTACCTCTTTCACCTTTGCTGGTCGTGGTAGATCAACAATGACGCTGATCTTCTCCATGTTTGTTGAAATACCGTTTTGGGACACTATAGGTCCCAATATTTTGCCCTGTCTTACCATGAAGACACGTTTCTCTGGATTCAAGAAAATTCGATACAGTCTGCATTTTTCGAACACCTTGGTCAAGTGCTCTATGTCCTCCAATCTTACAAGAGAGTGAACGCACATGTCATCCATGTAAATTTCTAAGAACTGTCTTAGATATTCTTTAAAAGCATGACCCATCAGCCTCTGAAATGTGGCCGGTGCATTTGTTAAGACAAAATCCATTACCCGAAATACAAAAATACCCCATTCAGTTGTGAAAGTCATTTTGTGTTGATCCTCTGGCTTTATTGCGAGTTGGTTGTAACCCGAAAAGCCATCTAAGAAGCTATAAGCCTCTTTGCCTGCCACCCTTTCTATTACATGATCAGTAATGGGTAGGGGATAGTTGTCCCGAATTGTAGCAGCGTTTACTTTCTTGAGATTGACGCACACTCTTAACTTTCCATTTTTCTTCGGGACCACCACAATCGGTGAAACCCAATCGGTGTGCTCAATTTCGTAAATAAACTCTGCCTCCTTAAGTTTATCTATCTCCTCCTTGATCTTTTTCGCAAACGTTTCATTGTAAGTATAGGGACGTTGTCTGCTGGGTTTGGTGTCATTCTTAAGGGGTATTGTGTGTTGATAGATACTTGGATCCACCCCCTTAAGATCTTTGTATGACCATGCAAACACATCTCTATACTGTTTAAGAGTAGCTACCAAAAGATTTTCCTCTTCATCAGTAAGATCTATGGCAACATATGCAGGTTTTGATTCTTCTCCTGGCTCCACTAGATCTATTCGTTTGGCTTTTTCAGGACCGTCGTACGATGTACCCGGTTCCTTCAATTCCGTCATTGGTTGTTGCACTATGATTTTCCTATCTTGTATGGTATACTTATTATAATGGGAAGGTGCATCCACTTGTCAGAATTTGTGTCCTCATTTGTTTCAAAGTCAGTCATCCATATGTCTTTGAGGGTTCGCTTGAGCTTATTGTATTCCGTTTTCCTCTCTATTTTGGTCATTCCATACCCTGTTTTCCCCCCTGTTTGCGACTTAGTTGTTTGCTTTTCGTATCTGTTCTTCTTGTTGTTTTTCCACGGTTTAGTTTTGATAAACCGGCCAGTGACCTCGTCTTTGACACAATCATCAGCTTTGACAAGCTTTAGATATCCCGTTCTGTCAATGACAAGAGGCATCGAATTATGCTTATTCCCTCTTGATTTTCTCGTTCTCTTGGATTTATACCGCTCCTGTCGACTAGGTTTTTGGTTAGGAAACTCGTAAAACATGTCCTGCCTCTACCTGTATTTCCTATTCGTCTCTGATGCACTTGATCTTTCATCATCAGCATCTATCAGTTGGATTTCATCGTCCAGTGATGGAAGGTCATAGCTTAGTGAATCCGTGAATTCCTCCTCTGTTCGATTCTTATCGTTCACTACAGATATCTCATCAATTATTCTTTTAGACTTGGTCTCACGTGGTGGTTCTTCTTGTTCCTCGCTCTCGGATCCTGACTCAAGGATGACGCTAGCCATTTGCAACGTTACTAGGTCGTATCCTTCTTCGTCACAAAATTTTGTAGGTGTGCATTTGTTAACACATACGTCCAAGGTTGAAAATATTTGAGTCCACCCAATGGCTCAAATAAATGTTTCGGGAAAGGTTCTGGGAAATAAGCCTCGTCTTCTACGGATCTTTCCAAAACGCATTCCTCTTTGATTATGTCGCCACAATCAGATGCTCCACACATCCAAACATGCGCTCTTGTTTGCATCCATGCAGGTATTTCTTTTTCATTTACAGTGGTTGAATTAAATTCTTGCATTGGTGTTTTTGCAACGTCTCTATAGTTGTGATCCTTCATGTTGATTTTCGTTATTAGCTCTTTGTGCCTTAGGTAGATTTGGTCGTATCCCCAATCTTGTATCATTTTGAGTTGACGCATAAATGGTCGTCCCAAAATAATGTCAAAGTTGTTCGTTTTCCCGAAATCCACAACAGCAAAGGTGTGCTCATAGTTAATTCCACACGAAGTTACAACTATTTGGTCGAGGATTCCCAATGGTCTCTCTACATACCTATCTGCGAGTTGCAGTTTCATTCTCGTTTTCCTGAGAGCTCGACAGCCCCATTTCTCCCAGATTTGCTTTGTAGCAATCGCCACTCCCGCTCCATTGTCTAGGATAGCTATCATTTTTATATCCCGATATTCAACAGGTAAGGTTGTATTACCCTCCTCGCCTTCACAGTAATCTCCGACCTTGTTTATGGGCACTAGTTGGGCTTTGGGCTGACTTTCTCGTTTGTTTTCTTCTCCCGTAGGGTTTGTCTGAAGAGGAATATTTACTCCTTTGTGCTCCAAATGTTTTCCCATGTCTTCCCATAAGTGTGGTCTGACTCTCAAGAGTTCGGACAGCGTGATTGTGCATGTTATAGGTATCGACAGCATCTCTTGAAGACTTTTTGAGTCAACCGTATGTGGAATAGTTCTCATCTGGGATGGAACTAACCTTATCTTCGATTGTGCCTCATGTTCACCTATAAATGAAGGTAGGGTTTTCAAGGATTGGGCTTTGCTTTCCACCGAAATCTCCGTTCCCGCATCCCCATACAGCGATTGTATATCGGCTGGATAAAATTCATTATCCACGTTAATCTTAGGAATTGGAGCAGACTGTATCGTCGTGCTTTCATTCTTTCTGTTTCTAATTGTTTCCCATACGTGTTGTGGCCATTGTTCTTCAACTTCTGGAATTGGCACTATTGTCATTGACTTAGCGTCATCAGTCGTGTTCAGCACCACTCGATGATCCAGTGACAATATCGTTTCAGGCCTGGGTTCGTTTGCTTGTTTTGGTTCATCGATTTTTAGTTTTTCTTGCTCTTTGTGAATCAACACTTCTTGTTCTGGGGTTCTAGCCATCTTAGGTTCCATCAATGCCTGGGCTGTTTCAATGAGGTGTTTACACATTTCCAAACGCTTCGTTTCCACTTCTGGTTGAGAATAAGTTAACCATCTCTGCTCTAAAGTTTGGTTTGTGTTTAGCCTTGCTTCGTACGCTTGTAATAGAGCATCTAACGGCTCTAGTACTTTCTCAACCAAGATTGATCCCCCTGAGGACGCTTTCCTCGCCTTGTTGTTAACCTCAACAGTTTTACTCTCTCTCTCTCTTGTTTTAGTTGCTCCTTCATTTCATGCAATTCGTTTTGCATGGCAATTTGGTTGTTCACCCTTCTTGTTTTCATCCTGTCTCGTTTCGCCTTCCAGGATTTTCGTTGGGTTCTCACGGATAAACTCTCATTTTCTGTGGGTATAGGCAACTCTACCCTTTCCTCCACGGACTCATTTTTCCTTAAGTCCTTGGCTTGGGCTCTGGTTATCGCATTGATTTGGATCATGGGATTGGTTTCTGATCCGCTGCTTGCACTTGGTATCACCCCCACAATATCCATAGCCGCTTTTCCCTTGTTGTCTGGATTCTTTGGGCAATCTATCAATATGTGATTCACACCACATCCGTCACAAAACCCAAAAATTTTCACTCTTTCGTCTTTGAAAGGACAGTTACGCTCCCAATGATCCGTACTTCTATAGCTATAGCACTGTCCAATTGGTGTTTGATTTTGAGGAGGTGGTCCCATAGGTTGTCCTGCTCTATTAGGATATCCTCTTGGTTTGTAATTCTGGTTCGCAATGAACATTAACGTTCTTTCGTCTACCAAATATTGATCTCTCGAAGGTTGTGCTACATATGTTGGTGGTGCCATACCCTCGCTATTTCCCCACGGTTCATAGGCTTCGTCTGCGTACATTTGTGATTCAGGTTCCGTTGCGTAAGGCTCATTCGGTTCCTCATAATAAGGAACTTGAAGTGTACTATTTGTTCCTGGTGATGCTTCACAAGGTTGAGCATACCTAATCATGGCCCTATTTTCCTGTGGTAATGGAGGTTGTTGACCCAAAACAGGTTGAGGTGTCTGCTCCTGCTACCAGATTCATATTTGGTCCAACTTGATATCTTGGAGGAGGTGGTTGGGATGGTCCTGCTAGAGGTCCATACGGTCTTTCCCTCGCATAGTTTTTGTTATAAAAACACTCTTTCGTGCTATGATTTGTCCATTTTTGTTCCATGGCGCACCATTTCAGTACTCGTCCATTCACAACTGGTGCTTTCGGCTGTTGTGGGCACCACGGTGTCGGATGATCCCCCCCCCCATATGTCACACTTCCTCGTCTGAGACTTTCTCATCACCGGATTTGATCTCATATGTTGCTGCATTCTCTTCATTACCTCCTCTATCAATTGATCAGCTGTCGGCATCAAGGATGCCTGGGCATCTTTCTTGGTAGAGGGTTCGCTTTTAATCGATGAAGAGCCATTGGTTACTAAATCAGTATCCTCTGACACTTCCCCATACGCTTTGCAGTTATCAACAAGATATAACGCTTCCCTTGTAACCTGTTGAAACATGCTATAGGCTTTCAAATGAAGGTTCTTTTTCAAGGTTTCATTCCTAAGTCCTTTAACGAAGAGCACAGCCAATCTCTCATCCTGCGGTAATTCCCTCCTCGGGCACCTCTCAATGTATTGCTTGAATCTCAAGGTTGCTTCCTTCACTTTTTCATTCTCCCTTTGTTTAAAAGCGTATATCTGCGATATAGGATTATGCTTTATACCCCGTTTTGAGAATTCTTCCATGAACTCGTGCAATACATGTTCAATATTTGGACAAGTTTCAGGGTTTAAAGATTGAAACCATGTTAAGGCCGTCCCTTCCAAGGTCAGCCCGAATCCTTCGTATTGAGTATGGAAATCAGTGATCTATTCTGCTCTTAAGACTTGCTTGAAGAGCGATACATGGGCATATGGATCCCCTGATCCACTATACTTCTTCGGCATGCACTTCGCTACTTGGGATGGCCTGATCCGTCTATGGTCTGCGGTCAATCTCATTGCTCCCATGTCTTGACTTAATCATTCTCGTGCATCATGGAGGTCGTAGGTTGCTCTCGTTGGCTCCCCCGTCCCAAATCTACTACTAGGAGGCAAATGTGATGGGGTGGCTGTAAATGTCGGACCTACAGTCGTATGTGTAGAGATAGGAACTGCACTACCTCGATTCGTAGCCATTGATTCTCTGGAATGTAATGTTCCCATGGGGCTTGGCATCGAATAATGAGGTTGACTAAAAGAATCAGCTACATGAGTCCTCCCTCCACCTGTGGTCAACGGTTCTGGCATGACAGTTGTAGGTGCTGGTCTTAGTAGGCTTGGAGTGACATAGTACTGGTGAAGTGGTCCCCCAAAGTACGTATATCCTTCCAACTCTTTTTTATCGATTGCTGCATATCGTCTTCCATACTTGTCGTATGCTGCAATTTTTGTTTCCGCTCCCTCTCTGTAGGTGAAGACATAAAGTCTTTTCTGCTCAATCATCTCCCCGACGTAGGGTTTCTCACATCTATAATAGAGATCTTGCTCTCCATTATTATACTTGTATAACCCCAAGTAGACATTACCCGTGCTGATTCTCAACGTTTCGTTTTCTCGCCTTAATCTCGCATTAGGTAAGCTCATTGTTGGTGCCTTTTCCTCATGTTCCTCGTCTATTTTGGCTTTTGTGCCCATCAATCCCCACTTGTCTACAATGTTAGGATTCAGGACTACCAAGTACATGATACCCTCGTCATCTAGGTACCTATCACCGCTATAGCTCACAGGCACTAAGTCCCTGAACTCACTTGGTCTATCTTCTATTTTCACAGAGTAGCGGTCCATACCA
Source organism: Adiantum capillus-veneris (assembly GCF_014529385.1). Lineage (NCBI taxonomy): Eukaryota > Viridiplantae > Streptophyta > Polypodiopsida > Polypodiales > Pteridaceae > Adiantum > Adiantum capillus-veneris. The sequence goes on along the minus strand of NC_140956.1, from coordinate 96,179,148 downwards.
TCTTTGTATATCTTGGCACCTTGCTTGTTGTCATATTGATACTTGATGAACAATAGCTTTAGTGTGGACGAGGGGTCTGATGGTCCTGCTGCCATGTTTTCTCTTCCGTTTAGTTTTAATTGTCCCAAGTGTCCTATGAAATACTCGGAAGATCTCTCTGAAGAAGTATCGGAGACGCCTTCTTCCAGGATCGGCTCTAACGGTCGTACTATCCCTTGGTTTACACTCTCCTCCGTTGATGCAACACTCGTTTGATCCGCTAAATTTAGGTGTCTGGTGTTGATTTGTTTTCTCGATCTCAAAAACATGAAGAAAGTGGGATTTACTGACTGAATCCAAACCTCTTACCTGGAGATGAAAAGATCTTCCAATTCCTGCGACTGCATGGGTTGTTACTTGATCGGTCTCTGCAAATGAATACACTGGATGGCTATGAGATCACTATATCATTCCAACTGTCAGCAGATTCAACACTTCAAAATGATCTCATCACAATTTTGCTTGCAAATTATTGACAGTATGTCCACTTTGAGTTTTGACAACTCCTGGTATCTTAAATAGTCTAGGTCTATGAACATGTCAAAAATGAGCTAGATCTGGGCCAGAGGTACATCGATGGCAATCGTACTTCTGAGCCCAAATCAGATGAAACTTCACCAGCTTGTTCACTAGGCTATTTTAAGACTACCTGCCAGACACTTTTGTATTTGGACTCAAAAATGTCAAGTTTTTACCATTTCTTGGTTGGAAGTGTCTGTTTTCCCAAATTTATCAGTTTGGCTGGATTTTGATGTTTGATTTGGGATTTGAGAGATACTTGGGGTTGTCCTGTGTACAAGATATCCCTCTGTATGGTTCCTTCCCAGTTTTGATGTGTTTTGGTTTACTGAAAGTCAATTTCTAAGCCAGTTTAGCAATTTTTGACTTGGATCTGTATTCAGATCGTTTGACAGGTATTTTGAGGTTTCTGGCTCTAGGTCCTTTAGACTTTTATGTTTGTATACACCTGGGGATCCCACATATGAAATCTGGTCAAAATCTGGCACTTAGGTACACCGATCGCGATCGTACTTCTGAGCCCAAATCAGACCAAATTTGGTATGCTTGTAGACACTGATGTTTTAAGGATATCCCCAAAGTCTTTTTGCATTTGGATCACCAAAAGCCAAGATTTTGCACTTTCTGGGTCTGTCAGGATAGTTTTACCCAAGTGGCCTGATTTCCTTGATTTTTGATGTTTTTGGGTGTGGTTGCTTTAGACAAAGTTGTTTAGAATCTTATCAGGAAGGCACATGTCAAATCTTGTACAATTCTGACACTGAGGTACATTGATCGCGATCGTAGTACCTGGGCCAAATCTGATGAAATTTTGTCTGCTCCCTCTGACAAGTGTTTCCTAGTGTTTTGTGCTACCACTTTGTGATTTGAATCAATATCAATCCTATTTGGTCAAATTTTTAGAATTTCAGAGTCTTATGGCTGTTTTGGCCAAAGTTATGGTTTTCTGGTTTCTCGGCTCTGACTTTTGCCCCAAATCTGACTGGAATGTGATTTACTTATCCTACTCCTAAGTACAGAAATGAAAAAACATAAGAAAATGAATCAAACAAAACAAACACGATGGATTTCGGGTGAGATTTCAGTACTCAATCGAATTAGAGAAATTGAAGAATAAAAATGCTTTAACACACTCACTCACAGCTCCCTAAATCTCCTAAGAGAGAATCTAGCCGTTCCACTGGCTCTAGACTCCACTAAGCTCTAAACCCTTGTCTAGCAGCCTAACTGAGGTGTAAAATGGATTTGTGGATTGATCTTTTTTAAGGAGTCTAACTGTGCACTCGGTCACTCATCACCTAAGGTGCATTCCCCAGCAGCGGCGCCAATGTTTGTGGGTCGCCGCGACAGACGTCCATAGCATAGCTCTCAAGCATCAACATATTTATCAAAACAGGGGAAGCGACTCGGATGAGGCATGGAAACTCACTAGGGTGTCAATCCTAATGAAGTGAACTCGAAGAGATGCAACTACTAACTCTACAAGGAAATCAAATGCATTACCGCCAAATAATCTGCGTATGTCCTCCTACACAGCTCTCCAGTCATCACGCCGTTTACCATGCAAACCATATCGGAATTGCATGAAACTTGAAGGGAAGCTATAGGGGATTGTCAGGAACGTATCCTATCGCTGTCACAGCATTCTGGAGAGGTACAACGATCGCAATTATTCGTTCCAAAGTCAGCAAAAACAGCGAACAGGTGATCCTAATGGGTCGTTTTAGGGTCCCTAAAGCCCCTCCTAGGGTCAAAACAACATAAAACACACATATAGATGCTCAAAACAACGATTTAAGGCCTCAAACTCGTAGTTGAAAACCTACACCGAATCTTGAATGATTACACTTGAATGAAAGAGCAAGATGAGAGGAACACAATGCAATAATCAAATCTGAATTTGGATTACCGTAGCCACAATGGCGAAGATTACAAGTTTGAACTAGAAGGAGCTCTCAAACGTACGTTGTCTTCTCAGTTCTCCATTAGTAAGATTATCCTCCAACTTACAAAAAATGACCTTTATAGATTAGGTCTTTACAAATGGCTTGTCCGGCCATAAGCTCCTAAACTTCTAACTGGCTCTCTAATATACAATTGCTCCCATAAGAATAATCATACATCTTTTGACAAATTCCCGGCTTAGAGATGTTTCCTTACAAAAGAATTTTACAAAGGTTTCTTAGAAAAATATGATCCTTCTAGAAACGGCCGCTTGTTGCTTCGCCAAACAATCATTTCATGCTTGAATGGACTTAAGTGCACAAGCTTGAATGCTTCTATTCAACTTCTTCTAAAAAATTCAAAGAAAATAAAAAAATGCTTGACAAAGCTTATAAAACTGCTTCTAGTCATTTCTTAGCGCTTTCTAAAAACTTGTTTAGCACTTTTTAACCACCTATTGAGCACCATTGAGCACTTCAAAGCACTTTCTAACCACCTGTTCACCACTTTCAAAGCACTTTCAAAGCACCTTCAGGGCACTTTCCAAGCACCTGCTTACCACTTTTTTGGTACCAAACAACATTTCAAATCACTTTCTGACCACTTATTGATCAACTGTAAGCACTTCAAAGCACTTTCAAAGCACTTGGTTACTACTTCATGAGTGAATTGGGTTTGTTGAATGACAAACTTGACATCATTAGATTATTGGGAGATCAAAGCATCCATGCCTTCAAAAGAGCCCCTACACTAGAACGGTGGGAATCACTTTCTGACCACTTATTGATCAACTGTAAGCACTTCAAAGCACTTTCATTAGAGCACTTTCAAAGCACTTGGTTACTACTTCATGAGTGAATTGGGTTTGTTGAATGACAAACTTGAAATCATTAGATTATTGGGAGATCAAAGCATCCATGCCTTCAAAAGAGCCCCTACACTAGAACGGTGGGAATAGGAGAAGTCTAAAGACTTGCATGTTTCACAAGAGACTCACGAATGGCATCCACAATCGAACAAGACAATGAGCCTTTGACCATTAACATATCCATAGCATTATATGAATTTTTCATCATCAAAAGTCCCCTCTTTCTTAGCTTCTTGCTCCACCACACTCATAACATTCATTTGAGGAGTAGGATCAGAAGTTGAAGCAGTAACAAGTTCATTTTTAGATTCTTTCTTAGGACAATATTTTTTCATGTGACCTATTGTGTGACAACTAAAAAACCTGCGTTCCTATGCATATAATGCCTATTCTTCTTTCCTTGATTGACCACCTACTATTCCTTGAGCAACTTTCTCATCTAATGTGAGTTTAGGTTTATCAAATTTTCCTTTACCCTTATCTTTGTCACTCTTAGATTGAGATGTAGATGAAAAAGGAGATTGAGAAGAAGAAGTTGGAAAATTCGTTTCTATTGTTACTATTTCCCCTACAATTTTTGTCCTTATCTTTAGAGGAGTCATGAGTGGAAGACTTACCCTTACCGTAGTTTGTCTTGAGCTTGCCCTTGTTGTGCTTCATTTCTTGAAGTTGAGCTAAGTCACTATCACCTCTTGTAATGTCTTGGGATCACTAATTTCCATGTCAAAATTGATCAAGTAGTCCAATCCAAAGAGAAAGATCTTCCTTTTGACAGTGTGGCTCGTGAAAGGCTATAGAGGCATTCATTTTCCTTCCCATTTGCACGCTAACAACGGTCTTCAAATGAAGGGGCAAAAACGTAGAAAGAACTCATAGGTTTTGTTGTTGCAGGCAGCATCGGTGCAAGCATCGGTTTAAACATTCGTACAGATGTCAGAATAGCCGTAGAAATCCGCACTGAAATTTACACAAATATGCATCGAAATAGGTGACGAAAATCAAAAATTTGTTTTTTTTCTAAATAGGTCTCCCTCTAGATTTATCTATGCATATACCGCTGCCCACCACCGACGGCGATAATTTGGCATCAGTGTTGAAGTTTTGTGTTGTAGTGAATTCCATGATTAAAAAGGGACTAATAAACTTTTCCATGTACCTAGGACACAGGATTAACGAATCACCATGGACCGTCTTGTTGGCGTCCTTTGTATTCTCCATCCACTCATCCTTCCGGGTGATAGCATCACCCGTGAGATGCATGGAAGCCAAGATATATTTTTTATTAATAGTTGTTTTAGAAACAACAAAATAAGATGTAAACTAATGCAACCAAGAGTAGATGGCAATTTCATTCATCTTACTTCCATACTTACTGATGTAATCTTCTTGGGAAGTGGTTCACTTGATGGTTTGCATAGCATTGGTCACCTCCATGATGGACTTGGAAGCTTCTCAAAATGCGGCTTCAAGGAGTAGGAATTGGATTGAACCACTAGATATGTGATGCGACCATGCATCGCTACTCTCTCCTACCTATGAGCCTCGCCTTCAGTTACCAATTGATGCTCCTCTTGCTTCCTCGCTTCCACACACTCTTGCCATTGTGCCTCCTTTGCTTCCACACGTTGTCATGTTTCTTGTCTTCCACGATGGAAAATAGGAATGAAAGATGCGAATTGAATCTAGTTGAAGTGTGCAGTTAATTAATCAATGAGAAGGCACAATAATTGGCTAATGTATTGTTAAATGTATGCCAAATGAGGCTTTAAAAGACAATAATTGTGCTTTTGGTGCAATAAGTGGAAATTCTCAAAGCTATCAAAATGAGAGTTTATGGGCTAAGAATGTAGTACTTGGAATGCTCTACAAGCTTGTCTTTACGGCTCACTGATTGGAGTCCAGATAGAGAAGTTATGGGCAGTTTGGTTTTTCCCAACAATCTGCTATCTTTAGACTCGACTTGAGATACGTGCTTGAGTGATTTTCTTCAACCTGATAGAGTTCTGAGTGATAGAATCTTTGTGGGCTTGAGTATGTGCTTTACAATGCTCAAATTGGGCATTAACTGCTCAACTTATTGTCGATACAGTTCTCTCTACAATTTTGAACATCCATGAGCAAGGAAAATTGATGAGAATGCAATTAATGTTGTGCTCGGCATTGCTTTGGTTAATCTCTGATCCAGATTGGTTGATTGGCAATGCTTTGGCTAATATGTATGCCAAATATTGTATGTGCTTATGATTTGTTCTATATGTATGCTAAATGTGAAGCCCTTACAAAAGCACTTTAAGTTCTTGATGAGCTTTTTGTCTCAAATGTCATCTCTTTGCAATGGGTACATTGAAGGATATGCCAAATAGGGCAATGGAAAGGGAGATTTGGATTGTTTAACACTACTCCTAGACAGATGCCATCAAAGATGGATGTTGTGCTTTGCAATGTTTTAATCGATATGTAGGCCAAGTGTTGGGCCTAGTAATGCTTTGATTTGATAAGTATGCTAAAATACGGTGAACTTTGGAAATCTCAAAGACTACTTGAGACGCTAGATATCCGGAATAGTGCCTCTTGGAGTACATTGAATGTGGGTTGTGCCCCACATGACAATGGCAAGGGTGCTTAGCAATGCCTTAGTTGATATATATGCCAATTCTGGTGCCCTTACGAAGCCAAGGGAGGCTACCGGCCACAAAGTAGCCTCCAAAGGTGCAATGACCGAGGGTATATTTTGAGGGTTATATTTTGAAAGATGGCAGGGCAATAGCAAAATGGGCATCGAGGGAGGAGTTGGTTGGATTGCACAAGCCTGCACAAATTTCAAAAGATCTTAGCCATGAAGCAAAAACCAAGCGGCAGGGCATGGAGTTCCCACTCGACATATGATGCAATGAGGGAATGATCAAGAAGAGGCTCAATGAGCTACCAAAGGTTGGGGTCGTAGCAGGAAAGTTATTGTTAGTAGATCCAAGACATCTCCCATGAGGAAAAGGGTTGAAAATGGAAAATATTGGCTATAGGCACGATCTAGCATGGATGGTTCTCGCGATGGTAAGCCAAAATGCTAATGGGCTGCAAATGAAAAAACAGTGGGGATGATACGAAAATGGATAATTTGATGAAAAAACACTGGTGCTAATGCTTCTTTTATAGTGGATTTTTAGTGCTAGGTCAGGAAAATTGTTTCAGGTCAAGAAAATGTACAAATATGCACACACGGCAGTTTTCATGCATTAACTTTGTGTATTGTGAACCATTTGACTAAGAAACTAGACTCACACATTCCCCCAGCCTAGACCCACATGCGTGTCATGTCAGATGCACACCAAAGTGTAATAACATCTGTCAAAATGCATGTACAAACCATTCATGCAACAAGAGGGTTCTAGAAGTACAAAACTATCTCATGGACTCTTTCAAACATGTAGGTTCCACAAGTAGGCTCACAAAGTTTTCGGTACTAATTCTCCTAGGATTCTAGATAGTGCTATCTAGAGATATGTATAAAATTGGCTTTGGAAGACGAGGAAGCATGTCCACATGGCACTTAGAGCGTGTGCACGTGAAAATTGGGATAACATTGGGCTATTCACTTGAGATGCTATACGTTTAATACCCTCTCTGCGGTTCATAGTGGACATATGTAGGAAGACCAAGTCAATGAAGAAGGTACCATGGACACCCCAACAATAGTTGTCAACTGGATACACCTTGCGATTGCTGCCACACTTTCTCAGACAACTCCCGCTGTCGGGCATCCTCGAGCATTCACAATAATGATGCTGCATTTCCTGTGATGCTTTCAAACTTTTAGTTTTAGTCTTTCACTGTAACTCATTTTATTTTTGTACCCAGGGATTATATTAGATTCACAAGGATTGTATCAATTTGGCCTCATATTTCATTTTGGCATTTTGAAGACTGCTAATATAGCATTTCATTTCATTTATCTCCCTCTCTCCTCCTCCCCACCTCCCCCCACCCCCCACGCTCGCCCTTCTCTATTTCCCTTTCTTCTTCCCAATCAAGTCGTGGGATTATTTCCCATGAAGAGAAGGTCAAAATCAAATTCTATCAAAACTTGACATCGAAGACAATATTGAATTGTGAATACACGTTCAAGGACTCTTGGTTGTTTTCTACAATTGTATCTCCTTGCGGTAGTTATTAGCTTGGCAGTAATAAACTCCTCATCATTGGTTTTTGAATAATATATTTGTTATTGGTATTTATTCTTGCAAAAAGTTAGTCTCAAATGGTTAAATCTAACTTTTCAATGGCCTTAGCTTAATATGCGACAAATCGTTCTTGTACATTGGTAATAGGTCAAGTTTATGTTGTTTGCCCATTGACATTCACAAGTAAACTATTGATCTGTCTCCTTCAAGTAAATTATTGATCTTTAATGGCTCTTGACATGATGAGTCCAAAATTTATGTGTATTTTGATCGATGGACTATAAATATTAGTGATGTTGCCAACAATGGGTGGCAGTTCATGTCAAATATTTACAACACCATTCTAAGTTAATTGGAGACTCATTAGAGACCTATGTTTAGCGCACCCCAACAATTATTGGTTACACTTAGTACCACTTTGAAGCAAGACCAATATTGATCCCCCCCGCCCCACAAATAAATCTACAAATTTATTTAGCACCTTTGTTATCCGCTCAAAGCTGACTGCTCTCATTCTCTTTTACTGTCAGCCAATACCACTTTTTACATCAAATTTTTTCACCTTTTAAACTGTTAATGTACTTACTATCCAGTTGAATTGTTGTTGAACAAAATAGGCAATCACCTTTAGTATTTTTTGAGTAACACTTTTGTCGATAAAGCTCAGTACAATGCTATCACATCAAAAACCCCCATTAATAATGTGGTTTTGGTCTTAGCCTGTTAGTAGCAACTCTCTCTAATTTATACAAAAATTCTATTTGCAACACCCCCCTCATCCAAATTATGACTCTTTCAATTATAGCTCACTCCACACGCAAATACACAGACAGGTACATACATGTTTTTATGCAGAATATCCTCCAGGTATGTCCCTCAAGTACATCAATCCCTTTTTCCTACTTTCTTTATTTGCATTGTCTTGTCAATTGAATACTCCAACATTGCTATGGTTAGGGCTTACTACTTGCACTGTATGAAATTTTTATTGACATGATTATTCATTAGCTATGTAGCTCCTCATATGAGCTAGGGTGCTATGGGATATCGATATAGCCACAGTTTGTAAGTGCTTTGCTACTAGCACATACTCTAATTTTGTGTCAAATAGGTGGCAAATGTTTTCTTTTTATGCCTTGTTTGGTCCATTGGTAAAAAACACACAGATTTGGCGATTTAGGCAGTGTGTAAACATTCATCCAATGCCGATTTTCCGATTTAGGCAGTACACAACACACAACAGATTCAGAAGTTTACATAATATAAGTGCAAATTTGCCGGTTTAGGTAGCATATCGAGTGTAGATTTGCCAGTTTAGGCAACACCGATCACAAAATCATGCTCAGTGACTGGCCACCACTGTAATCGATCTGATTTTGTTACCCAGGTATACAAAATGAAGAATATTTGGATTTGGATTTGAAATGGGTATATGTTGGTAGATATTTGGATTTGGATTGGGAATTGGTATATGATTCTTTTCTATTGTGACAGTATTTATGAAAGTGAACTTGATGAGAGTATATTATTGAATGATGAGTGTGACCAATGATATCTTGATTCATCAGGGTATGACATATACTGCTTATTCTAGTGGTATGGGACACTAGGATAGGTAGTATGTGGATGACGGCAGGCATAAGCAATGTTGTTTAGTTTAATAAATTTTTCTTTTACTATGTGATATTTTGACACCGAATACTAATCACTGTTTTTTTTAGAAGTATCATTTGCAGATTCTTATCTTTCAACTGAGGACAATTGCTTTCTAACAGGGAGGTATGTTATGCAATTGATATTTTACTATTTATTGTAGCTAACACGTGGAAAAGGATTGACCAATCTATGCATATGCAAATGGATATGTATATTATGTACATTTTATTATTCAAGTGCTCTTTTATGAGCTTTGGCCATTTATGACCGGCCAGCCAGTTTGTAGTCACTTTGACCATTCAAGAATCTATAAATGAAATACGTGCAAGAGGGAAATGGTCACTCTTGCACGGGGGGAGATTGTACCCAGTGCCTGTGTGTTTCTTCTCTCCCCTTCTCTCTTCTCTCTCGCCATGCCGACATAGCAATCCACTCTAGGAGGTGCGCCTGCACATTCTTTCTTACTCTCTCTCATTCTCTATCTCTCTATGTTCGCGTACAACTTCTATTCCGTCCTTGTGGATGTGCTAGGTAAGCGTATTTATCATTTTATGGTTTGTAGTGCACTATTCTCGGTACTTGCAAGGCTCTTTGCACTCCTATTTGTAGCAACAATTTCCACCACCCAATGAGTTTTCCTTCGCTTGTGTTTTACAATGTTGGGGGAAACAAAAATTCTAGCTCAAGCATATCAAAACACTGCACAGTGGGTGGGAGTCAAATCCATCAAGAGGAACCAGGATGAGCATTTCAAATGCAGCTAGGGGGAGGAGGTAGTCGACGTGCCAGTGACAAAGATGTGATTGCTATGGCACTGTGCTTTGAGTGTTCAAAATGCTAGTGAGAAAGGACACCCAAGGCACACACAGTGCAAGGAAAAAAGGAGAGCCAATGGAGAGAATGCATGTGTGTGTGTGTGTGTGTGTGTGTGTGTGTGTGTGTGTGTGTGTGTGAGAGAGAGAGAGAGAGAGAGAGAGAGAGAGAGAGAGAGAGAGAGAGAGTCTTGAACTAACCAAATGGGAAATGAATTAATAATTTAAAATGGGGGCTTAGGTTCTCCTTATATACAAGCTTTGGAGGCCTTAAGTACCACCCTCAACAAATTTTCCTACATAATACTTTGACAAATAAGTAAAATAAATATCTAAAGCTACAATAAATATTGGGATCCCGTTCGGCTATTCAATTGAGATGCTAAAACTTTAACAAATTATTAAATTATTTTCTTTGTACATGGACCATTGAGCTTTATGCAATGATGGTTTGTGTGGCTTATCGTTGTTGGTGCCATTATGAATGTGGGCTTGAACTTTGGAATCTAATATTGTTAAAAAATGTTGGTGCCATTATGAATGTGGGCTTGAACTATGGAATCTAATATTGTTTTGAATCTGTGTCTTTACTTGCTTCTTAAGATCTAGATCAAGGCCTCTAATACAACCACAAACTTGTTAGAACTCATCCAAATTATCGAGTTTTAAGATGATGAGATATATATTAGTTTGATATGTGATGTTGGGGCATCAACCAGAAATCCAAATCTGACCAAATCCAATTCTTCTTGTTTGTTGGAAGGAACTATTTTTGGAATTCTTTTTAAAATAGGGACCCTTTTTTAGGATGATTATGTGGATTATACATGATCATACAACTTGTTGACCTTACCTTCAAGTGCAATAATGCATCTAGAGTATGATGAAACGATGAATATGTCCACATTTATTGGCAAAAGCATCAATGGTATCTTTATTATGATTCTTATTCTCACAATGAAATTTTGGTGGCTTCATGCTCTTTAGTTGTGCCGTCACCTCTTTTGAGTTGAGAGATGGAAACATATTAGCACTGAAAGGAACTGGCTATGGAGGAAATGTAAGTGAACCATTCATGGTGAGGTTAGTGAATCAATTATGAGATTAGGCAGAGAGATTATCACTAATGGAAGTAGATTAACATAGAGTAGATTGATAACAAACTAAATGCAAATGATGAGTGAAAACTTTTCTCAAATGACGGGGTTATGCTTGGGTACAAAGTGTGTAGAAAGGGCTTCTTTAGCAGGAGTAGATAGAGAGAATCTAGTGACATAAGTGATGATGTCAAATGTAGGCTTCAAAAGTAGAGAGGCTTTCCACTATTTGGTGGTGTAGATGTGGCACAAATCCCAACAAGCCTCCCATTGTGTATCAAATGTTACCATATACATGTGGTAGTGATGTGTGTGAACACACTAGGACCGCCGGGGCATTTTTTCCCTCTTTAGGAGGTTTTTTCCCCCGTGCATTGTATATACGCCCATCACTCTAGGGCTATCTATCTTTCCATTGCACACTAAGTAACACACTCTCTATTGTGTACCTTGAGCTTCCTTCGTCTTCTCCAAGCTGTGTGTGTTTCTCTGCAACCCTAATTCCAACAATTGGTATCAGAGCAGGTCACGTCCTCCCGGGCTTAGTCGCCAGCTGCTCCAGCACACGCCTGCTCACTTTCTCCGATTTCAGTGAGCTTTGGCAAGCGTTTGCAGGTCGACAAATATTTTGGGTGAGCTCGAAGAGCTTGGTCTGCTCAGAATTTTGATTTGGGCTCATTTCGGCCTCCGTTTCCACTACGGGCAGTACTGCACAGGTTATTTCGTCATTTTGTGCAGATTTTCTATCAGTGCCGTTTTCTGCATAACAGGTGCCTTATAGTCTTCTACGGTTTGTGCTATATAGCACAAGTTGTTCCCGCTCCATTTCTCCTATTTTCGGGCAGTTTTCACATCAGGTGCAGCATTTACCATGGCTGACAACAACAACACAGATGTGTTCAAGATGTTTGCTGCTGAGGACAGGTTGGATGGGGACAACTACCCTATGTGGGCTTATATGATGCAACACGTTCTTGTGTCAAAAGGTGTCTGGAACATTGTGCAGGGCATTGATGTACGTCCTGGTTCTGAAGATGTAGGCGATATTGAGGATGTTGCAGGTCTTGCTGCAAGGATTGCAGCTGTTAGAGTTGTTTTGCCTACAGCAGAACAAGCTCGTTGGGATGTTAAGGATGCGCAGGCTCATGCATTGATTGCGTTGTCTGTGAAGCGCACCATTATTCCTCACATCCGTTCAGCAAAATCTGCAAAACAGGCTTGGGATATTCTAGCAGGTCTTTATGCAAGCCGCAATGAGGCTAAAATTGCTTTGCTGCGTAAAGAGCTAGAGTCGAAGATTATGCATGAGGAAGATGATATGGACACTTTCCTTGCTAGTGTCAAGGATATCAATGAGCAACTCATTTCTGCAGGTGAAGTCATTTCTGACAGTTCCCTTGTGCAGACTGTTCTTGATGCCTTATCAGATTCCTACCAAACTTTTGCTAGTACTTGGAGACTGATGACCCAAGGAAATCCTGAAGTTGTCAAGTTTGATGCATTATGCACATTGCTGTTGCAAGAGTCACTTTCTAGAAAAAACAGGACTAGGCAGCGTGCAGTTGAACAGGCTTTTATTGCTTCTCAAAGAAAGGGTGGTAACAGTAATGCAGCCACTTCTTATGGTTCTGCTGCGAGTGGCAAAAATTCTGTTCCTAAAGCTTCTGCTGGCAGCACTTCGTCTGGCAATTCTGGTGATAAGGGCAAAAAGAAGATGCGTTGCCATTATTGTAAAGCCAATGATCACTTGATCAAGTCGTGTCCTAAGTTGAAGGCCAAAGAGGCTAAGAAGAAAGAGGGTGGTTCCATTGCAAATGCTGGTTCCACTACAAATGCAGCCATTGTTGAGTCTTCTGTGAAAGGAGATTGTGATGCTGATGTTGATGCAGAATGGGCTTTTAGCGCAGAGTGCACTTACAATCCTGCTGTCCATGATGCATGCTTGTCAGTTGCTGCAGATTCACATGTGTGGTATTTCGACAGTGGTGCTACAAAGCACATTACCTCACATCGTGAATTGTTTACCTCTCTCGAGTCTGTCCCTCATGGGAATTCAGTCACTTGTGCCAACAACGCCTCTTATCCAGTTCAGGGAGTTGGAAAGATTGTGCTCACTGCTGCTAATGGCAGTTCCTTCACACTTGTTGATGCACTTTATGTACCTGGGATCAAGAAGAATCTCTTGTCTGTATCCGCACTTGCTAGACTTGGACTTGTAGTCAAATTTGTGGATGACAGATGTACAGTTCATGATCTCAGTTTTGGTGATGAAATTGTTGCATCTGGGATTTTGTGCCGTGGGCTGTATAAGCTCACTTTGTATGACAAGTGTGGACAAAATTTTGCAAATGCTGTTGCAGATTCAAGGGCTATTTCAGATGCAAAACTTTGGCATGCACGTTTTGGTCATCTGAATTTTGCCAGTTTGCTGCGTTTGCAGAAATCTGATATGGTTGCTTCTTTGCCGCCTCTTGAAGCACCTATCAAACATGTTTGTGAAGGCTGTATTCTGGGTAAAATGCAGCGTTCTAAGTTTCCAAAGGATGGTTCAGTTAGGGCCACATGCAGGTTGCAGCTTGTGCATAGTGACGTTTGTGGGCCCATGCAAATTCCGTCCTTGGGCAATTACCTGTACTTCGTGACTTTCATTGATGATTACTCCAGGCATGCGTGGGTATTTCCGCTTAAAGCGAAGTCCGAAGTTTTTATGTGCTTCAAACAATTTTTGGCTATGGCTGAAAATGTCTCAAAATGTACTATGGGCACCCTCCGTTCCGATCGAGGGGGGGAGTATATGTCTCATGAATTTAATGCATTTCTGGCTAGTCGTGGGATAAAACACCAATGTACAGTGCCTTATACACCTCAGCAACTTATGGTGTTGCTGAGAGGAAAAACAGGTCACTAACGGAAATGGCACGATGTATGGTCAAAAGTCAAGCTTTGCCGCATTCTTTTTGGCTTGAGGCCATCATGTGTGCCACTTATGTACTTAACAGGTGTCCTACGAAAGCTTTGCAGTCTATTACTCCATATGAAGCATGGCATGATAGAAAACCTTCTATTGAGCACATGCGTGTTTTTGGCTGTTTGGCATATGCTTTGGTGCCACAAGTGCAGCGCAGAAAATTGGATGATAAGGCTGTCAAATGTATTTTTGTTGGTTATAGTGCTGAAAGCAAAGGTTACAGGTTGTATCATCCGCAAACAAAATGTATTTTGGTTTCACGGGATGTAGTGTTTGTGGAAGATTCTGTTCAACCCTTGCTGTCATGTACTAGAGACAGTAATGTAAGCTCACAGGACATTTATGACACTTTGTTGCCTCTTTTCAGTGGTGGAAATACGAATGTAAGTTCCAATGAGGCAAATGTACAGCCTATGGGGGTTTCTGAAAATGTTTTAGAACAGCCTATTACTGATGCAGATGTACATGATGTACTTGATGAGGAAAGGGCTGAAAATGAGCAGGCTAGAGGTATGCCAAAATGGCTGGTGCACACTTTGCGTGACAGTAAATTGGATGCAACTTTATCTAGTCGTACTCGTTCAGGCTCTCGCCATGCATCTTATGCATCAGATTGTTATGCTTTGGCTGTGTCTAGTTTACATGATGTTGAGGAGCCTCTGTCTTTTGATGAAGCACAGAATTCAGAAAATTGGATTGCTGCCATGAAATCAGAATATGATGCACTTATAGAGAATGACACATGGACTTTATGTGATTTGCCTCCTGGCAAAAAGGCCATTGGTACGAAGTGGGCTTACAAGTTGAAACGCAAGCCGGATGGTGAGATCGATCGCCATAAGGCTCGACTTGTTGCAAAGGGTTATGCACAACAAAAAGGCATAGATTATGAAGAGACTTTTGCTCCCACTTGTCGTATGACTACTGTGCGTTTTCTATGTGCATTGGCAGCTCATTCTGGTTGGGATGTACATCAATCAGACATTGTTACTGCTTTCTTGAATGGTGACATATTTGAGGAAGTTTATGTAACGCAGCCTCGCGGTTTTGTCATAAAAGGACAAGAGGACAAAGTGTGCAAATGTAAGAAGGCTTTGTATGGGTTGAAGCAATCTCCTCGTGCTTGGTATGAGAAAGCTGACACTCATTTGGTTAAACGAGGCTTTCGTAACAGTCCAACAGAAAGCACATTGTATGTAAAGCGTGAGGATGATGTATTTCTCATTGTGGTTCTTTATGTTGATGATTTGCTGATCACTGGACCAAATGAGAGACATATTGCTGAATTTAAGGCTGATTTGAATGCTACTTTCAAGATGAAAGATTTGGGGCTGTTGCATCATTACTTGGGTATACAGTTTAAGCAGTGTGATGGTGGTATTGCCTTCTGTCAGAAAAGTTACATAGAGACATTGCTATGTAAGTTTGGACTTGAGGATTGCAAACCTATTGCCACTCCCATGGAAACAGGTTTGAAGTTGAGTCTACATGATGCTGGCGATCCTGCTGATGTCACTCTTTACCAAACTGCTGTTGGCTGCCTCATTTATGTATGCAACACGAGGCCAGATATTCAGTTTGCAGTCTCGCAGGTCAGCAGATTTATGCATAGCCCAGGGTCTAAGCATTGGCAGGCTGTCAAGAGGATTTTCCGCTACCTTAGTGGCACTTTACATCTTGGCTTGTTTTATCCCAAGGGGGGATCATTGCCGCCAGACTTACATGCTTTTTCGGACTCAGATTGGGCTGGTTGTTTTGACACGCGAGTGTCCACAAGTGGTTTTTGTTTCATGCTTGGCAGTTCATGTATATCATGGTTGAGCAAGAAGCAACCTACTGTGGCCACTTCGAGTTGTGAGGCTGAGTACAGGGCAGTCTTCACAGCTACGGTTGAGTGTGTATGGCTCAGACGCCTTATGGCTGACTTGGGTGTTGGACAGGACACTGCCAACACTATCTACACTGACAGTCAGAGTGCATTGGCAGTTGCGAGGAACCCAGTTTTTCATGCTCGCACAAAGCACATTGAGGTGCATTACCACTATGTCAGGGAGAGGCTCTCAGCAGGAGAGATCAGCTTGGCTTAAGTGCCAACACAGGACAACCTTGCAGATCTTTTCACAAAGGCATTGTCTCGTGAGAAGCTTGAAGCTTTCCGCAAAGCTTTGGGCTTACTCCCCTTTGTGGACTGATCCTGTCCTCAGGGCATGGCACTTCCCTTTACTCATGTGCCATCTCTCGTTCACCGCATCACTCCAGGGGGGATTTGTTACCATATACATGTGGTAGTGATGTGTGTGAACACACTAGGACCGCCGGGGCATTTTTTCCCTCTTTAGGAGGTTTTTTCCCCCGTGCATTGTATATACGCCCATCACTCTAGGGCTATCTATCTTTCCATTGCACACTAAGTAACACACTCTCTATTGTGTACCTTGAGCTTCCTTCGTCTTCTCCAAGCTGTGTGTGTTTCTCTGCAACCCTAATTCCAACATCAAACTAGCACCCAAAAGTACACAATGTCCTCCCCTAGAGAATTTAACAGTAGCATGTAGGATCAAACATCTCTCCTAGAGAATTTAACAGTAGGGTGTAAAATCAAACTTCTCTCTTTGAGAATTTAACAGTAGGGTGTAGGATTAAGCGTCTCTCCTAGAGAATTTAATAGTAAGGAGTAGACCAAAATGTTTCCTCCCCTTAAAGAATGTATGGCAATCAAAGTGTGCAGGCTCAAAAACACTTTCCTAGAGAGTAGTAGTCAACTAGGTAGTATGTCAAAATCGGAATGGTTCTTTCAAAAGGATTCCTCCAAATTCAAAGAGTCAAAGGTGAATGCCTACTTTAGATCTTCAAAAATTTTGTGTTGTGAATGTCAATTGCAAAGTGTTTGTGTTGTTGAAGTTTGTTGTGGTCGATGCTTCTCCTCCCTGGCAAAGTTTGTCATTAAAGTGATCCAAGTGGATGCTGATGGTGGTATAGCATACATATCAAATGTTTTGCAAATAATGTGCATCAATGAGGATGGTCTTACCCATGGTAGGTCAATGTCTAATCCTTTTACAAACATCATCTTTATGAAGCCTGTTGTGATAATTCCTTGTAAACATGCAAATATGAATGCAAGGTGATTGTACAAAATGCAAAAACAAATTTGTGTGAATGCATGGTTTGAGGCTATTTGGGTTTTCAAAATCTTGAGTGATTGGATTTTGCATAATACATATCATGATTTGTTCAAGTTTTCCATACAATATTGCAATTGTCAGATTCCTAAAAATCTACAAAACAGTGAGGAGATCGGCTTGAAAAAATACTTTTTTTTAGAGAAGTGAACTACCTCTACAAGCCGTGAAAGCACCCTTGGGAAGCGATGTCAAGCATCAATGGTTTTGTGGTGAGAAGAGCCTCTAAACGCTTAGGAGTCAAGGTTTTAAAAAGACTAGTGCTAATATGAGGCCCATGGGAAGGGGGCCCAATGACTCTTATAGGAAGTTGGGCATGCGGGTTGGCATATATTAGTCAGTCTGGACAACAATGGGCAACTGATCACAAGTAATATGCAAAAAATACTATCGAATATAATTTCTTGCACGTATGCAGTCAGCTGGAGCCATTCACAGACCCAAAATCCTTTATCAACTTGGTTTGATCCCCTATTTTGACATCCACCAGGTAGCCCCGACAGCGTGTGACTACCATTTTTAGGACCCATTTTTTTCCTTTCTCCTAATAATAGGAGGTTCTCACCAAAAAAGGAACTCCTTAAAAAAGTATTTACTCCAAAACTAGTGACTAAGCCCTTCAATGCTTCAAGGCTTCACGCAAAGCATTGTGCTCATCTTGAATTTTGCAAGGATTCCAGAGAGCAAAAGATGCACTAATCTTGCAATATTAATTGACCAACTGATTGCTTGTACGGGATCCAATTAAAGAAATTGGGTAGGCAATAGATAGATCCAAAAAAGGGCGTGTAGAAGAGAGTCTGACCACACACCGAACGATTTTTTCCGAGCAAAGACAAACCCGAGCAAGTGTTTGTACGCAATATAGTAAATTTTATCATCAAAAAAATATTTATTTTTTATTATATATTGATGCACTATAACAAAAAGAGTTTTCAATGGATATACTACCTCCTAAATTCCAAAAAATCAAAGTTTACTTTTAGAAAAAGTAGCACAATATTTGAAAATATTATCTTCTGGCTCAATCTCTATTTATCTAACTGTAATCTCCTCTACTTCTACTCTTCTTTGGCTTGGATTTTTCTCACTTGGGCTTCACGTGTTTGAGCATGAAGTAAGATTGATAGACTAATAAGAGCTTTAGACCTTTACTTAATGCTCAAGTCATCATATGTTTATTTTTGTAAGGTAAGTGCTCCCTTGTCTAGTACTTTGGTTCTTGATTGTCATTTATACTTGAGAGCATGTGAATTCTTCCTCCTCTTAGCGACATCAATTTGATAGTAATTTATTGCACCTCATTAGTTCATTTATACACCAATCATCCCTTCCATGTCTCCTTGCCCTGCCCATACTACAAGGTTGTGATCTTCATACAAGGGTACCCTTTTTACATGACATTTATTATGAAAGACTTTTTTTGTTACAATAAAATCATGTTTTTCTTTAATTGACCAACATATGCCTTTTTTAATCAATTTACAAAAACAACAATCAAACTAATAGATTTCTATGCCTAAATTTTTCTAGAAAGACATCATCATAATTGAAATGAGTTAGTTGGAAACAAATAAAATATTGAGGATCTTTTCACCATACAATGTGACAACTTCAAAGCTTTAATTGAACATCTTCTTTCACAAAGATCAAAGATTCTGCCCCTTTCCATTTTGAATCATTGTTTGAAAAAATATGGCAGATGTGAGGAAGGCCATAGCATCCACCACAGAATGGGCGCATCATCGTTGGAATATGCTTTACATCTTTGGTCATGTGGAGTATTCATGCCGCTACCAATTATAAGAGGCAAATTTGGATCCAATCTATGAAGATGAACGCCATGCCATACCCTAAAAGGTGGTATTAGAGCCTTCTTCAAATCTGGAACTATAGTTTTAACAAGAGGGAAGGTCGCTCCAGTGACTTTGCATACTAATTTGTTTGCAACAAATTTAGTATGTTCTGAGCTTGTGTCTGCTCGAGATAAGGTGGTATCCATAAAAAATAACAATGCTAAGTGAGAGAAGATGCTTAGATCTCTCTCTCTCTCTCTCTCTCTCTCTCTCTCTCTCTCTCTCTCTCTCTCTCTCTCTCTCTCTCTCTCTAAAATGAGAAACAATATCATTATCATTGGCAAAAACTTCACTAGAAACTAGGCCTTAAGTATATTTTTAAGGGCCAAAATTGAAAATTCCAAGCTAGCTTTGAGCGGCGGTATTAAAGGAAACCGACTAAATTTGGAGGATTTTACCGTAAAACTCGATAAAAATCCAATTTTTTTTTGTTAAGATATTCAATGTTGTTTTTTCCATTGGTTCCTACAAAAGGTTTTGGTGAACACTTCCTTCCAAGATCCTCTCTCTCTCTCTCTCTCTCTCTCTCTCTCTCTCTCTCAGTACGAGGATAGAGGATCCTTGGAACACCATTACTTTTCAAGTCATAACCAAAACTCCTATTAACTATTTCAATATTCAGACCTCCACTTACAATTTTAATTGGTATGGATCTTCCAATCATTCAAATTGTCTTGCTAGAAAGTGGATATTTACAGTATGCCTCCGTCAATGCTGATGACTAGCATGTCGTACGGATATGGCACATAAAAAAGAAGCTAAACTATAAACTATCAAATAATGGATCGACCTAAAACACCAGTCAACAGGCTTCATGGGCATGTTTTTTCCCCCAGTGCATTCCTCACAATTGCATCGGTATGATCAACACACTTTTGGAGGCACATTTGCTTCATAGAGTCAGGTACGTCTATGGCAGTGAGTTTTTCCTACTGCATAACAACTTTAACAAGCCAATCCAAGGCATCAAGTGAGATAGCATAGAGCAAAGGATAATGTGGGCACCCTTGTCTTATGGATTTGTGCAATGGAAAAACATCTGTAGGAGTACCATTAACTGAAATTCTAGTTGATGCACTCCCAAAAAGAATGTGAAAAAGAATCTATCCAAACCCATATCATATAGACTTTGAAGTATGAACTCCCATTCAATTCTATCATAGGCCTTATCATACGCTCTATGGCCGATTGTTTGTGAGAAGATCTTCTAGAAGAGATTTTTTTGTAATTTTGCAATGCAGTGATCAACATCATATCTAATAAGCAATGAGTTATTATGCTCTTCAAATGTTGTACGCTGGTGCTAGTACTACTACTTGTAGTCAGTTGAATTATTGACACCTGCAAGAATCATATCATAGTAGTGCAATCTGCTGCTCATGCCTCCTGCTTCTTCCCAATATCAGATGGCCAATTAGCTCTGGCTTCCTAATTGCACCTGCATGATTTATTACTTGACTTCCACCGTCCAATGCTCGGCTGTATCATGCAGCCTTGTTGCTACAGTATGGGGTATTGTACGTGCAAGTGCCAACTTTGATCGCTCAACCCCAGCCAATCTCAATCCGTCTTCTTGCTATGGATCACGACCCTTCATCTTGCCATCGATCAAGATCTTGCCCCTAGTCTAGTGTGTGACTGCTCTGCATTTTGCATGAGTTGATGAATAGATGAGCAAGAAAGTTCCCAAGGCCAAACTCAAAACCACTCCCGATCCCGACCCCAAGTCCAAGCCTAGAGGTGGCGCTCAGATACTCTATAGGGTCTCCTCCACCCTGCTCCCATCTTGAAAACCTCAGAGACCACAAGGCCTGATGCTCTCAAGCGAGTATGGGACTACATCAAGGCTCACAAGCTGCAGAGTAGTACTGAGAAATTGCAAGACTTATGTGATCCTCCCCTTAAGAAGGCATTTGAACGACACAGTGTTAGTGCTCAAGTACTTGAGTCCTCACTTGTCATCACATTTTTCTGTTGATGCTATCAGGCTGTTGGCAATGCAGACGGCAGAGGTTAAAGAAATAGAACGAGTAAATGTCAAATTGGACATGAGGGCAGAAAAGATTATGATGGTTATAATCCTCAAGTAATTCATCCAACGGCTTCATGAGTGAAACTAGCTGCTTGCACTTTTAGTAGAGTGTGTGAGGATATTGGCTTCAAACATTGGTTCACCAGATCATGCTTGTGTAACATCGTGATTTACATACATGTAGGTGTCCTTTGATATTTACAGATACGCCTGCTCACTTGTGTCATGCAAGAGCAGATAGCTGGAGCTTCCTGGAGTACATATTCTACATGGGAGCCACATTGACAAACAAGTGAGAGAAGCTTAGATGCTGCGAGGTCCAAAGTCTACTTATGATTGCATTTGTAAGCTAGCCGAGGAGCCAAAAGTTGGCTGTGCAAGGAATCATGGTGACCTTCATCAGGCTGCTTATTGTCTCACACATATTCTCCTCTGAGAGAGAGAGAGAGAGAGAGAGAGAGAGAGAGAGAGAGACATGAATCACAATAAACTGTACCCCATCTCCTTGCCTTGCCACCCGACCTCCACGCACAAATCACACGCACACTCTAGGCACCCTCTAGACACACACTGAGACACCCTCCTCGTCTAGCTCTGTTGATAACCCATTTGAAAATTTGTTGAGGCAAGCATTTTGGAACGATCTGCAGACAAACAGACCAAAAAGCACCTCCTTTCTCCCCCCCCCCCCCCCCCGTCTCTCTCACTCACAGTAAAAAAGAAACTCTTTGAAAGAGCGTGCTCGCTCTTTCAAAGAGTTTCGTTTTGACTGTGTGTGTGTGTGTGTGTGTGTGTGTGTGTGTGTGAGAGAGAGAGAGAGAGAGAGAGAGAGAGAGAGAGAGAGAGAGAGAGAGAGAGAGATTCTCAAAAGATACAGCTATGTGAATGCATATTCTCGTCCATTCAGCAGACACTTCACCGAGGGAGGCATTGAACGCGTGCTAATCATATCAGACAGAGCTCCTCTCTTACACACAAGCTGCACCTTCGACTTCCACGTCTGCACCTCCTCTGCTTTCCCATTTACCTGACTCCTACATGGGCGTCTGCGAACTTTCTCGAGGCCTTTTGCAATGATGCTTCCCAATAGCCCTTAACGGTGGCAGCTCCCCTTCCTCTTCCCCCTGTCTAATGTTGGCTTCTCTTGTCAGACCAGAATCTTCCAGGATCTCGCGTTTGTGATGTGCTATCGTATCACTTCAACCGTTGCATGCAGCAAGAGCACAAGCTCTGTTTGTTTCAAGGCTTATCTTTGGATCACAAGAGATTGTAGTTCCCATTCAAGGTCAGTGCGCTGACAGTTCTCTGATGAGCTTATAAGGGCTCCCAATTAGTTTTGCAATATGTTTAAAAAATTAAGACAGTATGAGAACTTAGACGACTCTCAGTCCACAAGTGCATGGCAGTCCATGTGTTTGGTGAATATCTTGCAATATTGTACTAGTTAGGTGGTCTCTCTCTCTCTCTCTCTCTCTCTCTCTCTCTCTCTCTCTCCCCCCTCGGCACATCGTTTGTAGAGACGATGTGGAACCATTAGGTCTACATGTTAACAAGGCGGTCCAGGGCGGGCAACAAGAAAGGCGACCTCTAAACACTCCTCAAGGCTCCCGTGCTGCTCAATTGGGGCTGGGGCAATGCGAACTAGGATGCAAGAGAGATTTTGAGATTTTTTAACAACCAAGAAGATGCACCACAAAACACACAGAAACAATCTCACACCAAGAGAAACACCAAATGGAGCAGAGAGAGCTAGAGCAAAGGGAAGAGAGAGAGAGAGAGGAATGGAACGTCTAAATCTCTCCTCATGTATAGAGTGTTGGGGTGCTATGTGAGATATTGGAGGTTGTTTTAAAAGAAGGAGAGGGGCCTATTTATAGGTTGTAGACCCTTCATTAAGATTATTGGAAATCCTGATTTACAAGCTAACAAATCAGGATTATGATTGTTTTTTTTTAATATCAAAACATTGCACGCCTTCTTTGTCTGCTTGAGTCATGGATGTGGGCTCAAAAGAGAGCAATATTCATTGTAGATAAGGTGAAAGTAGAGTTTTAAGGAATGAGAGAGAGAGAGAGAGAGAGAGAGAGAGAGAGAGAGAGAGAGAGAGAGTTACTATTCTTGAGGTGAGGTGTCTTTTATGGTTAGGTCAATGGCTATTTTGTGTTAGTATGTTAGTGGTTAGTGTTAGTAATCATTAGAAAGTTAATGTTATATTTACAATGGGTAGAATGAGATGGACGGTTGAAGTAAAATGGTTGAATGAAGTGAGGAAATCCTTGTGATAGTGAATCTTGAAGAAGGACTTACTTGTGTAGGTTCTCAAAATGACTATTGATCCTCTTTGTCTTCTTCTCTTCTTTATGCCACCGTCGTCAAGGTTGATTATCACGATGAAAACGGAAATTCGGTTGATGAAATCTCTCAATTTGCAGAGGTTAAGCATGGTTTACATGATGAATTTTATGTATATAAAGAGGGGTAAGATGGAATTGTACTTTGGAAGTAATAGAGAGAGGCATAGAGATGGTGTATGTACATGTAGAGCTCATATGAGAGCTATGGAAGTAAGAGGGGAGGTTAATGGTGAAGAAGGTGAGAGAAACCATGGAAGGTGTAGGTTTGACTGAGGGATTGAGAGGAATGAGTTTGTGTGTGTGTGTGTGTGTGGAAGTAGGAAAGGAGGTGAGAGAAGACTATCGGTTACTTTGTGAGAAAAGTGGGCAGACTGGGGTCCACTCAAAAACTCATATCTCACTAGTAGTAGCTCCAAAAATCATGAAAACATTTGAGGTGATTATTCAGCTTATGGGCTATATTTTCTCTGTTGACCACATCTTCAAATTCTGAGCGGAGATAGGTGCCAAAAATCTCATCAAAAAACTTATTTTTTATGCTGCAAAAGTATTTTAGTGGCCCCCTCCTTTGTTGAATTTGCACAATGCATCCAAGAGTGAGCCACTTCTTTGTCATATCATAATACAAAGGATCCAAGTTACCTTTACACGTTCATGGAGGAGGATTATTGATGAAATAAGAATTATATACATGGTGGGACTAGTGTATGGACCATTCATGGATTTTAGCTCAATGAGCACATGGTGTTAGAATTATGAGTATATAATAATAAAAAATATGGAAGAATTATGGATATGAAAAAAGATATTGGAATCATATGATATGGTCCCTCTTTTGTGTTATTTTGGGTGAAAGAGGAAAAGGTATGCAAGTAAATGAAAATAATATAATAAACGTGACTGAGAAAGTAAAAATCAATTTTTTGTTTTCCCGAGGGTGAGGGTGAAAATGTGGGGGTGATTTGTATAAAAGAAAAATATGAGGTTAGAGTATGTACACATTCACAAAAAATATACTTATGGTGCAAGAGGATGTAAGAAGTCGTACATAGGTTTAATAAGACACACACCTAGGTATAAATATTTAAATATATCATAATAATTCTAAAAATCCCTATATTTAGGCCATATATACAGTGAAATATTTACACACAAAAAAGGCCATAATATACTTTTTTCTTTTTTTTGTATTATTTTGGCTCAACTAGCCTAGTGACTAGCTAATTGAGGGTTTTTAAGGAGACATGGGGAAAGTCCCCTAACTCACACACGCCTATGTATAGTGAAAAGATGAAGATAACCACAGTGTTTGAGTGATTTGATAGGGTGAGGTAGCTCACTATGACAATTTTTAATAGCCAAAAAATGGTTATCATTAAGCTTTCCCCAGGATGATGGTATATTCATGTACCATCATAGATTATCTTTTCCAAAGAGGGTGCTTTAGAGTCCTTGATGAGATCTTCATTGTTTGGCCCCTTAGCATTTTGGCTGGAGTTACACTCATGCTTCATGGAACAATACTTACATGAGATAGTTGCCTTTTGACAGATCTTTGGTAGATCCTTTGGTAGAAGGGGACTCAAATAGGGCTGCAAGCCGTACCCATTTACCTTCCTGGAGTGCTCTTTCCCATTCAAATCCATAAGTTGATAGTAACTTGAGTTGAAAGCCTTCTTGACTATGTATGGTCCTTGCCATCTAGTTTCAAACTTGGCATCCGAACTATTATCGAGTCTATTGTCATACCTTAGCACAAGATCTCCTTCATTGATGCCTTTGTCTTTCAGTTTCTTGTCAAGCTTCTCCTTCTCCTGTGTAGCTTTCCTCTTGTAGAACCCATAGGCTACTTCTCTTTTCCACTCAAGATCCACTAGTGTAAGAAGTGATCCATCCATACCTCTTGATCATCTTGTGCACCTCCATATTGTTGGGATGTTGAGCTCAATAGGCTGCAAAGCCTCTTAACCATGCACCAAGTGAAATGGCGTGAACTCTGTTGCCTCCCTATATGTGGTTCGATATGCCCACAAGGCACCATCCAAGAAGTCATCCCATAACTTTGTCTTGTTTTGCACCATCTTCCTAATGATGCCTGCAATGACACCATTAGCCTTCTCCACCAAACCATTTGATTGTGGGTAGTAGGGTGTGCTATGACGATGTAGAATGTGAAGCTCTTCACAAACTTCTGTGAGTAAAACCTTCTTGAACCCTGGACCATTATCAAAAACAATCTCCAGAGGTGTGCCAAATCTACAAAAAACATTAGGGTAGACAAGCTTGCTCACTGTTTTTCCATTTACCCTTGCCACACTTTGAGCCTCTCCCCACCTAGTCATGTATTCTACAGCCACCACTAAAGTGTAGAGTTTACCATTCTTTATTCTACATAGACGACCCATAGCATCAATGCCCCACTTTTCAAAGGGTCCATTTGCAAGCACTATTTTCCTCGGACCATGCACTAGCCTTTTATTTTCATTTACCTGACAGTTGTGACAACTTTTACACCAATGTTGGACATCCACATGCAAGCTTGGCCAAACATACCCCGCAAGAAAAATCTTCTTCACGGCGGTTAATTCTTCGGAAAAATGACCGCCACATGCCTCTTCATGCAAATCTTTTAGAATGGTTGGAATTGCCTCGATAGTTGGTACTCTTTTGCACACTTGATCCTTCCCTCTTTGATAGAGGGAGCCTTCTAGGAAGAGATAGAAACTTGCCTTCTTCATGAGTCTCCTCTTTTGAGCTTTTGTGAAGTCTTGTGGAAACTCACCCTCCAAAATGTATCCAATAATGGGAGACAATGACTCCAATCCCTGGTATCTCGATTGCTTAACAACTGCTGCCACCATGATGAGTATGCACTTCTTTCTCAACACATGTAACTGCTTTTTGTGCAAGTAAATCGGCATCTTCATTTTATTTCCTAGGAATATGATATAGTTACACTTCTTCAAACTGATTAAACAACCTACGAATGGCATGAATCTTTGTCATTAAGCTTTCATTCTTGCATGCCGAAATTCCTAAAATCTGCTTCACAATGAAAAGTGCATCCCCCTTTACCATGAGATGCTGTATACCTTGACTAATGCACATCTTCAAACCATGAAGTAGTGTGTCATATTTTGCTTCATTGTTGCTAGTTGAACCTGGTAGTTTGACCTTCTCTTTCATGACCACCTCTCCACTTGGTTTGAGCAACACAAGCCCTCCCCATGCTTTTCCTGTGACTTGTCGAAAAGCTCCATCAAAGAACAAGGTAAAATAATTAGGAATACTTTTTGGTGGTGGCAATGGTAGGTTCTTTACTTTAGGAACCTTAATCTCCTTTTCATGTATCCTATAAGTGAGAATCCCTGCCAATTTTGCACGCACACTATCTTCTACCTTGAAAGAGCATTGAAACTCTTGCAACTCCATAATCCACTTTGAGATTCTAGTACTAAGATTCATTTGAGATGACACCCAAGGGAACAAATTTTCTGTAACACGAATTACAAAAGGTTTTGGTAGCAAGTAGGATCTAAACTTTCTCACCGCAACCATGAGAGAAAGCATCATGAGTTCTGCCTCCGTGTAGCCTCTCTCCAAGGCATTCATGACCCTACTAGCAAAATGGATGGGCTGCATCCTGGTACTGTGGGGATCTTGTCGTAGCAAAACAACACCAATTGTTTATTTCCCACCATTAGAGCTAACAAAGAATGTGTACTTCCAACAAGGAGGCATGAGTGTTGGTAGCTCTGACAGAATGACTTTGATGTTACAAAAATATTCTTCAAGCTCATGAGACCAAACAAACTCGACTTATTGTGTCAACTTTTGTAAAGGGTGAAGTAACTCTGAGGCTAAGTGGATGAAGCATGACATATACTTCACCTTTTGAATGAATGAGATGACCTCCTTAAGACTCTTTGGTAATGGTAACTCAATAAGAGCCTTTGACTTTGAAGGATCTGATGCCTTTGTAAGAAACTTTATGACCAAGCAAGATCACTTCATCCTCTATGTGGCACTTGTCGGGGTTGAGTTGACCTTCCATGTTGTAAAGTTTTTTCAAACCCTCTTCTACCTTTTGTAGATGCAATGATTTTGAGTTATAAATGCAAAAGTCATAAATAAAAACCCTAATGGACTTTCCAAAGAATGCTTGAAACACCATGTTCATGAAGCTTTGGAAGGTTGCAAGAGCATTTGTCAGGACAAATGGCATGACTCTGAAAGCATAACAACCCCAAGGAGTGATGAATGTTGTTTTCAACCGATCCTCCAATGCAATACCTATTTGAAAGTAACCCAAGTAGCCATCACACACAGTGTACTTCTCATGACTAGCTACCTCATTTAGTATCTCATCCTGAAATGGAAGGGGAAAGTGATCCCTTTTTTTTGCCTCATTGAGTGGACGGTAATCCACACACACCCTCCACTTGCCATTTTTCTTGGGAGTGACAACAAAGGGAGAGACCCACTCCAAATTCTCCACTGGATAAATAAAACCTTCTGCTAGAAGCTTTCTTACCTCCTTAAGTAAAGCCTGCTCCTTGATGACTCCTAGCCTTCGTAGCTTTTGAGCTTTAGGTTTGGCCTCTGGCTTTAGCTCAATCTTGTGTTGAACATCATCTACTCCACGCACGTCCATGTAGTCTTTAGAAAAAAGATTAGGAAATTTCCTTAACACACCTTTGAGCTCCTCTCTTTCATCCTTTGTAAGTGTTGTAGACAACATACCTTCTAATATTCCTTCATCTTCCACATTTTGGTTCTCTTGGGAACCTACCTACTCCAAACCATGACAAGGGGTCTCTTGGTTGGTTGGATTAAACCTTACCCCCATGAATTTGATGGAAGACTCCTCTTCAGTAATGCTGCCGCTACTTTCTTCTTCTGAAGTGTTATCGGTCCAATCTTCTTCCATCTCACTTTGAGATGATTCTTCATGGATCTCCTCTTGGCATTGCATTAGGAGATTTTAGAGGTCTTTTGGAGGGCCTTTTGGAAGAGAGAGGAAAATAAGCTCCTCCAATGAGAGAAGAGCCTACGTTACGTAGAAAAATAGATTGATATTAACAAAAATATAAAAGGTGTCCCTCTCCTCATTTAATAATCTAGTGGTCCTTGAAGACGATCACTCTCTTTCATTTAATGCGAGCACCTTTTTCAAAAGGTAGATGCGGTGCATTTGATACGGCCTACATCATCACTAGAACTCAAAAAGTTACGAAACTATCAAGTGGTGGAAGATTTTGAAACTTTTGATACTGTCAATGTGTCCGGAACGCCCAAATATCTTAGAAATGAATGTCCAATTGCCTCGCTCCGACATCCAAAGAGGCAAAGAATGTCAAAAACCCCTAAAAGAACATTTTACTAATGGCGTGCGAGGGGGCATTCCAAAATTTTGGAATGCCTCCTCGTGCGCCGTTAGTAAAAAGCCCTTTTTTTCCTCTTTCAGGGAGCTTTTTGAGAGGAAAATGTCAAAAAACCTCTAAAAAGGGGCTTTCTTGAAAGATAATTGTCCAAAAATCAATAAAAGGAGCTTTGTACTAACGGCGCGCAGAGGGGCATTCTAGAATTTTAGAATGCCTCCTCGCGCGCCTTAAGTAAAAAGTCCATTTTTTGGGGTTTTTTGACATTTTTTGCCTCTCCGGATGTCAGAATGAGACAAGTAGACATTCGTTTTTATGGTATTTTGGCGTTCCGGATGCATTGGTGGTATCAAAATACTCAAAATATATCGCTATTTGACAGTTTGTGACTCTTTAACTTTCAATGATGACGTAAGCTGCATTGAGTGCGCTGCACTTGCCTCTTGAAAAAGACGCTCGCATTAAATAAAAAAGTGACCATTTTCAAGGACGATTGGGAATATAAATCTACTTTTTAGAGTTTCTGGTTGTTCTTTTGGACATACTCACAAGGTGCAAGTGCATTTTAAAAAAAGTTTCTAGAGAGAGAAATACAATTTCTTACAATGCCCTCCAAATGACCTCCGAAATTTTCTAATGCTCCTTCATGTCAAAGACAACCTTCTTATGATTGTCAATCCTACAAATTAATTTTCCACTCTCCCAAAGCTCGCATTTTCATTAGCTATGGTCTTCCTAGGATAAATGGATAACCACTTCCCTTGGTCGACATAACATAAAAATCCACCGCCTTCTTAATGCCAAAGGCCTCTACAAAGACATTTTTACAAATGCCCACACACCTAGCCTTGCTATTGTTTGCCATCTTGACTTTGATTTCAGGTGTCTCATGGATCTCCTCTTGGCATTGATCCTTCATATCAAAGACAACCTTCTTATGATTGTCAATCCTGCAACTTAATTTTCCACTCTCCCAATCCTATAAAGCTCGCATTTTCATTAGCCATGGTCTTCCTAGGATAAATGGATAACCACTTCCCATGGTCGACATAACATAAAAATCCACCGCCTTCTTAATGCCAAAGGCCTCTACAAAGACATTTTTACAAATGCCTACACACCTAACCTTGTTATTGTTTGCCATCTTGACTTTGATTTCAAGTGTCTCATGGATGTGCATGCCTAATCTTTGCATGAGTCCCTCTGTCATGATGCAAATTTTTGCACCCCCATCCACTAGACCTTTCCTAACCAATCTTCCTTTGATGTAACAATCTAGCATAGGTGAAATATCCTCATTCATTTCAGCTTGTGCAATTTTTACAACAGACACACTCTCTTTTACCTTTCTCCTAGTGCTAACTTCCCTTGTTAAATCCCTCCTGACATAATGCAAAAAATTGAGGCCATGAGATATCAGGACCCTTACCTCTCATGTCTTCCAACACGTTGTATGGAGCCATACCATGTCCAAGAGGAAATTTTTGGAGGTTAATACGACGTCGTATCCTCTTGGTTTCCTTGGTCTCCTTTGCCTTATTTTCTCGTCCATGATCACTTTGTGACGTGACTCCTTCTTTCTCCTTACCTTTTCCACGGCCACGCTTAATGCCATTTGCTTCCATGTCCACCTAATTGGAACTTGTCACCTCTACCACATGCACATTTGGGTCTGGCAAAGGTGGAACTCCTTCCACTCCTCGTGGAGGTGGTCTTGCTCCATTTGGCCTTTGTAGAAGCCGTGGTTGTTGACTATTTCCTTCACTTGCATTCATCACTGGGTAATTCAAGTTAGGTCTCCCTGGCTCCCCACGGGGCCAAGGACAATTATACATCCCATGTCTAGACTCTCCACAATTCCAACATTGCCAGACTCTCCTAGGTCGTGGTGGATCTCGCTCTTCTGACTTCTTTGCTTGTCCCTTTGGACCTATAGCTTGTGCAAGGTGAATTGACAAGTTGCTTAAAGATTCATTTAACTTCTCAATCACTACAGACGTTACCTCAGGAATCTCTCTGGATGTTGATGCTTGCAATTTTCCCTTAGGTCTAGGACCCTCTATTGGAACCTCTCCTCTTAGACACTTGAGTTTCCTATACTTCTCAACAACCCTAGTTTCAACTGCATCAAAGGTAGCAGGTGCACCCGCCTCGACTTTTATCTTGAGTGTGGGAAAGAGACCGGCTATGAACCTCTCCTTCTTTAGGAACTCTTCACCATCACAAGGGTTAGAAACATTTGTCACCCATACAACCCAAAGACGTAGAAACTCTTGTTTATACATGTAGTAGTCATCTAAGTCTTTTTGTTTGTGAGAAACAATGTCTTTCCATAGCTTTTGAGTGTTTTGGGGATCAAAGAAGTATCTCTTGAAATGGTTCACAACTTCCGTGTAATTCCCTTTAACTTCCTCACGCAAAGAGTCAAACCAAGTGCTAGCATCTTTCTTAAGGACCACCTCAAACATTTCTACACGTTCTTAATCAGTTACTATCCTCTTGATACGGCAAGACACCTTCAAATTCGCTAAAAATAATTATGCATCCTCTCCATGCTCTCCAAAGAAAAGAGGATATCCGGACATTTGGGGTTGGGCCTCATTGAATCAATTTTGAAGTGACAACACGTTTTTGTTTTTATTTCTTAAAAAGATTTGCACAATGATGTTTTCTAAATTGCAATCTATTCTACAACAAAATAAAAATATGC
Source organism: Adiantum capillus-veneris (assembly GCF_014529385.1). Lineage (NCBI taxonomy): Eukaryota > Viridiplantae > Streptophyta > Polypodiopsida > Polypodiales > Pteridaceae > Adiantum > Adiantum capillus-veneris. The sequence continues at coordinate 96,147,552 of NC_140956.1, read as the reverse complement.
ACATCAAATGACCTATGATAGTCAACAAGAGGCAGAATGACAGGGTTTGGTGACACAAGAATTTCTCCTACTCTCTTGGCAACATGAACACCATACGGTGTTGAAAATGGATAATTCTACTAATTGCAACGTTTATTCTAATGTGTGGTATAAAATGGAAGGGAAAAAAATCTATTCATGGGCCATTATCCATGGTCTATGCATGGCCTAGTACATAGACCATGGTCTATGCATGGCCTAGTGCTTTAAAACAAAACAAAAACATACACGTCCAAACTAAGGTCGTACCTAATGAGAGGCAAAATAAAAGGATTTACTGAAGCGTTTATCTCGGCCAACTTAAGAGGGTCCAAAATTCTACGAATCACTCGATGAAATTGTAATTTTGTGCTTACAATGATATGCACCTTTTGCCTTGCAATAGGAACAAATGGGTCATACAAATCTTCGTGATTCCTGCAAGCTACTTGATTATGCTAAAGGTTGAGCCTACACAAAACATACACAAGCCCTCCTCAGTGGGGGCACCAAAATTGAGGCGGTCCGGGGCGGGCAACAAGAAAAGCGACCTCTAAACACCCCTCAAGGCTCCCGTGCTGCTCAATTGGGGCTGGGGCAACCACAAGCACAACACAACAACAAACCCAAACAAAATAGGGGCACCACCTAGTTATGGTATGCGAACTAGGATTCAAGAGAGATTTTGACATTTTTTCACAACCAAGAAGATGTGCCACAAAACACACAAAAACAATCTCACACCAAGAGACACACCAAATGGACCAGAGAGAGCTAGAGCAAAGGGAAGAGAGAGAGAGAGAGAGTAATGGAACTTGTGTAATACCTTGTCTGTGACTTGCAAATGGAGATGGTTCATTATGATGCTATTGTAGAGCTTGTACAAAGCTAACTCAATGCTTAGTGAATGTTAAACAATGCCAACACACACACACTATCTTAGGGTGTGGAAGACCTCTCACCACAATACCCTCTTACAATGGACACAAAACTGGCAATGAAAACACAAGATCAAATGATAGAAACTTAAAATACACAAGTCACCTTGAATTCACCAAACCGTATTGCACAAGTGGAAGAACGAAGATTTGAACGTCGAATTAGGCCTTTGATGCACCAAACCTCAATCTATTGATGATGGAGGAACATATACAATATTAATTTTGAGATTTTGAACTCACGCTCTCTCACTTGCAATGTGTATCTTGAAAGCTTCTCTCACACCAAACGTGAAGCTCACAAAGTGGTTGCTACGTCTAAGTCTCTCCTCACGCATAGAGTGTTGGGGTGCTATGTGAGATATTGGAGGTTGTTTTACAAGAAGGAGAGGGGACTATTTATAGGTTGGAGATCCCTCATTAAAATTATTGGAAATCCTAATTTACAAGCTAACAAATCAGAATTATGATTTTTTTTTTTAATATCAAAACATTACACGCCTTCTTTGTCTGCTTGAGTCATGGATGTGGGCTCAAAAGAGAGAATTATTGATGGTAGATAAGGTGAAAGTAGAGTTTTAAGGAGAGAGAGAGAGAGAGAGAGAGAGAGAGTTACTATGCACATGTCTTGAGGTGAGGTGTCTTTTATGGTTAGGTCAATGCCTATTTTGTGTTAGTATGTTAGTGGTTAGTGTTAGTAATCATTAGAAAGTTAATGTTATATTTACAATGGTAGAATGAAGTGGACGGTTGAAGTAAAATGGTTGAATGAAGTGAGGAAATCCTTGTGATGGTGAATCTTGAAGAAGGACTTACTTGTGTAGGTTCTCAAAATGACTATCGATCCTCTTCGTCTTCTTCTCTTCTTTATTCCACCATCATCAAGGTTGATTATCGCGATGAAAATGGAAATTTGGTTGATGAAATCTCTCAATTTGCAGAGGTTAAGCATGGTTTATATGCTGAATTTTATGTATAGAGAGAGGGGTAAGATGGAATTGTACTTTGGAAGTAATAGAGAGAGGCATAGAGATGGTGTATGTACATGTAGAGCTCATATGAGATCAATGGAAGTAAGAGGAGAGGTTAATGGTGAAGAAGGTGAGAAAAACCATGGAAGGTGTAGGTTTGAGTGAGGGATTGAGAGGAACGTGTGTGTGTGTGTGTGTGTGTGTGTGTGTGGAAGTGGGAAAGGAGGTGAGAGAAGACTATGGGTTACTTTGTGAGAAAAGTGGGCAGACTGGGGTCCACTCAAAAACTCCTATCTCACTAGTGGTAGCTCCAAAAATCATGAAAACATTTGAGGTGATTATTCAGCTTATGGGCTATATTTTCTTTGTTGACCACATCTTCAAATGCTGAGCAGAGATAGGTGCCAAAAATCTCATAAAAAAACCTATTTTTTATGCTGCAAAAGTCTTTTAGTGGTCCCCTCCTTTGTTGAATTTGCAAAATGCATCCAAGAGTGAGCCCCTCCTTTGTCATATCATGATACAAAGGTTACCTTTACACATGCATAGAGGAGGATTATTGATGAAATAAGAAATATATACATGTTGGGGCTAGTATATGGACCATTCATGGATTTTAGCTCAATGAGCACATGTTGTTAGAATTATGAGTATATAATAAGAAAAAATATGGAAGAATTATGGATATGAAAAAAGATATTGGAATCATATGATATGGTTCCTCTTTTGTATTATTTTGGGTGAAAGAGGAAAAGGTATGCAAGTAAATGAAAATAATATAATAAACGTGAATAAGAAAGTAGAAATCAATTTTTTGTTTTCCCGAAGGTGAGGGTGAAAATGTGGGGGTGATTTGTACAAAAACAATATATGAGGTTAGAGTATGTACACATTGAGAAAAAATATACCTATGGTGCAAGAGGATGGAAGAAGGCGTACATAGGTTTAATAAGACACACACCTAGGTTTAAATATTTAAATAAAATATCAAAATAATATTAAAAATCCATGTATTTAGGCCATATATACAATGAAATATTTACACACAAAAAAGGCCATAAAATACTTTTTTTGTGTATTATTTTGGCTCAACTAGCCTAGTGACTAGCTAATTGAGGGTTTTTAAGGAGACATGGGGAAAGTCCCCTAACACACACACGCCTATGTACAGTGAAAGGGTGAATATAACCACAGTGTTTGAGTGATTTGATAAGGTGAGGTAGCTCACTATGACAATTTTCAATAGCCGAAAAACGGCTATCACTAGTATGGAGGTTGTTGGGAACTGGTATGGAGGCACAACATACCGACTGTAGGTGATAGGAGAGAGCCAAGTTTGGCATGAGTGAACGTCAAGCCTGCACATGGGTAAGGGGGTTGCTGGGAGATGGGTAGAGGCAATAGCATGCAAATGGGGGTGACTCAGGAGGTGGAGATTGTCCCAGGTAGAGGTAGAGACGGAGTGGGAGTTGCAGGCACAGGAGGCGGTGACTTTTGGTTTTTTGGGTTGAGGGAATTTTTAGAGTAATCAATTTTCTTTTATAGGCTACCAATATGTATAAGATAATAAGGTTTACTTTTTGAGAAATACAAAATTTTTCATCATATAATTGGATCAGCTTTTGTAATGCTTAAATTTTTGTGTAAGAAGTTCAAATTTTGGACACATCTAGTACAATATTCTGGATCGAGAGAGAGAGAGAGAGAGAGAGGGGGGGGGGGGGGGTGGGAGAGAGAGAAGTGCGATTATGCACTGTGTCTCTCCGGAGTCCTAAGGTCTCCTTTTGCTACCTCTACGCATCCCTAACAGATGTTCTGAACTCTTGGCTCGCAGGAGCGCGTGCTCTCCTTGCCCTGCCTTGCTTAGTCCAACAACCACCACGATTCGTCATGCTAGATTAATTGGGTTGGGAAAAACCTACTCAAGCCTCAACATCAAAGACAATGGTGCGACAAGAGATTAGGTTGGTCTGCGTCAACATGGAGAAGCTCTCCTTGTGAGAGAGTACAAGGTCATGTGATGCACATCAGCACAGATATGTTGATCCTACAGCATGCACGATCTTTGCCTCCTCAGCTTCTTCCCTTCCAGCCTTCCCTCACCCATATATGATCCCCTCCTCCTCCTCTCTCTCTCTCTCTCTCTCTCTCTCTCTCTCCTCCATCTCTCTAAACAAAAAGTCCATGCCGGCACGGGCTCTTTCAGAGACTTCTTTTTTAAAGAGATTGAGAGAGTGAGAGGTGAGATAAAGAGAGGGGGAGAGGTTCAAAAAAAACCTAGGTTTAGTGTAATCCCACCTGTAAATTTTGAGATTTACCTCTAAATTTTAAATTTGAAAGTGAGAAAACCTACAAAGTTTAGAGAAATTTAGCGTCATTTGGTGTAAAAACCTTCAAATTGAGTCAGTTAACCACTAAAATTCTCATAGATAGGTTTGCCAAGTTTTCAGAACAAAGTTTTTTTCGAGTACTGGTCCCTGTCCGTACGTGAAAGAGTCTGTGTCTCTTTCAAAGAGATTTTTTGAAGGGTTTTGTTTATACTATATAGTTGTTGAAAATGAAGTCTGTTGAACTTGAGGACCTTCTTGCCTCGTCTATTGTGAATTTCCTTGCCCAACTCCTTCAAGAACAAATTTTTCAATGATTAGGGACCCTGAGATTTACCTTTCCTAGCCAACACAGTTGTCTCAACGTGGCACAATGTTGTTTGTTGTAGCACAACAAATCTCCCAGTTACCTGTTTGAGGGGGTTACCTTATGGGGTGCTAAGGACCGAGGCCTAGGCCACATCATTCAACAAGAGGACAGATGCAATGCTAGACTACCATCCATTTGAATTACTATGAGGCATTGATGGACGTACAACTCCCAAACAATAAATAGAGTACAAACAAAAATGGAGGGCTAAGACGCATTAGGAAAATCATTTCAAAGGACTACAATGACAATCATGCACCATGGCTCTAAGAAGTGTATTCAGCATAGGGACATCATATGTTGGGTGAGTAATCTAGGTCACGGCATGACGGACAACTCAACAAACTAGGAACCCTGAGCAGTCTAGGAGCTTTGAGTTGTGCTCATATTAACATGGAAAATTTAAGAGAAGGTTTTTACACTAAATTTCTCTAAAGTTTGTAGGTGTATTCACCTTCTACTTTGAATTTGAAGGTAAATCTCAAAATTTATAGGTGGAATTATACTAAACCTAGGTTTCTATCGATATGGGCAGGTGAAAGAGAACTAGCATGTGAACAAAGTTGTCATAAGAGAATTGTTCATAGCTTTATCAACCTTGTATAATCTTCTATCAAAGCACTCTTTATAATCCCCCACCATTACCACCTCCTTTGACATGGTTGTCGCCACCACCTTTGGCAACACCACTAGCTCCCACTCCCCCCCCCCCCCCCCCCCCCCCCCCCCCCCCCTCTGTAGAAGGCTACCTACGTTGGTGTGATCCAAACTTTAATATATACCATGAAGTAGATTTTCTCAAAAGAATAGCCTCATTGCAATAATAGAATTATTTTCAAGTTTCCACGGTTTTCTCTAGAGTAACTTAAAATGCATAGTATGTTATTGTACATCAACCCACAATAACTTGAGGTAGAGCAAGAGAGAGGAGAAGAAGAAGAAGAAGAAGAAGAAGTGAAGAGAAGCTCAAGCTCCCAGACTCTCCTTATTGATGAGATTTGTTCGAGTGGAAACAACCTTACTCTTTTAGTGTAAGTCTTGTGGTACTACATGTAGGGAGGTAGAAATAGGAGATTTATATCCATTGGAATCATGGTGCCACTAGCTTCAACAAGGATCAATGGTGGTACAGAGCAACTAGTTCCAAGAAGAGAAATATCAACATGCCATTGTATGGATTCCAATTGTTCTAGCCTATCAAAGGAAACATTCTACCAAACCCTTGTTCAAGGGGTTTTTTCTGTCAAAAATTTGTGGTCATTTTACCATTAAAATTAGGTGTAATCCTGTTTCCTCTTTTTTTTTGTGCTTGAAGTCACCTAAAAAATCATGTTTGGTTTTTGTTTTGTAAAGTGTGCCTTGGTCAATATTGCTTGTTTTAGGGATTGCTCGGAAAATCCTGCGCGAGATTCGAGATTCCTCGTAGAACACACAACCAATGTAATTTTGAACTAATGAAGAAGAACACTAATCCTAGTGCAAATGATGAGAGAGTTTAGGCTAAATGAACACTAAGAAATCTATTTCCTCTAATCATATGCTTCTTAATCAATAAGGGTAGCGGCTACCCATAGCGTGCCCAAGGCTGACCAATTTACACATGATTAGAGGATGCTAATTCTAGGTATTAATGCAATCAATCAAGGTACTTAATGATGATCTAGTACCTGGATTTAAAGGCCTAGATATGGAACCACCGGCTTTGATACCACATGAAAAGCTTTGGCTATGGCAAAAATGTAAGTGAGGGTGAGGTTAGTGAATTAATGACAAGAGATTATGAAGAGAGAGTAACACTAATGGAAGTAGAAAAACATAAACTAGATTGATCACAAACTAAATGCAAATTATGAGTATAAATTTGTCTCAAATGATGGGGTTATGCTTGGGTACAAAGTGTGTAGATAGGGATTATTCTATAGGAGTAGAGAGAGAGCATTTAGTTACATAAGTGATGATGTCAAATGTAGGCTTCCAAAGTAGAAAGGATTTCCACTAATTGATGTTGCACATGTGGCACACCCCAACAAGCATCATTAGAAGCTATAGCCCATTGGACAATTTTTCCTACAAGAGATGCTACCACATTAGTGTAATTCCCATGGCTACAGATTGTGCCTTTTTTGTAGCTTACTCCATCAAGAAATTGAATTTGAGATTTGATCATTTGTGTTACATTTTTAATGAAAAAATATATGGTTCTAATGCATCTATGTGTGCTTCTCATGTTTTGAATTCTTTACATTTGATTAAGTCATAACTTGCAGTTATGACCAGATCTTTGTATGTTTTGCGATGCAAAAATCAAGCATAGGATTTGTGTGGTCATCAAATGGTGAGCCATGCTCAAATTTGGAGCGATGGGTATTTGGAATATTTGTGTGCTATAAAATTGAAAATAATCAAATCCATGTTCTGAGAGCAAACATGAATGTCCTTGATTGCACATTAAAAAGAGAGACTTTGCTTCAAATTTTGTAAATCTTTGTAGATTGTTGCAATTTGATGTGAAATCCAAAAAACAACGTACATGCACACTGCAATCACTTTAATGTACACTTTTCAAAGTACATTTGTGAGGACAAAGAACCTGGGAAAGAACCTAGGCAAGGGGTATTGAGCTCATATAACATATGGTAAGGAACCCTTATAGCAAGAGGCTTTAAAGGGATATGTTGGGTGGAGCTATCTATGTCGTTACCCTATTCCTCTCATTGGTATCATAGAAATTTGTAACTTTGGCAAAGGATCATGGAGCTACTTCCTAAAAGAAGGAAAAAGAGTCCACTATGCGGCATGATTCTGTATGAGAGTGGTGGTCAAGGAGAAAATAAAGGAAAGGGAGTGGTCAAGAGCCACACAAGGCAAGATCTCCATCAACTTGCACCACTCTCTTTGCAGACAGTAGCAAGAAGGGTGTTTTTGGGCAAGGGGAAGAAGACCTGACAAAGGGCCATGGCCAAAGGAGCTCACCATTAGCAGTGTGCTTGTCATCTCACTCTCTTGTCATCTTTGTTCGTTGTTTCCATCTTCAAGCTTCAAGTTTTCACATCCTTTTGAGATTTAGGCACCCAAGTGTGCAATAGGGGGACCATTAGGAAGACAATGGAGTCTAATAGAACCTCTTAATTTTCCATGAGATGATTCACCCTCAGTCTTCGCTCATTATCTTCTATGGAATGTTTAGAGTTTTACAACAATGATGAATAATAGAATTCTTTTTGTGGTACTCATTGTGCCTCATGCTCAATTGGATTTTTCTTTGATGAAGGAACTTCCTCAATGTAGTACTCTGTGTGTGTGTGTGTGTGTGTGTGTGTGTGTGTGTGTGTGTGTGTGTGTGTAATGACAAGGGCAAACCCAAGGAGATCACAAACCCAAGCCAAGGGCCGACTGCTAGGTGTGGACAGGGGATTCTAAATTTGATGGCCAAGGGCCTATATAAAGGGTGGTAGGGTGGAGAATCCTGAAGGTAGGTCCCTGGGTTCTCACATTGTTACCTGGGCTCAGGGGAGGAGAGAGTAATGTAATTCCAAGGGAAAAGCCGGGGGGTCACGGACCCAGACCAAGGGCCAATTTCTAGGTGTGGACATGGGATTCTAAATCTGATGGTCAAGGGCTATATAAAGGTGGTAGGGTGGAGAATCCTAAAGGAATTCCATGGGTTCGTATCAGATCTTAGAGGAGAGGGGAGAAATGGAGGAGGGGGAAAAATCATTTCATGGATTTTCATGTTCTCTCTCTCTCTCTCTCTCTCTCTCTCTCTCTCTCTCTCTCTCTCTCTCAAGGCATGCTTACATGGCTTTGCATGCTCAGTAGCAAGGAAGAGGCATGGTCGTGGGTAGCTTCCCCTATAGATCCAAGAGGAGATGGTTGTGGAAAAAACCACTTACAAGGAACAAAAGGCCATGATCAACCTCCACAAAATCGCTCGCATGTAGGATTGATGGCCTCAGTGTTGCAGGAGGGAAGGCATCTTGACACAGGGGCATGCACCCTCGCGGCCTATGGACAACGCTATCATCTCCTCTCTCTAGATAATTTTCACATTTTATTTTGTTTATTAAAAAGAAATTAGGCGCTCAAGGGTGCCCTAGGGTCACCCCAAAGGGACAATCCTATGCAGCATTGAACATGAAAGGGTTCCACATGCACTCGCATGTGCTATCCTATTCCCTGCACTCGCATGCAGGCAATAGGATAGCACCTTTGAGTTGTAGGCAATAGGGATTTTGACAAACTCGGCACCTTCGAGTTTATAGGTAGCAGAGACTAGGAATTGAGGACTCAAAGGTGAAGCAAATGTTTTTTCAAAACCATGATCTTCAAGCGAATTGGTTCACAACAAAGTTCTTACTATGACAACTTCCATTGATCGGTAAGCATCATGATATTGAAATTTCTTATTTCACATGTTTCAATTTTGTCACCGGTTTAATATACCAGTAAGATGGGCAACGGATCCATACCCACACAAAGTTGAAAGGGTGGGACCACTAGCAGTTATGCTTGTCATCTTATCGAGTATATTGACCACAAAATGGACATTAGGTTGGCACTTTTAATTCCTTCAAGCAAGGAGTGTGAAAGGGCCTTCTAAGATCAAGGGGTCTACAAACCCATCAAGGTGGGTATAGAGGAACATAGTTTCTACACATATGAGGCATAAAAAAAACCCAAGGGGTGCTCCAAATTCTGATACCAAGGGCGACAATTCAATGAAAATCGGTACGCAAGTTATAGTTTCAATTTCACTTTGGTTGTAGAATCATTTGCATTTTGTTTTTACTTGTGAATTCACCTTATGGTGGTGAATCAGAATGAAAACTTCATTATTGTTTACCACCCACGGGGTATGTCTCAGCTTGTTAGGCATGGTTTGATGGTCATTACAGCAAGGTTGTTATTTGACCTAGTAACCTCCATTGACCTGCTTGAATTTGCAAGCATGCATGATTGTTAATTTTTTGATTGCACATGAATATCAATTAGCTACCTGAGGCATGTTTTAATTTTACAAACTTTACTTTATACATGCCATGATGCATCATTATTTCAAAGTTTATAAAGAAGTTAAGGGCAATTATCTACAAAATTTGTAGCAGCGGGACTGTACAATGCTTATGAAGCATATTCTCCACATGGAGGATGAACTGGAAGAGCTGCATCTAGTGATTGACAATAATGTCAAGGACAATAATGTTCACTTTTCACCATAGATAGTGGGAAAGTGTGAGAAAAATAACTTTCTACATGGAATTCTAGGAAAGTAGAGATCATTTGAAAGACAGTTTCACTGGGCAAAGTGCGAGAAACTCTATTTCAATTACTTACGACCACACCAATGAAAGCCTTATTCATAGAAAAGGAATAACGATGATTAACACAAGGTGTTTTCCAAGTTAGATTTAGTTGTGCACTTTTTAAATCTTGCAAGATTTTCTACAATGCCAACTTGACAAGCAAATGTTGCATTGGTCAAGTACAATTTGACAATTAAGATGCAATTTGATAGTAGCTATGGTTCCTGAGCTATCTATCTCAAGTGCTTTGACAATTATAATGAGAAGCAAGGATTCCATTTTGTGCCAAGTACTATCCATTGACTTAGAACCAAGGATAATGGCATGCACATTCGGAAATAAGAAGACATAAGCTCACAATAAGGGTTTTCAATGACCAACTGTGATGTATCCATGCTAATACACATCGTGCAAGGCACGTATGGAATTTTCTCACACTGTGAAGACTGTCATTGAAGCCAAGGTCTTATCACACTATTTTTATGAAATGCATGCATGGCATGCCTGTATTGTGGACTCATTCCACTAAAGCATGGTTTATGCTTCTGCTATACAATCAACTACTCTGTTTAAAAGAATTAAGGCTAATAGATTAGCTTGTGATCATTGTATATGTCTACAATGAAGAGCACTTTACATGATTGGCTCTATGCACAAGGTGCAACTAACATAGATGGCACTAAACTATGATAGCAAGTAGGCATGTATTACTTATCAAGCAGCAAATTCATGCGATGACATGAATAATATAAAAGTGCCTCAAAGTAGGGGTTCTCTTGTTTTTAAAACCCAAGGAAATTTAGTAGGACTGCCTTTTTAAAGGTGTTAGACATCTTTCTCTTCTGTTCATAATGAGAGAAGATTATTTCAAGATCCAGTGGGGTGAATAAGATTCCAAATTGCAAAGATATGTTGCTTAGTTGCAACATTGATTGTATCCCTAGGAGTGGTATTTTTGGGGATATGATTTAACTAAAACACAATCATTCTGCAGGTGTTGAGGATCATCCCATGAGCTCATTATAGTTGTACTTTCAATGAAAGAATTTTGCAATCTACCAAGGGGTATTGAAAAAAGTTCGACTTCCCAAGTTGATTCCAAGAACTATTAGACACGGTAGATTGTGTTGGTCGTTGTTGGCTGCTAGTTTGAGTAGTTTTCAAACAATGTCTAACCAAGGGTTTTAACATTCCAGATTTTAACCAAGGGGATTGGATTGCAAAGGCAAAACCCAGGGTTACCAGTACAATACTGCTTGATTTTCACTAATCCTTCAATTAGTGTTGCTAGGCCTTTTCATTCCAGATTTTAACCAAGGGGTTTGGATTGCAAAAAGGCAACACCCAAGGTTACCAGTACAATACTGCTTGATTTTCACTAATCTTTCAATTAGTGTTGCTAGGCCTTTTCAAGTGGGAGATTTGATCATGTGCATTTGACTATGAGTAGGTGAACACTATGTTCAACCTTCATGTATGCATCATGTGATTTGGTTTTATTCCATTTTTTAATATGACTTGCTTGAATTCTCTAAGTAGGATGTGTTAGCTTAAGTACTTTCATCCATTTTTCTCTTCAGAGACATGACAAGGTCATGTAGGAGCAAAGTATTTTTGGGTCGTAGTGTCTTCTGCATTATGAAATTATGGACCTACCTATAGGGTTTTTTTGGGCACATGTTGTCACAAGAGGAGAAAAATGGTCTAGGAACTCAAGGAGTTTGGTTTAGCCAGTGTGGAGCAAGCATAACAAGGGTCCCTCTCACTCATGTTGTTGAGTGTTTATAGTTATCTGCAAACACAAGTACACCTCGTACTTGAGGATGTTCTCTTTTTGGACATCCTTAACTGAGACATATTCCACAAGTGGAGGATATGAGTATGTGGGACTGACATTGGTGCCTGTTATTTCAATTATGTGTCGTGACAAAGTCCCGAGGTGCTAGTCAATCCGTTCACTAGACCATTTTGAGCATATTGTATAAGGAATAATTCTAGTGTCCAAAAATTGTCGGATACTTAGTAAGACTTGTTAAGGTTACAAGTATTGTTTAACAACTTTAACGGATGGTTGTTTATACACGTAACAAAGTTCTGTTCTATTATTACACTAATTTATTTGGTACCTAGATGTGATGGATTTTCACATTCTATTATAGTCCAAATTTGTTAGCATGGTTTCACGTGGAAATTATTTACTTCTCTCCTAGTTGGAAAGGGGGAAGAGGGAACACACCCAGCACACAGAATGTTTGCCTCTCTATAGCCCAGGGATTCCATTGTATCCCTATCCACATAGAATCATACAAAGAGGAAAACACTTTTCTCAAACAAGCTTGCAAGTACACCCAAATCAATGCGCACACACTCCCGCGGAATAGAATCTACATCACGTCGATAAACACATCAATTCCTTGCGTACAATCACATCATCTCTCTCTCTCTCTCTCTCTCTCTCTCTCTCTCTCTCTCTCTCTCTCTCTCTCTCTCTCTCTCTCTCTCTCTCTCTCTCTCTCTCTCTCTCTGCACATCAGACCCTCAAGGGGGGCACACAAACCTACACACACCCGGAAACACTGCACAACAGAGCAGAAGAAAAGAGAGGGGAGGGGGAGACACACCAAAAGCAACACAGCCAAAGATTTCTCCTTCTTCAATTGATGGGCTATGGTGGAGCATACAACAAACAATGCTCTCTCCCTCTCTATTCTGTCTGTCACCCTAAAAAATACACCAGTTTTGCAAAAATTTTACAGATTGAGACTTTTCGGCCTCCCTCATGCAGAGGTGTGAAGTCTCTCACACACTTTCCTTTCTTCCACTGACCACATGTCTTCCTCTACCCAAGTTGCCTTGCATGTCCTAAGAGCCTTTTCCCATGTAAAAACCTTTTCTTCAAGCATGAAATCTCTACGCTTAGGTCTTCATGACCACATAAAACATACACTTTGTGGATCTCCTTGCTTGTAATGGGCCTTCGTATCTGCTTTATCCCCCATGACTGCACCTGTAAGCATACACATCACTATGTGCGTCCTCTACTGAGATCGACACACTTTGGCTACCCCAACATACGCCATGAGCATAACATTAGCCATAAGCATTGGAAAGTATGGTTATGGATATGCAAGTTCGGATCTTTTTTTATTGAATACATGCACACTAGGTGTTATAGACCCTAGTGTGAGCAAAGGCTGATTTGGAGCGGCATTCACATTCATGACATCAATAGCTTCTAAAGTATTTCACACTTTATGTGCACTTTCTATATGACAAGATTGTCTATTGGGATAAAGGCGCTGTGCCTTTTTCCAGGGCTGGACATTCGGTGTCTGACCACCCACCCACCGTGTGTACACACCCTTATTATTTCATATACAAAGAATAAGGAGCTCCTCACATACACTTCCTGAGGTTTCTCCACCCACACTATCATGCTTCTCTCCTTCCCCGCACGATGCATGTCACACTACCACTTGGAATCTAGTTTGGTTTTGGGCCTACTTGAGTTGACTGGGTAGGTTACTTTGACATTACGTGTGTTTTTTGGTATTCTTACAGAAAAAAATTCACTCAAAACTAATTCATAGATCTTGGTTTTTTAAACGTTTCATTTAAGTCTAATAAGAGAGTGCTTAAGGTTAGATTCCCTCAAGCATAGACATCCATACATGTCACATTTAATTGTTTGGTAATTGAAGGAATGCCTTTCTATATAGATCATCTTCTCCACCTCATAGGAGATGGATTTTTTATTCCACTCAGCTACATGAACTGTCTCATGGTTTGCGGTGTGCCATTGGTCAGATACGCATATCCTCACATTAGCTAGAGATTGAGACTTGTAGATTCAGAGGGATACTTGTAGACAACAGGATATGCCGCTTATGCCAGCTAGAGCAAGAGACAGAGCTACATTACATGTCATTCCACAATGTACTATGTAACATTTAATGGCCTAAAATCTTATGTGTAGCGGAAATTAGCATGAACATAGTGGGCATTTCATTAGAATAGATTCCTAATGAGAATTACAAGAGTGCTTGGGTGGAGAGAGCAACAAAAAGCATAACACCTAGTTAGATAGCATCGACAATACTTTCAAAAGAGAGAGAAATTAAGCTATTGACAACAGTTGAGGACCGGATTTGCATGGAGCCGGTCCCCCCTCCAAAAGGCTTTGTATTATGGTTTCTCCCATCAAGAGAGACATTGTACAATACAATTCTTTGTGTTCCTTCAAGACTAGCTAGTGCAATGAAGATGGAAGCTTCATACACCAAGCAAAACACTTAATCAAACACAACTTGAATTATCCCCGTTCTCAGACCCAAGACCTCACACACCTTCGAAGATGGTGAGAGCTAGCAGGGTATGAGAGTAGATTGAGAGGAAAAAGGAGTATCTTACGAGAAAGATGTACATCTCCTCACATAATCACTCATATTAGCATAGCTTAGCTTAGTAATTAGCTTGGTAGAGGAGATGAGCATGCATTGAAGCTTGGCTCTTGGTTGGATTTGCATCCACATGCCAAGAGAGTGTTGATGTAGGCTTCTATCTCACAAGCTTGGAGTAGGTGATGAGCTCTCCATTAAAGCTTGGGAGGAGATAGATGATTCTTCCTTCACACATGGTCAAGTGTGAGTGTGTGTGTGTCAATGCCAAGAAAAAATCAGCCCTCTCTCTCTCTTGGGCGAGCCCTAGCTGCTAATTAGGTCTGGCTTTTGCCTCATTGGACCTCCCCAGGTCAAGCCAATAGGAATTAAACAGCATAAGTGATAGCCTACAGACATGTGTCCCCCTTTCCCCTTTTGTGAGAGCTTTAGGTAATTAAATAATTTAACAAAACTCTCATTGGACCCCTTTGTCTCCTGGCCAATAGGAATCAGGCAAGCCATGAGGCTTCTGAATGCTCATTGGACCCTTTGGGAGACTGCCCAATAGTCTTCTAGGAGACTTATTTCTCATTGGTTTCTTTTATTAAATGTTTTTAAATTAATTAAACTACATTTACTCTAGCTTAATTCTCATTGGTCCACTTCAAGGGTCTTCCAATAGGAATTGGGCACACCTTGTGGGCATCTGGCCTAGGGAGCTGACATGTGTCCCTCATTCCCTTTGTGTAAAGGGAGCCTGTGTGTGTGTGTGTGGCTTTCTCTCTCATCCCCTACCTTTGGGGCTCGCCCCCTCCCATGTAGGGATGTGCAAAGACTTTTAGGGCACACACAAAGCATCCAATTTTCCCTAGGGTTGACCTTTGGACTCAACCTTTGAATTTTGGAACCTTAGCATTTGGAAGTCTTAATGGGCTGAACCTTAGGGTCTTTGTGGCCCATTGTTTCACATGGCTCTTTTGCAGATGGCCCTCCCTTTGGATCCCTATTTTCCCTCCTTTGGATCCCTACTGTGGCCGGTCTGCTAGCTTAACCAATATTCTAGCTTTTTCTCCCTTGGTACTTCCCCACATTAAATGATCAGTTTAATATGAGAAAATCATTTAGGAGAATTAGATATTGATTATTATGACATTACCTCTCTCTTGAAATCATAGTTGTCCTCGACTATGGTGTAGAGAAGATAAAGCATATGCATGAGTCTTTTTCTTTAGCGGGTAGAGGATCCCTATGTTACCCTACGACATCATTCCTTAATGGATGACTAGTCCATTTGGCGCTTGAGAGCCTGAGGCTGCCGCAAGCATGTCTGCACATTAGTCCTATCAGTCTTCCATAGTAGAGTGACAAGCTCTACTTGGTGTTCGGGAGACGTCGTCTCCGCAAACTTGATCTAAGCATGCATACTACTTCATTTTTGTGCACAAATAAAGAAAAAGGGAATCTTATAAGACAAAAATTTTGTTCATTTTTAACATTTTGTACATTTGCTTACTCTTGGGAAGCATTGTAAGCATTGACAAGGTTTAGGTTATCCTTTAATTGTATGCCTTGCATCCATCTAGCATCTTCAAAAGGATAATTCTTAAACTTAATAAGATATCGTCGGATAGTCTTACCGCCTCTTAATACCTTGTCTTCATGTCGGAGAATGGACTCGGGCTGCAGCACCTCCTCGTGGTCCTCGATCTCCGGTGGGTCTTCAATAGTTGGTTCTTGAGGTGGCTCTCCTTTGTAAGGCTTTAATAGGCTCACATGAAAAGCATTGTGTATGAGCCAATGATTGGGCAACTTAAGTTGATAGGCCATCTCATTGATTGGCCTAAGAATCTGGAAGGGACCATAATACCTTTTTGCTAGTTTAGCATAGTACTTTTGGTGGCCCGTAGGATTCTTGCCCGTCGTGTGCCTTAATCGAGCCTTGGGAAACTTTAACAAGACCCAATCGTTTTCTTTAAAGGCTTGGGCTCTTCTGTGCTTGTCAGCAGCAGCCTTTTGCCTTTGCTGTGAGATAGAGATAGCATCCTTAATCTTTTGGAAAGATTCTTGTAGGTCTCGGCTATACTCATCTGCAGCGAAGATCTTCCCATGTACCTTAAGTAGCAAGGGACTTTTTGATCTTCCCTCAATTACCTCGAAAGGTGCTTTTCCTGTGGAAGTATGTACAGTGTTATTGTAAGCATACTCTACTAAGGGTAAGTACTTCTCCCATTGGGATCTTTGATCTACTTCCGTTACATAGGCTTTTAGTAGATCAAGAATGGTTAGGTTAGCTATTTCACTTTGGCCATCAGTTTGTGGATGATAGGCCGAAGAGAAGTTTAGCCTTGTTCCTAAATTCTCAAAGAGACCCTTCCAGAAATTACTGGTCATTCTAGGATCTCTATCCGACACTATGGACATTGGCAAGCCATGGTACTTGAAAATTTGTGAAATGAAGAGGGTTGCCATTTGATGGGCTTTGATAGTCTTTTTGACAGGTATAAAATGAGCTTGTTTACTGAACCTGTCTACTATCGTCCATATTCCCGTATTCCCATGGATAGACTTAGGCAATCCAAAGATAAAATCCATGGATATGCTCTCCCAAGGTGAATTAGGGATTGGCAAGGGTTGAAGCAATCCAAGTTGCTTCCCTCTATCAAATTTTGTCTTTTGACATACCACACATTTGGAAACATACTCGTGTATGTTCACTTTCATGGTAGGCCAATAGAAATATGTTTCAATTCCCTTTAGGGTAGGCTGAATCCCTCTATGCCCCGCATATGGGGGAGCATGAGATTCATACATTACTTTCTCACGTAGTGAGTTAGTAACGCATAGTCTATTGCCATAGAGAAGATAACCATCTTGTAAAGTAAATGGTTCTTCTTTCTTCCCTAATGCAAGGGCTGAAATCACATCTCTAAAATCGGGATCAATAGCATACTCATCTATCATTGAAGATAGATCATTGTGAGTTGCTATGGAAACCGCATTCACTCTCGGTCGTCTTGAGAGTGCATCGGCCACTTGATTATGCTTGCCAGCAATGTGAGCAATATGAAAATGAAATTGCGAAAGGAAATTTGCCCACCTCATTTGTTTGTCGGAAAGCTTGGTCTGCGTCATGAAGTACTTAAGACTTTGGTGATCCGTTCGCAGAATGAAAGGAGTCCCCAATAAATAGTGCTTCCATGAGTCTAAGGCATGTAGAACTGCAAGGAGTTCTTTTTCGTATATGCCTAGAGTTGCTCAACAGGGTCGAGCCTTCGACTCTCATAGCCTATGGCGTGCCCTTCTTGGAGCAGAACAGCCCCAAGGCAATCACCACAAGCATCACATTGGACCTCAAATGGTTTTGAGAGATCCGGTAGTGTAAGCACAGGTTGAGAGATAAGTTTTTCTTTAAGCTTTTCGAAAGCATTGTTCTCCTTAGCAGACCACGTATACCTAACATTTTTCTTTGTTAGGTCATGTAATGGTCCCGCAATTCGTGAGAACTTTTCTATGAAGCGTCTATAGTATGCACACATACCTATAAAGCTTCTTAGTTCATGAAGATTCCTTGGTTTAGGCCATCCTTTTATTACCTCTAACTTGGATGGATCCATTTGGATTCCATCTTGAGAGATAATGTGACCTAAATATTGAATCTCTTGCAAGAAAAATTCACTTTTCTTTCGATTAACATAAAGTTTATTCTCTCTTAAAACTTGAAATATTACCTGGAGGTGTTGCTTGTGTTCCTCCAATGAATTAGAGTAGATGATAATATCATCAAAGAACACTCCAGTGAAGGTTCGATGAGGCCTGAACAGCTTCTCCATCAAGCGGTTGAATGTGGCTGGTGCATTGGTCAAGCCAAAAGGCATGACAATGTATTCGTAAAGACCAAATGTAGTACGAAATGCGGTCTTTACAATGTCTTGATCAACTATCCTTATTTGATGATAGCCACTTTTTAGGTCAATCCTACTGAAGTAGGTCGATCCTTGTAGCTTATCAAATAGGTCTTCTACCCTTGGAACGGGAAACCTATTCTTGATAGTGATCCTATTTAGTGCTCTATAGTCGACACACATACGATATGTGCCGTCTTTCTTTTGCACTAATAGCACAGGTGAGCAAAATGGAGATGAGCTAGGCCTAACCATGCCCTTCTCAACTAACTCATGCACTTGCCGCATAATCTCCTCTTGTTGAGCTTGAGAAACTCTATAAGGAGGTTTGTTAGGCGGTGAACTTCCTGGAAGAAGTTCAATTGCATGGTCGTCATTACCTCGTTTAGGAGGTAGCTCACAAGGGATGTCGTCAATAAAAACATCTTGAAACCCCTTGAGAAAATTCGATAACTCTAATTCCTTTTGGTTGCTTTTATTTTCTTTTGCTAAAGCATTAGGTTCATTTTGAGAATCTTTAACAAAAATCATGTACACGGAAATAGAGCTCTTTATTGACTTGTTGAAAGCTGGTGTATGTACAATGGGGATGGTGTTACCCATCTCCTTAGCATCTATATACATGTCCTTTTCCCTGAACTTAAAGGAGATTCTCCTTTCAGGAAATTTGACATCGGCAGCCAGGCGGTCAAACCATGGTGCCCCTAGGATTACATCCTCATGCTTGAGAGGAGAGATAAAGAAGTCCTCTTTGTCCACATAGACTTGGACATGAAGCCTCAATTTCTCGATTAAGGGAGTGACTAAAGCTTCTTGCCCCTTGAAGGCACTGTCTGCGGGTAGGATATCTCCCATCTCATAGGATTGTATGCCTAGCTTGGTGGCTAACTCCATAGATATGAAATTGTGAGTAGAACCAGGGTCAAAGAGAATAAAAGCATCATGTTCTCTTACCTTTCCCCAAGCATGGCATAGAGGAGATCCTTTGTGGTGAGTTTGGTGAATCTCCTCCTCTTGGATTTCAACCAAAGAAGCTCTAGGAGGATCTTGGCGGTTGTTCTTTTGGGGACAAGCGCGGTACGCATGCCCTTGTTCGCCGCACTTGAAACACCGGTTATCTTTACGATAACGCTCAAGCTCTTCAAGAGAGAGTTTATTCTTTCCTTTGTAAAATCCCTTCTCTTTAGCTTTGTTGGAATTGCCCTTAGGAGACTTTTGGACATTGTCCTTCCCCTTAGGCTCATTGGAACCCTTGTTTTCCGGGGGCTTATTATTTCTTTTACCCCCCGTTTGGAAATTGATTCGCGAGGCCACCATAGTATGGTGTATTACCGCCGATATGGTACGTGGCCTTTGGGAGTTGACATACTCCGCCATTTCTTCGGTTAAGCCCGCACAAAATTGTTGCTTTTGCTCTCCAAAATCCAACTTTTTGAAGACAGTGGCTTTGAGTTGTAGGTCCCAAAACTTGTCTACATATTTGTTGATGGATTCATTGGGAGAGAGCTTTAAGCTTCGCCATTCGGTGAGTACTTTGTCTTTGGCATCGGTGGCCAAAAACTGCTTCATAATGGAAGCTCTTAAAGCCTTCCATGTTCGTGGAGCTTCACCGTTGGCTCGTAGGCTAGACCACCATTGTCTGGCGGACTTTTGAAAGTCCATAGCTACATGGCGTAGCTTAGAGGACTCCGTGAAGCCCTCATCTCCAAACGCCGCATCGAATTGCTGGATAAAGGCCAAAACTTTGTCTGTAGCACCGAAGGTGCCATAATAGGTAAGGAAAGAGATGCTCTTCCCTCCCTCTTTGAATTTCTTCAGCTTGGACGACCTCTTCCATGCGGCATAGGATTTCCTATGGCCTCTTCTTTTTGATGGTTCAAAAGTTGCACCATCACTTTCTTCAGAAGATGAAGAATTTGAAGAAGGTGGAGAAGAGGGTGACCTCTTTCTCGCCTTTTTCTTGTCTTGATCTTTGTCGTCTTCACCATAGCTTTCATAAGAGGAAGAGGATGAAGAAGATGGAGAAGAGGGTGTCCTCTTTCTCGCCTTTTTCTTCTCTTGCTTTTTATCATCCCTCTTTGAATTATGGCGTGGAGAAGAGTGTGATGGTCTTCTCCGCTTTGGTGGTGATGGAGAGCGTTTAGCCCGCCGTCTTCGTGGAGCCATCTCCGCCGAGGTGGCGGGAGACTCGCTTCTTTCTCGTTCCTTCGGTGGAGGCTCTTGAGTTCTCCTTTGGGAAGGAGATGCATCATCAAGAAGTAAGTTCTTGAGCCCTTCATATGGATTCTCTTCTTCTTCCCGAATCGGAGAGAGACCTCTTTTGGTAGTCTCACAAGGAGGCTTCCTAGGTGTTCTCTCGTCATGGTGATGAGCTTGGAGAATCCCGTGAGCACGGAGCTGCCGTTGCACTTCACTTTGGAGAGATGGATTGCCCATGGCTTGTTGAAGCCTAGAAACAAGATAGTTAACAAGCATTGAAGCATCATTAGTAGCTTGCTCATGAGCAAAATCAAAGTTATCAACATTAATTTCACTCTCTTTACTATTGTCAGCCATTCTAACAACTTTTAGGTGTAAACTTTTTAGGTGTACTTTGGCACTTCAAGCCCTAGTTGCTACTCCTCTTTACCCCTTTAGAAAAAGCACTCAAGCTACTGTACCCACGGCTCGAATACCATTAATTGCAAGGAATAGAAGAGAGGGTCTTTCGACACCAAAACAGCACCGGCTCCTGTCAAGCTTCTAATAGCTCAATAGTGGTTAAGCCGTAGGCAAGCCCCGTAGGACTCCACTATTAAGACCATAGCTCTCGACGGTGATGCCCCGTTAACTGCACAAAGGCAGGCGCACTGCAAGGCTGAAAAATCCCTATTCTACTTACTCACAGGCAATTAATAATACCAACCATTTGTAGCTAGCTTGAGGACCTCCCTTCTTGAGCAAGAAAAGAGAAACCTTGAGCTCTGATACCAATGTAACATTTAATGGCCTAAAATCTTATGTGTAGCGGAAATTAGCATGAACATAGTGGGCATTTCATTAGAATAGATTCCTAATGAGAATTACAAGAGTGCTTGGGTGGAGAGAGCAACAAAAAGCATAACACCTAGTTAGATAGCATCGACAATACTTTCAAAAGAGAGAGAAATTAAGCTATTGACAACAGTTGAGGACCGGATTTGCATGGAGCCGGTCCCCCCTCCAAAAGGCTTTGTATTATGGTTTCTCCCATCAAGAGAGACATTGTACAATACAATTCTTTGTGTTCCTTCAAGACTAGCTAGTGCAATGAAGATGGAAGCTTCATACACCAAGCAAAACACTTAATCAAACACAACTTGAATTATCCCCGTTCTCAGACCCAAGACCTCACACACCTTCGAAGATGGTGAGAGCTAGCAGGGTATGAGAGTAGATTGAGAGGAAAAAGGAGTATCTTACGAGAAAGATGTACATCTCCTCACATAATCACTCATATTAGCATAGCTTAGCTTAGTAATTAGCTTGGTAGAGGAGATGAGCATGCATTGAAGCTTGGCTCTTGGTTGGATTTGCATCCACATGCCAAGAGAGTGTTGATGTAGGCTTCTATCTCACAAGCTTGGAGTAGGTGATGAGCTCTCCATTAAAGCTTGGGAGGAGATAGATGATTCTTCCTTCACACATGGTCAAGTGTGAGTGTGTGTGTGTCAATGCCAAGCAAACATCAGCCCTCTCTCTCTCTTGGGCGAGCCCTAGCTGCTAATTAGGTCTGGCTTTTGCCTCATTGGACCTCCCCAGGTCAAGCCAATAGGAATTAAACAGCATAAGTGATAGCCTACAGACATGTGTCCCCCTTTCCCCTTTTGTGAGAGCTTTAGGTAATTAAATAATTTAACAAAACTCTCATTGGACCCCTTTGTCTCCTGGCCAATAGGAATCAGGCAAGCCATGAGGCTTCTGAATGCTCATTGGACCCTTTGGGAGACTGCCCAATAGTCTTCTAGGAGACTTATTTCTCATTGGTTTCTTTTATTAAATGTTTTTAAATTAATTAAACTACATTTACTCTAGCTTAATTCTCATTGGTCCACTTCAAGGGTCTTCCAATAGGAATTGGGCACACCTTGTGGGCATCTGGCCTAGGGAGCTGACATGTGTCCCTCATTCCCTTTGTGTAAAGGGAGCCTGTGTGTGTGTGTGTGGCTTTCTCTCTCATCCCCTACCTTTGGGGCTCGCCCCCTCCCATGTAGGGATGTGCAAAGACTTTCAGGGCACACACAAAGCATCCAATTTTCCCTAGGGTTGACCTTTGGACTCAACCTTTGAATTTTGGAACCTTAGCATTTTGGAAGTCTTAATGGGCTGAACCTTAGGGTCTTTGTGGCCCATTGTTTCACATGGCTCTTTTGCAGATGGCCCCCCCTTTGGATCCCTATTTTCCCTCCTTTGGATCCCTACTGTGGCCGGTCTGCTAGCTTAACCAATATTCTAGCTTTTTCTCCCTTGGTACTTCCCCACATTAAATGATCAGTTTAATATGAGAAAATCATTTAGGAGAATTAGATATTGATTTATTATGACATACTATGAGATACGGGCCATTTCCACTACTTATTTGGAGAGGGTTCTGGTTCCTTTCTCTAGGGTCATGAGTTATGAGGATCAGAGATGTCTTGGGCTATATCTACTAAAGCTACACAGATATAGAGACACTTTACTGGGGAGAGCTAGAGAGAGACAGTCCCAAAGAAAGATTACAGATTTCTTTTCACTACTGGCACTCTCATCAATCCAGCACTGGAGCTACAGAGATCTAGACGGTCATTACAAGTAGCAATCACTCGCAGCAGTCAAGGTGGGAACCACTACACAACACAAAGCCGCAAATTGAGGCAAACAGTTGGCAGCTACGTAGAATAGCAAATTGAGTCAGGGAATGATCAGCTTGTAGTTCCAATAAGTTCTACATAATATTCAAAATCACTACACTGCAAATTGATGGTAAGTGCGGCAGCCACTATTAAGGTGTGCAGCTTAATCTAGTGCAAGAAGGGCTTGACGACCTTAGAAGGCCTCCCATTTTGATCCATGCACGATGATCATTCCCTTTCACGTTAAGTCCCTTGATCCATGCACAATCATTAGTCCCTTTGACAGTGAATCTAATTCACGCTTTGCTCCACATTGTAAGTCCACAAGCGAACTGGTTCGTGCAATATGTTTAATTCGCTCTACATTAGGAAATTTCGGAGGTCATTTGGAGGGCCTTCTAAGAAAAATATAATTTTGACTTTCTCTCTCTAGAAAATAGGTGTGGTAAAAGCAAATGTAAACTTGGAATAACCATTCGAAAAGTGCACTTACAAGTAGATTCTTGCCACAGTGTCATAACGGCCATGATGATTGAAGAATAAATCATTTTTAGTTGCATTTAATGAACGTCCTAGAATTGGAGGGAGTTTCCTGTACATGGAATGTATGACTAAAGGAAATAGGATGTATCCTTCCAAACCTGCTCTCTCCTTACTCTCTCATTGTTTGTGCGTTGACCTTAAAGAAATCTTCCCTTTCTTGCCCTGTTGCACACATGGCTTCTTCTTTCACCCCCACCAATTTCCTCCCTAAAAGATCCTTCTATCATCTACACATTGACCTAGATCCCCAATATACGCCACTGTGTAAGCGAGGTAAAACTAACATCAAAGTGACACCGATCATGACAGAGAGACTCAGAGCAAAGGGAGCAAAACACTTAGATATTTGGACAAAAGGCTCACTCTATCCATTGAATCCCATGACAAATGCTTTCCCAGCATTTTCAAATCCCACTAACTTATTGACCTTTGCAGGTAATGGAGAGAATGGATTGCTTGGCTACTGTAAAGCTCTAAACAACAAATCAGAAACTTATAAAGACATGGTGAAGCACCAAGCAAATGAGATTTAGAGACTTTCAAACTTGCATCATGAGGACCAAAAGACTGTAATGCAGCACACACAAGAATCACAGGTCTTGCAAACAAAGGTATGGTCATTACAAAACAAAGAGACAATGTTAGGCACTCGTGTGCGAAAGAAGAAACTACGGAATCTTGAAACATTGAAGGTAGGCTCTAGCGGCCTTAAGAAAATAATCCAAGCATTAAGGTGAGCATTGTAAACTATCTAATTAATTTAAATTAATCAAAGTTTTTGTTTATGTTAGTTATGATTTCTTTGTAGAGATTCCATCTATCCAGACAAAGAAAACATAGACCCGAAGGCCAATGTAGGAAAGCAGTTAAAGCCATTTATAACTAGTGGTCTTGCAAAGGATATCATGCATGACAAAAAGTTTAAGGTGTTGCAACAAGATGTCATTGATAGATTCATTTCAAGGAATGCAGTGCCTGCCAAGCATATACAGGGTACATTGGACTCCCTTGGAGCTAGTAAAAGAGGTGACTCAGCTATTGAACAATCTATCTCTTCCATGTTTGTGAAGAAGGGAGTAAAGTCTAAGCTTTTACCAACAGCTGCAATTGTTTGGAAGGAAAGACTAAGCTCAATAATGAACAGATAGACTTCATTGGATGTCCATTTCATATTCAAGATATTTATAGTCACAGGGAACTATTGTCACTTATGATGAGTACAGCAATATCTTCATGGACCTCACTTTGTTGCAAACTAGAATGGTAGAGTTCTACAATATCACGTTCAAAGAGACAGGTGGCGTTCTACATTTTTTTTTGAAGCTAGATGAGTGTGAGATTCTTAAAGAGAAGAAGCTAGAGAGAGTTACAATCACATTAATGAATAGGTCCCTTTCCAAATGTCCCACTGATGACCCTTCATACTTCAGTGTTCAATCAGAAAAAAACATGTGGTGGCTTGGTGCATTTCAGGTAATCCAGTTATCTCCAATTTTGCAGCTCTAGCAAGCCCTCTACTGTACCTAAATTTTAGATTTATTTTTTGTATCTCATAAGGATTGATCTTGTAGGTAAAGAAAGAAGACCATGACATTTTATTTTGGGTGTTCCATCAAACACCTATTCTAGATATCATTGATATCATTTTATTTTGGGTGTTCCATCAAACACCTATTCTAGATATCATTGATAGGCAAATGAATCGAGGAGAGGTATTGGCTGTAGATGGGAGAGGAGACTTTCAAGTTCAATGGCATCTTGCAGGTGACCTCAAAACACTAAAGTGTATGTATAATTGTGGAATGGGTGTCATGGCAAAGTCTCCATGATTGTATTGCATGGCACCTGCAAAAGTGATGGACCCAAAGTGATGGCAAAAGGCTCCTACTTGTCACAATCAAGACTCTAATTTCCAACCAGTTCTGGATATACCACTTGTTAATGTCCATATTTGTACAATGCATGGTCTCTGCCAAATTGTAGAGAATTTGATATATCTGTACATTGGGTTTGCTTGGAAAATCAAAAAGTCATTTGAGTGACAAGTCACTCTAGAAGCTTTGAAATTAGTTTTGTCAGATATTGGTCTACATGGGGGCAATGTGACAATACAGCGGGACAAAAAAGGTCAACCAGTGAGAAAGATGTACCCTGCAAACCATCCATAGGTGGGGGTCAAGGCACGCCGTTTTCTATCTAAACCTCAAGGTATGAAAGATGTGAAGCTAACAAAGCGAGGGAGAGTATATCACTCTACCTACATTAGCAAAGTTGAGTATATGCACTGGAAAAAACTTCATTTAGTAGTGAAAGACCAAGAGCCAACAACTTGCAATGCAAATGGTGATGTGTGGCGTTCCATTGACATATTATTTCAAATGTGTGAAAATGATGATTGGTCGCAGGATAATCTCAACAAGTTTAAACAAAACCTTCAGCTACTACTGAAAAAATCCTTCAAGACAGAAGGGACTGACACTCAAATCACTCATTACATGGTAAATTCAAAGCACCTCAGATAGTCTTAGTACTAAGTTTGTGTTGAAATTTCTAAATAAATTTCTTCTTTTGCAGCACATTATTTTTAATCATTTGCCATACTTCATCCAAAAGTATGGGAATCCACGTATATGGAGCACCCAGGTCCTGGAGAAGTCTCATTACATGGCTAGAAATGCCTACTTCAGACACACACAGCATGGAGGCTCTTGAAATAAGGCAAACAGTCTGAAGGATTTATTTCAGTGGTTTTATCACAGAATCATTCATCACATGCAACAAAAGCAAGTATTGGCCTCTTCAGCAACCGTACAAGCAATCAAACATTTGCAACTTTAGAAAAGAAAGCGATCGTACGCATTCAACAACTCAAGTGCTCTTGAAAGTCAAATTGGGTGGAGAGAGAAAATGCAATATGCCAATCATCGTGGAAAAAGAGAGTTAGAGTTTAGATGATCGGATGTACCACAAATGCCTGTAGAATTAAATTAAATATGTACCACAACTATTTCAACATTTTGATGATTTGCAAATATCATTTGGAACCTTGCCCTTGTATCGGATCATTAAATGTTTGCCATACTCTAAGAGTTCAATAAGGTTTTCTTTCCCTAAAGATAATTCCATTGCTGTGTATGTATATTAATATGTTGCACGGCCCCCAGTATATCCTGGCGAGTAACCAAAACATTCTCTCTCAAAAACCTTGTCAACGAGGATAACTTTGTCAACATTTTGTGGCAGCATTGGACCACCTAAGAAGCGAGATAAGGTTTTGAAAGCATAGGTTGCAGTATTCCCCTCTTGTGACATTCCGTTGTGGAAGATTAGGATGGGTGACTCACATAAACTAGGAAGATATTGTCCTAGAGCTACATCCCTACCATGGAACTGTCTTCTTCGATGATGAAGAAAGTCGTCCTTTTCAGGAATCCATGACTGTAAACAAAAGAAGTGTTTGTGTGTGTGTGTGTGTGTGTTAGAGAGAGAGAGAGAGAGAGAGAGAGAGAGAGAGAGAGAGAGAGAGATGGGGGGGGGGGGGGGGGGGGGGGGGGGGGGGGGGGGGGATTTTATACCATGAAACTCTCATCTTGCCAAAAAAGCTCATCCTTCCATAGGTTGACTGATCCGGTTGACTCCTGTGCTGGTCGCTTAAACCAATCCTCCATATCATGTTTACTAGTTTTGATGGCTTAAGATTATTTCAAATAGTTTGAAATGTGGCTTCATCAGGAAGTCTTTCTTTATACTTTTTTGCCTTTTCAAAGCAGAGTTTAAGGCAGTCCAATGGGTTACTAGAGATCTCCATTGCCTCATCATCACTACTGTCATTTGAAACAAATCCACTCCTCTCCTCCTGATACTTGGAGATAGTGGCCAATGCAAAGTCCTCCCGCAAACAAAAAATACTTTGTATATCATGAAGGAAAATGTATGACCTATCTCCAAATTTAAACTCTAGCACTCCTGATAGCATTAAGGTAGCATTGAAACCCGACGTATCTAGAGGTAGCTTGATATCTGAGGTTTTCACTGAGAGAAGATTGCTTTGTTTCACCTCTTTTGCTTCTTCTTCAAGATCAATGGACTCCTCTATCTCTGTCACTTCAATATATTCCTCATTCTTTTCCTCTTTTTCATCTGCTAGTAAATCTTGTTCCTCCATGACCTCCTTAGGATCTTTCATAAGACTTGTAAATAACACATTTAAAAATATTAGAAATCCAAACTATTCTTCAATCAGCTTGCACTCCCGTTCATGTAAGCTGCACCAATGGGGCATGTACATAAGAGGCAGCTGATTATACTTCTTGTAAGACCGTCTTTTAGGATCACAGCCTTTTAAATGGACTACTACCATTACACCAACATTAACCCTTCCCTCTTAAGTGTGAAGCTCAAACTTCTCTCGTTCCAGCTTCAAGTGTTCACTCTGTTCAGCTATAAACACATCAAGAATAAATGGAGCATTAAAAATGCAGGAGACCAAATCAAACTTATCACCAACCCAAGACAAAACTACAAAATCTAAAAGCCTTTCATCAATCAATGTAGGTTCTTCATAAATAACTCTCTTTTTTATTTTGGATTGTTGCAACAGATTGGGCACTCTGCAAAGTAGGTGCTGAAAAATCCACTTCTCTCTTAAGTGAGCTGGGTAAAGTAAATTTTGGAGAAGAAGGGGACTCCATTTATATACATGGGTCAGTATCAGGCTCCTCCAAACTAATGGCAGGCTCTGCACAAGAGATATATCAATGGGTTCTATGAAGTCTACATTCCTCTTCATTGATGTTTTTAACAGCTTAGGCAGTCTTCTCGAAAGGTTTGCTTGGCTAACAATGCGCTCTGGATCTATTTTCAGCCTCTTCCTCCTATGTGATCTTAAACCTGCCATTTATTTCATACTCACAAATATAAGTTTCATCAATCATATATAAAAAGGAGAGTACCAAATGATCATATAAGTTTTGAACAAACTATAGCTAGGTATCTCAAAGTTATTACCAACTAATCATATAGACTATAAAATAAAATGATTAGTATGGATAAAATGAAAAACTGGGTTATATTTGTGAAGAGTATAAGGCACAGAGTACATAAACAAAAATCCACACAGCTACAGGTGCACCGTGATCCACTTAATGGGCTTTCATAAAATAAAATAGATACCAAAACATCAAAGAATTTTTTTTTCAAAAAAACATTTGTACAATATCAAAAGAAGATCACGATGCGTGGAGTATGTAAACTAACGTCAACAACTCTGATGGCGTGTCGTGATCCACTTAACAGGCTTTCATGCATTGAAATACCTACAATATTTTTCTACAAAAAAATCCTTTGTAAATATCAGAAGAGGATCACGGCGTGCGGAGTATGTAAACGAATCGCCATAACGTTACTGGCGCGCCGTGATCCAATGATGGTTTTTGAATTGTGAAATGGTCTTTTACATTTTGAAGCACAATCCCTAGACACAACTAAACTAAGGACATAATGAAACTAAAGAGATTGATTTTACCTTTGCCAGCACTAGACATTGTTGTTGGAGTAGAGGTTCAGGACTTGGAATGTAGTTCTGGGTCTTCAAGCTTCTGATTCTTGCACCTTGAAGGAGGCAGAGACCTTCTTAGGTGTATCTTTCTCACTATCTCTCTCTCTCTGTGTCTCAAGCCTCTTTCTCTCTCTCTCTCTCTCTCTCTCTCTCTCTCTCTCTCTCTCTCTCTCTCTCTCTCTCTCTCTCTCTCTCCTCTGCCCTTTTCATCATCAATAATAGATATTACCGTTGGCGTTTTTAACGAAGCGAGCCGCATATATTGTACACATGAAACAAGGACATGCATTTAATACGTGTATATTTATAGTAACAAATGCACACTGGAATTCATGATAAGAGAGAGAGAGAGAGAGATAGAATGAAATAGAAAGAGAGATTGAGAGAGAGAGAGAGAGGGAGAGAGAGAGAGAGAGAGAGAGAAAAAAGGCGACATAAACAACCTCTACGAGAAGGAGAGAGAGACAGATAACGAAAAAGACGACCTCCACGAGAGATGGAGAGAGAGAGAGAGAGAGAGAGAGAGAGAGAGAGAGAGAGAGAGAGAGAGAGAGAGAGAGAGAGAGAGAGAGAGACCTACAGCCGAGACATCCTCTACAACCAAGGAGCAAGGCTCCTACATGCATTTTCTTCCATTTGAATTCTACCAAGAGAGGTATTTCCAAAGTGGATTTAAAGTTGAAGAGAGAAAAAGAGATATATAGATAGATAGATATAGAGAGAGAGAGAGGAAGAGAGAGAGAGCTAGAGTTTCCGATTGTCTGTTGGGCTTGAAAGAGAAAGACAGAGAGACATCAAGAGAGAGAGTGTGAGAGATAGTGTTTTTGAAGCCTTCCTTGGTTTGAAAGAGGAAGATACATGGAGAGAGAGAGAGAGAGAGAGAGAGAGAGAGAGAGAGAGAGAGAAAGAGAGAGAGACAGAGAGAGAGAAAGAGAAGGATGTCTGGATCACGATGCATGATGGCCTGTTTTCTTTGCTTGGTTTTGTGCCTGCGCACTGTGATCCATACAAAGAGAGAGAGAGAGAGAGAGAGAGAGAGAGAGAGAGAGAGAGAGAGAAAGTGTACTACAAAATTGTTGAGGCTTGTTGCTTAAAAGGCATGAAATAGATTACAAAATTTTCTCCATCCTCTTGTGGATCACGACACGCAATAACTACTAGCCTGGCTTAAAGCTGAGCCCGCGCACCGTGATCCACAAAAAAAGAAGAGAGAGAGAGAGAGAGAGAGAGAGAGAGAGAGAGAGAGAGAGAGAGAGATAAGAGAGATAGAGAGATAGGGGGGAGAGAGAGAGAGATAGAGAGATAGGGGAGAGAGAGATAGAGATAGTATTCTACATCGCAAGATTACTACTTTACACTCAATTTTATAATCAATAAAATTGGGGCTTGTTGCCTAAAAGGCATGAACTAGATTTAAATTTTTTCTCCATCCACTTGTGGATCACAACGTGCTATAGGCTATTAGCCCATGTCAAACCTGAGCCCACGCGTTGTGATCCACAGAAAAAGGGAGAGAGAGAGAGAGAGAGAGAGAGAGAGAGAGAGAGAGAGAGAGAGAGAGAGAGAGAGAGAGAGAGAGAGAGAGAGAGAGAGAGAGAGAGAGAGAGAGAGAACCTTTGCAATTTTCTCTTCCAATGGAATGGCAAGAACCAAGGCAATAGCAAAGAAGGCAGGGAAAGGAACAGGGCTTGCAAAGAAAGCATGCGGAAGGTCTGCTAGTAAGAAGAAAACTTCTGGTAAACTAATGAAGATATTGAAGGGACCAAGAATAAATAATATTCAAAGAAACATGGGTTAATTTAAGAGATCAAAAAAGCTCAGAAATGTATTGAGCTTTGTGTCCGTAAACTTCCTTTCCAAAGAGCAGTAAGGCAAATTTGTGAGGAAGCATGTGTTGGTACAATGAGATGGAAGGTTGTTGCCCTGCTGTGTCTTCAAGAAGCAGCAGAATATTTTTTACTGGAGTATTTCAATGATATCACCATTGTTGCATCTCATGCTCACCGGGCGACAATAATGGACAAGGATAGTGAGACTCTCAAGAGTATATTGCTAATACCACCAAGCCACCGGGATCATGAGTTTAAGATTCATGAGGTTACTCATGATGTGAACACCAGAGCCAGAGCTGAGCAAAAAGAAAGACGTCACTCTCAAGCAGATAAGTTAAAGAGGATACAATCTGTTGCTGCTGATGAAGAGGCCCATAGGAGAAATTATGGGCAAGTTACCACATAACTAAATGAGAGAAACAATGATATTTTACATTCCATGAAAGAAGGACTGTGAGAAACCATTCCCCTTGCTGATGGTACTAGGCAATTAGCACTGGATTCTATTGATATTGGGATTTTGAAAGATCCAAATGCACAAATTATAGACTCTATTGTTTATTTATGCTTAAAATAAGTGCTCTTTTCTACCTTTAAGATCCTTTTTTTGTACTTGGCCTCTAATTAAATCCTTGTTTTTTATTGTAGCTTAATAAAGAGCCAGCTCACTCAAGAAACCCATACTGAAATATATATTTTAGATCCACAGTTGTTTGTGCCACTCGGAATAAAAAACACCCCTCATGGCACATTGGAGAGATGGTTTGTCCACTGTCCAATGCTTCAGGTCACAACTCTGGTGCTGCCATATGAATCAAATAATCATTGGAGCCTTTTATGCATTGAACTGGAAAAACATGTGGTGTGGACTATCAACTCCATACAAGGAACATATTTAGATATAAGAGTGTAAGTGTTGATAAAACCTTTAGTGTTTATTTGGGGTATGGTTGATGACCTGAATATTGTTAATAACAAATAACCTTCACTGTTCATAGATGTGTAAAATGATTACTTCATGTCTATGGAAGGCTTTGTGAAAATCATGAACTCTACAAGTCAACCTTTAAAGCTGTCAAAGTGCCTAATCAAACAGATCCAAATTCCTGTGGTTGGAGATGTCTTCTCCATGCAGAGTACATACTCCAGAGTTTTTTTTCGTTGTATCCATTTATGTCAAATGTATTTCCTTACCATGGTTTGGACCAACTTGGTGCTATTATTAATTAAAGTATTGACCACAAGTTAACCTAATTTTGCAGAATGCTGTGGAAAATTATACCTTGGAATATTTACAAAGGTACCGCGCTTCAATGATTCAACATCTACTATCTCTTTCAACCCCAAGGGTTTTAGATGCACAAGATAGTTTTGTCAACGACCATATTATAGCTTTAACAATGACCGGTGAAGAGGAAGTCATGCCAGTTTCCACCACTGGAAACCAAATCCCTAAGACTAACCCCATATTAGAAGACACCGGTAAGCTTTGCAGTTGGAGTGGCTGAATCCGAAGTTGGGGTTGATCAATGTGAAATAGACCAAGCCCCTGAAAATGAAGATGTAAGATGCTCCTTAGAGATGAGGAATGCAAGAGAGGTTCTAGGCCAAGCAAAGGAGGATAAGGGAGTGCCTATTATTGTGGCATAAGATGCGGGTCATGATCAAAATCAGGGAGTCCAATCTCCTGTAATTGCAGATGTGAAGAGCTCTTCAGACCCAAGAGAAGATAGAGAGTGTCTTGACCATGTAGAGGAGGAGGCCAACATTGCAAATCAAGGCCAAGAACAGACAACAGAACAGGTTAACCATTCGGCCATGGAAACACAAGAGTCATGTACTGCACAACCACAAGAGGTGGACACCCTTGGCAATATAGAAGGAAACATCGACACTCAACAACAGAATGTCAACATTAGAAATGACCAGTATGGACTCTTGCTTCAAGTAGATATGGTTGTTCTGGTAATATCCATTGTACTTAAATAATATATGCTTTTTTTTTCTAACTACTTATATGTATGCACACAATGATTGCAGAGACTCATTATCTTGGATCTCAATGGATTGTTGCTGCTACGACAGCCGTACAATGTACATATAGAGTTCTCCGATTTACGTAGTTTTCGCTTGGGAAATGTCAGAGTATTAATTCGACCAGGCACAAAGGAATTTTTGAATTTTTTGATTCCACGGTTTAAGGTTGCTATCTGGTCTTCAATGCAGGCCCAAAACCTGAATCCCCTTGTTACCAAAGTTTGCAATTTAGCTAAAATTTAGAGATCGCATTTTTATTTTCTGTATAGTCAAAGAAATTGTAATACCATTGTGGGACATTTCCACCCAACTAAAGCTAATGTACCACTGTTCTACAAGCCCATTGAATAGACGAATGTGCCTTATGATGCTCTCAATACTTTGTTGATTGATGACACACCACATAAGGGTTTACTTAATCCACCCGGCACTACTATTTCCCCACCTTCATTTGAAGGGCATCTTCACGATTTTTACCTAGAGGACATTTTGGTCCCATACCTGCAAGCAATGTACTTAAGCCCATTGAGCACATCAAAATTTTTACTTACAAATGTATGTAGTAATTCATTGTTTATACCTTAAATTGATAATGTCTACATGTCTATGTGTTTCGAATACTCAAAGAGAGAGAGAGAGAGAGAGAAAGAGAGAGAGAGAGAGAGCCTTGAGAAAACACTTGATATTAAGATTAAACTAGTCAAAAAAGTTACATTTTTTTGAAGCCATTCAGGGTTGATTACATGGGCACAATTTTAATACGGCCAGAAAGATCTCCAAAGAAACAATGCTTCTCCCTTCGTTGCATTACTCTTCGTCCGCCTACCAAGAAATAAAAGTTTATGGAGTCAATGTTGGCAGTCTCCTCCACTATGTCATGTCAAAGTTGCAAAATATTGCATTGTTGCCTTATTGTAATTACTATCATAAGATTTAGGTCTTTGTCCACCACTTCCACATCTATGACAGCATTGTTTGCCAAACTTGTTGCCTCTTGATCCATAGCCACATAGCAACCTTCAACAATGTGAGAACGCTTGTACCAAAAGGAGATTATTAATGTCTGTGATGCAAGCATATACTTGACAATGAAAGTGTCAAGAGAAATCTCGCAACATATGCCATTTGTTTCTTTCACATACCACCCTCAATCAAGAAGCTTATCACACAAGAGGGAATCAAATGATTTGCAGAGCAACATAGTTTTAGCAACATGTACTTTGCAGGTATGAAATAACTCAACAAAGAGACCAACATGACAAAAATTTGCAAGTTTCACCAATTTAGTGTGTACAGAGTTTTGGAGAGACCTTTGAACATCCCTATAGAGCCTGCTCCTCAATGCTTCACTCATTGTTGTGTTGGGAACAGGCCAATCCATGGAGTTCCAGTTGGTTGGTAGTGAAACCTTCACCAACACTCCTCTCTAATTCCTTTGATTGAGTTGGTAGAAATGGTCATAGAAGAAAATACCCTCGTCTACCAGATTTTTGCTAGTTCTGCCAGCATATTGCAAGACTCCAATATGAGCATGGGTCATAGAGATGAGACCTATAATGAACTCTAGTGGCTCCCATTCCTCATATAATGGAAAAAATAGATTCACATTTGAAATGTAAGATAACATTTATAGAGGAGTGCTAAATAATTAACTTACAGTTGCACCCTGGATTATACACCATGGAGACATCGCCGCCATTAGCAATCACATAAGAGTGAGTGAAAACATGTTGAACAAAGACTTCTTTCACAGTCTTCTTACCAACCTCGACTTTGAAATCCAGAACTCTTGCTTTCCATGTAGAACGAAATATGTTTGTTGCTTTTGAGCTTTTTCTCCTTCTTGGCTGCATAAGAACCCAGGAACCTTTGCTTATCCTCTGCTCTTGCCACCTATTCTCTGTAGTGAGAGATTTTGAGATTGAGATAGTGCTTATGCTACTACATGGTCTTCTTGGCACACTAATCGTGAGGCTAGTTGGGGACAGTGTAGAGCAACCTCTAAAACTTCTTGGGCGGGTAGAAGACAACGACATAGGTAAAATGGAGGGAGAATGAGGTTTGAAAGCCTTTCATAAAGGTAGTGGATATCTTTTAATGAAGGGAGAGAGTTATCTATCAATCAGTAGTCAGGTTTCATGAACTTGACGGCTACTAGCAGTGGGCCCTACTTTGTGAGACGAGGAAGTTACCTTACGAAAATGGGACAAAACTCAATATTTTAAAATGTTTTATTTCATTTTTGTGTTGTTTTCCATGTATTTCTACGTTATGTAAGGTTGCTACTCATTGGATGCGCCTTCTTTTCTCTCTCTTCAACAAGGCCCTCCAAATGACCTCCAAAATTTCCTAATGAATACAGCTAGTAGCCTCTGAAGGGTTTTGCCAACGAAACCCACTTGAAGAGAACCTTTTTCCCAGGAGAGTAGAGGAGCCAATAGAGAGACACCTAACTTCAAGGAGAGAAATCAGCCCTTTTGCTTCACCATTGTTGGATCTAAGAGACACATTGATAGTTGTTGGCCCAAGGACTCTACATCAAAAGCATTTACATTCGCGATGAGGCACATAAGAAATGTGAGCTCCTTTTGTGTTTTCAATGTAACACAAAGTGGCACTAGAAGGCAACCGTAACTAGGGGGTGAAATGAGACACATGTGCCACTAGGGCTCGAAAGTTATGTGAGAAATAGGAAAGAGACATGCCAATGCTGGGCTTCTCACTACTCAAATGACATCGACTTGCTTTTAAAGCTTTATATGCAAAGTATATTGAGGGTCAACCCGTCTTTGCACATGACCCATGTTCATTACTGGCCCCTCTACCATAGATATTGTTTTCCATGCCATTTGAAGGGTTTTCAAACCTTTTTCCTTACAAATCCATGTGCACTATTTCCTACCCTCAATAGGGTTTTGCCAATGAAACCCACTGGGACGGGCAACATTTGTCTTTGTGTGTGTGTGTGTGTGTGTGTGTGTGTGTGTGAGAGAGAGAGAGAGAGAGAGAGAGAGGGGGGGTACCTTGCACTTGCCTCTCCTTATGCTCGGACTCGTTTTTTGTTTTGCCTCTTCAAGGACATAATATAAACTCATTTTTTTTTAGAAGGCCTTGAACTCGAGACCTACTGTGTGTGTGTGTGTGTGTGTGTGTGTGTGTGTGTGTGTGTGTGTGTGTGTGTGTGTGTGTGTGTGTGTGTGTGTGTGTGTGTGTGTGTGTGTGTGTGTGTGTGTGTGTGTGTGTGTGAGAGAGAGAGAGAGAGAGAGAGAGAGAGATCCGACGAGTCTTGAACTCAAGAACTTCTATTCATTTAAATACATATCAAATTAAATGTTAGATCAATCCCTTGAGAGATAGTACATATTATAATGTGTATATTTAAAACATTATAGGGAGAGAGAGAGAGAGAGAGAGAGAGAGAGAATCAATTGCTCCACTTCCTTTCAAATTATGTATGTATTTAACACCATAATCTCAAATGATAAGTAGAGATTTAAAGATAATAAGGTTATGTAATCGAATTGAGCAATGAGGGAGTGTCGTGCAGCGAGATAACTACCGCTGCGATTAAAAATGAGAGGAAAATAAATCAAGTAGAGTTTATCATAGAGAATGGTGGTGTTGATGTCTCAAGGCAAGAATTGTTAGCAACATTTGGGTTTAGCGAAGATAGTTTTTGACTTGATCACATCTTTGGAAGCAAAGCAAATGGATTTTCATTTGAAATGCCAAATACCAAAAGAGGAGACACCAACATGTTTCAACTTTATAGTCAATTTGGGAGAACTTTTTGCGGTGCATGGTAGCTTGACAAGCAGAGTCACCTCAAACGAAGATTCATCAATATAGAGACAGTCAGACTCCATGTTTTAGTGTGATAAACATTCCTAAAAACCTTTATGAAAGAAACTCTCTTAAAGTAAGCTTTGCATTGGTGACAGAGATACAAGAGTTTTTTTAATTGCATGTCAAGGAGATCTAGCCACTACTCTATTGCAACAATCAAGGTTTGACTCATTTATCAAAGGTGGACGCAAGGGGTGTGTTCCAAGATTGCAAAAATGAAAAATAGGAGAGATTCAATGTCTATGGTATTGCTAGTTGCAAGCAATGTTATTGATGTAGCCAATGAGGTGGAAGTGGAGTTGAATATACCCAAAAGGAGAGTATCCATTGATGGTGATGCACAAACACCAAGGAAAAAGTGTCACGGCACTAATATGGATGCCCTTGAGAGATT
The DNA here is from genome assembly GCF_014529385.1 of Adiantum capillus-veneris. NCBI lineage: Eukaryota > Viridiplantae > Streptophyta > Polypodiopsida > Polypodiales > Pteridaceae > Adiantum > Adiantum capillus-veneris. The sequence continues at coordinate 96,110,282 of NC_140956.1, read as the reverse complement.
TTTGTATTGAGTTGTGGCTTGTTTTTCTTAAAGGAAAATTTTTGTCTCTCACACATATGGCGACAATTATGAAATTGTATACACTTTGTGATCTAAGTATATTTTTGCATCAAATTATAGTTTAATTTCAACTATGGAAGGAAAATAACTTCTCTCTTACAAACAAGGTGACCCTTATGAAATCAAATTTTATATAATTGAAAGCTTACATAAGCATAAATTTTTTATCAAATATTGACTTATTTTTTGTATAGTTATGCAATCAAAAGTATAATTTTGAGGGCATGATTTGTACAATTTTGACAATTATGGCATACTTAAACACTTACCTCTTATTCAATGTTTATATCCTTAAATGTAGAGGTCATATTGAGCTTTAAACTTAAATTTTTCTCTATTATATAGTTTCCAAGAGAAATATCTTTTGGATTGATTTTAAACACACCTCACATTGGGTCTAAAAGAAGTATATTTCTTTTGACTTGCTCATATTGCTTGTAAGAATTCACTCGTATAATGGTGATCCTCCTAAGCTGGCCAATGTGAGTGTTGAGGAGCTAGATCATGCACCGAGAGAGGTTTATATTGAATCTCACTTGTAGATGGAATTCTTCATTTAGAAGAAGCTAATGCAGATCATGCACTAGGAGGCACTGAAGAAGAAATTCATAGTGAAACTCCCAACCCTCAAGAAGAGCCCTCCACCATTCCATCGGTTAATCATGGAGATGTAGGGGCTGAGAAAGAAACTCCCATCCCTCAAGAAAATCCCTCCACCGTTCCATCAGTAGAGCCTCAACAAACATCTTTGCATGAGCTTCAAACAGAGCATACCACAGTAGAAGCTAATTCTCCTACTATGGACCACTCTACAATAGAGACACAAGAGTCTTGGACAATAGAAGCTTATGGGAGTGATGATAAAAATATGGATTATTTTGACAACCTCCACGTAAGTCAAAACTAGTATGGACCTTTGCTAGACATTGACATGATTGTTCCGGTAATAACCAATGTAAAAGAATATGAAAGTCATCCTACTATCTAACTAATTATTTGTTTTACAAAATGTTTGCAGAGACTAATAATTTTGGACATCAATGGATTGTTGCTTTTTTGAGAGCCTATGATTCAAATGCAGAATCTCTCAACCTGCACAGCTTCTGAATACTTGGTCACAGAGTCATTGTGCAACCGGGCACCAAGGAATTTTTGCAATTTCTTCCAAGAAGGTTTCGTGTGGCGATATAGTCTTTTGTGAAGCAGAACCGTAGTTTTCAACGTAGCCAAAATTGAGCGTTCATAATTTTATTTTTTGTATTTCCACACACAGTGTGTTTTCATTGATGGACACTACCACCCTACAAATCCACATGTATACCTTTATTACAAACCTTTTTTCACATCCATGTACCGAAGGGAATGAGCGTGACTTCTACCTAGAGGACATTTTGACCCCGTATCTGCAAAATTTGTATAACAGCCCATTGACTATTTCAGAATTTGTGCTTACAAATATTCAAAAAAGTTCCAACTATGTACATTAATATGATTCTTTGTACATGTCGATGTGGTGCCAATTATGTGCATGTGTGCATATGTGTGTGTGTGTGTGTGTGTGTGTGTGTGTGTGTGTGTGTGTGTGTGTGTGTGTGTGTGTGTGTGTGTGTGTGTGTGTGTGTGTGTGTGTGTGTGTGTGTGTGTGTGTGTGTGTGTGTGTGAGAGAGAGAGAGAGAGAGAGAGGAATTGTACATAGGACATGTATATGTTGTACTAAACGTAAAGAAATGACACATACTTTCACAAAGAGAGACACAAGTAGACAATAGATTCTGGATATCTCAAATTCATAAGGCATGAGAGGATTGTAGGTTTTGGTGTCGGGATCATACATAGTGCGTTTTCCCTTTGTCAAAGGGGTTCTGGCCAATTATGACACTGCAAGGCTGTGTGGATCCATCCCTGCAAAAGAGGCTTATTCGTCTTGATTCTAGCTTCAAAGAGAGTCTCAGCCATTTCTCTGTATTATGGTCCCAGTCCTGGTTTAGCATTGATATCCTTTTGAGGTATCTTGGAAGACTCCACAGTCAATTGAAGCAACTGATTTGTGATCTTCGTTAAACCTCGGAGCTAGATCTTCCATTGTCCCATACAGAGTTTGACCCTCTGCATTTCTCCCTGCAGTTCCATGACATCATCCAATTTGAGAGCGTCATTGATTAGTGATTGCCAGGTTTTCCATTCCACAGTGGCTCGCTCATACCAGTCCTGAAGTTCATTAGTGATACTGAAGTAGGTGAGCCAATCCACTTGTTCTAGATGCTGAGGATAGCTGGGAAGAATCTAGGTAGTTCAGTCTCTTTAGCAGGTAATGCATACAGCAGAACTGGAGAGTCATGCAAAAACTCCAAAAAATTGAGAACAACTTGGTTCTCCTGCTGCATCATCTTCCTAGTAACTCGGACGAGCTGAAAGAGTCTTCGGAGATCAGTTGCATGTTGTCCTACTGCAATTTGAGTTTGAGGTCCTTTGCTGCTAGAAGAGTGGTCTTCAATGATAGCATGTACCCTCTGGTCCAAAACTCCTCTGGCAATTTGCATCTGAAGTAAAACTTCTTGCAGTTGAGTTCTAACTTCCTTCATACACCTGTATGTGGGCTTGTTTCCAAGCAGTAGGTCTAATTCAAGAGCTAGAGAGTGTCCATCTGAGGGGATTGTTGTTGACAATGTGGATTGACTATCCTATCATCAGAAGTCAGTGCCCACTCAGGTACCCTTTTCAGTAGCTAGATTCTGCTGGGATGCATAGGCAATTGGCACAATTCTTGATCATGGAAGGCAACTGATTTCCAGTGTTGAATCATTTCTCTGTCTCCAACATGTAGCATTTGAAAAGCATTCCAGATCATAGATCAGAGTATCATCCTCCAAATACATCCTAGTAATAGGAGCTTGTTGATGTCTTAATCTCTTGTTCAATGTGATGAGCTGTAATGAATGTTGCTCATCACCTTTGAAGGATTCAGTCACAGCTTTGGCTTTTCATTTGTTGTCAGGAATGTGCCATGACTGGTGTACTGGGGAATCCCCAGTGTTTCCCTTTTGTCCACTACCTGGTTTTTTATCATCAGACCGCTGGTCCCCTGACTGTTGGTCTAGCTGGTCCTTGTCTTGGTCTGGTTGGTCTTTGTTGAGCTGACTACCCCTTGTAGAAGCTGATCCACCAGCTCCAAACTCTGAAGGTGGGAAAGGAGGAAAGTCATCATCATCCGGTTTGTCGGCCGGGGCTATCCTCCCCTTCCTCATTCTTCTCTTCTTCCCTCTCAGAATCCTCATCATGATTATTTTGCTTTTCAATATAATCGATGATGGCTTGATTTGCTAATGTCATGTTCTATTCAAAGAGCTTGTCTTGTAGATCACTATGCATGGTCTCCATAAGTGCCTTTAGATTATCCATATTCAAAGTGACGTTGCCTTCTGGACTCAAAATATCAGTAAGATTATTATAAACATATCTCTCTGTAAGAGAAGCCTTTACTGCCATCTGAGATGTCATTAGTTCTTTGAAGTCTGTCCACTTCATTTGGAGCAGAATCTAAAATCAATCAGCATCTCTCAAAGTTCCTACCTTGTCTTTCTTTAATTTCCGATTTTCTGTGTCTATCTTCAGTAGCTTTGTCTGTAGATCATTAATTGTCCTCACTGACTGATTTTTAGCAATAGTATACTTGAGTCTTTGTGCAGCCACATCCTTCTGAAGTTTTTGAACCTGCTCCTGCTGGTTGGTTTCTAGTTCTTTTTTTAGCTTAACCACCTGCTCATTAGGAGATGATGCATCCATCATCTTGCCTAAGGCACGTTGACAATGGTGTTCCATGATGATTGGATAACCATTGAGCAGCCATCAGCTACGTTTGCCTGGTCATGTTGAACTCACTCATAAACCATCACGGGAGCCATGTACGATAAGTGTGCCAAATCAAATGTTTGAAAGGTCACTTGGCCTTTGAGGAGGTTATCCTGCAACTGCTGCTGTTTATCCTTCTTGGCTATGGAAAAATCCAATTCACTAAAAGGAATTCTGTTGGCAGATCAGGTATTGGGCCCTTTCCCTTATCTTTGACCGCCATCTATTCAGCATTTGTTGTTTCTTTCTGGCCTTTTCCAGTGCTGCTGTCTGCTGTAGTCTGCTCCTCCTGCTGGCCCTTCCCAGCACTAGTCTGTGCTAGAGTCTATTCTTCAAGTGTGGCTGAAGTCTGGCATGTTGCAAGTTTTCTAGTCGGTAAACACTTTACCTGATTCTCCAGTTGCTTTATAAAAGCAACGCTTTTGGCCCACGTAATTTTTGGTTTCTTTGAACCATTGGCTTTCCCCTATGTGGCCTTCCTCTTTTGTCTAGTTAGGGCCAACTAATTGCCTGGATCTTCTTCATCTGAAGACAGCTTGACATTTTTAGTCTCTAGAATAGGCTTCAGACTCCAAGCCATCCTTACCTGGTCATTAGCTTTTGGTGTAGCTGCCCAGTATAAAAATTTCCAGACATACCAAGCTTTGAATACACTCTGGGATTTTAGCTTGGCAGTCTACTGGAGCACATTGTGAGATAAAATCTCACATAAATTTATTTTATTTGTATCATTTAATCTTTTTGCCAGCAGCATAACAAACAGCATTTCTAACACATATGTGGGATTGTTCTTCATGCTAACAACCTCAGCAACAAACCTGTAAGCCAAGGGCACGTCCAGTCCTGCTATACTCAAACCCCTTGTGCACTGGCCTTGCATTTCTTCGTGGCTGCTTCATCCTCTTTCAAAGCCACACTTATCTGTTCAGCAGACGTTGTGGTCTCGGCTTTGGCTCATTAGGCATCTTGAAAGCATATGCGATATCGTCAAGAGTTGTTGTGACTTTGACACCATTGACAATAGCACTGCCATCCTTGGCATTAAAAGAGTCAAGAACTTTCTTGATTAATGCCAAGTCAAAATATATCCTTGTGGCCTGTACCACCACATGCAAGTCCCATAGTTGTAGCAGCACTTCGTCCTCCTCAATGATTACATACCTTTGTATCTTGCTATGTGGAATAAGTGGTAGGGAAGCATTAAGAGAGGTGATGATTTCATCTATGGTATCCTGCATCTTCTCTGACATTTTCTTTCTACCCATACACTATGAGGACGGTAATTCTATAGAGAAAGAAGACTTACTTGGATAGTCAAAGCCGTAGCCAGGTGTCTCGAGTAGGGAGAGCCAGTGATCAACACATTCTGCTGACGGGGAAGTTTGTGGTTGTAGTGAATAATCCTTAGAGCTTGGCGATAGAGAATGTGTAATAGCAGGTAGACATCGTGCAGGAGATTTATGAGGAAGAATGCCCACTCTCCTTACTGTTATACGCGTTTTCACCATAAAAGCTCCACTACTTACCATTCCTAGAGTTTTGTGCATCATTGGTGATGTGGCATACATGCATTGGCTTATACTTCCCATGTTCCCTTTAATGATTATCACTGGTCCTTTTCCTTATAAAACTGGGTCCTGACTCTGGCACTTTATTGACTCTGTCATTGGCATTGTTTTGTCATGATGAGACTTTTTTGACATGGTGACTGGCTCTGGTACTGGTTGTAAATGGAAAAGGTTTAGAATAGCTGGTTCTAAAAATTCATGGCCATCAATACCTAGAATGCCAGTATCTTCTTCTCTAGAAGGTTCTTTCTCATTAAAGTCATATCGATTGATCTTGGCCCCATTATAAACACCTGGCAGGAGTAATCCAGATAAATCCTTCAACCTTATTGTCCCATTAGACACCTAGGTGACTTCATACGAACCAGCCCAAGCTATCTTTAAGTTTGGTTTCTTCGGGTCCAGTTTGGATTGATAGAGAAAAACCAAGTCTCCCTTTTGGAATTCCCTAACTTTGATTCTCTTATCATGCCATTGCTTTCTTCTTTGCTGAACAATCTCCTGTTCCAGCATAGCACGTTGTCTTAACTCATCCAAATGTGTTAGTTCCTTCAATCTCTACTTAAGATTGTGATTAAAATCCAATCCATACTCAACCGCCATCGTAAGACTGGGAATCACGAATTCCATAGGCACTACACCTTTAGTACCATACACCATTCTAAACGGTGTCAGTATAGTGGTGACTTTATATGCTGTCTTGTAGGCCCATAGAGCATTCTGGAGCTTAAGATCCCATTGGTGTGGCTCCTTCTGCACAATCTTGGTGAGAATGTTCTTGATGGTTTTGTTACTGTTTTCAACTTGCCCATTACACCTGGGATAATATGGTTTTGACTTTCTGTGTTTCACTGAAAGCATTTCCATCAGAATATCCATGGTATCATTAATAAAGTGTGTCCCTTGATTAGACACAATCTCCACAGGGCATCCATAATGGCAGATAATATTTTCAGATAAGAATAGAGTAGTGGACTTTGCGGTGTTATCTGGACAAGCCTTGGTCTCTACCCATTTGGTTACATAACGAGTGGCCATCAATATATACTGGTTCTTCCTTGGAGTGATTTTCTTGAATGGACCCATGAAGTACAGACCCCATTTAATAAATACTCCCACTGGTTGAACTGGAGTAAGTGGAGCCATATCAACTGATGTTGGTCTACCCATCCTCTGACATATATCACATGTTTTGCAAAAACTTCTAACATCATATATTAGAGTTTTCCACCACAATCCAGCCTGCAAAATCTTCTTGTAAGTAATATCAGTGGAGAAATGTCCTCCAGAATGCCCATCGTGTGCTTCAAAAATAACTTGCATTCTTCCTTCCATCAACACATACCTTCGTAGTACCCCATCTACTCCCAGTCTATAGAGAAATCCTCCTATGATGGTGAACTTCAAACTCTTAATAATCAGAGCCTTCTTCTGATTCTGAGTCCAGTTTTCTCGGAATCCTCCTTTGGAAAGGAACTGATATACATCATACCATTCTGGATCTGTATTTTCCTCAGTTGTCATCTAAAGAAGCTCTACGTCCACTTGCTCATCTCTTAAGGACACTTCTGAGTAACCATTAGTGCTTTTGGACAGGAAATCAGCTCCACAATGGGATTTACCGGTCTTATGAAATATGCAGAATTCAAATTCCATCAGGAACATCATGCATTCAATCAATCTACCTTGAATAATAACTTTGCTAATCAAAAATAATAACGCATGATGATCCACGTAAAAATGAAACAGCTTGCCTAGCAAATAATGTTGAAACTTAGTGGCACTAAAAACGATTCCTAAGGCTTTCCCCTCTATAGTAGTGTATCCTTGTTCAGCCTGACTGAATCTCTGACTAGCAAAATATGTTGGGTGATCAGTCCTCCCTTCTGGATGAGCCAAGATTGCTCCCATTACCAATCCTAATGCATCAACATGCACATGGAAGATAACTTCCCAATCAGGTTGTCAGAGTACTGGCTTACTGATAATGGCATTCTTCAAACATTGAAAACTCTCCTCACATTCAGCAGTCCAAATGAACTTGCAGGGTTTTTTTTGTGAGCTCATACAAGGGTAATGCCTTGGAAGCAAACATATACATAAATCTTCTAAAAAATTTGATATATCCCAAGAATGAACTTAACTCTGATGTTGTGCGTGGTGCCTTGGCTTGTTGGACACTCTGGATCTTATCGTTTGCCATCTCTATGCCATTCTTGGACACTATATGTCCTAGTGTTGTCCCTTCTAGACCAGAAAAACAGATTTGACTGGGCTCAAACAGATCCTCTTTTCCTTACATCTTTGGAAGACCGTTTTGAGGAATAATAAGTGCTTCTCCTCTATCGAGAAAACAGTGAAATCATCCATAAATATGGCAAGAAATCGGTGTAGGAATTCACTAAATATTTCCATCATACACCATTAAAATGTTGTTGGAGCATTGCAAAGACCGAATGGCATGACCGAATACATGAATGCACCCCATTCAGTAATAAAAGTGGTTTTACTCCGATCTTCATGAGCAATCTTTATCTGATTATAACCACTATAGCCATCCATGAAGCTATACATCTCATGGCCTGCAATCTCATCAAGAAGCATATCTGTAAAAGGTAATGGAAAAGGATCCTTGATTGTTTGAGCATTCAACTTTTGATAATCCACACAAACTCTGAGATTTCCATTCTTCTTGGGCACTACCACAATAGAAAATAACCATTCACTATTGGCTACCTCTGTGATGAATCCAACCTTCAGAAGGTTGTCAATTTCTTCTTTGACCTTCTTAGTGCAATTTGGATTCATTCTGTACCATTGCAGATGCACTAGTCTGGCATCTGGTTTTAGAGGTATTCTATGTTGTGACAGACCTCTGGATCTACACTTTTTACATCGATATTTCCCATGCGAATATGCCTTTGTACTTTTGGAACATGTGTCTGGCTTTTTCTTTCGTCCCTGGGTTCAGATGCTTGTTTAACTTAATCAATCGAGGATTTTCCTCAAAACCGAGATTCCACTCTTTGATTTCCTAATCATCTAGAAGCAACCAATTAGGCCCTCCTCCCTTCCTTTTGGTTGACTCCTCAGCATAGTTCCAGGATGAACCTTGTAGTTCTGAACTGTCATTCTGGGCTTCAGGAACTTCTACAGAGTGCACCTTTTCAGTAGCCGTTGGTGTACTAGAATCTAAGAATTCTTTGTTGGAGTCAATTGGTTTCTCTGGCCGTCCAGTTAGCTTAACTGGTCGTTCTCTAGGATTCAATCCAGTGAACTGGTCTGGAAATTGCTTCATTTTCTTTTCAGCCTGATCCTTGTTAGATAATACTATATTTAGATCTATCTCGGCCAATGGAAAAATATTCATAGCCACTAGCATCCTCTCAATCTTTTTTACCCCATAATTCTGGAAAATCTCTTCTAGTTGCAATGCTTTCTCCAACTTCTGGTGTTGTTTGTATGGACCCGAATTCTTCTGCTAGAACCCTGTATTGTCAGAGTCTGATTGGCATAATCCTGAACAACCTGTGACGTTTGCAGCCATGGGTGTCCTAGTAGCATCCCATATGCGCCTTGCACATCCAGTACTAAGAAGTTGGCCTTGAACCTTGAACAACTCTGTGATCGTCGGCCATCCAAACCTTGAATGGTGCTGGTTTCAAGTTTGTGATACCCATTCTTTGTTGAAGGTGTACCCCCAGGATGTTGACACCTACCCCTCCATCCAGTATGACACCGGATAGCGGTTCCCATTGTTTCTTGACTTTGTAGTCTACGTGGATTACCGGTACTTCATCATCCCTTCAAGCTGCAGGGTCTCTAGCATTGGCTTCAGTCTTCCTTCGTTGTTTGATGAATTTTGCTTCAGGCAAAGTTTTTTTTATGTCTTCTAATTCAACTGTCAGTTTCTAAATTCTTTCACAGATCTTTACATGTATTTCCGCTCTCTCTTGATCAGAGTTATCCTCAGAACTTGAGGAATCAAGACCATCTGCATAGTGCCAATATTCTGCTCTAGTGTCATCTTTACCTTCTTCATTGTTTCTCATTCTAGTTAGATATAATTTGACATTTTCTAGATCCTCCACCAGTCCCTGGACTGCAGTCAATATGGTCTCAAAAAGTCCAGATCTTGACTAATCTAACTGTCTTTTCTCAAAAGATTGGGCTGGTATCTTTTGAATGACTCAAGCCTCAAAACTTTCTAGCTGCTCTGGTAACTTCTTGGTTAGATCTTCTGTGATCTTAGCCGCCAGTTCCCTCTGCTCCTGCCATTCATCGACTACCTTCTCTTTGCCCTTTGCCTTCCCTACCTCTCTCTACTGAGTCCATTTGCTAGTTTCAGTGCTTACTGGTTTTATTGGCTCATCTGGGATTTCCTCACCAATGACTACCCCTTTACTGTGTGTAACTGCTCGTACTGGAACTAGCTCTAGGGATTTTTCCTCGGTAGCCACAGTACCAAGCACCTCTAGACATTGAGCCACAAAGTGTCCATACTTGCCACAAGTATAACAGTTAAGGCTTCGGTTTTCAAAATTACCACGACCCCGGCCTCGGCCAGTACCTCCTTGGTATCTACCACGCCCAGTATCAGTGCCTATTTTCTCTTCTTGGTATTTGCCACACCCAGTATCAGTGCCATTGGTACCTATTTTCTCTTCTTGGGGTACACTGGTTGTCTCTATTCTGGCTGGTTCAACATTGGTAAATGCTATTACAGACAAATCCTTTCCCTTCTTGAAGTCATGAATGCAAATGCCACAATTGTTCCAGAAATGAACATACGCTTTGCAACAGGTACATTGTGGGCATTCATTAGAAACATGATCTTTAGATTTGCACCTTGAGCACCAAGTTCCATTCTCCTACCTGGTTGTCTAGTTTGGCTGATTTTGGCAATTTGCCGAGCCATTTCATCAATCTTCCTGGACTAAGACCCCTTCTTAGCCTTGTCCTTACTTTTCTCATATGAGCTATTGTCAAAGCTGATGGAGGTCACACTAAAATTGGAATTCTTAGAGGAAGAATTGCTACTATTGGACCTCCTCTTCTTGTGGCTTCTCTCCTTCTTAGCTTGCTGTTCAAGTTTCAAAGCTCTCTGCACTAAATCATTGAATTTCTTTGTTGGTGTAGGTACCTCTTGTTCTCTGAGCTTCTTACTACGGAACCCATTTAGAAACCATGCGCGCGTAGCCTCTTTTTTTATGGTGGCTCATGCAACTGTCTGGTTAACTCCTTGATCTTTTCTACATAACTTCTCACTAATAACTTCCCTTGTCTAATCTTATCTAGCTCGCAGAGGATGTCCTCATCACCCCTGTTGTCTGAATACTCCAGTCTAAAAGCTTTGAGAAATTTGTTGTATGATCTGAGTTGGTAGGCTGGGTAATGGTAATACCATTTCCTTGCAGAATCTTTCAGTGTGTCTGAGAAAAATATTCTCCCCAATCATCCTCATCAATATTCTTCAACTCAACATACTATTCAAAAGCTTGAATATGAACATCTGGATCATCTTTCTTTCCTCCTTTGAACACTAGGAAAGAGATTTTCAATGAAGAAGTAATCATGCCGGTCGGCATCATCTCTGCTTCTTCACTTGAAAGCCTGACTTCATCCAAAGGACTTTTTGTAGTGATTTGTGTCATCATCCTAGTCAACTTCTTCTTCAATCTCAACTGATTTCTCTTCCGTAGCTTTTCTGCTAGAATTGTGATAATTGTCCTTGCTGCCTTTTCTGTGTGGACTGAGAACTCCTAGTTTTGTGTTCTTCTCGCTCAGCCCTTCTCCTCCTGAAATGACTGGAGTGCTAAGAGTCCTTGGCCTCATCAGTATGACTGTGCTCCTCTTGAGACTCAGTCTCGCTCTCCGGGTCCTTCTTATGATCAGACTCTCTTTTTGATACCTCAAGAATAGGGTTGATGCAATCGGAATCAGTGCCTAGCCGGGTTGATGGTTTGCGACCACGATTGACTTCGGGTGCCATGTGTACAACTAAAAATTCTAACTGGGAGATAAGAGTTTTTTGGGTTGAAGAGCAAGTAGCTCTAACCACCATGATTACCAAAATGGAATTGGAGTTGGTCTCTTGAGAAAGAGCTATTCTAGTGTTAGAATTTAGAGCTACTGGTTATGTCATGAGTTCAGTTAGTGAGACTAGAGCAGAGTACTGACTGGACTAAAATAGATAACTAAAGTGGAATGTTATACTAAAATGAGAGACATAATTGAAAGACTGGAAAGAGTAATTGCAAATTCAAAATAATAGCTCAAGAAGAACCAGTACATTGTATGATGGGTTTAAGCTCAGATGATTACAGAAGCAATGATTACAAAGTGAAGCTAGAGACGAAGAGCTCTTAACCCGAAAGTGCTGATGGGGGCTTTTAACAAGCCAAGCTCCCATACCCCTCTTCTCTCGTCCCCACCCCATGAAAACCCCCTCTTAGAGAGGGAGTGATAAAAGGCATTGGAAAAAATTAAGAAAAATAAAGTATGATTATGTAAATATATGAGAAAGGTAAAATAGGCCACCTCATGCCTGCGGGGCAGCCCATCCCCACCTTGCCTCCTTTTTCTTCATTGATGCCCCGCCGTGTGTCCCTTTTCCTCTCCTCCACTCAAAAGGTCAACCCCCTCTCTCTTCCTCTTGTCCTTTCTCCTTTCTCTCTCCCCTCAAGCTACCCCACCTCTCACCAATAATGCATTCTAACTCACCAATAATGCACCCTAACTCACATGCAACTTACCCTATCTTCCAAAATAGTATACCCCACCCCCCCTTTCTCTCTCCTATCATATCCCATGACCCAAATACCCCCCTCTCTCTAAAGGGCGCCATGTCTCTTATCTTGTAGCTAAATAACCTTCCCCACACTCACACACACTCACTTTCACTGAAAAAAGGTGCCCACAGACCCATCCCCACCCGGTGGTTACCTGATTTTTCTTGTGTTCACACACATCTGCACACAGATTCACCTCTGAACACACTCCCCTCTCTCCCCTATTGTAATTACTTTCTTCTCCATGTCACCTCTCACTTTTTTTCATCAACCCATCTCTCTCTCTTAGTCTCTCTCTCATGAGAGTGCTGTTCTGGCACATATACACACAGCCAGACAAGTGGGGCCCACAGTCACATGGCCTATGTAGATAATGATTTCTTCATTTCTAAATTCTAGAATTTCTCCCTCCTCCTCCCCTATATAAAGAGGGGTCACCATCACTCTAAACACACACAACATCACCAAAGAGTACACTATGCACTGTGTGTGCCTAGTGCACACACACACACCCACACCATCACCGTCACCGCAATCACCATGCTCGTCTTGAGCATGACCTCTACACCCTTGGGCTATGGAAGATGAAGGGAAACTAAATGAAGGATGATGGCCATAACCCTCGTGCGAGTCTTCGCCATCAACTCCCACCTATCCGCCATGTGCTCTACCACTCTCTCCCTTCTCATTCCCCTACCCTATGCTCCCCATTTCATTGCCTTATTCTCTAAATAATGCTTGAGGTTTTGTGAGTATGTTTTCTTGCAATGTTTTACCCATGTGAGGTGTGCGGAATCGCCACCTAGTCTTGTGTTTGGAGTGAGCTTGTGTATGTGTGAAGGGTGTGCGGATTCGCCATCCTTTTGTGGTGCCTAAGTACTAAGCCGCTATACCCCCTCCCTCACTCTCTCTCTCTCTCTGTCTCTCTCTCTCTCTCTCTCTCTCTCTCTCTCTCTCTCTCTCTCTCTCTCTCTCTCTCTCTCTCTCTCTCTCTCGATCTCATTCCCTTTCCTCTTCATCATTACTCCCAAGCATCCATCTCTCTTGGATGAAAACTTTGTTATGGTGGTGTGTTGTTTGCGTCCTAGCAGTTGAAGCTAGGTGGTGCCCCCTGTTTGCTTTACCGAGACAGGCTCGAGGCGCGCCATTCGGTCCCCGGTGTTTTAGAGGCCGTCGGGGGTTCGGGGCTCGCTTTGCTCCCGTCAGTGCTTAGAAAGCTAAAGACAAAATACAAACAACCAAGCAGCCCGATTACAATGTAGCGGGTCCTATTTATAGCTCTTAGGAGTTACTGTAGTAACTGCCTGCGGTAATTACTGCCAGTGTGATTGCCTCCCGTTGGTTGGTCTTCTAAGGGATAGTTCCTTCCTGTTAGGAATATTCTAGAAGTGTCAGCAAGAGAGTTTGATATTGAGAGGGAATCTGAGAGTGAGACTGAGGCTTAGGAGGAGCAGAGTAATGCTGAAGAGGCCAGAGACTCTCAGCATTCTAGTCACTCAAGGAGGAGGAGGGCTTAGCGTGAGGAACACAAAACCAGGACTCAAGGTTCTAGGTCCACACACAAGACAGTTGAGGCCAAGGGTAGCAAAGGCAGTTATCATAGTACAAGCAGGAAGGCCAAGGTACAGACTGAGATTGAAACTGAAAAGGAAGGTCACTGGGATGCCGACACTGATCATTACAGGAAGTCATCCAGATGCAGTCAGGCTACCAAGACAAGAGGAACCAGAGATGATATAGACAGGCATGATTACACTGCTTCTTTAAAGATCTCTTTTCTAGTTTTCAAAGGTGGAAAAAAAGACGATCCTAATGTCCACATTCAAGCCTTTGAGCAATATGTTGAATTAAATCATATTGATGAAGATGACTGGGGAGAATATTTTCCTCAAACACTAAAGGATACGGCAAGAAAATGGTATTACCACTATTCAGCTTGCCAGATCAGGTCTTACAATAAACTGATCAAGTCTTTCAGGATTGAGTACTCAGGTACCAAAGGTGATGAAGACATTCTCTGTGAGCTGGACAAGATTAGGCAAGGAATTTTTTTTGTAAGAAGCTTTGTGAAAAAGATGAAAGAGTTGACCAGGTAGCTGCAAGAATCACCTTCAGAAAAAAGACTATGTGCATGGTTTCCGAATGGATTTCACAGTAAGATGCTGAGAGAGCAACCCACAAAGAATTTTAATGACTTGGTGCAAAGAGCTCTGAAGCTCGAGCAACAAGCCAAGAAGGAGTGAAGCCATAAGAAGCGGAGGTCTAGCAGTAGCAGCTCTTCTATGGAGAATTCCAACTCCAGTGAGACTTCCATCAGTTTTGATAGTAGTTCAGATGAAAAGAGCAAGGACAAGGCTAAGAAAGGGACTTGGTCCCAGAAAATCAACAAAATGGCTAGGTAGATTGCTGAAATCAGCCAGACCAAACCACCAGTCAAGAAGATGGAAACCTGATGCTCCAAATGCAAATCCAAAGATCATGTTTCCAATGAATGCCCACAGTGCACGTACTACAAAGTGTATGGCCATCTGTGAAGTAATTGTGGCATTGTACGCTCCTTGCCGCACTGTCGAAGCAAGGGACTTGCCAATACACCGTGTGCGAGCCACAAATGGCTCCAAGCACACAACAAGCCTAAACTAGCAAACTCAAGAGAGCAAAGGGTGTGTCACTCACCACTCTACGCTCGCCTTCGTGGTGGATTCCTCGCCGCGATGAAGAAGAAGCTGCAGTCGTGCTGCGCTCAACCGCTTCGCCGCCGTCGTGCCTTCGTAATGCTCGATCGCACACACACTCTCCCTCTCTCTCTCTCTCTCTCTCTCTCTCTCTCTCTCTCTCTCTCACACACACACACACACACACACACACACACACAAGGAGGTGAAGAAGAAGAAGATGGAGATGGAGATGGAGCAAGAGCACTCTTCTATTGCACAAATGAGAGAATGAGTGAATTTTAGGTTTAGTTGGCTTTTATATGAGCTCACCCCATTCACACTTGGGCGCCCATGCTTAGCCAACTAATCCCTTGAATGTCCCAGTTAGAGTGCGCCTCTCATCGGCGATCACTCTTACCCTTTTCCTATTGGTCCGACAAGCCCGGTACCTGACTCTAAATAATACAACGTTTATAGATCATAGGATGTCCGTGTGCCGTGAGGGTTAACATGCCCCCCTTCTTGATGTAGATTCCGTCCTCGGAAGCTATTGAGTTGAAGCTAGTTCGTCGAGGTGGAAGAGCATTTGAGATGAATGTCCTTAGCCTTCTTCGGTCACTGCAAAATCAAACAACATTGGCACAGTAATTGCATTCTCATAAGTGATTAAAAAGCATATGCAGTTTTAGGTAGACACATTGATTGGTAAAAAAAAAATTCAAACAATTTGTTAGCAATGAACATTAAATTGCAATGTAATCAAATGCATAAACAGATGTAAAGGTAGAAAATTAAACAAGTCTGGGGTTGCTAATTTGACGGTCGAAAGACACTAGAGATCGAATATTAATACCATGGGTAAGCTTCTTAATTATCTGTGGTCAATTAAGTTGTTTAATCGCGAGAGCCAAGTATTCATGTTCGAGGGCTAACTAGAGGCTATACCTAGAAGACTTTGTAGTTAAGCTACGATGAAAGGAATTTCTCATGAAATCATCGCCTGACTGATTACCTTTTCGTTGACCCCCCAAAGTCTTTTCACATTGATTCAATTATGATGTATGTGCTTATTTTGTATGCCTTGGGTTTTTTGCTTTTCAAGGAAAAGCGCCCACACTGGGAACCTCTAGGGCTCTAGTACCATAGGCGATACATGTGAGTGAAGTACCAATTTAAGCAGGGATTTCTCTTCCAGCTTAAAATTTTACATTGTGGCACTTTGATTTTTTGTTTGTTCATTTTCAGCATTTTAATTTTGTAACTTTGGGGGGTCATATAACACTGTTACCCTCCCCAGGCTCATCACATTAGTAAACTCCCTTTATAATACCTAAGCTAAAGGTCAATAGGGTTAAGCCCACTAGAAAGCCCTAGTACATTTCATACAACGCTGCCTAAATCGGATTAAGAACCTAAGTAACCATTGTTTATTAGGAAGGCATTCCCCATGGTATTAAGAGAAGATCTCTAACACCTAACTTGGTCAAACTAGCTTAGTCGGACTGCTTGAGTTTTAAACCTAGACAACTGATTATGACAAAAGATTACATTGAATTAAATGTTTGATACTAAGCAAATGCGCTGAATATTATGCTACCAATCACAATCAAAGCAGGCAAACATGGATGCAAAAAGATAAGGGCAATGCTAATGGACATAAAACACCTGTTTGTGTTGATGGTCGCGCTTGATTTGAAGTGTGAACGAGAGAAAGGTTCCATGAAGGTCCAAATCCTATCAATAGCAACACGCTCCTGTACACACTAGGAAACAAAAGGAATACCTCCAGGAGGCACATTAGTGGGAAAAGAGAACTTCGCTAATCTCTCAACTCTAAAACAGAAACACTCCTATCGTACTAATCTTACCTACCCTCCATCACTCAAGTGATGAGGATCAAAGGTGTTTTATGGCATAGGTTTCTGTTTCACTGTACCAGGTGTGACATGGGTAGGTATGAGTCAATGTTTTGACTTTTAATGTGCATACTCGTTTGCTAATTGCTCTTTCATCTTTATTTATTTTTTTATTTTTTTTGTGAGTATAAAGCTTTATATGTACATTCCCTAAGATTGGGAGATATAGAGGTCAGGGAGAAAGGTTGAGAGGGAAGCAAGTGAATAATGGATGTCCACAAACACTCCCCCCTTCCTTGGGTAGATCATACCGTTTGAAATGAGCTTGTCACCCTTTGAAACCAATTTTTCCAGTTGGTAATAGGTGAGGATTTTTGCCAGTAGTTTTCTATTACCCTAGGTGCCTCGTCAAGTTGCAAGGGTGGTAAGGTACTCTCCCAGGATCGAACTTGAAGTGGTTCATCAGGTGATTCTTGAATACTGGGAGGTGTGGATTCTTTGGTAGCTTCATGGAGGTCCACTACTATAGATGGAGGCTGTGTAGAAGCTTTTACCTCTATGGATGTATTACATGAGGAGCTAGAAGCTTCATGGGACTCCCCCCTTCCTGAGCTAGGTGGAACAAATCGTTCTTTCTTTGGTACCCAAACTAGCTCGGGAGCGGGTGTGTAGCATTCTGTGATTTTTTTCTTTCCACGATCATTGATTCGTTTTGGAGCTACGGGATTGGGCTCACTTGGGTCAGGTGATAGGTAAGAGCACAATCTACGTTTTGGCACCCAGATTTGATCATTTCCTTGATAGTAGCCTTGGGCTTCCAATAGTCGTTTAGGGATCCATCGCAGCATTTTCTTAATTTTCTTGGAGCGAGTGGTACGTTTCTTACAAGGCTTTTGTTTTTTAGCACTAGTTATGGTCACTAAAGAAGCTTTAGGGACCCACTTGTATGTTTTCTTCGTTACATTAGGATGAGTCTTGTCGGAAGCGATATGCATTGCTTGTAGCATATTTAAGGGTACAGGCATTTCATCCCCCTCAGGTGTTACCTAGGTTATCGCCCTATTTCCCCAAGTGTCTATGGTTGCTGCTAGGTGGACCCAATCCACATTGTCCGACTCAGTCATCCCAGCTAGGATATCCATATAAGGAGAATCTTGGCCAATGTCTGTATCCTTCTTACAAGTGTAACAATATTGTAGTGGGGCCAAGTGAACTGTGGTGTCAGAGCGATGATCAATAATGGTTTTACTCCCTAAGGGGTGTACCTTACCAGTCACCAAATCCACTCTAAGGACAGAGTCTTGGAATTGCAAATAGACATGATTTTTAGACCAATCATGAACCATTTGTGCTTCCCTCATGAATGGTCGTCCTAAAATCATTTCATATGACATAAGGTGTTTAGAGAAATCCATTACAATGAACGTATGTCGTACGCTGTGTCCTAGAACTTTGATCTTAAGATCCTTGAGCATCCCCATAGGTTTGGCTATGGTACCATTTGCCATCTTTACCACAATGTTAGTAACACTGAGGCGGGGTTTTCCCATGGATTCCCAACAATCTTTTGTAACAATGCTAACTCCCGCACCACCATCAAGAATTCCCTTTATAGTCAATCCCTTGGTAGTGATGGGTAGGGTTGCATTAGACTCGTCGCCTTCAAAATACTGCCCTAATTCGTTAATGGGTACCTCGATCACAGACTCGTGTCCATCTAAGTCAAGTGATTGCACATGATTTTCCTCATCAATCATAATCGAGTCAGGCCTGTTTGGTTGCGCAAACTGCGGTAATCCCGTTCATAGCTCTCCGTTAAGGAATGCTCGAAGTGCAAGGAATAACTCAGGATCTCCATACAGCTTTGCTATGATCGTGGTTCGGACCTCAGAAGACATGAAGTCCACTAGTTTGGCAACATTCATTGGCATTTTGCAGGGTGTAGGTCCTTCACTAGGAGCTGGTGAGGATGGAATCTCATATTCCTCAATGGGATCAGGTATTCCTTCGTTAAACATCCTTTACCAACAAGAAGGGTGTATGCTCACTTTCTGATGTCCCATCCTCACTCCCTTCTTGGATGATACTAGATATGGCTAACGGTCTATGGTTCATGTGGGGTGGATGAACTTGCGTGGGAAACACTGTGTCATGAATTTTGACATGCATGGGTTCTGGTTCTAGTTTCCTTTGAGTCTCCTCCACTAAACCTCTTAGATGTTTCACCTGCTCAATCTCGTCTACTGGGTTTGGGTACGCCCCAATCTTCTTTTTACGATTCTTCCCTTTTTGCCCCTGCAGTTTATCTTGAGGGTCTTGGATTGGACTTGGAAACACTTGTGTTGTGTTCAGAGGCTCTTTATGGTTTTCTCTTATTCGGTTTTCATTTGGTTCCATGTTACGGTTTTCTTTGTCGGTCTTTCCCTTTGTGGTATTGGTTCTAGTCTCCATTGTCTCGATTGAATCTGAATCATCCTCGAGGTCATTCATATACACGGGGTCATCTCCTGTTCCTATGTTTGTTTTGGAACTTGGCTTTGAATTTCCCGTATTCTGCGACCTCTTCTTTCGTGTCTTCTTTTTATTTGCTTGGATAACTGACGCGGTATCTCTCTCTTCGAGGATATGGCCTGGCCCTTGAAGCATGGACCGTGTAATCGCATAAGTGGGTGCGACGGGTGGTATTGGCAATGTCACACTAGCAATTTCGACCAAATTTAGGGGTGTGATTTTAGGCGCATTTGGGTTATAGGGGCATTGGGCAATCAAGTGATCTATGCCACAACGATTACATGTGAGTATTGGCATTGCATACGTGCTCCCTTGATTCATTTGTATCTGTGTAGCATTCTTTTGCAGCCTAATAGGGCACTCCGTTGCCCGATGTGGTCCACCACACTCGTAGCATTGAAGAGGTGGCCTCCTAGCCTGGGTGTTGATATTTTGACCTCTGGATGCGAGAGCAGCAGCTTGATAAACCGGCCTGTATATAGGACACTCTTCCAATGTATCAAGTCCGTAGGCAATACTAGTGTCTATTTCCTCCTCACAGCCATCTGCATAAGCATTAGATGGCTCGCAACCCACTTGGTTCATAGGGGCGACTCTTGGATGCGGGGGTTGCGGTCCTAGCACATGAGGTGGTAGCGATGTAGCTTGTACAACATTTTGAGATCTAGGGACCATGTGTTGCGGTAGTTGCTCAACAGGTGGAGCAAGCATCAATACAGGAGCTCGAGGTGCATTCGTCCAGGCTACAAGTGGTCTATTTGCCATCATACGTTTGATCATTAAACAATCCTTAGCTTGGTGACCATACCTACCACATGCGTTGCAAGTTCCATTAAATTTTACTCTAAACGTAGGGCACTCACTAGTGCTATGTGGACCTAAGCAAATGGAACACCATTGTTGCTCCCTTCTTGGATACATGTGACTATTTTGAGGGGGTCGATTATCCTTAAGAGACTCTTGGATTGCTTTGGTGAGGTCTGTCAAGAATGTCTCAAATACCTTTGGCTCATTGGCAATGGGCTTTGCAGTCATGGGTTCATACTCAATGGCTTGTGAGCTAGTGGATCTCGTGTCAGTAGACACCCTCATGCCTGCTATCATCAAGTTGTCCTCTAATTGGATTGCATTGGCAGTGACATCTTCCCAGGTTGTGATACCTCTAATCACTAGTCCATTATAGATTCCTTCATTCCTCAACCCTCGGATAAATCGATCAAGCAGTTGGTTATTGTTGAAGCGCTCATTTACAGGGTAGCGAGAGTTTAAGTGCTTTAGACGACTAATAAAGTCCCTTACTGACTCTCCTTCCTTACGTTCGGCCTTCTGTAGCTGAGATGCTGCACCCCAAAGCACACCTTCTCGTATGTACTCCTTTAGAAACAACCTTCGAAGGGTAGGGTAGATTGTTTTCTCGTCCACCCTTAGGGTTCTATACCAATCTCCAGCCTTCCCACTTAATGCCAAGCTTAAGGCATTGCACTTATGTAGTTCGTTGCGTTCCCCTAAGGAATCACATACTTGTTCAAACACTTCAATGTGTTTTCTAGCATCTTCGTCCCCATTGAATTTTTGCGTGAGTTTGGCAATTTGTACTGCCTTACTTCTAGGCTCTCTATCAGATGCATGACGCATATTTTCCGCGATAGATCAACCTATGGTTTGAGCAAACGCTGCCAAGTCACCTATGTGAGGAGGCAGGGCCGGTGGAGGTACTCTTGGAATCATATGTGGGAGAGGGACGGGTACCTGTCTTGGCATATGTGTGGATGATGCAGGATATGGAACATAACCGGGCATAGGTCCACTCGGATAAGGGCTAGGGAGCGGCACTCGAGGAGCATAAGCAAGTGGTACAATTGGAGGTGTGGGGGCCATGTGTGCATAAGGGGCTAGAGGCACATACGGTCGAGGCCCCATATTAGGTACTACGACACTAGGTAGTGGCACTGCGCTAACCGTAGATGTCATCGGTACATTCTCTGTCAGGCCTATCCCTGGAGTGAGCACTGTGTTTTCCTTAATAGAGGGTTGAGCCAAGTTAGGGAAGCTAAAGTTGTCGCTCGGAGGCTCAGATTGCATAGAGACTCCGGGTGAAATGACGTAAGATGGGTCCATGGGACTCATTAGAGGAGTCTCCATTTGTGATAGAGTAGGCTGTTGAGCCTTGCTCATATCCAGAAATCTCATGGGGCCAGTTGAGAGTATATTTACCCCTCGGTTTTGCCTTTCTGATTGAATAATGCCATGGATAACATTACAGATCATTTTCTGTTGATCTTCGATGCTCATGGCACTAGAGGTGGATTGTACAATCTCTATCCATCCTACATGGTAGGCGTGGCCAGAGTGTAGATCCGTCAACACCTCAGTGTGGAGGTCGTATGTCCAATGATCATTAATGAACAATCCTTCTAGAGTCGACCTGTTAACGGTTTCTTGTGAGGTAGAAGCAATGTTGCTCCCCGTGGTTTTACTTGTCAGCAACGGTACTCTAGAGGGAACTTCTGAAGGAGGCAGCTCAACGGGGCCTTCTTGGTAAGAAGTTGGCAGGATATCCACATGGACACTCTTTGGGGGTGTGGGGTCCACGTGCGATGTGAAAGGAGAGTCCACTTCCCCACCCCCTTCGTGTGCTTCATTTGCATCAGGTTTCGAGCGAGTAGCTCTACCTAATGTTTCCATGAAACGGCTAAACATACTAGTACTAGGCTGTGGAGCTTCGGGAGGTGCATGGCCTTCTCTCTCAGTGTTTTGGGTAGGGTATGCTTCCATGATTTCTGAGTCGGAGGAGGAATCACTAGCGGCTATTTTAGGGTCTTGGGTGGTGCTACCTTGTGTCCCCGCTGAGGGTCTAGAGCCTATCGTGGATGGGTAATGGGTGTCCGTATGAACAGAGGCACCCTCAATATGCTCGTGTTCTAGCATCCGCCCAGAGCATAAGTGCATGTGCTTTTGATACCCTAAGGTGTCAAAAAGCTGCTCTAGGAGGCCTTATGACTAGTTTTTTGCATGTTTTTTTGTTTGTTTTTTTGCTAGATTTTTTAGAGAGTGTCGTGGAATGGGCCGTGTGATAGCTCGAAACGAGCGTATCGCTAGGAGGGACGCGATGTGCTTTACAGCCCACCGTTTGGTTCTAATTTTCTCCAGAAAAGCCCGAAACAGTCTTTTCCTAGCTAGGGAACTAGGCTCCAAATAGCAAGTCTAAGGGTGCAAGTGGGAAGAGAAGGGAGGAGAGTGGAGGACTTGTCCCACATGCTCCCATTCCCTCTTGAGGGAGTAGGGTATATATATAAGAGTAAGTCTAGTATATATCATAAGACTGAGGACTGAGGCCTGGGCCTGGGCTAGGGCAAATGATCCCGATTTCGATCTAGCTTTTATACAAACCAACCCGTCCGTTTTAAAACTCACGTTTTTTATTTTCGAAAATTTAACCTCCCGGAAAAAAAAAATTTAATATTTTTTTTTCAATTTTTTTTTCAAAAAATTTAAACTTTTTTTTTTTTTTTTTTTGGGTCCGCGTTTTGGTGCGCGTTGACCTCACCTACCTACTTTCTGTCTCGCCTAATTACTAGCCTGCTTAATTAACTAACTGTGCGTCTAACTGTGCACAAACCAGAAAACACAGAAAACACAGAAAATGCAGAAATTGAAACTTGACAGAACTGTGCAGTGCAAACCAGAAAATGCAGAAAATACAAAAAACGCAAGAAATGCTAACTGTGCAGTGCAAACCAGAAACGCAGAAAACGCAAAAAACAGAAATCTCCACACAACTACACACACTCATTCCCTGCCTTTCCTATGATAGAAATTGCACCACAAGAAAGCGTAAAGTGCTTAACCGAGCTTAGTGTAGGGCATTTCCCCGACAGCGGCGCCAAAAATGTGCGCTCCTTGCCGCACTGTCGAAGCAAGGGACTTGCCAATATACCGTGTGCGAGCCACAAATGGCTCCAAGCACACAACAAGCCTAAACTAGCAAGCTCAAGAGAGCAAAGGGTGTGTAACTCACTGCTCTACGCTCGCCTTCGTGGTGGATTCCTCGCCACGATGAAGAAGAAGCTGCAGTCGTGCCGCGCTCAACCGCTTCGCCGCCGTCGTGCCTTCGTAATGCTCGATCGCACACACACTCTCCCTCTCTCTCTCTCTCTCTCTCTCTCTCTCTCTCACACACACACACACACACACAAGGAGGTGAAGAAGAAGAAGATGGAGATGGAGATGGAGCAAGAGCACTCTTCTATTGCACAAATGAGAGAATGAGTGAATTTTAGGTTTAGTTGGCTTTTATATGAGCTCACCCCATTCACACTTGGACGCCCATGCTTAGCCAACTAATCCCTTGAATGTCCTAGTTAGAGTGCGCCTCTCATCGGCAATCACTCTTACCCTTTTCCTATTGGTCCGACAAGCCCGGTACCTGACTCTAAATAATACAATGTTTATAGATCATAGGATGTCCGTGTGCCGTGAGGGTTAACATGCATTCAAACCCATCATTTCAAGAAAGGTAAGGATCTGTCTCTAATTGCATTTACAAATGCTGAATTAACTAAGGTAGAGACAACCAGTGGACTTAAAGAGGAAAATTCAAGTACTAGTAGGATTGGTACTGGGCACGACAGATACCAAGGGGGTATTGGCCGAGGCCGAGGTCATGGTAATTTCTAGAAACAAAGTCTTAATTGCTATAATTGTGGGAAATATGGGCACTTTGCAGATCAATGTCTAGATGCACCAAGTATTGAGGCTACAGAGGCAAAAGCACCGGAACTAGTTCCAGTACAAGTAGTCACTCGCAATAAAGGGGTGATTATTGAAGAACTTCTAGACGAGCCTATGAAACCAGTCATTCCTAAAACCAGTAAATGGACTCCGCAGAGAGAAGTCTAGAAGGCTAAGGGCAAGGAGAAGGTATTTGATGAATGGCAAGAGTAGCGAGAACTGGCAGCTAATTTCACAAAGGATCTAGCTAAGAAGCTACCAAAATAGCCAGAGAGTTCTGATGCTCGTATTATTTAGAAGACAACAACCCCGTCTTCTGAGAAAAGGCAACCAAATCATCACCAAGATCTAAAATCTCTGAGACCATGCTTGATGTAGTGCAAGGACTGGTGGATGATCTAGGGTAGGTCAAATCAACTTTGACTACAATAGAAAACACTGAACTAGGGAAAGCACAGTGTCTTTCTCAGTGTCAGTCAAGGCTCAATACAGACACCAAAATAGAGGATTGGCAATGTGCAGATAGTCCTGATTCCTTGAGTTTTGATAATAATTCTGATGAGGAGAGAGAAGAGATCTATGTCAAAATCTGTGAACGAATTGAAAAATTGACGGTCAAATTAGATGATATCAAGAAGACTTTGCCTGAAGCAGCAAAGTTTATCAGACAGCGGAGAAAAGATGAAGCTGATGCCAGAGCAGTTGATTTGTTGGTTGTCAGAGATGATGAGGTGTCAGTAATCCAGGTGGATTACAAGGTCAAGAAACAATGGGAGCCTCTATCCGGTGCTATACCGGATGGAGGGGCAAGTGTGAATATTCTAGGGGCACATCTTCAGCAAAGGCTTGGTATCACTAATTTAAAGCCATCACTCTTTAAGGTTAGAATGGCTGATCATAGATTTGTTTAGGCAACTGGTATGATTGAGAATATGCAGATTAGGGTGGGTAAAGAGAAACTCAAAACCATCTTTCTAGTATTGGATGTCCAAGGAGCATATGGTATGCTACTGGGACGACCATGACTTCAGACGACGCAAGATGTTCATGATTATGAAAATCAGACCATATCCATTCAGGGAACCATTAGGAGAATTCAGCTTCAGAAAAATAACACCAGAAGCTGGAAGAAAGCACTTTGACCTGAGGAAATTTGCCAAAAATATGGAGTTAAGAAGGTTGAATGGATGCTTGCAGTCATGAACATTTTTTTGTTAGCTAAAATCGACTTGAATGCAGTATTATTTGACAAGGCTCAAGCTGAGAAACAGAGAAAGTAGTTTCTAGATCATTTCACTGAAATGAATCCTAGAGAGAGACCAGTTCAGTTGACTGGTTGGCCAGAGAGACCATCTGACTCCAAAGAGGGATAACCAGATTCCAGTACACTAGTGCAAACTGAAGAGGTCACTAGAGATTAGAATGAGAATCTAGAACTAGCAGATTCATTCAATGATTATGCTACAGAGTCACTAGCCAAAAGGAAGGGAGGTGTCCAAATTGGCTGCTCCCAGATGGTCAAGAGATTGAAGAATGTAATTTGGATTCTGAAGAAAGTCCTTGATTAATCAAGGTGAATAAGCATCTAAACCCAAAAATGAAGGAAAAAGCCAGACTTATGTTCCAGAAATACAAAGACGTATTTGCATGGGAACATACTGATTTGAAAGGTGTATATCCAGAGGTTTGCCAACACAGTATACCTCTGAAGCCAAATGCCAGACCAATACATCTACAAAGGTACAGAATGAATCCGAACTATGGTAAGAAGGTCAAGGAGGAACTTGACAACCTTCTGAAAGTCGAATTCATCACAGAAGTTGCAAGCAGTAATTGGCTATTCCCTATAGTGGTTGTACCAAAGAAGAATGGGAAACTCAGAGTTTGTGTGGACTACCAAAAATTAAATGCTAAAACTATCAAATATCCCTTTCCATTACCCTTCACCAATATGCTTCTTGATGATATTGCAAGCCATGATATGTATAGTTTTATGGATGGCTATAGTGGTTACAACCAGTTAAATATTGCTCCTAAAGATAGGAGAAAAATAAATTTTATTATTGAATGGGGTGCATTCATGTATTTAGTCATGCCATTTGGTCTCTACAATGCTCCAACAACATTCCAGGTTGCATGATGGAGATATTCACTAAATTCTTGCACAGATTTCTAGCTATATGTATGGATGACTTATCTGTAATCTCAACTGAGGAGAAGCATCTACTATTTTTGGAAATGGTTTTTTAGTTATATAAGGAGAAGAGGATCTGCTTGAATCCATTCAAGTTTGTCTTTTTGGTTTGGAAGGGACAATTACTGGGGCATATAGTGTCTAGAAATGGCATAGAGATGGCCAATGATAAAGTCCAGTCTGTCCAGCAGGCCAAGCACCCCGCCCAACGTCTAAATTGAGTTCATTCTTGGGGTATATAAATTTCTATAGAAGATTTGTTCACATGTTTTCTACAAAGGCATTACCTCTATATGAGCTTACCAAGAAAACTAGTAAGTTCATCTGGACTTTTGAATGTGAAGAAAGCTTTCAATGTCTTAAAAATTCCATAATCAGTAATATGGTACTCCGACAAACAGACTAGAATGCTATATTCCATGTGCATGTTGATGCTTTGGGGCTGGCAACGGGGGCAATATTGGCTCAAACAGATGGAAGGATAGATTATCCAATTTATTTTTCCAGTCAAAGATTCAATCTAGCTGAACAAGGATATACTACCACGGAGAGAGAATCTCTGGAAATGGTTTTTAGCGCCACCAAGTTTCGGCATTACTTACTGAGAAAAATAATTCATTTTTATGTAGATCATCAGGCACTACTAATTTTTATCAACAAAGTTATTATCCAAGGAAGATTAATCAGATCGATGATGTTCCTGATGGAGTTCGAGATCTGCATATTCCACAAGCCTGGTAAATCTCATTGTGGTGCTGATTTTCTTTCTAGAAGTACTAAAGGCTACTCTGAACTATTCTTGAGGGATGAGCCAGTAGATGTAGAGCTATTTCAAGTGACAACTGTAGAAAATTCAGACCTTGAATGGTATGATGTATATCAATTTCTTTCACGAGGAGGATTCCCAAACAATTGGACTAAGAATCAGAAGAAATCTCTGATCATTAAGAGTCTGAAGTACACCATAATAGGAGGGTTTCTCTATAGATTGGGCATAGATGATGTTCTTCAAAGGTGTGTGCCAATGGAAGGGAGGATGCAAGTCATCTTTGAAGCACATGATGGGGATTCTAGACACTTCTCCACTGATATCACTTATAAGAAGATTTTGCAAGCCGGATTATGGTGGAAAACCCTGATAGCAGATGCCCAAAGTTTCTGCAAGACTTGTGATATATGTTAGAGAATGGGCAAACCAACATCAGCTGATATGATTCCACTCACTCTAGTACAGCCACTGGGAGTATTCATGAAATGGGGTCTAGACTTCATGGGACCATTCAAGAAGGTCACTCCAAGGAAGAACCGGTACATCTTGATGGCTACCTGTTATGTCACTAAATGGGTAGAGGCCAAGGCTCTTCCAGATAATGTTGCCAAGTCCACTGTTTCTTCTTTTGTTTGAAAACATTATTTGCCATTATGGATGCCCCATTGAAATTGTGTCTGCAAGGGACACATTTTATTAATTACACAATGAAAATTTTGATGGAGATGCTCTCAGTTAATCACAGGAAATCGACTCCATTTTATCCCAAGTGCAATGGTCAAGTAGAGAGTAGTAATAAAGCCATCAAGAATATTTTGGCCAAGATTGTTCAGAAGGAGCCACACCAATGGGATATCAAGCTTCAAACTGCTCTATGGACCTACAAAACAGCTTATAAAGTCACCACTAGAATGACACCTTTCAGAATGGTGTATATGGTACTGAAGTTGTAGTGCCTATTGAATTTGTAATTCCTAGTCTCAAAATGGCAGTTGAATATGGATTAGATTTTGATTATAATCTCAAACAAAGACTGGAGGAATTATTGCACCTGGATGAGTTATGACAAAGAGCCATGCTAGAACAGGAGATTGTTCAGCAACACAGAAATCACTGGTTGTTACCATATACATGTGGTAGTGATGTGTGTGAACACACTAGGACCGCCTGGGCACTTTTTTCCTCTTTAGGAGGTTTTTTCCCCCGTGCATTGTATATATGCCCATCACTCTAGGGTTGTCTATCTCTCCATTGGACACTAAGTAACACTCTCTCTATCGTATGCCTTGAGCTTCCTTCATCTTCTCCAAGATGTGTGTGTTTTCTTGCAACCCTAATTCCAACAATTGGTATCAGAGTAGGTTGCATCCTCCCGAGCTTAGTCGCCAGCAGCTCTAGCACACGCTTGCTCACTTTCTTTGGTTTTTGTGAGCTTTGGCGAGCGGTTGATCGACAAAAATTTCACGAGAGCTTGTAGAGTTCAGTCTACTCAGATTTTTGATTCGGGCTCATTTTGGCCTCCATTTCCACTGCAGGCAGGTCTACAAAGGCAATTTTGTCAATTTGTGTAGAATTTCAATGCCGTTTTTTGCATAACAGGTCCTATACAGTCTACTACAGGTTGTGCTATATAGCACGTGCTAGTCTCACTCAGTTTCTCCTCATTTTGGGCAGTTTTCACATCAAGTGCAGACATTTTCCATGGATGACAACAACACAGATGTGTTCAAGATGTTTGTTGTTGAGGACAGGTTGGATGGGGACAATTACCCTATGTGGGCTTACATGATGCAACATGTTCTTGTGTCAAAGGGCGTCTGGAATATTATGCAGGGCATTGATGTACGTCGTAGTTCTGAGGATGTAAGCGATGTTGAGGATGTTGTAGGTCTTGCTACAAGAATTGGTGCTATTAGAGTTGTTTTGACTACGGTAGAAAAAGCTCGTCGGGATGTGAAGGATGCGGCGGCTCATGCATTGATTGCATTGTCTGTGAAACGGACCATTACTCCTCACATTCGCTCAATAAAATTTGTAAAACAGGCTTGGGATATTCTAGCAGGTCTTTATGCAAGCCGCAATGAGGCTAAAATTTCTTTGGTGTGTAAAGAGCTGGAATCGAAGAATATGCATGAGGAAGATGATATGGACACTTTCCTTGCTGGTGTCAAGGATATCAATGAGCAACTTGTTTCTGTTGGTGAAGTTGACAGTTCCCTTGTGCAGACTGTTCTTGATGCCTTACCAGATTCTTACTAGAATTTTGCTAGTACTTGGAGACTTATGACCCAAGGAAATCGTGAAGTTGTCAAGTTTGATGCATTATGCACATTGCTATTGCAAGAGTCTTTTTCCAAAAAAATAGGACTAGGTAGCGTGCAGTTGAATAGGATTTTATTGCTTCTCAAAGAAAGGGTGGTAACAGCAATGCAGCCACTTCTTATGGTTGTGCTACGAGTGGCAAAAATTATGTTCTTAATGCTTCTACTGGCAGCAATTTGTCTGGAAATTCTGGTGATAAGGGCAAAAAAGATGCATTGCCATTATTGTAAAGCTAATGATCACTTGATCAAGAAGCAGTGTCCTAATTTGAAGGCCAAAGAGGCTAAGAAGAAAGAGGGTGGTTCCACTGCAAATGCTGGTTCCACTACAAATGCATCCATTGTTGAGTCCTCTATGAAAGGAGACTGTGATGATGATGTTGATGCAGAATGGGCTTTTAGTGCACAGTGCACTTACAATCTTGTTGTTCATGATGCATGCATGTCAGTTGCTGCATATTCACATTTGTGGTATTTTGACAGTGGTGCTACAAAGCACATTACCTCACATCGTGAATAGTTCACCTCTCTTGAGTCTGTCCCTCGTGGGAATTCAGTCACTTGTGCCTACAATGCCTCTTATCCTGTTCAGGGGGTTGAAAAGATTGTGCTTACTACTGCAAATGGCAGTTCTTTCACACTTGTTGATGCACTTTATGTACCTAGGATCAAGAAGAATCTTTTGTCTGTATCCGCACTTGCTAGACTTGGACTTGTAGTCAAATTTGTGGATGACAGATGTACAGTTCATGATCTCAATTTTGGTGATGAAATTGTTGCATCTAGCCTTTTGTGCCGTGGGCTGTATAAGCTCACTTTGTATAACAAGTGTGGATCAAATTTTTCAAATACAGTTACAAATTCAAGGGCTATTTCATATGCAAAACTTTGGCACGCACGTTTTGGTCATCTGAATTTTTCCAGTTTGCTGTGTTTTCAGAAATCTGATATGGTTGCTTCTTTGCCGCCTCTTGAAGCACCTGTCAAACATGTTTGTGAAGGCTTTATTTTGGGTAAGATGCAGTGTTCAAAGTTTCCAAAGGATGGTTCAGTTAGGGCCACATGCAGATTGCAGCTTGTGCTGCATAGTGATGTTTGTGGGCCCATGCAAAGTCCATCCTTGGGCAATTACCTTTACTTCGTGACTTTCATTGATGATTACTCTAGGCATGCATGGGTATTTCCGCTTAAAGTGAAGTCCAAAGTTACTATGTGCTTCAAACAATTTGTGGCTATGGCTAAAATTGTATTGAAATGTACTATGGGCACCCTCCGTTTCGATCGGGGGGGGATTATATGTCTCATGAATTTAATGCATTTCTAGCTAGTCATGGGATAAAACATCAATGTATAGTGCCTTATACACCTCAGCAAAATGGTTTAGCTGAGAGGAAAAACAGGTCACTTTCGGAAAATGGTCAAAAGTCAAGATTTACCGCATTCTTTTTGGCTTGAGGCCATCATGTGTGCCACTTATGTACTTAACAGGTGCCCTACTAAAGCTTTGTAGTCTATTACTTCATATGAAGCATGGCATGATAGAAAGCCTTCTATTGAGCACATGCGTGTTTTTGGTTGTTTAGCATATGGTTTGGTGCCACAAACACAGTGCAAAAAATTGGATGATAAGGCTATCAAATGTATTTTTGTTGGTTATAGTGCTGAAAGCAAAGGTTACATTTGTATCATCCACAAACAAAGCATATTCTTTTTCACGTAATGTAGTGTTTGCAGAAGATTCTGTTCAGTCCTTGCTGTCATGTACTAGAGACAGTAATGTAAGCTCATAGGACATTTATGACACTTTGTTGCCTCTTTTCAATGGTGGAAGTTTAAATGTAAACTCCAATGAGGGAAATGTACAGCCTATGGGGGTTTTCAAAAATATTATAGATTAGTCTATTATTGATGCAGATGTACATGATGTACTTGATGAGGAAAGGGCTGAAAATGAGCAGGCTAGAGGTATGCCAAAATGGCTGGTGCATACATTGCGTGACAGTAAATTGGATGCACCTTTGTCTAGTCGTACTCGTTCATGCTCTGGCCATGCATCTTATGCATCAGATTGTTATGCTTTGGTTGTGTTTAGCTTACATGATGTTGAGGAACCTCTATCTTTTGGTAAAGCACAGAATTCAAAAAATTGGATGGCTGCCGCAATCAGAATATGATGCACTTATAGAAAATGACACATGGACTTTATGTGCTTTGCCTCCTGGAAAAAAGTCCATTGGTACAAAGTGGGTTTACAAGTTGAAATGCAAGCCGGATGGTGAGATCGATTGCCATAAGGCTCGACTTGTTGCAAAGGGTTATGCACAACAAAAGGGCATAGATTATGAAGAAACTTTTGCTCCCACTTGTCATATGACTACTATGCATTTTCTATGTGCATTGGCAGCTCATTTTGGTTGGGATGTACATCAATTAGACATTGTTACTTCTTTCTTGAATGGTGACATATTTGAGGAGGTTTATGTACCGCAGCCTCATGGTTTTCTCAAGAAAGGACAAGAGGACAAAGTGTGTAGATGTAAGAAGGCTTTGTATGGGTTGAAGCAATCTCCTTGTGCTTGGTATGAGAAAGATGACACTCATTTGGTCAAACGAGGCTTTCGTAACAGTCCAGCAGAAAGCACATTATATGTAAAGCGTGAGGGTGATGTACTTCTCATTGTGGTTCTTTATGTAGATGATTTGTTGATCACTGGACCAAATGAGAGGCATATTGCTGAATTTAAGGCTGATTTGAATGCTACTTTCAAGATGAAATATTTGGGGTTGTTGCATCATTACTTGGGCATACAGTTTAAGCAGTGTGATGGCAGTATTGCCTTGTGTCAAAAAAGTTACATAGAGACATTGCTATGTAAGTTTGGACTTGAGGATTGTAAACCTATTGCCACTCCCATGGAAACAGGTTTAAAATTGAGTCTTCATGATGTTGGCGATCCTGCAAATGTCACTCTTTACCAAGATGTTTTTGGATGCCTCATTTATGTATGCAACACGAGGCCGGATATTCACTTTGCAGTCTCACAGGTCAGCAGATTTATGCATAGCCCAAGGTCTAAGCATTGGCAGGCTATCAAGAGGATTTTCCACTACCTTAGTGGCACTTTACATCTTGGCTTGTTTTATCCCAAGGGGGGATCATTTTCTCCATACTTACATGCTTTTTTGGGCGCAAATTGGGCAGGTTGTTTTGACACCCAAGTGTCCACAAGTGGTTTTTGTTTCATGCTTGGCAGTTCATGTATATCATGGTTGAGCAAAAGAAACCAACTGTGGTCACTTTTAGTTGTGAGGCTGAGTACAGGGCAGTCTTCACAGCTACGGTTGTGAGTGTGGATGGCTCAAACGCCTTATGGCTGATTTGGGTGTTGGACAGGACACTACCAACACTATCTACACTAATAGTCAGCGCATTGGCAGTTGCGAGGAATCCAATTTTTCATGCTTGCACAAAGCACATTGAGGTGCATTACCACTATGTCAAGGAGAGGCTCTCAGCAGGAGAGATCAGCTTGGCTTATGTGCCAACACAGGAAAACCTTGCTAATATTTTCACAAAGGCATTGTCTCATGAGAAGCTCGAAGCTTTTTGCAAAGCTTTGGGCTTACACCCCTTTGTGGACTGATCATGTCCTCAAGGCATGGCACTTCCCTTTACTCATGTGCCAACTCTCATTCACCGCATCATTCCAAGGGGGATTTGTTACCATATACATGTGGTAGTGATGTGTGTGAACACACTAGTACCACTGTGGCATTTTTTCCTGTGCATTGTATATACGCCCATCACTCTAGGGCTATATATCTCTCCATTGCACACTAAGTAACACTCTCTCTATTGTGTGCCTTGATCTTCCTTTGTCTTCTCCTAGATGTGTGTGTTTTCTTGCAATCCTAATTCCAACATTGGCATAATAGAAGGATAAAGGTTAGGGAGTTTCAGAAGGGTGACTTAGTTTTGCTATATCAGTCAAAACTGGGCCCTAAGAAATCGAATTTGAAGATAGCTTGGGCTGGTCCATTTGAAGTTGATTGGGTATTTTCAAATGGCATAGTGAGGCTGAAAGACTTATCTGGATTACTACTGCCAGGTGTTTATAATGTGGCCAAGATCAAGTTATATTATTCTAATGACAAGGAGACCTCTAGAGGTGATGATAATGGTATTCTAGGTATTGATGACCATGGATTGTCAAACCCAGCTTTTTTGAATATTTTTGTAACATTTAATGGTTAGTAACTTATATGTAGTAGAAATTAACATAGACATACTGAGCATTTCATTAAGAATAGATTCCTAATGAGCATATCAAGAGTGCTTGGTTGGAGAGAGAGCAACAAAAGCATAACACCTCGTTAGAATTATGCATGAACAATACTTCAAAGAGAGAGAGAAATTAAGCTATTGACAACAGTTGAGGACCAGATGTACATGGAGCCGGTCCCCCCTCCAAATGGCTTTGTATTATAGGTTTCCTCCATCAAGGGAGACATTTTACAATACAATATTTTGTGCTCCTTCAATAGCTTGTTGGTGCAATGAAGATGGAAGCTTCAAGCACCAAGCTTACACTTGAAAAACACAACATCAATTCCCTCACGGTCTCCGACCCAAGACCTCAAACACCTTCAAAGATGGTGAGAGCTAGTGGGGTATGAGAGTATATCTAGAGGAAGAAGAAGTATTCTTACGAGAAAGAAGTATTTCTCCCCACATAATCACTCTTAATACATTAGGATAGCTTAGTAATTAGCATGGTAGAGGAGATGAGGATAGAATAGCTTAGTAATTAGCATGGTAGAGGAGATGAACATGCATTGGAGTTTGGCTCTTTGTTGGATTTGCATCACAAAGCCAAGAGTTGTTGGTGTAGGTCTCCCTTCTCACAAACTTGGAGTAGATGATGAGCTTTCCATTAAAGCTTGAGAAGGAGATAGTCTTCTTTACTTCACACATGCGTTTGTGTGAGTGTGTGTGCCATAGTGCCTTGCAAAATCATCCCTCTCTCACTCTTGGTCGACCCCTCTTGCTATTTCGTCCTCCTGGCCCCTCATTGGCTCATGCCAAGCTTAGCCAATAGGAAATTAGAGGTCAAATGGAGAGCCTTGTGACAAGTTTCTCTTTCCCCTTTAGTGAGAGTTTAGGTAATTTAAATATTGCATTTAATCCCCATTAGACCTT
Source organism: Adiantum capillus-veneris (assembly GCF_014529385.1). Classification (NCBI taxonomy): domain Eukaryota; kingdom Viridiplantae; phylum Streptophyta; class Polypodiopsida; order Polypodiales; family Pteridaceae; genus Adiantum; species Adiantum capillus-veneris. The sequence continues at coordinate 96,075,775 of NC_140956.1, read as the reverse complement.
TTTGCCCTCTAGTGAATAGGAATTAAGCAAGCCATTAGGCTGCTTAATTCTCATTGAACCCCTTGATAGGCTGTCCAATAATCTTCTAGGAAACTTAATTTTCATTGTTTCTTTTCTCAAGTGTTTTTAAATTAATTAGACTAAATTTACTCTAGCCTAATTTTCATTGGTCCACCTCTATGGCCATCCAATAGGATTTGAATGGGAATTGGGGCAACTCGGCTAGGAACTTGACATGTGTCTAATATGCCCTTTGTGTAAACGGAAGCCTTGAGTATGTGTGTGTGTGTGTGTGTGTGTGTGTTCTCTCTTCCTCTATCTTTAGAGCTCGCCCCCTCCCATCTAGGGATTTGGGAAGACTTTTGGTCTTCCCAAAACATCCAATTTCGCTAAGGATTGACATTGAACATTTCATTTGAATTTTGGAGCCTAAGCTTTTGGAATTCTTAATGGGCTAAACCTTAGGGTTTTTGAAGCCCATTGATTCACATTGCTCTTTGTGGGACGCATGTCTAACCTCACCATTCTATCTTATTGCACTGTTAGCGAGAACCACGATTAATTTGTCAAACCATAAGACAAAGTTGACTCGACTAGAGCATAGAGGTTACAAGAGGTTTTCAATCTCTCGAAAAACACCTAACAACTCGCATCTAACTCAAGCTACACTGAAGTGACTGAAATCACCAAAAGCCAATCGCTCATCGCAAACAAATCACATCCGTTACAGCATCAAATGACATCCAAATGTAACGAAACTTCTAGGACAAGTTTATAAGACCTAAGCACATATGCTTATGGTCTCAAACCCCACTTTAGGTCAAGTTCCAAAATTGTGATTATTCAGTGGATTTTTGACGTAGTCGTTTTCGACCCAGAATGCATCTAAATGCTTAGCAATGATGCCCCAATACCCCGCCTATGCTTAGTTTTTTATTTAAAAGTGTAAATTCCTAGTTATGATGAAATTAGACCACGAGTCGGCGATGCCAAAAGCTACGAAATATTGTGAACTGCTTACGTCAATGCATAGAGCTCTTACCTGTGGTTGCAATGCAACAAACACAATTGCAATGTGACAACCGAGGAGGGAGTAGGAAGCACGAGAAGGAGAGGAGTGAGCATCGTTAGCTCATGCTGTGTATTTCTTATCCAAAAACTTACAAAAATTGGATTTTATACCTTAGCCAAGGTTTTTGGGTGGTCAAAACTAATAATCTGGAGTTCTACCAAAGTTGGGAAATGACTGGCTAATAGAATCTGGAAGCTTGTAGCCCCCACTCATTAATTACAGAGTTTATCCTAGAAAATAGGAGTTACAATATTCTCGATTTATCAAAATAATAAATGTTTTACAAAGAGGACTCCGAAAAATGGTGTCCGTGTTAGCTTGCTACTAACATTCCCCCCCTTCTCGCCTGTCTCGTCCCTTGACACAGTTTTATGGGCTGAAATAGTCTTCGGGTTGCTGGCTCTAGCGAGGCGGTATTTAAGCGCATCCAGTGCCTTCTGGTATCTGATTTTTCTTTCTTTGTCTGGCACTTGCAAAAATTGCATGGTCACTTTATTCTTCAGCTCCACCGTTGAGTAGCCTACAACACTGGATGTAAGGCTATTGATCACCGATGCAAATATATTCGTTTGCCAAGTGAAGAATCCAATGTAGAAAGCTTCTTCAAATGCCAACATATTGCTTGATGGTAAAAACATACATCTGAGCATAGAAGTTGTAAAGTACTTCTTGCGAAGGTTGCCCGCTCAGATCATAGCACAGGCCTTTGTTACCTTCAAAAATGACATTCATGGGGCTCCTGCTTGCTCAGGCTCATTAAAAACTTGGATAAATGTGAGCAACATTCTGCAAATTTTAAATAGCATTACGCAGGAGAGATCCGATAGACTCTTGAAGAAAGACATGGCACCCATTAGGGTTTTCACCATGTATTCCTCTGTTGCTTGTCCTTTCTATGGAGCTGGCAGTCTGGGGTAGTTCAGCAAGGTTGGTCGCTTCTTTGTCAGTGCCTCATGCTCTTGCCATGTCCTTACTCTCGATACATGACAAAATGTGGGATCTCTTTGCAAGGCTACAGGTGCTCTTGTGAACAGAATCAAATATCTTGGATTCTTGTTCAGCCAGCTTAACCTCCACTTGGGTGGTCTTTATCTACGGCATCTTCTTGCATGTCTTTGTACAACCTCTCTTTTACCTGTAGTAGTTCCAATTTTATGAGAGAGTATGGTAGGGATTGCTGATGCCATTGCACATTGATCTGATTGGGAGTGAGTTGATGACGTTGACAGAGTGTAGGACTCTCAACTCTCAATCCATTGCAGCTTTTCACTGCTCATCCACCTCTTGGGTGATCTTCTCTTTCAGTGCATCCTCCTCAGCTTTTGATAGCTGGACCATTGGCATTGTGTCTACATCTGTGATGTTAATCTGAAAATCCTCATCACCACTCAGCTTTGTTGTGGACTGTGTCTCAAACTCAGCAAATGAGACCAAGGGTATGTTTATCTGCGGCGGCTCTGAAGTGCCTGCCTCTTCCTACGTGTCCGGTTTTCCATCTCTGAGGAGTTGGTTAACTCTCTTGAGCTCCGTTATTTCCTTTAGGAGCTCTTCTTCCCTCTGAACCCGCATCAGTGCCAGGTCCCTGTGCTGTGATTGCTCTAGCTTTAATTCTAAATCAAGGTCTTTGTTCTTCTTTTCTAGTGCCTTTTACACTTCATCAGTCTCTTTGATCGAGGCAACGGCTGTATTTTCTCTTATTTGCCATAAGAAGATTGCCTGATCATTGATTCGCTGTTTAGAGTACTGTAACGAGGCATTTGCAACATCCAATTGCACTTGAATTTTTTGAGCTGACAGGGATGTCGTAAGAAGTTCATTTGTCACTTCTGTCAGATGCTCATCTTTTTCTTTGCAGGCATCGGATAATTTGGTGAGCAGATCACCTAACTCCTCCATTTATTTTTGTTGCCTATCTCTAGCTAGCTGATGCTGTTCAGCTTCTTCCTTCATCTCCTGTACTTGCCTCCGAAGATCAGTGATGACAGTCATCCTGTCTTCTAACTCTCTTTGGAGAGCGTCAATCACCATCTCAAGCTCTTTGGCCTTTGTGCTGCGGCTTAGTGCTGCTGAACGGAGTCTCTCCATCATGTCTTGCATCTGCCTTGCATATTCATTTACTTGCAGTATAACCTCGTCATTTGATTGTCATTTGCTTTGTCATCATGAGGCCTTGTTGCCTCGGAGGTTTCTGGCTGAGTGGAAGTAGAGGGTGCTGGCCCAGATCTTGTTGTCTCTTCTGGTGCCGGGCTCACTTCCTTCTCTAGCTCCGGTTCTTTTTGTTGTTGCTACTCTTGTGTAGCAGTGTCCTCTTGTGCAGATTCACTTGCCTTTTGCTCTTCAAGCTTTTGAGTAGCTTTGGCGGCTTTCTCTTGTTCCACCGGCTTGGCTTCTTTCTCTTTTTGCTTCTCGTGTTGGTCAGCCTCTTGAGTGGATTCTGTTTCTTTGGTGGACTCAGAATCTTTGACTTTCTCTTTCTTAGGTCATGGTGGTGGGCTTGGCATGGGATGGTCCTATTGTTCTATAGGCGGTGAGGTGGGTCTGGGAGACTCGTATCCTTGTTCTTGTGCTTCTTCTCTAGCCGTCTCCTCGGCTTGTCGCTATTCCTCCGCCACTTTGGCTTTCCTAGCAGCTTCTTCTGCTTCCTTCAGCTTGAGGGCTTCAACTTCTTGGTATATTCTTTCCAATCTCTCTGTCAGATCTTCAGGCTCTTTTCTTGTATGATGCTTCATCCTTGGGCCTTTAAGTCCAGTAGGCACCCATTTCTCTGGGTCCTTCTCTTGTGCTTGTCTCCTATGCTGGTAGACTTGTTTCTCTCAAAACGTGCTTGTTTTTGTGCAGGCTCTTCTTGGTGGGTGGCCATAGCTTTTCTTTTCATTTCTTCTCGATGAGCTCTCTTTCTCTCGTTATCAGAGCTCTCACTGTTGTGCTTTTTCGGCGAGCTGTTAGCTGATTCTTCATCGGATTTATAAGATTGTTTTCCTAACCTTGTAGCTCTTGGAGAGGGTTGTGCTGCCAATATCCATGTATTTTGATCAGGAGCAGGTGGTAAATTGTCAACCATGCCAATGGCATGGTATGCTATCCTCGTCAAGACTTCTGGCACACCCAAGTAAGTGATTTTTCCTTCTTTCTTGGTGCCCTTCAAAGTGGTCAGGACGTACTGGGCGTGGTCCACTGGTTGCCTTGTTGTCAACTTGAGAACTTGAGTGAATGTGGTGGCAACTGCGTGATTTGGAGTAGTGTACTTTGGTGGCCTTTTTGCCAAAAAATGGAAGTGTTGGTGGTACAAGCGGGCTGGCTCTTCAACTTGTTTGAGAACTAAATCGGCAAAGGTGGTCGCGGCGGTTTCCTTAGTAAAATTTCCTGTTGTTTTCATGTCCCTTGCTCGCATGGTCATTCCTTCTCTGGGCAGTCTGAGTGCCTCTGCCATTATATCTTTAGTGATGACCACTTTGACCTTGTTTCCTTGGGGGTCAGTGATCTGTGCAGTTGCATCTTCTTTAATGGTGGATAAAAGCTCACAAGCTTTCTGAAAATCCACTCCGCAAGTCTCCTGTTCGTAGAAATCCTTGAGTCCCAGCCTGTGGTTAGACTCTTTGGTCTCTGGCTTTGCGACTACATCATACACTTCCTTCGGTAAGAGTTGCAACTCTACTTGATGTCCCTCTTCACTTTTGAAACTGCCGGGTGAAGACTGTGGTATGATGCTCTTCTAGCTGTTCTTTGGAGAGATAAGCTGCCCTGGTGTCTTTGACTGATTCTAGAGCCAACTTATATGCGAACAGTTCCTGTAGCTTTTCCTTTTGGTTGAGCTTCTTCTTGGCCCTCTCTGCTGCTTGCATGGCTCCTGCTCAGTGAATAGAGTGTAAAGTTAGCAGATTTGTCGGAATTTTCTCTGAAATGTCCTTTAGGCTAAAATGCTGACAATTTTGGTCCAATTTTCTTCAAATCAATTTCTGAGCAAGCATAGATGCATAAAAGCATGCAAGGAACAAAACTGTAAAGTCAAAACAAATATTTGCAACCAAAGTAAATAATCGCGATTATTTACAGCTGAGCAAAATTTTCAACCTTTTGCAAACTTGGCTTCATAGGCTTGAAGTATATACCAATTACATGCTTTGAGTGGAATATGGGTTAGTTTGGATGCATAGGGTGAAAATGGTACCAGATTTTGGCTTTAGGTCTCTGAAACAGTAAATATAAAGGAAATTTGAGCTTTTGAGCTCCAAATTGGTTCAAACTTGGCTAGTGGGCTTAACACATTATGTACTTTGGATGTATGATGGCAAAATATCTAGACTTCCCAATTTTGACCAAAAAGTAAATAATCGTGATTATTAGCTTCTCTTTCAAAATTAACATTTTTTGGTACAAACTAGTTCTAGGCATTGTATAGACCTTGGGTATGAGATATGAGGTGATTTGGATCAAGAAATGATGTCCATAACCCAAAAATTGGCTTGCAAAGACTTCTTTGCGTTTTTTGACAATTTTTCAAGTAATGGATGCTCATTTTGGCTCATACTTGATTTTTGGCATGTAATAGGTGTGTACATATGATAGGTGAGGTGAGGTGACAATTTTCCAAGCAAAACTGATGCAAAAGTAAATGATCGCGATTATTTACAACAGTGAAAAATTCTTTGTAAAACTCACAAAATTTGACCTAGACATATTCCATACACCTAAAACAAGTTCTAAATTGAATTTGGTCAAGTTTGCTCATGGCGGCATCACTTTGTGCTTTGTCGACTCTGAAATCATCATTTTTTGTGAAACAGTGCCTGTTGGGTTGGTCGGTCAACTTTGAGGCTTTGGACTTGTCCGCAACATAGTCGTGAAGCAACCTATCCAATTCTGGCTCATTTGGAGTCAGTTTCACCCTGTATGTCGAATTTGACGCTTTATAACCGTCGAGCCGTTTTCTGCTTTTCAAGGGCTTTGCTTGATGGATTTCACCAAACCACTCATAAACATTATACATTGTTGGGTTGGTCGGTCAATTTTGAGGCTTTGGACTTGTCCGCAACATAGTCGTGAAGCAACCTGTCCAATTCTGGCTCATTTGGAATGAGTTTGACCCCATATGTCGAATTTGACGCTTTATAACCTTCGAGCCATTTTTTGCTTTTCGAGGGCTTTGCTTGATGGATTCAGATTGGAATTCTGGCATTTTTCAAAAACCTAGCTTTTCTACTGAGGACCCCCTTGACCCCTGTAAAATGGTCAAATGATGATATAGAAAGGTTCTATTATGTTAGGGCATGCTATGGTTCAAATCCCATCTGATTTGGTCGAGCTGGCAGGCCGCTATGGTCAGTTTTTGGTCGTAGGTCTTTGTGCACTGCTCGGTTTCTAGGGTTTTTTCTAGGGCTTTAGACTAGCTATCGACCGTACAAAATGGATCATTGATGAGTAAAGAACTTACCCCTCATGTCTCGTGTGATACGGCGGTGAAAATGGTCCACTATGGGCTCCAGAAAAGTCGCGTGAAAGTGGCCAAAATCTCTCTCTGCAAAGGCTGCAAGTAGAAATGAGGTGGTTTTTAGCCTACCTTGGATATCTATACCTGGACTTCCTGAACCAATTTTCCCCGTTAGTCCTACTAGGCCGTGAAATCTATGTTAGACTCAAAAATTTCCCTGATCGGATTCCTGTAGCTCATTCTGCAAGAATTTTGCAAAAGTAGGCTTGGCCGCCTAATTTAGGGTTCCCGCTTCCATCTTCTGATTTCATTGAAAATTTTTGTGCTTGTCTGCCTTGTCTTTGGATCACCATCACGTCTTCCATTTTTCCATCTGAGCTTCCCTGCTATTTATTATTAATTTTTGACCTGTTTATTTAAAAAAATCAAAGAAAATAGAAAAATGCTCTAAAAAAGTAAAGTGAAAATCCAATAATTAAGAAAATCCATTGAAAAACACAATTTATTGTTTTTTGTTGGATTTTTTTATTTTTAAGTCTCCTTATTAATAAAAATGATTTAAAAATATCCAAAAAATGACTATTTTTTATGATTTTTTAATAGTATATACACTATTTACATTCATCGGAAAGATATTATCGGTGAATTTTCCCTTGATGATGAATTATAAGGGCATTATTAGGTAATTTTGCAAAAAATCACATGTTAACATCGAACTTTTTCCTCCCTCTTTAAACATTGCCCTTAATTACTTAGTACTTAGTGCCCTTCCACCCCTCCTAGATGGCGTACTCCGGGACGACTGTGTGCATGGGTTGAACAATTGTGTCTATGTATAGACGTGGTTGGCTCTACCATGCTATGAAGATCAATGCAATTCAAACCAATATGTTGTGCAAGAGCTGGATCTTGAGTAATTAACTCAAGGGTTTTTGATGTCGAAGTTTACTGCTAATGTCTTCCAAAGAGCAAATCTTGTAGCTTGTGTGCTCTGTTTAATTGTACCATCAGGATGCTTCAGCACACTAATTGCTTGAGCTGTTGGTAGCACTTTTGTTTGTTGTTGATCTTTTTCTCGCCATTGGTAGCTTGGTATGCTTGGTGCTGCATGGTTTGTTGGAATCTTTTGAAACTTAGCTCGCCATTGCTTGATTGGTGTTACGGTTTGTGGAGAAGATAAGTGCTCCTTTTTCTTCCAAACCATTTCTATGTTAGGTTCCTTGCTCTAAAAGGCTCGTCTCTGTGTTTTAATCCTTGGAACCTTCTTTTGTTTTGTCGGTGAAGTCTTAGGCACCCAGATCTGAATCGGTTTATCCTTAAGCTATGTTGTTGGTACCCAAATTTTCCTGACTCCTTGCATGCTACTTGTAGCATTTGATTGTCGAGGGGATGGAGAAGATTGATGACTTTGTGGTTTGGTCTGTTGATTACTTCTTTTCCATTCCTCCTTGCTTGGTGCAATTGGAACAATGAGTTGCCCTCCTTTAGGTGATAGCTTTAGCTGATTTGTATCCCAATCTGGTACTGCTTTGTACATTCGTATCGAGGGAATTCCAAGAATCATCGTCTCATTCATGTGTTCATCTGGTAAGCATACAAACTGATGAGGACATGAACATCCATATACTATCACGTTCAAGTTGCCTACTCCCAATGTTGGGATTGGGTTCTTGTTTCATCCTTTAATTGTTGCTATTCCTGTTGTCAATGCTTGATTTGTTGCCTTCTTGTATGTGGAATAACTGACCGCATTTACTCTAGCTCCTGTGTCCACCAAAGCATTGGTGCTATGATTGTTGATCTGTACTTTGGTACGTAGGTCCATTCCATCTAACCAGTCATCATCTATTGAAACTGCGTCTTTAGGTAATTCCCATTGTCGATCGTCTATTTCCAGGTATTGATGGGAATCAGTATCTGTTGATTCTTGAGAGCAGATTTCCGCTTGAGTACCCGAAGCCGGGGTTCCTCTTGGGCTTCATCAATAACCTGTTGTCATTTAATCTTCCTTTGCTTGGCTGCATGCATTCTTTCTAGAAATTCATTATTCTTTCTAGCAATTCATTATTCTTTCTAGCAATTCATTGGTTAGTGGCAAATTGTACTTCTTTAAACGACATCCACTAATCCAATTAGCCATTGGTTAGTGGATTCTTTCTAGCAATTCATTGGTTAGTGGCAAATTGTACTTCTTTAAACGACATCCACTAATCCAATTAGCCATTGGTTCACCATCTAGAGTGGACAACTTTACTGCACCACTTGTAGATACATTAATGGTCCGTTTCTCTTTTTCTTAAACTTGGGAATGTGTTGCTTAAGGGAATAGATTAAAACTAAGTCCCCTTTCTTGAAGATTTTTGTGATTAAGTGGGAATCAAAAAACTATTTTTGTTTTCGCTTTTGTGCATAGATATGAGCTACAGCAATTAGCCTTTGCTCATCTAGCTTTTCCAAATCTTCAAGTCTTTCTGACAATTCATATCCAGTCCACTCAAGATTCTGTACTACCTTGTTGGAAGTATGGCATCAAGACCATAAACAAGGTTAAAGGGTGTAGCAGTTAAAGTTATTTTGAATGAAACTCGATAAGCCCATAGAGCAGTATGGAGATTTATTTCCCAGTCTGTCCTTCCAGAACTAACCACTTTAGTCAGTACCGAGCTAAGAATTTTATTCATATGCTCAGCTTGTCCGTTTGCTTGTGGGTAATAGGGAGCTGATTTGTTATGGATGACCATAAACTCATTAAGCAAATACTCGATTACCTCATTGAGGAAATGAGTTCCCCGATCACTGACAATCTCTATTGGCACTCCATATCTCATGAATACATACTCATATAAGAATGCAGCAATGGTTTTGGCATCATTCTTTTGAGTTGCTTGAGCCTCGGCCCACTTGGTCAAATAGTCCGTAGCTACAATGATATACTGAGCTTGGGTTCTATAAGTAGGTGGCTGTATTGGTCCAACAAAATATATACCCCACTTTGCGAAAGTTCGAGCCCCCATCTATTGAAAGGACGCTCGTTCAACAACGTTTCCACAAAGATTCCATTAAGATTCCTCAAAGATTCTGTAAAGATTCCAAATGAAGATCGTCATGAAGTAATGAAGATGAAGATGGATGCTGCAACATGAAGATACAAGTTCATGGACGTCATCGAATATCCCGTTATTATTATTTTGAGCCATTACGGCCACTTTTGTAATGTTTACGGGAACCTCATATTTTAAATCGGCACTTGTATTTTGGTCGCAGATACTTGTATAATGAGTAAAGCCAACCCAGTTTCTTGTAATTAAGCTTTGTAGAAGCCTAGGGACAATTCAGGTCATTTGGCCGGACATTAGGTTTGAAGGCTTGGTATATAAGCTAAAACCTAAGGCTTTGTAAAAAATACATTACGTTATCTCAAATAATATACAGTCGTGGGTTCTGCAGCACACAGTAGTGAGCTTCACGCACACACACCGTCGCGCACACTAATCACGTTGCAGATATGAGAGTAGGAGCGTATGAGCATCGAGGAGCTCTCCGCGTCGACGCAAGCAATGCAATCCGAGGACCACATCGCGAGCCCACCTGCTACGAGCTATATTTGGTCGTAAGTACCTCAAACGACATCCGTTTTGAATGATCAAGTAGTCGTTAGAATCAGGGCGAGAAGCTCTTCGTGTTGATGTCTTTGTAGATCAGTTCCGGACACTTTGGAAATTGCTATTTTGAGTCTATCGCGACAGTGATTAGAGGTCTTACAGTTATGGTTTTCAGGGTTTAGGTGTTTGGCCATGTAGGATATGTCCTTGTGAGTCTTGCCCTCCGATTTCGAGTCATTCCGATATGATTTGAGACTATTTCGAGCTTGCAGTGTTTCGTAGGATACGTTATCTGTTTCTTTGCTTTATGGTAGTGTTGTGGTAGGATTAGTGACTATAGAGTGTTGTTTGTGTCGAGCTCAGGGTTGACAGCCCAGAGATTGCCTCCATGCCCTAGTCGGGTCAGCTACGTCCTCGGATTGACAGTTTGTTGGTCTGTGTTCTCGCTGTGCTCCATCGTCCATTGCGGCGTACCCACTAACACCATCATTGGTCTTAAGGGCATGCTATCTACTTGTGTTGGCATTTTTGCTCGTTGGCAAGCATCACACCTTCGAACATATTCTTTGGTATTTTCAAAATGTGTTGGCCACCATATGCCTGCCATCAAGATTGCTTTTGCGGTGGTCTCACTAGAAAAGTGACCTCCAGCTAATCCAGCATGTGCTTGTTCTATAATTGAAATATACTCGTTTTTATTTTCACAAAGATGCAAATGTTGATCTTTACGTCTCCGATACATTGGTTCCCAATAAGAGCATAGTCTCTTGCTTTAGTTTCAATTGCTCTTTGACGGCGTTTACTCATATCCTCAGGAAATGTTCGGCTTGATAAGTAAGTAACCAGATAATTACTCCAGTTAGAAATATGAGACATTTGAAACAATGTTACATGAGGTATGGGGATTTGTTTTTGACATTGAGGGCAATCCTTTACAAAAGATCGAACATCTCTCCTCATAGTTGGCCAAAATACTCCAAGTCTCAAGATTTGTTGCATAGTTTGGTCTTCCGTAAAGTGAAGTCCTACTATGGTAACATGTGCTTGACTTAGGTATTGTTCTTTTTCTTCATGATTAATGCATAAAAGCAATATCCCGTCCTGATTTCTTTTGTATAGCCTACCAGCTAGTAATTTATACATAGCCGATTGCTCGATTAGCTTGATCGTGATAGGAAGTGATATTTGTGAATCCACTTGAGCTATTGTCATCAATGACACAATGTTTTCCGACCATCTAGGTATCCTTTATACGGAGAAAAAATAGGCATCTGGTAGATCATCGTCTACCCCTTTAGGTGATTCTCCTGAAACAATCCTTGACAAATGATCTGCTCGTTGATGGGTAGTGCCTTTTTTTACAACCACAGTGAAATCAAATTCGAGAAGAATAATGAACCATCTCACTATTCTTCTTGTGCTGCATGGATTGTTGACCAAATACAACAAGCTTGGTGGTCCACAAAGAACACAAACTTGTTCGCTAATAGGTAATGTCTATACTTTTTAACGTCATAGATCATTCCTAATCCTTCTCTTTCGATGGTGGTGTAATTCTTTTCCAGCATGTTCAATTATCGGCTAGCATCAAAAATAGGAAAGTCAATTTTCCCATCTCCCGATTGGGCTAGTATACAACCGATAGCAAAATTGGAAGCATCTACATGTACGTGGAATACCTTATCCCAATTTGGTGCTTTCAATATTGGAGCTGAGGTGAGATCTTGCTTAAGCTTCATGAAGGATTCTTCACATGCCTCGGTCCATTCAAAGTTTGTAATCAAGCTATACATGGGTTTTGCAATTATAGCATATATGTAGATGAACCGTCAGTAATATCCACAATGCCCCATGAAGGCTTGTACCCCCTTTATTGTTGTTGGTCTAGGCAAATCAGCAATGACATGAATTTTTTCAATATCCATAGCTATGGAATTTTTAGACACTATATGTCCAAGAATTTTTCCTTGTCTACCTATGAATGTGCACTTTTCAAGATTTGAGAAAATCCTATAAAGTCTACATTTTTCGAATACCTTTTTGAGGTGTTCAAAATGATCAGCCCGGATTGATGAATGTACACATAGATCATCCATATATACTTCTAAGAATTTCCTAAGATATTCTTTGAAAGCATGGCTCATCAATCTTTGAAATGTGGCTGGAGAATTAGTTAACCTAAATGGCATAACCAATTGTCTCTAATGGTAGCTGCATTCATCTTTTTAAGATTAACACACACTCGTAATTTTCCATTCTTCTTGGGTACTACCACAATTGGAGACATCCAATTTGTGTGTTCAATTTCATAAATGAATTCGGCTTCCTTTAGTTTTTCAATCTCTTCTTTTATCTTCCTGGCAAATGTTTCATTATACGTGTATGGCCTTTGTCTACTTGGTTTCGCATCATCTCTCATGGATACGGTATGTTGACAGATTTCTGGATCGACACCCTTGAGATCCTTGTAAGACCAAGCAAAGATATCTCGGTATTCCTTTAACAAGCTTAGCAAAATCTTTTCTTCTTCTGTTAGGTCATTCGCAATGTAAGCCGGTCTAGGCTCTTGTCCTGGTTCAGCCAAGTCTATCCTTTTAGCATTTTCACGTCCTTCGTAAGACTCGCCCTGTTTTTGTGGTTCCCTAACAGGTTGTTCGACTATGATTTTTCGATCTTGGAGAGTATACTTTTTGTAATGGGATGGAACACGCATTACATCCTTACCATCCTCTTCCGTGGTTTCCATTTCGGTTGTGTATATCTCCTTTAGAGCTTTTTTCAACTCTTGATATTTCTTTTTCTGCTCGACTCATATCATGAGTGGTTTCTTATCCTGTGATTTTTCTTGAGTACCCTTCCTTGTTTTTCTGGATGTTTGAGACATTCTGAGTTTTTGTTTGAAGGATATATGTCAGTTATTTTGTCCTTGACACAATCATTTGCATCTATCTGCATCAGGAATGGTGTTCTACTGGAGACTGGTGGCATAGGTCGTGTTTTCACAATTCTGGTGTCTCTTTTTTGTCTATACCATTTTTGTCTTCTTGATTTCTGGTTTGGAAAGTTAAAAAAAATTTCCTCCCCTCCTTTTAAGAGTAGCTTAGCTCTCATATGCTCTTTTTCTGACCCCGAACCTGCTGAGGTAGCTGAGTGTTCATCTAACTCATCAATTGCATCGTAATAGAGGTCTGAAAAGACTTGTTGAGCTTTCATTAAGTCCTTGGGTTCCTCATCTTTGTCTTCAATGTAGAGGATTGAAATCATTTGTATGGGAATTATGTCGTAGCCATCCTCATTGCAAAATCGAGTAGGCATAGACATATTCACACATACATCCATTGTCGCTAAAATTTGAGTCCACTCGAATGGCTCAAACAAATGGTTCAGAAAGGGTTCAGGTACATAGGCTTCATCTGTGCAGTCCCTTTCTAGGATACATTATTCTCGTCTTAAGCTTCCGTTTTCTGAAGCTCCACACATCCAAACAGGGTTGTCTTTGTTTAACCAGGATGGGAGTTTAGTTTTAGCCGAAGAGACTGAATCAAACTCTTGGATGGGTGTTTTCAAGACATCTCTATAAGTGTGATCTTTTAGATTGACTCTTGTTATAGATTCCACTTGCTTCAAGTACAGATAATTGTTTCCCCAATCTTGGATAAGCTGTACCTATCGCATGAAAGGTCTTCCCAATATGATTTCATAGTTAAGTTTTTTTTCCAAAATCTACTATGGCAAAAGTGTGTTGATATTCAATTCCATAGGAATTGACTATCACTTTTTCAAGCAGCCCTAATGGTCTCTCAATGTGTCCATCAGACAACTCTAATTTCATTCAAGTTTGTCTAATGGTTCCGTCCCCATGATTCCCATACTGCTTTAGTGGCTATGGCTATGCCAGCTCCACCATCCAGTATCGCCATGGTTTCAATGTCATTATATTTCATTGGGAGGGTGGTGTTTCCTTCTTCCCCTTCATAATATTCTCCGACTTTGTTCATGGGAACTGATCGAATCTCTTTGTTTTCCATTTCATTTTTCAATTTTCCCAAAATTTTTTAGATTAACCCGTTATTCTCTAGGGTTTTTTGTAAATCATTCCATAAGTATGGTATGAGTTTTAACAGTTCTCCCACGTTAAGAGTGCATTGGATGGGTGTAGACATGATTGAATGAATGTTGTCTACTTCTAGGGTCTGTTCAGCTCTTTTTACTTGAGTGGTCTTACACACGATGGATTCATCTTTGTAATCTCCCAAGTAAGAAGGTAATGTTTTCAAGGTCAATGGTTTCGACATTCTGAAGTTTCTGATCCGCAATTCCCGTACAAGGATTGTACATCCACGTTCATATCAGAAGGTAGATTATCCAACGAGACTTCCTCTATAGGAGCTGACTTTAGAGGTAGGCTCCCATCATTGATCTCTCTCACTTTTTCCCATAAGTGTCCTGGCCAGTCTTCCTCTACGAATGGAATTCCATCTAAGGCATCTTCGCTGTCAGACACTATAAGCTCTGGTGCATTTGTTTCAAGGTGGGGTTCTGCCACCACATTGGATTTTTCTTTAGTGTCTCTCACCACAAGCTCTTCAGGTTTTGCGATACTTTCAAGCTTGGGTTTTTGTTTTTCTAGCATTTCTTGTGTGATTCTTACCAAATTTTGATAAGCTTCCAGCTTTGCTTCTTCCATGTCTGGACAAGGATAGTTTTTCCATTTGTTTTCCATGTGCTGGCCTACTCTAAGTCCTGCTTGGTAGGCTTCCAAGGCGGCATTAATAGGCTCAAAAATTTTATCAACCAGAATGGATCCTCCAGATTTCACGGTTGTTTTCTTGAATTCACTTTCAGTTTCTTTCAACTTTTCCTGGAATAGCTTTTTTGCTTTCTCCTCGATTTCTACTCGTTGTTTTTGTTTTCTCATCTCATATCTTTTGCTTCTGCTCCTTTTGATTCTTTGAGAGGAAACTTTCGTATTTTCCAAATCATGACAGGAGTTGTGTTTCTTTTTGTTAGCCTGGGCTCTAGTGATTATCTTAATTGGAACAATCGGTTCACTCTCTGATGAGCTACTAGGTATCACTTGGACTACGTTTACTATGGTTTTACCTTTGTTCAAAGGATTTTTAGGACAATCTTTCGGAAAGTGTCCTCCCTTTTTGCAACATTATATGCAATAGGCTTCAACTGGTTTGAGGTTTTTGTCAGGCTCTGGACATTCATTTTTCCTATGATCATCAGCACCACAGTTATGACAGTTTCCTATTCTTGGCTTCATCATGGGTCTTACCATGGGGGGTCTGACACCTTGATTAGCTACATAATACATTGGTGCAAGCTCTGGGGGAGCATAAGTCACTGTTTCTTCTATTGGTGGTGGATATGGATTATACCAATCTCCTTCTACCATTACTGTAGATGGACTAGGCTCTGCATAGGGTGTAACAGGCACTAATGCTTGTTCATCTATGACACCTTCAGAGTGCATGTACTTTACAGGCACTGCATTATGTCTTGGGTACGGAGGTTATTGTCCCAACACAAGTTGAGGTCTTTCCATACCCATTAGTGGTCTTTGAGCTTGGGCCATATTAAGCTGATATCTGTACATGGGTTGTCCTTGTGACCTCATGGGCACGTACTGAACATTCCCATCATACTTTGGTCTGAAGTAGCACTCGTGGGTCTCATGGTTGGTCCATTCATTCTCGATTGCACACCATTTTTGTGGCCTAGTTAGTTGTCCCTGTGGAGGTATCCCCTGTCCTGGTCCTCTCATAGGTGCTTTTTGCATGTTGTTCATCATGTCGTTCATCCTTTTTAGCATATCTTTGATGGCTGAGAGTGATACTGCAGCAACCGTTCCCACTTGTGTTGGTTTAGTGGATGATGTTTTCTCGCTTTGGTTATCCTTAGGGACATCTTCTTCGTTGAAAATTTCACAATTGTCTCCTAAGTCAATAGCATCTGACACACACGCTTCTAGGGTTGTATGCTTTTTACTATAGAGTATAGCATGAAGTTCTTTGTTTAGCAGTCCCTCCAAAAACAAAGATACAAGTCGTTCTTCTGTAGGTATCTCTAGCTCTGGGCATCTGGCAATGTATTGTTTCATTCGAGTTGCATAATCCCTAACAGACTCACCATGTTTCTGTTTAAAGTTGTAGATTTGAGCTACCATATTATGTTTGATCCCCGTTTTGGAACAAGCAGCTACAAATCCTTGAGCTAAGGTGTTCAAGTCCATGATTGACCTTGGTGGAATGTTTTGGAACCATGTCAATGCTTTTCCTTCTAATGTCATTCCAAACCCCTCGAATTAGGTATGGAAATCGAATATACGTTCTGCTCTTAGCACTTGCTTAAATCTTGCTAAGTGGTCGTATAGATCTCCTGATCCATTGTATTTTCTGACCCATTTCTGAAAATCAGCTTGTCTGACGTGTCTGTTTGGTTCAACCCCAGGTCTTCTGGCAATTGGTCCTGTTTCGAGTCCTTCAAACCAGTCTGTTGGAAATAGTGACTCATGTAGCCCTGGATTGGCCTTAGTGTCACCCGGTTTTCTGTGTGATGAGATGGTTTCTGGCTTCTTTACATTGTTCTCAGATGATCTCTCATGGTGTTCATCCCTTGGAATTGTTTCTGGTCCGTGCCCCAATATCCAATCCCGTATGGAATACCCTTGGTATTTGGTTTGTTCTACCTCCTTAGGAGTCATCATAACAAAGTTGTTGTTATAACAATCCCTAAACAGGTAGGTTGGTAGGTCCATTGATCCTTTATCTTTGATCTTGAATACATAGATGATCTTCATAGCCGTTAGTTGTCTTGGTTTGGCATGAGAAGTCCACAGAAGATCTTTTATGTTTCTATCTTCCCAACAATAGACCCCAATCCTAGGATTATCCGTACTAAGCCGTTTCAAAGGCTTCAAGTCTAGTTGATCGTATCCCTCAAATTCTAAAGTTGGTGGTTCTTCTTTTGCTGACATAGCTAGGATTATGGTGTTTACTTCTAACCTCCATTTGTCTATCACGTCAGAGTTTTTTACTTGTAAATACTGAGTTCCATTTCGATCCATGTATATTTTTCCTTGTTTGTTTGCCCTAACCTCTTCTTCAAACTCAATACCATGGTCATCAATGCGAATAGCATACTCCTCGTTAGGGTCCAAGTAAACCTGGGCTCCATGACGGTTAGTCTTCTAAAAAGATAGTATATGCTTATAGCGCACTGTTGTTCCAGTTTTCGAGTGAGTCGAGTAAGAAGATATTTCAAATGTTGAAACTGAAAAAGTTTCTGAGACTTCTTCAAGAATTGTATGCAAGGAATTTTCTTGATTCACGCTTTCTTCGGTGGATACTCTACCGGAGGTTTCTCCAAGTATGCCCTGATTTCCTAGTACACGACCAAATCTAAGGTTCATATAGACTTATGAAGCCCTGGATAGAGTACTCACCTTTGGATTGACTTGTCGTCAATTTCCACTTGATTCGATTGCAACTTTTCGTCAAGCCACTAATTCCTCGTCTGCAACCTGATTCCTGTACAAATTTGATCAAGTTAGCTATTCTTCTATAAGGACAGTAAAGTTTTTGCTACTCTCGTGATTGGTCTCTGTGTATCACTTCAATTCGAGCTATGAGAGTCAAAATTTGACTTTCAGATTCGATTTAGCAAAAAATCAAAGGTTTGATCTGCAACCTGGAAACGAAGTGTATATGTACCAATTTTGATCCGATTGAACCCAAAATTTCCCGGTGGCTTTATATTTTGTTGGTCTAACACTGTATAAGTTCAAAGGTCAAAATTGATGTCTTTGGATAGCAGAAGTAAATAATCACGTTGAATTACTTTTGTTAGTATTTTGTACTTTTTTTATTGGTTTGGCAAGTATACAACTTGTTAAAGTCTCTTCACAAGTTTCAACAAGTTTGGACAAAATCTGATCAAGTTTATCAAGTTTTGTGTTCACAGACCCTGATTTTGAGAATCTAGCTTAAGTCTCACTTTTGGGATCCAAATTTCACCAAAATTGATTTGTGAGGTCTACTTGATATGCTTGACCTTGTGGTATACTCAAATTTGCAAAATCATCAAGTTGTGAAGCAGATGTAACTAATCATGATAATTTACTCCAGCTATAATTTTGTAACCTTTTGCCCCAACTTTGACACAGTTAAGGTCACTAGCCAAGTTTCATCAAGTTTGGATAATTTTTTGTCAAATGGTCATCTATTATCTGTTCGTAGACTAACTTTGCAATTTTAGTCACACTTTTCAATCCAATGATCCAAATCTTACCAAATTTGGTTAGTGGGCTTATTACAACATGGTAAAACTAGTGGTATGCTGACTTGATCAAAAAAGTTGAAAAATTGGGTAGATGTAAATAATTGCAATTATTTACAACTGGTAACTTTTTGCAAATTGTTGGTTAACTGAGCATGTACACATGTTTATCACATCAATATAAGTCTATGAATCAATTTTCAACAAGTTTGGACAATTTTTTTCCAATTTACACTCAAGATTCAAAAAGTTAGTACAAACTTTAGTTTTTACCCAATCTTTTACCAGTTTAGTGATCCAAATCTCTTGGGCCTTTACAAAAGTTGTTTGTACGCATGCAATGAGTCAATGGTATTAACCTTGGTCAATTTAGAGTAGAAAGTTAATCATCACGATTATTAACTTCAGGCTTGAAATGAACACTTTTTTGCAATTTTTTCAAAGACAAGTCTTTACATGAGCTATTTTAAGCCTATGAATCAAGTCAAAACTTAATTTGGCCTAAAATGTCAAGAAAAAGTAAATAATCTGAGTTTTGGACAACTCTTGCAATTTTTACCTCGAAGTGTCTTTGAGCTTACCAGCTGGTTCAAACAACTCTTAAGCTTACTCTCCAGTCGGATTGAGTGGTTTCGAGTCTTTTCAAGCTATTTCTAGCCATAGACCTGAAATTCTGCAACTTCCAATAACAACTCACACTTGATTCTTTCAGAGAGAGCAATGTTCTAAAATCCACCTCGGATCCTACTTACCCTACTCCTAGATTCTCATGTAATGGGTTGTGGAAAGTGTCCACAAACACTCGTTTTCTTGTGTTTTATGTTTTCTGAGCACTAATCTTAAGACTTGTCTCGTCTACCAATCATTCTTAAAATCCTAATCTAATTCTACAATCCTACAATCCTAAAAGCACTCAGCAAGTACGACTACTTCCAAGCTACCTCTACACGGCAAAAGACGACAATCTTAAGCTATGCGGTTTCTTAAAAGAAAGTTTTGAACTCTAGGCAAACCTAGAGGAAATTAAAGAACAACTTTACACGATGCTCGTGTTTTTCCCTACTTTAGGTCTCTTCGATCCCCGGCAGCGATGCCAAATATAGGACGCATGTCTAACCTCACCATCCTATCTTATTGCAGTATTAGCGAGAACCACGATTAATTTGTCAAACCATGGGACAAAGCTGACTCGACTAGTGCATAGAGGCTACAAGAGGTTGTCAATCTCTTGAAAAACAACTAACAACTCGCATCTAACTCAAGCTACACTCAAGTGACTGAAATCACCAAAAAGCCAATCGTTCATCGGCAAACAAATCACATCCGTTACAGCATCAAATGACATCCAAACATAACGAAATTTCTAGGACAAGTTTATAAGACCTAAGCACACATGCTTATGGTCTCAAACCTCACTTTAGTTCAAGTTCCAAAATCGCGATTATTAATAGCAATGGATTTTTGACCTAGTCATTTTCGACCCAGAATGCATCTAAATGCTTAGCAATGATGCCCCAATACCCCGCCTATGCTTAGTTTTCGATTTAAAAGTGTAAATTCCTAGTTATGATAAAATTAGGCCGTGGGTCAACGACGCCAAAAGCTACGAAATACTGTGAACTACTTACGTCAATGCGTAGAGCTCTTACCTGCGGTTGCAATGCAACAAACACAATTGCAATGTGACAACCGGGGAGGGAGTAGGAAGCGAGAAGGAGAGGAGTGAGCGCCGTTAGCTCACGCTGTGTATTTCTTATCCAAAAACTACGTTGTGTATTTCTTATTCAAAAACTTACAAAAATTGGCTTTTATACCTTAGCCAAGGTTTTTGGGTGGTCAAAACTAATAATCTGGAGTTCTATCAAAGCTGGGAAATGACTGGCTGATACAATCTGGAAGCTTGTAGCCCCGGCTCATTAATTACAGAGTTTATCCGAGAAAATAGGAGTTACAATATTCTTGATTTATCAAAATAATAAATGTTTTACAAAGAGAACTCCGAAAAATGGTGTCCATGTTAGCTTGCTGCTAACACTCTTTTGCATATGGTCCCTCTTTGGATCCCTATTTTCCCTCCTTTGGATCCCTATTGTGACGAGTCTGATAGCCTTAGCAATATTCTGGTTTTTTCTCCCCTAGTACTTTCCCATATTGAATGATTAGTTAAACATGAGAAAATCATTTAAGAGAATTAGATATTAGTTATTATGACATTACCTCTCTCTTGAAATCATAGTCGTCCTCGACTATGAGGTAGAGACGATAAAGCCTAGTCATTAGTCCTTTTTCTAGCGAGGAGAGGATCCCTATTTTTCCCTACGACACCGTTCTAGAATGGATGACCAATCCATTTGGCACTTGAGAGCCTAAGCTGCCGCAAGCATGTCTACGCATTAGTCCTATCAATCTTCCATAGTAGAGTGACAAGATCTACTTGGTGTTTAGGAGACATCGTCTCCGCAAACTTGATCCTAAGCATACATACTTCTTAACATTTGTGCACAATAAAGAAAAAGAAGGTCTTATAAGACAAAAAAATTGTTCATTTAAACATTTTTACATTTTCTTACTCTAGAGAAGCATTGTAAGCATTGAAAAGGTTTAGATTATCCTTTAACTGTATGCCTTGCATCCATCTAGCATCTTCAAAAGGATAGTTCTTAAACTTAATAAGATACCATGAGATAATCCTATCGCCTCTCAATACCTTGTCTTCATGTCAGAGAATGGACTCGGGCTGCAGTACCTCTTCTTGGTCATCGGTCTCCGGTGGGTCTTCAATGGTTGCTTCATGGGGTGGCTCACCTTTGTCAGGCTTCAAGAGGCTCACATAACAAGCATTGTGTATGAGCCAATGGTCAGGAAACTTGAGTTGATAGGCCATCTCATTGATAGGCCTAAGAATCTGGAAGGGACCATAGTACCTTTTTGCTAGCTTAGCATAGTACTTTTGGTGTCCCGTAGGATTCTTGCCCGTCATGTGCCTTAATCGAGCCTTGGGAAACTTAAGCAAGACCCAATCATTTTCTTTAAAGGCTTGAGCTCTTTTGTGCTTATTAGCAGCAGCCTATTGCCTTTGTTGTGAGATAGAGATAGCATCCTTAATCTTTTGGAAAGATTCTTGTAGGTCTCAGCTATACTCATCTGCAGCGAAGATCTTCCCATGTACCTTAAGTAGCAGGGGAAGTTTGGATCTTCTCTCAATTACCTCGAGAGGTGCTTTTCCAGTGGATTTATGTACAGTGTTATTGTAGGCATACTCCACCAACGATAAGTACTTCTCCCATTGGGACCTTTGATCTACTTCCGTTACATAGGCTTTTAGTAGATCAAGAATTGTTAGGTTAGCTATTTCACTTTGGCCATCCATTTGCGGGTGATAAGCCGAAGAGAAGTTTATCCTTGTCTCTAAATTCTCAAAGATACCCTTCCAGAATTTACTGGTCATTCTAGGATCTCTATCCAGCACTATGGACGTTGGCAAGCCATGGTACTTGAAGATTTGTGATATGAAGAGGGTTGCCATTTGATGGGCTTTGTTAGTCTTTTTGACAGGTATGAAATGAGCTTCTCTGTTGAATATGTCTACTATCGTCCATATTCCCGTATTCCCATGGATAGACTCCCAAAGATGAAATCCATGGATATGCTCTCCCATGGTGAATTAGGGATTGGTAAAGGTTGAAGCAAACCGGGTTGCTTCCCCTTATCAAACTTTGTCTTTTGGCAAACCACGCATTTTGAGACATATTCTTGTATGTTCACTTTCATGGTATGCCAATAGAAGTAGGTTTCTATTCCTCTTAGGGTAGCTTGAATCTCTCTATGCCCCGCATAAGGAGGAGCATGAGATTCATACATCACTTTCTCATGGTGTGAGCTAGTAGAAAATAGCCTATTGCCATATAGAAGATAACCATCTTGTAGGGTAAATGGTTCCTCTTTCTTCCCTAGTGCAAGGGCTGAAATCACATCTTTGAAATTGGGATCATTAGCGTACTCATCTATCATAATAGATAGATCATTGTGAGTAGCTACTGATACCGCATTCACTCTCGTCGTCTTCAGTGTGCATCGGCTACTTGATTATGCTTGCCAGCAATGTGAGCAATATGAAAATGAAATTGCAAAAGGAAATTTTCCCACCTCATTTATTTGTCAGAGAGCTTGGACTGCTTCATGAAGTACTTAAGGCTTTGGTGATCCGACCGCAGAATGAAAGGAGTCCCCAATAAATAGTGCTTCCACATGTCTAGAGTATGTAGAATTGCTAAGAGTTCCTTCTCATATATTCCTAGACCTTGCTCAACAGGGTCGAACCTTTGACTTTCATAGGCTATGGCGTGTCCTTCTTGGAGCAAAGCAGCTCCAATGCAATCACCACAGGTGTTGCATTGGACCTTAAATGGTTTTGAGAGATCCGGTAATGTAAGCACAGGTTGAGAGATAAGCTTTTCAAAAGCATTGTTCTCCTTGGTGGACCATATATACCTAACTTTTTTCTTTGTTAGGTCATGTAATGGTCTCCCAATTTGTGAGAACTTTTCTATGAAGCGTCTATAGTATGCACACATACCTACAAAGCTTCTTAGTTCATGTAGATTCCTTGGATTAGGCCATCCTTTTATTACCTCTAGCTTTGATGGATCCATTTGGATGCCATCTTGAGAGATAATGTGACCTAAATACTGATTCTCTTGTAAGAAAAACTCACTTTTCTTTCGATTAATATAAAGTTTATTCTCTCATAAAACTTGAAATATTACCTGGAGGTGTTGCTTGTGTTCGTCTAGTGAATTAGAGTAGATGATTATATCATCAAAGAGCACTCCAGTAAAGGTTCGGTGAGGCCTAAATAGCTTCTCCATCAAACGGTTAAATGTGGCTGGTGCATTGGTCAAGCCAAAAGGCATGACAATGTATTCGTAAAGACCAAATGTAGTGTGAAATGCGGTCTTTACAATGTCTTGATCAACTATCCTTATTTGATGGTAGCCACTTTTTAGGTCAATCCTATTGAAGTAGGTCGACCCTTGTAGCTTATCAAATAGGTCTTCTACCCGTGGAATGGGAACCCTATTTTTTATAGTGATCCTATTTAGTGCTCTATAGTCGACACACATACGATATGTGCCGTCTTTCTTTTGCACTAATAACACTGGTGAACAAAATGGAGATGAGCTAGGTCTAACCATGCCCTTCTCAACTAACTCATGCACTTGCCGCATAATCTCCTCTTGCTGAGCTCGGAAAACTCTATAAGGAGGTTCATTAGGCGGTCAATTTCTTGGAAGAAGTTCAATTGCATGGTCATCATTGCCTCGTTTTGGAGGTAGTTCACAAGAGATATCGTCAAGAAAAAAATCTTGAAACCCCTTGAGGAAATTGGATAACTCAAATTCCGTTTTATTATTTATAATTTCTTTTGCTAAAGCATTAGATTCATTTTGAGGATCTTTAACAAAAAGCATGTACACGAAAATAGAGCTCTTTATTGACTTATTGAAAGCTTGCCTATGTACAAGAGGTATGGTACTACCCAACTCCTTAGCATCTATGTACATATCCTTTTTACTGAACCTAAAGTAGATTTTCCTTTCAGGGAATTTAACATTGGCAGCCATGCGATCAAACCATGGCGCCCCTAGGATTACATCCTCGTTCTTGAGAGGAGAGATACAGAAATCCTCCTAGTCCACATAGCTTTGGACATGGAGCCTCAATTTCCCAATTAAGGGAGTGACTGAGGCTTCTTGCCCCTTGAAAGCACCATCGGCAGGTAGGACATCTCCCATCTCATAGGCTTGGATGCCTAGCTTGGTGGTCAACTCTGAGGATATGAAATTGTGAGTAGAACCAGGGTCAAAGAGAATAAAGCATCATGTTCTCATACCTTTCCTCAAGCATAGCATAGAGGAGATCCTTTGTGATGAGCATCCTCTTCTTGAAATTTGACCAAGGTAGCTCTAGGAGGCTCATTACAGACATGCCCTTGCTCCCCGCACTTAAAACAACGGTTATCTTTTTGATAACGCTCTAGCTCTTCAAGAGAGAGTTTATTTTTGCCTTTATAAACTCCCTTCTCCTTAACTTTGTTGTTGTTAGCGTTGCCTTTGGGAGACTTTTGGACATTGTCCTTCCCCATAGGCTTGTTATGGTCCTTGTTTTTCATGGGCTTAAGATTTCTCTTATCCCCTTGTTGGAAATTGATTCGTGAAGCCACCATGGTATGGTGTATGACCGCAGATATGGTACGTGGCCTTTGGGAGTTAACATACTCCATCATATCCTCAGTTAAACCTGCACAAAAAATGTTGGTTTTGCTCTCTAAAATCCATCATTTTGAAGATAGTGGCTTTGAGATGTAAATCCCAAAACTTTTCTACATATTTGTGAATAGATTTGTAGGGATGTTCGTGGAGCTTCACCGTTTTCTTGTAGTCTAGACCACCATTGTCTAGCGGACTTTTGAAAATGCATAGCTACATGGCGTAGCTTAGAGGACTCTGTGAAGCCCTCATCTCCAAACGCCACATCAAATTGTTGGATAAAGGCCAAGACTTTGTCTGTAGCACCAAAGGTGCCATCATAGGTAAGGAAAGAGATGTTCTTTCTTCCCTCTTTGAGCTTTTTGAGCTTGGACAACCTCTTCCACATGGCATAGGATTTCCTATGGCCTCTTCTTTTAAGTGGTTCAAGAGCTGCACCATCACTTTCTTCAGAAGAGGAAGAGTATGAGGAGGATGGAGAAGAGGGTGACCTCTTTCTCACCTTTTTCTTCCCTTGTTCCTCCTTTTTTGCACCTTCACTTTCTTTAGAAGAGGAAGATGATGAAGAAGATGGAGAAGAGGGTGACCTCTTTCTCGCCTTTTTCTTCTCTTGTTTTCTCTCATCCCTCTTTGAATTATGGTGTAGAGAAGTGTGTGATGGTATTCTCCATTTAGGGGGTGTTGGAGAGCGTTTTGCTCGTCGTCTTCATGGAGCCATCTCCACCAAGGTGGCAAGAGACTCACTTCTTTCTCGTTCTTTCGATGGGGGCTCTACCATTGAAACTTGAGTTCTCCTTTGGGAAGGGGATGCATCATCGAGTAGTAGATTTTTGAGCCCTTCGTACGGATCCTCTTCTTCTTCCCTTATCAAAGAGAGTCCTTTTTGGAAGTCTCACTAGGAGGTGTCCTAGGTATTGT
Organism: Adiantum capillus-veneris; assembly: GCF_014529385.1. NCBI lineage: Eukaryota > Viridiplantae > Streptophyta > Polypodiopsida > Polypodiales > Pteridaceae > Adiantum > Adiantum capillus-veneris. Next base: position 96,050,200 of record NC_140956.1, on the reverse strand, counting down.
CTCTTCTTGGTGGGAGTTTGGAGAATATGATGGGTGTGCAATTGCTGTGGCACTTCACCTTGGAGGGATGGGTTACCCATGGCTTTGTTGAAGCCTGGTAACAAGGTAATTAACAAGCATAGGGGCATCATTAGTAGCCTGTTCATTAGTAAAATCAAAGCTATCAATATTAATTTCATCCTCTTTACTATTGTTAGCCATTCTAACAAATGTTAGGTGTAAAAAACTTAAGTGTACTTTGGCACTTCAAGCCCTAGTTGCTACTCCTCTTAACCCTTTAGAAAAGCACTCAAGCTCCTGTACCCACGGCTCAAACATCATTAATTGCAAGGAATAGAAGAGAGGGTCTTTCACCACCAAAACAACACCGGCTCCTGTCAAGCTTCTAATAGCTCAATAGTGGTTAGGCCGTAGGCAAGCCCCGTAGGACTCCATTATTAAGACCATAGCTCTCAACGGTGTTGCCCCGTTATCTACATGAAGAAGGCGCACTGCAAGGTTGAAAAATCCCTATTCTACTTACTCAAATGCAATTAATAATACCAACCATTTATAGTCAGCTTGAGGACCTCTCTTCTTGACCAAGAAAAGAGAAACCTTGTGTTCTAATACCAATGAAACATTTAATGGGGTAGTAACTTATGTGTAGTGGAAATTAACATAGACATAGTGAACATTTTATTCAGAATAGATTCCTAATGAGCATAGCAAGAGTGCTTGGTTGGAGAGAGAGCAACAAAATCATAACACCTCGTTAGAATTAGGCATGAACAATACTTCAAAAAGAGAGAGAAATTAAGCTATTGACAATAGTTGAGGATCGGATGTACATGGAGCTGGTCCCCCCTCCAAAAGGCTTTGTATTATAGGCTTCCCCCATCAAGGGAGACATTTTACAATACAATACTTTGTGTTCCTTCAATAACTTGCTAGTGCAATGAAGATGGAAGTGTCAAGTACCAAGCTTACACTTGAAAAACACAACATCAATTCCCTCATGGTCTCAGACCCAAGACCTCACACACCTTCAAAGATGGTGAGAGTGAGCGGGGTATGAGACAAGATTTAGAGGAAGAAGAAGTATTCTTACGAGAAAGAAGTATTTCTCCTCACATAATCACTCTTAATATCTTAGAATAGCTTAGTAATTAGCATGGTAGAGGAGATGAGCATGCATTGGAGCTTGGATCTTGGTTGGATTTGCATCACAAAGCCAAGAGTTGTTGGTGTAGGCCTCCCTTCTCATAAGCTTGGAGTAGATGATGAGCTTTCCATTAAAGCTTGAGAAGGAGATAGTCTTCTTTACTTCACACATGAATTTTTGTGAGTGTGTGTGCCATAATGCCTTGCAAAATCAGCCCTCTCTCACTCTTGGTTGACCCCTCTTGCTATTTCCTCCTCCTGGCCCCTCTTTGGCCCATGCCAAGCTTAGCCAAAAGGAAATTACAGGTCAAATGGACAGCCTTGTGACAAATGTCCCTCTTTCTCCTTTAGTGAGAGTTTAGGTAATTCAAACATTGCATTTAAATCCCCATTAGACCTTTTTGCCCTCCGCCCAATAGGAATTAAGCAAGCCATTAGGCTGCTTAATTCTCATTGGACCCCTTGGCAGGCTGTGTCCAATAATCTTCTAGGAGACTTAATTTTCATTGGTTCTTTTATCAAGTGTTTTTATAAAGTAATTATACTGAATTTACTCTAGCCTAATTCTCATTGGTCCACCTCTATGGCCATCCAGTAGGATTTGAATGGGAATTGGGCAACTGGGCTAGGAACTTGACATGTGTCTAATATGCCCTTTGTGTAAAGGGAAGCCTTGAGTGAGTGAGTGTGTGTGTGTGTGTGTGTGTGTGTGTGTGTTTTCTCTCCTCTTCTCTCTCTTTCCCTACCTTTAGGGCTCACTCCCTCCCATCTAGGGATGTGGGAAGACTTTGTGGTCTTCCCAAAGCATCCAATTTCTCTAAGGATTGACCATTGAACATTTCATTTGAATTTTGGAACCTAAGCATTTTTGAAGTCTTAATGGGCTGAACCTTAGGGTCTTTGAATCCCATTGATGCACATTGCTCTTTTGTAGATGGTCCCTCTTTGGATCCCTATTTTTCCTTCTTTGGATCCCTACTATGACCAGTCTGCTAGCCTTACCAATATTCTGCCTTTTTCTCCCCTGGTACTTCCCCATATTAAATGATCAGTTTAACATGAGAAAATCATTTAGGAGGAATGAAATATTAGTTATTATGACATTTTCCATGTCAACACAGTATCAGAACCAGTAAAGTCTTAATATGACAAACCAGTGCCAATAAAACAGAGCCAGTGGAGTTTCAGAATCAGTACCAGTTTCTATGGGGAAAAGGGCCAATTGGATTAAATGTGTTAATCATTAAGGAGATTATTGAACAACATGGCGAATGCATGTGTGCCACGTCTCCACCGGTGCACATAACTCTAGGAACAATAAGTAGTGGAGCTTTTATGGCGCGTACACGTATAACAGTGAGGCATGTGGGCACTCTTCCTCACAAGTCTCATGCACGACAACTACCTATCGTCACGCACTTGCCATCGCCAAGCTCCGAGAACTCTTTGTTCGAACGTGAAACCTCCTCATCAACAAATTCTACTTGTCTTTATCTGACCCCACCTGATACACCTCGCTGCGGGCTAGGATACACAACTAAGTCTTCTTCCTCTACATCTTCGCAATCGTCGTAGTGTATGGGTCGCAAGAAAATGTCAAAAAAGATGCAGGATACAATGGTTGAGACTGCAGTAGTCATTACTTCTATTCAGATCTCCCTACCACTCATTCCATACAGCAAGATACATAGATATGTGTTTAATGAGCAGGCAGAATCGCTACTACAATACTGGGATCTGCATGTGGTAGTACAAGCTACAAAGTTTGATTTTGATGCAGCCATTATTAAATAGGTTCTTGATTCTTTTGATGCTAATGAATGCAACTGTTAACAAAATTAAAATAACAGTTACACCTGAAGATATTGCTTATGCCTTCAGATTTCCCAACAAGAAAAAGCCCAGCATAGCATCTGCAGACCAGATTAATCTGGCTCTTAAGGAAGATGAAGCAGCTAGAAAGAAAAGGAATATGAAATACATGCTGGCAATGGGACTTTTGAGGCACCAAAGAAGAAGGGCAAGAGGAAGCAAGTTCAGTGGGTAGTCCCATCTCAGAATCAGACGGTGGATTTTCCCAGCTATCTAGTAGGCATTGGAATCTCCTTGGATGGGTACCCTTGAAATTACAACTATATGGGTGCAAGCACTCAACAAGCATGAAGTATGGTATAAAGCTAGCAATACCAAAAGAGTACTATTATGAGAAACATAGGCCAACTCAGAAAACCAGACTGTTTTTCTCAACAACAAATCCGAATTAGGCGGTGGCCTTTTTTCCAGTTAGAAGGAAAATTTGGTTTATAGCAAAATTCAAGAAAGGAGGGAAGGATGTAGAAGGCGAGGATAGTCCCAACAGGTGGGAACTGCTCCTTTGAGGCCAACCAGTGAGAACAGCTACACTGGCAGTAATTACAACAGTTACTATAGTAACTCTGTAAGCCTAAAAATAGGAGCTGCTACAATGTACCCAGGGCTTTTTTGGACTTTTGGCTTACGGGCTCTTGTTTCTAGACTTTTAGCTTCATAAGCTTTTGGCTCTCAACTCTGTAATCACTTACTCTTGTAATCAATCCTCAGAATTCATATAAGCTTAAGCCTGTTGTACACTTTCCTGATTATCTTTGTACTACTAATCTGAATCTATAATACCATTCCCAGTATTCCAGTTTGTGTCTTCCATTTCAGTACATTAATCCAATTTAGTTCTCCGTTTCAGTCCACTACTTAATTCCAGTCCTCACTAACTGAACCGCCTAGATAATCAGTAGCTCTGAACTCTAACACTAGAATAGCTGTCTGAAGAGACTAGCTCTCATTCCAAACATCTTGCCAACTACTTAAGTCGTGGTTTCATTCAACCAAGTTCTTTGTCATGGGTGGCACCAAATTTATTGGTCAAGAAGAAAGATAGATCTATGTGCAACGCATACATAAGTGTGGTTTAAATGCAGTGACTATTAAGAACAAGTATCCTCTCCCAAGGGTGGGTGAGTTATTTATTAAGGTAAAGGGATCTCATTATTTCTCTAAGATATATTTAATCTCCACCTAACATTAGATATGTCTAAATTTAGAAGATACTCCAAAGACTGCTTTCGCGACCAGATTTGGGCATTATGAGTTCTAGTTATTTCTTTATAGTTCAGCTAGCTCTCCTACCACTTTCATGACCATGATGGATGATGATCTATGACAATATTTAGGGAAATTTGTCATTGCTTTCTTGGATGAAATTTTGGTCTATAGTGTTACTAAAGAAGAGTTCTTATGGAACCTTAAGTTGGTGTTTGATTGGCTAAGAGAGCATAAGTTTATTGCAGAGCTCATCTAGTTTAAATTCTTGACAATTGAAATCAACTAATGGGGGCTTTGCTTCAAATTGATCAGCATACATATGATGGCACTTGCAACATTATATCTATGGTACTCATTTTGAGATTGTTTTCAATCATGAATGCATCAAATGGTTTTCACAATAGAACAATTTGAAGGGATATAAGGTAGGTGGGTTGAAATTATTTAGATTATGGTTGAAATTTATGGTATCTTAAAGGGAGCTTAAAGGTCAATACAATGTTGTAACTATACAATGTTGTGCCACTTAACTCGCATATTTGAGGTCAATTTATTGTATTTATCAAAATTCAAAGTAAAATTATGCACTCTCATAAGAGCAAATGCAAGAATAATTAGTCTTACTTTGAGGTGTGGAGTAATAATATGAAGAGAGATCTTGCCAAAACTCAAGCTAGTGTTCAAGATGACACTACACAAGGTTCCACTTTAACTAGTGATGAACTTACTAGATGGAAGCAGTGTTCCATTGATAAGGCCCTACTTACTCCACAAGGCGAGAGTATTTATGTGCCGAAAAACTCTAACATCAACTGCCAAATCCTTTATGAGTCTCATGATAGTCCTAGTGTCATCCTAGGATAAGAAAGACGTGTGCTCTCATTTGTTGCCAATTCTACTATCCACACTTGCATAAATATGTACAAGATTATGTGATTTTAGAACAAAAAGTTCCACTTTGATAAGGTAGAACAATTAAAAGCAAGAGCAATACTTCATTTTTTAGACATCCGTGATGGCAAGTGGGAAAGTATCTCTATGGATTTCATAGTAGGAGTTCCAACTATTGTAGTGGACATGATTCCATTTGTGTAGTGGTTGATTGTCTTACCTGAAGGGGATCGGGGAGCACCACAGACGGAGAGTGAGAGAGAGAGAAGAAGACACACACGATGTGGGTGGGGAGACTCAAAGAGTGAGCAGCCCCCTATACACTTATGCTATGTATAAGGTATACAAGTCAGTGGGTGCCCAGACTCTGGGCGGCCGGGCAAGGTACAAGCGCCTATACCCCAACAACCTCCCACTTAAAGGCGACTGTGCCTTTAAGCAAGAGAACCTAGTCTAAAGACTACAAAAGGCAAGAGAAAACCGCTCTCAACCGATGCCCACTTGCTGGCTGTGATCGTGTGCATCCGGCTGTCCTGCTCCCGTGTAAGTTCATACACCACGAGACGTACCGCACACGTACTGCAAGTATGTACGCAATACCTGCATATCTCCCTCGTGCACTATGCCATCATCAGTCAACAAAAGACTCACAACCCCAACTGCAAATTCTCCCACTGCAGCTGCGATATCCGGTCTCAAGATCAACATCTCATACATGAGACCATCGAATGCCGATGCAATGCTAGCGGGCCCTGCTAGCTCTACGGAGCATGCATCAACATATATATCCCTGGCAATAGGCATCTCTGACTGACAAGGCGTGTTAGCCACATGCATCTCTTGGCTGTCCACAAAAGACGCATCAACTTGTCGTGCAACCTCAGAGCAAACCACCTGCTCTAGGTGTCTGCTGGAAGACATATCCTGCACAACTATATCCCCATGCTCACTGTCGAGCATAGAAAGGAATGACTGCATAATTGCTGACATCTCAGCCTCCTCTGCAATCATCCACTGCAAACATGACCACTCAATCTGATGTGACTCACTAGAGCTCTCATGCTCTAACTCCGTATGCATAGACTCTTGCACAACGTCCTCCTGTCGTGACTCACTAGAGCAAGACCGCTCTACCTGTCTATCCTGCATAGAAGTATCTCGCACAACTGAGTCTCTGCTTTGCTCAGTCACTAGCAAAGCATGCATGTCTGACTCTGTCACCTCTCTTTGTGACTGCTCAAGTCGTGCTCTAACTGTGTGCACAACGAGCTCACTACTCTGCACTCCATGCAAAGCACCCTGCAACCCATGAGCAAAAGAGACTCTCCGGGTCTCTCGCTCTCTACATGGCTGTAACAAGATTGAGACTCGACCATCTCGCACCAGTACTACGTGCAATGGGTACCATGTGCCAACTCTAGCACCTCTCGCAATCACTAGCGAACCCAAATGCAACGCAAAAGATCGCTCAAGCAGCGATACCCGACATCCACTATCCTGTAACTGTTTGACTGAGATCAAATCCCATCTCAGATCTGGCACATAACGCACATGACGCAGGGTAAATCTCATACCACTGGGCAAGGACAAACATACGTCTCCTGCACCCTCAATGTCATACACAGCACCATCAGCCATGTGCACACAACCAAGTCTCCCACTAGAAAACGTGCTAAACCACTCACGATGCGACGTGACATGGAAAGTAGCATCTGAATCTAGTAACCAATGTGAAGACAATGTGCAATCCGATATGCAATCCGTAGACATAAGATCGTCTGAAGACAAGCTAGATGTAAATGTGACATCGTCGTCACAAGCATACTCAGTAACCACTGTACTAATCTCACTAGCATCTGTCGTGTTCAAATTTGCATCACGCATCTGTCGCCTCCGTTGTTTCAAACGCTTGAAACATCGACGCCTAATGTGCCCTCTATGTCCACAATGCCAACATGTCAAGTCTCTATGCCGTCGAGACTTGCGTGTGGGACCAATCTCTCCCATGGACATAGAAGTGGGACTAGACTCCCCTGTAGACATGGATGTCGCGTACATAGCATGTAAACTCTGCCATAAAGCATGAGTTGTAGTCTCCCTCGAGACCTGCCAGCCAACAGACTCAACCAGATGCAAACGAATCGTAGACATTGCTAACTCATCAAGATCATGCCAATCATCATCACTCATAGACTTGGACTTCGCCGATAAACCACACAAGGGTTTATCCTGCCCCAAATCTGTCAATGCAACAAGCATATGTTCCTTCCAAGCAACAAAATCTGTACCATCAAACTGTGTCAGACCATAACGCTGGAAGTCAAATGAAAATTCATCCATAATGCTCGCAAAAGAGCAACCAACAATGAGTAGCAAATGTCAACCAAATCAGCCCTAAACTGGCTCGAGTCGCATCAACAAAAGTCTGCAAATATGGCTGTAAGATATGGCTGCAAATCAGCCCCAAAATTCAGCTCTTAAACAGCTGCATAAACAAGTCACAAATGTGTCCCAAATCAGCCTACAACTGAGCCATACATGGACACCTGCAAAGAGGAAACAATGGCTGAAAATTCAGCACCCAAATAAGCCCTCAAACCTACCTGTAAACTTGTAAACCTGTAGCTGAAACCTGCTGAAAAACCTCAAGCCATTAGTGCTCAAATCCGGCTACCTAGCTCGTAGCCACACAAGCATACATCACAATATTCACTCTTGTGAGTGTGGCAAGATAACTGTACACCTATCAAACCCGTGAGCTAATCACCAAGCCCACAATGTGCGGTATCGATGCATACACACGCACAAATCTCCCATCTGCAGAGAACACCGCACGCAAATGCTGAGTGCGACCCACAATCTCTACCTAGATCGCATAAATGATACGCATAAAACTCCTGGGAAAATTTCGCCAAAGTTTTGTCAGTAAAATGGCCACAAAACCAGTAACCAAACTGACTACATGCTCAAAACCATGAGCAACCAAAGCGCATCAAACCGCACTCCAAATGCATGCACCAATCTCCACACTTTGCATACATCATTGCAAACACCTGCAAATCTAGTACACAAATATCTGCTCTACCTGTGACTGCCAAAAAAAAACATGCTCGAGACATACATTGCCGAGCTCAAAATGCAATCACATTAGTCTCCCTGAGCATCAAACCACATAAGGCATACATCGTATCCTCCCACCTGTGAGGAAACTTGCAGCAAATATCACTCTCACATTTGAGAGCAAACCATGTGTGGAATCCTCGATACACAATAAACAACTGCTGCTGCTGCAAAAAATTCAGCATTCAGAATTTTAAAATTATGATATGACGAGCGCGTCCGGAGCGTGCCAAAACCCCAAGGTAGACTCTTGGATCATATGTATCCGAGTCCGGGTGTGAAAGCTATGCCAAAAAACGTCCGTTTCGACCCAAAAACGCAGCATAAACTGCCAAAAGAGGGCTGAAAAATGAAACGCCTCAACCGTAGCTCGAATGAAGTTTTTGATGGCTTGAATGGCTTCGAAAGGGGCGTACAACGCCAAGACACCTGGTGGAAACGCTCTCGGAAAGCTGAATTTGCCAATGCCGAAGTCGAAACCCTGTTTGCACTCTTGAAAGTGCGCGCGCGCAGACGCGATTTCGGGAATGAAACTGGCTCTCCATTGTCGTCGTGACTGTGCACACACGCGCTCCCTCCGCACCTACGCTCTGATACCAATTGAAGGGGATCGGGGAGCACCACAGACGGAGAGTGAGAGAGATAGAAGAAGACACACACGATGTGGGTGGGGAGACTCAAAGAGTGAGCAGCCCCCTATACACTTATGCTATGTATAAGGTATACAAGTCAATGGGTGCCCAAACTCTGGGCGGCCGGGCAAGGCACAGGCGCCTATACCCCAACATTACCAAAATGTGTAGATTTATTTCTACAAAGACTATGGTTAGAAATCTAGAATTATCAAGGCTCTATACATGGAGAACCTCTATACTTTGTATGGTTTACCAACCAAAATTTTAAGTGATCACGATCGTAAGTCCAATAACCATTTTGGGTGTGCAATACTCCCAAAATTGAGTAGGTACAACTAATCATCCTAAAACTGATGGGTGGTCAAACCAAAAGGGTAAATTCACTTATAGAGGATATGCTACATGTCTATTTAAGTAAGAAACAATCAAACCAAGAAGATTATCATTTAAGTAAGAAACAATCAAACCGAGAAAATTATCTACCAATCTTGGGGTTTTTTTACAATAGTTTCAAGCATGTTTCTACAAGGTTCAATCCCTTTACATTAATATACGGCTTTTGACATCACTCACCAATCTTAGTGGGGTTAGCCAGTGAAAAGATCTAGTGAGTCGAGGACTTCTTACAGGATCTCATGTCTATGTTACATGCTGATTTTTTAAATGTTAAATAAGCACAAGATAGTGAAAAATGAAGGCTACTTACTTTTGAAAAGATGTTCAAGTTTTTCTATGTGTAATGAAATGTTCCAAAAGTCTCAATATTGGTCTAGCTCTAAAGTAATCTCTTGGCATTATTGTGGTCCATTAAAGGTCATAAAATGCATTGGTGAATATACCTATAGGTTCAACTTACCATCCTCTTCCACTATGCATATATTTTCCCATGTTATTGTCTTGAGGAAACAGTTAGGCACTGATAAAGCAATGTCGTGGACCATATGTTTTGGTCAATTTCATTTTCAAACCTCTGTCTCATGAGAAAACTGTATTTAGTATTCTCATGTTTCACAAATGAGGCCTCATGAATGCCATCAAGTTTTGGTCAAGTGGCAAGACAGAATAGAGCCAATTTTTACGTGGGAGAACATTAGTGTGATTAAGAAAGTTTTTCCCACTTTTGTTTTTGAGGATGAAAACTCTTCTATAAGTGAAAATTAGTGTGAGGACAAGGGTCCTTGATAGGGTCCTAGGCAAGGGGTAATGAGCTTATATGGCATAAGATAATAGGGCATTATAGCAAGAGGCTATAAAGAGGTATTTTATGTGGAGATATCTATGCCATCATCCATTAGGAAATCTTGGAGGTCATTTGGAGGGCCTTTTAGAAGAGAAAGAAAAGAGATCTTTCAATGAGGGAAGAGCCAATGTTACGTAGAAAAATAGACTAATATTTAAAAAATATGAAAAAGGTGGCATCTACTCATTTAATAATCCACCGATCATTGAAAACGATCACTCAATACAAGTGTCTTTTTCATGGCACGGGTGCCACTCATTTTAAATTGCTTTTGTCTCATCACTGAAATAAAAATCTTAAAAATATCATCTAGTTGTAGAATTTGAAGCTTTTGACACCTCCAATGTGTCCAAAGTGCCCAAGCACACACACATAGATCTATCGAGCACCACACTCCAATTAAACCTACATGCACACACAAGCAAGAGAGGGCTATCACACAAGATTAGAGAGGGATTAACCACTAATTAGTTACAATCTAGCTAATCTAAGCATCATAGGAAATCATAAGAAGCATGAGAGAGGCATAATGAAAGAGAATTAAGCATTGATTAGTGTTAACCAGGTCACATGAGCAAGGAGAAGCTCAAGGACTCCATAGCCACACACCTCAAGCGCTCTCACCAAAGAGTGCTCTCAACAAATGAGCTTGAGAACCCTAATCTCCTTTACACACTGCCTCATGTACCTAGGGTAAAAACATGCAATGTCCAGGCACCCAAGGCCTTTAGGGCTCCACCACTTACTGAATCTACAACCTAGGCACACTGATCGACCTGTTCTTTACAGCTTGGAACTCCCATTGAACCTGTAACACATTAAAATATTACAGTGGCTTGAAATAAATCGGGAATTTACAATACATGACCATTTTGGGAAAATGTGAAAAATGTGTAACTCCAATATTCACTACTTCTTTATGTTGATCTTCGATATGCATCCATACGTCTTTGGTCTTTAGCAGCTCCTGTTAACTGACGTTGACTCAGCTAACATTCCCCCCTTCCAATTTTAGTGCCCGTCCTCGGGCACTGTTGAAAAGTGTCCGTGGAGACTGTGGAAGGTTTTTGATTGGTTGTTGATGGGCTGATTGTCTTCATTTGTTGTTGAATTTGTTGATGAGGTTCAACGTGTTGCAGCATCTCCATTGGTCCGAATATGTCTGATGTGAGAGATCATGTTGCATTTCTCCGTTTTAATAGCATAATGATGAGGCTGTTGGTTATTTATGAAAAGTATGTACAAGGAAAGTAGAATGATGAGGTTCTAGATTAGGGTCTAATACCTGGATGACCAAAGGAAAAAAATCCAATGGGAAAAAATTACCTTTGGGATACGCGCATTATCGGAGTACTTAGTAGCATGGGAAATATTAATAAAGTACTCAAGGGATTATTTGCTGATAGATATGGAATTAAAACGGCAGCAAATATGAAAGGGTAGCATGATAAAACATTGGTTTGCCTGTTGTAGTCCACTCAAGGTGTATAGGTGGAAGCAAAAAAGAGTGTCTAATGCATATGTCCAATAATGGGACATCCTATTTATGCATACATAGAAATGCATGGGAAACAATATGTTGTGCAAGAAAGATTTTGAAGGGTTCTTCAAAAAGATGGTGTAGCTATAAAAGCATATGACATGGCCTTGCAAGCTGGCATCCCTTTAAGAATGGTTTTCATCATCGAGTATATGTGCTCTCATCTTACTGTGCACTGTGCGTGAGAGTTGGACTCTATGACACTCCACCATTTGTAAGTTAATAGAATTTGACTCTTATGCTCATCTCCTGTAGCATGAGCGACATGACTTAGATATGTTGAACTCTTCCAGCTTGAGTGAAAGTCTAATAACTACGACTCTTAGCATAGAGTTTAATATGACTTGAAGCTTTGGGACTAATGATTTGCTCATTTTATGGCTCAACAGCCCGATTCAAACTATGCCAAAGAGTTTTTTACAACCTGGCGACTTGACTTTTTACATTCTTGTGCTTACTACAAACATTTCTTCAGGTAAAAGTAAGCTTGAATTCTCAAAAAGAGGATTAGTGAAGGACCAAGTTGGCATTGAAGGTTTCTTTTGCCATATCTGTTTTATCATCTTTGAATCTGCATTCTTTTTGGTTGGGTTGTCCTTCTTTGACTGTGAAGATTCCATTATCTATTTGATTCTCCAATTAGGCCTGTTGTGTAAGGAGTCTTTGACGTTGTTGTAGGCCTCTGTTCACTGTCGGTATTTAGCTTTTAACTAGGAGCATTACAAGACTTAGGAATCCAAATCTCTTAATGACCTTTGTATCTCCATTGTTGACTTTGTTTTGCTCTAGGTCTTGTTGAGTTCTTGAGATCTTCATGCAGGTCTGGTGTAGTTGCAATTGTCTTGTGGTTGACTGGTAGCCAAATCTTTGTATACCCTGTGTAAAATCCTTTCCGAAGAGGGACGTTCTTTAAGATCTGTCTTTGTTCTGTATCCTCTTGAGAGTTGTGGTAGACTTTAGAATCTTTTGATGTTGTTCTGTTGTATACCTGCTTCTTAGGTATCCTGGAATATTGTTGAGGTCGATACCTTGCTGGCCTTCTTTCTTGGGAAGGACTTGACGATACTTCATATGCTCTAACCTGCAGTTTTGGTACCCATATCTGTCTGTTACCTCCATAGTACTCCTATTCCTTTAAGCTCCACTGTGATGCTATCCATCCCATGTGTTCGTCTTTCAATGTTGATTTCCTGTCCTTAATCCAAACCGGATCATTGACTTTGACTAAATTACTCGGAACAAACACTTTCTTGACTTCTCTTTGCTTTCTTGAGTACTTTGGCTGATATACCTTTGCTTTTCTGGGTGTCTCCTTAGAGGTTTGAATTGGGTCAACAATTGACTTGAAATTTTGAAAGCCTGACTTGCTTGAAGAAGCTGATCCATGAGGGTTCTTTGATGTAGAGGCATATGTTGTCACACCTTCTTTACTAGTCGATGGAAGGTCCACATTAGCTTTACCTTTGTTTGCACAATTTATCATTGTTTCTTGTGACTTCTGCAACTCTGAATCTAGCATTAATGGTATCTGTAATTGTTGCTTGCTACCTCTTGGAAAAGAGAGTATTAGCAATTTATCTTCTTTGTAGGACCTGTTGTTGGTCTAACCACTGATGTCCAAGGATGACATCTGCATGCATTTCCTTTTATGGCTACACCTGAAACTTTACCTGCTCTTCATGATTTTGGATGCTAAGGGTAATGTCAGGACAAGGGTAGGACCAGTCTGAGCCAAGGGCCAGGGCCAAGGGACAGGACGGACATGCAGTCAAGGGGGTCCCTATATTTAGAAGGCCAAGGGCCTATATAGGGCATGGTTGGGTGGTGATGAGCATGTCAGTTCCCTTTCCCTTTCACTGGTATCAGAGCTCAGGGGAGGAGGAGGCATGGAGGAGGGAAAGAAGCATGGCTCTCGTTCCCTCTCGTTCTCACTCTCTCTCTCTCCCTTTCCGTTCATGGGAATTCAGGAGTATGTGCTGCCATGAACTTCCCTTGCAAGTGATGGAGGAGCAATCTGTGAAACTCATGCAAGGTTGCATGCATGCGAAGCTTTGCCGCGGGTAAGCGCCCTTGTACAGAGAACCGGGGAGAGGAAGGATGGTGTGCAAGCGCTCTTGGAGCGGGAAGGGTCAAAGGTCGACCACCACGAAACAGCATGGGCTTCGGCTCGTTGGGATCGCAAGGCCAAGTACACCAATTCTCAACCCTGCAACGCGGATGATGGCGCAACCTATTAGTCAGGGTGTCGTTCTCTTTCTCGGCGCAAATTCCAGCCCCCCATCGCTGTGCAGAGGAATTCTTTTTTTTGTTTTTTTTTGCTTCTCACTTAAGAGGCCGCCCACGGTTTAGGGGGGGGGGGTGGCCACTCCTCAAAAAACCCTAAGAGGATATGCACACCCTCGCCACGGCTTCGCCAGATAGCGTATGACGCACCCGAGCAATGAGGGATGCTCACTTGTCGACCTGATTGGCACGGCCATAGCAAATGATATGGAGAGTTCTTGACATTAAGATTTTTCCAAAACTACAAGAAGATCATATGTACTCAAGCACAGCTTGAGATTCAGCAGGGCAAATCTACCAGGATCCAAAATGCTTGGCATGCATGCTCATGCATCATGCACGAGATCGATCGTCAGCACGTCGAGTCACGTGAGTAACAAGGTATGCATATATTTTTATTTTGCTTAACACCGCCAAGAGCATGAAATCAGAAAGTCTGGTTCAAGTTATGTGCCAAGGAAGCTCCTCAATTTCGGGAAGCGCTCTACACAACAGTTGACACACATGATATCGACAACCTGGCATGTTGATTCGAGTAATTGATGAGGTATGCAGTAATTTTTTGATTTGGTTATGTAATCATTTGCACTTTGTTGGGTTTGCGAATGACAATTTATGCAGTGATTACCGGCCAAGGGGTGTATTGGATTTTCAAGCATGGCTTGAAGGCTTTTACAACAAGGCTGTTATTTGAGCTAGCCAACTCCGGTTCTCGGCATGGTTTGTCGAGCCATTCCGCATTAAACTTTTGACAATTGTAGACAAGCACTACTTGTCTTGACTTTGAAAATGATGCATATTTGTTGAATGTATGCATCTACTATATTGTTACTGGCATACATTGTTGGCATAGGAACAATGCCAATTAGCCTCACGCAGGGCTTGAGTCTATATCGCCTTAAATTGAAGCACAATTCGTCAACGGTTCAATTTGATGCAAATGCATAGCAAATTGGTTGCGAATTGGGCAAGGCCCTTGACAACATGAAGTAGATTAGTTATTGAGCATGTGCTTGATAACTCTAGTATGCAATGGAATGGATGATCACGGCTATCATTCATAGAGCCAAGCAGGTACGCGATGCATAATTTGCACGTGTTCTACTGATTTTCCACTACATTTACAATTCGACACGGTCAATTTTTTATGCATGATCGACAAGGTCGACTCTCTTTGCTATTACTCTGTTGCTAATAGCATTTGTTGGCAATGAGGCCAGACATAGTTATATGATTCATGGCTTCTCCTGAGTACCTTGATAGAGCACGCTCATCACAGGTTACATTTTGCTTCAAAGGCAAGACCAAGGGCCAATTTTTTCGTATCTCAAGGAGACAGGCAGCAAGTTTCTCGGTATGGCCGACTCCTTGTCACTGTTTCTACAAGCTGACATAGGATGCTTGCCACATAGTACTGGTTAATTTCACTTGAAATTGCTCGACAAGGTCGATTATTTTTGTCATGCTATTGGCAGCCACAACAGTTGGCTATTAGCACTACCCGATTAGGGTGAAGCAAGGCTTCTATTTATGCATCTTGCATAGTGACTCACCACGTTTGGCATATGCTATGAGCATACAAACTTGGGAAGGCTTTAGCAAGCTGTTTACAGATTATTTCATTTCGTATACGACGGATGTATATGCTATAAGAGGGCGTATATCCATGTTTACACTTTGTTTGGCGATGACTATCATTGTGCAAAGCAAAGTGCTTTGGCAATTTTACATGAAGCAAGGCTTCTCCCTTGTGCCAAGGTACTGCCCAATGACTTGGAGTCAAGAGCATTGGCACACAAGTTTGGGAAACTAGCAAATTAAGGAATATACTCTCACACAATCCCTACCAGTTTGGGTTGCTCTCAACCTACAACAACACTTATTTCACAGGCAACGTGCCAATACTCAGTCATTTTCATACAATCACGACCCCTACAAGGAAGGTAGGTCAAGATGTGATACCTCTCTCAATGAGCGAGTCATACCGGACAATTGTGGACTGCTTATACGATAAGCTGCAAGTCAGGCATAAGATGTGTAAGAGCACACAGCTTGGGTGCACACTCTAAAACTTAAGGAAAGTTCCTCATCCCAGCATGTTCTTCTTTTCTCTCTCTCTCTTTCTCTCTCTTTAAGGGAATAATGAAAATCTTCTAAGAAGCTTTTGATACATGTTTTGCTCGTGAGGTAGCCTGAGCCAAGGTGCTCTAACTCTCAGCTAGCACGTGGCTAAGATGCTACTCAAATTAGTCTTCATCGTTCCATCCATTGAACACTAATTTGCATAAGGGCTATGAGCCACACAGGCTAAGAGCCATTTTTAGGCCAAGGGTAAGACCCAACTATTAGCATTCTTAGGGTGATTTTTTTCACGATCAAACAGATCTACCCAAGGAAGTACTCATCAATGTTAATGGGCAAGCAAGAGTCTTGTCATTACGGATGATTAAGGTGTCATTTTTGCACTACATGTTTTCAGTGCGACACTCAAGTTGAGTTTTTGATAATCTTCAACTCACATCCACTGATCTCTACAAGGAAGTATATATGCAGCAATCAGTTGCGACAGCATGGCTGTCCACCAGAGCTAGGCAGTTCACTTGTGTGGATTCCCTGCTCTCTCTATAGCACTACAGAGTGTCTATGGACATATTGTCTCGGGTACGACCCGGAGGGTGACTGCTAAATCACCCCATAGGCATTGAGGATCCAGTTTGATCTCTCCCAGTTAAACTTTCAAGGAAAGAATTCCGCAATCTATCACACGGTAGCGGACGAATTCAACTTTTCGAGTTGATTCCAATCATTATGTACACGGTTAACTATGTTGGTTACCGTTTCCTGCTAGTTGAGCAGTTTCTACAGAGGGTCTTACCATGAGGTTTGACTACGTAGATGTTAACCAACGGGGTCGGATTGCATAGGCAACACCCACGGTTTCCACTACAAGTCGTATACATAGGCTTGAATGTTTCATAGCCATGCCAAGGGCATGGTGGAACGGAGTATTTTGGACCGTAGCATCCACTATACCTTATGCTATTATGAACCTAGCTGTAGGGTTCCATTTGGCATATGTTGTCACATGGGATACAACATGGTCTAGGAACTCAAGGAGTTCAGTTTAGCCAGTGTGGACATGTTGGAACGGAGTATTTGGACCGTAGCGTCCACTATACCTTATGCTATTACGAACCTAGTTGTAGGGTTCGATTTGGCACATGTTGTCACATGGGATACAACGTGGTCTAGGAACTCAAGGAGTTCAGTTTAGCCAGTGTGGATCATGATAATGAGGGTCCCTCTCACTCTTGTTGCGGAGTATTTGCAGTTACCTCCACACACAAGTACCAGCTCGTACTTGATGGATGTCGCTTTTCTTGATATCCTTGTTTGAGACATATTCCACATGTGGAGAATATGAGTCTCTTGGACTGACACCGGCGCCACCTTTTACCAATGTGTCACGACGAAGTCCCTAGGTGTTGGTCGCATCCGTTGGTTTGACCATTTTACGCACACAGTATCAGGAGCAATTTCAGTGGCCGGAAATTGTCGGGTACTAAGTACAAACTTGTTACGATTCCAAGTGCTGTGAAACCACCTTAACGGAGGGTCATTTCTACATATAGCTAAGTATGCTATGTATAGGATAATGTCTCATGGTTGGTACCTAGGTGTGATCGGGTTGTCACATTCTATTATGGTCCAAATTTGTTGCAAAACTTTTACGTACGTATCATGGAAAGTCTTGTCATGGAATTGCGGTTCGGATATGTTTGTGTTAAATGCATGCACACTAGGTGTTATGGGCCCTAGTGTTTACCACAAATTTATTCGGAGCGGCATGCGAATTCTTGGACATTATTGTTTATGCAATTTTTTGCACTGCCAGTGCAATCTCTCTTGCAGACTTAGTATGAGTTTACACCCTGCCATACAAGGTGATGGCTGAGTATGGGTGTTTGTGATTGGCTACTTGAAACTCCAATCTGCTTTCAACCTAGTTGGTTGTCTACATTCCATATCGAGTATATGGCTGGATACTCAATGATTGAGTCATAGTTGTCGTCAGTCGTGGGCGACTGTCTGTAAGTGGTAGGGGGAAAGCACCTCACTCTTACTGTTGCTATTCATCCCGCGTAGGATGGGCAATTTACAAGCATTATATTTAGTACTAAAGGATATGCAAAATTCATACGTTAGTAAACCACGCTAAAAGATATGCTAAGTGCATACGTTAGCAAGAAGTGAAACAACTGGATCAGTTACCTTTCTGGTTTGGAGTTTACTTACTATCAGTTAACGCATGTTGCAACTAGGTAGTCTCTTCATGTATAACTTAGGTTCTCAACCTTGAACACTCGTTAGGGTGGGGTTGTTTACTGATGATGAAAATTGGGACAAAGTCAAGGACTTAAAATTGGCTGATGAGTTATATCAGCATGATACTTTCATGGAAAGTGACAAGAAGTACTCTTTTTGGTACACCTTTGTTGTGATAAACTCGTTTACCATGCTCATGAGTGTTCTAAATGGAGTCTACACACTACGTTTGAATAGGGACCGGTACCATCAGATGGTTACAAATGGACAACAATGTAGAAAATCAAGATGTTACTCTTGGTTTCATTGAACCTCCTACTGAACCGGGTTTCGATTCAACGAGCCGTTGGATCCATGAGGGATGCCACGTTGGAAAACATTAGTGTTCTTATGAAGATGCTACCTCTTGTGTTTTCGAGGACGAAAACACTTCTCCAAGGGGGGAGTAATGTCAGGACAAGGGTAGGACCAGTCCAAGCAAAGGGCCAGGGCCAAGGGCCAGTCCAAGCAAAGGGCCAAGGCCAAGGGCCAGGACGGACATGCAGTCAAGGGGGTCGCTCTGATACCAATGAAAGGGCAAGGGAACTGACATGCTCATCACCACCCAGCCATGCCCTATATAGGCCCTTGGCCTTCTAAATATAGGGACCACCTTGACTGCATGTCCGTCCTGGCCCTTGGCTCGGACTGGTCTTACCCTTGTCCTGACAGGTAACAACCATGTCTTTTTGACTTGTAGCCTTACCCATGATTTCTTTGTTACATGCCTTGCCCTAAGTAATCTCTAGAATTCTCTGAATGTTGTCTGTAACCATATTGCACTTTGCTTCTTTATCCAGTAGAGCATTGCATCTGTCACTTGCTCCATTTACACTACTGAGGACTATAGCTATTCTCATTGTTGGTTTTTATTGAAGATTTCTGTCCTGCTTTTGCCATGGTCTCACCTTGATCTAAATGTGTCTCTATGGAGGGTGGCTTGAGACTTTGTGTTCCACTCTGACTTACATCAATTGATTCAACTGGCAATGTCTGGATCTTTGGACTTCCTATTGCTTCCTGAATTTTTGCAACCTCATTCTTCTCAACTTCTAGCTTTGGCGGTATTCTCTGCTCAATAGCTATCATGGTTGCTCTTTGCTCTGTTTGATCTGCACTGGCTATTGCCTGATTTGCTTTAAGCTCTTCTGAAGTATTAATCCATGGAGATGAATCATCTGCAATAAGATCTGCTTTGATATAACTCTCCATTTTAAGTGTGCTTGAGGACCTTGTGCTATCGTCCGCGAGTGACCAGTCTTGGTCTTCATTCTTTGTTATCTCTGAAGACTGCATCTTCATCGAACTCTATATCTCTAGGACCTTTTGGGCCATTGGCATTCCCATTCTGACGTTGTCTGGCATACCCTTTGTTGCAATCACGTGGAATTGAACTATGATGATATGTGAACTTACTTCAATGGTGGTGGAGATGATTCCCCAACATTCTGCTCGTTTGTTTCCTAATATGCTTACAAATTCAGGAGCATCTTCCAACTGTGGTTGTCCACATCTTTTCCAAGTGAGAAAAGACATGAGGTTCTTATCTAGCTAAAAATCTAGCTTTACTTCTCTTGACGTCTTTTCTTTGTTTTCACCTTTAAAGTTGCACTTGATCCTCTTAGGATTCGTGTCTAAATTGACTGCTTTTGTTGTGGCAGCATCCTTTGGTTGAACTTTATCTGCATTTTCTTTACTTTGATCACTTGCTTCCGTTGATGTTGACTCGTATGACTATGATAGTGCACTTGTTTGCAATTGTTGAGCATTGTCCTCCTGCATCTGAGTAACCTTTGACCTTAAAAGACCCAGTGTACTTTCTGGCAGAATTTGTCTCTTCGGAGGAGATTTTGGTGGTGACCTTTGTGTAGCTTTCTTGACTTTAGCTTTTGTTGATTTTGACTTTTCTATCACCTGTTCTAGCAGCTTGAGGCTTTGCATCATCTTTCGATAGTCTTTGACTTCAATCGGTGGGCCATCCATATGGGTTTGTAGAAGGTCATGATCTTGCTGATATTCGTTACCCTGTGCATCTCGATATGCATATGTGAGCTTGATCACATGTAACTATTTGAACACTATTGGATTTGTTGGCTTTTGACTCTGACTTGTGAAGATCATCTGAAACTTTTGTCATAGAAGCATTTATCTATAGACTCTGATGGAATCTGGGTCAATTGAAAACTTCCAACAACCATTTGATCTCTCAATGGTTTCTGCTTTGAAGGGGTCTATTGGCTAGAAGCTCTAGGGCTTCGAATTGGTGTAGCATTTCTTGGTACATAAGCTGAGCTTGATGGATTTACAGGTCCCCCTTCCTAGGGTGATCAGTATAGCGTGCTTCATTGTTGTGAGAGTTCAAAATTGTGTCGCTCTGGTTTAGTCTCACCTTTAGCAACTATGAAGGCACACTTTGGGTAGCACTGTTGACATTTGGCATCTGTAAGCCTTTTGCATAGTTTCCTATGTATCTCCGTGAAATATGACAAATTATTCCCCAAGTCAAGATATAGATAGCATTATCTTTGCCTTGATATTCTCTATCCCATGGGTCTCCTATGATATGAGCTTATGTGGTTTCAAGACCCAAGGCATCATAGATGCTAGACTCTCGTCTATATCTATGACTTTTTTGGTCAAAGGATATGCTCGTTGGGTTACAACATTGAAGCTTGATTTTCGATGGAGGAGAGTCTGGCTCTGAACAGATTTCTGGGTTCACTCGGGTAACATCCTTCAGCTCTAGAGAGGATGGGCTATAATAGATTCTTTCCTTTGAAATGAACCATCCTTTCTGATCTATCACTGGACGCACTTCTATGAGTTGGTATGTGGGCCGTTCAAACACTGGTTGATCCTTTTTGTATAGTTGCCCTTTTTGGTCTACATAGTGTGCATATGAATTACGGGTGCCATACAATGCTAACATCATTCTGTTTGATGTGTCCCTTAGACTCATGAATGATTGCACACTTGTGGCATTGGATGCAAAATCATTTGCAAATCTAACAGTCTTTTCAGCATTCGGTGGTATCTCGACACCTTGACCAAATTCATGCAGGAATTTGTTGTTCAAAGGATCAATTTTAAGCTTCTCAGGTGCATGTGCATCTTTATGTCGACTTTGAACTTGCAGTTTTTACTGGTGCTTCTAATGGTAATGCAGAATTATTTGATTGCATTAAAAGTGACGAGTTAAATGTACTTACATCGAGATTCGCATTTCCAATTTTCTCTGTACCTTCCTTGGTAGTTGATGTGTCCTTGTTGTCTGGATTTCTTGGACAATCTATCCACCATTTTGTCCACAATCTGAGCAATATGCCATGACTGGTGGTATTTCAACTGGTTCTATCATGTCACGCTCATGCTAAGAAGTTTTTGCTTCTATGCTTGCCAATTTTTTGGCATTTTCTTTTAAAACATTGAGCATCAAGTTGTAGAATGCTCCATCTTGACCTTTGTATCGTCTTTGGCTTGGTTCTCCAATTAGACTGGCTCCTATTGGTTGATCTGTTGGATCTTACAATTCTGGTTCTCAATTATAGATCTGACCACTGTAATCCATGTACAATGACCCTGATTGCATATGCACCAACTGTATGTTTTGCTGGCTTGTGCAGATTTCTAGATAAACACTTGGGTTGATTTTCTGAACTTCTATTTGCACTTCATCTTTGAGTTTGCAATACCTGGCTCCACTGAAGTCTGTGAACATCTGGGAGTTCTCTAAATGTGGCTTCACTCTGATCAACAGGATCTTGGCTCCTGTGCTGCTTTTATTGCTCATCAAGTATCTATGGCCTTCTGAATCTGCATACAAGATGTTTATCTTCATTGTAGCCATATAGCTATATGTGTTTCAATCGTGCATGTGTTGCCATTGCTACTAGCTTGCTCTGCTGCTCTTGAACTCTCGGCTCGACTTGAGTCCATGTTGGCTTGTTTTGTAAAAACTATCCCCTAGCAGATTTTGGTGTTGATTAGCAGAATCTCTTCTGCTCGATTTTGGTAAAACTGCTTGTGCCAAAGCCCTTTTGCAGTTGATTGCTCTTGAGACTCACAAGATTTGATTAACTCTAGCTTAAAAGTTTCAGAATTGATTACAGTATTTTGAAACAATAAAAATATGGGCCTTGAATAGCTTAATCTGCTATCCCCCGTGATTGGTGGATTTTCAGCTTGATTTTGACAAATTTAGAAATTTGTCTACCGTTCACGGCTTTGAGTTGACCGTTTTCATCTTTTTCCGACTGATCTAGTTCACTTTTGCGCGGTTCAATTTCTCGGTGGTGTGTTTGTGCTTTTCTGCCTCTTTGCACGACTGGCTCGCTTTGGGGTGCACTTCCCGGCTTTGCTTTTTGGCTTTTGATTTGGTCGTCTGTGATCTTTTTTAGCGTTGTTTTCTTTTTTGCTTTTCTGGCCCTTTCTAGAACTTTTGACGATTTTCCTTTTATTTTTCTTAATTTTTTGTGGAATTTTGAATTTTCTTAAATTTTTAGTATTTTTATAAATTTTTATTATTTTTTGCAAAAAGATTTGATTTTTAAATTTTGTTTTTGTGAATTTTGGATTTTTTAATATTTTTGAATGTTTATTAAATTTTTATGATTTATTGGAATTTTTTCGAGCAATTTATGATTTTTTTGTAAATTTTTTGTGACCTTTTTGAGTTTTCAATTATTTTTGTTATTTTACAAAAATATATACAATTTTTTTGATTTATTTGTGAAGTTTTTGAATTTTTAAGGAATTTTCTAAGAGATTTTTTTTTTGGGTGAATTTTTTATGAGATTTTCTATTTTTATTTTTTATGAATTTTCTTGTATATTTTTCTTTTTTTATAATTTTTAAACTCTTTTTTGATTTTTTATTGGATTCTAATTTTTTATTCTTTTTTATGTTTTTAGAAGATTTTTTGTGATTTTTGTATTTTTTAAAAGCCCTTTTTTATTTTTATTGGATTTTTTTAATTCTTTTTTATTCCTTTTTGTGATTTTTTATTCTTTTTTATGATTTATTTGTTTTTTTTAATCCTTTAAAAATATATATATTTTTTAAAGACTAACTAACTTGCAGGCTGAAGGCTTACCTGGCGGGGTGGGCAGCAGCGTTGACCTCGAAGCATTGATGGCGGGCGTCCATCGAGAGAGTACTGAGACAGTAGGGCACGCAACACGAGTGGACTGTGATGCCTGGCGCGTGATTGAAGAGAGAGAGTGGAGGCGGCAGTTGATGGGATAGTGCGCCAGCAGGGCAGGACAACAAAATCTTGGCGTGTAGCAAGGCGAGTGTGTGTCGGTGTGGTGGAGTGAGTATGCGCGTGGGCTCTGGGCTGCAGCTAGCGAGGGAGAGAGAGAAAGAATGCGAAGGTCTGACTTGACAGCGTACGGGCGTCGGGTGGTGACGTGGCGGCTTCACGATGGCGAGACAGCAGTGCGAAACAGAGGAAGGCTGGGGCAGTGGGGCACGAGCCTGGGCGGTGGGTCCTGGCGCAGACTACACACTACGTCAGTGGCTTGGCGATGCACGGCAAACAGAGAGAGAGAGAGAGAGAGAGAGAGAGAGAGAGAGAGAGAGAGAGAGAGAGAGAGAGAGAGAGAGAGGGTGAGAGGGTGCGGAGGAGAGGGAGCGAAAATAATCGCGCTTTAGGAGAGAGAGGGAGGGAGTTAGAGAGAGGAATAATGAGCGTTGGCTTGCAGTGAGAGAAACAGAGAGTTAGTTAGAGAGAGAGGGAGAGAATAAGTTAGGTTAGAGAGAGAGAGAGGGGGGGGGGGGTGTATGAGTGTGTTAATAGGACAAAGAGAGAGAGAGAGAGGGTAGGAGAAGTTAGAGAGAGTGATTGTGTGTGTGTGTGTGTGTGTGTGTGTGTGTGTGGGGTGTGTTCATGCGCCACTAAGCACAAGAGCGATGGCAGCATAAGAAATTCATGAAGAATTTTATTTTAACGTCGTAGGAGACCATCCCAAGAGACCGTAAAGATCTATCTTATGAGGAATTTTTATGTGCCGCAAGGCACAGGGTCGATGCTCGAAATTCGTTTTTTTTAATTATTCAATCGTCCAAAAATGCCAAAAACGCTAAAAATGCACCCGAAAATCACCAGAAAAATCCGAAAACTTTCCAAAGAGTTCAAAAAATCTTAGAAAATCATCGACAATCACAATCAAACACTTTTGACAGGCAAAAGCACACCAAAAATAGCAGATTTGACCAAAAACACTAGATTCGACAAAATCATCAACTTGACCCACGAAAATAGTAAAACGCTCAAAATTTGACGAATGAAAGCCCAAATGCACTCAAAATCAAGCCATAAACAGACATTCAGAAGCTCGTAAAGATCACACGATATCAATTTTTTACGGGATTAAGCAAAAATTAATGCAAAAATTATCCGAAAAATACTTTTTTTATAAAAACAATTCTCCACACATAGGGGATGAGTGCAGCCAAATAAAATCATAAAAAGCACATTAATTCAATTGCCAATTAATTTAATCAATAAAATCCAACCTAGGCAATTAACCGGCAAAATTAGGTCAAAAATTTGACGCAATTGGAGTGTGTAAATCCCTGTTTTGGACTCAGAAAACGCAGCAATTAACCATTACACACATCAAATATGCAGTCAAAACATTGAATTAATCATGCACATTAAGCACTTTTTAAGCACACACACACTAATAAAATTGGCAGTTTTTACCAATCTTTAGGTGCGCACACAAAAGGGTAAATCTTGTCGAAATTGTAATGTGATTTCACAAATCATTAGTTGGGCATGACCACAACCCAAATCAATCATCACAATTGAAAAATCATTAAGCACACATTGATTTTTAGGTGCACAAACAAGGGCAGAATAGTGCACACACACCTAAAATTAGACATACACACACTCAATTAGAATGCACACACACTTGATTTTAGTGCATACACACACTTGCAATTGACCATTCAAGCTTGCAATTAACTCAATTAGGCACACAATTAGCAACGCACATCCACCAATTAACAATTGAGACTTGTCAATTTAAGGCGCCACCAAATCTTGAAAATTTCGGCATTACGACGGCATGAAAACGAACAATCCAAAAATTTCATAGCATCAACATTGCATTGCAATAACATAGCATCAACATTACATTGCATCATAATGGGATCTCTACACAATGCTACGCATGTTTAGATTCTAGGGAGGTTGAGAATACCACTTTGATTACCTTGCCATTGAAGATCGATTGACGGTTGAATGCTCCAATCCTTCGTAGCAAATTAGTAAGTTAGCAAAAATTAGTGAAATTAGCAAGGGGTTAGTGTGAAACTAGAGTGTGTAAACACACATTTGGCAAGATACGGTGACACATTAGGGGATTATGAACACATTGCTTCTTGCACACACATCCAAAATCCACAAAAACATAAACACACAAGTGAAATTAGTGAGGAAACACATTCGATTATGCCACAATTACACTAGCATAAGCCATCGTCCCCGGCAACGACGCCAAATGTTGGGGGTCCCATTGTTGCATAGCTCCAATGGCCAACAAAATTATCAATCTGGAGGGATGAGCTACCCGACTAGGGCATGGAAACACTCACACGATTAGTGAGCTAATCATGGCAACACGAATGGTTAACACTATGAGGTGAGTTTCTCGGCCTATGGAAGAGCTAAGCCACAATGAAGGGCAATCTCCACATCCACTTCTCTTCACCTCTAATCAACCCAATCATACACACTAACGATTGCAAGACGCACACAACACTAATCCTATCATGCAACACATTAATCGCAAGCTCACACACATAGATCTATCGAGCACCACACTTCAATCAAACCTACAAGCACACACAAGCAAGAGAGGGCAATCACACAAGATTAGAGAGGGATTAACCACTAATTAGTTACAATCTAGCTAATCTAAGCATCGTAAGTAATCATAAGAATCATGAGAGAGGCATAGTGAAAGAGAATTAAGCATTGATTAGTGTTAACCAAGTCACATGAGCAAGGAGAAGCTCAAGGACTTCATAGCCATACACCTCAAGAGCTCTCACCAAAGAGTGCTCTCAACAAATGAGCTTGAGAACCCTAATTTCCTTTACACACTGTCTGATGTACCTAGGGTAAAAACATGCAATGTTCGGGTGCGCAAGGCCTTTAGGGCTCCACCACTTACTGAATCTGCAACCTAGTCACACTAACCAACCTGTTCTTTACGTCTTGGAACTCCCATTGAGCCCGTAACACATTAAAATATTACAATGGCTTGAAATAAATCAGGAATTTACAATACGTGACCATTTTGAGAAAACATGAAAAATGTGTAACTCCAATATTCACTACTTCTTTATGTTGATCTTCGATGTGCATCCGTACGTCTTTGGTCTTTAGCAGCTCTTGTTAACTGATGTTGACTCAATTAACATTTCTCTTCATTATCACCGATTTATGAAGGTAGCATCTACAGTGTTCCAGCTTTTGTTAAGCATGACTGCTCCAATCCCCAATCTCCATATAAAGACTGTTCATCTAATTTCATGGGTGGTCTATCGAGCCATAACTCTTCAATAATAAGGCTTATGAATTGCATTTAATTACAACTTTGGAAGCTCTCCATCCCTTTACACTCTTTAACAATCAATAATAATCAATAGCTTTGGACTTTTATGGGATTTCTCATTAATAATAAGGTCTCGATACAATCAGTAGGGATGAAAAATAAGGGTGACGTCCTTTTGATGCTTCTGTTAGACAAGTAGCTAGCAAAGTCAAATGTGGACTCCTCTTTATAGAATCCAACTTTTAATTTGTGCAAAGTCCATAGGAGGTTTTTCCCACACTCTTCTGGAATTAAAAGATGCAAAGCTACTATATAAGTTTGGAGCTTCAAAAACAAAATGCAGATGGCCCTCGATTTGGTAGTGTATGGGGTTTTGAGAGGGACCTTACAAACTCCCTAACAAAAGGAAAGAGCTATCCTTAGCTCATGATGGTTTAAAAAAGTGCTTAGGCTTCTCTTACAAGCTACCTCTCTTTCATATATATAAATATATGTATAAATATCTTGGCTTAGAGTTTGCTCCATCAATACTCCATCGTTTCCTATATAACTTATGACACATCAATTCCCTTTTTAGAGAGTTTTACACTTCTTTGCAAACTTCATTTTCTCATAGCTCCATCCTTTTCTTATTTCCATTACTCTTGTTTAATGGCATCTAGGAAACATGATTTGGTCTCCCAAAGCAAGGCTCTTCTGTCAGTCAAAAAACTGTATGGAAGAATTGGTGGAATATCACAAGGGTGACTGTCTAGGTTGAGAACGCTTTTGCAACAACATTTGGCTTTTTATGGTGACTGAAGCTTTGGCCTTGGCCCCTGATATTAATGTGTAATAAGAACACCTAACCTTCGCTTCTCGAAAAGGATATTTTTGATGGCACAATTTATCTCCCCTTCCAAGATATACTTGCATCCGAATTTTGGTTTACCCCTTTTGGGTCCCTCATACCAGAGAGCTTAGTGGCTCTACTTCTTGTCGCGTGATCCCGATGGAAGAAATACCTAATATGTGTCCAACTTGTGACTCTTTCTTCTATGACCATGTAATGGAAGATCTTGTCAAATTTTAAATCTGTTCTCCCTTTTTTTGTATCCATTTTTGGTTTGATAGATGTAAGGATAACATCTTTTTCTCTAGCTACAATCTTTTATAAATTCTTAAATCAATTTAATCTCTCGTGATTGAATGATTGTGACAATTAAATAGAAGATACACTCTTCAAACTTCCTGTGGGTTCTTATAACCCCCCCTTACTGATTGCTTTAATTTTCAAGTGGAATAACTTGAGCAAGACTTCAAGTATAAGGACTTCTTGACTTGAGCAATATGTTACCCAAACAATCAAGGAATAGATTTGAATTTCCATTTCTTGGCAAGATTACAATACTACAAACTTACATACCACAAAATAACAACCTTAAAAGAAGGATGATTAGACAAAAGATGGTTTCTAAGAAGTATCTTCTATTTACGATAAAATATTTCTTTGAGGTAGAAAAATTGGGCGATAAGAGACACAAAAGTTAACAAGATAGAGCTTGTATTCATTGATTACATGGGCTAGGGAAGATCAACAGGATCCAAAAAAAAAAAGGAGAAAATACATTATAAAAGGTGAGGAAATTGAGAAGTAAGATGTTCTTAATCCTCCCAGGAATTATCTTTGATGGGATAGCCCTTCCACTAGACTAAAACCTCCCAAAATGTTTTGTGTATTAGCTTTGGCTCCTTCATGTGTAAAATATTCTCTAGCTCCATCCTCATACTCTCCCTTAGTCTCTAGAATGGGAAATTGTTGATTTAGGTCAATAGGATCCAAGGTAGCATAGACATTGGGTTGTTCATCTATCTCATCCTATAATAAAATGAAGTTTACAGTTGTTGATCTTCGTGGGTTGGTGGTTAGCCCTTGAGCACGAAAATGATTTGTAGGAGCAGGTTTTGCTTGGGTTGGGTTTCTTCTTCTTGCTCCAAGGTTTTTGAACTATTTCCCTTGATTGGGGAGATTTTCAAAGTCAACAGGAAAAGCAAGAGTACTGGGGTTATTTCCTTGTGGGCATTCAACCTTTGCATGACCAAATTGTAGGCATTTGTAACACTGAATTTTCTCTTAGTTTGAGTGGTTGGAAGTGCAATACAAGTTAAAAATTCACTATATGCTGAAATGTTCCAGATTTTTAACATGTATTGTTTGATTTGGATGAAGTTCTTATTATAAACCACCTGTTTTCTCTACATTTTACACGTGTAACAGATTGCAGTTTAAAGTGAAGATTGTTTTCATTGTTTATGAATATTTTTGTGCACATTTCTTAAAGTCTTCAAGTCATGGTTGAGGGTTTGCCTGAAATAGTGTGAGAGTGTTAGTACAATGTGCAACCATGAATTTATATTTGATATGTTGTTTTTTATTGTCCAATGCTAAAATGATGCCAGATCAAAAGAAAGGTATTATGCGTGCCATTCCAAAAGAATGTATTTTGGCTATATCATCATGTGCAGATGGTCGCATACAGCAGATTAGTGAAAGCAACATCTTCATCAAAGACCTCACTAGCACTATATGGGAGAACACGGAGCGCAAGATGGGAGGTGAAGGCCAATACGAGTTGTTGATTCCAGCAAGGATTTGAGAATTTGACCCCCACCACAAGGTTAGGACAATGTTGGGCAATATGAAAGTCTATTGCAGAGACTTAAAGGAAGATATCCCTCTTGCCTACGACATATCAAAATTAGAGCTCTGGGATAAATTGTGGGAGGAACAGAAGGTCGAGATGAAGCGTGTGAAAGAGCAAGACCAAGCAGCCTTACCCAAGAGATTGAAGATGGCCCAAGATGCGCAAGCAACTTTGGGAGGTCGATCAGATGCCAGCGGCACCGACACAATCATGTGCACGGCTTTGAATGCCAAGTGTGCTCATCTTGTCAGCATCCCTCACAAGGCCTTGATAGAAGGTACAAGGGTTGGAGGAGGCTCCTTTGGTGTGTACACATTGTACACCATCAAATAATGATGCTTGACACATTTGACCAAGTCCACCTTCATTGTGACGCTTAAAAGGAACGCTGCTTGAAATTTCCTCCCCCTGTGCAAGCTATTCTCCAAGGTTAGTTGGCATCACCATAAGATCAGCGGAGTTAATATTTGGCTCTAATTGCTCTTGACTTGTAGCCATAACATAGCTATATATTTGTTATCTCTTGCTACCCTTTTTGGCAAGCTCTTCTCTCAAACGCTTTGCAATTGCAGGTGACTGAGGATGTTCACATTTCTTACAACTCTTTTTAACGCTACCCGAAAAATGGTCCCTAATACGTGGTGCACCGCCTGATTTTGTTGTGAGACAAAATTTACATTGCCACTCCATATATCTGCCGTATATGTTGTGAGCATAATCCCACTCTTTGCCAGGAGCTTTTTTATTCTTTGGCTTCTTCGTACCACTTGTGCCCACATTTTGCTCCATTGCTTTTAATTAAAACTAATGACAAAAGAACTAGATTTTCAATTTTTAAAACATTTTTCTTATTTTCAATATATATATTAAAAAACCGTTTGCTGTAAAAGTAACCAAAACTGCATAGTATAAGATTTTCAATGCACGCTAGTCAATCCACATATCGATCACCTATGTTGTGAGTAAACATACACATTGCAATGCACCCTATGCACGGCATAATAACTACAACAATTCTATGAATTTCTCAATGCAATTATTATTATGATGATTATTTATAGGTCCACTTTGATTTGCAAACAATAAGACACATCTAGTTTCAAATGCTACAAAGAATAATCAACTTCTACACTGAACGATGTCAGTTGTTTGCAGAAAATGCACGAAAATATGATTGGTCATTTCATGCACTAATAATCTTTCTAATACATAATGCACTCTCTGTATAAACTAATGCATGAAATAAAGCAAATAAATCTTCAATATAATCACACAACAGAGGACTACTTGTACCCAGTGAAGGATTGTAGCCCACTTATGTAACTAGTTCAATATATAAAAACTATTTTCACCCAATCAAGGATTATAGCTCTTATATTGTGCAATGACAGTGTATATCAACTCAAATCTATGAGGGTGAAAAATGCAAGACTTCAAGGATCTTTATATGCCCAGTACACTAGTACAGAACATCCAACCCTTGACTATCGACTCATCATTTACATATGCTCATCTACTAAAACCAATTATAGCCCTCATTTGGACCAATGGCTTTGTCGCAAAATTTTCAGTTGTTTTGGTTTCATACCTTTATGTTTGGTTAAGTAATTAATTTTTTTTAGAAATGGTTACTGAATTAAGAATCACATTGGCCCAAAAAAGGACTTGTGACTCTGTAACCTTAAGTCAATTCACAAGAAGATGACTATATCCGACACTTGGATGCACTCCCCAAGGGTTTTCTTAGTTAAAGAACCGTGGTAAGTACACTATTTACTATATATAATTACTCCCTCTGGGCTCTTTTATTTTCTTGGCGGTCCCTTTGGGCAAAAGAAAATGCCCGACGGGCCCGTTGAAAAAATAAAAGAGCCGACAGGATCCGCAAGGAAAAAAGAAAAGGGCCGATGGGCTAACCGGCCCTATGGGTTTTTGCAGGTCATAATCAAAGTCACGTTAACAATTATCGTGATCACGTGATTTTCTTGTGTAATTACTAGACTTACTAACATAATCACACGACTGTGATTACGTCAATGAAATCCCTACCCTCTGACGAGAGAGAGAGAGAGAGAGAGAGAGAGAGAGAGAGAGAGAGAGAGAGAGAGAGAGAGAGAGAAGTTTTTGGAAGGGGATTGCGAGGAGAATTGAGGGTAAAGGATTCCCTAGCCGGCTCAATGTGTTCATTTTCACGAGCTTTGGCTCAAGACTTACCGGATAAATGTTTGGAGTCACTAGGCATTATCCCTATCACATTAAAGTTCTCTTTGTGAGGAAGTAGTGAAAAACAAGAGGGGATTGACGAGTATCTGTTAGCAAGAGAGAGAGAGAGGTTGTCGACTTCAAAACTCGGTAGATGATATCTTTAAGGTCTCGTAAGATTACATCTATGATGTTAAAAAAAGTTTGATTGTGTGGGGCTTGATATTATTTTCTTTTAAGGAAAAAAATAAATAAAACTATGCTTTATGCTATCGGGATGATTTGAAGGTTGCCAAACGATGAGTGTGCACGAGAAAATGCTTGAGAAGAAGGTCGCAAGGCCATTGTTGGCAAACCAGAGGGAGAGAGGGCGTTGTGGGAGCGCGAGCCCAGGGAGAGGGATGAGTGTGTGTGTGTGTGTGTGTGTGTGTGTGTGTGTGTGTGTGTGTGTATCCTCCCACAATGAGAGAGCGAGCATGAGGGCGTGACCAAGAAGAGGAGCCCGCCAGAGCAGAAAGGGAGCGTGAGAGCCTGAGAAGCAATGTTCGGGAAAAATGTGTCTTAGCTTTATGTCGTGCCGTTTTCAATTTCTAAAATGCCAGTTGAGGGCAAGGGGAAAAGGAGAAATTCTACCCCAAAATAGAGAAAAATAATGTACCCAGAAATTGCTAACTCAAAGCTCAAGCCACCACATCACCAAGAGGTGACTCACATACAAGACAACGTCCTTGTTTGGAAAGCATGCATGCAAGAGGAAGAGGCACACAAGCAACGGTTGCTGCTCAAGTTAGCTCTCCCTCTCAAGATTTGAGGGCTGTCTCCCTCATGCATAACTAGGGCTACAACCATTTAAGCTCTCTCCCTTGGGGAATTTGGGGATAGCTTTTGATAGGCTCTCAAGCCCAAGATCCGAGAGCTTGATCATCATTAAGCCATATCTTATTACTCTTTCTTTCCCTAATATGCAAGCCTTATCTCTCTCAAGCTACCAGAACCCAAATTATGCTCTTAATCAAGCACCATAACTCAATTCTCGCTCTCAATTAAGCTGCCATTGCTTACTTATCTCTTTCCCGCTCTAAAACAAGCCTCCAAAACCCATATATCACTCTCAATTACACCCAATAATCTCTCTTTTGCTTGCAATTAAGACCAATTCGCTCTCAATTAAGCTAATTATCGCTCCTCAATTAAGTCATTACACCCAATTATCTCTCTATTGCTTGCAATTAAGCCCAATTAGCTCTCTATTAAGCTAATTATTTATCTCAATCAAGTCATTAAACCCGATCATCTCTCAATTTAGCTGATTACCTCTCTCAATTAAGCCATTGAGACCCGTTTATCTCTCAATTAAGCCTACGTATCTCTCTATCACCCAAATTAAGCCGTTTATTTATCTAATTCTCTTAATCAAACCCAATTATAGCCAATTATCTCTATTTTATACTAATTATCTCTTGCAATTAAGTCACTATATCCAATTATTGCCTTCAACTATCTCTCAACTAATCCGATTATCTCTCTCTCTCTTAAGCATCAAAACCCAATTAACTCTTGCAATTATGCCACCATAGATTATCTCTCTATTTCTTAATTAAGCCCATTTATCTCTTACCTTTTGGAATGAAGCTACTCAGGCTTTGAAATATTAAAAAAGATTAACAAAGATTCTTGGTTTTAGCTGACAATCATGGTTTTTTTTACCGTGGGAATTTTTGATTGAAGGTTTGCAGATTGAAAGGCATGTCGATGGTGCAACACCAATTATGTACTATTTATCTTCCATTTATTGCTTGCAACCTTAAAAACATGTTTTGATTCGTGTTATCAGAGCTCATTATATTGACGCTTTTGTTGGGTTCCAACACCAATTATGTGTTATTTATCTGCCATTTATTGCTTGCAACCATAAAAAGGTGCTCCAATAATTTCTCTCTAATCACCGCTATATGCTCTTAATAATCCTTAAAATATCTCTATCTGTACACTTTTCCCTTGCTTTGAGCCTTTGCTAAGTATTTATCTACAACAAGAAGCCCGACGCTTTCCTGGTCAACCCTGGAGAACTGCACACTCCGATACCGCGCCTAGAAATGGAGGTGGTTGCACATATTTGAGCAAGGTCTTAAGATCCTTGTCACACCCAAAATCCTTTATGAATACTGCAACAAGTGGTGTCTAACTTGGACTTAGCACAATGACAACTTGGGGTGCTGGTGGTTCTCATGCATCAAGAAGCACGGGATTTGAAGCGTTAGCTATGGGTGAGTCTCGGGCAGCTCTATCTCTTGGGAGTTTACATGGCATATTATATAGCTGAAGCAAAAACCATTTTCTCTTAGCGATAGGTTCTACAAAAGTTCATACAGAAAATATTTATTTGGCAAAGGACAAAAATTGCGCTTTGATACCAATTGTGAAGGCCATGCTAGGGATCCATGCTAGGGATCGCTAGCTACACCATCTTCAAATGGATACACCACGATTCTTGACATCCCTTGCGCTTGAGATCGACACCAAGATAGGAGTCCTTCTGATCTTTGCTGCCAACTCAAGGGGGTGATAACATTCCATTTTCATAAACGGATCCCTTAAACCTAAATAAATACTTCCTTATCACTTTGACCTTTCATTTTGAATCCATCATACCAAATTGAACTCGACTTTATAGGGCCAACTAGCAGGAGTTATTTTTTTCACCCTTGGTTCAAGATCATTGGTTCTTTTTTCTTGGGTATGGCCAAGCATATCTATCAATATGTTTCCTTATGGTGAGTGCTATTAACAACTACATATATCCCATGTTCCAAGTTTGAACCCCTCTTCGTAAATTGGGAATGCTTTTTCCCTTCTTAACTTAGTTTAATATACAACATAAAAATAGGGATCAACTTTTCAGCAATCACATATACTTCTCTAGGCATATGCATATCCTTGTCCCAGCTCTTGGGTATCATGTCTCCTCCTCCATGTGTGGAGGTGGTGCCTTTTCATAGTTTCCCTTTATGTTGTTTTGGAAAGACTTACAAAATTAATACACTTTATGTTCCCTTTAAACGGATAATCTAAGAAGCAGAGTAACGGTTTGGCTGATTAGGACCATTGCTGAGAGAAGCAGAGCAACGGTTTGGCTGATGAGGATGTGCAAGGTAGCCCATTTAGGTTCCTAACCTTTCAAAGGTTTATTTTTACCAAACACTTAGAAGAGTTTCTTAATTAAATCACATCTTTATTCCTCATCCGATCCCTTCCTGGATCCCTTTTTCTTTCTCCTTTCTTCTTGGCATCAAGCCTACTCGAACTAGGTTGGTTCCCAAACACATTCATGGGTCCTCCCCACAACGGCTAGGACTCACTCCCATCTAATACCAATCTAGGGCATTGAATGAACAAGCTCAAAATAAACCAACGCTCAAAATAAAGTTTCTCTGACAAATCATAGCATAGGACCTAATTTCCATCAAGGAATGACATCTAGGCAGCATCTCTACTCACCTTGATGGAAGGTTTGTAAACAAGTAAGAAGAATTTTTTAAATCTTGACCAACATAATACAAGCCAAGTCTGGTATCCTACAGAAAATTTGTATCATTGATGAGAGATTCTCCACCATATAATCTTCAATGGGTTTGCCGTGTGGTGGTGAGAAACATGGGTAATTGAGCCAAGTGGGTTGCTTTTGCTTTATGATGGAGTGCTACTGCCAACTACTGACCCTCGAGACTGGGCACTACACTAGATCTTTCTTGATTTCCATTGGTGCATTGGTGTAGAGAATGAGATATCTTAGGTGCCAATTCAGACAAATGTTGTGCCATTTAGGATGTACCATTGTTAAGTTGGCGGCGGAGAGCTCCATGAGTAGTCTTTCCTTAATTTACATGACTTCAAACTTGATTAATAGGTAGGGGAGAGCCTGTTGATGCCATTCTTCATTGATATTTCCTGGTGTGAGAAGGTTGACATTGATCAAATGAATAATCCTCTCCTCTCACTTCATGGACTACTTCCAGACTTGCTCAATTTTGTCTTCTACTTGCTGTTTAAGCAAGGCTTCTTCTTCTATAGTCAAGCTTGTTGTAGGTGTGGAGGGTCCAGATTCTTCTTGTGTGACCACAAGCTCTGGGATACTTGTTTATGTGATGTGTGTTTCTTCAAAATTCATGAATTGTAGAGGGTCTGTATCGCACATGGCTTTCTCTTGTTGGTCCTCCACGGAGGTGGATGTTTGAAGTTGAGGGCCTCTTGAGCTTTCCTAAGCTCCTCCTTGAGATGTGCTACTGCGTTTTGATATTCTTCTTCTTTTTTCATAAATTGGTGAGCTTGACTTTCATTTTAAGCTCTTTTGTATGTTGTTCAAGGGCTTTGTAAGCCTCATTAATGTTTTTTAGCACTATGGGGTTGGTCTATAGTTGATTAAGTAGCTAAGTTTTCTCTTGACAATGTGACTCTGATTGTCCTAATTGAGCATTTTCTACATCAAGCTGGACTTGGACTCTTTGAGTAAATAAATTTGTATTTAGTAAGGTAGTGGCTACCTCTTTGAGATGCTACTCTTGCTGATGTGTCATTGATCTCAAAGTTTCTAATTCTGCTTCAGACTTTGTTGTCACCTCTTCTAGTTTCTTGTTTGTAGTCTCCATGGCCACGCTAAACACATTGTTGAAGGATTTGTCCACCTCTAGCCTAGCCGTTGTGAACTTTAGTTGTTGTTGCTACTTGAGGTGATGGAACTATTGGTGTTGAGTATAGACTTCATCTTTCATCCTATCCACAGCTTCATGGGAATATCTAGCATAGTTGTCTATGTCCTCCAAGTCTTCAAGTTGCCTAGAAGTGTTGGCTTCATGTTGATGTGACGGTTCAATTGTCTCTTCTGTTGGTAACTCTTTATGTGGATGAGCAGTCGGCTCTTGTTTGGACACATCTGGAACCTCTGTTTGAGTTTCAAAAAATCCATCATGTTGAGTGTTGGGCCTGCTTCCCTTTCTATCCTTGCCACTCTTTGTGACGGCTCTTCAACTTGTACTGTGGGGCATGTCCTTTTCTTGGTATCTTTCTCTTCCATTTTGGCCTTGCCCTTTTCCCTTGCTCTCTTCTCTTGAGGTTCTTCATCTTCTTCCTCTTGATCTTTATTTTTTTCTTGTGCCACTAATGTGGTGGTCGTTTCCTCTTTTGGCTCTACTTAAGGGACTTTGACAAGTCTTTGTCACAGTCCTGTACCAATTACAGGTGCTCTGGGTAGTGCCTCTTCTTCATCTGCATCCATCTTGTCTGCCAGCCATAAATTTAACTCTAGGGCTAGTGGTAGGTGATCCGCTTGGCCGATAGCATGATATTTCTAGTGAATACTTCTTGCCCCCCAAAAAGGATATCTATTTTGGCTTGTTTACACATGTTAGAGTAGTTTGGACATATTGGGCATGGTTCACATATGCAAACCCTTCTTTCTTCCATGCTTGTGTAAAGGTTGATGCCATTGTGTGATTAGGGCAAGTGTAGAGGGGTGGCCTCTTTGTAGTGAAATGGAAGTGTTGGTGGTAGATCCAGAGTGTTCTCTCTATTTCCTTTTGCTTGAGATCCACAAATGATGATGATTTGCGAGTGAAAATGGTTGTAGTAGCCAACTGGTGGTCTCTCATCGTCTTTCCCCTCTTGGGTAGCTTCAAGGCGTCACTATTTGGTCCTCAATGATGTTTACCTCCACTGGGGTGTTGTTTGTATCTGAAGTGGTGGCTTGACATTGATGCTATGTATCAGCTCATAAGCTCTTTGTTAGTCAATACCGCACAGATTCCAACTGGATGTAGTCTGTGCAACCCATCTTTTCCGACGATGGTCTAACTGTATCTTCTTGTGCTAGGTCTTGGCTTCTTTTGGCAACATTTGCACTTCTACCTTTGACCCTTGAGAACTCTTAAAAATCCCATGGTAGATAGTGACGTGTTGGTGCTCTAGCTGGTCTTTGGCTAGCCACATAACATTAGCCTCCTTGAGAGACAATTCTTCTAGTTGGTACGGTGGTAGATATACCATTTTAATCTTCATGCTTTCCTTCTTCAGACCCCCCGAGCTAGATGAGAGATATCCTTACAAGAAATCATCAGAAAATGCTTGTCAAACTTGTGCCACCCCTTACTATCAAGTAGAAAAGTTAACACAATAGCTAAAGTGCAAAAGGCACAAGTTCTAGAAAACTTTATCTTTGGCGTGCAGAAGATGCAAGTATGTGCATATGGTTGAAAATTAGTGCCAAAGTGTTTTTGTAGAGGTTGTAGGTGATATGCATGAAGTTATATGAATTTTTGAGCTGTGTGGTGAGATTTACAAGCAATTCTATGAGTTTTTGAGCTATGTGGTGAGATTTACAGGCAATTCTATGTCCACTTTTTCCACTATTAGAGATTATGCTTGCTTTTAGGAGCTAAGCTCTATCAATCTTGATGGAACTTGACCTAGAGCTCCAATATAGACCATATGAACACATTTATGATAAAATTTGACAAGAAAAAGTCCAACAGGTCACATATCTATCTTCAGCACGCCAAAGATAGATGTACATTGAATTGAATCCTTTTTAGCTTCTTGCTTCTCGGATAACTCTATAAAGTTCTAACTAAGCTTTGTGGAATGTTTGAGCTCAAGATGTGATTAATAAGCCCTTTATGTGCACCCTTTTACGTATATTTGGTGGTAAAGTGTAATTTAGAGACGTGTATACATGATGTGAGTGTACCAGGACAAGAAAATGTGTGTAAAGGCTATGTGGACCATGCTTGTGTGAAAAGATGTGCAAAAAGTGTTTCATGTGTGAAACTTTATCTTTGGTGCATTGAAGATAATTTTTGCATGATTTAGCTAGTTTTTCCCCTAGCTTGCCACATATAGATTCTACTAGCTTAGTTAAGGTGAAAGGTGGCCCTAGTTCTATATCTTGCACTTGGTGTTGATTTTAGTGAAGTCGATTGTACCCGCCTGAGTAGAGTTTGATTCAAGGCTACCAACTTGTGGTTGTTGACCTTCAAGAAGTTAGTGTAAGTTAGATATAGTTTGTTAGAGTGGCCCCCTAAGATTTGAGGTCAAATGGGTCAATATTTTGCACAAAGTGCAAAATGTCGCTTTGCGATGAAGATATGGTCATTTTGGCATAACCTAATGACGAGAACTCCAATACACCCCCAAATCTCTACAAGCCTTCTACATGATGCCAACTTCAAGTGGGTCAAAGACGGTCCCCATTGGAGTCTGTCATATTCAGTGTACCATGGATACAATGTCAAGATTTTGGCTTGTATTTTTATTTTGGAGCTTACCCATGTGTTTTCTTACTTGAGATGATTCCATGGTTCAAGTTCGGTGTGATTTGGAAGCCCGGTGTGGCCGGTGCACGTGTTGTTTCTCTCGAAAACTCCCAGATTTCCATGTATTGCCATGCCCCCTACAACCTTGGTGGTGGACAAATGGTATTCAAAATCCTTCTTGATATAGTTAGGATCTTACCCCTCATGGTTGGAGTGAGGAAGTGTCAATAGAGCGTGCGTAGAAGCTCGCAAAAGAGTTCCAAAAACCACTAGTTGGAGCTCGACTAGAATGCAAATGAGGGTAGAAATGGTCTAATGGACTATACATACATGGAATTTTCAAACACTCCCCCTCCTTTACCTAACCATTGAGTCAAGTAGCTCTCACAATGTATTCTCAGCTCAAAATTTTTTGAAAATTGACACCCAGAGACCTTACTGCCAAAACTTGTCTAGAGTGGTTAGTGCGTCGAGGTGGCCGCTGATTATTTGATAAGAATTACCAAAGAAATTTTTTGGCCCTTCCTTTGAACTTCAAGATTTGTCATTCCAAGTCAAATTCCAATTTTGGAATTCTTACTTATTTATTTATTTATTTCAGACCTATTATCTTTTATTAGCAAAATTGAGCAAGATTATCCAAAATTAATATGAAAATTTCCATTCCATATCCAAAAATACAAAAACACAACTAATTTTGGTCCTTGGCCATATGTTTTTGTGGATTTCTCTATTTTGATTCCTTTCTAGGCCAAAAAGAGCAAAATTGCAATATTTTGGTCTTTTTGGCGATATTTACACTATATACACACACACACACCTAGAGATTATCATAGAACATGTACCCCATTTTGCTAACTTATAAGGGATTAGTGTTAAGCTATAGAAATTGACACGTTAACATTCAAGCATTTCCAAACATTTTCCTTTTCCTAATCTATCGTAGATGTCTGAGTGCGACCCCCCCTTGCCCGAGTCCTCCTGGTAGCAGAGTGTAGCCTTGGTTTTTGCAGTGCATGGGAAATGAGGTTGTGTCTATGCATAGCCAAGATTGGATCTACCATGCTATTGAAGTGATAAATCTTGCAGTAGTTGTGCTTGTTCCTTGATAGTTCTATGCGCACATTTCTCAGCCATGGTGCTGGAATCGGTGGGTATTGCAGTGGATGGTGTTTTTGGTCATGGTTGAATCTTGGTACCCATTTATACATAACTGCTTGTGGCTTTGCTTTGAATTGCAGTTTGCAAATAGTCTTTGGTTTGGGCCTGGCTTTTAGTTGCTTCTTAGGTTTCCAAACCC
This sequence comes from Adiantum capillus-veneris, assembly GCF_014529385.1. Taxonomy (NCBI): domain Eukaryota; kingdom Viridiplantae; phylum Streptophyta; class Polypodiopsida; order Polypodiales; family Pteridaceae; genus Adiantum; species Adiantum capillus-veneris. Next base: position 96,009,845 of record NC_140956.1, on the reverse strand, counting down.
ATTGAGCTAGGTGTGACTTTGGTCTATGTTGTTCTGATTGATAGGGAGGTGTAACTGAAGACTTCTTCTTGGTGCTCACATTAGGAAAAGTTTGGACTCAAATTTGGGCCTTGTAAGAAATGCCATGTCGACGTAGAGAGAGATAATAGAACCCAAAAAGTATTCCAGTCATGATAACACTTCACTGTGCACGATGGATACTGAATTCAATGCCGAATATCTCAATCTTTTGCATTTTTTAAAATTGAGGTCTATTTTCTCACCTCTTTCTTCCCTCACATTCCCTCTTGCGTTCTCTCATGCGTGCGATACTGAAATTGCCATTCTTCTATCGCCCCCACCTCTTTTTGCACACAGTTTTGATCAATCATGTCTCAATCGACACTTGTACCTTCTCCACAAAGAACTTCTAATGAGGAATAGGAGAGATGTATATCACATGCACATAGAGCTCTCAGGAGAGTATGAACACCTCTGCAAGAAAAACAAACTGAAGATGCTTTCTGAAGCTTCGAAGGAGAACTTAAGATCATAGGGCATGAAAAATGTGGACCTTTGCTGGACGATAGAATGTATCCAAAGCATCCCATCACAAACTCCACTCCACCTTTTAAGTATATTACAACCTTAGTGAACTATGCCGAAGATGGCCACCATGGCTTATATGGCTACACTAAACAGTTGGCTGCAAGAAATGACGTTCTACAACAAGAGAGAGATATTGAATACAGAGAGAATGTCCGCTTACACCAAAAAGTTGTGCAATGTGCTCAACAGGTTGAAGGTAGCAAGGAGACCATCAAGGAGCTTACAAAACAGCTCAGAGAAAATAAAACAACACTAGGCCTTCACCAAAGAGAAAGAAAACTAAGAGACATCGAGGACTTGAAAGTTAGCTCGAGAGGAATCAAGAAAAGAGTGCAAGACATCAAGTGAGTGAATCTATCCTTCTTAGGTTTATATTCATAAATCTCACATCTCTTACTACTAGCATGCTTGCACAGATCTTTGCTTCACCCTGACAAGGAAGTAGAGCGTAGCACAACCACCTCCTCGGCCCATTACGGGCTCATATTGAATCGACAAAATGTAGCTGGCCTCTTGGATGATACCCACTATGGTAAGGTTGTTGCTAAACAGCTTGACAACCTTTTAAAGGAGAACCAACTCTTTGCACAGGACATTCAATCAATTTTGGATGAAGCTGGTATATCCAATAAGGGATATGCTGGCATTTTCAAGTATGTAGCATCATTTGCAGTGCTTCTCCACTAAAGATGGGTTTTGCATCATTTACAGTGTTGCTCCACTAGAAAAGGGTCTTGATTCTTAACTCCTCTTACTCAGGTCTGTGAAAAGACAGGTCAAAAAGTTCCGCATCAAGCACACTCTACTTCCAAACCCTTTCTCGATTCAAAAACCAAGACGGGAAATCAACAAGGAGGTGCTTCAAAAGCTAGGAATTTCTTTCCACATTGAATCGACATACAAATTGCCAAAAGGAGAAGAAATGGTCTATGACAATTATAACAATATTTTTTATGATATGATCGTATTGCAATCATACATTGTGCAGTTGTTCGATGTTACTCCTGAAGAGTGCAACGACGTTTTGAAGTTTTTCATCAAGCTAGATGAGTGCGAGCTTGTAAAGGAGACAAAGGTTGAGCGAGTCACACTCACACTTATGAATAGAGCTCTGGATGCAAGCATTGGACCAGATGATCCTCGAAACTTTAGTGTGCAATCTGAGCACAATATTTTCCTTCTTGCGACGTTCAAGGTGCATAGAAGTCATGTTTAAGATAATTTATCGCTATGTTTCAGTTGAATGCTTTCGAATATACATTATAAAAAGTTCAAAATTATCCTTTCAGGTGCCCACTAAGAACTTCGATATATTGAATTGGGTTTTTTATCTAACAAACATACCAAAAACAATAAACTAATAGAGAAATGGAAAGAAATTGGATGTGGAGGGCATGGGATCCTACAATGTAGAGTGGCACATGGTTGGAGACCTAAAAACCTTGAAATGCATATACAAAGTTTTCAAAGGAGCAATAAGCAAAAGCTCTTGCTTGTATTACATGAAAGGGGTTCACATCCTTGACAAACCGTTTTGGAGAAGAGCTCCGGATAGGCATGTGTGCAACCGTAACTTTCAACCCATTTTGGATATCCCACTATCTAGAGTATACATATGCACAATGCATGCACTTTGTAGAATAATAGAAAAACTAATGTTTCTCTACATCTGTTTTTCTTGGATCACTCGATCTCTCTCTGCGAAGCAAAGGGCAATCTCAGCCTTAGAGACGGACTTCTCAAAAATGGGTTTGCACGGAGGACATGTTAAGATAGAGCAGGATGAGAAGAGACCAAAAAATGGCTAGGATGTTCTAAAGAAGATATCCATTGGTGGTGTGAAAGCCCGACTCTTCCTTTCAGTGCCCACAACTGGACGACAACACAAAAGCCAAAGTGCACAAGAAAGACAAGCATTAAGATACAACAGGTGGAAAAATCTACACAATGCTATAGTTGACCATGTTTGGTCTACACAAGGCATGAAAAAAACCCACTACCAAGCTCGTACTAGTTATTTTAGTCACATTCAACATGGAGGTGGTGCGGACAAAGCAAATAGCTTAGAGGAGCTACACCAATGGATGTATCGAAAACTAATGCACAAGTCAAACAAAGTCAGATTGGCCATGCAGTGGAGAACAGAAAAGAAAGGAGATATGGGAGTTATCATCTGTGGCTAGACAACATGCAGATTGGGGGCTACAAAAACAACATGTGGGAAGGGTTTGGACAACACCGTTGCAAGTTATGCCATAACTGTCAGCCATAGCAAGATCCAAACACCAAACTTGATGTGTCTAGAAGAATTGATGTAATTTTTACTTTTCATATTGTGAATGATGGTTGCAACAAAATTAAAAATATTGCAAGACATTGATACTCCATCATTTCAACTTTTCATAATGTGAACGATGGTTGCAACAAAAGAAATACATTGCAAGACATAGTTACATAATCAATCTAAGTTTGTGCATAACACAAATACATTCTATTTATTTCTAGTCATTTGGAAATGATACAAAATATCATGGCCTCTTGCCCTTATCTGAAGGGCCCTCTTCCTCATGCCTTGGTCTCTTTGAATGACGCGTTTTGGCACCATCATCTGTCACAAGCATGTTGAGGTCGAGCAATTGGGTCTCCTCAATTGTCTCAACGTGCGGGGCCTCTTCTATAAGTTGATTGATTGGCTGCTTTTGTTTCAACATGTCAATTTTTCCATATTGTGGCAACTGGATTGGGTCTGTGATTCCACAAGCTAGACAATACATAGCATGTGTCAAACAGTAGCAACTGCGCAAGCCATACATGCCAGGCCCTACACCAAAAATTGAGACCACTGCTTGCTTGTCTAGCAGCTTCACCTTGTCTATGTTCCATCTGATGGCCATGCCTCCTAGATATCTTGAGAGTGTCTTCAATACAAAAAAGGGAATTCAGCCTTGTCCTTGGAGAAGCTGGAATGGAAGCAGAGGAAGTTTGGAGCGTGCAAATTCTCCAAGTACTGACCAAGGGAGGAATTCTTGCCCAAGTCTCCTTTACCTCATCCACGGGGATGAGGAATGAACTTATCATCATAGACTACGAGCCACGAGAAATAAAAGCCAAGTGTTGGTATATACACATGAAACTCTCATACAGGGAAGTGAAAAAATATTTACACAGGAGTATACCTTTTGATTTTCATCTTCTTCGAGTAATGCAGCATTCCATTAGTCAAGTGTACTATTGTTTGCAGAGGATGAGGACTAGCACCAATGTCATTGATGGAGAAATTCTCCCCATCTCTATGATTCCAAGCCTTTCCTGTACCGCCCTGAACTCCGACTCCGCTGGAAGCATCATGGCACATATGATTGCATCCTTGTATATCATTGCTAGTGCCTTTATTGGTTCGATAAACTCACCCGCTGTTACATGAGCGTCCATGATAGAATAGTTTCATCGATAGGGTCGATTATATTGTTATCCTCTTGTAGATTTTGAGTAACTATAGCAAGGCAGTAGTCCTCTCTCAAGTCAAACAATTTCATGATGTCATTAAGCATTACATAATGATGATAACCGATGGGATGATAGGGAGCACATTTGTTGGCAAAGCTCCCTCTAGTAGCTTAACACCTTCTAAAACACACAAAGCACCACTTGATGGTTGCACCAACTTGTCACCATTGACTGAATGGTGACTGCTCTTGGCCTCCTCTACTATGTCCCGATGATCGTCTAGATTAACATTCAAAAACAGTATGAACCCAGCATAGTATTCTGCAACTCGACACTTTCGATTATGTACGTGACATCTGATGTCATTCCCATGACAGTGCACTGGCAACTTGAGGCTTCTCTTGTAGAAAATATATTTCTTTAAACGATCAGAACTGATATCCTTCATATGAACATATCGTCAACCCCAAAACTCAAATGTGCCACTGATCGTTTGTTGCTTGTTTGTCTGATGAAACTCTGCAAGGAAATGTGACGCGGGAGCCAAAAACTCTTGCAATGAGAAGGCAAGGTTGAAAATAGGCTTGAATTCTTGCTCCTACTGCTGAAGCCCAATTCTAAGAGAAAATGGTACAGCTTTTCATGGGGTGCCTCATTAGAGCAAGGCAGCTCCTCCTCTATCTCGATCTGAAAGAGATCCATTTGTGGAGAGAGGTAAGAAAACCTGGGTTGTTGGTTAGGGTGAAGGTAGGAAGGCACTGGCTAACACTAGGGAGTACAAAGGGGGGACTGACGGGTCTCCTATATATAGACTCCTCAAGAACTCCACCATGTCATTTCAACCACCCTTATGATTGAATTAGTAATGGTGCAATGAATGCAGAACAAAGACCGAGGCAAGCTCAACCATCCCTATGACACGTGTCCTAGTTGGGTGAGGATCGTGGCTATATAAAGCATCTTGACTGCACACTCCAGAACTTGCCCACATCTACACAACGCAGGTATGGAGGACAAGAAGAGAGGAAAGGTGAAGCTTTCCCAAAAGATAATGGTGGAAATGAAGGAGGTCAAGGAAACACTAGTTGAGACAAAATCAATTTGGAAGGAGCTGAAGAAAAAATAAAGGAGACTAGAAGGCAAAGGCTAAGGAAAACAACATTGCAAAGACCGAGGACAATGAGCCACCATGTTACGCCACAACGTGATAGGGAAGCGTGTCCACGATATGGGAGGTTCCAAAAACGTTGTGGTGCGACATCCAAATATCGCGCCACAACACAATAGGGAGTATCTCCACAATATGGGCGATCCCTATCGCGTTGTGGTGCAACATCCAAATGTCATGCCACAATCCGATAGGGACCCATCACCACAACATGGTTAGTCCCTATCGCATTGTGATGCGACATCAAGAGTATCGCACCACAACACGATAAGGAGGTCTCGTTGCGCTACACTCCCCCTCCTCACGTTGTGTCGCGATATTTTTCCTTGTCGTGACATAACGCGAGGAGAGGGTTTGATTGATCAAAGCCCATCCCATATCGCATTGTGCTGTGACAACCACATAGTCGACCTGGTGTCCCAATTGACATATAGTATGCCACGTCTCCTTCATCCAATGATGCACTCTTCCCAATGATGATGAGCGACTCAATTAATTGTGGTCTCCGCCTTATTTTATATCCCACGTTTAGTAATGATGATGATGTCCTTGGCGCTTATAACATTTCTATTTTCGTATACCCCACTGTTGTTTGACATCTGTCCTCACCTCTCACAATTAGCTTTTGCAACCTAACCTTCTCATTGCTCAATCTTCTTCTTATTCTTTCCCACAACGTTTTCCACCGTAAACACTTGTTTCCATGGCTCGCACAAAGCAGACCGCAAGGAAGGTTTATCCGCAAGACAACCAACTTTCATCCTCAAGAGTTACAGGCAAAACCCTACCTAATCTTTGAGTAACAATTCTGCATAGTCAGAGGTACGAGCAAAACCAAAGCGTTTTGCTTGAGCTACACAAACTCCATAGGCATATCTCTAGCTATTCCTAAGTTACCCTTCCAAAGAGTAGTTTGCCAGATTTGTGAGAGCGTGAATTTGAATTTTCAATGGGCTAGAAGTGCGATGGGTTGTCTCCATGAGGCAACGAGGACTTTCTGATCAAGCTGTTCCAAGATAGCTACGTCCTCACAGCTCATGCTCACAGAGTGACATTGATGTCTTGGGATATCAATTCTCTTAGGCTGTTACGCTTCAAGTACGACAAGACACTTGCTCTAGTCCATCTATCTAACAAGAGAATGGGCAACATTTTGACAATCCCTCCAATCACCAAAGTGAAGGTATCCAACGTGAGCACCACCCAGTACACGTTAACCACACATTTGAATGTGGAGCGGACCCAAGAGCTACTTATGGAAGAGCCTTCAACTGAGTCAAATGAACGGGTAATGTTATTAACAATTGACCGGGCTAACAATGAGACCCTACGTTTCCTCGGCCCAACTTTCAACGTAGCACTTTTTGTATGGGGCCAAATTTTGTATTTTTGTTTCGGCCCTCATGAGATAGATGTTTTTTGAAATAGTGTGAGGGACCTTACGGACCATATTTTAAATTTCTCTCTCTGGCATGTTCTATTATTTTTACAGATGTATTTATTTGATTCTGGCTTATTGGAAATCCTCGTCAATTAATTTTCTCAATTTGCAGCATGCAAGTTTCCAACCTTGCATGGAATCAACAATTCGAGGTATCCGTTTTGGACTCACAGCTGTCAGTCGTGATTACCTCGGAGTCCACTTCCCTGATAGAAGTCGTTGATTGGTTTCAACGAGTCAGCATGGAAACGGTAAAAGTTCTACTTTTAGCTTACAACAAAAAGTAAGTGTTTTTAATCTTGATATTCTTCAATATTTTGTATATTATGAATCGCAAACTAGTTTCTTATTTTGTGCGATCAGTTCACACTGGAGCCTTATTGGACTAAACATTGAGTGCAAACATTGCTACCTTGCAAATTTTGCGCATGGTTTTCATGGGAATGTCCAAAGGTACGTAGTTACTTGTTTCTTGATTCTACGATTTTGCTGCAACGTGTGGTCACCATATGCTATGTCTTGCAAATCTATTCAGAAACTTGTTGCTGCATGGGAAGCATTGATCCAAGATAGTGTTGGAAAGATATGCCGATTTTGAGTTGCAAGGTCCCAAAACAAGACGACGGGAATTCTTGTGGATGGAGAGTTCTTGCAAATGCGGAGCTTCATGTGGAACGCATTTATGCTGAGGAGCGTAGAAGTGTAAGTGCAATGTTTCACTTTTGTTATCATTGCACACATGATTTCTTTGAATTACATATAAAATCTAGGGAATTCATTTGCAGACAAGGAACCTGGCAGATTATTCAAACATCCATGTGGAGGCATTCAAGATGACGATGATCGAGAATATCATCAATCTTGTGGAGACACGTCCTCTAGGAGCCTCCGATGCATTTATTCCGCCATCGCCACGACCACAACCTCGGCCTCCACCTTGGAGGTACGAAGCAGCACCTCAACCAACGACACACTAAGTGCTTGGATTTGTCTCCCTCGTGTTTCTGGCCACTCAACCTCTAGTCTTTTTGTGATACTTAATTTTACCACGGAAAACGAGGCCACTACACAATCTTTTCCTCAACCCCAAACCCATCACCCAACCCCTAGACCGTTTCCTAAGCATGACCCGGCACCATCAGTACCTGAAGTTGCTGAAGCTGCTCATTCACCTCCTCGCTCACCTTCCATTCCTACTAACTCAATGTATTAAACCCAATGTAAAGACAACTTGAGTCAAATTTGAAAAGATAATTGTTCTCAGACTTGATTTACAAGAAATTCAATAACAATGCATTTTCGCATGAATATAATTACAAGCTTGTTGTCAAGAACTTTCTTTAATATTCGGAGTTCAGAGCAATGTGCTATATTGTGTGAGTCGCGAGTTGCATTGCACTAGAAACTGTCGGTCGTCCTTTATCTCTGCGCACAATGTCTTCTTCTCCTTTCTCTGAGGCACCTGCACGACAGTTAATCGAACAGTTAGATTAGACCAATATTTTGTGACGATAAACAACAGGAAAATAAGTAATACAGCATTAATGTTTGCATACAAAACATACTACCTTTTGCATGTTGCACTGGAAAAGAAATTTTGAAGGCAGGCTAAGGTCAACCTCATTCTCCAAATCCTCGCGCACTTGTCGTAGTGTCACATTGCCTCGAATGCTAAGAACAGTTAGCAGATTAGGTCCACACCGTACCTCAAGATTCTCAAAGTATTTTTCTTGTCACCAGTTAAATCTTGGTCCAAAGCTACCAGATGACCATTCACTGGATGCCACCTTATGTAGTGGAAGGAAGCTATGAAATTTTGAGAAACTATCATGCACTTACACATAATAGACTTCTTATTTACCTTGCATAAGATGCCATCAAAATCATGAACATCCCAAGATTCATCCAAAAAATCGAGGCATTTCTCTGTCTTGCAGAGTAGCATAGTTATAGTCATCCTAATCTCTTCATCATGGAAAAAGTCGATGAACACATGCATGGGCATGAAGATTGAAACACGTACCAGCCGACTAGCAATATTTGGTCTTAAGCACTTTTGTATTTCTTGATGGAGCTTTCATCTGAAAGACTCAAAGGTTTCAGATGAAGGGACTGGCCACTCTAGGCTGTCACTCGAAGGAAGCGGTAGATATTCTAGAGTGCCAAAGCCAAGCGTAGAACATGGAGCATTATAAAAGTGGTCGAAGAAGAAAATCCCCCTTTCATCCAACGCTCTTCTGGCGCTAGTGTTATAGAGTATCTCTCCCATAGTTGCATGAAACGCATCAAAAATGCCAATAATGCAATCCACCGACTGCCAGTCTTCTTTGTCAGAAGGATAAATATCTACAACTAGCAGGTTAAACACACAATACACGAGTGAAGAGTAAAATCTATTGTGGATGTAAAAAAACTTACACTTTGGTTGGTTTGTTGGAATCATGCCGACGTTGTTCGTAGATGCAACACTAAGTGCATATATGCGTGTTCAATGAGAATCTCTTTGACTGTTTTGCCTGTTTGTGACAAGCAAATTTTTTTCACCCTACCTTTATAACTATTCACAAACTTGTTGCCCATGCGCTTTCTCTTCCTTGTCTGCAGAAGAGCCCAGCTTCCAACTGTAATGGTGGTAGAAAGCCATTGACCGTTGTCCAAATCGAAGATGTTGAAAATTTTGATAGACTTAATACTTGCGGATGGTCGTCGAGGTCTTCTGTTCTCCATTAGTAGTTCTTCTATGGCAAGATGCACAACACAGATGTGAGAGGGGGAGTGTTTCTAAGTGCAAACACAATACAGTCAAATGCAAGCAAAATAGTTAGTTGAGCACAAATGCATGAGAATGAGCAGGAATACTATGAAGTCTCTCCTGTCGAAAAAGTGCGCACAACTGCATTAAGTGTGAGTTATGGTACATTTGTCCTATATTTGGTCCTGACAAGAAAGATTCAAGCAAATTACAACCTATATTATTGTTAAGGCTTTGTTATAGAACTAAAAACCGTTTTCTGAAAATGCCAAAATTTGAGATAAAAACAAGGAAGATCTAAGCTACCGTTACGGTAGCCCGCCATCCATTGGTTGTGTTGTATTCTCTCTCTAGCGCTAAAAGGACCAAATTTGAGTCCAAACTTTCCCTACTGACAATTTTTTAGGCACCCAATCTACTAAGGATTGTTGATGAGTTGCATCCTGCAAGGTGAATGGTTCCTCTTTCTTCCCTAGGGCAAGGGCTGAAATGACATCCTTGAAATCGGGGTCAATAGCATAGTCATCTATCATGAAAGACAGATCATTGTGGGTTAATAGACACCACATTTTCCCTTGGTCATCGTGATAATGCATCAACCACTTGATTGTGCTTGCCAACAATGTGGGCAATATGAAAGTTAAATTGCAAAAGAAAATTTTTCCACCTCATTTATTTGTCAAAAGTTTGGTTTGTTTCATGAAATACTTAAGACTTTGGTGATCCATTCATAGGATGAATGGAGTCCCCAAAAGATAATGCTTTCAAATGTCAAAAGGACATGTAGAACAGCTAGTAGCTCTTTTTCGTATATGCCCAACACTCGCTCATCGCAATTGAGTCTTTGACTCTCGTATGCTATGGGGCATGCCCTTCTTGAAGCAAGACTGCACCAAGGCAATCTCCACAAGCATCACATTGGGCCTCAAATGGTTTTGAAAGATTCGATAGTGTCAGCACAAGTTGAGAGGTAAGCTTCTCTTTGAGCTTCTCAAAAGCATTTTTCTCTTTTATAGTCCATGTATACCTAACGTTCTTTTTTGCTAAGTCATGTAATGGTCCTGATATTTGTGAGGATTTTTCCTATGAAGCATCTATAGTATGCACACATACCAATAAAGCTTTGTAGCTCATGTGGATTCCTTGGATTAGGCCATCCTTTTATTACCTCTAGCTTGGTTAAATCCATATGTGCCATTTTGAGAGATAATATGGCCTAGGTATTGAATCTCTTGCAAGAAAAATTCACTCTTCTTCTGATTAATAAAAAGTTTATTCTCTTTCAAAACTTGAAAGATTACCTGGAGGTGTTGCTTATGCTCCTTGAAAGAATTGGAATAGATGATGATATCATCAAAGAATACTCCAATAAACTTACGGTAGGGCCTAAACGATTGAATGTGGCGGAAGCATTTGTCAAGCCAAAAGGCACGACAAGATATTCAAAAAGACCAAACGTTCTGCGAAAAGCGGTCTTTACAATATCGTCAATGACTATCTTTATTTGATGTGATAGCCACTTTTAAGGTCAATCCTACAGAATTTGGTAGACACTTGTAACCTATCAAACAATTCTTCTACCTGCGGCACGGGAAATCTATTTTTTGATAGTGATCCTATTTAGTGCCCTATAGTCAATACACATGCGATATGTACCGTATTTGTTTTGTACTAGAAGGACCGGTGAACAGAAAGGAGAGGAGCTAGGCCTCACCATCCCATTCTCAACCAGTTCATGTACTTGCCTCATGATCTCCTCTTGTTGAGCTTGCAAAACTCGATAGGGAGGCTTATTGGGCGGTGAGCTCCCAGGTAGAAGCTCTGTTGTATGGTCATCATCCCCTCGTTTTGGATGTAACTCTCTAGGGATGCCATCAATAAAAACATCTTGGAATCTATTTAGAAAATTAGGCAACTCTAGTTTCTCTTGATTCCTACCACTTTGATTTGGTAAAACATTAGGATCATTTATGGACTCTTTAACAAAAGTCATGTACAAAAAAATTGACCTTTTCATTGAATTATAAAAGCAAGCGTATTTACAAGGGGAATAGTACGACCCGACTCATTAGCATCTATTATATGTTCTTTTCCCTGTAGCTGAAATAAATAATCTTTTCAAGGAACTTCATATTGGCAACCATGCGGTTGAACCGTGGTGCCCCTAAGATAACATCCTCATGTTGGAGAGGGGAGAGGAAAAGTCCTCTTTGTCGATGTAGCTTTGGACATGAAGCCTCAATTTCCCAATCAAGGGAGTAATGGAGGCATTTTGTCCTTTGAAAGCCCCATTGGCAGTCACAATGGTCTCCCATCTCAAAAGCTTGTATGCCTAACTTAGTGGCCAACTCCATTGATATAAAGTTGTGAGTAGAGCCAGGGGAAACAAGGATAAAGGCATCATGTTCCCTTACCTTTCCCCAAGCATAGGCAAGGGATGATCCTTTGCAATGAGTATCCTCTTTTGGAACTTCAACCGTAGAAGCCCTAGGTGGCTCATTGCGTGCATTTCTTTTGGGGCATGTGCAATAGACACGTCTCTTCTCCCCGCACTTGAAACATTTGTTGTCTTTGCAAAAACTCTCTAACTCTTCAGGAGAGAGTTTATTCTTACCTTTGTAGACTCCTTTCTCCTTGGTTTTGTTGTTGTTGTTACTAGAGTTGCCTTGGGAAGAGTTTTGAGCATTGTTCTTCCCTCTAGGCTCATTTCGATCTCTAGTTTCCATGGGCTTAGAATTCCTCCTGGCCCCTTGCTGGAAGTTAATTTGTGAAGTGACCATAGTATGGTGGATGACTTGAGTGATGGTTCGAGGCCTTTGAGAGTTGACATACTCGGCCATGTCTTCAGATAGACGAACACAAAACTTTTTTTTTTCTCCAAAGTCTATCTTTTGGTAGACCGTAGCTTTGAGATGTAAATCCCAAAACTTGTCCACATACTTGTGAATAGACTCGTTGGGAGATAGCTTCAAGGTTTTCCGTTCGGTAAGAACTTTGTCTTTGGCATTGCTTGCAAGAAATTGCTTCATTATAGAAACTCTTAGAGTTTTCCATGTCTTTAGATCTTTGCCATTACCCTATAGACTAGCCCACCATTGCTAGACATATATTTGAAAATGCATAGCTACATGTCATAGCTTAGAGGACTCCATGAAGCCCTCATCTCCAAAGGCCGTACTCGAATTGCTGGATAAAGGCCAAGACTTTGGCCATGGTGCCAAAAGTGTCATCATAGGTGAGAAAAGAGATGCTCTTTTCTCCCTCTTTGAACTCCTTGAGCTTGTATGAACTTTTTCAAGCAGCACATGACTTCCAATGTCCTCTCCTCTTGAACTCATTAGGAGATAAGCCATTGCTTTCATCGAAAGAGGAGGAAGAAGGAGAAGAGGGTGACCTCTTTCTCTCCCTTTTCTTCTTTTGATTCCTCTCTTCCTTCTCGGAATTACAAGGGGAAGGACTATATGATGACCTTTTCTTCTTGGGAGGAATTGGATATTGTCGCGAGAGCATTGTCTTCGCGGAGCCACATCTTTCACAGGGTTTGGCGATTCCCTTCTTTGTCTTTCATATGATTCCTCCTCTTCTCTCACCGGAGAGAGTCTTCTTTTGGGAGTCTCAACAAGAGACCTCCTAAGCTCTCTCTCTCTCTCTCTCTCTCTCTCTCTCTCTCTCTCTCTCTCTCTCTACTTGGGGAGTTGGGAGAATCTCATGGGTGCGAAGTTGTTGGGCAACTTCGGCTTGTAAAGCGGGGTTGCCCATGGCTTGTTGCAACCTACCTTACCGCTGGGGATTCCCAATGACACCCTATATGACTTAAAATGATCATCACTTTTTTGCCTTTGTCCAAAGTTTCAAGTTCAACTTGGCCAATTACTACAAAATCTGCTTTAACTCATAGTTGATGACTCAAACTTTAACCAAAATTTCCATACATGCTCTACTAGAGTGTATGCAAGTGTACAAGTAAGAATTTCTCAATTAACACACTCCGTTTTCAAGTTATGCAGACTTCTTGCCTATTCAGTCACTTTTGCCATCACAAGTCGCAATATGGCATTCAAAAGAAACTTTGGCTCATCCGAGCAACACCAAAATGTAATGTTAACCAAACGGTTACTCCTACACCTAATCCTAATCAAGAAAACAACAAATTATAAACCAAAATGAAGTAAAAAGAAGTGATAGCGAGGTAGATGATAATGAGTTTTAGATTCTAGTCTCTACTCACCCCACAACTACCTACCAAATACAATCTACAACAAAACTCAAAGCGCAGACTCAATGCACAATGCACTAAAACGAACAACTAAGGTCGTCCTAACCTACAAGGCAACCAAAAGAGAACATATGGCACTTCAGTCTACCTGAGAAATCAACAAGTCTCGCTGACTCTCCTACCTAAAGATAAATGTAATGAATCGTAACACTTGGGCATTGGGTAAAGAAAAACCTCACCGCGACCTCCTACGCTAGTGTAAGAACTAAAACTACTCATTCGTCGCACACACATACTCAAACATAGCACATTGAACATGTACTTGATGCCAAGAGCATAAGGAAGCAACACATGAAGTTTCATTGGCAATGCTTACTTGTACGAAGAGTAGTGAGCATTCAAGAGTAGACGTACTCTTCACTACGTGAGTTCCAAAGTAAAACATATCCCCTGATAATTACAAATTTTGGCTTATATACCGAAGGTAGAAAATTGGGCTTTTTGGCGAGAAAAGGATAGTTACTTTAAAAATGTGATAGGCTCTCGCATTTAACCTCTTCATAAGTACAAAATAATTTGAAAATAATTAAACTCTTTTGAGTTCAGGATTTACAACGCCGACTTAAGCGAAAAATAAATGAGTGACGAAAAAGATTTTGCAAGCCCATCTCCAGATTAGCGTGATTGAGCTTCTTGCTTCAATAGCCTTGAAGAAGATAAAGAGATAGGACGCGCATGCAGAAGACACAGAGAACAACTATAGGGGAGAGAGAGAGAGAGAGAGAGAGAGAGAGAGAGAGAGAGAGAGAGAGGTAGCAATACAAAATGAATTTCGAAAGCAATGCTTTATTGTGATTTTTTGACGAGCATCTTCAATCACATTCTTCCTTCCTACTTCGCGCATAGCATTGGAAAGATTTGCCTCCGAGTTAAAACAAAATAAAATCGTAGCACCCACGAAGTTAAAACTTTCCTTCTACTTCTTCTTCTCTCTCTCTCTCTCTCTCTCACACACACACACACACACACACACACACACACAAGCGGGTATGGCATTTCCTAGGGGAAAACCGTCGGGTTTCAAAGGCAGTTTAGTGAGGTGAGCGATAAATAGGAAGGAAGAATGTGACTCCAAAGGGAAGACCGAAGCAAGTCCCGTAGTACCTGGGCCTTTGAACGGAGGTACCTGGTCACTGTCACGCCCAAATCCAAGTGGCGAGTGGGTCTCTCAAGGGATTAGTCATGGCCCTAAGAGTGTAGATAATTCTGAACTCTAGTAGTCCAAAGGAAACTAGTGACAAAAGCGTCTGCCTTCGGTTTCTGGGTGCATAGTCTTGATCGTTCTTCTTGTATACTTTTTTGGGTGTATGAGGGCAGCGGCCGGACGTGCCCTACCCAACTCCGAAAACAAAACACACACACACAAGTGACAAGAGGCACTCTCTCTCCACGATCTTGGTTACGTACAAAATGTGCTAGGCCTGGTTAAGGCTAAAGTCATTGAAAATGTGCAACTGAACGGGTGATTAGTTTGCCAAACACCGCAGACACGCCCAACGCACAGCTCGCTTCTAGGCTTCTCGAACTCACGCGCATGCCCATATTTTGACCTCTTCTTCGTCTTCGATCAGATCTTGCTGCTGCATTTTCCATTCCCTTTTATCGCTTGTTGCGCGGAAGGAGCTTCCTTTGGCCGTTTCTGGCCTTTCAGGAGCTCCATTTTAGCTGGTACGATCATCTTATTATTGGAATTTTTTCTCCTGCTTCGTCGACTCAGATCTTGTCTACCGACTCTAGGAATTACATCTTATTTCTTGATCCATACCTTCACGACAGCAAACGCGAAGAGTACGAGTCGCACCACAGAAAGGTGATGCTTAATCTCTTCATTTGCTTCGTGCACGCACAGGAATAGCTGGTTTGCTTCATAGCCAGATCACGACACAATCAAAGCAGATCAAGGAGTCGGGAAACTTTGTGATTATTGATTTCTCAAGGATAGAAGGTCGTTTCAAGTCTGAGAACGCCTTTAGCGTGGAGGTGTGGACGCGTATGTAAAATTCTATCATCTTAGCCCGGATCTCGCGCAGAAAGTTGCAGTTCACTTCGACAAGTGATTGCAATGTTGTTCTCACAGGGAAAAGATAAGAAAGGCGCCAGCAATGGCAGCCTTCCTCATGGCCTGCCATCTCCAGGCAGCAGCAAAGGGTCAGGGAGGCTATTCACTGCAGGTTTGATAGGGTCATGGTACTTTTCCAACATTGGGGTTCTCCTGCTCAATAAGTACTTGCTCTCGAACTATGGTTTCAAGTTTCCCATCTTTCTCACCATGTGCCACATGTCAGCATGTGCTCTTCTAAGCTATATTGCCATTGCGTGGATGAAAATGGTGCCGTTGCAGACAATTCGATCACGTGTGCAGTTCTCCAAAATTTCTGCTCTCAGTGTAGTCTTCTGTGCATCTGTTGTGAGTGGCAATATCTCACTTCGCTTCTTGCCCGTCTCGTTCAACCAGGCTGTTGGCGCAACAACCCCTTTCTTCACTGCAGTGTTTGCTTACCTAATGACTTTCAAGAGAGAAGCTTGGCTAACCTATGCAACACTCGTGCCTGTGGTAGCAGGTGTTGTAATTGCCAGCGGGGTAAGAACTTGTATCTGTCCTTTTTCATTTAATGTGTTTGGGGGTGCGTTGGAATATTAAATTGCATGTAGAAATCAGAACTATGTCGGACAATGTAGTGTTGCCTGTTATTTGGTGATTGCTGCTGAATTGTTTTTGCTAATGCTCTCAAGAGCACTCAGCAGAGTTTTATGTTTAATTTTTGTGAAGTTTGATCGCGCATGACCACATGTATTCTTATCTGTTATGCTGATTGTGCAAGCTTTCTGTCTTGTGGTATTCTTCAAGTATTTTCTGTGTTGTGACTATCTTGTGTTTTCTTTTAAATTAAGCTGTTGCTAACTATTTTGTGATTCTCACTGTTAGTATTCTCATCAGACGATTTTGTGAAACCTTGAACAGGGTGAGCCAAGCTTTCATTTATATGGTTTCATCATGTGTGTTGCTGCCACTGCTGCCCGAGCTTTCAAGTCGGTTTTGCAAGGCATTCTACTTACTTCCGAGGGGTAAGTGAAACACTTTGTCGTACTATAATGTTTATGTGAAGACATGTGACTGCATTTACGAGGATTACTCTTTTGATCTTGCAACAGAGAAAAACTGAACTCGATGAACCTACTTCTGTACATGGCACCTATTGCGGTTGTGGTGCTATTGCCCGCTACTCTTCTTATGGAGCCCAACGTGTTGGGCATCACTGTCGCTTTGGCCAGACAGGATCCAAGAATAGTGTTGTACCTTGTAATCAACTCGTCAATGGCGTACTTTGTAAACTTGACAAATTTTTTGGTCACAAAGCATACAAGCGCTTTGACACTACAGGTCAGCTATACAAAGCACTCCCCCCCCCCCCTCTTCCGCTTTCCCCACCCCCCCCAAAAAAAGAGGGCACGCACAAACACACCAAAAGGAAGAAAACTTACACACACACACCACAAATGTTAGGAAGCAGGTTACTCACAATGTGGGGGCACCTCCTCTTTCAACAATCCATGGAACACGGTCAGGCATGAGCCAGTTGTAGGCACCTCTTATGAACATATTGCCGGTAAGGATGGGAAGGACGGACTGTTCTTTCTTGCGACTGACTTAAGGAGGACTGTGTGTTGTGTCCAAGGGGGTTCACCTTGTGAATGGAAGTTTTGTGAAGATAAGGAAGGTAGGAAAAGACGATGGCCTAATTGTTCATAATGTAGACTTGCAAAGAAGCACAGCCAGTAACCTCTTTACTGACGTTAGCACCTTTCGAAGATTGCTTTGCCATCAATACTGTAATGGTGATGACAATATCATAGTGTACTGATCAATACTGTAATGGTGATGACAATATCATAGTGTACTGCAAATGGAGATGACAAGTGCACTATGAGCACTTTTCTTGCTCACCACTCAGAAACTAAATTGAAGTCCTAAACCAACCTATTTTACGTACTTCTTAGTATTTCCATTGAAACTTGGGTGCAGAGTGAGTTGCTTCTTAGATTCTATGATCTTTCAAGTCTATCTGAAACATGAGATAGGCAGTGCTCTTTAGGCGGAAAATGGAGCTGGAGCCTGTTGGTAGTGGGTCTACTGAGTTCAATCAAATATAGACCGACAGGATGGTTGAATGCTACTATGGGGCATATATTAAAATGGCCCTCTCATACGAAGATGCTAATCAATCTGGATCAGGAAGGTGATGGGATAGCAAGTCCTTTTTTGGGCATGAAAGGTGCCTTGTTTCTGGTTTTAGATCCACTTTTAGTGGCAAATATATCAAGGTCACCAATTTCACTTGACTACGTGAGAACATCGGTGCTCTTTAAGGTACTCTAGTAGGCTCCAGCACTCTGCAAGCATTTGAGTGCCAACCTTTTTCCATTTGCATAATGGACTGGGTAGGAATCTGTTGTTAGCTAAGAACAACAGATTTGCAGCTACAGTAACAGACAAGGGTCCTGGCTAGGGAGTACGGGTGGGCAGGCCTATATATCTCCATCCAACCATCCCTTAAGTAGCCCCTTAACTACCCAAGGCCCCTAAACTGCATGTCTGCCCTGTGGCAAGACCTTGCGCTAGGGCTCATGCTATATTTTGAGTTATCAGATTTATGTTATCCTGCTTTGATCATAGCCACATTCTCGATTTATTAGGGGGCGGGGGGCGTCACAATGTGCATTCTTTCACTTTTGAAGTATCTAAGTGGACTATGTGTTCCCTTTCAGTTTCACATTTCTTACATTGTATCAACTACCCATACTTTTTTGAATTAGTTGTGTTCTGTATCCATCATATTCGACACCTTGAACGGGCCTAAAGAGTTGTTTTGTCTACCACTAAGCACAACTTAACAATTGTAACTTTGAAACGGTGGGAAACTCTGATGCCTGTGGAGATGAATGAATAGCAGTGCATTTTTTCTCTGTAGGTGCTTGGGAATGCAAAGGGAGCTGTCGCTGTTGTGATTTCGATCCTCCTCTTCCGCAACCCCGTTTCAGTAACTGGGATGCTGGGCTACTCTTTGACAGTATGTGGTGTAATTTTATATGGTGAGGTCAAGAAGCGAACGAAGTAAAGCCTAGAGAGAGGGCCTTAAGGTTTTTCCTTCTCAAGGTGAATATCTCTGTGTTCTCAAGGAAGCAGCACCAAGCTTGGTTCCGATCGGAGGGCCACAAATGGAGGCAATTTTTTTTTCAAAAGAATATATTGATTCTTTGCATGGTTCTCGGCTATAGCATCTGACTCCTTATTATTGCATGGCGACATGCACCGTGGTTTTTTTAATGACCACAGCATTTAAATTTTTAAATGAGGTCTTGACAAAACTATAAAAAACACAGTTTATTTGAAATAAGAGTTACTATTTTAAGCTCCTCCTTGTCTTGGTGCTCTTGGGTCTCTCTAGATTTTAAGAATATGTAGCATTTTGTTCATGTTTATATAATATTGCTCACTTTTAGACGTGGTTCTGTAAATTGACGGCTTGTACGCTTTTGCAAGTGCAATTGATTTTACTATGCGCAATCTTGATTGCTATGCAGTTGTAATGGTGTATGCCCAGCTTGATTGTAATGGGATTTTTGTAAGGGATTGTAATTTTTGCTCAGGAAAAAGTTCAGGAACAGTGCACAAAAGTTGAAGGGGAAAGCATGTAATGGGTTGCAAGGCTTGTCTCAGTATGACTGCAAGCTTTGTTATCAGGATAATAATATTTAAAGGGGGTCAAATTTTTTTTTTTTACTTCTTTTTTGAGAAAAAGTGAAATTGTATTTAAAAAAAGGAAAGGAAAGTACAAATGTGGCCTCAAGGGGGTCAAATTTTTGTTATACTCGGAGAAGGCTTCGGTAATGACGATAATGTCTCAACAACTCCTTGGCTTGCAAGGCCACCTCTGGAAAGGTCGCATTTTATTAGAGCTAGATAAAACAAAAGATGGAGAATGATGATGAAGTGTCAACATGCCCTTCTTAGAACCTAGTGTTAGTTAAGTTGGAACGAGCAAAGAGGCCTGCATGATTAACTGTACACAAAAGAAACCAAACTAACATTGTCTACAAGAAGTGCTTCTTGATTAGAGGGTCGATGGCATCTGGGGCTGACTTGGGAGCGATGGATTGCATGACATAGAGGGATCAGCTCTACAAAATGGGGATATCTTTGACAACTCAGCCACGCTTGTGGGGTGCACGTGATCACATGAGGTGCAAGTGCATAGGATATGTTGGAGGTGAGGGCTTAGTCCTATTCACCACCATTTGTGTATCAATCCAGCTTTAAAACAATCCTTGTATTTTGGTGTGTACCATCCCTTGTCCAATCATATACTATGTGGCATAAAGCATGCGATAGTCCATGATACAACATGTGTAGCTTTTCACAGCGAGAGGATCTTTTGGTGTTATAGATTTTTAGAGTAACCTTTCTTGTATTAAAATCAATAATAAGTTAAACCCTTGGCACATGTCGGTATTGTGGAAATTTAGTTGGTTCTTTTGGTGTGAGATTGGAAGGCATTAGAGAAGATGATGGCAAGATTGGACAAAATTGTTTGGAAGTTAGCCAAGAGTGTTCGAAGATAGGCAATAACGCTTGAATATGAGTCTCCTAATGATTTCTTCAGGATTCTTCACATTTTGGACACTAATTGCAACATTATTTTGACACTCGGTTAAGGAGTCACAATCCTTGTTGCAGTCTTTGAACAATTTGAACATGGTTTGATATTTGAAAATCTTTCAATATGAATAATAATAAGATTTGAATGCAAGGGGGATATAACAAAAAAAAAATGAATATTTAAGTATCACCTTTTGGTGGTAATAGTGTGTTGCTTGCTTATTTGAAATTGATCTATCAAGTTTTGAGGGTTTGTGTGTTTAGAAATTGATTTCACTTCACCATTATTGGTGACTTTACACCTATCTTTTAGAGCCTTACTGCATCTTAAGCTGATGCTAGCCCAACATGTAGATTGATATTTTGACATGAGGAGTAGATTTTTCCTTGAGTGGTTGCAACGTGGTTGTTTCAGGTAAGTAGTCTAGTTTTTAAAAAATTTATGGTCTTGGTTGTATACCTTGATTGGTGACCTCAATTATTACTTTGCACGGTTTCCTTTAGACATAGAGACTATGGATGTTAATATTAAGTATGGACCCTAATTCACCCATTGTAATTTTCATTCTAAAAAACGCACATTTATAAGGCACTTTTGGAAGAGGGACAACTAAAGCTTGGAAAGGTGCACACAAGTGAGAATCATGTGAACATGTAAACAAGGGTGGTTTAAAAAAGTGCACAAGAAGAATGACCGAGACTATGCACCTAAGCTCGTAGGGCAGACACTTTTGCCCATCTTCAATCGACATTCAAGGATAAGAAGCCAAGATGGAAAGTAGTCATAGGTTTTGTGTAGAGATCAGTTTCCAAGTGGGAGATTATTAAGTATGGAGCCTAATTCACCCCTTATAATTTTTATTATAAAAAACACACATTTGTAAGGTCCCTGTTATGAGAAGAAGCCATTGTGAGTGAGAAAAATCACTCGTTGAAAAACCACTGACGGGTGAGAGCTCGCCAGGATATTCCTTTTGCCCGAAATATTGTGGCTCGACGATGGTCGAAAAGTAACCGAAAAATGGTCGATCGGTTGGCTAATTGCCAATAGTAAATGGTCGGTGGCCAAATTCAATGGCTGGTGGACGAATTTCAGGCGGACTTGTCTACGGCTACACATGGACAAATGACCACTTTCTAGGTGGACTTGTCTACTCAAGCGCGGCTACACATAGGCGAATGGAGGAGTTCTACTTGGATTTCTCTACACAAGGGTGGCAACACATGGTTGTCTCTCATGAGAGAGGGCAACCATTTTGGCCTATAAAAGGAGACCTCTTCTACACAAAACGGATTGTGGAGTTGGTGAAGCAAGGTGTGTGTGAGGTGGTGAGAGTGAAGCAAGACGGGAGTTCCATTAAGGGTATAATCCCTTTGTAGCTTACTTCAAGTTTGAAGTGCAAAGCCATTGAGTAGCTCCTTTCCTGTGGGCATAGCCCACATTGGGTGAACCACGTACATCATGTGCTCTCTCTCTCTCTCTCTCTTTATTATCTCTCTTATGTGTGAAAATTATCTCTCTCCAAGTCTCTTCTACATACAAAACGGACTATGGAGTTGGTGAAGCAAGGTGTTTGTGAGATGGTGAGAGTGAAGCAATGTGGGAGTTCTATTAAGGGTATAATCCCTTTGTAAACCAACTTCTAGTTTGAAGTGCAAAGCCATTGAGTGGCTGCTTTCTCGTGGACATAGCTCACATTGGGTGAACCACGTATATCGTGCTCTCTCTCTCTCTCTCTCTCTCTATTATCGTGAAAATGATCTCTCTCCATCAAGTAAACCACTCTAGTCTCTACTTAGCTATGCCTTTATTCCTAACAACTGATATCGGAGCAAGGTGCTCATAGCGGATTCCTTGAATTGAGTGGGAGTAATGGCAGAGGAGGGTAAGCTCAAGATAGATAAGTTCAAAGAAAAAAATTACCAACAATGGAAGATGCAGATTGTAGACTACCTCTACTAAAAGGATCTTTATTTGCCACTAGGCGGTCTTGCAAAGAAGCCCGCAACGATGGCAGATGAAGCTTGGATTGTCCTTGACCAAAAGGTACTAGGAACAATCCGGCTATGCATTGCGTGAGCGGTGGCCATCAATGTTTCGAAAATGAAGTAGGACTTGATGAAGTCACTTGACGGCCTCTATGAGAAATCGTCGAGATCCAAAAAGGTATTTCTCATGAAGCGGTTGTTCAATCTACAAATGGTAAAGAGTGGTTCCGTTGCAAAACACCTAAATGACTTCAACACCAATATAAGTCAACTTCGATCGATGAAGTACGAGCGCTCCTTATACTATCGTCTTTGCCAGATAGTTGGGACAAACTTGTGATGGCTGTAAGTAACTCTATCTCTCGCACAAATACTCTTAAGTTTGACGATGTTGTGAGTGTTCTCCTAAGCGAGGAAATGAGAAGGAGAAGCACATGTGAATCGTCAAGTCCTGCACTGTGAGTGGAAACAAGAGGAAGGCCAAAGGAGAGGTTCAAAAATCAAAAGGGTCATGATCGCTCAACGGGGAGCAAGTTACGCAAGAAGGATTTCTAGTCCAAGAAGAAGAAGGAATGGGAATCTCACAATAACAAGCCAACACCGAAAGCCAATGCGGCAGGTAAATTACAGCAAGATGTCTAATTCTTTCACTAAACAATGTGTCCAATTTTTGGATAGTCAACTCTGGAGCTTCATCACATGTGACACCACATAAGCAACATTTTCAAGATTACACCAAAGGTTTTTTTGGGTATGTGTATTTGGGAGATGATGAAGCTTGTGAAATTGTCGAAAAAGGCACAATTTGTGTCAAAACTGTAAATGGAAATGATTGGAAGCTTAAAGATGTTAAGCACGTTCCCTCTCTTTGCAAAAACATGATCTCTACAGGTCTACTGGATGATGAAGGTCACAACATTGCATTCAGAAACAACCATTGAAAGATCTTGAAAGAATATTTGGTAGTTGCAAAAGGAGAAAATGTTGGTACACTATACTTATGTACGATGAGCACCCAATCTTCAACTTATGTATGGTGAGCGTCTAATCTTCAACTTGTGCAATAGCTATAGAAGTCAACGGTGCGGTGTAGAATTGTCATAATAATCAATATCTAATTCTCCTAAATGATTTTCTCATATTAAACTGATCATTTAATGTGGGGAGGTACCAGGGGAGAAAAAGCTAGAATATTGGTTAAGCTAGCAGACCGGCCACAATAGGGATCCAAAGGAGGGAAAATAGGGATCAAAAGGGGGGGCCATCTGCAAAAGAGCCATGTGAAACAATGGGCTAAAAAGACCCTAAGGTTCAGCCCATTAAGACTTCCAAAATGCTAAGGTTCCAAAATTCAAAGGTTGTGTCCAAAGGTCAACCCTAGGGAAAATTGGATGCTTAGTGTGTGTACAAAAGTCTTCTTCAAAGCCTACAAAGGAGGGGGCGAGCCCATTTAGTAGGGGATGAGAGAGAAAGCCACACACACACACACACGCTCCTTTTACACAAAGGGAATTAGGGACACATGTCAGCTCCCTAGGCCAGATGCCCACAAGGTGTGCCCGATTCCTATTGGAAGACCCTTGAAGTGGACCAATGAGAATTAAGCTACAGTAAATCTAGTTTAATTAATTTAAAAACATTTAATAAAAGAAACCAATGAGAATTAAGTCTCCTAGAAGACTATTGGACAGTCTCCCAAGGGGTCCAATGAGCATTCAGGAGCCCAATGGCTTGCCGGATTCCTATTGGCCAAGAGGCAAAGGGGTCCAATGAGAGTTTAGTTTAATTATTTAATTACCTAAAGCTCTCACAAAAGGGAAAAGGGGGACACATGTCAGAAGGCTATCACTTATGTTGCTTAACACCCATTGGCTTGACCAATTTAGCAGGAAGGGCTCGCCCAAGAGAGAGAGGGGGCTGATTTTTGCTTGGCATTGACACACACACACTCACACTTGAGCATGTGTGAAGAAAGAATACTCTATCTCCTCCCAAGCTTTAATGGAGAGCTCATCACCTACTCCAAGCTTGTGAGATAGAAGCCTACATCAACACTCTCTTGGCATATGGATGCAAATCCAACCAAGAGCCAAGCTTCAATGCATGCTCATCTTCTCTACCAAGTTAATTACTAAGCTAAGCTATGCTAATATGAGTGATTATGTGAGGAGATGTACATCTTTCTCGTAAGATACTCCTTCTTCCTCTCAATCTACTCTCATACCCTGCTAGCTCTCACCATCTTCGAAGGTGTGTGAGGTCTTGGGTCTGAGAACGGGGATAATTCAAGTTGTTTTTGATTAAGTGTTTTGCTTAGTGCATGAAGCTTCCATCTTCATTGCACTAGCTAGTCTTGAAGGAACACAAAGAATTGTATTGTACAATGTCTCTCTTGATGGGAGAAACCATAATACAAAGCCTTTTGGAGGGGGGACCGGCTCCATGCAAATCCGGTCCTCAACTGTTGTCAATAGCTTAATTTCTCTCTCTTTTGAAAGTATTGTCGATGCTATCTAACTAGGTGTTATGATTTTTGTTGCTCTCTCCACCCATGCACTCTTGTAATTCTCATTAGGAATCTATTCTAATGAAATGCCCACTATGTTCATGCTAATTTCCGCTACACATAAGTTATTAGGCCATTAAATGCTACATTGGTATCAGAGCTCAAGGTTTCTCTTTTCTTGCTCAAGAAGGGAGGTCCTCAAGCTAGCTACAAATGGTTGGTATTATTAATTGCCTGTGAGTAAGTAGAATAGGGATTTTTCAGCCTTGCAGTGCGCCTGCCTTTGTGCAGTTAACGGGGCATCACCGTCGAGAGCTATGGTCTTAATAGTGGAGTCCTACGGGGCTTGCCTACGGCTTAACCACTATTGAGCTATTAGAAGCTTGACAGGAGCCGGTGCTGTTTTGGTGTCGAAAGACCCTCTCTTCTATTCCTTGCAATTAATGGTATTCGAGCCGCGGGTACAGTACCTTGAGTGCTTTTTCTAAAGGGGTAAAGAGGAGTAGCAACTAGGGCTTGAAGTGCCAAAGTACACCTAAAAAGTTTACACCTAAAAGTTATTAGAATGGCTGACAATAGAAAAGAGAGTGAAATTAATGTTGATAACTTTGATTTTGCTCATGAGCAAGCTACTAATGATGCTTCAATGCTTGTTAACTATCTTGTTACTAGGCTTCAACAAGCCATGGGCAATCCATCTCTCCAAAGTGAAGTGCAATGGCAGCTTCGTGCTCACGGGATTCTCCAAGCTCATCACCATGACGAGAGAACACCTAGGAAGCCTCCTTGTGAGACTACCAAAAGAGGTCTCTCTCCGATTCGGGAAGAAGAAGAGAATCCATATGAAGGGCTCAAGAATTTACTTCTTGACTATGCATCTCCTTCCCAAAGGAGAACTCAAGAGCCTCCACCGAAGGAACGAGAAAGAAGTGAGTCTCCCGCCACCTCGGCGGAGATGGCTCCACGAAGACGGCGGGCTAAACGCTCTCCATCACCACCAAAGCGGAGAAGACCATCGTATTCTTCTCCTCACCACAATTCGAAGAGGGATGATAAAAAGCAAGAGAAGAAAAAGGCGAGAAAGAGGACACCCTCTTCTCCATCTTCTTCATCCTCTTCCTCTTATGAAAGCTATGGTGAAGACAACAAAGATCAGGACAAGAAAAAAGCGAGAAAGAGGTCACCCTCTTCTCCACCTTCTTCAAATTCTTCACCTTCTGAAGAAAGTGATGGTGCAACTTTTGAACCATCAAAAAGAAGAGGCCATAGGAAATCCTATGACGCATGGAAGAGGTCGTCCAAGCTGAAGAAATTCAAAGAGGGAGGGAAGAGCATCTCTTTCCTTACCTATGATGGTACCTTTGGTGCCACGGACAAAGTCTTGGCCTTTATCCAACAATTCGATGCGGCGTTTGGAGATAAGGGCTTCACGGAATCCTCTAAGCTACGCCATGTAGCTATGCACTTTCAAAAGTCCGCCAGACAATGGTGTTCTAGCCTACGAGCCAACGGTGAAGCTCCACGAACATGGAAAGCTTTAAGAGCTTCCATTATGAAGCAGTTTTTGGCCACCGATGCCAAAGCCAAAGTACTCACCGAATGGCGAAGCTTAAAGCTCTCTCCCAATGAATCCATCCACAAATATGTAGACAAGTTTTGGGACCTACAACTCAAAGCCACTGTCTTCAAAAAGTTGGATTTTGGAGAGCAAAAGCAACAATTTTGTGCGGGCTTAACCGAAGAAATGGCGGAGTATGTCAACTTGCAAAGACCACGTACCATATCGGCGGTAATACACCACACTATGGTGGCCTCTCGAATCAATTTCCAAACGGGGGAAAAAAGAAATAATAAGCCCCCGGAAAACAAGGGTTCCAATGAGCCTAAGGGGAAGGACAATGTCCAAAAGTCTCCTAAAGGCAACTCCAACAAAGCTAAAGAGAAGGGAGTTTACAAAGGTAAGAATAAACTCTCTCCTGAAGAGCTTGAGCGTTATCGTAAGGATAACCGATGTTTCAAGTGCGGTGAACAAGGGCATGCGTACCGCGCTTGTCCCCAAAAGAACAACCGCCAAGATCCTCCTAGAGCTTCCTTGGTTGAAATCCAAGAGGAGGAAATTCACCAAACTCATCACAAAGGATCTCCTCTATGCCATGCTTGGGGAAAGGTAAGAGAACATGATGCTTTTATTCTCTTTGACCAAACTCATCACAAAGGATCTTCTCTATGCCATGCTTGGGGAAAGGTAAGAGAACATGATGCTTTTATTCTCTTTGACCAAACTCATCACAAAGGATCTCCTCTATGCCATGCTTGGGGAAAGGTAAGAGAACATGATGCTTTTATTCTCTTTGACCCTGGTTCTACTCACAATTTTATATCTATGGAGTTAGCCACCAAGCTAAGGCATACAATCCTACGAGATGGGAGATGTCCTACCCGCAGACAGTGCCTTCAAGGGGCAAGAAGCTTCAGTCACTCCCTTAATTGGGAAATTGAGGCTTCATGTCCAAGGCTATGTGGACAAAGAGGACTTCTTTATCTCTCCTCTCAAGCATGAGGATGTAATTCTAGGGGCACCATGGTTTGATCGCCTGGCTGCCGATGTTAAATTTCCTGAAAGGAGAATCTCCTTTAAGTTTAGGGAAAAAGACATGTATATAAATGCTAAGGAAATGGGTAGCACCATCCCCATTGTACATACACCAGCTTTCAACAAGTCAATAAAGAGCTCTATTTCCGTGTACATGATTTTTGTTAAAGATTCTCAAAATGAACCTAATGCTTTAACAAAAGAAAATAAAAGCAACCAAAAGGAATTAGAGTTATCTAATTTTCTTAAGGGGTTTCAAGATGTTTTTATTGACGACATCCCTTGTGAGCTACCTCCTAAACGAGGTAATGATGACCATGCAATTGAACTTCTTCCAGGAAGTTCACCGCCTAATAAACCTCCTTATAGAGTTTCTCAAGCTCAACAAGAGGAGATTATGCGGCAAGTGCATGAGTTAGTTGAGAAGGGTATGGTTAGGCCAAGCTCATCTCCATTTTTCTCACCTGTGCTATTAGTGCAAAAGAAAGACGGCACATATCGTATGTGTGTCGACTATAGAGCACTAAATAGGATCACTATCAAGAATAGGTTTCCCGTTCCACGGGTCGAAGACCTATTTGATAAGCTACAAGGATCGACCTACTTTAGTAGGATTGAACTAAAAAGTGGCTATCATCAAATAAGGATAGTTGATCAAGACATTGTAAAGACCGCATTTCGTACTACATTTGGTCTTTACAAATACATTGTCATGCCTTTTGGCTTGACCAATGCACCAGCCACATTCAACCGCTTGATGGAGAAACTGTTCAGACCTCATCGAACCTTCACTGGAGTGTTCTTTGATGATATTATCATCTACTCTAATTCATTGGAGGAACACAAGCAACACCTCCAGGTAATATTTCAACTTTTAAGAGAGAATAAAATTTACGTTAATCGAAAGAAAAGTGAATTTTTCTTGCAAGAGATTCAGTATTTAGGTCACATTATCTCTCAAGATGGCATCCAAATGGATCCATCCAAGTTAGAGGTAATAAAAGGATGGCCTAAACCAAGGAATCTTCATGAACTAAGAAGCTTCATAGGTATGTGTGCATACTATAGAGGCTTCATAGAAAAGATCTCACAAATTGCGGGACCATTACATGACCTAACAAAGAAAAGCGTTAGGTATACATGGTCTGCTAAGGAGAACAATGCTTTCGAAAAGCTTATCTCTCAAGCTGTGCTTACACTACCGGATCTCTCAAAACCATTTGAGGTCCAATGTGATGCCTGTGGTGATTGCCTTGGAGCTGTTTTGCTCCAAGAAGGGCACGCCATAGGCTATGAGAGTCGAAGGCTCAACCCTGTTCAGCAAGCTCTAGGCATATACGAAAAGGAACTCCTTGCAGTTCTACATGCCTTAGACTCATGGAAGCAGTATTTATTGGGGACTCCTTTCATTCTGCGAACGGATCACCAAAGTCTTAAGTACTTCATGACGCAGACCAAGCTCTCCGACAAACAAATGAGGTGGGCAAATTTCCTTTCGCAATTTCATTTTCATATTGCTCACATTGCTGGCAAGCATAATCAAGTAGCTGATGCACTCTCAAGACGGCCGAGAGTGAATGCGGTTTCCATAGCAACTCACAATGATCTATCTTCAATGATAGATGAGTATGCTATTGATCCCAATTTTAGAGATGTGATTTCAACCCTTGCATTAGGGAAGAAAGAAGAACCATTTACTTTACAAGATGGTTATCTTCTCTATGGCAATAGACTATGCGTTACTAACTCACTACGTGAGAAAGTAATGTATGAATCTCATGCTCCACCTTATGCGGGGCATAGAGGGATTCAGTCTACCTTAAAGGGAATTGAAACATATTTCTATTGGCCTACCATGAAAGTGAACATACAAGAGTATGTTTCCAAATGTGTGGTATGCCAAAAGACAAAATTTGATAGAGGGAAGCAACTTGGATTGCTTCAACCCTTGCCAATCCCTAATTCACCATGGGAGAGCATATCCATGGATTTTATCTTTGGATTGCCTAAGTCTATCCATGGGAATACGGGAATATGGACGATAGTAGACAGGTTTAGTAAACAAGCTCATTTTATACCTGTCAAAAAGACTATCAAAGCCCATCAAATGGCAACCCTCTTTATTTCACAAATTTTCAAGTACCATGGCTTGCCCATGTCCATAGTGTCGGATAGAGATCCTAGAATGACCAGTAATTTCTGGAAGGGTCTCTTTGAGAATTTAGGAACAAGGCTAAACTTCTCTTCGGCCTATCATCCACAAACTGATGGCCAAAGTGAAATAGCTAACCTAACCATTCTCGATCTACTAAAAGCCTATGTAACGGAAGTAGATCAAAGATCCCAATGGGAGAAGTACTTACCCTTAGTGGAGTATGCTTACAATAACACTGTACATACTTCCACGGGAAAGCACCTTTCGAGGTAATTGAGGGAAGATCAAAAAGTCCCTTGCTACTTAAGGTACATGGGAAGATCTTCGCTGCAGATGAGTATAGCCGAGACCTACAAGAATCTTTTCAAAAGATTAAGGATGCTATCTCTATCTCACAGCAAAGGCAAAAGGCTACTGTTGACAAGCACAGAAGAGCCCAAGCCTTTAAAGAAAACGATTGGGTCTTGTTAAAGTTTCCCAAGGCTCGATTGAGGCACACGACGGGCAAGAATCCTACGGGCCACCAAAAGTACTATGCTAAACTAGCAAAAAGGTACTATGGTCCCTTTCAGATTCTTAGGCCAATCAATGAGATGGCCTATCAACACAAGTTGCCCAATCATTGGCTCATACACAATGCTTTCCATGTGAGCCTATTAAAGCCTTACAAAGGAGAGCCACCTCAAGAACCAACTATTGAAGACCCACCGGAGATCGAGGACCAAGAGGAGGTGTTGCAGCCCGAGTCCATTCTCCGACATGAAGACAAGGTACTAAGAGGCGGTAAGACTATCCGACGATATCTTATTAAGTTTAAGAATTATCCTTTTGAAGATGCTAGATGGATGCAAGGCATACAATTAAAGGATAACCTAAACCTTGTCAATGCTTACAATGCTTCCCAAGAGTAAGCAAATGTACAAAATGTTAAAAATGAACAAAGTTTTTGTCTTATAAGACTCTCTTTTTCTTTATTTGTGCACAAAAATAAAGTAGTATGCATGCTTAGATCAAGTTTGTGGAGACGACGTCTCCCAAACACCAAGTAGAGCTTGTCACTCTACTATGGAAGACTGATAGGACTGATGTGCAGACATGCTTGCGGTAGCCTCAGGCTCTCAAAGCGCCAAATGGACTAGTCATCCATTATGGAATGATGTCGTAGGGTAACATAGGGATCCTCTACCCGCTAAGAAAAGGACTCATGAATATGCTTTATCTTCTCTACACCATAGTCGAGGACGACTATGATTTCAAGAGAGAGGTAATGTCATAATAATCAATATCTAATTCTCCTAAATGATTTTCTCATATTAAACTGATCATTTAATGTGGGGAGGTACCAGGGGAGAAAAAGCTAGAATATTGGTTAAGCTAGCAGACCGGCCACAATAGGGATCCAAAGGAGGGAAAATAGGGATCAAAAGGGGGGGCCATCTGCAAAAGAGCCATGTGCAACAATGGGCTAAAAAGACCCTAAGGTTCAGCCCATTAAGACTTCCAAAATGCTAAGGTTCCAAAATTCAAAGGTTGTGTCCAAAGGTCAACCCTAGGGAAAATTGGATGCTTAGTGTGTGTACAAAAGTCTTCTTCAAAGCCTACAAAGGAGGGGGCGAGCCCATTTAGTAGGGGATGAGAGAGAAAGCCACACACACACACACACAGGCTCCCTTTACACAAAGGGAATTAGGGACACATGTCAGCTCCCTAGGCCAGATGCCCACAAGGTGTGCCCGATTCCTATTGGAAGACCCTTGAAGTGGACCAATGAGAATTAAGCTAGAGTAAATCTAGTTTAATTAATTTAAAAACATTTAATAAAAGAAACCAATGAGAATTAAGTCTCCTAGAAGACTATTGGGCAGTCTCCCAAGGGGTCCAATGAGCATTCAGGAGCCCAATGGCTTGCCTGATTCCTATTGGCCAAGAGGCAAAGGGGTCCAATGAGAGTTTAGTTTAATTATTTAATTACCTAAAGCTCTCACAAAAGGGAAAAGGGGGACACATGTTAGAAGGCTATCACTTATGCTGCTTAACACCCATTGGCTTGACTTGGGGAGGTCTAATGAGGCAAAAGCCAGACCAATTTACCAGGAAGGGCTCACCCAAGAGAGAGAGAGGGGGCTGATTTTTGCTTGGCATTGACACACACACACACACACACTCACACTTGAGCATGTGTGAAGAAAGAATACTCTATCTCCTCCCAAGCTTTAATGGAGAGCTCATCACCTACTCCAAGCTTGTGAGATAGAAGCCTACATCAACACTCTCTTGGCATATGGATGCAAATCCAACCAAGAGCCAAGCTTCAATGCATGCTCATCTTCTCTACCAAGTTAATTACTAAGCTAAGCTATGCTAATATGAGTGATTATGTGAGTAGATGTACATCTTTCTTGTAAGATACTCCTTCTTCCTCTCAATCTACTCTCATACCCTGCTAGCTCTCACCATCTTCGAAGGTGTGTGAGGTCTTGGGTCTGAGAACTGGGATAATTCAAGTTGTGTTTGATTAAGTGTTTTGCTTAGTGCATGAAGCTTCCATCTTCATTGCACTAGCTAGTCTTGAAGGAACACAAAGAATTGTATTGTACAATGTCTCTCTTGATGGGAGAAACCATAATACAAAGCCTTTTGGAGGGGGGACCGGCTCCATGCAAATCCGGTCCTCAACTGTTGTCAATAGCTTAATTTCTCTCTCTTTTGAAAGTATTGTCGATGCTATCTAACTAGGTGTTATGATTTTTGTTGCTCTCTCCACCCAAGCACTCTTGTAATTCTCATTAGGAATCTATTCTAATGAAATGCCCACTATGTTCATGCTAATTTCCACTACACATAAGTTATTAGGCCATTAAATGTTACAGGAATTATTAGTTTGTGCATATGAGTATCAAAGGAATCCTTCGATCGAATAAACTTCTACCAGGTTTGAAAGAAGTGGACTTAGAGTTTTGTGAGGATTACATTTATGGTAACCAAAAGAGGGTAAAATTTCTAAAAGTAGGAAATGGAAGAAAAAAAAACTTGAATTGTTTCATTTTGATGTATGGGGTCTTGCAAGTACATCATTCCTTGGTGGTTCATTGTACTATGTAACTTTCATAAATGATGCAACAAGGAAAACATGGGTTTATGCAATGAAGAATAAATCTGAAGTGTTTTTCATATTTCAAAGGTGGAAAGTCTTTGTGGAAAACAAAGCTGGTACTAAGCTTAAATGTCTCATATCCAACAATGAAGGTGGATATTTTAGCCAAGCATTTGAAAGCTTATGTGTTAGCAATGGAATTCGAAGGCAAAGTACAATCCCAAGGACACCTCAACAAAATAAAGTTTTGGAAAGGATAAACATGACAATACTGGAGCGAGCAGAAAGCATGCGGTTACATATAGGCCTACCGCTTGAGCTTTGGACAAAAGCAATAAACATTATGAGAAAGTTGGACTCAATTTTAGGCCCTGTAAGAAACGCCAACTCAACATAGAGAGAGGTAATCCTAAAAACTACAAAAGTAGTTCTTTGGAATTCTATTTCTCATAGTACATACATAAAATTATGCTTGATTACTTAAATGCATGCTCGTACAAAATGCTTTTAACTTAAGTGTGCACAAAAATCCATGTGCATGAATCTTAATGAGTGATGTGATATGATATGAGAGAAAAAACATAAGAGATGTTTTCAAAATACAAAAAAGAACACCATGGATGTATCTAGAACATAAAAAAACCTTAGGATAGCACTTTAAAACACTAAAATCCGATGTCTTTCGCTCAAGGTACAACTTTTTTAAGTCTAGGGCCTCCTGAGGTCAGTTCCAAGCGAGTAGAGGCCCAAGAGATCCCTCATGGGCCTCTATTCGCTTGGTTCTGACCTCTTCATAGTTTTAAATAGGACTTATCAATCGCTATCAAGTACGACCCGTTCGAATTTGAATTGTGAGTACCTCACAAAAAGGTGATTGATGCTTGTGCGAGATAGCAACATCGGGTCATAAAAAGGTGCTCATCGCTTGTGCAAGATGTCAACCTTAAGCGCTTTACTCTTTGCATGATGATGACAATTTCACCAAAATGATTTTCATGGACATTTTCAAAAATGAGAAAAAGGCTTTTCTACGAAACATTAGCCTTCTTCCTATTGGCTAAGGGGCATTCTCTCACTAGAGCCAAAAGGCCCGAAAATGAGTCCATCTCTTTCCTAATGTATGTCTGTGTACTTGAATAATCGATCACCCTCAACAACTTTGGATGAATGAATTCCAGAAGAGGCATGGACATGTAAACTAGTGAATTATACCTTTCTCAAAGTGTTTTGATGTGAGGCTTTTATGCACATAGATAGAAGCCTAAGATCAAAGCTAGATGCAAAGTCCAAAAAGTGTTTTTTCATTGGCCATGGAGAAGCGGACTTTGGGTATTTCCTCTAGAATCTTGAAGATGGTAAAATCTTTAGGAGTAGGGATGAAATTTTCAAAAAATAAAATATGTACAAAGATTACTTGAAAAGAAAACAAACAAAAGGTACAGGTGATGAGTACATAGAGCTTGAGGACGGTGAAGACTCAAGGAATGCAAGTACGTGAACCATTTGATAAAGAACCTCAACCTATGCCCCAAAGATCTACAAGAGTAAGTACACCTCCAGAGAGGTTTATTCATTCCTTCAACCATCTCTTGTTCTTCATTATTCTAGAGAACTAGAGTCATACGAAGAAGCAATGAAACATGAATCCAAATAAGAATGGACGAAGAACATGCAAGAGGAGATGGACTCACTACATCACAATCAAACATGGGAGTTATTTTATTTGCTTAAAGACAAGTGGGCACTCCAAAAAAATGGGTATACAAGTTGAAGGAAGAAGAAGGCGAGAAGAAGAGATACAAGTCAAGACTTGTGGTAAAGGGGTTTTCTCAAAAGAAAGGTATTGACTTCAATGAAATATTTTCTTATGTTGTGAAAATGAATTCAATTAGGCTTGTCTTAAGCCTTGCAGCTGCTCATGACTTAAATCTTGAGCAAATGGATGTAAATGCGACATTCTGTCATGGTGACTTGGAGGGGGAAATTTACCTGCTTCAACCAAAGGGGTATGAAGAAAAGGGTAAGGAGAAAATGGTTTGTAGATTAAAGAAGAGCTTGTATGGTCTAAAGCAAGCATCAAGACAATGGTACTTGAAGTTTGATCTATGGATGCTAGATCATGGAGTTAAAAGATGCAACTCAAACCACTATGTGTACTTGAAGAATTCGGGAGATGGGAATTTATCATCCTAATGTTGTATGTTGATGATATGCTAATTGCAAGTGCTAGATATCAAAGACTTAAAAGAATATTTTTTAAAATATTTTTCAATAAAATATTTAGGTGGTGCAAAGTGAATACTTGGTATGAAGATATCAAGGGACTGGGAGAAGAAGACACTAAAGCTATCGCAACAAAATTACATAAGGAAGGTACTAGAAAAGTTTGCAGTGCAAGATGCAAACCCGGTTTCTACACCTTTGGCTAGTCATTTTAAACTAACCAAGGATATGTGTCCAAAGACACAATAAAAGATAGCCTACACCTACATGTCTAAAGTTTCGTATGCTGCAGCGAGAGGTTCTCTAATGTATGCTATGGTCTGCTGGACAAGGCCATATGTTGCACATGGAGTGGGAGTTGTGAGTAGATTCATGGATAATCTAGATAAAGAGCATTGGAAAGTTGTAAAGTGGCTACTAAGGTATCCAAAAGGGACAACAACAAATGCTTTGTGTTTTGGAGACATTGATATTTTTTGCAAGGATATACTTCTGATGAAGATATGACAGGTGACAAAGGCACTAGAAGGAGCACAGCTACTGGCGTGTGTTCACGGTTGGAGGCACAACAGTAAGTTGGGCTTCAAAATTGCAGAAAGTGGTCTCACTTTCGACTACAAAAGCGGAATATGTAGCTCTTACGGAGGCCATCAAAGAGATTCAGTGGATTCACATATTCTTGGAGGAGCTTGGATATAAACAAGACAATTGTGTCTTGTATAGTGAAAATCAAAGTACCATTCATTTTGCAAATAATTCAACCTTTCACTCAAGGACAAAGCTTATAGAGGTGAGATATCACTTCATATGTACTCTTTTGAAAGAGGGATAGCTAAATCTTAGGAATGTGCTCATAAGCAAGAGTCCTACACACATGTTAACAAACTTGGTTAACAAGCAGAAGTTGAGTTTTTTCTCATCTTCAATCGACATTCAAAGATAAGAAGCTAGGTTGGAAAGTAGTCACAGGTTTGGTGTGGAGATCACTCTCCAAGTGAGAGATTGTAAAGTATGCAGCTTGATTCACCCCTTGTAATTTTTATTCTATTAAATGCACATTTGTAAGGGCCCTATTATGAGGAGAATCCATTGCGCATGAGAAAAAGCACTTTCCAAAAAAACAAAAATTCACGGGGCAGGTAGAGAATTTGCTAGAATATTCCTTTTCATCGAAATATTATGGTCGGACGATGATGAAAAAGTGACCAAAAAACGATCGATCAGTTGTCCGGTGTGACTGGTAGTCAATGGCCGGTGGTCGATGGTCAGAAGTATTTGGCAGTGGCCGAATTCAATGGCTGGTGGATGAGTTTATACGACTACACATGGGTGAATGTCCGATTTCTAGGTGGACTCAAGGGCCACTACACATGGGTGTATGGAGGAGCTCTACTTGGATTTATCTACCCAAGGGAGGCTACACACGGTTGTCTCTCATGAGAGAGGGCATCCCATTTTGGCCTATTAAAGGAGGCCTCTTCTACATACAAAACGGATTGTTGAGTTGGTGAAGCAAGGTGTGTGTGAAGTGAAGCAAGGCGGCAGAAGCTCCATCAAACTTGGTATAATCCCTTTGTAACCTACTTCATGTTTGAAGTGCAAAGCCATTGAATGAGTAATTGCTTTCCCATGCACATAGCCCACATTGGGTGAACCATGTATATCGTGTGTACCCCCATCCGGGATTCACTCCATATACAAAATGGGACGCCACCTTTGAGCGGACAACTTTGATAAAACCCCTATATACGACTCATATTAGGCAATATGACCCCCCTTTCTATGCTTATACAAAAATCAATGAAAAAAACTATCATACCCCTATCTTACATAAAAAATTTAGGTCTCACATGATCTAGCTAAGTAAAACTGTCAAAGAGTGTGTAGCATAGTGACTGGCAACATACTAAGGAACCCTTCTATTGATAACTAGATGTACCCTCAATGTGTCTTAGTTTGATTTTCAAACTATGTGCCCAATAAGCCTGCACTCTGGCTACTCATCCAATTTTGACCCATCCAAAGCTGGTGTATATCAACCCATGACCTGCTCCAAATCAGCCCATATCTATGACCGGCTTGATGCAAAGTTTGATGTGTGACATGATAAAAAAATTCCCCAAAATTCATCCAAGTTCTAATGCACACCAGTGACCAATTGTTACAAGTAATCAACCCGAGTTAGATCCCCCCCCCCCCCCCCACCTAGAAATATGATACCCCCTTCCCTTTTTTTTAAGCTTGGGAGATAAATTCTTGGGGGCATGCCCCTAACTTATACACTTTATATAAATTGTAAAAAACCCCCCTTCCTTGCACTTACGTGGTGCAGTAAGTTTTCGATGGTGAATCCCCCGGGGTGTGTACTCTCTCTCTCTCTCTCTTCTCTATTATCTCTCTTGTGTGTGAAAATTATCTCTCTTCACTAAGTAAAACACTCTAGTCTCTACTTAGCTACGCCTTTATTCCTAATAGTTAAGTTTAATCAACACTTTCTAACACCTATGATGATGTAACTTGCTAGGTATCTAGTCAAGAAGAAACTGGATGTACTATGGGGATAAGGGTCATATGGATGGTGGCACGGGGACCCCTATTTAATATTAATAGGAGATAAGATGGGAGGAGTGCCAAAGGTAACCTACACTTGTCCTTACAATTGTATCAAAGCAAAGAGGGAAGAGGCCATGGATTTTTCACATGGGCATATAAACTCTCGCCCAATCTCTCTCTCTCTCTCTCTCTCTCTCTCTCTCTCTTCATTTGATTTAGAGGCGTGTGTAAAAGCCCTTACACACACATTGGAGGGCAGATTGACTTGTGTGAAAGTGCATGTTCTTGACATCAATGGGGTTGTCCATGTGCAAGAAGCAATTGTTGATGTGGTTTAGTATTGATGTGTCAAAGTAGTTTAGTACTAGGGTGTTATTGTGAGTCAGATCTAATTTGTTTACATATATAGTAGATTTTGAACCTAGACTACTAACTTGGTCATTGCATAGGTGTCTTGTTCGAGCATGCAAGGTAGAGATTGTTGTTTTGTCAAGCTACATCAAAACAATGTGCGTAGTTACACTTTTTGTCATGCAATGAGAAAATGATACATACTACATACCATGTAAAGTGCACATCATACAAAAGTGCCAAACAGAAGTATGGTGGAGAGTTGGCATTGTGTCTCCCCACAAATTATAAGGAACCAAAGCCATGCCCTGCCCCATAGTCTAGTTGTGCGGTTCAAGCAAACTCATAGATATGGTAGTTTGGATGTAGATGACGAATCTTTATGATTTTTTGACACAAGTTTTGTTCGATATTTTGTAGATGCTTCCATTGTCAATTTTCTCCCATTCTTATGGACTGCTCTAACTAGCTAATTTTTCAACTTATAAATGGGAAGACTTTGTCTTTGCTCCTATGGTAGCCTTACCGAATGCATTCTTCTTCTATTCTGGCATGTCATATACAAATAGTCCTTCACCATTAAGTTCCTGAGTGAGATTTCACTCTCTTGTTTCTTGCCTAGGATCTTCCAAGGATGATTCAGATACTTTGGGATGGAGTCAAGCATGGTTCTTTCCTATTGCTCTTGCAAGTCTCTCCTCTCTTTGGCTAAAACAAATTATGTCATTGCAGCTCATGGAAGTGAACCACCTAGATTTCTTATGATTTTCATAGTTTACACATCAGATTGGTTCATATTCATTGGGCTCAATTTCAAGCTCCTCTCCAATGCCTTCATCTTGATACAAGAGTCAAGATCCATCTACATACAAGATCAATATCAAAAGACTACCATCGAGCCTTTTTGGTGTAGAGGCAATGATCTTTGCCACTCCTTCTAAAACGTTGCGACCTCCTTGTTTTGTCCCATAGAGAGACTTTCTAATTTAGCAGACCATTTTTTCCTTGCCTTCAATAAAAAACCCTTATGGTTGTTGCATATAAATGTCTTCATGAAGATCCTCATGTAAGAATGCCATTTTGACATCCATTTGAACAAGTTCCACAATGGCTACCGATGCACACACTGAGAGAAGAGTGGTCATCTTCACAATTGGTGAAAATATTTCATAAAAATCAACACCCTTTTGCTACTTAAAACCCTTGGAAACTAGTTGAGCCTTGTACTTTGGCTTATCATCAATGGAAGTGATCTTCATTGTGGACTTACTTGCAACAAGGAAGAACATTCATACCCTCTTTTAGAGGTATCAAGTCCCAAGTGTCATTCTTCTTGAAAGAATTCATTTTATAATGCATAGCCAATTGTCACTTAAGCTTATCATCTATAGGCATAACTTTCTCATAGCATGAAGGCTCACTAAAATCTATCAACATCACATAGTCAAGAGATGAAACAAAATTTTCAGGAGGATGAGAAACCCGAGTAGATCTCCTTAACTTAGGCACATTAGGTTGTTTCACTTTTTCTTCTAACACGATGGGTTTCCCACATGTTGTAGTTGTTGTTCATGTACATTATGTACTCTATTATGCACTACCCATCCTCTTGAATCACCACACCTCTAATCTCAATAGTACGTATAGGTTTCTTATGTATCTTCCGCTCATTTGAGTACACATCATTACTTTGAACAATCAATTTGGCTTTGGGATCCCAAAGAAGATATCCCATTTCACCAAACTCACCCTAGACCAAGAATATAAACTTTCTTTACTTTGGTTCAAGCATCTCTGATACTTGCTCGTCTAGCACATGATTAGGTGGCTTATTGATGAGGTAAA
Organism: Adiantum capillus-veneris; assembly: GCF_014529385.1. Classification (NCBI taxonomy): domain Eukaryota; kingdom Viridiplantae; phylum Streptophyta; class Polypodiopsida; order Polypodiales; family Pteridaceae; genus Adiantum; species Adiantum capillus-veneris. The sequence continues at coordinate 95,970,206 of NC_140956.1, read as the reverse complement.
CTATTGTAGAAACTACTTTTGACCAAAACCCTTTTGGTAGATTGGCATTAGACAATATAGATATGACTTTCTCTAGTATCATTCTATTTATCCTCTTTGCAACACCATTTTGTGGAGGATTGTAAGGAGAATTCAACTTACTTTTGATTCCTTTTGAATCACAAAATTCTTGAAAAGACTTTGAAACATACTCCCCACCATTGTTAGCATGTAAGCACTTGACCTCCTTTCCACTCTGGTTCTCAATTAATGGGACAAACCCAAAATTTTCAAGAGTAGTCATCTATAAATGTTGCAAAATAAGAAGCACCCTTTAATGAGACATTAGGCATAGGACCACAAATGTCACTATGTATCAACTCTAAGTGCTCACTTCTTCTAACCACTTGGTTTGTGAAATTATGTTTGTTTACCATATAAGCAATGCTCACATACCTTAAAGGTAGAATAATCAAGACCCAATAAATAACCCAAAGAAGACAATGATTTCATTTCTTTTCACTCATATGACCTAGCCAACAATGCCACAAAGAGGTATTTGGTTGCTCAGATATACATATAACATTGTTCTTAACACTAGCAGCATGTAGAGTGTAAAGAGTTCCAACTTTTAAACCCTTTGTTACAATCAAAGAACCCTTTGACAACTTCCAAGAAGCATCTCCAAAAGAGGTATGATAACCATCACCATCAAGTTAGTGCTAATCAAACTTTTTACCAAATTTGGAACGTGTCTCACATTCTTCAAAGTGAAGTTAAAGCAATTAGCAAACCACAACTACACATCACTACTGTCCACTCCCAAGGGATTCACTAGTATCTTCCATATGGTGGCACGTAAGTGCCTCGTGAGTGCACAATAGGGGGGTTTCTTCAAAACTCCCATAAGCGTATATAGGGGGTGCCCCCAAATTTGGGGATGCATATGACATATGTAAGTGAGGGGGGAGATGGGAGGGAGAAGGGGCTATATGTTCACCATCCTGTCGGGTTTTTCACAAAATTAAGGGTATTCTAGGAATTTTGCCCCCAACACATGCCATCAAATGGCTAATATAGATTTTGAACTGGCTCTAGGCTAAGCTGAGGCAAACAATGGCTTATATTGTGCAAAATTCTCACAAAACTAATTTTTTTTCTTAAAGATAACGATGAAACTGAATAAGTGCTATAGCAAATACAAGTAAATGCTACAAATTTAACCTAAAAACCAGAATAGTTTTTAGTGTGTCATTTTCACATCACTCATTATGACTCATGGACATGGATTTTTATGCACACCTAAGTTGGGCTCTTGAAAAGCATCATAAGCACATTGACCTATGGACAGATGGTAGATTGTATATATCCCATAGATGCCATTACCAAATGCACCCCACTATTTTTCAACTATTCTTCATTGATGAGATTTGTAGGAGATGGTATGATAGGGCTATTAGGCTATACACAAAATATTATAGGCAAAGAGAGACATTCTTAAGCTCAAAAATCATTTGTTACTATAGATGAAGGAATCTCTTAATCATCAGCTTCAAGAAAAAAAGAGAAGGTAAAAAACCTCCAATCATTTTCAAATATAGTTAAAGGAAGAGGAAAGAGCTTGGGCTTAGAAAAGACAAACTAATGTGAAGAATATTGAGAGTCTCAAGCAAGGAGGTGGAGGCTACAACAAAAGAATCAAAGCAGTGAGGTAAAATTGATGCTTTTAATCAAATTGTTATCTTGTCTTACAAGTTGGTATCTTTGGGTGTTATGGTCTTTCTTTGTGTTTTCCTCACATCCTTAGTTTAGCCACACCATTCACAAGGAAACATGAGAGGTGCATCACAATCATATGTGAAGTGATTTCACTTGTTTTTGCTGGCAACTTATTGGATGAAAGAAGATTTAGGGTTGCTAGGTGGAAATGCATCAATGGAATTTTGCAAAGTTCTACTTTGAACAAAGATGAAGTTCAAGGCATAGGACATGTTACTGAAAGCTATTCAAGCTCATCAATAGAATCCTAAAGGAGTCAAGAGTGAAGGGGTCTTTGCTAGTTGTTCTGTTCAACATGCTAGGCTCAGAATTGATTCTAAGGTTATGAAGATGCTCGGAGAATTTCCACACCAATGACATATATCTTGGTAAGAAGAAAGACCTAAAGTTTAACTCTTTCAACATTGTTCTTTGACTTGAGAACTTTGTAGAGGGCTATGATGATCTTCAACGTACTGAGGTAAATGGGCAAGATATTTTTGTGATCAAATTATATGAGAATGAAATTGTGAAGGACAGAAAGCTTGAGGGAGTATCAATAACCCTCATGAATAGAGCTCTTCATAACAAAGAGTGAAAAAAGGACCTAAATTTTTTAGTGTGCATTTAAAGAAGAATATTTGGTGGTTGGGTGCTTTTGAGGTTGATAGTGAAGATTTTAATGTGTTGAAGGGTATTCCCCCACACTTGTATCCCAATAATAATCAAAACTCAACAGGATGGGGAGGAGCTAGATGTTGAGGATTTTGGTAGGAACAAGGTGGAATGGCACATGGGGGGAGACCTAAAGACAATGTGTCAATGACTGCCAATGCCAAAAGGCCCTGAATCTACTACATGGGTGTAGCAAAGGAGTTGAATCTTGCTAAATGGAACAAAGCCTGAGATAGGAACTCTAAAGACTCAAAATTTCAAGATGTTTTAGATATTCCCCTTTCAAATGTTTTAGATATTGCCCTTTCAAATGTCCACCTCTGTACATTGCATGCACTTTGTGGAATCATTGAGAAGATTGTGCACCTCTACAGAGGGTTTTCATGGAAACTAAAACCTTGATCAACCAGAGAAACTTCCATAAAAGTATTGAGAGGGTATTACATAATATTGGACTTCATGGGAGAAATGTGGTGATTGAGTTAGTCCCCAAGAGGTCATCTGGTGGAAATAATGTTCCTAGGAAATCTTCTATTGGTGGGATTAAGGCCAAAACATTCTTAGGATTAATGCCATGGAAAATTGGGTAGGGGTTCATCTAAACTCCAGTACAACCAATAGAAGGCTCTACACAATGCTGTGAAGGACCATGGAGTTGATGGCAGAGCAAGAAATGAGAAGGCAAAAGTGTGGGAATCCTTGGATGCAATCTTTTCTTATTGTGATAAAAGTCATTGGGAAAAGAATGAACTTTCCAACTTTAAGAAAGAGTTGAACATATTCAAGTTCATGCCAAGTTAACTAAGTATCATGTTTATGTTGCTACCATCAATTAAGTTCACCCTCTATGCTCACAAAGTAATCTCTCAAAAGTGCTTCATCTAATTTTCTAATTCCACTACTCTCAAAGTTCATAGGCCATTTCCATTACATTGGTATCAGAGCATTTGGTTTCTCTTTTCTTGCTTAAGAAGAGAGGTCCTTAAGTAGCCTATTAATGGTTAGTTTTGTTAATTATATTAGGGTAAGTGGGTCTGGGATCTATTATCGGTTTTGTTGAGCCCAATATGTGGGATATGGTGCACACCTCAGGAGCTTTGGTCTTAATAATGGAGTCTTTTTAGACTTGCCTACGGCTTTACCATTATTGAGCCATAAGAAGTCCGAAAGGAGCTATCCCTCGACAACTTCGCTATGTTAGACTCACTCCACTACTCTCTATAATTAACCAATTCGAGCCATGGGTGTAGATACTTAAGTGCCTATTTTCAAAGGCTAAGAGGAGTAGCAACTAAGGTTTTGAATTGCCAAAGCATACACTAAGTAAACATATAAGTTTAATTAACATGGCTGACAATAACCAAGAGAGTAGAATGAACATTGATAGCTTTGATTTTGCACATGAAGGTATTAATGATAATGCCCCCATATTTGTTAATTATCTTGTTACTAGGTTGCTACAAGCTATGGGCAACCCCTCTTTGCAAGCCGAAGTTACTCAACAACTTCGTGCTTATGGGATTTCCTTTCCTCTCAAAGAGGAAAGAGAGCTTAGGAGGCCTCTTGGTGAGACCCCCAAAAGAAGACTCTCTACCATATTACGAGAGGAGGAATCCAAAGAACGAGAAAGTAATGACTCTTTAAGTTCCTCAAAAGATGTGGCTCCATGAAGATGGCGGTCTAGACGATTGCCAACTCTTCCCAAGAGGAAACAGTTAACCCATAGTTCTTCTCCTCGTGACTCCAAAAGGGAAGAGAGGAAACAAAGGAAGAAAAGGGCAAGAAAGAGGTCACCCTTTTCTCCTTCTTCTTCACCTTCCTCCTCTATCGATGAAAGCTATGGCTATTCTCCTAGAGAATACAAGAGGGGAGGACATCACAAATATTACCCTGCATGGCGAAGGTCACAAAGTCTAAAGAAGTTTAAAGAGGGAGGAAAGAGTAACTCTTTCCTCACCTATGATGGCACATTTGGTGCTACCGATAAAGTATTGGCCTTCATCCAATGATTCGATGTGGTCTTTGGAGACGAGGGCTTTATAGAGTTCTCCAAGCTACGCCATGTAGCTATGCACTTCCAAAAATTGGCTCGTCAATGGTGGGCTAGCCTTCGTGGCAATAGCGAAGCCCAAAGACATGGAAAACTTACAAGTTTCCATCATGAAGCAATTCCTTGCAAGTGATGCAAAAGACAAAGTGCTTATCAAATGGTGAAGTTTAAAGCTTCTCTCTCATGAGTCTATCCATAAATATGTGGAAAAGTTTTGGGATTTACATCTCAAGTCTACTATCTTTCAAAAGATAGACTTTGTTGAGAAAAAGCAACAATTTTGTGCGGGATTACCCAAAGAGATGGCCGAGTATGTCAACTCTCAACGGCCTGGTTCTATCACCAAAGTAATCCACCACACCATGGTTGCTTCGCACATCAATTTCCAACAAGGGGCTAGACGGAATGTCAAGCCCATGGAAAATAAAGACAAAAATGATGCCAAGGGGAAAACCAATGCCCAAAATTCTTACCAAGGCTATTCCAACAACAACAACAATCGGTCCAAGGAGAAGGGAGTTTAAAAAGGTAAATATAAACTCTCTCCTAAAGAGCTAGAATGTTTTCGTAAGGACCACAAATGTTTTAAGTGTGGGGAGCAAGGGCATGGTTATCGTCCTTGCCCTAAGAGAATTACCCGTAATAAGACTCCTAGAGTCTCTTTGTTTGAAGCTCCAAAAGAGGATGCTCATTGCCAAGGATTTATCCTTTCCTATGCTTAGGGAAAGATGCAAGAGCATGATGCCTTTATTTTGTTTGACCCTGTTTCAACTCACAATTCATATCCACGGAGTTGACCACCAAGCTAGGCATACAAGCCCACAAGATGGGAGATACATTGAAATTTGATGGAGCTATCAAGGGACAAGACCTCTCAATTACTCCCTTAATTGGAAAATTGAGGCTTCATGTTCAAAGCTATGTGGACCAAAAAGGATTTCTTCATCTCCCCTCTCAAACATGAGAATGTTAATCGTTGGGGCACCATGGTTTAACTGCATGGCTTCCAAAATGAATTTCCTTGAAAGAAGAATCTACTTCACCTACAAGGAAAAGAGCATGTACATACATGCTAATGAGTTGGGGAACACCATACCCTTGCAATAAAGGAATCAAGAGGAATTAGAGTTGTCTAATTTCCTAAATGGATCCCAAGATGTTTTCATTGATGACATCCCTAGTGAGCTACCTCTAAAATGAGGGATGATGACCATGCAATTGAGCTCCTACCAGGAAGCTCACTGCCTAGCAAGCCTCCTTATCGAGTTTCACAAGCTCAACAAGAGGAGATCATGAGGCAAGTCCATGAATTGGTGGAAAAAGGTGGTGAGGTCTAGCTCCTCTCCATTTTGTTCACCATTGCTTTTAGTGCAAAAGAAAGATGACACATATCACATGTGTGTCGACTATAGAGCACTAAATAAGATCACTATCAAAAATAGATTTCCCGTGCTGCGGGTAGAAGATCTATTTGATAATTTACAAGTTTTGGCCTGACAAATGCTCTAGACGCATTCAAACTCATGATGGACACAAATCTTTAGGCCATCCAAATTCTCTTGAAGAGTACAAGCGACACCTCCAGGTAACCTTTCAAGTTGTGAGAGAGAATAAGCTTTTCATTAATCAAAAGAAAGGTGAACTTTTCCTACAAGAGATCGGTCACATTATCGCTAATGATGGCACCCGTATGGATCCAACAAAGTTAAGAGATAATAAAAGGATGGCCTAATCCAAGGAATCTACATGAGGTACGAAGCTGCACAGGTATGTGTGCATACTATAACCAAGAGTATGATGCTAAACTAGCAAAAAGATAATATGGTCCTTAAAATTCTTAAGCCAGTCAATGAGATGGCTTATCAATTGAAGTTGCCCAACCATTGGCTCATGCACAAATGTTTTCCATTGTAAGGTTTCCAGTTTCTGAAACCTTAAAAATTGTACAAAGCTTGTAAAATTAACTTAAAAACCACTGTTGAATGATTCAATCATGGCTAATATTGGTATTTTTGGAATCATAAGCAGAGCTTTACTATGGTTAATAATTTTCAGAATCAGAATCCGATAAAAACTGGAAAAGTTACGGGCCCTGGAAGGCTACACTAGAAATTCAATTAGTTAATAAAAATTGGATGGTTTCAGTCATTACTATTAACAAATACTTTCTTATCCTAAGGTTCTAGAATTAACTGATATTCCAATTTTCATCATTAAAAATCAGTAAAATCAACCAAAATCGATTCTGGAAGCTGTGGGGGCAGTGTGGAGCTGTGGAGAACCTGCCAGAGATAGAAATAGCAACAGTTGGTGCTACCTTGAAGCTGGGGGCCTGCTTGAGGTGTCAAAACCTGCCACGAATTGCTCGGGGCCCAGAAAAACTATAAAAAGACACCCTTCCCTTCATAAAAAATTAGACTCGGAGCCTTGAAACACTCTCTCTCATCTAGAGAGACCACTACGTAGAAATCACTAGAGATTAAGCTCTAGTTGATTAAATTAAACGGTAATTAGCCTAATCTTTCTTAATTAGCAAAGCTAGATTAATCTATGTATACTTAAAAACCCTCTCTTAAATAAATATTCTTTGCTGATTGTTGTAATTAAGCTAAGGGATATTAAGCTCTAGTTGATTAAATTAAACGGTAATTAGCCTAATCTTTCTTAATTAGCAAAGCTAGATTAATCTATGTATACTTAAAAACCCTCTCTTAAATAAATTAAAGATTAATCCTATGTATACTTAAAAACCCTCTCTTAAATAAATATTCTTTGCTGATTGTTGTAATTAAGCTAAGGGATATTAAGCTAATTAATTATTATATCATAATAGGGTTGAAATTATCCATATTAACCATAAATTCATGGGAAATATATTAATTAAGTTTAGATTAAGTTGAGATAATTATCAGAGATGCATTAGATTTTCATTGAGCTAGAAAAATTATCTTATAATTTTTTGAGTAATTTTCATAATTAATTAAGCAGAGTTATACTGTTTTTAGAGAAAAATAATCAAATTGACTCAAAATGCTTTGAGTTATTTATCAGAGATTAATTACATGTTAGGGAAGCTGTGATATTTATGTTAATCTCAGATAATTAATTTATCTAATTATCTTAGTAGAATTACACTATTTTTATGACAAATTAAAAGGAGGAAACTAGCAAATTGATTCAAAATGCTTTGAGTTATTTATCAAAGGTTAATTACATGTTAGGAAACCCATGATAGTTATGTCAACCTCAGATAATTGATTTACCTAATTATCTTAGCAGAATTACACTGTTTTTAGGACAAATTAAAAGGGGGAAATTAGCAAATTGATTCAAAATGCTTTAAGTTATTTATCAAAGGTTAATTATATGTTAAGGAATTTGTGATAATTATGTTACCTTCAGATAATTGATTTACCTAATTACTTTAGCAGAGTTACTCTATTTTTAGGACAAATTAAAAGAGGGAAATTAGCAAATTGATTCAAAATGTTTGAGTTATTTATTGGAGGTTAATTATATGTTAGGAAACCCGTGATAATTATTTTAACCTCAAATATCTAATTTACCTAATTATCTTAGCAGAATTACATTGATTTTAGGACAAATTAAAAGGGGGAAATTAACAAATTGATTCAAAATGCTTTGAGTTATTTATCAAAGGTTAATTACCTATTAGGGAACCTGTTGTAATTATGTTAATTTTAGATAATTAATTTAACTAATTACTTTAACAGAATTACTCTGTTTTTAGGACAAATTAAAAGGGAGAAAATAGCAAATTGATTCAAAATACTTTGAGTTATTTATCAGAGGTAAATTACATGTTAGAGAACCCGTGATAATTATGTTAATCTTAGATAATTAGTTTACATAATTATCTCAATAAAATTATATTATTTTTAGGGGAAAATAAAAGGAAAAAATAGTAAATTCATTAAAAAATCTTTGATATAATTATTAGAGGTAGAACACACCTTGAGAAATCCGTGATAAATACCCCAACCTTAGATAAATAGTTTAAATACTTATTTTCATTAAAAGTAACTGATTCTGCGCATAAAATAGAGAAAGGAAATTAGTAAATGAATTTATCTACTTACATGAGGTTCAAAATCAATATTGAAGGTTGGGAAAATTACCTTAGCATAAATGGTTGGTGTAACAAGTTATTATTAGCAAAATTTTGCTTAAATTAGACCATAAGTATAGGAGGGAAAGGTTATAAATCAAATTTATGAAAATTCCTAAAGATAGAACATATCAAATTACAATTAGGGTGAGTAATCCATTAGCCGATAGGAATTATAATTTACTAAGATTACATACAAAATATTCAGAGAAAATAGACTAAGGAGAAACCTAGTTAAATAGCTTCACTAATTAAATGGCAATTATGAGAAAATTACTGATAATATAAGGAAGTTATAGGAGGAATATCTCATCCAATAACTATCAAGGATACCTACTTACTCCAAAAATCCTTATTTTGGGTAAAAAGGAAGGAAAGAGATTATTCAATTAAACTTCTAATCGATTAATTCTTTTTATAAGGCTGCCGATATGGCTCCAAAGAGAACCAGGGGAAATCCTCTTACCGAGGAAGAGGATGTTAGCAACAAAATAAATAAAGCCACTAATGACCATGAGGTTGGGCCTAGCCATAGGCCGACGGAGGAAAGTCTACAGGCTCGCGCCCAACAACACATGGACGAGCAGTCCCAGGTGGATTTCTATTTTGTTCACTTAAAATCTTTTAAAGTTCATTTTTAAGTTAGCATTGCATACGTAAGGTTAGTAAGGATAAACTAGCTGTAAATGGAAGGTAACATGCACGAAACCAACAAGCAATGATTGTAAATAGGAAAGAAATTATTGGCTTATGACTGATTGATCTAGGAAAGAAATGTTTGACCGTCCTTAAGACAACTTGTGTCAAGACACCTCTGATTCCTTGGAAATATTTTACTCCAGGTAATGAGTAATGATGGTGATACTGTCATGGATGAGTCGGTTTCCTCAGGATGCGTGGAGTCTTTACCCCGTGCTTGTTTTTGTTTGTGGATATTACTTAAGATTTCAAGTTTATCCTAGAGGAACTTCTCGGTTGTATGGGCAACCGGTTGGGGTATGGGCGCCCGGACTTTGGGTGATGGATTTTTCCACCCCGATTTTTATAAATAAGGAATGGGTGCCGTTTTTTCACCCCTGTATAGCTGGTCTTGAGACAAGCCAGTACTGGTCAGAGATACTTCAGAATGAGAGTACCTTGTCTTAAGTCTAAAGATGTTTGTTTGCTGAAAGAATGTCTTCAATACTGTTTTCAAATGTTGTCTTATGAAATTCAGTTGTGAAAGTTAAAAGGAATCATTGTTTTAATTGTGAAACGAATGTGGTAGTAATTAAACAACACAGAAATCATGTGTGAGTGCGGGGTGGTAAGTAGGGATTATTGACTAAGGTTGTCAATCATGGACGGGTGGACTTGATTAATCAGGTAACTATCCATTCCGCACACTAAAACGTTTAGAAACTTCTGCACTTGGAAGAGGAATCCACCAACGGCTGTGCCCTCACATATGTTAGGGGGAAAAAAGCGTTGGCTAAGGAAACCATAATCTGAATGATGAAGTTATAGGGATGGATTCTTTTTTTGTGGTCCTGTTTCCACTGTGAGACATGACTAGATCTCTTTCTAGGGCTATAAACCTAAACCATTGTCAATGGTAAGGGTGAATTCCCTGGAATTTTTCTTATTTAAGGACTCTGCTTTAGTAGGCCTAGAGACCTGTCAATGGTACCATCCCGTTTTTGGTGTCGGCGGGTTTGGGGACCTTACATCCATGAGAACCTACATAAGCCTTACAAAGGAGCGCCATCAAAAGAAGCAATAGTTGCAGAGCCTCCAAAAATCAAAGAGCAAGAAGATGTACTTTAATCTAAGTCCATCCTATGACATGAAGACAAGGTATTAAGAAACAGTAAGATTATCTGACGATATCTTATTAAGTTAAAGAATTATCCTTTTAAAGATGCTAAATGGATGCAAGGAACCCAGCTTAAGGATAATATGAACCTTGTCAATGCTTACAATGCTGCACTAGAGTAAGCATATGAAAACGCATTTTAAATGAAAAATATTTTTGTCTTATAAGACTGATTCTCTCTTTATTGTGCACAAATTTAAGTAGTATGCATACTAAGAATCATGTTTGGGATGACGATGTCTCTCAAACACCATGTAGAATTTGTCACTCTACTTGGGAAGATGAAATGGACTAAAGAGCAGACATGTTTTGCGGCAGCTATGTCTCCCAAGCACCAAATGGATTAGTCATCCATCTTGGAATGATGTCGTAGGGTAAAAAGGGATCCTCTACCCGCTAAGACAAATTGACTAATGACTATGACTTTATCTCTTTTACCTCATAGTCGAGGATGACTATGATTTCAAGAGAGAGATAATGTCATTAAATATCTAATATCTAACCAACCCAAATTATTTTCTCATATTAAATTGATCATTTAATATGGGATAATAAACGGGAACAAGGGTTAGAATATAGACATGTGCTTACGGATCTATCTCAACATGGGGCCAATGGTAAAGGGGTCCAAATGAGAGATGGTCTGTCAAAGAGAAAGGTTAACTAATGAAACTTAAAAGACCTTAGGGTTAGCTTCATTAAAGACCTCCAATGGTTAGTGTTAAAAGTCCTTTGACCTTAAGCAAGCTAGGGTTGAGCTTGAGGTGGGAACCCGACCTAAACTTAAGCAAGCTAGGGTTGTGCTTGAGGTGGGAACCTTAAGCACGCTAGGGTTGTGTTTGAGGTGGGAACCCGACCTCAACTTAAGCAAGCTAGGGTTGAGCTTGAGGTGGGAACCCGACCTAAACTTAAACAAGCTAGGGCTGTGCTTGAGGTGGGAACTCCACCTAAGGTGCTTGTCATGCTTGATGACTAAGGTACTTGAGGTACTTGTCACATTTAATGAGGAAGTTGCTTGAGAAGCTTCCTATGCATGGGGGGTAAGATGCTCGAGTCAAAAAGAGAACCTACACACTTAATAAGAAAGTTGCTTGAGAAACTTCCTATGAATAAAAATCTCAAAGTTAGGGGAATTCTAAAAGAGTACATGTCAGACTCTCACTAAGCTTAACCACATGGTGTGCTTGAATGCTATTGGTTGAGCTAAAGAGGGGTACAATGAGCTTCTACTTCCATCCAAAAAAAATCTAGATATTTTCAAGCTCTCTCTCTCCCTAAGGGGTAAGGAGGACACTTGTCAAAAGACTACCCATGTGCTTGACTGCATGTTGCATGTGATTGGCTAGGGGGAGAGGGGTCCAATGAGCTTGCAGCATGTAGAAATTTTGCCCAAAGCAAGGAAGGGGGGTGCTAGGGGGAGGTCTTCTTTGATCACTAAAATGATGCCATGGTTGAGTTGGAAGAAGATCAATTACGACAAAGGAATTAGACTCTGAAAAAAAAACATGTGAGGAAAAAAAGTTTACTCCAGGGAGGAGAAGGAAAGTTTTTCAAATTTCCAAACCAGCATCAAAGACACCAACAAAAGTATCGCAGGAAACGGGATAATAACATGAAAAGGAAAACATCAAAATGCAAAGGACTACATAAAAGACAAGATAACGGGAAGATATCTAGACAAAAAAACTTAGAGCAACAAAAAAAAAAACCTAAATCATATAAGGCTGATAGGACTAAAGGACAAGAACCTCAAAGAAAAATACAAGGAGCTGAAACGGACCGTAAAAGAAGTCCGAACCATGGAGATGGAGTCAGATAGTGCGATGAATCTGGGGCAATCAGTGTTCCATCTTATTATAAAAAATACACTTTGCAAGATTGACAAATCATTGTTGACCAACCCTTGCAACAACCAAAAGAACCAAGGAAATCTTATGAAGGACCGGAGAACGCCAAACGAATTGACCTTGTATAGCCTGGAGAAGAGTCAAGACCCACATACATAGCCACGGATCTATTTCAAGAAGAGGAAGAGATTCTCATTCAAACGTTAAAAGAGTAAAGGGTTGTATTTTCTTGGTCCTATAAATACCTCAAGGGGGTGGATCCGCAATATGCCAGCACACCAAGGATTTCATTAACGTGATCACAAATATGCGAACATGTTAATAGCGTTAAGTGGTCACTTTTTGAAACATGTGATTATGTTAAATGTTCACGTGACCTTTTTATTAACTTGCAAAAACTATCCAAATTGGAAGCTTTTCAAGCTTTTCCTGATCCTAGCAGGCCTATTGATGAGTTTTATCCATATCCGAGTGGTCCCATCACGAAGAAATAATAGCCGAACAAGCTTTTGGTGGGTTATCAGGTCACCATTCATCCGCTTAAATGTGATCACGTACATTGTAATTATGTGAAAATGATAATAACACATGGTAATCACAAAAAAATCATGTGATCACATGATTATTAAAATCCATTCACACTATCCCTATGAGAGATGATGCTAACCCGAGCAAACAAAGACCATACACCTATAACGAGACATTTGCCAAAAAGATCAAGAAAGAGATCGAGAAGCTCAAGGAGGCAGAGTTCATCTACGAAATAGAACACACTCACTGGGTATCACCTATTGTGGTGGTGCCAAAAAAGAATGGTAAACTTAGAGCGTGTTCAAATCTTAAGAAGGTGAACGCCGCCACTATACGAGATAAATGTCCTCTTCCTATCACTGACTATGTGCTAGACCGAGTAGTTGGCAAAGAGGCTTATAGTTTCTTGGATGGATTATTTGGTTACAACCAATTGACCATAGATACTAAAGATCAACATAAAATGGATTTTTCCACAGAATGGGATATTTTTCCTTATCAAATCATGTCTTTTGGTTTGACCAATGCACCAACACCATTCCAAAGCCTAATGGGCCATGATTTTAAGGAATATTTGCGGAATTTCCTAGAGGTATACATGGGTGATATTTGTGTGCACTCCACAAAAAGAGAAAATCCTTTCAAGCATTTACGATGTGTCTTTGAGAAATGCCGTCTATATAGGATTTGTTTGAATCGTAAAAAATGTGTTTTTATGGTTAGACAAGGCAAAATTCTTGGGCATATTGTATCAAAAAATAGTATTTCCACAGATATGGAGAATGGCAATGATTGTTGAAATGGCTAGATCAAAAAATTTCAAAGAAAATCAGGCATTTATAGGACATTGTGGCTCTTACCATAGATTCGTCTACATGCATGCAGTCATAGCTAAACCCATTTACAGCCTTATAACTCATTTTGAGTGGATAGATGAATGCGAGGAATCCTCCAGAAGCTTAAAATAATTACACCACCATTGAAAAAAAGGTCTTGGAATGGTGTATGCAGTCAAGAAATTCCGACATTACTTGTAAGCTAACAAGTTTATCTTTTTCGAAGACCATCAAGCCGTACTCTATTTGGTGAACAAGACATGCAATATAGGAAGGATATTGAGATGGTTCATCATCCTACTCAAATTTGACTTCCCAATGGTAGTCAAAAAGGGCACCATACCCCAAAGAGTGGATCATATGTCAAGGCTTACCTCAGGGGAAGCACTCAAGGGGGTAGAAAATGATTTACCAGATGCGTATCTGCTCTTTATGGAAATGATTCCAAGATGGTCGCAAGATCTTGTATCCTTAATGACCATAGCACAAGTAGATTCCCAAACATAACTTCCTATCACACCATGATTGATAGAGCAATCTGCCCTATATCAATTTCTGGCTGGAAGATTGTACTAAAAAAACAAAGATGGAATTTTGCTTTTGTGCATTAACCCCAAGGAACAAGAAGCCTAATTGAGTCAAGCTCATACCACTATAGCAAACCTTACGACGGTTGACTTGGCTAGGAGTTTATTGGCCTTCCATGAAGAAAGAAACTCATGATTATGTGAACTATTGATCTCAATGTAATAAAGAGCCGATCATACCCCACGCCACGTTATTTTGGATTTCAGTGATGCCATAGTGGAGAAAGTATTTGGTGAAATATTTGACTAAAAGAACCTCCCTAGAAGATATGAGTAAACAATGAAAAAGGGAAATAGAGACTGAAGCAGCCAACTATGTAATGATTGGAAATCAGCTTTACTGACAAGGAAACGACCAACAGCTCAGATTTTGTGCTAATGAAGAGGAGTATCTTCCTATCCTATAGAAAGTGCATGTGGCACTCGTAAGAGGCCATTTCTCTCATGAGACCACAACCAAGGTTATATTGATGGCAAGCATCTGATGGCCAACATTGTTTTCCAATACCAAAAATTTGTTCGATGATGTGATTCATGTCTACGAGCAAAGATGCCGACATGAATTGATAGTATGCCACTGTGGCCTATGATGGGAACACGTGCATTTCTAAGTGGGGTATAGACTTTGTGGGTTCAATACAACCAATGGCATACAAAATTCAAGTGTAATATATTATTGTGGCCATAGATCACTTAACCAAATGGGCTGAGACATGAGGCACTAGGAAGAATGATGCTAGAACCACTACTGTGTTTCTGTACAAATGTATATTCACTAGGTATGGACTTCATCTTGAGCTTGTAAGTGATTGCGGATCGCATTTCCTCAATGAGGTGATAGAACACTTATTGAATGAGTTCATGGTAATCCATAACAAATCTGCACCCTATCATCCTCAAGCAAATGGTCAAGCAAAACATACAAACAAGATCCTACACTCTGTATTAACCAAAGTTGTTAGTTCATGAAGAACGGACTGGGAGATGCATCTTCATTTAGACTTGTGGGCTTATTGAGTTTCATTCAAAACAGCTTTGAACATGACTCCTTTTAACTTGGTCTATGGATTAGATGCAATACTGCCAATGGAGTTCTTATTACCTATTCTTAGAGTTACACATAAGTTGGAACAAAAAGGGTACGAGTTGTCAGAACAACTCGAGGACTTAGAACGACAAGATGAACAACAACTAGTCATTGCCCATATATATGCATAAAAAAAAGTTTTTTGACTCATGTTTGCTGACAAAAAATTTCAAACAAGGGGATTCGGTTCTACTTTACTCCTTGAAACAATATATACCCAACTTCAAGAAAAAGAGACACAATCCTTTTGTCATTGAAGATGTTTCAGCGAGTGGTGTCGTCAAACTAGCTACCTTATATGGAGAAATCATGGAAAATCGGATTAGTGGATGTCGACTTTGCAAGTACCATCTGCCCTTGACTAATGACCTTTTGCAAAGAATGGATGTAGTGAAGGAAAGAAAGCTTAAAAATAGCAGGTGATTGAGAAATTTCGCATTTGCATTCTAAAGACAAGAGCAGCAAGGCAATCGATTTCTCAAGTTGTACCCCTCAATACCCTCCAAATTCAACCCTTAGTAGATGATGAGGTGGAGACCGATGAATAATGGTTGGATGGTCTTGATATGTGAATCACAGTGAATGTGAATGAGAATTATACAGTCAAGGCCTTAGCAGATACAGGTGCCAGAGTCAATGTGGTCAATTATTCTACTTATCACAGAGCAACTACTCAACAACTTGAGTATTGTCGAGCATCAAGGGATGCAACAGAAAAGTAACTCCAAATCCAAGGAAAATCAACTTGATTATCATTGTTCATGGATTCTCTTGCCCGCATACTTTCATATGCATAGCGGATGAACATATGAATGAGACTTAATGTTGGGAGTTCCATGGATGCGAACCTACAAAGCAATCCAAGATTGGGATGCCAAAATTTTGGAGCTTACACTTAAAGGAGGACAACTCAAGGTGCCACAGCAAGGAGGAGTGGGAAGCAAGTCTCGATAATTTCCAATCAACAAAACACGAGCCGTCTGATACAAAAATAATTGCTACCTTGCAAAAGATTTCCTCTCACCATCATAACATGCAGGGAGCCAGGAAGATTTGGATACCTAAAAGTTAGCTCATCAACCACTCTCAAAAAATATGGGTGCCTAAAAATCTTTTGCACACTAACAAGCAGCCTACTATGGCACTATCCTACCCACATCAACAACAGAGACCACAATTATAGACGACAAAGTGGGTTTGGAAACCTAAGCATAAACCTGAAATCAGGTCTGAAATGAAGGCTGGTTGTAGAAAGGTCTTCCAGGCAAAGCCAAACATAGTCAAGTACAAATGGGTACCAAAGATTAGACCGTCATACACAATCATGCCCACGGATTTTAGCACTCTTGCTATGGACTATGCATATCATACAATCAAAGAGCGCGCTCAACTACTAAAGGATTTACTCTTTAAGAGAGTTCCAACACAGGATACCTCGCCATCAACAACCCTTGAGTACACTACTCAAGACCCACCTCTTGCACCACATAGTATGTTTACATGCATTGGCATCAGTAGCTTGATAGGGCCAATCAAGTGTCTGAATCTAATAGAGAAAAGGGGCAATGTTTGAAGTAATTGTGTGTTAAAGTATGATTTTTTTTGGAAACATTAGATGAGATTCCCTAATAACTAAGCGAATGGTGAAAATATAATATGATAACCCCTAGGTGTGTTTGTATATTGTGAATGCATGTTGAAAAAGCCAAAATCATTGCAATTTTTATTCTTGATGTGTGTTTTTGGACCACATGGGACAACTTATGACAGAAAGGTCCTCTAGCGAAAGTTTTCAGAAATTTTTGAACCAAGGATACAATGTAAAGGCTACTTGGATCAATGGGTAGGTTCATGATGGGGAGTGTGAGGAATTTCCAGGTATGTATAGTCCATTTCTACTCTCATTTGCATTCTAGTCCTTCGAGAGAGAGCTCCAACTAGTGGGTTTTGACAGTCTTTTGTACGCTTCTATGCATAATCTATTGGTCTATACTCGCTCCATCCATGAGGGGTAAGTTCCTAACTAGAACGAGAAGCATTTGATCACTACTTTGTCCACCATGAAGGACATAGGGGGCACGATAACACATGGAAATCTGGGAACTTTTGGGAACAAAGACACGTACATCGACCAGTACACTGAACATCCAAATCACACCAAAATTGAACCATAGGCTCATCTCTAGTAAGAGAACACAGGAATGAGTTTCAAAGTGCAAAGGTTGATAAAAAAGATGACATAGTATCTTTGGCGCGTGATAACAGGCTCAAATTTTGACCAAAATTGACCCATGCGCAAATGCCATCAAGTAGAAGTCATGTAGGGAATTGAGGATGCATCACAGTCCATCTCATCAGGATAGGGCAAAATGACCATATCCCCACTGCAAAGTGACATTTTGCACTTTCATGCATAATATTGATTCATTTGACCCAAAGACAAGGGGGGCACTCTACACACTATACCTAACTCCTACTAGCCTTTAGTGGGCCCACAACAATAGGCTAGTGAACCTAGATCAAACTCTACTCAAAAGGGGACAACCAACTTCACCAAGATCAACATCAAGTGCAAGATGTAGAACCAGGTCCATCACCTACCTTAACTAACATAGTAGAAGCTATGTAGGGAAAGTTGGGGGCATAAATGACAATAAAATGCAAAATTTATCTTAGGCATGCCAAAGGTAAAGTGCCGTGTTTGAAGCACTTTTTGTACATCTTTTCACACAAGTATTATCCCCATAGATAATACATAACCTACACCACCCTGATACACTCTTATCATTCATTGCACTTCCTTATGTTGCACTTTACCGCCCAAAAGACACTAAATGACAGATACAGAATACTTCAAGATTACCAATTGAGCTCAAACTTCAGCAGGAACAAAGTTGACACCCCATAGAAGCACTCAAGGTGAAAGAATCCCAAAAGGACCCAATATAACACAAATCTATCTTTGGCATGCCAAAGATAGATATGTGACCAAAGGTCCTTGACTCATCAAATTTAGTCACATATGTGTTTACATGACTCAAATGAAGCACCATGTCAAGTTTCATCAAGGATGATACAGCACAACTCCATCAAGCACAACAATCTCTAATAACGGAAAAGCGGACATAGAATTAACCATAACTCTCACCATAGTGGTCAGAAAGCCATCATACTTCATGCATGTCACCTGAAACATATTCACAACCTGTACATCCACTATGGAACCTGTTGGGGTATAAAGCCCAATGTGGTCGCCCAGGTAAGTGGGTGGGCCGCCAAGTATGTACACATATTCTTTTGTAAAACCTAATAAGAACTCACTATGCTCTACACATTACAGTAGAGCGACTTCACCATATCGTCGTGCTCTTCTTCTCGCACTCTCTCTCACGTCGCACTTCCGCTTGTACTCCTTCAACTAGTATCAGAGCTCAGATCAAGGCTCGGGGCAGCATTTGCAGGTAGCCAGAGTCACCTGCTCAGATTGGAGTGAGATTCGACAGGCGAAGACAAGGCCCCAAATCTTGTGGGTGAGCCCAAAGGGCACGGTGCTCTCAGAATTTCATTCTGAGGTCATCTCGGCCACCGTTCGGCTTCGACAAAGTTCTGCGTAGGCCATTTTCGACTACGTGGTCTCAGCGGGTGCAGATCCAACTCTGCAAATTTGGGGTTTCGGCCTACGACTACAGGTGCTGAGGATATCGGCACTCCCAGAGTGTTGATTTGTGACTGTCTACACATCGAAGGACGGCTCACAGTTCTTGGAGGCGTGTCACATACGACACGGGCGCATCTACACACAGACTGTAGGTGACATCCACTAGTTTATCAGGTAGCTTGTGTTTGCTGCTTGATATTCCAGATTTCATCCTGACATTGCAAGTACTTCCACATGGGATGTATTGTCAGAGATGATGTATGTCTGTTGAGGGTTTGCTGGCTATGAGTCACGCAGCAAACAACCTTCGCAGCGGTTACAACATATAGTGGGAAATTTGTGGATGTATGATTTTGTGGGAAGTCTATGTATTGTCAGATTTACTGCAGCCTTTGTTGAGGGTCGAGTGAGGTTTTCTTGAGCTGGGGGATTCTCGAATGTTGAGATCCTTTTGGTGATATAGGTCTTGGAGCGATCCCTCGAGCACCCTTAGATAGGCAGCTAGGATGTATTGACTGTGAGTTAGACAGTTGGGATTGCATCTTTGCTTTAATTCCGTTGAGGCATTGTCGCAGTCTATGCTTACAGGACAGTGAGAGACAGTACAGGTGTAGGACAAGTTTACCCGCAGCTTACAGTGTCAGAGAGACAATGTTTTTTGAGCTGTTTTTGGTCTGTTTTTGAGTACACCAGAGCCATTTTACAAAGGAGACTCTGCCGAAATTTCTGCAGAATTTGAAGCTTTCTTGGTTCATTTGACAAGTTGATATTGGTTCAGAGGTCAGTTTACAGGGGAAAATCTGCCGAATTTTTCCCAGGAAAGTAAACTACAGTGAAGCGTAGCTATGGCTGCATCACAGGACACTGCTCTTTACAATATCAAGAAGCTGGATGAAACCAATTTCCCATTGTGGAAGAAGCAGATTTGGCACGTGTTGGTACAAAAGAAGCAAATAAAACCTATAAAGCTCAAGGGGATAAAACCACAAGATATGGACGAAGATGAATGGAGCGAAATGGATGAATTGGCACTTTCTACCATTATGCTGACTTTGGCAGAAAGCGTTTACTTCAATGTAGTAGACGAGATGTCAGCTTATGAAGAATGGACAAAGCTGAGTGATCTTTATGAGAAGCAGAGTGCAGCTTCACAGGTATACTGGCTTAAGAAGCTTGTTGACTTGAAGATGAAAGAAGGGACACCTATGTCCAACATCTGAATGAATTCAACACCATCTACAGTCAGTTGTCAGCTCAAGGTGTCAAGTTTGATGAACCTGTTAGAGCTATGTTCCTGTTGATCACATTGCCGGAAAGTTGGGACACTTTTTGCACAACTTTGAGTAATTATGCACCTCCAGATGGTTTGAACATAGCAGGAGTAGAAGGAAGTCTACTTACTGAAGAAACCAATAGAAAGACAATAGACAAAGGCAAAGAACAGCCGTAGTTGTCAGAGGAAGGACCAAAGAAAAGTACAAAGGTGGAAAGAGGAATCAGTCTCGTAGCAAGTCCCGCAGTGCTAAAGGCAAGAGTGACATAGAATGCTACCATTGTGGCAAGAAGGGTCACATGAAAAGAGACTGCAGAGAATGGAAAGCAGAAAAAGGCAAAGAGAAAGCTGAAGACCACGGTGAGAAGAACAAGTCCTCAGTGAAGATTCAAGAAATAAATGCGACAAACACTGTTGCAGAGGATGACAGTCTAGTGTCAGGAGACATCTACTTCTTGAAGAATACAATGGACTCAGCTTTTCTTACAGCATCTGATGGAAATGCACTGAGTGACTAGATTATAGACTCAGGGGCATCACTTCATGTGTCTCCAAACAAGGAGTGGTTTACCTCTTATGTGACCACTAAAGATCATGTTCGGCTAGGCAATGGGCATACATGTGAGATCTTAGGTGTTGGAGATGTTCAATTGAAGTTTCAAAATGGCTCTTCTTTCACGCTGAAGAATGTGAGACATGTTCCCGCAATTACAAAGAGCTTGATCAGCACAGGTTTACTTGATGATACTGGCTACGTCACCACTTTTGGACAAAACATGTGGAAGATATCCAAGGGTTCGATGACAGTAGCACATGGAGTAAATTCTGGAGGACTTTACATGATTTATGTATCAAATGTCTTTAAAAATGTAATCAATGTAACCGAGCAGCCGAACGTTTCTTTGTGGCATAGCCGGTTAGGACATATGTCCAAGAAGGGAATGGAAATCTTGTCTCGTTCTGGTTATTTTCCTAGCTTTTCATTTAATGATTTTGAATTCTGTGAACATTGTCTGTATGGTAAGAAAACACAACAGCCACATAAGCATAGAAGAGATACACAGTTGGCACTTGTTCATAGTGATTTGTGTGGACCTATGCCTAACCTATCTCTAGGGGGAGCTTCTTACTTTATGACATTTATAGATGATTACTCGAGGAAAGTATGGGTTTAATTTCTCAAGCACAAGGATGAAGCGTTTAGTGTTTTCAAAACGTTTGTGACACTTGTGGAGAATCAGAGTGGCAAGAAGCTTAAAATTCTTACGCACTAACAATGGTGGAGAGTATGTTTCAAAGGCCTTTCAGGACTTTTGTGAGTCAAAAGGTATAAAACGTGAACTTACTACTCCTTACAATCCTCCTCAAAATGGTGTTGCTGAGAGGATGAATAGGACAATACAAGAGAAGGTCAGAAGTATGTTGTCTAATGCACAACTGCCAAATGGGTTTTGGGCTGAAGCTGTATCAACAGTTGTTCATCTTATAAATAGATCTCCTAGCAAGGTTTTGCAGAAGGATTCAGTGCAAGAGATGGTATGGTCGGGTAAAATGCCCTCATACAAGCATCTCAGAGTCTTTGGCTGTGAGGCATATACTCACGTTCCAAAGGAATTTAGGAACAAACTTGAGCCAAAGAGTAGAAAGTGCATCTTTCTAGGCTATGGTAATTCTGGTGAGATGGGGTACAGACTTTGGGATCCCGAATCCAGAAAGGTTATCCGCAGCAATGATGTTCACTTTAATGAATCCAAATATCATTCTAAACCAAAGAGGGTTGAGGACATTAGAAGAGTTGTCTTCCAAGAAGATGGACCTGCACGTGCAAGACAAAATGTCAGGGCTCAAGAGGAGCAAGGATAGGATAGATTGGAACCACAGGTTGTGGCTGAGCTTGAGCCACCTATTTTGCGTAGATCTGGATGTATCACGCGACCTCCTAATCGGTTTGTTCCATCTATGAACTATGTCATGTTGACTGATTGCAATGAGCCTTCATGTTAAAAGGAAGCAGTGAAAATGAAGGACTCCGGGAATTGGCAATTGGCCATGCAGTCAGAGATGACAGCTCTGCATAAAAACTAGACATGGAAGCTAGTTCAATTACCACAGGGCAAAAAGGCTCTACCTTGTAAATGGGTTTACAGGTATAAGATCACCGCTCATGATAGTCGGCCAAAGTACAAAGCAAGGCTTTTTGCAAAGGGCTTTAAGCAAGAACAAGGCATTGACTTTAATGAAGTCTTCTCTCCGGTGGTCAAGATGACTACATTGAGATGCTTTCTTGCATTGGTTGCCATATTAGATTTGGTGTTGCACCAAATGGATGTCAAGACAACGTTCTTGCATGGTGACTTAGATGTGGAAATTTACATGCAGCAACCAGAAGGGTTTGTTGAGAAAGGCAAGGAAGATTTGGTATGCCAGTTGTTAAAGAGTCTTTATGGCTTAAAACAATCACCGAGGGCATGGTACCAAAAATTCCACAAGTTTATGCTTTCTCAAGGCTACAAACGTAGTAAGTTCGATCACTGTCTATATACAAAGAAGGCTAAGGATGGTAGTTGGCTGATCCTTATTTTGTATGTGGATGACATGTTGATTGCTGGCAAGCACTTGGAAGAAATTTCAGCTTTGAAGTCAAAGATGGCAAAATCATTTGACATGAAAGACATGGGTGAGGCAAGTCATATACTTGGTATGCGCATTGAGAGAGACAGATCAAAGAAGTTGATTTGGTTATCTCAAACAGAGTATATTGACAATGTTTTGCAACGTTTCAGTATGGAGAAGGGAAAGGCATTGAGTGTTCCATTGCCACCACATGTGAAACTTAGCAAACAAGATTGTCCTATGTCTGAGGAAGAACAGGCTGAAATGGATAAGATTCCATATGCTTCTGCAGTGGGTAGTTTGATGTATGCAATGATTGCTACTCGCCCAGACATTGCATTTGCAATGGGAGTAGTAAGTCGATACATGTCAAACCCAGGCAAGAAACATTGGGAGGCAGTGAAAGGAATATTGAGATACCTGAAAGCTACAAAGAGTATGCATATATGCTATGGGAGTCAGGAGCTAAGTGTAAAGGGTTTTACAGACTCAGATTATGCAGGTGACTTAGACAATCGAAGGTCTATGTCAGGGTATGTCTTTACATTGGCTGGTGGAGCAGTATCATGGCGTTCTAGATTACAAGATTGTGTTACTCAGTCTACTACAGAGGCTGAATATGTTGCAGCATCAGAGGCATGCAAAGAATCAAATTGGCTTAATCGACTAGTAACAGATTTGGGAATCAAAGAAGAGATGCCCGTGTTATATTGTGATAGTCAGAGTGCTATACAACTGGCTCGCAATCCAGGTTATCACTCAAAGACAAAGCATGTGGATGTGAAGTATTATTTCATCAGGGAAATGCTCGAGGATAAGAAAATTCAGCTTGTCAAAGTTCACACCACAGAAAATCCTGCTGTTCTACTTACAAAAGGACTTCCCTCAGAGAGCTTTACGCACTTTCGCAAGCAGTTAGGTGTAGGGTAGTACATCACTTCTCTACATCTCTTGTATATTAGCTTGTATAGTAGCTTCTCTCACACGTAAAGTACCACATTGGACTTGAAGTGGGAGGTTGTTGGGGTATAAAGCCCAATGTGGTCGCCCAGGTAAGTGGGCGGGCCGCCAGGTATGTACACATATTCTTTTGTAAAACCTAATAAGAACTCACTATGCTCTACACATTACAGTAGAGCGATTTCACCATATCGTCGTGCTCTTCTTCTCGCACTCTCTCTCGCGTCGCACTTCCGCTCGTACTCCTTCAGCACCAAGTTGTATTCACACACAGACTTGCATCTTAGGCTCACCAAAGATAGATTTTGCCAAAAAAATGTATTTTCATTGCACTTTAATTGTTGTATTAGCTTTTCTACTTGTTGGGAGCTGTTGAAACAAGTCTGAAAACCATATTTGGTGATTTTTTTTCATGATCTCTCACATCAACTTCAAGAGCTCCAATAAAGAAAATTATGAAGGTTAAACTGGCCGAGCTTCCCCCGTACTAGTTGGAAGAGAATTCTGTAAAGGATGTAGACGTTACATGGTTGGCCAAGGAACAACTAGAGAGCCAACTAGTATCACAGTATATCATGGCATATTCAAAAGTGAACAAGGATCCAAAGTAGAAGTGCAAATTCTGCCCAAAGAAGCTCAAGACCTAGCGAGAGAAGATGCAATTAAACCTCTATGGAAGAAGATTGGCCTCACAAACTACATCCAAGCTGGAACCATGTGGTGTCAACTACAAAAGATCTTATAAGTAAGGAAGAGGGTCGAGCCACTATTTCAGATTTAAATGACACTCCAATAGAGGTGAACATTACAAAAGACTAGATAGCGGATACTTTGAGATTGCCCAAGGGGGGGAAGCCAATGAGAGACTGCCAGTTGCCTACCACAAGAATATTCTTTGGCAAATCAACATCATTCACGTACCTCAAACAGAAAGAGATATAGCAGGCACTCAAACTATACCACCAGCACTTCCATTTCACCGCGAAGAGGCCACCATAGTAAACTTGCCCCAGTCACGTTGTGGCTTCTACTTTCACATAGGCATCAAAGCAAGAGGGAATCACTGAGGTCAATTATGCCCACTATATTCATATCACCTTGACACATGTAAAGAAGGCAGAGAACATATCCTTCTTGGGAGCTCTAGAAGTGCTCACCAAGAAAGCATATCATGCTATTGGCCAAGCAGAACACCTACCACCAACATTGGAACAAAATTTATGGCTATTAGGTAAATTGGATGGAGAAGAAAAAGAATCACAAACCAAAGCACCACCAATGGCCACAAGATTAAGAAGAAGACTTGTCAACATCTCTAAGGCAGAGTCAAAAACAAAAACTATCGTCGCATCAAAAGCACCTGAAAGTGACAAGGAACAAGAAGAGGAAGAGGAACCATCCCTGGAAAGAAAAATAAGAATTAGAGGAAAGGCTAAAGTGGCTGAGGTAGTGTTCAAGAAAAGACCATGCCCTGCCATGCCAATCAAAGAGCCAGCCCAAAGAGTGCAAGACTAGAAAAAGAAACAAAGGCATTCGAGCTTGAAAGAGGACTGAAAGGAGACTTTGAAGAAAAGTGGAAACCATCACCAAAACAGATTAAAATTTGAACCAAGAATCCCATGTACTACCAGCATGATGGTCCGTTGGAAGGATTGGACTGTCTTTACAAAAGAGAAGAGCGTCAAGGAGAGCAAGCCAAGAAAAAGAATCAACACCACCAAGAAAGGGATAGCTCGAACAAGAGCAAGAAATCAAGGAGGAAATTGCACACATTATCCCTCCAAGTGAGCAACCTTGACAATACTCTAGAGCTCATAATGTAGCAAGCTTGGGAGAATAGATAGAGCCTTTAGAGCTGTCTAAACCAAAACCAACTGACCTCCCGGTAGAAGACAAAGATACAGCATGACATTAGCATGATGCAGGGACTTCTAGATAGGTAGAGAGCTTGGAATAGATTGATGAGTTAGCCAAGTATGCTTATGACGCTATGGACAGGATGAAAGATGAGATTTATGCTTGCCATCAATAGCTTGATCACCTACATCAACATCTGGTGTACACAATTGAGAGTCTTGAGATAGCCAATTCATTTAATGAAGCATATCAAGAGGCCATGCATACAATGAACAAGAAACTAGATTAGCTGGCACCAAAATCCAAAGAAGAATTGGGAGCCCTAAGGATAAAGAACCAACAACAAGAGAAATAGCTTCAAGAGGTGACCAATGCTTTAAAAGACTAGCCCATCTATTCAATCACTACAAGTATAGCTCAATATTGCAAAAGCTCAGCTAGTCTAGTCAGAAAATCGTTTGCCAAGAACATAATCAGTCACTTAACTAGCTCAAGGACAACCCCATTGTGGCTACACTACAAAGCATGGATGAGGGCTACAAAATGCTTGAATAGCAAATTAGAGACTTTGAAATGGAAATAAAATTGGAATAGATGCAACACCGTGAACTCTCAATTGGGTTCATGCAGAAATTAGAGGGCTACCAGAGAGAAATTGCACAGTTGAGGATCTTAGCAAAGCTCAAGAGACTGTTAGGTCACAATCCTCCACATCAGAAGTTAGCTATCTCTTGTAGCCTCCATGCACTAGTTGGGTTAGCTACATCCCATGGATTGACGTTTTATGTCTGTAAGGATCTATAAGAGCAAGTTTGTGTTGCATTTAAGATCTAACACTCAAATTAGATATGTATGCTCCCCTTCATCTTTAAGCTCCTCCCACCACCATGAGCTTCCACAAGAAGACCCACCCCTTCCCTCAAGGAAACTCCAATTATCCCCTCCCTTACATGCATGCATAGTTTTAGCTATGGAACCTTGAACTTTATCTCCCCTTTACCCTCCCTTCTCTCTCCACTTAGGTTTGTAAAAATCTTTTCCCTTCTTAAGTTTTCCTTCTCCCTTGCCCTATTTCTCACCATGGCTCTTGCTTGCCTATCATTATCCCCATCCCCTAGGGTACTCTCATCCATCTCCCCCATTCCCTCAAGTTCCACTTGGTTTACTCAACCACGTCAAGCCAAGCTGAGGCTCTCAAAGTCCATCCCATTTAAAGAAGAAGGGGTGGAGAAAATTAAGAATTTGGTTGCACCAACGTTTGTGCATCCTGCGGCTTGGGAATTCCTGACAAGAGGTAGTGGGTGTTTGTATCTCTCAAGCACCACTCCCTCTCCCCTACAACCAACATTGTCAAGAAAACCAAGAAAGACAAGTAGAAGATTTCCAACAAAGATCGAGTGGAGGCAAGAAGCTATCAACTCTCTCTCTCTCTCTCTCTTCCCCTTTCTTTTTGATTAGAGGTATGCCTAAACTCCATCTTATGAATTTGATTAGAAATACACATACACCCCAACCACAAGAGGTGTTGCATAATAGTTTCCCATGTTGTAAGCTTAGGAACATCAAAGTCATATCACACATTCACCTCATCTATAGGAACATAGATAAGATTTTAAGCACACATAATTACACGAGACTTATCACGCATTCCTTAAAAGATTGCATCTCACAAAGTCTAAAAAGAGTAGAAAGTATTATTACAATGTTACTTTCATACATCTCATTTTGTGATGAAGTAGTCCATGACCACAACATATGCTAGGAAAGTTACACACTGGACTCATTGCATTCATCATACTCAACCATAAGTAGAAAAGAATGCATTATCACCTTCTTACAAATACATCACATGCTCAAAACTAAACAAAAGACTTAAGGTAGAGTAGAAGATGTTGCACTATGCAAACACGCTATTAACACATTATCCATTCCTGCTTTATTTTCTTAAGTTTGCTTTCTTTCGCGGAATCAAGGGGAGTGATGGGATTGTTTCATGGAAGTAGTGACCGTGTTGCTTGAACATAAAACTTCCACTGCTTCTAAGGAGATTCCCCATGGATGGCAAAGGAGATAATAAAGAAAAATACGGATACGATCAAATATGTGGTTACCCTTGAAACTTAAGTTGAGTCAAAACCCTAGATCCCAAAAAACACGTTGTTTTCTTAAGGTCTTGTTTGAGTAGACTTTAAAATAAAATAGGAACAACTCCATGAACCTAATCTAAATTTCAACTAGGATTAAAACTTTATCGAGAAGATTTGATGTGGATAGCCCTAGCATAACATAGAAGTCTTAAGTATGAAATTTGTCTTAAATGTTTGAAAAAAGGTCGATGCAAGTGTTTACCTGTGGAACGCAATGGGGAATGGTCCTTTGTGGCTAGGGCTGATAGCTGTTGGTTTATTTTGAGCTGTGGTTCATTCAATGCCCTGGATTGGGATTAGATGGGAGCAAGTCCCCAAGGAGCACGAGGACCCGTAGATGTGTCTAGAAATCGGCCTTGTTCGAGTAGGCATGATGCTGACTAGACAAATGCTTGAAATGTATTCTTGGTTTAACTTGGAATCTTGTTTTCCTAGTGTCATAGTACTGCCTTGGAAAGGTGCATTTATTGCATGGTTCAATGGGAGGGTGGATTCCAAAACGTTATATTTTGCCAAAAATGTTGATGTCTATTTTTATTTTTTTTATTAAACTAAGTTAAGAACAAGGAAAGGGATCCCAATTTATGGAGAGGGGATCAAATTTGGAAACATAGGATACATGTAGTTGGTAATAACACTCATCTTAGGGGAATGCATTGCCAGATGTGCTTGGCCATACCCAAGAAAAAAGTGTCAATGGCCTTGAACCAAGGGTGACTTAGAGAACTCCCACTAGTTGCCTTGGAAAGTCGAGTTCAATTAGTGTAATGACTTTGAAATCAAAGTTGATGTGATAAGGAAGTATTTATCTGGTTTAAGAAATCCGTGTATGAAAAAATGGAATGTTATCACCCCCTTGAGTTGGCATCAATGAGCAGGAGAATTCATGTCTTGTTCTTAGTCTCAAGCGGGAGGGAGGTTAAGAATTATGGTGTCACATCCATTTGAAGATGGTGCAATCGACAGTCCCTCTCATGGCCCTCACAATCAAGTGTGTATAACCATGCAAATCAAGTCGATTTCAAGTGAAATTTTGATTGAAACTTTTGTTGCAAGGATTGCTAAAATGAATTTGCATTGGTCAATGGTAATTAGTGCACCTAAGTTGTGTGTGCACACTACCAATCAAGTTTGAAATTGGTTTTGTATAACATAGTTTGTACAAAATTTGAGATGCTTGTCTATGGTTGTCAATCAATTAATGAGGCATAATGTTTGAGAGGATTTTAACATTTAATTTGTGTGATTACATACATGACAAATTAAGTGTATAAGTTCGGCCAATTTTGTTTCAGGTGCTTCATTAAAGGGTATCTCAATAGATACCCTATGGAAAATTGAAGCAAAAGCCGAGCTCGTGATGTGGACAGAGAGAGAGAGAGAGAGAGCGAGAGAGAGAGAGAGAGAGAGAGAGAGAGAGAGAGAGAGAGAGAGAGAGAGAGAGAGAGAGAGATGCCATGTGTTGTGCGCGAGCGCAGAGATAGAGAGGGAGATCTTTCTGTGTGGTTCCATAGGAGTC
Source organism: Adiantum capillus-veneris (assembly GCF_014529385.1). Classification (NCBI taxonomy): domain Eukaryota; kingdom Viridiplantae; phylum Streptophyta; class Polypodiopsida; order Polypodiales; family Pteridaceae; genus Adiantum; species Adiantum capillus-veneris. The sequence goes on along the minus strand of NC_140956.1, from coordinate 95,940,845 downwards.
CATAGTCTCCATGTCACGGGCATTGCAAGATGCACCTCCGGATGGCAAGCCTTGCAATGGTGTGCCGACAAAGAGGAATGGATTTTTTCCATCTGCTGGGACATGCCCTAGCAGTGGTGTGGTGAAGTTGCTGCAACAAGAACCTGCGCCATGCTAGATTGTACGTGGAGGAGAGGGAGATCTAAGGCGAACATAGAGAGAGAGAGAGAGAGAGAGAGAGAGAGAGAGAGAGAGAGAGAGAGAGAGAGAGAGAGAGAGAGAGAGAGAGGTTTGTTGTAGGTGTGAGTGAGCAAAGAGGGAGACATGGCAAGCCCACGCATGGGTGTAGAGGAAAGAAATCGAAAAGGGGGAACGATTTTGGGGGGCAAGGGGAGCATTGCACAGGACTGGTGATGGCGAGTACTCTTCCTACAGTTTTGCCTCCAAATTTGGAGATTTTGTGAGAATCTTTGTGACAAATCAATAGAGTTTAGTGATCCTGGACCAGACTTTCTATGTCTAATCTTGCCTATTAGTGCATGCTTGAGTGATCGTGAATTCATTTTTGGGTTTCTTGTGCATCACAAGCGGTTTTCACCAAGTCAATTTAAACATTTTATGGTTTTCTTGGATATGTGCGAGTGAGGAGATCTCTACGTGAAAAGAGGAGATTGTGAGAGCTCATTTGAGGGCTTGGGGAAATTGCGTCTCTCTAAATTACAAACATATGCACAAAACACACACACACACCCTCTCTTTCACTTTGTAGTGGGAACCCACTTTATAAAGCATTTTGAAAAAAAAGACTCCGGGTATCCCTTGTGTGTACTACCACTGATGGCACTGACCCTCTCTTTGTCTCTCACACACACACCTTTGTCATCCCCCTTCCTTGCGCACACGCTACGATAGTGACACCCACCTTGGGCCATTCCCATCCCCCCCTGACCCCCCCCCCCCCCCCACACACACACACACACACACACACACACACACACACTACATACCTTGCGCTAGCTACTCACCACAAACACACACTCCACTCTGCCTCACTCTCTCTCTCTCTTACACTGTTGGCCATAATCCGCCATTGGCACAAAAACACACACTATTTCACTCCCTCACACATCACACATATCCACACACCATGCCTCTCTCTGTCTCTTGCTCGCACTTGCCACAATTGACTAAGAAGAGCTGTACAAAAATTAAAACTTTGTTTAAAAAGGATAATAAAAATAAAAGGAGGTTCCCACCCCTCTCTTCCCCTACAATTGTGAAATTTAACTTTGTGGGGCCAAAGGCCAAAACTTGAAAGATAATTTGGAAATTGCCAATTGAGAGGGTAAACTAAAAAGAAAGTTCCGTTCTGCTAGCTCTTGGCCCTCTCTTTTGACCAAAAAAGGTGTGTCCATGCTTAACCATGAGCCAAAAAAATCACGAAAACCAATTGAGGGGTAATGGAATAAAAGGAGGTTCCCACCTCTCTTCCCCTGAAATTGCAAAATCTAACTTTGTGGGACCAAAGACCAAAATAAAAAAAGGTGTGTCCAAGCTTAATCATGAGCCAAAAAAAATCATGAAAACCAATTGAGGGGTAATGGAATATGACCAAAAATCACAAAAACCAATTAAAGGGTAATGGGATAGGACCAAAATATATTATATTTGAATTAATGAGAAGGAATATGTTGGGGGTCCATCATAGCATAGCTCCAATGACCAACATATAAATGTCAATCAGGAGTGATGAGCTACCCAGGTAGGGCATGAAACACTCAGACATGATTAGCAACACAAATCATTAACTCTATGAGGTGAGCTTGGCTTATATAGGAGCTAAGCAACAAGATTATCAATCTCCAATTCCACTTCTCCCCAAATCAACTCAATCATACACACAAACTATTCCGATGATGCACAACATCACTAGTCCATGCTACACTCTAATCACAAACGCACACACATAGATCTACCAAGCAACCACACTTCAATCAAATACACATACACACACAAAGAATAGAGGGCAATCACACAAGATTAGAGAGAAATTAACCATTGATTTAGTTAATGAAGTAATCAAAGATAATCATTAGAGAGTGAGAGAGGAATAGTAAATGAGAATTAAGAGCATTGATTAGTAGTAATCAAGTCACCTGAGCATGGCAAAGCTCAAGGACTCAATAGCCACACACCACATGAGCTCTCATTGGAGGTGCTCTCAACAAATGAGTCAAAGAACCCTAATTCCATTCACACACTGCCTTATATACCTAGGGTTAAAATGTGCAATGTTCGGGGCCCAAGGCTCCACACTTATTGTTTCAGTTATTTAAGCAACAAGATTAACAATATTTGGTGTCCACACTTATTGTATCTGTTATTTAAGCACACCAAATAACATCTTATTAATATCTTGGAACCCTCATTAAGCTTGCAGCACATCATAAATAATACAATGGCTTGAAATAAATCAAAAAATTACAATACATGGCCATATTGGAAAAATGTGTAACTCCAATCTTTATTGCTTCTTTGTATCCATCCTTGATGTGCATCTAGATGATGCACATCAAGGATGTGCATCATCTAGATGATGACAATTATCCATCCTTGATGTGCATCTAGATGATGACAATTATCGATATTGAGTTGTGTTTCCAACCGTTTATAGACAACCCTCTAAAAATGACTCGTAAACATGGGTTCACCGTTACAAAATTGCAAGGTAATTTATATAATCGATACAGATATTAATGGGTTCACCATTACTTACAATATATATATAATGGGTTCACCATTACTTACAAAATTGTAGGGTAATCTATGTAATTAATACAGTTTGTTAACAACTAGCTTGGTTAAAGAATGGACTTGATTGGAATAAACTTACAAGATTTAGACAAAATATCTACAAGCACCCAACCATTTATAAGTAGTCCTCCAAAAATGACTAGTAAACATGGGTTCACCATTACTTATAAAATTGTGGGGTAAACTATATAATCATATGATTTTTTAACAACCAACTTGGTTAAAGAGTACACTTGATTGGAATAAACTTACAAAGTTTAGGCAACCTATCTACAAGGACCCATACAAAGCCATGATCATTTATGGTGGTTGATAGACCCACAATAAATCCCATAAAGGTATTGCACATGTGGTGTCAAAAAGCTTCATAAGCTATCAAATTCATGAAGTTGCATACCTCTGCAAATATGCCTTGTAAGAAATGTGGAACACAATAGGATCTTATAGAAAAGAGAGTAGAGAGAGATACGATGCTAATTAAATTAGTGGTAAATCAAATAGTTAGATTAGCACTATCACAAAGTGATGTCATCATCCACCAATGCGCTCTTAAGGTAGAGCTTAGATGGAGATATAGACAACTAGAGCAAGTAGATAGGAATGTGGGATTCGTCTACAATGGCTCATGGAGATGGCCTCCTTATATAGATGTAAGGGAGCCTCTGTGGGCTTCTCTCTCGCATGAGAGACAGTCATCCCCATGAACCCATGTGTAGCCACCCTTGTGTAGCCAAGTCCAAATAGAATTGGCCACCGACCATTGAATGTCACCCACCGGCCACCGGCCAAAGACCACTGGCCTCCGCCATTGACAACCGAAAACCAAATGGCCATTTTTGAATCACTTTCTGGCCATCGACCGACCAAGGTATTCCGACAACAAGGAATATTCTAGAGAATATTCCTTGAGAATTTTCCTCGGGGTGCTGTCCCGAGGCCTCAAGGTTGGGCTCGTGAATTTTCTCCATTCCATCCACGAGCACAAATAAAATCCTCATCAGTGTGCAAGCTAGAATCCAACAAAATTGTGCAACATACATTATGGTAGGTAAAATTGATAGGTGGGCATTGTGAATATACTAACATCCCTCAATGAACAACCAAAAATGCTTTATGTTGGTCATACACCGATTCCAAGTTGACGAAGGTGTCAAAGAAAGCTGGACTTTCCCAAGAGCTTTGGTGAAGATATCTCCATAATTATCTTTAGTAGGACAATACTCTAGCTTCACAATCTCATCCTCAATAAGCTCGCAAACATAATGCTAGTAAACCTCATTATGCTTTGTGCATGCATGGAAGACAGTTCTCTTAGCAATTTCCATGCAACTCTGGTTGTCACATTGAAGTGTTGTTGCTGAATCAACAGATTGCATGTCCATGAGAACTCCTTTGAGCCAAACTACTTCACAAGCTACAAAACAAGTAGCTTTAAAGTCCAAATTTGTTGAAGAAAGAGCAACGCTTGGCTGCTTCTTGCTCATCCAAGATAACACTCTAGAACCAAGTGAGAAACAATATTGAAAAACTAACTTTTTAGTGTCACGATCTCTTGCCCAATCAGAGTCACAATACCCACTTAGAGTATTTGTGCCAATGCTATAGAAAATTCCATGGCCCAAAGTATTCTTGATATACTTCAGAACACGCATACCTGCCTTCTAATGAGATTTTTTACGTTGGTTGGAAAACCTGCTCAAAACACTACAAAACAAGTGTCTCGTCTAGTATTACATGAGAAAGTTAAACTTCCCACAAGCTTTATGTACTTCTTGATGTTGACTAACGAAGAAGAATCCTATGTGGAGAGTTTCACATTCACTTCCATTAAAGTGCTCACAGGTTTACAATCCATCAACCCAAATGCTTGTAGGTTCTATTGCATACTTTTGTTGACAGATGTAGATGTTGTTTGTGGATTTCCAAACCTCAATCCCCAAAAAATAATGTAAATTTTCCAAGTCTATCATTTCAAACTCGGAGCTCAAGCTCTTTTGAGTTTGTTGAATGGGCTCTTCATGATTACCTATGAAAATTAAATCATCTATATACAAGATAACAATTATTTTCTTTCCATTTTCTCTTAGTGCATACAAATTTGCTTAGGAAGTGCTCCTTTTAAAGCCAATCTTTTTGAAAACCTATTTATCCTCACATAACATGCTCTTGGTGATATAAATCCATTTTCAAACTGCAAACCTTCCCTTTTGAATGGGGTGACTCAAACCTTGGTGGCTACTCTACATAAACCTCCTCGTTGAGAAGTCCATTCAAAAAGTTGGGTACTACATCTATTTGAAAAACAACCTACAAAAGATAGTAGCAAGAGCAAGTACAAGGCAAATGGTGGTCATTGTGGCTCAAATATGCAACATTTTTTAATTTAATTAACGAACACATAAAACATTTGATTCATCTCAATTTGCAATTTCTTATGATGAATATATACTAGATCTATGACTTTATTACAAAAGGTGATACTATTCGATCGTTATGTAAGCCACATTTAGTGATTTATGTTATATCTCAAAACATATACATGTTGTGATTCTTATTCTCAAATTATCAAATATTAGCCTTAAAATAAAATCCACTCTTAAATTTTCCATTCATCTCACTTATTTGTATACAAATACCTCATATGGACACAACTAGAGAATATATATACACACTTTCATTAGTTTCTCATTGCAATGTTTTTTTGCAACAATTTATGCAATATAATATTTTTTAATGAGCTTAAATTACAAGATGCTAGTTTGAAACCTTGAAAAAATTTTAGTTGATGGGTATTGACCTATAGATACATTATAGATCTTAGTTTTTGTCCCATAACGTTAGTGGATTGACAAAACGGACACCTACTGATGACCTAGAGCTATGAGCAAGGACATAGGCAGATTTCCCTGATCATTGAGTGGTGATTTTCTTGATCAATTGGTGTGTTTTCTTGTTAGGTTCACTTCTTGAGATTGACAACCTCAAAGAGTCTCTGTTCCCCATCCAAGTCACTTCCATGAGAATGACATTATATTAGTGCCAGATAGCTATGCTATAGACATCCATCTCATAGCGACCCGCTAACATTGGCACCACTGCCGAGGATAATAATCCTTAGATGGTGAGTGACCTAGTGTATGTTTAGAGCGTTCTTTTTCAAAGATTTGTCTCTCCATTCCATTTACACCTTAGCAAGAAGCAACTAGACATGGGTTTTAGTGTTCGGTAGACTCTAGAAGTCGAAGACTTGCTAGATCTATTCTTGAGAGGTAAAGAGGATTGTGAGTGAGAAAGCCAAGAGCATTTCATTCTTCGATTTTCTCTATGATTTTAGAGTGATGTTTTGTTTCCCATTTTGACTTTATTTTGTACCATTTTGTTTGTTTTTGTTCCTAGTTTCATATTTGTACTTAGGAGTAGGGTAAGTAGAAACTACCACAATCAAATTTGAGCTAAAATATTAAGGGAAAAAAGGTTGAAAATCATATTTTGATTGAAATGACTATAACTCTGAAATTCTGAAAATTTAATGGTAGAGACCTCAAAAGTGATCCAAATTCAAAAAGTTGTGGATCAAGGACATTAACATACTCTTTAGAAGCAATTTGAAAAGTTTGGCCAGATTCTGTGGAGGAACATGGATCGTGATCTATGACCCCCATGACGAGTGCATGTACGCGGATGCATGTGTGTACAGTGCGATGCCCGTGTGGAAAGGAGAGAAGGAGAGAGTACACAATGTGTGGGTGGAGCCTCGGATGTGTGCGTGCACGATGCAATGTGCGTGTGGAAAGGAGAGAAGGAGAGAGTACACAGTGTGTAGGTGGAGTCTCAGATGCGTGCGTGCGTGGTGCAGTGTACTGCGTGTGGAAAGGAGAGAAGGAGAGAGTACACAGTGTGTGGGTGGAGCAAGACTCTAGTATGAGCTGTCCCTTATTCTTTGTATATGTAAACAAGAATAAGGTATCAGTGGGTAGGCGTCCATAGCCTGGGCAGTCGGGCAAGGCACATACACCTATACCCCAACAACCTCCCATTTAAAGGCAAATGTGCCGATAAGTGGGTCCTACTAGCTAAACTACTAGTATATACAAGAAAACAAGTGAGAGACTCTCTCAAACTACGCCCATTGGCTCGCCCAGTCAATCTACATATAGTTTTATCGGCTCTGGTGGTAGGCAAGCGTGCATACCCACACTAAAGCCTGCATGGAAATCTCACAGACTACTCTATATGGTCTGCAAAACTCCACTATACATCATGCTAGTGTCAGTCATCGCACGACTGTCAATCCCTGCTGCAAATGCTCCCACTACAGCTGCTAGATTGGGCCTCGACACTAACAAGTTCTACATGAGACGCCCGAACGCTGACAAAATCTATGCAAACCTGGTTGTACTCATCTCCCCTGCTCTATGTGCATACTTTGCATCATCACAGGACTAGCTATCACGAATGGATGTGTTGACTCTCACTCCTGGAGGACCACCTCCCCCTCATCCACCCCATAGGAAGTCAATGCGTGTGTTCTTATATCACCTCATCAGAATCTAGCATGAGATATCAAAAAACCCCATATCTGTCATCTTTGCTTGTGTCTCTAGGGAGAAAACCTGCTCTACCTCTACCTGCACAGACTCTGACAACACTTGATGTGTCTCACTAGAGCACAGCCACTCTATCTCTGTCTCTATAGAGTCCACTGGCATGTCTTGCACAGCCAGATGCTCTATCTCGTGAGCATGGTGGAGCTCACCTACAAAGGAGACGCATCTTGTCTCTTGCTCAAAGCATGCCAACAATAAAATTGGGACTGTTGTCTCGTACCTCAGACACATGCATAGGTATTCTGAATTCTGTGCTTCATCAAAAGACAAAGGCTCCTCAACATCATGTAAGCTAGACACAGCCAAAGCATAACAATCTGATGCATGAGATGCATGGTGAGAGCTTGAACGATATGACTAGACAAAGGTGCATCCAATTTACTGTCACACAATGTATGCACCAGCCATTTTGACATACCTCTAGCCTGCTCATTTTCAGCCCTTTCCTCATCAAGTACATCATGTACATTTGCATCAGTAATAGGCTGATCTGTAACATTTTCCGAAACCCCCATAGGCTGTACATTTTCCTCATTGGAATTTACATTCGAACTTCCACCACTGAAAAGAGGCAACAAAGTGTCATAAATGTCCCGTGAGCTTACATTACTATCTCTAGTATATGACAGCAAGGGCTGAACATAATCTTCCACAAACACTACATCCCGTGAAACCAGAATACGCTTTGTTTGTGGATGATATAACCTGTAATCTTTGCTTTCAGCACTATAACCAACAAAAATACATTTGACAGCCTTATCATCCAATTTTCTGTGATGTGTTTGTGGCACCAAAGCATATGCCAAACAGCCAAAAACACGCATGTGCTCAATAGAAGGCTTTCTATCATGCCATGCTTCATATGGAGTAATAGACTGCAAAGCTTTCGTAGGACACCTGTTAAGTACATAAGTGGCACACATGATGGCCTCAAGCCAAAAAGAATGTGGCAAAGCTTGAATTTTGACCATACATCGTGCCATTTCCGTAAGTGACCTGTTTTTCCTCTCATCAACACCATTTTGCTGAGGTGTATAGGGCACTGTACATTGGTGTTTTATCTCACGACTAGCCAGAAATGCATTGAATTCATGAGACATATACTCCCCCTCTCGATTGGAAGAGAGGGTGTCCATAGTACATTTCGAGACATTTTCAGCCATAGCCAGAAATTGTTTGAAGCACATAAAAACTTCGGACTTTGCTTTAAGTGGAAATACCCATGCATGCCTCGAGTAATCATCAATGAAAGTCATGAAATAAAGGTAATTGTCCAAGGACAGAGTTTGCATGGGCCCACAAACATCACTATGCACAAGCCGCAACCTGCATGTGGCATGTGGCCCGAACTGAACCATCCTTTGGAAACTTCGAACGTTGCATCTTACCCAAAATACAGCCTTCACAAACATGTTTGACAGGTGCTTCAAGAGGCGGCAAAGAAGAAACCATATCACATTTCTGCAATGGCACAGCAAACTGGCAAAATTCAGATGACCAAAACGTGCATGCCAAAGTTTTGCATCTGAAATAGCCCTTGAATCTGCAACTGCATTTGAAAAATTTTGTCCACACTTGTCATACAAAGTGAGCTTGTACAACCCATGGCACAAAATCCCAGATGCAACAATTTTATCACCAAAATTGAGATCATGAATTGTACATATGTCATCCACAAATTTGACTACAAGTCCAAGTGTAGCAAGTGTAGATACAGACAAAAGATTCTTCTTGATCCCAGGTACATAAAGTGCATCAACAAGTGTGAAAGAAGTGCCATTTGTAGTAGTAAGCACAATCGTGCCAACTTCCTAAACCGGATAAGATGCATTGTTGGCACAAGTGACTGAATTCCCATGAGGGACAGACTCGAGAGAGGTGAACAATTCACCATGTGAGGTAATGTGCTTTGTAGCACCACTGTTGAAATACCACACATGTGAATATGCAGCAACAACTGACATGTATGCATCATGGGCAGAAGGATTATAAGTGCACTCTACACTAAAAGCCCATTCTGCATCAAAATCAGCATTACAGTCTCCTTTTACAGAAGACTCAACAATGGTTGCATTTGTAGTGGAACCAGCATTTGCAGTGGAACCACTCTCTTTCTTCTTAGCCTCTTTGGCCTTCAACTTAGGACACTGCTTGATCAAGTGATCATTAGCTTTACAATAATGGCAACGCATCTTCTTTTTTCCCTTATCACCAGAATTGCTAGACGAAGTGCTGCCAGTAGAAGCATTGGGAATAGAAGTTTTGCCACTCGCAGCAGAACCATAAGAAGTGGCTGTATTGTTGTTACCACCCTTTCTTTGAGAAGCAATAAAAGCCTGTTTAACTGTACGTTTTCTAGTCCTATTTTTTTCTAGAAAGTGACTCTTGCAATAGCAATGTGCATAATGCATCAAACTTGACAACTTCTGGATTTCCTTGGGTCATAAGTCTCCAAGTACTAGCAAAATTCCTGTAAGAATCTCATAAGGCATCAAGAACAGTTTGCACAAGGGAACTGTCTGAAATGACTTCACCAGAAATAAGTTGCTCATTGATATCCTTGACACCAACAAGAAAAGTGTCCATATCATCTTCCTCACGCATAATCTTCGACTCTAGCTCTTTACGCCGCAAAGCAATTTTAGCCTCATTGTGGCTTGCATAAAGACCTGCTAGAATATCCCAAGCCTGTTTTGCCTATTTTGCTGAATGAATGTGAGGAATAATGGTGCGCTTCACAGACAACACAATCAATGCATGAGCCTGCGCATCCTTTACATCCCAATGAGCTTGTTCTGTCGTAGGCAAAACAACTCAAATCGCAGCAATCCTTGCAGCAAGATCTGCAACATCCTCAACATTGCCTACATCCTCAGAACCAGGACGTACATCAATGCCTGCACAATATTCTAGACGCCCTTTGACAGAAGAACATGTTGCATCATATATGCCCACATAGGGTAATTGTCCCCATCCAACCTGTCCTGAGTAGCAAACATCTTGAACACATCTTTGTTGTTGTCAGCCATGGTAAATGCTGCACATGATGTGAAAATTGCTCAAAAAGAGGAGAAATAGAGCGAAAACAACACGTGCTATATAGCACAAACCGTGGAAGACTGTAAGGCACCTAATATAAAAAAAATTGGCACTGACAGAAATTCTGCAAAAAATGACAAAATTGCCGGTGTAGACCTGCCTGTAGTGGAAACAGAGGCCGAAATGAGCCCGAATAAAAAATCTGAGCAGACTGAGCACTTCGAGGCATCCCAAAATATTTGTAGACCTACGAGAGCTCACCAAACCTCACTAAAATCAAAGAAAGTGAGCAGGCGTGTGGTGCTGGAGCAGCTGGCGACTAAGCCCAGGAGAACGCAACCTGCTCTGATACCAATTGTTGGAATTAGAGTTGCAGAGAAATGCACACAGCTTGGAGAAGACGAAGGAAGCTCAAGGCACACAATAGAGAGTGTATTTCTTACTGTGCAATGGAAAGATAGATAGCCATAGAGTGATAGGCCAATATACAATGCACAGGGAAAAAACCTCCTAAAGAGGGAAAAAATGCCCCGTCGGTCCTAATGTGTTCACACACATCACTACCACATGTATATGATTACAGTAATGTGCCAAAACCCCAACCTAGACTCTGGATCATATCCATCCAACTCCTGTGACAAAGATATGCAAAAAACACTGTTTTGGGAGCCAAAAACAGCAAAAACGAGCTGAAACACTTCTTGTTCCTGATGTATCTCTACAAAATTCAGCATTGGCTTGCTACACAAGCTCTATATAAGCTGAATATACATGCTTAAGCTCAGATCTGATGTCTCAAGCCAAATCCACTGTCGTCGTTGAGCTCAAGCCGCCATAGCCAAGCTCCGTCGCTTTCGTCTCGTCGAGAAGCCGTGTCGCACATGTCGCCAAAACTGTGATACCAGTTGTGAGTGTGTGTATGTGGATGCATGCGTGCGTGATGCAGTGTGGATGTAGAAAGGAGAGAATGAGAGAGTAGACAGTGTGTGGGTGAAGCAACACTCTAGGATGAGCTGTCCCTTATTCTTTGTACAGAAGAATAAGGTATCAGTGGGTGGGCGCCCATAGCCTGGGCGAGCGAGCAAGGCACATATGCCTGTACCCCAACATCGCAGAGACCATTTTGGTAGAAAAGTGATCAGTGACATTGTGCATCAATGGGATATTGTTGCAATTAAGTTTGCTTGAAAGAAAAAATTAAAAATCACATCAAAATTGGTTGATAGGGCAAAAACCTCAAAATAGGCATTGTAGACACAAAATTTGGGGTTTTTCAACTTTTTGGGATCCAAATCAAAAAAGGGGTGAGATTTGGCGGGAATAGAAAACTAGCAGACTAAAATTCATGACAAAATGCTCCCAAACATGGATCGCGATCCATATATCTTTTTGACATTTGGGACTGATATTTGATGAATACATCCCTGATAACTAGCGAAACAACTTTGCCAAAAGAGACCATAGCAAAAAAATTCAAAAAGTTGACACCAAAATTCTGCCAGATAGCCAAAAACTGCAAAGCAGACATAGAATTTTGCTTTTGGTTGGGCAAAAGTAATTCAAATTCAAAAATATTTGGGGAAGAGTGTCCATAACATGGACTATAAGTTGACCAAGTTTCATGTCAAAATGAGGTCAAACATGGATCGCGATCTATGTACCTCAGCATGATCTTTGGCTGGAAATACAAGGTGAAACACATTTCCCAAAAGAACCATTGACAAAAAAGTTTTCAAAAGAGGTGAAAAAGACCAAAAACAGCAGATAGTCGAAAACCATTAAAACAGACTTGAGAATTCACTTTTTGCTGATAAAAACTAGTCTAAATCCAAAACTTTTGATACCATAGCATCCAGTAAATATGATGATCCTGAGGCACGCTTTTCCATGCATGGGAACCCCCCATAAATTTTTTCTCTTTTACCAAAAGTATTTCCTATTATATAAGTTACTTTTGATTTTTCTTCCCTTTTTCACAAACGTTTTAGCCTTTATTAAATAAATAAGACTTATGCTAATAATCACGATGTAGCATAAATTACATTATATATATATTTTAGTATTTTCTAATATATTTTTCATGTATATATATTATTCCACCCTACCAAATATTTTATTCACTAGTTTTCATTTTCAAACCTCAACCCCACTTTCAAATTTCGATAATACCTCCATCTAGATGATTGCCAATCTTTTCAAAACTCTAGGTCATGTTTTCATACACATGAAGGAGCTTACACTTGAAGGCAAGAGAGAAGCCCACTCAAAGGGGACCACCAAAAGACTTTTGCAGCCACAAATAATACATTATCTGGCTGAATTTTTTAAGTAAAGAAGAACCCCGAATCTGAAGGAGCGTTCAACATAAAAGATGTAGCTCGTGATCTCAACTTTTAGCTCAATTTTTTTCAGAAATTTTGGAGTTATGAACGCGAAGCTATGATTTTTATAGTGGACCCAAGTTTTCTCATGTAATGGTGACACAGGCCATCACTAGTTTTCTTCCCTCTAGAATGGCTATGGTTCTACAAGTCTTCAAGCATGATTACAAGAGACAAGGCTCTTTTATGAGGTCTTGGCAAGTCTAGAGTGATTCTATCACCATTTTTGGAGGATCCATCCTCATCAACAATTATCCACCTTCGACAACCTCTCTTATAATTTTCTTACCTCTCTCTTCTCTCCCTAATAAGCTTATGTCTAGCCAAAGCTAGACTATTGTAAATATCTCCTATCCTCTACATCCTACCCACGTTCTCTCTTCTTCTCTCTCTATTGACTCTGGTATTTTAAATAATGAAGAGACAAGATGGGAGCCACAGTCACATGCACCCCATTTTCCTAGTCACCAGAGTGGGACACTCACTTCAATTAGAAATATTGCTAAATCCTCTCCTCCTTCCCTATATAAGGAGGCCATGAGAGCTCACTTGGGGGGAGAGAACACACACACACACACACACACACACACACACACACACACACACACACACACACACACACACACACACACACACACACCTATCCATACACACTCTTGTGCTACATGCTTGTAGCATGAACCCTAATCACATAATCACAACACCATCACTATGCACAAAAGATGAGAACCACACCTCCACACCACTTGAAATTAAGGGTTGAAGGCACAATTTCAAGAAGAAGAAGGGTGGACACACTCATGATATTCCTCGCCATCAACTCCCATCTCTCCATTATGCCTCCTACGATCTTGTTTGCTTCTCATTTTCCTGCCATACGCTACCTATTGTATTCATCTTGCAAGCAATCAACACACTCCATCTTGGTGCCATACTTTGTGTCGCTTTGGATACATCTCATTGTGAGTATGGTATATGCTTTTTCCTTGCCTTTTTTTTTCTGCTTATGTAAAGGTGTGCGGATTCGCCACCATACACACACACTCTCTCTCTCCCTCTCATATTCCTATCATCTTGCTACTTCCATCTTGAGGTGTGCGGATTCGCCACCTCTTGTATGATAAGTGAGCATACTCGCAAGTTTCCCCTACCTCATTATCTTCCTTACTAACATGCACGAGTAGCAAGCCCATTCTCACTCATTCACCACTCCTCTCACCTTATTCTCCGACCACCCCATTCCACATTTGGGCGTGGATCTTGAAATTGTTTTCCATGGCATGCTTCATTGTGTATATGTATGCATCCTAGCCGCATATCTTGCTAGGTGGTGCCCCTATTGTGTATCCCCCATGATGAGGCCATTGTGCATAGTCTTGGTGTAGAAGCCACCGTGTCTATTTTTCACTTCCGCCTCTCAATCCTAACGGTACCAAGAAAAGTCAACTTGACTTCCAAACATGGATCACGATCCATGTATCTTTTTTGAAACTGTGCACAAGGTTTGGACCAGTAGGTAGTTGATACCATTTGAAACAGCTTTCCCAAAAGAACTATATGCAAAGAAATTGCAAAAAGTGGTCAAAAGTGCAAAAAACAGAACATTCTCAAAACCACAACGGACTATAGAATTGCCAAAATTGACCTAATTTTCAATCCAGAGGTCCATTTTCAAAAAATTATGATGCCATAGAACCTACTAGTCATGCTCATTCTGATGGTACCAAGAAAAGTTAATTTGGCCTCCAAACATGGATCACAATCCATGACCCCATAGTGATAGCTTGACCTAAAAATTTCCAGACCAGTAGTGCATACACAAGGAAACATATCCGCGAGTCCAGTTTTGGAAAAAATTGAACAAATTTGGGTCAAAAGGGAGCAAAACAGATGACAGATTGAAAACCGTTGTGTAGACCTAGTGTTGGCTATTTGACATATCAAACCAAGTCCAAATCCAAAAATATTTGAGATTTAGCTTATGGACATAGTCATGAACAAACTCCTAAGAGATAAGTCCAGATGTGGTTGACATGGATCGTAATCCATGTTCTCCAACCTCAGAATTTGATGAAAATTGATGCAGGGCCTACATATGACATTGTCTACATACTGTCAGAATTTCAAGTAAAAATTTGGCAGGGGGTCATGGATCACTATTTATGTACCTTTGCATAGTGACGGTATCTGATTTGATGATCTGGTAGACATACTTGAGGACATCCCAAATCTTAAGTTTGAGCTAAAAATACCTTTTGGAGACCAAGATATAAGCCAAAGTTCCTGTGTCTTGGTCCTGAGACTGTTTTGAGCGTTGTTTCAAGTGCAGTTCACTAAAATTGCTCTAGCTTTTGATAGAAAACTCCAAATTGATTCAAGCATAGCCAGTAAGAAATTTTTGGTTTTAGAGTTGAATTTTTCCAGGTTTCCTAATTCCAAACTTGTAGGGTACCCAAAACTAGTTTTCAAATACCAAAAAGTCACAAATTACTAACTTTTGAGAGACCTGATCAGGGGCAAAAAGGGATAAGTTGCATTAAGACAAAGTGGGTTTGTCAAGGACTATCTTGAGAGTTTTGAGTAAGTCTTCACCATGACACATCATCCACTACTCCACTCAAAGACATGGAAAATGCTGCAATGCCGACAATAGCGGGATTGGGAGAATACCTAGAGGAGAGGCATCCTTTGATCAACAAATTAAATGTGAGATTCATCAAAACCAATGAGGCCATGAGAATTCTAACGGATTGTGCTCATGATGGATTATATAGATTCACAAATGGAGATCCATATATCTTCTACAAGTGTGTAGAGCCTAATGTAGAGAGTTGACCACCCATAAGAACCTCTATGCATTCACGTATATACATGCCCACGGAGTGTAAGTTTTGATGGTAGATAAGTATGGACATGAGTACAAACTTGTTGATCCAATTGACTTGGAACAATACACATACAAGGGTACTCCAATCTCTACTTACTTCTAGTAAAAAACAATACTAAATCACATATCAGAGAGGATTCCATAAGGATTTTCTCCAAGACGAGAAGAGAGAACGAGAGACGTCGTTCCAAAAGACTACGAATCGGTTAGATTAGTGATTGAACCACAATGATTAAGAACATATATAGTGGCCCAATGTGTCAAGCCAAAGTACAATGGGTCAAGGGATCCATATATTCATGTCTCACTCTTCAAACAAGTTTTGAGAGATAAACATGAAGGGGATCGGGGAGCACCACAGACAGAGAGTGAGAGAGAGAAGGAGACGCGCAATGTGGGTGGGGAGACTCAAAGAGTGAGCAGCCCCCTATACACTTATGCTATGTATAAGGTATAGAAGTCAGTGGGCGCCCAGACTCTGGGCGGCCGTGCAAGGCACAGACGCCTATACCCCAACAACCTCCCACTTAAAGGCGACTGTGCCTTTAAGCAAGGGAACCCAGTCTAAAGACTACAAAAGGCGAGAGAAAACCGCTCTCAACCGATGCCCACTGGCTGGCTATGATCGTGTGCATCCGGCTGTCCTGCTCCCGTGTAAGTCCATACACCACCAGACGTAGCGCACACATACTGCAAGTATGTACGCAATACCTGCATATCTCCCTCATGCACTATGCCATCATCAGTCAACAAACGACTGACAACCCCAACTGCAAATGCTCCCACTGCAGCTGCGATATCCGGTCTCAAGATCAACATCTCATACATGAGACCACCGAATGCCGATGCAATGCTAGCGGGCCCTGCTAGCTCTACGGAGCATGCATCAACATATATATCCCTAGCAATAGGCATCTCTGACTGACAAGGCGTGTCAGCCACATGCATCTCCTAACTGTCCGCAAAAGACGCATCAACCTGTCATGCAACCTCAGAGCAAACCAGATGCTCTAGATGTGTGCTAGAAGACATATCCTGCACAACTATATCCCCATGCTCACTGTTGAGCATAGAAAGGAATGACTGCATAATCGCTGACATCTCAGCCTCCTCTTCATCCACTGCAAACATGACCACTCAATCTGCTGTGACTCACTAGAGCTCTCATGCTCTAACTCCGTATGCATAGACTCTTGCACAACGTCCTCCTGTCGTGACTCACTAGAGCAAGACTTCTCTACCTGTCTATCTTGCATAGAAGTATCTTGCACAACTGACTCTCTGCTTGGCTCAGTCACTAGCAAAGCATGCATGTCTGACTCTGTCACCTCTCTGTGTGACTGCTCAAGTCGTGCCTCAACTATGTGCACAACGAGCTCACTACTCTGCACTCCATGCAAAGCATCCTGCAACCCATAAGCAAAAGAGACTCGCTTGCTCTCTCGCTGTCTACCTAGCTGCATGATCACAGAGACAACACCGTCTCTCCCGTGATCCACATGCAATGGGTAACCTGTACCACGCTTGGCACCTCTCGCAATCACTAGCGAACCCAAATGCATCACAAAATCTCGCTCTCGTAGAGAAATCTGACATCCACAATCTCTAAGCTGACCAATCGAGATCAAACTCACTATCAAATATGGTACATAGCGCACATGTCGTAACAAGTAAGATGCACCACTCGGTAATGACAGTCTCACATCTCCTGCACCTGCTATCGCATGAACCGATCCATCGGTCAAACATACACTGCCAAGCATCCCGCTAGAATAGCTACAAAACCATGCACGATGCGGCGTGACATGAAACATAGCATCTGCGTCTAGCAACCACTGCGAAGGGAGTGCACTATCCACATGTATAGCATCTCATGCATAGGTCGAGATAAAAGTGACATCCCCGTCACTAGTATACTCCGACACTACATGTGCCTCAACTGTCAAAGCAACTGAGTCCATGGCATCACTACATACATCTCTGAGACTGCCATGTCTCCTACAATGTCGCATACGACGAAAACAACGCCGTCTAACGTGTCCAGAATGACCACAATACCAACATGTCACCTGTCGGCGTGCTCGTGAATGTACATGTCTCACACGAGTCCGTGATGACTCAGATCTATCATACATATCATGTAATCTGCGCCAAAGTGCTCTCGAAGTAGTCTCATACATAACAAGAGCATATACAGATTCCGCAAGGTGCAAAGAGAGTGTAGATAGTGCCATCTCCTCTAGCTCCTGCCACTGATCGTCAGACATGTTTGGAGGTCTACCTGCATCACCACTCAATGGTCGATGCAACCCTCGCTGTGTCAATGCATCAAGCATACACTCTCTCCATGCCGCAAAGTCTGACCCATCAAACATGCGCATCTGTGAGAGGTCACAATCTGATCGATCACTTGTCTCTGCCATGAGCACAATGTAGCAAACTAGAAAGAAAAACCACCTCACCAACAACACCTGGAAACTGTCTACCAATATGGCCAAAAACACAATGTAAAATCTGTGAGACACACTCCAAAATAGAGCTCCCGCAATGTCAATACAAGCCTCGCATGCTCTAGTATCACACTGCAATCTGTGAGCTAATCACCAAGCCCACACTGTGCGGTATCGATGCATACATACGCACAAATCTCCCACCTACAGAGAACACCGCACACAAATGCTGAGTGCAACCCGCAATCTCTACCTAGATCACATAAATGATACGCATAAAACTCCTGGGAAAATTTTGCCAGAGTTTCGACACACAATCGCTATCAACACAAAATAACCATTGTCCTGCAAGCTCAATACAATGAGCAATCAATGCGCGTCAAACTACACTCAACATACATGCATAAGCTCTACAAAACTATGGCAAACAATGCTCGAGATCACAAGACTCTCCCACCCGAGAGCAAACCACTGTCTCAAGCAAAGAAAGATACACAACTCCTCACTCTTGCGAGAGTGGATACAAAAACACAAAACTGTGTCCAAACTGACAAAACCTGTCAAAGTGAGAGTAAACACTCGATCACAAACTATGGCGAGAATCTGGGAAAAATCCGACAAAATTTCCCTTGAAAACTGAGCAAAAAACTCAAGTACAAGCTCTACCATAAACCATAACACTACTCAATGCCAATGAGTAGAAATGCTAAAATGGCTCCACATTTTCATATACAATGGCAATCCGCTCTCAACGTACATCAACGGAGTGACCGCGCATAAGCAAGCGCCGAAAGATTTGCAATCCGGAAACTTGATCAATGCGAAAACAATGCTCTCAAGAGAGCTCACCGGCACTTGAAAGTGCTCGCCAAAATGCATGTATAATGGGCATCAACCATGCGCCATAACCATATGCAAACCATCCGCAAAGACCATGAATCCAAGCACAAAATCACTGCCAAAGTATCCTGTGAAAACCAGTGAAAGAAGCTCCACCTGTGTGCTCCAAAAAACTACGTCTCTCAAGCAACCGCTTCGGTGGTGTGTAAACGCCTCCGTACTTCGTTGCCCAAGTCTACCAAAAAACCCTCAAACCACAAGCTTAACACAAGCTGCAATTGCATCTTCAGCTCAGAATTTATGCACTCAACTTCAAGCATCTCCCGTGCTTCCAAAAGTGCATCAAACTCGCACACAATGCGACAGCAGAAAATCTGGAATTTCTGTATACAGTCAGTCTGAGATGAATATCAGCAAAACGGTGAGGAATTTGCAAAAAGTTTCTTCTGCAAAGTTGTAGACCACGTCGAAACGGATGGGCAAGTAGGATGGAATTCTCAGATCTGCATTCTACAAGGAGAAAAACAAATATGAAAATAGTGCTACTGCGCACATAGTTTTTAGGGCAGCACCTTCACTTACACACAATCTTCCACACTCCTTTCTGAGCTTCCACAAGAGCATACATCACTCTCACATGAGCTCACAAGCTCCCCTTGCATTCTCACAAAGCCTCCAAGATTTCTTAATCTCTCTACCGTCGAGAGTGAGGGAGCTATCGCCTCAAAGCTCTCAAAGCCGTCGTGCTCTCCGCGGTCACCATAGCTCTGATACCAATTGAAGGGGATCGGGGAGCACCACAGACAGAGAGTGAGAGAGAGAAAGGATGTATGTCATTTGAGAAAGTCACTAGAGAAGATCTATATCTAGTTGAAAATTGCAAGGCCTACAAACAGGTGATGTACGATGTAGAAAGCGTGACTAGTAGTGCCTCTTCTCCAAAGAGTGAATCCATAATAAAGCAAAATGTTCAAACTCCTACGATGTAGATCTTTGAGCAAGTGGTCGAAGAGGTGATTAGAAGGATAAAAAAAGTCTACATACAAAACCTAAATGTACGGCAACCTCAATTGAGGAGGTGTAATACTTGTGGAGGGGATCACCCCACTCCCTGGTGTACACACTCAACCAAAACTGCAACATATGCTAGGGCAGGAACCACCTCTTCTGAATGATGGTAGAGTAGTAGTCAACTACACTCAGCCAACGCATGAACCACAACTCGTGAGAAACCAGTCTCCATGGATGCAAATACGCTCATGTTCATAGCCAATCAAGTAGTATGGTTCAAAGACCATTCTTGCCAGGCAAGAATAACCATTGGCCATACCACTAGCTACACAATAAGTAGCACCATGCTACGAGTGTAGAGGTAATCATTGGCCTATAAATTGTCCTTGTCGGGTTACTAACGTGGAGATACTTCAATATTGTCTAGAATATGTTGTTTCACAATTTGTTCGTGACTGTCTTGAACACCCTGACAATAAGGAGAAAGAAACAATGAATGTTGTAGGAGTTATGCCTTTGTCAAGTGGATCCGAGGTAGAATCAAAGGTGATGAGTCGAGCTCAAGCTCAAGAAGCTGTCAAAAATGCACATTTTGAGGAGGAAAACATATTTCTACCTCAAACAGAAATCAAGAACATGTCGGTGAGAATTGCAAGAAAATCACAGAAAGCCAAACAGTATAAAATAAAAGAGAAGAGGCAACACAAGAAAGATGCTTTGGAAACTGAACTGAACCAAACAAAAGAGCTACTTAAACATGAGCAAGAAAGTAAGAAAGACGCAAAGGGAGCGGAAGAGTCCAAGACTGACTCATGCGCTTCAGTCTTGATGGAGAAAGTGAATGAGCACTTAGTGAAACTAGGCTAAAACCCAATCAAACCCAAGAGCATAGATGCCTAATGAGGTGTATAAGTGTGAAAGTAGAAAAGGTGAGACACATAGCTACATCATGGAGCATAGTGTCAAATTGCAAACGAAGGCAGTAGAGCAACCACAAGAATATGTCATCATTGACATACTTTGTGCGCGTATGTCGCACGTGTCAATGCAAGGAACTTGCTGATACACTGTGTGCGAGCCACAAATGGCTCCAAGCACACAACAAGCCTAAACTAGTAAGCTCAAAGATGGCAATGGTGTGTCACTCACCGCTCTACGCTTGCTATCGTGGAGGATTCCTCGCTGCGAAGAAGAAGGAGACGCCGCTACGCCGCACTCAACCACTTCACCGCCGCCGTGCCGTCGCAATGCTCGATCACACACTCTCTCTCTCTCTCTCTCTCTCACTCACACACACACACACACACACACACACACACACACACACACACACACACACACATACACATACACACACACAAGGAGATGAAGAAGAAGAAGATGGAGATGGAGCAAGAGCACTCTTCAATGAGAGAATGAGTGAATTTTAGGTTTAGTTGACTTTTATATGAGCTCGCCCCATTCACACTTGGGCACCCATGCTTAGCCAACTAATCCCTTGAATGTTCTAGTTAGAGTGCGCCTCTCATCGACGATCACTCTTACCCTTTTCCTATTAGACCGACAAGCCCGGTACCTGACTCTACCAAGTAAATAATACAACATCTGTCGTAGGTGATAGGGTGTTCGTGAGCCGTGAGGGTTAACATGCCCCCCTTCTTGATGTAGATTCCGTCCTCGGAAGCTATTGAGTTGAAGCTCGTTCGTCGAGGTGGAAGAGCATTTGAGATGAATGTCCTTAGCCTTCTTCAGTCACTGCAAAATCAAACAACATTGGCACAGTAGTTGCATTCTCATATACACTTAAAAAGTATATGCAGTTGTAGGCAGACAAATTGATTGGTAGTATAAATCTAAACCATTTTTCAGCAATAAACATTAAATTGCAATATAATCCAACGCATAAACAATTGGGAAGGTAAAAAACTAAACAAGTTCGGGGTCGCTAATTCAACGATCGAAAGGCACTAAAGATCGACTATTAATACCATGGATAAGCTTCTTAATTTTCTCTGGTCAATTAAGTTTTTTAATCACGAGAGCCAAGTATTTCATGTTCAAGGGCTGACTAGAGGCTATACCTAGAAGACCTTGTAGTTAAGCTACGATAAAAGGAATTTCTCATGAAATCATCGCCTGACTGATTACCTTTTCTTTGACCCCCCAAAGGCTTTTCTTTTTGATGTGTGTGCTTATTTTGTATGCCTTGGGTTTTTTGCTATTCAAGGAAAAGTGCCCACACTGGGAACCTCTAGGGCTCTAGTACCATAGTGAGTAGCGTTAAATGGTAACCTTGCATTAGAACTACATTTCTACTCAAATGTATATATTTTTTATCAAAGTCTTAACCTAGTGTTCATTCTCTCTTTTCGTAATAGCCTTTTTCCATACAAACACCTTACCCTTCTTAGATCTTTATGCATTTACGTCATATTTCTCTCTTCATGCTAAATGTAAATAGTAAACTTAATTCTACTCTCCTAGTTTTTTTACTGCATATTCTTTTAACTAATTACCTTTACTAATTTAAATAGCTATCTACATCCCATAATTTGTAAATAAATAATTTATGCGCACTTATCTTACCCATCTTCTCTCAAGGGTAGGGTTAACCTTGTAGGCCTTCCCTTCCCCACCACTATGTGACCCAACTCTTGGATCATTTACTTGTGTTGGTCAACAAATCTTAAATATAATGTATATCCCCAATAAATCAAACTTTATTGGAGCCTACCTCATTTGTTTAAGGTGGATTCTCTTTTGAAAAAAGCATGCTACACCTTGGATGCATGCTAAAGGGCCCCCTACAAGGAGACTTGGTTCAAAAGGTGTTTTGGATGCATCTTGAACGCCTTAGCTCGTGGGTATACTTGAGGAACACTCCAAAATCAGCTTAAACACTTTGAGAAGGTCAACTTTGCCTTTTACAGCACCCAATTCTGAGTTACAGGCTGAAAGTTATGGTGAAAACAAGGTGCTGCGGACACTGTTACTGCAGGTCAAAGTTACAATCAGGTAAACCACAAAGGTGAAAAGTTTTCTTGACTTCTCCAACATTCTAAAATACCAATGGGGAGTTAAAAACCACTTTCATGTGGAGGGGTCGGCTCAAGATGCTTCCAGAGACACAACAAACAGGATGGGGACACTCTACAAGAGCCACTGGAGGGACATGATGGTGGGGCCCACATACATCATCAACCCTTATGGAGCCTCCACGACTTAAAAGGCTATTTTTAATGAAAAAATAAGTCCCTTATTTGCATAATTGAAGGAATGGTCAAAAGGGAACCTAACTATGGTTAATTACCTACCCTAGTCAAGTTTAACCTAACCCAAGGTTTTGTACAGCTATAAAAAGGCCCTTTGGCAAGCACAAAAATACACACACCTACTCCATTTCTGAAAATAAGCTCCTCTAAGGTTAGGGAAGCCCTAATCTCTCTCTCCTCTTGTCTCCCTATCCATTTCCTAAGCTCGCTATCATAAGCGGCACCATAGAGAGAGCATCAATATGCTATTGCTACCATTCTCTTGCAAACATTTCTCTTACCATACTCATCCCTAAATAAGGATTGTAGATTCTATATGAGAGTAAGGATATCAAGTTCAATGATCTATCTCATGGTTTGATCAACAAATTGTTGCAATTGGGGTGTCGTCGTCACACTTTTGCTCTAAACGCATGTAAAGTTGGTAAGCATATCTTGGCAGCTTCTCATATTTTGTGCTCATTGGGTTGCTTGTTTGTTGAGAAAGTTTTTTGTGCACCATGGTGTCTATTTGCTTGGCTTCTCTCCTTATGTTGTGTGTAAGTAAGTCTTGGGGCTGCATAGATGGAGAAGAGCTCTCTATGCATGCCGCCTTATGTGTGTAAGTAGTCTCTTCTTTTGGGAAAGGAAAGGAGTTGTCAAGTATTTTTGAATTATGGTGTTTTGAGTTTTGAGGTTTTGTGCTTGCTTTTCTTAGAAGTATATGAGCACTAATATGGTGAAGGTCAATCTTTGCATGTGAGTTTGTGTAGTGTTCAAAGGGATTGCTTAAGGAGTGTGTGTTGAATGGTTGAAGGGCATTTTGTGTTGAAGCACATAAGGAAGGTGTGAGTGTGTGTGTGTGTGTTGTATATGGTTTATTTTGGTTTCCTCCTTTCTTCATAAAAGAGGGTGGTGCCCCTAAGAAATATGCGTGTGTATGGTCTCACGGAGTGGTTGTCTGGTGGGAGCCTTGAGTTGAGGCCCATCTCAAAAAATCCGCTCTCATAAAAGTGGTGCCCCCACGGAGGAACTTTCCTAATTGCCTTCTATTCTCCTCATGAACAATAGAGTTGCACCATATGCTTTTCATTTTTCACAACGCATCAGGATTAACATTTGTGTAGATCGCAAATTGTTTTACCAACAACGCATTGTTTTTATGTTTGGAGCAAAAAGACTTGGTGAAATCTTGGCATCTCCAAATCCCATCATTCTTCCATTCATTAATTATGATGATTCATTTGATGTCTATGTTTTTATTTTGTTTTGATGCAGGGACAAGAGGCGCTTAGATAGCGATCCACTCAAAGGAAACTTTCTTCAAGAGAAAGAAAAAGGAGAACACATTGTCACATGAACCAACCTGGAGCTGCTTCTCCTTTTACATCCATAGCTCGTCAATCTGTGCACATCATAATTGCTACAAAATTTAGATTTCAAGAAACCATTAGGAGAATTTTTGGACCCACTCGGCTTAATGAAATTAATGCCTCAATCAACCCTTTTATTTTGCCTATGATAAATTATGAACTAACACTTGATGTATATATTTTCGTTTTGATGTGATCACTCATCGTAGTCAAAACTTTGTGGTACACAAGCCTCCTTGTATTGTAAAAATGTCAAGCACTTTTCCTACCTTTCATTCTAAAAATGGTGAGGATGCACAAGAATTTCTGGATAATTTGGAGATGGCACACCTCATCTCTGGGAGAGATCAAGAAGAGGTATAGCTGCGTGCTTTTCCACTCGTTCTCAAAGGGGAGGCTAAGGCATGGTACGAGGCCTTGCAACCTCAAAACAAAACCAATTGGGAGAGGCTACGTGCAATTTTTCTTGCCAAATTTGGGCAAGGAGATACTCCAGAGGGTCTTTGGAAGTGTCTACTTCAACAGAAACAGGTATTCCTTGAAGACTACCCATCTTATGAGTCCGTTTTCCTTAACCTATGGGATAGATGGGAGGCTACCTTACAAAACCAAGGTGGTGCACCAAACTTTCTAAAGAAAGATAGGTTCATGGCTGGCTTGTATCCAATTTTCAAGACCAAGGTAGAGTTAAAATTCCCATCAACATTTGAGGAAGCACGTGAGGTGGCCATGGTCAAATTCAAGAACTTAAATTTTCAAGCACATAGAACAAGGGACCTAAATGAAGTCATTGAGAGGGATTCTTCACCAAGCATGGGAGCACAAGTTAGGGGCTCTCTTGCCCAAACTTCACAAATAGGGGAAGGATCACAACAAGAGATCTTGCAAAGATTAACTCAACAACTAGAGAGTCTCACCTTGAATCTAGTGCAGGGCCTACCCCAACAACGACAACCAAGAGAAGGGAATCGCAATCAACGACGTCAAGCACAAGAGTTGAGATGCTGGAATGGCAACGAAGTTGGTCATGGCATGTATAATTGCCCTCACCCTTGAAGGCTTCCAGGGGACATATACCCTCCTAGACCCCCTCCGCTCATGGTGCAGCAAGAGCATGCTCAAGCCCCGCAAATTCTTCATCGACCACCACCACCTCCAGTGGCAAACATCCCTCCTGTCCCACCAGTGGAGGAAGAGAGAGGAGTAAACGTCATAAAGCTGGAAGAGGAGATAGAGGTGAGCCCTATACATTTTGATGTTATGCCAGCAGAAAAGCGCACAAGAGCACACAACAAGGATGAAGACACAAGGAATGAAGAGTCAGAACCTGCAAGGAAGGAGAGGAAGAAAAAGTCAAAGAAGGAGGAAGGAGGCAAGAAGCAGAGGTCAAGGCAAAGGGAGATCGGCATCAACGATTTTCC
The DNA here is from genome assembly GCF_014529385.1 of Adiantum capillus-veneris. Classification (NCBI taxonomy): domain Eukaryota; kingdom Viridiplantae; phylum Streptophyta; class Polypodiopsida; order Polypodiales; family Pteridaceae; genus Adiantum; species Adiantum capillus-veneris. The sequence continues at coordinate 95,914,792 of NC_140956.1, read as the reverse complement.
ATTAGGAAAGAATATGGAACCCTACAACATCTTAGAAGATTTGCAAACTCAAAAGCCCAATATTTCTTGGCCTCAACTCCTACATCTATCACCCAAGGTGAGAAAGCACTGGTCCAAACTTGTAAGCACAAGACTCCCAAGAAAGAAAGAAAAGGTGACAGTAAAGGCATTGACTTCAAAGCCACAACAAGATGTGGAACCTATTGTAGATTCTTATGTAAGGGGTAGGAAGGTATCCAATGTGTATGTTGATGGTGGAGCACAAATGTGTGTGATCACGGAAAGAGCCATGAATAGACTAGGGCTTGAAATCACTAAATCCTCTAATTGTCAAGCTAGGCTGGCCAACAATGCAAGTGTGAAGTGCCTAGGGATCATCGAGAATGTAAAAGTTTCTGTATGTAATATAGATGCACGTGTGGACATGTATGTTATGCTAGCCAAGGGGGAGGGCTATCCCATCATCCTAGGGAGGCCTTGGCTCATTGCTATGAATGCAGATAAAAAATGGGGACGAGGAAAATTGATTCTCAAAAAGGGGAAACATGTAGTATACGATTGGCATGAAGGAAAGCAGCTCGACATCAACTATGAGACCACGGCTGATGAAGAAAGTGAAGAGAGTTTTGCCTCAAGCGATGAGGAAAGTTCAACCACTACATCCAATAGCGAAGAAGAATCATCTTTGGAGGTAATGGGAATCATCTTCAACACATCAAAAACTCCATCAATAGAGGTTGACCCAACAAAGGAGCAAACAAAGGATGACAAAGGTGACCAGGTACCTGTGGCGTTAAATGGTAACCTTGCATTTGAACTACATTTCTACTCAAATGTATATATTTTTTATCAAAGTTTTAACCTAGTGTTCATTCTCTCTTTCCGTAATAGCCTTTTTCCATACAAACACCTTACCCTTCTTAGATCTTTATACATTTACATCATATTTCTCTCTTCATGCTAAATGTAAATAGTAAACTTAATTCTACTCTCCTAGTTTTTTTACTGCATATTATTTTAACTAATTACCTTTACTAATTTAAATAGCTATCTACATCCCATAATTTGTAAATAAATAATTTATGGGCACTTATCTTACCCATCTTCTCTCAAGGGTAGGGTTAACCTTGTAGGCCTTCCCTTCCCCACCACTATGTGACCCAACTCTTGGATCATTTACTTGTGTTGGTCAACAAATCTTAAATATAATGTATATCCCCAATAAATCAAACTTTATTGGAGCCTACCTCATTTGTTTAAGGTGGATTCTCTTTTGAAAAAAGCATGCTACACCTTGGATGCATGCTAAAGGGCCCCCTACAAGGAGACTTGGTTCAAAAGGTGTTTTGGATGCATATTGAACGCCTTAGCTCGTGGGTATACTTGAGGAACACTCCAAAATCAGCTTAAACACTTTGATAAGGTCAACTTTGCCTTTTACAGCACCCAATTCTGAGTTACAGGCTGAAAGTTATGGTGAAAACAAGGTGCTGCGGATACTGTTACTGCACGTCAAAGTTACAATCAGGTAAACCACAAAGGTGAAAAGTTTTCTTGACTTCTCCAACATTCTAAAATACCAATGGGGAGTTAAAAACCACTTTCATGTAGAGGGGTCGGCTCAAGATGCTTCCAGAGACACAACAAACAAGATGGGGACACTCTACAGGAGCCATTGGAGGGACATGATGGTGGGGCCCACATACATCATCAACCCTTATGGAGCCTCCATGACTTAAAAGGCTATTTTTAATGAAAAAATAAGTCCCTTATTTGCATAATTGAAGGAATGGTCAAAAGGGAACCTAACTATGGTTAATTACCTACCCTAGTCAAGTTTAACCTAACCCAAGGTCTTGTACAGCTATAAAAAGGCCCTTTGGCAAGCACAAAAATACACACACCTACTCCATTGCTGCAAATAAGCTCCTCTAAGGTTAGGGAATCCCTAATCTCTCTCTCCTCTTGTCTCCCTTTCCATTTCCTAAGCTCGCTATCATAAGCGGCACCATAGAGAGAGCATCAATATGCTATTGCTACCATTCTCTTGCAAACATTTCTCTTACCATACTCATCCCTAAATAAGGATTGTAGATTCTATATGAGAGCAAGGATATCAAGTTCAATGATCTATCTCATGGTTTGATCAACAAATTGTTGCAATTGGGGTGTCGTCGTCACACTTTTGCTCTAAACGCATGTAAAATTGGTAAGCATATCTTGGCAGCTTCTCATATTTTGTGCTCATTGGGTTGCTTGTTTGTTGAGAAAGGTTTTTGTGCACCATGGTGTCTATTTGCTTGGCTTCTCTCCTTATGTTGTGTGTAAGTAAGTCTTGGGGCTGCATAGATGGAGAAGAGCTCTCTATGCATGCCGCCTTATGTGTGTAAGTAGTCTCTTCTTTTGGGAAAGGAAAGGAGTTGTCAAGTATTTGTGCATTATGGTGTTTTGAGTTTTGAGGTTTTGTGCTTGCTTTTCTTAGAAGTATATGGGCACTAATATGGTGAAGGTCAATCTTTGCATGTGAGTTTGTGTAGTGTTCAAAGGGATTGCTTAAGGAGTGTGTGTTGAATGGTTGAAGGGCATTTTGTGTTGAAGCACATAAGGAAGGTGTGTGTGTGTGTGTGTGTGTGTGTGTGTTGTATATGGTTTGTTTTGGTTTCCTTCTTTCTCCATAAAAGAGGGTGGTGCCCCTAAGAAATATGTGTGTGTAGGGTCTCACGGAGTGGTTGTCTGGTGGGAGCCTTGAGTTGAGCCCCATCTCAAAAAATCCGCTCTCAATAGGTGATACATGTGTATGAAGTACCAAATCAAGCTGAGATTTATTTTCCAGCTTAAGATTTTACATTGTGGCACTTTGAATTTTTGTTTGTTCGTTTTCAGCATTTTAATTTTGTAATTTTGGGGGGTCATATAACACTGTTACCCTCCCTAGGCTCATCACACTAGTAAACTCCCTTTATAATACTTAAGCTAAAGTTCAGTAGGGACTAAGCCCACTAGAAAGCCCTAGTACATTTCACACATGCTACCTAAATCGAATTAAGAACCTAAGTAACCATTAATTATTAGGAAGGCATTCCCAATGGTATTAAGAGAAGATCTCTAACACCTAGTTTGGTCAAACTAGCTTAGTCAGACTGCTTGATTTTTAAACCTAGACAACTGATTATGACAAAAGATTACATTGAATTAAATGTTTGATACTAAGCAAATGCGCTGAATATTATGCTACCAATCACAATCAAAGCAGACAAACATGGATGCAAAAAGATAAGGGCAATGCTAATGGACATAAAACACCTGTTTGTGTCGATGGTTGCGCTTGATTTGAAGTGTGAATGAGAGAAAGATTCCATGAAGGTCCAAATCCTAACAACAGCGACACGCTCCTGTACACATTAGGAAACACAAAGAATACCTCTAGGAAGCACATCAATTGGAAAAGGTACCAACACTTATTGAACACAACAAAAAACATAAGGAACCCTAACCTAATTATTTGCACTCCCCCTAGAGAGTCAAGGGAATAGGATATTGTAGAGATTGGGGGAAAACCCTAAGGCTAAACCCCTATCCTCATCGTCGAGATAAACAAAGTCATCATCCATGAGACCATATGTGCCATCCATGTAGTCATGTAAATCTTCTTCTTCATCATAGGTACCCATGTTTACTAAGAAGGTCACTAGACACCTATAGTCATCTTGGTCAAAAGGGTAGGCTTGTGCAATGGGAGAAACGCTCTCTACTAAGGATCAGTCGTGGTCAAGAGACATATCAGCCATTCTAACTCCTTGAAATTCCTCTCACATGCTAGTGTACCTACCAAATTCCATTCACATGCAAGCACCGGAAAGACCATGTAAAACATTTGTGAAAAGTAACGAGGGTACCTCTCACCCAAGGCAGGAGTGGATGACTCTAGCATACTAGCCATATCTGTACACGTAAATAGATGATGGTTAGAGTGCAAATATTACAAGGGTCGTGTTCTTGTGCATAATGTGTTTTTATGATTTTGTGTTATGACTCTTGCTCTTTTACTTTTTCATCTTGTTTTTGTGAGTATAAGGATTTATATATACATTTCCTCAGATTGGAGATTAAGAATTCAGGGAGGAAGGTTGAGAGGGAAGCAAGTGAATGATGGATGTCAGCAAACACTCCCCTCTTCCTTGGGTAGATCATACCTTTTGGAATGATGTCGTCTCCCTTTGAAACCAATTTTTCCAAGTTGTTATAGGTGAAGGCTTTAACCAATAGTTTTTGACCGCCCTATGCGTTTCATCTAGTTGCAAGGGTGGTAAGGTACTCTCCCATGATTTTATTTGTAACATTGTTGTAGGTGGTGAACTTACAATGGGAGGTGCAAACTCTTTCTTGCTTGTATGGATATGTACAATGGTAGGTGGAGGTTGTGTCGAAGCTTCTATTTTCGTATAGGAACTAATTGAAGAGCAAGAAGCTTCATTTGATTTCCCTGTTCCTGAGCTAGGTGGAACAAATCGTTCTTTCTTTGGTACCCAAACTAGCTCTGGAACAAGTGTGTAGCATTCCGTGATTTTTTCCTTTCCGCGATCTTCAATTTGTTTTGGAGCCACAGGATTGAGCTCACATGGGCCCGGTGACAAGTAAGAGCACAATTTACGTTTTGGCACCCAGATTTGATCATTTCCTTCATAGTAGCCTTGGGCTTCCAATAGTTTTTTAGGAATCCAACGCAACGTTTCTTTACATTTCTTGGGGTGAATGGGACGTCTCCTACCCAGCTCCTGTCTTTTAGCATTGGCTATGGTTGCTAAAGAAGCTTTAGGGACCCACTTGTATGTTTTCTTTGTTATACTGGGATGGGTTTTGTGTTTCTATGGGGACATATGGTTCAACCTCTTGGACATGCAATGTTTTGGGTTTTATTTCCTTAAGAGGCAATATCTCAGCGACTATGGCTTGAGTGGCAGGGCTAAGAGTTGGTTTCTGTGTTGTGACACCCCCTGTCCCCCAATCAATAGTGCATTTGGTGGCAGGGCTAAGAGTTGGTTTCTGTGCTATGACACCCCCTGTTCCCCAATCAATAGTGCATTTGGTGGATATCATCCACGTGTGTCCTAGGTTTATATTACCCTCCATAGCTCCAACAGGCATGACCAAAAATTCTTGAGCTACAACCCCATTGTCATAACTGACAGAAGTGTGCCAGATTCCAAAAACCGAAGTTTTTTTCTTGTTGACACCCTTGACTTGATAGAGGTGGCTTCCCTAACTGACACCACACCCCATATGATAGCAGATTATATTTAGCACCCACCCGTGTCTAATAAGGCGTTATATAGAACTTTTCCATAGGTGTTGTTTAGCTCAATAGGGTATCGTAGAGGTGTGTCAGAGTCCAATCAATCCTCGTCGGTTTTAACGTGGAATGCATGTGTCACTCCAAGGTTAGCCTCTCGTTTTTGTCTTATGCATTGTTGTCACTCCTTAGCCTCAGCTTGAGCTTGTATCTTCTTCAATTCTGTTTGTGCCTTGGCTGCCTTTTTTGTATGGATGGCACGTAGCTCCTCTAGGCTTAAAGGATCATAGTATCTTTTAAATTTTCTTCCATTGAGGAATCCAATGGTTTCAACTCCATCAAGAGTCTCCACATGAATGGTTCCTTGTGAGGTGATCTCACATACTCTCTATGGTCCTTTTCCTGCATATTTCAACTTTTTCTTTTCGTTACGCACTCCATACATAAGCAATTTATCACCAACATTGATATCTTTGTTCTTTAGATGACGATAAAACCATTTCTTCCTCCTATATTTCTCCACAAGTGCATTTTTCACAGCTAATTGCCTCTCTTCATCTAGCCTTTCAAGGATATATAATCGCTCAACTAAGGGGTTACCATCCCAACCTTCTTGAGAAGCTACTCGAAGACTAGGAACGACAAACTCCCATGCCATAACCGCTTCTTGGCCATACACCATATGAAACGGTGTGCAGTTAATGGCAACTTTGTGCGCAATACAATAAGCCCATAGAGATGATGTAAGCTTTAAATCCCAATCTGTGCGATGAGCTTCCACCGTTTGGTTAAGATAGAGATTAAGGTCTTGTTGGTGCTCTCACCTTGGCCATTTGCTTGTGGATAATAAGGTGTGGACTGATGGTGAGCTATCATAAAGTTGGTAGTGAGTTCTTTTATTACTCCATTTATAAAATGAGTACCATTGTCACTAACAATCTCAAAGGGACAACCAAATCTTGTAATAATATTCTCAAAGAGAAACTTGGCAGTTGACCTCGCATCGGCTTTACGTGTTTCCCTGGCTTCCGCCCACTTTGCCACATAGTCAGTGGCAACGATAATATATCTAGATTGAGTGCTAGGAGCTAAACTAATTGGGCCTACAAAGTCCAAACCCCATTTTTCAAATGGTTGAGTCACTTTAATAGGATGTAAGGGCATCCTATCCTTTCGTGTGTGATCTTGTAAAGTTGGCATTCATCACATCCTTTTGCAAAGAGTGATGCATCCTTAAATAAGGTTGGCCACCAATAGCCTGATTGCAACACCTTTCTAGCTGTTAGTTCCCCAGAGAAATGTCCTCCGGCTATACCCATTTGGGCTTCTTGCAGTATGTATAAATACTCATCCTCACGGGCACAACGTCTAAGAATACCATCCTTCCCTAACCTGTAGAGAGTTCCTGCAATGAGAGAGTAAGGTTCACATTCTTTTAACAGTTTTTGAGCTATGTCTTTATGAATCTCTTTGGGTGGAAAACCATTAACTAGAAAGTTCACAATCTTCTCACTCCATTTAGGTATGGTTTCGACTAGGAATAGAGAAGTATGGGGCAACTCATCATCAACTCCAGTAGGGGCATCACCATTGGGTATGCGAAACAAGTGATCCGCCATGACATGTCTTTTACCAGGTCTCACCACAATGGTAAAATCAAACTCAAGGAGAATTGACAACCATCGTGTAATAATTCCCGTGGAACAAGGTTTATTTACTAGATACAACAAGGCTTGATGATCAACATAGAACACAAACTTGTTGGCCAAAAGGTAGTAGCGAAATTTCTTCACTGCATAAATCATACCTAAACCTTCTCGCTCTGTAGTGGTGTAGTTTCTCTCGATATCATTCAACTGACGACTTGCAAAGCTAATGGGGTAGTCCAATATATGTTCTCTTGGTTGAGCTAGAACACACCCAATAGCAAAGTTCGATGCATCAATATGCACATGAAAAATTACATTCCAATAAGGTGCTCGTAGAATAGGAGCGCTAGTCAAGGTCTTTTTCAATGACTCATAAGCATAGTCACACTCCGCAGTCCATTGGAACTCAATAAGAAGCTTGTACAAAGGACGAGCTATCTCGGCAAAATTTAAAATAAACCATCGGTAATAACCAACATGGCCCATGAACCTTTGAACTACTTTATATTTTGTAGGTGGTGGCAATTCTGCAATGGATTTAATTTTGCTCTCATCTGTGGAAATCCCATTTTTGGATACTATATGCCCTAAAATGACTCCATATTTAACCCAAAATTGGCATTTGAAAGGGTTTAAGGAGACGCGATACAATCTACACTTCTCAAACACTTTTCGTAGGCATGATAGATGTTCTCTCCAAGAGGAATAAACACAAAGGTCATCTAAGAAAGCTTCACAAAACTCCCTCAAATATTCTCTAAAAGCAGTGTTTATTAACCTTTGAAAGGTAGCAGGGCCATTGGTTAAGCCAAAAGCCATAACACGAAATGCGAACACTCCAAATTTGGTTATAAAGGTTGTTTTAGCTTGATCCTCCAGCGCAATTGTGATTTGATTGTAGCCAGAGTATCCATCTAAAAAGCTATAAGCTTCCTTCCCTGCATCTCTTTCAAGCACATGTTCTGAACATGGCAAGGGGTAATGGTCCCTCCTAGTGGCGGCATTGACCTTCTTGAGATCCACGCACACTGTGAGTTTCCCATTCTTCTTTGGCACAATCACTATTGGAGACACCCATTCTGAGTGCTCAATAGGGTTTATAAATCCGCAGTCCACAAGCTTTTTAATCTCTTCTTGAATGATTTTTGCATATTTAGGATTCATTAAGTAGGGTTGTTGTGCTAAACTGGTTTAGCCATGCTATTCATGGGGATTGTGTGTTGCACCACGGAAGGTGGAACACCTTTCATATCATGATATGTCCAGGCAAATATATCCCTGAATTCCTTGAGAAGTTCTTTAAATACACTCCTCAGTCTCTGTCAGATCTTGGGTAATGAAAACAGGTTTGGACTCTTCTCCTGGGTCTGCTAACTCTATTTTCTTAACTATCGTTGGACCGTCATAGACTCCATTGCTCCCATCGATAGGTTTTCTTTGAGCCTTTGTATACACAACCTTACGTTCCTCTGTGGTATAGGATTTGAAATGTTCAAGTGCAGGGTGTAAGTCTGTGGGGTCCTGTTGTTCTGTGGACTGTGATTTCACTTCCGATTCCTTTTGTTGTTGAGCTAACTCTCGATTTTGTCGTCTCCTTATAGTACGGCTCAACTTTGGCTTCTCTGTAGCCCCTAGTTGTGCGATGTCAATGGGTTGTGGACTACACCACATAACACTTTGAAGGTATTCACCCCAGTTATCTACCAACTTTTGATGAGCATCACATGCCCCTATATAATTAAGCCATTTTGTGGTAGATTCCTTTTCATTTATTCTAGCACCCACATTTTCTCAATATCATCGCCTCTTATATCTCTTACTCTTCTTTTTTAATTCTCGATTACGGCCGATCTCTAGTGAAGACTCACTAGTTGAATCACTACTTGTGTCTTCTGCTCCCTTGGATAGATTGTCATCTAGGTTACCACTAGGCCCTGAATGGTTTGTCCCCACATTTGCACTAGGATTTAACTCAGATTCTTCATCCTTAGAGTCAATTTCAATTGATTATTCTAACCCCAAATCGTGTGGGCTATAGTCTTGTGAGGCGCTACTGGTTCCAATGCCAGTCAAACTTTCATCTTGTAGATCATCAGAAGCTACATGCATTGCTTCTAGCATATTTAAGGGTACAAGTGGTGGTATTTCATCCCCCTCAGGTGTTACCCAGGTAGCCCCCCTATTTCCCCAAGTGTCTATGGTTTCTGCTAGGTGGACACAATCCACATTGTCCGACTCAGTCATCCCAGGTAGTACATCTTCCCCAACATCAGTGTCCGCTTTACACATGTAACAATACTGCAACGGGGCGGAGTGAACTGTGGTGTCAGATCTATGATCAATTATAAACCTGTTTCCTAGAGGATGTGCTCGACCAGTTAGAAGATCCACTCGAATGACATAATCTTGGAACTGCAAGTAGACATGGTTTTTAGACCAGTCATGCACCATTTTTGCTTCCGTCATGAAAGGACGTCCTAAGATCATCTCCGATGCCATAGCGTGTTTGGAGAAATCCATAACAATGAAGGTAATCCTTATTTTATGTCCAAAGACCTTGATCTTGAGATCTTCTAGCATCCCAATAGGTTTAACAATAGACCCATTGGCCATCTTCACTACTATGGTTGTGGTCGCAAGGTGAGGTCTTCCCATAGTTTCCCATCAATTTTTAGTCACAATGCTAACCCATTGGCCATCTTCACTACTATGGTTGTGGTCACAAGGTGAGGTCTTCCCATAGTTTCCCAGCAATTTTTAGTCACAATGCTAACCCCAGCGCCACCATCAAGGTTTCTCTTCACAGTTAATCCCTTAGTAGTGATTGGTATGGTCGCATTGGATTCATCACCCTCAAAGTATTGTCCCAACTTGTTAACAGGTATTTCTATAACAAGGTTCTCACCTAGGTTGGGTTGTGGATCTAAGTGTTCCTCCTCTATTGGCATCCCCCCAGCTCCATCCATCTGGGAAAATTGTGGTAGCCCAAACTTCAGTTCTCCATTGAGGAAGGCTCGAAGAGCTGAGTCTAGCTCAGGGTCTCTATATAGTTTGGACATGATGGTGGTTCTAAATTTTGAAGACATGAAATCCATCAATTTGGTAATGTTTAACGGCACCTTTTGGCCTTGAGTCCCTTGACGTGGGGAAGATGAGATCTCCGTTTCTTTGATAGGATCAAGTAATCCCTCTGTAAACATTCTTTCCATCAAGAAGTGAGTACGCCCACTTTTCCATGACTTTAAGTCACTTTCTTCTTGGATGACACTAGTTATGGCTAAGGGTCTATGGACTTGGTGAGGTTGTTGTTGCGTAGGGAACACGGTGTTTGTAATTTGGATCTGCCTAGGTGCTGGTTCTAGATCCCTTTGGGTATCTTCTACCAAAATCCTTAATTGCTTGACTCGCTCAATCTCCTCTGTAGGGTTTGGATAAGTTCCTATCTTCTTCTTGGATCCTGGCCATTGTGGCTCATGAAGATCTTCCTTGTTGGTTTCTATTTTAGTGGTTGTTTTGATCTCCATGGTTTCACCTGAATCAGAATCCTCTTCAGCGTCGTTCATATATACGGGGTCCTCACCAGTCCCTATGTTGGTCTTTGAACTGGGGTCTGACTTCGCTGCTTTTTGCGATTTCTTCCTTCGTGTTTTCTTCTTTTTTTGAGATTGGGCAATTGATGCCGTGTCTCTTTCCTCAAGAATATAATTTTGTTTTTGGAGCATCGATCATGTGAGTATGTTTTCTGGTACCACATGTGTACTTTGTGATGGCTCCTCGGTAACTTCAATCAAGTTTAATGGCGTGATCTTCGGTGCATTTGGATTATTTGGACATTGTGCAATCAAATGATCTATGCCACATCGATTACACATGAGTATCGGCATTGTAGATGTGCTCGCTTGATTGGTTTGCATTAGTGTGGTGTTCTTTTATAGCCTAATAGGACACTCGGCTACACGATGTGGACCTCCACACTCATAGCATTGAAGAGGTGGTCTCTTAGCAGTGTAATTGATATTTTGGCCTCTTGTAGCAAGAGCAGCAACTTGATAGACATGTTTGACTTGTCCCCAGTAGTCCTCCATGTAGTATTGTGGACTTTCTTCAAGCAAATCCAGCCCATAGGCAATATTAGGATCTATATCTTCCTCACAGCCTTCCAAACAAGCAATAGATGACTCACAACCTACTTGATTCACAGAAGTGATTCTCGGATGTGGTGGCTACGGTCCTAGCACTGGAGGTGGTAAGGGTGTTGTTTGAACAACATTTTGGGCCCTACGGACCATGTGTTGTGTTGTTTGTTCAAGAGGTGGGGCCGGCATCAATGAAGGCACTCGTGGTGTATCTGTCCATGCTAAGGTTGGTCTATTGGCCATCGCACGCTTAAATACTATGCAATCCTTAGCTTGATGACCATACTTCCCACAGGGATTGCACTTCCCATTGAATTTTACTCTAAAAGTAGGGCATTCACTGGTACTATGCGGTCCATAGCATACTGAGCACCATTGTTGCTCCCTTCTTGGATACATATGATTGTTTTGCGGAGCACAATTTTCTCTAAGACTCTCTTGAATAGCCTTGGTGAGATCTGCTAAAGTCATCTCAGATATCTTTGGCTCTTTAGCAATAGGCTTTAGGGTCATTGTCCGATGCCTTGATGCTTGCGATCTAATAGATTTAGGCTCAACAGACACTCTTTCTCCTTGATGAAGGAGTACGAGCGGAAGTGCGACGCGAGAGAGAGTGCGAGAAGAAGAGCACGACGATATGGTGAACTCGCTCTACTATAACATGTAGAGCATAGTGAGTTCTTATTAGGTTTTTACAAAAGAATATGTGTACATACCTAGCGGCCCGCCCACTTACCTGGGCGACCACATTGGGCTTTATACCCCAACAACCTCCCACTTAAAGTCCAGTGTGGTACTTTAAGTGTGAGAGAAGCTACTATACAAGCTAATATACAAGAGATGTAAAGAAGTGATGTACTACCCTACACCTAACTGCTTGCGAAAATGCGCAAAGCTCTTTGAGGGAAGTCCTTTTGTAAGTAGATCAGCAGGATTTTCTGTGGTGTGGACTTTGACAAGCTCAATTTGCTTATCCTTGAGCATTTTCCTGATGAAATGATACTTTACATCCACATGCTTTGTCTTTGAGTGATAAACTGGACTGCAAGCCAATTGTATAGCACTCTAACTATCACAATATAGCACATGCATCTCTTCTTTGATTCCCAAATCTGTTACTAGTCGATTAAGCCAAATTGATTCTTTGCATGCCTCTGATGCTGCAACATATTCAGCCTCTGTAGTAGACTGAGTAACACAATCTTGTAATCTAGAACGCTATGATACTGCTCCACTAGCCAATGTAAAGACATACCCTGACGTAGACCTTCGGTTGTCTAAGTCACCTACATAATCTGAGTCTGTAAAACCCTTTACACTTAGCTCTTGACTCCTAGAGCATATACGCATACTCTTTGTAGCTTTCAGGTATATCAATATTCCTTTCACTGCCTCCCAATGTTTCTTCCCTGGGTTTGACATGTATCGACTTACTACTCCCACTGCAAATGCAATGTCTAGGCGAGTAGCAATCGTTGCATACATCAAACTACCCACTGCAGACGCATATGGAATCTTATCCATTTCAGCCTGTTCTTCCTCAGACACAGGACAATCTTGTTTGCTAAGTTTCACATATGGTGGCAATGGAACACTCAATGCCTTTCCCTTCTCCATATTGAAATGTTGCAAAACCTTGTCAATATACTCTATTTGAGATAACCAAATCAACTTCTTTGATCTGTCTCTCTCAATGCGCATACCAAGTATATGACTTGCCTCACCCATGTCTTTCATGTCAAACGATTTTGCCATCTTTGCCTTCAAAGCTGAAATTTCTTCCAAGTGCTTGCCAGCAATCAACATGTCATCCACATACAAAATAAGGATCAGCCAACTGCCATCCTTAGCCTTCTTTGTATATAGACAGTGATCGAACTCACTACGTCTGTAGCCTTGAGAAAGCATAAACTTGTGGAACTTATGGTACCATGCCCTCGGTGATTGTTTTAAGCCATAAAGACTCTTTAACAACTGGCATACCAAATCTTCCTTGCCTTTCTCAACAAACCCTTCTGGCTGCTGCATGTAAATTTCCACATCTAAATCACCATGCAAGAACGCTGTCTTGACATCCATTTGGTGCAACACCAAATCTAATATGGCAACCAATGCAAAAAAGCATCTCAATGTAGTCATCTTGACCACCGGAGAGAAGACTTCATCAAAGTCAATGCCTTGTTCTTGCTTAAAGCCCTTGGCAACAAGCCTTGCTTTGTACTTTGGCTGACTATCATGAGTGGTGATCTTATACCTGTAAACCCATTTACAAGGTAGAGACTTTTTGCCCTGTGGTAATTTAACTAGCTTCCATGTCTGGTTTTTATGCAGAGCTGTCATCTCTGACTGCATGGCCAATTGCCAATTCCCGGAGTCCTTCATTTGCACTGCTTCCTTGTAACATGAAGGGTCATTGCAATCAGTCAACATGACATAGTTCATAGATGGAACAAACCGATCAGGAGGCCGCGTGATACGTCCAGATTTACGCAAAATAGGTGGCTCAGGCTCAGCAACAACCAGTGGTTCCACTCTATCCTATCCTTGCTCCTGTTGAGCCCTGACATTTTGTCTTGCACGTGCAGGTCCATCTTCTTGGAAGATAACTCTTCTAATCTTCTCAACCCTCTCTGGTTTAGAATGATGTTTGGCTTCATTAAAGTGAAAATCATTGCTACAGATAACCTTTCTGGATTCGGGATCCCAATGTCTGTACCCCATCTCACCAGAATTACCATAGCCTAGAAAGATGCACTTTCTACTCTTTGGCTCAAGTTTGTTCCTAAATTCCTTTGCAACATGAGTATATGCCTCACAGCCAAAGACTCCGAGATGCTTGTATGAGGGCATTTTGCCTGACCATACCATCTCTTCCACTGAATCCTTCTGCAAAACCTTGCTAGGAGATCCATTTGTAAGATGAACAGCTGTTGATACAACTTCAGCCCAAAACCCATTTGGCAGTTGTGCATTAGACAACATACTTATGACCTTCTCTTGTATGGTCCTATTCATCCTCTCAGCAACACCATTTTGAGGAGGATTTTAAGGAGCAGTAAGTTCACGTTTTATACCTTTTGACTCACAAAAATCCTGAAAGGCCTTTGAAACATACTCTCCACCATTGTCAGTGTGTAAGCATTTAAGCTTCTTGTCAATCTGATTCTCCACAAGTGTCACAAACATTTTGAAAACAGTAAACGCTTCATCCTTGTGCTTGAGAAAGTAAACCCATACTTTCCTCGAGTAATCATCTATAAATGTCATAAAGTAAGAAGCTCCCCCTAGAGATAGGTTAGGCATAGGTCCACACAAATCACTATGAATAAGTGCCAATTGTGTATCTCTTCTACTGCTTCTATGCTTATGTGGCTGCTGTGTTTGATTACCATACAGACAATGTTCACAGAATTCAAAATCATTAAATGAAAAGCCAGGCAAATAACCAGAACGAGACAAGATCCATTCCCTTCTTGGACATATGTCCTAACCGGCTATGCCACAAAGAAACGTTCGGCTGCTTGGTTACATTGATTACATTTTTAGAGAAATTTGATACATAAATCATGTAAAGTCCTCCAAACTTTACTCCATGTGCTAATGTCATAGAACCCTTGGATATCTTCCACATGTTCTGTCCAAAAGTGGTGACGTAGCCAGCATCATCAAGTAAACCTGTGCTGATAAAGCTCTTTGTTATTGCGGGAACATGTCTCACATTTTTCAGCGTGAAAGAAGAGCCATTCTGAAACTTCAATTGAACATCTCCAACACCTAAGATCTCACATGTTTTCCCATTGCCTAGCCGAACATGATCTTTAGTGGTCACATAAGAGGTAAACCACTCCTTGTTTGGAGACACATGAAGTTATGCCCCTGAGTCTATAATCCAGTCACTTAGTGCTTTTCCATCAGATGCTGTAAGAAGAGCTGAGTCCATTGTATTCTTCAAGAAGTAGATGTCTCCTGACACTAGACTGTCATCCTCTGCAACAGTGTTTGTCACATTTATTTCTTGAATCTTCACTGAGGACTTGTTCTTCTCACCATGGTCTTCAGCTTTCTCTTTGCCTTTTTCTGCTTTCCATTCTCTGCAGTCTCTTTTCATGTGACCCTTCTTGCCACAATGGTAGCATTCTATGTCACTCTTGCCTTTAGCACTGCGGGACTTGCTACGAGACTGATTCCTCTTTCCACGTTTGTACTTTTCTTTGGTCCTTCCCCTGACAACTAAGGTTGTTCCTTTTCCTTTGTCCATTGTCTTTCTGTTGGTTTCTTCAGTAAGCAGACTGCCTTCTACACCTGCTATGGTCAAACCATCTGGAGGTGCAGAATTACTCAAAGCTGTGCGAAAAGTGTCCCAACTTTCCGGCAATGTGATCAACAAGAACATAGCTCTAATAATTTCATCAAACTTGACACCTTGAGCTGACAGTTGACTGTAGATGGTGTTGAATTCATTCAGATTATTGGACATAGGTGTCCCTTCTTTCATCTTCAAGTCAACAAGCTTCTTAAGCCAGTATACCTGTGAAGCTGCACTCTCCTTCTCATAAAGATCACTTAGCTTTGTCCATTCTTCATAAGCCGACATCTCATCTGCTACATTGAAGTAAACGCTTTCTGCCAAAGTCAGCATAATGGTAGAAAGTGCCAATTCATCCATTTCGCTCCATTCATCTTCGTCCATATCTTCTGGTTTTATCCCCTTGAGCTTTATAGGTTTTATCTGTTTCTTTTGTACCAACATGTGCCAAATCTGCTTCTTCCACAATGGGAAATTGGTTCCATCCAGCTTCTTGATATTGTAAAGAGCAGTGTCCTGTGATCCAGCCATAGCTACGCTTCACAGTAGTTTACTTTCCTGGGAAAAATTCGGCCGAGTTTCCCCTGTAAACTGACCTCTGAACCAATATCAACCTGTCAAATGAACCAAGAAAGCTTTAGATTCTGCAGAAATTTTGGCAGAGTCTCCTTTGTAAAATGGCTCTGGTGTACTTAAAAACATACCAAAAAAAGCTCAAAAAACCACTGTCTCTCTAACACTGTAAGCTGTGGGTAAACCTGTCCTGCACCTGTACTGTCTCTCACTGTCCTATCACTGTCCTATATGCATAGACTGCGACAATGCCACAACTGCAGTAAAGCAAAGATGCAATCCCAACTGTCTAACTCACAGTCAATACATCCTAGCTGCCTATCTAAGTGTGCTCGAGGGATCGCTCCAAGACCTGTATCACTGAAAGGATCTCAACATTCGAGAATCCCCCAGCTCAATAAAACCTCACTCAACCCTCAACAAAGGCTGCAGTAAATCTGACAGTACATAGACTTCCCGCAAAGTCATACATCCACAAATTTCCCACTGTATGCTGTAACGACTGCGGGGGTTGTTTGCTGCGTGACTCATAGCCAGCAAACCCTCAACAGACATACATCATCTCTGACAATACATCCCATGTGGAAGTACCTGCAATGTCAGGATGAAATCTGGAATATCAAGCAGCAAACACAAGCTACCTGATGAACTAGTGGATGTCGCCTACAGTCTATGTGTAGGTGCGCCCGTGTCGTATATGACACGCCTCCAAGAACTGTGATCCGTCCTTCGTTGTGTAGACAGCCACAAATCAGCACTCTGGAAGTGCAGATATCCTCAGCACTTGAAGTCGTAGGCCAAAACCCCAAATTTGCAAAGTCGGATCTGCACCCGCCAAGACCACGTAGTCGAAAATGGCCTGCGCAGAGCTTTGTCGAAGCCGAACGGTGGCCGAGATGACCTCAGAATGAAATTCTGAGAACACTGAGGCCTTCGGGCTCGCCCACAAGATTTGGGGCCGTGTCTTCGCCTGTCGAATCTCACTCCAAACTGAGCAGGTGACTCTGGCTACCTGCAAATGCTGCCCCGAGCCTCGATCTGAGCTCTGATACCAGTTGAAGGAGTACGAGCAGAAGTGCGATGCGACAGAGAGTGCGAGAAGAAGAGCACGACGATATGGTGAACTCTCTCTACTATAATGTGTAGAGCATAGTGAGTTCTTATTAGGTTTTTACAAAAGAATATGTGTACATGCCTGGCGGCCCGCCCACTTACCTGGGTGACCACATTGGTCTTTATACCCCAACACTTGAATCATTAAATTATCCTCCAATTGAATCGCATTGGTGGTGACTGCTTCCCAAGTGGTGATACCTCTAATGACTAGGCCATTGTAGATATCCTCATGTCGTAATCCCCTAATGAATCTATCAAGCAATTGATTATTATTGAAGCTCTCATTTGGATTACAACGAGAATTCAAATGCTTCAGTCGACTAATAAAGTCTCTCACCGACTCTCCTTCCTCTCGTTGGGCTTTCTGGAGCTGAGAGGCTACACCCCAAAGCACTCCCTCTCGTATGTATTCTTTCAAGAATAGTCTCCTAAGAGTAGGGTAAATCGTTTTTTCTTCCACCCTTAGGGTTCTATACCAATCCTCTGCCTTCCCACTTAAGGTTAGGCTTAAAGCATTACTCTTATGTAGGTCATTGTGTCCTCCTAGAGAATCGCATATTTGTTCACACACTTCGATATGCTTTCTCACATCTCCATCTCCACTACATTTTTGTGTGAGCTTGGCTATTTGTACTGCCTTACTTCTAGGCTCTCTATCAGGCGTGTTACGCATATTCTCAGCAATAGATCGACCGATAGCTTGAGAAAATGTTTCCAAGTGTTTGGAGGTGATAACAACATACAAGTGCCCACCTAGCCAAGGCGCCTGTTGGGGTCAGCCGGCCAAAGTTTTGATGTGGTCACATTATCTTTCCGATGTTTTAACATCAAACCCTGTAAAAGTCTAATGACAATCGTCTATGTCAAAAAGTCTGAGTCAAAGATGTAATTTTTTCAATGAAGTATGTAAAGGTCCATGAGAAGTTGGCCGCCGGCCACTTTAGAAAGCCCTAGGTATATAATACACTAAGGTTAGTGGGAAAGGGATATTATTTTTTTGAAGATAAGTGACTATTACGTTACGCACAGAGAGCTGCCTCTTTGCTCAAACTTGTAATCATCGCTTCTGTGGCTACGGTAATCCAAATTCAGTTTTGTTTCTTGCATTGTGTTCCTCTTACTCTGCTCTTTCATTCAAGTGTAAGCATTCAAGATTTGGTGAAGGTTTCAAACGCATTTTTTAAGGCCTTAAATCGTTGTTTTGAGTGTTTATATGCGTATTTTATGTTGTTTTGACTCTAGGAGAGGCTTTAGGGACCCAAAAACGACCCTTTAGGATCATTTGTTCACTGTTTTTGCGTACTGTGGGACGAACAATCGCGATCTTTGTACCTCTCTAGAATGCTCTGAAAGTAATAGGATATGTTCCTGATAGTCCCCTATAGCTCCCCTTCAAGTTTCGTGCGATTCCGATATGATTTGCATGGTAAATGGGCGTGATGACTGTAGAGCTATGTAGAAGGACATAGGCAGATTACTTGGATTTAGTGGGTTTGATTTACTTGTAGAGTTAGTAGTTGCATCTCTTCGAGTTCACTTCATTAGGATTGACACCCTAGTGAGTTTCCATGCCTCATCCGAGTCGCTTCCCCTGTATCGATAATTTTATGTTGATGCTTGAGAGCTATGCTATGGATGTCCGTCGCGGCGACCAGCAAACATTGGTGCCGTTGCCGGGGAATGAATCTTAGGTGATGAGTGACCGAGTGCGTATTCAGAGTTTTCTTATTGTTCCAAAAGATAATTTCCATTCCATTTACATTTCAGTGAAGCATCTAAACATGGGTTTAGTGCTCAGTGGAGTCTAGGGTCGGTGGACTGGCTAGATCTACTCTTGAGAGATATAGGGAGTTGTGAGTGAGGTTGCTTTAAGCATTTTTTCTCTTCAAATTTCTTTGTATTGATTGAGTATTGATCCATCATCCGTTTTTTATCCTGTCTCTTTTGTTTGATTCATTTTCTTATGTTCTTTCATTTCTGCACTTAGGAGTAGGATAAGTAAATCACATTCCAGCCAGATTTGGGGCAAAAGTCAGAGCCAAAAAACTAGAAAAACCATAACTTTGGCAAAAGGGCCATAAGACTCCGAAATTAGAAAATCTGACCAGACAGAGCTGAAATTGATTCAAATCACAAAGTGGTAGCACCAAACACTCGGAAATACTTGTCAGAGAGAGCCTATAAAATTTCATCAGATTTGGCTCTGGTACTACGATCGCGATCGGTGTACCTCAGTGTCAGAATTGTATAAGATTTGACTTGTACCTTCCTGATAAGATTCTAAACAAGTTTGTCTAAAGCAACCACACCCAAAGACATCAAAAATCAAGGAAATCAGGCCACTTGGGTAAAACTAGCCTGACAGACCTAGAAACTGTAAAATCTTGACTTTTGGTGATCCAAATGCAAAAAGACTTGGGGGATAGCCTTAAAATATCAGTGTCTACAAGCATGCCAAATTTGTCTAATTTGGGCTCAGAACTACGATCGCGATCGGTATACCTAAGTGCCAGATTTTGACCAGATTTCATCTGTGGGATCCTAAGGTGTATACAAACAACTTTCTCAAAAGAACCAGGGTCCAAAAACCACTGAATACAGATCCAAGTCAAAAACTGCTAAACTGGCATAGAAATTGACTTTCAATAGACCAAAACACATCAAAACTAGGAAGAAACCATGCAGAGGGATAGCCTGTGCATAGGAAAAGCCTAGGTAACTCTCATATCCCAAATCAAGCACCAAAATCATATCAAACTGACAGATTCTAGAAAACAGACACTTCCAACCAAGAAATGGTAAATTCTTGACTTTTTTGAGTCCAAATTCAAAAAGATTTGGCAGGTAGTCTTAAAATAGCCTAGTGAACAAGCTGGTGAAGTTTCATCCAATTTGGGCCCCAAACTACGATCGCGATCGGTGTACCTCGGTGCCAGATTTTGACCAGACTTTACCCACACATACACCTAGGTTATATAAGATACCAGGAGTTGTCAAAATTCAAAAAAAATCACCAAAATAGCCAAAAACAACAGACAATCAGGAAACCACTGCAGCAGACCAAGATCTGGTAAAAACTTGACTTTTTCTTGTCCAAATTTAAAAAGATTTGGGGAGTAGACTGTACACATCATTGTCTACCATATCCACAAGTTTCATCCAATTTGGGATCAAAACTACGATCGCGATCGGTGTACCATAGTGACATTTTGAGTTGAGACTTGGTGAGTAGGTAGCTGATAACTAGACAAACAACTATCTCAAAAGAACCAGGGTCAAAAAACCAAAAGACAGTTGTCAAATAGGGCAAACATTGATCACTGATCCTTCAGACCAAAATTTTGAGAAAATTCAAGTTTTTGTGATCCAAATGCAAAGTGGGTTTGGGAATAGACTAATCATACCCATGTCTATCAACTCTTAAAATTTCATGCAAAAAGAAGCTGGAACTACGATCGCGATCGGTGTACCCCAGTGACATTTTAGACTAAAAATTTATGAGTAGATAGCTGACATCTAGTGCAACATATTTTCCAAAAGGAGCAAGGTCAAAAAAGCAAAAGAAAGTGGTCAAAAGTCCCATTTACACAATCAGGACAATAACCGCAAAACCACCTGGGATTTGGGTTTTCATTGGTCAAAACATCTCCAAATTCAAAAATACAAAGACACTTGGTATCAGGACATCAAGGGCTAGCTACTGTGCAAAAATCTTCCAAATCTGTGACATGGGGTCAACGATCGCGATCGGTGTACCTCTACATAGTGGGGGTATCTGACTTCATAAGTTTGTAGACCTACTTGAGTACATCCCAAATCTCAAGTTTGAGTGAAAAATACCCTCTGGAAGCCAAGATACAAGCCAAAGTTCTTTTGTTATGGTCTTGAGACTGTTTTGAGTGTTGTTTCAAGTGCAGTTCACTAAAATTGCTCTAACTTTTGATAGACAACTCCAAATTGAGTCAGGTATAGCTAGGAAGAAAGCTGAATTTTACTAGGTTTCCTAAATCCAAACGTTTAGGGTACCCAAGACCAGTTTCCAGAGACCAAAAAAGTCACAAATTCCTGACTTTTTAGAGACTTGACCAGGGGCTTGACCAGGGGCAAAAAGGGATTGTGTGCACTAAGCCAAGGTGTTCTTATCAAGGATCATCTTGAGAGTGTTGAGTGAGGCTTAAACATGACAACTCATCCATCATTAGGGTTTCCCACTCAACTCAGAGCTATGCCGCCTACACAAACAACCAGAAATACGGCAACACCTATAACAAGAGGGTTAAGACAAGACCATGAGGCTTATCAATCATATCAAGCCAAACCTCAAGGCATGGCTCATGGATATTTGTCAAGTGATCATGTAGCTCACTAGAAGCCAAGCCAATCAACTAAAATGCGGGAGTTTGAAAGAGCAAAAGTGGAAATTGCTGGAGACTTAGAGGAGAAGCATCCTCTAATCAACAAACCCAACGTGAGGTTCATCAAAACCAATGAATCCACGAGAGTTCCAACGGATTACACTTATGATGGCCTTTATAGGTTACCTATTGGGGATCAAAACAACTTCTATAGATGTTTAAATTCCACCATTGAAGAGTTGAAAGACTACAAGAACCTCTATCCCTTCACATACACAGACGACCAGGGAGTGCAAGTTCTAATGGTAGATTAGTATGGACGAGAGTACAAACTTATCAGCCCAATTGAGCTAGAATGATATACATACATGGGTACTCCAATCTCTGCTTACTAATTTCAATCGAGTGTAAGCGTACCAGGGTTTTTTGAGACTGATTTGCCAGAAGCTAACATTGAAACTATGGAATCGAATGGACCTCAAATATCCAAAATAGCTATTCACGGGAGTGTAGCTCCTACCTCATCGAGTGGAACCAAGAGACCACCAACTAGACTTACAAATCCATCAACATTTCCAAAACATGTCTCAAAGGGGATTCCACCAGGATTTGCTCCAACACGAGAAGAAGGAACGAGGGATGTCTTTGTGAGAGACCCCAACACGCTAAGATACATGGTTGAACCAGAACCAATGAGACCATATCAATTGGCCAAATGTGTCAAGAAGAAGTATGATGGATTAAGGGATCCATACGTACATGCATCCTTGTTCAAACAAGTGTTAAAAGCCAAACAAGTATTTTACTTTCATACATAGTATGAGGGATTTGGCTTGACCTTGCAAGGAATAGCATTGAATTGGTTCCAACCGTTGTGGACAAAAATGCCTTCTCAAACGTTGAACAACTGTTGCAAGAATTTGTTGTGGAGTTCTCTAAAAGGGGAATCAAGCATAGCACAGTGTCCCAAATCTATGCATTCAAGCAAAAAGAAGATGAGAGCGTGAAGGAAGCATCGCTACGCTTCAAACAATATATAGAGAGATGTCCGGAACACGAGTTACCACAGGATGAAAGATTATCAATTCTCTTCGTAGAGGGTTTGAAAAATGAAACTCTCAAGAAAGATTTGCACTTAAAAGGATGTACTTCCTTTGAACAAGTCACGAGAGAAGCGTTATACCTAGTTGACAATTGTAAAGCCTATGGCGAGGAAATTGGTGATACAAAGATCACTATGGATAATGCTCCTTTAGCATCTAGTGAAACCAACACAAGGCAAGTGGTTATGTCTCAATTAATGACCAACCTAGATGAGCTAGCAGCACAAGTAGCACAACAAATAAAATGGTGTGCATTGAGCAAAAATGGACCAATCATGAGATGAGTGGGTGGTACTATAATCAAACATACACGAGGGGGATACTATTTGGACATCAAATAGAAAAACAAATTTCATTACCAAATCATCCATTAATTCAAAATAGGGTTGTATCAAGGGCTTTACAAAGAGCTGAGGTATCACAACCTAGGCTAGGGCAAGAACCTATGAGAAAACTATATTCATTGAATGAGGACACTCTGATGTTCATAGCCAATCAAGAGCGTAGACCAGAGACCATTCTGGCTAAGCAAGAACAACCATCAAATGTGCCACCAGTGACTCAACAAGATGGACCATGCTACAAGTGTGGAGGTAATCATTAGGCCAAGAATTGTTCTCGTGTAGAGATAATTGGATATTGTTTGGAGTGTGCCATTACACACGTTGTTCCTAATTGTCCAAAATACCCAAGCAAACAGGGGAAAACAACAATGAATGTTGTGGGAGTGTTACCTTCTCCAAGTGGATCAGAGGCAGAACCCAAAATTCCTGTGAAGGTAGTGACTAGAGCCCAAGCAAAAGAAAATGCTGAGGACCAAGCTAATGAGGAAAAAGATCAACAACCCAAACAAGGGGAAACAACTAGTGTGTCAGTGAGGACTGGAAGAAAATCTTGGAAAGCCAAAAGAGACACAATTAAATAAAAAACAATTACAAATCAAACTGCACTACAAATAAAATTACAAGAGACAAAGGAGCAGTTAAAACAAGAACGGGAAAACAAAACGGTGGTGAGCGATAAGAAACCAAGGAAGGCGTCTTCCGGAGGATCTGTGTTGTTAGACAAAGTCCTAGAGCCATTAGATGCTGCATTGGAAGCATATGAGGCTAGATTGAAACCCAACCAAACCCTAGAGCAACGAGGGATGAAATATCCTCATGTTGAGGTAGAGACTGAGAGGTTGAAAATGTGTAAGAAATTGGTAAAAATTGCACAGGCAATGATAGAGCCTGAAGCACCAATTCCACCTCCAGAAACAAAACCAAAAAGTGTTGGATTTGAAATGCCTAAGGCAAAGGTTGTTGAAACATTAACTCAAAGAAACATTGAGCTAGAATCACAAAAGGATGTGCAAGCAAAGAATGCAACACAAGAAACCAACAACCTAGAAATTCAACTAGATGATCAAGTAGTGGCCAACACCACTAATGATGCAAGGTCAAGATCACAATTTATGGCATCTATCCCAAAGATAGATGAGCCATGGCCAAGCCATGGCCAAGCCATGGCCAAATGAATTGTGGGAAGCAATTAGAAGTGCAAAAGATGGAAGTGCGACTTTCCAATCTACACCCATAACTGAGGTCAATACAAGGCATGAAGTCTATCAAGGAGACATTCAATCTCTAAATGGAGATGCAGGGATGGAAGTTTCAATTGAAAGAAAACCAGAGTCCTTGAAGACCTTACCCTCATACATAGGAGAACATGAGGCAGACTCAGAGACTAGAGTGGTGCCATCTCAAAGAAAAGCCATATCCAAGATGATGGATACAAAGAGTATGCAAGAGTTGATGTCAGGTCCAATATAGTGCACCATTACTCTATCTGAACTGATTAAGATTAGACCACATGTATGGGATGAAGTAGGCAACAATTTGGGGAAGATGGGATTAAAGATACCTCTTCAAGATCTACCCTCAAATGAACAATCAAGAAAGTGTAAACGCTAAACCTGTGCCAATAAACAAGGTGGGGGAATATTGCGAAGGAGAAGAAGGAAACACCACCTTACCTGTGGAATACAAAGGGGTTAAAACATTGGCTATACTTGATAGTGGGACTGGAGTAGCCATAGCCACAAAAGACATTTGGGAAAAATGGGGTAGACCAACGCTTAGGAAAACTAGAATGAAGCTGCAACTTGCAGATGGATACATGAAAAAAACTATGGGTATCCTAGAGCAAACTATTGTGACTTCTTGTGGAATTGAATATGAACATACATTTGCAATAGTAGATTTTGGAAAAGGGAACAATTTTGATATCATTTTAGGAAGACCTTTCATGCATCAACTTAAGATGGTTCAAGATTGGGGCTATGACTATATCTACTTGAGACATAAAAAAATCACCACAAAAATAAGCATAAAAGACCATAGCTATAGAGATGTGAATAGAACTCCTTTAGAAGAAATTGACTCTACTATAGTCACTAGGAAAGAGATACCTACGTGGCTGCAAACCAAACAAGAATTTTGGATGTGTGGTGCTTCGAAGTGTGGAAGCTCAGTGAAGGAGGATTGCATCCTAGAAAGATCAATGGACGATGAAGCTTACATACCGGAACCCTTTCTAGAGCAATTATTTGATCCATTTGGATGGACTCAAATATTGGCAACCTTGGATGTGTGTGTAAATGAGCTAACTCCAACCAAGTTTTGTAATGAAGAAGGCTACGACCTAGTTTCATGTTTTATGTTGAAAGTGTTGAAGGAAGCTAATGAAGTTTGTGAGTGTGAAAAAGTGTTGAAGGAAGCTAATGAAGTTTGTGAGTGTGAAAGCAAAAAAAGTGAGACAGATAGCTACATCCTGGAGCATGAGGAAAATTTGAAAACAAAGGAAGCAGAGAAACCACAAGAATATGTCATTATTGACATACCTGATGAAACAACGAAAGTTGTTTCAAAGAAGCCGACTCCAGAAAAAGTGCAAATGAAAGTAGATGAAGGAGAAAAGCTTCCAAGTTCAATGGAAAATCTTCAACAAACGCAAGATCAAAAGAAGAACAGGGACAAGGAAGAAGATGGACTATCTCCTACGATGATCAAATTCAATTTATGCGGACAAACAGGGCTCAAGGTTACATGTTCGTCCGCAATTGATCCTTATGATACTAAGAATCTAATGACTTATGGAACGTGGATCATGATGGGAAAGCCACCAATCAATGAGCTAGAAGAAACAGTTTACACAAGTTCAAAAATGCCGATTCCTAGCTTTGGAGTGGCAGAAGCTGTACTCAAATTGAGTACCGAGGAGTATAAAGATACTTTCCACATAATAAACTCCCATCATATCAAAGAGAGTCTGGTCCTAACAGAAAGCTGGAGGAACATCTTTCTTTTGACAACAATCAAAAGCTTCAACAACAACAACGGTGAGACTCCATGAAGCTTCTCAAATCCATGCAGAGAAGAAATCGCCAACCATCGCGGAAAAAGGTAAAGCAAAGGTAAACATTGAAGTATATCAACATCGCCAAACGACTTTACCTTCAACGAGCTTCCATCAAATTTCCCATGAAGCTTCTACATCAAGAGCCACACCATCAACAATGCAATGAAAACCAAAGCAAAAAGTCTATCAACCAAAGTTTCCATCACAAAAAAGAATCCAGAAGAAGCCGAAGAATGTCAACCAAGTGTTGGTATCCAAAGAGCACATCCAAGTCAAAGACCCAGTTTGGATACATGAAACACGGGTTCAACCACAACAACAAAAGGTGACAGGGTGGATAGCATCAAATGAGTCAATCACTGCTCAAGGCTACTTCCAAGGAAACACTAATGTTTGGGCCAAAAAGCCTAAAGTAACAGCCTGGACCTACCCACCTCAACCAAGGAGTTCTACAAGGAACAAGACGCGCTATCAACAGAATACAAAATACTCAGGCAAGCGAAAGAACACCAACAAAAGGCAAACAAAAAGACCTTCCAAGCGGGCAACGCGAAAAGTTTGGGTACCGAAATCAGACTTCAACGAAGATACCCAACACAAACAGGTGAATCAGTGGATGATTCTAGTGAAGCTACTTGAAGCACAAGGATTCTATGAAGGTAACACCCAAATATGGTTACCCAAAGTAGTTGCTCAACCTAGAGCCACTAAGACCAACCAAGTAGCGAAGGACCTCACACAAAGACAATCAACAACAACAAAGAGCCAATGGAGACTAAGCACAACCAAGGGAGAAACAACCTCAAAATGGATCCCTCGTCTTCTACTACAAAAGCAAGGCTTTTACAATGGTAATAGCCAAGTATGGATACAAAAGCCTAGTGTCCATCAAGTAGGGAGCAACTCATGAAGCAAGAACAAAGTGGGTCCCAAAACCACTGTTGAAAACTCAGGCTCCTCACAAAGAAGAAAAAGTAAAGGTACAACAATGCGGCCTCCTTACGCATGCCTCATCCGAGTCGCTTCCCTTGTATTGATAATTTTATGTTGATGCTTGAGAGCTATGCTATGGACGTCCGTCGCGGCGACCCGCAAACACCAAGTCACCTAAGTGAGCAGGAACCGTGGGTGGAGGTGCTCCAGAGACTAGATGTGGAGTAGGTATTGGCATTGGGCTTGGCGCATAGGAAGCCCTTGGGTTCCACATTGGGTATGATGTTGTGCCTGGCCCAAAGTTCATACATGTGGCCCTAGGCATAGCAAACGTCGGATGTGACATGCTAATGCTAGCCGGTATGGTGCCATGGAAATAAGAACTTGGGTGTTGTGGTTGTGGAGCATAGGTTGTTGAAACAATGGGAGGAGTAGGGACTACATGAGTACGAGGATCCATAGGTGCATACGATTGGTACACACTCGTAGGTACTGTTGCAGGCATTGAGCTACCATGTAGTGCTGCTTTACTAACAAATGAGGTCCATGGCGTGTTTCTTGGCATGCCCATCATTGGGGTAGGCATGGTAGCCGTGGTGTCATCAAGGGAAAGACGAGCTAGACTTGAAAAGGTAAAGCTATCACTTGTGGGTTCAGATTGCACTGAGATCCTTGGAGAAACAACATATGGGGGATCCATCGGACTTATCGAGGGAGTCTCCATTTGCGATAAGGTTGGTTGTTTAGCCTTCCCTGTATCCAAGAATCTCATGAGACCCATTGAAGGCATGTTGATCCCCTTCCATGATTAAAATGGCTTGGAAGCTTGGATTAGAGTGGCTTATGGTGTCTTTGATTAGATTGGCTATGGAAGATTGGATGAGAGTGGGCTATGGAAGCTTGGCTTAGAGTGGCTTATGGCTTCCTCCTCGCTAATACAACAGAGCACGAAAACTTGAATATCTCTTAATCAGTGCAGAATACCGGTTTGATTTGTCCCCAATGGTCTTCCATATAGTACATGGGACACTCCTCAAGCATGTCGACTCCATAGGTGATACTAGAGTCTATGTCCTCTTCGCAATCTACATAAGTACTAGATGAATCGCAACCTATTTGGTTCATAGGTGTAACTCTTGGATGTGGGGGTTGTGGTCCTAGCACTGGAGATGGAAACGGTGTGGTTTGGAACACATTTTGGGTTCTAGGGACCATGTGCTGTAATGGAAACTGTTGCTCCATGGGTGGGGTAGGCATCAATGCAGGAACTCGAGGTGAGTCTGCCCAAGCTATAGGCGGTCTATTTTCCATGATGCGTTTAAGCATTAGGCAATCCTTTGCTTGATGGCCATACCTACCACATGCGTTACAAGTCCCTTTAAACTTTACTCTGAAAGTAGGGCATTCACTCATAGTATGTGGGCCCAAGCAAATTGAGCACCATTGTTGCTCCCTTCTTGGATACATATGAGTGTTTTGTGGAGCACGATTACCCCTAAGGATTTCTTGGATGGCCTTGGTGAGATCTGCCAAAGTCATCTCAGATATCGTTTGCTCTTTCACGATTGGCTTTATCTTCATTGGCTCATGTCCTGACGCTTGTGAGCTACTAGACTTCGGCTCGGCAAACACTCTTTCTCCTGCAATCATTAAATTATCCTCCAATTGGATTGCATTCATGGTGACTGCTTCCCAAGTAGTGATACCTCTAATGACTAGGCCATTATAGATACTTTCATGTCGTAGTCCCCTAATGAATCTATCGAGCAGTTGGTTGTTGTCGAATCGCTTGTTTGGATTGCATCGAGAATTCAAATTCTTTAGGCGACTAATGAAGTCTCTCATGGATTCACCTTCTTCTCGTTGGGCTTTCTGGAGCTGAGAGGCTACACCCCAAAGTACTCCCTCTCGTATGTGATCTTTCAAGAACAATCTCCTAAGAGTAGAGTAGATCGTTTTCTCTTCTACTCTTAAGGTTCTATACCAATCTCCAGCCTTTCCGCTTAGGGTCAAACTCAAAGCCTTACACTTATGTAGCTCATTGTGCTCTTCCAAGGAATCGCACACATGTTCAAATACTTCCATATGCTTTCTAACATCTCCGTCTCCACTGAATTTCTGTGTGAGCTTAGCTACTTGAACTGCCTTGCTCCTAGGCTCTCTATTAGGTGCACTACGCATGTTTTCCGCAATAGAGCGACCGATAGTTTGAGCAAATGATGCCAAATCTCCTATTTGAGCAGGTATAATGGGTGTATGTGTTCCTGGAACCACATGTGAGATGGGAGTTGGCCTTGGCCTTGGCATACACGCGGCTCTTGGGTCCCATATTTTGTATGGTGGTGTACCAGACGATGGTCCAAAGTTTACAGGTGTGGCCCTAGGCATAGGGGGTGCCTGATATGGCATGTTATTATTAAATGGCATGGATCCACTTGTATAAGAGCTTGGATAATGCCATTGTGGATTGTAATCTCTTGGAATAATTGGAGGTGTAGGAGCTACATGAGGCTGAGGTACGACAGGTGCACATGATTGATACATACATGTAGGTATAGTTGGGGGCACTGTGCTACTAGGCATTGGCGCAATATTAACAAATGAACTCCATGATGTACTTCTTGTCATGCTCACCACTGGGATATGCATGGTAGCCGTAGTGTCATTAAGAGAAAGATGAGCTAGATCTAGGAAGGTAAAGCTGCCACTTGTGGGCTCAGATTGTACTGAGGCTCCCGACGAAACAACATATGGAGGATCAATGGGGATCACTGAGGGAGTCTCCATTTGTGATAGGGTTGGTTGGTTGGCCTTTCCCGTATCCAAGAATCTCATTAGGCTTGTTGATCCCTGTGTTTTGTCTTTCTAACTCGACAATCCTATGGAGGACATCACAGACTTTCTGTTGTTGCTCATCTATGCTAGTAGCACCCGATGTGGATTGTAGAACATCTAACCAACCCACATGATAGGTGTTTCCTGTGTACCGATCAGTTAAAGCTTCTGCTTGTAGGTCATACTCCCAATTTTCGTTTAGGAATATCCCATCTAGGCCTGGCATGCTGGAGGTTTCCCTTGAAGTGGAAGCATTATTGCTCCCCATCGCTTGCCCCTCCGTGACTGCTACCTTGGGAGCACTCGGTTGCTCGGCTGGAATGATTGTTGTCATAGGAGCCTTTTCTTTCAGGGCTCGACTTTGTTCTAGCCTTCGTAGGTTCTCAATTTCCCTCTCCCTTGTTGCTTGCATATAGTGTTCGATCTCTTGTACTTCGGCAAGACTCCTACCATCGGGTAGTAGAACCTCAGAGGGAGATAGTCCTAAAGGATCAGGAGGTGCAGTGGATGGAACATTCACATGCACACTCTCAAGAAGCATAGGGTCTATTTTAGGAATGAATGACGAATTTACTTCCCCACTCCCTTCATTTATTTCATTAACCGCATGTTTGGAGCGAGTAGCTCTACCAAGGGTCTCTTTTAAGCGGCTAAACACGCTGGACCCGGGTCGTGGGCCCATGGCATGCATGTCTTGACTTGAACTATCAGGGTTTGGTGTAGGATACCCCTCCATGACTTCGTAGTCAGAGGAAGAATCACTAGACGTGATATGAGGATCTTGGGTCGCGCTACCTTGAGTCCGGACCGAAGGTCCAGAACCTAGGGTGGAGGAATAATGGGTGCCCGTGTAAATGGAGGCACTACCAATATGCTCGTTCTCTAACACTCGTCCAGAGCGTAGGTTCATATGACTTTGATCCCCTAGAAGTGTCAGTGAGTGCCCGTGAAGGCTGCTCACCTAATATTTTTGGGTGTTTTGCAACCCAAGTCTTTTCTTAAATTTTTTTTGATTTTTTGGTCCTTTTTTTTGACCCAGCTATAGAATAGAACGTATGATAGATCAAAACGAGCGTCTCGGTCAGAGGGACATGCCGTGCTTTACAGCCCTCCATTTGGTCACTTTATGCCGTGGGAATCCCTAAAACCGTCAATTTCTAGTAGGGAACTAGGCTCAAATTAGAAAGTCTAAGGGTGCAAGTGGGAAGAGAAGGGAGGAGAGTGGAGGACTTGCCCCACATGCTCTCATTCCCTCTTGAGGGGGTAGGGTATATATATAAGAGTGAGTCTAGTATATATCATAAGACTGAGGATTGAGGCTTGGGCTTGGGCTGTTTTTTTTTTTTTGGGCGACGACCGCGCATGGTTTAGGTGACCCTTTCTTGGCCACACACACTGTCAACACCTACCTAACCTCTCTATCAATAGCTCACAGCTCACTACCTTATCTACTTACTAACAGTGCTGCTAACCACTAACTAATCTACTAACTAATCTGTTAACCACTCTGCTAACTGCTTACTGACAGTGAGCTAACTGTCCACCTACTTCCTCTCTCACTACCTTACTGTGCAAAGACTGTGTGCAGGCAAACCTTAACAAAAAACTGTGTACAGACTGTGTGCAAACAGAAATTGCTAAATGTCTACCTACTTACTCATTCACTGCGAACAAGCTAACGACTACTAATTGTGCAAAGACTGTGTGCAAACAGAAAACACAAGATTATGCAGAAATCACAGAACTTGCAGACAATATAGAAATTAACAACTTGCAGAAAAATAACTTATTCCTCTTCGTCTTCCTCTTCTTTCCTACTACAAACAACTCATAGAAGAAGCACAAAGTGCCTCTTGGGCTTAGTGCAGGGCGATTCCCCGGCAACGGTGCCAAAAATGTGCGCTCCTTGCCGCACTGTCAAAGCAAGGGACTTGCCTAACACTGTGTGCGATCCACAGACGGCTCCAAGCACACAAGTAGCTTAACTAGTAAGCTCAAAAGAGGACAATGGTGTGTCACTCACCGCTCTATGCTCCTGCCGTGGAGGATTCCTCGCCGCGAACAAGAAGGAGACGCCACTACGTCACGCTCAACCACTTCACTGCCGTCGTGCCGCCGCAATGCTCGATCACACCCACACACTCTCTCTCTCAAGTACACACACACACACTAGTACACAAGTAGATGGAGCAAGAACACTCTTCTTGCATTGCACAAATGAGAGAATGAGAGAATTTTAGGTTTAGTTGACTTTTATATGAGCTCGCCCCATTCACACTTGGGCACCCATGCTTAGCCAACTAATCCCTTGAATGTTCCAATTAGAGTGCGCCTCTCATTGGCGATCACTCTTACCCTTTTCCTATTGGACCGACAAGTCCGGTACCTGACTCTACCAAATAAATAATGCAATGTCCGCCGTAGGTTACAACGTCCGTCGTAGGTGATAGGGTGTCCGTGAGCCGTGAGGGTTAACACCATTGTACATACACCAGCTTTCAACAAGTCAATAAAGAGCTCTATTTTCGTGTACATGATTTTGTTAAAGATTCTCAAAATGAACCTAATGCTTTAGCAAAAGAAAATAAAAGCAACCAAAAGGAATTAGAGTTATCCAATTTTCTCAAGGGGTTTAAAGATGTTTCTATTGACGACATCCCTTGTGAGCTACCTCCTAAACGAGGTAATGCTGACCATGCAATTGAACTTCTTCTAGGAAGTTCACCACCTAACAAACCTCCTTATAGAGTTTCTCAAGCTCAACAAGAGGAGATTATGCGGCAAGTGCATGAGTTAGTTGAGAAGGGCATGGTTAGGCCTAGCTCATCTCCATTTTGCTCACCTGTGCTATTAGTGCAAAGAAAGACATCACATATCGTATGTGTGTCAACTATAGAGCACTAAATAGGATCACTATCAAGAATAGGTTTCCCGTTCCACGGGTAGAAGACCTATTTGATAAGCTACAAGGATCGACCTACTTCAGTAGGATTGACCTAAAAAGTGGCTATCATCAAATAAGGATAGTTGATCAAGACATTGTAAAGACCACATTTCGCACCACATTTGGTCTTTACGAATACATTGTCATGCCTTTTGGCTTGACCAATGAACCAGCCACATTCAACCGCTTGATGGAGAAGCTGTTCAGGCCTCATCGAACCTTCACTGGAGTGTTCTTTGATGATATTATCATCTACTCTAATTCATTAGACGAACACAAGCAACACCTCCAGGTAATATTTCAAGTTTTAAGAGAGAATAAACTTTATGTTAATCGAAATAAAAGTGAATTTTTCTTGCAAGAGATTTAGTATTTAGGTCACATTATCTCTCAAGATGGCATCCAAATGGATCCATCAAAGTTAGAGGTAATAAAAAGATGGCCTAAACGAAAGAATCTTCATGAACTAAGAAGCTTTATAGGTATGTGTGCATAATATAGACGCTTCATAGAAAAGTTCTCATCCCGTTCTCACAAATTGCGGGACCATTACATGACCTAACAAAGAAAAGCGTTAGGTATACATGGCCTGCTAAGGAGAATAATGCTTTCGAAAAGCTTAAAGAAAATCTTATCTCTCAACCTGTGCTTACACTACCGGATCTCTCAAAACCATTTGAGGTCCAATGTGATGCTTGTGGTGATTGCCTTGGAGCTGTTTTGCTTCAAGAAGGGCACGCCATAGGCTATGAAAGTCGAAGGCTCGACCCTATTGAGCAAGCTGTAGGCATATATGAAAAGGAACTCCTTGCAGTTCTACATGCCTTAGACTCATGGAAGCACTATTTATTGGGGACTCCTTTCATTTTGCGAATGGATCACCAAAGTCTTAAGTACTTCATGACGCAGACCAAGCTCTCCGACAAACAAATGAGGTGGGCAAATTTCCTTTTGCAATTTCGTTTTCATATTGCTCACATTGCTGGCAAGCATAATCAAGTAGCAGATGCACCCTCAAGACGGTCGAGAGTGAATGCGGTTTCCATAGCAACTCACAATGATCTATCTCCAATGATAGATGAGTATGCTATTGATCCTGATTTTAGAGATGTGATTTCAGCCCTTGAATTAGAGAAGAAAGAAGAACCATTTACTTTACAAGATGGTTATCTTCTCTATGGCAATAGACTATGAGTTACTAACTCACTACGTGAGAAAGTAATGTATGAATCTCATGCTCCTCCTTACGCGGGGCATAGAGGGATTCAGTGTACCCTAAAGGGAATTGAAACATATTTCTATTGGCCTACCATGAAAGTGAACATACAAGAGTATGTTTCTAAATGCGTGGTATGCCAAAAGACAAAATTTGATAGAGGGAAGCAACCTGGATTGCTTCAACCCTTGAAAATCCCTAACTCACCATGGGAGAGCATATCCATGGATTTTATCTTTGGATTGCCTAAGTCTATCCATGGGAATACGGGAATATGGACAATAGTAGACAGGTTCAGTAAACAAGCTCATTTTATACCTGTCAAAGAGACTATCAAAGCCCATCAAATGGCAACCGTCTTCATTTCACAAATTTTCAAGTACCATGGCTTGCCAATGTCCATAGTGTCGGATAGAGATCCTAGAATGACTAGTAATTTTTGGAAGGGTCTCTTTGAAAATTTAGGGACAAGGCTAAACTTCTCTTCGGCCTATTATCCACAAACGGATGGCCAAAGTGAAATAGCTAACCTAACAATTCTCAATCTACTAAAAGCCTATGTAACGGAAGTAGATCAAAGATCCCAATGGGAGAAGTACTTACCCTTAGTGGAGTATGCTTACAATAACACTGTACATACTTCCACAGGAAAAGCACCTTTCGAGGTAATTGAGGGAAGATAAAAAAGTCCCTTGCTACTTAAGGTACATGGGAAGATCTTCGCTGCAGATGAGTATAGCTGAGACCTACAAGAATCTTTTCAAAAGATTAAGGATGCTATCTCTATCTCACAACAAAGGCAAAAGGCTACTGCTGCTGACAAGCACAGAAGAGCCCAAGCCTTTAAAGAAAATGATTGGGTCTTATTAAAATTTCCCAAGGCTCGATTAAGGCACACGACGGGCAAGAATCCTACGGGACACCAAAAGTACTATGCTAAACTAGCAAAAAGGTACAATGGTCCCTTCTAGATTCTTAGGCCAATGAATGAGATGGCCTATCAACTCAAGTTGCCCAATCATTGGCTCATACACAATGCTTTCCATGTGAGCCTATTAAAGCCTTACAAAGGAGAGCCACCTCAAGAACCAACTACTGAAGACCCACCAGAGATCGAAGACCAAGAAGAGGTGTTGCAACCCGAGTCCATTCTCCAACATAAAGACAATGAACAAAGTTTTTGTCTTATAAGACTCTCTTTTTCTTTATTGTGCACAAAAATGAAGTAGTATGCATGCTTAGATCAAGTTTGCGGAAACGACGTTGTCAGGAGTTTTTTGGAGCAAGGGATTGCGCATATGTACATATACATGCATGGTGCATCAAATAAAGGATTGCCCAATTTCCATAGCCAGGTGGTTACGTGGGGCCCACATGTGTACAGGTAGGACAGGGTGTACATAGTGTAGCGATTTTCACTATTATCAGTACCAGTGCGTTTTTTCTACAATAAGGAGGAGTTGGTAGCGCATAAAACTTCTCGAGGAAGCTATCTGGGGGCCGACGACAGGAGGTAAGCAGGTGCGTCAGATGACATCTAGTGGCATTAGGAGGGCGAATGGGGTCAATACTTGCACACGGAGAAGTATAGACACGACGTGGGTGTTTTCTTGTGATACTTATGCAGAAAGGTCATCATGAGGACCACTTTCTGGGGCCACTTCACGTGGTTGCGGGATGCATTATTTGGAAAAACTGAGTGCCAGGTGTGCGGATGATGCAAAAAGGTGACAACTATGCATTGCGAGGTCAGTTTTTGGCCTGTTCGGGGTCCGTTTGGGGTCATCTAAAAGGCCACGGGTGCCCAACTAATAAAGCTAAGTGTGGAAACTGAAAAAACTGAGAGAATACCAGAAAAAAATGTGGAGAAGAGAGGAGGAACAGCCGCAAGTGTGT
The DNA here is from genome assembly GCF_014529385.1 of Adiantum capillus-veneris. NCBI lineage: Eukaryota > Viridiplantae > Streptophyta > Polypodiopsida > Polypodiales > Pteridaceae > Adiantum > Adiantum capillus-veneris. Next base: position 95,879,038 of record NC_140956.1, on the reverse strand, counting down.
TTTTGCTGTTTTTGGAGCATTTTTTGGCCCTAAACTGCTCATCCGAGGTCGGATTTGAGCACTGTGACATTGTAGGGTGGGGTTTTTGGGTGTTCTGGATGCAATGGCGCTGTTCATTTTGCCAAATTCCTCACAGATTTTCTACTGTTTTTCTGTGTAATCTTCTCCGGTGAGTGAAGCCTCTGCTTAACTTTGTGGTTGTATCTGGTGTATTTCCTCAATACTGTGTAAACTATTTGCCCCATTGGTGTTGGGCTGAGCTTCATTGAGTCTAAACAACATCAATTTTCCTCCTTTGAGCTGAATTGAGAGTGTGTGTGTGAGTGTGTATGTGTGAGTGTTGAGTGGGCAAGTGGGAAATCTCTCTCTTCTCACTCCGTCTGTGTGTTTCCTGTCTCGGCCAGGCTGGTTGTGTAAGCCGAGTGGTGCCCCATAATGTGTGTGTGTATCATCCCAAGAGTGTGTGTCGGGTCATTATAGAGGCTTTGTGTGTGTTTCCATCCCGTTCACATTCTTTTGGCGCCCCCACGGAGGATCTTCTTCGAGTACCTTCTCCTTCGAGCTTCAAGCTCCGAGATTCGGGGCTACAGGTTACAGGTTACAGGTACAGGTACAGGTGATTCACACAGGTACAGGTAGCTGGAGTACAGTGATATACTAGCAGTGATGTCACTTGCAGTTGTTGTGGGTATGCATCACTTGGTGCCTATTTGAGCACATTGTCTGCTGGATTGTGCGTTACTTGTGGAAACTGCCATTGTACGCATTTGTGGAGCCATACTTGGTTGTATTTGGCAGTCCCAGCCATTTCTGAGACTTGGTCTAGAAGATAGTCATTTCTGAGACTTGACTATACGCGATTTGCATTAGCCTTCGTGTGAGGGTCGATAGCGTGAGGTTTTTATTGAGCTGGGGGATTCTCAAATGTGGAGATCCTTTCGGTGATACAGGTAGCTCGAGCACCCTTTTTGTGACCTCGCCATAGGCTATGTACTAGTGAGTCCTACTTGATGCTCGGGTTCTATTGTTGTCAGTTTATGCATACATATACAGTCTATATTTTGGGTTCCTACTGCTCTATTTTTGGGAAAACTCTGCCAAAATTTTTCCAAGTTCTGATGGCTGGTTTTTTGGTCTTTTGAGCCATTTATGCTGTTATGCTGCTGAAATTTTGGCAAAATCAGAGGTTAAGTCAGGTGTGCCTTCTTGGGAGCTTCATGGTTGGCTTTAATGGATGATCAAAATGGCCCTCAATTCACTCCATTTCATTTAACTCAAAGAATCCAGATAAATGTTCATGTGTCCAGGAAGATTTTTTTCCAACAGCGCATAGTCTTTATGTTCGGGCCAAGAAGATTAAGAGAGATCCTGGAATGTCCTTTGCCTGTTGTAATTCCAATGATCAACTATGAAAATTCATTTGATGTGCATGTGTTTGTCCTTATCTAAAGTCAAGCTCCATTGAAGTTTCTAGAGGTTGAGTCAATGAAAATTTTTGGGTTCTTGCACGTGTGTTCGAAGGGGTTCTCAAAGCATTGTAACTTGGGTAGCCATGGCTTTCTCTTATCCGGAGTTTCATGGAAGAAGTGATGAAGATGTGGAAGATTTTTTGGAAAAGATGGAGGTTGCCTGCATTAGCAACCAGATTCATGACCGTGCGCAGATGTTACGTCTTCTCCAAATTTGTTTGAAGAGTGATGCACGAGTCTGGTCCAAAACATTTGAAGAGGAGCTGCGTGCAGCGGATCCACCTGTAAGATTGAGTTGGGACAATCTAAGGCATGGGTTGGAAGTGGAGTTTGTGAAGATAGAAGATCCTGACAAAGTGTGGCAAGAAGTACAAGGTTTGGTGCAAAAGGAAAGTGAGCCAGTAGATGCGTACATACGTAAGTTCTCATTGGCATGGGAGCGGATGTGCAAGGCCTTAGCACCACAGGTACCCCCGCCTGACATGATGAAGAAGGACAGGTTCTTGGCTGGTCTTTGGGAGAATATACGTTGGAGAGTGGAGCTAAAGAAGCCTAGGACATATGAAGATGCACTAGAGGTAGCAAGGAACAAAGAGTGGAAGTTGAGGAAAATGAGCCAGTTAGGGGTGGAGTCTTTGCCCATGAGGTCTGAATTTCATCCTATAGAGTCTTTACAAGGTCGCATGTCAGGGGTTCATCATGAACCAGTGGTTCCTGTTACTACTCAGGTTATGCCAGCAGTGGTCACTACATCGGTGCAAGATGATGGGCTAAGGCAAGACATGAGGCAAGTGGTAGATTTGATGAAGAATCTCAGCCTAAACATGCTAGGTCAAGTGGGAAATAATCGAGGTCGAGGGAGGTTTGCAAATCAGCCAGGAGGTGAAGAAAGGCCTAGGAATGGTGTTGGACAAAGCAATGGTAGGTTTTGGAGGCAGACGCCCACATGTTATAATTGTGGAGAGTTGGGTCACATCAGCCCGCAATGTGATAAGCCACCAAGGATGGGGGGAGATATGTATCCATTGCCAAGACAGGTGCTAACTAGGTCAAATGATTATGGCATCGAAATTAAGGGAGACGAAGGAACCAGTGGACTGACCCAGGAGGAAAAGGGAAAGACAAAAGTGCTAAGTGTAGTCACCTTGGAGAAGGCATCAAAGCTAGAGGATACATTAGTGATGCCTATTGGGAAGAGGACCACAGAGGATAAGGAAGGAAGAAGTGCCCCAGGTCCTAGTAAGAAGAAAGGAAAGATCCATGAAGGCGAGGATGTCAAGGCCAAGAGGAAAAGGAGAGCTCATCGAAAGTTTCATGTTTCATATTTTCCACTAGGGGATGGGCAATTAAGCTATGACTTGAAGGAGGATCTGACGAGCAGGAAGGCAGATGTTACTTTTGGGCAGCTTATAGAGATGGTGCCTAAGCTAAAGCGACAGTGGAAGAGGATGGTTAACCCAATGGAGAAAGAGCCAGAGAGAGGTTCAGTAAAGGTGTTGGCAATGGATGAGCTACCAGACATTTGTCCAATAGTAGATGTGTGGCATAAAAGGAAAAATTTGGGACAAGGTTATGTGGATGGCGGAGCCTGAATATGCGTCATAACACACTCATGCGTTGAAAAGATGGGTCTCACAGTGGCTGGGGTGTTAGGTTCTCAGATCAGATTGGCAAACAATCAAAAAGTAAAATGCTTGGGTGTTGTAAAGAGCTTAGAAGTGGAGGCATATGATGCAAAGGCAGTGGTTGATTTTCATGTGATGCCAACAGGGTTGGGAGTATATCCTATTATACTGGGCAGACCATGGTTACGTGCAGTAGGAGCTGTTCAAGATTGGCGACATGGTACGATTAGCCTCTATGGAAAGACAGGTACCAAGAAGCTTTATAATATGGACACGAGGAAACGATTAGAGGAGCTTTATGAAGATGAGGATGAGTCTAGTGATGAAGACTCTTCCATGGTGACAGATGAGGACAATGATAGCACTACCAGCAGTGATGAGGATGCTGATGTTGCATTTCTTTTAATGGACAAAGAAATCCAGGAGTTTGGTTTAGTTGCATTTGCGAATGAGGTTGAAGATGAAAGTGAAGGGCCTTATGAAGTGATTGAAGGGCTGATGCAAACCAAGGTTGTTGTCAAAGAAGCAGGAATTGATGACACAAATGATCAGTGGAGACCTCTCAGCTATGGAGAAGGACATATATTTGCACATGCTGGCTAGTTTTCCTGATTTGTTCATTACTTCATATGAAGAGATCAGAGGGTTCAAGGGTGAAGAGATGCATATAGAGCTGAAAGAAGGTGCTAAGCCAGTGCGGCAAAGGCTAAGAAGGATGGGTCAAGAGCAAATGGAAGCCTTGCGAGAAGAGGTGGACAAGTTGTTGAAGGTAGGGTTCATAGTCCTTGTGGAGACCACAGAATGGGTGAGTCCAGTTGTAGTCAGTCCAAAGAAGGATGGGAAGTGGAGAATTTGTGTAGATTTTAAACCCTTAAACAAAGCCACTAAGAAGAACCCATATCCTCTTCCATTCATTGATCAGGTCTTGGATTCAGTGGCAGGTTATGAGAGGTACAATGTGTGTGATGGTTTTTTAGGCTATTTTCAATTGAAGATTGCTCTTAAAGACCGCACAAAGACCACTTTTATTACGCCATGGGGCTGCTATTGCTACATAGTATTGCCATTTGGGTTGTCAAATGGACCTTCCTTCTATCAAGAGAGATAAAATTGGGTGTTGGAACCATTCATTGGTAGTTGCGCCAAATGGACTAGTCATCCATTGTGGAATGATGTCGTAGGGTAACATAGAGATCCTCTACCCGCTAAGAAAAGGACTAATGAATATTTTTTATCTTCTCTACCCTATAGTCGAGGAAGACTATGATTTCAAGAGAGAGGTAATGTCATAATAATCAATATCTAATTCTCCTAAATGATTTTCTTATGTTAAACTGATCATTTAATATGGGGAAGTGCCAGGGGAGAAAAAGCTAGAATATTGGTTAAGCTAGTAGACCGGCCACAGTAGGGATCCAAAGGAGGGAAAATTAGGGATCCATAGGGGGGGCCATCTGCAAAAGAGCCATGTGAAACAATGGGCTTAAAAGACCCTAAGGTTCAACCCATTAAGACTTCCAAAATGCTAAGGTTCCAAAATTCAAAGGTTGTGTCCAAAGGTCAAGCATGGGGGGAATTGGATGCTTTGTGTGTGTCCCAAAAGTCTTCATCAATCCCTACATAGGAGGGGGAGAGCGTTGGGAGTAGGGGATGAGAGAGAAACTCACACACACACACACAAGCTCCCTTTACACAAAGGGAATGAGGGACACATGTCAGCTCCCTAGCCCAGATGCCCACAAGGTGTACCCAAATCCTATTGGATGGCCTTGGAGGTGGACCAATAAGAATTAAGCTAGAGTAAATCTAGCTTAATTAATTTAAAAACACTTAATAAAAGAACCAATGAGAATTAAGCTCTCTAGAAGACTATTGGACAGTCTCCCAAGGGGACCAATGAGCATTCAACAGCCCAATGGATTGCCTGATTCCTATTGGCCAGGAGGCAAAGGGGTCCAATGAGAGTTTAGTTGCATTTATTAATTACATAAAGCTCTCACAAAAGGGGAAAGGGGGACACATGTCAGAAGGCTATCACTTATACTGCTTAATTATCATTGGCTAGCGCTAGGGAGGTCCAATGAGACTGTAACACGAGCAAATAGCAAGAGGGGTCGACCAAGAGAGAGAGGGGGCTGATTTTTTCAAGGCATTATCACAAACACACTCACACAATCTCATGTGTGAAGAAAAGAAGACTCTCTCTCCTTCTCAAGCTTTAATGGAAAGATTACCACCTACTCCAAGCTTGTGAGAAGGGATGCCTACACCAACAACTCTTGGCTTTGTGATGCAAATCCAACCAAGAGCCAAGATTCAATGCATGCTTATCTCCTCTACATTAGACCAAGACTTGTTTGTGCATACATTTTTCATGTCGCATACATCTTGGCTCATGGTGTCAAATTTCTCCTCTTTCAATACATGGTCATGCTCTACTTTGCTCATCCGCTCCTTCAAAGCATTCAAGTCCACAAGAGAGCGTTTACATTCCTTGATTTTCTCTTCAAGTTGCATCAAACGTGTTGTTTGCATCTCATGTGTCCTCTTGAGATTCTCATTCTCAACCACAAGTACCACCATGCTAATTACTAAGCTAAGCTATGCTAATATGAGTGATTATGTGAAGAGATGTACATCTTTCTCGTAAGAATACTCCTTCTTCCTCTCAAACTACTCTCATACCCTGCTAGCTCTTACCATCTTCGAAGGTGTGTGAGGTCTTAGGTCTGAGACCGGAGAGAATTGATGTTGTGTTTGATAAGTGTTTTGCTTAGTGCATGAAGCTTTCATCTTCATTGCACTAGCTAGTCTTGAAGGAACACAAAGAATTGTATTGTACAATGTCTCTCTTGATGGGAGAAACTATAATACAAAGCCTTTTGGAGGGGGGACCAGCTCCATGTAAATCTGGTCCTCAACTACTGTCAATAGCTTAATTTCTCTCTCTTTTGAAAGTATTGTTCATGCTATATAACTAGATGTTATGCTTTTTGTCGCTCTCTCCACCCAAGCACTCTTGTAATTCTCATTAGGAATCTATTCTAATGAAATGCCCACTATGTTCATGCTAATGTCCGCTACACACAAGTTTTTAGGCCATCAAATGTTACATCTATATATATATATATATATATATATATATATATATATATATATATACATATATATGTATATGTGTGTGTATATATATATATATACATATATACACACACACACACACACGCACACACACACACACACACACACACACACACACACACACACACACACATATATATATATATATATATATATATATATATATATATATATATATATATATATATATATATATATATATATATATATATATGTACTCTCACTCTAGGCATCGTGTTTGACCAAAATCTGTCAATATGGCTCATACATATGCCTGATTAAGATAAAAACTTGATAAAAAGCACTAAAAAGAAAAACATTAAGCAAAAAGCCACACTTTATACACTATACACATGAATTATCATCATCTTATAGCTCATGATCTTGCAATTGGCTACTACTGTTGTTGTTACTCCCCCCTTCCCATTTTGAGTCCTCTCAGACGAAGGTTTGTGCAATGTGCATGGTCACAAACACCGTGTCTATGCATGGCTGTGTAATGTGTCCCTAGTATGCCAATGGAAGAGATGCATGGGGTAACAATATGCTACGCAAGATGTGGGTACTGAAAAGATTGTTCAATTTCTTTTACTGGCAAGGCTACACCTATACTACGTAGTCCGAACAAAAGGATTTGAAGATGGTATGCTCTTTCTTTGATTTTTGTTTTTTGGAGTACTATTTTCTTGATTTCCAATGTGGTTTGTGACTTCTTGGGTACCCACTTGTATTGTGATTGTGGAGACAAATGAGTTGGTTATCATGTGGATTGTTTGGGTCTCCATTGCCAGGTTGTCTTAGTGGTTGATTTTGGTTGGTTTGTTTGCACTTTGGAATCCATTTATACTTGGGTGGGCTTGCTTGAGGTTTTGGTTGTTGGTTGGGTTGCCATTTCCAAGTATAAATACGTCAAGGTTGTCGAGATTTCTTGGTGATAGCTGATGTCATGTTTTGCTAGCCACTTGTGGGGTTAACCAAATCTGCTACAGCTTATTTTCCATGATAAATTTCTTCACCCATGCTTGTCTTGTGGTTTGTCCATTGAGTTGCCATCTAGATTAGGCTTCATCATTCACTGATTGTTGTTCCATAACAATGGGTTGTACTTCCCTGATGTGATCAATTTGTGCCAGAGAAGTGACATAAGAGGTATCATTAAGTTTAAACTTTAAAGTGTCCTCTTGCGAATTTAAAATTACTTTGTAAGTGCGCATCCAAGGTACACCTAGGATGATTGCTTTATTAAGACCTATGTCTATCTTGACATGAAATTGGTGTAGGCATTGATGGCTATCGACGTTGATTGACCAATTTGCTTCACCTAAAGTGACCATTGTCTCTCAATTGTAGCTTTGAGATCAATCCAATTGGTCATCCAATTCTATGTTTGACATTTTCATGAATGTAGAGTACTTCATGGCATCGGCTCTAGCTCTAGTATCTACAAGTGCTCTCTCTATTGATCCATCTAGAAGTTGTATACAAATTTGTACATCCATATATCCATCTTGATTTGGATCTATCTAAACTTATTTTATAGTAGGAGGTGTTGTTGCCGGTTGTTGAAATTGGATGTTGTTTTGTCATTGTTTGCGCTTTATAATCCGCAACTTTTCTTCCTCCTGAGCCCATGCGTGATTAGCCTGAGCTTGCTACTTCCTTTTTGCTACGTGGTGTATCTTTTCCAGCATCTCTTTGGTTAGAGATAGATGATACTTCGTCGACCTACATCCACTAATCTAGTTGGACATCTCTTCTCTCTCTAATGTCACAAGTTTTATGGTTCCACTTGATGATGAATCAACAAATTGACCATTTTCTTGTTTTTTAACTTTTTAGAGTGTTGTTTTAAGGTGTAGACTAATGCATAATCACCCTTTATAAACTCCGTGTTGTTGGACCCAACAGTTGTATAAAGCCCCTTTGTAATGACTATCAAATTCCCTTTGTAATGATAATGATGTCTACCGTCTATATTCAATTGTCTGGATTATGTATAGATTTATTAGTTGGCCAGGACACAATGCATTTACACTTACTAATTATGATGAGTAGAACTCAATTAAAACCCCATGTACATTTTGAGCTAAAGTGACTAAAGTATAAAGGTCACCTTAGAACCATTTTTGAACAACATTTTGAATCATTAATTCGGTGTCGTACGAGTCTGAGAGAGAGAGAGAGAGTGGGATCTTATCCTCTTCGCTACGCGCATATCCCTCACCGGATTCACAAAGCGACCACACCATCGTGGTAGCCTCTCCAAGACCTACGCACCCACGACACGCATTTGCATCTTCGAGCTGTTCGCGAGCGATCTTACCACGAGCTTGTTTTGCTTGTAAGTAGCACAAACGGTGTCTGTTTTCAACAATCAAGTACTTTATGGAACGAGGGCGAGATTAGCTACGCATAGATGTTCATAGACTTAGGTTTTGCACACTTTTAGGTTATGACCTGCGAGTCTATCGCGACTGTATTTGAGGTAGCTCGGGTTATAATTTGGTGAGATTGGACTTATAGGTATGTGCATCCTAGTGAGAGGATGGTGCCTAGCAAGTTTGAATCGATTTCGAGTTCATTTGATGTGTAAATGGTGTTATGAGAATTTAGGGATAGAGTGGGTTGGAGTTAACAAGGATTAGTGATTGATGCATCATAGAAGTGCGTATGTGTAGGTTGGTCTCAGCCTGACAAGTTAACAAGATTGCCTCCGTGCACCTACGGGTTAGTCATGTCACCGGATGACAAGTATGTTATCTGTGTCGTGCTTGTGAGTAGGGGAGTAGTTTGCCCCAAAACATTGGCGTCGTTGCTCGGGACACAAGACCTTAAGTAGGGAGATCTACGTCACTCGTGTGATGGTTAGCTTACTTTAGTTTCGACTAGGGAGAGCTTTAACTTTTAGAGAAAATCCAAAAGAGGGTATCTTGAGGTCTAGTGGATAGCCAGGAAGCCTGTGTCTTGCTGAGGGTCTACGCCTAGTAAGATTTAGTTAGGTAGGATAATGTGGAGTTATGGTTTTATGGTTTTATGGTTTTGAGTGCTTGTTATGGTTGTGTAGAAATAGTGTAGACAAACGCTGTGAAAACGCAAAACAAACAAAGAGAAGAAACAACGAGGCTGTTTGCTTGCCTTGAAAGAAAAACCCACACCATACACTCTTTAAGGGTGTGAATAGAGTAGACATTTGGATTTATGATCCAACGCTTGAGAAAACGTTAAAATTGCAACCAAAACCAACAAAAAGAAACAAGGGATTGCCGGCAATAAGAAAACACTAAGTGAACCTAAAGAGGCCAAAAGAGATATAACCACTAGCCTTGGGTAAAGTGATTGTGTCATGATGTACAACTGATATTCACAAGCTTAAGTTTGAATTGTCATCAAATTTGCATCACTTCAAGTGCATCTGAGCTGTGAATTTGCCATAGAAAAGTAAAAGTTCTTGAGTCCAAGGTCAAAAGGAGTCTAAATTGAATGAAATTTGAGGGATAGACTTCTAAGGGCACAGGAAATCAAACTGTCCAAAAACAGTAACAAATCACATCCCAGTTGCCCAAGTAGTAGTCTATCACGATAGACTACTACTTGGGGATAGACTAACATTCAGGCAAAACCCCTTGGACCACTGGCTCAATACATCAAAATAAGAGTATTCACAAAATTTGAGGATATTTGGACATCTGCTTGACCACCAAACCCTAAGTCTGGTGTTATGAGTCTGAACTCATAGATATATTGGCAAAAAATCCTTGACCTATTGTCCGAACACTGCACAAATTTGTAAATACACCATACAGAGGGTGGGGATTCCAGCTGTGGAGAGAATTTTGGAAAAAGACCAACTTGGAGAAGATTATGAGTCTATTGCGATAGACTAAGGAAGTTGGGCTGTAGACCTTATTTTGCAAAACCCTCCTAGGGTTAGCTTAAACAGGACCTAAAGAGCTCACATACCAAGTTTCAAGGTGTTTGGATCACTAGAAGTGAGTCTAAGGTCCAGATAGAGATTCAGTGTTTGACAAAAACACTAGATTTGGCCTAAAACACAAACCAAGAGTCCAAATTGTATGAAATTCAAGGGATAGACTCTAGAGAGTAACGGGAACCCAAAGGTGAAGTCACAATTCTAAATTGACTTGTACCAATGTATCTGCCTAGTTTGTCGCGATAGACAAAGGAATTCACGAGTCAGACATTTTTTGCAAATTGTGACTATATAGCTAGGACATACTCTTCACATAAACCCCACACATCATTTCAAATTTGAAATTTGACTACCAGAAGACCCTGAGACATTCAGTGGGGAGAAAACACAAAATTGCTAAGAGTGACCAGTGTCATAGAAAATTGATATTTGTTGTACATAATTGAAAAAAATTTATTCAACGGTTCAAAGACAACCCCTGTGAACATACTAACCATACATGCGTAGATTCCAGAAGGAGATCATCACATAGCTGCACAGGCAGGAGAAGTCCAGGTAAGCTTTAAGTGTGCAATACAGCTTTGAGTCTTATGTGTTTAAGGTCAGGAGCCTTTTTTAAGTCAGGAGCTAAAAGTGTCAAAAGTCAAGTAAGCACCACATCCACTGAGGAGAGTGTAACTCAGAGGGTAGTGATACTGACACTTCATCAGATAAGTCCTTCTTCATAATGGGGAGTCAACAGCCAGGAGGTTTCTCCGATGAAGGACCAATGCTAGGAGGAAGTACCTCTTAGAACCCTTTGAACGATGCCAAGTTCACTATAATATTCTTAGAAGGAACAAACTCTAGGGGAGCCCTAGTTTATTCTGACTATCGGGGACGCAAGTGTATTTGTATAGAAGAAAGACCGTCTCAGAGACTAGAGATAATTCAAGTCTATGATGATGGGGATAGATTCCGAGATGAAAAGGGGAACCACTATCTGATAGTTAGCAACCCTGAGGATTACAACAGATATGGAGATAATGTGGCAAAAGGGAAAATGGTCTCAGAAACTCAAGAACTGCCTCCAAAAATTGATCGACCTGGAGCTCTTTTTATGTATGATAAAAAAACAACCAGGGTCTCTACCTATAATGAGAATGTCGGAATTTACAAGCATGAGAGCGAGGGAGTAGTCTCTTATTTTCGATGCAAAGAACCCTACCCAAATGAATTAAGCAAAGACAAGGCTCTTTACTTATTCTCTTATGAAATTTCTATGGGAAAGGATATCATTTTTGTTGACAGGTATGGGCAAGAATACAAACGAATCCTCCCAGAGGAGGTAGAAAAGGCAACAGGTCCGGAAACATCAACATATGCCCCCAAAGAAGTACCAAGGTCCACCTATACCCCTAGAAAGTCAACAAATCCATTTTCAGAAGAGTACGATGCAACATCACATTCTAACCAACAACAGATGTTCAACTACCAGAACCAACAAGCAACCCAACCATCATTGCAGGCATGGATTCAACAAAGTGCGACATTAGAACAAAACCAAAACAGAGATGGTTATCAGCAAGAGGGCTAAGGGATTTACAAGAACCACCACTCTATTCGCAGTATCAAGGCGCGAGTAAGCCAAAAACTCAAGAGTCGACAGAGCCCGGAAGACCACCCATAGATCAAGTTTGAAGAGATGAACCACCTCTTGCAAGAACTGTCAAAAATTATGGCTTAGGGGCACCTATGGGAGAGGAACCCTCCCACTACCGAAGGCCAGAGGAGGTATATCGAGTAGGACGAGGAGAACCAATGATGAGATTTGTAGACCATCGTAGAATTAGACCTTCGTAGGTGCAAAAATGGGTAAACAAGAAATACACGGGAAAGAGAGATCCTAGGGATCATGTAGCAGCCTTTGTGCGTGTAATTAGAGCTGAAGAAGTGTTGGACTTCCCTACTCAATTTGCAGGGTTTGGGCTTACTCTAGAGGAGGATACCGCTACTTGGTTTGACTCTGTGGAGTGTAGAGATTTTGAGTCGATGGAGGAGATTTTTGACGAGTTTATTGAGGAATTCTCACAAAGGGGGATAGCTCATAATATAGTCTCACAAATCCATAAGTTCAAATAGAAAGAAGGGGAATCTGTGTGAAAGGTAGCCCTACGACTAAAAAGATATGTGAAGTTCTGCCCTGTGGAAGAACTGCCAACTCAGTCCAGACTTATGCTTATATTTATTCAAGGACTAAAGAACGTAGATCTCTAGAAGGACTTACATATGAAGAGGAGCACGACGTTAAATGAGTTAACTAAGGAAGCTCTTTACCTTGTAGACAATTGTGCAGTCTACAAGGAGGGTGAATTCAAGGATCTTGATGACGATTCATCCTCACAACAAAGTGGAAGCAAGTCCGCTAAGACAACACCGAAAGGAGAAGTAGCTATAAGCCAGGACAACTTGTAGAGGAAGTGCTAAAAAAAATTAATATGTATGCCAAGCCTCAGGCTAAACAGCCAAAGTGGTGTGCTATTGAAAAAAAATGGACAAACCATGTGACGGAAGAATGTTATTATAACAAGGGATATGTGAGAGAGCGACCATATGCTCCCCAAGTTCAGGCAGCATCTCCTCAACTTCCACCGATGCCTAGGTATCAAGCATGCAATCTACCAGGACCTGTAGGTGTAGAAAGACCACAACCAGTATTAGGGAAACAACCACCCCTACCAAGAGTAAGACTGGTAGGCATAAGATACACATCAATGGTAAACAAACCAGAAGAGAAGGCTTTGGTACCTATGCATGCATATTACGATGATCCCAATGGATATGAAGAAAATCCTGTCTATTATACACCAGAAGAACCCCCAATGCCAGAACCTTGGAGCATGATTGGAAGTACAGGACCACCAACAGCTGCACAGGCAGCAGGAGAAGGAAGATACAACTTGGGTGAACGAACAATGTTGTTCATAGCCAATGGAGGCATGGGTGGGAAGAGGCATGCATACCAACAAAGAGGAGCTCAAGGAGCACCTCAACAGCCTAAGGGACCTTGCTACAAGTGTGGTGGAGACCATTGGCTAAGAGACTGTCCTCATGATGAAATCAATAGAGTCAACGCATATTGATTCCTCACTTGATTCTTGATTGCCCTAAGAACCCGAGAAAAGGAGCAAATACTACTTTGAACATGCTGGAAGCAGTGCCTTCCAGTGGAGGGTCAAAAAATGAAACTACAATTCCTTTTAAGGTCTTGACGAGAGCCCAAACAAGGAAAGATGACAATCAGCCCAAGAGTAGGGATGAAAATCAAGAGGAAATCAAGACAGACAAGTCTAGCATCAGTCATGATAATCCTTGGAAAGAATGAAGAGCAAAAATGAAAGCTAGACGTGAACAAAAACAGAAGGATGTAGAAGCTGAGCTAACAATGGCTCGAGAGCAACTTAAACAGCAGAGAGAGTCTGACTCTCTAAAATCGACGGAGGGACCTAGGAGTGCAAGCTCAAGAGGGTCTGTATTGGTAGAAAAGGTCAATGAACCCTTGGATGCAATCTTGCAAGCCTATGAAGCAAGATTGAAAAACAGACAGACTCTAGAGCAAAGGTGGATGACATATCCATATCCAGAGATAGAAAAACAGAGACTAGAGATGTGCAAGCAGTTGAAATTGCACAAGCCTTACTAGAGCCTCCACCTGTGGAAGTGAGGGATAGAATAATCAAAGCACCAAACAATGAAACACCTATCAAAATTGAACAAAGGGTACTTGACAAGATAGAAAATGTTTAATCCTTGCCTGATGTAGAGGATGCAAGAGTAGTGCCTAATAGCACTGATGAATCACTGAAGGGTTTTTCACCATAGGCACCCATTGTGGAAGAAAAATGGCATGAAGAGCTATTGGAAACGGTGAGAAAAGCTCAAGAAAAATATCAGACAAAAACAGTTGAGTCAACGCCTTTCTTGGAGTTGAGCTTGAATAAATCACCATGGGATTTAGACGCAAAATCATTTCAAGGGGATGATCGTTCAGTTGCATCAGAAGATAGCAGACCAACATCACTCAGAACTTTGCCACCATACATGGGGGACTACGAGGCAAAGTCGGAAATTCGAAGGATACCTTCTCAAAGAATTGGAGGGTCAAATCAACTGGACACTAAAATTTTGACAGACTTTTTGTCTACTCCGGTCAAGTGTACAATTACATTGGCAGAATTGTTAAAATTAGGCCAAGCATGTGGACGGAAGTGGACAAATGTCTTGAAAAATTTGGTATAAGGATGCCTCTTAAGTTCTTCGAACTGAGCTTAATGATACAGAACCGAACAGAGTCAACACTAGACCAGTGCCTCTCAATAGTTGGAGAGTATTGTGAGGGTGAAGAGGGCAACACTACTCTACCAGTCGAGTATAACGGCATAGAGACTAAGGCCATACTTGATAGTGGAGCTGGCATTGCCATTGCTACCAAATTGCTATGGGAAAAATGGGGAAAACCGGAAATACGAACAACTAGAATGAAATTGCAACTAGCGGATGGGCACATAGAAAGACCTATACGATTTCTTGAGGCAATTGTGGTATCTTCATGTGGCATAGAGTATGAACGTACATTTGCCATAGTAGATTTCGGCAAGAAAAACAATTATGAAATCATCCTTGGTAGGCTTTCATGAGGAAACTTAAGATGGTGCAAGATTGGGGGTATGATTATTTGTATCTAAGACATGCTAAAACCACTACACATGTAAATATGAGGAATCATAGGTACCATGATGTCACGAGAAAACCTGTGGAAGATTTCCACTCAGCCACCATTAGTGGATCAGAAGTCCCAGCGTGGTTCTGTAAGAAAAAGGAGATATGGATGTGCGGAGCATCTCACTGTAGTGAATTCGACCACAATGAAAGGACACTAGAGAGGGTATTGGAAGATGATGCCTATATACGAGAGCCCTTCCCTAAAGAGAAGCTCTAACCCCTAGAATGGTCTCAAATTTTGGCTACTTTGGATGTGTGCATCAATGCACAAAATTTTGTGACGAGAATGGCTACGATATCGTACCATACTACATGTTGAGCAAAATTGTGGAAGAAGACGAGAATGAAGGAGACACCGAGAATGCGAGGGTCAATCAAACGGAAACAAAACTTGATATTAAGATAGTGGGTTATGTGGACATCCCCACTAAAAACATCAAGCAGGATGGAGAAGAATTTTATGATTCTTCTGATCGATGTGAAAACAAAGATAATACGGATGACGAGAAGTCGGAAAATACGGAAGAAGACGACCATCACGAGACAATGACATCTTTTACAACTTCCCGAACCAGAGTGTGAGATGCCAAAAAAGATACAAGAGTAGGCGACACCATAAAAGTCTACCAACTAGGTTTAGACCTATGCCTGAGTTCAGGAGTAAGACACATTTCCTTATGAACATTCATGCTGTTGATTGTGCTAAGGATAAAGTGTCAGGAAGGTTTCTTAAGATTGCTGAAGACCCAGGTTTCAAGGCAAGACTGTTGAAATTTAAGAAAACCAGCAAGGCAAAAAAGAGAGTTGCGAGGGAAATATTAGATGTCTTTGGAGATCCAATTATAATGAAAGTTGAGCGGAAAAAGAAACAAAAACTGAAAAATGTATGGACAACTGAGATGGAAAGTAGCGATGGATCGAACGCTAGTGATGGGAGTAAAGAGATAGATGTACCTCCTCACTATTGTAAGTACACCATTCATGAGAGAAAAATGGTGGTCCAGTAACCGATGAGAGAGCCTAAACCCAACGAGTCCTATGATGGGCCAGAGAATGCCAAGAAAATAGACCTAGCAGAGCCAGGAGAAAGTCCTCGACCTGCTTACATTTCCACTGATCTAAGCCAGGAAGAAGAGGACTTACTGATCAAAATGCTTAAAGAATTTCGTGATGTATTTGCCTGGTCATACAAAGATCTGAAAGGGGTGGATCCTAACATTTGTGAACATTCGATCCCTCTGAAATTGGATGCAAAGCCAAGCAAACAACATCCGTACACGTACAATGAGACATTCGCCAAAAGGATCAAGGACAAGATAGACAAACTTATGAATGATGAATTTATTTATGAGATAGAGCACACTGACTGGGTGTCGCCAATCGTGGTGGTACCTAAGAAAAATAGAAAATTATGGGTGTGTGTGAATCTCAAGAAGGTAAATGCAGCAACAATAAGGGACAACTATCCTCTTCCTATCACGGAACACATCCTAGAACCAGTAGCAGGCAAGCAGGCCTATAGCTTTATGGACGGATTCTCTAGTTATAACCGATTGGGGGTTAAACTAGAAGATTAGTACAAAATAATGTTTTCAACTGAATGGGGCATATATGCGTTTAGGGTAATGCCATTTGGCTTGACCAATGCTCCAACCACATTTCAAAGATTAATAACACATAATTTCAAAGAATACTTGCGAATATTTTTGGATATTTACATGGATGACTTGTGTGTCTATTCTCTATTGAGAGAAGACCATATAGATCATCTTAGAAAGGTATTTGAAAAATGTAGAACGTATAGGATTTGCCTCAACCCAGAAAAATGTGTATTCATGGTACGGCAAGGCAAGATCCTAGGCCACATAGTATCGGCTAATGGAATTACCACTGATGAAGACAAGGTAAAGGTGATCATAGAATTGCCAAGACCAAACGCTCTACGAGAGGTACAATCATTTATGGGACATTGTGGATACTACCGACGTTTTATCTACACGTATGCTGTAATAGCAAAACCCTTGTATAGTCTGATCACGATCTTCATATAGACCGACAAATGTGAGGAGTGTTGTGAGCTCGTCCTATGAATCCATGATGGTGCAGAGTGTGCAGAGAAGGACGAGAGAGAGAAAGAGAAGAAGTCAACACCAAGCCAACACGCTACACTAATTTTTATTAATGGAAGCCTTTACATAGCCTTTGGAAGGTGATGTCTACCTCACCTTTTTCCACATGCAAACTCAACTAACTAATGGTCTATACCTGCATGCCTTGAGATTTGTTCTCATGGGCGGACCAATAAGCTGACCAATAAGGGCTTGAACCCAACAATCCCCCCCTCAAGCCCGAACTAGACAAGCAACTCATGATACCTTGAGTTTTTGGTGTACTCGTCAACCGTGAGTTTTAGGTTTTCTCACAACCAAGGAATTCTAGTGTATCCATGACCTGGTGATAGATCAGTAACCCCCCCCTTGAACAGATAGGGTGTAGGCCAAACCTTGGGTTTATGGTGTACCCAGTAACCTCATGAGAGTGCAACAAAAAGGGCTGAGAACTGATAAAAATTGGGAGGTCTTACCACTTATTTTTGTGGCAGTGTCTATAACCCGTACAATTTATTTTGACTAAACAACATGAAAAGAGTTGATCTAATAAATTTCCTCATCAACAGAATATATTGGAGATTCAGTGTCTCCCTCAACCACATGATTTTGAGTTTTACCCTTTTGAAAGCACTCATTTGACGGATGATTTGTTTTGCCACAGTGAACACAAGGATTCTTCTTAAAACAATCTTTCG
Organism: Adiantum capillus-veneris; assembly: GCF_014529385.1. Classification (NCBI taxonomy): domain Eukaryota; kingdom Viridiplantae; phylum Streptophyta; class Polypodiopsida; order Polypodiales; family Pteridaceae; genus Adiantum; species Adiantum capillus-veneris. Next base: position 95,861,305 of record NC_140956.1, on the reverse strand, counting down.
TCTGATGATTTTTGCGCCCACAAATGGCACAAGATCTGGTTCCATTGAATGGTCGAGATGAAGCTGCTGTAGTTGTTACGACATTAGTCAGTCCTGCAGTCCTTCGGTCCTGCGGAGGTCTGGGCATTGCGGATCAGGAGTCTGTTAGGAAATAAGACGTAGCTAAATAGATAATTGAGTAGATTACTTAATGGATAGAGACAGATTTATATACACGAGATTATAGAGTAGAGAGAGAGAGAGTACACACGATATACGTGGTTCACCCAATGTGGGCTACGTCCACGGGAAAGTAGCCACTCAATGGCTTTAGTACTTCAAAACAAGAAGTAGTTTACAAAGGGATTATACCCTTAATGGAGCTCCTGCCTTGCTTCACTCTCACCACCTCACACTCACCTTGTTGCATCAACTTCACACTATGAAATGTGTGTAGAAATGGCCTCCTTTTATAGGCCAAAAGGGCTGCCCTCTCTTATGAGAGACAGCCATGTGTAGCCACCCTTGTGCGAATAAGTCCAAATCAGACCCTCCAATCCGCCCATGTGTGGCCGCCCTTGAGAAGACAAGTCCGCTTTTGAATTCGGCCACCGGCCATTGACTTCCAACCACCGGCCACCGGCCATTGACTTCCGACCACCGGCCATCGGCCATTGACTACCGGCCACCGGCCAACCGACCGGTTGTTTTCCGACCACTTTTCGGCCGCCGTCCGGCCATAATATTCCGACAAAAAAGAATATTCCGGCGAAAAAAAAGTCTCGGGGGCCTCCGCCCCCGAGGCCTTTAAAGTTGCCCTTGATTCTTGTCCGTGAAAATTTTGGTTTCCGGTGAGTGATTTTCCTTCACGCACGATGGCTTCTCCTCATAATGGGGGCCTTACAAATGTGCGCTTTTACCACAGAAAATTACAAGGGTAAATCAAGCTCCATACTTAGCAATCTCCCACTTGGAGACTGATCTCCAAACCAAACCTGTGACTGCTTTCCATTCTGGCTTCTTATCCTTGAATGCCGATTGAAGATGAGCAAAAGCTCAACTTCTCCTTGTTGACCACCTTTGTAAACATGTCTGCAGGATTTTCACTTATATGCACCTTTCCTAGCTTTAGTTGTCCCTCTTCCAAAAGAGTGCGTATGAAGTGATATCTCACCTCAATGTGCTTTGTCCTTGAATGAAAGGCTGATTTCTTCTCAAGATGGATAGCGCTTTGGCTATCACTGTACAAGACACAATTGTCTTGTTTGAATCCAAGCTCTTCTAAGAATCTGTGAAGCCACAGAATTTCTTTGCTTGCCTCCGTCATTGCTACATACTCTGCTTCCGTGGTAGAAAGTGAAACCACTTTCTGCAGCTTTGAAGCCCAACTTACTGATGTGCCTCCAACCGTGAACACATAGCCAGTAGTGCTCCTTCGAGTATCTTTGTCACCTGCCATATCTGCATCAGCATACCCTTCTAGAAAAATATCAGTTCCTCCAAAATACAAAGCATTTGTTGTTGTCCCTTTTAGATACCTAAGTATCCACTTCACAGCTTGCCAATGCTCTTTACCTGGGTTGTCCATGAACCTACTCACAACTCCCACTGCATGTGCAATGTTTGGCCTTGTCCAGACCTTAGAGAACCTACCGCTGTAGCATATGGAACTTTAGACATATAGGCTATCTCCTCTTGTGTCTTTGGACACATATCCTTCGTTAGTTTAAAATGACTAGCCAAAGGTGTAGAAACTGGTTTTGCATTTTGCATTGCAAACCTTTCTAGTACCTTCGATGTAATCTTCTTGAGATAGCTTTATTGTCTTCTTCGTCCTGTCCCTTGATATTTTCATACCAAGTATCCTCTTTGCAGCACCTAAATCTTTCATTGAAAAAGATTTGGACAACTCCTCTTTTAGGTCTTTGATGTCCTGCATGTTAGCACTTGCAATCAACATGTCATCAAGATACAACATTAGGATGATGAATTTCCCATCTCCCAAATTCTCCGTGTAGACGCAGTGATCCGAGTTGCATCTTGTGAATCCATGATCCAACATCCATCGATCAAACTTCAAGTACCATTGTCTTGATGCTTGCTTTAAACCATACAAGCTCTTCTTTAATCTGCAAACCATTTTCTCCTTACCTTTTACTTCATACCCCTTTGGTTGAAGCATGTAGATTTCCTCCTCTAAGTCACCGTGAGGGAATGCCGTATTTACATCCATTTGCTCGAGATTTAGATCATGAGCAGCCACAAGGATTAAGACAAGACTAATTGAGTTCATTTTTACAACAGGAGAAAATATTTCATTGAAGTCAATACCTTTCTTTTGAGAAAAACCTTTTACCACAAGCCTAGACTTGTACCTTTTCTTCCCACCTTCTTCTTCCTTTAGCTTGTACACCCATTTGTTTTGAAGTTCCCGCTTACCTTTAGGCAACTCAACCAACTCCCATGTTTGGTTGCGATGTAGTGAGTCCATCTCCACTTGCATGCTCTTCGTCCATTCTTCTTTGGATTCATGTTGCATAGCTTCTTCATATGATTCCGGCTCTCCAGAATTTGAGATCAAGAGATGGTTGAAGGAAGGAACAAACCTTTCTGGAGGTCTACTTGCTCTTGTAGATCTTCGGGGAATAGGTTGAGGCTCCTCATTTGGTTGACGTTGTTGCACATTGTCACCGTTTGCAGTCCTTGAGTCTTCACCGTCCTCAAGCTCCATGTACTCATCACTTGTTTCTTTTGTTTGTTTTCTTTCCAAGTAATCTTTGTACATATTTTGTTCGTTAAAAATTACATCCCTACTCCTTAAGATTTTACCATCTTCAGGATTCCATAGGCGATACCCAAAGTCTCCTTCTCCATAGCCAATGAAGAAACACTTTTTGGACTTTGCATCTAACTTTGATCTTAGGCTTCTATCTATGTGCATGAAAGCCTCACACCCAAACACTTTGAGAAATGCATAATTCACCGGTTTACCTGTCCATGCCTCTTCTGGAACTCCCCCATCCAATGCCGTTGAGGGTGACCGATTGATTAAGTACACAGACGTACTTACAGCTTCCGCCCAAAGCTCAAGCGGTAGGCCTGCATGTAGCCGCATGCTTTGTGCTCGTTCCATGATTAACCTGTTCATCCTTTCCGAAATCCCATTTTGTTGAGGTGTCCTTGGGGTTGTCCTTTGCCTCCGAATGCCATTGCTAGCACAAAAGCTTTCAAAAGCTTGGCTGCAATATTCGCCTCCATTGTCGGATCTGAGGCATTTAACCTTGGTACCTGTTTCATTCTCCACAAAGGCTTTCCACCTTTGAAATATGGAAAATACATCGGATTTATTCTTCATGACATAAACCCATGTTTTTCTAGTCGCATCGTCTATGAATGTTACATAGTACAATGAGCCACCAAGTGATGGTGTACTTGCAGGACCCCAAACATCAGAATGAACCAACTCAAGTTTTTTATTTTTTCTTTCATCTCCTGATTTTTGAAATTTTATCCTCTTTTGTTTACCATAAACACAATCTTCACAGAACTCTAAGTCCACTTCTTTCAAACCTAGTAAAAGCTTCTTTGTTTGAAGGATTTGCATTCCTTTGGCACTCATATGCCCAAGTCGGTAGTGCTACACCGCACTATCAACTTCTGTAGTTCCTGCAAAAGCTGAAGGTTGCGAGCTAACAATACACAAGTAAAGTGTACCGACTTTTTCACCCTTGGCAACCACCAAAGATCCCTTTGAGATCTTCCACCGTTTGTTTCCGAATGCAATGTTGTGACCTTCATCGTCCAATTGTCCTATAGAGATCAAATTTTTGCGAAGAGAAGGAACAGGCCTAACATCTTTAAGCTTCCATTCATTTCCGTTAGCAGTTTTGACAGAAACTGTACCTTTGCCGACAATCTCACAAGCTTCATCATCTCCCAAGTATACATACCCAAAATTACCTTTGGTGTAGTCTTGGAAATGTTGCTTGTGTGGTGTCAGATGGAATGAAGCTCCGGAATCTACTATCCAGGAATTAGACACATTGTCTAATGAGAGAATTAGAGCATCTTGCTCTACTTTACCTGCCACATTGGCCTCCGATGTTGACTTGTTGTCTTGAGACTCTGTCTCCTTCTTCTTCTTGGACCAGCAATCCTTCTTGACGTGGCCCTTCTTGCCGCAGTTCCAACATTCAAGAACTGACTTTGTGCGTGACTTGCTCCGCCTTGAGCGATCACAACCCTTTTGGTTTTTGAACCTCTCCTTAAGCCTTCCTCTGTTTCCACTGATAGTGCAACACTTGATGATTCTCCTGTGCTTCTCCTTCGCATTTCCTCGCTTAGGAGAACACCCACAACATCATCAAACTTAAGAGTATTTGTGCCAGAGATAGAATTACTTACAGCCATCACAAGGCTATCCCAACTATTCGGTAGAGATGATAGTATAAGGAGAGCTCACACTTCGTCATCAAAATTGATTTTCACTGATCGAAGTTGACTTATGTTTGTGTTAAAGTCATTTAGGTGTTCTGCAACTGAACCATTCTCTGCCATCTTTAGATTGAACAAGCGCTTCATAAGAAATACCTTATTGGATGCCGATGGTTTCTCGTAGAAGTCGTCAAGTGACTTCATCAAGTCCTCTGTGGTCTTCATCTCCGAAACATTGAAGGCCACCGTTGAAGCCAAGCTTAACCGGATTGTTCCCAGTGCCTTTCGATCAAGGACAATCCATGCTTCATCTGCCATTGTTGCGGGCTTCTTCGCAAGACTCCCTAGTGGCAAATAGAGGTCCTTCTGGTAGAGATAGTCTTCAATCTGCATCTTCCAATGTTGGTAGTTTTTGCTGTTGAACTTCTCAATCTTGAGCTTCCCTTCCTCCGCCATAACTCCCACTCAATTCAAGGAATCCTTTCCTTGAGATAATTTAGCTACGAGCAAACCTTGCTCTGATACCAGTTGTTAGGAAATAAGACGTAGCTAAATAGATAATTGAGTAGATTACTTAATGGAGAGAGACAGATTTATATACACGAGAGTATAGAGTAGAGAGAGAGAGAGTACACAAGATATACGTGGTTCACCCAATGTGGGCTACGTCCACGGGAAAGCAACCACTCAATGGCTTTAGTACTTCAAAACAAGAAGTAGTTTACAAAGGGATTATACCGTTAATGGAGCTCCCGTCTTGCTTCACTCTCACCACCTCACACTGACCTTGTTGCATCAACTTCACACTATGAAATGTGTGTAGAAATGGCCTCCTTTTATAGGCCAAAAGGGCTGCCCTCTCTTATGAGAGACAGCCATGTGTAGCCACCCTTGTGCGAATAAGTCCAAATCGGACCCTCCAATCCGCCCATGTGTGGCCACCCTTGAGAAGACAAGTCCGCTTTTGAATTCGGCCACCGGCCATTGAATTCGGCCATCGGCCACCGGCCATTGACTTCCGACCACCGGCCACCGGCCATTGACTTCCGACCACCGGCCATCGGCCATTGACTACCGGCCACCGGCCAACCGACCGGTTGTTTTTCGACCACTTCCGGCCGCCGTCCGGCCATAATATTCCGACAAAAAAGAATATTCCGGCGAAAAAAAAGTCTCGGGGGCCTCCGCCCCCAAGGCCTTTAAAGTTGCCCCTGATTCTTGTTCGTGAAAATTTTGGTTTCCGGTGAGTGATTTTCCTTCACGCACGATGGCTTCTCCTCATAATGGGGGCCTTACAAATGTGCGCTTTCACCACAGAAAATTACAAGGGTAAATCAAGCTCCATACTTAACAGAGTCATGTGGTATGCGGCAGCCGTGGCGGCAGTTCTTCACAGGATATCATGGGACATGGGGAGTATGTGCACCGTTCCCGATCTGCGCTAGAGCAACGGTTGTATATGGAGGCCATACCTGTCTTTTGATGTAACCCAACCAATCTCTATGATATTCATGGCATCTACTTTTGTAACTCTGTGTCCGGATCACACATGAATGAAGCAAGCGGTGTTCTGTGCCTGTGTATTGTGTACTGTCTTCTATCGTCATTCTATGTGTTGACTTTCATATAGTGTAGTTGTGGGTAATCATTCCCGTAATGCCTATTGCTCCTGTGCAGGCAATAGCCATTACATATGGCAACCACGATGCGTGATGGAAAACCTGCGATGAATATGCATGCGCACTAGGTCGCAGGGTCCACCTGACCCTGTTGTTCCAATTGTAGGAAGACGTCGGAGGAGAGGTGGTTTAGATGAATTTGTTTTTTCTTCACCGTAGATTGAGGAATCTGTATCTCCATCACCAAGCACGGTGTGGGGTAGGCGGTTGCAGCTAGCGAGGCATACACCACGCAGTTAGTCATGTCCTCTTGTCATACGTTCACCCTCACCCATACAGGTTGCTCCACCACCATCTCCGGTAAGCAGTCCGGGGGTGTCTCCGCCACTATCTCCACCTCCTAGTGCTCGTCAGCTTTTTCCGGGAGGAGGTATAGTTGGTCAAGGGGTGATGGCTCATCCTCAGATTAAGTATAGTCGGTTTCGAGGTCCTTCGAGCGAAGACCCGGATGCACATTTGCACCAATTTAATAAAGCTTATGGATTGAATCATCCTGGGGTGGTGATTCCTCTCCATCAACAATCAGTGTTTGAATCTACACTCTCGACGAAAGCAGTGAAATGGTTGTCCGAATACCCTGATGATCATTTTCAGACGTATTTCGACAGATCAAGAGCGTTTCTACGAAGGTTTAGAACGGAAAATACAGTCCCTCAACATTTGGAAAAGCTTCGAACGTTGCGGCAGAAGTCATTGCTAGTGGAGGATTATGTTGCAAAATTTCGGATGCTTTTGCAGAGGGTACCTCAGGCACAAAGGCCGGCAGCGGAGGTGCTGAATGATTATTTTTTGCGGGGGCTCAACAAGGATCTCAGAACGGCTATGGCAACAGTGGATAAGGTAACTACTCCACTGGATAACGTAATTGCTAGCGTTGTAGTAGTAGGAGAAGCTTTAGAGGATACGGAATCTCCAAATAAGTAAAAGAAAAAAGATAGGAAGAAATCTCATCGAAAGTCGCAAGATAGTGGCAGTGATAGTTCGGAGTCGGAATCCACAGTATCAGATTCCTCAGACTCAAGTAACAACAATTTGGGGAAAGAATCGGAAGAGACACCTCGAAAAAATCCCAGCGTCACGGGAAAGGTGTTTCATCCGGATCGCCGGAATCGGCTGCGATGGCTAAAAGTCTGAACAAACTATGGTGTACCCAATGTCGGAATCCGGGCCATGCTGCTCAGGAGTGCGCAATGAATCAAAAGTGGTGTGCGATTTGCACGACCAATACTCATAATACAGTGGAATGTTATTTCAATGGCCGGGGTCGTCGGAGTCGAGGAGACTCTTCTACCTGGCAACAACCACAGATAGGGCACGGACAAGAGCCTGCTGTGGCGATGGCTCATGCTCATACATCAGAGACGCCTTTGCAAGGTCAAGCAGGAGGACGGGGTCCAAGGGGGGGGATGAGGTCGCGGGAGAGGTGGCCGAGATCCTAATCAACCAAAGACCTTCCTTTTCTGTTTGGGGGATGGACACTAGCAATCCGAGTGTACTGAAGCTATGGAATATGATCGGAAGAAGCAGGAACGCACTGCAGGGAAACAACCTAGTGTGGATATGGTTCAGATTGAAGGATTGGAGGAGTCTGATCCAATGGTTTCATTAATCACGCGATCGGGTAAAAATGTGGTTTCAACACCCGATGTACAAATTCCGGATTGGACGGCTCAGGAAGAAGTGCGGAAAAAGACCGTGTCCTGGTTGCCACAATCCGCACCACCAGTGAAGTTATCAGGACCATCGAATGTGGACCTGGAAATAAAGGAAGGAAAAGCTAGAAATAAGGATGATATTAGAGACGAAGAGGATTGGAATTTAGTTTGGAAAGAGGTTCTCATGTCGCCAATACAGGTGCCTCTGGGTTCATTGTTGAAATTGGTCCCTAATTTTCATAATGCATTGCTGCGACAAACGTCCACAGAGCTGAGGGAAGTCTCCATCGGGAAAGTTGAAAGCAAGGAGGATGATTTATCCCCGTTGCCGACAAATAGGATCACGGAAACCCGCATTCCAGAGCTTTCAGTTAGATACCATGGAACATACATTGACAAGGTACTATTGGATGGAGGAGCAGGAGTAAACATTATTACTCAAGCAGCTTGTGAGCGTTTTGACCTCAATGATTGAGAGCCTGCACCCTTTGTAGTCTGCATGGCAGATCAAAGAAGAGTGCAACCAGTGGGGTTACTTTGGGGCATTGTCTTGGATGTGGCGGGCTTATCCTTTTTTGTTTCCTTAGTAGTCTTGAATATTGAAGATCATAATCAGGATTATCACATTATCTTGGGGAGACCCTGGTTACGACAAGCGAGGGTAAAGCATAATTGGGAAGCAAATATGCTTACAATAAAGAAGGGTAAAAGAAAAGTGCGCGTGATGTTGAGAACATGCAGATAACCAGTTCAGGCAGCATGGCCGGTGATAGTAGAAACAATAAATATGGTGGAAGGATTAGAAGAGGATGAAGAGGAGCAATTTCTGAAAGCTAATCCGGATTTGGTCTCTTTATATCTTGCGGATATTTCGCTGGTTCCAAAAGGGAACTCGGTGGGGGATTCAGGAACTCCAGCAGGAATAGGGGAACAACACAGGTGCTTCCAAGTCTTGAATCATTGGAGGACGTTATTCAGCAAGAACGTGCATTTGAGGCGCAGATGGAAAAAATTACAAGGGTTAAAGAAGATGAATTAGTGAAGGTCTTTCTTGGGGAGCAAGCGGAGTCGCAGCCCATATACATTAATAAGCAGCTTGAGGAAAATTTTGGAGATGATTTGATCAAGTTACTGACAGAATTTAAGGATGTTTTCGCATGGGAATATGCGGATATGCAGGGATTTGGATCCTAAGTTTTATCAAATCTGAAACCGGATGCGGTGCCAGTGAAGCAGCACTCATATACGATGAATCCGAATGTGGCAAAGCAAGTTAAGATGGAAATTGATCATCTTCTGGAAGTGGGTTTTATTACCCCTATTGATAATCGGGAGTGGATTTCTCCAATTGTGGTTGTACTAAAGAAAAACAAGCAAATCCGCATTTGTGTGGATTACCGGAAATTGAACGCGGATTACCGGAAATTGAACGCGGCTATTGTTCCAGATCCTTTTCCTCTTTCATTCTTGGATTCCATTTTGGATGATGTAGCAGACCATGAGATGTATACTTTTCTCGATGGGTTTAGTGGATATAACCAAATCCGAATGGCATTGCGGGATCAGCCAAAAACAGCTTTTATTACCGCATGGGGTGTGTTTGCCTGCACAGTGATGTGGTTCGGATTGCGGAATGCGCCTTCAACTTTTCAAAGGGATATGTTCCAAATTTTTGGTCCTTATTTGACGGATTTTATGAGAATTTTTCTGGATGATCTCCGTGTTTTTGGAGCGCAATTGGAGCATTTGAAGAAATTACGGTTATGCTTTATGAAATGCAGAGAGGTAAAATTCAGTTTGAATCCTTTAAAGTGTGCATTTGTTGTTCGCAGTGGCAGGCTATTGGGGCATATAATTTTTGAAGATGGTATTTCCGTGGATCTGGATAAAATTGCCGCAATTATGGAAGCGTCTCCACCGCGGAACCAGAAACAGTGTCAGATTTTCTTGGGTCAAGCCCGTTGGCATGGGAGGCATTTGTGGTTTGTCGCGCATTTGGCAATCCCGATTACTCAGGCAGCGCATGCTATAGATTTTGAATGGACATAGGAATGTGATTTGGCTTTTCGGAGATTAAAACTTCAACTATCCAAAGCTCTGATTATGCTTCCTCCGAATTGGGGTCAGGATTTTCATGTGTTTGTGGATGCTTCGGATCGAGCTATTGGTAGTGTGCTGATGCAGGAACAAAGTCAAGGATGGTTCCAACCTGTCTATTATGCTAGTAGACGATTATCATCCGTAGAAAGAAAGTATTCAGTAACCAAAAAAGGGAATGTTTAGGAATGATTTATTCAGTGAAGAAATTCCGGCACTATCTGTTGGGCCGACGTTTTTTCTTCCATGTGGACCATTTGTCTCTTTTATACCTGGTAAGGCAACAGAATTTGAGTGGAAGATTGGCCAGATGGGTAATTTTGCTGCAAGAATTTGAATTTGAGGTCATCCATCGGCCAGGGGCTCAGCATGCGGTGGCTGACTATCTATCCAGGTTAGATTCCGGTGAGCCGCAGACGGGTGTAGCTGATGAATTTTTGGATGTGTCTCTGTTTCTAACAGGAGTAGTTGCAGAGGATATAGCAGTTCCGCAACAGACAAGGGTCATCCCTAGCATCCCATGGGCATGGTATGAGGAGATGTTTCATTTTCTCGACAGTGGAGAAATGCCTTCCTTCTTGTCCAGCAATCAGAGGAAACGTATGGCTATCAGAAGCAAGAATTTTGAGATTATTATGGGGAAGCTCTATTATTGTACGGTGGCGGATGTATTACTCAGATATGTGCTACCACAGGAGCAGGAAGCAGTATTGGAGGAAGTCCATACCGGTATTGCGGGAGGTCACTTTGCAGCATTAATCACAGCTCGAAAGGTTCTCCAATCAAGATTATGGTGGCCCACATTGTTTCAGGATGCGAGAAATTATGTGCAACAGTATGATGTGTGTCAGCGGTTGGGGCAACCTACCAAACGGTCCAGAATGCCTTTTCAGCCAGTTTTGCCATTGGAGCCTTTTCAAAAGTGGGGTTTGGATTTTGTTGGACCTTTTAAACTAGTTGCAGCTCACACAAGTAATAACTATATTTTGACAGCCACGGATTACGCCACCAAATGGGTGGAGGCATGGCCTTTGAGAGATAATACTACAATTTCTGTGGCTGGATACTTATATAAGGATATCTTTTCTAGATATGGCTGCCCTATTGAGCTGGTTAGTGAAAGGGGAAGTCATTTTTTGAATAAGGTGATGGAGAGAATGCTACGATTTTATTTTGTATTGCACAGGAAATCTTCTCCTTATTATCCTCAGGCGAATGGGCAAGCAGAATCAACTAATAAGCAATTGATTTGGATTTTAACAAAGTTAGTGAATATGCATCGAACAGATTGGGATGTGAAAATTCCTTCCGCCTTATGGGCCTATCGGACAGCTTATAAAGTAGCAACAGGATTGACCCCTTTTAAGTTGGCATTTGGCATGGAGGCAATCACCCCGGTGGAGCATGTGATTCTGAGTCTGCGGATGCTGATTGGGGATCGGCTTCTTCCGGAGGATTTTGTTATTTATCGCTTGGATGTTTTGCAGGAACTAGACGAAGAGCGGTTGCATAGCTTTGTGGTGTTGCAGGATCTACAGTCTCGGAAAAAAAAATGGTTGGATCACCCGAAAGCACGACAATTTTTTCGGGGACAGCTGGTCCTGATCTTTAATTCCCGCCTCGGGAAGATGCCTGGGAAGCTTAAATTATAGTGGTCAGGACCATTTTGGATTTTTCAAGCATGCGGGCCCATTTCTTTTTACTTGGCAGATTTGTGGGGGGAGGTTATTTCTGTACCGGTCAATGGTTTTAGACTGCGCCATTATGTTTCACCTACCCTGATTCAGTGCCCCTTTGCTGTGGTACAAGAGCCAGAAGCCGCCCTAATAATGATTGGGGATTCTTTTGCATGCAATCTTGAAAAGCGGGAAAGGAGCTATGATGGTTGCGACACCGTTGCTCACCCTATTTTGGAAACTCATTGTGAGAGGGTTACTACATGCAGACGATTATTGTTGTGCTTCTCCTGCCTTGTGTATCGCGCGTCCTTAGCTCTATATTCTCTGTTGTTGCATCTCATCGTCGCCATGAAGGCTTCTCTTCTTCAATGCATCCCCTTCACTCCCGTACAGCAGCTAGTGCTTCACCGTGTGGACGCCTGGATGCAAGATTTGTGGATACGTGTGTTCACCAACTTGGATTGGCAAGGGATACCTATTCACCCGTAGGCAATTGGTCTGATTGAGCAATTGGCTGCTGGAGATATGGTGGAGCTGAATAACCAACAGATTCAGCTGACAGCAGAAAGGATATCCAGGTGTTGCTGTTTGCCCAACGATGGAGTGGTGCGCGTGTCTCATGTGATTCTTGTTGCAGATGTCGAACAGGAGTTTGGCTTAAAAGTGAAAGGGGAATATAAGCTTTCAGGGTTGTCAAATGTAGCAAGTAGGGATGCGTATCGATGGTTTCTCGAGGCGATTGGTTTACAAGACAAAACCTATACCATCTCGACCAGAGCAAGAAATGTTTTGCATTCGGCCAACTTTGGGCCAGTGGCTTTGGCTGCAGTTGCCAAAGAAATACTGCTGGCGGAATACCAAAGAGTGATGGCACAGTTGGGGCGAAATATCCCAACCAATACAAAAGTTTGCCAACTGCTCACACTGATTTTTCCCTTAAGGGAAGTTTTTCCTCTCGCCTTGCGTCCTCTATGCCACTTTGAGGATGATTGATTGGTGGTCCAAGGGACTGTTGCTCCTCTGTCGTAAACGCAAAGTTTGGCAGTTCCTGATGGGGGGCAAACATAGCAACAGAATGTTGGCACTGGGGATTTTCAGGGTCCTTCGACGGTAGTGGTATCCTCTGGAGCCCAAGAGATGGCCACTGCAGGTGCAGGATCAGCAACACGCAAGCGTGGCATGGAGGAGCAACAATTTTCTACACCACCTCCGGCAACTGCATCTCCTGGGCCAGAGGATTCTGCGATGGCGCGCTGGCGCCGCCAAATGCAGGAGACAATGGCAAGTGCTACTCCGTCGAGGACGGGATCTTCGGCTGTGGACGTTCCCTCGCAATCGGAAACTTCTGGGACCACCAATGCGGCTGCCTCAACGGGAGGTACTCTTCCACAGCGGTACCCTGGGAGGCTGCGGCACAAATCCTGCTGACCAAATACAGGCGTATGGTACTTTTTTTAGCAGACTTGCAGAGTCCATTCGTGCGGCCTGGCCATCCCCCGCAACAGAGGATAGAGTTAATGAACACGAAGCGCAGGTAACAGCCCATCAGACTCGCATTGCCGAGTTGACCAATCAAAAGGAAGATCTGACTGCAACAGCTCACCAGCAGCAGGATGCAGAAATACAAATGCTTCGAGGGGCTAATGCGGCGTTTGTGGTTTCTGTTCAAGAGGAATTACTTCAACTGAGAACGCAACATAGCCTTGTCTCATACTTAGCCTCGCACCCTAGTGATGTAATGATCCGTATGAATGATCTGGGTGCGTTGGCTGTGGAGGTGCAACAGGATCTCTGTGTCTTTTTGGACAATCAAATACAGAGCTAGAGCACACGCTTATCTGCTGAGGTGAGAGCCCAGCCACCAACACAGCAGGTTGTGGTGCAGCAACGTGAGTCATCCAACACTGACAGAGGTAAGAGTGTTGTTCCCGAAGGTTTTGATGTTGTTGATTGGGCACAAGCTACAGAGGATTGTGTTGAAGCCCAGGCTCATGTATCTCGTTTGCAGAAAATGATTCGTCGATTTCGTAAGGAGCGGCGCAGGGTCTGTTTTTGGGTGGAGACCTTGGCTCATTCTTTCTCTCTCAGTCTACCCCCTTGTCCTCCATTTTGGTCTGCTCTTAATCAATATCTTTCTCGCTATTATCCTCTACATACGCCTCTTGCTCCTTTGCCACAGGCACCGCAATCTATTTGTTTGCCAACACAGTTTATTCCTCGGGCTCCTTGGCCGGAACATACTGAAATAGATCCACATCTTTTGAATGAGGTCTATCGGGCATATACGGAAGATTTTAGAGGCTTTGGCTACATTGATATTTCCTCTTCACTAGAACAGGTCAAAGAGCAACAATCGAAACCTTCCAACTGGAGGGGCTGAGTGTGGGTTCGCACAATCCACCATGCGTGCCAAGTGTTACGGCATTAGTCGCACATGCGGTCCTGCGGAGGTCTAAGCATTGCGGACCAAGAGTCATGCGGTATGCGGCAACCGTGGTGGCAGTTCTTCACAGGATATCATGGGACAGGGGGAGTATGTGCACCGTTCCCGATCTGCGCTGGAGCAGCGGTTGTATATGGGGGCCATATCTGTCTTTTGATGTAACCCAACCAATCTCTATGATATTCATGGCATCTACTGTTGTAACTCTGTGTCTGGATCACATATGAATGAAGCAAGCGGTGTTCTGTGCCTGTGTACTGTGTACTATCTTCTATCGTCATTCTATGTGTTGATGTTCATATAATGTAGTTGCGGGTAATCATTCCCGTAATGCCTATTGCTCCTGTGCGGGCAATAGCCATTACAGTACTAGCACATTTAGTGACTGCATATGCACTGGAAGTATCAAAAGAATTGGTGGGGGATACGGCATTCGAGACGGTATATGCAACTGGGAATGATAGTAGAATTGGTACTAGGTACCCTGCGTTCTTCTTCCTGCAATGAATTGATGATACCATCTAAGGAGGGCAGCGAATCTTCTCTTTTAAAACAGTAACAATCTGATGAAATTTGTCAGTCAAACTTTTTAACAAAATGGCTATGAGATCTTCTTCTGGTATTAAAGCTTGGACATAAACAAGTTGCGTTCTAATACTCTTCAGTCTATTGGCTAAAGCTGCAATGTTTTATCTTCACGCATGCAGATGGAATATAATTCCATTTCTAAACTCATTTTTGAATACTTAGCTTTGGCACCGAAAAGCTTCTCTAACTCTATCCACGCAGCACGTGAAGAATCAACATCGTCCAAATAATGAATAAAATTGTCTTCTAAGGAGGTTAGAATGATACCAAAAACTTGTTCGTCTTTCTTTTGTAACTCAGTAGATAATGCCCTTGTAACTGCAGCGGATGTGCAGAATTCGTTGGTTGCGAGAGGCTTGACTACGTTCCATAAGTTTTTGCGCATCAAATGGCCTTTAAATTTGATCTGCCAAGTATGGAAGCCCGATCCATTGAACTTGTCGACATTTGATGCCATAATCAATATGCAAAGGATAGAAGCGTTTTGATATGTCGCAAACATGCCTTGCCAATTTAGCACTTGCAATCTAGAAATTCACCAATGCTTGATCTTCTAATTGATTGTCCGATTATTATGCTTGATGAGCACCGTGCTGCAGGGGCGAGGGTACCCAAGTGTGGGAATAGTGCCTTTCTTGAAATAGTAATTGGGTGGCCACTTGATTAAAGTGTGAAACTGGATGAAAAATAACAAAAAACCCAAACTGTCATGGCGAGCTCTCTGCAGGCGACAACGTCGATTACAGTTTTCTTCACAACAAGCTCAAGAGGCCGAATTGGCAGGAGGTACAGGGTCGAAAGTTGTCCTTCAGCCCAGAGCGACCATGTTGACGATGGGTTTGCACGGTTTTATGCAGGTCGAGATTCGGACTGGCCCCTCTGCAAGCGGTTGTACCTACGCTGTGCTTGTCGAGTGTTTCTTGTCGAGCGCCGAGGCCCAGTAGGGCTCTGATACCAGTTGTTGTGAACTCGTGCTATGAAGCCATGATGGTGCAGAGTGTGCAGAGAAGGACGAGAGAGAGAAAGAGAAGATATACGCGGTAAAGAAATTTCATCATTATTTGCTTGCGACCAAATTCACATTTTTTGTGGATCATCAGGAACTTTTGTACTTTGTAAACAAACCTTGTAACACAGGACGAATTGTAAGATGGTTCATTGTGTTGCTGGAGTTTGATTTTACGGTAGTAGTGATAGCCATTTTTCGGTTCTCCGTAATTGCCATAGTGAGTTAACCCACCCTACCAAAATCATCCAAACACTGTGGCTATCCCTACCATTTCACTGTATATAGGTGTGTGTGAGTTAGTGGACTTTTTCCATATCTTCTTAAAAACCCTTAATTAGCTAGTCACTGGGCTAGTTGAGCCAAAAAACTATAAAAAATATAAGTATATTATGGCCCATTTGTGTGTAAATATTTCATTGTATATAGGGCCTAAATAAAAGTATTTTTCATAATTATTTTGGTATTTATTTAAATATTTCTACCTATGGTGTGTTATTTATGCTATGTACATTGACTCACCATTACCATATTTTTTCTTACTATACTCTTTATTCCATATAAAAATAATTTCATGCAAGCTTCTCTTATTTTTGGTGTAACTCCATCCCAACAAAAATCCAAAAAAACTAGTTTTATTTATGTGTATATTTTTTCACTATTGTGATTTTTTCCTTCCTACATCTATTCTCTTTTACTCTCATAAATTAAAACATCTTTTTATGGTAGACTTATAATGAGAGAGATTTATTTTGACCCCTTTATATTTTTTCCACCTATATTATTTATATTTGACATGTACCTATTTTTTTAGACCCCTCAATATTTGATTTTCTTAGTTATACTATTCACTTATATCATGATCTCAACAATATCTTCAATTATAGACCTACCAAATAAGGTCAAGGGTATGTGGAATGCATGCATGCACCATGGGGAGCTCACTCTTTGAGGTATTCAAAAGAATCATCCAAAGAAGGACCTCACAAGGACCTTGTGCAGTGGAAAAAGCAGTCGGTTTTGCTGAATTTTTAAAGATCACATGATCCCCAAATTTGAAAAGGTGATACAAACAAAAGTCGTAGCTCCTGAGCTGAACTTTTACCTCAAATTTTTTCATATTTTTTTGAGCTACGAGCTGTGAGCTATGATTTTATTCGTGGACCCCAGTTTGCCAATGCTATGCAGCCACACTCCCTCTTCCACTTTATCATTTTCCTCTTTCACACACACTCCTGCCTCTCCTTCCCACTCCCAAACCTGCAACTCCCATGTCCTAATTCACCCTTTTCACCATTGCCACATCTCTCACACCTCCATAGCCTTCATCCTCCATTTCTACACCCTACTTGTCCCCCTTTCTCTCTACATATATGTCCATATTACCATACTCTCGTCAGCTTTGTAAAGAACTTCAAAAAATCAGCAAAAATCCAAGGATAACCTCTGCAAATTAAGGCTTTTATCATGAATTTTCCAAGGTTTGAAGATAACATAGCTTCATCAACACGCGTTACTTCGCCATGCTGACCGCTTCTTCTATCGGTGCTGTAAAGAGGTGAATGTCAACTTCTCCAAAGCTTCAACCTCTCTTTACAAGCTCATCCCTTCTCTAACTTTTCTCATCATATATCTCACCATTTGGTTAATGATTTTGTATATAGTTTTTAGTGATAATTACTAACTACTAACCACTAACCTTATTGTAAAATGCACCCTCTACTAGAGTAGGCACTCTCCAATTATTCACTCAATCCTCTCTCCTTTCATCCTCAATAATTCTCTTCCCTTGAGCCCACATCCATGTGACTCAAAGGACAAGAAAGACCCACCCTCATAAAAAAAATAAAAAATATGCATAATCTTTTATTCCTTCAAATAAACTTGATTAGGCCTAATCCTAATCGGGGCTTCTAAACCTATAAATAGAGCCCTTATCTCCCTTGTAAATCATCCCATGATCACACTACACCACACCATTCTCAACACATAATACACCACTCTTCAAGCCTAGTTGTGTAGAGTGTGTGCATTGTGAGTGCTCTATTCCATCACTACACATAGGTGCATGGAGAAGCTTGAAGTTAGTTACGCCATCTAGAGGAGTGGAGTGATACTATACTCTGCAATCACACTTGTAGCCTACTCTTGTCCATAAATAAGATTCATAGTTTTGGGTGCAATTGTATGCTGCAACTACGACTCTTCTCTCCAAATTGACTTGATAAGTTGGCTCATCAGGTGGTTGAAGGTATATTGTCCTTGAAGTTTGTTGTGCCATTTCATGCTTGGTGGTTTGAGGGCTTGTTGAATTGTTTGCCAAAACTTTCAATTGTAAGAGGGTGCTCGGTGAGAGGGCTCCCGTGACCCTAAGACAATTTGTGTATTGGCAACAAGGTCAAGTTTTGTGTTGTCTCTCTATTTCTCATCAAGCTTTGTGTGCATCTAGTCTTTAAGGCTAAGAATGAGTTGCTCAAGTTGATTTGTGCGCTTTACCTCTCTCTGGCGTGGTGAATGTTTGTGTTTGGTGTGTGTGGCTATCTTGCATTCCCCTCTCTCTGTGCGTTTGGGTACAAGGAGATATCACGTGCGTCCTAGTTTGCATCTACAACTAGGTGGTGCCTCTTTTCTTGTTTGCAGGGATTTTAATTACGCGATGACGCATTTTGTTAAATGTTAATTATTTTTGTTATTATCACTATTTTTTCATGTTAATAACATATTTAATGTCATTACTTACGAAAACCGGTAGAAAACGTAGAACCGGCGGGGCAACCACAAACCCCGACAGGCCCGGCGGGCATATTATGAATCCCGGCGGGCCCGGCGGGCAAAGCAAGAATCCCGCCGGCCCCGTCATGTAGCCCCTCCATATTTGGCGGCTCTATATAACACTGTAGTAGACATCACGTCACATCATCGCTTCCTCTAAATTTGGTCATTCTTTAAAATTTAGAAGAAAAACTAAAGGTAAAAGAATGAATAGTCTTTAAAAAAAAATAAAACTTAATGAAACTCTGATCATGGATCATTAGTTCTTTTTTGGACTGAACTGATTCTTGAAAGGAGGTAGAAAGGTGAATCTTTGGGTCGGTATCTCTACATTTGGGATGGACTAATCTCATGTTTGGTTCACCGTTATATTTGCTAAATTGATTGCTATATTGATTAGAACTTCTATCATGGGTCATTAGTTCTTTTTTGGACTGAACTGATTCTTGAAAAGAGATAGAAAGGTGAATCTTTGGGTCGATATCTATACTTTTGGGATGGACTGATCACATGTTTAATTCACCGTTGTATTTGCTTGCTATTCCGATTAGAGCTCCAATCATGGGTCATTAGTTCTTTTTTGGACTGGATTGATTCATGAAAGGAGGTAGGAAGGTGAATCTTTGGGTCGTTATCTCTAATTTTGGGATGGATTGATCACATGTTTGATTCACCGCTGTATTTGCTTGCTATTTCGATTAGAGCTCCAATCATGGGTCATTAGTTCTTTTTTGGACTCGACTGATTCATGAAACGGGTAGGAAGGTGAATCTTTGGGTTGATATCTCTACTTTTGGGATGGACTGATCACATATTTGATTCACCGTTGTATTTGCTTGCTCATGTTTGAGTAGATTGAGGTTATTACCTTCAGGCTTCACTACTACGCTTGTGTGTGATATTGATTATAACACTAATGTTTGGTTTGAATAATACTTGAAAGAAGAGATAGCATACTGAGCTATGTTTATTGGTATTGCAGGCATCCAATAAGTATGTCTTCCACCGGGAATGTCAGCGGTGGTGTTGGTGTCCCAAGCATGGCTTCCTTGAGGAGACATCCTACCTCGATGCCAAGTCCTGCTTCGCAGGGCACCACTTCGCACGGCAAGCGAAAGGCAAGTGGAAAAAGTCAAGGACTCGAGTGGAATTTTGCCACAAATTTAAATAAGTATCAAGATTGGAAATGTAACTTTTGTGGCGAAGAGAAATCTGGAGGAGCACCAAGAATAAGGGATCATTTGCTAGGTGGCAATACCAAAATTCAAGGAGGAAAGTGCAAGGGCTTAGGTGCAGAAGAAGCAGCTTCCAAGCTGACTCTCCAGAAAACTTACAAAATTGCCATATCACCCATCCTATGGCATACACATCTGTGGCCTTGGTCCATGGGCATAAATTCTTGCCATCTAGTAACTCAGGAGTTCACCAAGGATGAAGCTTTTGCCAGTTTTCATCGGTATTGTTGGTCTTTTGTGTCTCTAAGACAACATGCAGAGCCAATCCTCAATCAATTATTCCAATACGGGGAGTGAGATCCTTGGCAAAGTCCAACATGATGTTCCATGGATGGAGATCATTGTGGATCACTCCCTAGTCATGTGCGAATCGCAATGCCTTCACCAAGGAATGGATCAACGAGGGAGCATGATTTCACAGGCTCTTGATACATTTTTTCTTGTCTTCAGAGGGCTGCTCCCATTTAAAGTCTTCAGGGATCTTTCCTTTCCCCTCTTGATGCGCTACAAGCGTCGTGAAAGAGCCATGTGGAAGGGGCACTCTCTCCATAAGATCACCTAAAGTCCCCCCATTGAAGTAGGGGAATATCAGAAACCATGGAAACGTTACAGAGTGGGCAATACTCCTCACAATCCCTCTATGGTTGAGATCTACTCCACTTTCTGATGCAAAGCTTTTCCAGTGATGCTTGGCCTGTCCTTTGAGCTCCTTGGCACAATAAGTATTCGTTGCAGGAAGGAAACTGATCCCTTTGATTTGAACTTGCCACCCTGTGCCATAAGCCCCTGACCCAAGTTTCTTGATCTTCTTAATGGACTTATTTGGAATGCCCAAAGTCATACTACATTCAGAATTGTATATACTGCTCTCCAGGTGACAGGCAGAAGCAATAGCACCCGATGTTCCCTCAATGGCAGCCTCCTCAATAAACGGTTCTCCAACTTGGCTGCTCCCCATAACTCTCGTGATAGCCATTCACATTTTCTTGCTTAGGCCAAACTGTGTGTCTATGTGGGATGCTCGCCTTGACCTCTCCTTTTCAGCTCTCCATCTCGCGTTCCAATGCTCTAGCTTACCCTTGTCTACTTCTTGAGGGCATTCCTCTTTCAAATCAGAGGCCACCTTGGGCAAATTTCCCACCCAACTACTCAGTAATGAGATTATTGATTCGGTTGTTTTGTCTGGATATAACAACAAAATTTTGCGGGCAATATCACTGTATAATGATTGCAATCTAGACTCATCTGCAACAATCTGCGCTATATCGTCGGGATCTAGTGCACTGACGATTGTAATCAACAATTGTCTAATTTTCTTTTTGAACTATATCACTGAAGTAGCAGAAGGATCCATTTTTCCTGCAATGGTATTATTGCAAACAACACATTGCGAAATATAACTATGTGCCACTCCATTTGGATCTTTTCTACGTGAAAAAAAAAAGTGCAGTATAGAAAAAGTGCAGTATGCCTCACCGTACAACAAATTACAAACAGATGCTCCTGTCATTCTAGCAGCAACACACCTAGTCGCAATTGCAACCATGTGCCGAAGCATGAATGACTGGGAGCAACATAAAACATAGTCACCCTACGCTTTTGCAATGACACACCTAGCCGCAATTGCAACCATGTGCCAGTGCATCCACACACGGTGAGTTCTTTCAAACAGATGCTCCTGTCATTCTAGCAGCAACACACCTAGTCGCAATTGCAACCATGTGCCGAAGCATGAATGACTGGGAGCAACATAAAACATAGTCACGCTACGCTTTTGCAATGACACACCTAGCCGCAATTGCAACCATGTGCCAGTGCATCCACACACGGTGACTTCTTTCAAACAGAAGCTACCGTCAATCTAGCAGCAACACACCTAGTCGCAATTGCAACCATGTGCCGAAGCATGAATGACTAGGAGCAACATAAAACATAGTCATCCTACGCTTTTGCAATGACACACCTAGTCGCAATTGCAACCATGTGCCAGTGCATCCGCGCACGATGTCTTCTTTCAAGATTCAAGCATATGAAACATTATGAAATTATTTGAGCACACATTCATGCATTAGATGCTATCTTCATTCTAGCAGCAACACACCTAGTCGCAATTGCAACCATGTGCCGAATCATGAATGACGGGAAGCAACATAAAACATAGTCATCTTGCGTTTTTACACTGACACACCTAGCCGCAATTGCAACCATGTGCCAGTGCATCCACGCACGGTGAGTTCTTTATAACAGATGCTCCTGTCATTCTAGCAGCAACACACCTAGTCGCATTTGCAACCATGTGCCGAAGCATGAATGACTGGGAGCAACATAAAACATAGTCACCCTACGCTTTTGCAATGACACACCTAGCCGCAATTGCAACCATGTGCCAGTGCATCCACGCACGGTGACTTCTTTCAAACAGATGCTACCGTCAATCTAGCAGCAACACACCTAGTCGCAATTGCAACCATGTGCCGAAGCATGAATGACTTGGAGCAATATAAAACATAATCATCGTACGCTTTTGCAATGACACACCTAGCCGCAATTGCAACCATATGCCAGTGCATCCACATACGATGATTTGATAAAAGAAATTTTATACCTTTGAGTTTTAACGCAAAAAACTCAAAAAAACATCAATAAAATAAGGAAGGGATTAAAAAATTACCGCTACACTACTTTGAGAATGTGGAAAGCTGCCAGAAAGTTTGGTGAAGAAGACTTTTCAATGTACCTCTCTTGTGAAAAAGACAAGCACCGGCGTTGTCTTTATATAGCCACGGCGGGCCCGGCGGGTTAACTACTTAGCCCGGCAGGCCTTTAGCCGGTCTCCAAGTCTCCTTGCAGGTCAAAAAAGATGAATGTCAATTAGCATAATATTTGTTATTTTGCATTTCTATTGTTATTAACCTGAAATTATAGTGTGATCACGTCATTTTGAAATCCCTGCTTGTTTGGTTTCTGGGTGTGGGTTGTTGTTGTCTCTGATTGTGCTTGCCCCAGCCCCAATTGAGCAGCACGGGAGCCTCGAAGTGTGTTTAGAGGCCGCTCTTCTTGTAGCCCGCCCCGGAACGCCTCAAATTGGTGCCCCCACTGAGGAACTGACTTTGTGCTTATTGTTGTTGTATTGCATGAATGCTTGAATTTAGCATAATCAAGAAGATTATATGAATCATGAAAACTTGTATGACTGAGTTTAATTT
Source organism: Adiantum capillus-veneris (assembly GCF_014529385.1). Taxonomy (NCBI): domain Eukaryota; kingdom Viridiplantae; phylum Streptophyta; class Polypodiopsida; order Polypodiales; family Pteridaceae; genus Adiantum; species Adiantum capillus-veneris. The sequence continues at coordinate 95,838,532 of NC_140956.1, read as the reverse complement.
CAATGCAACAAAAATTGATCTAGAATATGGTTTGGATTAGCATAACATAAGAAAAGAAAAAAACATTTTCACATAAGAATCTAGAATTCATGAGACCTTTCAAAACTTTGTGTAGTTAGTTGATGTCATGAGAGAAAATGATTGTTTGGAACTAATCTTTGTGTGGTTTTAGCATTGAGAGACTATGATACGCTATACCTTTGATGATATCTCAATCTTCTTCGGAAATCTAGAAGAAGATGTTGATGATTTTCTTGCTGATTTTAGAATGGTTTGTCGTATCCTTGGTAAAAGGGATGACATTGAAAAAGGGGATTTTCTATTGCTATGCCTTAGAGGCAACGCTGAGCAATGGTTTTGGAGTATGTCTTCTCAGATTGAAGATGGGTATACCCAAATTTCCAAAGCTTTGAAGACCAAATTCTCTAAATTTCCAACAACAGAGACAACATGGACTTCATTAGGGAGACTTCAACAACATGGTGAAGACTACTATGCTTATGAGGATATTTTTTCTCGTCAATGGGGAAGATGTGGGTTTAGTTCTACATTTCCATATTATGTAAAAATGGAGCAATTTATTTCGGGTTTGTTTCCTTTCCTAAAGACTAAGGTTACTTGTAGTGGACCCTCTACCTTTGAAGAAGCGGTCACTATTGCCCGAAGGAAGTTTCACAAGTACTTCTACATCAAAAATGGTTTCCATCATGCTGGAAGAACCAACCATCATGAAAGTGTTTCTCTCAAGGAGTCATCTCCTTTGCCATACTTGTCTTCTTCTACTCCGACAAATGTTGAAGAAGATACTTACATGCCAAATGATTATTCAAGTGCTAAAGTGTGTGGCCAAGATTCAAATGTGGAATCTCTTTCTTATACCTTTATCACAAGCATGCAAAAACGACACAAGATATCTCAAATGGCATTGATGATTCAATAATGGATACATCCAACCTTTTGGTACAGGATCAATTTCTAGTCCGAGCAAACGAAGCTTTTGTGCAACATGACTCTATGGAGAATGAAGACCTTGAAGGTAACCTTGATCTTATGGAATGTTCTGAGAGTGTATCTTGTCTAAACGAAGAGAGTGAAGAAGAAGATGAAATCATATGTGGGGAGATCATGGACCACATTGATCATAAAGAGATGATTGTGTACATGGAATGCCAACTCCAAAACAAAGTAGAAGAGTGTGAGTTGAATCCATGTGAGGATAATCTTCAAGAAGTGTTTGAGGATGTTGAAAAGCATTGGTATGACCCATGTATATTAAGCATGGAGGAACCTATCATGCAAGAAGCCAAAGTTTTCACAAAATCAAACAGTAATCCATCAACCTTTGAGGTGGTACAATGTGAGAAGTTACAACCTTGCCAAAGGGGGGGCTTAGAACGGGATGAAGAACATAGGAGAGTAGTAAAAAATAAAATCATAAAAGGAAACTGTCATAGAGGTATCATTCTCTCCAATGGTGTTTTAGTGGGTGGCTCTTCATTCATGGGACAATCTCTTAGCAAGAAAGTCCAAGCTTTTGAAGCCCAAATCATCTTCACATTGGGTTTCACCTCTTCAAAGTCAACTTCTCCTCTCTTCACATATACCTTTCATCCGGGGCACCATACCTTCTTAAGTGGAAGAGGACATGAATACTTGGTGATGAACAAATGTTTCCAAACCTTCTACATTTGTCTCTTTGGTGTATGGAGGTCACACATTGTGATGCTTCTGGTCTTCATCATAGATGAAAAACTTTTTGATTGCTACATGTGGATAGTTCATCAATCAGTACCAAAATCTATTCTCTTCCAATGTGTTGGAAGCAATAGAAACCTTCGTCTATTATCTACTTATGTGGTGAACTATTTGCAATATCTTCCAATAGCAGATGGAAGCATGGATCAAGCTTTCCTAAATCATGAAGGTCATAGAATTTTTGACTTGATGAGCCTACCTAGGTTGAATGAATTTTATGAGCTACAGTTCAGGAATTTGCTCATACAAGCTCTTGAAGATCGTAGCAGATACATCAACTTTACACAGGAGGAAGAGCAACCAATCTTTTATATCACATTCATAGTGATAGATGCAATGATTGACAACAATAGAATCTAAAAGTTTCTTCAACCGAAACCAGTAAGTGATTCCATACCATACATCTCTCTTTGGGAAAGATATTTCAAGATCTTTGATCCTTGGGGGGTGCTTATGGAAACTTTCTCAATGGAGGAGTTTTACTCACTCACTTCATTACATCCTGCTATTGGCTCTGAGAACCTTTCATATCACACAAGGTTTTTTAATCATACAACAAAGCTTCTTCAAAGATGAGAGCAGACAAAGACAGACGTTACACAATCTACATGTTGTATAATCGGAAAAATGGTACATGAATGTACCATTATGTAAGGCGGGGGCTAATGATAGCCGTTTTTCTGCTCTCCGTAATTTCCATAGTGAGTTAACCCACCCTACCAAAATCATCCAAACACTGTGGCTATCCCTACCATTTCACTGTATATAGGTGTGTGTGAGTTAGGGGACTTTTTCCATATCTTCTTAAAAACCTTTAATTAGCTAGTCACTGCGCTAGTTGAGCCAAAAAAATATAAAACATATAAGTATATTATGGCCCATTTGTGTGTAAATATTTCATTGTATATAGGGCCTAAATAAAAGGATTTTTCATAATTATTTTGGTATTTATTTAAATATTTCTACCTATGGTGTGTTATTTATGCTATGTACATTGACTCACCATTACCATATTTTTTCTTACCATACTCTTTATTACATATAAAAAATAATTTCATGCAAGCTTCTCTTATTTTTGGTGTAACTCCATCCCAACAAAAATCCAAAAAAACTAGTTTTATTTATGTGTATATTTTTTCACTATTGTGATTTTTTCCTTCCGACATCTATTCTCTTTTTCTCTCATAAATAAAAACACCAAAAATATTCATCTTTTTATGGTAGACTTATAATGAGAGAGATTTATTTTGACCCCTTTATATTTTTTCCACCTATATTATTTATATTTGACATGTACATATTTTTTTAGACCCCTCAATATTTGATTTTCTTAGTTATACTATTCACTTATATCATGATCTCAACAATATCTTCAATTATAGACCTACCAAATAAGGTCAAGGGTATGTGGAATGCATGCATGCACCATGGGGAGCTCACTCTTTGAGGTATTCAAAAGAATCATCCAAAGAAGGACCTCACAAGGACCTTGTGCAGTGGAAAAAGCAGTCGGTTTTGCTGAATTTTTAAAGATCACATGATCCCCAAATTTGAAAAGGTGATACAAACAAAAGTCGTAGCTCGTGAGCTGAAATTTTACCTCAAATTTTTTCATATTTTTTTGAGCTACGAGCTGTGAGCTATGATTTTATTGGTGTACCCCAGTTTGCCAATGCTATGCAGCCACACTCCCTCTTCCACTTTATCATTTTCCTCTTTCACACACACTCCTCCCTCTCCTTCCCACTCCCAAACCTACAACTCCCATGTCCTAATTCACCCTTTTCACCATTGCCACATCTCTCACACCTCCATAGCCTTCATCCTCCATTTCTACACCCTATGTGCTCCCCTTTCTCTCTACATATATGTCCATATTACCATACTCTCTTCAGCTTTGTAAAGAACTTCAAAAAATCAGCAAAAATCCAAGGATAACCTCTGCAAATTAAGGCTTTTATCATGAATTTTTCAAGGTTTGAAGATAACATAGCTTCATCGACACGTGTTACTTCGCCATGCTGATCGCTTCTTCTATCGGTGCTGTAAAGAGGTGAATGTCAACTTCTCCAAAGCTTCAACCTCTCTTTACAAGCTCATCCCTTCTCTAACTTTTCTCATCATATATCTCACCATTTGGTGAATGATTTTGTAAATATTTTTTAGTGATAATTACTAACTACTAACCACTAACCTTATTGTAAAATGCACCCTCTACTGGAGTAGGCATTCCCCAATTATTCACTCAATCCTCTCTCCTTTCATCCTCAATAATTCTCTTCCCTTGAGCCCACATCCATGTGACTCAAAGGACAAGAGAGACCCACCCTCATAAAAAAAATAAAAATATGCATAATCTTTTATTCCTTCAAATAAACTTGATTAGGCCTAATCCTAATCGGGGCTTCTAAAACCTATAAATAGAGCCCTTCTCTCCCTTGTAAATCATCCCATGATCACACTACACCACACCATTCTCAACACATAATACACCACTCTTCAAGCCTAGTTGTGTAGAGTGTGTGCATTGTGAGTGCTCTATTCCATCACTACACATAGGTGCATGGAGAAGCTTGAAGTTAGTTATGCCATCTAGAGGAGTGGAGTGATACTATACTCTGCAATCACACTTGTAGCCTACTCTTGTCCATAAATAAGATTCATAGTTTTGGGTGCAATTGTATGCTGCAACTACGACTCTTCTCTCCAAATTGACTTGATAAGTTGGCTCATCAGGTGGTTGAAGGTATATTGTCCTTGAAGTTTGTTGTGCCATTTCATGCTTGGTGGTTTGAGGGCTTGTTGAATTGTTTGCCAAAACTTTCAATTGTAAGAGGGTGCTCGGTGAGAGGGCTCCCTTGACCCTAAGACAATTTGTGTATTGGCAACAAGGTCAATTTTTGTGTTGTCTCTCTATTTCTCATCAAGCTTTGTGTGCATCTAGTCTTTAAGGCTAAGAATGAGTTGCTCAAGTTGATTTGTGCGCTTTACCTCTCTCTGGCGTGGTGAATGTTTGTGTTTGGTGTGTGTGGCTATCTTGCATTCCCCTCTCTTTGTGCGTTTGAGTACAAGGAGATATCACGTGCGTCCTAGTTCACATCTACAACTAGGTGGTGCCCCTTTTCTTGGTTGGTTTCTGGCTGTGGGTTGTTGTTGTCTCTGATTGTGCTTGCCCCAGCCCCAATTGAGTAGCACGGGAGCCTCGAAGGGTGTTTAGAAGCCGCTCTTCTTGTTGCCCGCCCCGGACCGCCTCAGTAGTAAAGAAAGGAAAAACTCATCAAAGAGCAGACCACCTTTCTCGATTACTAAATAGCGAAAAGACTACTGGTGTAGACGATGATCTCCGAGACGCATACCTATTTAATATAGAGATGGTACCAAAGTGGTCAAAGCAGATTATTCCATTGTTGACATATGGAATGAATCTTGATGAAAGACACACAGTGGAAGATGTTAGACAAGCACAAAATTACACTATGCTTGCGGAAAGAATGTATCATCATGGTAACGATGGGATTCTAAGGTTGTGTATAGGCCCAGAGGAGTACGACACGTATCTAGAGGAGGCACATACACAGACGGGGGGTTTTCATCGAGGAAATCAAATAACCTATGAACGATTACGAAGACTTGGAGTGTATTGGCGTGGAATGGCAGGCGATGTAGCTAATTACATCAAGAAATGCAACTTTTGCATAACCAATACCACTGTGGATCATGCCACATTATACCAAGTGACGATAGCACCCGCATGGAGTCATGCTATTGTGGAATATTTGACTAGTAGGGGAGTTGCCAGCAGATTGTTCTAAAGCCAGATAAAAGGCTTTACAAATCAAAGCGAATATGTATACCATCATTAGTGACCAATTGTATAAAAGAGGAACCGATGACCAGTTGAGGATAGTTCCTCATGAAAATGACTACTTTCCATTATTGGAGCAAGCCCATGCAGGCATAGCAGGGGGTCATTTTTCGGCAGAGAGAACCGTAAAAATCATTATGATTGCAGGAATATGGTGGCTGACCATGATTCAAGATGCAGCAGAATTCATGAAAAGGTGTGATGAATGTCAACTCACTAAGGTGCCAGTTAAGAGAGACAACATGCCTTTAAGACCAATGATGAGTGCTCGAGCATTCGCTAAATGGGGATTGGACTTTGTTGGTCCTATTACTCCACCAGCTTATCGTTCAGAAGCACAACACATCATAGTGGTCACTGATTATATGAACAAATGGGTGGAAGCAAAAGCCACAAAAAAGGCAGATGCAAGAACCACGACACAATTCTTATATGAATATGTGTTTACACGATATGGCCTACCAATCGAGCTGGTGAGTGATAGAGGGACACACTTTGTAAATGAAGTTATCAAACATCTCTTGAATGATTTTATGGTAATTCATCTCCACAAGCCAATGGGCAAGCAGAAGCGACCAACAAAATATTATGCACAGTTCTTATGAAACTGGTTAGTGAAACAAGGACAAACTGGGATCAAATGCTATATTCAGCATTGTGGGCTTATCTAGTTGCATATAAAACAACACTCAATGCTACACCGTTTAATATGGTGCATGGGTTAAATGCAATACTGCCTATTGAATTTTTTATTCCAACGCTAAGGGTAGCTAAACGGTTGGACTGGACAGGCCATGAGCTTTCAGAACGGTGTCGTGCTGGGGCACGTATATAGTGGGAACGGGCATTAAACGATTTATCTTGTGACTTTTTGACGCATAAGTATACTTTATATAATACTCATATGCATAAATAAAAGCTTTCTACCATACCTTAGTATTTACCTTTGAAGTAATATAAATGTACATTACTATTAGAAAGTACTTCAAGCAAGTATCAATGATTGTGCCTCTCTTTGTCTGGGGGAAAATCATTTGTATATTTCTTCTAATATCTTAGCTATACCCTACCATATATAAATTATTTTCTTTTTTTCACATTTATCTAATAATATAACCCTTCAATAATGCATACCTTCTTGGATACGTACAAGAGGGAAGGGCCTACTAGAAGACTTTATGAAAAGGAAGATCCAAAGCTTCTTGGACCATCCCAATTTGAAAATTCCAACATAAGGGCATGGATAAAAGTCCAAAACCAAGTCAATCTCTTTTAGTAGGCCAATTTTGCCTTTTGAAGCATGTCAATCCGAGTTACAGGTCAAAAGTTACAGGGAAACCAGTGAAAAACCCTCTCACAACTACACTGCAAGAAGAGATGGTAAACAAGTGAATCAAGTGAAAAGAGGTAATCTTGGTCTTTTTCCATAAAATAAGATATTTGGAGGATAAAATACATAAGCATGTGAATGTGACACCTCAAGGATGCCTTGAAGGACAAGACACACAAGTTGGGACCCCTTGCTGGAGCCACACAGAAGATGCCTAGGTGGGGCCCATATACGTCATGCACCCACATGGAGCCTCAACGACCAAAAATGTTGAATTTTATGATATTTTGAGTCCTAATATAGCCCATTTTAAGAAATATCCAAAGAACTTTTGATTTGGGCTAACTCTTTAGCCTGATCAAGTGATTATGGCTCCCTCACCTATAAAAAGGGCAACCTTCTCTTCATTGGGGGCAAGTTATGAGTGAGTGAGAATAGCTCAATTCCATAGTGACACAATCATCTTAGTGCCACACTTTCTCTTGAAGAAAGTCTGAAGTCTTGCCTCATCTTCTCTTTCCATTAAGGTGGTGGCGATTGCTCTCATGTAAGATATATGTTGCTAGTTTTACTTTCATTTGCATATCTAGTCCAATACTTGTCTCTAACTCTATCTCTATCTCTCATTATCTATCTTTAATACCACCACCACACTTAGATCTATCTCTAATTCTATCTTACTTCCCCTTTGATCTCTCTTGTTGTGTCCTAATTGTTTCATTGGAAGGTATTCAAGCAGCAACCTTGTCAATGTAATGAGTACAACCTTCTTGCGGGAAACAATTATGAGCACAGGGTTAGTAACCATATCTTCATCTTCCACAAGCATCTCTCTCTCTTAAAGTTCTCATTCTCTTCCACAAACTCTAGAATCTCCTTGCTACATGTACTTCTCTCCCCGCAGTATCCATATTTCCTAAGGGCAACAATAGGGCTTGGGAGAGAAACTCTCTTCTTCTTCTCCTTTCACTTCTTTCACACCTTTATCTTTGAACATACTAGGTATATCATTGATGAATAACCATAATCCACATAGAGGTAATTTCTTTCAATTCCATTCAGTGAAATCTATTAGGGTCAACATTTGGATTAGTCGAAAGATTCACTTTCAGCAACACATAGTGTTTCTATTTGGTCCTGAAAGGCTCAATGAAATACTTCTCTCACTAGATCCCATCATAATACCTATTATTGACTATGACTTATCTTTTGATGTGAATGTGGTTATTTTATTATGAATCAAGAGGATCTGTACTCACAACTAATCCCAATCGCTACACAAAACATATACATTATAGTAAGCACAAAGCTACAGTTCCAAAGAGCAATCCGCAGCTTATTTGGACAACAAAGATTAAATATCAATGACTCATCCATTAACCCTTTTATCCTACCCATGATATGATATGATCGTAATCTCGATGTTTTCATTTTTGTTTTGTTCTGATTATCTTTCATGAGTTCTCTCCATCACGTGTGTGTTTATAAGGAAAAGTGAGTGGCTTCTTTGGCTACATTTCTTCTTTAGCTCTAGAAGCTATGTTATCTACATCTTAGCTCTTTCTCATAACCCTTGAGCTTCCTCAAAAACTCTCACAGTAAGAGGCTCGGTGCCTTCCTGGCAAGACCGCCTACTTTTTGACAACGGTTAGATGACCTAGAAAAACTAGACAAGTTACGACTCAATGCGGTAGCAACCATTTTTGCAAAGAAAAGACAACAAAAAGAGTTTTTTGACAAACATGTCAAAAACAAGGACTTTAAAACGGGGAACTATGTCTTGGTATACACCCTTAAACAACATGCCAAGAAACTAAAGAAAAGAGGAATGGGGCCTTATTTGATCCAATATATATCGTCTAGCGCAGCAGTAAAACTGTCGACACTAGATGGAAAAGAAATGCCGAATTGGATTAGTGGGTGTCGTTTGAAAAAGTATCATCTACCTCTAACTCCTAGGATGTTGTTTCAATTGCATTATGGCAAAGCCTACAGACAGGAACAACAACGAGTTCATGACCAGGCACAACAAGAAGCCAAGGAACGCATTGCTAAGCGAAAGCAATTTTTGAGAACAATAAACATGGTCACACTGATGATGACTGAAGAATATCCTCTTCCAACAATCCAAACAATGGAAGCGGATATACAAAGTGAAGAACTAGCAAGAACAATCACAGACCTTATGGCTTAGGACGAGAACACCATTGACACTTTAGAAAATATGTGGTGTAGTCCTTACATAAAAGCATATGCAGGCACAGAACAAGTAGAAACCTATGCATTGCTTGACACTGGGGAAAAATTGAGTGTCATCAGCTTTGAGCTCTTTCACAACTTGGACCAATGACGAAATTCCCAGATACACACAAGTTGAAAGTAGCATCGGGTGATGAGGTGACCACATTGTGGTCTATTATGTTACCAATCACAGTGCAGGGGCACACGTACACTCATAAGTTCCATGTGCTGCCACCAAATAGATCAACAACGCCGTGTATCTTAGCAGTGTCGTGGATGAAAGTTCACAGAGTATTCATTGATTTGGATACTAATGAAGCACTGTTCAGAAATGACAACTTTTCAGAATCCTTCTTGTCCTATGATAAATATGTGTCAATGTGGAGACAGGAGTCCGTACATCCGCAACGCACTAATCAGCAACAATCAAAGTTTGGATGGCAAGAAATGTATTATCAAAAGCCAACAATCATGTCGGGAACCAGACAAGTGTGGGTGCGAGGTATAGATCTATCCGAGGCGCGATTTCATCAAGGGCGGAAATATCAAGTTTGGCTCAAGCAAGACAGCTTAATTCCTGTAAGTGAGTTGACAGAAGAAAAGATAAAACACCCAATGTCAGCAAAGCTTCGAAGAACAATTATTAGCTAGAAGAATCCGCAATGGACTATATTGTTATGGCGTCCAAAAGTACCAATTTAGAACAAGCCAACAACACAGGTATGGATGCCGAAGCAGACCAATGAACAGTTGTCTACAACTACCAATGACAAACTAGACCATACAGCCATCACGCCGAAACAAGTAGCGCCAACGACAACAAACACGAATATCTGTGCAAACAAAGTCAACAAAAAGATATGGAAACGAAAGGAAGTTCAACCAGAACATACAACAAAGAATACAACCATATCGACTTCAGCGGAGGCACAAACAAAAGTTCAAAAACCTTGGAAGACTATCAAACAATGAGCGGCAGAATTACAACTTCTTATCGCCAAGAAACTCTGCCAGTCAACTCAGGTTACCACTGGAAACCTCACCGACGAATGCCAATAAGCGTATCGCTTATACCTTCCTCTTACACCGCATAATTTTTTTCTAAATGCATTGACTGTGCATGCATATAGGGCTACCTTACAAGGCCTGCATTAGCACGAGTTAACACCCATGCACAACACATACCCTTGACGATACCATGTTGTCCAGGAGGACGCTGACCAGGAGGGGGGGAGGCATTCCAAATGCAGACTCATGTCATATATTAGAGGGCAATGTTTGTGATTGATTTTTCAACCAATTTTGTGTTTTATTGTGTGATTTTTGGGAAAATAATATGCCCTCGTAAATAATCAAAATTGGGGACCAAATGATCATATATGACCCCCTAGGGATGTGTATATATTGTAAAGCGAGTCAAAACTGGTCAAAAACCGTCGAAAAACAGCAAAAAATAGGCCAAGGTTGACGATTAAGATTTCTATTTTCTAGCAAAAAATAAAGAAAAAAAATCCATAATCCAGATGGAAACGCAACAGAAGAGACGCTTGATCAGAGCAAGGTAAAGAAGACACAGAAAAAATATGGAGTGCGCAGGTGACAGAGCAAAACTGGCCACCGTCATGACGGGACCTCCAAAAGGAGAAATCTTCAAAAATTGTAGAACTGGAGCAAACGAGGTCCAAATCAAAAAATTTGCAAGCCTAAACCGCATCGCGCGAAAAGTTCTGGCCACAGGTAAAAGTTGGGAAAATTTCATGTCGGAGCCCCGATCACATATAGGGAAGATAGGCTAGAAACTCTCATTTGTGTCATTTCACCTTCCTAGGGAGAGAGCTTCCTACAACATCGGAGACTTCCAAGAGCTCATCCATCGCGCACGGTCACCAGATTGACATCAAATATGAGAGGTATGCTCGTCAACACTACATCTAGCAGTTGAATACTTCATGTTGTCACAAAACCTCGCCAGCACCACCATCACAACCTGTGCACACATACTGTAGACTGGTTATTAGGAGACCTAGAGGCCACCAAATGGAACCAAAATTGAAAGGCACAATGCCTATAGCTTAGGTATCAAGCCTATGACCTCGAGAAGCCTCCCAAAAAACCTTAATTTCAAAGGGCCTGCAGAAGGGCAACTGACCCAAAGTGGTCGGAAATGAGCCAAAACTCATAGGCAGCAAGCCAATAACCTTGAAAAACCAACTGAATGGTTAGACCATAAAAAGTCAGTCAAAACTGAGCCTAAAGTCCCTATCTAACGAAAATTGCGCAAAGCGTCACGAAGCTCTAACGGGCCGACCAGGTGACCAAATGACACCAAATTTGACAGGGTACATCCTAAGGATGTCAACTACGAGTTGGAATGTTTCCACTCAAGAAGAAGCACTTCAACGAAGGCAAACGCCAATAACAGGATAGAAAAGCGTCCAAATGGTCGTTCTTGGTGACGTAAGCACCAAAAGAACAACCGACTGCTCCGACGAAAGGTCAAAAGGAAAGGAAAGTCAGCCTGAGTCATACAATGACCAGAAAGTACGACGACTATCACCTAAGTGGTCTACTTCGACTCCAGAAACAGCTAAGTGCTACCAGCAGGGATTACACTTTTCCAAATTGGTTAAAACTTAATGTGTGTGTCTAGGAAAGCCTACTAACACCAGGGGGGCCAACTAACATCAAAAAACTTGTAAAAATGACAAGATAGTGAGTCTATCGCGATAGACTTGCTCATGCACTTAGACACATGGAATTTTGATTGTGACTTCATAAATGGGACTAACAAGGACTAATGACCTCAGATATCACATCAGAGTGCAAAATTTGATCTATCTGGCACAAGGACTGAGTCTATCGCGATAGACTAACTACTCTATCTTTGGGAGGGTCCTTTTCAAAGATAATCACAGGGATAGACTTGTAGAAGCTAACAAAAAAAGTATACCAAATTTTAGACAAGATAGACTCATATGAAAAGATGAGATAGACTTGACAACAGCCTAGATTGAGAACAGGACATCTCTAGAGCAAAGAAAGTTGAAAGACACATGTGAAGGTTCAAGAGACCTTACATCAACTAGGGGAAGGCAGACCAAAGGCTACAAACCAAAAAATTGACAAAATAAGCCTAACTCCAAGTCTATCGCGATAGACTAGGCAGAATGAGATAGATACCCTTGGTCAAAATCTGGATTCAACAGCTAGCTTCAGCATGGTGTCAGAAGATTTCCCACAAAGTTTGGACCCAAAACAACAAAAGATGAGGGAGATAGACCAACATCTCCTTGGAGGATTTCTGGAAAAAATGAAAGTTGAGCCAAAGGGAGGTCACTTGACATCCATTTGAGATGAAAATGAATTCAGATCATGTACAAGCCATGGGAAACCTGAGTGTGAAGTCACATGTGAAAAATACCTCCCCTATGAAAAGATAGTGAGTCTATCGCGATAGACTCAGCAGAGTTTGAAATTGGCCTAATTTTGAAATTGTGACCATATGGAGAGCTTAGATACCCTATGCACATGTACCACACAAAGTTTCAAAGCATTTGGACACATTCTCCTTCATCAACAGCATTAATTTGAAGCCATAAGAGTCAGACACTGAAAGAACTTGTCTATCTGCTAACATTTTTCACTAACTCATCTTGGGACTAAGAGGGCTCAACTAGATGCATGCTTAAGTGGTAATCAATTTAGAAAAGAGGTACTATTTTTATACATTAACCATTACTTGTGGATACAGGATCCATGGACGCTTCTCCGGGAAAAAGAAAAGGCAAGAACCTGGCAATGGAGGGTGCAACACCCTATACACTTCTACAAAATTCATTAAAGCCAACAGCCACATGGATACCTGCACAAGTGCAACAGGCAGCAGCTTTCCAAATCTACCAAGGTTCCTATATGGATGGCAAAGGAAATTTAGTGGATACAGTAATGATCCCCAAGGAGGCAGAAAACTACCTGAAAAGATCGCCGCAAAGATCATGGCTAAAGAAAGTTGACTTATGGGACTTTGTTTCACTACCACCATTGGGGATAGATTTCAAGAGATTACAAAAACTAATTGAGACTATCCAAGAAGACGGAACTTGCAGGGTTGCAGGCATGGATAATGAGATGATGGAGATTCAGATCACCAAGGAAATCATCAAAGAAGCTTTAAAAGTGTCTGATCAGGGAGCCAACATGAGAAAAAGAAGGAAGAATCTCACAGTCTACCTGCAAAGATCTAAACTGTTGTCTTTTGAACTCATAGCAAACCCAGAAGTGAGGGAACTGACACAGGTATACAGTCAATGTTTGTTGAGCTACAGCAAGAGACCGCCTAGATACACTACACCACACGGTGTCATCTCAACAACAATGACCAGGGCTATGGGAATGACACATGATTTCTATATAGATCATGCATCATATCTATTTGAGGAAGTGACAAAGCTACAACAGGACAAGACAAATTATATTGCAGAAGGAGAAGTACTCACAAGAATGATATACCATGCCATAGGAGCGACAGATCAGCTACCACCTGCTCCTCAACAGAACAACTGGCTGGTACTACGACATAATATTGAAGACAGACCACAAAGGCAAGTACCTCCCTCTACTAACACCATTGGAGGACGCAGGCTAGAAAGGGTCACCAGAAGTACACAGGAAAAGAGGGAAGAAGAAAGAAGGGTTGAAGAAGAGAACTTGAGGTTAAAGAAGCGGAAAGCAAAAATTGAGAACAACACCAGATTCCAGAAGGTAGCAAAGATGGAGAGAATTCTAGAAGGCTTTGTACTAGAAAGATCTATACAAGGCGATGTAGGTGCCACTTGGAAACCCTCTAGTAGCTCTTACACACTAAGAACAAAGAATGCCAACAATCCAGCCTTTGAGTTGGACTGGTTTGAAAGATACATCCAAGAGAGGAATGCTACGGATGAGGCAGAGCTGCCACTTGAAAAGGAGGATCTCCAAACATTAAGAGATCAATTGAGGCCAGCTACAATAGAAGAGGAAACACCACCTCCATCTCCAAGGCCAGAGGCAAGTGAAAGGAAACCAACTCCAGTTTCCGACTCTCCTCCACATCCAGAGAGCTCATCTCATGATGAGAGAGTCCCTACACCACCCCATAGAGAAGAAGAAGAAAGGACAGATGACCATCTACACACTGGAACAGTATCTCACCTTGATAAAGGCAAGCAGATAGTGGTGGATCTAACAAGAGAATAGGCAGCGTCCCCTTATCAAGTAATTGAGTTGGAAGTTAGTATTAGCCTAGATTTGGGAGCAATGGAGACTCTACTAAACCAAGTAAGACTGCACAGTCGGTTGTTAGCCGATCAGAACAGGGCCAACAAAAAGAGATTGGAGACAACCCAACAAGAGGTTCTGAAGTTAAAGATCAATATTAAAGATGTTGAGATCTCGGGTCTCAAAAGCAGAATAGACCTCCTCAAGGAAAATTTCCAGGAGTCAAAAAGTTTCAATGCTATTTGTGAAGATACCATCTCTGTGTTTCTTGAAGATGTTAATGATAGAGATGAACAAATCCAGAGGTTGATGGCAAAAAAGAAAGATGCCCTGGAGGCAGTAAAAAATTTATAACTCATAATTGATGACTTACAAATTGAAGTGAAGGATTTGAGAGCAGTGATGACAGACATACAGGCAAGGGAGATAGAAAGAGCAAAAAAGCAAAAGACGTTGCTACCAGCAACACCAGTGGCCCAACTACAAGAAGACGTGGAGGCACTGAAGAGAGAGCTAGAATTGGAAAGAAAACAAAGGTTGATGATAGCTGAAAGTGCACTTAGAGCTGAGGATCAGTTGCAAAATCAAATAGCAGAATTACAAAGCAAACAACAGCAAGGACCAGCTCAAGACATTGAAAGAGAAAGCCTCGCTTTAAAGTCCATCAAGGAAGAAAATGAGAATCTGCACAATGGCGTCAAGGAATTGGAAGATGCTGCAATCCAAAAGGAGATGGAATTCCAAACACTCCGAATTGATAATCAAACAATGGCTGTACAAATTGCAAATATCCAAACTGCAAGCAAACCCCACGGGCAGGTGAGGGTGCACATGGTGCAAGCGGCCACAGATTTGGCTGGCTTGGCAGAACTATATGGGGGTGATGATGAGTATGAGGAAGGATCAGAGGACCACGGGCCCCCTGATACTCAGAATGATCAAGTTGGCCCCAACAACCAAGAAGAAGACGAAGATTCAATCACAAAACTTGAAGAGCAGAAGCTGGCCGAAGAAATGGAAAAACAATCAGATATCATGTGGTACAAGGCCATGAAACTAGAGAGGGAAATGCTACGAGGACTCTCTAGATCAGGCAAGACAACAACAGAGCTACGAGAAGAGTGGAATGCCCCGATGTTACCCTATGCTCTGCTGAAATATGAAACACTGACACATCAACGACAGCTAGAAAATGAAGAGCAAGTGCCACTATTTGAAGGAGATTTACAGGTTCGGGAACAGCAAAGCAGAATCATAGATAGCGAGCCAAAGTGGAGGTGTCAGTGGCTATTGGATCATCCTAACAACCTGATCCACTTAGTGAATGCACCACCTGAGCTCAGAGATGATATAACTTTTTGCCCAACACCAAGAACTTATACTTACAGCCAACATAAAGCCTTACAAAGCAGAAATCCCACATGGCTGAACTATCCAGTTTTGCCAGGAACGGCCGAAGGAGAGAATATCCGGTGCGTACATGGTGAAAACCCTTCAGGGTGCCACTGTGGAATTCGAAGGCTCTCCCGACCTGTCCTGCAAAATGATTTGTAAAATAGCTAGGACATTTTTGGCCTACCTCACAGCATTTTCAGAGAGCTGGAGTTAAGAGTTCATGGATACGGAAAGAAACATATCGGAGCTATCATATGATCTTAGTGTGCCACCTACAGAGCCAGTTTTGTACGCATACTTCAGACGGCTCATGTTTTTGCCCAGCTACCATCTCCAGACATTCGAAGAAGAATTTTACACCGGCTTCTTCATGTACAAGTCACAAATTTTCGGCCCATTAATGGCGAGCGAATTTATGAGATACGATGCCTTTCTATATCAAATAAACCAAGAAAGAAGACAAAGACATTGAAGACGAAGCCAATCATGTCGTGGTAGACATGAACTAGGAGGTGGGGAGTGTTGGATTCCAACAGTTGTATAAAGCCCCTTTGTAATGGCTATCAAATTCCCTTTGTAATGCCAATGATGTCTACCGTCTTTATCCAATTGTCTGGATTATGTATAGATTTATTAGTTGTCCAGGATGCAATGCAATTCCACTTTGTAATTATGATGAGTAGAACTCAATTAAAAGCCCATGTACATTTTGAGCTAAGGTGACTAAAGTATAAAGGTCACCTTAGAACCATTTTTGAACAACATTTTGAATCATTAATTCGGTGTCGTATGAGTCTGAGAGAGAGAGAGAGAGAGAGAGAGAGAGAGTGGGATCTTATCCTCTTTGCTACACGCATCTCCCTCACCGGATTCACAAAGCGACCAGACCATTGCGGTAGCCTCTCCGAGAGCTACGCGCCCACGCCATGCATTCGCATCTTCGAGCTATTCGCGAGCGATCTTCCCACGAGCTTGTTTTACTTGTAAGTAGCACAAATAGTGTCTGTTTTCAACAATCACGTACTTTATGGAACGAGGGCGAGATTAGCTACGCATAGATGTTCATAGACTTAGGTTTTGCACATTTTTAGGTTATGACCTGTGACTCTATCGCGACTATATTTGAGGTAGCTCGGGTTATAATCTGGTGAGATTGGACTTATAGGTAAGTGTATCCTTGTGAGGGGATGGTTCCTAGCAAGTTTGAAGCGATTCCGAGTTAATTTGATGTGTAAACAGTGTTATGAGCGTTTAGGGATAGAGTGGGTTGGAGTTAACAAGGATTAGTGATTGATGCATCATAGAAGTGCGTATGTGTAGGTTGGTCTCAGCCTGACAAGCTAACGAGACTGCCTCCGTGCACCTACAGGTTAGTCATGTCACCGGATGACAAGTATGTTATCTATGTCGTGCTTGTGAGCATGAACAGGGGAGTAGTTTGCCCCAAAACACGTGTTGATCACATGTTGATCATGGAGATCCTTCAGTTATCATTTTTGTGCATAGATGCGTGTGGTACCGATTTTATCTAGCTTCTCAACCTCATCCACCCTTTGTGATAGCTGGTGGCCTTTCCACTGTAAGTTCTTGGCTACTCAAAGCATGGGAATCAAAAATTACATGGGTAGTATGAAGTTAATCCCAAACACAATATTAAAAGGTGGCATCCCAATTGTTGTTTTGTAAGAAACTCGGTATGCACAGAGAGCTAAATGTAGCTTTTGGTCTCAGTCTACTCTTGATTCATTCACTATCTTTGTGATCACATACATAGGATTTTATTCATAATCTTTGCTTGTCCATTAGCTTGACGGTGATACGGTGGTGATTTACTATGAGTTACCATGAGTTCATCCAACAAGAATTCAATCACCTTGTTTAGAAAGTGAGTCCCTATATTGCTGACTATCTTAATCGGTAGCCCATAGCTTGTAAATACAATTTCATACAAGAATTTCATTGTCATCTTTGCATCGTTTTTCTTTGTAGATTTGGCTTCAACCCATTTGGCTAGATAGTTTGTGGCAATAGTGATATATTGAGCATGTGTACACTATGTGAGAGGTGCTATCAGTTTGAAAAAGTCTATGTCCCTAGACTTGGCAAAAACTCTTTTCCCCATCATAGGTCGTAAAGGTATTTTGTCTCTGCATTATCGCTTTTGTTTGTTGGCATTCATGACACATTTTCATGTATGATATAGTATTCAAGAACAAGGTGGGCCACCAAATTCCTGCAACGAGAATTGCTTTTACAATTCTGTCATTAAAAAAAAAAGTCTACCGACTTGTCCAGCATGAGCTTGCTCAAGAATTGGAATGTATTCATCTTTTTTGGTTCACATTCACAATTGATTATCCTTACCTCTCTTGTAGAGGTAAGAATTGGAATGTATTCATCTTTTTTGGTTCACATTCACAATTGATTATCCTTACCTCTCTTGTAGAGGTGTTCCTCAATCAACACATAGCTTTCTACTTTGGTTTGAATGGATTTTAGTTTTACTATACTTAACCCCTCTAGTAGGATTCCTTTGGTCACGTAATCCACAATGTACGAGCTCCATTTAGGTGCAATTGTTAATTTGAAAAGTGTTGCATATTCTACAAGTGCTTTTGCACAAATGTTGCATGAACTAATGTAGTCATGAATACTTATTTGCATTCTAGGCCAATATACACCCAGTCTCATCAATGTTTAAATATCTATGCTTTCCCATTGTGAATTCCCATGTTTTTTGCATGAGCTTGGCTCAAGTACATATTTCACTTGGTTGGCTCTATACATAACCTCAAAATATTGCCAATCCCTTTCTTATATAGCCTTCTAGCTATAACACATATTTAGGAAAATAGGTAAAAATTCAGACATTTGGGACGATTCTTTGTGTCTCATGGACTTGAGGTAAGGTTGTATTGTAATAGGTTGTTGCACATATGAAAACTGAGATACAATGTTTAGTGGATGCTTATGAGTCTGCAAGATCCAATATGGTCCGTTTTCAACAACCATACTATACACTAGAGTGTTTTTGCACATGTTAGTTTACAAATACACACACACACACACACACGCACGTGCGCGCACACACACACATGCTCATGCACCCAAAACAAAATTTTCTTCCCACACATGCTTCATTTGATAAAACAATTAAAATATAAGTTGCAAGAAATACTTGGGTGACTAAAGTGAAAAAAAACATCATTCATATTGACTAAGATTTCTTGAAGATTACAAAGGTGGGATGCCATTATCAATGTTGATAATGACCCTAGCTATGGGTGGACTAATTTGAACCATTGCTAGAAGATTACAAAGTTGAAAGGAAAATGCTCAGCGATCATTCCTCCTCATTTGAATTGACATTTGATGGTGCCTTATGTTCATCAAGTTTCAACTGACTCTCTTTGTCCTTGAGGATTATTGCCTTTGGAATCTTGATTTTTTCAGGAATTCGTCCACCCTTGGGCTTCCATGCCCAAATGATGCAGCTAGTGTCTTCCCAGCGTTGAGGATCATTGATGTTCTCTCTCCAATACTTGTTTCAACAATCCTTGTAAACCTCCACATCACTTGAATTCTTCTTCTTTGAAATTGGTGCCCAGTATTGTATCTTCACTTGAAGAGGTTGCCAAGTCATTGTTCTGATCAATATCTGTTGTTGCTGCCACTCCGAACCAAATTGGGTAATTTTCATCACAAGGTTGCACAAGTACAAAGTCTCCCTTTTCCACATCAAGAGTTGGGTTGAACTCCTCAGCAGGTTTGTTGCGCATTGGACCACAATAGTGGCCCTCGATTATGTCAAGTGCTTCCTCTAGACCATCTTCCAATGGAACTTCAAGAGGATGATCTTGTTCACGCATACTCCTTGGCCAAAAGTCATCAAATAAAGTGTTTTCACTTTGTCCAGGGTTTTGCATAGCTTGCATGAGATTCTCCCAGTACATAAGAACTGGGTTGATCCACCTAGCATACTCACTTTCATCTCCTTTCTCTTGCAAGTGATCTTTCCACCAACTAACATACTTCTTTAATCCTTCCATAACTTTCTCACTATCTTTAACATACTCAAAGGGTGGTAATACTTTTGGAACACCTTCAGGAAGCTTGGCTCCTCCTTGGTCATTTCTCTTCCATAACTCTATACCATTTTTGGGTAACCAATTCACATTTTTAGGGTGTACTTTGTACTGCATCAAAGGTATTCCATCACTCATATAGAACCTAAATTGCAATGGCTTTGAATGACCCACTAAGCTCTCTGCTCCATCATGTAAGAACCCCTTTACAAATCCTTTAAAGTTTGCCACATTTTGTAGGAGAAAAGGTGTTGGGTGCATGCTAACACACTCACTGAAGATCTTCATCAAATGTGGAAATGTAAAAATGTCTTGCTTTCTAAGCTTCTCAGAAAAGCGACTGAACAATGCATCAATATCTTCATGAGTGTGACCAACCATAAGAAATCCAAGTTGCACAGTGTCAAATACTCCTCGTGCAACCAACAATGATAGGTATGCAAACACATATCGATTCTTATTTTCTGAACCACAATTGTCAAGTTGCAACAACAATGTTCTTGGCAACCTCTTGAACCCAAATACATTGCCATCCTCCTGTACATGTGCAATAGTAGCAAAGATTGATTGCATCCTTGGACAATCATTTCCCTGTCTAGAAGCAAAATTCTCAGTGTCCACATTCACATTTGTGATTAGATCAGTCTCTGCCTCTTCATTCTAAGCACTCTGTTCCTTGAAGTACTGATTTTTCCATTTAAGCACTTTCATATGGTGATAGAGAGAAGCTGGAGACAAAACACAATCAAAAAGATTTGTTCGTGGTTCTACACTTGAGTTTTCTAAGCTCAAGTCACCAAACATATGATTATCTCTTCTTTCTAAGTTTCTTAGACATTTTGAGAGGGATGCAATTGTGAAGTTGGGATCACTCGGCCATAATCCCAATGCAAAGTGATCATACGTTCTTTGTCCATGTCCATGAGTGAGCATTCCTGTCAAGGATACTGGAAGCCTCTCAACTCCATTGAGAGATTTTGGAACTAGTTTAATTTGTGGTATAGCAGTCTTACTTGTTGGGGTATAAAGCCCAATGTGGTCGCCCAAGAAAGTGGGCGGGCCGCCAGGTATGTACACATATTCTCTTGTAAAAACCTAATAAGAACTCACTATGCTCTACACATTACAGTAGAGCGAGTTCACCATATCGTCGTGCTCTTCTTCTCGCACTCTCTCTCGCGTCGCACTTCCGCTCGTACTCCTTCAACTGGTATCAGAGCCAGGTTGAGGCTCGGGGCAGCACTGCAGGAGGCTAGAGACACCAGCTCAGATTGGAGTGAAATTTGACAGGCAAAGAAACGGCCCCAAATCTTGTGGGAGATCCTGTAAGGCTTGGTGTGCTCAGAATTTCATTCTGAGGTCATCTCGGTCACCGTTCGGCTTCGACAAAGTTCTCCGCATGCCATTTTCGACTACGTGGTCTCAACGGGTGCAGATCCGACTCTCCAAATTTGGGGTTTTCGACCTACGACTGCAGGTGCTGAGGATATCGACACTCCTAGAGTGTTGATTTGTGGCTGTCTATACATCGAAGGACGGCTCACAGTTCTTGGAGGTGTGTCACATACGACACGGGTGCATCTACACACAGACTGTAGGCGACATCCACTAGTTCATCAGGTAGCTTATGTTTGCTGCTTGACATTCCAGATTTCATCCTGACATTGCAGGTACTTCCACATGGGATGTATTGTTAGAGATGATGTATGTTTGTTGAGGGTTTGTTGGCTGTGAGTCACGCAGCAAACAACCGCCGCAGCGGTTACAGCATACAGTGGGAAAATTGTGGATGTATGACTTTGTGGGAAGTCTATGTACTGTCAGATTTACTGCAGCCTTTGTTGAGGGTCGAGTGAGGTTTTATTGAGCTGGGGGATTCTCAAATGTTGAGATCCTTTCGGTGATACAGGTCTTGGAGCGATCCCTCGAGCACCCTTAGATAGGTAGCTAGGATGTATTGACTGTGAGTTAGACAGTTGGGATTGCATCTTTGCTTTACTGCCATTGAGGCATTGTCGCAGTCTATGCTTACAAGACATTGACAGGACAGTCAGAGACAGTACAGGTGCAGGACAGGTTTATCCACAGCTTACAGTGTTAGAGAGACAGTGGTTTTTGAGCTGTTTTTTGGTCTGTTTTTAGTACACCATAGCCATTTTACAAAGGAGACTCTGCCAAAATTTCTGCAAAATCTGAAGCTTTCTTGGTTCATTTGATAGGTTGATATTGGTTCAGAGGTCAGTTTACAGGGGAAACTCTGCCGAATTTTTCCCAGGAAAGTAAACTACTGTGAAGCGTAGCTATGGCTGGATCACAGGACACTGCTCTTTACAATATCAAGAAGCTGGATGGAACCAATTTCCCATTGTAGAAGAAGCAGATTTGGCACGTGTTGGTACAAAAGAAGCAGATAAAACCTATAAAGCTCAAGGGGATAAAACCAGAAGATATGGACGAAGATGAATGGAACGAAATGGATGAATTGGCACTTTCTACCATTATGCTGACTTTGGCAGAAAGCGTTTACTTCAATGTAGCAGACGAGATGTCGGCTTATCAAGCATGGTTAAAGCTGAGTGATCTTTATGAGAAGCAGAGTGTAGCTTCACAGGTATACTGGCTTAAGAAGCTTGTTGACTTGAAGATGAAAGAAGGGACACCTATGTCCAATCATCTGAATGAATTCAACACAATCTATAGTCAGTTGTCAGCTCAAGGTGTCAAGTTTGATGAACCTGTTAGAGCTATGTTCCTGTTGATCACATTGCCGGAAAGTTGGGACACTTTTCGCACAGCTTTGAGTAATTCTGCACCTCCAAATGGTTTGAACATAGCAGGTGTAGAAGGAAGTCTGCTTAATGAAGAAACCAATAGAAAGACAATGGACAAAGGCAAAGGAACAGCCTTAGTTGTCAGGGGAAGGACCAAAGAAAAGTACAAAGATGGAAAGAGGAATCAGTCTAGTAGCAAGTCCCGCAATGCTAAAGGCAAGAGTGACATAGAATGCTACCATTGTGGCAAGAAGGGTCACATGAAAAGAGACTGCAGAGAATGGAAAGCAGAAAAAGGCAAAGAGAAAGCTGAAGACCATGGTGAGAAGAACAAGTCCTCAGTGAAGATTCAAGAAATAAATGTGACAAACACTGTTGCAGAGGATGACAGTCTAGTGTCAGGAGACATCTACTTCTTGAAGAATACAATGGACTCAGCTCTTCTTACAGCATCTGATGGAAATGCACTGAGTGACTGGATTATAGACTCAGGGGCATCACTTCATGTGTCTCCAAACAAGGAGTGGTTTACCTCTTATGTGACCACTAAAGATCATGTTCGGCTAGGCAATGGGCAGACATGTGAGATCTTAGGTGTTGGAGATGTTCAATTGAAGTTTCAGAATGGCTCTTCTTTCACGCTGAAGAATGTGAGACATGTTCCCGCAATTACAAAGATCTTGATCAGCACAGGTTTACTTGATGATGCTAGCTACGTCACCACTTTTGGACAGAGCATGTGGAAGATATCCAAGGGTTCTATGACAGTAGCACATGGAGTAAAGTCTGGAGGACTTTAGATGATTTATGTATCAAATGTCTCTAAAAATGTAATCAATGTAACCGAGCAGCCGAACGTTTCTTTGTGGCATAGCCGGTTAGGACATATGTCCAAGAAGGGAATGGAAATCTTGTCTCGTTCTGGTTATTTTCCTGGCTTTTCATTTAATGATTTTGAATTCTGTGAACATTGTCTGTATGGTAAGCAAACACAGCAGCCACATAAGCATAGAAGCAGTAGAAGAGATACACAGTTGGCACTTGTTCATAGTGATTTGTGTGGACCTATGCCTAACCTATCTCTAGGGGGAGCTTCTTACTTTATGACATTTATAGATGATTACTCGAGGAAAGTATGGGTTTAATTTCTCAAGCACAAGGATGAAGCGTTTAGTGTTTTCAAAACGTTTGTGACACTTGTGGAGAATCAGAGTGGCAAGAAGCTTAAATGCTTACGCACTGCCAATGGTGGAGAGTATGTTTCAAAGGCCTTTCAGGACTTTTGTGAGTCAAAAGGTATAAAACATGAACTTACTGCTCCTTACAATCCTCCTCAAAATGGTGTTGCTGAGAGGATGAATAGGACCATACAAGAGAAGGTCAGAAGTATGTTGTCTAATGCACAGTTGCCAAATGGGTTTTGGGTTGAAGCTGTATCAACAGCTGTTCATCTTGTAAATAAATCTCCTAGCAAGGTTTTGCAGAAGGATTCAGTGCCAGAGATGGTATGGTCAGGAAAAATGCCCTCATACAAGCATCTCAGAGTCTTTGGCTGTGAGGCATATACTCACGTTCCAAAGGAATTTAGGAACAAACTTGAGCCAAAGAGTAGAAAGTGCATCTTTCTAGGCTATGGTAATTCTGGTGAGATGGGGTACAGACTTTGGGATCCCGAATCCAGAAAGGTTGTCCGCAGCAATGATGTTCACTTTAATGAATCCAAATATCATTCTAAATCAGAGAGGGTTGAGGAGATTAGAAGAGTTTTCTTCCAAGAAGATGGACCTGCACGTGCAAGACAAAATGTCAGGGCTCAAGAGGAGAAAGGACAGGATAGAGTGGAACCACAGGTTGTGGCTGAGCTTGAGCCACCTATTGTGTGTAGATCTGGACGTGTCACGCGAGCTCCTGATAGGTTTGTTCCATCTATGAACTATGTCATGTTGACTGATTGCAATGAGCCTTCATGTTACAAGGAAGCAGTGCAAATGAAGGACTTCGGGAATTGGCAATTGGCCATGCAGTCAGAGATGACAGCTCTGCATAAAAACAAGACATGGAAGCTAGTTAAATTACCACAGGGCAAAAAGGCTCTACCTTGTAAATGGGTTTACAGGTATAAGATCACCGCTCATGATAGTCAGCCAAAGTACAAAGCAAGGCTTGTTGCCAAGGGCTTTAAGCAAGAACAAGGCATTGACTTTGATGAAGTCTTCTCTCCGGTGGTCAAGATGACTACATTGAGATGCTTTCTTGCATTGGTTGCCATATTAGATTTGGTGTTGCACCAAATGGATGTCAAGACAGCGTTCTTGCATGGTGATTTAGATGTGGAAATTTACATGCAGCAGCCAGAAGGGTTTGTTGAGAAAGGCAAGGAAGATTGGGTATGCCAGTTGTTAAAGAGTCTTTATGCCTTAAAACAATCACCGAGGGCATGGTACCATAAATTCCACAAGTTTATGCTTTCTCAAGGCTACAAACGTAGTGAGTTCGATCACTGTCTATATACAAAGAAGGCTAAGGATGGTAGTTGGCTGATCCTTATTTTGTATGTGGATGACATGTTGATTGCTGGCAAGCACTTGGAAGAAATTTCAGCTTTGAAGTCAAAGATGGCAAAATCGTTTGACATGAAAGACATGGGTGAGGCAAGTCATATACTTGGTATGCGCATTGAGAGAGACAGATCAAAGAAGTTGATTTGGTTATCTCAAACAGAGTATATTGACAAGGTTTTGCAATGTTTCAATATGGAGAAGGGAAAGGCACTGAGTGTTCCATTGCCACCATATGTGAAACTTAGCAAACAAGATTGTCCTGTGTCTGAGGAAGAATAGGCTGAAATGGATAAGATTCCATATGCGTTTGCAGTGGGTTGTTTGATGTATGCAATGATTGCTACTCGCCCAGACATTGCATTTGCAGTTGGAGTAGTAAGTCGATACATGTCAAACCCAGGCAAGAAACATTGGGAGGCAGTGAAAGGAATATTGAGATACCTGAAAGCTACAAAGAGTATGCGTATATTCTATGGGAGTCATGAGCTAAGTGTAAAGGGTTTTACAGACTCAGACTATGCAGGTGACTTAGACAACCGAAGGTCTACGTCAGGGTATGTCTTTACATTGGCTGGTGGAGCAGTATCATGGCGTTCTAGATTACAAGATTGTGTTACTCAGTCTACTACAGAGGCTGAATATGTTGCAGCATCAGAGGCATGCAAAGAATCAATTTGGCTTAATCGACTAGTAATAGATTTGGGAATCAAAGAAGAGATGCATGTTTTATATTGTTATAGTCAAAGTGCTATACAATTGGCTCGCAATCCAGTTTATCACTCAAAGACAAAGCATGTAGATGTGAAGTATCATTTCATCAGGGAAATGCTCGAGGATAAGCAACTTCAGCTTGTCAAAGTTCACACCACAGAAAATCCTGCTGATCTACTTACGAAAGGACTTCCCTCAGAGAGCTTTGCGCATTTTCGCAAGCAGTTAGGTGTAGGGTAGTACATCATTTCTCTACATCTCTTGTATATTAGCTTGTATAGTAGCTTCTCTCACACTTAAAGTACCACATTGGACTTTAAGTGGGAGGTTGTTGGTGTATAAAGCCCAATGTGGTCGCCCAGGTAAGTGGGCGAGCCGCCAGGTATGTACACATATTCTCTTGTAAAAACCTAATAAGAACTCACAATGCTCTACAATTACAGTAGAGCGAGTTCACCATATCGGCGTGCTCTTCTTCTCGCACTCTCTCTCGCGTCGCACTTCCGCTCATACTCCTTCATTACTCTGGTCCATCTTGTCATGTATAATGCACAAGAACTTGGTTGGATTCATTTCTGAAGAGCTCCTCCAAGCATAGTACATATTTCTACAGCTCATTTGTTGCAACATGTGTGCTCTCCTCTGTGCCATGTATCTAGCACGCTCCACCTGATTTTTGGTAGACTCCAGCTTGACCTTTATTGATGTGCAAATGTCACATTTAGAGAATGTGTTTGATTTTGATAAAGTGATTGTCTTTAAGACTGTGTTCCACAACCTTGAGAATGTTGGTTGTGACAACGTTTTGTATTCTATTGTGACAAGTGTGTCGTTTACTTCCCGCAAAATGTCCACTTGTTTGTACATCGTTGGTAGAACACGTTGAGTTTCCCGAAATGTCACAAGGTGATATGAAATATGGAGACATGGGGATTGTTGTGGGTGTCAAAGATGATGTGGATGAAACAGCAATGCCATGCTTTGCATGTAATGTGCTACCTATTGGAGAGACCACAAAGGCAAACAAGTTTTTCTTATCATTGGGCACTTTTCATGTAGCAGACATGAATGGTAGCAAACTAGGAAAAGAAAATTCTATTGTAAAATTAGGATTGAAGATCTCCAGGTTCACTAATCAAGAAGACTCAGGTGTGGACTGTGTGGAAGACCTAGTGAAGGCAATGAAACATGCAAAGCGAGTATTGAGCTTACCAAAGAAGATTGTACCTGCAAAGAAACCAGTAGGGGCACTATCTAAGAAAGTTGTGGAGAAGACAGGGAAAGCCATAGTTAGGAGTGCACTTGCAGCATCAAGAGGTGCCCGTGCAAGCGCTTCAACACATGTAGAGAAGATCACTTCCACCATTAATTTAGAGGAGCAAGAAGGTTCACAAGGGCAAGATGCACAAGGACTCAGAAGAAAAAGAAAGGCAGAGGATGATTCTACTCTTGAGGAAGATCGACAAAAACTAGCAAAGAAGAAGATGAAAAAGAATGCAGAATAAAAAGAGGATTCTGAAGAGGAGTTGATGGACATGGAAACTCCATCCAAAGATAACAAGGCATTGACCTCTTTAGAAATCAAGAAGGGATTCTATCCTTTTGGGATTAATGAAGTCTTTAGCATTGACGTGACAAGGTGTTTTCCTGCTCCATGAAACTATGTGTACAGAAGATTAAATCTAGATTGGGTCAGGATTTTGACTTTAGACTTCATTCAAGAACCAAAGCAAGAGGAGATACTAGAAATTTTGATGCCTTGTGATCCTTCCAAAAAACATCCTCTTGACAAACTTGCCAAAGAGGATGTTCGCAATGTTGATTACTAGATCATCTGTGGACAACACTCCATTAGTGCTGCAAAATGTTTGCAGGGTGCAAACGTTGCAATGGTCACCCCTCAATTGAGTCAACGATTCAAATATAGACAATTAAAGATTATTCTCAATTTCCCACCAAAGATCTCTCGTGAAATCTCCAAAGATGTGAATCTATCTGTTGCCATGTTAATGCAAAAGGAGCCATTTCTTGACCAACTTATGCAAGCATGAGCGCAATGGCATGCAAATGGTTGTCCTTCTAAGCCACCACCTGGTGTCAACCAAACCAAGAAGGACTTTGAGGCTTGGAAGGTACTTGTTTGATTCTTTGAAAACATGGATGTGATTCTTTTTAATCAATATCGATTTGTAAACTAGATTTTATCATAGGCTCAAGCAAGACCTCCATGTGCTCATTTAGAACTAAAATTGAGGTTTTAACTTAAGATTTAGTTTCACTTGCATATGAGGCTATAGCACAAACAAGCGAGGCTCGAACTTAAGTTTGAGCCCCACTTACATATACCCATGTATTTTGGACTTTGCATAGATGTGTGTGAGCATATAAAGAAATAATTCAATCTAGCTAGGCTTGAACTTATTAAGTATGCGTCTCAATCCCACAAGTTAGAGCCTTGTCAATATTGATGTTGGAATTTTCAATTTTGCAGACCTTTGTTGAGACAACAGAGCACACCCTTCAAAAGGGATTTGTCAAGACCGACTTGCATTTGCTTCTATGTGATGAGAAGATATGGAAGAATTGGGTCAAGATCATGAGACAATATGCTCGAGGCTTGATATGAAATACAAAGGGAGAAACAATTGACGAAGGTTCCAACAAAAATCCTAAATTTCTAACTATGAAGGGTGGTC
The DNA here is from genome assembly GCF_014529385.1 of Adiantum capillus-veneris. Classification (NCBI taxonomy): domain Eukaryota; kingdom Viridiplantae; phylum Streptophyta; class Polypodiopsida; order Polypodiales; family Pteridaceae; genus Adiantum; species Adiantum capillus-veneris. The sequence continues at coordinate 95,809,866 of NC_140956.1, read as the reverse complement.
AGATTCGACAAGCACCTGGCATAGCAAAACTGGCACCTACATTGTTCACGTGCATTTTAGGCCTCGAGAATAAAGAATTTCTTGAACTACAAAATGCAATCCTGGACAAAACCATCTTGCTAAAGAAGAGAAATCATACCCCTCATAGAATGGACATGGATGAGATGGCTTGGAAGCTAAAAACAGATCGAGTGTTGAAAGAAGCAACAATATCATTCTTCTTTGATTTGACAAGGGAAAATTTATCTTGGGAGCAAGTTTGTGAGAAGTACAAGCTAGGAGAGCATGAGTATAATCAAATGAGGAGCTATAGCCAGTACTATGTCAAGGACTCCCTCAACAGAGCAAAGAAGACTCCACCCTCACTTCCAAAAAGTGTAATAACTCTCCTCAATCATCTTTATAGAGCTAATATGGGCATAATATCTCAAGATGAGTCTATTCCATGGAGAATCAAGGGGGTGGGCTTTGATATGGGGAAGATCAAAGACTTTTGCAATACAGAGCATGTACCATTTCAATTGGTTGTCTTGGATCTTCATGGTACTAAAGAAAATCTCTCTATAGATTTTTTTGCCAATTTGGCACTCAATCTAAACACATTGAATGCACAATACGAATATGTGCTAGTGTGTTTCATTGATTTCATCAATATCGGAATGCTTGTTGAAGGGGTTTCTAGCCAGTCAACTAAGGTCCATATTGAATATGGAAATACTGTGGACTCTGCAATGGTTTCTCTTTTTGTTAGCAAGGTTGATAGATTTGAGGCTATTGGCAAAGCTCATACAAAAATAGTCTTTTTATTAGGCTCTTGTGGAAAGGTTCATGAATTTATTGATAGAAACTTCATTGATGGCCTTATCACAGGGTTTTGTTCTGAGCAAAGCTATGTTTTGTAATTTTTTTGCGGTGGAGTTTTGTTAGAGCAAAGCTTGTCTAAGAAGAGAAGGGAAATTGCTCTATGTAAAGATGATTTTGAAGCAATGGAGTTAGAATCTCAATGCTCTAGTCTTTTGGAGAGCGATCCTTCCTTGCAAGAGTGGTGTGGTGCAAGTCAAGCATCACTTGTGAGACAAACAGTGGAGCTGGATGATGAAGAAAAAGAAGACCTTAACAATCTTGACATCGATGAGCAACAAAGCAGTGGAGAGGATGTTGATGGAAATGAAGACAATGATAACTAGACAACACGAATGATAGTGAAGTTCAAGAAGCTACGAATTTTGATCATCAAGGGGGGAGACAATGTTGGAGAAATGAGTCCAGTTGTGGGTGTTGAGTGTGCAAAAGAAAATGATGAAGATAATGAGGATGATGATGCAGGCAATGAGGATGCACAAGAGGATGATAGAGCCCCTCAAGACATTGTAGTAGCTGATGAAAAAGGTGCGAATGCTTCTTAGAGTATTTTTGATACTAGGTTTAATGATGCATGCCATTATCATGTACCAACAAACTCCTAAAGTGTAAAAAGGCAAGATAGTGTATTGAATTGATCAGTTGTGATACTTTAGGTCCTTCAAACACTATTTTCTTAATACTATCTTGTGTATTTATCTAAAAGTATGTCATTTTAAATAGATTTAATTGCTGCTATTTTAAAAAATGATGGGGGGGATCAAACTTGAGTTTGAGCCATCACAAAGCACATGTCTTTATTTAAAGTGTCAATTCACAAAGCATAGCTAACATACAGATGTGTATTAAGATTAAGAAATTTTGGTTTTGGTGAGACAATAATGAAGCATTATCAAACACTAATGAGGCTCAAACTTAAGTTCAAGCCTAACAAGGAGAGATAGTGAAGCACTTGTGTATGAACTTCAATCACAAAAGTCCTGGCTGAGTTGTTCTAAGTGATACTTGAAATTCCACATCCCAGTGTAGCACTTGCATATGTTACGTGAAACTCATAATGTCTTTGTACCTAACAAGGCATTGAAATTTAGTTTGTAGGCTCAAACTTAAGTTTGAACCTTGCCTCCACATGTTAGTGTAGCACTACCACTGTGAGGCCGAGCTCATGAGCACTACCATGTTAGGCCAATCTCAAGAGCATTGTAGTAATATAATCTTCCAAATAGCAATACTTACGGATCATGAAGTAAAAAGGATCATACCTTGAAAAATTCATAGTTAGGAGGTTTTTTTGAATAGGCCCTAGATGTGCACAATATAATAAATTTATACATAGTGAATGCGTTGAGACTAGACATGGCTTGAGATTTAAGCCTTACACTTGAAACATAAGCTTAAGGTTAAGACTTAAGCCTTATGCATGAACTTAAGTTTGAGCCTCACCTCCAAATGTGAAATAGGTAGCATGTTAGGTGAGCATCACGTGATCATGTGTATGAGTTTCAACGACAAAAGTCCTTGTCATAGAATCCTACCTCAGTACTTCCAAGTGAAGCTCACAATTTCATATCCTATTGTAGCGACTACATATGTTAAGAAAGAGTCGTAATCTATAACAAGAAACTGAAATTTATTTTGTAGGATCGAACTTAAGTTCGAGCCTTGCCTTTGTATGTTAGTGTAGCACTACCATATGAGTCCAGTCTCATGAGCATTGTAGCAAAAAAATGTTACAAATAATAAAATACTTATAGATTATGAAGAAAATTGGATGATACCTTGAAAAATTCATAGATAAGGGGTTTTATAAATAGGTTTTCATTGCACATAGTATAAAAGGTTTTCACATAGTGAATGATAAAGACTAAAAAGGGCTTAGGACTTACATTTTAAACTTCAAACATAAGCATAAATTTTGAGACTTAAGTTTTAGGCTTGAAACAAAAGCGTAAACTTTGAAACTTAAGCCTTAGGCTGGAGCTTAAGATTAAGCCTCACTTTCAAATGTGCTCTAGGTATCATTCTAGCATTTTTGTGTTAATGTTCTAAATGGAGCCTTTCTAGCATAAAACGTCTGCGTTAGATGATGGAAATGAAATGGACTCTATGGTTATTGAAAATCCACTAGACTATTTTCTAAATAGGTAAAAATTTTCTTTTTTCATCTTTCAGATGAAGACAAAAAAATAGAAGACGGACATAACATATCTCAAGCAGCACAAGTGCTACCCACCATTGTTGGAGAGACCCAGTTTCAGAAAGGTGATCTTGTAGAGCACAAAAGTGATCTTGTAGAACAAACCTCTCAAAAAACTTCAAATGACATGACTAAAGAGAGTGAGAACATGCTACCTACAATTGGAGAGACACAAATTCATGAAAGTGACATTAGGAATAGTGAAGAGGAGATGGTGGTGGTAGAGCATCAAAGTGATTTTGTTGTGAAAAATTCTCCAAAACCTTCACACGACACTAACAACATGCCTCAAAGAGATAAGGATGCAGAGGGTAGTGAGAAGAAGGGTGAAGCCAATGAAGAGCTCCAAGCGACTCTTGCAACCAAGGACATACAAGAAAAAACTGACAAAGGGACAGGAAAAGCGACACCAAATACAAACAAAGTCCAAAGCATTCAAGAAAGGGATTGAAGTTGGTGAGAAAAACAAAGGTACTTATTTGTCCAATGTGATTAGTATAGATATGGCCCTTTTTGGATGATAAGACAAAATTCTATTATGTTGTCTTTGAAGGTGAAATTGACATTCAAAATCAAGGATCCAGTGTGCCACAAGTAGACATCAACGTTGAGGAGCTACGTCATGATGCACGAAAACGTAGGCCACTTGAAAGCTTATATTCTTTTGAGAGAGATGGAGATAAACTAGTCTTTCAATCTTCCCACATCAATAAAGAAATGCAATCACTTTTAGGAGACATCATTATAGATGAGTATGGGAGTATGAGACATAAATAAACGTGTGCAATTTACAATTGTGTGATGCAAATAAGTGGTCCCTTGTTTTGAGATTTATAAGTGCAAAAACTTAAATTGTTATCATTCTTTTGTATCGTATGCATAAAATATTGCTCATGCAATCATCATGAAGAAACATGCACTAATTCTTGATTTTAATGGAGTTTTACTCAGCAAAGAAGACAAGAGGCATCCATGTATAGATTGTGTCAAAATTGACCTTGGTCACACCACAATTGTTGTTCGCTCGAGTTGTTTTGAATTTTTGGATGAGATATGTTAGTACTTTCATGTTGGTATTTGGTCCACCGTGCTACAAGATAATGTTTGCACTTATGTGAACACCCTTGAAAAGCATGCACATAAAAAATATCATTTCTTTATGGTATGGGGACAAGAAGATTGCTACATCCATAATCTTCAAAAAGTGTATAGACCGTATAAGCCTAATGTTGAGGCTATGTTTAAGCCTTTGTTGAGGGTTCGGTATCAGTGCAGGAATTTATGCAGTACAAAGAATACATTGCTCATTGATGATAGCCCTTTCAAGGGATGTATTAACCCAAAAGATAACTGCTTATATCCTGAAAGTTTTCAAGGGATGCCTGACTATCTTCTTTGCAATGAGCTTCTACCATACCTTTTAAATCTAAATAATATAGATGAAATTCGATATGTTATTTCACTCAATCGGCTAGGACAATCTCCAATCACAAAGGTTCATGATCTATTTACAAAGTTTCAAGACATTATGAAAGAATGGGGCATGTTCAATGTCCAAGTTCTAAGGGAAGAACTTGACAACAATTCAGTCGAAGTGGAAAGCTCATCTTGTGCATCTTCACAGCTACCAGTGTGCAATAACAAGTTAAATTATGTTCAAGAAAGTAGTAAACTCCTTAAGCAAGGATCCAGCTATGTTGGCATCCAAGTTTGGTGTGTCACTATTATCTTCAAACCAACTGAACTTGTTAAAATTGTCTCACAAAACAAAAAAATTGACTGATCAACATGCTATTGCTTATGCTACTAGCTTGGGGTATGGTCGTGGTAATTTCATTAGCGGAGTTGTAGCAAAAGCATACATATCAAAGCTACAAAAGGCCTACATAAACTTATGGGTAGGACTCACTTTAGATTTATCAAAAAATATAAAAAATAAAATAAAATTTTTATCTAATCTAGCATATTTGTTATTGCAAGTGGAAGAAAACAACCAGTAAGGGCTTGGCGTGCGCGCTGACTCAATCACCTGGAATGCTCACATACATCTAGAGTGGTGGAAATGTGTTAAGAAGATTTTGACCAAAACAATGTGTTGGGCTCTAGTATTCCGGCCAAAAGAATGTGTTGGGTCCAATTATTTGAACATAAAGCAAATATGTACACTTTTATATTTCATCAACTAGATGTTATTCAACCTTGGAAAAGAAGTCTCTCTTTTATCTTTGTGGTTGGAGCTCTTTGTACAAGATTTCTTCTGTGTATTGAAGAAAAATATTTTCTTTTGTTGTCTTCTCAAGGTTTAAGTCTATATATATCATTGATAAAATAAATAATGTTGGTGCACAGTGTGTTAATTGAGAATAATATCTCTTCCATTGACTATCATGCCTTTTTTTTGGAACAGGAGATTCTAAAGCATATAAATTTGATTTCAAATGTACAAAGCATTTACTATTGAGGTGGCACATGTCATTGAGGACTCATAGGCCTAGAAGGAAATTGATTCCACCACCCTCAGATACTATACGGAAACAAAGAAGAGTATTGATCCTTGAACTCAATGGTGTTTTACTTAAGACCATTGAAATGCAACATGGTGATGTATGCCCAGAATGGGGAAAACATATGCATCTCATTAAAGAGAGTACAAATGTGTGGCATTTTATTCGCAAATATGCATTCACTTTCCTTGATTTTTGCATGCAATGGTTTGAGGTGTGGATTTGGAGCACTAATAGATTGCAAAGGACTCGTCATATTCCTGAGTTATGCTTTCCACAACACCATAAAAAATTTAATGTCATAGCAGGACAGGTAGCATGCCAAAAGACAGATCTTCTAATTGGATATCGATTTGTATACCACAAGAACTTAGATGTAGCATGGATAATTTTTCATGATTTGGATGGAAATAATACCTTAATTTTTTACGAAGCCCTTTACAATGTAATGTGGAATATGCCTGGAACCTACTTGATTTTTCCAAAAATATGGAATCAATCAAAAGAAGAGCTTGAAAGTTTTTTGGAGAGAACAATCACTGCATGGTTACTTCGTTGGATCTATACAAGGGACAAACGAGAGTATACTTGCAATATGTTGGTAATGAAGCAGCTTGTGATAGAGAAACCTTGTACGTATTGGAGCAATACATGAGAAAACGAAAAGTTTAATGATGTATTTATAGTCATTGAGCCTCTTGACATAGTATCATTTCCTCGGATGAGTTGTACAATACTTGGATCCATGTAAATATGTGAATTGGATTTTATTTTTGATCTTGGTGTTTCTAAACACCACACTATTTTGAGGTCCCTTCAATTCTAAAATTTGTTTTTGATTATTGTAGATTCTTTTTATGAGTGTTGATATAGCCAATTCTTTAACGTTAATGTTTCAAATCTGAGCTACTGATTCAAAGAACTTTTTCTACATGAATAATGTTGTATAATGCAAATTGAGTTTAGTGCCATGCTTCCCTCATTCTTTTGATGTCATTGTAGTTGATGCATATAAGTATGTATATACATACACATATCCCTATAGATATGTGTTAAGGGGTATATGAAACATAGAGTGTAACCGTGAATAGATTATGGCTCAAACTACACAAAAATACTAAGTTTTTTAATAGCGTTATAAGAAATGGGACTTGAATAATTCCCAAAATTCCTAAATAGGTCTACTATTAGCACTAATGTTCAAGCTATTAGCACTAGTGTTTTGGTTTGCTCAATGATTCATGATTATATTTCACTCTATAGTGAATTGAGAGTGAACTAATGGTGAGCAAAGGTTTGACATAATCACTTTACCATCAAACAATATGCCCTATATTATAGAGTTTGTTGTCAAAGTATAACAATGCTTGGTAAGAAATAACACACTTGTTTGTGAGAAGGTAGTGTCTCAGACACTTCTTTATAGCATAGACTATTCCTAGCCCTTCTCTCTCTATGATTGTGTAATTATTTTATGCACTATTAAGCTATCTGCTAGAGTAACAAATGGAAAAATCCATGTTGTTCTCTCCAGGCTATGCTAAAATGCCTTCAATTACATAGGCAATTATATGAATTATACGTTGAAATTGCAACTTAGTACTAACAATAATATGCACCTTTTGCCTTGCAATGGGAACAAATGGGTCATACAAGTTTTTGTGATTCACAGAATCTACTTGATTATGCTAAAATCCAAGCATTCATGCAATATGCAACAATAAGAGACACTAAGCTCTCCTCCGTGGGGCCACCAAAATTGAGCCTGAGACGGGCAACAAGGAGAGTGTCCTCAAAGCACCCTTCTAGGCTCATGTGTTGTTCAATTGGGTTGGGGGTTGGAAAAAACAACTAACAAACACACACAAACCCACAACCAAACCCTACACAAATTTCGGGCACCACATAGTTTTATATGCGAACTAGGACACATAGAGGGAGAGAGAGAGAGAGAGAGAGAGAGAGAGAGAGAGAGAGAGAGAGAGAGAGAGAGAGAGAGTGTGTGTGTGTGTGTGTGTGTGCTTGGGCTGCTCAAAACGTAGCGACTATGATCAAGCAAACCCGGTATACACACTCAAAGAAGAGAGAGAGAGAGAGAGAGAGAGAGAGAGAGGGGGGGGGGGGGGGGGGGGGGGAGGGAATGATTGTTGCACTAATACCTGCCCACAAAGCAACCATGACCAAACAAAGTGAGATTAGCATTTTGTAAAATATACCACAACACATCACAAGACAAGCCACCCCAATAACTGTCTTAAGGCTACGGGAGTCCTCTCCACCCTGTCACCCTCTTAAAACATGTGGGATTTATGGCCAAATCAACAAAAACACACCACAAACAAGCTATCAAGAACTTAAGTAAAAAGAACACTAAGAGAAGTACACATCATTCTTATCCATGACTTCATGTTGAAAGAGAGACAAGGGAGCCATGTTTAGTCCAAATCCATCTCCTTGGTTTAGAAAAATGTTGTACTTACAATTGATAGGAGAAATGAAGGTTTCCTAATCTCTATTGAATGATCACTCTCTCTTACAATGGCATAAAACTCCCTTGCTAATCACACCCCTAAGTGCAACGCATGCATGTGCATAAGCTAATGAGATTTCACTCAAGAGCTCCTTCTCAAGACATTGAGCTTGTCTTCTAAAGCTATAGCATGGTTCTCTTGCTTATGGATTATCTCCCTTTGTGCTAGCTACACCCCCCTTTTATAGCATTTTTTAGGACTATGGTTACTCCTCTAACCGTGGTTAGGTTAAGTTTTTAGCACTTTATCTATTTTCTTGCTTAGAATGATCAAGAAGTTGGTGGGGCTAGAGAGATAAAAGAGAGATGAGAGAAATGGAGGTGATAAGACTTTACATACTATGGTTAGTGTTAGTAGATTAGTAGAGTTAGGGTACTTTTTATTGATTTACAAATGTGTTTGGATATTTACAATTAGAGTATCCATGTAGGCTACAAATAAGAAATATAAACACTTGACAGGTAAGAAAAGATGGATTTCTTACATTATTGATGCTCCAAGAAGCTTTAGTAGGTCAATTTTTGACACTTTTTGACGGTCCACTAACTTTGATAGCACGGTTTCTCTCCATTCTTGACCTTTCTTGGGAGCCAAGGTGATTGAACTTGAGTAAGTCATCACCATGATGTTGTTCTTTGAAAGAGGAAGCTGAATTTTGTGGATTTTTTTGATAAAAATTAAAAATTTGGAGGAGAAAAAATGATACTAGGAGGTCAATTTTGAAATAGAAGCGTGTGTAAGAGGCATGAGCTCACCATCGTTTCTCTTATTTTTCAAGGTTGAGGAGAAGGTGAGTATGGTGCTGAGAGGAGAAGTGAGAGAGATGGGGATAATGGAGTAGATAAGTGTGTGTGAAAGAGGAAAATGATAATGTGGAAGAGGAAGTGTGGCTGTATAGCATGGGCAGACTGGGATCCACCAATTAAATCATATCTCAGAGCTCCTAGCTCCACAAATTATGAAAAAATTGAGACACAATTTCAGCTCACAAGCAACAAGTCTTGTATTTATTACTTTTCCAAATTCGGAGAGGAAGTGGACGCTAAAAATTTTGCAAAATCGATTGTCTTTTTCCACTGCATAAAGTCTTTATGGGGCCCCTCTTTGGATGATTCTTTTGAACGCCTCCAAGAGTGAGCCTTCCATAATATGTATATGTGAAAATAACAAATAATATAGGTAGAAAAAATATGAAGAGGTCAACTTAAAAACATATCTCTCTACTCATGAGGCTACCATAAAAAGATGAATTTGTTTTATGTTTTAAGTTATGAGAGTGAAAAGGAGAATAATTATAGAAAGCAAAAATCACAATAGTAAAAATATATTCACACAAATAAAACTAAATTTTATGATTAAATTGTGTTGGAGTGGTGTTCCACCAAGGCTAAGTATAGCCATTTCGGTATTATTATTTGCAATCTTTCCATATAAGTATACACATGTATATACAAGAAAAAATAACAAATTATTATGTAAGATAAAATGATAAAAATTGACGTACGTATGCTTGGTAAAAACCCATAGTTCAATATAGGTATATACACAAATTTGTAAAATACTTGCATAAACACACACTATACTTAGGTCAAAATTAGTGTTAAATATTATGTACAAACTTGGCCGTAATACTTAAATGTATAATTTTTTATCTCTCCTAACTAGATAACTAGCTAGGTGAGATTTCTTCCGTGGATTAATAGGTCGCATAACACACAAACACACACACACATATGTATAGCAATGGTTTTCACTCCTTTGTGCTCCATTGGCAAGTTGTTGTTCCTCTTTTTCCCTTCGTACTAATCACCCTTATTCACCGGTACTGGTGAAGGCGGTCCAGGGCAGCCAACAAGAAGAGTGGCCTCTAAGCACTCTTCTAGGCTCCCGTGCTGCTCAATTGGGTTGGGGTTGGAAAAAAACAACAAACACACACACACAAACCTGCAACCTAACCCTACACAAATTTGGGACACCACCTAGTTTTGGATGTGAACTAGGACACGTAAAGAGAGAGAGAGAGAGAGAGAGAGAGAGAGAGAGAGAGAGAGAGAGAGAGAGAGAGAGAGAGAGAGAGAGAGAGAGAGAGAAGGCTCGGGCTGCTTTGAAATATATCGACAGTGATCCAGCAAACACAATTATATATGTAAGAAAGAGAGAGAGAAGGGGGAGGGGGTGCTTGTTGCATTAATACCTTCTTACAAATCTGTCATGACCAATCAAAGTGAGATTAGTATTTTTTCAACATAGCTTGAGTAAATTACACCACAACACATCACAAGAAAAGCCACCCCAATCACTGTCTTAAAGCCAGAGGAGTCCTCTCCACCCTGTCGCCCTCTTACAGTATGTGGGATTTATGGTTAAATTGATGACAACACCCAGAGACAAGCTATCAAGAACTTAAAAAAAACACCAAGACACTTACACATCATTGTTGTCCATTACATCACGTTGGAAGAGAGACAAAGTATCAAGCTTAGTCCAAATCCACCCTCCTTGATTCAGCAAATGTTGGGCTTACACTAGTAGGAGAAATGATAGATTTCCTACTCTCAATTGAATGATCACTCTCTCTTACAATGGCATAGAGTTCCCTTGCTAATCACCCCTAATACAACATATGCATATGCATAAGACAATGAGCTTCCACTCAAGAGCTCCTTCTAGAGAGGTTGAGCTTTGCTTCTCAAGCTATAGCATAGTGCTCTTGCTTATGGCTCCCCCATTTGTGCTAGGTACACCCTCCTTTTATAGCAATTTTGAGGGCTAGAGTTACTCCTCTAACCATGGTTGGGTTAGATTTTCAGCACTTATCTAATTTCTTTTTCTTGGAATTATCAAGAAGTTGGTGGGGATAGATGAAGAAGACAGAGAGGAGAGAAGTGGAGGTGATAGGACTTTTCATAGTAGGTTAGTGTTAGTAAACTAGTAGAGTTAGTATTTTTATTGATTTACAAATGGAATTGGATATTTATAATGGAAGTATCCATGTAGGGTAAAAATAAGGAAGAAAAAACTCTTAATAGGTAAGAAATTATGGATTTCTTACAATGTTGATGATCCAAGTGTCTTGAGTAGGGTCAATTTTGACGCTTGTTGACGGTCCACTAGCTTTGACGATATGTTTTTTCTCCACTCTTGACCTTCCTTGAGATCTAAGGTGATTGAATATGAGTAATCAATCAACATGGTGTTGTCTTTCAAGAGAAGAGGCTTAATTTTGTGGTTTTCTTGATAGATATGGGTAATATGGAAGAGGAAAAATGAGACTAGGTGGTCAATTTTGGAATGCAAGTGTGTGTAGGAGACATGAGTTCACCATGGTTTCTCTTATTCTTCAAGGTTGAGAAGAAGGTGAGTAGGGTGCAGAGAGGAGTGGTGAGAGAGGTGGGGATGATGAGTGGAGAAGTGTGTTTGAAAGAGGAAAATGATAAAGTGGAAGAGGGAGTGTGGCTGCATAGCATGAGCAAACTGGGGTCCACCAATAAAATCATAGCTCACAGATCGTAGCTCAAAAAAATATGAAAACGTTTGAGGTAAAAGTTCAGCCCACGAGCTACAACTTTTGTTTGTATCACCTTTTCAAATTCGGAGAGCATGTGATCTTTAAAAATTTAGCAAAACCAACTGTTTTTTCCACTGCACAAAGTCCTTGTGAGGTCCTTCTTTGGATGATTCTTTTGAATACCTCCAAGAGTGAGCCCCCCATGGTGCATGCATGCATGTCACATACCCTTGACCTTATTTGGTAGGTCTATAATTGAAGATATTGTTGAGATCATGATATAAGTGAATAGTACAACTAAGAAAATCAAATATTGAGGGGTCTAAAAAAATATGTACATGTCAAATATAAATAATATAGGTGGAAAAAATATAAAGGGGTCAAAATAAATCTCTCTCATTATAAGTCTAGCATAAAAAGATGAATATTTTTTGTGGTTTAATTTATGAGAGTAATAGAGAATAGATGTAGGAAGGAAAAAATCACAATAGTGAAAAAATATACACATAAATAGAACTAGTTTTTTTGGATTTTTGTTGGGATGGAGTTACACCAAAAATAAAAGAAGCTTGCATGAAATTATTTTTATATGGAATAAAGAGTATGAAAAATGGTAAGAAAATATATAGTAATGGTGAGTCAATGTACATAGCATAAATAACACACACCTAAGTATAAATATTTAAATAAATACCAAAATAATGATGAAAAATCCTTATATTTAGGCCCTATATACAATGAAATATTTAAACACAAAGAGTCCATAATATACCTTCTTTTTTTTTGGCTCAACTAGCCCAGTGAATAGCTAATTGAGGGTTTTTAAGAAAATATGGAGAAAGTCCCCTAACTCACACACGCCTATGTACAGTGAAATGGTAGGGATAACCAAAATGTTTGAGTGATTTGATAGGGTGAGGTAGCTTACTATGGCAATTATGGAAAGCCGAAAAAACGGCTATCATTAGCCCCCCCCTTAGATAATGGTACATTTATGTACCATTTATCCGATCATACAACATGTAGATTGTGTAACGTTTGTCTTTGTCTGCTCTCATCTTTGAAGAACCTTTATTGTATGATTAAAAAACCTTGTGTGATATAAAAGGTTCTCAGAGCCAATAGCACGATGTAATGAAGTGACTGAGTAAACCTCCTCCATTGAGAAAGTTTCCATAAGCACCCCCCAAGATCAAAGATCTTGAAATATCTTTCCCAAAGAGAGATGTATGGTATGGAATCACTTACTGATTTCGGTTGAAGAAACTTGTAGATTTTATTGTTGTCCATCATTGCATCTATCACTATGAATGTGATATAAAAGATTGGTTGCTCTTCCTCCTGTGTAAAGTTGATGTATCTGCTACGATCTTCAAGAGTTTGTATGAGCAAATTCCTGAACTGTAGCTCATAAAATTCATTCAACCTGGGTAGGCTCATCAAGTCAAAAATTCTATGACCTTCATGATTTAGGAAATCTTGATCCATGCTTCCAACTGCTATTGGAAGATATTGCAAATAGTTTACCACATAAGTAGATAATAGACAAAGGTTTCCATTGCTTCCAACACATTGGAAGAGAATAGATTTTGGTACTGATTGATGAAATATCCACATGTAGCAATCAACAAGTTTTTCATCTATGATGAAGACCAGAAGCATCACAATGTTCAACCTCCATACACCAAAGAACCAAATGAAGAAGGTTTGGAAACATCCGTTCATCACCAAGTATTCATGTCCTCTTCCACTTAAGAAGGTATGGTGCCCCCGATGAAAGGTATACGTGAAGAGAGGAGAAGTTGACTTTGAAGAGGTGAAACCCAATGTGAAGATGATTGGGGCTTCAAAAGTTTGGATTTTCTTGCTAAGAGATTGTCCCATGAATGAAGAGCCACCCACTAAAACACCATTGGAGAGAATGATACCCTTCTGATAGTTTCCTTTTATGATTTTATTTTTTACTACTCTCCCATGTTCTTCATCCCCTTCTAAGCCCCCCCTTTGGAAAGGTTGTAACTCCTCACATTGTACCACCTCAAAGGTTGATGGATTACTGTTTGATTTTGTGAAAACTTTGGCTTCTTGCATGATAGGTTCCTCCATGCTTAACATACATGGGTCATACCAATGCTTTTCAACATCCTCAAACACTTCTTGAATATTATCCTCACATGGATTAAACTCACACTCTTCTACTTTGTTTTGGACTTGGCATTCCATGTACACAATCATCTCTTTATGATCAATGTGGTCTATGATCTCCCCACCTATGATTTCATCTTCTTCTTCACTCTCTTCTTTTAGACAAGATACACTCTCAGAACATTCCATAAGATCAAGGTTACCTTCAAGGTCTTCATTCTCCATAGAGTCATGTTGCACAAAAGCTTCGTCTACTCGGACTAGAAATTAATCCTCTGCCAAAAGGTTGGATGTATCCATTATTGAATCATCAATGCCATTTGAAATATCTTGTGTCAATTTTTGCATGCTTGTGATAAAGGTATAAGAAAGAGATTCCACATTTGAATCTTGGCCTCACACTTTAGCACTTGAATAATCAGTTGGCATGTAAGTAACTTCTTCAACATTTGTCGGAGTAGAAGGAGACAAGTATGGCAAAGGAGATGACTCCTTGATAGAAACACTTTCATGATGGTTGGTTCTTCCAGCATGATGGAAACTATTTTTGATGTAGAAGTACTTGTGAAACTTCCTTCGGGCAATAGTGACCGCTTCTTCAAAGGTAGAGGGTCCACTACAAGTAACCTTAGTCTTTAGGAAAGGAGACAAACCCGAAATAAATTACTCCATTTTTACATAATCTGGAAATGTAGAACTAAACCCACATCCTCCCCATTGACGAGAAAAAATATCCTCATAAACATAGTAGTCTTCACCATGTTGTTGAAGTCTCCCTAATGAAGCCCATGCTTTCTCTGTTGTTGGAAATTTAGAGAATCTGGTCTTCAAAGCTTTGGAAATTTGGGTATATCCATCTTCAATCTGAGAATACATACTCCAAAACCATTGTTCAGCGTTGCCTCTAAGGCATAGCAATAGAAAATCTCCTTTTTCAATGTCATCCCTTTTACCAAGGATACGACAAACCATTCTAAAATCAGCAAGAAAATCATCAACATCTTCTTCTAGATTTTCAAAGAAGATTGAGATATCATCAAAGGTATAGCGTGTCTTAGTCACTCAATGCTAGAACCACACAAAGATTAGTTCCAAACAATCATTTTCTCTCATGACATCAACTAACTACACAAAGTTTTGAAAGTCTTTCAACATGAATTCTGGATTCTTATGTGAAAATGTTTTTCTCATTTCTTATGTTATGCTAATCCAAACCATATTCTAGATCAATTTTTGTTGCCTTGAAATTCAACTCGGTCATACAAGTTTTCATGATTCATATAATCTACTTGATTATGCTAAAATTCAAGCATGCATGCAATACAACAACAATAAGCACAAAGTCAGTCCTCCGTGGGGGCACCAATTTGAAGGCGGTCCGGGGCGGGCAACAAGAAGAGTGGCCTCTAAGCACTCTTCTAGGCTCTTGTGCTGCTCAATTGGGTTGGGGTTGGAAAAAAACAACAAACACACACACAAACCCGCAACCTAACCCTACACAAATTTGGGGCACCACCTAGTTTTGGATGCAAACTAGGACACGTAAAGAGAGAGAGAGAGAGAGAGAGAGAGAGAGAGAGAGAGATAATGCTCGGGCTGCTTTGAAATGTATCGGCAGAGATCCAGCAAACACAATTATATATGTAAGAAAGAGAGAGAAGGGAGAGGGGGTGCTTGTTGCATTAATACCTTCTTACAAATCTATCATGACCAATCAAAGTGAGATTAGTATTTTTTCAACATAGCGTGAGTAAATTACATCACAACACATCACAAGAAAAGCCACCCCAATCACTGTCTTAAGGCCAGGGGAGTCCTCTCCACCGTGTCGCCCTCTTACAGTATGTGGGATTTATGGCTAAATTGATGACAACACCCGGAGACAAGCTATCAAGAACTTTAAAAAACACCAAGACACTTACACATCATTGTTGTCCATTACTTCACGTTGGAAGAGAGACAAAGTATCAAGCTTAGTCTAAATCCACCCTCCTTGATTCAATAAATGTTGGACTTACACTAGTAGGAGAAATGATAGATTTCCTACTCTCAATTAAATGATCTTTATTTTAATGTCTGGTTGGTTTTTAGTCTTGCCTTGTAAGCCTACAATAGAGACTCTAAGGGTTCTAGCACTTTATCCACTAAGACTGAATCTCCCAATGATATTATGAAAGACACCGCTCCTTTCGTTTGTTTCTTATTTTTCCTTTCATGTTTAAATATCTCTTTGGTTTGTTGTAGCTCTATTTCTAAGACAATTTTCTCTTGTAGCCTTTTTCCTTTCATTTTGTTAGATCTTTTTGCCTTCCATGATTTTCTCTGAGTTCTTATTGTTAAACTCTCAAATTCACTTTAAATTGATAGTTTGTTTTCTTCCTCCATCGATGTGTTTTTTGCAGTTTCATGAGCTTGTGCTCTAGTCACTACATTCACGAGAACTATTGGCTCAACTTTTGATCCACTTGAGCGTGGCTCAATCCCAATTATGTTTATCATATCTTTCCTCTTATTGTCAGGAGTTTTGGGATAGTTTGAAAGTAAATGATGTTAAGTATGGAGCCCGATTTACCTTGTAATCTTCTGTGGTAAAAGCACACATTTGTAAGGCCCCCATTATGAGGAGAAGCCATCGTGCGTGAAGGAAAATCACTCGTCGAAAACCAAAATTTTCACGGCCAAAAATCAGGGGTAACTTACTTTTTTTTCCTTCGCCGGAATATTCCTTTTTGTCACAATATTATGGCCGGACGGCAGCCGGAAAGTGGTTGGAAAACAACCGGTCGGTTGGCCGATGGCCGGTGGTCGAAAGTCAATGGCCAGCGGTAGGTGGCCGAATTCAAAAGCGGACTTGTCTTCTCAAGGGCGGCCACACATGGGCGGATTGAAGTGTCCGATTTGGACTTAACTACAGAAGGGCAGCTACACATGGCTGCCTCTCATGAGAGAGGGCAACCCTTTTGGCCTATAAAAGGAGGCCATTTTTACACACATTTCATAGTGTGAAGTTGATGCAACAAGGTGAGTGTGAGGTGGTGAGAGTGAAGCAAGGCGGGAGCTCCATTAAGGATATAATCCCTTTGTAAACTACTTCTTGTTTTGAAGTACTAAATCCATTGAGTGGTTGCTTTCCCGTGGACGTAGCCCACATTGGGTGAACCACGTATATCGTGTGTACTCTCTCTCTCTCTCTCTCTCTCTCTCTCTCTCTCTCTCTCTCTCTCTCTCTCTCTCTACTCTATAATCTCGTGTATGTAAATTTATCTCTCTCCATTAAGTAATCTACTCAATTATCTATTTAACTACGTCTTATTTCCTAACAATTGGTATCAAAGCAAGGTTTGCTCGTAGCTAAATTATCCCAAGGAAAGGATTCCTTGAATTGAGTGGGAGTCATGGGGGAGGAAGGGAAGATCAAGATTGAGAAGTTCAATGGCAACAACTACCAACATTGGAAGATGCAGAATGAAGACTATCTCTACTAGAAGGAACTCTATTTGCCACTAGGCGGTCTTGCAAAGAAGCCCGCAATGATGGCAGGCGAAGCATGGATTGTCCTTGATCGAAAGGCACTGGGAACAATCCGGTTAAGCTTAGCGTCAACTGTGGTCTTCAATGTTTCGGAGATGAAGACCACGGAGGACTTGATGAAGTCACTTGACGACTTCTACGAGAAACCATTGGCATCCACCCAATAAGGTATTTCTTATGAAGCGCTTGTTCAATGTAAAGATGGCAGAGAATGGTTCAGTTGCAGAACACCTAAATGACTTTAACACAAACATAAGTCAACTTCGATCGGTGAAAATCAATTTCGATGATGAAGTGCGAGCTCTCCTTATACTATCATCTCTACCGGATAGTTGGGACAGCCTTGTGATGGCTGTAAGTAATTCTATTTCTGGCACAAATACTCTTAAGTTTGATGATGTTGTGGGTGTTCTCCTAAGCGAGGAAATACGAAGGAGAAGCACAGGAGAATCATCAAGTGCTGCACTGTCAGTAGAAACAAGAAGAAGGCCTAAGGAGAGGTTCAAAAACCAAAAGGGTCGTGATCGCTCAAGGTGGAGCAAGTCACGCACAAAGTCAGTTCTTGAATGTTGGAACCGCGGCAAGAAGGGCCACGTCAAGAAGGATTGCTGGTCCAAGAAGAAGGAGTCAGAGTCTCAAGACAACAAGCCAACATCGGAGGCCAATGTGGCAAGTAAAGTGGAGCAAGATGCTCTAATTCTCTCATTAGACAATGTGTCTAATTCCTGGATAGTAGATTCCGGGGCTTCATTCCATGCGACACTACATAAGCAACATTTCCAAGATTACACCAAAGGTAATTTTGGGTATGTATACTTGGGAGATGATGAAGCTTGTGAGATTGTCGGCAAAGGTACAGTTTCTATCAAAACTGCTAATGGAAATGAATGGAAGCTTAACACTAGAATGGTAACCTAATAGGACATAAAAATGTCCTTTCAAGGTTTTGGGAAAAAAATCCAAAACCATAGTAGATCCACTCATTTTGAAAAATCCTTTCATGAGCTTATAGTTCAATAACTACTACATATGGAAAAAATGAGAAACTTGTAATTTTTCTCATCCCTTGGTCACTACAAGCCTCCAAAGTTGATGGACCAGTGCATTTTGCCCAAAACAGCAATTTCTTACGACGGTTGATTGCATATAAATAAGAGTGGAGATTTTTGTAGGACATGAGATAAAATGCCCCGTTAACTTCAATGGGTTGGTGACCAAAACATATGGTTACTTTTACCTCACTATTTTTTTTTTGGGCCAAAAAAATAGGTACAGAAAAGTTACATTTTTGCCATTCTCCGGACCTATCATCAAAGTTTCTATAGTCACGCTCAATACAGATACTATATACTTTCTTAGTTCCCTTTGCGCCTCTGGATTCAAAAGGAGCCATGGAGCATGTGAAAAGGATAATGGATCTCTTACAATTGGAACCTTGGGGGAAATGATAAAGTGCTAAATACAACAAACATGAAAAAATTGGGTTTAGCATTATGACCTCTAGAAACCCATAGAAACTACTCAATATCTAGCCAAGTTTGTAGTCTATGATTAGATATGGTCACTACCTACAAAATACACACAATTGGCCTAAGAAACTAGCAATATTGAGAAAGTTATACTTGCTACTCTAAAATGTATCGTATTCTTCAGCAATCAAAAAACTCGACCATCATCATATACTATGCTATATAGCATATTAGGTCCCCCAAAACTCAAGGAAGATTAGCTTTATGTTATACATTACACTTACACAATAAAAATTGAATTTGGATATCAAGAAAGCCACCAAAAAAATCATAAAAGTGCTAATTTTGGCCAAAAAAAAGGATTATGCAATTCTTGTAAATTGGTCATAACTTTCAATTTTAACGCTTAGCTCTCCCTACAAGCATCAAAACATGTTGAGAACTATGAAGGCCTAACCTCTAGCCATCTAAACCTCACAAACATGAAGTTTAGAGTGGTATAGTTGCCAAAAATTGAAAAAAAGCCAAAAACATGACCCGTTTTTTCACACAGTTTAGGTTCAAAAATGTTGTGCAAGAGTAAGGTTAATGGTGAGATAGATACTCAAAAAAAAATGGTAAGTTTTTTTCAGCTCATAAGGCAACTTTGTGGATATATAGCACCTAGAAATTCATTTGCATACTCTTCAAATAGTTCAAGCAAAATGGTCACTTAATAGGACACAAAAGTGTCCAAGGACATAAAAGTGTCCTGTTACGATTCTAGTGTTAAAGATGTTAGGCATGTTCCTTCTCTTCGCAAAAATTTGATCTCTACAGGACAATTAGACGATGAAGGTCACAACATTGCATTCGGAAACAAACGGTGGAAGATCTCTAAGGGATCTTTGGTGGTTGCCAAAGGAGAAAAGGTCGGTACACTTTACTTGTGTACTGTTAGCACGCAACCTTTAGCTTGTGCAGCAACTACAGAAGTTGACAATAGAAATCAAACAAAAGAAACAGGTGATGAGTACATGGATCTTGAGGACGGTGAAGACTCAAGGACTGCAAACGGTGACAATGTGCAACAACGTCAACCAAATGAGGAGCCGCAAACTGTTCCCCGAAGATCTACAAGAGCAAGTAGAACTCCAGAAAGGTTTGTTCCTGCGTTCAACCATCTCTTGATCTCAGATTCTGGAGAGCTGGAATCATACGAAGAAGCTATGCAACATGAATCCAAAGAAGAATGGATGAAGAGCATGCAAGTGGAGATGGACTCACTACATCGCAACCAAACATGGGAATTGGTTGAGTTGCCTAAAGGTAAGCGAGCACTTCAAAACAAATGGGTGTACAAGGTGAAGGAAGAAGAAGGTGGGAAGAAAAGGTACAAGTCTAGGCTTGTGGTAAAAGGTTTTTCTCAAAAGAAAGGTATTGACTTCAATGAAATATTTTCTCCTGTTGTAAAAATGAACTCAATTAGGCTTGTCTTAAGCCTTGTGGCTGATCATGATCTAAATCTCGAGCAAATGGATGTAAATACGGCATTCTCTCACGGTGACTTAGAGGAGGAAATCTACATGCTTCAACCAAAGGGGTATGAAGTAAAAGGTAAGGAGAAAATGGTTTGCAGATTAAAGAAGAGCTTGTATGGTTTAAAGCAAGCATCAAGAAAATGGTACTTGAAGTTTGATCGATGGATGTTGGATCATGGATTCACAAGATGCAACTCGGATCACTGCGTCTACACGAAGAATTTGGGAGATGGGAAATTCATCATCCTAATGTTGTATGTTGATGACATGTTGATTGCAAGTGCTAACATGCAGGACATCAAAGACCTAAAAGAGGAGCTGTCTAAATCTTTTTCAATAAAAGATTTAGGTGCTGCAAATAGGATACTTGGTATGAAAATATCAAGGGACAGGACGAAGAAGACAATAAAGCTATCTCAAGAAGATTACATCAAGAAGGTACTAGAAAGGTTTGCAATGCAAAATGCAAAACCAGTTTCTACACCTTTGGCTGGTCACTTTAAAATAACAAAGGATATGTATCCAAAGACACAAAAGGAGATAGCCTATATGTCTAAAGTTCCATATGGTGCAGCGGTAGGTTCTCTAATATATGCTATGGTCTGGACAAGGCCAGACATTGCACATGCAGTGGGAGTTGTGAGTAGGTTCATGGACAACCCAGGTAAAGAGCATTGTCAAGCTGTGAAGTGGATACTTAGGTATCTAAAAGGGACAACAACAAATGCTTTGTATTTTGGAGGAACTGATATTTTTCTAGAAGGGTATGCTGATGCAGATATGGCAGGTGACAAAGATACTCGAAGGAGCACTACTGGCTATGTGTTCACGGCTGGAGGCACAGCAGTAAGCTGGGCTTCAAAGCTGCAGAAAGTGGTTTCACTTTCTCCCACGGAAGCAAAGTATGTAGCAATGACGGAGGCAAGCAAAGAAATTATGTGGCTTCACAGATTCTTAGAAGAGCTTGGATTCAAACAAGACAATTGTGTCTTGTACAGTGATAGCCAAAGCGCTATCCATCTTGCGAAGAACTCAGCCTTTCATTCAAGGACAAAGCACATTGAGGTGAGATATCACTTCATACGCACTCTTTTGGAAGAGGGACAGCTAAAGCTAGGAAAGGTGCATACAAGTGAAAATCCTGTAGACATGTTTACAAAGGTGGTCAACAAGGAGAAGTTGAGCTTTTGCTCATCCTCAATCGGAATTCAAGCATAAGAAGCCAGGATGGAAAGCAGTCACACAGGTTTGGTTTTGAGATCAGTCTCCAAGTGGGAGATTGTTAAGTATGGAGCCTGATTTACCTTGTAATCTTCTGTGGTAAAAGTGCACATTTGTAAGGCCCCCATTATGAGGAGAAGCCATCGTGCGTGAAGGAAAATCATTTGCAGAAAACCAAAATTTTCACGGCAAAAAATCAGGGGCCGGAATATTCCTTTTTGCCTCGCAGGAATATTCCTTTTTTGCTAGAATATTATGGTCGGACGGCAGCCGAAAAGTGGTCGGAAAACAACCGGTCAGCTGGCCGGTGGCCGGTAGTCAATGGACGGTGGCCGGTGGCCGGTGGCCGGAAGTCAATGGCCGGTGGCCAGTGGCCGAATTCAATGGCCGGTGGCCGAATGCAAAAGCGGACTTGTCTTCTCAAGGGCAGCCACACATGGGCGGATTGAAGGGTCCGATTTGGACTTAACTACACAAGCGTGGCTACACATGGCTGCCTCTCATGAGAGAGGGCAGCCCTTTTGTCCTATAAAAGGAGGCCATTTCTACACACATTTCATAGTGTGAAGTTGATGCAACAAGGTGAGTGTGAGGTGGTGAGAGTGAAGCAAGGCGGGAGCTCCATTAAGGGTATAATCCCTTTGTAAACTACTTCTTGTTTTGAAGTACTAAAGCCATTGAGTGGCTGCTTTCCCGTGGACGTAACCCACATTGGGTGACCCACGTATATCGTGTGTACTCTCTCTCTCTCTCTCTCTCTACTCTATAATCTCGTGTATGTAAATTTATCTCTCTCCATTAAGTAATCTACTCAATTATCTATTTAACTACGTCTTATTTCCTAACAAATGATCTATCCCACAACCATCACAAAATCTTAAAATCTTTTTACACTCACCCTTATGTTGAAAAACTCTTGCCCAATGATTACCTCCACATTCATAGTAAGGACCTTCCCATTGGGATTCTTGCTCAGCCCCATTGGTTGTTCTATGTCATGGGGGTGATATCCTCTAGGTTTGTAATTCTAATTTGCTATAAACATGGGTGTGTTTTTGTCCATCATATAATGATTCTTTGTTGATTGAGCAATGTATAATGGCTCTGCAGCTTCATCTCAGCTTACCCAAGAAGGATAACCTCCTTTGGTATTTGAAATACCCTCTAGTTATCTCTTGTAAGTCTCTATTGGCTCTTTGTAATATAAAGTCAGCGGCATCATTTGGTAGTTTGTGAGTGTTTCTATAGGCTACATATATCTAACAATTTCTAGGGTCTCTTAAGGCAAAGGAGGTTGTTGACCCAAAACTAGTTGAGGCTTGTCTCCCCCTTGTCTTGCATTATTTGAGCCTATTTGGTACCTTGGTGGTGGTGGCAAAGGTTACAACATTGGTGGTCCATACAACCTTTCCCTCATGTAATTCCTATTGTAAAATCACTCATTTGTCTTGTGGTTGGTATAGTTTTGCCCAATCACACACTACTTCAAGACTCACGGTACATTATTTGGCGGTGGTGGTTGTTGTATGTTTGGAGCTTGTCGATAGCTCTGGTTCATCCTTATGATCACTTCTTTGACCATGTGATCAAAATTTGGTTTGGAGCTTGAACGCTTGGCTTTGTTGTGAATTCACTTGTGGTAGAAGAGGCACTACTAATAGCATTTCTACATCTTTTGTTACCTCTCCTTATGCTTTACGATTGTCGACTAGATACAATGCTTCTCTAGTGACTTGCTCAAATGTGGTGTACGCATTCAAGTGCAAGTCCTTTTTTAGCAACTCGTTTCTCAAGACCTCTATAAAGAGAACTAATAATCTCTCATCTTGTGGTAGCTCTTGTAGTATAGTACATATCTCTATGCATTGTTTGAAGAAAAACGAAGCTTCCTTCACTCTCTTGTTCTCCTTTTGCTTAAAAGCATAGATTTGGAAATTGTATTGTGCTTGATTTTCCTTTTTTAGAATTTCTCAATAAATTCTCAAAAAAGTTTCCCTATGTTTAGGAAATATCTGATGTTCAATGGTTGGAACCATGTTAAGGCTATTCCTTCCAATGTCAACCCAAATCTCTCGTATTGAGTATGGGAATCCACCACCTGTTCAGCTCTCAAAAATTGTTTGAAGAGTGAAACATGTACATATGGATCCCCTGACCCATTGTACTTTTTAGCAACACACTTTGCTACTTGTGATGGTCTCATTCTTCATGTTTTGGAAACAATTTTCACAACTATAGGTTCTCTTACCTAAGGTCGACTAAATGGGTCTTCGACTCTCGTTCTATTTGAACTCACTCTCTCTGATTTTGGTTTGATCTTGGATATAGTATGCTTGGAGTGACTATCTCTCTAGCTCCTTACGATCTATTGCACAGTATCTCTGCCCATATTTATCAAGCATAATTACATGGGTATCTCTGCCTTCTATGGATATAAATACATACAAGCATTTTTTCTCTGCTGACAATTCTCCAATGTAGGGCTCATCGCACTTATACTAGAGCATTTTCTCACCATTTTTGTACTTGTACAACCCCACATGAGTGTTGTTCGTGTTGACTCTAGTTGTTTTGTTCACTCGTCTAAGTGCTTAGCTTTGCATTTGGAATGTCCAACTTAGGCGGCTTTTCCTTAGGCTCTATGTCACCTTTTTCCTCTATGCCTATCAAACCCCATTTGTCCACAATATAGGGATTTTGCACAACTAGATACAATATACAATATACCCTCATACCTTCATCATCAAAGTACCAAATAACAAAGTAAAGTGGTTTAAATGTCCTTAAATACATCCATATAAAATAAAAATCTCAAAAAAAAGACAAAAAAAAATGTCCCACACCAAGAAAATTTTAACAAAGTTTGCATTTCATTTCTCACATTGTGACCTAGTAACGGCATTAAGAAGAAGAGTCAAAACTACAATACTCATATTAGGAGCAAAGGGTTGGCATATCTTAAATCTTAAACCATGACATTGAGGTACACACCAAATTGCATTGAGATATAGGCAAAAAGCTTGAAAAACACTGCCACAATTACAAAAGCACGAAAAGAAAATCTTGGAAAAATAAAATCCCCATTTAAAAGTTAGTGATATAATTATCAAGGAAATATTATAGTGTTAAAAATCCATGATAACTACCTCATAGTTAGTTAGTTAGTTTTATTGATTATCTCGGTCTAAAAACTCTGTTTTAGCTAGAGCTTAATCAATATAATTAGCAAAAATGTTTACAAGTTCGTGAGATAATTATTAAAAAATATTATTATGTTGAAAATTGGTGATAATTTCTTCATAATTAGATAGTTAGTTTTATTAATTATCTTGGCCTAAAAATTATACTATTAGCTAAAAATTAATTAAGATGATTAGTAAATATGTTTTAAAGTTAGTGAGATAATTATCAAAGAAGTATTTAAATTTTAAAAACCATTATAATTACCTTGTAATTAGTTACATAGGTTTACTAATTATCTTGGCCTAAAAACTCTATTTTTAGTTGAAAGTTAAGTAAGATAATTAGCAAAGATATTTTGAAGTTAGTGAGATAATAATCAAAGAAAGATTATAGTGATAGCAAGCATTTATAATTATTTACTTAATTTTATAAATTATGTTGGCCTAAAAGCTTTATTTCTAAATGAAACTTAACTAAGATAAATAGCAAACATGTTTAGAAGTTAGTGAGATAATTATTAAAGAAATATTATAGTGTTAGAAACTCGTGAAAAGTTAATTTATTTTTTTACTAATTATGTTGATCTATAAATTCTATTTGCAATTGAAAATAAATTGAGATAATTAGAAAACATTTTAGAAGTTAGTGAGATAATTGTCAAAGAAAAATTATAGTGTTAAAAACTCATAATAATTATCTCATAGCTATTTTATTAGTTTTACTAATTATTTTGATCTATAAATTCTATTTGCAAATGAAAATCAGTTGAGAATATTAGCAAACATGTTTGTTAAAGAAAGATTATAGTGTTAGAAACTCATGATAATTATCTTATAGTTATTTTATTCGTTTTACTAATTATGTTGGCCTAAAAAATATAATTTTAGTTGAAACGTAAGTGAGATAATTAGAAAACATGTTTAGAAGTTAACGAGATAATTATCAAAAAACTATTACAATATTAGTAATATTTTGTAATAGTTATATTATGATTATCTTGGCTTAAGACCTCGGTTTTTAGCTGTAAAACAATGAGGATAAATAGTAAATCCATTTAAAATTTTTGAGATAATTATGAGTTTTAACACCCTGTTAGAAAGTTGAGATAAATATATATTCATTGGATAATTACTATAATAGTTACTAAGCCAAAAATATGTCATTTTTGGCCTTAATTAAAAAAAGGAAAATTAAGAAATTGACTCAAAAAACTATAAAATAATTACTAGATCTTTGGAAGTTTATAAATAAGTTGGTAGTTACTATAGTAAAAGTTTAGTATTTCTTTTACTATAGAATAAAGGGAAAACCTAGCATATTAGTTTTCTAAAATAAGGTAAGAATTCATATGGCTAAATTAAGGTATAAGAAATCCTTGAGAATGATATCACCCACAAGAATCTACTTATAATACTATGAACCAATGAAATGTCCTAGGTTTTTAGTAAAAAGGAATTAAGATAATTGAGGAAAGTACGTCTATGATAAGTTTGAGTTTTGAAAAATCACCTAATGGTTAGACATCCTTTTATAAGGATAAAGATCATGGCTCCTAAGAGGGTCCGAGCCAATCAGGCAAGTGAGGAGGATGATAGCAACACAAAGAGAGTCAGGGCTATACATGATCACGAGGCCGGTCCGAGCAACAGACCTACAAATGAGAGTTTTTGAGTCCCTGAGCCCCAGCAAATCCTTGATCAATGAATTTTGGTTATAAATTAAGCTCATTTCTTTTTAAGTTATAATTTTGCATTCGTTAAGGAGTGGATAAGGACTTAGGAAGTGTTAAAATTGACCATAAACCAGAAAGGTATCTTCCAAGAAACAATCATGCAATTGTTTGTAACCTAGGAAATAAATTCTTGGGTTAATCTTGTTGAATTAGGAAAGATATGATTGATCATCCTTAAGACAGGTTGTCTCAAGGCACCTCCAACTCCCTTGGTATATTTTGATGAATGAGGATGGCTATAAGGCCACTTAAGTTGGCCACCTCCATGAATGATGAGTCTCTACTCCGTCATGTCTTGATGTTTCTACATAAGTCAGAATACTATTTTCTTATCCAATGGGAGCTGCCCGGTTGTCCATGGGCACCCTGAACTTTTGGTGATATTTTTCACCCAAATTATGAATAAGAAATGGGTGCTATTTTTCATGCTTAGGTGATCTTCAGACAAGAAGAATATTGGTCATGGTTATTATGGTAAATGTTTTTAGTTGCCAATAACCTATCTTAAGTTTAAAGATGCTTGTTTGATAAAAAATGTTGTCAGCTGTTTTCAATACTTGTTTTTACGAATCACTGTGATGGGAAGTTAGAATGAACCATTATTTTAAGTATTAAAAGACTATACTAGTAATTAGAAAACAAAAATCATGTGTAAGTGCAGGGTGATAAGTGGGGATCAAGTAAGGTTGTTGATCATGGACGAGTGGACCTCATAAGTCAGGTAACTATCCATCCCCACGCACTAATGTTAGAAGACTTCTTCAATGGAAGAGGATTCCGCCAACGGCTATGCCCTCACTCATGTAAAGGGGAAAAACTGTTGGACGAGGATACCTTAGCTCATTTGTAGAGGTTATAGAACCAAAAAAGTTTTCGGTCTTTTAGATTTTGTCCCGTTTTTGCTTGCGAGACAGGACTAGGTATTTTCTAAGGCTATAGTCCCAAGCCATTGCCAATGGCAAAGGTCTATTCCCTAGAATTTTCTTACTTAGAGGATATAATTTTTATTAATCCTAGAGACCTGTCAAGGACCCCATCATGACTTAAGAGTCAGCAGAATGGGGACCTCTCAGATCTTGCTTGTGAGTATATGGACAACGAGGGCTTCTTGATCACCATGTGCTTAGCTGAGCACATAGGTGAGTTTCTTGCAGGCACAACAAGAGCAGGGCTTGTGCTTCTTGGATACTTATGTGTGATTCCAAGGCATATCAACATCCTATCACTAGAGAGGCAGTAAGATCACTATTGTTTTATTGATGCTTCAAACAAATTTTTTGTTTAAAGATTTTAAATCTAGTAATATCATATTTGCAAATTGCTTACCCAAATAGGTGCTTGATCTTACAATGTGTCTTTGGCATCCTATTGGTCATGTTGTGGCAAGCTACGATAGAGAAAGTGGGGAGAATATTTTAGAGAGGTTTTCTAGTAATATCATATTTGAAAATTGCATATCCAAATAGGTGCTTGATCTTACAATGTGTCTTTTGCATCCTATTGATCATGTTGTGGCAAGCTACGATAGAGAAAGTGGGGAGAATATTTTAGAGAGGTTGTTTTCAATGTACTATAGCTACAGGTTGGAGATGATTGTGTGTTTTCCACTATTCATTTCAAGTCTTTTGCTCCCTATCTCTTGCATACTTGAGTGGTGAAGGTCCACCAAGTTCCTTGCAGCACCATTAAATGATGGTCTATTAAGGAATCTCTCTACCAAGTCTTGAATGCTAGAATCAATCAATGTTTGCATGCCTTTCAAGTATGCATTTTAATCCTTCATATCAATACTTTTGGGCTTGAGCGACAAAAACTTCAACATTGAAAAAAAAAATTGTGTGTTCTGAACGCTTATCTAGGCAAAGCCACCGTTTCACATGATGGATGCTTTAATGTTGGCGGCCACCAATCTACATCATCAAATCAGTCCCTTAAAGTATATTTAGTGAACCATTTAAGTTTCCTATTGACTTGAACTAGTAATGAGAAACTTTTGAAATGGTTGAGTCTTTTATGTCCTAACCTTCAATGACAAAGTTAGAAGACAAGGTGGAGTACAATGTGAACTGGAACAAAGCAGACAATGTCTGAAGATAACGGAGGAAATATGAATGGGGGTGGACAAGGGTAATGTTGTAGTTACACAAAGCATAGTTATTAATAAAATGTTACTAGTGCATCTATGCCAAAATTGGAATAGTTATATACAAAAGGTATTCCATAGTTACAAAAGGTATTCCATAGTTGCATGCAAGACAAATAACTAGGTGCATGTGTGACCATGCATGAGGGGCAGTCATTTCATTATTTTGTTCCAAAATCCCCTCTGTAACCATATTATCATAATAAATTTGTTTTGTTCATAATAGCTTTTTTGAAAAAACTTCATGTCTTTTGGGGTGTAAGTATAGGTGATTGCACCTAGACTTGGATGGAAATTTCATTTTGTTATTTCTTTTGAATGGTATTTTTGAGATTCCAAGTAGCACAAGTGTAAGTTCAGACATACTTTTCACAAAGACTTTTATAAGACTTCCCCCTTGAGTGTTTCTCTTGCACCAAAGATGATTTCCTTCATAATAGACCTACTTAATTAGCATCAAGAAGATTACATAGACTTAAGTTCCTCTCTCTCTCTCTCTCTCTCTCTCTCTCTCTCTCTCTCTCTCTCTCTCTCTCTCTCTCTCTCTCTCTCTCTCTCTCTCTCTCTCTCTCTCTCTCGCTCTCTCTCTCTCTCTCTCTCTAAACATATGCAACAACTCAAGTGAGACACCCTTCCAAAGTCATGCAGATTGGTAGCTATGCATCACATGGCCATTGCAAAAGAGAGTGAACTATACTGCTTTGAAGAATAAGTAAAGGATAGAAGAAGACCATGGTGCGTCATGATTGATTATTGATTACTATGTCCTTCAACTCACTATTTGTGATGTGGCGGTTCTGCTAACTTGGAGATAACGAACTTCTAGCCATATGCATCTGTGAGTAAAGTAGAGAACCCGAGCTCTTCAATGTTATGATTGACTATTTAATATTGCATGCTTTGGTTTGCTATCCATGTCATGGCGCTCCTATTGAAAATGTTGTCTAATTTTATTTCTTTAGTTGTGTGCAAGTCATGTGTCTTGGAGAAGAGGAAGGAGAGGGAGAAAGCTAGGTTCAAAATACTCAACTTTTGTTGAGAGCACTCATCAAATTTGCTTTGTGTGCACCACTAATCTAATCAAAGTCTTGGATATGCAAGATGAAGAAATACAAGTCCATAGCATGGCATATGATTCATTCATGAGGTGGATGAACCTCTTGCACAACAGGAGACATGAATTCAAATAGTGACATATGTTGTGCAAGATCAAGTTGCAGCAGCCACCAAGTAGGAGATGAAAACATGATTTACATGAATAGAGGGGAAGACCTATTACATATAGTTGCATCTTCAACTACTTTGAGTGCCCTTTGATACCATTATGTTGGGTAATACCGTATGCAAGAGTACAAGGTTGGAGAGGTGACATCACTGGCCTTTAATCCACCTTGCAAAAAAAGGAAACACGTAGGGAAAAGGGGATTTTATCGTGTCAATTTCGACTTGCAAAGAGAAGAGAGTCCTTATAGGTTTGCATACTAACTACTATTATTCTTTTGGTATTATGTATTATGTATTTTGTAGTAAGTGTCTATAAAATATTCTACCTTGTTTATGGATCATAAATTCAAGAGTAGATGTTTTATTATATTAGTATGTTCTTGTTTTTTAGTTGACTTTGTAGAGAAATACAACTACAAATAATTCTTTAAACTTTGAAAAACGGTAATCGTGTATTTTGCAAGTAAATGTCTATAAACAAATTTGCATTGTTTATGGATCATCACAAAGTTCAAGAATAGATGTTTTGTAAGTTATTGTTTTTTAGTTGACTTCATAGAGGACTCATTGCTGCAAATAATTCTTGTTAGAGACTCTAAGTTGGTGTACGACTTCATTGATGTGTCTGTGGGTGTTGTGCTTCCTCATGGTTGTACACCAGATATCTATTTTGAGGAGGTCATGTTTGAGGCTAGGCCATATCTTTACCCTACTAGGACCCTCCTAGAAGTTAGAAACAAAGATGCAAATAAGGCACTAAAGAAGGTTGACACAATACACATGGCAGCACTGAGATTGGTGTATAGGTTTCTACTTTTTTTAGTTCATAACTATGCAAATATGCCAAACGTATTGTAAAATGGTAATGAATGATGTGTTGGTGTTTTTAAATATTTAAATATTCTTATTAATATTGTTTTTCAAGAATCGTCTTCAAGGTGCCTTTTTTGGCTAAGTAGTAATGCAACTCCCTACTGATAGATGCACGTAGAGGTGGACATGAGTACAAGCC
Source organism: Adiantum capillus-veneris (assembly GCF_014529385.1). Lineage (NCBI taxonomy): Eukaryota > Viridiplantae > Streptophyta > Polypodiopsida > Polypodiales > Pteridaceae > Adiantum > Adiantum capillus-veneris. The sequence continues at coordinate 95,779,085 of NC_140956.1, read as the reverse complement.
TCAACCCATTTGACAGACTAGTGAGTCCTCGACTCCTGTTATGGCACTTTATTTTCCTTTTGAACATACTTTGGCTTGTTGGATGCTATTTGTTGATGGACATGATATTTCAATTTGATTAGTTGGATTTTGTTAAGGTTGTGGTATAGCTAGTTTCTCTATGTAGTGGATTTGTTTTGACCTTTGTTTTAGGTTTCATTAAATTGAAAGACTGGCAACATTGATCACTTCCAACAAGCGCTATGATTATCACATGGAGGATTGATAGTGCTACATACATAATGTTTCATTAATGATGAATGTGGATGTAGCTTGGGGAGTGCTCACTTGATTTTTTCCTTGCTTGAAAATGTTCTCTCACCCTTTGCTAAGACTCAAGTAAGAGATAGATAGACTTTGTTCTTTATTATGGAGGTAGAGACTACCCAAAGTATATGAGCCTTCATAGTTGCATCTACTCATCTACTGCCCACACACACACATTTCCCACCAACAAAATATTTAAGATGGATTAAAAGTAAAAATATGATTTATTTCACATTTTCGTAATAGGAGACAACCCTACCCCATTGCCCATCTATTTTCAACCCCCTAGCGTGATCTCATCCAATGGTCTTCTGCTTCCACTCCATCCTTCTCTGACTTGTACCCAACTTGCAGACAATCCTTCAACCACCCTGCTTTTCTAATGGTATCTAGCATCACTATTTAGAGAATTTATTTTATAACTTTATTACAAAAGAATGTGCTACACAAGAAAAAAGATAATCTCCAATCATGTTTTTGCCTTTCTTTACAGAAAAAAGTGTTATGGTTTTTCTGGATGTGCCTTTGCTGCCCTCCATAAGTGGTTGTAAAAAAAGACCTCTACCACCATGCCTCCTCTTGAAGGCCTATGAAGTTAATAGTCTACTTGACTTCCATTTACCATGTCCATGCTAGCCAGTATGGTGTTTATTTAGTATTGTTGTTGTTGCGGTTATAAATGGAATTGTATTTTTTCCCACCAAAAAAATTTGTCATATTATAGACGGTTGCTACTAGTAGGCCTTGCCAATCATTTTTGAGAGGCTAATTAAAAAGAATCTCCAAATATGCACTATTGGCTAGATGGGTGAAAAGAAAAAAGAAGGCACAAGCATGAGTCACGAGGCAAAGCTTTTTTTGATGGTACAGACAATGGTTGCGTTGTGGGCTTTAATTTGAATGGAACTCTCTCTCTCTCTCTCTCGCTCGCGCGTCCGGCTAGATTTTTACTAGTATGTGACCCGCGCATTGCTACAGCCGAGAAAAAGTATGGTCTAGTTTAGGCAAACCCTTCTCCCCCAAGTTGATAACATCTGCAATTATTCTCTATACATTCAATCCAAGGTAATGCCATATCTTAAATGTTTCATAAAAACATTAAGATTAGAAATAATCCAAGTAATAAGGTTTTTCATCCTTTATTGTATTGCCTTAAATCATTTAGTCATTGGTAACATAACATTAGGTTTAGGTTTTCGTGACAATGGAAAGTGAGAGAATTGAATCAACATATAGCTAAAGTATGTGAACGATGCATTGGTGTGGACCCAAAGAGTGTACTATTAATGCCACTGAAACTCTTTAATCTATAACAATACTTTATCTCTCAATACATTTGGATGCGTTGTCGACGATATCTTCTTGTCCCATCCAAACATGATAGAGTGTGTTCTTTGTTCTTGTCCTTGCTACATGACAATTCGTAGGGCTTGTGAAAAAGTGGCATCACCATGGACACGACCCTCCACAAATGGGAAGGGACTCCTACCATGACCATGATCATTCATTGAGGACGGCAAGGTATCTCTTGGCAAGTATGTAGTGTGTTGTATAGGAAATTAGCGACGATAATGCCATGCAACCTTTTGACATGTACAAACATGTGAGGAATGACTTGGAGAGTTAGGAACACAAAGGCACGTGTCCCTTATCCTCATGAATGATTATGCCAAGCAATAGTGAAAACACCAACTTCATAATAAGTGCGTATGTTTCCATATTGAAACATTGTGTTGCAAGCATAAAATAGTCTCAATACATTACAGTATCAATTATAGCACACCCTAAGGAAGGAAGATACAAACCAAACAAATTCAAGCCTTATGAGATCGATCACTGTCCTATCACCCAAGTGTGATAGACTAGCTTTGTTAATTTCTTCCCCCAATGTGGTAGACTGACTCTACCAATTCCCTCTCCAAACACGGTAGATTGGTTCTCCAATTCACACTTAAATAGTAGACTTACATGTAGTTCAAAAATCGTTGAAAAGTCTCTTAGCATTATCCTTATGGCTTTCAAAACTTCCCCTGTTATGGGTTCTCCCAATGACGCTAGAAAACATGATTTTCATGGCTACCTATATAAAGAAGTAGATGCAGCTTGAAAAAACTTTCTATCACCCAAATGTGGTAAATTGGTTTTTGGAGAAAATATTTTTCAAGCAATACCTTAATTTATTGCATTAACAATGTTTTGCGAATGTATCACAGTGAGAAAAAAACTACAATCCACACCAAAAATTTGACATTTACATCTAAATTCTAAATTTGAAGGGGAAGGATTGACTGTGTATTGGCTAATGCTCAAAAAACCTAGTTTTAGTGTAATCCCATCTACCGAAATTTGAAGGTAAGAAAACCTACAAAGTCTAAAGAAATTTAGTCAACTTGCCTCTACTATTTCTAATAAATAGGTTTGCCAAGGTTTTGGAGAAAAGTTTTTTTTCGAGCAGCACTTGCCTTTAATATGCATCATCAATGTTTTATTTCTACAAAGTAGCACTAACTTTAATATGTTTTTGTCGAGCACTTCCTTTAGTATGCATCAGGAGTGTCTTTAATATGTTTTTCTCGAGCACTGCTCTTAATATGCATTAGCAATGTTTATATAAAGTAGAAATGTTTTCTTTGTGTATCAAAGTGTTAGAAAAAAATATAGGCTCTTTGTAATCCCACCTACACATGTTAACATTTACCTCTAAAACCTAAATTTGAAGGGAAAGAATTGTGTACCATGTAGTGCTCAAGAAACCTAGGCTTAGGGTAACCCCATCTACCTCTAAATTCTAAATTTGAAGGCAACAAAAACTTAGAGCAAAAACCTTTAAATGTAGTCAATTCACCTCAAAATGTTCTCATATGTAGGTTCTCCAAGGTTCCAAAAAAGAGGATCGCGTATCTATCGACCAGTGCTTAAAAACCCCCAGTTTAGTGTATCTCAACTACAAAGTTTTAGGTTTACCACTAAATTCCAAGTTTGAAGGCAAGAAAACCTATAAATAGAGAAATGTCTTGAAAAAACTTCAAGCTACCTCTAAAACAATGCGGTTGATAAAGAAGGCAAAGTTGTGCTCACCTCACAAAGCGGATGTCTGTGCGAATTGTGTATATCATTCCGATGCCCCGACAATACCATGATGCAAGCTGTCCCTTCTCAGATTTTCCCAGAAACCATTGGTTGTCCTCGAATGCAACTTCTAGCCTTTGTCTCTATTGCCTATGGGAGCAAGCTCTTGGTTGGAAGATTTTGCACCCCCCGCCCCCCCCCCCCCCCTCCCCGCCCTCTTTGTGTGTGTGTGTGTGTGTGTGTGTGTGTGTGTGTGTGTGTGTGTGTGTGTGTGTGTGTGTGTGTGTGTGTGTGTGTGTGTGTGTGTGTGTGTGTGTGTGTGTGTGTGTGTGTGTGTGTGTGTGCGCCCTAAAAACACAAGCAATTGAGCGCTCTCACATTGTTCTAGAAATTCCATTTTACGAACCTTATCCAATTCCTTTTGGTGAGTTTCCAGAAGGAAATTTTGAAAAATGAGCTACTTTGTAACATTTTTACACTATTTTCCTCAAATTGCAAGCGTCGTTTTTCCTTTTCCTCTTGTTTTCAAATACCATTTTGAATTTCAAAGCAACACAGTTGCACGGTGAAAAAGAATTTCCCGAACATTGGCTCTCACCGTCTCTTTCTCTCTCCGCCCACCCGCCCGCCTCACTGCACTGGCATCAGTGCTCGAAAAAAACTTTCTTCCAAAAACTTGACAAACCTGCATAAGAGAAATTTCTGAGGTAAATTGACTACATTTGAAAGTTTTTTGAAGTTAATTTTTTGTAAATTTCTCACCTTCATAGTTAAAATGTAGACACAAATATCTAAATTTGTAGGTGGGATTAGAGTAAACCTAGGTTTTATCACCTTCATAGTTAAAATGTAGAGGTAGGATTACATTAACTGGCTCACCGAACTCCGATAAGAGCTGCTCATCAGAGACTCGCTAGCACTCCACTGTATCACTGAGACTCTCTCTCTCTCTCTCTCTCTCTCTCTCTCTCTCTCTCTCTCTCTCTCTCTCTCTCTCTCTCTCTCTCTCTCTCTCACACACACACACACACACGGAGGTTGTGCGCATGGCTATCGTGGCCTGCCATAAGTTATCTTTCTCTATCGCCAGTCATACATCTCTCTCTCTCTCTCTCTCTCTCTCTCTCTCTCTATATATATATATATATATATATATATATATATATTATCATGAGTCCCACACACAGAGCATATATATATATATATATATATATATATATATATATATATATATATATATATATATATATATTCTCACGAGTCACACACAGAGAGCCTTAAACTCGTATATCTCTCTCTCACACACACACAAACACACACAGCTTGCTAGGAGTTGACATGGGTACTGCTCTCTCTCTCTCTCTCTCTCTCTCTCTCTCTCTCTCTCTCTCTCTCTCTCTCCCCCCCCCCCCCCCCCAAGTGTGGTAGATTGGTTATTCCATTTCCCTATTGAATAACAGGTCTTGAGTTCAACTCTCCTCCTCGGATAGATCTTTAAGGTCTCTTGGGATGGTTTCCTACGATGTTAAAACAATCTTCTTCTTCTTCTTCTTCTTCTTCTTCTTCTCTCTCTCTCTCTCTCTCTCTCTCTCTCTCTCTCTCTCTCTCTCTCTCTCTCTCTCTCTCTCTCACACACACACACACACACACACACATATCCTTCCAGGGTCCAAGTCCCAGGAGTCAACGACTATAGGTTGTTCTCATAGAAAAGAAAATGGTACCTTCAAGGCAATGTGCAGCTGCATGCAAGTTTGTGACGATTGTGGTAGGCGGGACAACCCAACAGTGAGGTAGGCGCAAAAAGTTGGTGGCACTGCAGTTCGCGTAGAGGCTTGGAGGGATCGACACGTGGAGGGTCTCTTTGGCCTTCAAAAATTTAAGCCGCATTATATATAGTATGGATTTCACGTCAATGTGATAGCACCCAAAAAAGCTTAAATAAGTTTAGTGTTAAAATCTTCAAATATAGTGGAAGGTTGCCATAGTTGTCCTACTTCTAGAACTGTAGTAGGGTTGTGAGTGAGCTTCTTTGACGGGCATTGCGGCCTACGAGGTGCAAGGGGGCAGGGAAGCCTAGGTTGCCCTGCGGGGCAAGGTGGTGTTTCCATCAGGCGGAGCTGGCTGGTGCAGGTTCCTTGGTGGATTCTCCCTCACGGGGCTGGGTGCGCCTTGGGGATAGAGGCCCATGCAGTCCCGACCATTTTTGTGTGCCCTCATCTATGCTCTCCCCCTATTTTTATGAGCTAAGGGTGGCCGCCTTCCTCTCCCCGGTTTTGGGGCAACTGCGGCTTTTGTTGCACTTGGAGTTCTTCGTTGTTGGGGGCTGGCTGGCGAAGGAGGACTGCGGAGTTTGTGGCAAGGACTCCTCAGTTCATGGCCACCTTGGGCACTGGCTTTGTTCTTCAGATCTGATGTTAGGGTAGAGGAGCCAGTAAGTAACAAGGCACCAGAAGAGAGACAAAAGTTAGAGACATAAATGACCCAATGAGTATTAAAATAAGGGCCTAAAGAGAGGCAAAATTTACAACGTGGCTCGTTAAAAAATTGAAAATGCTTCAGAATTACAACTCAAGGCCACGTTTCCAACTTTCGATACACACTCTGCTCCTCTTTACGCGCGTACGCCTCTAACCGGTGCACTCCAGAGCCTTAAATCCTACATTCTGCATCTCTTGGAGTGACTCGCCACCTGCTCAATGACAACACACCCCCATCTCAGCAATAATAAACGATGCATTTATTTTTAATAATCATGAATCAACATGAGAATTTCACGCCAGCCTCAAGCAGAGCCTTTAACAACAAAACAGAACCTGACCATGACTCAGACCAGCATAAAAGCAATAGCAGAACACCATCCCTACTAGATTCCAGTTTCCCAGCCATAAGCAAGCATACATGACCAGTATGAACAGAGCATATATCACTTAACCAGAGCAAAGTTCAATGTTGCACACACACTCTCATCCCTACGCTGCAAACCAAATTCACAGTTTCCAGCCTCACTGTCCCATTATGCAAATCCTCCTCAATGGCATCTGTAGCTCCCTGCGAATGTAAAGCTTGCCTAGTTGAAAGACACCCACAGTTGGAAGGTCTACTTTGCACGTCTGTTTTAATACATAAGCACGGTGGTCGAGGGTGTTGCTGCGGAAGAGTACATGTACAACCCATTTACCATTGCAAAAACCCTAAAAGAAAGCAGGCTCCTTTCATCGGCATCAAGCAAAGCACTTCAACACCAAAAACCACAAAAAGACCAGCAAGCCCTAAAAAAGAGCAACCAACAGATCCGGAGACAATGCAACATGTCCCAAAGAAAGGCATCAAAAAACCACACCATCCAATTGAAAGCAAAGACAGCAGAATTAAGAAGCGATCGCATCGAAGATCAAACAAAAATCCTCCTCTTGCTCTCATAACAAAAGCCATACTTCAAAAGTCAAGATCAAGTACACCTACTACTCCAGCTCAACCTCTTCCAGAGGTAGGAGAAGATCCTCCAAAGACACCAAAGAGGCCAACAACCCGCACTAAGTTGTCATGGACAACAGAAGATATGGCCAAAGCTCTCCATGCACGAGAACATGGACTTTCTCTAAACAAATGTTCCATACAATTTGGCATTAGCAGAGGTGCAATTGCTAATTGGGAAGAGGGAAGGACTCAAACAAAAAGGAAAGGACCCCCCACCACTCTCACTACAGCCGAAGAAGAAGCATTGCTCCAATGGATTTTTTTAAAGTGTGACTCTGGTCATGGAGTTTCTATGACAGATGTAAAGCTCAAAGCTGCAGAAATTTGTCAAACAAGGAACATACTTTTTTCAAATGGCATTCCAGGCAGAAGCTGGTGGGATGGATTTCGTAAGCGGCACCCAACTCTGGTTTTTCGAGTTACCGAGAGCCTAGACCAGTCAAGGGCAAGTTGATTCAGGCCAGAAATAGTAGAAACGTTCCACAAAAACCTTCAAGAGCTTTACTCAAAACACAACTACCCGCCGTCAAATATTTGGAATGTAGACGAGACAGGATTTCAAGGATCTAGAGATAAGGGTATGAAAGTGTTAGCCAAGAAAGGATCAAGGTCAGTTTATGGAGTTACATGCGATTCACATGAGTGGATGACAGTACTGTGTTGTGTTAATGCAATTGGTCAAGCAATACCCTCTTACTATATTTTAAGGGCAGTCGCATAACAACTAACTAAATTAGGTTTTGTGAGCCTGGAGCTGCCATGGCTGTACAGAAAAAGGCATGGATGACAGGAGAGTTGTTTCAAGCATGGCTTAAACACTTCGATGATGCTATTTCACTACAAGGCAAAGAAAACAGACACCTCTTGGTCCTTGATGGACACGTAAGTCATGTCTCACTTGAGGTAGTGGCCAAAGCAAAAGAGAGCGGCATAGATATTGTCACACTGCCAGCCCACACATCACATAAACTTCAGCCACTCGACGTATCAATATTCAAGCCATTAAAAGTACAATTTCGGAAGGAGAGGGATAAATGGCAACAGAGAACAGCTTTGAAGCAAGCAAGAAAGACAGAGCTGGCTTCTATTGTGGCAACGGCAATAAGTTTATCTTTAACGGAAGCTAACATAACAGTAGGGTTTCGAGCAACAGGGATATGGCCACTAGATTTTGCAGCAGTTAAGTTTGAAGGTATGCCCTGCAATCACATTAATCTTGTTGAGGAGACAAGTCCACTTGATGAGACAGAGTCACAAGTACCCAACACGCCAATTGAGCAGCCCATAAAGGATGAGGTTAAGGCCATACTAGCTCTCAATACTCTCGCATCTCAGCTCCAAAAAGAAAGTAGAATTTCTTCTCAGCAAGAAAATCAGACACATGCAATAAGCTTCACCCAGCTTTTGGAGGGAGCTAAAATTTCAAACTACACACCTTGCAACTCATAACCACATTTCTTCACAGAAGACGAGTGCAATTGGGACATAACACCCAACCAAATTACCACAAATTACATGGAAAACCAGGTAAGTTCTCCTACTCTGCCAGTAGAGCCACAAAGAGTTCAAGATGCGCGATTTTCTAATGAAAATGCAGCTCAGGTACAAAGAGTTCAAGACGCACAATTTCCTAATAGAAATGCAGCTCCCGTTTCGACTTTTCAAGCAAGCATACCTCAAACCATACATATCACTGATAGTGCTCGAATTCCAACAATAACAAGTCATTAAGAAGCAAGGTTTCCAAATGAAAATGCAGCTCCAACAACAACTGTTCAAGAAGGCCTCACTCAAAACAGACGTGTCACTAATGTGGTTCAAATTCCAACAGTAGCAGCTCGTCAAGAAGCATGGTTTCCAAATTCAAATGCAGGTCCAACATCAACTACTCAAGAAGGCACATCTCAGCAAAACCGTATCATTGATATGCTCCGAGTTCCAATGTCAGAAGTGTGTGTGCGTCAAGCAAACCGTGAGGCTTTTGTAGACTACACAAATAGTCTCATTTTAACATCTACACAATACATTGAAAGTATGAGAGAAAAGAATGCAAAGAAAGAAGAGATAGCCAAGGCAAAAGAGGAGAAGCGCATTGAAAAAGAAAAGAAGAGACTTCATTCACTTGCAGAGAAAGAGGCTGCTCGACAAAGAAAGGCCCGTGCCCGAGAAGCCAAACTTTCGAGAAAAGATTGGGAGATTCAACAACAGCTCTTTGAAGAAAGATTACAATCAGTCTTGTGGGAACAAGGTTCATTAGAAAGCTTACAATTGAGGCCACTTCAGATAGGTCAGCCTTATCACGCCTTGGCGCGACAGCATCAAATGCAAAAGTTGCGTGCTAAACGAGCTCGAGAATGACTGCATTACTTAAGCTCAATTTTGAAGCACTTCACTATTCTAGACGAGCAGTAACTTTTTGGAGCAGTGTCTTGTATCAAGGTTAGATATTTCAACAAGTTTTACAGTACATGTTAAAACTCAATCCCTCCTACTCGCGATTCCAATCTTGGGGTTGTACTCCTGCAGCAATATACCTAGTTTCTATCAAAGCAATAATCGTAGTACTACCAATCAGTTTATGTTTCATGCTTAACATGCCAGCTGCCCTTTATGGTGTATAAAAGTACTTGTATGTAATAATTGAAGGTGCAACGGGTAAAGTTTTGTTTTATGGTTAGTATGTTTAACACACGATGTCTCCCGTTAACACATGATACATCCCCATTTCTCACACAACATCAACTACTATCTATTATGACAACACAAAGTTTATCATTCACATTTCTTCATACAATATCCCCTTCCTATCAAAGTCTTACTGCATCATATGCATTTTTTCTTTCAATGCGTCAGCTACATTTTGTCTTTCAAATGCTTGTTTATTCTTTGGGACAACCTTCAAATACTGTTAGCCATTCATTATGGTTTTCAGCCAAAGTTTAATCTCAGTCACATTTCAAGCAGTAGACTGTAGTCAAATCAAGAACGTTCGCAAAGATTTTAGTTCTCAATGAAGGTGAATCTCGGCCACATTAGAAGCACTCAAACATGAACATTCACATACATCCATTATTGCTGATTGAGAGTCCTCAGCTCAAAAGTATATCTCTGTACAAGCTCCACATATTAACAGTACTCCCTAAACATTCACAAACATCCATTATTGTTGAGTGAGGCTCAAGAGTCCTCACCTCAAAGTAAATCGCTTCACAAGCTCCACAAGTTATTTTTAGCAGTCTTGAAAGAAAACCTTACAGTCAAAGGCAATAGACTGCACATCAACTCAAAAACCAAAAAAATGCAGAGAACAAAAATCACTCTTGGCTCTGCAGATGGTAGATGCGGGCCTAGTTTCGCTCTGTCGGCTGACTCTTTTGGCATTCTCCTGCAAGGGCTGAGAGGGGTGTGGTACAGATATGAGAGCTTGAGAGGCTGCGGCTACCATATCTACCCCGATCTCCATCATAGGAGGTTTTGCTCGAGCACAAGGGCTAGTGGCATCCAATCCCTCTCGACCTCATTAGCTCTGTCGACAGTATTGCCAAGAATTGGGTCAAATTACTATGGGTTTGAGGTGTTGATATCCTGGAAAAACCTAGTGATGTAAGGCGAAGAGGGCCTCTTGCAGGGACTTCACAGAGCACGCGCCAAGCAGTGCCTCATCATTGGCAAGGCAATCAAAGACATGGGATACAATAGAGGGGGGCACCGTGGGGCAACCTTCGGCTTTGACTATAGGCGAGCCAGGGAAGATGAGGCCCATTATGCAAAGCTTGAGTGCGTGAGGAGGCAACGCAGTGAAAGGGTAGGTGGAACTCGTACAGTATGCCTTCAATGTACACGGGTTGAAGCACGTGTGTTGGAGGTTGGCACCTTAATAGCGTGAAGGGATAGCATCTCGTTGAGGAGCCTCCAAGTGTCTACCCGTGAGTGGCTACATACCCCATCCCAAACTGAGTGACTTAGAGCATTAGTCTTCTCTCTTCTGGGCACTTATCATCCAAAGGGAGAATCCTAGGTGGAAATGTGCAATGGGGGGGGGGGGGGGTATCCCCACTCACGCTCTCTTTTTTAACAAAGGAATCAAAGAATTTGTGTGGAAATCCATTTTCCTTCACTGCCATCTCACCATCTTACCTCCAGATGTTTAGGGACACGTGGTGGTGCTGACCAATGCCCTAACCGTGTGATTTGGCCAAAAATCAAGCATGATACCACCTTGCCAAGTTAGGTGTCTCTATACTGGCTCCTCTACCCTAGCGCATGGCTCGCCATTTATAGCCTGCAACTTTGGTGGTGTTTCGGCCTCAACTCTGGCTTGTGAGGGGTGGGACTTTGATGTTGCTAATGTTCGGCTTCTACTCGAGTTTTTGGTTCCTACTTTTGTCTGTATGGTTCTTCTTCGACTTTACTCGGTGGCTTTCTATTGGCATGCATGGTGCTTGTGGTAGAGGCACCTGCATGGTGGCACCATGGGAGGCTCCTTCTAGTGATGAGGACCCTGGGCCCCGTCCGGCCGGCAAGTATCTTCTCCGATCTTCTCTTGTGTGTCTTCTAGCGGGTGGCTCCCTTATTAGCCATTGTAATGTTGTATTTTTGTCATCTGGAGGGAGAGTTCTGTTTGGGGTGATAGCTCATGCACAGTCTGTGGGAACCTCTTGGTGGTTGTGTGTTGCTATGTTTTGGTTTGGTGATATGCTATCTATGGTTGGGGGGTATATGTGGCTTGTGATGAGCGCAAATTCTGATGTAATTTGTTTTTGGTCAATATTATATAATCACCCACATATTGTGGGTTTTGCAAAAAAAAAAAGGTTGCCATAGTTGCCCTTATTTTGGGAAAAAGCATCTTGCAATCCCACCTATGAATTTTGAAATTTACCTCTAAATTACACCTCAAACTGATAGCACCCACTGAACTCAAAGAAATTTAGTGCAAAAATCTTCAAATATAACGAAGGGCAACCCCTCCCTGCTTGCAGTTTGGGAAAAGCATTGTCTATTAGAGTGCTTAAAAAAACAGCTTGGTGTAATCCCGCGTAACTAATTTTGAGATTTACCTCTAAAAATTACAATTTTGAAGGTGAGAACACCCCAAGCTGATACACCCATGAAATTAAAAGAAAATTAGTGTAAAGACCTTCAAATATAGAGCACCTTGGATTCCGTCGGCTTGAATTCAGTCGACTTTTGATTATTATAAGAACTCCCTCCCTGTGTGTGAGTGTTCGAAAGCAGCAATGCTCAACCTCTATTGTTGTTTGCCTCTCGTAGACTAAGGCCTATGTCACACTGGGGCGCCCAAGCTCTTTTTTGGAAGGAAACCGGCTGCTTTGTGTCACACAAGGAAATATTATAACTGTCACACCCACAGGACATCAAATCGACGATAACCAAATGGTGGGGCTTTCCGGCTTCCACATTGCGCATCAGTGTTCAAGCCCTATCTGCCCTCTTCTCGCGCTCACTTTATGCAGTTGGCCACAACCTCAAAAGTGGGGCGGGCAACATAGGCCGTCCCTTTGACAACGCTCGCGGCCACCTGCAGCTTTTGCTGTACGCGAATAGATGCGTGCCAGCTCAGCTTGGCCTGCTTGTGCCCGTTCCAGTGTGACATCGGCCTAAGCTCCATGTAGTGTTCTCTCTCTCTCTCTCTCTCTCTCTCACACACACACACACACACACACACACACTCAACAGCTCCATGTTGTATTGAGTCACTTGGACGACTCTCTCTCTCTCTCTCTCTCTCTCTCTCTCTCTCTCTCTCTCTCACACACACACACACACACACACACACACTCAATAGCTCCATGTTGTATTGTTGACTTGGACGGTTCTCTCTCTCTCTCTCTCTCTCTCTCTCTCTCTCATTCATGCACGTACAGACACACATAGCTACAGTGGGGACTCCGCTTCAGTTAGTGCTCTCTCTCTCTCTCTCTCTTTCACACACACACACACACTCTCTCTCTCAGCAGCTCGTGATCGTGTTGCGTTGCATAGAGTCATGGACGGTTCTCTCTCTCACACGCATACACAACTCACTCGGCAGCTCTCGATAGTGTTGAGTCCTATGGACGATTCTCCCTCTTACACCCCCCCCCCCACACACACACACACACACACACACACACACACAAATCCGGGTTGTTTTGTCTAACAATCCTCTTCCCCATGCACACAAGCTCATGACACATAGGCTACATCAGTAGTGTGCAGTCTCTCTCTCTCTCTCTCTCTCTCTCTCTCTCTCTCTCTCACACACACACACACACACACACACACGCACAGTGGCACACACGGACAGTAGCTAGCTCTCTCTCTCTCTCTCTCTCTCTCTCTCTCTGACCCAGTAGACTGAGATACGACAAGTTAGGTTAAAAACTATGTATTGCAAAAACATAGTTGAAATATAGTTAGTAGGCTCCATGATAGATATTTTTGGGCAATTTAGTTGACTATTTGATCTATTTCAGCTAAGGATTGTTTAAATTGAGCTCATGAAAGTTGTGCTTAATCTATACATATATACAATGGTTAATTTTTTTCATAGGTGTCATAAAATATTCCTCAAAACATACAATTCGAGCATCTTTTGCTTAATGTAACTACATCAAACGTAGGTAAAGAGCAATTTGATGTAGGTAAAGAGCAAGCGCACTTTGCTGGCATCTTTTTAATGGGAGGGAATTTTTAATTCTATCCAACATATTGCTATATGAACTCTCTAATAGTTTTTTTTTTTTTTTGTTGACCTTATGGCATATTTTTGTTTTTGTGTGTGTGTGTGTGCGCGCGCGCGCTTGTAGAGTGGTGGATCCCAAGGTAGAACAAGTAGATGGGTGTGAGAAGAGGCTGTTAGGAAGTAGGAGATACCTAATCATGGCTCCTCTCTATTGGCTTCTCTTCTCCAAGAAGTCATCTTCTAGATGCTCTCACTATATATCAGATGTTTCCATGTTCTAGACATGTTATGCACCTAGGGTTGACAATAATAATCACACAATGTAGCATGAACACAACATCAATAGAATCCACAATATACAAAGCATATGTAATGCATGTATTTTCCTCTTTCTCATTGGCCTCTTTTGCCTTAAACTTCTCCAATCATTTAATGACCTGATCATTAGCCTTACAGTTATTTTGTTTCATCTTCTTCTTGCCTTTATCACCAAACTTCTCAAATGCATTATGATTTGTTAGCCATATTCTGGGCTATTGAAAGGGGGAGAATTGATGTTGGGACCATTTGTGTTTTGCTTTTGTGTAGCCACAATGCTAGCATTTTTCTACTGGGATGAGCCTCTTGTAGCAATATGGAGACAAGATTATCCTCAAGAGGGTCACTACAATTTTTTTTTTAAATGCATATTGTGTGAGGTCAAACATAGAGATTATTTTATTCTATATTTTTTCACATTTTTACATACAAAAGGGTGTTGAAAAATGATCTTGAAAAATAAATTACAGATTGAATAGAAAAAAGATCCTTTTATTGGTGAAAACTCACAGCTAAGGGATTTTTAAAAAAGTCCTTAAACACGCATCATACATAGATTTTACATGTGGTGACCCCCCGGGAGATTATCAAACTATATAGAATTTGGTTTGTACAAGTCTATAAGTGGATGCAAAATTTTGATTAATAAGACTCTACCAAAGCATCAATAAATGTTCTCACAAGGAATTTTTTCAGGAATGAGTTGGTGAATAGCAATTATGGGCTCCGTCATATTTTAAACTCTACAAGAAATACATCCATATCATTTTTTTCATGCAAAGGCTTTGGTTTAAACTCCTTCCATAGGTAATTCCTCAGTTGCATACAAAGAAGTTAGAATATCTCATGCTTATTTTGCTATTTTTGCCAATAAAATGATTGGAGTGATGAAATGCACAATGGAGAGCATAAGCAATGCATAAGCTTGTGCATTTATAGCCCAGCATGCTTGTCAACATTGAGCAAAAACAACTCTAGCAATAGAACTACTCAAATCTACACCATCAACCGTAGACTTTGTATCCGCAAAACTAATGTTCCTTGGGAGTGTGAAGTTTGTTTTCATACCAATTATTGAAAATATTGATGTATGCCCACAAAGCTAGAGAAGAAGATGGAGAAGCTCAAGGGCACACAATGTAGGAAGAAATATTCCTCACTATGGTAATACAAAGATAAGGCCTTCCCTAGTAATCTAGATGTGTATACAAGCTAGAGGGGGAAAAGTGTCTTAGTGGAGGAGAAACTACCTTGATAATCCTAAGTGTGTGAACAAACATTGATACCATATCATGCTGATAGTTTAATATATTCTTACCAGACGCATGTGCTTTATTTTAAAATATACGCTCTTGTGCTTTATTTTATGATTCTATCGGTAATTATAGAATCATGGTAATAGTTTTATATATGCATGTGCTCTTGTGCTTTATTTTATGATTCTAAACATCATCTCTAGTTCCTCTACCCAAATAAGGGTTCAAGTATAATGCCTTGTTGTTATTCATGCTAAATCATACATCATACACACACACACACACACACAAAGACTCTCTCTCTCTCTCTCTCTCTCTCTCTCCAAAACACACACACACACACAGAGAAAAAAAATGGTTTTTATGAAAAATTGCATCTTGCCTTCTTTCTTATTCACTCGTTGCATGTTTAATTTTTCACACGTGAAACTTGATAGTTTCAATTTCCACTTCATTTTCTTTGCTTTCTAATGTTTTGTCCTATAGATATGAAGTTTCTACAAGTCAAAGTAGGTTGCCCCAATCTTGGAAGCAAGTTGATTAAGGGGTATCTTGGGAGATCCGTTCGATAGGTTTGAAGTGAAAAAGCGAGTTGGAGACAGGTGGAGGCGAGAGAAAAAGGTAGATTGCGAGCTTTGGTTGTATACCCGAGCTCTTCTCTTGGTTGCCATCAGCAAGAAGTCGGACACCGCCACAGAGAGAGAGAGAGAGAGAGAGAGAGAGAGAGAGAGAGAGAGAGAGAGAGAGCAAGTCATTGCGGGAGTTGGTCCAGGCAAAGGAGGCATCCAGGGAGAGCGTGAAAAAAGGCGACATCCAAGGGGAGCTCCAATGGCATGCAGGGCAGTGCAGTGGAGGCACGAAGGGGAGCGAGAGATCTGAAGTCATATATTGTCCATGGATGTGCAGCCAGGCGCAGAGCACCAAGCGATGGCGAAGTACGATGGGCAAGAGAGAGGAGAGAAAGCAGAGAGAGGGACTCTTTGGGGGGGGGGGAGGGATCTCACGAGATTCCACTTAATGGAGCGACGTAGACCCAGTAACGTTACTTAGTCTATATCCATGTCTTCTTAATAGGAATCTTGAAAGATCCCTTAGGCTTAAGAGAAAGGGAAAAGGAAAGGGCAAAATTTTTGAAATCAAAAGTAAAAAGAGCATAATTTTTTCATTTGGTGGAAGCTTGCTTGTGTGTAGATTTGTGCGCGGTCAAAAAGGTGGCAAATGGAATGACAATGAGTGAGCACAAATGGAAATGTCTAGTTGGGGAGGGATGTGTCGAACCACGAAGGCAAGTTCAAGGCTGCCATCATTTGTGTGTGTGTGTGTGTATATATATATATTGCCTTCAGGGCTGCCATCATTTGTGTGTGTGTGTGTGTGTGTGTATATATATATATATATATATATATATATATATTACATGTCAATATTGGATGCATGTTTTTTTTTGTAAACCTCTAGTATGACATGCGTGTGTGTGTGTGTGTGTGTGTGTGTGTGT
Organism: Adiantum capillus-veneris; assembly: GCF_014529385.1. NCBI lineage: Eukaryota > Viridiplantae > Streptophyta > Polypodiopsida > Polypodiales > Pteridaceae > Adiantum > Adiantum capillus-veneris. The sequence continues at coordinate 95,762,470 of NC_140956.1, read as the reverse complement.
GTGTGTGTGTGTGCATTGTGTGACATCTACCTAGGAGAGCTAGCATACTTGGACGAGTTTGAAGATGACCATACTGCGTGTGTGTGTGTGTGTGTGTGTGTGTGTGTGTGTGTGTGTGTGCGTGCGTGCGCGCGCGTGTACATTGTGTGAGACATATCTACCTATGAGAGTTTAGCATACTTGGGCGAGTTTGAAGATGACCATACTATAGACATAGATGAGCTTCAATATTTGGAGGTGTATTTGTGACTATTTCTTGTATGCCATCCCCCTTCTACTCCTCTCTCTCTCTCTCTCTCTCTCTCTCTCTCTCACACACACACACACACACACACATTGTTTGCACATAACTACACATGATGGCAATGTTTGACACCACCATTGCTGGTGTGGAACATCTACTTGTATTTATAACTACTCATAGCTAAAAATTACTCATGAAGATACAATATTGGCCTAATACAACATCTTTAAATTTTCTACAAAAGGATCTTACCAATTTTAAGTATCGTGACATTGGAGATGCTAAAATCTAAGAATCCTTACCCTTATCTTTAGGTACCCTATGGGTATGTTTAGTATCGCTTGTTATGGCTCCTTGTAAAAGCCAGGAATTTGGTTTTTTTTGTGTCATTTAGTATGGTCGAATCCTGTGTCGTCCGGGCTACCGAATAGGACTTCTTTGTAAGATTTTTGTCTTTCTAGTTCATTTCACTCACTAATGTGAGTTTTGCAACAACAAAAAAACTCACTCACTAATGTGAGTTTTGGAAAAAAAAAAAAAAATTGCTCTTGAGAAGAGTATTACCCTCAAACTTTATATTATCAAGTTATTGATCTTGAATGTACAAAAGAAGATTCATGCAAATCTATGTTTTTGTTTTTGTGTGCTTGCACCTCTTAAATAAACGATTAGGAAACTTGGAAGTTTTGTGTATGTTTTGTGCAAAGAAACTTATACACTTAGTTTGTGTGTAAGTGGGTATGTTGTCTCTTTTTTTTTTTTTTTTTTTTGCAAAACTCACAATTGTGAGTGGATAGTATTAATTAGATTAGAAAAATACACCTCAAGCTCAAACTAAGCCTTGAGGGTTAAAAGATTACAAGTTTTCTGCTTGATAGAGAGACCACAACTACTCCACAGTTTTATTTATTACAAGTTGTCATCATGAAATGTATGGTTCTATACCAATCCTCTGAGGTTTGTTTGCCTCCAATCATGTGGATCGTCACTTTGCTCTCTTGTATGATTTCACAAAAGCTTGCCACAGCCAGATCCCCCTCAAACACGGAGCGGTTCCTAGTGGGTATGTTGTCTTCATATATTAACAACATTTGATTGCTCTATATTAACAGTTAAATGGTGTGTATATTAGTATTTCATAGTGTCCCCATTTCAAACCTTAGGTCTAGTCCAAGATATGGAAGGATATATATCCAATGAAAGAGAAAGGAAGCAAATGATACACCCACAAGTGTTGTGATTTCCTAGCACATAATCATACTATACAAACATCAAGGATGAGTTCAAAACAGCAAGGCACTTTTTGAACTTCACAATCCTCAAAAGAAACACATTCTAGACTCATAATGACACAATGCCATCATATTCAAAGCTCACATCACAGGGGTAAGTGATCCACAAACATCAAAGCAAGTATCTTTTGACATCAACGAGTAAAACTAATCTCTTTGATTAATATTAAAAGTAGAACTTAGGGACAACAAAGATTGGCATTGACCACAAAGATTGGCATTCTCATTATCTAAAGCTTATAGACTTGGCCAGTGTTAGAAAAAAGCCAGGTCCAGTGTATTTTAATCAGCTGAAATCCTAAAATCCCGGTTAGATTTTGAGCTTGCCTTGAAGAAAACCGGGCAATTTTCATAAGTTTTAGTGTAATTACCAACAAAAGCTTCAAATTTTGACCTAAAAACTGGGAGTATTTCAAGTTTGCACTTATTTTCTTCGGTTAGGAAAATTGTTTTTTTCTAGCCATGGGTCACTTGGCCCTCAAGAAGTTACCATATGGTCAAAGTTAGCATCCTCAAGAAGTTACCATATGGTCAAAGTTTGTCAACTTGTAGGTTGGCACAAAAGAATCCCCAACCTACTTTCTTAAATTTTGCAAATGGTATACAATACCTAGTAGATGGCAGCGTTGGAACTTGCCTAGTCTTCAAGCTTTTAACATGCTCTCAAAAGTGAATGAGATTCTTTTTGGACTACAAAATTGTGGACCATTGGATAAAGCTTGTTGATTAGTGCCACGTGGAAATCTAATGATAACAAACCTCCTTTTTTACTAATATTTGTATGCCTTTTAACCTCCCTTTTTAAAGATATTGGGAAATATTGTGTGTGATAAGCAATGTTTTCAAAGGCTAGCGTCACTTTCTCATTTTCTCTTTCACACAGAAGCCTCAATGCCTTATGTGAACTTTCGAATTGTTTTCCCTAGCTTTAAAAACGTTATGACTTGCAAGATTTTCTCATGGATTAACCTCAGCTCTAATTATGGGCTAATACAATTCAAATCCCTTCAAATACAATTTTCAACGATTGGACAAAAATTGAAAACATACCTCTTCAAGGCATGTTCAAAGAGTTGCATGTTTTCTCTCTCTCTCTCTCTCTCTCTCTCTCTCTCTCACACACACACACACACATGGTGCATCATGCCATATACCCATATGATGACTACATTACCGTTTGTGTTGCTTGCTCTCACGACAGTGACGTTTTTGTTCCCAATTGTTCTCATTTTTGGCTCATTTTGGGCAATTTTAAATGTTCAATTTAATGTAATTAGTTCTATTTTCATCAATATCAATCTTCTCTCTCTCTCTCTCTCTCTCTCTCTACTCAAGACATTTGTATTGTATGTCACTCTCTCATGGTGCATACACTATATACATAGGATGACACGATGATTATGTAATTGTCTCTCTCGTAACTATATAACTCTCTCTCTACACAAGACATTTGTATCATATGTCAATGATGTATTTTTCTAGTCTCATATGTATGTGTCTAAGGCTCTTTGTAGACATAAATAAACATTTCATTTCCTCTCTCTCTCTCTCTCTCTCTCTCTCTCTCTCTCTCTCACTCACACACACACACACACACACATATATATACACAAATTCTCTTTGTGATTTTTGGAAAATTCCTACAGAAAGAATATTTATGAGTGGTACTGTCTTTCGACAGTGGTGAAATTTTTTATAGATTCCTAGCCATTAGTACCATAAATGGAAGACACTTCCATTATATTCTCTAGGAACTTCTTGCACAAATAGTAGTTCGTAGAATTTAGAGGCAGTCCCTTTAATCGATAGCCTCTTGCATGTTGACAAAGCCGTGGGATAATAAATGGTTGAATGTTGACACTTCTCCTCATCAATATTGGTAAAAATGCTCATATTTTGGGTTTTCTTGAGTTGCATGCAAGAATTTCAATATCCCCTAAGCTCGCGCAGGGGAGGGGGGGGGGGGGGGGCCATAGAGGAGTTTGTTTCCCCTTCCTCTAGAATAATATTAGAATAGAGAAGATCCATGATAATGTGGCAAAGACCAACCCACAAACCTTAAATGCATGCACGCCATCCTTCTTCACATATGATAAAAACAAAGTGACCTTCTTCACTTGTGACAGACAAAAGAAGAGACTTGTGACAGACAAAAGAAGAGGCATATTTCCCATGAATAGATATCATACAAAAGAACTAAAGTGATACTAGAATTGAACATCTAAATGTCACAAGAAAAACTAGAATCAATTAAAAGTTCTTTGCATTTCAAAATTAATAAGATTTTTTCATATATTCATTCAATATATTAATTTTAAGGAATTACAAAAATTGTTCAGATTAATAGTTCTTAATCTTTTAGTTAAAAGTTTGTAAGACTTTTAAAAAACTCTTGATGAGTAGTTAAAGTGGTGGATATGTGTAGTGCATGCCCAGTGGATTCCCTCTATATACAAAACAGGATGTCACTTGTGAGTGGACAACCTTTGATAAAACCCCTATATACAACTCATATTAGGGAATATGACTCTCCTTTCTACGCCAATATGACAATCAATGCAAAAAACTATCATACCCCTATCTTACATATAAAATTTAGGTTTTACATGATCTAGCTGATTAAACTAATCAAAGAGCGTGTAGCATAGTGACTGGCAACGTACTAAGGTACTAAAGAACCACTTCTGTTGATAACTAGATGTACCCTCAATGTATCTCACATTGACTTTCAAACTATGTGCTTGTTCAACGTACACTCTAGCTACTCATCCAATTGTGGCCCATCTAAATTACTCAAAAAACATGGCTATAAAGTTTTGTTAGGTTCTCCATGTAAATTTGCATCTATATAAACTCTTTATAGCTTTCATCCCTCAACAAATAAACTGTAATCACAAAACAAGCAATTGACACAAAGCATTGTTAGTTCTTGCATATATCTATGTAGCTATGACTCACAAGTTCAAGGGTAGACTCTTTTGGGAAGCCATGATTTTGAAACACAAAAACTTCCTCTCATTTTTCCATTTTCTCACTTCTCCTCCCCCCCCCCCCCCCAATAAACATGATACCCTCCTCCCTTATTTTTAATCTTGGGAGATAAATTATTGGGGGCCTACCTCTAACTTATACGTTTATATAACTTGTTAAAAAAATCCTCCTCTGCAGTTACGTGGTCCTTCATACCAATCTCTGATTTCGTTGACTATCTTGATGTAGCTTTGTTGATCAGCTAGTTCTTGATATACTAGATACAGAGCTGGAAAGAATCTGAGTAGTTTAGCCTCCTTAGTAGGTAGGGTATATATTAGTGCTAGAGAATATGGGACAAACTCTATGAAGTTCATCACTACCTAATTTTCTTGTTGCATCATTTTTCTAGATATTTGAACTAGGTGGTAAATGCTTTTTAAATCCCTCTCCAGCTCTCCCAAGCACATTCTAATCCTTGCCCCCCTGCTAGTAGTGGCATGGCCTTCTAGAAGTAGATTAATCTCATGATTTAAGATTTTCCTGGAACTTTGTAATTGTACCAGCACATCTTTTATCTGCATTCTAATATTCTTCATGCATTTATAGGTTGGCTTGTCTCTTAAAAGCATTTCCAACTCTAAGCCAAGGCTCTACAAGTCCATAGTGGAAGGGTTATTTAAATGAGGGTTAACCTTCATGTCCTCTTGTGTCACGACCCATTCAGTATCCTCTCCAATACTTGGACACATGTAGGATGAGGTTGATGATAATGGTAGCTGAGTGATTTCTAGTCATTGACCATGTGTTTATCTCCCACAAATAGCATCTAAAGTTTCTCTAAATCATAGTATATTGTTTCATCGTGAAGGAATTCTCTGATTTGAATGGCTTTCTACCTTCTTAGTTTCTTCTTTAGTGCCAAAAGTTCAAAGTTTGAGTCAGAGCTTGATTCCCCTGGAAGACTCTTATCCCTATCTTGATTCCCTGATGTATACACAATGATGGCGTGGTGTGTTGTTGGCTCTTGGTTGCCCTCAAGATTTTCGATATCTACCAAAGAGTGATATATACTTTTCAATTGTTACTACTTGCCTAAGGTTGTGATGGTTTGCCATTAATGACTTCATAGTGGCTTTCTTCTCCTCCAACGTACCCTAAATTTTCTCTTTCTCTTCCTTAGCAAATCATAATTTTTTTAGTTAACCTTTGGTTTTCATTCTTGAGTGTTGCTATATCCTTTTGTTGAGCATCTATGATTAGAGCCACTACTCTAGCTCTTGTGGTAATGCTTAATTAGATAGTTTATTTGTAAATAATCTTTGTTTTATGCGTTAACTCTATCCCAATTACAACTCGATTGTCTTCTTTTACCATATCTAATCAAAAATTCAATGGTGTGTGCATTAGGGAAATTTTGGAGTCTATAAAAGGCCCTCTAAAGAAATCCATGACATCACCTCCCCTTAAATTGCGTGTCTAGTATTTTTTTTGCAAACAAGCTCCAAACTTTGCAAAGGTTGATGATTTAGTTTCCATCTTTTAGGAGCTATTTGGTGATATATCATCAATAGAGTTTGGAAGTGTGAGGTGGGTGCTCGGTGGGTGCTACATGGAAGATTCTATTTTGACCATTGAAGCCAACCATAACCACATAATCAAGCTTGTGCAATATTGTTCATGTAGGAACTAGATGAAATGCCCTCTCAATTAGCATCATTAACAGTGTCATCAATTAGGAAGTAATGGTGAGCATCATTAAATTGGAAAAAAGAATACATGTATAAATTTCATTTTATGGAGATGATGAATACACCTACCAGGACAAAGTTCTACTTTGCAATCTTCCTTCAGTTTTCCTTATTTTCCCCTTGGTTATCTCTCTCTCTCTCTCTCTTCTTTAGTTTTTGGTTTTCTTTTTTTTTAATTTCAAGAAAAATTGATTAGAAAAGATATCTAGAATCTACGTCCTAATAGTGGCCAAAATAGAATCTTCAATCGAGCAGACACCTTCCACTTCAAAATGCTATCAACCCAAATATCACCGGATAGCTCTTGAAGAGTGGAATCCAAATCACTAGCCTTCACAAATCTATGATATCATACACCGAATTTTGAGGGAAGGTGATGACATGGATTTGGCATCTAACTCACTTGTCTGTTTTATTTTCCCAACACAACCATAACAGCAAATCACATCTTCCACGAGTGATTTTGTAAGGTCCCCAACCTAGTGATTGGGGCTACTTGATGGTTGGCCTTCTTTTATTCTCAAGTTCCATTGAACACACCGTACTCCAATTCAAAGAAGCAAAGATACAAGCAATAGAAGAGAGGAAGTCCTTTATCCTTCGGGGTCATGGATGTAAGGGTCATACACCACAAGCCTGGTTGATAAATCAAATGTTATAATGGGAGCAAGTTCCTATATCCCAAAAATAAAATCTCAATTACATACCTAAGATCTATAAATGATGCCTTTTTCCCACCTTTAAGAGGCACATCCACCATTCTCATAAAGTCCTAGATGTGAAACTTATCCTTAACTAACAAGTGGACTTGTGAAAAGTACTCGAGTAATCAAGTCCACCCATCCGTAGACATACTTACATTTGGATACTAGTCTCCCACTTTTCACACCACATTCACCCATTCCTTGTGTTTTTTATTACTACCACATTGTTTTACATGTACAATCAGGGTTCCTACATTAATTTTGGGCATGGTTTCTTTCATACAGCCCTTCAAAAATCATCCAAACAATTCTTTCTCAAACAGGGTTTAATGAAGACATTCCTATAGTTTCACAAAAGAATTTTCCAATTTTATGAATTTGCCACTACGTATAGACTTTCTCTGTATAACTGTCTCAGACCCCACAAGGGTCAACACCTATCACAACTTTGAAAGAGTCGGAACCAAGATAAAATGTCAATCCTGGAAAGCGAGTGACTCGATCAGGGCATGATGGCATGGTAAGAGGTTGTCAAGCTCTTGTATGAACACAACACACTCCACTTTGACACTCGATGTACACTCTATCCATCAAAATCTCAGCTTCTATTCTTTAGACCTCTCACCTAACCACATGCAAATCCTTGAGAAAACCAACTCTAACTAACTCCAAACTCAGCTTCTATTCTTTAGACCTCTCACCTAACCACATGCAAATCCTTGAGAAAATCAACTCTAACTAACTCCAAACTTCATAAGCAGCTGATTGAGACCATATAGAGCATAGTTAGATTATCAAACTTGCAATATGACATCAAAAATGCAATTTTCTTCTAGTAACCCGATGCAGGTCAACTTTTCAAATTTCACATGTGCCTATTAGGTTCTCCTAAGTGTCAAGAATCGCGTGCAATTGATGGAATTTCAAAACAGCAATTGAATAAAGAGAAATTTCACCTAGAAGGTTGTAGACATTGATTCTTGATGCTAGTTAGGTATCCACACGTAAAGCGTGACAAGACAAACACAATGGTCCCCTCAGAATTTCGATGGGAAAACCATGTAGTGTAGTATGAGCAATTGAAATACATAGTAGAGAAGATTTGACACACAACGTACAAAGAAAACCCTTGTCTTCTCCTTCATAAAAAATGATTGTCCAAGAAACATTACAATGTTGCCTTTCATACCCTAGCTCCGGGTTTTATGGATCAAAATCTATCTCTGTTGTAATAGAATTAGAAATTATCTTTCCAACTTTGAAAGATGCCACTATCACTTGGAGTTATAGTTACAATTACAAGAGGGATGAAATAAGTAAATTGAAATCCTTGTTGGAATCTTCCAACACTCCCCCCCCCCCCCCCCCCCCCCCCCCCCCCCCCATTGCATGCCATTCTCGACATGAATCAAAATCAAGGTGTTGGCCGATGTAGGGTTGCCTTTTGAGGTAGCGCCTTGATTTTTCTTATAATCCTTCCTAGTATTCCAGTGATAAAGCACTATCTATAGGAGAAAATGGCCTCATAGTTTCTATTGAAAGGAGATCCATTGTGTGGTAGCTCACAAAGTGCGCTCTGATGTCGCTGCCTTCAGGCCCAAAAAGTGTTTTGTTCAATGTGATGAATCCTGTATAGAAAGCTTCTTCAAAGGTATTCATAAAGTATGATGGCATGAACATCAATCGAGCAAAGAAGCCATGCAAAATATGTTCATTTGGATGCTGGTTGAGATCATACACCAATCCCTTGTTACCTTCCAAGAAGGACATCCATGGCATTTTTGCGACCGAGGATTTATGATACATAGTTATAAAGGCATCCATTATTTTGTAGATCTTTCTTAGCATTTGGCAAGATAGATTCAAAAGTCCTTCATACATTTTGATGGCTTCATATAGAGTGTTGAGTGTACTTTTCATCCAGTCTTTGTTTGTCTTTGGGTCATGGCGAAGCTGGGTAGTTTAGCTAGTAAGTGTGGAATCCTTCTCTATTGCCATTGGTGGCCCTCATCATATGAATCCTCCACTTGAGGTACTTTTCTAGTCATGTCAGTCTCCATTTGGGTTGTCGCTCTTGTGGTTGAATTGACAGCATCTCTTGCTCAATGGTGGCTCTTCCTTTGAATGCATTCATACTTTAACAAAGGGAAGGGTAGAGAGTTGGTATACCATTTCTCATTGATGGTTGTGGATATGAGGAGCTGTAAATTGACAAATGGAGAAGACAGATATCCCACTCCATGGCTTTCTTCCATTACACTTGCACTTCTCTTCTTCATTTTAGATATGGCCCCTTTTGTTAGTCTGAATGCTTTTTCTGCTGTTGTCTCAGGATTGACTCTTTTTTCTACTCTTCTGTGCTGAGTTGTACTGGTCACTAGGATCTCTTGGGTAGCATGCTTCTTTCCTTTACCCTCATCTTTCCTTGTAGTCAAACGAGTGGCTTGAGAGGAAGACCCTTATTTTTGGGTCCATTGTTTTCCCTATTGTGCATCTCTTTCTTTATGTGTGTCATCATATTTACCTTGGTCATTGTTGCCTTGATCATCAGTGTCTGGAAAATCTGGTTGTTTGCAACAATCAAGTTTTTCCTGGAGAGCACCTACTTGGGCGTTCAAATGTTTGTTTTCTTTTTTAAGTGCTATATTCCCTACTTGGTCCTCTTTAGCTAGGGCAGTTGTAGTGGCATCTTGTCGCATTGTCTCTTGTACTCTAACAGCACTCTCTAGCTCTGAAATACTTGACCTAGTGTCAGAAGGTGCTGAAATTGTCTCTACTAGCCTTGTCAACCGAGGATTTACTTTGATGTTATCTACAATGTGACACTGGGCCAGTAGCTCTTCTTCAACACTCACTAGCTATATTTTTTCCATTGCCAACTGATTTTCCAACGTATCTGCTTGGTTGAGGATGTCTATAAAGATCAATTACAGATCTCCGATTACTTCTTTTATGTAACATCTTGTTTAGTGGCTACTATTCTTCATGGGCACTTCAGCTTATCTTTCTTTTGAGGGAGTATAGCTGATTTCTAGAAACTTGTGCTTCTTGCATGGAAATATGAGCCTCTATGATAAACTCCTCTTGTTCATTTTTTAGCGTATGTAGCTCAGCATAGACTTCAATGAGCTCAAGTTGCAACGTCCAGACTTCATTTTGTTCACGTGCATGCTCTTGCATCACCACATTATACATCTCGGTTATTACCCTCTATAAGGCTTGGTAAGGGTCGACCATGCTCCATTGTCACGTCGAGGTGCTAGGTACAAGCACCGGCCAACTTATCTCCTCTAGAACCATTGGGGGATTTTGTGGCTTGGGCCAACTAGCTTGATCTTTTGTTTCTCCTTGCATGTCTTGTGCTTGTGTAGTCTTTGGTTGAGACTCTTGGACTTGCATCATTTCAAAACCAAATTCCCCTGAGAGTTGTTGTCAGATCTACACTGTAAGCTCTCTATGGAGCTATCTAACTTTGATCTCTCCTCTGCCCTTTTTGCATCTTTCTCTACTTTCTTTGCCTTCTCTTCTACAAGCTTGGCTCTTTCCATTTGTGCTCACATCTCTTCCAGTTCTTCTGCCGATGATAGGGGTTGTCGATGGGATTTGGTGCGAATCTTGCATGACACCCATTTCTCAGCAAAGTCTCCCTTGTCTACTCTTTTCTTTTTAAGCTCCTCTATTAATCTTTCTTCTCAAACTTGATTTTGGGCTTTCTCCTTGTCTGGGGTGTCCCACAAGGGTCAACACCCATCACATCTCTAAAAGAGATGGAACCAAGACAAAATGTCAATCCTGGGAAGCAAGTGACTTGACTAGGGCATGGAGGGATGCCAACACATTGTCAATCTCTTGTCTGAACACAATGCACTCCACTAAGACACTCAATGTTCACTCTATCTAACAAATTCTCAACTTCTATTCTTTAGACCTCTCACCTAAGCACATGCAAATCCTTGGGAAAATCAACTCCAATTGACCCCTAACTTCATAGGCAACATACTAAGACTATATAAAACATAACTAGGTTATCAAACTTGCATTACAGCACCCATAAAAATGCAATTTTTTAATTAAAATCTCCTTTTTTTGGCTTTCAAATGTGCCTAATAGGTTCTCGTAAGTGCCAAAAATTGTGTGCAATTGATGGAATTTCAAATGACACTCAAATATAGAGAAATATTCCTTAGAAGGTTGTAGACATTGATGCTTGGTTTTTGCATGATTCAAAATGACATTGATGCTTGGTTTTTGCACGATTCAAATTGATGGAATTTCAAAATGACACTCAAATATAGAGAAATATCCCTTAGAAGGTTGTAGAAATATCCCTTAGAAGGTTGTAGACATTGATGCTTGGTTTTTGCATGATTCTTGCAATGTAGGTATCCATATGTAGAGCTTGACAAGATCGACACAATGGTGCCCTCAGAATTTTGATGCGACAATTGTGCAGCGCAGTGTGAGCAATTGAAATACACAAAAGAGACAAGATGGCACACAACGTATAGAGGGAAACCTTTCATAAAAATGATTTTTCAAAAAAATTAAAATGTTGCCTTTTGTACCTTGCGCTCCAGGTTTTATGGTACAAAAGCTAGCTTTTCCATAATTGCATCAGTAAATAATTACATTTTTTGCTGCTGAGTACATTTGGGTAATAGAATAAATTGGAATCTTTGTTGGAATCTTCCAACACTTCCCCCCTCCTATTTCATGTCCTCTTTGAGGTTAGATTAAGTCGTGGTTGCCTTAGTGAATAGCTTGCTCCCTCATTTCACCGCGATATTCTTGGCGAGATCTTGATCTTCAGGGGCAAAGGGTCTCATGGTGTCTATGGGTTAGAGCTCCAATGCATGGTGGCTAACAAACCTCGCCCTGATGTTGTTGACCTCTAGTCCAAATAATGTAGTGTTCAGTGTGAAAAACCCAATGTAGAAGGCTTCTTTGAATGTGTTCGATCATGTAATTGGATGGCATGAACATTAGACGAGCAAATAAGCCATGGAGAACTTTTTCATCTGGCTTTCTGCTAGCTGAGATTACTAACCAATCATTTATTTCCTTCTAGGAATGACATCCAAGGGGTTTCTTATATTCATGTTTTGTGATACATAGTTAGACACGTAGCCATCATCCTATAGATCTTTCTTAGCATTTAGCATGACAAATCTTGAAGCGGCTAACACAGGCTACAGTAGCTATGCATCAAGCGAGAGATATGCTATGGATGTGACTCACATTGTATAAGGTCTTGGGCTCATTGGGAGTTCCAAAGTTGTATATGCTAGCTAGAGGGCTCAAACTTAAACCCATAGTAGAAGGATTGTGGTGAAAGACTTTATAAGGAATTCTTTATGCAAGGAGGCTTCGTTCTTGAGTATCCACTCTTGAAGATCCACTTTTGAGAGCTCTCTCTCTCTCTTGAGTGTTCACTCTATGGATGTCCTAGCCTTGAGCTTAATCCCCATGCTTAAGAGGCTAGTGCTAATCCATTGTAATTAGAGAAGTTTTCTTGATCTAATCTCTACTTTCTCATTAGTCTCCATTCTTCCATTCCATTATGTCATGAAGTAGGCTCTTAATCTTGTAATTAGTTTGTGTGTCCTATTGTTTGCTTGTGTGTGGATAGGTTTTATGAAACTCTAGCACCATTCACTTTGTGTGTGTAGCTTTTGATTAAGTGCCTTGATTGGCATTTGGTGATTGGAGAGGCTAACACCAATGCAATTAGTGTGTGCTTATCATTAGTGTGCTTTGTGTTTCTAGTCTATGGTAAGTCGGACTTTGGTGGGCTTAATGTATGTAGGATATGCTTGGTTGATGATGTGATTATAGTGATTGATGACTAATCTCTATTGCATTGGATGAGCATACTCATGAATCCTCTCATTCGATACATCCGATGCTCATGCTTCCATGGCCTAGCCGGGTTCCTGATCCTAGGATTGATAATTTTGTTAATCTTGGATTGATTAGGCTATGCTACGATTGCCCCCAACATTTGGCGTCGATCCGTCGTGGATCAATAACCTAAGCTAGTGAGAATAGGATGTTTAGAATAGAGTAATTTCACTACTAATTTCATTGGTTTTTGAGTGTGTGTGTGTGTAACTCAATTTTGGTTTGATTTGATGATGTTTTTGCAAGAAATTAAAGCTAATTTTTGAGTTATGAATACCCCAAACCCCCAATTTCACTAGTTTCATACTAACCCTTACTAATTTTGCCTAATTTCCATGCTAATTGTACTAATTTCATGCTAATTTTACTAATTTTTGACTAACTTTGCTAACCTAACCGCTAACATTTGAAGTGTAATGTATGTTAAATCCCCTTCTAAGAGGTGGAATCATCACTCTCATCAAGTTAATTGTGTTAATTTATGCTTAATTTGATGATTTGAGTGTTTGTTTTTTGGCCTACAATGGTCAATTTTGGAGCCGATTTGATGGTGCACACACTTGTGTGTGCAATGATGCATCTTCACGTAGATCAAAGGAATAGCTTGGAGTATGATTATAATGTAAGTTCACTCACTTGCTCATGTCAATTTTTGATTGATTAATGTGGTTCAATGTGTGTTAATTATTTGCTAAAATTAGGTGTGTAAATCAATTGACCTACACTTTGCACCTAATTTGATTCACTTGGAATGAAATTGATGGTCAAATTTTGACTAATGAACTTTGTGTGTGTCAACATAATGCTTAATTATCATCAAGAATTTATGTGTGTGCATAAAAATCATTGTGTGTGTAATGCACCAAAGAGGGAAAAAACTGCCAAAAAATTCAAGTGTGCGTGCACCTAATCTTGAGTGTGTGCATGCATAGAAATTGATAAAATTGATGATACATTAGTATGCAATCATGTAATTGATGTGTATGCTAAGCTAATTCAATCATTGGATAAATCTAAATGCCAAAAAATTAGGCAAAATTTGAGTGTGTGCGCCCATCTAAGACCACTTGATTTTCAATGATTGATGGTCAATCAGGGCACCAAAATGATTTTTTATTGTGACATGTGCATGAAAAGTATGTGCGATCATTAGTATACCCTAAATGCATTGCCAATTGAGCTAAATTTAGATTTTTGTACTTAATTTGGGAGTGTGTGCATTGCTTGTTTGGGTCAAAATAGTGTTATTTTTTGAGCTTGAGTATGCATGCATTCATTTATGCTTGATCGAGTTTTCAATTTGGCCATTGCAATGAGGAATTGATGGATTTTTTGCATATAAATTCGGTCTAAATTTGGGTGTGTGTGCCTATCCACTCGCATGATCTATCCAATGAGAAAATGAATGATTGGTGCCACCACTAATCATGATGATTGAAAGACCTAAAAGGTTGATGTGTATGATCGACTTGGGATGATTCAATTGTTATCCAATTGAAAATGATTTTATGATTACAACTGCTATATATGCTAATTGGATATGGTAATTTGTGCATGCCATATAAATCAAAAGTGTGTAGCAATGTGATGACAAACCAACTTAGGTTTGGATGATTGTTATATGGAATATGAGAAACTTAAGTTGCAATGATTAATAAATTGAGTTTGAATTGGGCCAAGGAGAATTTACCGATCACTCATTTGGTGTATATGCACTATCCAATTGATCAATTTAAAACCTATCCTTGTGCATGAATTTCTTCTTCAAGAGTGTGCCAAATTATCTCCACTAGGAAGTGATATATGTGAATAAAAAAGGGACTAATGTATTCAAGCACAAATTTATGATTTTGAATTTGGTCAAGTTCTTTGTCATGATTGCATAATGTGTAATACAAGCTTGCACGTGTACTATGCAAAACTCAAATGAGTGAAGGTTGAAATGATTGTGAAGAGGGAAATTTGGCACGAATTCTAATTTCTACAAGTGTGTTCAAAGGACTATGAACGGGAACCAAAGCAAAAGAGTATTTTGGTGATATTGTGTACGATAAGTTGATCTATTTTTTACTGTGTGTGACCTTAAAATGCATGTTTACTTGATTGAGCCCGTCACCGTACCCATTTGTATGAGCAACATACACACACTCTTTTTAATTTCCCTCGCATACCCTTGATAGTATGTCCATTTTGATTTTTTGGTAAACCTTGAGTCCAGCACATGTCCTCCCATTCTCAAACCACTCACAATCCCTTGCTTGCATAGCCGTGAGAACCGTTTCTTAAGGGTTTTTTTTTTTTAACACACACAATCAATGCACTCTGGAGCCAACCATGCCAAATTCAAAGCACAAACTTGCCCCACCATCTTTAGCTGCCTTGGAATCTCTCCGATACATGCAATCGTGGCCTCATGTTCTAGTTTTGGCTCAAATTGGTGCACCCAATTGATGGCGCAAACCTGCTCCAGCTCACTGGCAAGCCCACCTTTAAATTTTGAAGGTGCTCGTTTCCATCGTGAAGATCCACACCCATACAAGTTCGCCTTACCCGTGTTGGCACTTTTTGGCGACTTCTCTAGGTCCCATCCCGATTCCCACACACACACACTCTCTATTTTTATTTTTTTTAACCATAAAAAGGCGCGAGATTGTATTGGATTAAAGAGAGAGCAGTGTTACAAACCTTTCAGTAGAGTAGGCACTAGCCTGATCTTCGATTATCCCTATATACACAGAGCTATCCTATAAGGGCTTTCCGTCAAATTACAAAACAAAGCTTCCTATGCATTTCTTGGGAGTCCATTAATTGCTTCCTCGATACGAGCCACCAGCCTCATTCCCCTCTCGTGGTGGTGGGTGATGTCCTTGCCTCGATCCACGCATTCATCCACCCTCTTGATGAACCACATGGCACTTGGTGGGCTGCAGCAATTGTTGTTCTGATGGTGGGTCTAGACTGCTAATTCAATACAAACATACACACCCTGTAGCAATACATTGGTGGTGTTTGCCTCGTGCCTCAAATACACACACACACACACACCGTTTTTGTCCCGCCTTGGACGGGCTCTCAACACCCACACACACTACTCACACACACACAACCTGCTCAGTGATGCGACTGTGAGTCTGCGAGTGCTGCCGATTATGGACCCCCCCCCACATACACACACGCATGCAATGCCTGGCTCCCTACTGGCCCGCCATTTGCTGGTCCCGCCTTGGCCTGAGTCGGCTTGACTTCATGCACACACACACATACACTTGCTCAGTGCCCCCCACACACGCTATCCCTCCCCCTCTCTCTCCCGCATCCCGACAGCTGCAGCGCGTCATCGTCAAAAAAAAAAAGAATTTTGTCCTTTTTTTTAAAGAAAAATTTAAACTAAAGGATATTCACACCCTCTTTACCTTCAAGCTCGTAAAGAGAAATGAGATTCTACTTGAGCCAGTTTCAATTTGGTCAGAAAGAAGAAATCACAAGGATAAAACTATGTCAAAAACGAGTTTTGCAAAAAGTGTGGGGTCGAGGGCCGATTGCTTACACGACATCCTTTTTGTGCCAAAAATTTTTGATTTGCATTATGCGTGAATTGATCGACGACAATTTCTCTTAACTTGTACGTTGCTACATGAGACTAGGCCAAAGAATCGATTTTATGCATATCCGTTGTGATGACTCTAGCATGGATTACATTAGATTTGCAATGCTTGTGATTAATCATGACTCTTTTTAGTGCATATTTTGAACGCCATATGCTTTTATGCACTAATTATGGAGCTCTTGGGCAACAGTTTACTCGATGATGCAAAATTTGGGTGGATTGCCTTTGTAGAGATAAAATTTATGTCATCATATGCTTTTTGTCTCTCTTTCCTATGTATGCCATGTCTGATATGTACGAAAAAGCATATAAACATCAATTGTATGCCATCCACTATGATGATTCATTGATATTATGTGCACTGAAGGCATTCAAAAGGTTGAGATTATGATTGAACATGAATTTTTTAGTGCTTAGCTTGATTGAAGTTTTTGCACTAAAAGGAAAAATCTTTTTGGCATGCATGTGGGCTTCATCCTAAGCTACCTTGACACTAAATCGATGCTTGGTCAAGAATGTGCATTAAAATTTGGACTTGGCATTGATTGTACGTTCTTAGTCCTTTCTTTAAATGCAAAACCCCTATATAGCACTAAAATTTGAGCTTCTTGAATGATCAAGAGAGAGCATTAAAATTTTGGGTTTGTGATTGAGCATGCTTTTAGTGCTTGTATTGGATGTTCAAATGCTTAAGAGCACTAATGATTTGAATTGTTTTGAAGGGTTATGGACAACAAAAATTTTGTTGATCCAAGAAGTGCAATATATTGTAAAATGTGGCTAGTTAGAGCCATTCCAATTCTTTGGATTAAAAGTTGTATACATGGTAGCTCCTCATAGCTTAGTTTAAAGTGAAAATGTTTTCATTTGAGCTTTGTTTACCCAACTTTTTTGAGAGCTTTCAAGTATAAAATTTGGCTATTGAGCCATTCATTTTCATTTTATCAAGTTGCAGTCATCTCTAGCTCATAGATTGCTCTGAAAATTATAAAACCTTTTTTTGAGCTAGTGTTTAGCCAACTTGTTTGGAGCCTTATATTGTAAAATTTGGCTTGAAGAGCCACTTCATTTCATCAAAGTTGCATTATTTTCAGGTCTTGGCTTGTTTGAAATTCCATGTGAGCTAACAATTAATAAACTCTTGAATCATGCATGAGAGGTTTTTACAAGTAAATATGCTTATGTAGAAGCATATTCTCTCTCATTTTTATTGTGTAGACATAAATTTGCTATCACAGAGCACCATGTGCATAACCAAAGGTATTTTTTTCCTAGGGTTTTTTCCCTTTGGCAAATTTGGGTATGCAAGACCCTAGTTTTAGGTTTTCATTAATGTTTTTTGTGTGTTTTTCGATTTCAAATAAATGGCTTTTGGAGCTTGTTTTTTCACTTCTCTTCAATCATCTTGGGTTGTAATAAAAAGATCAAGAGACTTCTCTACACAAAGGGGATGCTTGCTCAAGGATGCACAAAGAGCATGAATAGGTATCCTTCCATGATTTTGCTCTTTTGTTTCTCTCTCCATTCTCTATTCTTGGCTTAAGTAATTTTTGCTTCTAAGCTATGGTTCTTTTATATTCAAAAGCTAGGCATACTAAAGTTTCAACATTTTGCTTTGTGAATATTAACTCATCAAAAAATTAGGTTTTATGTGTGTCAATCATAGGTAATTGACCTTGAACTTAGGTTAATGTAGGATCATTTCTCATTAGTCCTAGACTCTTAGTGATAGTCTTAATACTCCATTCGTTTTTAACATGACCTACGGCTATGATTAGGTTTTAGTCCTTTAGTCCAACTGCCATAAACATCTCATATTGGAAGAAACAAAAAAGTGCTAAAAGGATGAAACAATGAAGCAAAAAAGTGTTTAGAAAAAGTAGCAAAAATACTACTAGACACATGAAAAGAACATTTCTATGTTACATTGTGTCCATGTGAGACCTAGCGCCTTATTGGCACTTGGCAGGTGGTGAGGGGAATCACCTTGGCTCACTTGGTCAAGGCCCTAAACCGATACCCTAGGCTGATAGGGGTTAGTCGTCGCCTTGGTAGGCTAGTAGATTCTTGGAATACCTTCTTGAGGGTTCAAGGAGCCGAGAGTCGTACCTAGACTTGCCGTGGGTTGGTAGCCTTGTGATGTATTTTACTTTTTTCAATGAATGACAAAAACAAAACTTCCATGAGCTTTAAAAAAGTTGTGACAATGTACTAATAGATAAGGAGCTTTTTTAAAGCCCGTGAACATGATAGACTTGAATGATTTATTAATATTGGTCACATAGTTTTTAGGCTAGTAGGTTTATGAACTTGCATTAGCCTAGGGTCATAACTGATTGCTTGTGTTTCATGCATAGAACTGAAATTTCAAGTGGTTTAATCTTCACGATAGTTTAGGTGTCTTTTTTGCTTTATATGTTTAGTTTTTGACTATGATTCACCCATATTTTAAAAGCAAAAGAATTCACTTTGCATGATTGTTTATTGTACTTCATATTGTTATTGGCCTTTGATGCTCATTACTTGTTCTTATCTTTTGCAGCTCAACATTTCTTCCATGGACTTGCTTTCTACCATGTCACCGTGTTTTGCTTCACCGGCACACGAGGAGGTGCGCCAAATTAGGAAGGGGGGAATGTTAGCAGCGGCTAACACAGGCTACACCGATTATGCATCAAGCAAGAAATATGGTATGGATGTGACTCACACTGTAAAAGGTCTTGGGCTCATTGGGAGTTCCAAAGTTGTATATGCTAACTAGAGGGCTCAAACTTAAACCCATAGTAGAAGGGATTGTGGTGAAAGCCTTTATAAGGAATCCTTTATGCAAGGAGGCTTCATTCTTGAGTATCCACTCTTGAGGATCCACTTTTGAGATCTCTCTCTCTCTTGAGTGTTCACTCTATGGACGGCCTAGCCTTGAGCTTAATGCCCATGCTTAAGAGGCTAGTGCTAATACATTGTAATTAGAGAAGCTTTCTTAATCTAATCTCTACTTTCTCATTAGTCTTAATTTTTCTATTCCATTATGTCATGAAGTAGTTTCACCTTTCTCATTATTCTAGATTTGAGTATGTGTGATGACTTCTTACTTATTAACCACTCTTATCCTTCTATGAGCGTTCGATTTGTGATATTTAACATCACTAATTTGATTGATTAAGTTAGTTCTTAATCTTGTAACTAGTGTGTGTGTCCTACTTTGTGCTTGTGTGTGGATAGGTTTTATGAAACTCTAGCACCATTCACCTTGTGTGTGTAGCTTTTGATAAAGTGCCTTGATTGGCATGTGGTGATTGGAGAGGCCAACACCAATGCAATTAGTGTGCTTTGGGTTTCTAGTCTATGGTAAGTCAGACTTTGGTGGGCTTAATGTGTGTAGGAGATGCTTGGTTGATGATGTGATTAGAGTTAGTGATTAATGACTAATCGTTATTGCATTGGATGATCATACTCATGAATCCTCTCATTTGATACATCCGATGCTCGTGCTTCCATGCCCTATCGGGGTTGCCAATCCTAGGATTGATAATTTTGTTGGTCTTTGATCGATTAGGCTATGCTATGATTACCCCCAACATCCCTTCATATATTTTGACAATTGCATGTAGAGTGTTGAGCATGTACTTTTCATCCATTATTTTCTTGTCTTTGGGTCCTAGAAAAATTGAGTAGTTTAGCCAATTTTGTGATGTTGTTTCTGTATGGCTTTGTATTGGATCCATGTTCGCACTCTAGGCACTGGGCAGAAGGTGACATCTTTTTCTCTTGCCATAGATGCTCTCACCATGTGAAATTGATATTCTGGATGCTTATCAAGCCATGACAGTTTCCATTTGGGTTGTCTCTCTTGAGGTTGAGCATCTCTTGCTCAATGGCAACCTTCCTTTGAATGCATTCATTCTTTATCAATTGGGAAGGGGAGAGAACGGGTATACTAGCCTTAATTTATGGTAGTGTATTAGAGGAGCTACAAGTTGATAGAATGGGAAGGGGAGAGAATAGGTATACCAATCTTCATTTATGATAGTGGGTCTGAGGAGCAGCAAATTGACAAAATAGAGGAGTCATATCTCCCATTACATCGCTTTCCTTTAGTGCTCTTCCTATGTTACTGCTATTCTCTCCTTCATTTCAGCTATGGTTTCTTATGTTAGCCTAAACGCCTTTTTTGTTTTTGTCTTGGGTTCATTTCTTTCTTCTAATATTCTTTGTTGAAATTTTTTTCTCTCTGGAAACTTTTGGGTTGCATGTTGTTTTCCCTTACCCTAATCTTTGCTTGTAGTAGGGTGAGTGTCTTGAGAGGAGGACCCTTGTTGATGGGTTTATTGTGGTCCCTGTTGGACATCTTCTTGTTTATGTTTATCATCTTGTTTACCTTGATCATCGTCTCCATGTTCACCTATGTCTAGGAAAGCTTGTTGCTTGCAATCCATCTTTGCCATTAATGTAGCCACTTGTGCTTTCATATCTTCATTCTCCTTTTTTACGATAGCATTTTCTGCTTAGAGAGCTTCTTCTCTAGCTAGGGTGGTTGTAATGGCATCCTGCCGCATCCTCTCCTGCACTCTAACAGCCCGCTCTAGCTCTGAGATCCTTGAACTGGCATTGAAAGGTGCTATACAATCCTTGATTTTCTCTACAATGTGGCATTGGGCCATTAGCTCATCCTTAGCACTTACTAGTTGTATTTTTGCCTGCCAGATGGTTTTCTAATGCATCTTCTTGGTTGTAGATGTTTGTAAAGACTAATTGTAGATCACTTCTTTATGAGTTGCAATAGCCCAATTAGTTATTGTTATTTCTTCATAGGCTTCAGCTAACTTTTCTTTTTCGAGGAGTAGCTACTTGGTAATTCTTACACTTCTTGACGGGCAATCTGGGCCTCTATGATCAGCTCCTCTTGTTCATTTTTTAGCATATGAATCTCGGCATAAACTTCTGTGAGCTCACCCTGTACTGTTAAGACTCCATTCTAGTCTTGTGCATGCTCTTGCATCGCCACATTGTACATGTCGGTGGCCACCGTTTGTAAGGTTTGGTAGTACAGGTTGAACATCATCCTTGTTGCACAGAAGTGATAGGTATAGGTAGTGGTCATTGTATCTCCTTTGTTACCACAAGTGGATTTTGTGGCTTTGGAAAAATTTCCTAATCTTTTGTTTCCCCTTGTGTGTCTTGTGCTTCTGAAGTCTTTGAATGATATTCTTGGGCTTGCGTCATTTCGAAACCAAATATGAGGTCCCCTACCCACCGACACCAAAAAGCAGGATGGGGTCCTTGATAGGTCTCTAGGCCTAATAAAAAGCAGAGTCTCTAAACAAGAAAACTCCAAGGAATAGACCTTTACCATTGACAATAGCTTGGGTCTATAGCCTTAGAAGAAGACCTAATTCTGTATCGCAAGGAAAACGAGACAACATATTAACAATCCCAAAAGTCCTTCGGCCCTATAACTTCCACATATTGAGCTAAGGTATCCTCAACCAACACTTTTTTCCCCTAACATATGTGAGGGCACAGCCGCCGGTGGACTCAGTTTTCTAAACTTTTTAGTGCACAAGGATGGATAGTTACCTGACTAATCAGGGTCACCCGTCCATGATTAACAACCTTAGTCAATCTCCACTTACCACCCCGCACTCACACATGATTCTTTTATTTTCTAATTACTATCACATTGTTTTAACATTTAAAATAATGGTTTTTTTTTAACTTTCCATCACAGTAATTCCTTCAAGTATTAAAGACAGTATTGAAAAGCATTCTTTTCATAAGCAGACATCTTTAAACTTAAGACAGGTACTGTCAATTAAAACATTGTCCATAAGAACCATGACCAGTAATTTTCTTGTCTCAAGACCACCTAAGCGTGAAAAACGGCACCCATTCCTTGTTCACAATCTGAGGTGGATAAACCCTCACCCAAGGTTCGGAGTGCCCATACACCAAACCAGTTACCCATACAACTGGGTGGCTCCCCTAGGATAAAAACGGTATTCTAACTTATGTAGAAACATCAAGACATGACACGGAGTAGAAACTCATCGTTCATGGGGGTACCTGACTTATCCGTGGCTGGAAAGCCATCATTATTCATCAAAATATACCATGGAGTTGGAGGTGTCTTGAGACAAGCTGTCTTAAGGATGATCAATCATATCTTTCCTAATTCAACCAGTCTTAGCCCAAAAAATTCTTTCCTACTTTCTCTGTAAAGAAGGACAACTCTGGGAAGATACAGGAAGAAGCCATAATAAGCCAAAAGAGAAGTAAGCAGGCGGAACTCTAAGCCCTGCAAGAAAAGCTTGCAGAGTTTGGAAATTTTTTCTCTCTGCAAAAGAAGTCGACATAAGACTTGGGATTCTCTTAGAAGGTGACAAGAGCATGATGCTCAAGAACCTAGAGAATCCAAGGAGCAGAATGCTCAAGGTCCTTCAGAAGCTAGAAAATATCCATGAACATCAATCCGAAACAATAGCCAAGAAATCCCGTCATTCCAAGAAGGATATAAAGAAGGTCTCTAGACCTTAGAACACTCGATCAAGTTTGATACTGTCACGAGGATGTGGCAATTGCTAACTAGAGTTGTGACACACTAGCTGTATGTAATTCAATGTTTTTGTGCTCTCATATAGTTATGCATATATGCAAGAGAAAACAAGAGCTTATGATGACAAGAATTTTCCGAGTTAAACAACTTTATTTGGTATCTTTGGAAAATCTCTAGATCTCAAGCATTATGAACAAAGTTTTTGCATTTAAATCAAGCACAAAAATGATCAAGACCCTCACAACTTATGCAATTTTTGAGCAAATTCATCCCAAAAAATCTTCTCATTTTTCTAGTTTTCTAGTTGAAGTTTTAGGAATGTCTAAACCAATGACTCTGAAAATCCTACCCTCTTACATCGGATAAACCTTGTGAGAGACACACAGAGCTCAGCGCACTGATGAAAAGGGAGTAATGCACGCTTTGGGAGCAATAGTGCAAGATTACAAAAGTCAATAAGCTAAGCAGGAAACAGAGCACAGCAAAATGCATGAGCGCTCAAGAGAACCCAATGGGCAATACATTCGCAACTATACACCAGCTCGATATGAAATAGTCGTGAAAGTATGATTTCTTTGTGTGAAAAAAATGATAAACCTCATATTTGACTTCAAAGGACCCAAAAGAAAGAATTTTTCTAAAAATAAAAGTTTATGCATTAAGTTGCAAATTATTGTTGAGTTTAAATCACTATTGAATGCCATCAATCTTTATTGAGATATTCTAGAAGATTCACAATTGTATTACATACCTGAAATGGAATTTTTAAAAACTTTTGAGCCTATTTAAGCAATATATGACCTACATTTATGATTTACTAAAGTTTTACAATTTGACAATTTGCCTTTGAAGATGGACATGGAAATGTGTTTGGTATGGAACTTATTCTAGAAAATCACATCTATAAGGCCCACGCCAAAGGAGAAGCCATCATGATTGAAAAAAATCATGAAGATGGACATGGAAATGTGTTTAGTATGGAACTTGATTTACTCTTGTAATTCTTATTCTAGAAAATCACATTTATAAGGCCCCCGCCAGAAAAGAAGCCATCATGATTGAAAAAATCAGTCATGGAAAAGCCAAAAAATCATTCGCCAAAATATTCTCTTTTTGTCAAAATATCTTGTCAAAAAGTGGTCAAAAAATGCCTTGTAGATACATGGTTGGTGATTGATGGGTGGCAATCAATGGCAGTGGCAAGATATGTACCAAAACATTATGTGCAATGGGTTTGTTGAGTCTTTGAGAGGATCAAGGACAGCTAGAACACCATTGCACAAGTTTGGCCTAGTTGATATATTTTTGGGGTTGTAATTAAAGAGGAATTTTCTCATATAACACAATAAACAAATAACAAAATTGAATTCCATTGGTGGTAGTAACCTTGACGCTACTAATTAAAGAAGAAAAGGGAAGGCCAGTCTATCATGGGAAGGCATGTGCGCATCTGTTGCACGTGTCAATGCAAGGGACTTTCCAATACACTCTATGCGAGCCACAAATGGCTCCAAGAACGCAACTAGCCTAAACTAGTAAGCTCAAAGATGGCAATGGTGTGTCGCTCACCTCTCTACGCTTGCTGTCATGGAGAATTCCTTGCCGCGAAGAAGAAGGAGCCGCCGTCGTGCCGTCGTCGCAATGCTCTCTCTCTCTCTCTCTCTCTCTCTCTCTCTCTCTCTCTCTCTCTCTCTCTCTCTCTCTCTCGCATACACACACAGGGAGATGAAGAAGAAGAAGATGGAGATGGAGCAAGAGCACTCTTCAATTGCACAAATGAGAGAATGAGTGAATTTTAGGTTTAGTTGATTTTCATATGAGCTCGCCCCATTCACACTTGGGCACCCATGCTTAGCCAACTAATCCCTTGAATGTTCCAGTTAGAAGCATAACAATCTAATGCATCAGAAGCATGGTAAGAACCTGAACAAGTATGACTAGACAAAGGTGCATCCAATTTACTGTCACGCAAAGTGTGCACTTTTTTTTGGCATACCTCTAGCCTGCTCATTTTCAGCCCTTTCCTCATCAAGTACATCATGTACATCTGCATCAGTAATAGGCTGATTTGTAACATTTTTAGAAACCCCCATAGGTTCTACATTTGCCTCAATTGGAGTTTACATTTGAACTTCCACCACTGAAAAGAGGCAACAAAGTGTCATAAATTTCCTGTGAGCTTACATTACTATCTCTAGTATATGACAACAAGGGTTGAACAGAATCTTCCACAAACACTACATCCCGTGAAACCAGAATACGCTTTGTTTGCGGATGATACAACCTATAACCTTTGCTTTTAGCACTATAACCAACAAAAATTCATTTGACAGCCTTATCATCCAATTTGCCAAACAGCCAAAAACACGTATGTGCTCCATAGAAAGCTATCTATCATGCCATGCTTCATGTGGAGTAATAAATTGCAAAGCTTTTGTAGGACACTTTTTTAGTACATAAGTGGCACACATGATGGAATCAAGCCAAAAAGAATGCGGCAAAGCTTGACTTTTGACCATACATCATGTCATTTCCGTAAGTGACCTTTTTTTCCTCTCCGCAGCACCATTTTTCTGAGATCTATAAGGCACTTTACATTGGTGTTTTATCCCACGACTAGCCAAAAATTCATTAAATTCATGAGACATATACTCCCATCCTCGATCGAAACGGAGGGTGCCCATAGTACATTTCGAGACATTTTCAGCCATAGCCAAAAATTATTTGAAGCACATAAAAACTTTGGACTTCGCTTTAAGTGGAAATACCCATGCATGCTTGGAGTAATCATCAATGAAAGTCACGAAGTAAAGGTAATTTTCCAAGGACGGAGTTTGCATGGGCCCACAAACATCACTATGCAACCTGCATGTGGCCCTAACCAAACCATCCTTTGGAAACTTAAAACTCTGCATTTGACCCAAAATACAGCCTTCACAAATGTGTTTGACAGGTGCTTCAAGAGGCAGAAAAGAAGCAACCATATCAGATTTCTGCAAACATAGCAAACACGCAAAATTCAGATGCTCGAAACATACATGCCACAGTTTTGCATCTGAAACAGCCCTTGAATCTGCAACTGCATTTGCAAAATTTTGTCCACACTTATCATACAAAGTGAGCTTATACATCCCACGGCACAAAAGGCCAGATGCAACAATTTCATCACCAAAACTGAGATCATGAATTGTACATCTGTCATCCACAAATTTGATTACAAGTCCAAGTCTAGCAAGTGCGGATACAGGCAAAAGATTCTTCTTGATCCTAGGTACATAAAGTGCATCAACAAGAGTGAAAGAGCTGCCATTTGTAGCAGTAAGCACAATCTTTTCAATTCCTTGAACCAAATAAGAGGCATTGTTGGCACAAGTGACTGAATTCCCATGAGGGACAGACTCGAGAGAGGTGAACAATTCACGATGTGAGGTAATGTTCTTTCTAGCCCCACTGTCAAAATACCACACATGTGAATCTGCAGCAACTGACATGCATGCATCATGGACAATAGGATTGTAAGTGCACTCTGCACTAAAAGCCTATTCTGCATCAACATCAACATCACAATCTCCTTTCACAGAAGACTCAACGATGGTTGCATTTGTAGTGGAGCCAGCATTTGCAGTGGAACCACCCTCTTTCTTCTTAGCCTCTTTGGCCTTCAACTTAGGACACTGCTTGATCAAGCGATCATTAGCTTTACAATAATGGCAACGCATCTTCTTTTGCCCCTTATTACCAAAATTTCCAGACGAATTTCCGCCAGCAGAAGCATTAGGAACATGTGATTTTCCACTCGCAGAAGAACCATAAGAAGTGGTTGCATTGCTGTTGCCACCCTTTCTTTGAGAAGCAATAAAAGAATGTTCTACTGCACATTGTCTAGTCCTATTTTTTTTGGAAAGTAACTCTTGCAATAGCAATGTGCATAATGCATCAAACTTGACAGCTTCAAAATTTCCTTGGGTGATAAGTCTCCAAGTATTAGCAAAAGTCTGGTAAGAAAATGGTAAGGCATCAAGAACAGTCTGCACAAGGGAATTGTCTAAACTGACTTCACCTGCAAAAGTAAGTTGCTCATTGATATCCTTGACACCAGCAAGGAAATCGCAAGGAAAGTGTCCATATCATCTTCCTCATGCATAATCTTCGACTCCAGCTCTTTACGCGCAGCAATGCAATTTTTACCTCATTGTCGCTTGCATAAAGGCCAACCAGAATATCCCAAGCCTGTTTTGCAAAATTCACCGAACAACTGTGAGGAGTAATGGTGTGCTTTACAGACAACACAATCAATGCATGAGCCTGCGCATCCTTTACATCCCAACGAGCTTGTTCTACCGTAGGCAAAACAACTCTAACAACAGCAATCCTTGTAGCAAGACCTGCAACATCCTCATGATTGCCTACATACTCAAAACCAGGACGTACATCAATGCCCTATACAATATTCTAGATGCCCTTTGACACAAGAACATGTTGCATCATGTAAGTCCACATAGGGTAATTTTCCCCATCCAACCTGTCCTCAACAGCAAACATCTTGAACACATCTGTGTTGTTGTCAGCCATGGAAAATGTGTGCACCTGATGTGAAAACTGCCCCAAATGAGGAGAAACTCAGTGAGACCAACACGTGCGATATAGCACAACCTACAGTAAATTGTATGGGACCTATTACGGAGAAAACGGCACTGAAAAAAAATTGCACTAAATGACAAAATTGCATGTGCAGACCTGCTTGTAGTGGAAAAGGAAGGCCGAAATGAGCCCAAATCAAAAATTTGAGCAGACTAAGCTCCACGAGCTCTCCCAAAAAAAAAATCGACCTACGAACACTCGCTAAAGCTCACTGAAAACGAAAAAAGTGAGCAAACATGTGTTGAAGCTGCTAGCGACTAAGCCCGGGAGGATGCAACCTGCTCTGATAGAAATTGTTGGAATTATGGTTGCAAGGAAATGCACACAGATCGAAGAAGACAAAGGAAGATCAAGGCACACAACAGAGAGTATATTACTTAGTGTGCAATGGAAAGATAGATAGCCCTAGAATGAATGGGTGTATATATAATGCACGGGGGGAAAAACCTCCTAAAGACGGAAAAAATGCTCCGGTTGTCGTAAATGTGTTCACACACATCACTACCGCATGTATATGGTAACATGACTCCAACTACCTGCATCATTGAAGGTATCTCAACATTCAAGAATACCATAGCTCAAAGAAAACCTCACGTTATTGACCGTCCAAAAGGCTAATGCAGATACAAAAGGACAAGCCACACTCTTAGAAAGGGCTCTTTCGGTCCGAGTCTCAGGAACGAGCGAAAAACTGCCAAACTAGTCAAAAAATGGCTCCACACGTAGTATAATGGGCAGTGTCCGCAACTCAACGTACATGAGTGATTGCGCTCAAACATGCCCAAGAATTGCTGCATGCAGTAAAAGTGAGTGATCCTGCTACGGGGATATCTACTCTCAAAAATGCATTTGTCAGAGGGGAAACTGTTGTCAAAAAGACTAGTGAATAGCCTATGAAAGTGTTCTGTATGAAAACCTGGAGAATATGTGAGTAAACGGGCTGAAAAGCCCCTTCTAACCTGCATGTCGATGTTGCTTTGTACCAATTTCCACCACAAGGAGGAAATACGCTAGAAAAATATCCTCCAAGGATGCCGTAGCCAAAAATCGTCCGTAAAGCATGATCAAAGTGCTCGGTGCCAATACCGGGTGTCACTCTTTTGTGGTAGAGGCACCTCACCCGTGCATGTCGTAAGCACAGTTTTTGATTGGGGGAAAATGTTGTCCGCTTGAAACCGATGTCGGGTCGAATATTGAAAATCCACCCGTAATGGAAGTATTGTGGAGCCGATGTTGAAACACAAGAATCGGTGTCGGAACGGCTCTAATCATCGATGTTGATGTCGTCTCCCATCGTCAGACGGGAGTACTCACTGTATCCTGATAAAACCGGTGTTGAGCTCGCCGATATCAAGTCCGCTAAACAAAAAACCGATGTTGAAAGGTCTGATGTCCATGACCAAAAGCCTGTTCACTCTCACTCTCTCACTCAAGAAGCTTTCTACTCAAGCTCGGGGTGAGGAGTCGAAGATTCGGGGGTCAAACAAATCGGGGGAAGGATTTGTTGAGGCAGTCATAGGAGTGCACCCTTGCACACAATAGTGTGTGCGGGCTCAATTGTTTTAAAACAAAATTAACTCACTGTCAAATGTTGCCAATAAACTGACAAGAGCTGTAGGCTTCTGACGGGCGAGGCTGAAGGGGTGTGTGTGTGTGTGTGTGTGTGTGTGTGTGTGTGTGTGTGTGTGTGTGTGTGTGTGTGTGTGTGTGTGTGTGTGCACGTTATGCCTGTTGTGTGCCAGCGCTACCTATCCGACTTGGTGTTGCAACTTGGAATGCTCACGACCTTGTTACTCGGTGCTACCTCCCCTTCCAACTGCTCTGTTGCAGTTGTGTGTGTTGCTCCTACTCCACCTTTGAATGGCACTGCCCAAATGGCTTGCTTACTCACAGGCTCTGAAGCCTTCAAAGTCCCGACCTCCATTGAGATGCAATTGATTGCTTGCCAACCTGCAATTCCATGTGCTTTGTCAGGACACCGGCAAGGCCGAACTAGACAAGGGCAGGGCCAGCTAGGCGATGTGGAACGGGGAGTCCAACTAGGGCAAAGGGCCAGAGGCTTGCCTATATAATGGGTGGTTGGGTGGTGGACTCTCAGGCTCTAGCTTCCCTTGTCTTACACTAGTATCAGAGCTTGTGTCTATTTTGGGAAAGGGGGAAGGGCGTGGTTCTTTCTAGCCACTCAAGGCTTGCATGTCGGGGTCTAACACAGTGGGGATCACCCCTTAGCAAGGTCGTCGACAAAGACGCAGCCCGTGGGCACGCGACCTTGGCAAGGGAGGGCCGCCGGGTGCAGGAGCACCAAAACGCAGGCGCGCGGGCTCGTTAGCGGAGCAAGGGCCTACTGGGGTTTTACGACACAGGGCCGAAGCCCCTCAGGCTTCGCATCGTCCACCCCAAGCTCTCCAAGCCTCTGCGCGCTCCCCGTTTGGCGCCATAGCCAACTGTGAGTTCTTTCTTCCCACTTGAAGGGCGCCCACCCCCTTAGGGGTAGTGGCCATACACAACAATTTTAAAGCTTAAGGGGTGGTACCCACAGTGGGTACCCCACCCCCCCCTACTCCACTACGTGCGAGTACAGCAAGGCCGGAAAGGACGGCATCGACGAATCCGATACGCATTCCGATAACAATTTCTTACGTATTACGCAGAAACTCGGAGATTTCAAGACAACCAAATTGGCGGAGTTGTAGTAAAAGTTTTCTGTGCAATCAATTATCGTAAGAACTAGTGGAATTCCATATACGGCGGACAATTCAAATCACTTTCCACCGGACTACTCTTGATTTTGACGGAGTTAGCAAGGCTCCTATACTTTGCGAGTGCTTTCAATATCAGGTATTTTTTCTAAGTACTTCTTTCACCGCACTGTGTAGCCATGGATTTAGATATCAATATGACATTTAATTTTGAGCAAAGTACTCCTGATCCTACCAATGATGGCCAGCGGCCGGATCCTCTCAAGGAGAGTACCCGCCACACTACGGTAGGAGAAGATACTTACGAATTGCTCGATATTCAAGAATTTCATGCACTTCAGACACGCATGATAGTCATGGATGAAAATTTCAAAGCTTTAAATGAAAATGTTACTAAACTATCCACATTAGTAATTCAATTAATGTATCAGCAGTCAAAGAGTCCTGTTGACACCCATATGCATGAGCACGTTGCCACACAAGAGCAGGGAATTTCTAATCTAGGGCAAGGCCCAAATGTTGATACGTTACATACTCTCACTGCCAAAGAGGTGGATGAATTGTTAAAGAACACTAAACCACCAATTTTTAAGGGAGAAGACCGAGACCGCAATAAGGATGCTATATCTTTCTCAGCAATTGGGATGGAATTCACGCCTTATGGCGTACTCCGGATGCAGTCAGAGTTCTACAAACGAGCTTAACTCTGGAAGGAAAGGCCTACAAATGGTGGATGTCTCTCAAGGAGAAGAACATCATACCACAGAGTTGGGAAGCTTTTGAAGCAATGTTTAGCAAGGAATTTTTTCCTACAAACGAGGCCGATCGGAATTGGACGGCTTGGGACACATGTTCCATGCGCCAATACCCATCACTCCTTGAATATATCTCTCACTATTGGGACATTATCCTCAAGTTGGAAGGCTTGGATACCTTTCAACAAGTACGGGGGTTCATACGAGGTCTGACACCCGAGCTTAAGAAGTATGTCAAGACCCAAGACCCTAAAACACTTGAGGAAGCCATAGTGAAAGCACATATTCATGATGATCCTGATGAGAATAAAACACATAATAGTCACGTTCCTGCTAGCATACATGGTAATGCACGCACTCAGTATGGGCACAATAAAAGAAAATTTCTAGTTGCTAATTCATATGCATCTAAAAAACCCAAGGGGTCCAGGCGTCCTCTTTCTCGTGAGGATTTTGATAAAGCCAAGAAATAAAAGTTATGTTTTCAATGTTTAGGAAGAGGTCATGGCAAAAAGGATTGTCCCAAGGGGAAATCTGTTGCTCAGGGAAAAGAGATAGCAGTGCGTACGGTGCAACTGCTGCCTCTTGAGTCTTCCTCAAGATTCTCTACAGTGGAAGTAACACACACTGAGGTGGTGCATGAATGTCATCTCACAGTTCCATGTGGCAACCAACCTTTGGACCACATGAGTTAGTACATATGCACGGATATTTGCAAGGGCACAAGGTGCACATGTTGGTAGATGATGGTGCTACTCACAATTTGATCAATTACGGATTGGTGAAAAAACTTAAACTGCCTCAAACTCCGAGTACCCACCACTACAAGGTAGTAATGATGAATGGACATGATACTGAAATATGGGATACTCAATGCCGAGCTATTCCATTGGAAGTACAAGGTACTCTACCTGTTTGGATTTTCAGGTTATGAACATGGAAAGGGCTTATGTGGTTCTTGGTAGGGAGTGGTTGCATAGCCTAGGACCATCATTGAAGCGTAGCTATGAGCACAACAGCTTGATGTTTGAATCCCATGGCACACATGTGTTGTTGTTAGGAGAAAAAGATATACCTTCATCGCCACTGATTTGTATCGCTGAGCTTATGCAGCTCGTTTCTGATAATGAAATAGATCAGGTTTTCTTGTGTTACTCACTGTCTCATTTTCTTTCTAACATTGAGTCTGTTGAACATTCCTCAATGCCGCATGCTTCTCTCTCCTCTATTCCACCAATTGTTAATGCTAAACAAGCAAACGTTGCTAGTCAATTACAAAAATTATTAAAGGAATTTCAAGATGTATTTCCTAATGATTTGCCATCAGGATTACCACCGACACAATCAGTACAACATAGCATTGACGTGGCTGCAGGCTGTAAACCTGCTAGTAAACCACCTTATTATATGAGTTATTCAGAGGCTGCTGAGGTGGAACGTTAGCTTTTTGACTACCTTAGCAGAGGGTTTATACAACCCAGTTCTTCACCATGGGCTTCGCCTATCGTCTTAGTGAAGAAAAAGGACGGTAGTATGCGCATGTGCGTAGACTACCGAGGCGTAAATGCGGTTACAGTTAAGAACAAATACCCATTGCCAAGAGTAGATGAGTTGTTTGATAAGCTCACTCATGCTCGCATTTTTACGAAGATAGACTTGCAGTCAGGATATCATCAAGTCCGTATTCGACTTGCTGATATACCTAAAACTGCATTCCAAACACGGTTTGGACACTACGAGTTTTTGGTAATGCTCTTTGGGTTAACCAATGCACCCACAGCATTCATGACACTTATGGATAGTGTCTTGAAGCCATATTTGGGCAAATTTGTCATTGTTTTCCTCGATGACATCCTAGTCTATAGTGCTTCTGAAGAAGAACACTTACAACATCTCAGGCAGGTGTTTGAGTTGTTACACACAAACAAGTTATATGCCAAGGAATCTAAATGTGATTTTCTAAAATATGAAATTCATTATTTAGGGCATGTTATTTCATCTAACGGCCTATACATGGATCAATCCAAAGCCGATACCATCAGGAAATGGCCTCCTCCTAAAAATCTAGAAGAACTACATATATATTTAGGATTTGCAGGTTTTTACCGAAGGTTCATTAAAAACTATGCTCAAATTGCTGTTCCTATGTGACGGATCAACTAAAATGCAAAGGTAAAGCTTTTCAGTGGGGATCCACTCAACAGCACAGTTTCGATACGCTCAAGGATGCATTAGCTACAGCTCCTATACTGGCTATTGTAGATCCTTTGCAACCATTCGTTTTGGAAACGGATGCCAGTGACCGTGCTATTGGAGCAGTCCTATTTTTACAAGACGGACGGCCGATTGCATTTGAAAGCAAGAAGCTTGATGCAGCTCAGTAGAACTATTCTGCTTATGAAAGCGAACTCTATGCAATAATGTCTGCCTTAAAAACATGGA
The DNA here is from genome assembly GCF_014529385.1 of Adiantum capillus-veneris. Classification (NCBI taxonomy): domain Eukaryota; kingdom Viridiplantae; phylum Streptophyta; class Polypodiopsida; order Polypodiales; family Pteridaceae; genus Adiantum; species Adiantum capillus-veneris. The sequence continues at coordinate 95,728,911 of NC_140956.1, read as the reverse complement.
GGCATTATCTGTATGGTGCTCAGTTCGAGATTGTGTTTGACCATGAAAGCATCAAATGGTTTACACAACAAATGGATTTAAAGGGTCGAAAAGCCAGGTGGGCCGAGATCGTTCAGGAATATGACGCCAAGCTAAGGTATCGCAAAGGTTGATACAATGTCGTGGCAGACGCTTTAAGTCGAATGCTAGAGATCAATTTGCTCTTGTTCACTAAACTTTCTAGTGAATTTTTAGATTCTCTCAAGGGCAAATATGAGCATGATGAAACATATTCCAAAGTGTGGAGCCATGTTCAAAAGAGGGATCCTTCTCACTCCAATGACGGTAGTGTACAGTTAACCTCCACACCTAGTTCTCCTTTATGAAGTGATGAACTACAACGATGGAAGCATTTTACCATCGACAAAGGGTACCTACTCCACAAGGGGAGAGTTTGTGTACCGACGGACATAGACATTCGACGCCAGATTCTTTATGAATGTCATGATAGTCCAAGTGCAGGGCACCCGGGGATTAGAAAAACTTATACTTTCGTACGACAACAATTTTACTGGCCAGGTCTACATGGCTTTGTCCAAGCTTATGTCTTGCACTACCAAAAATGTCAAGTTAACAAGGCAGAGCACCTCAAAGCAGGAGGACTCTTACATCCTTTGGAGATTCCCAATGGAAAATGGGAAAGCATCTCTATGGATTTTATTGTAGTTTTACCAACCACTATACGAGGTCATGACTCGGTATGGGTGGTTGTAGAAAGTTTGACTAAACTATGTAAGTTTATTCCAACCAAATCAACAGTTAAGACACCAGAACTAGCCAAGTTATTTGTGGACAATCTATAAAAATTGCATGGTTTGCCAAGTAACATTGTTAGTGATCGTGATCCCAAGTTTAACAACCACTTTTGGAGAGCTGTATTTAAACAATTGGGTACACAACTAAACCTCAGTACAGATGATCATCCAAAAATGGATGGTCAAACGGAACGGGTTAACCAGGTGCTAGAGGATATGCTAAGAGCATACGTCAGCAAAAAACAGTCAGACTGGGAAGAATACTTATCTATTCTTGAGTTTGCCAACAATAGTGCTAAGCATTTCACAACAAGTTTTAGTCCTTTCATGCTCATGTACGGGTTTCAACCTAGGTCACCAGTTATGGTGGGGTTGGCAATCAAAAAACTCCAACAAGTTAAGGATTTTCTCCAAGACCACATGGATATGTTGAAACTTGCTCGTCAGAATGTCCGGGAATCACAGGCTCGGTATAAGAAGTACACTGATGAGAAACTTCGGCAAGTTATCTTTGAAGAAGGGGAGGAAGTATTTTTACGTGTGCCAGAACATTTAGAAAGACTAAGAACTAGGCCGAGACCTAAATTATCTCCCCGATATTGTGGGCCTTTCAAAATACTCAAGCAAGTAGGTGATCATGCCTACAAATTATTACTACCTTCACATTCTGGCATTCATCCGGTGTTTCATGTAAGCCGTTTACGTAAACGGTAACATGGGGACAACAATGTCATTGACCAATAGGTTTTGGTTGATTTCATTGAACCTCCTACCCTACTGCATGAACCTGAACGTGTTCTTGATTATCATGAGTTGCCTACACATCATCACGTACGTCAACAAGCCTTAATCAAGTGGAAAGACTGACCTGAAGAAGGTGCCACTTGGGAAAAAATTAGTGTTCTTAAAAATAAATACCCCACTTTTGTTTTCAAGGACTAAAACTCTTCTTAAGAGGGGAGTAATGTCAGGACACCAGCAAGGCCGGACTAGACAAGGGCAGGGCCGGGTAGGTGGTGTGGAACGGGGAGTCCAACTAGGGCAAAGGGCCACTGGCTTGCCTATATAATGGGTGGTTGGGTGGTGGACTCTCAGGCTCTAGCTTCCCTTGTCTTACATGCTCCAAGATTTGTCACCTACTCACGCTGCCAAGATTCTACTGTCGTGACCTGATGCCCAAGACCATCGAGCAAGGGCTTTGCACACCCTTCTACAGCATCGACTTGCTTGCTTTCACAATTCTATTTCTCAGTCAAACATGCCCTTTTAGCTCGAATTTCCTGTTGTGAAGCCCTATTCTCTATGTAGAGCTTCAAGCTCCTGATCTCAATTTGGAATTGTTGCACGTGTGGGCTGGGAGCAAGGGTTTGAGACTGCCTGTGCTCTAATATCACTTGATGTGCAGGGAAGGAGAGTGTGCAAGAGAAGGAATGGAGAGAAGGGAGAAGGGAAGAACAGTACACAGAGTTTGTTGGAATTAGGGTTGCAGAGGAATGCACACAGCTTGGAGAAGATGAAGGAAGCTCAAGGCACACAATAGAGAGTGTGTTACTTAGTGTGCAATGGAAAGATAGATAGCCCTAGAGTGATGGGCGTATATACAATGCTCGGGGGAAAAAAACTCCTAAAGAGGGAAAAAATGCCCCGGCGGTCCTAGTGTGTTCACACACATCACTACCACATGTATATGGTAACAAATTCCCCCTGGAGTGATGCGGTGAATGAGAGCTGGTGCCTTGAGGACATGATCAGTCCACAAAGGGGAGTAAGCCCAAAGCTTTGTGGAAATCTTCAAGCTTCTCACGAGACAATGCCTTTGTGAAAAGATCTTCAAGGTTGTCCTATGTTGGCACATAAGCCAAGCTGATCTCTCCTGCTAAGAGCCTCTCCCTGACATAATGGTAATGCACCTCAATGTGCTTTGTGCGAGCATGAAAAACTGGGTTTCTTGCAGCTGCCAATGTTCTCTGACTGTCAGTGTAGATAGTGTTGGGGGTAGTGTCCTATCCAACACCCAAATTAGCCATAAGGCGTTTGAACCATACACACTCAACCGTAGCTGTGAAGACTGCCCTGTACTCAGCCTCACAACTCGAAGTGGCCACAGTAGGTTGCTTCTTGCTCAACCATGATATACATGAACTACCAAGCATGAAACAAAAACCACTTGTGGACACTCGCGTGTCAAAACAACCAGCCCAATCTGAGTCCGGAAAAACATGTAAGTCTGGCGGCAATGATCCCCCCTTGGGATAAAACAAGCCAAGATGTAAAGTGCCACTAAGGTAGCGGAAAATCCTCTTGACAGCCTACCAATGCTTAGACCGTGAGCTATGCATAAATCTAGTGACCCGTGAGACTACAAACTGAATATCTAGCCTCATGTTGCATACATAAATGAGGCAGCCAACAACAATTTGGTAAAGAGTGACATCAGCAAGATCGCCAGAATCATGTAGACTCAACTTCAAACCTGTTTCCATGGGAGTGGCAATAGGGTTGCAATCCTCAAGTCCAAACTTACATAGTAATGTTTCTATGTAACTTTTCTTACACAAGGCAATACCACCATCACACTCCTTAAAATGTATACCCAAGTAATGATGCAACAGCCCCAAATCTTTCATCTTGAAGGTAGCATTCAAATCACCTTAAATTCAGCAATACGTTTCTCATTTGGTCCAGTGATCAGCAAATCATCGACCCGCCAACCATCCAATTTTTTGAATTCTGTGCTTCATCAGAAGACAGAGGCTCCTCAACATCATGTAAGCTAGACACAGCCAAAGCATAACAATCTGCTGCATAAGATGAATGGCGAGAGCCTGAACAAGTACGACTAGACAAAGGTGCATCCAATTTACTGTCACGCAAAGTGCGCACCAACCATTTTGGCATACCTCTAGCTTGCTCATTTTTAGTCCTTTCCTCATCAAGTACATCATGTACATATGCATCAGTAATAGGATGATCAGAAACCCCCATTGGCCGTACATTTGCCTCATTGGAAATTACATTTGTATTTCCACCACTGAAAAGAGGCAACAAAGTGTCATAAATGTCATGTGAGCTTACATTACTGTCTCTAGTACATGACAGCAAGGGCTGAACAGAATCTTCCGCAAACACTACATCCCATGAAACTAGAATACGTTTTGTTTGTGGATGATACAACCTGTAACCTTTGCCTTCTGCACTATCACCAACAAAAATACATTTGACAGCCTTATCATCCAATTTTGTGCGCTATGTTTGTGGTAGCAAAGCATATTCCAAACAGCCAAAAACACCCATGTGCTCAATAGAAGGCTTTCTATCATGCCATTCTTCATATGGAGTAATAGACTACAAAGCTTTTGTAGGACACCCGTTAAGTACATAAGTGGCACACATGATGGCCTCAAGCCAAAAAGAATGCGGCAAAGCTTGACTTTTGACCATACATCGTGCCATTTCCGTCACTGACCTATTTTTCCTCTCAGCAACACCATTTTGTTGAGGTGTATAAGGCACTATACATTGGTGTTTTATCCCACGACTAGCCAAAAATGCATTAAATTCATGAGACATATACTCCCCCCCTTGATCGAAACGGAGGGTGCCCACAGTACATTTCAAGAAATTTTCAGCCATAGCCAAAAATTGTTTGAAGCACATAAAAACTTCGGACTTTGCTTTAAGCGTAAATACCCATGCATGCCTGGGGTAATCATCAATGAAAGTCACGAAGTAAAGGTAATTGCCCAAGGACGGAGTTTGCATGGACCCACAAACATCACTATGCACAAGCTGCAACCAAAATGTGGCCCGAACTGAACTATCCTTTGGAAACTTACAACGCTGCATCTTACCCAAAATACAACCTTCACAAACATGTTTGATAGGTGCTTCAAGAGGCGGCAAAGAAGCAACCATATCAGATTTCTGCAAACGCAGCAAACTGGCAAAATTCAGATGACCAAAATGTGCATGCCAAAGTTTTGCATCTGAAATAGCCCTTGAATTTGCAACTGTATTTGCAAAATTTTGTCCACACTTGTCATACAAAGTGAGCTTATACAGCCCATGGCACAAAAGGCCAGTTGCAACAATTTCATCACCAAAACTGAGATCATGAACTGTACATCTGTCATCCACAAATTTGACTACAAGTCCAAGTCTAGCAAGTGCGGGTACAGACAAGAGATTCTTCTTGATCCCAGGTACATAAAGTGCATCAACAAGTGTGAAGGAACTGCCATTTGCAGCAGTAAGCACAATCTTTCCAACTCCCTGAACCGGATAAGAGGCATTGTTGGCACAAGTGACTGAATTCCCACGAGGGACAAACTCGAGAGAGGTGAACAATTCACGTTGTGAGGTAATGTGCTTTGTAGCACCACTGTTGAAATACCACACATGTGAATCTGCAGCAACTGACAAGCATGCATCATGGACAGCAGGATTGTAAGTGCACTTTGCACTAAAATCCCATTCTGCAAAGACAACAGCATTACAGTCTCCTTCCACAGAAGACTCAACAATGGCTGCACTTGTAGTGGAACCAGCATTTGCAGTGGAACCACCCTCTTTCTTCTTAGCCTCTTTTTCTTTGAACTTAGGACACGACTTGATCAAGTGATCATTAGCTTTACAATAATGGCAACGCATCTTCTTTTTGCCCTTATCACCAAAATTTCCAGACGAAGTGCTGCTTGCAGAAGCATTGGGAACAAAAGTTTTGCCACTCGCAGCAGAACCATAAGAAGTAGTTGCATTGCTGTTACCACCCTTTTTTTGAGAAGCAATAAAAGCATGTTCAACTGCACGCTGTCTAGTCCTATTTTTTTCTAGAAAGTGACTCTTGCAACAGCAATGTGCATAATGCATCAAACGTGACAACTTCTGGATTTCCTTGGGTCATAAGTCTCCAAGTACCAACAAAATTGTGGTAAGAATCTGGTAAGGCATCAAGAACAGTCTGCACAAGGGAACTGTCTGAAATGACTTCACCTACAGAAATAAGTTGCTCATTGATATCCTTGACACTAGCAAGAAAAGTGTCCATATCATCTTCCTCATGCATAATCTTTGACTCCAACTCTTTATGCAGCAAAGCAATTTTGGCCTCATTGCGACTTGTATGAAGACCATCCAAAATATCCAAAGTGTTTTGCAGATTTTGTTGAACAGGTGTGAGGAACAATGGTGCGCTTCACAGACAACGCAATCAATGCATGAGCCTACGCATCATTTACATCCCAACGAGCTTGTTCTTGCGTAGGCAAAACAACTCTAATAGCAGCAATCCTTGCAGCAAGACCTGCAACATCCTCAACATCGCCTGCATCCTCAGAACCAAGACGTACAGCAATGCCCTGCACAATGTTCCAGACGCCCTTTGACACAAGAACATGTTGCATCATATAAGCCCACATAGGGTAGTTGTCCCCATCCAACCTGTCCTCAGCAGCAAACATCTTGAACAGATCTGTGTTGTTGTCAACCATGGTAAATGCTGCACCGATGTGAAAACTGCCCGAAAATGGAAGAAACGGAGTGGGACAAACCGTAGAAGACTATGAGGCACCTGTTATGCAAAAAATGGCACCGACAAAAATTTTGCACAAAATGACGAAATAGCCTGTGCATTACTAGTAGCCTGTAGTGGAAACGGAGGCCGAAATGAGCTCGAATCAAAAACCTGAGCAGACTTGGCTCTACGAGCTTTCCCAAAAAAAAATTCAACCTGCGAACACTTGCCAAAACTCACTAAAATCGGAGAAAGTGAGCAAGCGTGTGCTGGAGCAGCTGGCGACTAAGCCCGGGAGGACGCAACCTGCTCTGATACCAATTGTTGGAATAAGGGTTGTAGAGGAACGCACACAGCTTGGAGAAGACGAAGGAAGCTCAAGGCACACAATAGAGAGTGTGTTACTTAGTGTGCAACTGAAAGATAGATAGCCCTAGAGTGTGTTACTTAGTGTGCAACTGAAAGATAGATAGCCCTAGAGTGATGGGTGTATATACAATGCTCGGGGGAAAAAACCTCCTAAAGAGGAAAAAAATGCCCTGGCGGTCCTAGTGTGTTCACACACGTCACTACCACATGTATATGGTAACAGCATTATTTTGGTGGAGCTTGAGAGAGTAAAACACTCTCTCCTCCTTATTATCTTTATGAACAAAAGAATAAGTGGGTGGTTGCCTGCTTGACCATAATCGGGGCCACGGGCCTGAAACCTGACAAAAACATACAACAAGCTTGAATGGTCGTTCATTGTTTGCTACCTTGATGCAATGGGTTTTGATAGTCAAATGATTTTGTTCATCAAAACTTTATTTGGGAATGAGAGAGCCCAAGTGGCTCTCAATGGGAAATTATCAGGTCCCTTCTCTCTTATGAGGTAGGTTTGTTAGGGTTGCCCCCTAGCTCCTCTTTTTTTTGCCATTGTAGTAGATAGTATGAATTGCCTCATTAAGGACAAGATCCATAGAGGGTTATTAAGGGCATCAAACTCCCCAACTCAGACAAACAACAGTTCTTATCACAATTTGCTGATGACACGAATGCTCTACTGGCCATTGATTCTCTTTCGCTTCAAGAGTTATGGGCTGCCATGGACCTCTTTTGTCTGGACTCAAGATCCAAAGTCAATCGTAGAAAAATAGGAGTCTACACCTCCTCTTCTCTCCCAAAGGGGTTGCAAATTTTGGGTGAAAATTTATCAAGGAAGGACAGATATTTAGGCTCTTGGGCATCCCCATGGGCTTTGGTGTCTCCCTCATAAAGAAATGGGAGTGGGTTTGCAATAATTTTAGATCCAAACTCAACAGATGGGTAGGATCTCAACACTCCCTAGCAAGAAGGGTACTGGTTATTAACCATGTCCTTAATGCATATGTAGTCTTCTTCTTTGGTTGTTGTGGCGGCCTACTGATAATAATCTTCAGATCATATCCAAAGTTTGTAGAAATTTTCTTTGGGCAAGGGACCCGTATGTCCAAAGGCTGCCAAAGTCTTGTGGATGTGTGCATGCTCCCTAAGGATCAAGGAGGATTAACCATCAAAAACCTTAAGTACATAGCAGATAAAGTGGCGGTCAAGCTCTTGATTTCAGCAATTTCCCGTCCGAAGGAAGAATGGGTTCTCCTACTTCTTCTCAAAGATATCCATAAATTCAAGCTTAAGGACTTTGCAGGGTGGACTAACCTTCCTAGCTCTACTATTTTTTCCAGCATTAGTTCTCATGGCTCTGATTTGTTAAGATCCTTGGTTCACGCCGCCTGGAATGAACATAGAGGCTGTCTAAAACTCAGCACCCACTCTATGCATAGTCTCAATCTTCCCTTATGCGATCCATCTTGTGGGCAGCTTCATATATCCCTAGCATTTCACCCAACTATAGAAGGAGAGCTTTATCCCTCCACAAAAAAGGGTTAAGGACCTAGCATCAGCTGTGGGACTCCCTAGAATAAGACTGGCTCATAGACCTAGAGCTCTCATTGCCCATCCTTGTGACATTACAATCATAAGAGCCATAATTATGAAATTTCCCACTAAACTTATGTGGACTCTTCTCAGAGACCTGTGCAGCTAGACCTCTGTGCTTTCACTTGGAAAGGAGGATTCAAACTCGAACACCCCACATGGGATCCCCCTGATTCATGTCACTCTCAATCATAGATGGAAAGTTAACTACTCACTTAAACAATGGCAGTTCAAGTTTCAATCAACTTGGGCTCCATCCCTAGAGTAAAAAAAAATATGTTCTTATGTGGCTTATTCTACACAAAGCCATATGGATAGGCAAAAGTTTGATTCAAGCTCAACTTGGGGATGGAAGATGTTGCGAGTGTAACATGGAAATTGAAGAGATATGTCATTTTCTTTTTGCTTGCTTTGTAAACAAACGTGTCTTCTTGCCCTTGGTTAAAATTCCAGGTTTCTCTCCTAGTTGGAAACACATCTTGCTTGGGGAATATGTTGGCTTCCTTATCCTGTTTTGGAACAAGGCCAAAGTGGAGTTCCTATAGATTATTTGGAAACAAAGGAACCTTATGATTTTTGAGGGGCCCTACGAGACTCCAAGTCTTAGAGTAATTTTTTTATGACGTGAACTTGCAGGCTCTAAAGATTGTTGGAGACAAGCTTGCTATCTATCATGCTCAAAAAGAAATTTTGTAGGATGCAAACTACTACTTCTCCCGCTATTTGGTCATCAACCCCACTTTTGTGGCCGTCGATGATTGTCAAAGGATGAGAGATGAATGGGAACATAAGTTGGATGTTATCAGCCACCCGAACTCCCAAATTGAAGAGGGCAATCGTTTCCTGCACGACTTGCAGAAGGGAAGTAATGACCTCCCTTCTACTGCTTAGTCTGCTCCCTGTTAGCCTTCTAGAGGATAGATTTATGTATCCAAGGCTACTTGATGTACTCACCTTTTACTTATCCCCCTTCCCTAGAGGTCCTCTCCCCCTATGCTTGGTTTGCTCTGCAACACCTGCCTATAATTTTTGTTCCTTTCTAATATATTCATCGCGTTTATGGGGAAAAAAAAGACTAGTGGTTTCAAACTTGTGTTTTGGACAGTTTGTCCCACTCCACCTTTGGTAAGAGATAGAAACACACACACACACACATTAGTCAATGACTAATAACTATTACTGCTACAATTTGCTATGAACTTTGAACGTGGACACACATGCACATAGTGTCGTCAGACAAAATAGGGACTTATCTTTAACTTTAAAAATGGGACTTGTAAAAAAATGGGAATGTTACCTGTTCTGTAATACCTCTCTTTGAGAGACTTACTCTATTCAAACTCAAATGTTTCACTAGGTAACATCGAATACCCGACTTTAAAACAAAAAACCACACACTGGCATTAAAAAATGAAGGAAAGTTTTTTTCACACCCAAACGTGATATAATGCCCTTCTAGAATTACAAGTCTAGAGTTCAACTCTCCTCGTCGGATAAATCAACAAGGTCTCTTAGGTAGTAATCCGATGCAAAAAATGACATCTCATTGATGCATCTACGGCATGTCATACTGACGAATCACGATTAAAGAGGAGTGTAAAAAAGTAATGGGAACTAGTACTTATCTGGAAATTGGTTTTTAATTAGCATGCCACTCTGTTATGCCAGATTTGACTCTTCTGTGACTTGCGTGAGTAAGCTACCATCTTTAGAACAGAATTTAATGCCTTCTGCCTACTATACACATACACACTCACTTATAGCGTGGCCTTTGATAACACATGGCTGTAAAAAGCTGCATGCAAGCAACTGGTTGCAAAACGGCATGTCTTGGCTTTTTATTCTTCTTCTCTCTGTCACTCGTATACACACACACACACACACACATACTGCACACCTATTTAAAGCAGACAATCTGGTGATGCTTCTCACTCCCTTTGTATTGTAGTCACACAGTGATACACACTTTTCCTACGTTGCAATGCAGTACTTACCTTCTCCCTCACATACAAGCTCTCACGCAATAGGGTTTTCTCAGTACAAGTGCTTATAGATTTCTGCATTAAGTGTAGCAGTATCACTTTGGCACTCTTGCCCTTTGCTTCAAGATTTACGTTAACACTAAAACCGTCTACTACACTTATCTATGTTCCCCAAATTCAATTTTTCTGCCCACACAACGGTGGGAAAACTCAAAAGAATCAGTCGTCCGGGCAGAAAGACACATGTTCTTGTAGTCGTCAATATATACAAAATTCTTCCAGTAACTGCCGCCCTGTGTGACAGGCTATGTGGAAGCATGCAAATTTTCTTCTGTTGACACTCAGGCCATGGTATGCCAACTCAGACTTGATCGGTGGTCGCATCTTTCTTCACCCTTAATAACTCTTCTAGATATAGATTCATTGTTCTTCAACCAAAAATCAAAATACAAGTTGAATTAATAAAATCTGGTAGTAGCTCATCTCCTCAAGAATCAAATGGTCACCTTAAATGGAATCAATTGAGGATTAGATTCATCTACTGGCTAAACAGATACTGATAAGTTGTCAGACTTTAGACTAGTGAAACTCATGATTATTAGCATAGAATACTAGAACAGAGTACCTGAATCAATTTAGATAGTAAAGAAGTATATGATTCAGAGACAAGATTCAAATTACAACCATGATGATTTCTAACAACATCTAAACACAAATTGGCTTAGACTTTTACAAGGTAGTCTCGAGAGCAGTTATATCAATGATAATACAACCATTGGGAGACTAGCAGCTCAGGATCACGCTCTAGCTCAAAGTGGTACAAATGGCACTAATGGTTTCATCAAATGAGATCAGTGACCCCTATTTATGGGTGTGGCCTCTAGGGCTTTGATTATTCCTCCCCTGCATACAGTACTGCACTACCACAATGCTCATTGCTCATTGCCAGGTTGCCTGCTTGACTATTCCCACTATCTACATTCCTTACTATGAGCGTAAGTCGGAATGTCGTCGATCTGTAGGTGTGTGTCAAAGGTAGGTGTTAACCCTCACGGCTCACGCACATCCTATTACCTACGACGAACGTTGTAACCTACGGCGGACATTGTATTATTTATTTGGTAGAGTCAGGTACCGGGCTTGTCGGTCCAATAGGAAAAGGGTAAGAGTGATCGCTGATGAGAGGCGCACTCTAACTGGAACATTCAAGGGATTAGTTGGTTAAGCATGGGCGCCCAAGTGTGAATGGGGTGAGCTCATATAAAAGTCAACTAAACCTAAAATTCACTCATTCTCTCATTTGTGCAATAGAAGAGTGCTCTTGCTCCATCTCCATCTTCTTCTTCTTCACCTCCTTGTGTGTGTGTGTATGTGTGTGTGTGTGTGTGTGTGTGTGTGTGTGTGTGTGTGTGTGTGTGTGTGTGAGAGAGAGAGAGAGAGAGTGTGTGTGTGTGGGCGATCGAGCATTACGAAGGCACGGCGGCGGCGAAGCGATTGAGCGCGGTGAAGCGGCGGCTCCTTCTTCTTCGCGGCGAGGAATCCTCCACGAAACAAGCATAGAGCGGTGAGTGACACACCATCACCTTCTTTGAGCTTACTAGTTTAGGCTTGTTGTGTGCTTGGAGCCATTTGTGGCTCGCACACGGTGTATCGGCAAGTTCCTTGCATTGACACGTGCGACATATGCGCACATTTTTGGCGCTGCTGCCGGGGAATGCCATGCATTAAGCTCGAGTAGCACTCTGTGCTTCTCCGTGGTGCAATTTCAATTATAGGAAAGGTAGGGAAGGAGTGTGTGTGTGTTGAGAAGAGGGATTTGGTGTTATACTGTGTGTTTTTTTTGTTAATGGGGTTTTCAAAGGTACTGTGTTTATTCTCTGTGTAGTAAGGTAGTTAGTTTTCTTTGTTAATGGAGATTTCAAAGGTTCTGTGTTTATTCTCTGTGTATTAAGGTAGTTAGTTTTCTGTGTACAGTAAGTAGGAAGTATATTAGTGAGAGTTAATAGAGTGTGTTAGTGTGTAAGAGTAGGTGTATTAGTTAGAAGTAGGTAGATAGAGTGTGTGTGTGTGTGTGTGTGTGCTCTCGCACAGGCCGCGGCGACCTTATCCTTTAAAATAAAATTTAAATTTAAATTTAAAAATAATAAAAAAATTTAAAGGTAGGACCGGGATCGGGAATATCTCCCAGACCCAAGCCCAAGCTTACGCTCAGGCCTAGGCCTCAGTCGCCTTTTTAAAAAATGAATTTTAGCTTCACACGTAGCTAAAAATCGATTTTCTGAGGACCAACGGAATGTCAGATGCCCGAAAATGGTGCTATAAAGCACACAGCGATCCTCTAAGTGATACTCTCATTTCGAGCTATCACACACTTTAATCAAAAAAATCAAACATTCAAAAACATTCAAAAAACATCAAAAACAAGAAAAAATCAAGTAGAAAACGGGGTGCAAAACACCCACAAAACAAAGCAAGTAACCTTTAAGGGTACTTGCCGACACTTGTAGGGCACCCAAAGCACATGTATCTACGCTCTGGTCGTGTGCTAGAGTCCGGACAACTAGCTAGTGCTTCAATTTACGGGGGTACTCACTATCCTTCCACGCTAGGGTCTACGCCCTCGGCGGGGACCCAAGGTAGTGCAACCCAAGACCCAAATATAGCGACTAGCGACTCTTCCTCTGACTACGATATTATGGAAGATCATCTTACATAAAGCCTCGGGGGAACAAATGAAACCGTGCCTAGCTGGGCCCAACAACGTGGAACTAGTGTTTTTAGCCGTTTGATGGAAACTTTTAGTAGAGCTACGCGCTCTGAACCTACGGCTAGTGAAGTAAACAAAGGGGGTGGGGAAGTAGAATCACCATTCACATCTCCTGTAGACCCCACACTCCCTCAGAGTGTCCACGTGGACATTCTACCTACCTCATTTAATGAGGGCCCTACCGAGCTACCACCTTCCAAAGTCGCCTCTAAGGTAGCGGTGACTAAAAGTCACAACACGGGAATCAACATTGCATCCACCTCACGGCAACCCTCTAGTACACCAAGTTTGGATGGGGTATTTCTCAATGAAAATTGGGAATATGACCTACACAAGGAGACTTTGACCGACCTATACATGGGCTACACATACCATGTGGGTTGGTTAGAAGTTGTACAATCCACATCTAGTGCCACTAGTCTAGAGGAACAACAACACATGATCTGCAATGTCATCCATAGGATTATCCAGTCCGAGAGGCAAAATCGAGGAATAAACATACCTTCGACGGGTCCTATGCGATTTTTAGACACGGGAAAAGGAAAACAACCCACTCTATCACAAATGGAGACTCCCCCAGTGAGTCCCATAGATCCCCCATATGTTGTTTCGCCAGGGGTCTCAATGCAATCTGAGCCCACAAGTGATAGCTTTACTTTTCCAAGTCTAGCTCATCTTTCCCTGGATGACACCACGGATACCATGCCTACCCCAATGATGGGCATGCCAAGAAACACACCATGGACCTCGTTTGTTAGTAAAGCACCGCTACATGGTAGCTCAATGCCTGCAACAGTACCTACAAGTGTGTACCAATCGTATGCACCTTGGCTCACACTCATGCAGTCCCTACCCCTCCCATTGTTTCAACTACCTATGCTCCACAACCACAATACACAAGTTCTTATTCCCATGGGACTATACCGGCTAGCATTAGCATGTCACATCCGGCGTCTGCTATGCCTAGGCCAACTCATATGAACTATGGGCCATCACATGGCACAACATCGTACCCAACGTGGAACCCAAGGGCTTCCTATGCGCCAAGCCCAATGCCAATACCTACTCCACATGTAGTCTCTGGAGCACCTTCACCCACGGTGCATGCTCACTTAGGTGACTTGGCAACATTTTCTCAAGCTATCGGTTGATCTATTGCTGAGAATATGCGTAACACTCCTGATAGAGAGCTTAGAAGTAAGGCAGAACTGTAGAGTGCGCAGGTGATGGAGAAGGTAGGAAAGAAGACTACACACACACACCAACACAAATCGAGACACACACACACAATCGTTACCCTGTAGCAGCCATTCAACGAGCTGCTCTTCTCTTCTTCTTCTTTTAACTGAACTATTATCCAAAGTATATTTACAACATAGTATAGTCAGTGTCCAGCCGCCCATAGCACAATGGGCATATTCTTTAACATCATATTCTTTAACACTCCCCCTCAAGCTCAGAGTGAGCTTGCATATGATGGATTCCCAATGCTTCACGAAAGTAGCAAAACTTCTCCTTTCCAAGAGCTTTTGTGAATATATCCGCAACTTGATCATTTGTCTTCACATACACCAAATCAATCTCATTTGCCAAAACTTTTTCTCTAATGAAGTGATAATGTACCTCAATGTGTTTAGTGCGAGCATGGTAGACTGGATTCTTTGCCAACATGATGCTGCTAATATTGTCACAATATATAATGACACTGTCAAGATAGTCAAAACCAAATTCTACCATAAGTACTCTCAACCATGACTCTTCACATGCTGCCAAAGCTGCTCCACGATATTCAGCTTCTGTACTTGATAATGCTACAGTTGATTGCTTCTTGCTACTCCAACTTATCATACCATTGCCAATGGAAAATGCATAACCACTTGTAGATCTTCTATCCATAAAATCTCCTGCCCAATCTGCATCTGTGTAACCATAAAGACAAAGCTTCCCATTCTTTTCATAAAACATTCCATAACTGACAGTGGCTTTCACATATCTCATAATCCGTCTCACTGCATCAAGATGACTTTTACATGGCTTTTGCATGAATTGACTCACAACACCCACTGCATAACTCAAATCTGGCCTTGTTATTGTCAAGTAAATAAGGCTTCCAACCATCTTGCGATACATAGTGACATCCTCAATGTAATGTCCATCATCAAACAACTTCACATTTTGATCAAGAGGTGTATCAACCGGTTTGCATGCTGTCATTCCATACTTCTCAAGCATATCCAATGCATATTGTCTTTGTATCATCCAAATTCCTGATAAAGTATTGACAATTTCAATTCCCAAGAAATATCTCAACTCACCAAGGTCCTTCATGTTGAATTCTCTCAACAAACTCTTCTTGACATGCAAAATTTGCTCAGCATGACTTCCAGTGAGAATCAAGTCATCAACATAGATAACAATAACGACGATCTCTCCATCAACATGCTTCAAAAATAATGAGTGATCAGCAATAGATTGTTTAAATCCAATCTTCTTCAAGAATCTGGTTATCTTTTCACACCAAGCTCTAGATGCTTGCTTCAAACCATACAATGCTTTCTTCAACTTACACACATAATATGGAAACTCTGGATGTTGATAACCCTCTGGCTGTATCATATAAACTTCTTCTTCCAAGTCACCATTCAAGAATGCATTATCTACATCCATTTGCCGTAACTTCCAACCGAACATACTTGCCATTGCTATCACCAATCTGACTGTTGTCATCTTTGCAACTGGACTAAATGTCTCATCATAATCAAGACCTTTTGTTTGTGCATAACCTTTAGCAACAAGCCTCGCTTTGTATCTTTCCACACTACCATCTGACTTGCACTTGACTTTGTATACCCATTTTGAACCAATTGCTTTCTTTCCACTTGGCAAGCGAACCAAATCCCAAGTGTCATTCTTCACAAGAGCATCCATCTCATCATCCATAGCTGACTCCCATTCTGATTTTCCAATTGCCTCTTGAAAACATGTAGGCTCTTTATGTTGCACACGTGAAACCATGTATGCATAATGTGTACACATGTAACCATTGTATGTCAATCTATCAACTGGATAACGCACCCTCTCTGATCTTCTCAATTGTGGTGCACTCTTCTCTTCAACTCTTGCATATGGGGGTACATATTTCTCAATATGCTTACTTCCAGGTGTCCTCAAATGTGGTAAATCATGCTCTTCATCGAGGCTTTCATCTCCAGAACTCTCTTCAACCACTTTCTTCTTGCCTTTCTCGTCTTGCTTCTTATCTCGCAAACGACCACTCCATGGGTTGACACTTCCTGTACTCTCCTCCGCCATATGTGGTCCTGAAATAGTTCTTGTTGATGGTCCTGGCTTATCAACAACATGACGCACATTCTCTTGCTCTTCATACTCATCTTCTATCATCACTGGCTTTGGTTTATACCATGGTTCATGCTCACAAAATCTGACATCTCTACTGACATAAACTTGTCTTGTCGTAGGATCATAGCACTTGTAACCTTTCTTTTCAACTGGGTAGCCCAAGAATATACACTTCACTGCCTTTGGCTCCATCTTCTTTCTTGCTTCATTTGGTACATGAACATAGCAAACACATCCAAAAACTTTCATGTAGGAAACTGTTGGCTTGATCCCATAAAGTCTCTCATAAGGTGAAATTTCATGAATGGCAGCTGTTGGTGTTCGATTCATAATGTGTACTGCTGTATGAACTGCTTCAGCCCAATATGTTAATGGCATATTCATCTCATTCATCATGGCTCTTGCAATCTCTGCTATGACTCTATTCTTTCTCTCAGCAACTCCATTTTGTTGTGGTGTGTATCTGCAAGTAATCTGTCTTCTTATGCCTTGTTCACGTAAGTAATCATCAAAACTGTGTGACATGTACTCTCCCCCTCCATCTGTACGTAGGCATTTAATTTGACAACCATTCTCTTTCTCAACCATAACTTTGAACTCCAAAAATACTTCAAATGCCTCTGACTTTGCCTTGAGAAAGTAAACCCATGTCATTCTGCTGTAATCATCCGTAAATGTGATAAAATATCGACAACCATTTGGTGTAGCATGATCACAAGGTCCCCAAATATCTGAATGAACAATTTCCAAAGGACTCTGGCTAATTCTCCCCCTCTTTGGAAATGGTAAACGAGATTGCTTTCCAAATTGACAAGCTTCACAAACATGATCAAAATTCAATCTGCCAAACTTTGGTAATCCACGTACAATTTGATTTGATTGCATATGCTTTAATCTTCTAAAATTGACATGACCGATTCTCTTATGCCATAAATTTGCCCAATCATCTTGAGTGGCTGATTTGTTTGCATACATACCACTGTGTAAACATGGATCTCCAGCTTCCAATGAGAACAAGCGGCCTTTCTTTCTTCCACGTGCCAATATCTTGCCTGGTCTGCCGTTGTGAAACTCCTCTATGAAGCAGCCATAACGATTAAAACGGACTTGCAACCCTTGATCTGTCATCTGTCCAACTGATGCTAAATTCTTTGTGATTGAAGGCACATATAGAACATCTCCCAATGTGTTGTATGTCCCGTCTTTTTCTAGCAATGGAACTGAACCAACATGTGTAATCCGATGCATAGTATCATCACCTGTAGCGACAAACTCATCCTCTTCTAACTTCTCTTTTCTGTCAAACCATTCACCATGATATGTCATATGATTTGTGGCACCACTATCTAAATACCAATCATCTGTATGATGTGGCTCCACCATGCTTCCAACAACATGCTCCATAGGAAATAAATGTCCACTCGACC
The DNA here is from genome assembly GCF_014529385.1 of Adiantum capillus-veneris. NCBI lineage: Eukaryota > Viridiplantae > Streptophyta > Polypodiopsida > Polypodiales > Pteridaceae > Adiantum > Adiantum capillus-veneris. The sequence continues at coordinate 95,711,110 of NC_140956.1, read as the reverse complement.
TATTGTCATATATATTTTGATCATGAGGATTGTATCCAGCAAAGTTTCCTCTATGTCTGCCATAACCTCGGCCTCTTCCACCACGATCACGATTTTGATTTAGCCTTGTGTAACATTCTCTTTCAAAATGACCATAAATGCCACATCTGTTACAATATCCATCTCTTTGAGGATGTACAAATCGTCCACCTCCACGTCCACGAGTTCGGGCTCTCCCCCTGCCTCTTTGGCTATAATCATTGTAGCTTTGACTTTGTTGGTTTTTCCATTGACCTCTTCCAACATTGTTTCCACGACCATAGTTTCCTCTTCCACCTCTATTGTTTCCACGACCTCTAGAGTAAAAAACCTGATCTCTGGAATTGTTATTTGATGTAGAAGGACCTGACTTTCCTAACTTCACCTCTTCTTGCAAACAAAGGTTTACTAACTCTTCAAAATCAGGCATGTGTCCTCGAACAGATATAGATGTATCCAATGACTTGTATTCCGGTCCCAAACCATTCAATGTCACTGAAACTAAGTCATCATCTGGAACTTCAACATTAATGCTCGCAAGATCTTCCTGTATTTGTTTTATCTCTGTCACATAATCTGATATGGATCTATTTCCTCGCCATACACAATGTAACCTTTGCTTCAAGTGAACTTTTCGTGGTTCTGTATTGGAGCTGTTCATTCTTGCTAGTATCTCCCATGCTTCCTTTGGAGATTGAGCCTTCTTCACATGTGGTATAAAGAAGTCACTAATGCATAGTGAAATCCAATGCATCACTTTCCTTGAATTCTCGATCCACTTCTTGTAAGCTTCTACTCCTACTTGCCATGTTTTATGTGCTTCAACATTCTCTCTATTTGGTTCCAAACCAACCTCTGGACACTCTTGTTCACCTGTAACATAATCCCATAAACCTTTGCCCATGATAAAGTTCTCCATCCTGTAAGACCATATGCTGTAGTTCTCTCTGGTCAGCTTCTCTCCAACAATCTGTGTGACTTGAGTTGAACTTTCTGCCATCTTCACTCTCTCAATTTCTTTCAAAGGATTTTGACAAAATTTCGGCAGAGTTTCGTTTGTATTTGGACAATATCTCAAGTGACAATCTCAACCAAAGTTCTCATAAACACTGACATAAAATCTCTCACTGCCAAGGGAAAATCCACTGACTCACTTTGCCACAGACTGACTCAGTACTATGCATAAATACTCTAAAACAATGTCCACATGGACCTGTATGCAAATGCAATCCATACGCTGTCCTGTACCACATATCCATACATCCACCTTCTTCCCATAGTCGTAAACGACGTATGAGGTCTTTCGCGGGGCCAGTCGGGGGTTCGCTCCAGTACCTAATCCACCTTGCCAAGGTACCAAAGCTCCCAAGGCAAGGCTTCAAAAAACCTCACTCGACCCTCACAAAGGCTGCAGTTTTCCAAAATACATTGACCGCATATCCATACATAACCACAAAGTACTCAATCTGACAATATAACCGCCTCAACTTCTTCCCACAACCTTTCTTACATAGGCGGCTGTCCATAACGGACCCACAACAACCAAACATAATCTTTGATAACACAATATCATGATGCAAAAGCTCTATGTCGCTCTCCAAAACCTGTGTAAATGCTGAATTCTTCACCTGTAACCTGTAAATCTACTGCCGAGTGCAAAACTCGACATCTCCTATGCTTGTGTGAACTGGCTGTTTGCTGCAGAAAATTGCAGATTTTGGCAAATCTGAGTATGCCAATGCGTCCGGAACGCCCAAAAACATAAAGATAGACTCCTGGATCACTGTATTCCGAGTTCGGGTGAGGGAGTTATGACCAAAAAACCTCTCTTTTTTGCTGTTTTCCGGAGCTGCGGAAACCTGTGTATTGACTGTAGCTCCTCAAACTGAGCTCTGATACCACTTTGTAGAGTGCGCAGGTGATGGAGAAGGTAGGAAAGAAGACTACACACACACACCAACACAAATCGAGACACACACACACAATCGTTACCCTGTAGCAGCCATTCAACGAGCTGCTCTTCTCTTCTTCTTCTTTTAACTGAACTATTATCCAAAGTATATTTACAACATAGTATAGTCAGTGTCCAGCCGCCCATAGCACAATGGGCATATTCTTTAACATCATATTCTTTAACAAGAACAAATAGCCAAGCTTACACAAAAATTTAGTGGAGATGGGGATGTGAGGAAGCATATCGAAGTGTTTGAACAAATATGCGATTCTCTAGGAGAACACAATGACCTACATAAGAGCAATGCTTTAAGCCTAACCTTAAGTGGAAAGGCTGGGGATTGGTATAGAACCCTAAGGGTGGAAGAAAAAACGATTTATCCTACTCTCAGGAGACTGTTCTTAAAAGAATACATACGAGAGGGAGTGCTTTGGGGTGTAGCCTCTCAGCTCCAGAAAGCCCAACGAGAGGAAGGAGAGTCGGTGAGAGACTTTATAAGTCGCTTGAAGCATTTGAATTCTCGTTGTAATCCAAATGAGCGCTTCAACAATAACCAATTGCTTGATAGATTCATTAGGGGATTACGACATGAGTATATTTACAATAGCCTAGTCATTAGAGGTATCACCACTTGGGAAGCAGTCACCACCAATGCGATCCAATTGGAGGATAATTTAATGATTCAAGGAGAAAGAGTGTCTTTTGAGCCTAAATCTATTAGCTCACAAGCATCAGGGCATCAGCCAATGACCCTAAAGCCTATTGCTAAGGAGCCAAAGATATATGAGATTACTTTAGCAGATCTTACAAAGGCTATTCAAGAGAGTCTTAGAGACAATCGTGCTCCGAAAACAATCATATGTATCCAAGAAGGGAGCAACAATGGTGCTCAGTATGCTATGGACCGCATAGTACCAGTGAATGCCCTACTTTTAGAGTAAAATTCAATGGGAACTGCAATGCATGTGGAAGGTATGGTCATCAAGCTAAGGATTGCATAGTATTTAAGCGCGCGATGGCCAATAGACCAACCTTAGCATGGACAGACACACCTCGAGTGCCTGCATTGATGCCGGCCCCACCTCTTGAACAAACATCACAACATATGGTCCCTAGGGCCCAAAATTTTGTTCAACAACACCCTTACCACCTCGAGTGCTAGGACCGCAACCACCACATTCGAGAATCACTTATGTGAATCAAGTGGGTTGTGAGTCATCTATTTCTTGTTTGGAAGGCTATGAGGAAGATATAGATCCTAATATCGCCTATGGGATGGATGTTCTTGAAGAAAGTCCACAATACTACATAGAGGACTATTGGGGACAAGTCAAACCTGTATATTAAGTAGCTACTCTTGCGGCAAGAGGCCAAAATATCAATTACACTGCTAAGAGACCACCTCTTCAATGCTATGAGTGTGGAGGTCCACATCTAGTAGCCGAGTGTCCTATTAGGCTACAAAAGAACGCCACACTAATGCAAACCAATCAAGCAAGCACGTCTACAATGCTGATACTCATGTGTAATCGATGTGGTATAGATCATTTGATTGCCCAATGTCCAAATAATCCAAATGCACCGAAGATCACGCCATTAAACTTGATTGAAGTTACCGAGGAGCCATCACCAAGTACACCCGTGGTACCAGTAAACGTACTCACACGATCGATGCTCCAAAAACAAAATTATATTCTTGAGGAAAGAGACACGGCATCAATTGCCCAATCTCAGAAAAAGAAGAAAACACGAAGAAAGAGATTGCAAAAAGCAGCGAAGTCAAACCCCAGTTCAAAGACCAACATAGGGACTGGTGATGACCCCGTATATATGAACGACGCTCAAGAAGATTCTGATTCAGGCGAAACCATGGAGACCAAAACGACCACTAACATAGAAACCAACAAGGAAGATCTTCATGAGCCGCAATGGCTAGGATCCAAAAAGAAGATAGGAACTTACCCAAACCCTACAGAGGAGATTGAGCGAGTCAAGCAATTAAGGAGTTTGGTAGAAGATACCCAAAGGGAAAGATCCAAATTACAGACACCGTGTTCCCTACACAACAACAACCTCACCAAGTCCATGGACCCTTGGACATACCTAGTGTCATCCAAGAAGAAAGTGACTTAAAGTCATGGGAAAGTGGGCGTACTCACTTCTTGATGGAAAGAATGTTTACAGAGGAACTACCTGATCCTATCGAAGAAATGGAGATCCCATCTTCCCCACGTCAAGGGACTCAAGGCCAAAAGGTGCCGTTAAACATTGCCAAATTGATGGATTTCATGTCTTCAGAAGTTAGAACCACCATCATGTCCAAACTATATAAAGACCCCAGCTAGTCTCAGCCCTTCGAGCCTTCCTCAATGGAGAACTGAAGTTTGGGCTACCACAATTTTCACAGATGGATGGAGCTGGGGAGATGCCAATAGAGGAGGAATACATAGATCCACAACCCAACCTAGATGAGAACCTTGTTATAGAAATACCTGTTAACAAGTTGGGGCAATACTTTGAGGGTGATGAATCCAATGCGACTATACCAATCACTACTAAGGGATTAACTGTGAAGGTAATCCTTGATGGTGGCGATGGGGTTAGCATTGTGACTAAAAATTGCTGGGAAACTATGGGAAGACCTCACCTTGCGACCACAACCATAGTAGTGAAGATGGCCAATGGTTCTATCGTTAAACCTATTGGGATGCTAGAAGATCTCAAGATCAAGGTCTTTGGACATAAAATAAGGATTACCTTCATTGTTATGGATTTCTCCAAACACACTATGGCATCGGAGATGATCTTAGGACGTCCTTTCATGAAGGAAGCAGAAATGGTGCAGGACTGGTCTAAAAACCATATCTACTTGTAGTTCCAAGATTCTGTAGGAAACAGGTTTATAATTGATCATAGATCTGACACCACAGTTCACTCGGCCCCATTGCAGTATTGTTACACGTGTAAAGCGGGCACTGATGTTGGGGAAGATTCTCCTTATATGGATGTACTACCTGGGATGACTGAGTCGGACAATGTGGATTGGGTCCACCCAGCAACAACCATAGACACTTGGGGAAATAGGGGGACGACCTTGGTAACACCTGAGGGGGATGAAATACCACCACTTGTACCCTTAAACATGCTAGAAGCAATGCATATAGCTTCTGATGATCTACAAGATGAAAGTTTGACTGACATTGAAACCAGTAGCGCCTCACAAGACTATAGCCCACACAATTTGGGGTCAGAATCATCAATTGACTTTGACTCTGAGGACGAAGAATCTGAGTTAAATCTTAGTGTAAATGTGGGGACAAACCATTCAGGGCCCAGTGGTAACCTAGATGATAATCTATCCAAGGGAGCAGAAGACACAAGTAGTGATTCATCTAGTGAGTCTTCACTAGAAATCGACCATAATCGAGAATTAAACAAGAAGAGTAAGAGATATAAGAGGCGACGATATCGAGCAAATGTGCGTGCTAGAATAAATGAAAATAAATCTACCACAGAATGGCTTAATTATATAGGGTCATGTGATGCTCATTGAAAGTTGATAGATAACTGGGGTGAATACCTTCAAAGCGTTATGTGGTGTAGTCTACAACCCATTGACATCGCACAACTAGAGGCTACAGATAAGCCAAAGTTGAGCCGTACCGTAAGGAGACAACAAAATCAAGAGTTAGCTCAACAACAAAAGAAATCAGAAGTTAAATCACAGTCCACAGAACAACAGGACCCCACAGACTTACACCCTGCACCTGAACATTTCAAATCCTATACCACAGAGGAACGTAAGGTTTTGTATACAAAGGCTCAAAGAAAACCTATCGATGGGAGCAATGGAGTCTATGACGGTCCAGCGATAGTTAGAGTCTAAACCTGTTTTCATTGCCCAAGATCTGACCTAGACTGAGGAGTGTGTACTTAAAGAACTTCTCAAGGAATTCAGGGATATATTTGCCTGGACTTATCATGATATGAAAGGTGTTCCACCTTGCGTGGTGCAACACACAATCCCTATGAATAGCATGGCTAAACCAGTTCAGCAACAACCCTACCCAATGAATCCTAAATATGCAAAAATCGTTCAAGAAGAGATTGAAAAGCTTGTGGAATGCGGATTCATATACCCTATTGAGCACTCAGAATGGGTGTCACCAATAGTGATTGTGCCAAAAAAGAATGGGAAACTCAGAGTGTGCGTGGATCTCAAGAAGGTCAATGCCGCCACTAGGAGGGACCATTACCCCTTGCCATATTCAGAACACGTGCTTGAAAGAGTTGCATGGAAGGAAGCTTATAGATTTTTAGATGGGTACTCCGGCTACAATCAAATCACAATTGCACTAGAGGACCAAGCTAAAACATCCTTTATAACCGAATTTGGAGTGTTCGCATTTCGTGTTATGGATTTTGGCTTAACCAATGCCCCGACTACCTTTCAAAGATTAATAAACACTGCTTTTAGAGAATATTTGAGGTAGTTTTGTGAAGCTTTCTTAGATGACCTTTGTGTTTATTCCTCTTGGAAAGAACATCTATCATGCTTACGAAAACTGTTTGAGAAGTGTAGATTGTATCGCATCTCCTTAAACCCTTTCAAATGCCAATTTTGGGTTAAACATGGAGTCATTTTAGGGCATGTAGTGTCCAAAAATGGAATTTCCACAGATGAGAGCAAAATTTAAGCCATTGCTAAATTGCCACCACCTACAAACTATAAAGGAGTTCAAAAGTTCATGGGCCATGTTGGTTTTTACCAACGGTTTATTTTAAACTTTGCCGAGATAGCTCGTCCTTTGTACAAGCTTCTTATTGAGTTCCAATGGACTACGGAGTGTGACCATGCTTATGAGTCATTGAAAAAGACCTTGACTAGCGCTCCTATTCTACGAGTGCCCTATTGGAATGTAATTTTTCATGTGCATATTGATGCATCGAGCTTTGCTATTGGGTGTGTTCTAGCTCAACCAGGAGAACATAAATTGGACTACCCCATTAGCTTTACAAGTCATCAGTTGAATGAAACCGAAAGAAACTACACCACTACAGAGCGAGAAGGTTTAGGTATGATTTATGCAGTGAAGAAATTTCACTACTACCTTCCGGCCAACAAGTTTGTGTTCTATGTTGATTATCAAGCCTTGTTGTATCTAGTAAATAAACCTTGTTCCACGGGAAGAATTACACGATGGTTGTTAATTCTCCTTGAGTTTGATTTTACCGTTGTGGTGAGACCTGGTAAAAGACATGTCATGGCTGATCATTTGTCTCGCATACCCAATGGTGAAGCCCCTATTGGAGTCAATGATGAATTGCCTGATACTTCTCTATTCCTAGTCGAAACCATACTTGAATGGAGTGAGAAGATTGTGAACTTTCTAGTTAATGGTTTTCCACCCAAAGAGCTTCGTAAAGACAGAGCTCAAAAATTGTTAAAAGAATGTGAACCTTACTCTCTCATTGCGGGAACTCTCTACACGCTAGGGAAGGATGATATTCTTAGACGTTGTGCCCGTGAGGATGAGTATTTGTACATACTGCAAGAAGCCCACATGGGTATAGCCGGAGGACATTTCTCGGGGGAACTAACAGCTAGAAAGGTGTTGCAATCAGGCTATTGATGTCCAACCTTATTTAAGGATGCATCACTTTTTGCAAAGGGATCAGATGAATGCCAACGTTACAAGATCACACAACAAAAGGATAGGATGCCCTTACATCCTGTTAAAGTGACTCAACCATTTGAAAAATGGGGTTTGGACTTTGTAGGCCCAATTAGTCCGGCAGCTCGTAGCACTCAATCTCGATATATTATCGTTGCCACTGACTATGTGACAAAGTGGGCGGAAGCCAGGGCGACACGTAAGGCCGATGCAAGGTCAACTGCCAAGTTTCTCTTTGAGAACATTGTTACAAGATTTGGTTGTCCCTTTGAGATTGTGAGTGACAATGGTACTCATTTTATAAATGGAGTAATAAAAGAACTCACTACCAACTTTATGATAGCTCACCATAAATCCACACCTTATTATCCACAAGCAAATGGCCAGAGCACCAATAAGACCTTAATCTCTATCTTAACCAAAACGGTGGAAGCTCATCGCACAGATTGGGATTTAAAGCTTACATCAGCTCTATGGGCTTATCGTACTGCGTATAAAGTTTCCATTAACTGCACACCATTCAAGATGGTGTATGGCCAAGAAGCGGTTATGCCATGGGAGTTTGTTGTTCCTAGTCTTTGAGTAGCTTCTCAAGAAGGTTGGGATGGTAACCCCTTAGTTGAGCGATTATATATCCTTGAAAGGCTAGATGAAGAGAAGCAATTAGCTGTGCAAAATGCACTTGTGGAGAAAGATAGGAGGAAGAAATGGTTTGACCGTCATCTAAAGAACAAAGATATCAATGTTGGTGATAAAGTCCTTATGTATGGAGTGCGTAACGAAAAGAAAAAGTTAAAATATGCGGGAAAAGGACCATATAGATTATGTGAGATCACCCCACAAGGAACCATTCGTGTGGAGACTCTTGATGGAGTTGAAACCATTGGATTCCTCAATGGGAGCAAATTTAAAAGATACTATGATCCTTTATGTCAAGAGGAGTTGCATGCCATCCATACAAAAAAGGCAGCCAAGGCACAAATAGAATTGAAGAAGATACAAGCTCAACCTAAGGCTAAGAAGCGACAACAACGTATAAGATGAAAACGAGAGGCTAACCTTGGAGTCACACATGTATTCCACGTTGAAATCGACGAGGATTGGTTGGACTCTGACACACCTCTACGATACCCTATTGAGTTAAATAGTGCCTATGGAAAAGTGCTATATAATGCCTTATTGGACACGGGTGCTAAATATAATCTGCTATCATATGGGGTGTGGTGTCAGTTAGGGAAGCCACCTCTATCTGAGAGTATTATCCAAGTCAAGGGTGTCAACAAGAAAAAAACTACGGTTTTTGGAATCTGGCACACTTTTGTCAGTTATGAAAATGGGATTGTAGCTCAAGACTTTTTGGTCATACCTACTGGAACTATGGAGGGTAATATAAACCTAAGACGCACGTGGATGATAGCCACCAAATGCACTATTGATTGGGGGACTGGGGGTGTCACAACGCAAAAACCAACTCTTATCCCTACCACTCAAGCCATAGTCCCGGAGATATTGCCTAAGAAAATAAAACCCAAGACATTGCATGTCCAGGAGGTTGAACCATACGTCCCCATAGCCCAACTCTCTAGAGCTTCAACTGATGTAGTTGAAAGAAAGCTTGAGACACACAAGAACCATCCTAATATAACAAAGAAAACATACAAGTGGGTCCCTAAAGCTTCTTTAGTAACCATGGTTGATGCTAAAAAATGGAAGCCTCGTAAGAAACGCCCCCCTCACTCCAAGAAATGTAAAGAAACATTGCGTTGGATTCCTAAACGACTATTGGAAGCCCAAGGATACTATGAAGGAAATGATCAAATTTGGGTGCCCAAAAGTAAATTGTACTCTTACCTGTCACCTGGCCCATGTAAACCCAATCATGTGGCTCCAAAACAAATTGAAAATCGTGGAAAGGAAAAAATCACGGAATGCGACACACCTACTCCAGAGCTAGTTTGGGTACCAAAGAAAGAACGATTTGTTCCACCTAGCTCAGGAACAAGGAAAGCAAATGAAGCTTCTTGCTCTTCATGTAGTTCCTATACGGAAATAGAAGCTTCGACACAACCTCCACCTACCATTGTACATATCCATACAAGCAAGAAAGAGTGTGCACCTCCTGCTGTAGGTTCACCACCTACAACAATGTTGCAAATAAAATCATGGGAGAGTACCTTACCACCCTTGCAACTAGATGAAAAACATAGGGCGATCGAAAACTATTGGTTAAAGCCTTCACCCATAACAACTTGGAACAATTGGTTTCAAAAGGTGACGACATCATTCCAAAAAGTATGATCTACCCAAGGAAGGGGGGAGTGTTTGCTAACATCCATCATTCACTTGCTTCCCTCTCAACCTTCCTCCCTGACCTCTCAATCTCCAATCCTAGGGAATGTATATATAAAGCTTTATACTAGTTCTAGCAAACAAACAAAAAAAAGAAAAAAAAAATTTAAGTAAAAGAGCAAGAGCGACTAGCAACGAGAGAGCACCCTATGAGATCCTACACATAAGTCTAAATTCACCATGTCACATCAAGCAACACACAAAAACAACTCATGTTTTAAAAACCTAACCAAATCTATCTGTATTCTCAAAGATGGCTAGTTCACCAAAGGCATGCGCTTCTATTTTTTATGAAAGGTACCCTTTTTCCTTTTCTCAAGTGTTTCACATCTGCTACCCTGTACTTTCTTGCGAATGGGATTTGGTAGAGAGACTTGCGCGTGAGCGAAATTTTGAGGAGTTAGAATGGCTGATACGTCTATGGATAACTAGTGATCCCTACCCAGTAGCGAATGTTTCTCCGGTGGCACATGCTCATTCTTTTGCACAAGATGAGTATCCACCCATCGTGAGGTTCTTGATTAACACGCTTGCACAAGAGGATGATGAAGAAGAAATAATAGAGACCGAGGAAGACTATGGCCTCACGGAAAATGATTTCGTTTATCTAGATGATGAGGATAGAGGCCTAGCCTTAGGGTGGCCACCCGGTTTATATAATATCCTCTTTCCTTGATTCTAAATGGGATAACGGATAGGTAGGTTAGGGGTCTGGATTGTGTTTTGAGTTTGTTTTCTAGGAGTTTTAATTTTTTCACACTGACATGTCTCCTAGAGGTATAGTGCTTGTTTTTTGGATGTGTTAGGTAGGACTTATATGGATCTCCATCCACATGGCTGAGGACATCTGCTTCGACGAAATGAGCAACTCCATACCTCCAGGTGTACTACTTTCCATAATTCATGTTGGTGGATATGTATAATTGCTAATAATGATTTTTCATAGTTTGTTTGAGTGCAATAGTTATGTTTGTTATCTGCCATTATAGATGTATAAATTTGTCTTTGCTTAAGTTGATGGAACTAGAGTTTAATCTTATGGATGAGCCTTGAGATTAGGAGACCGTGACTTTAGGTTAACTCATTTACTTGACCACTAGGCCTAGCTGATAAAATTATCTGAGTATTTGAGACCTTAGGAATGTTTAAGGGATAGAGAAGCTTACTCACTTAAACAACAAAAACACTAGTGAGAATACAAAGGAAATGGAAGCAAAAAACATAAGTGCCACAAATGAAAAATCTAATGCTGGAAGAGAAATCCTGGCTTGATTTGGTACTTCACTCACATGTATTGTCTATGGTACTAGAGCCCTAGAGGTTCCCAGTGTGGGCGCTTTTCTTTGAGAAGCAAAAAGCCCCGGACATACAAAATAAGCACACACGTCAAATGATTGTGAACCAAAGCAAAAAAGAGAAAAAGAAAAAAATGAATGACATTTAAAAGACTTCCATCGATCTTACAGTTAACATTTCAAGCTTTTGTTTGCAGTTGTGAGAGCTAGTTGGCTAATCAAAGCTAAAAAGCACAATTAGGGAATCTTGCATTTAGATAATCTTCTTAGCTTAGCTAGTACTAGAGTAGTAGTACTATCGACATACGCGCACAGTAGGCCAACACAAACAAGTAATGTTGAGGGTGCCACCAAGTCAACGTGTTGTCAAAAATGATGTGTTGATGTTGTCTTTTATCGATGCCCTTCCTCTTGTCGGATGCCTTCTTGACTTCAACCTTCTGAACTACACGAGTTGGCTTTTAAAGGAACGGAGATAGTGGCCGACATGTTTGATCAGTTGGTCCATTCAAATGCCTAGGGTCCTATTGCATGCTCATCACCACACAGTCGTACTCCTTTTATAGTCCCTTGGCCCTCCTACAAGAGACCTCTTTACATGCATGAGTAGTACAAGATGTCGCCCATTGCCACCTCTACCATCGATGGCAAGTGGCAATTTTTGGAGCCATCCCAACCCCTCTTGCTCCTCCATATTGCACCACCGACTTCCAACCCCGTTCTCTCTCAGCCTCCAACCTCTCTCTCTCTCTCTCTCTCTCTCTCTCTCTCTCTCTCTCTCTCTCTCTCTCTCTCTTTGCCCCCTCTAAAAAAAAATCAAAGCTAAGCATATAGACCCATGGATAGGGTCCATACCTCATGTACCCCTCCCTAAAAAATTAAAAAGAAGAACCGTGCACCCTTGGAATCTTTGGGGGTTTTCCCACTCTCCCACTCCTCTCCTAAAGTAACTAACTAGAAAAAAGAGAGGGAAACTCAAGAGTCATGGGCCTAGCTATAAAAAGGGAAAAGGTCCCCTCACTTTGGACACATACTACACTCCAAGAAGCTGACATTACCACACATACACACCACCTACCTCTCCATGGAGTCTTCCACAGGTCTAAGATTTTTTCATTTGTTTTATTATTAAGTGGAAATCTATAACATGTAAGAGACCTCTATGATGCATGTCTTCCACCATTGGGCTAATTTCTTGTTTTTTTATGGTGATGGTGACAAGTAACAGTGGTTTCTTTTACTTAATGGTCTAACAAGTGGAGGCTCAACCCCAAGCTACTCTGCACACTTCTATCTCTCTCACTCCCAATTTTAACAATTTTGTAATTTGCAAAGCATTAATAAATACAAGCATGGATGTGGGTGTTCAGAAAACATGGTCTTTTGTCACTTCTTCTTATTATTATTTGCTGAGGAAATTTGAAGGTCTTTGGGGATAATTTGATAACCTACTCTCTCTCTAGTGGCCACAATTGGCAAAGGCTTTGTATCAGCCTTTGGCCTGTAAGCCTTATGGGTCTTAAAGAAAACCCAACCCCCCCCTCTTTTATCAAAAGAATTTTATTTCAAATCTGACCAGTGCTACTTTCTCTACAGACCACTTGTGGGTGGGACATTGCACTTGCCAAGTTGGGGTACGATGCCCTTTCCCCTGCCTTACCACATATCACTCAGAGGCTCCTCCTCTGTATCTCGGATAATGTTTTCAATCAAGCCTTGGTGGAGGCGGATAGCAGAGCCATTAGGGAGGAACAAGACCAGATGGTCATCACCATGCTGGGTATACCGGTGTGGTTTCACCTCTACACAATGGATCAAGCAGACCCTGGCGTGGTCATCTCCTGCCTCAAAGAGTTACAGCAAAAATTTGTCGGCCATTGCTGAGAATGGTACGAAGGAGCGGAAGGAATGGCTTGAATCAAGCCCGAGCCTAATGTGCAGCTTCATGGAGGCTCATGATTGCAAACTGAGGAATGACCCCATGGCCAGACAAAGGGAGAAGCCTTTGTTAAATGGCTTCACTGAAACCATTATGTCACCTCCGACGACCACAGAGAGCCTATTGTTGCCCACAGGCTTGAATGAGGAGGAGCAAGGAATAGCGGACAAAGCAATCTCTATTTTGACACCCTGCAGAAACCAATGCACCAAACCCTTTGAGTCCTATACGGACCCCTTTGTGCGGAGTCACCTATTAGAAGTGTACATGGTAGAGGTGGACCACCGGGCATGGAGGTTTGGTAATTTTACACTACTGACACCATTTACTGTTAATTTGCTACTTACACTCCTTAACGACGTCAACAAAGATGTTGTACGGTAGGGTTTGCAATAGATCCTTGATATCAATTCTTTGAACCTAATTGAGAATATGGTAATAGCTACACCCTTCTCTATGGTGTGCTTTGAAAATTGCAGGTGCAAAACAGCTTACGAGTGCACAATAGGAGTGAAAGGAGTGATTTTGATAGTGGGTCGGGACACCAATTACATGATGCAGATATGGAATGTTCATCGGCCATTTATAAAGTGCGGATGCGAGATGGTGGGGCAAGGGGAACAGTGTTGGGACTGCAATGTCCTTTGTGTCACCCCCCGAAACAAGAAAACCATCCTTGGTCTTGGAATCATAGCCACTCCTCTCTGGGATGAGTGTGCATTTACTTGGAGTTTTGATCCTCCCCTAAAAGTAACAATATGTAATGGCAATGAGGTAATCACCTCAAAAACTGCTTTTACCTGTAATTGTAAATAATTCCACTTGGAGTGCGTTTTATTTGCAAGCTTTCAATTTCGAGCTTTTGCAATCAAACCCAATTTTGCGAGCTTTTTGATTTTAGATTTAGAGTCTTTTCTAACGACACAAAAAATTAATCCAAAACAAAGACATCAAAATATTATACACGACCAAAAAGATCTATAATCTCACAAAAAATTGGCTTAAGATTTTGAGTCTCTTTTAACGATACACACCAAAAACATGTACAAGATTCCAAAAGCCCTAATTTTGAGCTTGTACAATTGTCTAGATAGATACCACAAAGCATGCTTCTCTTACTAAAAGGAGAAATAAAGTCTCATATGTCTAGAAAAACTACTCCACATCCAATACAAAAGAGAAATCTACTTCAATGCATACCTCTACAGGGCAATCTCTAAGATTTAGGCTCACTACACCACAGGCTTTATCTTGCGGGTTTGCCCTAATACAAATGCAAGGTCTGTGGGAGTTAGTGTAGGCTGATGAATGACCATGTGCTCTTTTGGTTGAAGCCCTAGAATATGTACATACACATAGTACATGTGCTTACATGCCAAAAACACTTTATGTGTAGATTCTCTCTTCTGAAAATCGGGACAGGTGCAACTAGGTTCTACCTTAATGTGTACATCATAACAACTCTCTGTCAATATTCGAAAAACTATGTGTTGTTCACTTTCTAATTTATCGTCCAAGAACGTTGCAACCATGCTTGCAGCTGACTCCAATCTCTTTTGCGCTTCTTTGGAAATACCATGTCTCCACTTACGCTTCCTGCTACTATTGGAGCCTCCTTGTGTAAGAGTAGCATTTGTATTGTTCATGCGCAGTAGTGATGTTGCAAAAACTGCAAATTGAAATCCACTTTGTACCAAGCTGTCACTCTCTTCCTTTGATAAATTGGTTCCAATATCCACTTGCCAGAAAGTAGGAACGACAGGTGAGAATTTAACTTGCCTCTGTAATTTTTGTGTGTGGCCTACTTCATAATTGTAGAACCATATCCACTGTGCAGTTGTCTTGTCTTTAAAAGTTCTCTCAGACCAAAAACAAGGAGCAACCATTCCCACATTACGGCTTTGTAATTACCACAACTTTTCTTCCCTACCATTCCAAAACATTTCCTCATGCAATTGGCTGGCATCCTTCGTAAAGCCCACTCTTCACGGGCAACTTGGACCTCTTGAATACACCTTGTTGAATTCTCCCCAGGCTGCACTGGAATGCTATCTCCTACTTCACTGTCAGTGACAATATATACTTCTTCATTATCCTCTCTATCAAAATGTATACTCCATGGTCTCCCTCTGGTTTTTCGTTGTCTTGCTTCCATTACATATCCAGGTATATGTGAGCTTGTACCGACTTCACATGTTTTCTTCTTCCATTGTATTGTCTCTTTGTCACCTTCCATCACAGGCTCCTCATACAAAGGACTACCAGCAACCAAGCCTTTTAATGTACTCGTAAAATGATTTGGATTTGGAGATTCTCTGCGTTTGGAACTGGCCATCATTGCTTCTATGGAAGGGACCGTTCCAATGTATCTGCATGTGGTGTATCCCAATATTTTTGCACATTGAATATATGCATTCAAAACATCACTGACACATGCATCATAAAGTGAGATTTTACGTTTACCACCTTCACCTACCAGCCAACTAGCATGGATGCTCTCTGACAATTTTATACTTGTAATTTGAGCTCTCTCCCATGGACTCTTACTGACCTATAAATACAAAACAATTAAAACCATATAAATGTAAATCTCTGTTTTCAAGTATTTAATAAGAACCAAAAAAATGATTGATATACCATTGTCTCAGCGCTTCCCCAATGGGCAATCCGTTGCTCCCACCAATTAAACCATCTCTCTAAAGCCTTTTTATTATCCCCTATCACATATTTCACCCACCATTCTCGTATTGTGGAAGCTATATGAGAGGCCTCATTTTTAGTCTTTGCTAAGAGCCATGCTTCACACATTTCAATGTGATGCATTTGTCTATCTGTAGCGACATGTTTTTTTGTATGTTTGTGTAGACTCTGCTCCCAATGGAAAAGACACAAGCGCTCCCTTCCCTCCATTACATTATGCCGTCCACCATTGTATACAACTCGTATTGCTAGCCAATTAGCCCCAGCTTCATCAGACATAAATCCAACAAAGTCTGTTGGTTCATGCCCACACCTCTCCATAACTGTGTTTAAATTTCTCCAAAACAAGATTTGTGTTTCTTCGTCTTCTTCTTTACATTCACATATTGCAATCACTTGCAATGCTCGCATGTTGTACACATAGAACAAATAAGTAATAACATGTGTCTTATATCAAACATGCTATCTAACATATTTTTATAAATTCACTTACCCAGGATCATAAACCGAGCAGGACATAGTTGCCCATCCTTCAATTCGATGAGTATGATCAAAGTGCACCCAAGAACTACTCAAATCTCCTGTCCCTCCTCGCCTCATTCTATTGACTAGTTCAACTCCAAAAGCAGGTCCTTTTGTGGACATTTTGAATACATAACATTTGTCGTTAGGTCCACCTTGGCCTGGAAAACGACTTCCATGAAAGAATGGAAAAACACACCGTTTCTGTAGCAATAGTATATTGTCGTATCCATCAACAACAACCTGACCCTGTTTAGCTTTCTCATTTGACAAAATACTTTTGAATCCCCTATTTTGAACAAGGGGTATCATTTCCTCAAGAAAATGGTTAAGCTCTACATCAGTGGCTTCTAAATCATCTTCTTTAGTCAATGATTGAAATAGCATTTGACGAGCAACTAACATCTATACTTTTCTAGGACCCCCCTTCTCAATCTTTAAAACTTGTTGGAATTAGGGTTGCAGAGAAACACACACAGCTTGGAGAAGACGAAGGAAGCTCAAGGCACACAATAGAGAGTATATTACTTAGTGTGCAATGGAAAGATAGATAGCCCTAGAGTGATGGGCGTATATACAATGCACGGGGGAAAAAACCTCCTAAAGAGGGAAAAAATGCCCCGGCGGTCCTAGTGTGTTCACACACATCACTACCACATGTATATGGTAACAAATCCCCCCTGGAGTGATGCGGTGAACAAGAGCTGGCACATGAGTAAAGGGAAGTGCCATGCCCTGAGGACAGGATCAGTCCACAAAGGGGAGTAAGCCCAAAGCTTTGCGGAAAGCTTCAAGCTTCTCACGAGACAATGCCTTTGTGAAAAGATTTGCAAGGTTGTCCTGTGTTGGCACATAAGCCAAGCTGATCTCTCCTGCTGAGAGCCTCTCCCTGACATAGTGGTAATGCACCTCAATGTGCTTTGTGCGAGCATGAAAAACTGGGTTCCTCGCAACTGCCAATGCGCTCTGACTGTCAGTGTAGATAGTGTTGGCAGTGTCCTGTCCAACACCCAAGTCAGCCATAAGGCGTCTGAGCCATACACACTCAACCGTAGCTGTGAAGACTGCCCTGTACTCAGCCTCACAACTCGAAGTGGCCACAGTAGGTTGCTTCTTGCTCAACCATGATATACATGAACTGCCAAGCATGAAACAAAAACCACTTGTGGACACTCGCGTGTCAAAACAACCAGCCCAATCTGAGTCCGAAAAAGCATGTAAGTCTGGCGGCAATGATCCCCCCTTGGGATAAAACAAGCCAAGATATAAAGTGCCACTAAGGTAGCGGAAAATCCTCTTGACAGCCTGCCAATGCTTAGACCCTGGGCTATGCATAAATCTGCTGACCTGCGAGACTGCAAACTCAATATCTGGCCTCGTGTTGCATACATAAATGAGGCAGCCAACAGCAGTTTGGTAAAGAGTGACATCAGCAGGATCGCCAGCATCATGTAGACTCAACTTCAAACCTGTTTCCATGGGAGTGGCAATAGGTTTGCAATCCTCAAGTCCAAACTTACATAGCAATGTCTCTATGTAACTTTTCTGACACAAGGCAATACCACCATCACACTGCTTAAACTGTATACCCAAGTAATGATGCAACAGCCCCAAATCTTTCATCTTGAAAGTAGCATTCAAATCAGCCTTAAATTCAGCAATATGTCTCTCATTTGGTCCAGTGATCAGCAAATCATCAACATAAAGAACCACAATGAGAAATACATCATCCTCACGCTTTACATACAATGTGCTTTCTGTTGGACTGTTACGAAAGCCTCGTTTAACCAAATGAGTGTCAGCTTTCTCATACCAAGCACGAGGAGATTGCTTCAACCCATACAAAGCCTTCTTACATTTGCACACTTTGTCCTCTTGTCCTTTTATGACAAAACCGCGAGGCTGCGTTACATAAACTTCCTCAAATATGTCACGTTCAAGAAAGCAGTAACAATGTCTGATTGATGTACATCCCAACAAAAATGAGCTGCCAATGCACATAGAAAACGCACAGTAGTCATACGACAAGTGGGAGCAAAAGTCTCTTCATAATCTATGCCTTTTTGTTGTGCATAACCCTTTGCAACAAGTCGAGCCTTATGGCGATCGATCTCACCATCCGGCTTGCGTTTCAACTTGTAAACCCACTTCGTACCAATGGCCTTTTTGCCAGGAGGCAAATCACATAAAGTCCATGTGTCATTCTCTATAAGTGCATCATATTCTGATTTCATGGCAGCAATCCAATTTTCTGAATTCTGTGCTTCATCAAAAGACAGAGGCTCCTCAACATCATGTAAACTAGACACAGCCAAAGCATAACAATCTGATGCATAAGATGCATGGTGAGAGCCTGAACGAGTACGACTAGATAAAGGTGCATCCAATTTACTGTCACGCAAAGTGTGCACCAGCCATTTTGGCATACCTCTAGCCTGCTCATTTTCAGCCCTTTCCTCATCAAGTACATCATGTACATCTACATCAGTAATAGGCTGTTCTAAAACATTTTCAGAAACCCCCATAGGCTGTACATTTGCCTCATTGGAACTTACATTCGTATTTCCACCACTGAAAAGAGGCAACAAAGTGTCATAAATGTCCTGTGAGCTTACATTACTGTCTCTAGTACATGACAGCAAGGGTTGAACAGAATCTTCCACAAACACTACATCCCGTGAAACCAAAATACGTTTTGTTTGCGGATGATACAACCTGTAACCTTTGCTTTCAGCACTATAACCAACAAAAATACATTTGACAGCCTTATCATCCAATTTTCTGCGCTGCACTTGTGGCACCAAAGCATATGCCAAACAGCCAAAAACACGCATGTGCTCAATAGAAGGTTTTCTATCATGCCATGCTTCATATGGAGTAATAGACTGCAAAGCTTTCGTAGGACACCTGTTAAGTACATAAGTGGCACACATGATGGCCTCAAGCCAAAAAGAATGCGGCAAAGCTTGACTTTTGACCATACATCGTGCCATTTCCGTTAGTGACCTGTTTTTCCTCTCAGCAACACCATTTTGCTGAGGTGTATAAGGCACTGTACATTGGTGTTTTATCCCACGACTAGCCAGAAATGCATTAAATTCATGAGACATATACTCCCCCCCTCGATCGGAACGGAGGGTGCCCATAGTACATTTTGAGACATTTTCAGCCATAGCCAAAAATTGTTTGAAGCACATAAAAACTTCGGACTTCGCTTTAAGCGGAAATACCCACGCATGCCTAGAGTAATCATCAATGAAAGTCACGAAGTACAGGTAATTGCCCAAGGACGGAGTTTGCATGGGCCCACAAACGTCACTATGCACAAGCTGCAACCTGCATGTGGCCCTAACTGAACCATCCTTTGGAAACTTAGAACGCTGCATTTTACCCAGAATACAGCCTTCACAAACATGTTTGATAGGTGCTTCAAGAGGCGGCAAAGAAGCAACCATATCAGATTTCTGCAAACGCAGCAAACTGGCAAAATTCAGATGACCAAAATGTGCATGCCAAAGTTTTGCATCTGAAATAGCCCTTGAATCTGCAACAGCATTTGCAAAATTTTGTCCACACTTGTCATACAAAGTGAGCTTATACAGCCCACGGCACAAAAGCCCAGATGCAACAATTTCATCACCAAAACTGAGATCATGAACTGTACATCTGTCATCCACAAATTTGACTACAAGTCCAAGTCTAGCAAGTGCGGATACAGACAAGAGATTCTTCTTGATCCCAGGTACATAAAGTGCATCAACAAGTGTGAAGGAACTGCCATTAGCAGCAGTGAGCACAATCTTTCCAACTCCCTGAACTGGATAAGAGGCGTTGTTGGCACAAGTGACTGAATTCCCATGAGGGACAGACTCGAGAGAGGTAAACAATTCACGATGTGAGGTAATGTGCTTTGTAGCACCACTGTCAAAATACCACACATGTGAATCTGCAGCAACTGACAAGCATGCATCATGGACAGCAGGATTGTAAGTGCACTCTGCGCTAAAAGCCCATTCTGCATCAACATCAGCATCACAATCTCCTTTCACAGAAGACTCAACAATGGCTGCATTTGTAGTGGAACCAGCATTTGCAGTGGAACCACCCTCTTTCTTCTTAGCCTCTTTGGCCTTCAACTTAGGACACGACTTGATCAAGTGATCATTGGCTTTACAATAATGGCAACGCATCTTCTTTTTGCCCTTATCACCAGAATTGCCAGACGAAGTGCTGCCAGCAGAAGCATTAGGAACAGAAATTTTGCCACTCGCAGCAGAACCATAAGAAGTGGCTGCATTACTGTTACCACCCTTTCTTTGAGAAGCAATAAAAGCCTGTTCAACTGCACGCTGCCTAGTCCTGTTTTTTCTAGAAAGTGACTCTTGCAACAGCAATGTGCATAATGCATCAAACTTGACAACTTCAGGATTTCCTTGGGTCATCAGTCTCCAAGTACTAGCAAAAGTCTGGTAGGAATCTGGTAAGGCATCAAGAACAGTCTGCACAAGGGAACTGTCAGAAATGACTTCACCTGCAGAAATGAGTTGCTCATTGATATCCTTGACACTAGCAAGGAAAGTGTCCATATCATCTTCCTCATGCATAATCTTCGACTCTAGCTCTTTACGCAGCAAAGCAATTTTAGCCTCATTGCGGCTTGCATAAAGACCTGCTAGAATATCCCAAGCCTGTTTTGCAGATTTTGCTGAACGGATGTGAGGAATAATGGTGCGCTTCACAGACAACGCAATCAATGCATGAGCCTGCGCATCCTTAACATCCCAACGAGCTTGTTCTGCTGTAGGCAAAACAACTGTAACAGCTGCAATCCTTGCAGCAAGACCTGCAACATCCTCAACATCGCCTACATCTTCAGAACCAGGACGTACATCAATGCCCTGCACAATGTTCCAGACACCTTTTGACACAAGAACGTGTTGCATCATATAAGCCCACATAGGGTAGTTGTCCCCATCCAACCTGTCCTCAGCAGCAAACATCTTGAACACATCTGTGTTGTTGTTGTCAGCCATGGTAAATGCTGCACCTAATGTGAAAACTGCCCGAAAATAGGAGAAATGGAGCGGGAACAACTTGTGCTATATAGCACAAACCGTAGAAGACTATAAGGCACCTGTTATGCAGAAAACGGCACTGACAGAAAATATGCACAAAATGACGAAATAGCCTGTGCAGTACTGCCCGTAGTGGAAACGGAGGCCGAAATGAGCCCAAATCAAAATTCTGAGCAGACCGAGCTCTTCGCGCTCTCCCAAAATATTTGTCGACCTGCGAACGCTTGCCAAAGCTCACTGAAATCGGAGAAAGTGAGCAGGCGTGTGCTGGAGCAGCTGGCGACTAAGCCCGGGAGGACGTGACCTGCTCTGATACCAATTGTTGGAATTAGGGTTGCAGAGAAACACACACAGCTTGGAGAAGACGAAGGAAGCTCAAGGCACACAATAGAGAGTATATTACTTAGTGTGCAATGGAAAGATAGATAGCCCTAGAGTGATGGGCGTATATACAATGCACGGGGGAAAAAACCTCCTAAAGAGGGAAAAAATGCCCCGGCGGTCCTAGTGTGTTCACACACATCACTACCACATGTATATGGTAACAAAACTGTCTTAACAAGATTGCGCACTTTTTCAAGAGCTGCCCTTCTAGTACCTGGTTGTACATTGTGGTCATGCACTCCCAGATGGATCACGAAACGTGTTATTGTTGTTTCCTTTGGCACTTGCAAACATTTGAACAAGTGACCGTTCTGTCACAATAGTGGCAGGTTATTTTAGATTTACCTTCACTAGCAGGATAGACCATGCTGATTTGTCTGTCCAGATGTCCATGAAAGAAGGCATCATTGTATTTCCTTTCACCAAGGTAAAAAGGGCATGTCACTCTGCAACATTGAAGGCTTCCAAGACAATAAATCAAACGCACCGTGAAATCTATGGCCATGTTGGTCGATGTTGGGCGAGGCCAAAGGTGACCGTCGTACTTCTGCTCCATACCGAGCATCCTTTTATTGTTGTGAATGGGAGGAAGCTCGAAACAAACATTGCCATTATAAAAATTTGGGAGCTCGTCAACCTTTTTGGGAGTTCCACAAATCTCTAAAAGTTTAGACAACCTACACGATTTACCTTTGTCTTTCATCCATGAAATGATGGATATATCCTTTGAATACTCCTGCATTGTATGCTCCACCCCATCTTGTGTGTCTTGAAAGGGTCCTGGTGACCTGGTTAGTTCCACTGTCTCAAAAACAATTGTGTCTGTACCCTCATCAATATCAACATTTAAATGTGATGGAGTCGAGCTTTTGTTACATGGTGTAGCGAACATAAAAGAATCACCGACTTCTTCATTTGTGTCTAAACTGTCAGCCACATAAACATAGCCATCTGAATGAAGAATGTGGTAAGCTGAGGACAGAGAATGGTCAAGAAGGTAATGCTTTTGATCTTCATGATCCCATCTAGGCAACACATTGACCTTAGACACAGAGCTCCCTGTCTGAACGACTGCTTGCAAGCCTTCAAACTAAATAGAAGGAGGCAATAGGCTTTGAAGAAAATATTCACTAAGTAGAAGCTCTCCATTTCTTAATGACACTCTATAATCCATATGAGCACCATTAATCGTCCATGAAAGCATTGCTGTAGTTGTAGCTGTCATGTTTGAGACAGACAGGGAGGAATAATACTTGAGGAAAAAAATTTGACGAAAAGAGAAGGAAGAGAATGTGCATAAGGTACAAAGAAAGTGTAAAAGCATGCAACTGCAAAAAGTTATTGCTGCGTTCATTGAAAACTGTTCGAAATTTAATTCATTCATTGAAAACTGTTCTAAATAGATTTGGAATATTCACTCTTTAAGATATGCACAGTCATAGCCATTAAGATACATTTGAATCAGCATGTTGTCAAATCCATCTGTTCACCTATCGAGCTTTCAAAATCTCCCCAAATACGCGCATATTAAGAAAATGAACATAGGAGTTATAAAATATACGATGTTTTAAAATTTACTTATAATATATGTATATATATATATATATATATATATATATATATATATATATATATATATATATATATATATATATATATATATATATATATAGTTTTTTATATAGTATAGAGTATAGTTTTTTATATTCCCAATTAAGCGCTTTAAAATTAAAATGGACATAGTATAGTATATATAGAATATATGGTATTTAAGTATATAGTATATATAGTTACATTACATTATACCAGCACCAGTATCGGGCCAGTCTAGTCCAGTAGCAGTACAGTACCAGTCCAGTCCAGTACCAATCAAGTCCAGTCTAGTAGCAGTCTAGTCTAGTCCAGTACTAGTCCAGTCCAGTACAATACCAGTCCAGTCCAGTGTAGTCCAATCCAGTACCAGTCAAGTCCAATCCAGTACAAGCTCACCCAGTACCAGTCAAGTCCAATCCAGTACCAGTCAAGTCCAATCCAGTACCAGTCAAGTCCAATCCAGTACCAGTCCAATCCAGTACAAGCTCACCCAGTACCAATCAAGTCCAGTCCAGTAGCAATACAGTACCAGTCCAGTCCAGTACCAATCAAGTCCAGTCCAATCCAGTCCAGTAGCAGTACAGTACCAGTCCAGTCCAGTACCAATCAAGTCCAGTCTAGTAGCAGTCCAGTCCAGTACAGTACCAGTCCAGTCCAGTACCAATCAAGTCCAGTCTAGTAGCAATCTAGTCTAGTCCAGTACTAGTCCAGTCCAGTACAATACCAGTCCAGTCCAGTACCAGTCCAGTACCAGTCAAGTCCAATCCAGTACTAGTCCACCCAGTACCAATCAAGTCCAGTCCAGTCTAGTACCAATCAAGTCCAGTCCAGTAGCAGTATAGTACCAGTCCAGTCCAGTAGCAGTACAGTACCAGTCCAGTCCAGTACCAATCAAGTCCAGTCTAGTAGCAGTCCAGTCCAATACAATACCAGTCCAGTCTAGTACCAGTCAAGTCCAATCCAGTACTAGTCCACCCAGTACCAGTCAAGTCCAGTCCAGTCCAATATCAGTCTAGTCCAGTACCAATGAAGTCCAATCTAGTAGTAGTCTGGTCCAATCTAGTCCAATACTAGACCAATCGAGTATTAGTCCACCCAGTACCAGTCCAGTCCCAGTCCAGTCAAGTACCAATCCAATCCAGTCCAGTAGCTGTACTGTACCAGTCAAGTTCAGTTCAGTACCAGTATCAATCCAATCCAGTACTAGTCCAGTCCAGTATCAGTCAAGTCTAGTCCAGGACAGTACCAGTACCAGCTCCAGTTCCAATCCATTACTAGTACTATTACCAATACAGGATAAGTCCAGTCCAACATAAGTACCAGTCCAGGATAATCCAGTCCAGTACCAATCCCAATCCAGGATAAGTTCAGCCCAGTACTAGTCCAGTCTAGTCGAGGATAAGTTCAGTCCAATACCAATCCAGTCCAGTCCAGTCGAGTAGCACTACAATACGTTATATAGTATATATAGATTATATAGTATATAATGTTATACTTACAGTAAAAAGTATATAGTAAATAGATAATATAGTATAGAGTATATTATATACATATATATATATATATATATATATATATATAATATACTCTATATACTATATTGTGATTATACATATATTGTACATAATACAGAGTATAGTAATGTTATATAATATTTATCATTCATTTCATCATTTTCCACAGTCTAGGACTTTATTCTAATCGCTTTCGTGAAGTTTCAAATTTTGACCCGGGACACCTGTTGGGAGCTAGTTTTGAGGATGCTAAGGTAAAAATTTGGAAAAGTTTTGTATGTATGAATTGTAGTCCTCAATACGAGGAAAAATATTGCTTCTTTAAGTTTTTTCAGATTCCTTCATTTTGATGCTCGTTTCAGCCCGTAGATTAGGGAAAAAGTGAGAAAATGCTGTTTTGCGCTGTTTTTGTAGAAATTGTCAACTTGCAGGTGAATTTTCAGCCAAACTGAGCTGGATATGAATTTTTTGTATCACACAACTGTCGAAGAGCTCAACAAGGCAAACAAATTCATGTGAGTTGGCCCCGGGCAAATTCTGAACCATTTGGGAGTTACGGCTCGCTGAAAATGGCCAAGAATCGTTGACTTATTAAAATTAAAAAAAAAAAATTCAGTTGTGGCCGCTTTGCTTAAGACTAGAAAGAGGTCAAAAATAGTGAATGTCAAAGCTTAGGTTTGAAGCATTACTACTTCAAGAACCAATCGTCTACCTGCTCGAGCTAACACAGTCCAAACCATCGTGCGCGCATCATGTTGGTGACTCCTCTCTCTCTCTCTCTCTCTCTCTCTCTCTCTCTCTCTCTCTCTCTCTCTCTCTCTCTCTCTCTCTCTCTCTCACACACACACACACACACACACTATTGTCGTTGCGGCGCCGGAAGATAGACCGCAGAGAACCGTTCAACGCGGAAAAAAAGGGGGGCGCAGAGCCCGCCCATCATCCGCGCGCGCGCGGATGATGGGCGGGCTCTGCGCCCCCCTTTTTTTCCGCGTTGAACGGTTCTCTGCAGTCTATCTTCTTACGATGACTGGCTTTCTTCAAGTTCTGATTAAAAATGATTTTGGTGTTCATAACAAATCTATCTGATAAATTGTATGCTTTAATCAGAAATTACCCAAAAAAAAGGGGGGGAGGGCAGAGCTCCCCCATCATCCGCGGATGATGGGGGAGCTCTGCCCTCCCCCCCTTTTTTTGGAAATTTTGGATTAAAGCATACAATCTATTAGATAGATGTCATTAAATTTTGGAATTAACTCCACAAAATTAATGAAAATAGCACAAAGCTCACCAAATCTACAAAAAAAAAGAGAGGCAAAGCTCCCCCTTTTTTTGTAGATTTGGTGAGCTTTGTCAACGGTAATGTAGGGAAAATGCTTTTGCTTGAGGTTATTGAAATAAAACCTATATTATTTGTTCAATAAACACATCAAAAACGCAAAAAAAAAAATGAGGAGACAAAGCAACCCCATCATCCGCGCGCGCATGATTGGGGAGCTCTACCTCCCCCTTTTTTGCATTTTTTATGTGGTCTTATATAAACTAAAAACTATATTATATGTGTTGTGTAGATAATGGCACCAAAGAGGGATAGCAAGAAAAGAAAACCTCCAGTCTCTCCTTTTAGCAACCGTCAAGTGAGCATGAATCTTAGGTCCGGTTGTATACCAAAGGGAGCTATCGATCAGGAGGCATCATCACGAGTCCGACATTTGGACACTCCACCAAATAAAAAGAACAGGATTCTCAAAAGGTGTGTTTTTATTGATGATGAGGCTCAAGTTGATGAAGACTCCAACAACATCGAAGATAACGTAGAGTCACAGGTAAATTATGAGTGTATGCTATAATTTTATGTCAATACGTAGTTTATATTATAAATTTTTCACTGGTAGATTGTTAAATTTGATGGACGTTTTTTTTCGTTTGGAAAGTTTGGTAATTAATAACCATGTGGGAGAGTAAGAAAGGGTGAACCATTTTTTATATACATACCATTGATAGTTGCTAGAGAAAATATTAAGTATTGTTTTTGTTTATGTTGGAGAAAAGGTCCTTAAATCTCATGTGAGAGCCCTATATAGGGTGTGCGGTTTTTTTTTTTTTAAAGTTGTCTCCGTACAAAGGAGACTCTGGCAAAATTTCTGTAAATTAAATACTTCACACTATCATATCCTAATTGCATATGTTTTTGGACAATTGAATGTTTGTCACTTGTTATCTCTATGCAGAGACCAATGTTCACATTAAAGATCATCATGACAATGAAGAAAATAGTGATCCTGAAGGGGATGAGGAGAATAAGCATTCCAAACACCTAGGCAAGAAAATTTCACTTGGCTTGATGAAAGATGTTCTAAGTCAGTTTTATGTAAAGAAGAAGACATTGCCCCCTCCGGTTCCACTTTGTCGACTCATGGTGCATGAGGCTGTTAGGTTTGCTAGAGATGATGTAGAATGGCTCATTTCCTCATTTGATTCTGCTAAGAACTTAGAAACTATGGGGCATTTCCTTGTGTCCGTTGGGGATTCTAGAGGAGATATCATTCCCATGACCGCAGCGGATTTGGAGGAATGGGGACAACTTTGGCAGGAAAGAAATGCTGAGTTCGAGAGATCACTTGGTAGAGAATGGCACGAGCTCAAAGGGAAAAAAAAAATTGGTATGGGATGGAAACCATACGCTAAAAACATGGTGGAAGAGAATCAAAGATAGTAAGATCTTTGACCTTTTTCACTCTTTTGTTGTAAAGCTTTGTTTTTACAAATGATGATTTTTTTTTGTGTGATAGAGTACTTGGACAATGGTCAATACCATGTTAGTGTTCATTGCCAATTCCTTGAGTTGTCAAGAGCAAAAGAAGCAGAGTTGCTTCTTGCACTTGACACTTCCAATGCGTAAGTTTGTTAATTGCATGTTGACTCTCATTTTTTTACAAGCAATGCTTGTGTTCAACTCTTTGTTTTCAATTTTCTGCAGCATTTCTAGGGCACGTGTCATGCCAAACATCACTCATGAAGTTTATATGTTTCAAAGATTTGGCATGGCAAATAAAGATTAGATCCTTCAAAAATTGACACCTGATATGAGAGAATGGGCTAGGGTGGATATGACTGTGGAGGCAAGGTATTACCATGGTGCTGCACCATGGTACGACACTCCATGTGGATTGATATCTCAACTTGTGTGGAAGGTGATACCTACTCTACATGTTGGGTAATTAATGTAAAATTTTATTATGGTTTCAATACAGTGTTTTGTATTAGGATGAGTTCACTGCATTTATGTCCAAAGAAATATCAAAGCTAGATGCACTTGGACTAAATGATGTTGAGAAGAAGAAGAGACTGGACAAGGCCACAAAGGTAGAAGAGGAACGGTTGAAAGATAGGGGCTACAAGTACTTGTCAATCGCCAATCCTCTTAATGGTGATGAGTTCTTCAAGTTGCTTTTTAGCATTAAATGGGATGAACCTGGAATGCTAAAGATCACTAGAGATAAGCTCTATTGTTTGACAAGCTCTAAAATCACTCCTGAGAGGTATTGAAGCTATTAGTTTCTCATTTTTATTTGTATTCATTCAATTTTGTTTTTCTATATGATTAAGTGGTATGTTGTTATTATTGCTTGTAGAAAGAAGATAATTTTGCACCTCATGAGCCTCACTAAGTCTAAGGATCCACAATATCTTCATTTTGGTGATTACAAGCTTTTTAGAAGTTACATGAAAAAGGAGACTTATTGGGCTCACTTGCATGGGGAGGCTACACTTATGATTGAAAGGATGCAAGTAGAAGGTCCACAACTTCCTAATTCTTTTGACCTATTCTACAAGATGAGCATGAAGAATCATATTTTGCAGGTATACGTTTGACAATAGTTTTTAAAAGAATATAAATATGTTTTAATTTACACAAGATCAAGTTGAGTGTGCTTTTTGATTGTTACTATGTATGTAGGCTTTTATTTATCTAATGGATGCGGTGAAGTCTTCCGAATCTACTGAGAAGATGCCGGAGCTTGTGTTGTCGGCTAAGAGAGTGATTTACAGGTTTGCATCTTCCACTTGCACTCTTTGCAAAAAAAGAGCATTTCATTTTTTTGTCATGGTTTGGTGACAGTGGGTCATTTTGAGAATGATGAAATTTCATTTTGTGTTTACAAAAAATCCTTAAATTCCCTGTGGAAGCCCTGGATATGGGGTGGATGGTTCTTTTGACAATATGCGTGTGTATAATGTCTATGTTGAAAACACTTAAATCCCTTGTGGGAGCCCAAGATAGGGTTTATGGTTTATTTTGAAAAAGTATTCTCCATACAAAGGAGACTCTGACATTTTTTTTTTTTGGATACATGACATATATTATGCCATTGCGTTTATATGCTTTTCAAAGTGGATGATGCTCTAAAAATTGTGTAGATGGGTTATGCAATGCGTTGAGGCCCAGGAATTGAATGAAGCCCCATTATTCACTAGACAGTGGATTGATGTACATGATGAGAATACAATGTTCTCTCCCTCTTTGATTGAAAGGAATCTGACAACATGGGAAGCCAAGGTTTGTCCTTGGTGGTTGGATTATCCACTAGGAGTTATTCCAAAGCAAGAGTTGGAATTACGTAAGAGTAAGTATCTTAACACTAGTGGATCTTTTATTTTGAGAATGTAGATAATTTCTCCCTTTGGCCACAAGACATGGCATAACTAACTCAAACCATTTCCCACTTTTTAGAGAACATAATTCCACCTCTAAACCCAACACTACCTTACCTCACTGTCATCTACAAGCAATATAAGAAAGCATTCCAATGGATCACACAAGGATCCGCTAGTTGCTACTCGGAAGCATCATGTCTTATGGCTTGTTTACTCAAAACAAGCATACCAACTCTCAAGACAAGAGCTCATAAACTCAATCAGAAAGCACTCCTATGTCACAATATCCACATACAATCATGGTGGATATCAGAGTCAATTTATGAATACATCAATAACCTCCTAGAAAATGCAACACAACTCTACTCTGGTGATGTTAAGAGATGTTATGAAAACATCCCACATAGAGGAGAGCATGGACTTATCTTGCTAACAAGTAAACTCATTAGGTACATGTTTTCCACAGCACACGGAGAATTCATATCTTTCAGGCGACCACCTTCTCAATGTGTTGAAGGCACATGGTCCTCCTATAGATATAAAAGGGGGATTTCCTTCAATATTGATGAAGTTATTACTCTCAACACACGGCTAATTAGCAATGTATTTATTCAATTCCAAGGAAAGGTTTACAAACAGACTAACGGCACCCCTATGGGATTGGAGTGCTCTCCCCTCTGGTGCAACCTGTACCTTCACGCCTTGGAATACAATTACATCAACAATACATTAACTCAACCAAACCCCAAGAATATGCTTGCCAAACTTGGCACTCTGTACAGATACTTTGATGACATTTGTTTGATTGACTCAAGTGATCCAACATACTTCATTGAGCAACATAGGATCTACCCACCTTGCCTAAAAATTGAAGCCTCAATAGGCACAAGCACCGAATTTCTCAATCTCTCCCTTAACATTTGCAACGGTACACTTCGCAAAAGATTGGCATAAAAGTATTCTTTAGAGAATTGCTCGCCTATTCCTCGGTACTTAAAAAGATCAAGCAATTGACCATCTGAATGGGCACACAAGGTCATCATCTCACAAATCAAGCCCATTTTTTTTTGTAACACCCTAACCCACTGATGCAGCCTCAGATATCAAGATGCTTGTTAATGCTTTTATCCTTAATGGATTTGAAAGAGCGAAGCTTTGGATCCACGAGAGCGACTTCTTGAAGCGGTTGTCAGCTATACCACCTATGTGCAACCCAATACAAGTATTGGACATGGTAAAAATGGAACATGTTGCTGGAAACCGGACAAATTTTGTGCTTCACAAAAAATAGTATGTGTTTTTTGGTGTGTCATTTCCCAATTTCTTAGCGCGTGGCAAGCACATTGCCATGACTTGATATTCCCTCATAGTATGGCACTCTCAATTCAGACAACCTCAAAGGCTCAAAGTTGATGAAGTAGGGAGGGGGGGGGGGGGGGGGGGGGGGGGGGGGGGGGAGGGCATGGATGATAGAGCT
Source organism: Adiantum capillus-veneris (assembly GCF_014529385.1). Lineage (NCBI taxonomy): Eukaryota > Viridiplantae > Streptophyta > Polypodiopsida > Polypodiales > Pteridaceae > Adiantum > Adiantum capillus-veneris. The sequence continues at coordinate 95,679,956 of NC_140956.1, read as the reverse complement.
AAGGCATTGTTAGCAGCACTAGTAGGCGAGGATGGAGGGTGTGTCAAGGGGGGAAGCATCTAAATGGTAAAGCATGCAATGGGGTGTCGAGGGCGGGAAGCACTTGGGTCTATGTTCTTGGTTGTATACCATTTACAAGTAATGTGCATCTATCGTATGCACTAATTTCATTTTGGCTAATTACAGTTGCATTTGTCCTGAATTTGCAGTTGCAAATAATGGAGCATACTCGGCCCGTGGAATGGAACTGGAGCAAAAGCCCTCATGGCTCCCTTAATGACAGCTTCTGGATCGTATGGGAGTCTTAGCTTATGGGCAGTCATGCCCTCACTCTTGAACATGATCTTCAAATGCTGCCAAGGGATTGAGTCCACCTCTATGACAATCAGAAAAGAGTGCAACGAGGAGCTCTATCCTCACCTAGTGGATCTCTCCCAAGGGTATGTATACTATCATCTGCATCACCTTCATGACGTGTCCCCTTTATTGTGGAGGATATGTTCTTGCCTTGGAGTGGGGGCCTTCAAGAATTAGTTTCCATAGCATTATAAAAAAGGTTGTGATTGTTCTAGAGAGTCTATTGTATCCTATTTATGTATTTTAGTTTAAATTATAGTATTGCAATTTCTTTGTGTCTACAAGAGTTCTCTTCTTTGCAAAGTTGTTGCCTTCTCCTTCTTCTACTTTGCTACTATGGTGCTGTGGTGTTTCTTTTGCCCACCAGCTACCTTGTAATCAAAGCAAATGAGCAGCCACCCATGAAAAGGAGAGAGCTTTTGTGTCTTTTTTGCATCACTGCAGCAAAGCCACCGAGGCTTTTAAACTACAAACATTTCTTCAACATTATTTTGCATGCTTGACTTGCTATTTGACTACAATCACAACTAAAACTTCACTTGTTGTGTGTAACCAGATCGTATCGCAATTTTGCTAGAGAGAAGTTTGTAGGTGACCTAGCCCATTCTCCTTCTATTTTTGTTGAGTGTTCTTGCTTGCAGCAGAAAGGAGAACAACGGTCTTCTTCTTGCAATTGCATAGCATAACATACGCTGCTCTATGGCTTCGCTACACTGCTAACATGTTTTCTATTGTGGAATTGTTCTATACGACTACATTTTGTGGCCTTCATTCTCTACGGCTTCATTCCACTTGCACAACACTACCCTCGTAGCGTAAGCTTTTGAAGCTCTTTGATGCCTGCATTGTGATGCCTCTACATTGTTGGTTGAGAGCACATGATCATTTGTAATCTAGCATCATCAAATCAACCAGCATATTCGGGTAACTAGATTTTACCTCAACATACTTTAGTGGTGATTGTGACCTTTGTAATTTTTACTGCATGTGAGGGGATCAAGGAGGTGAGGGCTTTTGTGTCATTAAGTTGTTTAATATTTCACAGTGCAAGCACTTTTCAAGCATGGAACTGGCATTGATGCAATGGCCTCGAGTATTATGAACTTCCTCTTTAATGACACTTTCAAGAATTTTTTCAAAAGAGGGAGCTTGCCTACTCCATTTATCTGACAAGAAGTTTACTACCAATGACTCGGAGAATCCTTATCAATGCAAACAATTGTGTGTGTCTTTTCTCTTAATCTACATGAAAAGCATGTTGTTTGTGTGGTTTTTAAACTTGTTCCCATATTTAAGGTTCCTTAATTGGTTATATGCTCAAATCTAAGGTCCACAGTTAGGGATTGTAGATTCAACAAATGACATTGCCACAATGTTTTAATTCACATTTAATTGGGATTGTATATACAACGATGACATTGCCAAAATGTTTGTACTATGTCTTGTCAGAATTGGGTTAGAGTGGTTTGTCATTAAAAGAGGGTAGAGGCAAATGGGTTGGAGTGGATTTTCATTAAAAGAGGGTAGAATGATGGTTTGAAGGCTACATCACTAATCACTAATGCTTTCCATTCATTAATGAAGTTCCCCTTTCCACTTGGTTTGACATTTTGGCAGCATGTTATAAACATCATGACTTGCAATATACACATATATTCTCTCTTTCGAAATAGGCAGGCCTCGTGATTTTATCACTTTTTTTGTGAGGTATTTGTGACAACTTAAATTGCATGAGAAACGCTCATGAACGGATCTCAATTGTCACAAAAAGGAACAAAGATTCAAAAATCTTGAACAATCCAACCAAAATAGATACAAGTGTCAAGGATATTTTGGGAATGTTTGAAATTTGAAGGTATTTTGAGAATTTCCACAAATTAGAGTGGTATTTTAATAATTTTTCCTAAGTTTAACTATAGTCTCGTCTTCTTGGTTAATTTATCACTTGTTTTTTTAAAAAGGTAAAAGTATGAATTAAAGAAAGTTAAAAGGTTACATGGACCCACAGGTAGGGAGAGGGTCACCCTGCGGCGCTAGAGTTATAGGGCTTAGAACTTTAGAGATTTTAAAGTGGGATTTAGAGCTTAAGGATCTAGAGTTTTAAATTTGTAAAGGGGGCTCTGGAGTTTAAAGATGTGGAATTTTTAAAGTCGGGACTAGAGCATAGGGCTTTAAAGCTTAGGGAGGTAGAGCTTAGGGGTGCTATTTTAATTCAATTCTCTGTGCTTTTTTTTTTTAAAGCTTAAAGATGTAGAGCTTTTAAAGTGGGATCTAGACTCATATGAAGGCCTAAAAATGACACCTTAGTGATGTGTTCCCTTTTTGTTAGTGAAAAATCTGCTAGGCTCAATGGAGGATCTTGGTGCCCCACGACAACCTTCTTCAAGCACCCTGAACATTTTTTTGCCTTTGAGTTCCATGGTATCCGGCTAGGCTCAATGGAGGATCTTGGTGCCCCACAACTGGCTTTAACCTTCTTCAAGCACCTTGAACATTGGCTGCCTTTGAGTTTTATCCCTACACAAGCAACCCTTGACTCGTGCTATCAACCAACCAAGCAAGCTGCTTTGTTTCCTACAACGCATAATAGCCTACCTATTTCCCCTTAAATGGGCAAGTGATCAAAGTATCAACAGAAGCAAAACCTTCAATAAATCTAGAGATCAAGCACTCAACTCTCTCATTGGAGGAAGAAACCCATCAATCTCACTGGTGCAACAAAACACCTGTAAGATGTGGATGCTCAAGCCTCTGATCCATGCTTGAATGGGCATACACACCCCTCATGATAACCAATAGGCCAGTCATGAAATCTGAACCCTTGTTCAGAGCCTTCAACAATTGCAAGAAGGGTTGAATGTTTCCAATTACCACCTCCTAGCCTCACCTTCCGCAAGCCCATGAATAGCTCCTCTAGAAATTCCACCGGAAGCCAAATACATCTAGCATTTGATCCATCCTTCCTTTGGATGTCAAGTGCAATGCCCACATATTTCTTCCATGAATTTGATGTCGTCGTTGACCTAACTATTCATGGATCGAACACGTGTATGTTGAACGCCTCAACATCATCATGGAAATTAGTTCCACATACTCTCCCATGCCTCCTCATTCTTGTTGATCCTCACTTGACACACCTCAAGAAGTTGCATCGACTACAACTCCCTCGTTAAGGATGTGACTCATGCTAATAGCTCTTGATCTGTGGGGATATCATGAAGGCTGGTGTGCACTAGACTGCTAGTACCGCATCCTTCTTAGTTCAGCTAGTGCATGTCATTTAAGAGTAATTGTGATGTGCCATGATTTGGTAGGACTGTGGCACTATCCAAGCCGCTGTTGAAAATGTTGAGAGCTCTTGTTGCCAATGACAACATCAAAAGTGAGGGACGATTGGCGCATGAAAGGCCCACTGCTTCCACAACATGGCAGTGTCATGCAGCTCCGCTCCCATGCTAAGAAACATACCAAGAAGATGCACATCGAGTTTAATTGAAGCATACCTGATGAATGATCAATGTTCAGGGATTGGTAACAAGCTATCTTTATGAGTAATGTATGCCAGATGCGGCTTAAAAGGGCCAGCAGATGCCTTAATGATTCTAAAAAAGAGTATGCTTAAAGTGAGCACATATGGAAGTTTATGATCTAGAACTAGAGTGCTAGAAGTGCTCTACTAGCCTGTCTTTACGACTCGTCGATTGGAGCTACGATGAAAAAGTTATGGCACTTTGAAGTTTGAGTCAATTGCAGATCTGTACCAGGTTGGCAACTACAACTGGGGGGATAGAAATGAAGTGAATGCACGGACCTGAAGTGATCACTTTGTGGAGCACGTCAGTCTTTTCAGATTAGCAATCAGAGAATTGGTTGCCAATTTATTACCAGTTTAAGTTTTTCTGGGGGCCAGTTTCGTGCCAGGCCGTTGATCGCCTCGATCCGTGTGCAATCTAGGAATTTTACAGGCTCAACAGGGTTTGCATGCATTCTATGAAGCTTGAGAAATCTATAGGAATTTACAGCTTTCCAATTAGAGTCTGAAGCTATAAGATATTGATAATTGAATTTGGCTACAATGACTAACGGCGGTGAGGTTTGTTTAGAATGTCATCCTATTCTGAACAATGATTGTAAGATATACCCAGCCTGGATGTGGCAAGAAAGCTCTAGGGAAAATAACCATATGCAAAGGGAATGCTTTTTGGCAAATGCAATCACCTATACTTGCATCTTGAAGGCATGTGGGATTATACGAGATGTGGATACAGACCGCGAAATTCACGATGATAATGTTAGTCAAGGCCTGTTGGAGAAAGATGTTGTGCTTGGCAATGCTTTGCTAGATATGCATGCTAAATGTGGTGTCCTTACAAATATTATTGGCCACCCAATGCCCAAGGGTAGGCTAAGCTGCCCAATTGAGGGGAATCGACCGCCCAAATGGCCTAATGGTCGCCCAAATTAAAGAAAACTTTGGTCGCCCATTTTAAAAGAAGACACACATTGTGTGTGAAGGAAGAAAAAAAGCATGGGCATGGCGACAGGCAGCGAGGATGAATGCAGGAGGGGGGAGATGATCTCGTAGAGGCCACACCATAGCTCGGATGGGCTCGACAGTGAAGACAAAAATGTTCAGAAGCCCGAGGCGCTCAGATTTGGCTCCATCCACGCCGGCTTTGTTGAACCTGCATCCATCGCTTGCCAGGTCATCGAAGAAGAGTCCCATGCCACATCAGTCACGACGCCGTGACTGTGTGGAGGGGGCCTATTTTTAGAAAAATTGGAGGGCATAAAAAAGCATAAAACAAAAGGATTCTGTTACGAAGGGAGGGAGACAAGTATTCGAGAGACGAGGGGATTTGCACAAGGAAAAGCCAGAGGCCTCAAGGAGGTGCTATCTCTTGCTCTCCACCAAGAGGAGCAGCGGGAAGGAGGAGGAGCAAGGTCTCTTGAGCTCACAAGGAAGGGAGATCTCTCTCTCTCTCTCTCTCTCTCTCTCTCTCTCTCTCTCTCTCTCTCTCTCTCTCTCTCTCTCTCTCTCTCTCTCTCTCTCTCTCTCTCTCTCTCTCTCTCTCTCTCTCTCTCTCCAAAAAACAAAGGAATAAGCTATCTCTCTCCCTGGATTGATCTCAACCTAAGGCACAGAGTGAAGGAAACAAAGGGAGGGGATCAGCTCTGGATATAGAAGCTTAGGCTCTCTTGCTCTCGACCTTGTGAGCCAAGCTAAAAGGAAAAAGCAACGAGCAGAGTTAAGCAGAAAGGGAAGTAGGGAGCAGGAAGCAGGTAAAGAACAAGAAGAGAAAGCAAGGACGGTCTATCTCACTCTCTCTAGCTCGGTAAAAGAAAGCAGTGCAAATAAAAGAGTTCAACAACATTAAAAGCAGGGAAATCCAACGCAGAGAAATTTCTTGATCATCGACGACATCTTTGATTTAGTTAACCCTTTTTTATAAATCACGAAGCCATTAATAACAGTCCGGGTAATTGTAAAGGGAGCCTAAACTCCTAGATTTCAATGAACCCAAGTGTCATTGCTGCTAACCGCCCACCTTGTAGAATGTACTCAGAGCTTAAATTGATTAATTGAAGAATACAGTGATTGCCAAAGCCATATGCATCTATTTTTCTTGTTCTCTCTCACACCTCTCATAGCCAGAGGCCCAGTGCCTACCCGGCTCACATTTCGAACCCATATCCCCCGACATCTTTGGTGAACCCGATGCAAAACGAGCCGGGGTGGGAGGTCAAGATGGAGAATTTGGAGCAGATGATGAATTTGATTGAGGAATTAAGTGCAAATGGATTTGATGATAAGTCAACAGTTCCAAATTTTTTGAAGATGTTTCAATTGGTTCAAAGATCTTTGCTTGAAATGGAGACCATAAAGAAGAAAAAGTCAAATGGATGAAGCTTTGGATGCAGCTTTAGATGCGGTATATGACGAGAGGCGAGTCTTCAGTGGTTATGATCCAAAGGGCTACTTGGAGTGCTATGAGTTGGAAACCAAGTTAAGAGGGATACCAAAAGAGTTAATGATCAGATCTTTTGAGTAGTTAGTGTGTTCAGATTTGAAGGAGTAGATTCAAGAGGTTATCAAAGCCTGCAATGATGATTGGGAATACTTCAAAGAAGCAATTGTACAAGTAAGTTATGAGCATTATGCAAGCTATCAAGAATAAAGTCCAAGTCTACCAAGCTACGCAGATATTTGAGGACAAGTACGATCAAAATTAGAAGCTGTAATTGATGAGTGTATTGTACAAGATGCTACCTTCTTTTAGGCTAATGATGAGGATATAATTGAAGATGTGTATGAAAATCTGGGCTTTGCAAATGCCTTGGACTCTGTAGACTTGGAATCTGAGTCCAGGTCTTTGAGGGTGAGGCTCTACAGCCTCAAGATACACATGGTGAATTTTGCAAAGAACCTATACATACAAAATAGGAGGAAAAGAAATTAGGGGATCAAAACAACAAACTGGCTAAAGCTCAAAAAGAAATTGTATAGGTGAATGAGTGCAACCATATTCAAGTAGACATGCATGAAGATTCGGTTTCAACTGATACTTTTGCTACCTACTCAGAATTAGAGCAAATTTTTTTTGGTACAAATTCTACCATAGAGTTGATTGATGATACTGGTACAGATTCTACCATAAAGTTCATTGATGGTACATATGTTATAGGTCAAAGCAAGGCTGTTGTGAGCAGCAGGACCATGGATTAAGGACCATGGATTTGGGTATACCAGATTTGCCAAATTTGGATATACTAGATTTTTGAGGACTTGGTTAAGCAAGAGTGTGTGCTTAAAGATCCGCAAAATGTAGATTCATAGGGGGCATATACTCCTTCATTGACAAGTTGTTGTGACGCACAGCTACTGAAGTGGAAAATTGATCTTGAACGTGATGACGATTGTTCAGAGGGGGTGCAGACTCCTTCTTTGACAAGCTTCTGTGACCCAGAACTACCGATGTGGCAAACTGATCCTGAATTTTCTGATGATTTAGAGAGGGAGAAAACGTCTTCTTTATCATGATTTTGTGACACATGGCTCACACTAAGGCACAATGATCATGAACTTGATGATGCTAATTCAGAGAGGGTGCATAATGAAGTGCAATCTCTTTGTGTTGAATATGATTGGTTTCATTGTGTCGATGATACAGACAGGACAGTAGATGAAATTTTTAATGTGCATGCTGAGCTTTGTGTACAGAAGTGCAAAGATATTTGGATAAGGGTGAACAACTTGAAGAGCAGTTTATAGCAGATGTATTTAGTATGCATGTCATATGTGGAAATCTTAGTCTACAGCAACCTGAGATGTGCAAGATGAAGGAACCTTCTAGAGCGGTGGACCTAGATCTAATGTGCTTATTGGACAAAGATTTGGAAGGATTTTCAAATACAGATGCTAAGGATACCAATCAATCTAGATTCACGCATAAGCAAGTTTGTTCAGATGTAAGTTGATGATGACCTTATTGTGTAGTTGGATGATGCTCTACTTGATTTTGAGCCTCTAGAAGATAGAGAGTTGTTTTCTGATGCATCTTGCAAGCCTACTGAAGAGAGTTCTGCGAGAGACTTGATGTATTTGGATATGCATGATTGGAATTCCAATACTAGTGAGAGTGAAGGTGCACTACCAATGCTTTTACCTATGATGATGAGATAGACAATTGGATGAGCCAATTGCACAGGGGATATGGCAATATCTAGTGATATCTGATGCTATATAGGATCTGATGTTACCCTATGATGGAGGGGATTTTGAGATAGCTTTTGACCCAGGAGGTGAAAAATATATGCATGGTCTGGGACAATTGACTTCCATGCCATATGATCCAGGCAGTTTGCATGAAGATTTGTGGGTTAATTTATGTTTATGCTCTACCGATTGGGAATTATTGTATAACCCCTATGATCCTGGAGGATGCTACAATTTTTTTAAAGGAATGCTCATAGTGGGGAAAACGATTGGTTTCCCATTTGATCCTGGGGGCTACTGAAGTGCAAGTTGCAGATTTGAAGAGTACCAGATATTTGTTGTAGCAGGTTGCATGGTATAAGGTTTTGATTTCTAGATTATGCTAAGTCAAAAGAGTTTTGGTTATGCGTTCAATAAGAGTACATGGCTAGCTTCCAATTGACATCTTTGGACAATCGATAAAGTATCTTCACATCTTATGAGTTGGTTCTGCTACCAGAACTTGAAGTAAAGGACTTTTCAGCCATTTTGTGTGCAGATAGAGTAAGGCATACTTGAGCTTGACAGGGTTCCCTAAAGCGAGCTTGATGATCAAGTGTGTGCATCATTAACAGGAGCACTTGAGTCTGGTGGGGTTCACTAAACAGGTTTTCTATGATTGAATGCTTTGAAGATATGACATTTATGGTTGAAAGATTTATGTTGGGTAGCTACCTAATGATTATGCTAGAACATTGATGATAGGGTATAGGGTATAAACCTTATATTATTGTCCATATGTTTACTAGTTACGTGAGTCTGATGATGACAAAGAGCTTAAGGTACTTATAGCAGATGCAGATTGAAGTGCAGTTGGCACAGACCGGAGGCTGTGCAGGTTCAGAGGGGGTGGATGTCGTGTAGCTCCACTCCCATGCTAAGAAATAGACCAAGAATATGCACATCAAGTTTAATTTAAGCTTACCCGATGAATGATCAATGTTTAGGGCTTGGTAACAAGCTACCTTTATGAGTAATGTATGATAGATGTGGCTTAAAAGGGCCAACATATGCCTTCATGATGCTAAATAATACTATGTTTGAAGTGAGCACAGGTGAAAGTTTATGATCTAGAACTTCAATGCTAGAAGTGCTCTATCCGCCTGTCTTTACGGCTCGTCAATTGGAGCTACGATGAAAAAGTTATGGCACTTTGAAGTTTGAGTCAATTGCAGATTTGTACCGGATTGGGCAACTACAATTGAGGGGACAGATATGAAGTGAGTGCACGGGCCTAAAGTGCTCACTTTGTGGAGCACATCGGTCTTTTTAGATTAGCAATCAGAGATCTGGTTGCCAATTTATTACCAGTTTAAGTTTTCTCGAGGGGCAGTTCTATGCCAGGCCAATCACCTCGGTTGGTGTGTGATCTGGGAATTTTATAGGCGCAGCAGGGTTTGTATGCATGCTATGCAGCTTGAGAAATCTATAGGAATTTATAGCTTGCCAATCAGAATCCGGAGCTGTAAGATATTGATGATTGAATTCGGCTACAATGACTAACGGCGGTGAGGTTTGTTTAGAATGTCATCCTATGCTGAACAATGATTGCAAGATATACCCAGTTTGGTTACGCAAAGGAAGTTCTAGGGAAATTAACCATATGCGAAGCGAATGCTTTTCGGTGAATGCAATCACCTCTACCTGCATCTTGAAGACATCTGGGATTATACGAGATTGGATACGATCCGCGAAATTCACGATGATAATGTTAGTCAAGGACTACTGGAGAAAGATGTTGTGCTTGGCAATGCTTTGCTAGATATGCATGCTAAATGTGGTGCCCTTTCAAAGATGCTTGGCCGCCCAATGCCCAAGGGTAGGCTAAGCTGCCCAATTGAGGGGAACCAGCCGCCCAAAAGGCCTAATGGCCGCCCAAATTAAAGAAAACTTTGGCCGCCCATTTTAAAAGAAGACACACATTGTGTGTGAAGGAAGAAAAAAGCGTGGGCATGGTGGCAGGCAGTGAGGACGAACACAGGAGGGGGGAGATGATCTCGTAGAGGCCACATCGTAGCTCAGATGGGTTCGACAGTGAAGACAAAAATGTTCAGAAGCCCGAGACACTCAGATTTGGCTCCATCCATGCCGGCTTTGGTGAACCTGCATCCGTCGCCTGCCACATCATCGAAGAAGGGTCCCATGCCACATCAGTCACGGCGCCGTGACTACGTGGAGGGGGCTTATTTTTAGAAAATTTGGAGGGCATAAAAAAGCATAAAACAAAAGGTGTGTGTTACGAAGGAAGGGAGACAAGTAGTTGAGAGAAGAGGGGATTTTGTAGGAGGAAAAGCCAGAGGCATCAAGAAAGTGCTATCTCCTACTCTCGACAAAGAGGAGGAGCAGGAAGGAGTAAGGAGGACGAGCAAGGTCTCTCTCTCTCTCTCTCTCTCTCTCTCTCTCTCTCTCTCTCTCTCTCTCTCTCTCTCTCTCTCTCTCTCTCTCTCTCTCTCTCTCTCTCTCTCTCTCTCTCTCTCTCTCGGGACCTTGAAGTAAGGAAGCAAGCATCGATCTCTCTCGCTCTCGGAAAAAACTCTCTCGACAAAACAAAGGAATAAGCTATCTCTCTCCCTTGATTGATCTCAACCTAAGGCATAATGAAGGAAACAAAGGGAAGGGATCAGCTCTAGATACAGAAGCTTAGGCTCTCTTGCTCTCGACCTTGTGGGTCAAGCTAAAGAGGAGAAAGCAACGAGGGAAGTTGAGCAGAAAGGGAAGTAGGGAGTAGGAAGCACGTAAAGAATAAGAAGAGAAAGCAAGGATAGTCTATCTCACTCTCTCGAGCTCGGTAATGGAAAGCCGTGCAGATATACAGATGTCAACAACATTCAAAGCAGGGAAATTTGACATGAGAGAAATTTTTGATCATCGACGACATCTTTGATTTAGTTAATCCTTTTTTATAAATCATGGAGTCATTAACGGCCTGGGTAATTATAAAGGGAGCTAAAACTCCTAGATTTTAGTGAACCCAAGTGTCGGTGCTACTAACAGCCCACCGCCTTGGCTATTGAGCAGAATGTACTCAGAGCTTAAATTGATTAATTGAAAAATACGGTGATTGTCAAAGCCATATGCATCTGTTTTTCTTGTTCTCTCTCACACCTCTCATAGCCAGAGGCTCGGTGCCTACTTGGCTCACGTTTTTCGAACCCATATCCCTCGAGATCAAGCTCCTACTTTTAATATGAGAGCCATCATGATACTAACCACTCCTACTGGGAGAAATAAAATAACTCATTAATAATAGCCCAAATTTTCGTCCCCCTTCTCCCCCTCACCTACCTACGCTCCCTCCCCTGAGTCCCCTCCCTCGCCTTAATCTTCTTCTGCGCTCCCCTGCCTTGCCCTCTCTCCCCCTTCTCCCTCACTCACCCTTCTCTCATTTGTCCCCCCAAGGGAGTGCCCTTTAAGAGGAGCAGTAGGCTGATGATGATGATATCAAGATGGCAAAGAGCTGATATGAATCTACAGATCACCACAACATTGGGCAAGTGAGGGCATTGCTCTTTGATCTACTGACTTGCCCAAAAGTATGGGCTCTACTTGAGGATGCATTGGAATCCGCCAGGGGCCGTCTCTCTCTCTCTCTCTCTCTCTCTCTCTCTCTCTCTCTCTCTCTCTCTCTCTCTCTCTCTCTCTCTCTCGCACACACACAAAATGCTATGCACAATTGTAGTTCCCCAATCATGCATGGACATAGAAAAGCTCTTAGGTAATAGAAATACGATAGCACTTTTCCCATCTACTTTGCGGCCATGTGGTTGAGAGAGAGAGAGAGAGAGAGAGAGAGAGAGAGAGAGAGAGAGAGAGTCCTTGGTGATTTTCCATCTTTTATTTTTAAGACTTGTTGACCCCTTAATCTCTGAAATGAGTGTCAATCTTTGCAATGAGTGACTTCTATCTCCACCAACCATTAAAAAAAAAGTGCATTTTAAGAAGCCAAACAATCATTGTAATGAGTGTCTCCAAAGCTCTATCTTTATAATGAGTGTCTGCTCTGGTAACTAATCAATTAAAAAAAATGTATATTTTTTCAAAACAACCCCTTCCTTTTCATTAGGAAAAAGGAAACACATCACTATGGCCTTAGCCCTTTGGGCAGGCCAAAAACTTTAGGTCCTTATTGGAGACCGTACTTTATAAGTTCTACATCCTTAAGTTCTAAACTAAGCTTTACAATCTCTAAAAATAAAAATAAAAATAAAACATCTCTACATATTAAGGCTCCAAAGGATAGATCCCTTCCTTATAGTTTGAACTAGCAAAAAGACAACTTTAGTCTATCACCTCGAGTTTCAACATGTGAAAAAACTTCTTAAAATGAAAAGGTGGGTGAAAGAACTTCTCAAAATGAAAAGGTGACTCGTGCTATTTTTGGAGCCACCCAATAGCTAAGTCTTTATCATTTAACCTCTAAAGCTTTCAACGTATCATGCTTTCAAGGGCAGCCCAAAATCTTTTCCTTCGTAAATAAGCATTCATTTCATATTTCAAAGTCATACCCATCATTAGATTTACAAACTCTTCATTTAAATGAGTGCTCACTATCTTATTTCAACTAGTCAACATTTTTTGCCCATCAAAAAATATTTGAAAATACAACTCAACATCTTTTCTATTTTAGCCAAAAAAAAGAGAAAGCATCTCTATAGCCTTTGCCCTTTGGACAGGCCAAAAAAGAAAGGAGAGGAGGGAAAGTACTAGCGCTAGTGCTTCCCCTCCCCTCTCTCTTTTAAAAAACATTCCTCCCCACCTTTTCTTTCTCTTTCGTAGACACTCCTTTCACATTCCTTTCCACCTTTTTTTTCCTCCCATACTCTCTCTCCCCCCTTCCCTCCCCTCCCCCCTCCCCTAGACACTCCTTTTACATTCCTTTCCACATTTTTTTTCCTCTCATACTCTCTCTCTCCCCCTCCCCTCCCTCCCCTCTCCTCCTTTCTTTCTCCCCCTCTCTCTCTCCCCCTCCCCTCCTCCCTTTTTCTTCTCTCTCTCTCTCTCTCTCTCTCTCTCTCTCTCTCTCTCTCTCTCTCTCTCTCTCTTTTCTTTTCCCTCTCACAGTACCCCTTTCTCTCTCGTACTCTCTCTCTTCCACAATACCCCTTTCTCTCTCTTTCTCTCTCGTACTTTCTCTCTCTCTTCCACTATCGACAAGGACCCTCTCCCTCTCTCTCTCTCTCTCTCTCTCTCTCTCTCTCTCTCTCAACAAGGACCCCCCCTCTCTCTATGCTACTCTCCTTGCTTGAGAGGGACTTGCTCTCCTACTCTCTCTCTCTCTCTCTCTCTCTCTCTCTCTCTCTCTCTCTCTCTCTCTCTCTTCTCCCACACTCCACTTTATTTAATGATTGTAGGTACATTTAATGATTAAAGGTAGTTGAGAGAGTGGGTACAACCTATAAAAAGATGAGAAAACTTCTACTATTCCTCTCTTGAACTATCCAAGGGATGTTGTCTTCCTCATGGTCCTTATAGCTTATTTCCTTTCAATTTTTTCTTTGCAACTCTTACCCCCCTCTGTCCGCTTTGCGCACTTTCTCGTTCTTGAAGCTTTCTTCACTATCCTCCATCCTTTCCCCATGCTCCTTGATGTTTCTCTTCGGATGGTCCTTTGATTATCCTTAGTGGAGCCAATATTGGATGCATATTCCTTCCTCTCTCTCTCTCTCTCTCCCCCCCCCCCCTCTCTCTCTCTCTCTCTCTCTCGCACACACACACACACACACATGATAGATTGGTTATGTTGTTTCCCTCTTGAATAACGAGTCTTGAATTCACAACTCTCTCTCTCTCTCTCTCTCTCTCTCTCTCTCTCTCTCACACACACACACACACACACACAGAGGCATGCACGTTCGAGAAATATGTGAGCTTCCAATCGTGTTGCTTTGAATATTGAAAATGGTTGTTGAGGGTAAGGGAAAAGGGAGAAAATGTCACTCCTAAATCTCTCAAAACATTGTAAAGTAACAAAAATAGCTCAATTTTTCTAAGTTTGCTTTGTAAAGCACGTGAAGGGAAAATGATTTTACGGTTGGGGAAATGTTTTCTTTTGAACACCGACACACACACACACACACACACACACACACAGAGGCATGCACGCACGCACAATGTTTGTGAAAAACCAAAGTTTGATGTATTTTTAGTCGATTAAAATTACAAAATCTGGGCTAGATTCCAAGCTTGCTTTGTAGAAAATCGACAAAATTTCACCAGTTTTAGTGTAATCACTAGCAAACGTTTGAGAGTTTTGAAAGTGCTTGTATTTTCTTCAATTGGGAAAATTATTTTTGGCAAACTATGCATTTGCACCTTCAATTGCTTCTCTCTCTCTCTCTTTCTCTCTCTCTCTCTCTCTCTCTCTCTCTCTCTCATCCAATCTCTTTTGCACTTTGCCCCCTCCCACCTTATATCCCCCCTCCCTCGGATTTCTCTTCAACAGATTTCCCCATTGGTGATATCACTAGTAAGGAGGCGACATTTACACACACACACACACATGTGTGTGTGTGTGTGTGTGTGTGTGTGTGTGTGTGTGTGTGTGTGTGTGTGTGTGTGTATATATATATATGTATATATGCATGTGTGTGTGTGTGTGTGTGTGTGTGTTTGATTTTAAATACCTAAAAATAGTTTTCCATGCAAACTATTGAACCATACAATGAACTAGATTAGACATGACAAAAAGACAAGACATTGACAATATGCAAGTACATGACATTAAAATATTCTACAAACAAAGTTTTGTTCGACTTCAGGCTTTACAAAATAATAGTTTTCCATGCAAACTATTGAACCATACAATGAACTAAATCAGACAAGACATTGACAATACGCAAGTACATGACATTGAAATTTTGAAAACTATAATCAAAGTTTTGTTCCACTTGAGGATTTACAAAACATTCATTATGTTTCCAGACAAAACTTGGAGTTGTTGATAAAGATCTATTGCTACATCTGTAGTTTGAGGCGTAATTCCAAGGAGAAGACTTGTTACATGTCACCATAAAAAAAATGCAAGTCCATCAATAATGGAATTAATTGAGAAGACAAGTGTCAACAAACGTCTCCCCTTGTTGTTGGTGTCAAAAATTATAACAAAAACTAACAACCTAGCATAGATCAAGTATTTTATTAACAAAAAAGTCATTATTTTCTACTATGTCTTCATGATTGTATTTCCAAAAAAAATTGGACAGCATCTCCTTTGTAATTTGGACCAATTTTCAAAATATCCAATTTGCTACCATCACATTCAAGACCCTCACATGAGAATTAAGGCTCATGTATCACTATTGAAAATGATTTCAAAAAGTAAATTATTCAGACTTAGTTCCCACCATTGTATACTTACCTTCATATTGAGTGAATTCCTCCACAAGCTCAAGAATAGTCTAATCATGCATAATTCAAAGGTTTTATAGTTCCAGTCTCATCTGTAGAGGATCCCTTTTTACCCTACGACATCATTCCAGAATGGATGACTAATCCATTTGGTGCTCGGGAGACTTAGCTGCCGCAAGCATGTCTGATCTCCAGTCCATATGATACTTCCAAAGTAGAGTGACAAGTTCTACTTGGTGTTTGGGAGACGTCATCACTACAAACATGATCCTAAGCATGCATACTTCTTAAATTTTGTGCACAATAAAAGAAAGGGAATGAGTCTTATAAGACAAAAATGTTGTTCATTTAAAATGCATTTTCATTTGCTTGCTCTAGTTTAGCATTGTAAGCATTGACAAGGTTCATATTATCCTTAAGCTAGGTTCCTTGCATCTATCTAGCATCTTTAAAAGGATAATTCTTAAACTTAACAAGATATCATTGGATAATCTCACCGTCTCTTAGTACCTTGTCTTTGTGTCGAAGAATTGATTCGGGTTGCAACACCTCTTCTTGATCTTTGATCTCTGGCAGGTCCTCAATTATTGGTTCTTTTTATGGCTCTCCTTTGTAAGGCTTGAGTAGGCTCCAATGGTTAACATTGTGAATGAGCCAATGGTTGGGCAACTTTAATTGATAAGCCATCTCATTAATTGGCTTAAGAATTTAAAAAGGACCATAATATCTTTTTGCTAGTTTAGCATAATACTCTTGGTGGTCCGTAGGAGTCTTGCCCGTAGTATGCCTTAGACGAGCCTTGAGAAACTTTAGCAAGACCCAATCAATTTTCTTAAAGGCTAAGGCTCGTCTGTGCTTATTAGTAGCAACTCTTTTTGCCTTTGCTTTGAGATGGATATAGCCTCTTTAATCTTTGGAAAAAAAATTTGTGAGTCTCGGCTATATTCATCACAACAGCGAAGATCTTCCTATGTACTTTAAGTAGTAAGGGACTTTTGGATCTTCCCTCTTTCACCCTGAAAGGTGCTTTCCCCATAGAAGTATGTACAATGTCATTGTATGCATACTCTATAAGAGGTGGTACTTCTCTCATTGAGAACGTTGATCTACTTCCATGACATAGGCTTTTAGTAGATTCAAGAATCGCTAGATTAGTTATTTCAATTTGGTTATCCGTTTGTGGATGATAGGCTGAAAGAGAAATTTAATGTACTTCCTAGATTCTCAAAGAGACCGTTTTAGAAATTACTGGTCATTCTAGGATCTTTGCCTGACTATGGATGTTGGCAAGCTATGATACTTAATAATTTGAGATCTAAAGAGGGTTGTCATTTGATGTGCCTTAATAGCATTTTTGATAGGCATAGAGTGGGTTTTCTTGCTAAGACTGTCGACTAAAACAATCCAAGTTGCTTCCCTCGATCAAATTTTAATGTTTGGTATACCACACACTTTGAAACATACTCTTGTATGTTTACTTTTCATGGTAGACCAACAAAAATACATTTCTACTCCTCGAAGAATAGATTATGGAATCCCTCTTTGCCCCGCATAAGAAGAAGCATGTGATTCATGCATGACTTATTTATTGTATGGGTGAGTAACACATAGCCTATTGCCATTTGGAAGATAACCATCCTTCAAGGTGAATGGTTCTTTTTTCTTCCCTAGTGTAACGGCTGTAATTACCTACTTAAAGTCTCGGTCAGTAGCATACTCATCTTTTATAAAAGATAGATCATTGTTGTGAGTTGCTATAGACACCACATTCACCCTTGGCCGTCGTGAAAGTGCATCAACCATTTGATTGTGCTTGCCAACAATGTGAGCAATATGAAATTTAAATTGCAAAAGAAAATTTGCCTACTTCATTTGTTTGTCGGAGAGTTTGGTTTCCGTCATGAAGTTCTTGAGGCGTTGTGATCGATTCATAGTGAGGGCGAGCTTTTTGAAAATGGGGCCTCTAAACCCAAACCAATGGGCCTACCCTCACAAAATGTTCGTAAAGAGGTACGCACACTACTTGGGGCACCACCTTCTTTTGGGAGTGGAGAAGGAAACCAATCAAAATAACACTTGCACTCACCCACTCAAGCAACACACTTTGAAAACCCCCTTACTCTATATACACTTTGGACACTTGAACACCATCAACGATTATGCAACCCAATGTCGTGCATCAAAATGAAATATGCAATTTGTGGAATAGCATTCACCTTCTCTCCATAAGAATACCCATAATACATCCAAACTCTTCCTCTCTCAAGCACTCATCAAAAAATCATGCGCACAAGACTTGCCTCTCAAACACACAAGAGAATCACTTACATCAAACTAACACACTTTGCATAGAGAGCTCATCTCCATCTATGCAATGCCGTGACACAAATAAAATCACCATGAGAGGTAGCCACATGCATATGTAATGAAGCAAAAGAGAGTTGGAGTGAGAAATTTCTTTAGACCAATTGAATAAGTGTGGAGAAACAAACCAATGGTAAGTTGAGAATAGAACACTTACTTGATTTCTCGCACACCTTTTAAGGGGGAGGACAGACGCTGGCTAACCATCACGAATTGCGACACTTGAAAGTTTTGAAGATGATTTCATGATCATTAACATAACCATGAGAGAGATCATGATGTATTTACAAGTTATTGAGGTGCTACAAATGATTTATTGGGTTGATGGAGTAAGAGATTGTAGAATGGAAAGAGTGGAGAATAGAGTTGCACTTCCTCCAAAGAGGAGGGTTAGGAGGGAGGATGTGAAAGAGGGAGAGTTGGGGTTTTCTCTACTATTGATCAAGAAACATCATGAAGTTGAAAATATAGGTGTGTGTCCTTGAGTCTCTCCAAGGGGGGCTATTTATAGTTGTGTAGGAGTGGGATTATGCTACACTTAATTAGAGTAAGTGATTAGACCTAATTAAGTGTCCTTTGACCACTCATTGAATATTGGATATAAAAGGGATTATTTATTCACCAAAAATATCATTTTAGACCATGAAGGCTCCATAGGGGTGCATAATGTAGGTGGGCCCCACCACGAGGCCCTACGGGTGGCTCCTGCGGGGTATCTCAACTTGTCTGTCTTGGCATTTAGAAAGCATCTTTAGGTTGGTCCCATCACATGCAAGTGACCTTGAACACTCATTGCTCTTCTAGAAGATGAGTGGGGGAAAAATAAGATCTCACCCTCTTGATTTACTTGATTTACAGTTTCCTTTTGCTGCGAATCTGAAAGATTTACACTATTTTGACCATAACTTTTTACCTGTAGCTCGGAATGATATGCTTCAAAAGGCAAAATTGACCTTCTCAACATGTTTGATATGAATTTGGACTATTCTTCATGCCCATGCACCAAGGAATTCGGTTTGGAAGGTCCACACTAGGTTAGGGAACCTTTTGCTTCCAAGTCTTCTTGTATGGGCCCTTTGCTTGTATGCATCCAAGGGGAATCATGCTTTTTCAAAAGGCTATGATGCTTAAACAAATAGAGGAGGGCCCAATATTATTTTCTTGTGAAAAGAATATACAATTGGAGTCTTTTTGAAAGGAGAGAAACTATATGTATATTCTTAAGAGATATTGGGCCACCTATATAGGGGGCATAGAAGACTTGTAGAGAGGGACCATAATCTTTGGTAAAGACAAGTGGAGAGTTGATTTCCATGGGAATTTATCTATATGGGGTGGAAGATGGATATATTATTTTTCTACTACTAATTCACAAGAGGTAAGAAAGTTTGGGGGTATATAGTTGGTTATTGTATGCTTATTCTATTTACAAAGCAAAAAAGAAAAGGGTGGTAATATAAATATATGACTAAGGTGACATTTTTGGGAAGAGTATAATGTATGTGTCGCCACAAAGGTTAAACGAAGAGGGGGAATTTACTCTAGATAACTTAATAGCGTAGAAAAATATATACACATATGAGGAAGAGGACGTTGAGTAGGCTGACAAATGTTGCAAAAAGATGGTTACCATTTTATGCCACTTATATTAGCCCTCCCCCAAGCTTAGAGATATTCATATCTTTAGGAGGACGGTGTTGCTTCTTTTTCTTCTTCTTTTTTCTCTTTTTTTTTGTCATTTTTTCTTTTCCACTTTTTTTTTTCAATAGGAGGAGTGTCATGCACTCTTTTACTCCATTAGACCTGCTTTTCATTACCTCAATCCCATAAATCGGAGATGGGAGGGTTGCCTTGGGTATGTTCAGATTCCAAGGCTGGTTCTTCTTTGCACATCAAAGCTTTAAAAATAGGTGGAGCATTTGCCAAGCCGAAGGGAGCCATGTCAATTTGGAGCTTAGACGATGTAGGCAGATGACTGCCTATCAACGGATTGATACGTTGAAAGTAGGGCTTTAATCTCCATCCATTGACTCTGGTCTTGTGGAGTTTTCCTGATAGATCTGCTAATCTATAACTACCATTCCCAAACTTTGTTTTTATTATGAAAGGTCCCTCCCATCTTTGCAAATACTTTTTGTCAAGTCGAGTATCAAGTCGGTTATCATAGTGAAGAACCAACATACCTTCCTTCAATCCTTTCCCCTTGAGCTTCTTGTTGATTTTATCCCTTTGGCTTGTCGCTTTGGTGATATAGTGATCAATGGACTCTTCTCTATCTAGCTCAAGTCATTGGAGATCTAAGATCCTTTCATGTAGAACCTCTTTTGGTTTTTTTGCCACTCTTGCAAGAACGCGCAAGCTTGAGAGCTCTACCTCAATGGGGAGAAGTGCCTCCTGTCCATAAACTAGATGAAAAGGGGTGAATTGGGTAGATACCTTGAAAGATGTCCTATACGCCCAAAGAGCAGCCGTCAAATGGCGATCCCAATCATTAGGCCGGTCCACAACCTGCTTAGAAATGATCTTACATATCATTCCATTCACTTTTTACACCAATCCATTGCATTGAGGATAGTAGGGTGTGGAATGCAGGTGTTTCACTTTTAACCTCCTCAAGAGATCATTCAGAAGGTCAACCCTAAAACCCGGGCCTCGATCTGATAAGATTTCTAGGGGTGTTCCAAACCTACTACAAATATGATCAAAAATAAACTTTGATACCTCTTCAGCTATGATTCGGGTTGTGCTTGTTGCTTCCGCCCATCGTGTCATGTAGTCAACACCCATGATGATGAAAACCTTCCCTGTAGAAGTACGAGGTAGGGGACCTATTGCATCCACACCCCACTTTTCAAAAGGGCCATAAGATATTATTGGAACTCGAGGCTCATATGTTAGTCGTCTATCCCCAGCAATTTGGCATGGCTTACATGCCTTACACCAATATTGGACATCACGATGTAAGCTCGGCCAAATAAACCCTGCTTGTAAAATCTTCCTACTTGTAATATCTTAAGAAAAGTGACCACCACAGACATCATCATGACATGAAAGAAGAATTTTCTCTATCTCTTGCACACCTGGTACTCTCCTCAAGACCAAATCTTTCCTTTGTGATATAAATCATCCCCGATCAACTGGTAAGGTGTGGCCTTCTTAACTAGTCTATGTCTTTGCACCTTGTCTAAGTGTTTGGGACACTCACCTGCTTGTAGAAAGAAGATAATGTCTTTTAGCTCCTCTTGACCTTGATATTTGGGTTCATATAGTTTCACACCTCCTACCGCCATTTGAAGCTTTTTATTTGCGAGTAAGTCTGCTTTCTTGTTATGAGTTCTCACAATGTGTTGTACCTGTGTTGCTTTAAAACCCTTCATCAAAGCTCTTACACTACTAAGCCACTCAAACAATGTACGATTCTTGCACCTCCAAGTCCCTTGGATTTGCCTGACCACTAGCAAAGAATCACCTTTTATAATAAGTCTTTGTATGCCTAATTCTTTGCATTCTTCTAACCCAAGGGTTAGAGCAGCATACTCAGCCTCATTGTTAGAGTGAACACTGGGTAGAGTGATACCTTTTCTAACCATTACCTCTTTTTGTGGGTTCAAAATGATGATTCCCCCTGCTGCTTTGTCTTGTTGGCGTTGATAAGCTCCGTCAAAGCATAAAGTATGGGCATTATCAATCTCATTCACTTTGAACTGTTTTGAGCCTTCCTCTCTTTGTAGTCGTGATCCTTCCCTTTCTCTCACTTTGTAGGTGAGAATGTCTGCAAGTCCTGCTCTTGTGCTATCTTCTACAAGGAAAGTGTATTCAAATTCTTGGAGTTCAAGCACCCACTTTGCTATTCTAGATGAGAGGCTCATGTGTTGTACTACATATGTTAGATTGTGCTCTAAGGTGAGAAAAACAAATGGCACAAGGAGAAGATACGATCGAAACTTCCTTACCGCAAACAAGATTGCAAAGACCACTTTCTCCATTTCAGTGTATCCCTTCTCGGCTGGAGTCATCACCTTGCTTGCAAAATAGATCGGCCTCATGTATGATGTTTTAGGATCTTTTTGCATCAAAACAACACCAATTGCTTCGAAACCTACACTTGGAGTGACATAGTAGGTCTCCTTTGGATCTGGTGGCATTAGGATTGGGAGAGAGATAAGAATGCCCTTCACTTCCTCAAAACATTTTGCATGTTCCCTCCCCCATTCAAATGTAGATTGGCTTGCCAACCTATGCAAAGGGGCGATGGCTTCTGCTAGGAGATGGATGAAGCAAGACATGTACCTCACTTTGTGGTTGAAGGTCATTAGCTCCTTAGTTGTTGTTGGTGGAGATAATGTCAAAAGGGCCTCTACTTTAGAGGGATCCACTTGAATTCCTTGTGAAGAAACCACATGGCCTAGTAAAACCACCTCAGATTCATCGATATGACACTTCTCTGGGCTGCGTTGTCTCCCAAATTGATGGAGCCTCTTAAGCCCCTCTTCAACCTTTTGGCAATGAAGTGATCTACAACTATAAATACAGAAATCATCCATAAAGACTCTTATAGATTTTCCAAAGAATGGTTGAAATACAAATATTGTGAATCTCATGAAGGTGCTAGGAGCATTGGTGAGCCCAAAAGGCATTACTCTGAATGCAAAACATCCCCAAGGTGTGATGAAGGTAGTTTTTGGTTGGTCCTCTTCTGCTATTCTAATTTGAAAATATCCTGAATACCCATCACACACAGTGTAGAATTCGTGACCTGCTACTTCATTCAAAATTTCATCTTGGAAAGGGAGAGGGAAGTGGTCCCTCTTTCTCGCAGCGTTGAGCGGTTTGTAATCCACGCAGACCCTCCACTTACCATTCTTCTTGGGAGTGACTACAATAGGTGATACCCATTCGGAGTTGGATACTGGATAGATGAAGCCAGCCTTCAAGAGTCGATTCACTCCTTGTAGGAGAGCCTTTTGTTGCACAGATCCTAGTCGCTTTAACTTTTGAGCCACGGGTTTGGTCCCTGGTTTCAATTCAATTCGATGCTCTATTACATCTACACCTCTTATTTGTGAGTAGTCAGTGATAAACAAATTGGGATACCTCCTTAACATATTGATGTAGGACCTCTTCTCCTCACAAGTAAGATCTTTTGCAAGCATCTTCTCAAATCCTTCTTCAAGGTGGTGGCATCTTTCATCCCCTCGTGTGTGATTGTCTGTTGGCTTTTCTTCTACAGGAACATCTTGAGTGTTGGCATTGAATACAATTCCCATTACCTCCAAAGAAGACTCCTCTTCACTGGTTGATGCACTGGTTGATGCTTCCTCATCACTTGAGTAAGGACTCTCCTCCTCGCTCTCTTCATCTGTCCTGGTTTCATAGTTGATATTGATAGCCGTTTTTCGGCTCTTTGTAATTGCCACAGTGAGTTATCTCACCCTACCAAAATCACCCAAACATTGTGGCTATCCCTACCATTTCACTGTACATAGGCGTGCGTGAGTCACGGGACTTTTCCCATATCTTCTTAAAAAACCCTCAATTAGCTAGTCATTGGGCTAGTTGAGCCAAATAAATAAATAAATAATATAAGTATATTGTGGCCCATGCGTATGTAAATATTTCTTTGTATATAGGGCCTAAATAAAAGATTTTTTTATAATTATTTTGGTATTTATTTAAATATTTCTACCTAGGTATGTGTTATTTATGCTCTGTACATTGCCTCACCATTACCACAATTTTTCTTACCATTTTTCATACTCTTTATTCCATATAGAAATATTTTCATGTAAGCTGTACTATTCACTTATTTCATAATCTCAACAATATCTTCAATTAATAGACCTAAAATAAGGTCAAGGGTAGGTGGCATGCATACATGCACTATGGGGGGCTCACTTGGAGGTATTCAAAAGAATCATCCAAAGGAAGGCCCACAAGGACCTTGTGAGTGGAAAAAAAAACGGTGGTTTTGCTGAATTTTTAAAGTTCATTGTTCCGAATTTGAAAAGGTGATACAAACAAAAGTTGTAGCTGTGGGCTGAACTTTTGCCTCAATTTTTTCATATTTTTTTGAGCTACGAGCTTCAATTATAGGGAGGTATTCAAAAGAATCATCCAAAGAAGGACCCCACAAGGACCTTGTGCAGTGGAAAAAAACGGTCGGTTTTGCTGAATTTTTAAAGTTCACTTGCTCTCCGAATTTGAAAAGGTGATACAAACAAAAGTTGTAGCTCGTGGGCTGAACTTTTGCCTCAAATTTTTTCATATTTTTTTGAGCTACGAGCTGTGAGCTATGATTTTATTAGTGGACCCCAGTTTTCCCATGCTATGCAGCCACACACTCTCTTCCACTTTACCATTTTCCTCTTTCACACACACTTCTCCACTCATCATCCCCACCTCTCTCACCACTCCTCTCTGCACCCTACTCACCTTCTCCTCAACCTTGAAGAATAAGAGAAACCATGGTGAACTCATACCTCCCACACACAATTCCATTCCAAAATTGACCACCTAGTCTCATTTTTCCTCCTCCAATTTACCCATATCTATCAAAAAAACCACAAAATTCAGCCTCTTCTCTTAAAAGACAGCATCATGGTGGTTGATTACTCAGCTTCAATTACCTTGTCTCTCAAGGAAGGTCAAGAGTGGAGAAAAAATGTACCGTCAAAGCTAGTGGACCGTCAACAGGCGTCAAAATCGGCCCTACTCAAGACACTTGGAGCATCAACCTTGTAAGAAAGCCACCTTTTCTTACCTCTTAAGAGTTTTTCTTCCTTATTTGTATCCTACATGGATACTCCCATTGTAAATATCCAATTCCATTTGTAAATTAATACTAACTCTACTAACACTAACCCACTATGAAAAGTCCTATCACCTCCATTTCTCTCCTCTCTCTTTTCCCACCAACTTCTTGAAAATTCCAAGCAAAAGAAATTAGATAAATTGCTGAAAATCTAACCCAACCATGGTTAGAGGAGTAACCCTAGCCTTCAAAATTGCTATAAAAGGAGGGTGTAGCTAGCACAAACAGGGGGAGCCATAAGCAAGAGCACTATGCTATAGCTTGAGAAGCCAAGCTCAACCTCTCTAGAAGGAGCTCTTGAGTGGAAGCTCATTGTCTTATGCATGTGCATGTGTTGTAATAGGGGATTAGCAAGGGAACTCTATGCCATTGTAAGAGAGAGAGTGATCATTCAATTGAGAGTAGGAAATCTATCATTTCTCCTACTAGTGTAAGCCCAACATTTGTTGAATCAAGGAGGGTGGATTTGGACTAAGCTTGGATATTTTGTCTCCCTTCCAACGTGAAGTAATGGACAACAATGATGCGTAAGTGTCTTGGTGTTTTTTGTTAAGTTCTTGATAGCTTGTCTCTGGTGTTGTCATCAATCTAGCCATAAATCCCACATACTGTAAGAGGGCGACAGGGTGGAGAGGACTCCCCTGCCTTTAAGACAGTGATTGGGGTGGCTTTTCTTGTGATGTGTTGTGGTGAAATTTACGTAAGCTATGTTGAACAAATACTAATTTCACTTTGATTTGTCATGACAGATTTGTAAGAAGGTATTAATGCAACAAGCACCCCCTCCCCCTTTCTCTCTCTTTCTTAAATATATAGTTGTGTTTGCTTGATCATTGCCGATACGTTTCAAAGCAGCCCGAGCACTATCTCTCTCTCTCTCTCTCTCTCTCTCTCTCTCTCTCTCTCTCTCTCTCTCTTCTCTCTCTCTCTCTCTCTCTCTCTCTCTCGTGTTTTAGTGTGTGAGAGTGTTCCATTGGTGTTAGGGTTAGTGTAAATTCCTTGCTTGTTTGTGGGTTGCTCTAACGATTCTCCTCTTTTGCGTCCTAGTTCGCTCTTAAACTAGGTGGTGCCCCTTGTGTAGTTGGGATTTGGCTGTGGGTTTGTTGTTTTGGTTTGTGTTGTGTTGTGCCCCAGCCCCATTGAGCAACACGGGAGCCTTGAAGGGTGTCTAGAGGTTGCTCTTCTTGTTGCCCGCCCCGGACCGCCTCAAATTGGTGCCCCCACTGAGGAACGGCTTGTGTATGTTTTGTGAAGGCTCAACCTTTAGCATAATCAAGTAGCTTGCATGAATCACGAGAATTTGTATGATCCCTTCATTCCCATTGCAAGGCAAAAGGTATACATAATTGTTAGTACTAAGTTGCAATTTCAGCGAGTAATTCGTAGAATTTTAGGTCCTCTTAGGTTGGTAGAGATAAACTCATCAGTAAATCCTTTTATTTTGCCTCTCATTAGGTACGACCTTAGTTTGGACGTCTATATTTTTGTTTTGTTTTAAGAATTAGGTCATGCATAGACCATGGATAATGGCCCAGGAATACAGGTTTTTCCCTTTCATTTCACTCCACACATTAGAGTAAACATTGCAATTAGTAGAAAAATCCATTTTCAACAACGTATGGTATTCATGTTTGGTGCCCAAAGAGCAGGAGAAATTCTCGCGTCACCAAACCCTGTCATTCTACCTCTTATTGATTATCATAGGTCATTTGATGTGAATATTTTTATTTTGTTGTAGAATAGATTGCAATTTAGAAAATATTATTGTGTAAATCTTTTAAAGAAAGAAAAAACAAAAACGCGTCACTTTGAAATCAATTCAATGGAGAGCCAACGCCAAATGTCTGGATATCCTCTTTTCTTTGGAGAGCCTGGAGAGGATGCAGAATTATTTTTAGCAAATTTCAAGATGTCTTGCCGTATCAAGAGGATAATAACTGATCAAGAACGTGTAGAAATGTTTGAGGTGGTCCTTAGGAAAGATGCTAGTACTTGGTTTGACTCTTTGCCTGAGGAAGTTAAGGGAAATTACACAGAAGTTTTGAATCGTTTCAAGAAATACTTCTTTGATCCCCAAAACACTCAAAAATTATGGCAAGACATTGTTTCTCATAAACAAAAAGACTTAGATGACTACTACTTGTACAAGCAAGAGTTTCTACGTCTTTGGGCTCTATGGATACGAAATGTTGCTAACCCTGGTGATGGTGCAGAATTTCTAAAGAAGGAGAGGTTCATAGCCGGACTCTTTCCTGACCTTAAGGTAAGAGTTGAGGCGGGTGCACCTGCTACCTTTGATGCAGCTGAAACTAGGGCTGCTGAGAAATATAGGAAACTCAAGTGCTTAAGGGGAGAGGTTCCAATAGAAGGTTTTAGACCCAAAGGTAAGTCACAAGCATCAACATCGAGGGAGATTCCTGAGGTAACGGCGGAAGTAATTGAGAAGTTAAACGAATCTTTAAGCAGCCTGTCAATTCACCTTGCACAAGCTGTAGGTCCAAAGGGACAAGCAAAGAAGTCTGAAGAGCGAGATCCACGACCTAGGAGAGTCTTGCAATGTTGGAATTGCGGAGAGTCTGGACATGGGATGTATAATTGTCCTTGGCCCCGTGGGGAGCCAGGGAGACCTAACTTGAATTACCCAGTGATGAATGCAGGTGAAGGAACTGGTCAACAACCAAGGCTTCTACAAAGACCAAATGGACCAAGACCACCTCCACAAGGGGTAGAAGGAGTTCCACCTTTGCCAGATCCAAATGTGCATGTGGTAGAGGTGACAAACTCAAATGAGGTTGACATGGAAGCAAATGGCATTAAGCGTGGCCGAGGAAAAGGTAAAGAGAAAGAGGGTGTCCCATCACAGAGTGACCATGGACAAGGCAAGAAGGCAAAGGAGACCAAGGAAGCTAAGAGGACTCGACGTCGTATCAATCTCCAAGACTTCCCTCTTGGACATGGTATGGCTCCATACAACCTGTTGGAAGACATGCGAGGTAAGGGTCCTGATATCTCATGGCCTCAGTTTCTTGCATTATGTCCACAAGTTAGGAGGGATTTAACAAAGGCAGTTAGCACTAGGAGAAAGGTAAAAGAGAGTTTTCCTGTTGTAAAAATTGCACATGCTGAAATGAACGAGGATATTACACCTGTGCTAGATTGTTACATAAAAGGAAGATTGGTTAGGAAAGGTCTAGTGGATGGGGGTGCACAAATTTGCATCATGACAGAAGGGCTCATGCAAAGACTAGGCATGCACATCCATGAGACACCTGAAATCAAAGTGAAAATGGCAAACAATAGCAAGGCTAGGTGCGTAGGCATTTGTAAAAATGTTTTTGTGGAGGCCTTTGGCATTAAGAAGGTAGTGGATTTCTATGTCATGTCTACCGAGGGAAATGGTTACCCATTTATCCTAGGAAGACCATGGCTAATGAAAATGGGAGCTTTGCAGGATTGGGAGAGTGGAAAGCTAATTTGCAGGAATGACAATCACAAGAAGGTTGTCTTTGACATGAAGGAGCAACGCCAAGAGGAGCTCCATGAAGAATCATCTCAAAGTGAGACGGAAGAAGGTTGGACCGATAGCACTTCAGAAGAAGAAAGTAGCGGCAGCATTACTGAAGAGGAGTCTTCCATCGAAGTCATGGGGGTAAGGTTTAAGCCAAGCAACCAAGAGACCTCTTGTCAAGGCTTGGAGGAGGTAGGTCCTCAAGAGAACGAAGGTGTTCAAGATGAAGGGATGCTGGAAGATATGCTATCAACAACACTTACAAAGGATGAAAGAGAGGAGTTCAAATGTGTGCTAAGGAAGTTTCCTAGGCTTTTTGCTAAAGACTACACCGACGTGCGTGGAGTAGATGTTGTTCAACACAAGATTGAGTTGAAGCCAGAGGCCACACCTAAGGCTCAAAAGCTACGAAGGCTAGGAGTCATTAAGGAGCAGACTCTACTCAAGGAGGTAAGAAAGCTTCTAGCAACAGGTTTCATTTATCCAGTGGAGAATTCAGAGTGGGTCTCTCCCATTGTTGTCACTCCTAAGAAAAACGGCAAGTGGAGGGTGTGTGTGGATTATCGTCCACTTAATGAGGCAACAAAAAGAGATCATTTTCCCCTCCCATTTCAGGATGAGATACTAAATGAAGTAGCTGGTCATGAGAAGTACACTGTGTGTGATGGCTACTCGGGTTACTTTCAAATAGGTATCGCATTGGAGGATCAATTGAAAACAACCTTTATCACTCCTTGGGGTTGTTATGCTTTTAGAGTCATGCCATTTGGCCTGACAAATGCGCCTGCAACTTTCCAACGCTTCATGAACATGGTGTTTCAAGCATTCTTTGGAAAGATCATTAGGGTTTTTATTGATGATTTTTGCATTTATAGCTCAAAATCATTGCATCTACAAAGGGTAGAAGAAGGTTTAAAGAAGCTCTATGACATGGGAGGTCAACTCAACCCCGACAAGTGTCACATAGCTGAGGATGAAGTGATCTTGCTTGGTCACAAGGTTTCCTATAAAGGCATTGAGGTGGATCCTTCAAAGGCAAAGGCTCTCATTGAGCTCCCCTCACCCAAGAATCTCAAAGAGGTCATATCATTCATTCAAAAAGTGAAGTATATGTCACGCTTTATTCACTTAGCTTCGGAGTTGCTTCATCCTTTGCAAAAGTTGACACAACAAGTAGAATTTGCATGGTCTGATGAGCTTGAAGAGTATTTTTGTAACATTAAAGTCATTTTGTCAGAGCTACCAACACTCATGCCTCCTTGTTGGGAGTACACATTCTTTGTTAGCTCTAGTGTTGGAAGGGAAACAATTGGTGCTGTGTTGCTACAACAAGATCCCCACAGTACAAGGATGCGACCCATCTACTTTGCTAGTAGGGTCATGAATGCTTTGGAGAGAGACTACACAGAAGCAGAACTCATGATGCTTTCTCTCATGTTTGCGGTGAGAAAGTTTAGATCCTACCTGCTACCAAAACCTTTTGTAATTCTCACTGCAGAGAATTTGTTCCCTTGGGTGTCATCTCAAATGAATCTTAGTACTAGGATCTCAAAGTGGATTATGGAGTTGCAAGAGTTTCAATACTCTTTCAAGGTAGAAGATAGTGTGCGTGCACAATTGGCAGGGATTCTCACTTATAGGGTGCATGAAAAGGTGATTAAGGTGCCTGAAGTAAAGACCCTACCATTGCCACCACCAAAAAGTATTCCTAATGCTTTTACCTTGTTCTTTGATGGAGCTTTTCGTCGAGCCACAGGGAAAGCAGGGGGAGGGCTAGTGTTGCTCAACCCAAGTGGAGAGGTGGTCATGAAAGAGAAGTTCAATCTACCAAGTTCAACTAGCAACAATGAAGCAGAATACGACACACTACTTCATGGTTTGAAGATGTGCATTGGCCAAGGGATAAAACGTCTCATGGTAAAGGGAGATGCACTTCTCATTGTTAAACAGATTTTACGCATTTGGGCATGCAAGAATGAAAGCTTACGGACAAAAGTTCATGCCATTCGTAGATTGTTTAATCAATTTGAAGAAGTGCAACTATATCATATTCCTAGGAAACAGAATGAAGATGCCGATTTACTTGCACAGCAAGTAGTTACATGTGTTGAGAAAGAAGTACAGGTCATCATGGTGGCAGCAACTGTCAAGCAATCGAGATACCAGGGATTGGAGTCATTGGCTCCCATTATTGGCTACATTTTGGAGGGTGAGTTTCCACAAGACTTCACGAAGGCTCAGAAGAGGAGACTCATGAAGAAGGCAAGCATGTATCTCTTCCTAGAAGGCTCCCTCTATCAAAGAGGGAAGGATCAAGTGTGCAGACGAGTACCAACTATCGAGGAAATTCCAGCCATTCTAAAAGGTTTGCATGAAGAGGCATGTGGTGGTCATTTTGCCCAAGAATTAACTGTGAAAAAGATTTTGCTTTCGGGGTATGTTTGGCCAAGTTTGCATGTGGATGTTCAACATTGGTGTAAAAGCTGTCACACTTGTCAGATAAATGGAAATAGAAGGTTGGTGCATGGCCCGAGGCAAATAGTGCTTGCAAATGGACCCTTTGAAAAGTGGGGCATTGATGCTATTGGTCCTCTGCCTGGGACAAAAAATGGTAAACTCTACATTCTAGTGGCTGTAGACTATATGACTAGGTGGGTGGAAGCACAAAGTGTGGCAAAGGTAAATGAGAGGACAGTGAGCAAATTCGTCTACACTCACATTTGTTGTAGATTTGGCACACCTTTGGAGATTGTTTCTGATAATGGTCCAGGGTTTAGAAAGGGATTGCTCACAGAAGTCTGTGAAGAACTTCACATTCTACATCGTCACAGTACACCCTACTATCCCCAATCAAATGGTTTGGTAGAAAAAGCTAATGGTGTCATTGCAGGCATCATTAGAAAGATGGTGAAAAACAAGACAAAGTTGTGGGATGACTTCTTGGATGGTTCCTTGTGGGGCGTATCGAACCACATATAGGGAAGCCACGGAGTTCACACCATTTCACTTGGTCTATGGTCAAGAGGCTTTACAGCCAATTGAGCTAAACATTCCAACAATGCGACTTCATGGCAAATCAGCACAAGATGATCAAGAAGCATGGATGGATCGACTTCTTACCTTAGCTGAGCTTGAGTGGAAAAGAGAAGCAGCATACGAGTGCTACAAGAGGAAAGCCACACAAGCGAAAGAAACGCACGACAAGAAACTGAAGGACAAAGGCATCAATGAAGGAGATCTTGTGCTAAGGTATGACAATCGACTCGATAATCGTTTTGATAACAAATTTGAAACAAGATGGCAGGGGCCATACATAGTCAAGAAGGCTTTCAATTCAAGTTACTATCAACTTATGGACTTGAATGGGAAAGAGCACTCCAGGAAGGTAAACGGGTATCGCTTGAAGCTCTATTTGAGTCGCCTTCTACCAAAGGATCTACCAAAGATCTGTCCAAAGGCCGCTATCTCATGTAAGTATTGTTACATGAAGCATGAGTGTAACTCCATCCAAAATTCTGAGGGGCCAAACAATAAAGATCTCGTCAAGGACTCTGAAGCACTCTCTTTGGAAAAGATGCTCTATGATGGTACATGAATATACCATCATCCAGGGGGAGGGCTAATGATAGCCGTTTTTCGGCTCTTTGTAATTGCCACAGTGAGTTACCTCACCCTACCAAAATCACCCAAACACTGTGGCTATCCCTACCATTTCACTGTACATAGGCGTGCGTGAGTCACGGGACTTTTCCCATATCTTCTTAAAAAACCCTCAATTAGCTAGTCATTGGGCTAGTTGAGCCAAATAAATAAATAAATAATATAAGTATATTATGGCCCATGCGTATGTAAATATTTCTTTGTATATAGGGCCTAAATAAAAGATTTTTTTATAATTATTTTGGTATTTATTTAAATATTTCTACCTAGGTATGTGTTATTTATGCTCTGTACATTGCCTCACCATTACCACAATTTTTCTTACCATTTTTCATACTCTTTATTCCATATAGAAATATTTTCATGTAAGCTTCTCTTATATTTGGTGTAACTCCACCCCAACAAAAATCCAAAAAAACTAGTTTTATTTATGTGTATATTTTTTCACTATTGTGATTTTTCCCTTCCTACATCTATTTTGTTTTTTTTCTAAAAATTAGAACACCAAAAATATTTAACTTTTTATGGTAGCCTCATAATGAGAGAGATTTCTTTTGACCCCTTTATATTTTTTCCACTTATATTATTTATATTTGACATGTACATATTTTTTAGACCCCTCAATATTTGATTTTCTTAGTTGTACTATTCACTTATATCATAATCTCAACAATATCTTCAATTATAGACCTACCAAATAAGGTCAAGGGTAGGTGGCATGCATACATGCACTATGGGGGGCTCACTCTTGGAGGTATTCAAAAGAATCATCCAAAGAAGGACCCCACAAGGACCTTGTGCAGTGGAAAAAAACGGTCGGTTTTGCTGAATTTTTAAAGTTCACTTGCTCTCCGAATTTGAAAAGGTGATACAAACAAAAGTTGTAGCTCGTGGGCTGAACTTTTGCCTCAAATTTTTTCATATTTTTTTGAGCTACGAGCTGTGAGCTATGATTTTATTAGTGGACCCCAGTTTTCCCATGCTATGCAGCCACACTCTCTCTTCCACTTTACCATTTTCCTCTTTCACACACACTTCTCCACTCATCATCCCCACCTCTCTCACCACTCCTCTCTGCACCCTACTCACCTTCTCCTCAACCTTGAAGAATAAGAGAAACCATGGTGAACTCATACCTCCCACACACAATTCCATTCCAAAATTGACCACTTAGTCTCATTTTTCCTCCTCCAATTTACCCATATCTATCAAAAAAACCACAAAATTCAGCCTCTTCTCTTAAAAGACAGCATCATGGTGGTTGATTACTCAGCTTCAATTACCTTGTCTCTCAAGGAAGGTCAAGAGTGGAGAAAAAATGTACCGTCAAAGCTAGTGGACCGTCAACAGGCGTCAAAATCGGCCCTACTCAAGACACTTGGAGCATCAACCTTGTAAGAAAGCCACCTTTTCTTACCTCTTAAGAGTTTTTCTTCTTTATTTGTATCCTACATGGATACTCCCATTGTAAATATCCAATTCCATTTGTAAATTAATACTAACTCTACTAACACTAACCCACTATGAAAAGTCCTATCACCTCCATTTCTCTCCTCTCTCTTTTCCCACCAACTTCTTGAAAATTCCAAGCAAAAGAAATTAGATAAATTGCTGAAAATCTAACCCAACCATGGTTAGAGGAGTAACCCTAGCCTTCAAAATTGCTATAAAAGGAGGGTGTAGCTAGCACAAACAGGGGGAGCCATAAGCAAGAGCACTATGCTATAGCTTGAGAAGCCAAGCTCAACCTCTCTAGAAGGAGCTCTTGAGTGGAAGCTCATTGTCTTATGCATGTGCATGTGTTGTAATAGGGGATTAGCAAGGGAACTCTATGCCATTGTAAGAGAGAGAGTGATCATTCAATTGAGAGTAGGAAATCTATCATTTCTCCTACTAGTGTAAGCCCAACATTTGTTGAATCAAGGAGGGTGGATTTGGACTAAGCTTGGATATTTTGTCTCCCTTCCAACGTGAAGTAATGGACAACAATGATGCGTAAGTGTCTTGGTGTTTTTTGTTAAGTTCTTGATAGCTTGTCTCTGGTGTTGTCATCAATCTAGCCATAAATCCCACATACTGTAAGAGGGCGACAGGGTGGAGAGGACTCCCCTGCCTTTAAGACAGTGATTGGGGTGGCTTTTCTTGTGATGTGTTGTGGTGAAATTTACGTAAGCTATGTTGAACAAATACTAATTTCACTTTGATTTGTCATGACAGATTTGTAAGAAGGTATTAATGCAACAAGCACCCCCTCCCCCTTTCTCTCTCTTTCTTAAATATATAGTTGTGTTTGCTTGATCATTGCCGATACGTTTCAAAGCAGCCCGAGCACTATCTCTCTCTCTCTCTCTCTCTCTCTCTCTCTCTCTCTCTCTCTCTCTCTCTCTCTCTCTCTCTCTCTCTCGTGTTTTAGTGCGTGAGAGTGTTCCATTGGTGTTAGGGTTAGTGTAAATTCCTTGCTTGTTTGTGGGTTGCTCTAACGATTCTCCTCTTTTGCGTCCTAGTTCGCTCTTAAACTAGGTGGTGCCCCTTGTGTAGTTAGGATTTGGCTGTGGGTTTGTTGTTTTGGTTTGTGTTGTGTTGTGCCCCAGCCCCATTGAGCAGCACGAGAGCCTTGAAGGGTGTCTAGAGGTTGCTCTTCTTGTTGCCCGCCCCGGACCGCCTCAATATCTAGTTGCTTTTCTTCTCGCCAATCATACACCACCGGTTGACCCTTCTTAAGAATCAAACGACCACTTTCCCATTTTTGATCTGCATTCACAGCAATGAGCCAAGGCCTCCCTAGGATGATGGGATAGCCCTCCCCCTTAGCTGGCATGACATACATATCCACTCGTGCATCTATGTTACATACAGAGACTTTTACATTTTCAATGATCCCGAAACACTTCACACTTGAGTTGTTGGCTAGCCTAGCTTGACAATTAAAGGACTTTGTAATTTCAAGCCCTAACCTGTTCATTGATTTTTCCGTGATCACACACATTTGAGCTCCACCATCAACATATACATTAGACACCTTTTTACCCCTTATGTAAGCATCCACAATGGGTTCCACATCTTTTTGTAGCTTTGAGGCCACAACCTTAATGGAAAGATTTGATTTCTTTTTTGGAATTCTTCTACTTACCAACTTTGGCCATTGCCTTCTTACTTTGGCTGATAGGTGTAGAAGTTGAGGCCATGAAATGTTTGGCTTTTGGGTTTGTAAATCCTCTAGGATGTTGGGCTCTAGCTCCTTTCCCAATGGGAAGTCGTTGATACCAATTTCCCTTCTCCTTGATCTTTTCTTCCTGCTACTTTCAGCTTCTTCCATCTTTGACTTCTTCTTCTTGTCCCTTCTGGCTGAATTTGTTCCTTCACTTCTCATGTCTTCATCCTTATCATGTGCTCTTGTGCGTTTTTCTGCCGGCATAACATCAAAGTTTAGAGTATGCTCATCTATTACCTCTTCTAGCTTAATGATGTTGACTCCTCTTTCTTCCTCCTCATGTGGGACGAGAGGTATATTTGCTGGTGGTGGTGGTCGACAACGGATTTGTGGGCCTTGAGCTAGTTCTTGCTGCACAGTGAGAGGAGGCGGTCTGGGGGGATATATGTCTCCCGGAAGTCGCCTTGGATGTGGACAATTGTACATGCCATGGCCCATTTCATTGCAATTCCAACATCGCAACTCTTGAGCTTGTCTTCGTTGATTGCGATTCCCTTCTCTTGGTTGTCGTTGTTGAGGTAGGCCTTGTACTAGATTCAGAGTGAGGTTCTCAAGCTGTTGAGTTAGCCTTTGTAAAACCTCTTGTTGAGAGTTATCTCCTATTTGTGAAGATTGTGCAAGAGGGGCCCTAATTGGTGCTTCCATGGTTTGTGAAGACTCCCTCTCACTCACTTCATTCAAACCCCTTGCTCTATGTGCTTGGAAGTGTAGTTTTCTAAACTTGATGATGGCTACCTCACGTGCTTCTTCGAAGGTGGATGGGAATTTTAGCTCTACTTTAGCCTTTAAAAGTGGATACAAGCCAACCATGAATCTCTCTTTTTTTAGAAAGTTAGGTGCACCACCATGATTTTCTAATGTAGCCTCCCACCTACCCCATAGATTGACAAAGGTTGCTTCATGAGAGGGATAGTCTTCAAGTGATACCTGCTTATGTCCAATAAGACATTTCCATAGTCCTTCAGAAGTATCACCTTGCCTGAACTTGGAGAGGAAGCTTGCTCGCAGTCTCTCCCAATTGGACTTGATTTGGGGTTGCAAGGTCTCATACCATGCTTTAGCTTCTGCTTTTAGAACCAACAGGAAGGCTCGTAGCTTTACTTCCTCTTCATCTCTCCCGGATATGAGATGTGCCATCTCCAAGTTGTCAAGAAACTCTTGCGTATCTTCCCCACTTCTTACATAGAACATGGGAAAAGAACTTGTCATTTTGTTTAGACTTTTTGAAATTTCTTTTTTTAAAAGAAACTTTTCTCTTACGAGCCACACAAGATTGTTGACACTATAAATCTGATTACATTAAAATGAAGATGTACACATCCATTGTTAATTCGTACTTTATCATAGGTAGAATAAATGGATTAATTGAAGCATTGATTTCATTGAGGCGAGTGGATCCAAATATCCTCCTTATGATAGATTGAAACCTAAACTTAGTTGCAATGATTATATGAATGGATTGCCGAGCAATAGGCCTAAAAGGTTCATTGTTTTGATCGTGATTCATGTGCTACTCCTCGTTGTTGGTTTGAAGACCTCGTTCCTTCATATGGCCCTTGAGCACCCCTTCACCACTCCTTGTTCCTGCCTTTAAAACAAAATGAAAACGTGAACATCAAAAGAAGTTTCATAATTGATGATTGGAAGTATAATTGGATTGGGTGATGCCAGTATTTCTCTAAGTCTTTCTGCACAAAACATAAAAACAATGCGTTGCTGGAAAAAGACTTTTCTATCTATGTGAACATTTACTCTAATGTGTTGTGAAAAATGAAATGGATATATGGGAACTCCATTGTTCATTACTAAAAAATCTAAAGGTAACTTGGAAATATGTTCCTCAGTGGGGGCACCACTTTATGAGGGAGAGCTTTTTGAAAATGGGGCCTCTAAATCCAAACCAATGGGCCTACCCTCACAAAATGTTCGTAAAGAGGTACGCACACTACTTGGGGCACCACCTTCTTTTGGGAGTGGAGAAGGAAACCAATCAAAATAACACTTGCACTCACCCACTCAAGCAACACACTTTGAAAACCCCCTTACTCTATATACACTTTGGACACTTAAACACCATCAACGATTATGCAACCCAATGCCGTGCATCAAAATGAAATATGCAATTTGTGGAATAGCATTCACCTTCTCCCCATAAGAATACCCATAGTACATCCAAACTCTTCCTCTCTCAAGCACTCATCAAAAAATCATGCGCACAAGACTTGCCTCTCAAACACACAAGAGAATCACTTACATCAAACTAACACACTTTGCATAGAGAGCTCATCTCCATCTATGCAATGCCGTGACACAAATAAAATCACCGTGAGAGGTAGCCACATGCATATGTAATGAAGCAAAAGAGAGTTGGAGTGAGAAATTTCTTTAGACCATTTGAATAAGTGTGGAGAAACAAACCAATGGTAAATTGAGAATAGAACACTTACTTGATTTCTCGCACACCTTTTAAGGGGAGGACAGACGCTGGCTAACCATCACGAATTGCGACACTTGAAAGTTTTGAAGATGATTTCATGATCATTAACATAACCATGAGAGAGATCATGATGTATTTACAAGTTATTGAGGTGCTACAAATGATTTATTGGGTTGATGGAGTAAGAGATTGTAGAATGGAAAGAGTGGAGAATAGAGTTGCACTTCCTCCAAAGAGGAGGGTTAGGAGGGAGGATGTGAAAGAGGGAGAGTTGGGGTTTTCTCTACTATTGATCAAGAAACATCATGAAGTTGAAAATATAGGTGTGTGTCCTTGAGTCTCTCCAAGGGGGGCTATTTATAGTTGTGTAGGAGTGGGATTATGCTACACTTAATTAGAGTAAGTGATTAGACCTAATTAAGTGTCCTTTGACCACTCATTGAATATTGGATATAAAAGGGATTATTTATTCACCAAAAATATCATTT
Organism: Adiantum capillus-veneris; assembly: GCF_014529385.1. Taxonomy (NCBI): domain Eukaryota; kingdom Viridiplantae; phylum Streptophyta; class Polypodiopsida; order Polypodiales; family Pteridaceae; genus Adiantum; species Adiantum capillus-veneris. Next base: position 95,642,017 of record NC_140956.1, on the reverse strand, counting down.
TAGACCGTGAAGGCTCCATAGGGGTGCATAATGTAGGTGGGCCCCACCATGAGGCCCTACGGGTGGCTCCTGCGGGGTATCTCAACTTGTCTGTCTTGGCATTTAGAAAGCATCTTTAGGTTGGTCCCATCACATGCAAGTGACCTTGAACACTCATTGCTCTTCTAGAAGATGAGTGGGGGAAAAATAAGATCTCACCCTCTTGATTTACTTGATTTATAGTTCCCTTTTGCTGCGAATCTGAAAGATTTACACTATTTTGACCATAACTTTTTACCTGTAGCTCGGAATGACATGCTTCAAAAGGCAAAATTGACCTTCTCAACATGTTTGATATGAATTTGGACTATTCTTCACGTCCATGCACCAAGGAATTCGTTTTGGAAGGTCCACACTAGGCTAGGGAACCTTTTGCTTCCAAGTCTTCTTGTATGGGCCCTTTGCTTGTATGCATCCAAGGGGAATCATGCTTTTTCAAAAGGCTATGATGCTTAAACAAATAGAGGAGGGCCCAATATTATTTTCTTGTGAAAAGAATATACAATTGGAGTCTTTTTGAAAGGAGAGAAACTATATGTATATTCTTAAGAGATATTGGGCCACCTATGTAGGGGGCATAGAAGACTTGTAGAGAGGGACCATAATCTTTGGTAAAGACAAGTGGAGAGTTGATTTCCATGGGAATTTATCTATATGGGGTGGAAGATGGATATATTATTTTTCTACTACTAATTCACAAGAGGTAAGAAAGTTTGGGGGTATATAGTTGGTTATTGTATGCTTATTCTATTTACAAAGCAAAAAAGAAAAGGGTGGTAATATAAATATATGACTAAGGTGACATTTTTGGGAAGAGTATAATGTATGTGTCGCCACAAAGGTTAAACGAAGAGGGGAAATTTACTCTAGATAACTTAATAGCATAGAAAAATATATACACATATGAGGAAGAGGACGTTGAGTAGGCTGACAAATGTTGCAAAAAGATGGTTACCATTTTATGCCACTCAATAGGATGAATGGATCCCCCAAGAGATAGTGCTTCCATGTGTCTAGGACATGTAGAATAGTTAAAAGCTCCTTCCCATAAATTCCCAAGACGGCCCGTTCATCTGTATTGAGCCTTTGACTCTCATATGCTATGGCATGCCCTTCTTGAAGCAAGACTGCTCCAAGGCAATCACCACCACAAGCATCACATTGGACCTCAAATGGCTTTGAGATATCTAGAAGCATGATGGCTGGTTAAGAGGTAAGCTTCTCTTTTGAGCTTGTCAAAAGCATTTTTCTCCTTAGCAGTCCATGAATACTTTACATTCTTCTTTGTTAAGTCATGTAATGGTCTCGCTATTTGAGAAAAAATTTCTATGAAGCGTCTATAGTATGCACACATACCAATAAAGCTTCTTAGCTCATGTAGATTCCTTGGATTAAGCCATGCTTTTATTACCTCCAACTTTGATGGATTCATATGGATATCATCTTGAGAGATAATGTGACCTGAATATTGAATCTCTTGTAGGAAAAATTCACTTTTCTTTTGATTAATGAAAAGCTTATTCTCTCTCATAACTTGAAAGATTATCGGGAGGTGTCACTTGTAGTCCTCAAGAGAATTTGAGTGGCCTGAAGATTTTCATCCATTGTTAGTTTGAATGCGGCTGGAGCATTTGTCAGGCCAAAACTTGTAACTTATCAAATATATCTTCTACCCAGGGCACGGGAAATCCTTTTTTTTTTATAGTGATCCTATTTAGTGCTCTATAGTCGACACACATGTGATATGTGCCATCTTTCTTTTGAACTAAAAGTATTGGTGAATAAAATGGAGAGGAGCTAGGCCCCACCATCCCTTTTTCCACCAATTCATGCACTTGCCTCATGATCTCTTCTTGTTGAGCTTGTAAAACTCAATAAGGAGGTTTATTAGGCGGTGAGCTTCCTAGTAGAAGCTCTATTGCATGGTCATCATCCCCTCATTTTGGAGGTAGCTACTAGGGATGTCATCTATGAAAACATCTTGAAATCCATTTAGGAAATTAGACAGCTCTATTCCTCTTGATTTCCTTTATTGCTACTTGTGAAAACATTAAAATCATTTACAGATTCTCTAACAAAAATCATATACACAAAAATAGAGCTTTTCATTGACTTCTCAAAAGCAAACGTATTTACTAGGGATATGGAATTCCCTGACTTGTTAGCATCTATGTACATGCTCTTTTCCCGATAGGTGAAATAATTCTCCTTTCAGGGAACTTCATGTTGGAAGCCATGCGGTTGAACCATGGTGCCCTTAGGATAACATCCTCATGTTGGAGAGGAGAGATAAAAAAGTCTTCTTTGTCGATGTAGTTTTGGACATGAACCCTCAACTTCCCAATCAAGGGAGTAAGGGAGGCTTGCTGTCCCTTGAAAGCTGCATCGGTAGTTACACTATCTCCCATCTCAAAAGCTTGAATGCCTAACTTAGTGGCCAACTCCGTTGATATGAAGTTGTGAGTAGAGCCAAGGTCAAAGAGAATAAGGGCATCATGCTCCCTTACTTTTTTCCAAGCATAGGAGAGGGATGAGCCTTTGCAATGAGTATCCTCTTTTGGAGCTTCAACCATGAAAGCTCGAGGAGTGTCATTGCGCACATTTCTTTTGAGGCAAGAATGATAACCATGTCCTTACTCCCTACACTTAAAGAATTTATGGTCTTTATGAAAGGCCTCTAATTCTTGGGGAGAGAGCTTATTTTACCTTTGTAAGCTCCTTTCTTCTTGGCCTTGTTGTTGTTGGTGTTGGTGTTGCCTTGGAAAGTGTTTTGAGCATTGCTCTTTCCTTTAGCTTCATTTTGATCCTTGTTTTCCATGGGCTTGAAATTTCTTCGCGCCCCTTGTTGGAAATTGATTCTTGAAGTAACCATCGTGTGGTGGATGACTTTGGTGATAGTGCTAGGTTGTTGTGAGTTGACATACTCGGCCATTTCTTCAGGTAATACCACACAAAATTGTCGCTTTTGTTCGGCAAAGTCTATCCTTTGAAAGACCTTAGCTTTGAGATATAAATCCCAAAACTTGTCTACATATTGGTGAGCACTTTGTCCTTCACATCACTTGCAAGGAATTCCTTCATATGGAAACTTGTAGAATTTTCCATGTCTTTGGGGCTTCATCGTTGCCATGAAGGCTAGCTGACCATTGATGAGGAGATTTCTAAAAGTGCATAGGCTACATGGTGTATCTTGGAGGACTTTCGTGAAGCCCTCGTCTCCAAAGGCCACATCAAATTGTTGGATGAAGGCCAATACTTTGTCGGTGGCACCAAAGGTGCCATCATAGGTCAAAAAAGAGATACGCTTTTCTCCCTCTTTGAATTTCTTGAGATTTTGGGACCTTCACCATGTAGGGTAAGTTTTGCAATGTCCTCTCCTCCTGTATTCTCTAGGAAAATAGGAGGAAGGTGAAGAAGAAGGAGAAGAGGGTGACCTATTTCTTGCCTTTTTCTTCCTTTGTTTCCTCTGTTCCCTTTTGGAATGACAAGGAGAAGGATTATGGGTTGACTGTTTTCTCTTGGGAGGAGTTGGCGACAGTCTAGACCACTGTCTTTATGGAGCCACATCTTCATAGAAACTTAGGTATTTTCTTGTTTCTCGTTCTTTGGATTCCTCCTCTCTTATGGGAGAGAGTCTCCTTTGGGAGTCTCATCAAGAGGCCTTCTAAACTCTCTCTCCTCTTGGAAATGAAGAGAAATCCCACAAGCACGAAGTTGTTGGGTAACTTCGGCTTGCAAAGTAGGGTTGGCCATAGCTTGATGCAACCTAGTAACAAGATAATTGATAAACATGGGGGCATCATCATTAGCACCTTCATGTGAAAAATTAAACTTATCAATGTTCATTCTACTCTCTTGGTTATTGCCAGTCATGCTAATTATACTTATGTGTGTACTTAGTGTATTCCTTGGCAATTCATAACTTTGGTTGCTACTCCTCTTAGCCTTTGAAAATAAGCACTTAAGTATCTACACCCACGGATCGAATTGGTTAATTATAGAGAGTAGTGGGTCTAACATAGTAGAATTACCGAGGGATAGCTCCTTTTGGACTTCTTATGGCTCAATAATGGTAAAGATGTAGGCAAGTCTAAAAAGACCCCATTATTAAGACCAAAGTTCCGGAGGTGTGCACCATATCCCACATAGCGGGCTCAACAAAACCAATAATAGATTGCAATCCCACTTACCCTAATATAAGTAGCAAAATCAACCATTAATAGGTCACTTAAGGACCTCTCTTCTTAAGCAAGAAAAGAGAAACCAAATGCTCTGATACCAATGTGATGGAAATGGCCTATGAACTTTGAGAATAGCGGAATTAAGAGAATTAGAGTGAGAATTTTTGTGAGATTACTTTGAGAACATAGAGGGTGAACTTAATTGATGGTAGCAACATGAACATGGTACTTAATTAACTTGGCATGAACAATACTTTGCAAGAGAGAGAGTATTAGAGAACATAAACATAGTTGAGGACGGGATTTCCTTGGAGTCGTCCCCCCTCCAAAAGGCTTTTGTATTATAGATTCTCCCATCAAGAGAGACTCGGTACAATACAATCTTTGTGTTCCTTGTGACCTTGATGACGCTATGAAGATAGAAAGCTTCATGCAACACGAGCATAACATAAACTTTGCAAAAAGCATTAACTATCCCAAGCTTCATTCCCAAGGCCTCAAACACCTTCAAAGGTGGAGAGAGCTAGCGGGGAATGAGGGCAGGGAAGAGAAAGAAGAATCATTCATAGGAGAAAGAAATAGTTCCTCACTTATCATCACTCTTCTTGCTTCGCATATCATAATAGCATAGTAATGAAGATGAAGAAGATGAAAAGCTTAAGCATAGAAGCATGGCTCTTGGTTGGATTTGCATTCCATAGCCAAGAGTGTTGGGATGAAGGCTCTCCACTTCTCAACAAGCTTGAGGAGATGGAGCTCTTGCACTTTGCACTTCCATAATGTGTGTGTGTGTGTGTGTGTGTGTGTGTATGTGTGTGTGTGGGAGAGTATACCCCCCCCCCCCCTCTTAAGCTTGGTCCATCTCTCTCTCTCTCTCTCTCTCTCTCTCTCTCTCTCTCTCTCTCTCTCTTTCGTATTATTTAATTATATCCTTTGGACATGTGTCATCTTTTTTCTCTTTGAGAGAAGAACTTAATTATTTATTTTTATGCATCTAAATTCTCACTGGACCCCTTTAAAGCCTATCCAATAGAATTCAAGCACATCATAATGGCCACATGTGGAGGATTTTGAGGTGTGTCTTTTATGCTTCTTAAGTCATTTGGTTGAATTGAACACTTCAAGCACTTAGTCAATTAAGCATGAAACTGTTTATGCCTCTTGAGAGTTTATCTTTGAATTGAACACTTCAAGATCCTTAGTCATTTAAGCATGAGAATCACCTCAAACTTGGGCAAGGTTCCCACAAATACTTTAAGCACTTTAGTTAACAAGCCGACAAGCTCCTCATGCTTGGGTAGGATTCCCATCTTAAGGTCAGCCCTAGATTGCCTAAGGTCAAAGGACTTTTTAACACTAACTTTTAGAGGTCTTTAATGAAGCTAACCCTAAGGTCTTTTAAGCTCCATTAGATGCACGTTGCTCTTTGATAGACTACCTCCTTTTGGACCCCTATTGAGATGTAGCCATCTCTCCTCTTGGTCCTTTGCTAAGGTAAATCTAGAAGCACTTAGAGCACATTGCTCTTTGGCAAACCGTCTCCTTTTGGGCCCCTATCGAGATGCAACCCTTTCTCCTTTTGGTCCCCTTTTGAGATAGGTCTAGAAGCACATATCTATATCCTAACTCTTGCCCTTTTTTCAAATACAAGGGACGGGACCCACAGTGGGGTACTCCCCCTCCCTTGTGTGCGGATTCGGCAAGGCTCGGCATCTCAACACAGCCGGCAAAAACTTCGACACACCAATTCTCTGCGTATTACCGGAAGAAACTCGGAAATTTAATCAAAACATTCCGACGGGAGTTCAAAGTACCATTATCTTTCAAAATCAATTAACTATTGCAAGCATAATTGAATCGGCTACCAAGGAATTAAGGAATTCCCTATACGGCAGACATTTTGGATTGATTTCCACCGGGATACTATCGATTTTGATGGAATTAGCAAGGCTAATTATACTTTGCAAGTGCTCTCAATCTCATGTATTTTTCTGACTATTCCTTGCACAGCATTGTATCGCCATGGATTTAGATATCAATATGACTTTTGATTTTGAGCAAAGTACACCTGATCCTGCCCATGATGGCATGCGATCGGATCCTCTCAAGAAGAGTACCCGCGACGCTATGGCAGGTGATGACACTTATGAATTGCTCGACATTTAAGAATTTCGTGCACTTCAGACACGTATGTCAGTCATGGATGAAAATTTTAAAGCTTTAAATTTAAATGTCACTAAACTATCCACATTAGTGATTCAATTAATGCAACAACAGTCCAAAGGTCCTACTGACACACACATGCATGAGCAAGTTGCTACACAAGGGCAAGGCCCTTCTAATCCAGGGCAAGGCCCAACTACTGATACTTTGCACACTCTCACTGCAAAAGAGGTGGATGAGTTGTTGAAAAACACCAAACCACCGATTTTTAAGGGAGAAGACCGAGACTGCAATAAAAATGCAGTGAATATCTTTCTCAGGAAGTGGGATGGAATTCACGCCTTACGACGCACTCCGGACGCAGTCAGAGCTCTGCAAACGAGCTTAACTCTGGAAGGCAAGGACTACAAATGGTGGATGTCTCTCAAGGAAAAGAATATCATACCACAAAGTTGGGCAATTTTTGAAGCTATGTTTAGCAAAGAATTTTTGCCTACAAATGAGGCAGATTGAAATTGGACGGCTTGGGACACATGTTCCATGCGCCAATATCCATCATTGCTTGAATATATATCTCACTATCGGGATGTTATCCTCAAGTTGGAAGGTTTAGATAACTTTCAACAAGTATGGGGGTTTATACATGGTCTGACACCAAAGCTTAAGAAGTACGTCAAGACCCAAGACCCTAAAGCACTTGAGGAAGCCATAGTGAAAGCACATATTCATGATGATCCAGATGAAAAGAAAGCACATAATATTCACGTGCCTGCTAATACACATGGTAATACATGCACTCAGTATGGACACAATAAAAGGAAATTTATAGTAGCCAATTCAGATGCATCTAAAAAACCCAAGGGGTCTAGAGGTCCTCTCTCTCCTGAGAACCTTGATAAAGCTAAGAAAGAGAAATTATGTTTTCAATGTTTAGGAAGCGGTCATGGCAAAAAGGATTGTCCCAAGGGAAAATCTGCTGCTCATGGCAAGGAGAAAGTAGTACACACGGAGCAACTACTACCTCTTGAGTCTTCCTCACGATTTTCTACAGTGGAAGTAACACACACAGAGGTGGTACATGAATGCTGTCTCACAGCTTCCATGTGGCAACAAACCTTTGGACCACATGAGTAAGTACGTATGCACAGATCTCTGCAAGGCCACATGGTGCGCATATTGGTAGATGACGGTGCTACTCACAATTTCATCAATTATGGATTGGTGAAAAAACTCAAATTGCCTCAAACTTCGAGTATCCACCACTACAAGGTAGCAATGTTGAATGGACATGATATCGAAATATGGGATACTCAATGCCGAGCTGTTCCGTTGGAAGTACAAGGTTACTCCACATGCTTGGATTTTTAGGTTATGAACATGGAAAGAGCGGACATGGTCCTTGGTAGGGAGTAATTGCATAGCCTAGGACCATCTCTGAAGCGTAGCTATGAGCACAACAACTTGATGTTTGAATCCCATGGCGCACATGTGTTGTTGTTAGTAGAGAAGAATGTACCTTCTTCACCATTGATTTGTACCGCTGAGCTTATGCATCTCGTTTCTGATAATGAAATAGATCAAGTTTTCTTGTGTTACTCACTGTTTCATTTTCTTTCTAACATTGAATCTGTTGAACATTCCTCAATGCCGCATGCTTCTCTCTCATCTCTTCCACCAATGGCTAATTCCAAACAAGCAAACATTGCTTACAAAAATTATTAAAGGAATTTCAAGATGTTTTTCCTAATGATTTGTCACCAGGATTACCACCACACAATTGATGCAACATAGCATCGATGTGGCTACAGGTTGCAAACCTGTCAGTAAACCGCCCTACCATATGAGTTATTCAAAAGCTGCTGAGGTGGAATGTCAGCTTGCTGACTACCTTAGCAGAGTGTATATACAACCCAATTCTTCACCATGGGCCTCTCCTATCCCATTAGTGAAGAAAAAAGATGGCGTATGCGCATGTGCGTAGACTACCGTGGCTTAAAAGCGGTTATGGTTAAGAACAAATACCCATTGCCCCGAGTAGATGAGTTGTTCGACAAACTCACTCATACTCGCATTTTCACAAAAATAGACTTACGGTCAGGATATCACCAAGTCCGTATTCGATTTGCTGATACCCAAAACTGCATTCCGAACAAGGTTTGGACACTACGAGTTCTTGGTGATGCCCTTTGGGTTAACCAGTGCACCCGCAACATTCATGACACTTATGGATATTGTCTTGAAGCCGTACTTGGGCAAACCAATCTACAATGCTTCTGAAGAAGAACACTTACAACATCTTAGGCAGATGTTTGAGTTGTTACAAACAAACAAATTATATGCCAAGGAATCTAAGTGTGATTTTCTGAAAGAAGAAATTCACTATCTAGGACATGTTATTTCAGCTAATGGGCTATATATGGATCGATCCAAAGTGAATACCATCCTAAAATGGCCTTCTCCTGAAAATCTGAAAGAGTTACAGATTTTTTTGGGGTTTGCAAGTTTTTACCGAAGGTTCGTTAAAAACTATGCTAATATTGTTGTTCCCATGATGGATCAACTAAAAGGCAAAGGCAAAGCTTTTCATTGGGGATCCGTTCAACAACACAGTTTTGATATGCTTAAGGATGCATTAGCTACAACTCCCATACTAGCTATTGTAGATCCTTTGAAACCATTCGTTTTGGAAACGGATGCCAGTGATTGTGCTATTGGAGCAGTCCTATTACAAGACGGACGGCCAATTGCATTTGAAAGCAAGAAGCTTGATGTCGCTCAACAGAACTACTCTACTTATGAGCGCGAACCCTATGCAATAGTGTCTGCCTTAAAAACATGGCGGCATTATCTATATGGTGCTCAATTTGAGATTGTGTTAGACCATGAAAGCATCAAATGGTTTACACAACAAACGGATTTGACATTAGAAGAAAGTTGGACTCACTTTTGGGCCTTTCAATTCTAGAGAAAAAGTGGCACTCGACCAATGAGGAAGAGGCTAATGTTACATTGAAAATCGACATTTTGGAGTCAAGCACTTTTTAAAAAAGGGAGGAAATATTATTTTTGTTCATCAAATTGCATAATTTCACACTTTCAAGGCATAAATGCCGCAAGTCGTACTAACTCTCTACTGAGGAATTTCAGAACTTTCATTGAAGACTCTATCTAGTATCTTTGTTCCCGCCCAAATATGACTTTGAGTAGCTCTACTTCCCTCTCAAAACTTCTTCCCTTTTTCATATTTGTGCTAACCTTTCTGTGTATTCTACTGCACACTATGTCTACTTCTCAAAGGCCTAGCACTACCATTGAGTCTGTTAGCATTTTTAACACTTATACTACAGAAGATCAAGCATGGATACCATCTCAAATAACTATCGGAAGTTGGGTTCTACTGCAAACTAGGAGGAAGAAGAGGAGGCAATGTAATGATTTCGTGGATGCTTTCAAGGGACAAGTTAAAGAGTTAAATTGTGTGCACAAAGCAAGCGGGTGAAAGAGGTCCTCTTACAACATGCTTTCCAGCATGCAGACTTAAGGTTACAAACATCTCCTCCAAGTTTTCCAAGGCATCGACCCAACTGTAAGTTATTTTGAGCATCTCACTTAGTGCATGATTATATTCAAAGGTTAAGTGGTCGATATCATCTTTTGTATGTTTCAGATATTTATCCATCGAATAGGACAGATTGGCAACCAGTCGAGAGCACAGTTGGGATTTTTGATGCTTTCCATGCGTTTATTGGTGAGCAAATGTATCGAGGAAGACAACACAGGGAACTTGCAGATAATGGAATTTTCTTTTATGATATGTCATATGTGGAACCCAGAACTTCCATTGGTTGGGGTCGTGTAGCTCGTTTGTCACTTCCATCCTTTAACAGCAAGGATTGGTCCTTGCCAACTTTGCAAATTAGTGAAAGCTTTAGGAATAAGTTGTTTCAGGATATACAAAAGTCCCTCAAGTATTCAATTGCCACAAAAATAGTTTGGCTTGCACTATTTATGCCTCTTGAAGTGTTTGTAGATTTTTTCTTCGATGAGCAAATAAGAACTACCGCAACAATGTTCATTTGCAAGTCTGAGAGCTGTTTGGACTTTTTAGATGATAATTTGGATAGGAAAAAATCACAGAACAAAATCTGTATTTTGCAAAAGAAGTCCATAATTTGCAAGTTCATTATAAGCTCTCAAAATTTCTTAGTATCGTTTTACTATATTAGATATCATCTTCTTAGTGGGCAGCTTATTCCACTCAACTAAGATACAGAGAATAGCCTCGAGAACAAACCTTTATCAATGGAGCTCTACTTTCGAGACAACCTACTTACTGTGATGGAGACAATGTCAAGCACAACTCTTGCACAGCTCAGAGTAGATCTTACATGTGAAGAACTTCCACTTTTGTCGGAATTGTATGCATTCAGTCTCAACAATAGAAAGGTGCTTACTAAATCGATGAATTTTGATTGTCTTTAATACATTAAGACAAAATCTAACTTTTTCTTCTTTTTAGATTCCAAGACGCAAGGAGAAAACAACATTGTGCAAGGAGTCACTAACAAATACACTTCACTTAATTGCTTCCACCAGAAGCTAGGTCACATACCTTGTGCATGCAAAGAGCTTTGATGCCATGCAAACCATGATGTACTCTTCAAAATGACTAATGCAGAGACATTTTGTGGCGGTCAAACAATGTTTCAAGAACGTACATTTTCATTGTTTCAAAACTTTACATATTGTGTTGTTTCTGTCAAGATTTATACAAGTAAATTGCTCCCTTTCCCTGCTACTACTGTCCTCTCCCCCGGTTTGTGCCACTCGTCCCCTATCCTCTCCCTCGGTTTGTGCCACTCGTCCCTTGCTCTCTGCTCCGGTTGCTCCCCTGCCCTCTGCTTTGGTTGCTGCTACTTCTACCTTTGGGGACGCTGGTCTCGGGCATCCTTTTGCGTCGCTCGAAATCATGGGCCTCTTCCATGGCTTCCCATGCTTCTTGCACCTGTGAAGCTTCTCTCTGTTCTTGCTCTTGATGTCGACGTGTAGCCCATTCCTCTACTTCTGCGGCGTCCACATAATATTGATTTATTGCTTCTTGCATATTTGGAACGTCTGATTGTGGCATTGCGTCATTTCGTTAATGCGAGCCTCTTCAAAATCCTCAGCTCTCGCCGCTTCCTCTCTTGTGCGTTTGTTTACCAAGATTATAATATGTTGGATGGCAACTACAGAAAAATGTCGCACATCGTTGGGGGTGTAGTTATGTAATTGAAGTTCTTATAGAAGCGTGATACAGACATTTGTTGCTTCATACAAACATTGCAGCAAACAATGAAACAACACAATTACTTATGTTCGGTACATCCATAATTTGACTGAGGAGCAATAGGCCCGCAACAGGGCATTCAAACAGGTTCGCCAGCCACAGCTATAGTCATCAATCTGTGTGGGCACGGTTACCCGTTCGTGCCGGACGGTATTTTCTATATCATGTTCTAACAAAACATGCTCTACACAGCATACAAGTTTTTCCGCGGCACTACATACATAACAACTTGAGTCAGCAATAGATTACAAAGAGACACTGCTTCCAAATGTACCCAAATGGGCCTTACGTTTTTACACGACCGTGAAACGCCCTGCTTTGCCCGGAGTTTGCGTAGTAAACAATCTTAGCTTCCATGTCAAATAAACATCAGACTCTAATGATCACTACGAAGACACCATCAAAGATGAGGAGAAAGATTCTAAATGCAACATGGTTTTTACAAGGCAAGAAAAAACTCACGATTGATTGTATGCAGTGACCAGAAAGCGCGCTAGATCAAAGTTGACTCTGCTAAACCAGTTCATGAGACTCAAAAAGGAAATTGAGTTGTTCTGCAGATAAGGCGATATCAGCGGATCTATTACGTATACTTTGTCTTGAACCTCAGGGGGCAGAAGCGAGACAGCGTGGCTAACATGAATGAATGGCAGAGATTAGACTTGAGCGGGCTGTCTCACTGCCACAAACCCATGAGTCAATATCGAGCGAGTGGGGCAGCTATCAAATTCCATCCGCCACTGACTCGCTTGGTATTGACCCATGTCTTCGCGGTAGTGAGCCATTATAAAGAAAAACTAGACAACTGCCGCAAAGACATGGGTCAATACCGAGCGAGTAGTACCATATCAAATCCCATAAGCCATTGTCTCGCTTGGTATTGACCCATGTCTTGATAGAGACCCATTTAATGAACCAAACGTGACTTTTAAAGAGCATGAGAATTACCACAAAGCAACGTTCACGACCTCATTCGTTGCGTTGGAGTTGGTGAAACTGCGCATGCACAAGAAGTCTTGATGATCGAGGTTGAAAATGCAGGCCTCCTCTGACCTTCCAGGGAGCAGTACCTGTGCATGCAGAGGCGCTGAGCTGAACAAAACTCTCAACTCCTCTTCATTCTCTTCGTTGATTTGCTCTAAAATAATTGACTCATCTGATACGTTGGATGGCCCTTGTGATGCAGAGCCTTGCCCTTGCCTTTCTTGAGATGGCTCCCTGGCTGCCTCAGGCTTCTCCCTAACAGCCGTAGGGTCCTCCCTAACAGGCACAGGCTCCGGATCATTTTCCTTCAATATTGGTTTCTCCATAAATGCCTCAGGGTCCACCCTGGCCTGCTCTTGCCCCTCATCATCCCTTACTGGTTGCGGATCCTCCATGACTTGCTCATTTTGGTGTCTAGCTGGCTCCTCGATAATTGTCTCTATTTCTTCCATGACTGCCTCGGGGTCCACTCTGGCTTGCTCATGCCCCTCTATGGCTATCTAAGCCTGCCCATCTGTGTCGTTTCTCTCGACCCGTGATCGGGTCCTTCTGCTGTTTGTTTTAGCCCTAGACGGCTCTGTCTGTCGTGCACGAGGATGGAGAGGGGGGATGTTGAGAATATCCATGGTTCTACTATCCCGGATAGGCACTGGCTGAAGCAGCCCATCGTAGCGGAAACGCAGCCTCCGAAGAGTATCAAATCTTGCGGCATGATAGTAACGCGGTGTGCATGGGCAGCCAGGATATATCCATCGCTGAAGAATTCAACGAGGTAGTCTTCGGCAATTTCTTGAAGGCAGAGTAGTGCACTGTTGGCCCATCGCATCCCGACTCTCCACTGCTCGCAAATCTCCCGCACTACTCGCTGGAAAGGGAGACATGGAATAGCAGGTTGAACGTGTCATTCTATCCTGCGCATCTCTTGCAGTACACCTCTGTGCGCCTCATATCGCCGTCTTCTTGCTTGAGCATTCAAAGATTCACCTGTTGCCCTCCTAGCCGTGGCCTTTACACGAGGCATCTCTACAAATAGAATAACACAAAAAGACAATTCATTTGCTAGCACAAGGGACTTTAGATTTCAGAAAAGGTCAGTACCAAGCGAACAGGTGCATCGGAAAGAGTTTGCCTTTCCTTATTTGCTCGGTAGTGACCTCAGAAAATAGTAATAGCAGACATGACTTATATTTTCTGAGGTCAGTACCAAGCGAACATGTGCATCGGGAAGAGTTTGCCTTCCCTTGTTCGCTCGCTAGTGACCTCAGAAAATAGTAATAGCAGACATGACTTATATTTTCTGAGGTCAGTACCAAGAGAACAGGTGCATTGGGAAGAGTTTGCCTTCCCTTGTTCGCTCGGTAGTGACCTCAGAAAATAGTAATAGCAGACATGACTTATATTTTTTGAGGTCAGTACCAAGCGAACAGGTGCATCAGAAAGAGTTTGCCTTCCCTTATTCGCTCGGTAGTGACCTCAAAAATAGTAATGGCAGACATCACTTATATTTTCTGAGGTCTGTACCAAGCGAACAGGTGTATCGGAAAGAGTTTGCCTTCCCTTATTCGCTCGGTAGTGACCTCAGAAAATAGTAATAGTAGACATTACTTATATTTTCTGAGGTTAGTACCAAGCGAACAAGTTTGCATCCCCTGCAACAAAATACCTTATTCGCTTGGTAGTGACCTTAGAAAAGTGTAATAGCAAGCGAACAGGTTTGCATCCCCTGCAACAAAATACCAATGTGAAGGAGACGTTTAAGTCCATGCAGTCCTAACTGTCATGTCGTTCCCTCCCATCACCTCCCCTAATCTAGGGGGGGTGGTACCATTGCTTCTCTCTCCCACGTCTACCTCTCATGAAACTGCATGGCGGTACCACCCCTCACATACCACTCATAAGCCAGAATCCAGGCTCTACTTTTTAGGCATGTCCATCTAGTCTATTTAAGCATCAGTTTTTTCAGAACCTCCCTCAGGGTTTCGCAGAACAACTAGAAGAAGCTTAGGATAGTGGTGATGCCTTTCCAAGGTATAGTCCCACAGCGCCAGGAGCAGGACCGCATCTGCGCCCTCCTCAGGAGGTCCCCCCTTGGCCCTCCCCCGATGTTACCCTTAATGTTCTTGATCGACACAGCCCGAGAGTGGCTGCTGTCAACACAGGAGTCAATTCTCGAGGTAAGCCGCTGGTAATTCTTTGCTTTCTGCTCCCAATTTCCAAGCTCCTAGTTTGAAGAGCTTATTTGCTAAATGCTCTGTTCAGGATGCTAGCCTGAAGCTGGAATAAATGCTGATCGTCAGGCACAGGGTCTCAATCCTTAAAGACTCTCTAGAAGCAAGAAGGCCTGAAGATCTGCAACGATTGCTCACCGAGAATGGCTCTATAGAGGCTATCTATAATTGGCTATAGGAGATGAAGGATGAAGTGCTTGAGCTAGCCAGTAAATATGAGGAAGCCATTAACTTTGCCAACAACAGGCTTCAGGAAGAGATAGTCTGGCTGTGAAGGAAAAGGACTACATGGTTATTGCAAACCCTAAACCCCCGAAAATTAGTAGGCCACTCTTTGTAAAGTCTGAAACTTGGCCTTTGCGCATGTCCCTAGTGTTTTCTAACTCAAAACCCGGTGTTAAGTTGTAATTTTGTTTCTCCCTTATAAATTCAAAACGCGTATTTGATTAAAAAAACCCTAAACCCACAACAAACAGGGTTTACCTTCCCCTTATTTGCTTAGTATTGACCTCTGTACTAGCAGACATCACGTAACTTTTCCGAGGTCAGTACCAAGCGAACAGGGGTATCGAACTAAGTGGCCTTCCCTTATTCGATTCGTACTGACCAAGGAAAAGTGTAAAAGCAAACATCCTATGGTAAAGACGATGGTCAGTACCAAGCGAACAGGTGCAGCAAACAGGGTTTGCCTTCCCTTATTCGCTTGGTACTGACTACACAAAATACAAGTGCACAAAAGGGTAGTAAGTAGCATACCTCTTCACTGTGTGTAGAGTTCTGCGTCATTAAAGCACTGCAGAACAGGAGAGTAAGAGAAGGATGCACGAGAGTAAGAGGTGGTGCACAAAAAGAGTTGGGATGGTTTGCTTACCGCGTAGCATCGATGGAGGTAGATTTAATTAGAATGATGCGCAGTAGAGGACACGAAAAGAGGCAGAATAGTTGAATGTTTGGCGGGGGTACTGCCTCTAAACTTAGAATTCTTACCTCAGGGAGGTGGCAACTTCACTTATGCGCGAGATTGTGGTTGGTAAATCGTACTGCATGGGAATCTGAGACCATTTATTACTGGTTGTCCTTGTGAGCAGAGCCCACGTGCCTTTTTGAGTGACCATTTAGGGTCAGACAGATGCCAATCGCCCTTGCCAGTCGCCATCTCCATCTCCAAGTGGAACAAACAGATCGCCGCTGCCTTTGCGTATTCTACGCTCTTCCCCTTGGCCAGCTCTCGTGATCTTGCCTTTAGAGTCAGACGTTGATCGCCCTTGCAGTTGCCATCTCCATCTCCAAGTAGAACAAACAGATCGCTATTGCCTTTGCATTTTCTGCGCTCTTTCCCTTGGCCACCTCTCGTGATCCTGCATTGAGAGTCAGACGCCGATCGCCCTTGTAGTTGCCATCTCCATGTCCAAGTAGAACAAACAGATCACCGTTGCCTTTGCATTTTCTATGCTCTTCCCCTTGGCCACCTCTTGTGATCTTGCGTTGAGCGACCTCCACTGGGTCGAGTCCTTTGCTGCCGCGTCGCCATCGCCATCGCCACCTTCTGGTTCTTGCTGTCGGCGGCCTGCGACATCACCATCCAACTCGGAGCCATTGGATATTGCAGAGACAGGTTCTTTCTCCCTGCCTCTCTCCCCTTCCTGTGTGTTGTTAACTATGTGCGCACCGAAGCCACTGCGTTAGGGTAAAATTAAAAGTCTCAAACCGCATGGTTGGAATAATTACTCCTTATGTGACCATGCCTGAGTTTGGACATAGTGAGTGAGTAGGCCTATAAATCTATCACTGGTAACATTAAATGCTTTGTTCTTATCTACCTGTTCCGAATGCTTGGGTCACAGGACAAAACCAAGCAAATAGGGCCCTTCAGAGATTCTTGGGCCCCTATTCGCTTGGTTCTGACTCAAGTGACGTCACCTTTTATGACATTAGCGCACGGGACAGAACCAAGTGAATAGGGCCCTTCGGAGATTCTTGGGCCCCTATTCGCTTGGTTCTGACTCAAGTGACGTCACCTTTTATGACATTAGCGCACCGGACAGAACCAAGCAAATAGGGGCCTTTGGAGATTCTTGGGCCCCTATTCGCTTGGTTCTGACTCAAGTGATGTCACCTTTTATGACCTTAGCGCACGGGACAGAACCAAGCGAATAGGGGCATTCAGAGATTCTTGGGGCCCTATTCGTTTGGTTCTGACTCAAGTAGGGGAGAGTTTGTGTACCGATGGACACATAAATTTGGTGCCAAATTCTTTATGAATGTCATGATAGTCCAAGTGCAGGGCACCCGGGTATTAGAAAAACTTATGCTCTAGTACGACGACAGTTTTACTGGCCAGGCATACATGGCTTTGTTCAAGCTTATGTCTTGCATTGCCAAAAATGTCAAGTTAACAAAGCAGAGCGCCTGAAAGCAGGAGGACTCTTACATCCTTTGGAGATTCCCAATGGAAAATGGGAAAGCATCTCTATGGACTTTATTGTGGGTTTACCAACCACTATACGAGGTCATGACTCGGTATGGGTGGTCGTAGACCGGTTGACTAAACTATGTAAGTTTATCCCAATCAAATCAATGGTTAAGACACCAGAACTAGCCAAGTTATTTGTGGACAATCTATACAAATTGTACGGTTTGCCAAGTAACATTGTCAGTGACCGTGATCCCAAGTTTAACAGTCCCTTCTGGAGGGCTGTGTTTAAACGATTAGGTACACAACTGAACCTCAGTACAACCGATCATCCAGAAACAGATGGTCAGACTGAACGAGTTAACCAAGTGCTAGAGGATATACTAAGAGCATATGTCAGCAAAAAACAGTCAGACTGGGAGGAATACTTACCTATTCTCAAGTTTGCCTACAATAGTGCTAAGCATGTCACAACTGGATTTAGTCCTTTCATGCTCATGTATGGGTTTCAACCTAGGTCACCTGTTACGGTGGGGTTGGCAACCGAAAAGCTCCAACAGGTTAAGGATTTTCTCCAAAGACCACATGGATATGCTGAAACTCGCTCGTCAGAATGTCCGACAAGCATAGGATCGATATAAGAAGTATGCTGATGAGAAACGTCTGCAAGTTACCTTTGAGGAAGGGAAGGAAGTATTTTTACTTGTGCCAGAATGTTCAGAAAGTCTGAAAACTGGGCCAACACCTAAATTATCTCCCCGATATTGTGGGCCTTTCAAAATACTCAAGCGAGTAGGTGATCGTGCCTACAAATTATTGCTACCTGCACATTCTCGTATTCATCCGGTGTTTCATGTAAGCCATTTACATAAGAGATTACATGGGGACGACAATGTCATTGACCAACAGATTTTGATTGATTTCATTGAACCTCCTACCTTACCGCATAAACCTGAACGTGTTCTCGATTATCATGAGTTGCGTACACGTCATCATGTACGTCAACAAGCCTTAATCAAGTGGAAAGACCGACTTGAGGAAGGTGCCACCTGGGAAAACATTAGTGTTCTTAAGAAGAAGTTTCCCACTTTTGTTTTTGAGGACGAAAACTCTTCTTAAGGGGGGAGTAATGTCAGGACACCGGCAAGGCCGGACTAGACAAGGGCAAGGCCAGGCTAGGCAGTGTGGAAAGGGAGTCCAACTAGGGCAAAAAGCCAGGGGCCATGCTATATAGTGGGTGGTTGGGTGGTGGACTCCTAGGTTCTAGTTCCCCTTGTCTAACAATGTCCTTAGGGCTTGGCACTTCCCTTTACTCATGTGCCAGCTCTCATTCACCGCATCCTTCCAAGGGGAATTTGTTACCATATACATGTGATAGTGATGTGTGTGAACACACTTAGGACAGCCGGTGCATTTTTTCCCTCTTTAGGAGGTTTCCCCCCCCATGCATTGTATATACGCCCATTCATTCTAGGGCTATCTATCTTTCTATTGCACACTAAGTAATATACTTTTTGTTATGTGCCTTGAGCTTCCTTTGTCTTCTCCAAGCTGTGTACGTTTCCTTGCAACCCTAATTCCAACAAGTCCCCCTTTATGGTACCCTCGCCATATGACATGTATCTGGACATTTTTTGTGCTTTTGACGTCGAGTTGGCGGGCACACAACAATGGTTTTGTGCAGTATATGCCTAGTGATTGTTCTTTTGAGCAGTTTATGCGTTTTTGAGTTGAGTTTTGACTTCTCATACAAAGGATATTCTGCCAAATTTTTCTCATGAGTCCGTTTTATGCGTTCTTGGCAGTTCTAGTTATTCTTACATAGTGATTGTACTATATTTTGGTTTGAGTTTTTGCTCCCATAACTCTGCTGAAATTGTCCTAGGCAATTTGCCATAAAGTATTTTGGCTACATTCTCTTAATCATGGCTGTGAGTAGTGCTTCCAAAAGAGGAGTACTACATCAAAAAGTTTGATCTCTCAAACTTCGTCATTTGGGGGCAGCACATGCAAGATGTCTTGATCAACAAAGGCTTGATATCCCCCTTGTGTGCAAGAAGAGAGAATGCGTACACTAATGATGAGTGGGATGACTTGAATGAGCATGCTATGGCGACCATTCACTTGCACATTGGTGAATCCATTTACTTTACCATAATGGACAAGACCAATGTCAAAGATTTGTGGGATGCTCTATGTCAGGCTTAGGATGGCCAACAACGCCTCGAACAAGGTTTTCTTGATGAAGAAATTGATGTGTGTGAACATGAAAGAAGGCAGTAATGTTAGTTCTCATTTGAACGAGCTCAACAAGGTGTTTTCATAGCTTACATCAAAAGGCCTCAATTTTGATGATGAAATGAAGGCTATTTTCTTGCTATGTTTGCTACCATCGTCGTGGGATACTTTCAACACATCCATAATCAATTTTGCATCCAATGGCAAGCTAGATTTCAGTAGTGTTGCTGGTGTGTTGCTCACTGAGGAGATTCAACATCAATCTCTTGATGCGAGTGGGCATGGTGATGCATATGTGGCTAGTGGCAATTGTGACAAGCAAAAGCAATGTGGTCGTAGTTGCGGCTGTTCACAGGATTGCATGCAAGGTCGTAGCAAGAGTCATGGCAAAGACATGCAAAATGTAGAGTGTTACTACTGCCACATATGCATGGTGATGCATATGTGGCTAGTGGCAATTGTGACAAGCAAAAGCAATGTGGTCGTAGCCGCGGTTGTTTACAGGATTGCATGCAAGGTCGTAGCAAGAGTCATGGCAAAGACATGCAAAATGTAGAGTGTTACTACTGCCATAAAAAGGGACACTTGAAGAAAGATTGTCACACAATGCAGTGTGATAAGGGCAAGGAAAAAGCGAAGTCTGACAAACCTAAAAGCAACGTTGAAGATTGAAGAGCTTAATGTGGTTGAGTCTCCAGCCACTGAAAAAGTTTCTGAAGTGTCAAATGATGTGTTGATTTTCACATTGATTTGAGTCATGATGCATTGTTAGCTCATGATGAGTGTTATGTGCAAAATTGGATTGTGGACTCAGGTGCTAGCTTTCATGTGACTCCTCACAAGGAGTGGTTTTCTACATACATTGCCACGCATGGCACGGTGAAGCTAGGAACTTCTTATGAGCTTGATATATGTGGTGTGGGGAACGTTAAGTTTTCTATGCGTAATGGCACTGAGTTTATGTTGCACAATGTCAGACATGTACCCAAATTGACAAAGAGTTTGATGTTAGTTGGACAATTGGATGATTTGGGTTACACTACCATATTTGCTCATGGTTCTTGGATCATCAAGAAGGGAAATCTGGTCATGCTTAAACGCCAGAAGTCTGGCTCATTGTACTCACTTTATGTCTCTTCTGTGAAAGACAATTCTATTTGTGTAGTCAAACTGCCGTCTACGGAGTTGTGGTATAGCCGGCTAGGACATATGAGTAAAAAGGAAATGAAAGTCTTGCAACGTTCTGGTTATATCCCTGTGTTAGATTACTCTAACTTCTCTTTATGTGAGCATTATATCTATGGCAAACAGACTACATTGACATCAACGCCTTTCGACCTCTAGATCTCATTCATAGCAACTTGTGCGGACCTATGCCAATCAAGTCTCTAGAGGGAGCATTATACTTCTTAACATTCATAGACGACTCTACTAGAAAGGTGTGGGTTTATCTCTTGAAGCAAAAGAGCAACGTCTTTAGTGCCTTTCAGAAGTTCTTAGCATTGGTCGAGAACCAATTGGGTAGAAAGCTTAAAGATTTGCGTAGTGACAATGAAGGTGAGTACATCTCCTCAAGGAATTTTGTAGCAAAAGAGGCATTAAAAGACAGTTTATCACTCCTTACACACCCGCCTAAAACGGTGTGACTGAGAGAATGAATAGAACCATTCAGGAACAGGTCGCTTCTATGTTGTCTATGGTCAACTTACCTCAAAAATTCTGGGAAGAAGTTGTTACGACCGCTGCTTACTTGATCAATTGGTCACTTAGTACACCACTAAAGTACAAGGTTCCGTAGGAGATGTGGACGGCCAAAGAGCCCAAGTATGATAGGTTACGTGTGTTTGGGTGTGAGGCATTCTCACATGTGTCAAAAGCGCTTAGACAAAAGCTGGACCCCAAATCACACAAGTGCATTTTCATTGGATATGGTGTAGACGGAGAGATGGGATATCGTATCTGGCATCCAAAATCAAAGAAGGTCATACGCACCTCACAGGTGATATTCAATGAGTCTAAGATGCATAAAAATCCATTGAAAGACATTGAGTATTATAGAGTACGGTTTGAGGATGTCTCCTCACCGCCAATTACACAAAATGTTGGACGTGCTAGTGATGTACCTTCCACTAGTACACAAACACATGTTGCTCCCGAGAGAGCAAAATCCAGCAGTCAAGCACTTCGAAGGTTTACTCGTACATCTTGTGTACCTGAGCGTTTTGAGCCAAGATTGGACTACTTGCTAGTCATTGATTGCAGTGAACCCACTTGCTACAAAGAGGCCATTCAAATGGATGATAGCGTGAAGTGGGAAGAGGCTATACAATATGATTATAACTTGATTTTATCCAATGAAACTTGGGAATTGACAGAGTTACCTGGGGGTAAACAAGCATTGACATGCAAATGGATTTACAAGAAGAAGTATATCACAAATGATCCCGAGCCTAAGTATAAGGCAAGATTGGTTGCTAAAGGTTTCAAGCAAACAAAAGGAGTGGATTTCGATGAAATCTTTTCTCTAGTGGTCAAGATGACTACATTGCGTCTTGTGCTTGGTCTAGTAGCTATTGAGGACTTGGAATTGGTCCAAATGGATGTTAAGACAATGTTTCTTCATGGGGATCTTGAAGAGAATGTTTACGAGGAACAACCAGAGGGTTTTACGATAAAGCCTGAGAAGCCAACACGGGCAGAATTGGTGTGTAGATTCAAGAAAGCTTTGTATGGATTAAAGTGAGTCTCAAGGCAATGGTTTGATAAGTACATTCAACCCAGGGTTATATATGGAGCCATTAAGATCACTGCTTGTACACAAAGAGGTTGAACAATGGTTCCCTCATCATTCTCATTTTGTACATGGATGATATGCTCATAGCCGTGAAGTCAAAAGATGAGATTGCACTTCTCACGGATGCCTTAAGCAAGCAATTTTCTATGAAAGATTTGGGCAATGCACATCACTTTCTTGGTATGTGTATCAAGAACATCACAAACGTGGAATACTTGAAATTTCGCAAGAAGAGTATATTCACAAGGTCTTTTAACGTTTTAATATGCAAGGGGGGAAACATTGATTACCCCTATGGCTGCATACAAAAAACTTAGCAAGCATGATTGTCCCAAATCAGATGCTGAAAAGGCAGAGATGGAAAAGGTGTCGTATTCTTCGAAAGTTGGCAGTCTTATGTTCGCCATGGTTAGCACACGAACAGACATTGCATATGCAGTGGGAGTGGTTAGCAGGTTTATGAAAAATCCACGCAAAAAGCATTGGGAAGCCATAAAGCACATCTTGAGATACGTCAAGGGCTCAACTGACAAGTGCTTACGCTTTGGGAACAATGATGCATCCATAGTTGGATACACTGATTCGGATTCTGTAGGTTGTGTGGACACTAGGTGATCCACATCTGGCTACATTTTCATGTTCGCTGGAGCGGCAGTTTCTTGGAGGTCATGTATCCAGAATTGCACTTCGTCTTCCACCATTGAGGTAGACTATGTTGCAGCTTCTAGTTCTAGTAAGGAAGCTGTGTGATTATCTCGTCTTGTGGGAGATTTTGGTATACACTAGACTCCAGTGCTACATTGTGGTAGTCAGAGTGCAATTGCGTTAGCTAAGAGCCTCGTGTTTCACTCCGTTGAAAGACATATAGGCCAGGTATCATGTGGTACAAGATATTTTGGCTAGAAAATGCATTGAGTTAGTCAAAGTTCACACGGATGAAACCTAGCGGATGCTCTAACAAAGAGCCTAGCCTTAGAGCGGTTTGCACATTGCATAAAGGTGATGGACGTAGGGTGAAGCTATAATCACGCTTCACAATTTTTTACATTTGTACATAGTAGTCCCTACATTCTTTAGCCACTTGGGCCACATTGGCCTTCGAGTGGGAGATTGTTGGGTTGCATGCCCGTGGCCGATTATGGCCGGGGGTGGGTGCACCGCCCACTCATTCTTTTGTTCATAAAGATATATAGGAGGAGAGAGTATTTTACTCTCTCAAGCTCCACCAAAAGAACTTTGTGTACTATTCTTCCCTTCCCCCTTCTCTCCATTCCTTCTCTTGCACACTCTCCATCCATGCACATCAGCTTTGTCAAAGTGTGTTTTGACAAAGACAAAATCTTGCCCTGAATCTGAGGTGTATTTGAACCCTTCCCACAGTGAGATGACTGCTTCGACCAGCTTGCAGCCCTTGATGAATCCTTTTTTCTCAGAGGATATCCATTGTATCAAAAGGACATAGATTCTATTAGAAACAGCTTTAACAAAGATTTTGTAGGTAGTAGTAAGCATGGTGAGGGGTCACCAATTCGCCAGGTCGTCCTTAGCTCCTCTTTTGTGCAATATTTTGATCACGCCTGTATTGATAGAGCAGGGCAAAGCCTTATGTATGAGGGACTCTTTCCAAACTGCAAGTAGAAAGGGAGAGATAAGCTCTTTGAAACACTTGAAGAATTCAGAAGGGAGGCCATCAAGTCTAGGAGTCTTGCTTGATTTCATATGTTCTATGGCCTCATAGAGGTCTTAAATAGATAGGGGTAGTTCATCTTGCTTAGCATCCGTTTCTGGTATGACCCGGGGAGGCCAAAACTTCAATCTTGGCATTCATCACTTCCAAAGAGAGTTTTTCAGGAGGACTGAAAAGACTATGGAAGTGGTTTTTGACAAACTCTAGGTTTTGATCATCTGTAGTAATGGGGGAGAAGCATTAAAGAGGGGTGTCCTTTCTCTGTCATTCTTTTTACGAATTGATTTGAGCATTTCCTTGGGTGGGCCGATCCATCTTCCTTGCCCACCACTGCTTAAAGAAAGCGGAAGTGTGTTTGTACATGATTTCTTCTTCTTGCCGCAGTTTTAGCCTGAGGACAATGATGGAGGATTGATCAGTAGTAGAAGGCTCTGCTGTTTCTAGGCTAGCCAGTTCCTCGTAAGTTTTGTCTCTCCTCTTTTTCCTGATAAGTGTGACCTCCTCCCTAACCTGGATAAGATTGGCCTATATTTCCTTCACTGCTTGACTTCAAGCTTTGGATGGGGATTTGTACTTAGACAAAGACTTCCTCTAGATGTCGTTAATGGTTTGATTGACCATTAACGATAGGGATGAGCGTGAAACCACTGGTTCCTGACTTTAGAGCCTTTGTCATTGATAATGATAGCTAGGGGATAATGATAAGAAATACAAAAAGTGTATCTAAACTTATCTTTGACTCTGTAAAAAGAGATAATCATGGTTATGCCCATGTAAAACCTATCCAATTGTGCTTTCCTGGCATTTCCCCCTTTGGAATAGTTTTGCCAGGTAAACTTGCCTTTCATTCCTACGTCCCACAACTGAAGTTGATTTTTAAGGGCCTCCCAGGCTATCTACTCAACCCCCTTGACTGTGGTTCCCTTATCCAAGACTCCGTTAGTTATCACCTCAACCTTATTAAAATCCTTGGCCATGATAACTGAACCCTGTAGAGCCTGCATTTCTTGCCAAAGCTTAGCCCTATCTAAGACTAACCCTCCCGCGTAGACACCCACCAACTCATCATTGTAAGGTTAGGGGAGGGACATCGCACACCAGTTATGCCCTCTTTGAGTAGTACTTAGAGTGTCCTTCCATTGGATAGGGATTCCAATAACACACCCACATGAGCCATGCTTGTGGACATCAGAAATCCATTGGGAGTTGGATATCAGATGGAGAGTTTTATCGAGGTTTGAACTTGTAGTTTTGACCTCTTGCAATATGATGGAATCAAAAGGGTTGTTGTACAACCAACTAGTGACACATTTGTACTTGAGGGGGTTAGAGAGCCCCTTCACATTCCATAAGAGAACTCTCATTTAGCAACTCATTTGTCTCCCCCCCCCCCCCCCCCCCCCAAAAGCGCTTCTAGGAGGAGTTTGGGCTACAGTCTAATGATTCCGCTTGTTATCCTTGTGGACATCCATAGGGGAAGGTCCTGTACTGCTTGAGGATGTGTCCAAGTCAATGTTGGGAGGGTCATCCTTGTTGAGGTCGGGAGTACCTTCGGCATCCATCACATTAAACTGTTCTTCCAAAGGGGTAGGACCTGCGGGGGTTTCTTTTGGGTTGGTGGTATGAACTCACCGCAGTCCTCGGGGTTAGAATCTAAATGGTCAGCAATCCTAGCAAGAATACCAAACTGGTTGGAGACCTAAAATTTCCCTTTGTTTCTTGCCTCTTCCTAATGTTGGATTTGTTATGGGACTGAAAACCTTTAGATACTTGTTTGAACGAAGCATCTCTTATCTTGTAGGATTTCCATTAGTTTTAAGTCCAGAAGGGGCTTCTGAGGCAGGGGGGATTAGTAGGAGTGTTTTCTTTCTTAGTATCCTTGAAGGGTTGCCTCTAGGACAATCCTTCATTAAATGACCTGTTCTGCCACATAGGAAGCAACTCTTCAGTACATACTTGTATTCAATAGCCTGCTTGATGTGAATATCAATGGTAGAGGGCAAGGCAGATTGAGAGATATCCCTCTCTACTAACACCTGAGGGTGCTAGGCAGGATTATATAAGTTTTCCCTCTAACATCCTGCTAATACCTTACCTAGCTTAGTCGCTATAACGCCCACCAGTTGGTTCAGGTGAAGAGGCAAGTTAGGGAACTCCACCCAAGCAGGGTAATTGCGCATAGTAGAAAGCTCTGGGTTAAATGATTTATTCCATTGAACAAATGTAGAGGGGAGTTTCTAATAACCCACTGTCCTGCACTGAACAAGTCTAGGGCCATAGCTGGGTCCTTGAAGACAAAAAGAAAATGGTCTTTAGAAGACACTGGATGGCTTCAAGGTGAATCCCTCTTGGATTCCATTGTTGACGGATCCAAGTTGTTAAGTATTCGACAGGGGGTCGGGGGCCATCAAGTAGACCTATCAAGGCCTTCTAGAAGCTCATCAAGATCTTGCTCGAGACGATAGCCATGACCACATGGTACAATAATCGAGGGCTTACTTGTAGAGATCTCCTCAACATTCCCATTGCCACATTGGCCGTGAACTTCTTCGGCGCCACTAACATTGCTTCCTTTGGTCGGAGCTTTAGCAAAGAGTGGATTCGGGACTGCTCACTGGAAGGGGGGAAAGGGGAATCCATTGTCTATAGCAAGTGCAAGGGGACGACTGCTACTGGAGAAGAAACTAGTTACGAGCAAGGATGGCTTGTTGGAGTTTGTCTTCGTACTCTGTAGGTAAAACCCTTCTAAAAAGAGGGTCAAGGTCACCTGCTAATGCTTGGGGATTTAGTGGTACATCTGCGCCAGAGCTGAGGTTCGATACGAGTAGGAAGGTATGATGAGGCAAGGGGTTGGCGCTATCCCATGCATTCGTAGGAGCAGTGATATTCGGCGCCATGCTTGAGGTTAGTTTAGGGGAATGAAAAGAGAGTGGACCGGGAAAGGAGGGAGCAAACATACTGCCCTAGTAGGGCATCCTTAGGGTTAGGGTTAGCTTACTAAGCCATAGCTTAGGTTTCGCAGGGCAGGGTTAGGACTTAGGAGGCTCACCTTTAGCGCAACGTGATAACCAACGAAAAAGCCTATAACCACTAGTCTAAAACATATCAATTGCAAATTGCTTTTCAAAGTGAATGCCTGTGACTTAAAATTCCAAACGTTAATGAGATGGTGGGAATCCTTTAATTCTGGGTGCATGGGTGTAGGCTAATAATAAGGGTGTGGAAGGTAATGCTCATCACGAAGGCGGCACTCATCTCAGCAAATTTTGACAAGAAGCAAACAAACTCTTCCTCACCCAGAAATCTGGGTGTTCTTTCTCCCTACACCTTGTTTTCTCCACTCTTCTGTGCGTAGGGTCCTCTCTCTCTCTCTCTCTCTCTCTCTCTCTCTCTCTCCCCCCCCCCCCCCATGTCCAGCGCCAGACACGTCTGCGGAATTCCTGATTCGAAACTTTGTTTCTCCCCTCCGTTATTGCATCAGTCTTCATCTTTACTCGGATCTCCCCGCGAGGATCAAGCTCCCAACTTCGCCAGGTCTGCATCATCGGTTTTCCATGTTTATAGCAGTATTCTCTGCGCAGTTTTGTGAGTCGCGCACATCAATTTTGCCTTTGCTAGCAAATGTGGTTAATGAAAATCGTACAAATTGACGTCCCAAGTCTGGCAGGCAGCATATCCAGGCTGTTACGGAAAGCATAGGGTTTTCCATAATAAGGGTTCTTAACAGATGAGCACGTTTCGTTTCGCTTGAGAAGGCTTTTCAATGTGCAATCTGGATTTCTGCATGAAGGTTTCATGGTTTCAATGGAGAATTGACCATATATCAGTAAATTTTCTATAGGTTTCGATCAAGAGGACGAGTTTTCCCTCCAGATTTCACGCCTGCACAACCATTCTCTCCAGCTTTCTAGGTTTGTTTTTTCTTTTCCTCCTTGCGCGCTTTGCGTACACTGGAGCATCTCCCAACCATCCCCTCTGGCACTCTCTCTCTTCCATGCTCTTTCTTCATTTCTCTTAAAGCTAACCCTCCCTCTTTCCGCAGCCAACGATATTTCTCCTCTCTCTCTCTCTCTCTCTCTCTCTCTCTCTCACACACACACACACACACACACACACACACACACACACACATATTCCTTCTTCCTTGTTTCGTTATTGATCTTCTCCTACACTCACATCTCTTCGACTCTTATTAACTACCGCACTGCAGGCTTTGTCGCTAAGGGAGCAATAAACGACACTAAACATAAGACACACAGCCTCTAGGAGATCACTCCTAGGGGGGCCATCTTTGCTGCTCGGCGTATCAAGCATCACAGTTGGTTCTGGTAAGCTTTATTCTTTTCTTCTCTTATGAAATTTCAACAAGATGAATTGAAGCTGCAGTTGATCTAGGACATTTGTTGAGTTTTGATTTTTTATGTGGACGAGTGTCGGTATATATTGGCACATCATGATTCTCAGAGTGGTATATCGTATGCATCTACAAGAATGCATCAAAAAAACCAGCTTCTGAATCTTGCAGCCTGTTTTAAATTCCAGTTTAGAGTAATTTGAAACAAGCACATGTAGGAAAATCTGGGATAACTAATTGGCTGGAGGTTAATGATGTTAAAGCCTATCTCTCAGTAGTGACTAGGGAGCATATATTTACTATGAAAAAATATGTTTACTATGAAAAAAACTAAGGATCAATAGTTCTTGTCTTAGCTCATGTGTATTAAAAAGGTTTTGATCTGCCAAATGTCTGTAGGTCTCTTATGGCCCATGAGGTGAGGGAGAGAAAATCAGATGCAGAGCGGATTACCGATGACGAGAGGAAGGGCAAAACCAAAATGGGTGCCCTCAAGGCCATGGCTATGGTCAAATCCCAAAAGTTGAGAAACTCGCTGAAACGCAAGCGAAGAAGAAGTGGAAGTCTTCTTGCTATCAAAGACATAAGGGACGAACAAGAACAAATTGCAGTGGATGAGTTTCGACAAGTACTTCTTTCAGAGAACTTACTACCAGCAAGACACGATGACTATCACATCCTCTTAAGGTAATTTGACACTGCTGCATGTTGAGGTGAGTACTGTGGTCCCAAAAAGCTGTCATTTTAATGCTGAGGTAAGGCACTTGTTTGTGTTTGCACGGGTGCATGGAGAGAGACAGAAAGATGGAGAATCACTAGAACAAGTGAAGGAAATATTTAAGAAAAAATGGAAGACTATAAATTTTTTTAATGCGAATCCTGTGGTCTTTGAGGGGTTTGGTCATGTTTCCATTCTTTCAACTACCTTTCTCCACTTTTCTTGGTTAATTTTCTCATTTGAGCATTTAATTCCAGGTTCTTAAAGGCACGCAAGTTCGACCTTGAGAAGGCAAAGCATATGTGGGCTGACATGCTTCAATGGAGGAAAGAGTTCGGTGCTGATACAATTGAAGAGGTTGAATGCGTATGCTTTACGCTCTCAAATTTTTGAGTTCCCTTACAGACAAAGCAACTGACAATGCACATTGGGTTCATTTTTTGTCCTGTATCAATAGTCTGTCTCTCTTTTCCACAGGACTTCGACTACAGTGAGATTGATGAGGTGAAAAAGTATTATCCTCACGGCTCTCATGGGGTTGATAAAGAAGGCAGGCCTGTCTACATTGAAAGATTGGGCAAGGTGGAGCCAAACAAGTTGATGCAGGTCACAACAGTGGAGAGATATCTGAGATATCATGTCCTGGAGTTTGAGAGGTCTTTGAACAGAAAGTTTCCTGCTTGTTCAGTTGCAAGCAAGAAACATATCAACTCTACCACCACAATACTTGATGTTGCTGGCCTGGTAAGGTCCTCTATCTTAGATTGTTAACTTTCATGAAGAGCATGCTAAAGTTTACCACGTCCATAGTGTCGGTTCATGGTCTTTGAAAGCTGATTCAAAATGTAAAGCATCAAGGTTGAATTGATTTAGGAGTTTGGAGCTCTACTCTTGTGTGATTGAGCCTAGTCTTTTCTTACTCTTTGCTTGTATTTGGGTTCTCTCCTTGAAAGAAAATTGTTGGATCGGGGGCAAAAGCTATCTAGACTGCAATTGAGGTTGGTTTATCTTTGTGCCAAATAAAGGAAAGAGAATTGATGCCTGCTGCCTGCTATTTAGGTTGGGATCACACTGTCATGGCCAGTGATTCATTTCGTCTACACATGTAGGCTCCTCAGACAAGTAATGGTTAATGAAAAATAGGAAAGAATCTTCAAAATCTTGGGTGTGCTGTTGCTGAAGGTATTAAGGCTTTGGGCAGTGATGATGTTGATGGGTATGTTATAGTATCTAGTCAATACTAAACACGATAGAGGTGATTCAGGTCATATAGTAGGCCTGGTTTTCAAATTTCTGGTCAGGCTACTTGCATGCCTCACATAGAACTGTGTGACTGTAATCGTTCAGCTTAAATCTTGTTGGCCTCAATTTCACTTTTGTTACTGTATTGACATGTGCAGGGTTTAAAGAATTTCAGCAAGACTGCACGAGAGTTATTAATGCAAATTCATAAGATTGATGCAGATAACTATCCAGAGGTATCATCCTTGTGATTTATCGCACGAAATTGACTGTTTTTTGCATAGTTTTCTCTCTAATTCTTGAATTGTTTTGGCAGACATTACATCGAATGTTCATCATCAATGCTGGACCAGGTTTCAGGCTTTTGTGGAATTCCATCAAAGGGTTTTTGGACCCCAAAACGACGTCGAAAATAAGTGTAAGCATCTACATGTTCGCTTTGTTAGACTTGAGCTTAGCCATCCTAAATGCTGTTTTTGCCTGAAACAGAACAGTTGTTTTTGAAGGGCTGGAACACACTTTTAGTTACACTTTTTTTTATATTTTCAATAATAATTTTTTCCTCTAAAAATTGGCTGTATTCTACTTTCCCCTTGGCTGTTTTTGCTAGTTGTGCATGAAATTTGCAAAGCTTTTCCATGACAGTGTTTTCAACCTGTTTCTCTTCCTTCTTCAGTTTTAGCCAATTATTACTTGTGGAAGGGTGTATTCTAGTACCCAAGTTTCAAACCCTTTTGTTTTAGGAGTCACTAGCCAAGAATTTTGATGTCAGAGTGAAGTTTAAAGGTTGCAACTTGAGTACTGAATCCTGATGGATTGTAAATCATGATATTTGGAAGCTTTTAAGTTTAAGCGATTGCAGTTGATGTTTTGAAGATGCTATCCTGTGTATGGCTGGACTCTATTTTTACGATTTATTGTGGTCGAAAATGTAATGCCTTTTGCATTTGGAACTCTGCTGCGACTCTGAAAAGACTGTTTTTTTTCTGATTCTGTTTCTGCGGGTTTCATTGCGGCTGCGTCTGTGGACTCGGGGTGATGACAAAGTGCTGTGCTCTGTGTCTATGCATGTCTATTGATAAGCTTTATAATGTCTCTGCTTGTTTTTTGGATGCTGGTTTGCAGGTATTAGGAAATAAGTATCAAAGCAAGCTTTTGGAAGTGATTGACGCAAGGTTGAGCTTCTGTTATTTTTATGTGAATCATAGTTTTTGTTTTGTTTGTTGGTTTTATGAAAAAAATGCAATGTTTACCCCCTGGTATTTGTGTATAGCAGTCAGCTGCCAGATTTTCTTGGAGGAGATTGTGCTTGTGCTAATGATGGCGGGTGCTTGTGCTCTGATAAGGGACCTTGGAACGATCCTGTCATCATGCAGGCTGTAATGGATGGGGAAGTGCAGAATGCTAGGCACATAGTCACAATATCAGCTGGCAATGAAGTTCCTATCAGCAAGCCAGAATATAGAAAGGTCAAATTAGTGACAGTTTTTCTTTGCTCTCTTTAGATTAACTACTCTGGGTATGTGATTCCTTTTTGCCGTAAACCCAGTTCCAAGTAACATTTGGCTAAGGCTCTTCTGCAGATTTAGGTCTGAGAAGCTTTCATTACTTAAGTTCCATTAGCAGTTACATAAGCATGTGGCCAACTGTAAATGCTTTAATGTGGGGCAGTAGCCGGACTGAGGTCTCCTTGAGTTTCATGGCTTAGTTTCCAAATTTCCTGCTTACCACTTGGAGCAGGGCATTGATGCGGACTGTTACAATGCTCCCTTCTGCACGGTCTTATTCTTCTGTTTGTGAAGATATGCTGTTGCTTGTGTTTTGACTCTAGCCACTGTATTTTCCAGAGTAAAGAGTCAGACCTATCTACAGCGGAGTCCGGATCGGATGTGGATGATGTCCTGTCACCTCAAGGCACTTCTGTCTATCATCATCCAACATTAACACCTGTGCGCGAGGAGGTACGGATCTTTTATATAAAAAATCTACAACCTGCCTCTGGCAACGTTTCCTGTTGGCTTTACACATCGTGTACTAGGATGAAAGGTCTTCTTTTAAAAAAAGGGAAAAAAGAACTCTCTAACTCGGAATTTTGAAGGACAGGTGAGAACCCATCCAAACAAGTTGGCAATCATGGATGGCTCTTTTGATGTGTCTGGAGGGGACTCAATTCCTCTTGTTGACAAAGCGATGGACATTGGGAGTGGAACAAAGGTGGTGACAGAAACAGCATCTCATCCACTGAAAGGTCAGAGCTCTCTCTCTTGGGATAGCTTCCCACGACGTTAAAAATTTTCTTCTTCTTTTCTCTTTTCGAATATATCCCCCCTTCCCTCTTCACCCCAGCGGTCCCGTGCTTGGTCTGTCATGTTTCATTACGGGGTCTGATAATTCGTGGTTTGCTCATTATGTACTTTCAGGAAGCATCATTGTATCAGGTATTATAAGGCCAATTGGAGACGTGCTATGTGTGCTGGTTGCAGCTGTCATGGCAGTCTTTTGTGGCCTTGTATCCGGTGTAGGCTCTCTTTTTCGTGGAAGCATGCAGAGTGGCAACAAGCAAGCAATGCCAAAAGATGGCAAAGCTTACCTTCAACAAGTGTGCTACAAGGACATGCCATCTAATATTGAGCCTCAGTACGCATTCTATCCATCGGTTTATGTGGATGCTTCTCCTGGGATTCGGAAACGGCTTGACAGATTAGAGGAGAAAATTACTTTATTGAGCAAAACTCAAGAGCCGCAGGGGTCTAAAGAAGCTCTTCTAGATGCATCATTGGAGCGGATCAGGTCTCTAGAGTGCGAACTGATGGAGACACGAAAGGTTTCTTTTTTGCAGTTGTTTTTGTTGTTTAACTGTTGAGGTAGTTCTGTAAAATTGCTGATGTTTCATCCTTTTTTTTTTGGTTTGTTTCTGAAGACCTTACGCGCTGTGCTGGAGAAACAGACAGACTTTTTTAATTCCCTAGAGCACTTCAAAGAGCAGAAATGGAAGGTAAAATTTTAAACTACAAGTTTGGGGCACTTTCTTTTAACAAGTTCTTACAGACTGTGGAATGGTTGCAGAGAAAAGGAAGCTGCTGGTAAAACTACACCCTTGAGGGCTGTGGGTGTTTGCATCGCCTTTTAAGCGGTTAGAGGCTATATGCCATGGCAACAAGTGCTCTGGTCTCTATTCCGTCGCAAATAAGTGAGGTTTGCTGAGATAGTACAAAAACAAAAGTCTTAAAATAATGAAGACACAGAACCCTCTCTAAAGGCTGTTAGCCAAGGCTAGTCACCTAATCCTTCCACAAGGCTGCTGGCGATCTGATCATCCAACTGAATTGAGGGCTTACATCTTTGGTATATCTGAAAAATCTTCAATATATCTAAAAAATAGAGGAAGTGGTGTGGGTTGTTGAGTGATTGTGGTTATGTTTCTCAAGGTGAGGACCAAACTTTTTACAAATTCATTATCTTACACGGTAAGATCTAAATAATAAGCTGCCTCGGTGTTGAAATTTCAGTCGCATTGTCTTTATGCCTAGGGCACTTTCCTACAGGTTTGAAAGTGGTCTCTCTTTCTGCAAATAACAGCCTTCCTTTCTTGTTTGGGTCTTGGGAGGACAGTCTTTTTTTGCCATTCAAACTTTAAACTGCGACTTGTTTATGAGAGAGATAGTGGGCCTCCTTGTAACAGTTCATGTGGTTCATGGACAGTTGGTTCACTTAAAATTAAAAAGAGTTGCTAACCTTCGGATATGGAAACTGCTCCGACTAATTCCATGATGGAGACATCCTTAAGCATGAGAGAGAGAGAGAGAGAGAGAGAGAGAGAGAGAGAGAGAGATTCTTAACTCTGTCGGGGAGAGTGTTGTAGGAACTATTCCAAGAGACCTCAAAGATTACCCAAAGAGAGAGAGAGAGACTCTAACTCTGTAGGGGAGAGTGTTGTAGGAACTATTCCAAGAGACCTCAAAGATTACCCAAAGAGAGAGAGAGAGAGAGAGAGATGCCTCAGTGATGCCTTGGGTTCCTTGGGCCAAAGTTCCTATTCTTCTTTATTATACTGAAAAAATTCTCGTATCAGTGGACAGGAAGAGTTGCTAGTTATACGGTTACAAAATCCTTGTTTTTGTGGTTAAAACCATGTGTGTTTTGAGTGCTCTCTTAAAGACCTCGGTATGAGAGGCTCATTTGACAAGGCGAAGTACTCGCCTCCTCTAGGGAGGGCTCGTATTCATCGCTTGATGGCATACATCGTTATGATTTTGATGATGATGATGTGATGCCATGTGATGGTCCCATGACAATCTTAAAGCTATCTTCTGGACTCTCGATTTGCTATCTACAGTAGCTTCAATCAATCTCTCTCTCTCTCTCTCTCTCTCTCTCTCTCTCTCTCTCTGCACATCCCTGACTCACACAAACGCATGCCGGCACAGACACATAACCAGAGCAAGACTTGCAAGCTGAAAAAAACAAAACAAAAAGCAAACAAAGAAAGCAATCTTGCCTACTCTTCCACAAAGGCCAACAAACATGACTCGATATAGGGCCCCTATGCTTGCCCGGATCGTTGCGGAGCAGGACTGAGGAACCCCTCCTAGAGAACACTACTCAAAGGAGGCCATCAACACAACCTTAATGCTCTCAGTATTCCGGGAGCAAAGAAGAACATGCATAAGAGGGGTAGAAGGCACCCAACCAAGGTGGAAAACACCCAGCAGTGACAGACAAGACAAGTGGGGCAAACTTTGGGCAGCGATGGGTGGGCAAGGCACGCCACACCTCTCATAGGAGGCGGTGACAAAGACCTGTTGCTACTGGGCGAGAATAGCTGCTAGCACCAGCACGCCATCTCTCTCTCTCTCTCTCTCTCTCTCTCTCTCTCCGCCCTTGCACCCTCTCTCTTTTTCGGTTTTCTTTCTCCTCGTTTGCTGTTGCTGCTGCTGCTCTCTCTCTCTCTCTCTCTCTCTCTCTCTCTCTCTCTCTCTCTCTCTCTCTCTCTCTGCCCCTGCACCCTCTCTCTCTCTCGCGCGCTATTCGCCCCTGCCCCCCCCCTACCGCTCCCCCCCCCCCCCCCCCCCCCCCCCCCCCCCCCCCCCCCCCCCCCCCCCCTTTTCTCTCGCGCTCCCTGTTTCTTGTCTATTGTCCCCCCCCCCCCCCCCCCCCCCCCCCCTTCCCTGTTTTTTGGTCTATCGCGGGTTAATCCCTTGTCTATTGCGCGCCCCCTCCCCTTGTCTATCGTAGGTTAATTTTCAGCCTTTTTTAAGTTTTAAGTTTTTATTTTTTGACTATAGTCTATCGCCCACCTCCCCCCCCCCCTTAAATTTTTCAAACTTTCGCCCCCTCTTCAGTATATCGCCCCCGCCCCCCCCCCCCCCCCCCCCCCGTTCCCCCCACTCTATCTACCATACTTAGCCCCCTCCCTCCCCATCTCTCTCTCTCTCTCTCTCTCTCTCTCTCTCTCTCTCTCTCTCTCTCTCGTAACTAACGTTTTCACCCCCAGGCCGTACCGCCTCCGCTCTACCACTCGTCGGGACCGCTACTAGTGTGGGTGCATATGTGCATCTAACCCCCCCTCTTGCGGACAGCGATCAAGCATGAGGAAGACAAACGATAAAGCCGACCCCCTAGAGGATGCCATTCGAAAATGCAAAGATGAAATGACGGAGACCATCACCGAGTTGAACTGCAATCTTTGGGGCACAATAAACATTCTCGAAGGACGTGTGCTGATCCAAGAGAGCAAGATAAGCACGCTGGAAGACCGAGTGACAACCCAAGAGGAAGAGATCGCGTCACTCAAGAAAGAACTCGCCGAAGCCCGATCAAGAAACACACTGGAAGAGGGCGAACTGCAACCCTCAGTAATTGAAGAAATCAACACGATCAAGGAACAAGTATGGGCCATCAAAGAGGGAGAAGAACAACACAAAGAAATGACGACTTCTTGGGTGGATGTTCTTACCAAAACCCAACAGAAGGCGGACGAAGCCGAGAAATGGATCAAGGTGGCCAAGGAAGGGAAAGACAAGGAGATAACGCCCACATCCACACCCAACAACATCATTAACCAGACACTAGAGGAGGAGCAGAGGAGAAGAGTGCACGCTTTACATGTGAGAATTTGCGGTCTTAAAGACAAAGGCAATGTGGACGAAAAGGTAAAAGAACTCACAGCCCTGATGGGGATTCATGAGCCGACAAACACAAGGACATGGAGAGTGGGCAACATAAAGAAAAATGAAGGCAGTGGAGAAACCTCAAAAGAAAGGGCACTCATCCTCCGTTTTCCCTCTATGGAAGCAAAGAAGTCTTTCTTGAAGAAAAGACCAACTCTTAAGGAGACTGGCATCTTTCTCAGGGACGATCTCACCCTCTCGCAGATCGCTCATATGCAGGAAGTAATGCCGGAGATTAGAGCGGCAAGGGGGAAAGGCAAGATCGCTTTCTACCGAGACGGAAAAGTAGTAATACTGGAGCGACGCTCCACATGACGGTGCGAGACTTATGGGACCACACTCAAAGTAGCTACCTGGAATTGCAATGGATCTATGCGTCTTGATGTGGGTGCTTTTGAGGATAGCTTTACTGGAAGAGACATCATTTTCTACTCTGAGACACATCAGGCCCCGGGGCAATCCATGCCTCACATCAGTGGATATAGGTGGGAGACAGCAGCCTATAGACAGGAGACACGCTCAGAGCATAGAGGGCGGGGCTCAGGAGGAGTGGCAGTGTTATTTAGAGAGGATCTGTAGCCATTGATACATATAGCCCGCAAGGACGAGCAGGCCAGGTACATGTGGGTGAGACTGAAAGCAGAGACAGACAGATACCTCTATCTAGCTATTTGTTACTTTCCCCCGAGCACATCAGTTTATGCACCACCTAGGGGACAATCCGCTTTCTCTATTTTAGATGACGACATATGGGAGTTCTCTAGAGATGGTGACATTATCATCCTCGGGGACTTCAATGCTAGGATTGCCCATCACCAGGCAGTGTTTTATGATACTTCAGAGGAGATGCTAAGAGAGATAGATGTGGCAGATACGGGCCTTTCCAGACTATCACACGATAAGGAATATACTGAGTATGGGCGACACCTGATAGACATGGGCACTGCACATGGATTGGCCATCTTGAACGGCCTACAGAGATTTCCTGTTGCGGGAAGTTTTACATGCTTCCCACACAGACATGGAGCCAGCACGGTGGACTATGTCATGGCACAACCGAATCTCATCTCTAGTATCCAGGATCTCACAGTTGGGCCCAGACCGGTCGGGGTGGCAGTGGATCATGCTCTGGTGTCAATGACCATCTCTTTCCAATTCAGTGTAGCACAAAGGCCACGAGTAGCAACCCCTACTCGCTACACATTCACAAGGGAGACGGACTCTGTATACATGGACGGAATCTACAGACGCCTATGCACTGAGGACCCGGGGCGACCTCTGGAGGAGCTAACTACTATACTGACACAGACATTACATGAGGCAGCAGCATAAGCATACCCACACACCCAACTTGAGCAGAGCCGCCGATCTGGGAGCATGCCTCTGAAAAGATGGTACGATGAGGAGTGCCGCCAGACTAGAGCCAGACTTCAGAGGGAGGTGCTGTTGGGGGACGTCACTCACAGACAGTCACAGATGGACTTTCGACGCCTGGTGCGGCGAAAGAAGAGGGCTTTTTTGGCCCGACTCGAGCAGGATCTATATCAGCTATTCATGAGTCAAGACTCGCGTGAGGCGTGGCGGCTCTTTCATGAGCAATCCCCCCCCCCCCCCCCCCCCCCCCCTTGCTATTTCCTCCACAGAGACCTGGGGTCAGTACGCATCATCTTTGTACACAGTACCTGAACAACCGTCCCTCCCCAACCCCTCCGACCCATGCCCACATACATGTGTCTTTTTCACCATTGAGATGGTGAAGAAAGCTATTGATAGGATGAAGACTGGGAGAGCATATGATCATGAGGGCCTAGTAGCTAAGCATTTCATACATGCCAAAGACCTACTAGCAGTTATGTTTAACCATGCCATGTGTGAGGGCCTACTGGACACCTGGAGCCTATCTACGATAGTACCTATCTTCAAATCAAGAGACCCCATGGAGCCTGGGAATTATCGCACTATTATGATCGGGCACACTCTGGCACGTTTGTATGCATCCATTCTTGAGCAACAGCTGAGTAGATGGGCAGAGAGGGAAGGAATGCGTGCAATTGGGCAGGCAGGATTCAGGAGAGTCTTCTCTACTCTTGACCATATCCTAACACTCAGGGCCATCATCGAGGAAGGCAGATCTCATGGGAGACGGATCTATTGTAGCTTTGTGGACTTCTGCAAAGCTTTCGACACGGTACCCAGAGCTAGACTGATGCGCAGATTACAAGAAATGGGAGTATCGACAAAGCTCATTTGGGGGATCATGGCATTATACAGATCAGTAGTAGGGCATGTACGCACCCCGGAGGGACTCTCAATACCGGTTCACTCCACTATTGGGGTGAAACAGGGTTGCCCACTCTCTCCTACTCTTTTCGGTATGTATGTGGATGGGGTTTCTGACTACATTGACAAGGACGGGGATAAAGGTGCACAGTTGGCAGGGACATGGATTCCACTTTTGTTATATGCGGGCGATATTGTGTTGATCTCCGAATCCCCAGAGGGAATGCAACGCCAACTAAATGCTCTGCATACGTTTGCCCACGAAAGTGGTTTGTCTGTCAACCTTGGTAAAACCAAGGTTATGGTGTTTAATACCACCCCACAATGGATCAGGAGATCAACACCTAAATTCACATACGGCCAGGAGACTGTGGAGTACACAGACGCTTACACTTACCTTGGAGTGGTTTTTACTGGACCCACATTCTCACTCAGAAGAGCAGCAGAGACCAGACTGATTAGAGCCCACGCATCATTGGGTAGATTGGAGAGGATGTGTTCGCAGGTTCAGTTTCAGGAACCCCGGACGAAGCTCTAGCTCTTTGACACCTTGGTGGCCTCAACATTGCTCTATGGGGCTGGGATATGGGGACCTTCATTGGATCACCACGGGAGGACGGGTCGCACAGATGGATGGGGGAACATGGAGAAGCCTCTCGTCTCTATGATCTCGCCGCTCATTAGAGCCAAGGCATTAGTACCACGGGCCATTATTCGTGCAGAGCTGACGGCCCCCCCACTAGTGGTAGAGGCGCTCACCAGATCAGTCTCCTTCATAAACCGCACATGGGAACTTCCCAGAGACAGATATGCTCGCATGGCACTTGAGTCCTCCCGACAGTTAGCCATACAAGGAGATACAACATGCTGGTATGGGGAGATGACATCATGGTTTCAGGCGCATGGGTTCAGCATAGACAGGCTGCCACCATTCCAGTATGCATTGGATGCACCATCTCTCATTCTTACACAGTCAGAGATCACCAAGCTCATTCGCCAAGACCTGACCCAGCTAGACACCAGGAGGACATGGATACAACCAGCACAAGAACTGGGCACGAAGATGGCTTTCTACAGAGACCACCTTCTCCAGCTTACGGAAGATGGTTTTGTGATGAGACCCAGATACATGGATACCCACCTGTCTCATGGGATACGGTGTGCTATTGGCCAGTTACGCACATCGTCTCACCAGCTGCGGATTGAAACCGGGAGATATAGTGGAGTACTAGTAGAGGCTAGGACATGCCCCTTGTGTGACATGGAACCTGAGACAGAGCTGCATTATACATGCCGCTGCCCCGTCTACGACGAAATACGAGACCGCTTCCATTGCTTGTTCAGAGAGGGTTTTGGACCACTCTCAAGAGTAATGGGATATGAAGATCAAAGATGCCTGGGTCTGTTCTTGCTCGCGCTGCGTAGACACAGAGAGAGCCTGATGAATGGCGAGGCTAACCAGTCTCAAAGACGGATTACAGACTTCTTCAGAGCAGACACGGGACAGCCGCAAGAGCCACTCCCACACCAGAGCCCCCCCCCCCGTCTCACACCAGAGGCACATTGATTGACCGAGCGATTGAACTGGGGAAATCGAGGCGCCCACGACTGCGCAGGACTACACAGCATCGACGGAGGCTACGTCAAAAGATTCAGAGCACGCTGGCCAGGCATGCACAACTCCCGGTCAGACTACTAACCATGGAGGAAACTGATGAGATCCGCCAACGACCGATGCTAGATCTTTTATGATTCAGCTATCCCAACTAGCCGCCCATTCTTGCTTAGTTTTTCGACTTAGCTCACATCGACCTATCTAGAATCCCATAATATATATCTTTGTTTTGTACTGTTGATTAGGTTATTTTGTTACTCTGACTTTGTATCAGATCCACCACCTTGTAACTTTCTGGTCTCATAGGTCACTATGGCCTTTTGAAGACGTTAGTATAACATTTCATTTCATTTCTCTCTCTCTCTCTCTCTCTCTCTCTCTCTCTCTCTCTCTCTCTCTCTGTGCGTGATAGATTTGTGTGAGAGGCAACAAGGTGAGGATGATGTTGACGAGTGAGGAAGTTTTGCTGAGCTCTCTCTCTCTCTCTCTCTCTCTCTCTCTCTCCCCAAACAAGTGCATTGCCAAACATTAGGGCTTCATTTTTGTCCTCCTATTGTGTTTATGGTTTGCCGCCCTTGGGATGCTATACTTCTTCTACCTCCTCTCATACCACCTTAGATGTGCCTACTCATTAACCCCAAGGATAGTCCTCTACCAGTTTTCCACCACTCCGAATCATGCACTTGCACCTCACCTTCTCTGGGAGTATCTGGCAATTTTATTTTATTTTACTCACAGCGCATCCATACATGTAGTTCATACATTACATGTACTATACATATTTGCTGTAATTATCGTGAATGAGAATGAGGCACATAAGTGCTACAACAAGAAGTTGCTGCATCGGGCCGAGCAATTGCATAACTTTTCCTTGTCCTCTGTCGGTTACTGCTCAACAATATACCTGTAGCCTTGGCGTACGCCCCATAGGTTGACGTGAGAATATAAGGGCTAGTTGGTGGACGTGTTTGTGCGTCGTATAGTTTCCTCGACAACATCGAGGAGAAGGTGAGATTTAGTAGTACTTTTGCCCTTGGAAACCACATTTGATGCTTCTCCGGAGTGTATAGAAAACAAGTGAACATGCCAGTTGGTCTTAAAACATAGCACTATCAAACCACTTTAAGCATTCACGGTGATTCATGGTGTGGGTGATGTCAAGGAGCACTTGAGAAGTTTGCTTCTGCAGCTAATTTGTATGTCTTTAGCGATCCAATCCATGTGATCAAGATCACCTGCTTACAGAAATAACCAAGCAAGAGAAGCTAAATATGTCTTCCAAGGAGAGGGCATTTATTAGCTATTCGATGCAATGTTGGCTTGTATGTCCAAAAGTGGAGGGAGAGAGAGAGAGAGAGAGATAGAGAGAGACTTTTGGTTGCTTCCAAAATTTATGTATCCATGCTTTTGATTGGAAACAACCAATCGAAAGCATGTATACCTGAGCCTTATCATTATCTCCAAGATCCTCATACCGTCCTTATGTAGTGATCATTCTAGATGAAGCATTTTTATTCCTTAATGCCTACCTAAGGTAGGCAATATTTTAAGATAGCCCATACATTATCATTTTTTTCTCTTGAACTTTAAATAATAAAGAGCCTTAGTTGAATTATTGAACATGTAATTATTCAAAACTCAATTTAGAACTTCAAAATATTGGCTTGTCGACAACCACTAAAAAAAAAAGAACATGGTAAGGACATTTGAGTATGCAAGATCATTTTTTTTCTTTTGCCGGTTTGTTGGAAGGGGTGTGTGTGTGTGTGTTTTTTTTGTGTGTGTGTGGGGGGGGGGGGGGGGGGGGGGGGGGGGGGGGGTTTCAAATGGGTTCTTATTTAAAACATGGGGGGATATATTTGAGGACTCTTTCTATCCAATATAATGCTACAAAGTTGTGTAGGATTAAGGTTTTATTTCACTCAATTTTAGTATGTTGGACCATTCCAAAAATAAATTATTTGTAGGAATCTGAAGCAAATATCGATTCTGATTGACGAGCCAAAAGAAGCATGACAGGCAGCGTGTGCACCATTTGAGGGGGGGGGGGGGGGGGGGGGGGGGGGGGGGGGGGGGGGGATTCATGGGGAACAAGGCTGCATCAAGACAACCGCTTGGATAAGGTGGTTAGCACAACGCATTACCTCTTCGTGCACTGAGTTTAAAACGGTTGTCTCGATGGATTTTGCCAAAGATTTGGGAAAGTCAAAAACCTTAACACCATATTGTTGGATTCAAGCCCTTGTCGGTATGATCGTGGAAAACTCCCATTATGAAGCATGCAGAAGCTTGCATGGTTACAATCCATATTGTTAAAGATTTTGAACTAAATAAAATAGCGCGAGTTCTTTTTGATCGTGTAGTATCGACTCTCTCTCTCTCTCTCTCTCTCTCTCTCTCTCTCTGCAAGCTTGCTCGCCATGGGTTTTGCACGCCACCATCCTCCCTAACCGCCCACACCATCAACTGGTATCAGAGCTTGCAACTGCATACAGTGGCGCTTCAAACCTCGAATCTCGAAACGCTGGCACACAGAGCGTCAGGCTCTTGGGCGGGCAGGAAGGTGCAACTACAAGAGCTTGCTAGGAGATGAAGGTGAAGTCGGTTACTGCCTAAAAACCTGCTCGCGATGCCATCCTCCCTACTCGCGATGCTTCAGTTAGAGAGCCCTCGCTGCTCGCGGTATACTTCAAAGAGCCGGTCGACTGTCTGCAGATCGTTATTGGCCTGCCCAAAGGGCAAGGCTATAGAGATGCCTTCTCTTTTTTGCTGATTAAAACAGAAAAAATTTTGAGTTACATTTTTAAACATTTTTTGATAGACAAAAAATGATGATTGGTTGAAATAAGATAGTGGGCACTCATTTAAATGAACAGTGTGTAAATCTAATGATGGACATAGATTTTTAATTGGTTGAAGTCACAAAGAATAATCATTACAAATAGGCCTACAAGCAAGCAGAGGGTCGTAATAAGAATGAGTATTTAATAAAGCAACTTGGGATAATTAGTATTACCTTGGTAAAAAAATAAAGCCACTTCGATAATGAGTGCAAATTAAAAAAGTAGATCTCCTTCCTCATAGAATTGAGAAGGTACTATCACGCCCAACCTCCGCATCCCTCCCCTCATCA
The DNA here is from genome assembly GCF_014529385.1 of Adiantum capillus-veneris. Lineage (NCBI taxonomy): Eukaryota > Viridiplantae > Streptophyta > Polypodiopsida > Polypodiales > Pteridaceae > Adiantum > Adiantum capillus-veneris. The sequence continues at coordinate 95,598,449 of NC_140956.1, read as the reverse complement.
ACTTGCCTGAGTTGAGCTCTAACTCCGTAGTCCATCACACCTCTTGTGTTGTGCACACGCTCGAGCTTAGCTTCGTTCGCCATCCCCGTTTTCTCACTGCCCATTGCCTCCCGAGCCTCACACATCTCGAAATAGGCAAGTGTGAGAAGCTGGAGAGAGTGGATCTCTCTGCTGGCCTCTCAAGCCTCACACATCTCGAAATAAGGCACTGTTAGAAGCTGGAGAGAGTGGATCTCTCTCTCTGCTGGTCTCTTGAGCCTCACACATCTCTAAATATGGTACTGTGTAAGCATTGTGGAGGTCAAGCCTGGCTTGCAGGCTGTGCCCAACCTTCGCTCACTTGTGTTTTATAACGAGCAGAGCCGTGTTTTGAGAGGTGTTGAGGAATTGAAGCTGCTAGAGGAATTGAGAGTGAGTTGCTGTTCCATGGTGCAGCAGAGTGGGCCTAAATGGCTCAGTGGTTTGACTCGCTTGGAGGTTCTTGAGCTTAAGCAGTATGCAACTGCATGGAAGCAACAAAGAGCTTGGGATTACAAAAGCGAGGGATTAGAGGAACTAAGTGCATCTACAAATTTGGTCGGCTGGCAGAACTGCTCCTATCAACCTTGCAGACCTTACGAATCTGGTGAACTTGACTATGCAGGGAATGGTGTCCTGGGAGGACCTGGATAATTTGAGGAAATTGGAAACGCTTGAGTTGCATTCTTCAGATGATATAATGTTGGAGTGTGCATCAGATGAGGATGATGATGACAGTGCAGAAAAATTACAGAAGTGGGTGCCCCCCCTACAACTTAGTTGAGGCCCGTGTGTGAGTATTTTTCCACAGAATCTCACAGAGCTGAAGCTGTCCTGCCTTAAGCACCTTAGACGCCTTGATGGTATTGACCGCCTTGTCTATCTTAATAGCCTTTGCTTGGATGCATGCCCCATGTTGGAAGAGCTACCTTCCTTACATGCCTTGCAGGAAATGGGATCGCTCGAAATAACAGTGTGTGTGAAGCTCAAAGGTGTGAGGGGCTGTGATGAGATGAGAAAGCTATGGGTGGCGCAGTTCCAAGGATGTGAAAGCATGGAGCAGCTACCGTTAGTCAAGGACATCCATGCGCTCCCGTGCAACCACCCGCACTTGAGGAGGCTTTCCTTCGAGCGATGCAGATTCGTGAGGAATAGAGAGTTGATGCTGGAGTGGGCAGACTTGTGTGGGATGTTGTGTGTGGCTGCGCTGAGGCGGTTCCTATTTTGCAAAACACAATTTTGGGGACTGTCAACCGGAAACGATGACGGCTTCTACCTAGCAAAAGGAGGGCTGCACACAAATAACGCACAGGTGGGGTCTGGCTATGGCGTCTACTCAAGGGAAAAGGGGCAGGGAAACAGACATGATGCAGGAGAACAAAGGACTGTTAACGGCAGGGAAATGTAGAAGCTAAAAGCATATGGGAAAGGCAGGGCTAGCTATGTTCTACAGCGATAGAGGTAGAGGTGGTTATTTTGGCTCCGCAGTCATTCCTCGAGACGTCTTGCCTTCATCTCCGCACACCTGCTGCCCTCCCCTCTCTTCTGCCTAACAGTCTTCCCATCCACATGTGTGCGTCCTTGCTTCCCTCTTCTGTTGGGGATCCCTTAACATCGTCCTCCTTGTCGTCGCCAAGCTGGATGCAACCAAGTGAAAGCATTCTCCGTCTGCGTACTACCCTGCATGATAGTGGCCTATTGGTGCATCAAGTAAAGTTGGACGAGGTTGGGCTAAGTAGAGCTGTCGTGCATTGTGAGGGATTTGAGGAGAACTATGAGGGTGATGGGGGCAACAGTGAGAAGGTAGTCAGGTGAGGCGTTGCTTCAGAATGCCAAAGGAAGGCCTCTATAAGGAGGGGAAGCTCCAACCTCCAACTATTGGCTACAGAACTCGAGACAATAGTCTAAAGCAGGAAATGTGACGTGGTCCCACGGGTAGAACCTAAGTGGCGCTATGCAATACCCGTAGCAGGACGTCCGGAGTAGCAGTAGAGACGATGGGAGCACATCAATATGCATGCAGTCTGGAAGGGGAAAGTGACGATGCAGCCTCTTGATTCCATGGCAACCTCCTTGGTAATCATCCCCTCCCGTCATGCAAGTGTGGAGATTCCCTTTTCTTGCTTGGATTCTAGGATTCTAGCCACTCTGCCTGCAAGGGTGGAGATTCCCTTTTTCTTGCTTGGATTCTAGCCACTCTACTTGCATTGCCATACACAATCTTGGCCCACAACCTAGGAAGAGAGAGAGAGAGAGAGAGAGAGAGAGAATGAGGTTGCTCGAGTGGTGGTCATCGATTGTCGACAGCGTCAACGGAGCTCGTCGACGATGGTGGGCAAACACAGGCAAGAGGAGAGAGCCGAGAGCTTACGAGAAGAGGGAGAGAGAGAGTATGACACATGGGAGAGGGAACCGTTAGAGAGAGATAGCAAGTGGGAGACTCGGGATGATTTTATGCACCTTTGGATCCATTGTCTCGATGAGAGCTGCTGATGGCCATCGAGAGTGAGGGCAAAGTTGGTGAGAGAAAGTGAAGGGAAGGAAATAAAATAGTTTTTCTTTTGTGCAATCTATTGCCCTATTTAAACTAGGCCTATGCTAACTTCTTTTCAAAAACTTATGAAACCTATGTACACGAAACTTTAGAGGTAAATTGACTAAATTTTAAAAATTTTCACAAATTCTTTAAACTTTGTAGATTGTTTTGTTTATAAATATAAAATTTAAAGATAAATTTCAAATTTTGCAGGTGGGATTACACTAAAACTAGGTTTTTTGTGAGTTTTGGAATGACTACCTTCCCTTTTCTCTCATGCTCTTCAGGTGCCAACCTCTGACAACTACCATGACCCCTTTCTACTCTTTTTCTTGTTGTTGGGTCACCCTGTTCACCGCTTTTCTTCTCCCAAGTCCCACGTTCACACAACATGTCTTCTTACATTTTAGAGATGAAAATATCCCAATTTTGATATGTAAATGGAATTTTGAAATGTTAATTTTTTAATTTTCAGATGTAAAGACATTTTTGAGAATTTAATACCGCAAATTTGGCAATAATGTGATTGTAATTGCATTTTTGTAACATTTGCTTCATCGTTTATAAAAAGGTGCTCTTTACCTTCCATTGCTCTTCTCAAGCGCAGGCCTTGTGATTTTATCACTTGTTTTTTTATAAAAACAAATCAAAGTTTTGATTAACATGTCTTCTATTGAAGCTAGGGTTCACACATAGTTTGATTATTTATAGGCCAAAATTTGTGAAGTCCATTCATGAGTTGCACCTGTTGGCAGTTGTTTGGGCATCATCTCCCATAGTGGCTAACAATTGTGTTTCTATCAACATTGTCAAAACACGATTTTCTCGACTTTATATGCTATGGATCCATTTTTTTGTTAAAAAGCAATTCGAAATTCTATTAGCCAAAGTATACTTGTCTTCGTAAGCATAGCAAATAGGACCAAGCTACCATTGGCATATCGAATATAACATCAAAGGTGGATAAATTCAACGGATCTAGCTTCCACACCTGGCAAATCAAAGTGAAGAGATATATGATACATTAGAATTTGTGGAGCGTCGTTAAACCACTATCAGCCGACGAAGTAGGCACATCCGCTACAATTACCCGAGCGTTATCTGCCGAGCAACAACACAAGAACGAGCAAACATTAGGTATTATTCTGACATTTCTCGAAGATGATTTTATTCATTATTTGGATGACCAGCAATCTGACAACGTTGCCTGGATACAGCTAGGGAAGGTTTTTGGTGTTAAAGTTAAGTATTCAATGATGATTCTAAAGATGGATTTGTACTTTCTTAGCTATGCGTGCTGATGAAAATATTACATCTTTAGTTAAACGGCTGAAGAGTATTAAAACTCAACTTGTTTATGTCGAAGCTGCAGTACCAGAAGAAGATCTCAGAGCCGTTTTGTTAAAAATTTTGCTTGACAAATTCCATCAGATTATAACTGTTTTAAAGGAGAAAGATCCATTGCCCTCTTTGGATGGTATTATCAATTCATTGCAGGAAGAAGAACCAAGGGTACCCCGTACCAATTCTCCTATTATTCCTAGTGCATATATAGTCTCCAATGCAGTATTACCCATCAGTTCTTCTGATACTTCCAGTGCCTATGCAGTCACTAATTGTGCTTCTACCTCAGCTTCATTTCGACCATCTATTGGTAACAGATCTTGTGCCATTTGTGGGTGCAATAACCATCAGACAAAAGATTGTTTCAAGAAGAATCCTTGTGTTCACTGTGGTAAAACAAATCATCCTTCAAATTGATGCTTTCAAAATCCGGGTAAAAACCGAATATATGTGATTGAGGGAGACACTGAATCTCCAATATATTTTGTTGACAATGAAGCTTTTTAGTTCAAGTCTTTTCATGTTTTTTAGTCAAATAACTTGTACGGGCTATAGACACTGCCACTCATGAGTGGTAAGACCTCCCAAATTATCGGTTTTTTGTTCTCAAGTCCTATTTTGTTCCTGCTTCTCATGAGGTTACTGGGTACACCTTAAACCCAAGGTTTGGCAGTGAACCAAAAACTCCACTCATTGGTACCTAATTTTTTTGACTTACACACTATCTTTTCAAAGGGGGGTTTACTATTATAGCACCAGGTTATGAATACACCAAAAATCCTTGGTTGTGAGAGAACCTAAAACTCATGGTTGATGAGTACACCAAAAACTCGAGGTATCATGAGAGTGGCCTGTTTAGTTCGGGCTTGAGGGGGGATTGTTGGGTTCAAGCCCTTGTCGGTATGCTCGTGGGAAACTCCCATTATGAAGCATGCAGAAGGCTCATTTAAACTTGGAGCTTACATGGTTACAATCCTTTATATATTTTAAAAGCTTTTGAACTAAATAAAATACCGTGAGTTCTTTCTGATCGTGTAGTATCAACTCTCTCTCTCTCTCTCTCTCTCTCTCTCTCTCTCTCTCTCTCTCTCTCTCTCTCTCTCATTTTCTCTGCAAGTTTGCTCGCCATGAGTTCTGCACGCCACCATCCTCCCTAACCGCCCACACCATCACATATGCTAGTCAAGTTTGCTTAATATTTGCAGCAAATTGTTCTTTGTACGGATGATGCCAACATATCTTGATGTGCATTGACCTCTAGTGATCAAATCCTTGTTCTTTGAACTCTTGTCCGATAGCTTTACTCTTAGCTGGCAATGTGTGCGCAAATCTTGAGCGAGATGAGACAAAAGTTCTGCTATGGCACTCTAACTCTTCCTTTGTAATGATCCTTCGTTATGATGGTATTGATAACAACTGTTTTGTATTTACATTGTTCGAGGGACAATACCTAAAGCTCTTCTCATATTCAAAAACTAGGCTCAACATCTCCAAAGCGATTATAAATTGGCAAGAAAGTAAAACTTGACGAGTGTCTTACAATATTTTTGCATTGCATAAATTTGGTGACCATCTTAACGAAAGCATTGGCCAAATACTCCAATCAACTTGGTCTTTCACAACCATTGCGTTGATCATAAATGTTAATGTTACATCACAATCGGGGGTTTGGCACTTGAGAGAGTGTGTGAGAGTAAAAAGAGCTTCAAAAATACAACAAGCTCTCTCTTATATAGCTATGCAAGTGTGCAACTAGACTCGAATTAGAATGCTTCACACTTGACCAATGAGGTGAGAACACCTCCTAATGCAACTTAGAATGCCCTACAATTGTCCCCTCTTGCCTTGCATGCTAAAACTCGCTCCCCCCCCCCCCCCCCCCCCCCCCCCCTTTGTTGGGACTCATCTTAGCAAGTGGAAACACTACACACACTTGTTGGGACTCATCTTAGCAGGTGGAAACACTACACACACTTGCTAAGTTCACTCAAAGCAAGTGTAGGATACTTTGGACATGTGGCTTAGTTAACCTTAGTAAACCAAGGCCAGAGTCAACTTACTAAATGAGGAAGGGTTGATACAACCTTAGTCTTTAGTTTTTCTCTTTCATTTAATAAAAATTATAAAATTATCTTTTAATTAATTAGCTTGAGTACAAGACCTTTGCACAAACCTTGGAGGCTGATGAAGCTGACCTGAGGCTACAACCTATTAACTAATTTAGCCCCTGCTAAATTAAGATAAAATTTGGCAAAAATAAAACTCACCCTTTGGGCTTAATTTTTTAAACCTCCTATGCAAAACTTTAGCACAGTATTTTGGAGGCCAACCTGCTAAATTTAGACAATTTATGGCAAGTTAAAACTTCACCCTAAGGCTTCCCAGACTTCATCCTTGGAGTATAAAGAGTTATTCTAATGACTTGAGCTTGGCACAATCACTTTTTATTTTTAGACTCCTATAATTTTTCTTGATCATCTCTTTTGTCTTGTACCTTTGATCAAGGTTGCCCGAGATACATTTATCCTTCCTTAACTGGTACCTACGACTAAGATAATTAATTAGCAGTTACCCTTTCTCTTTTATGGAATTTTCCCTTTTGGTCTCAAGCTTTGATCGGCTGATCCATTAGCACTTAATCAATTTCACTTGTTCTCTGTTTATTTTCCCCAAACTTAAGTGACCAATTTAAGTTGGAAAATATTTTTAAAAGATTAGTAATTAATATTCATGAGGCATCTTCTATCTCAAACTACAATAAAAGAATATAGAGTTAAAGTTTATCTTCTCTCTATATCTGATATTGTAGCTTGAGAGTGTAGATGCTATTCATCTAGTATCTTAAACAAAAAGACAAGCATTGAGTTGAACCTTTTCTTCTCTTTGTCTCAAATCATTGTGCAAGTTATTAGATGCATCAATGTGAGTAGTTTTGAGATCATCAAATGAAAAGTATGAAGCAAAATAGTAGGGCATGGGCATTTGATGTTTCACATATTCCTTTCTTTCAATATGCTTTTTACATACATCCTTTTTATTGGAGTGTTGGACACCCAAAAAGAGAAGATTAAGTCCTTCACCTTAGGTAATAGATACCACAATCGGAGAGAAATAAGCACATTTCCATTGAAAATAGACTTTAGCTAATTCTTAGTAGCAAGGAAGTTTTGCTTATGAAAATTTAGTGATTTGGAAATTGCAAAAAACTTAACTTGAGGTTGATGTGGATTCTAAGTTCATAAGCATTGTCGTGATGAATTGTTTCACAACTTGGGTAGTTTAATTGGCTTGAGTGTTTTACGTATGGCTTCAAGCAAAGCAATGTGTCTTTCATAGAATAGAATGTTGTACACTACAAAAGTTGAAAGGTTGATAAACCTTATCAAAATATCCAAGCATGAAAAAACATCAAGGGACTTTGTGCACCTATTAAAGAACAAAAGAATGTTCTTGCAAAGTCTTGCCGCGTAACATTGTTACCACCATTTTGTATTATCTTCTACTAATGCTAATTGGTCATGCTTATTCTTTCCACGCAGATCCCTTCTTCATTGAGAATGATATTCCTTGAATGCATCAATAGCAGCTTGCTTTCCACGCTGCTAACACCCAGCTTGATTTCCATCACTATTGGAGTAGCCCAACTTGGATGCCCATGGTGTGAACTACGTGTTGTAGAGTCTTTAAAAGGCATTTGAAAAATCCTAATCAATCTCTCTTTTCATTTTTCTATCCATCGATTGTTTATCTCCTTATCCTCTCCTGTCTCTCGTCTGACCTCCTAGCTATGTCTCTCCACGACGCCATCGGCTTCCATGCGTGCTCAACAGCTGGTATCAGAGCTTTGGGCACCAAAATTGGCTTCTTGTCTCCCACATCGTGTGTGTAGGTTCTCCAAATTGGAAGCTTGCAAGGATTCTGTGCAGCAGATAATCGGATGCACCAATGAAATCAAGGATTCTACTAGCATTAGCAAGAACAGAACCTGAATTCAAAGTAAGTAGGAGCTCGTAGGTTGGCATCAAGGATTCTACTAGCATTGCAGGCTAGAGCAGCATTTGGGTTCTCTTTCAAAGACTCCATACCGCACAGATTTGTGTGCTAGACTAGGCAAACTATCAAAAGGGTGGACCAAGGGCAGATTGGAGAGTGGACATCGGCCAGTGGCCGCCTTGCTAGTTAGCGACAATGGAGCAGAATAAATGAGTCTCGCAAAGCATCAACTTCGTCAAACATCTGAGAAAGTGAGGGTAGTCATGACCCTGTGTGCAACCCAAAGAGGGAAAACAGATTGGAAATTGCAAATAGATGAGGCTCGAGGATGGCAAGAGAGAGAAAGCGGGCACAATCATGTGGTGAATAAGTACTACCGGTAGGCAGATTGAGTGGTCGGCAAGGAGGTTGCGAGCATCAAAAAGATTTGCTCAAGTAGCATCTTGAGACTCATGGTAGATCCGCAACAAATTTGCAAGCAGTTGACATAAGTGTCGACGATGTAGACACACTTCATTCATGACGTTTCTACAAGTGGTGGAAAATAAATAATTTTTAGAAATTCAAGGTTTTTTTTTTACATTTATATAGAGGAGTTTAGCCTCCTACTAAGAGCTTGTTCACACATCAGCCAACTACATAAGAAGTTTGATGTCTTAAAGTTTGTTATGACTACAACCAAACTGATATGCATGCCAACTGAATTGAGCACAAAACCCCACATTCTCTTTTATGATGTTTACGTCGATGTTTTTGTCAATAATGGTTCAATGTATGATGGGATTAGACACTGCCTTGATAAGTGATATGAGCTAGGCGGTAAGACCTTCCCAATGAAAGCCCTATTTTTGTGTATGCCACATCTCATGAGGTTAATGGGTAAACCTTAACCCGAGGTTTGGATGTCAACCAAAAACCCCTTGTGTTGGTAGCTCGTTAATAGCACCAGGTTGTGAGAAAAGCTAAAACTCACAGTTGGTGAGTATAGCAAAACCTCATTGTGTCATGAGAGTGAAGAACTTAGTTCAAGGGGGCGTATCATGATGATGATATCAAGTTTGGCTGAAAGGGGTGGTTGTTGGGGTCCGCCCAACTTGGATGCCCATGGTGTGAACTACGCGTTGTAGAGCCTTTAAAAGGCATTTAGAAAAACCTAATCAATCTCTTTTGTCATTTTCTATTCACCGATTGTTTATCCCCTTATCCTCTCATGTCTCTTGTCTACTCTCCGCCTTCTAGCTATGTCTCTGTGCGATGCCGTCGGCTTTCGTGCGTGCTCAACTATAATCACATACTCCATGAGACACTGTATACGAAGGGAGAGAATGTGACATTGAATAGATCTTTAATCCAATGTGTGAAGCAGCTTATGTAATACTAGCTGAAGCTCAGAGAGAGAGAGAGAGAGAGAGAGAGAGAGAGAGAGAGAGAGAGAGAGAGAGAGCGATTAAGGAGGAAAATAACACTATAAGAGGAAAAGTTGAGAACCGATGTTATTACTGTAGATTAACAAAGAAAATTAGATAAAATATTGTGTACGTGAACATCTTATGTACATGAAAATAACATCCAAATTGGATGGCCCAAATGAGCATCTTTATTTTTGACATGCATAAAACATATCAAAAATCAAGTGCATTTTGAAAATTTCACAAAAAAAGAATAATAATAAACTTTGAAATTAACAACATACTTTAGATTGCATGTCACACCTAACCTACATAATTTGAAGCACAAAAGAACAATATTGAAATTTAACTACAAATAAAGCCAAAATTTCAAATGAGTTCTATGTACAAATGAGAGTTTGTTGTGCCATTCCACTAGTAAAAGAGGACTACACTTTTTTCTATTCTGTACTATCTTTAATTTAACTATGTGGTCAAAGGGTCGACACTTTCATACACGCCACATTGACGATACATATAATGATGGGGCCAACTAATGTGGACTATTGAAATGATACTAAAGGTTGATTTTAGTACCTTTCATACCTACATCTTTAAGTCCAAGTGGTTTGCAAATGTGTCTTGATAGCATGAGAATGGAATCTACATAGTGTGCATCACAAAGGGAGGTATGACAAGTTAGTTTTGCCAGGCAATTGTGAGTAGGTGAGTGATTACCAAGTTTAACTTTATTTGTTTGTACCATAATACCAATGTAACTCACTTTGAACTTCTCTTGTATAGGTCATCTACATCCCATCAATTTTTGTTCGTAGTTCCGATAACACCTTGAGGAAGAACCATTTTTGCCTCTACTAAATTGGAGACCATCTTCGACCCTCTCCCACTTACTACTTTGGATGAGGAGGATACCGAGAAGACATAGATCAATGAATCAAGTTGTCCCACCACAAATCTTAGCGAGGAGGACGATTTTCATGAGGATGATGATGATGAGATGGAAGATGATGAATATGAAGCCAACATATCTACAAATGAAAATTCAGTTTCTCTCTTTGTTGATTTAGAAGCCATGGGTTTAGTCTAGATGATGCCACTTGTAGAGATCTTTTTGAAGTTGATTCATAAACTTTTTTAATATGTTATCTATGAGAATTCTTTGCCATGTCACTCTCTCTCTCTCTCTCTCTCTCTCTCTATATATATATATATATATATATATATATATATATATATATATATATATATATATATGTGTGTGTGTGTGTGTGTGTGTGTGTGTGTGTGTGTGTGTGTGTAATTTTATCAAGCATGCTAATTTATGCTAATCATATGTATGACATTAATTTAACGATAAGATGTCTACCATATTCCTTGTCCATTTTTTAATTAAAAAGTATCATGCTTTGTATTTTTTGGTAAAAGAAAGAAGTACCCAAATTTGAATATTTTAGCTCCAAAGCTTTGCGCGATAATGTAGAGGTAATAATAACAATTAAAAATCCAGTAATAATAGTGGTAACATGCACGATTATATAAGTGGTAATGTTAAATTTACAGAAAAATTCCTCCTTGCCCCCTCTCTCCTTTTTGGCCAACCCATTTTGGACCCTCTCACTACAAAACCCAGTAAATGGCCATGGAAAGTTTGAGAAAATTTTTCTAGTGTCAACTTGGCCTTGGGCTTGTTAGAATTTCAAAATGGTTGGAGGCATAAGGTAAATGAATGCAAACTTCCAAATGATGGATGCAAGAATGTTGTATAGGAGAAAGATATTTGATAGATGATGCACACATATTCAATTTAAAGTTGAAAATCAAAACTCATAACAAAAATAAAATTTTTATAGCAAAATCAAAATTGGCTTTAAAACTTGCATCTAGGACACAGGTTTTGGGCCACCTATTCATGCATCCCCCTTGAAAAATATTGACTTGGCGCATGAAGAGAATTAAGTGTGGCTAAATTTTTTTGGGCTTTAGATTTTTCTAGCTTTCCCTATGACACAGAGAGTCTAAATCCAAATTCTAATGCCCAATTAGAGTATCTCAGGATCACTAGGAGTGGACTATTAATAAGAAAAAGATTCCAAAAGCTTTAGTAGCCATATTTGAAATTTACTTGAGTAAGAGCAAAAGGAGTATCAAATGCAGAGATTACAAGGTTTTTAGAGGTCCAACCCCATATATGTATTACTACCAATTGAAAGGAGTAGATATGTTTAGGAGAGCTACGTTAAAATGGGACATGGAAAGAATGTTCTTATAGATCAAGTTTGGTTAATATCTTTGTTCCTTGTGGATATTTTAGGGGGGTTAAGGTACTTTCTATCCACACAGTCCATTGCCAAAATTCCAATTGTTGCAAAACACTGGCTCATTGCTTCCAGTCGAGATGGTTGTATGTACAATGACACTATGCATCATGTCACTTGTAGGGAGTGTGAGCATTGCCATGGTAGCTAGCTATGGGTCATATCCTACATGAGAGTTGCACAATGCTCTACATCAAGACATGGTATCTGCTCCTCCACCACCACTTATGGATGGTGGTCCTCAGCAAGTAACGATAGAGAGTACCCATTAGACATTCCCTTGAATAATGAATTTGATATTCTTATTTGATGCTCCAATATATTGAAACCTAGAAAGCTTAAGGAAGTGAAATAAGGTGAAAATCCTAATTAAAACTTTATTAGAGATGAAAAACCCTAGGGATGACCTTCGATGTGGATGGAAATTGATGGAGATGGAGAGAGTTATGCAAGAAATGTAGAGAGCCAATCATAATGTTAAAGAGGTAGAGATTTCTCATTGAATAGAAGTGGACAGTTACATTACTTTATAGGCATATGGCCTTTGATTTAAGGCATGATTTTGGGCTACTTACACTGCTTTAATTGAGAGAAAACCATTCAATTTTCCTCATGGATAAATGACTAGGGACATAATAATGTTACTAGGTTTAGTGTCAACAAGAATACTACATGCTAAAGTAACTACTTGCTTTTGCTACATATAAAATCCATAATTTTCATGTTTCATCTATCCAACTAATAAATATGATTTTTCTTCTTACATATTAATAACCATCCTATAAAGACTTTCCAAAGGGCTCCAAAGAGAGAGAGAGAGAGAGAGAGAGAGAGAGAGAGAGAGAGAGAGAGAGAGAGAGAGAGAGAGAGAGTCTTTTTCAAAATTGTAAAGAACAATCCCAAAAGACCTTAGAGAGCCATCCGGTGAGTCTAAAAAAGAACTGAGAGAGAGAGAGAGAGAGAGAGAGAGAGAGAGAGAGAGAGAGAGAGAGAGAGAGGGAGCTGAAGAGTGACCTTTTAGTCAAACCATGTCATAAAATCTAATATCTAATATCTAACCAACCTAAATGATTTTCTCATATTAAATTGATCACTTAATGTGGGAGAATAAACAGGAACAAGTGTTAAGATATAAACATGTGCTTATAGATCTATCTCAACATGGGGCCAATGGTAAAGGGGCCCAAATGAGAGATGGTCTATTAAAGAGCAAGGCTAAAAAATGGAGCATAAGACCTTCGGGTTAGCTTCATCGAAGACCTCCAATAATGTGTATAGAAGTCCTTTGACCTTAGGTAAGCTAGGGCTGAGCTTGAGGCGCTGGAACCCGACCCAGCTCAAGGTGCTTGTCCTGCTTGTCATGCTTGATGACTAAGGTGCTTGAGGTGCTTGATGATTGAGGTGCTTGAGATGCTTGAGGTGCTTAATGATTGAGATTCTTGAGGTGCTTGCCATGCTTGAGATGCTAGGGTTGCACTTGAGGTGAGAACACAGCCCAAGCTTAAAGTGCTTAAGAGCCAAGCTTGTGGTGGGAACTTGGCCTATGCATGAGGGGCTTGAGGTATCAAAAAGTAAAATATTCAATCCCTACAAGGAGGGGGCGAGCCCTACATGAGGGGGGATGAGAGAGAACACCCACACAGTCACACAAGGCATGCATGGTACAAAGAAAGCAAAAGGGACACTTGTCAAGTTCCTCCTCATGTTGCCCTCATGGTGTGCCTGAAGCCTATTGGTTGGCCACCCAAGGGGTCCAATAATAGTTTAGGAGATTTAATTAATTGATTTAGCATTTATCTATCCTTGTCTCACAAAGGGAAAATGGGGACACTTGTCTCAAGGCTACCCTTGTTGCTTGTAATGCCTCCTGCTTATGATTGGCGAGGCCTGGAGGGGTCCAATGAGCTTCAAGCATGAGCTACAAGGGGGGGTCGACCCAAGCAAGATAGGGGATTTCTTAGGGGGTATACTCACCCACACACACTCACAAACACTCTCATTGTGTGCTATGCAAAGTGCAAGAGCTCCCTCTCCTTCTACAAGCAAGTAGAGGTTGAGAGCCTACACCAACACTCTTGGATATGGAGTGCAAATCCAACCAAGAGCCATGCTTCAATGCTTAAGCTTTCCATATCCTTCTTCTTCATTACTATGCTATTATGTATGCTAGTAACAAGAGTTATATGATAAGTGAGGAACTAATTCTTTTTCCTACGGAATGTTTCTTCTTCCTCTTCCCTACCCTCATTCCCTGCTAGCTCTCTCCACCTTCGAAGGTGTTTGAGGTCTTGGGACTGAGGCTTGGGATAGTTAAAGCTTTCTTGAAGTTTATGTTATGTTTGTGATGCATGAAGCTTTCCATCTTCATTGCATCACCTAGGTCACAAGGAACACAAAGATTGTAATGTAACAAGTCTCTCTATGCTATGTTAGACCTACTCCTCTACTCTCTATAATTAACCACTTCGAGCCGTGGGTGTAGATACTTAAGAGCCGATTTTCAAAGGCTAAGAGGAGTGGCAACTAAGGTTTTAAATTTCCAAAGCATACACTAAGTACATACATAAATTTTGTTAACACGGCTGACAATAATCAAGAGAGTAGAATGAACATTGATAGCTTTGATTTTGCACATGAAGATGCTAATGATGATGTTCCCATGTTTGTGAATTATCTTGTCACTAGGTTGTAGCAAGCTATGGGTAACCCTGCTTTGCAAGCCGAAGTTACTCAACAACTTCGTGCTTATGGAATTTCCTTTCCTCTCCAAGAGGAGAGAGAGCTTAGGAGGCCTCTTGAAGAGACCCCCAAAAGAAGACTCTCTCCCATTCGAGAGGAGGAATCCAAAGAGAAAGAAAACAATGAAAGTTTATGTTCCTATGAAGATGTGGCTCCACGAAGACGGCGGTCTAGACGATCTCCCACTCCTCCCAAGAGGAAAAGATCAACACATAGTCCTTCTCCTCATCACTCTGAAAGGCACGAGAGGAAACAAAGTAAGGAAAGGGCTAGGAAGAGGTCACCCTCTTCTACTTCTTCTTCACCTTCCTCCTCTTCTGGTGAAAGTTATGGCTATTCTCCTAGAGAATACAAGAGGGAAGGACATCACAAATCATTTCTTGCATGGCAAAGGTCACAAAAGCTAAAGAAATTCAAGGAAGGTGGAAAGAGTATCTCTTTTCTCACCTATGATGGCACCTTTGGTGCTACCGACAAAGTGTTGGCCTTCATCCAGCAATTTGATGCGGCCTTTGGAGATGAGGGCTTCACAGAGTCCTCCAAGCTACACCATGTAGCTATGCACTTCCAAAAATTAGCTCGTCAATGGTGGACTAGCCTTTGTGGCAATGGTGAATCCCCAAAGACATGGAAAACTCTACGAGTTTCCATCATGAAGCAATTCCTTGCAAGCGATGCAAAAGACAAAGTGCTTACTGAATGGCGTAGCTTGAAGCTTCTCTCTCATGAGTCTATCCACAAGTATGTAGACAAGTTTTGGAATTTACATCTCAAGGCTACTGTCTTTCAAAAGATAGACTTTGCTGAGCAAAGGCAATAATTCTGTGCGGGATTACCTGAAGAGATGGCCGAATACATCAACTCTCAACGGCCTGGTACTATTAACAAAGTAATCCATCACACCATGGTTGCTTCATGCATCAATTTCCATCAAGGGGCTAGACGTAATGTCAAGCCCATGGAAAACAAAGACAAAAATGATGCAAAGGGAAAAACCAATGTTCAAAATACTTCCCAAGTCACTTCCAACAACAACAAAAATTGGTCCAAGGAGAAGGGAGTTTACAAAGGTAAAAACAAACTCTCTCCTGAAGAGCTTGAAGCTTTTCGCAAGGACCATAAGTGTTTCAAGTGTGGGGAGCAAGGACATGGATATCATTCTTGCCCCAAGAAGAATACTCGCAATGAAACTCCTAGGGCTTCCACCATCGAAGCTCCAAAAGAGGATGCTCATTGCAAAGGATCATCACTTTCCTATGCTTGGGGAAAGATAAGAGAGCATGATGCCTTCATCTTGTTTGACCCTGGCTCTACTCTGAACTTCATATCAATGGAGTTGGCCGCCAAGTTGGGCATTCAAGCTTTTGAGATGGGAGATATGGTAATGGCTTACGCAGCTTTCAAGGGATAGCAAGCCTCCGTTACTCCCTTGATTGGGAAGTTTAGGCTTCATGTCCAAAGCTATGTCGACAAAGAAGACTTCTTCATCTCTCCTCTCCAACATGAGGATGCTATCCTAGGGGCACCATGGTTTGATCGCATGGCTGCCAACATGAAGTTCCCTGAAAGGAGAATCTACTTCACCTACAGGGGAAAGAACATGTATATAGATGCTAGTGAGCGTGGTTGCACTATTCCACTTGTAAATCCTCTTGCTTTTGATAAGTCAATGAAGAGCTCAGTTTCTGCGTACATGATTTTTGTCAAAGAGTCTCTAAAAGATACTAATGTTTCATCAAATGTAAATGGTAGGAATCAAGAAGAGTTAGACTTGTCTAATTTTCTAAAAGGATTCCAAGATGTGCTCATCGATGATATCCCCATGGACTTACCTCCAAGACGAGGGCATGATGACCATTGCATTGAGCTCCTTCCAGGAAGCTCACCGCCTAACAAACCTCCTTATCAAGTCTCACAAGCTCAACAAGAGGAGATCATGAGGCAAGTACATGAATTGGTAGACAAAGGGATGGTGAGGCCTAGTTCCTCTCCCTTTTGTTCTCCAGTCCTTTTAGTGCAAAAGAAATATGGTACATACCGTATGTGTGTGGACTATCGAGCACTAAACCATATCACTATCAAAAACAGATTTCCCGTGCCTCGGGTAGAAGATTTGTTTCATAAGCTACAAGGCTCTACCTACTTCAATAGGATTGACCTTAAGAGTGGCTTTATGAATATCTAGTCATGCCTTTTGGCTCGACTAATGCACCAGCTACGTTCAATCGTCTGATGGAGGAAATTTTTAGACCATACCGCAAATTCATTGGAGTGTTCTTTGATGATATCATCATCTACTCCAAGTCTTTGGAGGAACATAAGCAAAATCTCCAAGTGATTTTTCAAGCATTGAGGGAGAACAAGATTTTTCTCAACCAAAAGAAAACCGAATTCTTCCTTCAAGACATTCAATACCTAGGTCATATTATCTCTCACGATGGTATCCGTATGGATCCATCAAACTTAGAGGTAATAAAATCATGGCCTAATCCAAGAAATCTACATGAGCTAAGAAGCTTTATTGGTATGTGTGCATACGATAGACGCTTCATAGCAAAATTGTCTCAAGTAGCAGGACCACTACACGACTTAACTAAGAAGAACGTTTAGTATGTATGGACTACTAAGGAGCAAAATGATTTTGATAAGCTCAAAGAGAAGCTTACTTCCCAACCAGTCCTCGTGCTTCCAGATCTCTCAAAGCCATTTGAGGTCCAATGTGATGCTTGTGGTGATTGCCTTGGAACAGTTTTGCTTCAAGAAGGACATGCCATAGCATATGAGAGCCGAGGCTCAATACTGATGAATGAGTCTTGGACATTTATGAGAAAGAGCTATTAGCTGTTCTACATGCCCTAGACACATGGAAGCACCACCTATTGGGGACTCCATTTATCCTATGAACCGACCACCAAAGTCTCAAGTATTTCATGAATCAAACCAAGCTTTCCGACAAAAAAATGAAGTGGGAAAATTTTCTTTTGCAATTTAATTTCCATATTGCTCACATAGCTGGTAAGCACAATCAAGTGGCCTATGCACTTTCACGACGACCAAAAGTTAATGCGGTGTCTATAGCTACTCACAATGATCTATCCTCTATGATAGATGAGTATGCTACTGACCCTGACTTTAGAGACATAATTTCAACCCTTGCTTTGGGGAAGAAAGAGGAACCATTCACCTTTCAGGATGGTTATCTTCTCCACAACAATAGGCTATGTGTTACCCATTCCCTTCGTGAGAAAGTAATGTATGAATCCCATGCTCCTCCATATGCGGGGCATAGAAGTATTCAACCTACTCTCCGAGGAGTAGAGACGTACTTCTATTTGCCTACCATGAAAGTGGACATACGAGAGTATGTTTCAAAATGTGTAGTATGCCAAAAGACCAAGTATGATAGAGGGAAGCAACCTGGATTACTCCAGCCATTGCCTATACCAAATTCACCATGGGAGAGTATATCCATGGATTTCATCTTTGAGTCTATCCATGGGAATACAGGAATATGGACAATAGTCGACATGTTTAGCAAGCAAGCACATTTTATTCCTGTCAAAAAGACTTCTAAGGCACATCAAATGGCAACTCTCTTCATATCTCAGATTTTCAAGCACCATGGATTACCCACATCCATCATGTCAGATAAAGATCTTAGAATGACCAGTAATTTTTGGAAAGGTCTCTTTGAAAATCTAGGAGCAAGATTGAATTTCTCTTCGGCCTATCACCCACAAACGGATGGCCAAAATGAGATAGCCAATCTTACGATACTCGATCTACTCAAGACTTATGTTACCAAAGTAGATCAATGCTCACAATGGGAAAAGTACTTACCTCTTGTAGAGTATGCCTACAATAATACTGTACATGCTTCTACGGGAAAAGCACCTTTTGCGATCATTGAGGGAAGACCTAAAAGTCCCATGCTACTCAAAGTACATGGGAAGATCTTCGCCGCTGATGAGTATAGCGTGACCTACAAGAATCTTTTCAAAAGATTAAGGAGGCTATATCCATCTCTCAACAAAGGCAAAAAACTGCTGGTGATAAGCACAGAACAACCTTAATGTTCAAAGAAAATGATTGGGTCTTACTCAAGTTTCCTAAGGCTCGATTAAGGAAAATGACGGGCAAAAATCCTACGGGCCATCAAAAGTATTATGCTAAACTAGCAAAAAGATACTATGGTCCTTTCGAAATCTTGAAGCCCATAAAACTAGCAAAAAGATACTATGGTCCTTTCCAAATCTTGAAGCCCATCAATGAGACGGCTTATCAACTCAAGTTGCCCAACCATTGACTCATACACAATGGCTTTCATGTAAGCCTACTTAAGCCCTACAAAGGAGAGCCACCAACTGAACCAATTATTGAAGACCCTCCCGAAGTTGAAGACCAAGAAGAGGTGCTACAACCCGAAGCTATCCTTCGGCATGAAGACAAGGTACTACGACATGGTAAGATTATCCGATGGTATCTTATTAAGTTCAAAACCTATCCTTTTGAAGATGGTAGATGGATGCAAGGAATACAGCTTAAGGATAGTATGAACCTTGTCAATGCTTACAATGCTACATTAGAGTAAGCAAATGTACAAATTTCTTTTAAATAACTCATGTTTTTGTCTTATAAGACTAGTCCTCGTTTTAATTGTGCACATATTTAACTAGTATGCATGTTTAGAATCATGTTTGTGATGACGACGTCACTCAAACACCAAGTAGAATTTGTCACTCTACTTTGGGAGAATGAAATGGACTAAAGAGCAGACATGCTTGTGGAAGCTATGTCTCCCAAGCACCAAATGGATTAGCCATCCATCTTGGAAAGATGTCGTAGGGTAAAAAGGGATCCTCTACCGGCTAAGTAAAATTGACTAATGACTAAGGCTTTATCTCTTCTACCTCATAGTCGTCCTCGACTATGATTTCAGGAGAGAGGTAATGTCATAAAATCTAATATCTAATATCTAACCAACCTAAATAATTTTCTCATATTAAATTGATCACTTAATGTGGGAGAATAAACGGGAACAAGTGTTAAGATATAGACATGTGCTTATAGATCTATCTCAACACGGGGCCAATGGTAAAGGGGCCCAAATGAGAGATGGTCTATCAAAGAGCAAGGATAACAAATGGAGCATAAGACCTTAGGGTTAGCTTTATTGAAGACCTCCAATAATGTGTATAAAAGTCCTTTGACCTTAGGTAAGCTAGGGCTGAGCTTGAGGTGCGGGAACCCGACCCAGCTCAAGGTGCTTGTCCTGCTTGTCATGCTTGATGACTAAGGTGCTCGAGGTGCTTGATGATTGAGGTGCTTGAGATGCTTTAGGTGCTTAATGATTGAGATGCTTGAGGTGCTTGACATGCTTGAGATGCTAGGGTTGCACTTGAGGTGAGAACACATCCCAAGCTTAAAGTGCTTAAGAGCCAAGCTTGTGGTGGGAACTTGGCCTATGCATGAGGGGCTTGAGGTGTCAAAAAGTAAAATATTCAATCCCTACAAGGAGGGGGTGAGCCCTACATGAGGGGGGATGAGAGAGAACACCCACACACTCACACAAGGCATGCATGGTACAAAGAAAGCAAAAGGGACACTTGTCAAGTTCCTCCTCATGTTGCCCTCATGGTGTGCCTGAAGCCTATTGGTTGGCCACCCAAGGGGTCCAATAATAATTTAGGAGATTTAATTAATTGATTTAGCATTTATCTATCCCTCTCCCTCAAAGGGTAAAGGGGGACACTTGTCTCAAGGCTACCCTTGCTGCTTGTAATGCCTCCTGCTTATGATTGGCTGGGCGTGGAGGGATCCAATGAGCTTCAAGCATGAGCTACAAGGGGGGGTCGACCAAAGCAAGATAGGGGGTTGCTTAGGGTGTATACTCATCCACACACACTCACAAACACTCTCATTGTGTGCTATGCAAAGTGCGAGAGCTCCCTCTCCTTCTCCAAGCAAGTAGAGGCTGAGAGCCTACACCAACACTCTTGGATATGGAGTGCAAATCCAACCAAGAGCCATGCTTCAATGCTTAAGCTTGCCATCTCCTTCTTCTTCATTACTATGCTATTATGTATGCTAGCAACAAGAGTCATGATAAGTGAGGAACTAATTCTTTCTCCTACGAAATGTTTCTTTTTCCTTTTCCCTACCCTCATTCCCTGCTAGCTCTCTCCACCTTTGAAGGTGTTTGAGGTCTTGGGACTGAGGCTTGGGATAGTTAAAGCTTTCTTGAAGTTTATGTTATGTTTGTGATGCATGAAGATTTCCATCTTCATTGCATCACCTAGGTCACAAGGAACACAAAGATTGTATTGTAACAAGTCTTTCTTAATGGGAGAAATCATAATACAAATGCCTATTGGAGGGGGGACCGGCTCCACATAAATCCGGTCCTCAACTGTTGTCATGTTCTCTAAATTCTGTCTCTTGCAAAAGTATTGTTAATGCCAAGTTAACTAATTGCTATGATTATGTTGCTATCTTCAATTATGTTCACCCGCTATGCTCACAAAGTCATTTCTCAAAAGTACTCTCATTAATTTCCACTACTCTCAAATTAAATATGCCAATTCCATTACAAACCATCTACTTTTTTTGCAATCACAATAAAAATTTGAGGATTTGGGTGCCTTAGTCCACATACTTCAAGAAAAAACTAGCAGCAATGGATATTTGAGAGCAATGCTTTTTAGTCCATAGCCATCAAGAAAAAAATTAGCATTGTCTATTTCAAGGCTAGATTTTGGTTCAACAAAATAGAAAGTGTAGGTGGGTTATTTTGAAAAAGTGGATATGGGGTGCTTTATACAAATATACAGATGGTTGCTCCATGTTGTGAGAGTCAACACTCATCATGAGAGAGGTCTACTTGATGCACAAAGTTTGCTTATATCTCCCCCCCCCCCCCCCCCCCCCCCCAACTCAACAGCCTCTCTGATATAATGAGAAGTGCATCATGGAGATTCCACCTCTCACTCTATAAGAGCTTGAGTTCACGGCCAAGAGTGAGTGGATAGGTGACAGCGAGGCATTCTTTCATATGCTTCATGTGCCTAGCTTATAAAAAAACACCTTCTTTATTCCTCATGCAACATTTAAAGGTCTTGGACTTTATTTTGATAGTGAAGTCATTAAATTGATTGATAGAAGGAAGCTCTTTGTTGTGGCTCATGGTTAGTGATTCTTAGTATAATTTGATATTTGGTTATAATTCTCAAAAAATAGATGGGTATTTTTTGTTGCACAACTCCAATGCCCTCTCATTTCAAGAGAGGATACATCAAGTTGAAAACGAAACTAAGTCTAAAGTCTCTATTTTAAGAATAACAAGAAGATGATTATTTTTAATCAAATCTGTTTATCTTTTCTAAAAGAATTTAGTGGAAAACCTCTCTTTTCTACACTCATGACCAAATGATGTTGTGGAGAGAATGAAAATAATGTATAAGATGTGAGTCACTCTCTTACATCATATCTTTGTTTTTCCCTCTTTTTAGTGTGAAGTTATGGCAACATTGGTTGATCTTCTCAACCACTTATTCACAAAAGCTGTGGATGGCACCTCTCTATAGGAGGTTTTGACAAGGTGTAAAACCTACTGTCTTGCATCTTCATACTTTCATTTGTCTTTCTCATGTTCATGTGCCTTCAAAGAAGGGGAGAAATTTGTAGGCTAAATTAAAATAGATAATCTATGGAGGTTATGTTTCTTGCCTCATAGGTTTTTGGTTTTTACATCCTTCTTTTGGAGATACTATTATTCTCCATGATGCTCTCCTTGATGAGACTAGACTGGCCTTGGCTTTATTAGAGCTTCTTCATTTCATGTAATACCAATCCACTTTCTCATGTAGAGATTTTTAAACCTCTTTTAGCACATCGACTCCTTGTGAATATCACTATCCCTCTTATTGGTTCCTCTCAATCCTTTGCATGCTCTCCTAGTATTACATAATCTCCCTCTTTTTTTGCTATTTGTGGTAGTACTTCTACTTCCATTTTCTCTACTACATATTCAAAGCCCAGGCTCCACCTAGATGGTGTCACACTCTACTTTGAGATTCTAACATATGCTCCACGGATATCCTTCCTCGAGGGCAACCATGGAGTATGCTATGACCTTTCAAATCAGCTTCCTGATGAAGTACTTTATGGCTTATATGCAAGAATGATGTTTCTTCCATCATACTACATGCAAACATTTGAAGAGGCATGCTACATGGGATTCTTTTCCTTTCAATCTCAAATTTTTGGCCGAGTAGTACGAAATCTCCGTGTAAGTTTTGTGGCCTACTCAGCTATCAAAGAAAAGAACAAAATCACAATGCAGTTCATCACCACAATAGAAAAAGAGCTTCCCATCAAGTATTATGAAGACTTGGAAGCACTCAAGAAGCAGCATGCATCTTGCAAGACCAAGCACTACTTGGTCATCTATAGTTGTGTTGACAGGCCAACCTTTCAACAACGCTTCCACAAAGATTCCATGAAGATTTCTCAAAGATTCTCTAAAGATTCCATATGAAGATGCTGATGAAGTGATGAAGATGAAGATGGATGCTGTAATGTGAAGATACAAGCTCATTGTTGGAGGGGAGCGACTCACACACCCATGAAGTGCATGCAAACACTACCTAGATCAACATAATGTCAATCGAGGACACAGATGACACAATAGGCACACGGAGGAAATCTCTTAAGCTTGTCAGGCTGAGACTATCCTACACATACAACACTCTGGAAGGCCAACTGAACCACAATCAAGAACCTCACTGCTCTCAACTATACCACCTAGCCACATACACACATACGGAAGGTAACTCACCTAATCATGCCAGATTCGTACGAAACTTAAGGAACACCATCCCCTCACTAGGATACACCTGTCCCTAAGCTTCTACACTCAAAACACTCACTCTAAACCCATCTGCGGAAAACGCGTAGGATGACAGAAAATAATTTTGAAAGTGCCCGAAACTGAAATTTATGAGTACCTATGCGTAGCTTATGTCGCCACGATTCTATAGACTACTAGCACGCAGAAAACAGACATCGTTTGATACACTTACGGCCACAAATAGCTCGTAGATGCATCGGCGTTGTCGAGAAATTTGCACTCTTGCCAGGAAAGCACCGGGCTTATGGCTGTGAGAGTTTGTGAGAGAACTCAACAAAAACTATATGAAGGAGTTAAACCATAGATGCCATGAAGACTAGGGTTTGGAAAGAAGTGCAATCAAAGAAGACTCACTCTCTCTTTTGCACTCACACACACAAAGAAAGAACACAAAAGAGAATGTCAAAACAATACAAAAATGAAAACATCAAGGCTATGGTCATATCGTATCATGGGTAATATGAAAGGGTTAACAAATGAGTTAATGGAATTCAATCTTGGCTGACCAAATAGGCTACGAATTGTTCTTTGGAATTGTAGTTTTGTGCTTACCATAATATATCTATTTTGTCTAGTGATTGGGATTAATTGTGTGTACAAATCCTCTTGGTTCATAGCAAGATAACTATGCTTACGTCAAAAGAAAAGTTATAGTCTATGAGAGGTAGTATGATGGGATCCGGTGATAGAAGTATTTCATTAAGCCTTTCTGGGCCAAAGAGAAACACTATACGTTGTTGAAAGTGTATTTTTCGGCTAATCCATACGTTAATTCTAATAGATCGTACAGAGTGAAAGCGATAGAAATGATCATCATGTGGGTTATTCATCTAGGATAGTTTGTGAGAAATATAGATATGAGAGAAGTAAAGAGATGAGAAGTTTCCCTCCCAAGCCCTATTCTTGCCCGTAGGCAATAAGGATACTGCGGGGAGAGATGTACCTGTAGCAAAGAGAACCTAGAGAGAATGAATTACTAAGAATGAGAGAGATAGGTTTGGTTAAGGAGATGAGATTAGATACATATATATATGTTGGATTAGAGATGAAAATGAAAACAACAAGAAATCAAGAAAACATCAATGTAGAACACATCTTACTTGAAACCCTTCGGCACCATTGTTGATGGGAGAGAGACGAAGAGGGGAGAATTCAACGTTGATTGATACGCCAAGTACAACACCTTCTTTGATTAGAGTTGATCTTCCAAGGATAACGTATAAGAATGGCTAGTCTTCCTCTTGGAGAAAGTGTGGGCTTGGGCTTATGTTAATGGGGCTAAGTACAATTAGGCATTACCACTCACTCCCTCAAGAATTCCTCTCATCAATGGCTTGAATGCTTCAGTTCCTTTTCAAGGAAGAAGAGGTCCCCTTTTATAGGTGAAGGGAACCCCCAAGGGTTTACACAAGAAGAGAGGAGCCAATGTGAATAGGAATTGGAAAAGTTGGAAATGAGCTGTCCCTGCATGATGTGGGCAGACTGGGGTCCAGTATTTTGATCATATCTCCTCAATCGTGGCTCCAAATAAAAAAGTAAAAATATGGGCAAAAACTTCAGCTCATTAGCTACGATTTTTATTTTAAAATCATTTTCCAATTCGGATTGGAACCTTGTGTAAAAAATTCATCAAAATAGGGTCCATTTCTGGCAGCAAAAGTCTTCCCGTGGTCCCCTTAGCCTAGACTTTCATTTAATTCCAAAGGACACCTCATGCCATATGAAAGCATGACATTGCTCCTTGACAAATTTTTGTAATCATGCTTGCAATAATGCATTAAAATAAGTGTATCTTTGAAATCATGCCACCTAGTGTCCCACTAGGATTTGATTCCCTCTTAATAGCTATTTAAAAAGAAATATAAGAAAAGTATAAAAAATACATAGAATATATATATATTGGAGTTTACCCTAGATATAGGATCTAGCTAGGGTGTGAGATGATAATGAATAGTAGAAATAAAGAATCAATGCTTTTTGCCCCAAGTTAAAGAGGCGGAGCTATTGAGCTTTTCCCATAGTATTTTCTGATGGTAAAGTAAGGATAGGTTACCCTTGAGAAAAATAATAGGATGAGATAGAAGGCTTATTATTATACTTAAATATGCATATGTACATTATAGGAAAGATAATTATGTATCTAAAAAGTTACAAGATAGATCTTGTAGCATGCGTTCCCACTATGTATGTGTTACAGCACGACAGCGTGTGCGCTTCGTCTCGCGTGGAATGCTTGGCGTTGTCGCGTAGCTCTCCTCGAACCTACAACAATGGTGCATTCGGATCTCCAATGTGTTGAGCGAGCCGGGCGTAGCGAGAGGATGAAGCTCACGCTCACTCTCTTTCTCTCTCACACACAGTAGACGGCAGTGCTAAGTTTTGATTATGATTAAAAAGTCTTTTTACAAAATGACCTAGGTACCTTATATACTAAGGCTACCTTAGGTTTAACCAAAAATGGGGTTGAAAGGGTCAAATGGCTTTGTATTTACAATCTGGAAGTGCCATTGCACCCCGTCTTCTAAAACTAGAATAACTACTCATTACAAATGACGTTTGTAGCCATACTCCGCAGCATTTCATAACTCGCAAAAGATAAGACTTTGGTACGAAACTTGAGTTATGTTGTGTTGTTGACCCAGCGGTCAACATTCCCCCTTCCGCGTTCATGTCGTCCCCGACATGACCTGATTGTCGATGGCGATGTGGTCTTTGCTGTCCTTTTGTTGTTGTAAAGAAAGTATAGACTATAGCCTTTGCAGTAGCTTGTCTTGTTCGTCCAATCCGATGTACATAGTCTTCGCATGATTCAGGAAAATCATAATTGATGACGAACTTTATGTCTTTGACATCCACGCTCCGAGCTGCAGCATCTGTTTCTGTCATTATAGGTCTACTGCCAGATCTAAATTCAAAAAGAACCCAATGTCGTTTAACTTGACTCTTATCATCATGGATAGATAAAGCTCCATCCATCATTTGCTCCAGCAAATCTGTCAATTCGGAGTATTTGTGATTCTCAGAAACAACTTCTACAATCTGTAGAATTGAGTGATTGGCTTTCTGATCTTGTGAGCCAATGACAATGTTGTAAGGATTTTGTAGAAATTGTATGGCTAAACCCTCAACTTCTTTAGGCCAAGTTGCACTCCAATGCAAAGTCTGTCAGTCACGCCGAATCCAGGACTTAATTATGCTAATTTGAGGTTCAAAACCTTGTTGAGCATTCGATGCGCATTATCAAGGACAAACTTTTGAGGTCGTTTGATTACCCTTATGTATGCTCTTTGTCATTGAGGACTTCTTTGTTCTTGAGTTATGTTGTGTTGTTGTCTGCAGCTTTGCCATTGTAGGCCATTCTTCGACTCACCATTGAGGAGAAGTATGCTATAATATGAAATTGGTGCACCAATTCATTTGTCAATTGATTTGAGTAGCATTTCCTTATTTTTGATGTAGAAGGAGTATGTACAAGAGGATGGTGATAGGTGTCTTTAGATTAGGTTCTAAAACCTGGATGACCAAAGGGAAAAAACCCGGTGGGAAAAAAAATGCCTTTGGTATACACTCTTATTGGAGTTGAGCAGTTGAACGTGAAGTACATGTTCATGAAAGGTGAGTGCTTGGGTGAAACACGGAAAGAGTGCCTGATGCAAGTGCCAATTATGGGACACTCTATATGCATATGAGAAATTTATCAACAAAAGCATGCAATGTGAAAGAAGGAGATGATGGGTGTTTCGAGGAATAAATGTAGCACATGTGACATCAAAGATGTCTCAATAGCTTCCACCTTTCCAAGAAGGGTTTTCGATGTAGAAGTTTCTCCACTCGTATCTCACTGTGCGCAGTACGTGAGTGTCTTTTGGACCTTCTCCTTCACTTCACCAGACTTAAGTACTTAGACTTCGACTCTTTTGCTCACCTATACCAGCATGAGCGACACAACGTAAATATGCTCAACTCTTCCGGCATGAGCGACACAACGTAAATATGCTCAACTCTTCCAGCTTGAGCAGTACCTAGAATAGCTAAGACGCTTAGACCAGAGAGAATATTACTTGAAGATTTGGGACTAACACCTCACTCATTTTGTGGCGTAGCTACTCGGCTCTGACTTGTATGACTTGTCGGTTGCCTGTTGACGCTGCTTTGTGACAAGTTCTTCGGCTGTTGTAGTGGCTGCTGAGACATACTTCGTGAAGTTTCATCGTTTTCCTGTACCTTCTTCTCTTTGTAGTGCTGAGGCCTCTTGTCAGTTTTTTCTTCATGGGAATTATGGATTTTTAATTTTTTTTTCTTAATAATAAACAAAGAAAATCGTAAAATAACTCAACAAAAGAAAAATCATTCAAATAGAAATCTAAATGCTATGTACACTATACACATGTCCCTAGGGGCTCATATATGGATTTTGTCCCCATACTCCTCTGTAAAACTACTATGAGGGCATATACTCTAAATTTCGTCAAAAAATTATCACAATAAAACACAAAAATTCAATGCCTCTCACAAAACAGTGCCCTTTAATAGTCATAATGTTAGGTCCGCATTCAAAATGCCTCCCCCCTTCCTATTTGGAGTCATCCTTTACGACAGGGTATTGCAAAGGGTATGTGTTGTGCTTGGGCAATTAAAAGTTGTGCCTATGCAGGCCTTGTAATGTAGCCCTATTATGCATACACAGTCAATGCATGGAAAAGATTTATGTTCTGCAAGATGTGGGTATAAGCAATTTTCTTATTGGCATTTGTTAGCGAGGCTTCCTATTCTAAGCAATGTAATGGTATTTGAATCTCCTGTATCGTTGCTTGATTGAAGCGACTTGCTCTCTTCTAACTGTACTGTAATCGTAGGAAGAATTGTAAGAATTCAAGCGGCGATGCACTGACAGCAGTTTTGTTGTTCTTCTTTGGGACCCATTTCTTTGCGATTATTGGCTGTTTTGTTGCTGGCTCTCGTTTGGGAACCCATACTTGCCCGTGCTTCGTTTGTGTTTGAAGAGACTTCTTTGGGATCCACCTTTTTGTTGTGTGAGTCAACAGTGGTCTTTGCTTCAGCCCTTGTACGCTTGGTTGGTGACGGGATTTAGGCTTTGAAAGTTGATACTGTGGTTGTTTGGGAATCCAAATGAATTCCTGACTTTTTTGTGCTTGAATCAAATTCTTTGGAGCCCAAACCTGAGTTGTGAAAGCTTGCGACTTTGTGATATTCTTACCTGTTCGTGCATGCTTTCCTTGTTTTTGTTTTGGTGTTGGATCTTGTGATTTGTCATTAGAGATCTTTGTCTTCTTGATCCATATTTGTTTTTGGCCGATCTGGCTTTTTGGTATCCAGATTTGTCGAGCTTTTTGACTTTGACTTGTTGTCCCGTTCTTTTGACCTGTCATGGTTGTTGCTGAAGGGGTTGGTGATAGTGATGGCCTGAGTTGATGATAGGGGATGTCGTAAGACTCATCACTATTGCTACTATCCTCAGCAAGGTTGCCTTATTGTACTTTCCCTTGATTTTTTGGCTGGTAGTGGAAAGTTACTGTCTGTTTGCTCGTGGGTGGTAGTTTCTTGGAGGACTTTTCTAGCCCATTGATTAGAGCATTGTTAGCTTGTTGCTCTGGTCGTATTCCTCCTAGGTGAGTCTTTGCATCCTTATTAGGAGCCATGTATGAAGATGCTTGTGGTGGCTGTGTCTTCACTGAGGACTTTGGAATCCACCTTTGATGCACTTTATTCGTGTAGCGATGACATTGATTCCCAGGTCGTTGATCTTCTTGAAGCTCGAAGTGTTCTACAGTCATAGAACTCGTCCTCTTCTTCATCTTTTGATTCTCCACATTTCTTTGTTTGCTCCTTATTTCGAGAGCTTGTTGATGTCTGGTTCTCTTCGTTTTCCTGGATTACACTCACTGCAAAATAAGGAACGACATCATAGCCATTGTCATCACAAAACTTTGTTGTGGGAGCATCCTCCACGGCACACATGTCCAGAGTAGCCAAGATGTGTTCCCATCCAAAAGGCTCTAACTCTTCTTCAGGAAATGGTTCTGGGATATAGTCCATATCCTCTATAACCCGCTCTAGGATACATTCCTCACGTTTCAAGCTACCACATTGTGAAGCTCCACACATCCACAGTTCTTTAGGCTTACCTAATCAAGCTGGAAGTTCTGATCCTGCTACTGTGGCGGAATCAGACTCCTCAACCGGTGTTCTCATCACATCCCTATAGCTATGGTCCCTCAAGTTTATCTTTGTTATGGTTTCCATATGTCTCAGGTATATATGGTCATAACCCCAATCTTGGACCATTTTCAATTGTCGCATGAATGGTCTTCCCAGAATGATGTCATAGTTGTTCTTCTTGCCAAAGTCAACAACAGCAAAAGTGTGTTCATATTCAATGCCACAAGAAGTAACAAGTACTTTTTCTAGCAATCCTAGGGGCTTTTCCTTGTGTCCGTCTGCAAGCTGCAGGGTCATTCGTGTGGATATCAAGGAAGGTTTTCCCCATTTTTTCCAAACCTCTTTGGTTGCAATGGCCACACCAGCTCCACTGTCAAGGATTGCCATGGTTTTTACATCATTGAATTCCACGAGAAGGGTGGTGTTTCCATCTTCTCCCTCGTAATACTCGCCTACCTTGTTTAATGGCATTGGCCTAGCATTTAGTTGAGGCATTTCAAGCTCTTTGATGCCTTCCTCGAATTGAGTCATTGGGGTTTTTACACCAAATTTCTCTAGACATTTACCCACATTAGCCCACATGTTTGGTCTTATTCTGAGCAACTCGGCTAACATTATTGTACAGGTGACTGGGGTAGATAGAATATCTACTAGCCCCTTTGAATCGATGGCCTTGTTGGGAGACAGTCTCTGTGATGGGACTGCAACCACATCTGACTTGGTCTCGTACTCTCCCATGTAGAACGGTGGTGTTCTTAGCGAATGGGGTTGACTATCCATAGATTGTACAGATCCTTTGTCGCCCCAATACGATTGCACGTCTAGATTCATTTGAGGTCCAGTCTCAAATTCCTCTATTGGTGGTAGAAACACTCCTCGTTCATCACCAGTCTTGTCTACTAGTCTTCTTAGGTCATCGGCTTCATTGGCCTCTCTGACTTGTTTCCACAATTCGTCAAGACCATCTATCTCTTTACAATCCTCAGGTATAGCTTGGTGAAATTCCTTGGAAGAGTTATCCGTGGTATTCAATACTATCCTTGGTTCTAATGCTGGGTCTTTGAGGTTTGGTCTGTGCTCATGACTAGAATCTGGCTCTTTTAGTTCCTGGTTTGGTGGGATTACTTGTGTAGGCATGACACGGATCACATCCTCAGGTTTTTCAACTGGTGGTTCTAGTAAAGCTTGGGCTGTTTGAATCATTTTTTGGCACATTTCAAACCTGTGCTTTTCTAGTTCCGCATAGGGATATGTCATCCACCTTTGTTCTTGGGTTTGGTTGTTTTTGAGCTTCTCATCATAGGATTTCAAGAGGGCATCTAATGTCTCATAACCTTCTTTGCCAACACAGATCCTCTTGAACTAGCACTTCTCGGTTTCTCATCCATGGATGGTTCTTCTAGAGGTTTAACCATCTGTGTAAGAGAAGGTGCTTCCTTTTCCTCATGTTGTTTTATCTTCTCCTGAGCTTCGGTAAGCTTCTAAGCTAGGGATTTTTTCTCTCGTTCCCTGCGTGATTTCATCCTAGTCTTTCTAGCTTTCCAACTATTTCTTTTGCTCTTGGTTTTCTGACTAGGCGCGTCTGTCTTTGGTCCATCATCTGTCTTTGGACTTGTGTCACTTTCCATGTTCTTTGTCTATGGATTCTCATCAGCTTTCTTTTGAGCTTGTGCTCTCATAACCACTTGAATTGGTACGACATTTTCATTTTCTGAGCTACTAGGGAGCTGAACAATCCCTGATACATTTGTCGTGATTTTCCTGATTTGGTTTGGGTTTTTCGAGCAATCGGGGATCAAGTGAGTGATGCCACACTCAAGAAAATAGGCATTTACTTCAGTGATCTCCGTATGAGGACATTGTTTGACCAAGTGGTTGTCACGAATTTTGTGACAATCTGTCTCTGGTTGAGGATATTCTTTTAGCATTTCCTCTTGGCTATAAGCAAGCTTTGACCTAGATAAGCCGCTATTTGCAATGAATCGCAATGTCCTTTCGTCCATTTCATATCTTCTTTCTTTTGACTGAAACCCAGGAGGTGGAGGTTGTACCGGCCTCACCACTCCATGTGTTTCTCTCACATTTTGTTGCTTCGAAGGGTAGTACTCACTTTGGTTTCTATACCACATTGTAGGTGGTACTGGCGTTGGTTTATTTGATGCTTCCATCATTGGCATGCATCTCATGTCTACCTGCATTCTAGCACCTAGCAGCGGAGGTTGTTGTCCTAAGACAAGCTGTGGCCTTAAAACTCCTATTGGTCCTGGCTCATTCCCCGTAATGTATCTAGGTGGAGTAGGTGCTTCTGGAATAGGTTGTACATACCTCTCCCTAGCATTTTCCATGCTATAATAGCACTCTTCCCCCGTATGGTTCGTCCATTTTCTCTCAATTTCACACCACTTCGGCTCTCCCGAATCAGACCTTACAAGAGGAATCAACCCCTTGATCAAGTTGTCGATAAGCTTTTCTTGATCAATAGGTGCCGTTGGCTTGGCAATGGACTCACTTATTTGTGAAACACTGTGCTGAGAGGATGTGTCATCTCCTTGACTCTTTAAGTCCTTTTCTTTGTATGCCTCACAGTTATCCACTAGATAAAGAGCTTCTTTGATCAACTCGTTTAGCGTCATCCTCCTTATCATATACAGATCCTTCTGAAGGCTCGCATGTCTCATTCCCTGGATAAAGATCAACATTAGTCGTGCTTGCGTGGGTAATTCCGCTCTCGGACAGAGCTTAACATATCTCTTGAGCCGTAATGATGCTTTGCGTACTGATTCATTCTCTTTCTGTTTGAATCTATGGATTTGCGAGACCGTGTTGTGAGCAATGCCTTTTGGCAAGAATTCTTCAATAAACTCCTCAAACAGCTCATCTAGGGTCTCAAAATCCCATTTTTCCACCGAGTCGAACCATGTAGCTGCATCATCTTCTAGAGTCAATCCAAATCCCGCAAACTGTGTTGCAAAATCTGAAACTTCCTCTGCTCTAATCACTCTTCTAAAAGCCGTTACGTGATCTCTTGGATCTTTATCTCCGGAGTATTTTCTGTTTACCCATTTATGGACTTGGGATGGTCTAACTCGTCGATTGTCTACAAGTCTCACCAGAGACTCTCCCAATCCTTCTCTCGTTATCGCTCTTGAAGGGAATCCTGGTGGCTCTCTTCTTGGAATTCCTATAGAAATTCTCATGTTTGGTGGAGGAATTTGTGGTACTTCATTGACCAAATATCCACCTCTTTCTAGTACAGTCTATGGATTTGTGCTTTGTACAACTCTGTATTCTCGTCCATACTTGTCGACAACTATAGATCCCCATTGACAGTCGACTCCGTAAGTGTAGACATATAAGAGCTTGTAATCCGTTATCTCTTCTAGGTATGGATCTGAGCACCTATAAAGATTGACCTCATTGTCGTCAATGTATCTATATAGTCCTTCACTCTCATGACCAATCATCCAAAATCTCTCAACAAGATGGGTCTTTATCAATTGCAAGTTTGGAAGATCCATTGTGGGAGGATATTCCTCTATCGTCGGGATCTCCAAGCTTGTGTAAGCTGCATTTGAATCTAGGGTAGACATGATTTCTGGGCTTCAGAGATTTGGCTTGGTTCAATTAGACTTAGTCCACTGTGTTCAAGTGCTTTGGTTAGGGAAAAGTCGAAACTATGTCCAAAACCGCAACCGTTTTCTCACAATTCTCGCAAATTGTCGCTTTTAGACACCCCTGACTTCCGGATGAATTTTGAGGCCTCAAACGATGTTTTTTTCAAAATTGAACTAAATGGTTGCCGTTGGCATACATTTAGTTCTTGTTTTGCTCTAAGATCTGTAGAGCCGCTCTCAGGCTACGTTTTGATATAAAAACTTTTTCGATCCGATACCGTTTGTGAAAGTTATGGCCAAAACAGTGAAATGCAGTTTAGAATGGTCAAAATGAGTCCAAATTCAATTTTAAAAGAAGATTTGGGATCTCTGTGACACTGTGAACACTCTTGTATGGTCAAAATTATAGTTGGACCCTAAAACTGGCCTGGAGACATAGTACGCGTAGGATGTCTATATGCTCAGAATTTAACAAAATTTGATCCATAGACTCCCCTTAAGTCTAGCAACACAATGGTATGCACAGAATTTCATTTGGACCTAAAAATGGCCTTGAGAAATCCTACGCGTAGGATGTCTTTTTTCTCATAATGACTTGAAATTTTCACCCCAGCTTCTCCTTGATGTGCTGATCACAGTGGTGTGCTCATAAGTTACTTTGGAGTCCTAAATCAAGCTGGAGACATCCTACACGTAGGATGTCTTTTTGCTCTGTTTCAGCTCAAACTTGCACTGTAGCTTCCCCTTGATGTGCTAAACTCACAGCTACTTTTACTTTTTGATTCTGACACCTATAGGTTGGTCAAATGATCAAGAATCTTTTCAAAAGCCTGATGTCTGTTCTGATGAATTCCCAAGTCAAATCAACTCCAAATTGGACCAAATTTGCCTACGAGGCTTGCCTAAGGCTATACAACCCCCTGCTATGTCCACAATTTGAATTTGGCCTCTAAATCATGCCTTAGACATCCTACGCGTAGGATGTCTAACTGCTCAGAATTGCCCCAAATTTGAACCACAGACTCTCCTTAGGGTGCTGATCACAGTGGTATGCTCAAAATTAAGTTTGGGGTGCAAAATCACACA
Organism: Adiantum capillus-veneris; assembly: GCF_014529385.1. Lineage (NCBI taxonomy): Eukaryota > Viridiplantae > Streptophyta > Polypodiopsida > Polypodiales > Pteridaceae > Adiantum > Adiantum capillus-veneris. Next base: position 95,564,307 of record NC_140956.1, on the reverse strand, counting down.
TATGACATCCTACGCGTAGGATGTATTTTTGGCCTGTTTGACCCCAGACTTGACCCAAAGCTTCCCCTTGATGTCAGCAACCCAGTGGTATGCTCAAATTTTGACCCCAAAACTAGCTATCCTTGCCTTTTTCAGTCAAAAATGCTAAAGTCTGTTCAATCTTCCCTTTCACTGACCCAAATGAGATGAAATTTATCACATGCACTCAATACAACATTTAGAACATGCCTATGGAGTCATCCTATGGTTTGGTCTCAAAATTAGGCCTTGGACACAATTTGGGTAGGATGTCTGGCAATTCTCGTCTTTTGGTCTTATCCTGTCAAGATATGGTCGAATTTCCACTTTCCAGGTGAAAATAGGGTAAAACCTACCTTCTGAACACACTGGTAACCTCAAATTTTCAAAATTTCCACCAGATGACCTTGTAGACATCCTACGCGTAGGATGTCTACTGCTGATTTTTTGAGACTGAAGTGTCCCTGATGCTTCCTTATGCTCTCAACAAGTGCAAGTATGCTTCACAATTGCAAAAACATGCAAAAATTTTAAGCCTTTTCTGAAATTTTACGTTTTCTGACTCCGCCTTTTGGCTTTTGGTCAACAAAAATAGGGTAAAACACCCAAGTCAATATGTTACTAGGGTAAAATCTACCCTCTGAACCCACTGGTGTAGTCAAAATTTTCAAATTTGGTCTCCAGAATCCCCTTGAGACATCCTATGCGTAGGATGTCTATGTTTACAGAATTGCAGGTTTTCTTCACAGAACCCTTGCAAATGCTCTTTTATATGCACAACATCAGTCAGTCATACTAAAATATCCACAAAAGCTTGTTTAATGCATTTTTACCCTCAAAGCAACACACGGACTAGTAAACGCTTTGATCACCTCACAAATCACTCGACCACCAACAACTACTCTAATCCACAGATCCTAACTAAACCTATCTAGTCGCAGACCCTCGGCAAGACAGACGCTTCCTGGCTATCCACTTGATCGCGGAATATCCTCTTCCGGATCCACTTAAGAAAAATGCTTTCTTTAGCCGAAACTAAATCAAGAAACCATCACACGAGTGTTAGTAGGAAACCTACTTAGGTCCTTGTGTCCCCGACAACGGCGCCAATCTTGGAGGGGAGCGACTCACACACCCATGAAGTGTTGGAATTAGGGTTGCAGAGAAACACACACAGCTTGGAGAAGACGAAGGAAGCTCAAGGTACACAATAGAGAGTGTATTCCTTAGTGTGCAATGGAAAGATAGATAGCCCTAGAGTGATGGGCGTATATACAATGCACGGGGGAAAAAACCTCCTAAAGAGGGAAAAAATGCCCCGGCGGTCCTAGTGTGTTCACACACATCACTACCACATGTATATGGTAACAAATCCCCCCTGGAGTGATGCGGTGAACGAGAGCTGGCACATGAGTAAAGGGAAGTGCCATGCCCTGAGGACAGGATCAGTCCACAAAGGGGAGTAAGCCCAAAGCTTTGCGGAAAGCTTCAAGCTTCTCACGAGAAAATGCCTTTGTGAAAAGATCTGCAAGGTTGTCCTGTGTTGGCACATAAGCCAAGCTGATCTCTCCTGCTGAGAGCCTCTCCCTGACATAGTGGTAATGCACCTCAATGTGCTTTGTGCGAGCATGAAAAACTGGGTTCCTCGCAACTGCCAATGCGCTCTGACTGTCAGTGTAGATAGTGTTGGCAGTGTCCTGTCCAACACCCAAGTCAGCCATAAGGCGTCTGAGCCATACACACTCAACCGTAGCTGTGAAGACTGCCCTGTACTCAGCCTCACAACTCGAAGTGGCCACAGTAGGTTGATTCTTGCTCAACCATGATATACATGAACTGCCAAGCATGAAACAAAAACCACTTGTGGACACTCGCGTGTCAAAACAACCAGCCCAATCTGAGTCCGAAAAAGCATGTAAGTCTGGCGGCAATGATCCCCCCTTGGGATAAAACAAGCCAAGATGTAAAGTGCCACTAAGGTAGCGGAAAATCCTCTTGACAGCCTACCAATGCTTAGACCCTGTGCTATGCATAAATCTGCTGACCTGCGAGACTGCAAACTGAATATCTGGACTCGTGTTGCATACATAAATGAGGCAGCCAACAGCAGTTTGGTAAAGAGTGACATCAGCAGGATCGCCAGCATCATGTAGACTCAACTTCAAACCTGTTTCCATGGGAGTGGCAATAGGTTTGCAATCCTCAAGTCCAAACTTACATAGCAATGTCTCTATGTAACTTTTCTGACACAATGCAATACCACCATCACACTGCTTAAACTGTATACCCAAGTAATGATGCAACAGCCCCAAATCTTTCATCTTGAAAGTAGCATTCAAATCAGCCTTAAATTCAGCAATATGTCTCTCATTTGGTCCAGTGATCAGCAAATCATCAACATAAAGAACCACAATGAGAAATACATCATCCTCACGCTTTACATACAATGTGCTTTCTGTTGGACTGTTACGAAAGCCTCGTTTAACCAAATGAGTGTCAGCTTTCTCATACCAAGCACGAGGAGATTGCTTCAACCCATACAAAGCCTTCTTACATTTACACACTTTGTCCTCTTGTCCTTTTATGACAAAACCGCGAGGCTGCGTTACATAATCTTCCTCAAATATGTCACCATTCAAGAAAGCAGTAACAATGTCTGATTGATGTACATCCCAACCAAAATGAGCTGCCAATGCACATAGAAAACGCACAGTAGTCATACGACAAGTGGGAGCAAAAGTCTCTTCATAATCTATGCCTTTTTGTTGTGCATAACCCTTTGCAACAAGTCGAGCCTTATGGCGATCGATCTCACCATCCGGCTTGCGTTTCAACTTGTAAACCCACTTGGTACCAATGGCCTTTTTGCAAGGAGGCAAATCACATAAAGTCCATGTGTCATTCTCTATAAGTGCATCATATTCTGATTTCATGGCAGCAATCCAATTTTCTGAATTGTGTGCTTCATCAAAAGACAGAGGCTCCTCAACATCATGTAAACTAGACACAGCCAAAGCATAACAATCTGATGCATAAGATGCATGGCGAGAGCCTGAACGAGTACGACTAGATAAAGGTGCATCCAATTTACTGTCACGCAAAGTGTGCACCAGCCATTTTGGCATACCTCTAGCCTGCTCATTTTCAGCCCTTTCCTCATCAAGTACATCATGTACATCTGCATCAGTAATAGGCTGTTCTAAAACATTTTCAGAAACCCCCATAGGCTGTACATTTGCCTCATTGGAACTTACATTCGTATTTCCACCACTGAAAAGAGGCAACAAAGTGTCATAAATGTCGTGTGAGCTTACATTACTGTCTCTAGTACATGACAGCAAGGGTTGAACAGAATCTTCCACAAACACTACATCCCGTGAAACCAAAATACGTTTTGTTTGCGGATGATACAACCTGTAACCTTTGCTTTCAGCACTATAACCAACAAAAATACATTTGACAGCCTTATCATCCAATTTTCTGCGCTGCACTTGTGGCACCAAAGCATATGCCAAACAGCCAAAAACACGCATGTGCTCAATAGAAGGTTTTCTATCATGCCATGCTTCATATGGAGTAATAGACTGCAAAGCTTTCGTAGGACACCTGTTAAGTACATAAGTGGCACACATGATGGCCTCAAGCCAAAAAGAATGCGGCAAAGCTTGACTTTTGACCATACATCGTGCCATTTCCGTTAGTGACCTGTTTTTCCTCTCAGCAACACCATTTTGCTGAGGTGTATAAGGCACTGTACATTGGTGTTTTATCCCACGACTAGCCAGAAATGCATTAAATTCATGAGACATATACTCCCCCCCTCGATCGGAACGGAGGGTGCCCATAGTACATTTTGAGACATTTTCAGCCATAGCCAAAAATTGTTTGAAGCACATAAAAACTTCGAACTTCGCTTTAAGCGGAAATACCCACGCATGCCTGGAGTAATCATCAATGAAAGTCACGAAGTACAGGTAATTGCCCAAGGACGGAGTTTGCATGGGCCCACAAACGTCACTATGCACAAGCTGCAACCTGCATGTGGCCCTAACTGAACCACCCTTTGGAAACTTAGAACGCTGCATTTTACCCAGAATACAGCCTTCACAAACATGTTTGATAGGTGCTTCAAGAGGCGGCAAAGAAGCAACCATATCAGATTTCTGCAAACGCAGCAAACTGGCAAAATTCAGATGACCAAAACGTGCATGCCAAAGTTTTGCATCTGAAATAGCCCTTGAATCTACAACAGCATTTGCAAAATTTTGTCCACACTTGTCATACAAAGTGAGCTTATACAGCCCACGGCACAAAAGCCCAGATGCAACAATTTCATCACCAAAACTGAGATCATGAGCTGTACATCTGTCATCCACAAATTTGACTACAAGTCCAAGTCTAGCAAGTGCGGATACAGACAAGAGATTCTTCTTGATCCCAGGTACATAAAGTGCATCAACAAGTGTGAAGGAACTGCCATTAGCAGCAGTGAGCACAATCTTTCCAACTCCCTGAACTGGATAAGAGGCGTTGTTGGCACAAGTGACTGAATTCCCATGAGGGACAGACTCGAGAGAGGTAAACAATTCACGATGTGAGGTAATGTGCTTTGTAGCACCACTGTCGAAATACCACACATGTGAATCTGCAGCAACTGACAAGCATGCATCATGGACAGCAGGATTGTAAGTGCACTCTGCGCTAAAAGCCCATTCTGCATCAACATCAGCATCACAATCTCCTTTCACAGAAGACTCAACAATGGCTGCATTTGTAGTGGAACCAGCATTTGCAGTGGAACCACCCTCTTTCTTCTTAGCCTCTTTGGCCTTCAACTTAGGACACGACTTGATCAAGTGATCATTGGCTTTACAATAATGGCAACGCATCTTCTTTTTGCCCTTATCACCAGAATTGCCAGACAAAGTGCTGCCAGCAGAAGCATTAGGAACAGAATTTTTGCCACTCGTAGCAGAACCATAAGAAGTGGCTGCATTACTGTTACCACCCTTTCTTTGAGAAGCAATAAAAGCCTGTTCAACTGCACGCTGCCTAGTCCTGTTTTTTCTAGAAAGTGACTCTTGCAACAGCAATGTGCATAATGCATCAAACTTGACAACTTCAGGATTTCCTTGGGTCATCAGTCTCCAAGTACTAGCAAAAGTCTGGTAGGAATCTGGTAAGGCATCAAGAACAGTCTGCACAAGGGAATTGTCAGAAATGACTTCACCTGCAGAAATGAGTTGCTCATTGATATCCTTGACACTAGCAAGGAAAGTGTCCATATCATCTTCCTCATGCATAATCTTCGACTCTAGCTCTTTACGCAGCAAAGCAATTTTAGCCTCATTGCGGCTTGCATAAAGACCTGCTAGAATATCCCAAGCCTGTTTTGCAGATTTTGCTGAACGGATGTGAGGAATAATGGTGCGCTTCACAGACAACGCAATCAATGCATGAGCCTGCGCATCCTTAACATCCCAACGAGCTTGTTCTGCTGTAGGCAAAACAACTCTAACAGCTGCAATCCTTGCAGCAAGACCTGCAACATCCTCAATATCGCCTACATCTTCAGAACCAGGACGTACATCAATGCCCTGCACAATGTTCCAGACACCTTTTGACACAAGAACGTGTTGCATCATATAAGCCCACATAGGGTAGTTGTCCCCATCCAACCTGTCCTCAACAGCAAACATCTTGAACACATCTGTGTTGTTGTTGTCAGCCATGGTAAATGCTGCACCTGATGTGAAAACTGCCCGAAAATAGGAGAAATGGAGCGGGAACAACTTGTGCTATATAGCACAAACCGTAGAAGACTATAAGGCACCTGTTATGCAGAAAACGGCACTGACAGAAAATCTGCACAAAATGACGAAATAACCTGTGCAGTACTGCCCGTAGTGGAAACGGAGGCCGAAATGAGCCCAAATCAAAATTCTGAGCAGACCATGCTCTTCGAGCTCTCCCAAAATATTTGTCGACCTGCAAACGCTTGCCAAAGCTCACTGAAATCGGAGAAAGTGAGCAGGCGTGTGCTGGAGCAGCTGGCGACTAAGCCCGGGAGGACGTGACCTGCTCTGATACCAATTGTTGGAATTAGGGTTGCAGAGAAACACACACAGCTTGGAGAAGACGAAGGAAGCTCAAGGTACACAATAGAGAGTGTATTCCTTAGTGTGCAATGGAAAGATAGATAGCCCTAGAGTGATGGGCGTATATACAATGCACGGGGGAAAAAACCTCCTAAAGAGGGAAAAAATGCCCCGGCGGTCCTAGTGTGTTCACACACATCACTACCACATGTATATGGTAACATGAAGTGCATGCAAACACTACCTAGATCAACATAATGTCAATCGAGGACACAGATGACACGATAGGCACACGGAGGTAATCTCTTAAGCTTGTCAGGCTGAGACTATCCTACACATACAACACTCTGGAAGGCCAACTAAACCACAGTCAAGAACCTCACTGCTCTCAACTATACCACCTAGCCACATACACACATACGGAAGGTAACTCACGTAATCATGCCAGATTCGTACGAAACTTAAGGAACACCATCCCCTCACTAGGATACACCTGTCCCTAAGCTTCTACACTCAAAACCCTCACTCTAAACCCATCTGCGGAAAACGCATAGGATGACAGAACATAATTTTGAAAGTGCCCGAAACTGAAATTTATGAGTACCTATGCGTAGCTTATGTTGCCACGATTCTATAGAATACTAGCAGACAGAAAACAGACATCGTTTGATACATTTACGGCCACAAATAGCTCGTAGATGCGTCGGCGTGTGCGCTTCGTCTCGCGTGGAATGCTTGGCGTTGTCGCGTAGCTCTCCTCGAGCCTACAACAATGGTGCAATCGGATCTCCAATGTGTTGAGCGAGCCGGGCGTAGCGAGACGATGAAGCTCTCGCTCACTCTCTTTCTCTCTCACACACAGTAGACGGCAGCGCTAAGTTTTGATTATGATTAAAAAGTCTTTTTACAAAATGACCTAGGTACCTTATATACTAAGGCTACCTTAGGTTTAGCCAAAAATGGGGTTGAAAGGGTCAAATGGCTTTGTATTTACAATCTGGAAGTGCCATTGCACCCCGGCTTCTGAAATTAGAATAACTACTCATTACAAATGACGTTTATAGCCATAATCCGCAGCATTTCATAACTCGCAAAAGATAAGACTTTGGTACAAAACTTGAGTTATGTTGTGTTGTTGACCCAGCGGTCAACACTCATGGACATCATCGAATATCCCGTTATTATCATTTTGAGCCATTACGGCCACTTTTGTAATGTTTACAGGAACTTCATATTTTAAGTCGGCAATTGTATTTTGGCCGCATATGCTTGTTAAATGAGCAAAGCCAGCTCACGGTGTTATAATTGAGCTCTATAGAAGCGTAGGGACAAATCAGGTCATTTTGGCCGGACATTAGGTTTTCTAAGGCTTAGTATATAAACCAAAACCTAAAGCGTTGTAAAGAGACTTCTAATAATCTTATCTTCTGTGTCGTCTGGGAGACTACAAGAGAGTGAGAGAGTGTGTGTGTGTGCTACAAGAGCTACGGTGGTCGGAATCGCAAATGAAGAGCAGCAGTGTTTTGCCCACGAGGAGAGCTATGCGTTGATGCTTACCTCACGCGCGTTCGTCTATGTTTTGACAGATTCACCCGCGAGCTACTTTTGGAGTTTCGGTGAGTAAACGTTGTCCGTTTTGCATTTCAGCATATCCACATGATCAGAGCGAGTAGAGATACGTATTAGGCATCTTAGTTTTTGAAAACATGGACTTGCAAAAACCTATCAGACATCCTACGTGATTCTGTACCGGGTGTTTTTGGGTAGGGTATTGGGTCATGGACCTTAGGGAGAGTGGCCTATTGGTGTTGATAAGATATCCCTCAAGTTTCCTAACGTTTCGAGAATATCGAATGGGATTTTGGCTTGTGGTAGCATCATAGGAGACTCTCACATTCACAGAACCGATGGCATGTAGATTTGATATCTCTGTAGGAAGTAGTCATTAGTCGGTCGAGTAGAGGTTGACACCCTTTGCTTGCTTCCACGGGCCTGCGGGTCGAGCTCCGTCCTCAGTTGACATTATATGTTAGGTGAGTTCTTGCTATGCTGACGTCCGTTGCGGCGTATCCGCCAACATTGGCGCCGTTGGGGGGGACGAGGGCCCTAAGTAGGTGACCAAAACTAGTCCTTGAGGATAGAGGTCCCTCTAGCTTGCTAGAGTATATTCATTCTTTTAGATAGGATCGGAGAGTGGTGGACTCTTTTGGTCTTAAAGGGAGTTTAGGGAACGTGTGTCTGGCCTAGATCTTTCGACTTAGGTAGTATTAGGTAAGAGGATAGGCTGTGGTGAGAAGAGTGGAGTTGGAGTGGTAGATGCGGTGAGAGGTTAGATTGAGAGTCTGCGCGAGGCCAAGAAGCAACTTAGACACCCAAAATCACCATCCCATATGATGAGTAGGACTAGAGTAAGTAGAACGTACTGATTTTGATCTTGAGCATATCATGCATGTCGTATTTGCTACTAGGCTCATCAAAGTTGTGAAAACATAAAATCAAGGAAAAAGTAAAATTGCATTTGGATGCTTGCTTGATGATTGATAATTGCTGTCAGTAGTCCAAAGGAGTTGGTAGAGCTTAAGAGAAAGTTAGAACTAAAAAAATCACAATTCTGTCACTTGGGGACATCCTACGCGTAGAATGTCTCTAGAGGTAAAACTGTGAATATTTTGAAAATTTTGAGGTCACCAGTGTGTTCAGTGGGTATGTTTTACCCTAAGAATATGTTGAGTGTTTTTACATGTTTTTGGTGTCCAAAAGTCAAAAGGAGAAGCTAGAAAGCGAGAAAAATTCATAAATTGCTTGTTTGGAGTGATTTTGACATTCAAATGAAATTCTGAGCATACAAGGGTGTTGCTAGACTCAAAGGGAACCTTTGAACTAAATCTTGCTTCATTATGAGCAGTTTTTTTTGTTTTGGGTGTAGTATGTCTTCAGGGGGTTTTTGGGCAGGAATTTGGGAATTCTGAGACCACCAGTGTGTTCAGAGGGTAGGTTTTACCCTAGGAGCATGTTGACTTGAGTGTTTTCCCATGTTTTTGATGTCCAAAAGTCAAAAGACAAAGTCAGAAAGTGAAAAATTCATAAATTGCTTGAAGTGAGTGATTTTTGCACATTTTTTTCATTTGTGGAGCTTACTAGCACTTGCTGTGACCATAAGGAAGCATCATGAGCATTTCAATCTGAAAAAATTAGCGATAGACATCCTACCGGTAGGATGTCTACAGGGTGATCTGGGCATAATTTTGCAATTCTGAGGTCACCAGAGTCCATACACAAATTTGGTAGTAGTAAGACCATACACAAGGACTCTTGATTTTGCAACAACAGTCGCAAGTTTTGGAGAACTTTAACACAAGATTTTTGCTAGCAAATCACTGCAACTTGTGCATAATTCTCTTGTGCTAGCTTAAGTTTAGTTCAGCTAACTTGAAAGTCACTTCCAAGCTCAAGGCACAAGTGTGGCTGTCAAGGGTACATCAAGAATTTTTGCATTCATTGTGAAAAATTTTGCCAGCTAAATAGAATTTTGTAGATTGTGTGCTAAAGTGAACACAGGTTAGCTCGACTCAAGAATCACTATGAAGGGAGCAGTCGTTGTAGTATAGTGGTAAGTTGCATAACTTATCACAGTGCTTCCACTAGATCGAGGCCTGCTAAAAAGCTCTAGGCAAAGTAAGGAGCCATACAAGTCAGTATCAGCCTTGGCAAGCAAGGGAGCTAAGAAGTTCAAGCAGTGCAAGCAAAGCCCAGTTCAGAAAATGGAGAGATTAAGGCATCCACAAAAGCTGAAGGACCTCAAGCGAAAAACGACCGACACAAGGGTGCTTATAATTTTTATTAGCATTGAGGCAAGCAATTAGAGCTATCACTGAACATGTACAACAAGGGAGTCAAGACGAAAGCAATGGAGTCTCAAAGGAATTAGACCAACCGAGATGAAGCTTCAAGTACATCCACAGAAATTACAAGAGAGCAAATTTGGATATATCTGATTGGCCACTACAAAGGACTACCATGCTATGAGGATGTCAATCGGAATTTGTACATCAAGACAAAGAAAGATACAAAGGAAACTCGGACATCTCAATATGTGGAAGTTGAAACAACAAAGAATGTACTACACCCACATCCAGATTTCATGGAAGACTGTCTGGGATCAATTTACATGAGGCACGGAAAATACATCGACAATGAGATAGAAATGTTGTACAAGGATCAACTTACAGAACTCTACGCATATCCTCCAAGTATTTTTCTGTACAAAGGTCAAGATGGGAAACGGCAAATCAGTACCCTCTATGTAGATGAGGACAGTCTCTACTACAAAGCTGCCACAAAACATGAAGTTCCTGCAAGGAGTAACCAATATTTTGCAGCTAAAATATTTGGATTAAGAGGGGAAGACTACAAATCTGAAGGTGGTAATGTTTATCATCTAGTCATGGCTTTACCTCTTGATACACAGCTAGAAGAGTTAACAACTATAGCTATCACTGCACAAATGAGTGGCACAACACAAGGCACAACATGGAAAGACACGGCATAAGTCTCATGCGCTGCACCAACACAAGACAAAGCACAAACACACCAAATTGCACAAACAAGGAATACGCTGGAAGTACCGGCTATGAAGATAGCACAACTTCAAAAAGAACTAGCTCGGTCTCAAGAGCTACTTAACAAAGCACAAGAAGTCATATCATCAGGAATTAAAAAGATGCCAACATCAGATATGGAACCCTCTCGGATGGGGGGAGTTCAAACTCAACAAAGAGACACTATCTCTTCAAGAGTGGGATTAAGAAGTCTAGTTTTACAAGAAGCAGTGTCCTTTCAGGAGCCCAAGTGGAATTTCAAGAAGCATTGGAAGATGCCGAGCCGGAGGAGAGACCACTGGAAATTCACAATGCCAAATGTAGAAGGTCAGGTCAAGATGTCACTATGGTTGACAAATACGATAGGTACTATGAAATAGCTGATGTGAAAAATATGGATGAGTTTAGCATTTGTGGGCAGCCTGTAAGTCACATACTTGGACCCCGTCCAAAAGCACCATCCAAGAAAACGGAAAACAAAGATTCGGTTCGATCTTCACCCTTGGTGCAAACCTCGCCAAAATAAACTTGGAAACATAGCCCTAAGGCTATGCAGAAGCCCCACGTCAAAGACCATATGCTAATGGAAGAATTAGCATTATGACTGCTAGAAAGCATGGATAGTGATTTGATCTTGTATGCAAGCAATAATGGAAGCTATTTCAGCTTCTCAAGGACAAGACGATAGAGGATAAAGAGACGAAGCCAGTGGATACACCTAAGTCAGTCGTAATCTACAGGTTCATGCATGTAAAGAAGAGGTCATATCTATATCTAGATACCAGAGGAAACCATTATCAACAGTATTATGGAGAGCTGCCTCGTCCAAAGGGTGCACATGTTGAGATAGCGACATATTGCAACCAATGTGCCATTGGTCATTTAGTGAAGGACTTCCCAACAAAGCTCTACATGGAAAAGAAGAGGCAACAAGCCAAAAGTAAAGTTCATACAGTGACAACAAGGGAACGGAAGCAAGAATCCCCAACGAGATCTTCGGAAAAGAAGCAGATCTTGTCGCAGAGCACAAAAGATAGGCTCAAGACACAGTTGCTTGAAGTCAAGGGTGTCAACGACATTATCATAGAGAATCAGGCTTTCAAAAAAGATCAATTGAATCAGTCGATTCAAGATCGCTTAAAGAACCTCAATGAGGACAAGTCAAAGCATCCACAAGGTGATGAAGATGAAGCTCGCAGTTCAAGGTTCCAGAGCAAAAGAAGCCAAGATTCTGAAGATGATAAGAAAACCCAAGAAGAGGTGGCAGAGGTAACAAAAAAACTTAGTGTCACCTCACGAGACAAAGACATGCAAGTTGAATCAATGGATGAAGCTGAAATTCTACAAGAAAATTCCTCTACTGTAGACTCTACAAGGATGATTGAAGAAATCAAAGAGCAAAAGAAGCTAAAAGAAGATGTAGCTGAAGTTTTAGAACCCACAGAAAAAAGGGAGATGACCAACTCCAAAATTGACTACCAAGGACAAGCAATGCAGGACATGAATGAATATTTTTGAGAAGCGACTCTACAAAAACCCATGGAACAATGGGAACCAAAGGCCACGGCGACCATTGCATCAGAAGAAGAGAGTCAACCTCAACATCTTGCTACATAAGCTTCAAAATATTTCCAAGAAGAAAAGTCACCATTGAATGACCTTCAAGTGCTAGAAGAAGTAAATAGTGACAGAGAGCTTCTGAAATCAAGAATCAAGGTGTCACAGTCAGAAACTAGCAATGAAGAGCAACAAGCAGCTCAGGCTATAGACCTTCCCCAAAGCTATAGATCAAAAGATAGTAAGAACTTGGGACATGGTACAACCAATCAAATGACAAAGAAGTTCAACATACAAGAGGATGACAAAGCTTCCAAGGCACAAAAGTCCAAGACAAGTACCGAAAGCAAAGAGGACATCAGCTACTTGGCAGCCAACAAGAAGATTAAATTCTCGTTGGATGCGCATGAGAAACTAAAATTCAATTTTACAGCAGAGATAGATTGCACTGCCACGACTAATGTCATGTCTTATCGGCTGTGGCTACTTCTAGATAAGCCAGAACTGTATGAAATTCAGGTATAGGTATCCCTATCAAATGGAGTTAAGGTCACAAGTTTGGGGATTGCAGAAGCTACCCTTACACTACGGTCAAAGGTAATCAAAGACAAATTCCTAGTGGTGGATTCCTCCAAAATGAGTATACATTTGATTTTGTCCAAGCACTGGGCAAAAACATTGGCAGAAGAACATGAATTTTCAACAATGGTCATCACGACTAGCTCTCCAGAAAGCTAGCCTACAACCGCTCCAAGATTATCGGCTACCGACAAAGGCAAAGCCAAAATGAGCCCACAAATGTCCTACCAACAGAAGAAGCCCCTTAAATTAGAGTCTTCAATCCAACCCAGAAAACTTCAAGACAGAGCTTCTATAACAACTGACCACATGCTTACACATAAAAGGCAGACTCCAAAGAAAATCTTTCAAACCGAAATACCCTACACTGCGAGATCACCGCCGCCAAAGGTTTTCAAAGGTCTACATTAAAGCTGAAGAAATAAAGGTCAAGGACCCAATATGGGTAAATGATCCTAGCCAATTGACGAAAGGTAAACACATGGGATGGATAGCCTCCCCCTACAGCTTAGCAGAGCAAGGCTGTTATGAGGGTCAAAAGAAACTTTGCTTACCAAAACCACAAACCTCGGCTTATGCGGTGGATAAAGGTTTCAAAAAGCATCCCCAAAAGCAACAAAGCTCATATTTATATCGCCAAAGGAGACCAACCAACAAGGCTTGCCAAAGGTACGCAGGAAATTTCAAATCCAGCTGGCCTTTATACCAGGCCTTGATACCAACATAGGACTTCATCCGTAAATATTCCCAAAAATGGCACTCTCGTATATCTCAATACGACATCAAAAACATAATGGGAAGTGCCATCTACAGTTCTTCAAGCACAAGGTCACTATCAAGGAAATCGGAGAATCTGGCTACCAAAGATGCCAGGTAAACATTCTTCAATCAGACGACTTCAGCTTGAAAATAATCGCAATTTCACGAAAGGCAAAATCAGGGACAATGTCACAGTCAAGGCAAAGGATATCTGCAAAGACACGCTAATCGCACGATGCAGATACAAATGGGTGCCAAAAGAACAACACATACCGAAGAAGATTGAAGTCACCTCTAGCTCTCAAGAAATATCAAGACATGATAGACAAAGTGTTACGGAGAATGGAGCGAGTCAATCTTCTTAACCAAGGGACCAACAACAACAAAAAGAAATTTTGACAACCAAAGTCACCCAGGTATGGCAAAAGAAACCAATATTGCAAGTATGGTCCTTTACAAATCCTCTCTTCGAGGATGGGAGTTTTGAATTTCAAAACCTATTCTTGGTCGAAAGCTCCCGAGAGTAAGTCAAGTTGCCATAAAAATCATGGCATAAGAGTCAAGAGTCGGGCAGCTGAGCCACTAAATGAGCAAGCGTCAGACCCAAGCTTTATGTCTTAATATTTTTTGTGGTCTATGAGTCTAGATATTTAGATTATAGCTCAAGCTGAAAGAGTTGAGCACATTGTAAAATTGAGTCGCTCATGCTGGATAGGTGAGCAGAAGAGTCAAAGTATAACAATTTTATTTGGTGGAGAGGTGGAGTAATCCACAAAATACTCACGCACATGTACACAATGAGGAGAGTGAAAAAATATTGAGCATAAATAGCCCTTCTTGTGAGTAACGAGCAGCTCTTGAAGTCAAATATATTCTTGCTTCTACAGCTATGTTCACTCCTGGAAGACCCATTCAATCTCTTCTCGCACAACATATTGTTTCCCATGCATCTATCTGTGCAAGCATATATAATGTCCCATCATTGGACATTTGCATTTGACACTATTTGTGTTCCACCCATGCACTTACACAAAAAAATGACGATGAAGAAGCGGTAACAGGTTTCATAAGCATTTGCTCAACAACAACGACTCTGACTTCAGGTTACTAACACTTATCCAATGTATATCCAGTCAATAATAGTAGCCATACGGCCATAAGTACTTTAACTCAACAAAACTCGGTTACATCAAAACATAAGTACATATAGCCTTAAATTTAATTGTGACTAAAGACATTTTTGTCCCACTAGGTTTTTCCCTTTAGTCCTATCCAGGTATCCAAGACCTTCATTTTGTAATATACGCCACATTTTATTTTTACTATTTTATTTTTTATATAAACATAGAAAAGCAGACCAACGACATCCCCAAACAACTACATGCTCATCAACTAGAAAATCAAAGGGGAGCGGCCCAAAAAAAATTCAAAAAGGCTTCAAGTTTATAGGTACACATGTAGGATGACACCGAAAGAACAAACAATACAGAGCTGTCAAAAAAAAGACTTGCTGCAACAACAAACCTCACTCAACCTATTCACGATACAACAACCAATCGGAGGGGGAGAGCTATGGATTCAACTACACTACATGTACAAGAAAAAGGTACCTCTACAACATACAAAGCGTCTAGTAGAAGCAACTGCAACAACAAAAGCTTCAACCAACACCAAAACATGAAGCACTCGTCAAGGCCACTGTAGACATAGGGTCTTGTCGGGGACGACAAGAATTCGGAGGGGGAGAGTGTCGATAGGCCAACCTTTCAACAACGCTTCCACAAAGATTCCATGAAGATTCCTCAAAGATTCTCTAAAGATTCCATATGAAGATGTTGATGAAGTGATGAAGATGAATATGGATGCTGTAATGTGAAGATACAAGATCATGGACATAATCGAATGTCCCGTTATTATCATTTTGAGCCATTACGGCCACTTTTGTAATGTTTACAAGAACTTCATATTTTAAGTCGGCAATTGTATTTTGGCCGCAGATGCTTGTTGGATGAGCAAAGCGAGCTCACGGTGTTGTAATTGAGCTCTATAGAAGCGTAGGGACAAATCAGGTCATTTTGGCCGGACATTAGGTTTTCTAAGGCTTAGTATATAAACCAAAACCTAAAGCGTTGTAAAGGAACTTCTAATAATCTTATCTTCTGTGTCGTCTGGGAGACTACGAGAGAGTGAAAGAGTGTGTGTGTGTGTGCTACAAGAGCTATGGTGGTCGGAATCGCAAACGAAGAGCAGCAGCATGTTGCCCACGAGGAGAGCTATGCGTTGATGCTTACCTCACGCACGTTCGTCTGTGTTTTGACAGATTCACCCGCGAGCTACTTTTGGAGTTTCGGTGAGTAAACGTTGTCCGTTTTTGCATTTCAACATATCCACGCGATCAGAGCAAGTAGATCTACGTATTAGGCATCTTAGTTTTTGAAAACATCGACTTGCAAAAACCTGTCAGGACATCCTACGTGATTCTGCACTGGGTGTTTTTGGGTAGGGTTTTGGGTCATGGACCTTAGGGAGAGTGGCCTATTGGTGTTGATAAGATATCCCTCAAGTTTCCTAACGTTTCGAGAATATCAAATGGGCTTTTGGCTTGTGGTAGCATCATAGGAGACTCTCACATTCACAGAACCGATGGCATGTAGATTTGATATCTCTGTAGGAAGTAGTCATTAGTCGGTCTAGTAGAGGTTGACACCCTTTGCTTGCTTCCACGCGCCTGTGGGTCGAGCTCCGTCCTCAGTTGACATTATATGTTAGGTGAGTTCTCGCTATGCTGACGTCCGTCGCGGCGTATCCGTCAACAAGTTGTGTCACAGACAACCCAAAATCGGAGGGGGAGAAATGTTAGCTGTACCACCGCTAACATGTGAGCCTTTATAATAGCCTACAATGTAATTTCATATTTTTTGAGAAATTTGAACTTCTCTAGCTATACCCTTTTGTAATTTATTTATTCTCGGACCAAACATGTAAATGATTATGTGGTTATGAGCCACATGAAGCACAGCTAAATGCTTCTAGATTGTATTAGAAAATCCTTAGGCTGTAAAAGAGTTAGTAGGTTACCCATTTTTAACCTAAAATCTTTGGCTAAGGTATAAAAGTCAATTTTTGTAAATATTTGTAAGTTTTTTGGGTGATAAGCCTTCTTCTTTCTCAAGCTCATAACTCCCTTGTGATGTGTCTATTTGAAGTGTCCTCTGCTTCATCGCATTCATAGGTGAAAGCTATTTGCAACATTATAAGTCTCTTGCAATAAATTGTGTTTTTGTTGTGGCTAACCTCCTTCTAAATCTTCTATAGCCCAAGATTTACATAACGAAACTGCATTTTATGCATATGAGGAGTGTTGGGGCATCGTTGCTAAGTTCTAGGTTGCATTTGGAGCTGAAAATAGTTAGGTCAAATTTTTCCTGTAGACAATAGTCCCGATTTTGGAAAATAATTGAAAGGGGGATTTGAGGCCATTAGTATGTGTCTTTAGTCATTTCCTAGCCTTCCTATAAGTTTGGTCTTGGTTGGACTTCGTTTGCTTAGTGAATCGACGGGATTTTCTCGCAATAAATCATGTTTTTGTTGTGGCCAACCTCCTTCTAAATCTTCTATAGCTCAAGATTTACATAACAAAACTGCATTTTATGCATAGGAGGAGTGTTGGGGCATCGTTGCTAAGTTCTAGGTTGCATTTGGAGCCGAAAATAGTTAGGTCAAATTTTTCCTGTAGACAATAATCCCGATTTTGGAAAATGATTGAAAGGGGGATTTGAGGCCATCAGTATGTGTCTTTAGTCATTTCCTAGTCTTCCTATAAGTTTGGTCTTGATTGGACTTCGTTTGCTTAGTGAATCGACGGGATTTTCTTGCGGGTGTCATAGTTAGCGTTTATCGCCTAACATGCAATTGAGTATAGCTTCGAGTTGTTGGAAATAGGGTTGCAGGCAAACACACAGAGCTTGGAGGAGACAAAGAAGCTCAAGGAATGCAACAAAGAGTATGCATTGCAAAGTGCAAATGAAAGATAATATAGCCCTAGAGTGATGGACATATATACAATGCACTTGGGAAAAAACCTCCTAAGGAAACAAATGCCCTAGCGGTCCTAAGTGTGTTGACACACATCACTGCCACATATGTATGGTAACAAATCCCCCATGCAAGTGATGTGGTGAACAAGAGCTAGCATATAGAGTATAAGGAAGTGCCATGCCCTGAGGACATGATTAGTCCACAAAGGAGAGTAAGCCCAAACCTTTGTGGAAAGCTTTGAGCTTCTCATGAGACAATGCCTTTGAGAAAAGATCTACAAGGTTGTCATGTGTTGGCACATAAGCAAAGTTGATCTCTCCTACCGAGAGTCTCTCCTTGACATAGTGATAATTCACCTCAATGTGCTTTGTGCGAGCATGAAAAACTGGGTTTCTTGCAACTGCCAATGCACTCTGACTGTTAGTGCATATGATGTTGGAAGTGTCTTGTCCAACACCCAAATCAACCATAAGGCATCGGAGCCATACACATTCAACCGTATTTGTGAAGACTGCCCTATACTCAACCTCACAGCTGGAAGTGGCCATAGTAGGTTGCTTTTTGATCAACCATGATATGCATGAACTATCGAGCATGAAACAAAAACCAAACGTGGACACCCGCATGTCATAAAGACCAACCCAATTTGAGTCCAAAAAAGGATGTAAATATGGCAACAATTATCCCCCCTTGGGATAAAACAACCCAAGTTGCAAAGTGCCACTCAAGTAGCAAAAGGTCCGCTTAATAGCCTGCCAATGCTTAGACCCTGGGCTATGCATAAATTTGCTGACCTATGAGACTACAAACTGAATATTTGGCCTTGTATTGCATACATAAATAAAGCATCCAATAGCACTTTGGTAAAGAGTGACATCAGCAGGATCACCAACATCATGAAGACTCAACTTCAAACCTGTTTTCATGGGAGTGGCAATATGCTTTTGTCTTCAAGTCCAAACTTACATAGCAATGTCTCTATGTAACGTGTTTGACACAAGGAAATACCTCCATCACACTGCTTCAAGTGTATGCCCATGTAATGATGCAACATCCCCAAATCTTTTGTCTTGAAACGAGAATTCAAGTCAACCTTAAATTCAGTAATATGTGTCTCGTTCAGACCAATGATTAGCAAATCATCCACATATAGAACAACAATGAGAAGTACATCACCTCACGCTTTACATACAAAGTGCTTTCAGATGGATTGTTACAAAAGACTCATTTGACTAAATGAGTGTTATCTTTCTCATACCAAGCACGAGGAGACTGCTCCAACCCATACAAATATTTCTTACTTTTACACACTTTATCCTCTTGTCCTTTCTTGACAAAACCACGAGGTTGTGTTACATAAACTTCCTCAAATATATCACCATTCAAGAAAGTAGTAACAATGTATGATTGATGTACATCCCATGCAAAATGAGCTCCCGATGCACTTAGAAAATGCACAATAGTCATACGACAGTGGGAGAAAAAGTCTCTTCATAATCTATGCCTTGCTTTTGTGCATAACCTTTTGCACAACAAGTCGAGCCTTATAGCGATCAATCTCACCATCTGGCTTATGTTTCCACTTGTAAATCCAATTTGTACCAATGCCCTTTTTGCCAGGTTGCAAATCACATAAAGTCCATGTGTCATTTTCTATAAGTGCATCATATTTTGATGCCATGGTAACCATCCAATTTTTTGAATTTTATGCTTTATCAAAAGACAGAGGTTCCTCTATATCTTATAAGCTAGAAACAACAAAATTATAGCAATATGATTCATGACAAGAACTTGAACGAGTATAACTAGACAAAGGTGCATCCAATTTACTGTCACTCAAAAGATGCACCAACCATTTTGGCATACCTCTAGCCTGCTTATTCTCAGCCCTTTCCACATCAAGTACATCATGTACATCTGCACTAGTTTCCACCACTAAAAAGAGGCAACAAACTGTCATGAATGTCATGTGAGCTTACGTTACTGTCTCTAGAACATGACAACAAAGGCTGAATAGAATCTTCCACAAACACAACATCACGTTGGTGCAACCAAAGTGTGTTGACCCTAGTAGAGGGCACAAGAAGTGATATGTATGCTAACAGATGCATGTCAGAGGGCTTGAGTAGGTACAAAAGGTCCCGGGCAGACAAGTAGCAGCACATCAGATGTGTATGGTTGGTAAGGTTTATAGGCCAAGAAGGACTCCAGAAAAGGGCCAATTTGGGTGGCAAATGGTGGAGGCTTGAGAGAATTTTTTTTCTTGGGGATATAGAGCTTGAAGTGCTGGGTGAGTTGGTCCACAGCGCTCATCAAACAGAGCTACAATGTGGAAGATATGGTTGGTCAAAGTTGAAGTGTGTTGCAGATCCTGAACAGACATGGCAGATGAAGATATGTCATCAAAGCTAGTTTTTGTATATGGATGTGAAGAGCTCATCATGTGGAGTATGTTGGTATTTTTAGATCATCATTTGGAGTCCTGGATGCCAAGATACGGCCAATCAAAGTTTCGCTAGGGGCAAGTTTTGTGCCAATTTGGTCGCCTCAATCGGGGCGCCATTTGGAGTTTTTGGAGCCTTGTGAGGGTTTGTATGTATTATATTGGGCAAGGAAAGGCCACAGGAAGTGGTGGCTTGCCCATCAACCTTACGATTGATTGCTGAGTTACAACATATTGAAATTGGCAACGGTTGTCAACCGAGAGGAATCTGATGATTTTTGCAGTTTTGGTACTCATCGTTCAGGGCCATGCGAAGATAAAAAGGTGGAGATACTAGCAAAGCTTGAAGTGGAAATGGGGGCTTCCATTGTATTATTACGGCTCGGTCATCTAACCCTTGTGCATGATTTTTTTTTTTGGAAATGAAGTTTCTAAAGGGATTTTGGAGGCCTTTAGGGCACAATCCACAAGGGAATGCCATGTGGCAGGTGGGAAGAACCCACATGCACTGACAAAAGCAAAGATAATAGGGTATAAGTCTTGAAACAATGCCCCATCGTGGACATGAAGCATGAGGAGAGAGCTGAAAGATCCACGGCTATGGCGGATAAGTGAGCGCTGCCATGGTGGCAGAGTCGAGCCTGGATGCGGTTTTGGCCGTCGATGGCGGCGGTGGGCGTAGTTGCATCATTGACTGGCGGTGGAATGTATGTTGACATGGTAGAGACGCTTAGAGGCGTTGTTCATGCGCCCATACCAGGCCCATTATTTTTGAAAGAGAAGGGTGAGGACACTGACGGCGCCATCGATGCCTCACGTAAGAGGTTGTTCATCTTGGAGTGGGCCTCAAGCCAGCCGAGTATAACAAGGGCACCCTCACATGCAGTGGATAGGCCAAAAATAGCGAGGTTTTAGGGTTGCTGCCCACGACTAAAAATGTTTTTTTTTTTTTTTGCTTTGAAGGGGCTTTTTTGGGGAGCGCTTTTTGGCTTGCAGGCAAGGCCTGGAGGAGCAGTGCCCAAAGTTTTGAAGCCAACAACGAAGGCACCAAGGGAAGGTTGTCTTGCCATGCTCTCAATGAGGAGAGACGCACAACGATAAAGCCAAAGTTGCCCATTTTTTTGTGCTCATCGTGCTTGTGCCGACGGAGCCTGGTTATAGAAGCAAGTTTCAAGGTTGTTGTAGCAGGTGTTTTTTTCCATAATTGAAGAAAATCATATCAGATTTTGGTTCCGTTTCTTCCCCCTTTTCTCCCCTTTTTCTATTTGCTCTATTCCAATCATCTAGTGCTGGTGTTTGAGTCGTGCTGTGCCTCCCCGACCCTCTGTGTATGTGAGAGAGAAATAGAGAGCGGTGTGTGTTGTGGCACAGTTGTAAAGAGACAAAAAGAGGTGTGGTCTGCTATCAATTGTGTGAGTTTTGAAGGTGAACTCTAGTGGATTGGGGTGCAATGATTATCCTAGGTTATAGAGAGGCATATGTGTTGGGTTCGGGGTGTGTTCCTCCTTCCCCCTATCCATCTTCTGGTGCCCCCACTGAGGAGCGCATTGATGCTCTGATTTGAAGTTGAAAGCAGAGTTTGAAATAACTAGAGATGGTGGATTTGAGTTTTGGCCCCATATTTAGAGGTGTTGAAGACCCTAAGAATTGGCTAGTTAATTTTGAATTATGGGTGCTATCAATGCATATGTTGACGGATGCGAAAAAGCTACAGAGGGTGCCGCTATCGATGCATCGACGTGCAAAGATATTGTTTGATGATCTGAAGCACAATGGTTGAGGTTCATGGCAGGAGCTACAAAGTGAGTTTATAAAGCGGTACGCCAAGCTGAAAGTGTCAAAAAAAATCCAGACACTATATCACATCATCAGTACTACAATAATTCAAACAAGTAGTAAGTGTTAATCTAAAAGTTAGTGTTTTGTATTCATTCACTCTACAACCATATGCAAGAAGGTATTTCCATCACTTGTCAATATAGTATACTTATGCTTAGAGTTAAAATATCTTGCCATAAATACATTATCATTGTGGTTTGAAGTTATCATTGTGTGTGAACTACAAGCCAGCATCCACAACAAGAAATCATGTTTGTCAACAAGTTCTAGTTAAGTGGAAACATAAACACGAAGAAGGTTCCACTTGAGAAAACATTGATGCTCTTTATAAGAGATTTTCTACTTTTTTCTTTGAGGACAAAAAATATTTCTCAAAGGAGGAATAATGTAAAGACGACTATCCTAGGGGACAAGGTCCTAGGGAGTTGATTGTAAGATCGATCAACTCCCAACTACAAATGTGATGTAAATGGGTCCTAAAGATAGGGGCCATCTTGGCTATGGATGCAAATCCGAGCCAATGAAAGTTTCTTCTTCTCCATATCTATTACTCTATTACTAAGCTATGATAAGAGATTGCCCATGAGCAAGTGTCCATGGAATATCAATTATCTTGCTTGTTAAATACTTCTCTCCATCTTCATCTTCCTCTTTCCTTGCAATTCCTTTCTCCGTGTTGGAGTGTTTAGGGTTTGGGAAGGAGGGTTATACCATGGAATCTTGTAGATGCCATCTTTTTGATTTATGAAAGGCTCCACATGAGCACAAACATGTATTGTAACAAAATCTCTTTTGAGAGAATTACATTACAAGTCCTTTGGGAGGGGCGATCAACTCTAAGAAAATTTGGTCCTCATTGAGTTGTCAATCTTAATTGTTTATTCTCTTTGAATTGTTTGCATAGTTAAAGTGTTTTTAATGTGTGTGTTTTTGTAAAGAATTCATCTCAACACACGCTTGCAACAGTTGATGACAAAGGCGTGTTCGTAGTTGTCTGTCAGTCAAATAATTATGGCATGGTTCACGATATCGCTGGTTGCTGTTGGATGGCACGAAGACCACATAAACAAAGTCATCTATAAGACACCAATCTTCAAGAAAGAAAGTAGGAATGTGTGCACAATTTTGGTCCTATGTTCTCCTTGCTATCTCTCTCTTAAAGGAAAACTCTCTCCTTTCATAGTTAAATTCTGATGAATCTAAAAAGTAAGTGTTAAATTCTTTGACATTGGTATCATAGCTCAGGTTTCTCTTTTTTTGCCTAAGAAGAGAGGTCCTTGAATTATCTATGAAAGGTTGGAGTTGTTCATTGCAATAGGGTAAGTGGGACTTGGATTTATTAAGTCAGTCTGCGTGTTTATAGGGTACGAGAGACACCATTGTGAAATATGGTCTTTTAATAACGGAGTCTTTCAAGACTTGCCTACGGATTAACGGATTAACTATTATTGAGATATTAGCAATATTGATAGGAATCGATGCCAGCCTCACTGTGAAACACCCTCCACTACTCTTTGCAATTAACAATATTCTAAACCACGAGTGTAGTTACTCAAGTGCTAATTTTCAAAGGATAAGGGGAGTGGTAGCCAAAGTTTTGGAAGTGCCAAGGAAAGAGTAAGTATACACATAGGAAATTTAATCATGGCCCAATATAATCAAGAAAATGTAATTAATATTGCCAACTTAGCTGATGATGGTTGCAGAGTTGTCAATTACCTTGTTGAAAAGTTACAAGAAGCAATGGGAGACTCCTACCGAGTGGCGAGCGAGATTTTTCAAGCGAGAAAAAATTCGAGAAAATGAATGAAGAATTAGATGGAACATTTGAAGATTTTCTTGTGCCAAAAAAAAAGTTAGCATGTTATCTAACCAACCCAAATGATTTTCTCATATTAAACTAATCATTCAATGTGGGAGAATAAACGGGAACAAGGGTTAGGATATAGACACGTGCTTATAGATCTATCTCAACAGGGGGCCAATGGTAAAGGGGCCCAAATGAGAGATCGTCTATCAAAGAGCAAGGCTAACCAATGGAGCATAAAGACCTTAGGTTAGCTACCTCCAATAGTTAGTGTTAAAAGTCCTTTGACCTTAGGTAAGCTAGGGTTGTACTTGAGGTGGGAACCTGGCCCAAGATTGAGGTGCTTGTCATGCATGCTGATGACTGAGATGCTTGAGGTGCTTGATGATTGAGATGCTTGAGGTGCTTGTCATGCTTGAGATGCTAGGGCTGTACTTGAGGTGAGAACCCAGCCCAAGCTTGAGGGGCTTAAGGACCAAGCTTGTGGTGAGAACTAGGCCCAAGGTTGAGGGGCTTGAGGTGGCATAAAAGTAAAAACAAATCCCTACAAGTAGGGGGCGAGCCACGCAAGAAGGGGGAGTGGTTGGTTGACCACTCTCTCTCCCAAAGGGCACCCCTTTCCAAAGAGGCAAGTAGGACACATGTCAAGCCCCTAGCTAGGTTACCCTCATGGTGTGCCTAGAGTCTATTGGTTGGCCACCCAAGAGGTCCAATGATAATTTAGTGCATTTAATTAAATGATTTAGTATTTATCAAGCCCTATATCTCAAATGGGAAAGGGGGACACTTGTCCCAAGGCTACCCTTATTTCTTGGTATGACTCTTGCTTGTGATTGGCTAGGCCTGGAGGGGTCCAATGAGCTTCAAGGGGGGGGGGGGGGGGGGGTCGAGCAAAGTAAGTAGGGGGCCTTCTTGAGGGCTATACTCTCCCCCCACACACACTCACACACACTCTTATTGTGTGAAGTGCAAAGTACAAGACCTCCCTCTCCTTCTCCAAGCAAGTAGAGAGGTTGAGAGTGTTTGCGGGTTGCCGCCGCGACGGACGTCCATAGCATAGCTCTCATGCATCAACATAAAATATCAATACAAGGGAAGCAACCAGGATGAGGCATGGAAACTCACTAGGGTGTCATTCCTAATGAAGTGAACTCGATGAGATGCAACTACTAACTCTGCAAGAAAATCATACGCACTAAAGCCAAGTAATCTGCCTATGTCCTTCTACACAGCTCTACAGTCATCACGCCCATTTACCATGCAAATCATATCGGATTCGCACGAAACTTGAAGTGGAGCTACAAGGGACTATTTAGAATCTATCCTATCAATGTCACAACATTCTGGGTAGGTACATGGATCGTGATCATTCGTCCCCCAAAGTAAGCAAAAATAGTAAACAGATGATCCTAAAGGGTCGTTTTAGGGTCCCTAAAGCCTCTCCTAGGGTCAAAACAACATAAAATACGCATATAAGCACTCAAAACAGCGATTTAAAGCTTTAAACACGTAGTTGAAAACCTACATCGAATCTAGAATGCTTACACTTGAATAAAAGAGCAAAATAAGAGGAACACAATGCAATAAATGAATCTGAATTTGGATTACCGTAGCCACAATAGCAATGATTATAAGTTGGAGCAAGAGATATCTCTCAGTACGTACACCGTTTCTTCAAACTTCCCATGAAAGATGATAATGTTCAAACTTACAAAACATGACCTTTATAGTTTAGGTCTTTACAAATGGCTTGTCCGGCCAAAAGCTCCTAAACTTCTAACTGGCTCTCTAATATACCATTGCTCCCAGAAAAATAATCATAAATTCTTTTACAAGTTCTTGGCTTAGAGATGCTCTCTTACAAAAGAATTTTACAAGGGTTTCCCACTAAAATGTGACTCCTTCTCTGGAAACCGCAGCTTCGTCCGCCAAACACTCCCACCTTCCTTATCGTTGCACGTCCTCGTGCATGTTCAGAGCTTTGGTCGCTGGTGGGGCTCCAAGGAAGCAAGCTTTGCTGAGAAACTCCGTGTTCGAAGGAAACCGCAGCTTCGTCCGCCAAACACTCCCACCTTCCTTATCGTTGCACGTCCTCGTGCATGTTCAGAGCTTTGGTCGCTGATGGGGCTCCAAGGAAGCAAGCTTTGCTGAGAAACTCCATGTTGGAAGGACAGCTTCCAGGTCTTCTTGTTGCTACCTGAAAGGGTTCACTTACTGTGTGCTGATATGCTATGTACCGTGCCTTGAGGTTCTTCGCCATAGGATGGAAGATCCTTGATTCGATTTCGAAGAAACCTGTGACGAAGGACTCTTCAAACGTCATCAAGTAATGTGAAGGCAAGTACATTAGTCTTGAGTACATTGCCATTAGGATATGTCGTGGTGGTGAATCTTGCAAATTCCAGCAAATTCCTCTATGCACTTCTAAGAACAGATTCCACGGATGATCGTCGCCTTCAGTGTCTTTGAACACCTGGATGCAGGTGACAATCATTCGGGCTATCTTTACTGGAATCCGACAGGCTACGTCGAGGACATCCCACAACAAAGCGATTGTCGAATTGAGAGTGTTTACTACGTAGGCTACTGTAGGAGGGTTTTGCGTTGTCAGGACTGGGTAGTTCAGCTTTTGCCGCCTTGAGCCTTTCCATGTGGCAAACTCCTTCCATGTGCGTCTTCTAGGGACTGGACAGAAAGTAGGATCTATTTGAATGTGTTGAGGAGCATTGTGGTAGTTGGTTAGATCCTGTGGCCGCTTGTCCAACCACTTCTGCCTCCACTTTGGGTGGTCGTCTATGAGTACCTATGCTTCTTCAGCTGTCAGTGCTACAGCTTCGTAACCCCCGTCTTTGTTTCGTGGCAGGGTCGGCTGCATCTTCTCCTTCCATAGGATTGCTTCATGGCATATCAAGGGAAAAGGTAGGTACTTATGGCCAAAACCCTCCACCTACTCTTCTGGCTGTAAGAACGCCATGGCCGTTGACTCCATTATCTTCTTTTCGTATATCATGTAATCTTTTGTTGGTCCCTCTGGCATGTCCTTGATGGTCTGAGTTAGATAATCTCTTATCTCTAGATTTGCCTTTGTTGATCCTTGCTCTTGTTCTCCTTGGTGTGATGTGATAGATAAGAGCACAATTTACGTTTTCCCACCCAGATTTGATAATTTCCTTCATAGTAGCCTTGGGATTCCAATAGTTTTTTAGGAATCCAATGCAATGTTTCTTTACATTTCTTGGGTGCCAGTGGGACGTCTCTTACCAGCTGCTGTTTTTTAACACTAGCTATGGTCGCTAAAGAAGCTTTAGGGACCCACTTGTATGTTTTCTTTGTTATATTGGGATGCGTCGTGTGTCTCAAGATTTATTTCAACTACATCAATTGAAGCTCTAGAGAGTTGGTCTATGGAGACATATGGTTCAACCTCTTGGACATGCAATGTTTTGGGTTTTATTTCTTTAAGAGGCAATTTCTCAGGGATTATGGCTTGAGTGGTAAGGCTAAGATTTGGTTTCTGTGTTATGACACCCCCAGTCCCCCAATCAGTAGTACATTTGGTGGCTATCATCCACGTGCATCCTAGGTTTAGATTACCCTCCATAGTTCTAGCAGGCATGACGGAAAAGTCTTGAGCTACAACCCCATTTTCATAACTGACAGAAGTGTGCCAGATTCCAAAAACCGCAGTTTTTTTCTTGTTGACACCCTTGACTTGGATAATACTCTCAGATAGAGGTGGCTTCCCTAACTGACACCAGACTCCATAGGATAACAAATTATGTTGAGCTCCTGTATCCAATAACGCGCTATATAGTACTCTCTCATAGAGGCTATTTAGTTGAGTTGGATATCGTAGAGGTGGCTTAGATTCCAATGAATCATCATCAGTGTCTTTAAAAAACGCTTCCGTGATTCCTAGATTAGCCTGCGTTGGCGTCTAAGATGTTGTTGTATTTCTCGAGCCTCAAATCCTGCTTGGACCTTTTTAAGCTCTGCATGTTCTTTGGCTGCTTTCTTTTCATTTATTCTAGCATGCACATTTGCTAGATATTGTTGCCTCTTATATCTCTTACTCTTCTTGTTTAATTTTTGATTACAACCGATCTCTAGTGAAGAGTCACTAGATGAATTGCTTCTTGTGTCTTCTGATCCCTTGGATAGATTGTCATCTAAGGTACTACTGGGCCCTGAATGGTTTGTCCCCACATTTACACTAAGATTTAACTCAAATTATTTGTCCTCAGAGTCAATTTCAATTGATGATTCTGACCCCAAATCGTGTGGGCTATAGTCTAATGAGACACTACTAGTTTGACCTTCATCTTGTAGGTCATCATAAGCTATATGCATTGATTCTAGCATATTTAAGGGTACGAGTGGTGGCATTTCATCCCCCTCAGCGTTACCCAGGTCGTCCCCCTATTTCCCCAAGTGTCTATGGTTACTATTAGGTGGACCCAATCCACATTTTCCGACTCAGTCATCCCAGGTAGTACGTCCATATAAGGAGAATCTTCCCCAACATCAGTGTCCGCTTTACATGTGTAACAATATTGCAATGGGGTCGAGTGAGCTGTGGTGTCAGATCTATGATCAATTATAAACCTGTTTTCTAGAGGATATGCTCTACCAATTACAAGATCCACTCGAATGAGAGAATCTTGGAACTACAAGTAGACATGGTTTTTAGACCAGTCATGCACCATTTTTGCTTCCCTCATGAAAGGACGTCCTAAGATCATCGCAGATGCCATAGTGTGTTTGGAGGAATCCATAACAATGAAGGTAATTCATATTTTATGTCCGAAGACCTTGATCTTGAGATCTTCTAGCATCCCAATAGGTTTAACAATAGACCCATTGGCCATCTTTACTACTATGGTTGTGGTCCCAAGGTGAGGTCTTCCCATAGTTTCCTAGCAATGTTTAGTCACAATGCTAACCCCAGTGCCACCATCAAGGATTCCCTTCATAGTTAATCCCTTGGTAGTGATTGGTATGGTTGCATTGGATTCATCGTCTCAAAGTATTGTCCCTTCTTGTTAACAGGTATCTCTACAACAAGGTTCTCATCTAGGTTGGGTTGTGGATCTAAGTGTTCCTCCTCTATTGGCATCTCCCCAGCCCCATCCACCTGTGAAAATTGTGGTAGCCCAACCTTCAGTTCTACATTGAGAGAGAGAGAGAGAGAGAGAGAGAGAGAGAGAGAGAGAGAGAGAGAGAGAGAGACAATGACGTAGGTGATGAAAACCCTCGGGGTGTGAAGGAAAACTATTTTCTTACAATATTTACCGCAACCTTATTTCCAGCGAGGTGGTAATCACGGTGATAGATAGATAGTTCTATTATCGTCCTCAGAGGTCAAATATGACCTATGGGATCAAATGAACATGTCACGTGGTGTGAGTGGAGGTCATAAGTGACTCTCGATGCTCAAAAATGGCTGAAATGAGTGTCGTAATAGAGAGTCCACATCGTGGTTGAGAGAGGAAGGTATGTAGGGAGAGCTCATGGCTGAATATATGGGGAAAAGAGGACCTAATGTGGTCAAAATCTGAGCGCTCAAGTAGTGTGTGGTACTCACTCTCTCGCACTTGACGAGGGCATAAGGTGCAAAGTCGATGACACTCCTCGCCAGTGCCCCAACGTCTTGTCTCGCAGCATAGAGAATGGGAGCTAAGACGAATGGAGGCAATGGTGCGGATTGCACTCAATGGGATGGGCTCACGGATGTAGGGATGGGTTCGGTTACCTCATTCGGAGAAGAAGAGAGATTTGTAGTGAGGCGGTCCGGGGCGGGCAACAAGAAGAGCAACCTCTAGACACCCTTCAAGGCTCCCGTGCTGCTCAATGGGTCTGGGGCACAACACAACACAAACCAAAACAACAAACCCCCAGCCAAATCCCAACTACACAAGGGGCACCACCTAGTTTAAGAGCGAACTAGGACGCAAAAGAGGAGAATCGTTAGAGCAACCCACAAACAAGCAAGGAATTTACACTAACCCTAACACCAATGAAACACTCTCACACACTAAAACATGAGAGAGAGAGAGAGAGAGAGAGAGAGAGAGAGAGAGAGAGAGAGAGAGAGAGAGAGAGAGAGATGGTGCTCGGGCTTCTTTGAAGTGTATCGTTAATGATCAAGCAAACATAAATATATATATGTAAGAAAGAGAGAGAAAGGGGGAGGGGGTGCTTGTTGCATTAATACCTTCTTACAAATCTGTCATGACAAATCAAAGTGAGATTAGTATTTGTTCAACATAGCTTGCGTAAATTTCACCACAACACATCACAAGAAAAGCCACCCCAATCACTGTCTTAAGGCCAGGGTAGTCCTCTCCACCCTGTCGCCCTCTTACAGTATGTGGGATTTATGGCTAGATTGATGACAACACCAGAGACAAGCTATCAAGAACTTAACAAAAAACACCAAGACACTTACGCATCATTGTTGTCGATTACTTCACGTTGGAAGGGAGACAAAGTATCCAAGCTTAGTCCAAATCCACCCTCCTTGATTCAGCAAATGTTGGGCTTACACTAGTAGGAGAAATGATAGATTTCCTACTCTCAATTGAATGATCACTCTCTCTCTTAAAATGGCATAGAGTTCCCTTGCTAATCCCCTATTACAACACATGCACATGCATAAGACAATGAGCTACCACTCAAGAGCTCCTTCTAGAGCGGTTGAGTTTGGCTTCTCAAGCTATAGCATAGTGCTCTTGCTTATGGCTCCCCCTTGTTGTGCTAGCTACACCCTCCTTTTATAGAAATTTTGAAGGCTAGGGTTACTCCTCTAACCATGGTTGGGTTAGATTTTCAGCAATTTATCTAATTTCTTTTGCTTGGAATTATCAAGAAGTTGGTGGGGAAAGAGAGAGGAGAGAAATGGAGGTGATAGGACTTTTCATAGTGGGTTAGTGTTAGTAGAGTTAGTATTAATTTACAAATGGAATTGGATATTTACAATGGGAGTATCCATGTAGGATAAAAATAAGGAAGAAAAACTCTTAAGAGGTAAGAAAAGGTGAATTTCTTACAAGTTTGATGCTCCAAGTGTCTTGAGTAGGGCCAATTTTGTCGCTTGTTGACGGTCCACTAGCTTTGACGGTACATTTTTTCTCCACTCTTGACCTTCCTTGAGAGACAAGGTAATTGAAGCTGAGTAATCAACCACCATGATGCTGTCTTTTAAGAGAAGAGGCTGAATTTTGTGGTTTTTTTGATAGATATGGGTAAATTGGAGGAGGAAAAATGAGACTAGGTGGTCAATTTTGGAATGGAATTGTGTGTGGGAGATATGAGCTCACCATGGTTTCTCTTATTCTTCAAGGTTGAGGAGAAGGTGAGTAGGGTGCAGAGAGGAGTGGTGAGAGAGGTGGGGATGATGAGTGGAGAAGTGTGTGTGAAAGAGAAAAATGATAAAGTGGAAGAGAGAGTGTGGCTGCATAGCATGGGAAAACTGGGGTCCACTAATAAAATCATAGCTCATAGCTCGTAGCTCAAAAAAATATGAAAAAGTTTGAGGCAAAAGTTCAGCCCACGAGCTACAACTTTTGTTTGTATCACCTTTTCAAATTCAGAGAGCAAGTGAACTTTAAAAATTCAGCAAAACCGACCATTTTTTTCCACTGCACAAGGTCCTTGTGGGGTCCTTCTTTGGATGATTCTTTTGAATACCTCCAAGAGTGAGCCCTCTATAGTGCATGTATGCATGCCACCTACCCTTGACCTTATTTGGTAGGTCTATAATTGAAGATATTGTTGAGATCATGATATAAGTGAATAGTACAATTAAGAAAATCAAATATTGAGGGGTCTAAAAAATATGTACATGTCAAATATAAATAATATAAGTGGAAAAAATATAAAGGGGTCAAAAGAAATCTCTCTCATTATGAGGCTACCATAAAAAGATAAATATTTTTGGTGTTCTAATTTAAAAAAAAAAAAACAAAATAGATGTAGGAAGGGAAAAATCACAATAGTGAAAAAATATACACATAAATAAAACTAGTTTTTTTGGATTTTTGTTGGGGTGGAGTTACACCAAATATAAGAGAAGCTTACATGAAAATATTTCTATATGGAATAAAGAGTATGAAAAATGGTAAGAAAAATTGTGGTAATGGTGAGGCAATGTACAGAGCATAAATAACACACACCTATGTAGAAATATTTAAATAAATACCAAAATAATTATGAAAAAATATTTTATTTAGGCCCTATATACAAAGAAATATTTACATACGCATGGGCCATAATATTCTTATATTTTTTATTTTTTTAAATTTTTTTGCCCAATGACTAGCTAATTGAGGGTTTTTTATTTCAGTAAGGAGATATGGGAAAAGTCTCCTAACTCACACGCACCTTATATACAGTGAAAGGGTGAGGGTAACCACAGTGTTTGAGTGATTTGATAGGGTGAGATAACTCACTATGGCAATTACAAAGAGCCGAAAAACGGCTATCAGTAGTTTGGGGCAACGTGTGTGGTGTAATGGCTGAAGCGAGAACCTTCGGATTTCTCCCACGCCATGAAACATTGGCGTTGTAAGAAGGCCTCATTAACTTGGGAGTCGATCGATGCATCCTTGACCAAGTGACATGCATCCCATCTTCCAAACCATTTCTTGATGTCAAGCATCCACCCCGAACTTAGTATTTTGCTCTTGCATGTCTTTTGTACCTTTTGACTTGCTTCATATGCGATTCTAGGAAGTCGATGCAAAGGGCTACGTTGTGTCTTACGCATGTAAGCCACAACCCTTTGCATGCCCAAGACCTCAATGTGAAGCGATCCGGACTCAAGAAGTAAGAGCATGTAGGGTGTTTGTGTCTTGACTTGGAGAAAGTTGGTGAGAAAACGCTTTTGGACATTCTCAAACTCTTTCCAAGTAGAACTCCCGATGCTTCCACCCCACACCTCCACTCCATAAAGGAGTACCGGTGTCACCAATGTGTCAAAGAGGTACTTTTTGAGAGCCCAACACTTGATCTCTCCAGCATTGCACATGTTCTCAAATGCATAATAAGCCCTCTTTCCAGCTTCCAAGTGACACATTGCACAATCTTTCCATTTATGATTGGATGGAACCTCAAGGCCAAGGTACTTGAAGTGAGAGATAGTGAGCCTAATAGTGCGTTCTCTAGAGGTGACTCATAGACACGAGGATTTCTGCTAGTGTGAGTGTGTGTGTGGTGACCATTGGAGTCGAGGTGTAGACATGGCTTCTTCACATAGTGCTCATTCCCACAATGCTACACTAAATTCCCTCTCTCGTGATGCAAGTATTGCCAATCCCTCCCACCAAAATACTACCAAGTGCTCACCTCTGATGAAATTGCCGCCCCCCTGATGGTGACCTTTCAGTGCCTTTTTATAGGTGCTGGCTGCTTTAGGTTAGGGTAATTTGATTAGATTAAGGGTTCTAATCAGGGGAGACAAAGCAAGGCGGTGGGTCCTAGATGGTTGATGATTGCTTTGTCTTGGGGAATATTATAAAGGAAAACTCTTAGGTGGGCCTTTGTGGCCATCACCTAGAGAGAGGTGATAATTTACAAATTGGGATTTTTACAAGATTTGGTTTGAAAACCGGGAAAATTGATGACAACCTACGGGTTTTACTGAAGAGGGCG
Source organism: Adiantum capillus-veneris (assembly GCF_014529385.1). Taxonomy (NCBI): domain Eukaryota; kingdom Viridiplantae; phylum Streptophyta; class Polypodiopsida; order Polypodiales; family Pteridaceae; genus Adiantum; species Adiantum capillus-veneris. Next base: position 95,530,920 of record NC_140956.1, on the reverse strand, counting down.
TCTTGGATGCGATGCCAGTAAATGGCGGCCTTAGCTGGTGCGTCGCTGTAGCACCTTCGTCATTTTTGGGGTCGGCCCGGGCATGCCTTCGGCGCCTTTTCTTGTTTCGGTGTCGGCAGCGCATGACTTGGCCTCTCCTTCTTTTTGGCATCGATGTCGTTGATTCCTTCGTTTTTTTCTATTTTCTTTGATGCGTGCATGTATGTGTGTTGTGTTTTTTTTGTTTTTTTTTCAAATACGTGCGTGCATGTGTGGGGCTGTGTACGTATGTGTTTATTATGTGTTTATAGGGGTGTGTGTATGTATAAGTGTGTGGGTGTATATGGAAAGGGTGTGCGTGGGAACGGGGGTATAAGTATATATATATATATATATATTTCGATGCCTGCTGCGCATAGAGAGGGAGGACGAGAATGGGAGAGAGAGAGGGAGCGGGTGCTGTATGGGGGGAGGGGAGGGTGTGTGTGTGTAGTGAGTGTGTGTGTAGTTAGAGAGAGAGAGAGAGAGAGAGAGAGAGAGAGAGAGAGAGAGAGAGAGAGAGAGAGAGAGAGTAGTTTATGGCTACACCTTCGGGTTGACTCAGAGAGCGCGAGAGACAGAGAGGGCGGGGGGGGGGGGGGGGGGGGGGTGAGATGGCGAGGGGGGGAAAAGGGTGTGTGGGTGTGGATAAGAGAGAGAGAGGGTTGCGTTTCTGTGATGCTGCCTGCGGGCTGTGGTCTCCACAGGGAGTGAGAGAGAGGGAGACTTTGGACTCGGGTGGCCCGCCCATGGAAAGGAGGGACAGGGGGGGGGGTGAGGTCAACTTGTGGGAGAGTAGGGTGTTGGGTTATGAGAGGGAGAGAGAATATCATTATGCGCCTTCGGGCTTTAGTCTCCACAGAGAGCGAGAGTGAGAGTAAAGATGGAGGGAGAGATAGTGAGAGAGAGAGATAGTGAGGAAAAGAGAGAGAGAGAGAGAGAGAGAGAGAGAGAGAGAGAGAGAGAGAGAGAGAGAGAGAGAGAGAGAGAGAGAGGAAAGAGAGAGAAAGTGGCGGCTTGCCGGTGGGAAGAAGACAAAAGGGGAGAGAGGGAGGTGAGAGTGTGCTCAAGGGATTGTGGACAAGAGGGAAGAGGGAGGGGTGAGGTATGGCGCCCTGCCGCTGGTGGTCGAGCGAGAGGTAAGAGAGAGAGGATAAAAAAATGCAAAAGTGTGTGTGTATAAATAATGCAAGAGAGAGAGAGAGAACTCTTGTCCATGCATGGCGGCCCGCCAGTGGAATATAGACAGTGGAACCCCTGTTGTAAGCGCCCATTGGGCTAGGTGACACAAGAGCAGGGGTAAGAGAGATGGTGTTGGATTGGTGGAGCCGAGTAGGAGAGAGAGAGAGGCCAGCCTCTATCTTCTGGCGATAATGAAGAGAGGTGTGGCCAAATTGGTGGCGGCCTACCAGTGGGTAAGCATAGAGGGGGTAGTGAATGTTAAAAAAACTACATTTTATCATTTTTTCTTGGTAATGTGCTCTCCCCTACTTGGGGTTGGTCCTTGCAGCCGCGGTTTCGAAAACCGGCCGTCGTCATTAGCCCTCCCGTCTGGCTAGAGGCATTCATGCTTCTAGCCCTACCTCTGATTATTTAGTAGCGGAGTTGGAGGGTTCTCCCTCTTCTAGAATATCTAGCATGAACTCTGGATCAAACCTTAGGAAATACCTCTTTAGCCTCCATCCATTGACTCTAGTCTTGTGAATTCTCCCATCTGCTTCCATCAACTTATAACTGCCGTTGTCATAGCACCTTTTGACAATGAATGGTCCTTCCCATCTGGGTTGAAATTTCTTGTCCTTCCTGGTGTCAAATCTGTTGTCGTATTTCAATACTAACATGCCTTTTTCCAGGCCCTTTTCCTTAAGCCCTTGATTGAAGGTCAGCCGGCATCACTCTGCTTGCACTACATAGTGATTGATTGCATCCCCCTATCTAGTTGGAGCCTTTCCAGATCGAGGATGTGGTTGCGGAGATTGACAATTGGGCGCTGTAATTGGCTAGCCATGACTCGCAAGCTGGCTATCTGTACCTCAATGGGTAGAATGGCATCCTTTTCATAAACTAGATGGAAAGGGGTGAAACCTAATGATGTTTAGAATGTCGTTCGGTAGGCCCATAAAGCGGCCATAAGATGTTTATCCCAGTCACCTGTGTGGTTATTCACCTGCTTTGTGAAGATTTTACAGGTCATTCGTTTACCTTTTCTACTAGGCCATTGCACTGTGGATAGTATGGTGTGGAATGTCGGTGTGTAATGCCTAACCTGGTCCCCTATCAGATATTATCTCAAGAGGAGTGCCAAAATGGCAAAAGATGTGCTCAAATATGAACTTTGCTGCCTCTTGGGCTGTAATGTGGGTGGTGTCTCTACTGCTTCCGCCCATCGGGTCATGTAGTCTACACCAACTAGAATGTATAGTTTACCTGATTGGGCCCTTGGTAGAGGACCGATTGCATCTATTCCCCATTTTTCAAACAGACACCATATGAGATGATAGGAGTCTGTGGCTCATAGGTTAGTGTGTGATCACTGGCCACTTGACAGGCCTTGCATGTTTTACACCAATGATGCACATCCTTGTTCAGACTAGGCCAAGAGAATCCTGTCTGTAGAATCTTCCTACTGGTGATATCTAAAGAAAAATGACCACCGTAGACACCATCATGGCAACTTGAGATTACCTCCGTGATCTCACTGGAGGTTGGTATTCGCCTGAGAATCTGATCCTTGCCTTTACAATACAAGCGGTTGTTTACAAGGCGATATCTTGTAGCCTTCCTTACCAACCACTGTTTTTGGCCCTTAGTGTACCCTTCAGGACATTCTCCTGTGTCTAAGAAGTTGATGATATCAGGCATCAAATCACTACAAAACTACCTTAAAAGAGGGGTAGTTTTAGTTTAATTGCTCCTATGGGAACATCTTGTATTCTTTCCTTGGTTAGAGAATCTACCTCTTGATTTTCTGTCCTAGGGACATGAAATAATTGCACTGCTTCAAACTTTCTTAAAAGATCCTTCACTTGGCGTAGTTGACCAAGTAAAACCTGATTTTTACAAACCCAAGTGCCGTTTATCTGCTTTATCAAAAGGAGAGCATCGCCAAACACATTTAGGCGTTGAAGCCCTTGCAAAATACATTTTTCTAATCCAAGAATTAAAGCTGCATACTTTGCTTCATTGTTGGAGTGGGAGTGTAACAGCTGCCCAACGGAGAATACCCTCTCTTGTTGCTCATTGAAAATGATGATGCCAATTGCAGACTGGTCCACTGTTCTCTTCTATGCTCCATCAAAGAAAAGAGAGTGAGATCTTTCTAGCTTAGGACTTTCTACCATTGGTGTCTCTTCTTTTCCTTCCGTGTTGACCTTCAGCTTCTGCTCATAGTGATGATGAGTAAGAATACCTGCTAGACTAGCCATGTTGGAGTTTTCTACGTGTATGGTGTAGTCAAACTCTTGTAATCTAACCAGCCATTTAGAGATCCTAGATGAGACATCCATGTGTCGCATTACATATGGAAAAACCTCCTCCATTGTCATAATTACAAAGGGTCTAGGCAGAAAATAAGAGCGGAACTTTGTAGTAGCAAACATTCATGCGAGCACCATGTGATCTACTGCGGTGAATCCCTTTTTTGATGGGGTCATGACACGACTAGAGAAGTAGATAGGACACACGAAAGAAGTTTGGGGGTCCTTTTGCATTAGTACGGTTCCAAGTGTATCATTTCCTACACTGGGGTTCACATAAAATGGCTCGTCCCATCTGGGAGGTGAAATGGTGGGAAGTGTGGCTAGGATTTGCTTCACCTCAGTAAACTGATGCTCATTTTCTTCACTCCATGAGAAGACATCTCTCTGGGTGACTTGTTGTAGAGGGAGAACCTCTTGAGATAGCAAGTGAATGAACCTACTTAAGTATCTTACCTTTTGAAGGAAAGAGACCAACTGCTTAATTGTGGTGGGTGATGACAAAGATACCAAAGCTTGAATCTTGCTCGGGTCAACCTCAATCCCTTTTGCTAAAATTACATGGCCAAGGAGAGTGACCTTGCTTTCACCAATGTGACACTTGTCCACGTTGAGCTGGCCACCCAAGGTTTGCAGCCTGGTCAGGCCATCATAGACTTTGCTCAAATGGAGGGAGCGTGAACTATAGATGCAAAAATCATTGATGAAGATCCGTATTGACGTTCCAAAGTATGGTTGGAAGACAAAAGTCACATACCCCTGGAATGTGGCTGGAGCATTGTTGAGGCCAAAAGGCATCACTCTGTAAGCAAAGCACCCCCAGGGTGTTATGAAAGTTGTCTTTTTTTGGTCTTCTTCTGCAATACTAATTTGAAAGTAGCCTGAGTAGCCATCACATACTGTGTAGCACTCATGACCTGCCACTTCATTGACAATTTCATCTTGGAATGGGAGGGGAAAATGATCCCTCTTTGTGGCTACATTGAGAGGTTTATAGTCCGCACATACTCTCCACTTGCCATTCTTCTTTGGTGTGACTACTACTGGAGAGACCCATTCTGAGTCTTCGACGAGGTAAATGAAACCTGCCTGTAGAAAATTCCTCACCTCTTTGAGTAGTGCCTCTTGTTGGATTACCCCAAGCCTTATGAGCTTTTGCACTACGGGCTTACTTCCTTGAGTCTTATGCGGTGATTCCTGTGATCTTATCATAACCATCAATGAACAATGTGGTGAAGTTACCTAGCATGGAGACAATCCTTCCTCTCTTCAAAGGTTAACTCACTAGAGAGCATCTGATGTAACTTACTTGTATCCTCTAAGGATTGCGTACCTGATGGTCCCTCTTGGTTTGCCAGTGGTGCTTCAGATTGTGTCAATCTTTTTGGGTCTTTAAGGATGACCCCCATCACTTTGATGCCACTGTCACTTTCTTGAGTTGTTGTTATCTCTTCTCCTGAGGTGGACAGATAGTCATTGTGAGGCGAGCTTTTCCATGCATGGGAACCCCACCATATATCTTTGCCCTTTTACCAAAATATTTCCTATTATATAAGTTACTTTTGATTTTTCTTCCCTTTTTCACAAAAGTTTTAGCCTTTATTAAATAAATAAGACTTATGCTAATCAATCACGATGTAGCATAAATAAGTAAGCTTTCTTTGTTGATCTCTCTTTTGACCTTAAATATTAAATATATATATTATAAATTACATTATATATTTTAGTATTTTCTAATATATTTTTCATGTATGTATATTATTCCACCCTACCAAATATTTTATTCACTAGTTTTCATTTTCAAACCTCAACCTCACTTTCAAATTTCAATAATACCTCCATCTAGATGATTGCCAATCTTTTCAAAACTCTAGGTCATGTTTTCATACACATGAAGGAGCTTACACTTGAAGGCAAGAGAGAAGTCCACTCAAAGGGGACCACCAAAAGACCTTTGCAGCCACAAATAATACATTATTTGGCTGAATTTTGTAAGTAGAGAAGAACCCCGAATCTGAAGGAGCGTTCATCATGAAAGATGTAGCTCGTGATCTCAACTTTTAGCTCAATTTTTTTCAGAATATTTGGAGTTATGAACATGGAGATATGATTTTTGTAGTGGACCTCAGTTTTCTCGTGTAATGGTGACACAGGCCATCCCTAGTTTTCTTCCCTCTAGAATGGCTATGGTTCTACAAGTCTTCAAGCATGATTACAAGAGACAAGGCTCTTTTAATGAGGTCTTGGCAAGTGTAGAGTGATTCTATCACCATTTTTGGAGGATCCATCCTCATCAACAATTATCCACCTTCGACAACCTCTCTTATAATTTCTTACCTCTCTCTTCTCTCCCTAATAAGCTTATGTCTAGCCAAAGCTAGACTATTGTAAGTATCTCCTATCCTCAACATCCTACCCACATTCTCTCTTCTTCTCTCTCTATTGACTCTAGTTTTTTAAATAATGAGGAGACTGTTGGGGTATAAAGCCCAATGTGGTCGCCCAGGTAAGTGGGCGGGCCGCCAGGTATGTACACATATTCTTTTGTAAAAACCTAATAAGAACTCACTATGCTCTGCACATTACAGTAGAGCGAGTTCACCATATCATCGTGCTCTTCTTCTCGCACTCTCTCTCGCATCGCACTTCCGCTCGTACTCCTTCAGAGACAAGATGGGAGCCACAGTCACATGCACCCCATTTTCCTAGTCACTAAAGTGGGACACTCACCTCAAATAGAAATATTGCTAAATCCTCCCCTCCTTCCCTATATAAGGAGGCCATGAGAGCTCACTTGGGAGAGAGAACACATACACACACACACACACACACACACACACACCTATCCATACACACTCTTGTGCTACATGCTTGTAGCATGAACCCTAATCACATAATCACAACACCATCATCATCACCATCACCATGCACAAAAGATGAGCACCACACCTCCACACCACTTGTAATTAAGGGTTGAAGGCACAATTTCAAGAAGAAGAAGGGTGGACACACTCATGATATTCCTCGCCATCAACTCCCATCTCTCCATTATGCCTCCTACGATCTTGTTCCCTTCTCATTTTCCTGCCATACGCTACCTATTGTATTCATCTTTTGCAAGCAATCAACACACTCCATCTTGGTGCCATACTTTGTGTCGCTTTGGATACATCTCATTGTGAGTATGGTATATGCTTGTTCCTTGCCATTTTTTTTCTGCTTATGTTAAGGTGTGCGGATTCGCCACCATACACACACACACACTCTCTCTCTGTCTCCCTCTCATATTCCTATCATCTTGCTACTTCCATCTTGAGGTGTGCGGATTCGCCACCTCTTGTATGAGAAGTGAGCATACTTGCATGTATCCCTGACCTCGTTATCTTCCTTACTACATGCACGAGTAGCGAGCCCATTCTCACTCACTCATCACTCCTCTCACCTTATTCTCTGACCACCCCATTCCACATTTGGGCGTGGATCTTGAAATTGTTTTCCATGGCATGTTTCATTGTGTATATGTATGCGTCCTAGCCGCATATCTTGCTAGGTGGTGCCCCTATTGCGTATTCCCCATGATGAGGACATTGTGCATAGTCTTGGTGTAGAGGCCACCGGTTCTATTTTTTCACTTCCGCCTCTCATTTGGTGCCCCCACTGAGGAGGGCTCATTGAAACCTTTAGTTTACAAGGCTGACATGTTTACTTCTCTTCATGGACGAGTGGCTTCTTGAATTCTCTAATTGGACCACTAAAGAGGAGAAGCTTCAAGAAGGTTTGACTCAAGTCATCAAGACACTCTTGCCAAGGTGTTGTATTGTTAGCATAGAAGAGGTGGTAAGACCCTCTTTCCCTACTCAAATTGTTTACATTTCTCATCATCCCCGCAAGCGTAAAAGCAAGGTACAAGCTGCATCATGCTCACATTGTAGCCAAAAACCGCACCTTCGACATGAGTGCAACCCAAAGTGAAGAAAAGGCCATCATTTTCTCCCTCGACATCCACACAGGTGTTCTCACATCAGTAGGCTTTCAAGTAGCGCCAGGCTTCTCTACATCTACGTCCACATCTTTGCCACCTATTCCACCTACATCCACAACAAGCCTTCACAACTTGAGGAAGCTACTACGAATGCGTGGTCCCTCCCTCTCCCTTGCACCAAAAGATTCAAGGGTTTTCCAGCACCGACAATCACCCCGTCTCCAAAACAAAAGGGTAAATCCTCCAAAGTCTTTCTATACCTCACTCTTATCTCATGAGCCAGGAACTAGAAACAGCAGCATGGATTCTACGTCGTCTACCGAGTGAAGTGGCGGAGCTTGTCATCGACAAGGTCTTTGACACTGGTTTTTCTTGGCGGAAAGACAAGACCCTCCACCTTCAAGGGGTGTTGCTTGTGAATCAAGGCTATGATGACGACTTTACAGCTTGCTATGTATCCATCCAACTTGGATTAATACAAGTGGTAAGACTCACCACCTACCTCACCACACCTATGTATACACTAGATGGCACTCTATCTTGCAGGAAAGTGAAGTTGCTCAAAGAGAGAGAGTTCAAGCTTTTCCAAGAGCTTGCTAGAGGGACAGTCCTAGAGCTAGAAGACGAAGACAACCTTGTCCTGTGGTACTATAAATTTGACCTCGACTACCAAGAGCTCTACACCTCCGACTATAACCTTCCACCACGAAGGAGAGAGCCTTTCCGAATTATCATGTGATGGACCCAACACATCAACCTTTTGCAAGGAACCAAACTTATGCACCACAATGAATTCAATCAATCAAAGTAATCTTGGACCGCAAGATGTTTTATCAGCAGATCATTACAACCATGTTTGGTAGAGAACGACTACAAGAGATAAACACCTCTTCTCTACCCTTTATCCTCCCTATGATTAATCATGAAGTGTCTTTTGATGTAGTTATTTTCATCCTTGTATAGTATGTTTTCCATCCACCGAACACCCATGTATTGAATCTCTATAAAAAAAAATAAAAAAAATCTAAGTCGAGTTAATTTTCTCACTCTCACAATGGCAAGTGTAGCATTTCCAACATTTACTGGTAAGGTGGGTGAGGATGCTGCAGACCTCCTAGACAACTTGGAAATAGCATGTGTCATCTCTGCGAGAGATGATGATGCTTCGCGCTTGCGCATCTTCCCACTTCTAATGAAGGTGGAGGCAAGATCATGGTACAATGCCTTGGCACAAGAAACCAAGGAACAGTGTGACTTATTAAGAGCAGCCTTTGTCAAGCATTTTGGAGAAGGCACAACATCAGAGAAGCTATGGAAATTGTTGACAGAGTTGAAGCAGGTCAGTATGCTGGAATACGCATCATATGAGTCAAAGTTTGTAGATTTATGGGGGCGATGGGTTGCATCGCTAAGAGAGGATGAGGGGGCACCTGATTTCCTAAAAAAAGATCGGTTTGTGGCTGGGTTATGGCCAACTCTTAAAGAGAAGGTGAAGGGAAGGTTTCCTGCTACGTATGAACTAGCAGTTGAAGTGGCCCGCCTTAAAGAAAAGAAGTTGCGCCTACAAGCCAGGAATATCGATGAAGAGGAAGCCGTTAGGACCCGACCACCTCTAGCACCACCTACAACAGCCGCCCATAGGATTCAACGACAAGAACCAATTGAAGATCAGCAAGACCTGCTGAATCGAATCACCAATCAACTTGAGAATCTCTCAGTCCATTTGATACAACAAGGGCATGCACACAATCGCAACCAAGAGTAAGGGAGAGGACAACGAAGGCAAAACCAAGAATACCACTGCTACAATTGTGGGGAGGATTGTCATGGCATGTACTACTGTCCACACCCAAGGAGGCAGAATTTCAACAGAGGAGCCAGGCAAAACTAGGTTTCACCACGGAGAGCAAGACCACCACCACCGAGGGAACCACAAAAAGCACCACCCGTGCAAATCCTACAACCACTCATTCAACCACAACCACCACCACCACCACAACCTCTCATTCCACCCTTACCCCCACCACCAGCTGGCAATCAAACAGTAAGCGTCATCAGTCTTGAAGGTAAAGGAAAGGAGAAAGTGGAGGAGGATAAGACCAAGGTTAAAGGAGTAGATGCCATAGGGGTAAAATGCGCTAGGCAAGGTGAATCTTCCCAAAAGGAAGAAAAGATGAAGACTTAAGGGTAATCTAGCAAAAAGCCGTCCAATTCACGACGTAAAATTGACATTGTAGATTTCTCTTTGGGTGAATGTTCTAAACCATATGATTTGGTTCAAGATGTTTCTGTGCAGGGCCCAAAAATCACCTGGCCCCAGTTACTCCACCTAGCACCTAGGGTGAGGAGACAATGGACAAAGATGGTTAGCACTAGACGACCAAAACCAAAGATAGCTGGGGCTATCTCTGGGAGGAATCTAGATGACATACTACCAGTGATGGATGATTACATCAAAGGGCAACACATCTCCAATATCTACATCGATGGTGGCGCACAAATATGCGTCATGAGTGAAAAAATGATGCACCGTTTGGGTTTAGAGGTGAGTCGGCCAGCACCATGCCAAGCCAAAATGGCAAATAATTTAAAAGTTCAATGTGTTGGTGTCATAAATGCAGTTAGGATAAAGGCATTCAACACCGAGGTAGATGTGGACGTCTTTGTCATGCCACACAAAGGGGAGGGCTACCCTATCATTCTAGGGAGGCCTTGGCTTATGGCTATGAGAGCTAAGCAGGACTGGGACACATGCATAATCCAGATGAAGGATGCAAAAGGGAGGCCAATACTTTACGACATGAAGACAGGTCGGCAATGCGACATGGATCTAGAAACCTCTATGGATGAGTTTTCTAGTGGTGACTCTTCAACCAATTCAGAGGAGGAGTCAACAGGGAGTGAAGGAAGTGATAGCTCCATTGAGGTAATGGGCTTCACATTCAACCACAACAAGGTGGACCCTTCAAATTTGCAACCACAGGTGAAAGTGGTGAAGACACTTCAACTACCCCTATGGCACGAGATTGGTGGAAGACGACCAAAAGTTATATTGACGACCACTTGGCAAGTCCTTTCTAGAGAAAGACTCATGCAGAGAAATGCAATTGAGGTCTACTGGCACTTTAGGTTTTCCTTTCTAATAGTGAACATTGTGTGTAACATTAATTTGGGAAGCTCTTTAAGTTGGGTTGCGAGAAGAGTGGAAGGATTGACATCAACAACCAGTGGAATCAATCTAGGACACACCAATCAAGGAAGAATGGTTTTGCATACTAGTGGTAATATGGAGTCATTTTTCAAAATGTGGTTTGTAGTTTATCTTTTGTACATGGTGGGCTCTCTTGTGCAACAGGCATCAACAATGCAATCTATCCATGTGGGCAACAGGTCTCTATCAATTTGGCATGAAGAAGGACAAGCAAGATATGAGGATTATGGTTTCTTACTCCCTTTTGGCTATGTGTCTGGACGAGGAAGCCATGCATGGTCCCACTTTGGAATACTTTCAAGGACTGATCAAGTTCTTTTCATACCTTCTATCACTTATGCAAGCGTTAATTCTTGTGCAGTTTGGGGACTCAAGAATCATTATAAGTGTGATATTTTGAAGAGGGCATTATTGCATACAATGGATTTACGCTTAGTGTGGGACCCAGGTGGACACCGAAAAGAACTTTGGGGAGCCTCATGCTTCCAAGGGATCCATTATTCCCTACAAGGATCTACCAGCCACCAAGAAGAAATCCTACTCTATTTCAAAATGCTCAAGTACAGAGCTAGAGGCATGAATACCTCTAGCCTTAGGCGGAGGGCTAATGAGGCAAGCTTTTCCATGCATGGGAACCCCCCCATATATCTTTGCCCTTTTACCAAAATATTTCCTATTATATAAGTTACTTTTGATTTTTCTTCCCTTTTTCACAAAAGTTTTAGCCTTTATTAAATAAATAAGACTTATGCTAATCAATCACGATGTAGCATAAATAAGTAAGCTTTCTTTGTTGATCTCTCTTTTGACCTTAAATATTAAATATATATATTCTAAATTATATTATATATTTTAGTATTTTCTAATATATTTTTCATGTATGTATATTATTCCACCCTACCAAATATTTTATTCACTAGTTTTCATTTTCAAACCTCAACCTCACTTTCAAATTTCAATAATACCTCCATCTAGATGATTGCCAATCTTTTCAAAACTCTAGGTCATGTTTTCATACACATGAAGGAGCTTACACTTGAAGGCAAGAGAGAAGTCCACTCAAAGGGGACCACCAAAAGACCTTTGCAGCCACAAATAATACATTATTTGGCTGAATTTTGTAAGTAGAGAAGAACCCCGAATCTGAAGGAGCGTTCATCATGAAAGATGTAGCTCGTGATCTCAACTTTTAGCTCAATTTTTTTCAGAATATTTGGAGTTATGAACATGGAGATATGATTTTTGTAGTGGACCTCAGTTTTCTCGTGTAATGGTGACACAGGCCATCCCTAGTTTTCTTCCCTCTAGAATGGCTATGGTTCTACAAGTCTTCAAGCATGATTACAAGAGACAAGGCTCTTTTAATGAGGTCTTGGCAAGTCTAAAGTGATTCTATCACCATTTTTGGAGGATCCATCCTCATCAACAATTATCCACCTTCGACAACCTCTCTTATAATTTCTTACCTCTCTCTTCTCTCCCTAATAAGCTTATGTCTAGCCAAAGCTAGACTATTGTAAGTATCTCCTATCCTCAACATCCTACCCACATTCTCTCTTCTTCTCTCTCTATTGACTCTGGTATTTTAAATAATGAGGAGACAAGATGGGAGCCACAGTCACATGCACCCCATTTTCCTCGTCACCAAAGTGGGACACTCACCTCAAATAGAAATATTGCTAAATCCTCCCCTCCTTCCCTATATAAAGAGGCCATGAGAGCTCACTTGGGGAGAGAACACACACACACACACACACACACACACACACACACACACACACACACACACACACACACACACACATACACACACACACACACACACACACACCTATCCATACACACTATTGTGCTACATGCTTGTAGCATGAACCCTAATCACATAATCACAACTTGTAATTAAGGGTTGAAGGCACAATTTCAAGAAGAAGAAGGGTGGACACACTCATGATATTCCTCGCCATCAACTCCCATCTCTCCATTATGCCTCCTACGATCTTGTTCCCTTCTCATTTTCCTGCCATACACTACCTATTGTATTCATCTTTTGCAAGCAATCAACACACTCCATCTTGGTGCCATACTTTGTGTCGCTTTGGATAAATCTCATTGTGAGTATGGTATATGCTTGTTCCTTGCCTTTTTTTTTCTGCTTATGTAAAGGTGTGCGGATTCGCCACCATACACACACACTCTCTCTCTCCCGCTCATATTCCTATCATCTTGCTACTTCCATCTTGAGGTGTGCGGATTCGCCACCTCTTGTATGATAAGTGAGCATACTCGCAAGTTTCCCCTACCTCATTATCTTCCTTACTAACATGCACGAGCAGCAAGCCCATTCTCACTCATTCACCACTCTTCTCATCGTATTCTTCGACCACCCCATTCCACATTTGGGCGTGGATCTTGAAATTGTTTTCCATGGCATGCTTCATTGTGTATATGTATGTCTCCTAGCCGCATATCTTGCTAGGTGGTGCCCCTATTGTGTATCCCCCATGATGAGGCCATTGTGCATAGTCTTGGTGTAGAGGCCACCGGGTCTATTTTTCACTTCCGCCTCTCAATTGGTGGACTCATCTTCGAAAGCCTCCAAGATCATATTGTGCTGCTTTCCAGTCTTCATGTCGTAGAATATGGACTTCCCTTTACTTCATCTGAATCATTTCGGTACTCCAGTCTTGCTTAGCCTCCATAGCCATGAGCCAGGGTCTTCCAAGAATGATAGGGTAGCCCTCCCCTTTGTGTGGCATGACAAAAATGTCTACCTCCACTTCTGTGTTGAATGCCTTCACTTTGACTGCATTCACAATGCCTACGCATTTCACTCTTACATTATTTGCCATTTTGGCTCGGCACGGTGCCAGCCTACTTACCTCTAGGCCTAGATGGTGCATCATTTTCTCACTCATGACGCATATCTGTGCACCACCATCTACGTAGACATTTGAGATATGTTGCCCCTTGATGTGGGCGTCCATGGTTGATAGGATATTTTCAAGGTCGCTCCTAGAAATAGCCCTAGCTATCCTTGGCCTTGATATTCTTGTACTTACCATCTTCTTCCATTGTCTCCTCATCCTTGGTGCAAGATGGAGTAATTGGGGACAAGCTATCTTTGGAACCTGCATTAACACATCTTGAACTAAGTCATATGGTTTAGCATACTCACCTAGTGAAAAATCCACGATGTCAATATTCTGTCGAGGCTTAGATGCCTGCTTGCTAGACTTGCCTTTTCCTTTCATTTTCTCTTCCTTTTGAGAGGCTTCTTCGTGCCTGGTACGCTTCACTCCCATGGAATCCACTTCTTCTACCTTTGCTTTCCCTTTGTGCTTCTCTCGGAATGGTTCTTCTACCTCTTCCCTTTAGCTTCCAGGCTAATAACACTCACCGCTTGGTTTACAGTAGCAGGTGGTGGGGATAGCGGTGGAATGAGAGGTTGTGGTGGTGGTTGTTGTACAAGTGGTCGAACGATTTGGACCAGTGGAATCGGCCCTGGTTGCTTGGGTGGTGGTGGTCTTGCCCTTGGTGGAGAGATCTGATTCTTTCTTCCTCCTTTATTGAAATTCTGCCTTCTTAGATGTGGACAGTAGTACATGCCATGGCCATCTTCCCCGCAATTATAGCAGTGGTACTCTTGGTTTTTCCTTTATTGTTCTCTCCCTTGCTCTGGATTTTTGATAGGTACATGCCCTTGCTGCACCAGATGCACGGATAAATTTTCGAGCTGAGTAGTGATGCGACTCAATAGGTCTTGCTGCTCTTTTGATGCCTCCTGTGGTTGGGCTCTATGAACGGCTGTTGCAGTCACTGGGGCTAAGTCGGACTGAGCTTGATTCCTCTGACTTGTTGACTCTTGCTTGCATGCACAACTTCTTGTCTTTAAGACGGGCTACTTCCACTGCCAACTCATACGTTGCAGGGAACCTTCCCTTCACCTTCTCGTTAGCTGGCGACCACAGGCCAGCAATGAAACACTCCTTCTTCAGGAAATTAGGTGCTCCTTCACCTTCCTCCAGTGAGGCAACCCATCGCTCCCACAAATCCACAAACTTGGATTCGTAAGTGGCATACTCTAGCAGACCTCCCTGCTTTAATTTTGTCAGCAGCAGCTGCCATAACTTTTCTGAGGTTGTGCCTCCACCAAACCTCTTCACAAAGACAGCACGTAGTACATCCCATGCATTTTTGGTAGCTTGGGACAAAGCATTGTACCAAGACTTGGCCTCTACTTTCATCAGTAGAGGAAAAATTCGTAGCCGTGAGGCGTCGTCATCCTTGTTGGAAACCACACAAGCGATGTGGAAGTCATCCAGAAAGTCAGTGGTGATGTCTTCTCCCTTCTTTCCACTGAACATGGGAAAAGAGACACTTGCCATGGTAGTAACTCAGGAAATTACAAACTTTTTTTTTTAATAACATTGATGACATTAGCGGCTCATAGCGGCTTTTTACAAAGTTGGGTGGATAGATTAAAACATGATAAAAATGGAAACATTGAAGGAGTGGTGGTAATACAATATGGGGAGAATGATAGGGTTTGGGGAGCTAAGGATTTCTCCTAGAACCACAGCACCAAACAGATACACAATCTTCTGTTCGTAGAAGATTTTCCTATCTACATTTATTCACATGCATGTGTTGCAAAAATCTAAACGGGAACGATGTTGGTCGGTTTTCCATCATGCACAGAGGGTGGAGCACTTACTTGTACTCTTACCGTGCCAGTGTTGATGAGTCGGCACATCCACAGGAGGTCATCGCCTTTCATAGGCTCCACTTTTCCTTCGTTGCTTAGCACGTACGGGGTGATGGCGACGCGTTTGTCTACTCCTAGCCTTTTAGCTAGCAACAGCTGTAGGTAATTACAGTAGTCGGCGTGTTGCATGAACTCCACTCAATTCAGTTGTAACTCGTCTCCAGCCCACTGGGTTTCACCCGTGGTGGAGAGATTATTCAGGATGAGCTGTACAGGGAGAGGAGGAAGACCCTCTACCCATCCTCCAAAACAACGAGATCAGTAGCCGAACCAGTCCTCCTTAGGGCATGGAAACCTTCTTACCACTTCTGCTTCAGGATTGTCGAAATGGACTGGCAGTACTCGCATGCGCCGTGCGCATCGATAGGCGACCTTCCATTGCTTAGCCTCGGATGACCTTCTTTTTGAAAATTGGATATGACCCGACTTTCCAAACTTGAAGCACTCGTGTGGCCAGATGCTTATTCCTTTGGGTCATGTGTTTCCGGAGTGGCTTAGCCCTTCCTTCCCTTTAGCTCGAGGAGCCCCTTTTGGCCACTTAGGAGTAGAGGCTATACCTTTGCTTGCAATTTCCTTAGGAAAGAGAGGACTTACCGATCTTTTTCCTCCCTTGATATGGACGACCTCCTCGCGGTGAATGTTGATGTAGATGATTTTAGCCCCTTTGTTACCTTCATTGCTAGCACTCATTGACAGTGTGCTTTGGGTGACAGTAGTGATGGCACTTAATAGCCTTCCCACCTGATGCTCTCAATTTGCGGTTAGAACGAGCAACACGAGATGGCGAGCTTACCTCTTGAATATCGACGACACTACAGCCTCGCAGTAGTAATTCAATGAAGGCGGTCAGTGCCTCTTTAATTTCCTCCTCCTCCGTTCTCCAGTTGGAGAATTCTTTCAGCCATTTGTCCATGATTGATGATGTGCATTGTCTTCAGCATTGTAAACTGGAGGTTTTTGAGAAGCCCTCCTCAGTGGGGACACCAAATGACGAGCGCAAAGCGCGACACGGACCCTGACGGCCTTGAAATGCCAGGAGCCGATGCACGTGGAGCCGGCCACGATGAAGCGAACAGGGGGGCACCACTTAGCTTAGAGCGGCTAGGACGTGGGCAACAATGATTGGAGATATCACAAACTCTACACACACACACACACACACACACACACACACACACACACACACAGAGGTGATAAAAACCCTTGGGGTGTGAGGGAAAACTATTCTCTTACAATATTTACAGCAACCTTATTTCTGGCAAGGTGGAAATCATGTTGATAGAGAGATAGTGAGCCTAATAGTGCATTCTCTAGAGGTGACTCATAGACACGAGGATTTCTGCTAGTGTGAGTGTGTGTGTGGCGACCGTTGGAGTCAAAGTGTAGACATAGCTTCTTCACATAGTGCTCATTCCCACAATGCTACACTAAATTCCCTCTCTTGTGATGCAAGTATTGCCAATCCCTCCCACCAAAATACTACCAAGTGCTCACCTCTGATGAAATTGCTCCCCTCCTGATGGTGACCTCTCAGTGCCTTTTTATAGGTGCTGGCTGCTTTAGGTTAGGGAAATCGATTAGTTAAGGGTTCTAATCAGGGGAGACGACAAAGCAAGGCGGTGGGTCCTTAATTTACAAATTGGGATTTTTACAAGATTTGGTTTGAAAACTGGGAAAAATGATGACAACCTACGGATTTCACTGAAGAGGCCGTCAAGGATGCGATGCCGGTGAACGGCGGCCTTAGCTGGTGTGTCGATGTAGCGCCTTCGTCATTTTTGGGGTCGGCTGGGACATGCCTTCGGTGCCTTTTCTTGTTTCGGTGTCGACGGGGCCTCTCCTTCTTTTTGGCGTCGATGTCGTCGATTCCTTCGTTTTTTTCTATTTTCTTTGATGTGTGCGTGTATGCGTGCTATGTTTTTTTTGTTTGTTTTTTTTCAAATATGTGCGTGCATGTGTGGGGTTGTGTATGCATGTATTTATGTGTTTATAGGGGTATATGTCTGTGTATAAGTGTGTGGGTGTATACTGCTAGGGTGTGCGTGGGAACGGGGGTATAAGTTATATCTATATATATATATATATATATATATATATATGTTTTTTTTATCGAGTGCCTGCTGCGCAGAGAGAGGGAGGACGAGAATGGGAGAGAAAGAGGGAGCGGGTGCTGTATGGGGGGAGGGAGGGTGTGTGTGTGTGTATATATATGTGTGTGTGTGTGTGTGTAGTTAGAGAGAGAGAGAGAGAGAGAGAGAGAGAGAGAGTAGTTTATGGCTGCGCCTTCGGGCTGACTTAGAGAGCGTGAGAGACAGAGAGGGCGCGGGGGGGGGGGGGGGGGGGTGGGATGGCGAGGGGGGGAGAAGGGTGTGTGGGTGTGGATAAGAGAGAGAGAGAGGGTTGCGCTTTTGTGATGTTGCCTTCGGGCTGTGGTCTACATAGGGAGCGAGAGAGAGGGAGACTTCGGACTCGGGTGGCCCGCCCGTGGAAACGAGGGAGGGGGGGGTGAGGTCAACGGTTGGAAGAGTAGTGTGTTGGGTTATGAGAGGGAGAGAGAATATCATTATGCACCTTTGGGCTTTAGTCTCCACAGAGAGAGAGAGTGAGAGTAAATTGATGGAGGGAGAGATACTGAGAGAGAGAGATAGTGAGGAAGAGAGAGAGAGAGAGAGAGAGAGAGAGAGAGAGAGAGAGAGAGAGAGAGAGAACGGCAGCCCGTCGGTGGGAAGAAGACAAGAGGGGAGAGTGTGGTTGAGGGAGTGTGGACGAGAGGAAAGAGGGAGGGGTGAGGTATGGCGGCCCGCCGTTGGTCGAGCGAGAGGATAAAAAATGCAAAAGTGTGTGTGTGTATAAATAATGCAAGAGAGAGAGATAGAACCCTTGTCCATGCATGGCAGCCCGCCAGTGGAATATAGACAGTGGCACCCTATTTTATGCACCCATTGGGCGAGATGACACAAGAGCAGGGGTAAGAGAGATGGTGGTGGAATGGCGGAGTTGAGCAGGAGAGAGAGAGGCCTCTGTCTTCTGGCAATGATGGAGAGAGGTGTGGCCAAATTGGTGGCGGCCTGCCGGTGGTTAAGCATAGAGGGGGTGATGAATGTTAAAAAAAATTACTTTTTATCGTTTTTTCTTGGTAATGTGCTCTCCCCTACTTGGGGTTGGTCCTTGCGGCCGCGGTTTCGAAAACCGGCCATCAACATGAAATCCATCAATTTGGCAATGTTTAACGGCACCTTTTGGGATTCAGTCCCTTGATGTGGGGAAGATGGGATCTCCATTTCTTCGATAGGGTCAGGCAGTCCCTCTGTAAACATTCTTTCCATCAAGAAGT
Organism: Adiantum capillus-veneris; assembly: GCF_014529385.1. Lineage (NCBI taxonomy): Eukaryota > Viridiplantae > Streptophyta > Polypodiopsida > Polypodiales > Pteridaceae > Adiantum > Adiantum capillus-veneris. Next base: position 95,512,134 of record NC_140956.1, on the reverse strand, counting down.
GAGTACGCCACTTTCCCATGACTTTAAGTCACTTTCTTCTTGGATGACACTAGGTATGGCTAAGGGTATATGGACTGGGTGAGGTTGTTGTTGCGTAGGGATCTGCCAAGGTGCTGGTTCTAGATCCCTTTGGGTATCTTCTACCAAAATCCTTAAGTGCTTGACTCGCTTGATCTCCTCTGTAGGGTTTGGATAAGTTTCTATCTTCTTCTTGGATCCTGGCCATTGTGGCTCATGAAGATCTTCCTTGTTGGTTTCTATCTTAGTGGTTGTTTTGGTCTCCATGGTTTCACCTGAATCAGAATCCTCTTCAGTGTTGTTTATATATACGGGGTCGTCACCAATCCCTATGTTGGTCTTCGAATAGGGATCTGACTTTGCTGCTTTTTGCAATCTCTTCCTTCGTGTTTTTTTTTTTTGAGATTGAAAAATTGATGCCGTGTCTCTTTCCTCAAGAATATAATTTTGTTTTTGGAGCATCAATCGTATGAGTACGTTTACTGGTACCCAATGTGTACTTTGTGATGGCTCCTAGATAATCTCAATCAAGTTTAACGGCATGATCTTCGGTGCATTTGGATTATTCAGACATTGGGCAATCAAATGATCTATGCCACATCGATTACACATGAGTATCGACATTGTAGACGTGCTCACTTAATTGGTTTGCATTAGTGTGGCATTCTTTTGTAGCCTAATAGGACATTTAGCCACACGATGTGGACCTCCACACTCATAGCATTGAAGAGGTGGTCTCTTAGCAATTAATGTTTTGGCCTCTTGCAACAAGAGCAACTACATGATAGACATGTTTGACTTGTCTCCAATAATCCTCCATGTAGTATTGTGGACTTTCTTCAAGCGCATCAATCCCATAGGCAATATTAGGGTCTATATCTTCCTCACAGCCTTCCAAACAAGCAATAGATGACTCACAACCCACTTGATTCACATAAATGATTGTCGGATGTGGTGGTTGCGGTCCTAGCACTGGAGGTGGTAAGGGTGTTGTTTGAGCAACATTTTGGGCCCTAGGGACCATGTGTTGTGATATTTTCTCAAGAGGTGGAGTCGGCATCAATGCAGGCACTCGAGGTGTGTCTGTCCATGCTAAGGTTGGTCTATTGGCCATCGCGCACTTAAATACTATGTAATCCTTAGCTTGATGACCATACCTCCCACAAGCATTGTAGTTCCCGTTGAATTTTACTGTAAAAGTAGGGCATTCACTGGTACTATGCGGACCATAGCATACTGAGCACCATTGCTGCTCCCTTCTTGGATACATATGATTGTTTTGCGGAGCAGTTACTGCTTCCCAAGTGGTGATACCTCTAATGACTCGGCCATTGTAGATATCCTCATGTCGTAATCCCCTAATGGATCTATCAAGAAATTGATAATTATTGAAGCGCTCATTTGGATTACAATGAGAATGCAAATACTTCAAGCGACTAATAAAGTCTCTCACCGACTCTCCTTCCTCTCGTTGGGCTTTCTAGAGTTGAGAGGCTACACCCCAAAGCATTCCCTCTCGTTTGTATTTTGTCAAGGACAATCTCCTAAGAGTAGGGTAAATCATTTTTTCTTCCATCCTTAGGGTTGTATACCAATCCCTAGCCTTCCCACTTAAGGTTAGGCTTAAAGAATTACTCTTATGCAGGTCATTGTGTTCTCCTAGAGAATCACATATTTGTTCAAACACTTCAATATGCTTTCTCACTTCCCCGTCTCCACTAAATTTTTGGGTGAGCTTGGCTATTTGTATTGCCTTACTTCTAGGTTCTCTATCAGGCATGTTATGCATATTCTCAGCAATAGATTGACTGATAGCTTGAGCAAACGTTGCCAAGTCACCTAAGTGAGCAAGCACCGTGGGTGGAGGCGCTCTAGAGACTACATGTGGAGTAGGTATTAGCATTGGGCTTGGCATGTAGGAAGCCCTTGGGTTCCATGTTTGGTACGGTGTTGTGCCATGTGGCGGCCCAAAGTTCATATGTGTGGCCCTAGACATAGCAGACATCAGATGTGACATGCTAATGCTAGCCAGTATGGTCCCATGGAAATAAGAGCTTGGGTGTTGTGGTTGTGGAGCATAGGTTGTTGAAACAATGGGAGGGGTAGGAACTACATGAGTACGAGGACCTATAGGTGTACACGATTGGTACACACTTGTAGGTACTGTTGCAGGCATTGAGCAACCATGTAGCGGTGCTTTACTAACAAATAAGGTCCATGGGGTGTTTCTTGGCATGCCCATTATTGGGATAGGCATGGTAGCCGTGGTGTCATCAAGGGAAAGATGAGCTAGAGTTGGAAAAGTAAAGCTATCACTTGTGGGCTCAGATTGCACTGAGACCCCTGGCGAAATAAAATATGGAGGATCCATCGGACTTACCGAGGGAGTCTCCATTTGCGATAAGGTTGGTTGTTTAGCCTTCCGTGTATCCAAGAATCTCATGATACCCGTTGAAGGCATGTGGATCCCCTTGTTCTGTCTCTCTAGCTCAATAACCCTATGGATGACCTCACAAACTCTCTGTTGTTGATCCTCCACACTAGTAGCACCCATTGTGGATTGTAGGACATCTAACCAACCCACGTGATAGGTGTGACCTGTGTATAGGTCGGTTAGAGTTTTCGTTTGTAGTTCGTACTCCCAGTTCTCATTTAAGAACGCTCCATCTAGGATTGAGGTGCTAGGGGTGTCTTTTGAACTAGATGCAATGCGGCTCTCTATGGGTTGACTCTTAGTGGTCGCTAGTTCAGGAGCATTCGATTACTCTCTTAGCAAGGATATTGACATAGGAGCTTTTGCTTTTAAGTCTCTTCGCTACTCCGCCTTGCGTAAGCTCTCAATTTCCTTTTTCCTAGCCGTGATGATATATCGCTCAACTTCTTGTACTTCGGGAAGGCTTCTCTCATTAGGTAATATAACCTCGGAGGGGAATAGCTCTGAAGAGTCAGAGGGTGCAGTGAATGGAGTATTCACATACACACTAAGAGCATAGGGTCTACGTTGGTCATGAATGACAAATTTACTTCCCTACCCCCCTCATTTACGTCATTAGCTCCATGTTCGGAGCGAGTGGATCTTCTAAAGGTTTCCTTCAAGCGGCTAAGCAAGCTTGGTCGGCACTGTGGGCCCATGGCATGCATGTCTTGGCTTGAGCTATCAGGATTAGGCATTGGGTAATCCTCCATGACGTCGTAGTCAGAGGAAGAGTCACTGGACGCAATATGTGGGTCCTGAGTGTTACTAGCTTGGGTTCCCGCTGAGGGCCTAGAGCCTAAGGTAGAGGAATAATGAGAACTCGTGTAAGTCAAAATGATCGCTAGTTTCTTGGCAAATACAAGCGTCGGTGAATACCCTTGAAGGTTAACCACCTGATTTTTTGGGCGTTTTGCACCCCGTGTTCACTCGTTTTTGATTTTTTAAAATATTTTTTAATGACAGTTTTTTGGATTAAAGTGTGTGATAGCTTGAAACGAGCGTATCGCTTAGGGGGTCGTTGTGTGCTTTACAACACAACGTTCGGTTACTCGAAGCTGCGATGGTCCTCAAAAAGGTCAATTTTTATTTAGGCGTGAGGCTAAAATAAGTAATTCTAAAGGGCGACTAATGCCTGAGCCTGAGCGTGGGCTTGGGCTTGGGCCTGGGGAATATTCTTGATCCCGCTCCTACCTTTTTTTTTGTGGGATAAGGTCGTCACAGCCATGCTTCACGCACGAGCACACACACACCTAACCTACCTACTTACAAAGTTCTAATAGAGCTACTGTTACACACTAACACAATACTACAACAACTCATTAGCTAACATATCTACTTGCTGTACTTTACACAGAGCTAACATTATGGATCTACTACCTTAATTCTAACACCTTATCACAGAGAAAACACAGTACCTTTCAACACCTTATGAACAAAAATAATACACTGCAGCAAAAAAAACTCCTTCTCAACACACACACCTTCCTTCTGTATCTTTCCCACATTTGAAATTGCACCACAAAGCAGCATAGAGTGCTACTTGAGCTTAATGTAGGGCATTTTCCCGGCAACGGCGCCAAAAATGTGCACGTTTGTTGCACGTGTCAATGCAAGGGACTTGCCGATACACTCTTTGCGAGCCACAAATGGTTGCAAGCACACAACCAGACTAATCTAGCAAGCTCAAGAGAGCAAGGGTGTGTCACTCACCGCCCTACGCTTGCCTTCGTGGAGAATTTCTCGCCGCGAAGAAGAAGGAGCTATCATTGTGCCACGCTCAACCGCTTCGCCGTCGTTGTGCCGTTGTCGCAATGCTCGATCACTCTCTCTTTCTCTCTCTCTCTCTCTCTCACGCATACAGACACACAAGGAGATGAAGAAGAAGAAGATGGAGATGGAGCAAGAGCACTATTCAATTGCACAAATGAAAGAATGAGTGATTTTTAGGTTTATGTGACTTTTATATGAGCTCGCCCCATTCACACTTGGGCACCCATACTTAGCCAACTAACCCTTGAATGTTCCTGTTAGAGTGCGCCTCTCATCGGCGATCACTCTTACCCTTTTCCTATTGGACCGACAAGCCCGGCCCATGAACACTAGAAGTGGATCCAAGTGGTTAACATGGTTTCACGTTTTAGATGATTTTAGTGAGTTCCTCCTTCTACATATATACCTCACTCGCAATGACCTTGAAACGCTTTATGAGATTCTGGGGTATTATGTGGCGCCTCCACAATTCACGAGTTTAACACAAAAAAGGACCAAACTTGACCACTTTTTAGCCTTTTTGAACCCTGTCAAGCCCTGAACATAACTAATTAGACCATGGATTTATCGACCACATTCTCATCCTCATTCAACCTTCATTTTTACCAGTCATCACAACCTTCATTTTCACCAATCATTGCATCATTCTGTTGTTAAATCAATGAACCATGGCTCTCAAAAACAGTAAATCACCCATATGTAGTGCTCTTTCAGCTGTATTGGGCTCGTTTTGGATTTGATTGGAGCCAAGAAACGTCTGACATGACCTTGTAATCAAATCCTACCTGTTCACATTCATCAATTTGTTCTGATCCATCATTTCTAGCCACATCTTGCATTCATACCTAGCAGTGTATTGCATTGGCTGTATAAAATGCATCATTTCAACTACAAATGTGGTTAGAAACTCAACCAATACTTTATTTGCGCTTACACTTTAGCAAACTCTATGAGTATTGTTCCTCAAAAACATTAATAGTGTTGCCTCTATTTGCACTTTGGTGTTTATTGGCATGTTCAAAGGGAAAATGCAATAGAGATGCTTTCTCTTTTTGCTGACTAAAATAGGAAAAAAATTGAGTTGTAATTCCAAGGATATTTTGATAGGCAAAAAATACTAATTGGTTGAAATAAGATAGTAGCCACTCATTTAGATGACTAGAGTGTAAATCTAATGATGGAGCTTTAAAAGTGTCTTGAGTTTTGAGATAGAAAGTGAATGCATATTTACTAGTCACTAGTAAAATGGCGCCGCCTTCGGCGGCCGCATATCTATCGCCAGCAACGGCAACCCCCCTCCCCCCCCGGGACCTCCTCACCAATGCTCGAAAAAAACTTTTTTCCAAAAACTTGGTAAACCTATACATGTGAAACAACAGAGGTAAATCGACAAAATTTGACGGTTTTATTACCTTCAAATACACAATTTGTAGGTGGGACTACACTAAACCTAGGTTTTTTCGAGCACTGCGAGTCCTCTCTCTCTCTCTCTCTCTCTCTCTCTCTCTCTCTCTCTCTCTCTCTCTCTCTCTCTCTCTCCAGGTCATTCGAGGCAAGTTGCAATTGCATCTGCGATTTTGTGCACTGACCGCCGTGCACCTTGGTCCTCGCTCTCTCTCTCTCTCTCTCTCTCTCATTATCCTTAGCTCTCTTTCTCACTCTCCCTCTTCCTCTCTCTCTCTCTCTCTCTCTCTCTCTCTCTCATTATCCTTAGCTCTCTTTCTCGCTCTCCCTCTCCCTCTCTCTCTCTCTCTCTCTCTCTCTCTCTCTCTCTCTCTCTCTCTCTCTCTCTCTCTCCCTCTTCCTCTTCCTCTCTCTGTCTCTCTCTCTCTCATACACACACACACACACACACACACACACACACACACCCGGACTCTCTCTTCTTTCTCTCTCCCCCTTTATCACGTGCACCTACACCCCCCGCGTCGCTTTTGACTCTCGCTATGTGTCGTTGTTTCACAGTGCTGTAGAGGAGATCCCCATACTTTTTTCTCTTTTGGGAGGTAGGTGCAACGAGTTGCTTTGAGCCTTTGAGGCATTAAATGCCCCCCCCCCCCCCCAACCCCCCCGCCGCCTCTCTCTCTCTCTCTCTCTCTCTCTCTCTCTCTCTCTCTCTCTCTCTCCCCATCGCCAACTGTCAATAGGGCAGCGTGTGCTCTTGCCGGGTGCACGGAGTTGCTTTGAGCCTTTGAGGCCTTAAATGCCCCCCCCCCCCCTCTCTCTCTCTCTCTCTCTCTCTCTCTCTCTCTCTTTTTGTGGACCTCCCCATTGCCAACTGTCAATAGGGCAACGTGCGCTCTTGCCGGGTGTGCTTCCTACAGAGTGCCATGCCGATGTCTTGTACCATGATGGCTTCTCTATAATGCCCCGCCTGTTGCATGTTGTCCATCGACAAATCACAACCTTGTGCCCATGTGGAAATTGGACGCCCTCTTCGGCTTGCACCTATGCAGCACGTCTCTCTCTCTCTCTCTCTCTCTCTCTCTCTCTCTCTCTCTCTCTCTCTCTCTCTCTCTCTCTCCTTCCTTGTTTTCCCTATATTTATCCCCTCCTCGATTTAAAGAGGAAATTTTGTCAAGAGGAAATGTTTAAAAAATAAGTTTATCTTCTCAGGTTTTAAGACTGTTTTTCCTTGACTTTTGGGTGGAATTTCTCCCTTTCCTCTTGCCCTCAACGTGCATTTTGAAATTGAAATTGGCACGATATTAAGGTGCAACACATTTTTGACAAACCCTGCTTGACGGTGCCAGACAATCCCTCCCTCTCTCTCTCTCTCTCTCTCTCTACCTGTCTCCCTATTGAGTGTAAGCACTAAGCAAGCTCTCCCCCCCCCCCCCCCCCCCCCCCCCTCTCTCTCTCTCTCTCTCTCTCTCTCTCTCTCTCTCTCTCTCTCTCTCTCTCTCTCTCTCTCTCTCTCTCTCTCTCTCTCTCTCTCTCTCTCTCTTTGTGGACCTCCCCATCGCCAATTGTCAATAGGGCCGCATGCGCTCTTGCCGGGTGTGCTTCCTATAGAGTGCCACGCCGATTTCTTGTACCATGATGTCTTCTCTATAATTCCGCGCATGCTGTGTGTTGTCCATCGACAAATCACAACCTTGTGCCCATGTGGAAACTGGATGCCCGCTTCGGCTTGCACCTATGTGGCACGTCTCTCTCTCTCTCTCTCTCTCTCTCTCTCTCTGTGTCTTTCCCCTTCCTTGTTTTCCCTATATTTATCCCCTCCTCGATTTAAAGAGGAAATTGTCAAGAGGAAATGTTTAAAAAATAAGTTTATCTTCTCGGGTTTTAACACTGTTTTTCCTTGACTTTCGGGTGGAATTTCTCCCTTTCCTCCTGCCCTCAACCTGCATTTTGAAATTGAAACTAACACGATATTAAGGTGCGACACATTTTTGACAAACCCTGCTTGACGGTACCAGACAATCCCTCCCTCTGTGTGTGTGTGTGTGTGTGTGTGTGTGTGTGTCACGACTCGCGAGCCATCCATATTCCAGCACTCTCTCTCTCTCTCTCTCTCTCTCTCTACCTGTCTCCTTATTGAGCGTAAGCACTAAGCAAGCTCTCTCTCTCTCTCTCTCTCTCTCTCTCTCTCTCTCTCATAAAATCTAATATCTAATATCTAACCAACCCAAATGATTTTCTCATATTAAATTGATCACTTAATGTGGGAGAATAAACGGGAACAAGTGTTAAGATATAGACATGTGCTTATAGATCTATCTCAACACGGGGCCAATGGTAAAGGGGCCCAAATGAGAGATGGTCTTTCAAAGAGCAAGGCTAACAAATGGAGCATAAGACCTTAGGGTTAGCTTCATTAAAGACCTCCAATAATGTGTGTAAAAGGCCTTTGACCTTAGGTAAGCTAGGGTTGAGCTTGAGGCGCGGGAACCCAACCCAGCTCAAGGTGCTTGTTCTGCTTGTCATGCTTGAGATGCTTGAGGTGCTTGAGATGCTTGAGGTGCTTAATTATTGAGATGCTTGAGGTGCTTGACATGCTTGAGATGCTAGGGTTGCACTTGAGGTGAGAACCCAACCCAAGCTCAAAGTGCTTATGAGCCAAGCTTGTGGTGGGAACTGGGCCTATGCATGAGGGGCTTGAGGTGTCAAAAAGTCAAAGATTCAATCCATACAAGGAGGGGGCGAGCCCTACATGAGGGGGGATGAGAGAGAACACCCACACACTCACACAAGGCATGCATAGTACAAAGAAAGCAAAAGGGACACTTGTCAAGTTCCTCCTCATGTTGCCCTCATGGTGTGCCTGAAGCCTATTGGTTGGCCACCCAAGGGGTCCAATAATAATTTAGGAGATTTAATTAAATTATTTAGCATTTATCTATCCCTTTCTCTCAAAGGGGAAACGGGGACACTTGTCTCAAGGCTACTCTTGCTGCTTGTAATGCCTCCTGCTTGTGATTGGCTAGGCCTGGAGGGGTCCAATGAGCTTCAAGCATGAGCTACAAGGGGGGGTCGACCCAAGCAAGCTAGGGGGTTGCTTAGGGGGTATACTCACCCACACACACTCACAAACACTCTCATTGTGTGCTATGCAAAGTGCAAGAGCTCCCTCTCCTTCTTCAAGCAAGTAGAGGTTGATAGCCTACACCAACACTCTTGGATATGGAGTGCAAATCCAACCAAGATCCATGATTCAATGCTTAAGCTTGCCATATCCTTCTTCTTCATTACTATGCTATTATGTATGCTAGCAACAAGAGTTATGAGAAGTGAGGAACTAATTCTTTCTCCTACGAAATGTTTCTTCTTCCTCTTCCCTACCCTCATTCCCTGCTAGCTCTCTCCACCTTCGAAGGTGTTTGAGGTCTTGGGACTGAGGCTTGGGATAATTAAAGTTTTCTTCAAGTTTATGTTATGTTTGTGATGCATGAAGCTTTCCATCTTCATTGCATCACTTAGGTCACAAGGAACACAAAGATTGTAATGTAACAAGTCTCTCTTAATGGGAGAAATCATAATACAAATGCCTATTGGAGGGGGGACCGGCTCCACATAAATCCGGTCCTCAACTGTTGTCATGTTCTCTAAATTATCTCTCTTGCAAAAGTATTGTTCATGCCAAGTTAACTAATTGCTATGATTATGTTTCTATCTTCAATTATGTTCACCCGCTATGCTCACAAAGTCATTTCTCAAAAGTACTCTCATTAATTTCCGCTACTCTCAAATTAAATAGGCCAATTCCATTACATTGGTATCAGAGCATTTGGTTTCTCTTTTCTTGGTTAAGAAGAGAGGTCCTTAAGTAGCCTATAAATGGTTGATGTTGTTAATTATATTAGGGTAAGTGGAACTGGGATGTATTATCGGTTTTGTTGAGCCCACTATGTGGGGGATGGTGCACACCTCGGGAGATTTGGACTTAATAATGGAGTCTCTTTAGACTTGTCTACGGCTTTACCATTATTAATCCATAAGAAGTCCGAAAGGAGCTAGCCCTTGGCAACTCTGCTATGTTAGATCTACTCCTCTACTCTCTATAATTAACCACTTTGAGCCGTGGGTGTAGATACTTAAGAGCCAATTTTCAATGGCTAAGAGGAGTGGCAACTAAGGTTTTGAATTGCCAAAGCATACACTAAGTACATACATAAATTTTGTTAACATGGCTGACAATAATCAAGAGAGTAGAATGAACATTGATAGCTTTGATTTTGCACATGAAGGTGCTAATGATGATGCTCCCATGTTTGTGAATTATCTCGTCACTAGGTTGCAGCAAGCTATGGGAAACCTTGCTTTGCAAGCCGAAGTTACTCAAAAACTTCGTGCTTATGGAATTTCCCTTCCTCTTCAAGAGGAGAGAGAGAGCTTACGAGGCCTCTTGAAGAGACCCCCAAAAGAAGACTCTCTCACATTGGAGAGGAGGAATCCAAAGAGCAAGAGAGCAATGAAAGTTTAAGTTCCTCTGAAGATGTGGCTCCACGAAGATGGCGGTCTAGACGATCGCCCACTCCTCCCAAGAGGAAAAGATCAACATATCGTCCTTCTCCTCATCACTCTGAAAGGCAAGAGAGGAAACAAAGGAAGAAAAGGGCTAGGAAGAGGTCACCCTCTTCTCCTTCTTCTTCACCTTCCTCCTCTTTTGACGAACACACTCACAAACACTCTCATTGTGTGCTATGCAAAGTGCAAGAGCTCCCTCTCCTTCTCCAAGCAAGTAGAGGTTGAGAGCCTACACCAACACTCTTGGATATGGAGTGAAAATCCAACCAAGAGCCATGCTTCAACGCTTAAGCTTGTCATCTCCTTCTTCTTCATTACTATGCTATTATGTTTGCTAGCAACAAGAGTTATGATAAGCGAGGAACTAATTCTTTCTCCTATGAAATGTTTCTTCTTCCTCTTCCCTACCCTCATTCCCTACTAGCTCTCTCCACCTTCGAAGGTGTTTGAGGTCTTGGGACTGAGGCTTGGGATAGTTAAAGCTTTCTTCAAGTTTATGTTATGTTTGTGATGCATGAAGCTTTCCATCTTCATTGCATCACCTAGGTCACAAGGAACACAAAGATTGTATTGTAACAAGTCTCTCTTAATGGGAGAAATCACAATACAAATGCCTATTGGAGGGGGGACCGGCTCCACATAAATCCGGTCCTCAACTGTTGTTATGTTCTCTATATTCTCTCTCTTGCAAAAGTATTGTTCATGCCAAGTTAACTAATTGCTATGATTATGTTGCTATCTACAATTATTTTCACCCGCTATGCTGACAAAGTCATTTCTCAAAAGTACTCTCATTAATTTCCGCTACTCTCAAATTAAATAGGCCAATTCCATTACTCTCTCTCTCTCTCTCTCTCTCTCTCTCTCTCTCTCTCTCTCTCTCTCTCTCTCTTTGTGGACCTCCCCATTGCCAATTGTCAATAGGGCCGCGTGCGCTCTTGCCGGGTGTGCTTCCTACAGAGTGCCACGCCAATGTCTCGTACCTTGATGGCTTCTCTATAATGCCCCGCATGCTGCGTGTTGTCCATCGACAAATCACAACCTCGTGTCCATGTGGAAATTGGACGCCCTCTTCGGCTTGCACCTATGCGGCACGTCTCTCTCTCTCTCTCTCTCTCTCTCTCTCTCTCTCTCTCTCTCTCCCCTTCCTTGTTTTTCCTATATTTATCCCCTCCTCGATTTAAAGAGGAAATGTTTAAAAAATAAGTTTATCTTCTCGGGTTTTAACAATGTTTTTCCTTGACTTTTGGGTGAAATTTCTCCTTTTCCTCTTGCCCTCAACCTGCCTTTTGAAATTGAAACTGGCACGATATTAAGGTGCGACACATTTTTGACAAACCCTGCTTGACGGTGCCAGACAATCACAAGTGGCATAAATGTGCTATGCGTCGTTTGGAAGCGGGAAAGAGAGCATATTATGCATTTGAGAACATGTGTAATGCGGGAAACATCAAGTGTTGGGTTCTCAAGAAGTATCTTTTTGATGCATTGGTGACACCGGTTCTTCTTTATGGAGTTGAAGTGTGGGGCGGGAGCATCTCAAAGTCTACTTGGAAAGAGTTTGAGAATGTCCAAAAGCGTTTTCTTACAAACTTTCTCCAAGTTAAGACACAAACACCATATATGCTCCTACTTCTTGAGTCAGGATCTCTTCCAATTGAGGTTATGGGCATGGAAAGGGTTGTGGAGTACATGATAAAGATGCGTCAAAACCCCTCACATCGACTTCCTACAATTGCATGGGAAGCAAGCAAAAAAGTTCAAAAGACGCATAAAAGCAAGATCTTGAGCACGGGATGGATGCAAGACATAAAGAAGTGGTTTGGGAGATGGGATGCATTACACTTGCTACATGATGCTTCAATTGACTCTCAAGTGAATGAAGCTTTTCTACAACGCCAATGTATTACGGCTTGGGAGAAATCTAGTGGGTCACGCTTCATACATTACACCACCTATATTGCCCCCAACTACAAAACCATGTTTTTCGCTGAGAGAGGAAACCGTACTCACACTTACATGCTTGAGCCTATTCCCTTGTCCGCGATACGCACTATCGCAGCAATTCGGCTTAGCTCCCATTTCCTTCGATGCGAGATAGGGCGTTGGGGCAATGGAGAAGAGTCAAATCGATTGTGCACATTATGCTCACTGCAAGTTCGAGAGTCTGAGTACCACACACTACTAGAGTGCTCAGCTTTTGATCACATCCGAACTTGCTTCTCTCACATTTTCAGCCATAACTTAGACCTACACACTTTCCTCTCCCAGCCAAAGTGTGGGCTCTCCATTGCGACTCTCATCACTACAATTTTGGAGCATCGAGAGTCACTCATCAGCCATACACATACTACATCACATGTAACTTTGGTCCCATAGGTCATATTTGACCTCCGAGGACGATAATAAAATCTATCTATCTATCTATCTATCTCTCTCTCTCTGTCATGACTCGCGAGCCATCCATATTCCAGCACTCTCTCTCTCTCTCTCTCTCTCTCTCTCTCTCTCTGTCTCTCTCTCTCTCTCTCTTTTTGTGGACCTCTCCATCGCCAATTGTCAATAAGGCCGTGTGCGCTCTTGCCGGGTGTGCTTCCTATAGAGTGCCACGCCAATGTCTTGTACCATGATGTCTTCTCTATAATGCCCCGCATGCTGCGTGTTGTCCATCGACAAATCACAACCTCGTGCCCATGTGGAAACTGGACGCCCTCTTTGGCTTGCACCTATGCGGCACGTCTCTCTCTCTCTCTCTCTCTCTCTCTCTCTCTTCCCTTCCTTGTTTTCCCAATATTTATCCCCTCCTCGATCCTTGCGCATTTTGGAGTTTGATCTCCACTCTACAGCGTTTGGTGCTCTTTGCTCTGGGCTCTTTGCACTTGCTACTGCGACGGCCACTCTTTGGCTACCTATGATCTGCGCTACCCAATCCTCCTTGCTCAAGCTACCAAAACTACACAGGTTTTCATGCCCGCAACAATCCGACCCTGCTCGGTGCCAATCTGCTGAAAACATTCGAGTGGAAGCGTGCCAACAGTCTTCGGGAAAATTCATTTTTCCAAACATAAAAACTTCCTTTCCTTAATTTTGTCAAGAGGAAATGTTTAAAAAATAAGTTTATCTTCTCGGGTTTTAACATTGTTTTTCCTTGACTTTTGTGTGGAATTTCTCCCTTTCCTCTTGCCCTCAACCTGCATTTTGAAATTGAAACTAGCACGTCGATATTAAGGGGAGACACATTTTTGACAAACCCTGCTTGACGGTGCCAGACAATCCCTCTCTCTCTCTCTCTCTCTCTCTCTCTCTCTCTCTCTCTCTGTGTCACGACTCGCGAGCCATCCATATTCCAGCACTCTCTCTCTCTCTCTCTCTCTCTCTCTCTACCTGTCTCCCTATTGAGCGTAAGCACTAAGCAAGCTCTCTCTCTCTCTCTCTCTCTCTCTCTCTCTCTCTCTCTCTCTCTCTCTCTCTCTCTCTCTCTCTCTCTCTCTCTCTCTCTCTCTCGCCAGTGTTCGGGAAAAATGTGTCTCAGCTTAATATCGTGCCGTTTTCAATTTCAAAAATGCCCGTTCACGGCAAGGGGAAAAGTAGAAATTCCGCCCCATAATAGAGAAAAATAGTGTAAAAACCTGAAAAAGTAGCCTAATTTTCTAAAATTTCCTATTGGCAAATTCAAGGAAAGGAATTTTATATGTTTGGAAAAATGATTTTTTCTCTGGGTGCCAGCCCTCCGTCCGGATTGGGCTGAAAAAGGCCCCCCCTTTGCACTCTCTCTCTCTCTCTCTCTCTCTCTCTCTCTCTCTCTCTCTCTCTCTCTCTCTCTCTCTCTCTCTCTCTCTCTCTCTCTCTCTGCCAGCCCTCCGTCCGGCGCTGAAAAAGGTCCCCCCCTTTGTGCTCTCTCTCTGCCAGCCCTTCGTCCGGTGTTGAAGGCAAGGGGAAAGGCCCCCCCTTTGTGCTCTCTCTCTCTCTCTCTCTCTCTCTCTCTCTCTCTCTCTCTCTCTCTCTCTGCCAGCCCTCCGTCCGACGCTAAAAAAGGCCCCCCCCTTTGCGCTCTCTGTCTGCCAGCCCTCCGTCTGGCGTTGAAGGCAAGGGGAAAGGCCCCCCCTTTGTGCACTCTCTCTCTCTCTCTCTCTCTCTCTCTCTCTCTCTCTCTCTCTCTCTCTCTCTCTGCCAGCCCTCCGTCCGGCACTGAAAAAGGCCCCCCCCCTTTGCGCTGTCTCTTTGCCAGCCCTCTGTCCGGCGTTGAAGGCAAGGGGAAAGGAGAAATTTCACCCCAAAATAGAGAAAATTAGTTTGAAAGCCCAAAAAAAGAACCTAATTTTCTAAGATTTCCTCTTGAGAAATTCAAGAAAGGGAATTTTGTACGTTTGGAGAAGTGATTTTTCCCGAACATTGCTAATAGGTCTTGAGTTCAACTCTGCTCATCGGCTACATCTTTAACGTTAAAACTCTCTCCTTCTTTTCTCTGTGTGTGTGTGTGTGTGTGTGTGTGTGTGTGAGTCACCAGTGTTGACCACTGCTTTGAGGCTTGCGCCCAGTGTTCGGGAAAAATGTGTCTCAACTTAATATCGTGCTGTTTTCAATTCAAAAAATGCCGGTTGAGGGCGAAGGGAAAAGGAGATAGTGTAAAAATCTGAAAAAATAACCTAATTTTCTAAAATTTACTCTTGGCAAATTCAAAGAAAGGAATTTTGTATGGTTGCCAGTTTGTTTCTCTCTCTCTCTCTCTCTCTCTCTCTCTCTCTCTCTGAGTCTCTCTCTCTCTCTCTCTCTCTGCGAGGAAGTCCAGACTCTCTCTCTCTCTCTCTCTCTCTCTCTCTCTCTCTCTCTCTCTCTCTCTCTCTCACAGCGTCAGTGTTCGGGAAAAGTGTGCCTCAGCTTAGCCATGACCCGGTTGCAAAATCAAAGTAGCCGGTTGAGGGGAGGGCAAGAAGGAGAAAATTAAATACATGGAAAATAGTGTAATTTTGCAAAAATATTGGCTAGTACTGTAAATTTTCCGGTTCAAATTTGTCATGGAGGGATTTTTGTATGTTTGTGAAAATGATTTTTCTCGAACACTGCTCAACGTACGTGGCGGTAGTCGGCTACGGACTTTCGCCTGCCTCGAGGCTTGCGCCGCCAGGCAGGTGTGGGGGTGCTCATCATGCTGTTGACAGGCCCCTCGTAGGCGACAGCAATCTCTCTCTCTCTCTCTTTCTCGCTCTGAGTGGCGTTGCACGCTGTGATGCCGAGCGCCAGGACATACCAGCCGGAGCAGCATCGTAGCATTCTGTTGATGACGCGTGTCAGGAGAGGGGGGGGGGGAGCCGGAATCCCCTCCCCCATTATCTATTAGTATAGATTGACCAAGGAAAGGATTTTGGGCTCAAAGTATGAAACGTTGAAGTTTGAACTAAACTTTTACCTCAAAGTAAACTTTTGCTAAATTGGTAATATTGGTCTTTTGTGTAGAGAGAGTTCACATGAAAAAAAATATGGTTTATTTTTAAGCTTACAAACACTTAAGTTTTTTCTTTAAAGCTTAAAATTGTTGATCTAATGTTTTCTCTTTTTTTATGAATTTTAAACAAAAGATGGGTTTCATAATTTATTTTGGCTAAAAAATAGAAACAAAATATTTAGGCTTGTTTTTTGTGTTTAACCTCGGGGTTGTAAAAAAAGAAAAGTTTTGATTGGTCGCTAAGTTAGTGGGCACTAGCCAGTGGGTACTCATTGTGGAAAGTGCGTTGCAAAAAAATGATGAAGCCCCTTGTGATCTGGGTAAGCTCGAGTGTCGAGAGATATGAAGAAGTGGTGATATGGCATATTGCTTCAACCTCCTTTGGAGCAGGAGAGCTACCACGACTCTCTCTTTGTGTCTCTCTTTCTGACTGTGCCAACTACAGCTTTGTGCTCCCACTTCAATTTCCACACCCAAGCTCCAACTGTCGGCCTCCAACACACACGACTCCTGTCTCTTAGTCTTGTTTTTTTGCAACAATGTCGCACGTAGGAGCTCATGAGGTTGTAGAGAAGGGAAGCGGTAGCTCGTTCCGCACTCCCCACCTCAAGCCACTCCCATCAAACTATAGAAATCTGGTGCTTGCCCATATTCTCTCAAGTGCAACATTTGCAAGAAGCTGGGAGGAATATGGTTTGGCAAGGAGACAGGGTAGAGCTTTGAGAATACTAAGCTGGGAGTGATGGAGCATCAGGCAGCAGACAAGCTGCTCACTCCTTTTCAAAGTGTATGTAGCAAATATTTTATGTAACATATTGTTCAATTCAAAATGACGATACACATGATTGAGTAGTACTTGGTGTTATTATAATCATCACAAGATTTTGAAAGGAGCTAAAAGCATGTCATACTCATCTCGCAGCGTGCAACTCTTTGTGTAATGCCATCATGCTTTCTTTGTTGTCATGCTCAACAGCTTTTGCTCGAGAATGTGTGGGGCTTATTCTGCTAGAAGTTACGACACAGACACGTTTAGTGCTGTGAAAAACATTGTTCCTGACTTTTGGCGTGCTTTTGTAGTCTTGAGGAGTTTGGTGATTAATGTATTCAATAATCAAAGTTGTGCTTTTCTTGGTCTCAGATTCTCAACATATTGCTCGGCGTGTGATGGCTGGAACTAGCGATCCTTGCTAGTCAGCTCTGGATGCCAACTTAGGCAATGGTCACATGAGGCTTAGTTATCACTAGCTCGCGCGCCCCGCCTACCGGCGGGCCTCGCTCGCTCTTACCACCTCACTCTGTATGTGTTTGTGTGTGTGTGCATCTTTATACATTTCTCCATGACACACACACGATCGACACTCACACGATCGACACTTTCTGTCTTTGGCCCCTTTAAACTACTCATGGTACATTTAACCCCTTTTGCACACACACAGAGAGAGAGAGAGAGAGAGAGAGAGAGAGAGAGAGAGAGAGAGAGAGAGAGAGAGAGAGAGAGAGAGATTACATAAAAGCACATGACTAAAGAGACATATTTTAAAAAAATAAATTGTTTCCATTATTGCCAAAAAGGCTCAAGAACATATCTGCATAGCACTCTAAGTCGTGCTATTTCAACAGGATCAAGATATTGCGTTGGAGCTCTACAAACTTCTCTTAAATCTATTTTTTGAACCCAACTCAAGTAAATCTTGTAATGAAGAATCAACCCAAGCTCTTGCTTTAAGAGCATGAGCCTAATGTTGGGAAAGAAATAGGGATCAAGAAACTTGATGTAAATCGTGTCCAACTCTTCATCTACATATGACCCCCAAACAGTGTAGTTTATTGCCATCCCCGTTCAGCAGGTAACAAATTTTCTTCAAAGGCATTAACAATAATTTCTTTTACACTTGGAAAAATATTCACAATTTCGTGGGCCATTTAATTGGTTGCAAGAAAAGAATACAACATTAGTACTCAAAGCTTAAAATGAGAGAGAAGGACGTAGTGGATCTTTCAATCACACATGTTATTCTCTCTATCCAACCCTTTTTGAAATCTATAATGGTTTCATGTGATCTTCTATCCATGTGGTCACCTTTTGGTGATCAAACTATGGATTATTTTGAACTGTAATGCATATGTAAATAGCCCTCAGTTCGCATCATATGGAAAACAGATCAGTCCTTGCCTCTTTGGGACATCATCTCCTCCTACAATTATCAAACTCGGCATGATGTATAGAACAATCAGGTGTTTTATCTTATTGTTAAGAATAAGATGTTGATTGTCCAAATTCCCTCTTGAATTTCTTACAACAGGTCACTTATAATATCCTTGGGATATTTTGAAACTATTTGTATGAGAGTGACAAATTGGTTATGTTAACTATCATTGGAATAGTATAGCTAGATTTGGAGGGCCTATCATTAGGTAGATCCTTTGATACTTCCATAGATAGGACCATAAAAAACTCTTCCTTATTAGGGTGAAGACAAAGATACCATCTTGCTTCAGTATGAAGGCTCTCTTGGGATTGCCTTTTGAGTATCATGCCTTGATTTTCAAGACTACACAAGAATCTCTAAGGTCTATTGGAATTTCTCTAAGCATTTACATCAAGCACGAGATCTTTGGAAACCCTCTCAATGACATTAAAATATACATCTTTGGATAGAATTGTTACTCACATTTAACTCTCCCTATGTCTCTCCCTCCCCCTCTCTCACTTATCTTTAATTTTATTCACTTTGGTCTTTCTCTTCTCTCTCTCTCTCTCTCTCTCTCTCTTTGTTTGTGTGTGGTTGTGTAGCATGCACGCGTGTATGTGTGTAAGTACCCTTCAAACTCAGTTCATTTTCAACTCTTTGTCTCTCTATGTGTGTTTGTGTGTGTTTTCTCCCAGCCTCTCTCTCTCTCTCTCTCTCTCTCTCTCTCTCTCTCTCTCTCGGCTTAGTTCATGCCTACCAGTTTAGGATCCCATAGTACTTTTATCTTATCATTTTGTCATTTCATTTTTTTACTCTGACTTTCTATCAGATTCAACACATTGTAACCCTCTGGTCCCATAGGTCATTTTGGCCTTTTGAAGACATTAATATAACATTTCCTTTCATTTTATTTCTCTCTCGATCAAGCACAGGAGCTATGGAGATCCAGACGGCTATGTAGCTATGGGGCTACATAACAGAGAGTACAAAAGAGGATTTGAGCCATACTCTCTCGATATCTAGAGTGCAAATGAGGATGGATTCTAGTAGTAGTAGTTGTGTTTTTGTTCTAGGCTTTTAGCACCCAGACATGGTATCAGATTTACAATTTTGTAACAGTTTGGACTCATAGTTGATTTTGGCCTTTTGAAGACGTTAATATAACCTAATTTACCTAAGTTTAGGTCAAAACATTTACAATTTTGTAACAAATTGGTCTCATAAATCATTTTGGACTTTTGGAAACATTAGTAGAACATTTCATGCCATACTCTCTCGATATCTAGAGTGAAAATGAGGATGGATTCTAGTAGTAGTAGTAGTATTTTCTAGTCTTTTAGTACTCAGACATGGTATCAAATTCATAGTTTTGTAACAGTTTGGACTCATAGTTGATTTTGGCCTTTTGAAGACATTAATATAACATCTTATTTCATTCGAGTTCGTTCTCTCTCTCTCTCTCTCTCTCTCTCTCTCTCTCTCTCTCTATCTATCTATCTATCTTCACATTTTTTGTAACAGTTTGGTTTCACAGGTTATTTTGGCCTTTTGACCTAATTTACCTAAGTTCAGGTCAAAACATTCACAATTTTGTAACAAATTGGTCTCATAGATCATTTTGGCCTTTTGAAAACATTAGTACAACATTTCATTTCCTTTGATTTCTATCTCTCTATCTTCACAATTATGTAAGAGTTTGGTCTCATAGAACTTTTAGCCTATTGAAGACGTTAATATCATTTCATTTCTTTCTCTCTATCACGTATTTTTATGGATTATGGATTAATTTAATTTACCATTTCCGGTCACTTGTCAAATCTCTCTCTCTCTCTCTCTCTCTCTCTCTCTCTCTCTCTCTCTCTCTGGTCTCATAGGTCATTTTGGCCTTTTACAGACGTTAATATAACATTTCTGAGCCATACTCTCTCGATATCTAGAGTGCAAATTAGGATGGATTATAGTAGTAGTAGTAGTATTTTCTAGTCTTCACAATTATGTAACAGTTTGGTCTCATAGGACTTTTAGCCTTTTGAAGACGTTAATATCATTTCATCTCTCTCTCTCTCTCTCTCTCTCTCTCTCTCTCTCTCTCTCTCTCTCTGGTCATTTTGGCCTTTTAAAGACGTTAATATAACATTTTTGAGCCATACTCTCTCGATATCTAGAGTGCAAATGAGGATGGATTATAGTAGTAGTAGTAGTAGTATTTTCTAGTCTTCACAATCATGTAACAGTTTGGTCTCATTTCTTTCTCTCTATCACGTATTTTTATGGATTATGGATTATTTTAGTTTACCGTTTCCAGTCACTTGTCAATTCTCTCTCTCTCTCTCTCTCTCTCTCTCTCTCTCTCTCTCTCTCTCTCTCTAGTCTCATAGGTCATTTTGGTCTTTTAAAGACGTTAATATAACATTTCTGAGACATACTCTCGATATCTAGAGTGCAAATGAGGATGGATTATAGTAGTAGTATTTTCTAGTCTTCACAATTATGTAACAGTTTGGTCTCATTTCTTTCTCTCTATCACGTATTTTTATGGATTATGGATTATTTTAATTTTCCGTTTCTAGTCGCTTGTCAACTCTCTCTCTCTCTCTCTTTCTTTGGTCTCATAGGTCATTTTGGTCTTTTAAAGACGTAAATATAACATTTCTGAGACATACTCTCTCGACATCTAGAGTGCATATGAGGATGGATTATAGTAGTAGTAGTATTATTTTCTAGTCTTTTAGCACCCAGACATAGTATCAGATTCACAGTTTTGTAATAGTTTGGACTCATAGTTGATTTTGGCCTTTTGAAGTTTAGGTCAAAACATTCACAATTTTGTAACAAATTGGTCTCATACATTAATAGAACATTTCAATTCATTTCATTTCTTTCTCTCTATCTTCACAATTATGTAACACTTTGGTCTCATAGGACGTACTTTTAGCCTTTTGAAGACGTTAATATCATTTCATTTCTCTCTCTATCTTGTATTTTAATTTACCATTTCCAGTTAGTTGTACCTCTCTCTCTCTCTCTCTCTTGTCTCATAGGTCATTTTGGCCTTTTAAAGATATAAATATAACATTTCAATTCATTTCATTTCTTTCCATTACATTGATCTAACTTACTAAAACATCTCTCCCTCTCTCTCTCTCTCTCTCTCAAATAATCAACAAATCAAATAATTAAATTGAAATAAAAATTAGCCAACACATTTTACCTGGCTACACTAACTGGTTGAATTGCCTCACCACAGCACGACTCCACTCTCCTTGGCTTGCACATTTGTTGCCAACAATAAAAATATAGATTTTTGAGTTACATTCGGACAATGTTTAGGTGGGGGGAGAGAGAGAGAGAGAGAGAGAGAGAGAGAGAGTGTTTTGTTGCATGTCAAGTGCATGGAAATGCGAGGAACGGCTCACTGCACCCTAATCCCTTGGCGGGAGCTCCCGCCATGCAGTGCGAGGAGACGTCGGCAGTCGTTTCCGGCATGCAGCCTCTCAAGTCCGAGAGAGAGAGAGAGAGAGAGAGAGAGAGAGAGAGAGAGAGAGAGAGAGAGAGAGGTCTCTGCCATATTGCATATGTCTTTAAAAAAAAAACACACACACACACACATGGAGTCGCCCAGTGGGTGAAGACCAAGCCTGGCTCAGAGTAATGTAGGTGCGCATGCACACACATATACATCTCTTGAGAGCACATTTCAAGACAGCTTGAAACAGACAATTAATGCACTCAGAATGGAGATTGAGAGTAGAAGATTACCACTACACAGAGTAACTATGCAATAGCACAAACACGAAAATCTTTGTGAGTAGAATCTTTGTTACACAAAAAGCTGAAGTACACACCTAATTGAAAAGACGTTGCCTATTGCCTAATAAAAAAGAAAGAAGACGCAGCTTGAGCATGCAGAGAGAGAGATAGATAGATAGATAGATAGATAGATTCCATTATCGTCCTCGAAGGTCAAATATGACCTATGGGACCAAGAGAACGTGTACAATAGAGGCTCCTCTATCTAAGAGGGTACAATGTCCGCAGTAATACATATAGATATGTGGGGAGAGGGGCTAAGGGGGTGTGATACAACAAAATTGCAACAAATGTTGCCTATGGGGGTAGGAGGTGGCTAAGGGGGAGGAGAGGGATTTCGGGTGAGTTTCTGTGTCCGAAACTCCTCGATGATGGCTCTGCCACCACGATAGGCAGCGTACTTACCTGCGGCTCATGTATCTCGTACCTTCTGCAGCTCTTGCTTCTTTATCTTGAGTTGGGCTGGGGTTAGAGCCTCGCTAATCCATATGGTTGTTCCCTTGAGAAGGTGTGTTTTCTTTAAGAGTGCCATGCGGTCCTCTTTGGTCTTGAAAACAAGGCTCCCTTGGTTGGTGCGGGGATCGCGATCGACGAATTCGATGGTGGGAGAGGGAGAGAGAGAGAGAGAGAGAGAGAGAGAGAGAGAGAGAGAGAGAGAGAGAGAGAGAGAGAGAGAGAGAGAGAGAGAGAGAGAGAGAGAGACATCGACATGCATCCAGGGCGTAGCTCTCTGCTTCTGCATGTGTGGCGGTGGCGACTCTCTGCAGCCTGCCCATGCCTTTGAAGGCAGTAGCGGAGCTCGACGTGCCCAACAGGAGGAGGACAGTGGCGTGTGCATGTGTGCGCCAATGCCATGGCGGGAGCAGGACAGAGAGAGGGCTGGACTGCCACTGCAGCAAGATTGACGCCCGCTGGACTCATTCTCTTCTTTAGCTACCTTCGCAACCCCCTTGAGGTTCAACTCCTTTGCGTGCCGAGTATGGCTTCTTCATTTTCCTGGAGACTTGTGCCCCCTCACCCCCCTTTTCTCATCCTCAGGGCTCTATACTCTAGTGAGGCTTCTCAAAGGCCCCCCAGCCTGTGAGCTCACTCTACCCGCTTCAGACTGGTCACGCTTTTACTGGTCTCCCCCCACTTCTCTCGTGCTCTCTCAACCTCCTCAGATAGTGTCGTCTCCCTCTGAATATCATGCCCTTCTTAATCATCGCGTGCTGACGCCCTTCTTCATCGCGTGCTAACGGCCCATGCTCACCCTTCTTCTTCTCTGACGCAGCTGCATCTTTAAGGACGTTGACGCCGCTACAGCTGCAAGATGAGGATAAGGCAAATCAAATCTTTATGAGGAAGAGGACTGCTATGTGCCCGCTCTATGTCCTTCCTTGCAGCTATTCGAGCTACACAACCTAGCCCTGCGCAGTATAACTAATACTGGCCCGAAAGTAAGCTCGTCATTGAAGCTTCGCAAACAGGCAATATATTGCGCACGCTGAAAACGGCAACAGATAAGGGGAACACCGGCATCAAAGAGTAGTCGGGGCAGCTGCAAGATGATATAACTAATACTGGCCCAAAAGTAAGCTCGTCATTGAAGCTTCGCAAATAGGCAGCAGCGCAGGCTGAAAACGGCAGCAGATAAGGGGAACACCGGCGTCGAAGAGTAGTCGGGGCAGCTGCAAGATGATAGCTGCCTACGACGAAGCTTTGACATGACAGCCGTGTGGAGGGACAGTGGCGTGAACGGGGAGGGAGGAGAGAGAGAGAGAGAGAGGAAGCATGACGAAGCACACATACCAAGCCTAATTCGAGCTCTCGATCCTCTGCGTCAGCTTCTTCTTCCTTTCTCTCTCTCTCTCTCTCTCTCTCTCTCTCTCTCTCTCTCTCTCTCACACACACACACACACACACACACACACACACACACACACACACACACACACACACACACACACACACACACACACACAACAGGGAATGTACTACGCTAATGAGGTACTGATGTCTGAGGTTCCCTGCAGCGTACTTGAATGTACTTCAAATCAATGCAGAGCCGTCCCCCAACGAAAGCGCCCCCTTTAAAATTTTTTTTGTCCTTAATGCAAAACTTGCAAAAGTTGACACGTGGCGCAGTAAGGCGTCCGCCATAGTATGTTAGTAGATTTATTTGAACAAATAACTAAGCCTCATTCTTGGTCACACGCAAAAAGGAACATCAAATGAGTTACTATGCCTACCCTTTGTAACTATGCCGATTTCGGCATAGTTGTGAAGTTCAAACATAGTTGGGAGGATGAATGAATAACTAAGCACAATGTGACAAAGCAAGAGGCTTAGTTATTCCTTTAATGCTTTGTGTGGGCATACTTGGCATAGGTATCAATAACTGATAACTAAGCCTCGCGTGACGATGCCATTATAAGCTATGCAAATTTGCAATGTGAACCTAGAGCCTTCTTAGCAATTGATGAAGCAATAGCTTGCATGAAGGAGGCATAGCTACTTCTTGTAGTGAGGAAGGGCTAGTTCTCACACAATTGTACTTGTTGCTTATATCTTTGCTAACTAGTAGCCCTTAGTAGTGACCTTCCTCCTCTAGTTGAACTTAACATAATACCCTTGGTATTTGAGGAAATTCCTCCCAATATGCTCTTGAATTTTTTCAAAATTCCTAAAATGCTCCTTTTTTTTTGAAAGGTAGGAATATATTAAAAAGGGAAAAGAGAGAAATAATATGAAGGACCCACAGGTCAGCGGTGGAACAGCCCCACAAAATGCCCCTAATTAACCTATAAACATTTTTTTTTCTTCAACTCTTCATATGAAGATTGGTTCTCCTCAATTGAAGATGATAGAACTAGGATTTTATAAGCTCTTCAGATGAAATCGTTCATTATTTTTGAGCATCAATGCCTCTATTTGTGAGCTCATCCCATGTATAATTTTGTCTCAAACGATAAAAGATAGATTTCCATTGTCATAAACATTAAACTAAGCAAAAATAGGGTCAAATTCATCCCAAATGATGCAAGGGTACCTTGGAAATTTTGAAATTCATCTTAAATGGTGCAAGGGTACCTTGGAAATTTTTGCAATTTGAGGGTATTTTGGGAATTTCCACAAGTTTTATGGGTATTTTGGTAATTTGTCTTTTTTGATGAAATATCTTCGCCACTTGTCAAGCATTGCCTACCAGCAACTATAAGCTATAGTTCCATTAATTCTTCTGCAAGGTTGACTGATTCTTGTGCAAGGTTGACTGATAAGGCCTAGCCCATGAAAGAAACAACAAATAAAGCTGGTCGAGCAAAATTGAAAGAGGTGCACATAAATAAAATAAAAAAAAATGCATCATTTCTCTTGATAGCGTTTTAAATTCTCATTTTTGGTCTATGGATATATTTAGAGCACCTACAAAACTACACCCTAATGGTTGAAGTTTTGTGTTTCTATTCCAAAATCGTCGATTCTTTTAGTGTCTTCATCCTCTCTTTCAAAATTAGCAACACAATTTAGCACTTCTTTCAAGGGCAGGCCTTGTGATTTAATCACTTTTTTTTTTTTTTGGTTTTTTGTTTTTGGGGGGGGGGGGGGGGGGGGGGGGGGGGGCCCAAGGCTGTCGCCCTATTTTCATCTTAGAGTTCCACACCATTTCAGTCACTTGAAATTTTGAAATGTGGCCTCTACAAATCATGTGATGCAAAAGGGAAAGTGTGGATCCGAGTCAAAAGCCCTACCTGATTTGCAGAAGTTTGCCTTTCAAAGCCTTATTTATGGGCTCCAACGACTTTGACTTGCCACGTCAGCAAAAAGCAACAAGGCAAGAATTGTTCCAAGAATCTAGATGGGACACCCTTACCTCGAGTCTACATGGGGTGGGTCATCGATCATCTACCTCGACTCTACTAACCTCGCCCTAAGCATCGATTTCATGGAAACTTAACACAACATTACCAGTCAACAACCACCTAGGATGAGATGCACATCAAGAAACAAGTGGGCATAATGGGGAGAGTGCAAGATTAGCAAGCTAATGGCTCGACCTTACGGCTTGAGGCGGTTTTGTTGGACTTTTAGAGCGCCTACCCATAATAGAGAGTGCATACACATTAGGGCTTAGTTGTCAGTTACATTTTGAATAACTAAGCCTCGTGTTTGTATGTTGTTTTGCAACTAATGCCGATTGAGGTATAACTACATTTGTATGGCATAGTTGATCTAAGACCTTTGTGTGAGCAATGCCTAAAACCTCTAAAAGCCGTGGTTTACAGAGGAGGCATGCCTACCCTCGTTCTAGGCAGTCTGAACTATGTCTTAGTAAGGTTTGCTGCATAGTGGGATCAAGAATTGAAACTCTACCCTCAAATGGCATTGGAAAGCGCATGGCTTAGCTTCTCGTACGAGGGGAGAGGCCACTCAACTCTATGGCTAGATTGCATGATATGTTATTCCACAAAATGTTTTCTACATGAATAATGGCATGTACTACGTTGACGCATAATATTATTTGATTGTAATATCAATGGCACATCATATTATTTATTTATTTTTTTGTATATTTACTTACATATTGATCGATAAGTTATCGATCAATAAAGTATCGATGTATATCAATCGATAGCTTATCAATGATCTGAAAGTACTATAAAAGTAGAAGTTTTTGCCTCCAAAATACAACTCACACTTTATATAAATTGCAATGCTAACCCCAAAGAGTGCAAGGTAGAGAAAGTTAGAAAAAAATCATTTTGATTTTTTGAGAAAAAAATTACTATTTTGGTAACTTGAAAGTATAAAAAATAATAATTAAATGTTTGGCTTTAAGCTTACATATATTAAAAATAGAAAAGAGCTTGAGCTCTTTTTAATTTTAATATACATAAATGATAATAGGTTACGATGAAAATATCATCATAATCTATCTCTATTTTTGTGGTGTTTAGAATAAACCTACATATATCAAAAATAAAAAATAGAAAATAGAAAAAGGTTTGAGCTTTCTTTATTTTTAATATACATAACATAGTGGTAGATAATGATAAAATTCATAATCTATTTTTATTTTTGTGTATTGTTTAACTATACCATACTAACCTACTAAGTGACTTAATCGCATAATAATGAAAGGCACATAGAGTTACCTTTAGATGGACGATTTAGAAAGAAAGCTCCTACTTCTAAATAGGTTTATAATTATTTGATTGTTTAGTGCATAGAGTTAAAAACACTTTCTAATAATCTTTTTTGTTTCAATAAATTAACTTATTGATCAAAATTCATTAATATTATTAAAAAATTCATGAATAATATTTTGGATAATTTTAGTATTCATGAATAATATCGTATTATTAATATCATTTTCATTATTTAAAACGTTTTATGCAACGCAAGTATTAATAGTGTGGGTTCGAAAACTATAGCCGCCTTCTTCAGCCAAAGTTTTGATGCCAACACATAGCCATGCTCTTGAGCTTACTCTTGTTCTAAGTAGTGTGAACTATGCCTCAGTAAGGTTTGTTGCAGAGAGGTATCGAGAATTCAACCTTTGTCCACAAGTAGCACTAACAGTGCATGGCTTTGTTAAGTATGGAGCCTGATTTACCCCTTGTAATTTTTTTTTGTTTAAAATGCACATTTGTAAGGCCCCCATTATGAGGAGAAGCCATCGTGTGTGAAGAAAAATCACTTGCTGGAAACCAAAATTTT
This sequence comes from Adiantum capillus-veneris, assembly GCF_014529385.1. Taxonomy (NCBI): domain Eukaryota; kingdom Viridiplantae; phylum Streptophyta; class Polypodiopsida; order Polypodiales; family Pteridaceae; genus Adiantum; species Adiantum capillus-veneris. Next base: position 95,484,752 of record NC_140956.1, on the reverse strand, counting down.
CACGCCCAACCGGAATATTTTTTTTCGCCGGAATATTATGGCCGAACGACAGCTGGAAAGTGGTCGAAAAAGGACCAACCGGTTGGCTAGTAGTCAATGGCCGGTGGCCGGTGGTCAGAAGTGAATGGATGATGACGGGTGGACAAATTCAAAAGCGGACTTGTCTTTCAAGTGTGGCCACACATGGGCGGATTGGGGGTCCGATTTGGACTTATCTACATAAGGGCAGCTACACATGGCTGCCTCTCATGAGAGAGAGTAGCCCTTTTGGCCTATAAAAGGAGGCCATTTCTACACACATTTCACAATGTGAAGTTGATGCAACAAGGTGGGTGTGAGGTTGTGAGAGTGAAGCAAGGCGAGAGCTCCAAAAGGGTGTAATCCCTTTGTAACGTACTTCTTTTTTTGAAGTACTAAAGCCATTGAGTGGATGCTTTCCCATGGACGTAGCCCACATTGGGTGAACCACGTATATCGTGTATACTCTCTCTCTCTCTCTCTACTCTATCGTGTGTGAAAATTATCTCTCTCCATTAAGTAATCTACTCAATTATCTATTTAGCTACGTCATATTTCCTAACAACTGGTATCAGAGCAAGGTTTGCTCGTAGCTAAATTATCTCAAGGAAAGGATTTCTTGAATTGAGTGGGAGTAACTTGGTGGAGGAAGGGAAGCTCAAGATCGAGAATTTCAATTGCAAAAACTATCAACATTGGAAGATGCAGATTGAAAACTATCTCTACTAGAAGGACCTCTATTTGCCACTGTGCGGTCTTGCAAAGAAGCCCGCAACGATGGCAGATGAAGCATGGATTGCCCTTGATTGAAAGACACTGGGAACAATACGGTTAAGCTTGGCATCAACGGTGGCCTTTAACATTTCGGAGATGAAGACCACGGAGGGCTTGATGAAGTCACTTGACGACTTCTACAAGAAACCATCGGCATCCAATAAGGTATTTCTCATGAAGCGCTTGTTCAATCTAAAGATGACAGAGAATGGTTCAGTTGCAGAATACCTAAATGACTTTAACACCAACATAAGTTAACTTCGATCGGTGAAAATAAAGTTTGATGATGAAGTACGAGCTCTCCTTATACTATCGTCTCTATCGGATAGTTGGGACAAGCTTGTGATGGCTGTAAGTAATTCCATTTTTGACACAAATACTCATAACTTAAGTTTGATGATGTTGTGGGTGTTCTCCTAAGCGAGGAAATACGAAGGAGAAGCACATGAGAATCATCAAGTGCTGTACTGTCAGTGAAAACAAGAGGAAGGCCTAAGGAGAGGTTAAAAAACCAAAAGGGTTGACAGAGCAAGTCACGCACAAAGTCAGTTCTTGAATGTTGGAACTGCGATAAGAAGGGCCACGTCAAGAAGGATTGTTGGTCCAAGAAGAAGAAGGAGTCGGAGTCTCAAGACAACAAGCCAACATTGGAGGCCAATGTGGCAGGTAAAGTAGAGCAAGATGCTCTAATTCTCTCATTAGACAATGTGTCTAATTCTTGGATAGTAGATTCCGGGGCTTCATTCCATGCGACACCACACAAGCAACATTTCCAAGATTACACCAAAGGTAATTTTGGGTATGTATACTTGGAAGATGATGAAGCTTGTGAAATTGTCGGCAGTTTGTGTCAAAACTGCTAACGGAAATGAATGGAAGCTTAAAGATGTTAGGCATGTTCCTTCTCTTCGAAAAAAATTGATCTCTATAGGACAATTGGACGATGAAGGTCACAACATTGCATTCGGAAGCAAACGGTGGAAGATCTCAAAGGGATCTTTGGTGGTTGCCAACAGAGAAAAGGTTGGTACACTTTACTTGTGTACTGTTAGCACGCAACCTTCAGCTTGTGCAACAACTACAGAAGTTGACAGTGCGGTGTGGCACTACCGGCTTGGGCATATGAGTGCCAAAGGAATGCAAATCCTTCAAACAAAGAAGCTTCTACCAGGTTTGAAAGAAGTGGACTTAGAGTTCTATGAAGATTATGTTTATGGTAAACAAAAGAGGGTAAAACTTCAAAAATCTGGAAATGAAAGAAAAAATAAAAAACTTGAGTTGGTTCATTCTGACATTTGGGGTCTTGCAAGTACACCATCACTTGGTGGCTCATTATACTATGTAACATTCATAGATGATGCGACTAGGAAAACATGGGTTTATGTAATGAAGAATAAATCCAATGTGTTTTTTATGTTTCAAAGGTGGAAAGCCTTTGTGGAGAATGAAACAGGTGTTGGGGTATAGGAGCATGTGCCTTGCCCAACCGCCCAGAGTCTGGGCGCCCACTGACTTGTATACCTTATACATAGCATAAGTGTATAGAGGGCTGCTCACTCTTTGAGTCTCCCCACCCACATCGTGTCTGTCTCCTTCTCTCTCTCTCTCTCTCTCTCTCTCTCTCTCTCTCTCTCTCTCTCTCTCTCCCTCTCCGTCTGTGGTGCTCCCCGATCCCCTTCAATTGGTATCAGAGCGTAGGTGCGGAGGGAGCGCGTATGTGCACAGTCACGGTGACCGCGGAGAGCACGACGGCTTTGAGAGCTTCGAGGCGATAGCTCGCTCGCTCTCGACGGTGGAGTTCGATCGCGGAGTTTCACGGAGAGCGATTTTAGCTTGAGGAGCATTGTCTTTGGAGCTTAGGAGCTTGGTGTGGTCAAGCTTGGTCGAGGAGGCGGTTGCAGCTTCCTTGGTGAGAGGAGCTTTTGAGCTCAGTGGAGCTCGTTAGAGAAGTGCTCGGCGGAGGAGAGCTTGATATTCGAGTGCTTGGATGCTGTTGTGGCAGAGCTCTTGCGTTGGAGCTTGCATTGAGAGGACATTGCATCACGCAAAGTGGAGCAGGAGCAGGTTCAAGACTGTGTGCAACTCGTTTTTGCCATTTTCGGGCTCTAAAACGCAGTTTTTTGCGTAGCTCCGTCATACAGAGTCAGATCTACATGATCCAGGAGTCTAGGTCAGGGTTTTGGCACGCTCTAGACGCGATGGTGATGTCTATTTGCTGAAATTATGCTTTAAATTACAGCAGGTACATCAGCAGGTTTATTTGTGCACTTTCGGGTCCCAAAAACACTGTTTTTGGTATATCTCACACACACGGAGTATTTTCTGCAGCAACCAGCAAATTCATAGGTGTACACAGGTTTTTGGATATGCATTTTTCCAGAGAGCCACTCATGCGAGAGTGAGCTATGTTGCCATGGTCTTGGCGGTTTATGTATGCCATATATGGATTTATGTATTTGTTTGTGGCTGAGATTATTTGAGATTTGGCTCAATTTATAGAAGAAATCTGTTGGATTTTATCCAGGTTCTCACCATAGGTTCTATGTATCCGTAGGTTACTCTTTGACAGTTTAGTGGTTGAGTTTACTCACACTTTGACAAGTGATTTTCAGCCATCATTTGGTTGGAGTTTGGAGTCACTTGTGTATGCCCTTGTGTGCCGTATTTCGTATTGCGCATAGCGACAGATCTTGCAAGGTTTTGCGAAATGTTGTTATAGTTATCTTGCAGACATTTGGTCATCGATTGAAAGGTATTTTGGCAGCAATCATCACTCACATGTATGTCATTTGAGGTGCCCTTGAGTGGTACTCCGGCAAGAGCGGGTATGCTCATATGTATGACTTTGTGAGGTGATTCCAGTCGAGTTTATTCCCGGATTGGCCATTGTGGCATATACTATTGTCTCTTTGAGGTTTACTATTGAGATTTTGCTCCAGTTACAAAGGAGACTCTGCCAAAATTTTGTCAGATATTTATGCGCGATTGAGTCATATTGACTTGTGATTTTGTCCAAGGTTTTGCACGGTTATTGGTGCAAATTTGCATCAGGTTTTGAGCCATATTTGTAGACTTTTGTTGATGCGATTCGAGCCAGTTTAGGGCTGAATTGTATTGACATTGTGGGAGCTCTATTTTGGAGTGTGTCTCACAGGTTTTACATTGTGTTTCTGGCCATATTGGTAGACAGTTTTCAGGTGTTGTTGGTGAGGTGGTTTTGCTTTCTGGTTTGCTACATTGTGCTCATGGCAAAGACAGGTGATCGATCAGATTGTGACCTCTCACAGATGCGCATGTTTGATGGGTCAGACTTTGCGGCATGGAGAGAGTGTATGCTTGACACATTGACACAGCGAGTGTTGCATCGACCATTGAGTGGTGATGCAGGTAGACCTTCAAACATGTCTGACGATCAGTGGCAGGAGCTAGAGGAGATGGCACTATCTACGCTCTCTTTGCACCTTGCGGAATCTGTATATGCTCTTGTTATGTATGAGACTACTTCGAGAGCACTTTGGCGCAGATTACATGATATGTATGATAGATCTGAGTCATCACGGACTCGAGTGAGACATGTACATTCATGAGCACGCCGACAGGTGACATGTTGGTATTGTGGTCATTCTAGACACGTTAGATGGCGTTGTTTTCGTCGTATGCGACATCGTAGGAGACATGGTAGTCTCAGAGATGTATGTAGTGATGCCATGGACTCAGTTGCTTTGACAGTTGAGACACATGTAGTGTCGGAGTATACTAGTGACGGGGATGTCACTTTTACCTCGAGCTATGCACGAGATGCTATACATGTGGATAGTGCACTCCCTTCGTAGTGGTTGCTAGACGAAGATGCTATGTTTCATGTCACGCCGCATCGTGCATGGTTTTGTAGCTATTCTAGCGGGATGCTTGGCAGTGTACGTTTGACCGATGGATCGGTGCATGCGATAGCAGGTCTAGGAGATGTGAGACTGTCATTATCGAGTGGTGCATCTTACTTGTTACGACATGTGCGCTATATACCAGATTGGACAGTGAGTTTGATCTCGATTGGTCAACTTAGAGATTGTGGATGTCAAATTTCGCTACGAGAGCGAGATTTTGTGATGCATTTGTGTTCGCTAGTGATTGCGAGAGGTGCCAGGAGTGGTACAGGTTACCCATTGCATGTGGATCACGGGAGAGACGGTGTTGTCTCTGTGATCACGCAGCCAGGTAGACAGCGAGAGAGCAGGCGAGTCTCTTTTGCTTGTGGGTTGCAGGATGCTTTGCATGGACTGCAGAGTAGTGAGCTCGTTGTGCACACAGTTGGGGCACGACTTGAGCAGTCACACAGAGAGGTGACAGAGTCAGACATGCATGCTTTGCTACTGACTGAGCAAAGCAGAGAGTCAGTTGTGCGAGATACTTCTATGCAAGATAGACAGGTAGAGCGGTTTTGCTCTAGTGAGTCACGCTAGGAGGAGGTTGTGCAAGAGTCTATGCATACGGAGTTAGAGCATGAGAGCTCTAGTGAGTCACAGCAGATTGAGTGGTCATGTTTGCAGTGGATGATTGCAGAGGAGACTGAGATGTCAGCGATTATGCAATCATTCCTTTCTATGCTCGACAGTGAGCATGGGGATATAGTTGTGCAGGATATGTCTTCTAGCAGACACCTAGAGCAGCTGGTTTGCTCTGAGGTTGCACGACAGGTTGATGCGTTTTTTGTGGACAGTCAGGAGATGCATGTGGCTGACACGCCTTGTCAGTCAGAGATGCCTATTGCCAGGGATATATATGTTGATGCACGCTCCGTAGAGCTAGCAGGGCCCGCTAGCATTGCATCGGCATTCGGTGGTCTCATGTATGAGATGCTGATCTTGAGATCGGATATCGCAGCTGTAGTGGGAGCATTTGCAGTTGGGGTTGTCAGTCGTTTGTTGACTGATGATGGCATAGTGCACGAGGGAGATATGCAGGTATTGCGTACATACTTGCAGTACGTGTGCGGTACGTCTGGTGGTGTATGGACTTACACGGAAGCAGGACAGCCGGATGCACACGATCACAGCTAGCCAGTGGGCGTCGATTGAGAGCGGTTTTCTCTCACCTTTTGTAGTCTTTAGACTAGGTTCCCTTGCTTAAAGGCACATTCGCCTTTAAGTGGGAGGTTGTTGGGATATAGGCACCTTTGCCTTGCCCGGCCGCCCAGAGTCTGGGCTCCCACTGACTTGTATACCTTATACATAGCATAAGTGTATAGGGGGCTGCTCACTCTTTGAGTCTCCCCACCCACATCGTGTCTGTCTCCTTCTCTCTCTCTCTCACTCTCCGTCTGTGGTGCTCCCCGATCCCCTTCAACAGGTGCTAAGGTTAAAAGCCTCAGATTCGACAATGGAGGTGAATATTGCAGCCAAGCTTTTGAAATCTTTTGTGCTAGCAATGGCATTCAGAGGCAAAGAACAACCCCAAGGAACCTTAAAAAAATGGCATTTTCGAAAGGATGAACAGAACAATCATGGAGCGAGCATGAAGCATGCGGCTACATGCAGGCCTATCGCTTGAGCTTTGGGTGAAAGCTGTAAATACGTCTGTGTACTTAAACTCAAGTGTTTGGGTGTGAGGCTTTCATGCACATAAATAGAAGCGTAAGATCAAAGCTAGATGCAAAGTCCAAAAGTGTTTCTTCATTGGCTATGGAGAAGGTGACTTTGGGTATCACCTATGGAATTCTGAAGATGGTAAAATCTTTAGGAGTAGGGATGTAATTTTTAACGAATAAAATATGTACAAAGATTACTCGGAAAGAAAACAAACAAAAGAAATAGGTGATGAGTACATGGAGCTTGAGGACAGTGAAGACTCAAGGACAACAAACGGTGACAATGTGCAATAGCGTCAACCAAATGAGGAGCCTCAACCTATTCCCCAAAGATCTACAAGATCAAGTAGACCTCCAGAAAGGTTCGTTCCATCCTTCAACCATTTCTTGATCTCAGATTCTGGAGAGCCAGAATCATACGAAGAAGCTATACATCACGAATCCAAAGAAGAATGGATGAAGAGTATGCAAGTGGAGATGGACTCACTACATCGCAACCAAACAAGGGAGGTGGTTGAGTTGCCTAAAGGTAAGCGGACACTTCAAAACAAATGGGTGTACAAGCTAAAGGAAGAAGAAGGTGGGAATAAAAGGTACAAGTTTAGGCTTCTGGTAAAAGGGTTTTCTCAAAAGAAAGGTATTGACTTCAATGAAAAGAGCATTGGCAAGCTATGAAGTGGATACATAGGTATCTAAAAGGGACAACAACAAATGCTTTGTATTTTGGAGGAACTGATATTTTTTTTCAAGGATATGCTGATGCAGATATGGCAGGTGAAAAAGATACTCGAAGGAGCACTACTAGCTATGTTATCCCAGTTGGAGGTACAACAGTAAATTGGGCTTCAAAGCTGTAGAAAGTGGTCTCACTTTCTACCACGGAAGCAGAGTATGTAGCAATGACGGAGGCAAGCAAAGAAATTATGTGGCTTCACAGATTCTTAGAAGAGCTTGGATTCAAACAAGACAATTGTGTCTTGTAGAGAAATAGCCAAAGCACTATCCATCTTGCAAAGAACTCAGCCTTTCATTCAAGGACAAAGCACATTAAGGTTAGATATCACTTCATACGCACTCTTTTGGAAGAGGGACATCTAAAGGTAGGAAAGGTGCATACAAGTGAAAATCTTGCAGACATGTTTACAAAGATCGTCAACAAGGAGAAGTTGAGCTTTTGCTCATCTTCAATCGGTCCAAGTGGGAGATTATTAAGTATGGAGCTTGATTTATCCCTTGTAATTTTCTGTGTTAAAAACGCACATTTGTAAGGCTCTCATTATGAGGAGAAGCCATCGGACGTGAAGAAAAATCACTCGCCGAAAACCAAAATTTTCACGCCCAACCGGAATATTCCTTTTCATTGGAATATTATGGCCGGACGGCGGTCGAAAAGTGGTCGGAAAACGACCGGTCGGTTGGCCGGTGGCCGGTGGTCGGAAGTCAATGGCCGATGATTGGTGACCGAATTCAAAAGCAGACTTATCTTTCAAGGACGGCCACACATGGGCGGATTGGGGGTCCGATTTGGACTTATCTACACAAGGGCAACTACACATAGCTGCCTCTCATGAGAGAGGGCGACCCTTTTGGCCTATAAAAGGAGGTCATTTCTACACACATTTCACAGTGTGAAGTTGATGCAACAAGGTGGGTGTGAGGTGGTGAGAGTGAAGCAAAGAGGGAGCTGCAAAAGGGTATAATCCCTTTGTAACGTACTTCTTGTTTTGAAGTACTAAAGCCATTGAGTGGCTGCTTTCCCGTGGACGTAGCCCGCATTGGGTGAACCACGTATATCGTGTGTACTCTCTCTCTCTCTCTCTCTCTACTCTATAATCTCTTGTGTATGAAAATTATCTCTCTCCATTAAGTAATCTACTCAATTATCTACTTAGCTACATCGTATTTCCCAACATGCTTAGCTTCTCGTCCCAAGGACAGAGACCATGTGACTCTATGACAGGTCTGAAAACTATAGCTCCCATTTTCAACCAATGTTATAATGCCAACACACAACCATGCCCTTGAGCTTTACCTGTGTTCAAGCAGTCCGAGAACTATGAGGTTTCTTCGACAGTGGGATCGAGAATTCAACCTTTGTCCACAATTGGCACTGAAAAGTGCATGGCTCAGCTGGGAGGAGAGGCCTCAGTCCTGTCGAAGGTTCGCAAACTGCAACTCCATTCTTCAGCCAATGTTTTGATGCCAAGACACAGCCATGCCCTTGAGCTTACCCTTGTTTGGGGAAGTTTGAACCGTGCCTTAGTAAGGTTTGTGCCTAACCCCATGAAACAAATTGCATTCACCAACGACCCTAGTGTTGATCCCATCAAATTCCCACCCCCTTTGACCATGGCTTGCTCTTCCCCCCCCCCCCCCCCCCCCCCCCAAACAAAAAAGAAAAAAAAAAAAAAAAGAATAAAGCTCATCAAACTCAACTCACGTTCCATCAAAATACGGGTCAAACGTCAGCCTTCCAAGTTCCAATTCGTCTAAACAGAAGAGAACGAAGAACTTGTCGTGCTCCCTGCTGCTGCTTTTCTCTTTTCATCATGCTCATGCTCATGCTCTTCATCTTTTTGAACATGAGAGAGTTCCCTGCGCCAGGCTGCCAGCCCTGAATATCGGCCTGCTCAAACAAAAACTATGCGGTAAGGCAGCACCATCTCCATCATCATTAATTAATCAAATGATTGACTGAGTACTTCCCTTGTGCATATTATTAGTTAGATCTACACATACCCACAACCCTGCCCGCCTGCAGCAGCTACTACGTCTTCCATCAATATCCTTTTTCAATATTCCCACCATTTTCTATCTTTTCCTCTGTTGATCTCCGCCTCATTGACAATATCACTATCATATCCACAAATTGTGAATCGAATTCGACTGACCACTAGGATTGGCGTCGACCGTGCTTCAGGTTTCGCTTCTGCATTTGGTTTCGGTTGTGCTTGCAGCTGTTCACCATAATCCGACACTCCGGAAGTTGTTGAAATCGGATCGGATTTTCGCCATAGGGCCCAATGAGCCTCTGTCTAGATTGATTTGAGGCACCAAATTTTTTCTGTTCTCTTAATCTTCCTTCTATCGATCATGACTCTCACTCTCACACTCATCAATATCACACCATTTCTCTGTACATATCCTTGATGTCTCTTGCAAGTGTCTAAAATCACCCTCATTAGCTTCTTGTAGAAGCAGAGAATGCAGAGCCTGCTCTGTTGCTCTGATCTTGTCCTTCTCTTGAGTACCCTCTTTGCAATTTTACCCATCTTGCCCTCCTCTGCTTTCCTCACTTGCTCATCGTCCGATCTCATTGCTTTGCAAGCATTCCAAAGCTCCCTATCCACTCCCCTTCCATGGCATATGGGCACCGATTGCTGCTGGTGGCTAGGCATCCGCTGCGATGCGCAAGGCCGTGTCATCTCTCTCCATCTCCCATTATCAAACTTGTCAGGTTCAATTCCCCCTCTGCTCTTTCAGCTCTCTGCTCTTACAAGCCTCAATCTCAGTCACAACTCTCTTCACGGCGATGTTGCGCCAGACATCGCAAATTTGTCTAGCCTGACAACACTTGATCTTTCTTACAACCCATCCCTCATTAGCCATAGCCATAAACCCTTCCTACTTCCCCCCAATTTGCATCACTTACATCTCAGCCATTGTTCCTTTCATGGCTCCATCATCATCAATGGATCAAGCTTGGAGCACATCGACATCAGGGATAACTTCTTCGCTTCTGTCGCAATCAACAATATGGCTCACTTGAGGTCCCTGCAGACATTTGACGCCTCTTGGAATCTCCTGGGGAGGGGAATTTTGCAAACCCTATGTAATTGCACGAACCTCCGACTACTTAATCTGGACCACAACTATTTGGGAGGTCTGATACCATCAGAAATTGGCATGCTCCGCAAGCTCGAAATAATGCGACTACAGAAGAACCAAATTACTGGTTTCATTCCTCATGAGCTAGGTGAATGCCTGCAGGTCCGGGAGATTTGGCTAGATGACAATCACCTCACAGGTACCATACCGAAGGATTTAGGGAAGCTTGCTTTGCTTACAACTTTATCACTTACAAACAACAGGCTTGAGGGACCGATCCCCGGTGAGATTGCAAAATGTGGTAAACTTTCAGTCCTTGCACTCTCAGGAAACATGTTTACAGGAGAGATTATTATATCATGCCTACCGACATTACAGATTTTGAGAAAGAATGGCAATGATCTTGATCTTACGGTTGTACCAACCCAAGCCGTTGGCAGTTTTCATGAGCTCAGAGCACTGGTCGAAAAGAGATCTGATTGTGTTTTCTCACAGGGTGCATGGGGAATTAGCATTATGCAAAGCAAATCTCAATTTCTTCGTCTTCATCATTACCATCGTCGGCATCTTCTCCAGAATGATGTAGCACAGAGCAACCAATCACATGGTCTGCAACCCATTGTTACTGGAGTCATTTCTGGCATTGTGGTATTTTGTGGTCTGCTTTTGATAGCATTGATGGTGGCTCTTATATGGAGAATGAAATTGCGACAATGGCAGTGCATGCGACACTGTGCTCCGCATCCATCAAAACGGCCTAGTCTAAGGAAGCAACATAGTGAAAGAAGCCAGGTATATGATCCAAGCCTAACATCCATAAGCATGAGGGAAATTATAAAGGCAACAGATGAGTTCAATCCACGGAGAGTGATCGGAGATGGCGGCTTTGGGATTGTCTATCGAGCAACCTTGTCCGATGGAAGGACCGTTGCCGTAAAGAAGCTTGCGACTGATGGAATTCAAGGCAAGCGTGAGTTTGAAGCAGAGATGGATACTCTCGGCCGCATCAAACATCAAAACCTTGTGGAGCTGTTAGCATTTTGCGAAGTGGGTGAAGAGAGAGCACTTGTGTATGACTACATGAAGAATGGGAGCTTAGATGCATGGCTACATGAGAGGGAAGATGGGCCTAAGCATCTGGTTTGGGAGAAAAGGATGAAGATAGCAAGGGGGGCAGCCAAAGGGCTTGCTTTTCTTCACTACGAGTGCGATCCGCATGTCATTCATAGGGACATCAAGTCTAGCAACATATTGCTAGACAAGGACTTCGAAGCTCGGATCACCGACTTCGGCTTAGCAAGGCACATGAGTCCTCATTTGTCACATGTAAGCACAGAAGCTGCCGGCACTCTCGGATACATGGCCCCAGAGTATCATATGACACTCTGTGCTACTAAGAAGGCTGATGTTTATAGCTTTGGCATGCTCCTGCTCGAGATAGCAAGTGGGCTACGCCCAAACGCTATGCTCGAGAAGAAGAAATTTGGGACTCTGGCCAAATGGGCTGAGCATGTTGTTGCATGCGGCAATGAGAACGACATTCTCGATCCCATATTTAAGGAGAGACCTCCTCCTCATGATCAAGTCCGTGCGTTCGTCAGAATCGCCTGCCAATGTGTTTCTCGACTTCCTGATGACCGCCCAACGATGAAGGAAGTGTTTGAGCAGTTGTCTCTGCTAAGTGTGGATACTAGTGAGTGTGAGATTGATGGACAATGGTCTGCTGAGTTGTAGACATGAATTGGAGGTTGACACAAGGCAGCATCATAAGAAAGTGGTAAAGGGCTTATCCTCTACAGTAGCATTCTCTAGTAGATAATGTGAGTATCATTTAATGGAATATTCCTGACTATTGCACAGCATTCAACAAGGTGAAAGGGCAGATGGCTTATAGTTTGGCCTCATGATCAATGGATCGATTGATGTTACAGTTTGGTCTCATCAATTGGTCGATGCCATGGTTTGGCCTCATCGATTGGTCGATGTTGAGAATGTTGGGTCTATCATCAGAGTAAATGTACCCAATCACACAGGCAATGAAGAGCTATTGATGTACATACTTGGTTGCACCATCAAGGAGGGATGCTTTGCTTTATTATCATGTTGTATATTGATTGGAAATAGCACCAAGGGCAGCCGGAAAGAGTAGTCTCCGTGCTCGAGAAAACCTAAATCTTGGAGTAATCCCACCTACAAATTTTGAAATTTGCTAGATTTGAAGGTGAGAACCTACAAAATCTTGACATGTTCAATGTAAACATCTTCAAATCTAGTCAATTTACCTGTGAAATGTTCAATGTGTAGGTTTTTCAATGATATAAAGCACAAGGAGTGATACGAGGAAGGCTAGGCAATCATTCATGAATTCTTATTACTATGAATGATTAGGACAAGGCATGGTGACTTCCAATTCCTGATTTACCTCAACATCATGAGCTTCTGTGAGGGAGGCACCGCATACCTAGCTAGGTACGATTGGGGGCTTGGGGGCAAGGGACCGCCAGCCCGGTGGGGGGGGCGGTGGTCCCCTGCCCCCAATCGTACCTAGCTAGGTACGTGGTGCCTCTCGAGCAAAAGCTCATGATGTTATGCATTGTATGAAAAATACTGAAAAAGACTTTGTTTTCCTACATGAGAAAATTTATAAATCTTCTTGTGAATTTAGGCACCTTCTTTAAACAATGACAGTCATTCAATTCTAATGTGGATCATAATCAGCTTGTTATGTTGTAGATGCATGCCTTAATACTATATTTGTCTGATGCACACATACATACACTTAATTGAGTCAGCTCTCTCTCTCTCTCTCTCTCTCTCTCTCTCTATATATATATATATATATATATATATATATATATATATATATATATATATATATATATATATATATATATATATATATATATGTGGAAAGCGTGAAATTTGTCCCACATGTTTGTCTTTGTTCATGGAAACGAATAAGATGGTAAAGGAAGCTTGGAGAGAAAGAGAGAGAGAAAGCAGCTTTTCGTCGTGGGTGATTGTGTGTGTGTGTGTGTGTGTGTGTGTGAGAGAGAGTGAGAGAGAGAGAGAGGAGGAGGAGGAGGAGGAGGAGAAATGAGTTTTAACGTCGTAGGAAACTATCCGAAGAGAGAGAGAGAGAGACATTATGTTGTGGGGTGTGTGACATGTCCCTTTGGACTTATTTGAGGATGAGGTGGCAAGATAGTTGGCCTTACAAGGTGTTCACTGATCAACGAGAAAAGAGAGAGAGAGAGAGAGAGAGAGAGAGAGAGAGAGAGAGAGAGAGAAAACGCCTAACATTATGTTGTGGGGTGCGTGACATGTCCCTTTGGACTTATTTGAGGATGAGGTGGCAAAAGATGGTAAGGTGTTCACTTATCAATGAAATCAGTGAGAGTGTGTGTGTGTGTGTGTGTGTGTGAGTGTGAGAGAGAGAGAGAGAGAGAGAGAGAGAGAGAGAGAGAGAACGCTTAACATTATGTTATGAGGTGTGTGACATGTCCTTTTGGACTTATTTAAGGATGAGGTGGCAAAAGATAGTTGGCCTGAGAAGGTGTTCACTCATAGACCCATCGCCCATCCATACTCAATGGTAGACGTTTGCAAAAAGCATAGCGCTAAGACAGACCACTAGGGTTGAATTGTGGGTGCAAACCTCAAAAGGTAGCTCCTCTTACACTTGGGCTACGTCCATTCGACAATAACTGCGAAAAAAAAACATTTGGACAATGTTCATCTCGTGTGGCAAGCAAGGTGCTCAAATGGGCCTTTTTCGGACGTGTGCCACTTGTGCGTGATAGGAGCGTATTAACTGGTTGTTGATGCTCATTTCTTGAGCATTGCAATTGAGAGTCCACATCGTGGTTGAGAGAGAGAGAGAGAGAGAGAGAGAGAGAGAGAGAGAGAGAATCATGATATCCCACTTCTAGCCAAGAGGATGTTGAGAAGGCATAGGGCCATATGTGGCAAAGAAGATTTGAACCCGGGGCACCTAGTTTGGGATGTGAAATCTTGTGGTATTCGGTTACTTTACCCTCACTCGCTTCTTCCACTGCTCCGTCATTGGGTAGCTCTTTATCCACCTGGGGATTCACTCTTCATGGGAAGAGAGACGCCACCTATGAGCAGAGAGCCTTTGGAAAAACCCCTATTTACGACATGTACAAGGTAATGATGACCCTTGTTTTTACACTTATACTGTGAGGGTAAGGGCAAGCGGGAAACCGGCATGGGCCTTTCCTATAAGTGTAAGCAAGGATGGCTGGGCGGAGCATGGTGTCAAAGCGTCCAGCTTCTGTACACCTATTTTAATGATCTAGGCTCTACGGAGAGCTCTTGAGAAATGTGTTGCACGCACACAAGTTGCACAAGGAAAACGAAAGCTAGGGAGAGATAAATTTTAGTGCAAAGATGCAAGAAATTGAGTGAAATTTTCATGCAAAATTGATCCAATTAATGATGCAAATGAGCCTAACCACTTTCGTTCTTTCTACTTCTATCAATGTGGGTAGTGGCACTTTAATAGTATGTATTCCATCATCGATAGAGTTCAAAAGAGAAGGATTAGTGTATGCAATGTGCAATGCAAAAAAGCTTTTGAATAACGATTACAATGGCTAAAAGAGAGAGAGAGGACACTAATATAATCTAGCATATGGATTAATGCCTAGGAGTGAGCTGTTGATTTTGATACCACTTGATGGGTTAGTCGATGCGAAAGAGTACTCCATAATCACCCATGATTAGCATTAGGCTATGGAGGGTGAATCCTTAGATTAACCATGGTGTTAGGGTTAGGGTTAGAGAGATGGTAATTAGGGTTAGGTTATGCCAAAAGCAAGATCAGAGAGAGAGAGAGAGAGAGAGAGAGAGAGAGAGAGAGAGAGAGAGAGAAAATGATAGGACTCAAAGTGCAATTGATTGATCTCTTCCTAGGTGGCTAGATGGCTTTCCCACACGGTGCCGCAAGTTGGGCTTACCCTTACACTTTGAAGCTGTGATAATTAAGAGTGTTGCTTTAAAGTTGTGTGGGTATATGGGTTGAGACAGACATCACTTTAAAGATGTGTAGTGGTAATAGCATAAGCTGCGATAATTAAGAGTGTTCCTTTAAATGTGTGTGGGTATATGGGTTGAGCTAGACATCACTTTAAAGTTGTGTGGTGGTAATAGCATTGGCTTTGAAGCTGTGATAATTAAGAGTGTTGCTTTAAAGATGTGTTGGTATATGGGTTGAGACAGACACGTCACTTTAAAGCGTTAAAGTTGTGTGGTGGTAGTTATAGTCTGTACCGATGGGATGTTTGTGGGTACATTCATGAAGCTTACTGTAAAGGCATGATTGGTTTACCAATTTGAAAGTGGTCTCATCACTCCTACAGTGGGGTCGTCATATAAGTTGAAGCCTGAAGTGCAACAATGTTTGGTGAAGAACTTGTTCTCCAGCCCTCAATATTATAATGAGTCTAATATGCGGGCCCCTCCACAAAGTATTAGCACCCCCCAAAATATGAAGGAAAGAGAGGAGGATTTCTATAGCACATTGGATAGCATTCCATTGCCAAGAGTAGGTGTTTCTTTCATTGCTTTGTCAAGGACAAGGGGTTAGGAGCGTTAGTGAAGAGTGGCAAGAGGTTTAATGAAAGTTTTGTGTTTTTCTCAAGTTGTCCGTGTAGGACCCGTTCAACGGCTTGGTGAACACCCAATGGATAAAGAAAGCCTTGCTTCAAAAAACTCAATGGCACTGGAGACGCCAAGGCAACATGTGCTTAGCGTTATACCAGATGACGTTGCAGGTGGAAGCATGTCTGAAGGTGTCGAGGCTGATGTGGTCACAGTTGCAGATTTGGGGGTTGCGACTGCATTGCGAAGTGTTGGGTTGTCAAAAGGGGCCTCTAACATGTTTGACTATGCTACGGAGGATTGTGATGTTGTAGAAGGGGATGTGCCATCATCAACGTATGGTGGCAATGTGCACATGTCTGCCCTCTCTAGCTGCGTTGCGATCCCAACTATAGGTATGTACATGCGCCATAGCCTTGGTTTGTTTTATGCGTGCTGGTTGTTGCTAATAGTATAAAACATGTGCAGGGAGTAAGAACGCAAAAAAGAGTAGCAAACTATCTTTAAAGAGAAAGGCTGATGAGATCCCTTCCCCAGAGAATGTTAGCCTATCACAAATGCGAGAAATGGATAAGAAGAAGGGTATGTATTGTCTACAACCCCCATAATTTGAACCCGTGTCATGTTTTGCTATATTTTCTGGTGTAAGACGCAAGGAGCAGTGTCAAGGCACCAGATAGAAACCAAAGGTCATCGATGCAAGTGATAAGGGTACTCCCATTTGCAACACTGTATCACCTCCTAATACCGTGTCCCCTACATCCCGTTTGAAGCCTCATGCATGTAAGAAAGAGCCAACCTAGGATTTTGTATCAACCCAGGTAAAGTACCGATTCTGCATTTTGTATTAGCCCAAGTAAAGCACTGATATTGCGTTTGTGAAGTGCAACTTCACGGCACAAAGATTTTGGGTGTTCCAGCTTTTGCCATGTTTGGCCCCCTTTAGTGCCTCCCTTCTAAAGACCAAATTTGCACAATCAAGTCGAACTTTGTAATGGGTGCCATGACACCCCCTTTTCTGCAATAAAGATTTCATTATATAAAGTCCATGTAGTGTTGTGTCGTTTGTATTTGGTTTGCATTAAAGCTTTTTTAATTTTGAAAAGGTACCCTTTGCTTTAGGCCATGTAGAGGAAGTAAATGATCGATCTATTTCCTTATGTTCGTAGGAAGTGTACATAGCCGTATCCAAGACGCCCTTATAAAATTAAGTCAAAGTGCAGATTAATGTTCTTGTATTCAGCTTTCTTTGTTTGTCCCTTGGGACCTACAACTTGTGCAAGGTGGATTGATAAGTTGCTCAAGGACTCATTTGGCTTCTCAATCACCTCAACTGTTACCTCATGAATATCTCTAGATTTTGATGCTTGCAATTTTCCCTTGGTTCTAGGACCCTCTATTGGAACCTCTCCCCTTAGGCACTTGAGTTTTCTATACTTCCCAATAGCCCTAGTTTCAGTTGCATCAAAGGTAGCAGGTGCACCCGTCTCAACTTTTATCTTAAGTGTGGAAAAGAGACCAGCTAAGAACCTCTCCTTCTATAGGAACTCTGCACCATCACGAGGTTTAGCAACATATCTCACCCATACAGCCCCAAGACATAAAAACTCTTGTTTGTACATGTAGTCATTAGGAAAGAAATGGACTCATTTTCGGGCCTTTCAACTCTAGTGAGAGAATGCTCCTTAGCCAATAGGAAGAAGGCTAACGTTACGTTGAAAAAACATTTTTTCTCATTTTGAAAATGTCCATGAAAACCATTTTGGTGAAATTGTCACTATCGTCAAAAAAGTGTAAGGCGCTTGATAATGACATTTGGCACAAGCACCGAACGCCTTTTTATGACCCGTTGTTGCTATCCTATAAGGTGAAGTACTTGTACTTGTGCATCTCGCACAAGTATCACTCACCTTTTTATGAAGTACTCGCAATTTAAATTCGAACAGATTGTACTTGATAGTGATTGATAGGTACCATTTAAGACTATGAAGGAGTCAGAACCAAGCGAATAGAGGCGCTTGAGGGGTCTCTGGGACCTCTATTCGCTTGGTTCTGACCTTATGAGGCCCTAGGATTAAGATATAGCACTTTTTAAGCCCACGGACATTAGGAAAAAATTGGACCCCCTTGGGACCATGTAAGGAATCCTAATTTTAAGGGATTAAAGCTAATTTTGTAGGGGATGGAGGGAACAAAGACAATAAATAGGGCTACTTTTGTAGCTCTCTCTCTAACTTCTTTCTAGATAGGAGAGGGGGGGAAAGGAGGGAATGAGGGTGGTAAAGTAGGAGGAAGAGGGGGGATAAAGTAGGAGAGAGAGGGAAGTAAAAAGAGAGAGAGGAGTAAAAGTAGAGAGAAGAACCATTCTCTCTCTACCTATCACCAAACAAAGAGAGTAAGTAGTTATGACAAAAGCCACTTTTCAGTTCGTGCATCAATTTACCCCAAAAAAATGAAATTTTTTATAAAATCTTCAAAATGGATCTTTTAAGCTTTCAAAAGGTCCGTGTATATATATATATATATATATATATATATATATAAACAATAATTTTTTTAGAAGAATCTAGCTTTTATAAGCTCCAAATCTAAAATTCCTTGGGTCCCTCTTTACATTAACTCCAAAAATAAATAGATAATGCCACATCATCAAAACGTCCATCAATTAAAAAATTAAAAAATTAAAAAATTAAAAAATTAAAAAATTAAAAAATTAAAAAATTAAAAAATTAAAAAATTAAAAAATTAAAAAATAAAAAATTTCCCTCCTTTGAGCTCAAAAATTGAACCTATATATGAAAAAATATATTTTTAAGTTTTTTTATCCCAAAAATTATCTGTTTATCCCAAAAAGTATATCTTATCAAATTTTTTCCCCATCATAACTTTTCACCATGTCTCTTCGCGACGTAACCAATGAATCACCTGCGCCGTCATCTACTAGGTCAACTAATGTCAGTTTGCGTCTACCGATCGAATTTGCTCCCACAAAAAAAAATGACGAGAAAGCATCTCAACCGGCATCCGTACGACGGTTTCGAGGAGAAACCAATGTTGACTTGTGGCTTGATGGAGGGTTGTATCCAAAAGATCCGCTCGTGGGCTGTCATCCGACATTCCGTACACTCCCAAGCTTAATCAAATATGTGGGAGAAGGAGAACGTGGTCTTCTTGGGTATTGCAAGAGATTGGACTCCAATCACGCAGGTGCGTCGGCATATTTCCGACAACAATGTCAAGTGTTACACATTCATTCCACAAATCTCCAACAACAACTACATTCCACAGAGAAACAACTCAAAGATCTTAAAGAGGAGATGAATGCTACAAAAACAGAGGTAACTAAGCTACAGCACTACAAGAGGCTATTCATATTAGCGACGCTCACACAGCGACGCTCAAAAAAAATTTCTCGGCGTCGCTATGAGCGTCGCAAATTTCTTTGTAAATTTGCGACGCTCATAGCAACGCTCATAGCAACGCCAGCTGGGCTAAAAAAATAACCAAGCGCGCCCAAAAACTCAAATCTCAGATCTGAGTTTTTCGGCGCCCTCAAGCAAAGAGCAGGTAACGCTCTTCCTCTCTCTCTCTCTCTCTCTCTCTCTCTCTCTCTCTCTCTCTCTTTTTCTTCTCCACACACACACACACACACACACACACACGAGGAGAGAAAAGAGAGCCAGGTATGCTCCTTCCCTCTCCTCATTCTCATGTTCCCTTCCCCTCTTTCTCTCTCCCTCTCTCTCTCTCTCTCACACACACACATACACACACACATAGTGTTTTTGAGAGAGAGAGAGAGAGAGAGAGAGAGTACAAACATAAACAAAAACGCGCACACACATACATAAACAAAGAATGCACACACACATTGAGAGAGGAAAAGAGAGAGAGAGCATGCATAAACAAAAAACGCACGCATTGAGAGAGGAAAAGAGAGAGAGAACATGCATAAACAAAAAACGCACACATTGAGAGAGGAAAAGAGAGAGAAAACATGCATACGATCCAAAAAAACGCACACACATTGAGAGAGAAAGAGAGAGAAACTAATTTAACGTCGTAGGAAACTAATTAAAATTAAAAGACCTAAAGATCTAGCCGACGAGGAGTTGAACTCAAGACCTATTATTCAAGAGGGAAATGGCATAATCAATCTATCATACTTGGCATGGGTGATAGAAAGGTTATACCATTTATCTCTTTTTATTGGCACACACATCCACACACGCGCACACACACAAGAAGAAGAGAGTTATAACGTCGTAGGAAACTATCCTAAAAGACGTTAAAGATTAGGTTAGATGTAGACTTACGTTAAATTAGATTTAGGTTTATTTAAGTTAAATTAGATTAGATTTAGGTTTATTTTTAACTAGATTTACATTTATTTACGCTAGATTTAGATTTACGTTATATTAGATTAGATTTAGGTCTCCATAGACTGCGATGCCTGCATGAAGCGGGTGAAGAAAGCCCTCAATGGAATATAGGGTATTGCTGCCTTCACTCATGGTGGGCTCCGTTGATCCAAAAGTACTGGTGAAATGTCTTCAGAAGATAGGGAAGAAGGTGGATCTTCAGGGCGGCAAGAGTCACTACATCCCCGACACAATGACCATCTAGACAACCTCTAGTCATTCAACAGCAACTTCAAAGTTAGTAACAAGAGCAAGAACGGTCTAAAGGGCCAATTGCTGTCGTCAGATGTGGATGGAGATGAGGCAGCGTCACCGCCGGAAGTTAACTCTCACATCTTTTTTGATGAGAATGCAACCTCTTGCCGAGTTATGTGAAAAATTATGTGTTAAATTAGTTTTAAGGTTCTTATAATCCCTGTTAGTTTAGTTCTTTGTTTTTGATATAACATAATTTACGTTAGATTTAGATTTATGTTATATTAGATTAGACTTAGGTTTATTTAGGTTTACCCACACACACACACACAAGAAGAAGAGAGTTTTAACGTCGTAGGAAACTATCCCAAAAGACGTTAAAGATTAGGTTAGATTTAGACTTACGTTAAATTAGATTTAGGTTTATTTTTAGTTAGATTTACGTTTATTTAGATTTACGCTTATTTACGTTAGATCGAGTCCACGCAAGAATTACTTACGGTTTAGGGTTTAGAGTTAGACGAACAGTGAAAAGATCTACTGTGAAAAGATGTTAAGATGCTGTGAAGTGCTACAGCTAGAGAAGAGGCAAAGGGGTTTTGTCCACTACATGCAGTATCATGTAGACGTGGGTGTGTAGATTTCTTGTACCCACAAATATAGGTATTGACCAATAAAGACGAGATTATAACCCGGTGGTTCTGATCTCCGTGCACCTCTAGACCGAGGTGTGCGGGGATTGGACATGACTAGAGAATGTGAGGTAGAGAGAGAGAGAGAGAGAGAGAGAGAGAGAGAGAGAGAGAGAGAGAGAGAGAGAGAGAGAGAGAGAGAGAGATAAGACGAAGAATGCCAATAGAATATTAAATTTGTTGTCCAGGTTATAAGATTTTTATCCTCATTATGAGTAGTGACGAGGATGTGGGACCGTCCAACCGAAACACCTATCTCTCAACGAGGGTCTTATGTCCTTGTAATCAATGCAAGCATGTTGTGCGACGGACAAGACGTGTTTCTTTGCAGCACGTTCGCGAATTTGGCGAGTTCGATCCATCTATTATAGATCGAGTTGTTGCCAATTATAACTCGTCGGACTCTGACGCTGGCCAACAAGCAGCAATCTTGTAACCCAATAGACGTGTTCGCAGGCGCTTTGGTCAAGCAGCATATGTGAGGCCACAAGATGTAGCCTCTGACAGCTCGGGGGATGATCATGCAGAGCACATTCCCAACGAGGCAATGTTTGAGCCCGAGATTGATGAAATGATCGAGACGATCATGGATTCAGAAAGGCTTATCTATGATGATATGAAAAGTGAAGCCGATACGCCATTGTATAATGGAGCACGTATGTCTAGATTGAAAGCACTCCTGGTTCTTCTCAACCAGCTGACAATGTGATGCCAATTTCCCGAGATGAAGCAAGAAAGATTTTGCGAAACTTGGGGATGGATTACAATTCTATCCACGCTTGTCCTAATGACTGCATTCTTTTCAGAGGGGAATACATAGACATGGAGAAGTGTCCGAAATGTGATTCCGAAAGATATCGAGTAGATCTCCACGGGACAAAAATTCCACAAAAGGTTTTGCGACATTTTCCTCTGCTTCCTCGCATCAAGCATTTCTTCGAATGTAAGTCCATGGCCGCCCTAGCATCATGGCATGAGGAGAATAAATCTTCGGATGGTGTGCTACGAATTCGTGCAGATTGCGCAGCTTGGAAACATATAGATGGAACATGGTCGGATTTTGCCAGGGAAGCTCGAAATTTGCACTTAGGCCTGGCTATGGATGACGTAAATCCATTTGGTCAAAGATCAACATCTTACAGTGTATGTCCCGTTGTCATCGTCAACTACAACATTCCCCCGTGGTTGACTACGAAGAAGGGGCACCTATGGCTAAGCTTGATTGTGCCAGGGCGATATAAAGTGGGGAATATGGATGTGTATCTTCGTCCACTATTGGAAGAGCTACAACAATTGTGGATTGGCATAGAGGTGGTGGATATGAGCCGACACACAGGACGACGGAATGCTTTGATCAGAGGCATTCTAATGTGGACAATGCATGACTATCCCGGGCTAACAGAATGCTCAGGTGATCTATTGACACTCCTCACTCAGACACTGTAAATCTTGTTTTTTCCCATAGTTGATCTATTATCATGTGTATACATGCATGGCTTCAAACAAGCGGATACAGAGCATGTGTCACATGTGGACCTAGACTGAATGCACGTAGGGCACCCTCACTGAAGAAGCAAATCTACGAAGGTCATCAAGCGTATCTTATAGAGAATCATGTGTTACGCGATGGCTTTTTGGGAAGAGAGCCACCAAGGGTAGCATGGCAGAAGGTTGGTTGGTATCAGAGTCCCTAGTGTACATTGGAGAGTGGCTAGACGGATTTGATAAAGCCCGGGACACGCTATGGCGAACCATAGATGATGAGCGCATATTTGGGATTTTCATGTGAAATCTCGGTGTTGAGAAGAAGATGACGGAAGATCTAGAGGCTAAAATCAACCGATTTTGCATGCTTCACAATCCAGTGATGCAAAAGTGGATTTCACAATATGAGGATGCAAAGCAAGAGCGACAAAGGGCACGAATCGAGTGGAGACGGGGAAGACGACCACCGATGCACTATCCAGCGGTTCTGGAGAGCCTACCAACCTTCATGAGCTTAAGATGGTTGCACAACCAATTGAAAAGCGCACAACAATGCGGTGATGAAGTGACTGAGGAAGAGTGGGAGTACTCTCGGGGTTGCGCGACCAAGGTAAGTTTGCAATGTACGAATAGCAAGTGACTTTATTTATAAATGTTTGAACGGCCACTCATAATCTTTGTTCGTTGTAGTATAAGTCATACACAGCAGCATGGTGTAAAGGTCGACATTTTAGGGTGGAACGAATCGACAAAAAGCGTTTTACTCAAGATTGTGGAATCATGGCAA
Organism: Adiantum capillus-veneris; assembly: GCF_014529385.1. NCBI lineage: Eukaryota > Viridiplantae > Streptophyta > Polypodiopsida > Polypodiales > Pteridaceae > Adiantum > Adiantum capillus-veneris. Next base: position 95,461,343 of record NC_140956.1, on the reverse strand, counting down.
AATTTGAACAGTCTAGTCGACGACGTTCCTCTGATGCAGATCCTGTGGTGGCGGAACTCACTTACTTCGGCACGCTGCAAGAGATTTTGAGGATCGATTACAGAGGATTTTTTGTCGACTTGTTCGACGTGCAATGGTTCAAGATAATCATGGAGGGTCGCAACGCTACTGTGCGTAGAGGAGAGTCTGGTTTTCTTGAGGTGGATTCTACTAAGAAATGGACTGACCTAAGAGACACTTTCGTACTACCCGAGCATTGTGAACAAGTAAGTATGTAAATAGTTAACATCTCCCTTTTACAAGTTATGTGCTTGAAAGCTCTCATGTAAGTTATGTGGCTCTGGCAGGTAATATTTCATCCTACAAAGTCTACATCAAACTGGTGGTACGTCATAGAGGTAGCCCCTCGTAGTGCAAGGACGTATGAAGGCTACCATGTGCCAATCACAACGGCATCAATGGAGGAGATCAGAGAAGATGCTCAATCAGAAGCCGCTGCGGTGGTGCCAGACGAGCATCAAGATGCTACTACTCTATATGGGGTGCATGCAGAGGAGCTACAAAATGAAACAGAGGATATGTGTTTAAACGGAGAGCTCTATATAGATATAGAAAGTTATGCTTAGTTATGCGAGGATGAGAGAGAGATCTCTTAAAGCCACAAATATTGTATTTGAACAATTTTGCTCCGTGTTGTAAAAGCTCTGGCTCTCTAAGTACCTTCCATGGTGTATAACGCTCTTTTCTACTCGCGCTCACATCTTTTGATTGAAAATTCTGAGTTTTTGACTTGCCTCTTCTATCACTCAATTCATTGTGTCATTGTATTTAATGGTCTTTGCGTCATTGTCTACTCTATTCATTCAATATTAAGTTTAAATATTCGTGTGTTTAATGTAGGTATGGATGATGAGGAGTTTCTTTCTTCTTTGTCACCGCAGCAGAGACAGTGGTACGTGGAGCGTCATCGCTCTGGCGCATCATCGCGCGTTCCTACTCCATCCGCATCTCCCTCTCTTTCGGAGCATTCGGCGCGCTCCAAAGCTTCGGAGTCGACGAGACGAGCTTCACACTCGTCTAGACACCGGCGCTCTAGTGGTGGCGGTGGCGGTTGTTGTGGGGATTCCGCCACCGATGCCTCCACACCGCCTCGTGTTCGACGAGGCTCTTTACCCTCCCCTTCTTTGCCCGCCCCCACACCAGCCACAGCATCGCCATCTACGCCAGGTTTTGCAAGGCTGACTGTTCCTAGAAGCTACACACCTCTACCTACTCCGCCAGGAGCCACCCCACTCGACACTCCTCGCTTCGGGGCCCAGACGCCGGTGGAGACACCTGACGTCCGTACCCCCATCGACACGCCGCTAGAGACCCCTGCCGGGACACCCAGGTTCACGTGTCACCGGCCAGAGGGCTTGTCTTACTCCGTCGACTTCAGCGGCGGCATCATCATGGATGATGACGGCAAGAAGGTGATCTCGCGCATGCGTGGTCTTTGCTCTCAGTTGTTTAGACACTACATACTAAACAAATGGAGTGAAGTACCAAGTGATTTAAAAAACAGAGTCATCAGCATACTTCATGATGAGTTTCCCGTTCCAACACGGGATCAGCGCTTCAATGAAGACCTGATGAAGATTCGAATGCGCGAATACTGCAAACACAAGCGTTCCGAAGTGCAAAAAGCAATCAAGAATGGGTGGAACAGGCCAGATTGGCTGGCCAAAGAAGATTGGAAGAATGCGAAGAAAGCAGCACGCGAGAATCCCGACAAGTGGAAGCAACAAAAGGATGCAGCCAGAGCGCGAGTAGAGGCAGGGAGCTCGCACCACTTGGGGAGCGGTGGATGGGCATCATTTGAGGCCGATTTTGTAAGTGTTTTCGCATTGCTCTTTATGTTCGATAGTTTAGGGTTTATGAGTTTTTTAATTCTAACATAATGAAATCTTTGTATGTTTTGACAGTGGTCGATGACAGGACGTGATCCCACACCGTACGAGCGCGAGTACGCAGGCAAGAAGGGCTTAAATGCCCTGATGGACATTCTCAGTTCTCGCGGCGGCATGGTTAGTATTAGGGTTTACTCTTTTCTATTTTTTGTATTGTTTTATAAATGTCGTTATATGTTTATACTTACTGAAAGCTGTCTTATTGTCTTTTTTTGCAGAATCCGACAGATACGCCGCTTGGACGCGATGAGACGTCTGACTAGACGACGTCAGTTTAGTCGTAGCTAGATAGCATTAGTTTAGGGTTTCTCATAGCTTATGTATCATGAGACGGATTTTATACGTCTTTTTGAACCATGTATATTATTACATTTGTCACCGCAGTTCCTTTTGCCAATCAATTCTTTATGCCTATGATGTTGTACAATTGTCATTATTACATTTGCCAATCAATTCATTTTGCCTATGATGTGTACAATTGTCAATTTTGCAAACAATGTGTCTTGTGGGTGACTATTTTAGGTCTATTATCTACCCTTGCACTTTTTTTAAAAAGTGAATCAAGTACAATATGGTTGATGGGTGAATGCCCTGCCACCAAAAAAAAATTCTCTCGGGCGTCGCTATAACCGTCGCTATTTATGGCTCTGTAGCGTTGCTATGAGCGTCGCTATAGTCTTCTGTGTAAACGTCGCTATGAGCGTCGCTATATAGCGACGCATATAGCGACTCTTATAGTGACGCTCTTAGCGACGGTTTTAGCGACGCCGGGGGTTATAAAAACCCAGTGTATTTTCGTCGCTAACAGCGTCACAAGAGCACACAACCTCTTGTAGTGCAGATTGCAATGATGCACCTAAAAGCCACTCCATTTGGCATGCGTGAGCGTAAGAGGGAGTTCTCTTCCATTGAAAATTTAGCCTCTAATGGAGGGGCACGTAAGAAGCGGATCACGGCAACCAGGTATTTTTTTAAATTCACAGTGTTCATAACTCTCAAATAATTTTCATCAATTTGTAACTCGGTTCACCTTTTGAAATAGGACATATATACAAGATGTGTGTGGAAGTTTTAGACAAGAGGACCATTGCAATCTTCTCCTAGGATGCATCTCAAAGGAAGATATACTTTACATCATAGGTTGTGAAAAGGCCAAACACATGAAAGATGCCATCACAAAGGAGATCCTAAAAAAGATCTCTAACCTTGTGTCTGAGGATGATGTCCAGAGAGCTTGCGATGAGGTTGGGATCAGCACAAATGCATACCATGCACTTCATGGATTGATGAAAGATGCATTACGAGAGCAAGGCATCACTGAGAATTTATTTCCTATTCCACATAGGGTCTGACTTGCAAAAAAAGAAAATAATGATCTCGTTCGGGAATCCCTTGGCGTATACAAACACATTGAAGGATCCATGGTGTACTCTTCCACGAGTGCCAAGTCACGTGGTAATATAAAAGGAGGCAATACTATTCCTAATGGGACAAAGTCTTTTAGTTATCATCAATTCAATAATATTTTTGTTGACTTGAAACGACTACAACGAGCTATGGTTAAATTTTATGCTTTGTCTCCACAAGGTAATACAAATTGTAATGTCATTTTTTATTTATATTGAATATCATTTAGTATAACAATTCAATTACTATGTTGTTTCAGTACTTGGAGAGAAGCTCATATTTATTCTTAAGCTAGATGAATGTCAAATTGTCAAAGGACGGAGATTGGAACGTATGAGTGTGACACTCATGAATGAGGAAATGTTTTTTGCAAAAGTCGATGCTATCGGTGATCATTCTCAGAAACCATCATTTAGTGTACAATCGAAAAAAGAAATATGGTGGTTAGGAGCTTTTGAAGTTTCGAAAGAGACTCATGAGGTGTTGGCACGGGTCTTCTCTATGATCCCGTGGATCACAGAGGTTATTAAGGCACAACTAGAGGGAGAAAAGCTAGAAGTAGATGGAGTAGGTACATTTGATGTTGAGTGGCACTTAGGAGGTGATCTAAAAACAATCAAATGTATACTTGGGTGTAAACAAGGTGCTTCATCACTTCTTGCTTGTCCATATTGTGTACGAGGATACAAGGAGAGTACTCGTGGTTCCACGTCTTCAAAGAAAAATGTCAAGGGAAGTCAGTCAACAGGGTCAATGGATGATGATGCAAGGGATTGGGTGTGCTCGGTGTTGAAGTGTCCTATCATGGAGGTCCCCAATCAGTTGACAAAAGATAAAACATGGTATCCCATTATCAATTTTCCACTTACAAATGTACATTTTTGCACTTTGCATGCCTTTATGCGTATATTTGATCGCTTGTTAAAGCTTCACATAGAGTATGCTTTCACAATGAAACCACTTTGTAGATCCGTGGAAGCCATTGGAATAGTTGAAAAAATTCTAAATTCGATTGGATGTCATGGTGGCAATGTTTCTATCATCGGTGAGGTGGAAAATATGCATGAAGTGCCACAAAAAGTATCTATGAATGGTGTGAAAGCACGTAGGTTTTTCAAGAAACCAGAGATGCAAAAGGAGAGGGGTGAAGAAGATGCTCCATGGGAGCTATGGAAAGCGCTTTGCAAGTGTACGACCAATCAAGATTCAAATCCCGTGCTTGTAAATCTGCGTAGGCAAGTGTGGCACCACTTGGAGTTAGTGCTTCAAATCATGTGGAAACCCCAAACCACGAGCGAGCAACAAAATTTGTTCAAAGATCACATTTTGAATTTCACTAAAGCATTTGTGCAAGCGTGGGGAGAGAGCAATATCACACACTACATGGTAAGTTACTTTGTTCAGTTCAAATTTTGATGCTATACATAAATATTTATTTGATCTAAGCATTTTTTTTTGATGTAGCATATTTTGTATGCGCATGGAGCATTCTTTATGTCAAAATATGGTTCATTAGACATGTGGAGCACTCAAGGAATGGAAAAATCACATTATCGAGCCAAAGAAGTTTACTTTAAAAATACACGTCACGGTGGTGGAACTACGAGATCCAACTACATGAAGGAGATGTTTGATTGGTTCTTTCGTTGTTCTTTGGGGAGATGTCATGCCATAGAACGAGTGCGAAAGTCAAGTCTTGCCAAGGAGGTTAGGAGACAATCTCGACTTACTGCTAAAGAGAAATGGAGAAACTCCGCCGGACGCCTTAATCATGCTAGGTGGCGTGAAAATCGCCATAGAGTGGGCAAACGTTGGTTACCCAACATGTAAAACAAATGATGCTATGCAATGTAATGTTTATGTTTGTAGATGTCTTTGTTGAGTTGCATATAATACATTTCCATTTATCCATTTTTTGTTTTTTATATTTTGTGATATTAAGAGGCTTTTTAAGTGGTCAAGTGTGAAGAGACCTTTTTAAAAAAAAATAGAAAGCTTCTAGAGAAGAGGGAGTCTCATTTTCAATCTTGCCCCTTCTTACACCATGGCACGCACAAGGCAAACAGCAAGAAAAGATCAACCTTTTTTCACTCACCCTCACTCAACCATCCAAGGTGCTCAAAAACCACCTTGGATACACGAACAAGAGCTCTTAGAAGAGATGGAGAGAGAATGGTCAGGTGAAGAGCAACAAGGTGGACAACTTTCATGCAAGAAGAGACGGGTAGTGACATCAGACACAGAAACCGAAACGGACAATGAAGCACAAAGCCCACCATGGAGCGGACAGGAGATCCCAAGCAAGCATCGAGTTTCGACTGGGAAGACATTGCCACGTGGCTTCGGCGCTCTGCCGTCAGATCAGCCTAGAGGTTATCATGGGTTACTAAATGAAGAGGATTTTGAGGATGTAGCAGAAGAGCCAGTTGGAGCGCAGGGTGGAGTTGAAGAGCCAGTCGGAGCACACGGTGGCCATGAAGATGCGCAAGCTCCTCCTCGCAAGCCCTCTCATAAAAAGAAAAAGTTTTTTCAAGGTTCTCCCTCGCAAGGCCCATGTCCCAGATCCTACCATCCCTCAGCAACGGGCTCTTGCTGTGAAGCGACGCATTCCAAAGGCGTTGCAAGAGATTCGTCACTATCAAAAAACTTCAGACCTTCTCATACGCAAGGCACCATTCGCACGTTTGGTGAAAGAGATCATGCAAAGTTACCGAATGGCGTTTCGAGTTCAAGGTATCGCCGTAGAAGCTCTGCAAGAAGCGGCAGAATATCATCTAATTTCTATTTTTGAAGACACCAACTTGTGTGCTATTCATGCAAAACGGGTGACAATAATACCCAAGGATTTAGCTCTTGCGCGTAGAATCAGAGGAGAAAGAGATTGAATTTGACTTTTATGCAATTTTGCCAATGTAAAGATATCTTTTTGAAATATAACGAGTCGTGGCTTTTTCAAACATAACGAGTCGTGTACATTTGTGTTTTAAGTGATATAAGTAAAACTAAGTAGAGAGAGAGAGAGAGATGTGGATATAAGATCTGTCAACCAAGTGTGGTTGATTGAATAACCAAAAAAGACATAAAATTCTTATAATTTTAGCCTAAAAAATGTTTAAATAGGCTGTCTAGAGGCTTGCCGCAGAGGCGCGCGAGAAGGCAAAAGTAACTTTTACTTTTGCCTTCTCGCGCGCCTCTGCGGCAAGCCTCTAGACAGCCTATTTAAACATTTTTTAGGCTAAAATTATAAGAATTATATGATATTATGGTTTTATTGATGTTATTTATATGAAAAAAACTCTATATTTTGATTCAAAAAATTGCACAATCGTATCGCAAGATAGAACCAATCACGTACCGTCTATCGTACCATAAGCTCAATACAAAAGTTGAAAAGTACCAGTTAAAATCAATTTCCATTCGAATTTTGAAATAACAAAGTACAAAGATGTGATATATCTCATTACATATTTGAAGGAGTTAATTACAAGATTTATGTAGCTATTGACTGCTTGAGCCATCTAAGATATGGCGAGCAATGTTTTCTCGACGCTCTTGGGCGCAAGGAAGCTGTTTTTGCAGCACATCCCAAGCAATTTGTTCCACATTGCTTAGACCTACTGCTTGGCTTAAGGCCACGTTACAAAGCACACGACCACGAATGTGTGTCGCAAATGCAGCACTGGCCAGAGATTTATTTACAAGATATATAACTTGGGAGGCTTGAGATATGGTTGACAGGCATAGGATGCGGCTCATTGCTTTCATCATTGACACCCAAAATTGACCACAAGGAGTGTACTCCTTGTGGATTATCGCAAAGCCGTCCTAGGGGAGCTTGCCAAGGTAATGTGCAAGAGACGACTGCCATCCAAAATCTTGGCGCCTACCATCTCCTCCCCGACCTGCATGCTCATCCAACTCCACAACATTCTATAAAGGAATCAATAGGTAAATAAGATTTCAGAATGCAACAATGAAAATTAACGTAATCACAAAACAAAAATTATTTAACACCTCTTGTTTTTCGTCATCCTCATCGTTTATGCCTTTGCTGTCAAGAGAAATAGATGAATTGGGAGCCATAGCGACACTCTCAAGTTCATCTATATGAACAGGCATAGGAGTGCGTTGGGCTTCAAGCAATGCGCGTGTAGCTACAAATTCATCCTCCGACACAGATGAGTACGGTGCATCTGTCACCGCCACCATTGCCAACTCCACTGTATCTACCACTCTCTCTCCAAGGGGAAGGAGGCTTCGATCCAAAGGATCGGAAGAGGGATCAATGGCAGAAGACTCTACAGTGGCACAGAGGATGGACAGACACTTATCCATGCGGATGTCAAAAGTCTTTTCAAGATCATGTAAAAACAAATATTCCTCCCCATCTATCACAATTGGGGAGAGGTGTTCAAAAAAAACCTCCGGAGTTAATGTCTCCTCCAACGCATCTGCAACGGGCTTAAAGGATGCTTCTGCACCCTCATCACCCATGGGTTTGGCGGCATCCATGACACCTCTTGGGTAGGTTAGGGCAAGAATATTTCCCTCTTTGCTTGTATCCCAGGGTGTTGTAATGGGCTCCTTTGTGTCCTTGACGACACCCCAAGGCGCAAATGAGGCAAACTCACCTCAGATCTTTCAGGCTCCTCCGCAAGAAGAAACACAAAAGTCGCCAAGCGACTTAAAAACTGGGTGCCGACCTTCTTTTTTTTCAAACGTGAATCTTCAATGTACTGACCTGCCTCACCCACAATTACACAAAATCGCTGAAGTCGTTGGGTGAAAGGCCGATCGCCTTTGTGTATGTAGCGAAGCAAATCGCATGGAATCCACAATTCCCCTTGTCCGACAATTGGTACAGCATACTTGTCGATGTAAAATTCAAAAAATTCCAAGATAGGCTGTTTAGGTGAATAGTTGCGTTCACATCAGGGAATTGAGTGAAGAAATTGTGAAGATCGTCACGATCTTGCCACTCGGTTGTTTGTAAAAACGCTTGGAAGCGTTGTAGCGCCGTGGCTTCAGGAGGGGTGGAGGAGGATGCCATAATGCTAGCTTTTAAAGTAGGAATGCAAAGAGTGTTGGAGCTCAAATGAGAGTGTGAACAGGCAAAGAGTGTGAAAATGGTAGGGTTTAGGAGGCTTTATATAGCACGCCCCCGCCCCCCCCCCCCCCCCGCCCCCCCCCCCCCCTCCCAAAAAAAACAATAATATTTAATAACAATAATTAAAATATTAAACAATTTTCATAAAGTAACACAAATAACAAGAAGTTATAAAAAACTTACAAACTAAATTACAATCATTTAACTCTAAAAACACATCACTACAACTTTAAGATAATGTGCATTGCCAAAATTTGATACAACCATCTGCTTGAACTTACAATTGTGATATTATAAGAAATATAAGTACAAAACATAACTACTCTAATGATAAAATTAAATTCTCTTCCGACGTCCACGCCTTTTCAATTTGAATTGTGCTCTCCATTCAGCTACCAATCTAGCAAAAAAAAAAAAAAAAAAAACATACCCAACTTAGAGCAGGGAATAATCAAAAGAACATAAATATAACATAATTAAGAGAGAAAAATCATTCACCTTATGTCGGCCGATGCAAAATTTTGTATCTTCTCCATGCTCTAAACCCATTATCACTATGTGCTCCCTCACATTGGCCAATGTCCAGTGCTTGTTCGCTTGAACGGTTTCAACCGCACCACTCGACAATTTGATTGCAATATCAAATACCTCAATTGTAGCATCGGTGGATTGCAATGGAATCCATTCACCAAGCTTGCATATCCACCTTTCATAGAAGTACCGCACGTAAAGGGTGGAGCGCACCTTGATGAAACGGATAGCAATGCCAAAACTTCCAACCTGACACCAAAAGCGATCTCCGTTGTGAAGTCCTTCAAGATACCCCCACTTCTCGCCAAGGATGGCTTCCAATGTATCGTATTGTAGATCTTTGCAAACATACATAGTATTTGTATGATGGAAAGGCAAAGATCCAAAGATGCTAGCGAAGACATGAGCAGGACAACACCATCCAAGCCCAACGGAACGCGAGGCTTTTTCAAATTTTAATGATGCTCTCACATCAGCTACAATCTTGGCTTTCAAAGACATTACAATGAATGCATCTGGCTTTGGCCACTCCATGCTACGCAAGGTTGTAGCCTCCAAAGGTTGTAGCTCTCCGTAGCCTTTCTCATCTGTAGGTACAATGTACTTGTGGGTGTAGAAGAACACCCTTTGTCGTGCAAGGTTTGATGAAGTTGTGTTGGAGAAGAGCATATCCCCAAGACTTGCATGCATGGCCGTAAATGTGCCTGAAAGGCACGAGAGTGGTTGCTCCTCCATAAGGCTAGAAGGGAAAACATCTACATAGAAACAAAACAGTCCGTGAGATGTAGAAAGTCCATTTTTTTTGTTACCACCAAAACCATTGAAATGCAAGGGACATACAATCACAAGGAAAATCCCTTGGGTTGGTAATCCCTTGTAGACGCATGTGTCCAAACATGAAAACATGTTGAACGATTGCCACCGTACCCTTGTCTCTTACTTGCTTGAAGCCTATTAGTCTTCCCTTCCAATGGAGATCAACGTTTGTTCTTCCACGAACACGATGGGGACCGATTGCGGAAGGTTGCATGTAGACCCCACGCACCTTCTTGAAAAACCTGAGGTTCCCATTGCTGCTCCTCATTCTTCGAGTTGTGGAGAACCATACTTTGAATGATGGGTTTGGGCGTCTATTTTGACCATTGTTTGCCATGGAATGCTAGTGGGAGCTTGAAATTGCAATGGAGAGCTTGGGGAAGGAGGAGAGGAGACAGTTTAGAGAGAGAGTGGGAGCTTACAGTTGCAATGGAGAGCTTGAGGAAGGAGGAGGGAGACAGAGTTTAGAGAGAGAGTGGGAGCTTAAAGTTGCAATAGAGAGCTTGAGGAAGGAGGAGGGAGACAGTTTAGAGAGAGAGTGGGAGCTTAAAGTTGCAATGGAGAGCTTGAAGAAGGAGGAAGGTGTAAGAGTTTAGAGAGAGAGTGAGAACTTTGTGTTATGGAAAGGGGCTATGGAGGAAGGGAGTCTTGGAAAAAAGGTTATAGAGTGAGAAAATGACTTTTTGATCATAGGGTAGGTTTGGGGGGAGTTTTTGATGGAATATTTTGAATTTTTTTTAATTTTTAATTTTGAAATTTTAGGGTTTTTGCAAAAACGTATCTGTGGACCCACCACTCCCCCCCTCCCTTTTTTCCCCTCCCTCTTTTACCCATCCACCTCCCTCTAGGATACAAAGCAATAAATGAGTGGACAACCCTATTATTCTCTCTACTTTCTTAGGTTCTAAACTTATATACATTGCTCTCTTCCTATTGGCTGGAGCCTAATTAACCTTAATCCTATATGGCCTAAGGAGAGTCCACATTTTTCCTAATGATGCATCCGGAACGTCCAAAAACCATAGGATAGCTCTTTAAAACACTGAAATCTGACGTCTCTAGCTCAAGATATAGCATTTTTAAGCCTAGGGCCTCATGAGGTCAGTACCAAGCGAATAGAGGCATCTCAAGGGCCTCTATTCGCTTGGTACTGACCTCATGAGGCCCTAGGCTTAAAAATGCTATATCTTGAGCTAGAGACGTCAGATTTCAGTGTTTTAAAGAGCTATACTATGGTTTTTGGACGTTTCGGATGCATCTGTGGGCTTAAAAAGTTCTATATCTTAATCCTAGGGCCTCATAAGGCCAGAACCAAGCGAATAGAGGTCCCAGAGACCCCTCAAGCGCCCCTATTCGCTTGGTTCTTACTCCTTCATAGTCTTAAATGGTACCTATCAATCACTATCAAGTACAATCTGTTCGAATTTAAATTGTGAGTACTTCATAAAAAGGTGATTGATACTTGTGCCTCTATTCCGTGGCATTATTTTTGTATTTTGAAAACAACTCTTATGTGTTTTCTCTCATCGCACATCACATCACTCATTAAGATTCACAGACATGGAATTTTGTGTACACTTAAGTTGGGCTCTCGAAAAGCCTTTTGTACGAGCATACATTTAAGTGATTGAGAAAACTTTTACGTATGTACTATGAGAAATAGAATTCCAAAAAAAAACTTTTGCATTTTTCATAATTACCTCTCTCTATGCTGAGTTGGCGTTTCTTACAGGGCCCAAAATTGAGTCCAAGTTTCTCCTAATGAGTCATCTAAGTCTTTTTTCTTGTGAAAAACGATATCTTGCCATAGCTTCTAAGTGTTTTGGGGGTCAAAGAAATATCGCTTAAAATGATCAACAACTTCCTTATAGTTTCCCTTGACCTCCTGAGATAGAGAGTCAAACCAAGTGCTAGCATCCTTCTTCATGACCACCTCAAACATTTCTAAGCATTCCTCATCTCCTATCACTCTTTTTATGCGACAAGCCATTTTGAACTTTGCTAGAAATAGCTTAGCATCTGCACCAAACTCTCCAAAAAAGAGAGGATATCCTTACATTTGGTGGTGGGCCTCCATTGAATCAATTTCAAAGTGACAACACGTTTTGTTTCTTTCTTAAAAAGATTACACAATAATGTTTTCTAAATTGCAATCTATTCTACAACAAAATAAAAATATACACACCAAATGATCTATGATAGTCAACAAGAGGCAAGATGATAGGGTTTAGTGACACGATAATTTCTCCTTGGGCACCAAACATGAACACCATACGTTGTCGAAAATGGATCTTTCTACTGATTGCAACATTTATTCTAATGTGTAGAGCGAAAAGAAAGAGAAAAATCTCTATTCCTGGGCCATTATCCATGGTCTATGCATGACCTAATTCTTAAAACAAAACAAAAATATAGACGTCCAAACTAAGGTCGTATCTAATGAGAGGCAAAATAAAAGGATTTACTGAAGCGTCAAGGTTGTGGGCCCATCATATTGACACAGGAGAGAAAGGGAGCAAAGCAAGGTGGGAAATGGGGGTGCAGGTGATGAGGCTAGCATCTTAACACTCTCAGAGTTGGCATGGATTCATTGATGAGTCAGCACGTGATGAGGCTGTAATGATTTTACTCGTGAGTACTTGCAGGCTTTCAGCTACTTGACGAGGAGGGTACTGACTCCTGAGGCTTCCATCAGCATTATGGACAAAGCAGATTTAACTGCATAATGTGAAAGAGTAGACATGGCTCGCCCACAATTATGTAGAGCAAAAATGTGGGGCAAGTGGATAGCGTGTGTGACCAATGACCACTTGTGGGAGGGGGGCAAACTGGCATAGATTGTTGGCGAGTAGCAGGGACTCGGAGTTGATTCTGCAATTGGGCCGCATGACAAGTGGCAGGAGGCTATGTCAAGCCAAGAGTGATAATTCCGCTATTGCACGATTTTCACCTATCAAGAGCTAAAGTCAGTGTGTGTGTGTGTGTGTGTGTGTGTGTGTGTGTGTGTGTGTGTGTGTGTGTGTTTATGGCAGGCAAATATAGCAAGGCGAGGATTTTTTGGGCGTGACAGTAGGGGCCAAGGTCGCAGGGTTGAAATTGGCTAGTCAAGCAGCAAAAGCGACCAAGCACAGCAAGCAGAGTGTTTGTGTGTGCAGTGGTCCCGAGCATTGTCAAAAACGGCAAAAGGGCATGATTGGGCAGGTTGGCGCAGTAGTGTGTTCCTGACGTGAAGGCGGAATTGGTTGAGTTGAAGAAGGCTAGCTGCTTGATGTTTTTTGAAAAAAGGGTGTGTATGTCCTATAGAATGAGATGAGAGTGGATGCGGGCCAGGGTTTTTGGCGGTAGAAATGGGAAAAAGGGCTAATTCAGGGCCGAACCAAGCAAGTGATCGACGTGGCATGGGGTGTGTTTGTTGGTTTGTTTTTATTTAATTTTTATTTTTATTCTTTGAAAATGTTCACTTAGAAGATATTCTCATTGTCGAGTATCACTCAGTGAATTCATGGGAGATTGACAAAGATCATAGGGAGTGTGCAGTATGACTTGCATGCGGGCCAGGATTTTTGGCGGTATCCCCGTGACAGAAATGGGAAAAAGGGCTAATTCAGGGCCAAACCAAGCAAGTGATTGACGGTGGCACGGGGTGTGTGTGTGGGTGGTTTGATTTTTATTTCACTTTTTATTTTTATTTTTTGAAAATGTTCACTTAGAAGATATTCTCATTGTCGAGTATCACTCAGCGAATTCATGGGACATTGACAAAGATCATAGGGAGTGTGTAGTATGACTCGAAACCAGGATTTCCCTTCAAAATTTTCTTGAGATACGTAAAAAGTTTCACAATGTTCGCAAAAATGACTAATCAAAAACAATTTTTGGATTCCCCTTTGATATCATTCTTTATATGGAATCGTGAGTCAAAAATGCTCGTCGCAACTTAACAAATAATGCACGCAAGTTACTTCCAAAGCATAGTGGCTCATTTATTTGCATCGGCGGATCTAAGCAAGATTATTCTCAAAATAATTAAAAATTCTCATACGAATCCATTAGATCATACCAAGTTCATCAAATTTTTGCCCATCTTGCTTCAATTGGATGATATCTTTACCATACACATTAGAATAGATTAAAATGCACAAGAAATTCCGGTTTTGATTTTAAATTTGAATCGATTTGTAATCAATCGGGGAATGCACACATGATTCATTAATGCACACTTTTCTCTCAATTGTGAAGTCACTCCCATGTACCAATCATTGCAACTTGAGTTGCTCATATCATTGTCCTCAATTGCACAAACTAAATTGACACAAATCACTGGTCAATTCAAACCCGGTTTTTAATCATCACAAAATTAAATTGCTCATATTTAGAAGCCCCAATCATCCAAATCCAAGTGGATATGTCATCTCGGTTTGTATGGCTACACAAATTTGATTATGGCACTTGAAAATGCACAATGTAATGAATATTTTTTCCATATCCCAACAAATTGGCATACAACTCAATGGCAATACATAAAATAATTCTTAATTATGCGCAATTGAGTCATTCCTCTCAATTGATTTGATGACACACACACAAATGTTTAGGCCTATTCAATCATTATGATTAGATGATCAACACCAATCATTCATTCAGATTTGGATAGATAATGCCATTACAAAGGCACACATACCCAAATTTAGGCCAAAAATTTCTTGCAACTATCCCATCAATTTCACATTGTAATGCACAAATTGAAAACTCAATCAAGCATAAGTGAATGCATGCATGCTTAATTTTTAAAAATTTAGCACTATTTTTACCCAATCAAGCAATGCACACACTAAAAAATTAAGCGCAAATGATCAAATTTAGCTCAATTGGCAATGAGTTTAGGCTTACACCTAATGATTGCACACACTTTTTATGAACATTTCATAGTCAAAAATCATTTCGGTGCCCTAATTGACCATCAATCATAGAAATTCAATTGGTCTTGGATAGGCGCACACATTCAATCTTTGCCCACTTTTGACAATTTAGGCTTATCCAATGATTGAATTAGCCTAGGATATACATCAATTACATGATTGCATACTCATATACCATCAATTCCATCACTTTATATGCATGCACACACACTTCAATTTTTTGACAGGTTTTTTCCTTCTTTGGTGTATGGACACACACAATGATTTTAGACATGAATTCTTGATGAAAATTAAGCATTATCTTGCATACACAAGGTTCATTAGTCAAGATTTGATCATCAATTTCATTGCAAGTGTATCAAATTAGGTGCAAAGTGTAGGTCAATTTGTGTTACACACCTAATTTTAGCAAATAATTAGCAACATTGAACCTCATTAATCAATCAAGAATTGACATAACAAGTGACTGCACTTACATCGTAATTACACTCCAAGCTATTCCTTTGCTCCACGCGAAGACACATCACTGCACACACAAGTCTGTGCACCACCAAATCGGCTCCAAATTGACTATCATAGGTCAAAAAATCACACACTCAAATCATCAAATCATAGGCATAAATTAGCACAATTGACTTGATTAGAGTGATGATTTCCACCTCTTAGAAGGGGTTTAATCATACATTGCACTTCAATTGTTAGCGGTTAGGTTAGCAAAGTTAGTCAAAATTAGTAGAAATTAACATGAAATTAGTAAAATTAGCGTGGAAATGAAGCAAAATTAGCAAGGGTTAGTATGAAATTAGTGAAATTGGCGGTTTGGGGTATTCATATCTCAATATTAGCATCAATTTCTTGCACAAACATCATCAAATCACACCAAAATTGAGTTACACACAATCAAAACCGAGAAATTAGTAATGAAATTAGTCTATTCTACACATCCTAAAAACTCACTAGCTTAGGTTATCGATCCCCGACAACGGCACCAAATGTAGGGAGGCATTGTAGCACGACCTAATTGCAACCCACACAAAATTATTAAATCTGTATTGTCAACTCGGCTACGGCATGGAAGCACGAGTGTCGGATGAATGGAATAGAGGATTCAAGAGATCACCTCTCCAATGCAAGTAGAGATTAGCCATGGCAAGACTAACTCTAAACCTACTCTAATCACTAATCAAACAACTCCTACACACATCAAGCCCACCGAAGTCCGACTTACCATAGACTAGAAACCCCAAGTACACTAATGATAAGCACACACTAATTACCACACATCAATCACGGCACTTCATCAATAGCTACACACATGAGGTAAATGGTGCAAGAGCTTCATAAAACCTATCTACACACAAGCAAAGAATAGGGCACACACACAAATTACAAGATTAAGACCCAACTTAATCAACCGAATTTGTGATGCTAAATATCGCAAATCAATTGCTCGTAGAGAGATAAGAGTGGTTAATAGCAAGAAGTACATACCTCTCTCAAATCTAAAATAATGAGAGTGTAATACTACTCCAGGACATGATGAAATGTAGAGAAGAAATCGACTAATGAGAAAATATGAATTAGATTAATCAAGAAGAGCTTACTCTAATTAAATTGTTAGCACTATTTTCTCAAGCATAAACATTAAGCTCAAGGCTAGGCCATAGAGTTAACACGAGAGAGAGAGAGAGAGAGAGAGAGAGAGCGCTCTCAAAAGTGGATCCTCAAGAGTGGATACTCAAGAATGAATCCTCCTTGCATAAAGGCTTCCTTTTAATGGCTTTCACCACAATCCCTCCTACAATGGGTTTAAGCTTGAGCCCTCTAGCTACCATATACAACTTTGGAACTCCAAGTGAGTCCAAAACTTATACAAAGTGAATGGAAAATATTATGACATCCATAGATATCTCCTGCTTGATGCATATTCGGTGTAGCCTATGTTAGCCGCTACTAACACTCATCTTCTTTGAGTCTTAATGTTTTGGCAATGTTGTCGAGGAACAAAAATTGACGATCATCCACCACCACCGCATGCAAAGTGGGAATTTGGAGGTCTGGACCTCTTCCAGCACATCATCTCCCTGTATCATTCGATCTTCCTCCTCAGTGGAACTGGGATCTTGAAAGAAGATGAGTGCCATAGATGCTTCAATCTTCTTAACAATATTTTTGATTCCTCCACAATGGTCACAGGTGGTCTTTGGTTGACCTTTTCCTTTGATTTCTCTTATCCATGCCCTCAAGCATAAGTAAGACCAGAACCATGTCCCAAGCAATGAATTGGGTGTCTATGCACCCCATGCCCAAATCTATGAGATCATCTTCATCCTTTGTCCTGTAGTCCTGTTCCATGAGGCCTTTAACAAACCTCAACAAGCAAAACCGAAAGTTTTTGTCAGCCACATAGAGATGCTTCAGGATCCACTGGCAACCACGCCATGTCGGATTCCACAAATATTATGGCATATTCTTCCATGTGCTACGTCATGTAGTCAAGAAATCTTTTGAATGCCTCTGCATGAAGGTTGGTAGTGGCCTGCATGTCAATTGTCCCCTCGAACACAATGAGTAGTTCATGTGCTCGATCTTCAAGTCCTACCTTTTCTAATTGTGTGAGAAGTGCATTAGCAAACGTTGCCATGGGTTTGTTCGTGAAGAAGATGCGAAGAGAGCTTAGAGCTAGAGTTTTGTGAACGTGAGAAATGAAGTTAAAACCTAGAAAGTCACTTTTATACCCAAAGTCACTTTTTAAAAAGCACTTAAAATTAACGCCAAAATAACTTAAAACTATAATTTTAAACAAGATCACGCAAGAAAGCATTGAAAGACACCAACATTGAAAACATTTGTGCTCCACATCAAAGAAATTGCAAGTTCCAATCGAAAAATCGAACAGGTTGAGAATAAACAAGTATTCATGAAAGCGAGATTCAAAACACCGTATGTATTAATGGGAGAAAAATCCCTGTCAATTACAAGCTTTTACAAAAATACATTGTGAAAACGGAACGTTCTCACACAGAAAGATCTTCTCTTTTCTCAAGCGTACAACCTTTTCATTGATTACAAAGAGATATTTCTTGGGCAAGGTATATTTGAGATTAAGATACTTGCAAAGGTGACTGAGGTGCTAGTCATTGTTTACTGTAATGTGGTGCATTGCATCATCATGGAGGCATATTTGGAGGTCCACTGATTCTCTAGCAGCAACCTCAGAGTCTAGTACCTCCCATTCTCCCATCGTCAGCTTCCATCTTCTATAGGGAAAGACCATCAAAAATCTTTGCAATATGGTATCTGAACACCACATTGTCAGCAACTACATAGCACTTGGTTATATCTCCTTGGTGATTGACCATCTTAGTTTTCCATCCAACTCTGCAAGAAATCCATTGATTGCACTTCCCTCACATTGTTGGTGGCCTGTGAACACTCTGAAGTCAAAATATAAACACAAACACATGAAGAGACATAAACCATGTTACTGTGGCTTTGTGGGAACCATAGGTGCACTTCATTGCTGCTTGCGCATCCACCTCAATTCTCATTTTGGTTGTTGCAATCAAGGCACTGTTTGTCTTAGGCCATTCCAAACTCTCCAAGGTTGGCGAGTGAACCAGAGAAAGATTAACATATCCATTTCACCTAGGTGTGACATAAGTATGATTATAAAAAAAAATGTCACGTGAGGCAAGCTCAGAGGATGGACACCCAGCATAGAGCAACTTGCCAAGCTCAGTGTGAATGGCATCAAAAGTTCTTGTGCAGGATTCCATTGGCTCCCACTCTACAAAAGCAGATGGAAAAACATTTGCAAATATGATCAAGCAACATAAATGCCATAGTCATCAAAAGCAGCACACAAGGCAAAAATACTAAATAGACGATCAAAAAACTTGAAAAAGGAGTAAAATTACAATTTGCAGGAAACCTCAATGGAGTCACTGTTGTCTCTAGCTTAGTTGTGAAGCAACATACACGGGTGAAAGCATGACTGGGTGGTACACTTTTATGGGTTGATTACTAGTTTTGAATAGCTACACTATTAGACGTGGTGCGCGGTAAAATTTTTGCAAATTAACTCTAAATTTGGCACCAAACAGCTTTTTAGATTCTCCTCTTCAAGAGCTATCCAATGATATATCACCGCCTTGGGTTCTTCTATCTTTGTCAAACATATTACAACTATTAATTTGCCAAATAGTGATGTCCCGGACACATCTTTGGTTTCCACCCTGTCATGCTTTCACCCACACATGCTGCACCTTTGCAAGCCTCTTTCTGTCTTGTGTTTGCTTGAACTCCATGATTCTTCCCTTTCAATGGTGTGCTTGAGAATCCATGTGTCTCCTTGAGACCTTGTGTGCACCTCTTGGGTTGGGCTGCATTGTCAACCACATCATTAGTTTTAACTCCATCATCACCCAATGTCCATTGTCGTCTTGTACATTGCTACATGAAATGGAGTCAATGACACTCCTAGGTCATCGAGTACCTGATGATGCCATGGAAAATAGTGGCACAACCTACAGAAAAACACTCATGATTAGGCATTGCACATCCATGTTCTCATCCGTATAAAGAGCAAGATTCTTGATGGGACACAAAGGTGAAGGATGCCACTTACTGCTATACTGCTCCACCTGCTTGTTGGCTTAATAGGGAAGATAATGTTGCAAAGCTTGAGAGGGAAATAGATCATCTCTAGAGAGCTTAATGGAGAAGGAGCAGGAAAATAGTTGAGGGAAGAAAGAGGGATGATCTAGAAGAAGGAAAGGCTGCATATCTTCAGCATTTTCAAGAGGTGTTTAGTGAGGCCCATGGAGAAATGGAGAACTGCAGCTTGAGGAGAATGCAGCCCTCAAGAATGCAATAAGCTTGAGGACGGAAAGAAGGTCCAAACTTCTGCTGCTACAGAGCTTTTGGGAGGAAAACTGAAAGAGAGGAAAGAAAAGCAACTTGCAAGGTGAAGTGAAGAGAAGTGAGAGATGGTACAATAGAGAGAGAGGGAGGGAATGATCACCACGTTTTTGGAGGGGACCCCTTTTAGAGAGAGAAAGGATTGGTTTTTACTCAACTATTTAGAGAAAAGTTTAGTTTTTTGAATTTAAAAGAGATTTTCTCGTTATATTTTATAAAATAGTACAAGTTTGACCACTTACTTTTAGGCCCTTCCATACCCATCATTTCAGTTTACATGGCATCCACCCATTTGTCCCTTCCATAATCTCCTTTTTAATCCCATGGCAAATAAAGAGGCCCCCTTAGACCCCATTCCCTTGCTAATGTATAGGAGTCTAAAAATAGAAAGTGGCTATGCTAATCTCAAGTCATTAGAATAACTCTTTAGAATCCAACTATGAAGTTTGAGAAGCCTTAGGATGAAATTCTAGCTTGCCACAAATTGTCTAAATTTAGCAGGTTTTGAGAGTAGCTTGGTGGCACCTCCAAACAAATGTGCTAAGGATTTTCATAGGAGGTGGAAGTTTAAGGGCCTAAAGGGTGAGTTTTATTTTTGCCAAAGTTTATCCATATTTAACAAGTCCTAAATTAGTAGGTAGACTCTGGCCCCGGGTCAACTTCATAAGCCGCCAAAGTTTATGTAAAGGTTTTGTACCTGAGCTGATTAATAAAAGGGTAAGTTTATTCTTTTTATTGAATAAAAGGTAAAATCTAAAGAATCAGGGTAGATCAGCCCTTCTTCATTTAGTAAGTTGACTCTACTGTTTATTTACTAAAGCTAAAGATCAAGTTAGATCAACCCTTCCTCATTTAGTAAGTTGTCTAGTCTTTGTTACTAAGCTTGCAAGGCCACATGTAGCATAGACTTGCTTTGTATGAACTAAGCAATTGTGTGTGGTTTCTACATCTACCAAGAAGAGTACAAAGAAAGGGGGGGGGGGGGGGGGGGGGGGGGGGGGGGGGGATTTTCTTCATGCATAGCAAGCTAGGACAAGTGTAAGAACATGCTTGAATTGCATTATGGAGTGTTCATGTCTAATTGGTCAAGTTGCAAGCATTCCAATTCAAGAATAGTTGCACACTTGCATAAGTATATAAGGAGGGACTCATGGGGATTTTTGGCGCTCTTGATCCTCTCATACACTCTCTCAAGTGCCCAAGTTGTCAAAGCAAGCCATTTATCTCTGTCTCCCTCTCTCTTGGGAGCTCTAGAGACAGACTCTATGCCCAAGCTCTTAGCTAAGGATGCAAAATTCAAGAATATGAAAATTTTTCCTTCTCCATCTCTACTATTCTATTATACTAAGCTATACTTAGAGTTTTCCCACGAGTAAACATACATGGATTATGAATTATCTTTCTTGAAAATACTTCTTTTCACCCTCATATTCCTCTTTCTCCACAAGCTAAAAGCCCTTTGACATCCAGTAATCACTCCTAAAGTACAGTAAAAAGCTCTAAACTCCATAGCCATCATCTCTTTCTCTCTCTACTCCGTTTTTTGAGTAACTACCCACTCGGTGATAAGGTGTTAATCTATATTATGGGGCTAATCTTGATACATTGGTTTGAGGTCAATACTTTCATTTTTGTGTTATGTATGCACCCAAAAATAACAAAAAGTTATTTTTTGCATATATGTGATGTTATGGTTTATGGTTGATCAAAGTGACGGGGTTGTTTTGCATCATGATTATGTTGATGGAATGATTTCATGTGATGTATGGAACCTCATGGATGGATGTGGAACCCTCATGTGTATGTGTATGTTGCTTTCCACACTTCAAGATCAAAACTAGCTCTATGTGCTAAGGGGGTGAGGTGCGGTCATAGTGCATCACTTTTGCATGGTTAAACATTGTCAAAAATGTATTTTGAATTCATGTTTAGTTTCTAGTCGGGCTTCTTTTATGCCTAAAAATTTCATGCATTAAGGGACATGTGTGTGGACTTGGTTTGATTGTAGTGGATATGTCAAACTCCAAGTGTGGGAGTTGGTTCACTATGGAATATGGTTTATGGTCAAGGGCTAAGATCCCTCATGGATTATGATTGTGATTTTGATTGTGGAAGCCAGTGTGTCTCTTGGATCGTTTTTTGGGAGCTGTCAAAATTTTTGCAGCCATGTTATGTGCTAAAGTGGTTTTGTAGGATCGGATGTGCATCACCCTCAGTTGGGTGGATTTCTCACCCATGTGATGTGATTGGGTTATGGTTTATGGTTTTGGAAAGATTGTTTGTGCATATGAAAGATGCTATTGTGATTGGATGCATGTGTTATGTTTCTCATGGCAGTGTCGCTACAAGACTAGGATCACCTACATGGCTTAGCCTTGAACAAAAGGGTCAATAATATGTGTCTTTGTTGGATCAAGGGTGTTGCCTAGGTCTTTTTTTTGTTAGGCTCATCTATACAATTAGTGCGTCGGGGTTGAATGACCTCTATAGCTAATGCATCCGAGATCTTGCCTTGACTTTGCCTAAATACCCAATGCTAGACATTGAAGAGGTGTGGTGCTTAAACTAGTATGGTTGGTGTTGATACCCTACCATCTGCTACATATATTCACCCTCCACAATGTTATTTTTCTAATTGAGCATGCTTTCATTCATATCACCCATTCAGAGGTAGCACTAGTTGCTAGGTGCCTCTAGATGTCGTCCGAATCATGGCCTAATTAACTCCATGCTAGGTCGGGTGCTAAGAACTCCTCCCCTATGCAAACACTTTCACAACTTTGATGTATATTGAAATTGTATAAAAATGTAAATTGTATATTTTTTTGCATAAAACCCTGGACGGGGTATCTCTCACCTAGTATCAGAGCCTAAGGTTGTGGGGATAGTCTGAATTCTGATACTAGTCGGGTTAGTGATGCATCATGCACGCATTCATGCAGGTGGTTTGAGAAATAATAATGTATTCATGATGCATTTATGAGTGATATTGATTGGTGAGGCCTGCTTGACTTGTCTTCTTGTATGTATTTATGTGGTCTTGGATAACAATTAAATGATTGAAGTGTCATACAAGTATTAATGATTCCTTTGAATTTTTGTTTTGTAGTTATTAATGGCCCTTGAGGTGACTTTTAATTACGTTAGAAAAAGGGTAGGAGGTTTTGATTATAGTATAACTGACTTTTGATGCCTCGTAACTAGACTTTGTCTTCCAACTAGGTGCAGATGACTACCCATTTCTTAGAAAATTATAATTTAGTTTTTTTTAACTCTCGCCCATCCCTTTGACTTGTAGTGCAAGAAGAATAATTTAATATATTGTCAACCATTTTGTAAAGGGTTATTAATTTGACATGATGTAGTAATCAATTATGCCTCCTAGAGGAAATGGAGTGGCTGCTAATATCAATGTTCTAATGATACTGCAACCCAACTATCATTGATCGTGAAATGGATGTTATGCTTCAAAAGTCACAACCTAAGTACTTTAGCAGAGAAGGCGAAGATGTAGGTAAAGTTCTTGAAGATTGGATTGAGCGTATGGATGATTACTTTGATTTGGCTCATTCATCTACGGAGAATAGGGCCATTATTGTTAAGTTCAAATTGGAGAAGATAGCCAACATTGGTGGAGAGACCATTGTAATGAGAACAATGTTGACCCTAATGAAACGACTTGGGATTATCTGAAGACTCAACTAAAGAAGAATTATCAGAACAAAGTATATCATTCAGACCATTATGAATGAGTTTCTTGATTGTACTCAAGGAACCAGAGACTTGGAGTCGTAGTATTAACATTTCTTGACCCTTGTCAAGTATTCTCTAGCGAGGAAGGCAAAGTGGCACAATTCATGCCACGCCTACATAATCCTTTGAAGACTAGACTTTAGAGCTTATGCCTTACAAATTTTGTAGATGTTCTTGATGTGGGTTAGCCCATTAAGCTCGAAATATCAAATGGTAGTGATAGCCATTTTTTGGCTATCCGGAATTGCCATAGTGAGCTACCTCACCCTATCAAAATCACTGAAACAATGTGGCTATCTTCACCCTTTTGCTGTACATAGGCGTGTGTGAATTAGCGTATTTTCCCAATATCTCCTTAAAACCCTCAGCTAGCTAGTCATTGGGCTAGTTGAGCCAAAAAATTAAATAAAAACAAAAAACAAAAATATATTATGGTCCATTTCTGTGTAAATATTTCATTGTATATAGAGCCTAAATATAGGAATTTTTTATTATACTTATTTTTGTATTTATTTAAATATTCCTATTTAGGTGTGTGTTATTTTCTTAAGTATATTATACTCACATTACCATATTTTTTCTTACCAATGGGCATACTCTTTAGTATATAAATAAATATTTTATCATGTAAGCCTCTCCAAATCTTGGTGTGAACCCACTCTTAGAAAAAATTACAAAAAATATCTTTCACCCAGTCATTCCTTTTACTAAATTACCATTTTTTTACATGCATTCTTCCTTACTTCTTGTAAAATAGTCATAAATCAATAAATCAAATGAGAACCCCCTCATTTGATTCCCTATATTTTTGTGTTTTTTCTATTTTATATTTATATATAGCTGACGCTATTCTAGATTCCACGAATTGTTTATATACTAACCTGTTTTTCCATCATATCCATATATCATATTTGTGAATAATCCTACGCCATGCATATTTTCAAACCCTCAAGAATCTATTATGTCATGCTCTCATGTAAGGAGGGGCTCACTCTTGGAGGATTATGCAAATTCAGCAAAAGGGCGGCTACTGAAGACTTTTGTACAAGGAAAAACAGGCATTTTGGTGAGATTTTTGGCATCCACCTCCACTCCAAGTTTGAGGAAGTGACATAAAAGGAAAATTCAGCTTACAAGTTGAATAATCATCTCAAAAGTTTTCATAATTTTTGGAGCTGCCACCGATGAGATATGATTTTTTTTTGTGGACCACAGTCTGTTCATTTTTTCTCACAAGTCACCCTAGTCTTTTCTCACCTCCCTTCACACTTCCACACACACACACGCTCATTTCTCTCCATTCCTCACTCAAACATGCGCCTTCCATGGTTTCTCTCACCCTCTTCACTATTAACCTCCCCTCTCACTTCCACAGCTCTCATATGAACTCTACATGTACATACACCATCTCTATGCCTTTGTCTATTACCTCGGGGGCGGTTATGGAGCGAGCTCAACGGAGCGAGTTTTTTTTTTTCATCCCACCACCACTACCTCCCATTGTCGCCCCTTAGCACCCATTGCCACCACCAAATTAGTCCACCAATGGTGGTTAGTGGTGCTAACTTACTACCACCATATGCTGCCCCTAATCCTACAACCATAGCCCATTGCTTCCCCTCCCTCCAACGGAGTAGCCAAGAACCTCCTCCTCCTTTTGTGCGTGCGTGTGTGTGTGTCAGCCCATACCCTTTCCCCCCCCCCCCCCCCCCCCCCCCCCCCTTCTCTCTCTCACTCACCCCTTCTCTCTCTATCGGCCCCTCCCCTTCCCTCTCTCCCTCTCTCTCTCTCTCTCTCTCTTAGTTGGCCCCTTCCCTTCTCTCTCTCTCTCTCTCTCTCTCTCTCTCTCTCTCTCTCTCCTCCCTCCCCCTCTCTCCCTCTCATGATCCCTCTAACCCATCCCCTCTATTGCCCTCTCTCTCTCTCTCTCTCTCTCTCTCTCTCTCTCTCTCTCTCTCTCGTGTACACACACACACACACGCAAATAAAATGAGGAAAATGGTATAACCTTTCTATCACCCAAGTGTGGTAGATTGGTTATGCCATTTCCCTCTTGAATAACATGTCTTGAGTTCAACTGCCGTATCTTTGAGGTCTCTTGGGATAGTTTCCAATGACGTTGAAATCCTCTTCTTCTCGGGTGTGTGTGTGGGTGTGTGTTAAATAAAAAGAGGAAAACGGTATAACCTTTCTATC
Source organism: Adiantum capillus-veneris (assembly GCF_014529385.1). NCBI lineage: Eukaryota > Viridiplantae > Streptophyta > Polypodiopsida > Polypodiales > Pteridaceae > Adiantum > Adiantum capillus-veneris. Next base: position 95,435,742 of record NC_140956.1, on the reverse strand, counting down.
ACCCAAGTGTGGTAGATTGGTTATGTCATTTCCCTCTTGGAAACAAGTCTTGAGTTCAACTCCAATCGTTGAGGTCTCTTGGGATAGTTTCCTATGATGTTAAAATCCTCTTCTTCTTCTTCTTCTTCTTCTTTCCCTTCCTCCATATCTTTCCTCTCTCTCTTTTCCTCCTCTATGTGTGTGTGTGTGACATGGATAGATTACCACCTTTCGATGTGTTCACTGGACACACCCTCCTTGTCTGTCACACGGACCGAGATCACTCAGCTCATCAGAGAGGACTTGATTTGGTTAGACATGGATACAACCTATGGTTGTGCTTGGCACAAAGAGGGATTTCTATAGAGAGCATCTCCTTGAGCTTACAGAGGATGGTTTTGCGACCAGACCCGGCTAAATGAGCACTCATCTACCCCATGGATTACGATGTGTTATTGGATAGATGTGCACATCATCACATAAGTTAGAGATTGAGGCTGGCAGACCTAGAGGAGTACCAACAGAGGCTAGGGTTGAGAGAGAGAGAGACAGAGAGAGAGAGAGAGAGAGAGCAGGAGGCAAAGAGAGAGAGAGAGAGAGAGCAGGGGCAAAGAGAGAGAGGGAATATATGGAGAGAGAGAGAGAGAGAGAGAGAGAGAGAGAGAGAGAGAGAGAGAGAGAGAAATGGGGAGGGGGATGCCTTTTTTTCCCTTTAAAAGAGGGAGAGAGTGGGGGGGAAGGGGGTGCCTTAGGAAAAAAAGAAACAAATCCCAAGCCAAAGCAATAGCGATCACCCCCTTCCCCCCCACTCTCTCCCTCTTTTAAAGAAAAAAAAAAAAAAAAGAAGGCATCCCCCCCCTCCCCTCTCTCCCTCTCACAATTTCTTACCCCCCTCCCCGCCATCTCTCTCTCTCTCTCTCTCTCTCTCTCTCTCTCTCTCTCTCTCTCTCTCTCTCTCAACCCTAGCTTGTGTTGGTACTCCTCTAAATCTGTCAGCCTCAATCTCTAATTGATGTGATGATGTGTGCATCTATCCAGTAACACATCGTAATCCATGGCATAGATGAGTGTTCTTGTAAGCCCTCCCCCCCCCCCCCCCCCCCCCCCCCCCCCTCTCTCTCTCTCTCTCTCTCTCTCTCTCTCTATATATATATATATATATATATATATATATATCTTTCCTCTCTCTCTTTGCCTCCTACGCTCTCTCTCTCTCTCTCTCTCTCTCTCTCTCTCTCTCTCTCTCTCTCTCTCTCTCTCAAACACACACATCTCAATCTCTCTCAACCCTAGCCTTTGATGGTACTCCTCTAAATCTCCCAATCACAATCCTCTAATTGTGTGATGATGTGTGCATATGTCTAATAACACATCATAATCCATGGGATAGATGAGTGTTCATGTAGGTAGGTCTGGTCACAAAACCATCCTTTATAAGCTCAAGGAGATGCTCTCTGTAGAAAGCCATCTTCGGCACACGCATAGGATGTATCCATGTCCTCCTAGTGTCTAACTAAATCAAGTCCTGTTTGATGAGCTGAGTGATCTCGGTGTGTGAGAGAGACAAGAAGGGTGCATCTAGTGAATACTTGAAAAGGGGGTAATCTATCCATGTGTGTGTGTGTGTGTGTGTGTGTGTGTGTGTGTGTGTGTGTGTGTGTGTGTGTGAGAGAGAGAGAGAGAGAGAGAGGGGGAAGACAAGGGGAGAGAGGGGTGACAAGGGGTGGACACACACGCACGCACACACACACACACAGGGGGGGGGGGGGGGGGACAGGGGTATAGAGTGATAGAAAAGAGAGAGGAAAACGGGAGTGGAGGACCTTGAGGAAGGGAGGGGGATGGTGGAGGACAAGATAGAAGAAGGGAAGGTAGTTATAGGAGTAGATGGAGAAAGGAGGGAGGAGGGAGTATGTTGGAGGAGGAGGTTGAGGAGGAGAAGCAAGGGAAGAGGAGGAAGCACATATGGGTGGTGAGAGGAGGTAGGGACGGCGGTGCTTAAAAAAAGAAAAAAGCTGGCTCCATTGAGCTCGCTCGAAGACCTAACTCTATTACCTCTAGATTACAATTCCTTTTACCTCTTCTCTATATACATAAAATTCAGCATATATTACCATGCTTAATCTCTAAAAACCAAGGGATTCTCATCAACCAACATCGTCACTTTCATCATGGTATTCAACATTTGCGACGGTGGCGACGTAAGAAGAGAAGAAGAAGAATAGGATTGACAGTCATTTTTGAGAACCTACACAAGTAAGTTCAAAACTTCTTCAAAGCTTTACCATCACAAGAATTTCCTCGCTTCATTCAACCATCCACCTCATTCTACCCATTGTAAATATATCATTAACTTTATAGTGATTACTAACACTAATCACTAACATACTAACACAAAATAGCCATTAACCTAACTTTAAAGACACCTAACCTCAAGACATGTGCATAATAAAAAAACTCTCTCTCTCTCTCTCTCTCTCTCTCTCTCTCTCTCTCTCTCTCTCCTTCCTTAGAACTCTACTTTCACCTTATCTACCATCAATAATTCCTTTATCTTGAGTCCACATCCATGAATCGAACAGACAAAGAAGGTCTACAATGTTTTGATATTCAAATGTAATCCTAATCTTGATTTGATTATCTTGTAAATAAGGTTATCAATAATTTAATGAGAGTCTCCAACCTATAAATAGGCCCCTCTCCTTCTTCCAAATGATTCCCAAGCTCTCACATAGCACCCCAACGCCATACACACGAGGAGAGATTTAGGTGTATTCATCACCTTGTGAGCTTCACACTTGGTGTGAGAGAATCTTTGATGCTACACATTGCAAAGTGAAAGAGTGTGAGTGTCCTATCTCAAATCACTATTGTACATGCTTTTCAACTATCAAAGTTGAGGTTTGGTGCTTCAAAGGCTTGCTTGGCTTCAGGTTCTTCGTCCTTCCACTTGTGTAAAGCTCTTTAGAAATGCAAGGTGACTTGTGTCTTTTAAGTTCTATCATTTGAGCTTATTTGAGAAAGTGCTTAGTGTGTTTTCATCGCCAAATTTGTGGCCATTGTAAAAGGGTATTGTGGTGAGAGGGCTCCCACACCCTAAGAAAATGTGCATGTGTGTTGGCAATGTTTAGCATTCACTACGCATTGGGTTAGTTTTTGTACAAGTTGTGTTTTTGTTGTGCCTCTTCTTGGTTGTGACAAAATCTCTCTTGTGTCCTAGTTCGCATCCCATGACTAGGTGGTGCCCTTTCACTTGTTTGACTATGGGTTTGTTATTGCTGTTTCTTGCTTGTGGTTGCCTCAACCCCAATTGAGCAGCACGGGAGCATTGAGGGGTGTTTAGAGGTTGCCTCTCTTGTTGCCCGCCTTGGACTGCCTCAATTTTGATGCCCCCATGGAGGAGGACTTGGTGTGTATTGTTATTGCATACTGCGTGAATACTTAGAGCCGGGTCTCACTATGAATTAGTGAAATTAGTAGTTTGAAAGTTTAAAAAAAGTTCCATTATGTCCCACTACCCTTCACCATTTGTGAAAACAAAGGGTGGCACATTTATTCTTCCCTTATTTAAGGTGCTTTACTTTACTTTTCCTTGTTTACTCCTTCATATGAGGAGCACCAAAAGCGTACAGATTTCTTATTAGTTAGCCTTCTAAGAGCAACGTTAACACTCACAAAAAAGTGTGTATTAAGGACATTTCTAAAATCTAGGATCATGTTTCCCTAAAGTTGCTAAAATAAAACGCGTGAAGTGTGACCATTGTATAGGAAATTCACTTTAATGTTGCTAATATCACTAATATAGTGTGGGACTCGGCTCTTAAATTTTAGCATAATCAAGTAGACTGCATGAATCACAAAAACTTGTATGACCCATTTGTTCCCATTGCAAGGCAAAAGGTGCATATTATTGTTAGCACTAAATTGACGGTATTCCCACTCTATCTCCACACCATTACGACTCGCAATTTAGCTATGAGGCGGCCAATCCAAGTTCAAAACCTTCAAAAAATAAAATAAAACTAGTTCAAAGCGATTCTTATGCAACTGTGAATGAGATATTTGTTGACACTTCGAGGGTATTCTTTCATGAAGGTCATTGTTTGTATTAAATCGGATCTTTTGCACCATGATGAGATCAATATGCGTTCAAATTTGTTCTTTGTGTTATGATAGTCGGGATTTTTGCACAAATATCATAAAAGTTGCAAGCTTTGTGGATCACAATTTTGTTGGGTGCTTGAATTGTACAGCACAATGATTTTTTGCACTAACGATTGAAGGGAAGTGAGCATATTTTTACATGTGGTGATATATTTGGAAATACACTCAAGAGCCAACACATCATTGTCATTTGCCTTTCGTTTTTGCTATGAATGCCATATGTACTATGTAAGAGCATGGTGTGGACATTGACGGTATGCTATGATTGTGTTATGCACAATTGACCTTATTTGCACTAAATATCTGGCTTATGCATGTTTTGGTGCTCGGTTTCATTGGCATTTTCATTGCATTACATGACCAACTCTTTTTGGCACGCATGGGAGCTTCACTTTTGGAAATAATATTGACATTGCATTGAGGCTTGGTCGGGACTTTGTGCTTAAACTTAGCATTTCTTTTGCATTTTAGTGCTTGATTTAAATGTAAAATCATGGCATAGCACTAAACTAGGCTTCTTGAATGACCATGGGATAGCAGTAAAATTTCGGGCTTGTGATTGAGCATGCTTTTAGTGCTTACTTTAAATGACAAATGCTTAACAGCACTAACACATGAGTTGTTTTGAAGGGGTGTGGCAGGAGTGTGATTTCATTGATCCAAGAAGGGGTCATCATTGCAAAATATTACAAAATTTGGCTACTTAAAGCCATTCCAATTGTTTGGATTAAAAGTTGTATATATGCTAGCTCATAGTTTGGTCAAAAGTTAAATTGTTTCATTTTGAGATAGTGTTTACCCAACTTTTTTGAGATCTTTCAAGTACAAAATTTGGCTATTAAGAGCCGTTCATTTTCATTTCACTAAGTTGCAGCCATCTCTAGCTCATAGCGTGCTCTAAAATTGTAGAATTTCATGAGCTAGTTGTTAGCCAACTTTTTGAAAAGCTTGAAAATGTAAAATTCGGCTTTCAAGAACCACTTCATTTCATCAAAGTTGCATTATTTTTCAGCACTTGGCTTGTTTTGAACTCCATATTTCATTGAGCTAGAAACTAATCAACTTTTGAATCATGTATGAGAGGTTGTAAAAATTGCAAAATTTGCTTATGTAAAAGCTCATTTTATCTCTCATGGTTGTTATGTATGCATAAAGTTTCTACAAAGAGCATCATGTGTATAACCAAAGGTACTTTTTTCCCTTGGGTTTTTTTCCTTTGGCAAATTCGGGTATGCAAGACCCTAGCTTTAGGTTTTCATTAATGTTTTTTTTTGTGTGCTTTTTGGATTTCAATAATTGGCTTTTGTAGCTTGTGTTTACACTTAGCTTCAAAAATCTTCTTTTGCAAATAAAAAGGATCAAGAGACTTCTCTACACAAAGGGGATGCTTTCTCAAGGATGCAGAAAGAGCATGAATAGGTGTACTCCTTCCATGATTTTTCTCTTTTGTTCATCTCTTCATTCTCTTGCTTGGCTTAAGTGAAACTTTGCTTCTAAGCTATGGTTTTTTCATGTTCGAAAGCGCTAGGCATCCTAAAGTTTCACACTTTGTTTTGTAAAAATCAACTCATCAAAAAATTTGCTTTTATGTGTGTTAATCATAGGTAATTGGCCTTGACCTTAGGTTAATGTAGGGTCATTTCTCATTAGTCCTGGACTCTTAGTGATAGTCTTAATACTCCATTCATTTTTAACATGACCTAGGGCTATGATTAGGCTTTAGTCCTTTAGTCCAACTGCCATTAGCATCTCAAATTGAAAGCGAATAAGAAGTGCTAAAAAAATGAAAGAATGAAGCAAAAAAGTGTCAAGAAAGGGTAGCAAAAGTGCTACTAGACACATGAAAATCAAAATCTCTAAGTTATGTTGTGTCTATGTGAGGCCTTGTGCCTTATTGTCAGTTGGCAAGCGAGGGGAATCACCTTGGCTCGCTTGGTCAAGGCCCAAACCGATGCCTTGGGCTGATAGGGATTAGCCATCACCTTGGTAGGCTAGTAGGCTTTTGGAACACCTTCTTGAGGGTTCAAGGAGCCGAGAGTTTCACCTAGACTTTTCCTGGGGTGGTAGCCTTGTATTGTGCTTTACTTTTTTTCAATGAATGACAAAAACAAAACTTCCATGAGATTCAAAAAGGTTTTCACAATGTACTAATAGATTACGAGATTTTTTATAGCCCATAAACATGATAGACTTGAATGATTTATTAATATTGGTCACTAGTTTTTAGGCTAGTAGGTTTATGAATTTACATTAGCCTAGGGTCATAATTGATTGCTTGTGTTTCATGCATAAAACTGAAATTTCAAGTGGTTTAATCTTCATGATAGTTTGAGTGTTTTTTTGCTTTATGTTTTCTAGTTTTTGACTATGATTCATCCATCTTTTGGAAGCAAAAAATTCACTTTGCATGATTGTTCATTGTACTTCATGTTTTTTATCTTTGTTGGCCTTTGATGCTCATTACTTGTTCTTATGATTTGCAGCTCAACATTTCTTCCATGGACTTGCTTTCTATCATGTCACCGTATCTTGCTTCACCGGTACACGTGGACAGGCGCCAAATTAGGAATGGGGGAATGTTAGCAGTGGCTAACACAGGCTACACCGAATATGCATCAAGCGGGAGATATCTATGGATGTCACAATATTTTCCATTCACTTTGTATAAGTCTTGGGCTCACTTTGAGTTCCAAAGTTGTATATGGTAACTAGAGGGCTCAAGCTTAAACCCATAGTAGGAGGGATTGTGGTGAAAGCCCTTAAAAATGAAGCCTTTATGCAAGGAGGATTCATTTTTGAGTATCCACTCTTAAGGATCCACTTTTGAGATCTTTCTCTCTCTCTTGAGTGTTAACTCTATGGCCTAGCCTTGAGCTTAACGTTTATGCTTGAGAGGCTAGTGCTAACAATTGTAATTAGAGTAATCTCTTCTTGATTAATCTAATTCATATTTTCTCATTAGTATATTTCTTCTCTACATTTCATCATGTCATGGAGTAGTATTACACTCTCATTATTTTAGATTTGAGAGAGGCATGTACTTCTTGCTATTAACCACTTTATCTCTCTATGAGCAATTGATTTGCAATATTTAGCATCACAAATTAGGTTGGTTAAGTTGGGTCTTAATCTTGTAATTTGTGTGTGTGCCCTATTCTTTGCTTGTGTGTAGATAGGTTTTATGAAGCTCTAGCACCATTCACCACGTGTGTGTAGCTATTGATGAAGTGCCTTGATTGCGTGTGGTAATTATTATGTGCTTATGATTAGTGTGCTTGGGGTTTCTAGTCTATGGTAAGTCAGACTTCGGTGGGCTTGATGTGTGTAGGAGTTGTTTTATTAGTGATTAGAGTAGGTTTAGAATTAGTCTTGCCATGGCTAGTCTCTACTTGCATTGGAGAGGTGATCTCTTGAATCCTTTATTCCATTCATCCGACACTCGTGCTTCCATGCCCTAGTCGGGTTGCCGATCCACGGATTTGATAATTTTGATACAGGGAGGCGTTGTAGCACGACCTAATCGCAACCCACACAAAATTATCAAATCTGTGGATCGGAAACCCGGCTAGGTATGGAAGCACGAGTGTCGGGGAGGCGTTGTAGCACAACCTAATCGCAACCCACACAAAATTATCAAATCCGTGGATTGGCAACCCGGTTAGGGTATGGAAGCACGAACATCGGATGAATAGGATAGAGGATTCAAGAGATCAACTCTCCAATGTAAGTAGAGATTAGCCACTGCAAGACTAACTATAATCATTCTCTAATCATTAATCTAACAACTCCTACACACATCAAGTCCACCGAAGTCCGACTTGCCATAGACTAGAAATCCCAAGCACACTAATGATAAGCACACACTAATTACCACATGTCAATTACGGCACTTCATCAATAGCTCCACACACGAAGTGAATGGTGCTAGAGCTTCATAAAACCTATCTACACACAAGAAAACAATAGGGCACAAACACTAATTACAAGATTAAGACCCAACTTAATCAACCTAATTAGTGATGCTAAATATCACAAATCAAATGCTTATAGAAGAATAGGAGTGGTTACTAGCAAGAAGTACATACATCTCTCAAATCTAGAATAATGAAAGTGTAATACTACTTCATGACAAGATGAAATGTAGAGAAGAAGTAGACTAATGAGAAAATAAGGGTTAGATTAATCAAGAATAGCTTACTAATTACAATGGTTAGCACTAGCCTCTCAAGCATAAACATTAAGCTCAAGGCTAGGCCATAGAGTTAACACCCAAGAGAGAGAGAGCTCTTAGAAGTGGATCCTCAAGAGTGGATACTCACGAATAAGGCCTCCTTTCCTAAAGGCTTCCATTTAAGGGCTTTCACCACAATCCCTTCTACTACAGGTTTAAGCTGGAGCCCTCTAGCTACCATATACAACTTTGGAACTCCAAGTGAGCCCAAGACTTATACAAAGTGAATGGGAAATATTGTGACATCCATAGATATCTCCCGCTTGATGCATATTCGGTGTAGCCTGTGTTAATCGTTGCTAACAATGAGTTGCTCGTAGTGCTAGCTATCTATGTGGGCATGAAGAATCCCAGTGGAAAGGAAGAGAAAGTCAATTTTCAAATTGACTTTGAAGACCAAGATCTCCTAGCAAGCCTCTCTTTCCTCGCCAATGAAAACAAACAGAATTTTGTGCAAACAGAAGCAAGTACACTTGTAGAAATCAAATCATGTGCCTCTTTCTACAAAAGCGTACCAAAAAGCATATTTCATCCACACAAACCACTGATCGTGATTGGTAGAGATGATCCATCTAGCATCGATCTTACAAAAAAAAATCTTGAATAGAAGGATGAAGAAATTGAGGTAAACAAATCTTTAACATGGTAGATTGTCTATTATTCCTTACTACAAGTGTTAAAGTCAATTAAATTTCTTTGTAGAGACAGCATACCATGTTGATAAGTTTGCAATGTGTACTAGAGGTTCGTGCAACATGTCCATGGGAAGAGATAGCTCGCTTTGACACTACCTGAGCCACCTGTGGCCATTGATTCATAGAGTTTCTCACACAGAGTTCTTCAAGAATGATTCTGCAGAGCTGCTAAAGTGCAAAGCATTAAGTGCCATCCTTGCTGAAGATTCTCTCACCCTAAATGCTCACAAATGTATATTTGTGGACGGAGATACAACATTGTATGTCTTTACAGGAAAGCACCCACGCTCGTTCCTCTCCCAGTGCGCCTTGAGCTTAGGTCAAGGGTTGACAAACGTAGAGGAGATTGTAAAATCCCTTGGCATCAAGTCAGCCATTTGCCCCATACCCACATATGTAATTTGTAGAAAAACTAGTTTACCATGATGTAATATCCAAATCATACTGAATAATTGTTAACAATTTTTGTCAACATTCATTACTTTTTTTTTTTTAATTCATATTGTCCACCAATAAATTTCATTTTTGCAACACATGTACAAAACCTCAAACATGCAGCCATCGGGCGGCTGGGGGGCATGTCTCGGTGATTCTTTTGCGAAACAGGGCGACAAGGAGGGGAGGCATACAGACCACAAATGACCACGACGGTGCCCAACGGGGTCAAACGAGGCTAAAAAAGGCCCTGCACGCACCGGGGATTTTTTGCCCCGTCTGACCCCGCTGAGCACCCATCGTGGTCATTTATGGTTCGATTGACCCCGTACGTCCCCCCTTGTCGCCCCATTTTGCAAAAAGAATCACCGAGACATGCCCCTCGGCCGCCCGATGGCTGCATGTTCGAGGTTCTATGCATGTCGCCACCATCGGACGAGCTGTGTGCCGTGGTGATAAGCTTAAATTTATGATACCCAACAATTCAAATACTTATAAAAAATAATGTTCAAAATAAAGTTGAACAATCACACAAAATGGTAGAAATTTGACATTTGATATTATAGGAAAAGATTACAAGTCTCATCAAGAGAGAGTACATGGGATAAACTATTTTTTATGAAGGCATCCTTCATTTCGTAAATTGACTGCTAAACCTAAATCCATATTTGTCAACCTTACAGGCTTATCATGCACCATACATGAAACGCCATCCTAAAAAAGCTGCACCAAAATGTCTTTGGCGGCATCCTATAGGGCCAGTAAAGTTGCACGTTGTATACGTGTAACAGATTTGCTGTATTCGTCCATCATCTCTCTCACCACCCGAGAGAAGGCCGCTTTGGGTATGATTGACTCAGTGGTCTTTTGATATTTTTTTATCTCACAAAGAGCAATAGTGCCTGGCTTCCATCTCCGCCTTTTTAGTGTTGTTGGTGGTGGTAGAGGAGCCACCTACCTGACCCATTGAGGAGGATCATCTTTATACTTTTTCCTCTTCTCCTCTTGGGCTTGTTGCTCTTCAGGTGTCACCTTGTCCTTTTTTGTCTTTGCACATTGTTTGGCTCTTTGAGGTATTTTTGAAGGCCTTGAGCTCCCAGCCTTTTGGCTTGATCTCTATCCTCTGTCTCCTTTCTCTCTTCCTTTGCTTGTGCTTGTAAGTTTGCTAAATGAGCTCTCTCGGCCTTGACTCTCTGCCATTCCTCTTGCTCTCTCTATCTTCTTTGCTCTTCTTGTACTCTTTGTGCTTCCTTCTCAGCTACCTCTTTCTTTTCCATCTCCCTCATTCTTTTCCTCCTCTTGGCCTCTTGAGTGCCTCTCTTGCTTTAGAAACCCACTCGCCTGGTATTAGCTTGATTACTCTTTATTTGACTCACAGTGGAAACTTTCGCGACGTGGTTTGTGCTGTGGCCTGAGCACCAGTTGCTGTGACAGCAGGCGAGGGTGCCAAATTTTCAAGCAGACCTCAGTATTCTTCTTTTGTTTTCTGTAGTTGAAATTGGTGAGGGATCTAGCAGAGGTGTGCGGTTGGCATAGTTTAATTCTCTGAGATCTCCAAAAATATGTCGCATGGTCGTTAAATCATCTGGATTTGATGGTTGGGGAGGCTCTTGTGTATCTGGAGCGGGTTCGAATGCTAGGTTATCCACTTGTGGTTGTGGATGTGGATTTGAAGCTGTAGATTCTGCATGCGTTCTGGCTACGGATTTTCTTTGGTGTGAGTGGCTATGGTGGTAACAAGATTGGGTTATGACTATATCTACCTAAGACACAAGGATGTCACTACTAAGATCAGTGTCACAGACCACAGTTATAGAGACGTGGAACGACCCCCTGGACAGGAATTAAACTCCACAACTGACCAAGAACAAATCTCACAATTGGACATGTAAAGCTTCTAAGGGTGATAGTTTGAAAAAAGAGGATTGCATTCATGATAGGTCAGTACAAGACAAGGAATATGTACCAAAGCCTTTTCCGGAAGAGATGTTTTGACCATTTGGTTGGCAGCAGATACTGGCCACTCTTGATGTGTGTAAGAATGAGGTGACCCTGACCAACTTCTGCGATAAGGAAGGATATGATATCATTCCATTCCAGATAGGTCCAAGATGAGAATTGGATGTCAGATATTTGAATAAATGCATGAACAAACAAAACAAGACAAAAGAGTATTCAGTACCTCTATTGACTGACAAAATGCAGTATTAAGGTTGGTTGAAGCAACTGATTGCCTTAAAGATGGGATATCAAAGAGGTACATGAAACCCAACTCAACCAAAATAAAGTTGAAAAAGAAGAACAAACAAAAGCCACATATGGAAAGTATGTCTGAAAAATCAACAAAGTTATCCAAAACCGAATGCAAACACAGATACAATGAATTGAAATGGACTTTGAAAGAAAGTTTGGACAGCACAGTTGGAAACTGATGATGAATCAAACGACGATAAACACCTTCCCACTACAAAAAGTACACTCTTCAAGATAGAAAAATTGTAGTGCAGAAACCCAAACGAGACCCAAAAGAGCCTGGAACTTCATATGATGGGCCTGAAAAAGCCAAATGCATAAACTTAGCAGAACCAGGTGAGGTACTTAAACTGGCATACATTGCCACGGGCTTCACGGAAGAAGAAGAGCGGCTTCTGATAAATACACTCATAGGTATAAAGGTGTGTTCACTTGGTCATAAAAGGACCTGAAGGGGATAGATGGCATACGATACCCCTTAAAAGTGATGCCAGACCACGTAGCCAATGTTCCTATACATACAATGAGACTTTTGCCAAGAAAATTAAGGAGGATAGATAAAGTGAAGGATGCAGAGTTAATCTATACGAGATTGAACACATGGATCGGGTGTCCCCGATTGTGGTAGTACCCAAAAAGAATGATAAATTGCAAGTGTGTGTGAATCTCAAATAGGTAAATTCTACCACCATCAAGGACAACTATCCACTATTAATAACATACCATGTTATCAAGAGAGTTGCGGAGAAGGAGGCCTATAGTTTTCTAGATGGGTTCTCAGGGTACAACCAGTTGACCATAAAACCAAACGATCAGCATAAGATGGCTTTTGCAACAGAGTGGGGCATATTTTCATACAGGGTAATGCCTTTCGCCTGACCAATGCACTTGCCACTATTCAAAGACTAATGAGTCATGCATTCAAGGAATATCTCAGACAATTTTAGAGATATACATGGATGATCTTTGTGTTCATTCTCACGTGAAAAGTGATCACATAACGCACCTAGAGAAAGTCTTCAAAAATTGCAAAACTTATCGTATTTGCTTAAACCTTGAAAAATGTGTCTTCATGGTAAGACAAGGTAAAATTTTGGGCCACATTGTGTCCAAAAACGGGATTTCCACTGAAAAGATATGAATAATTTCCGCACTACCGAGACCAACGAAAATGAAAGAAGTGCAGGCATTTATGGGTCATTGCGGGTACTATAGGTGCTTCATATACATTTATGATGTAATAGCTAAGCTTTGTATGCCCTCATTGCTAAGTTTCAGTGGACGGAAGAATGTGAGTAGGCTTTTTAGTAGAGATTAATTTCTGCTCCAATTTTGCAAGCCCCTGATTGGAGCAAGATCTTTCACGTTCATGTTGATGTATTAGCCTATGCAATAGGGTGCATATTAGCCTAGTCAAGAGAGAAGAAAATGGATTTTCCCATTTGCTACTCTAGTAGGCAGCTGAACAACACGGAGAAAAATTATACCACTACAAAGAGAGAAGGTCTAGGTATGATATATGCTATCAAAAAATTTAGACATTACCTTCTTGTAAACAAGTTCATTTTCTTTGTAGACCACCAGACACTGTTATATCTCGTAAACAAACCTTGCAACACTGGAAGGATTGTTCATTGGTTTATCCTATTGCTTGAGTATGATTCATAGTAGTCATAAAAAAAGGTAACTACACACACACACACACACACACACACACACATGAGCAGATCATCTTTTGAGACTGCTCCATGGGAAAGCACCTGAAGGTATTGATGATGATCTTCCAAATTCATACATGTTTAACATTGAAATGGTTCCAAGGTGGAGTGAAGAGGTCATACCTCTACTTACAATCAGATCATTACAGGTAGAAAGGCAACCATCAATCATACATCGAATAAGAAATCTCCAGCTTTTAGCCAAAAAACGAATGTACAAGCATGGTAAGGATGGGATTTTGAGACTATGTATACAGCCAGACGAATATGAATATTACCTCAAACAGGATCATATACAACATACAAGGTTTCACAGTGGGGAAACGTAAACATACCAAAGACTAAAGAGACTAGGGGTCTACTGGCAAAACATGGAAAAGGTGTCATACATATGTAAAATGATGTGATATCTATACAAAACAACCTCTACTGGAACATGCCACCCTGTATCGAGTAGTACAAGAACCCAAATGGAGTACTCACATAACCGAGTACTTAAAAAACAAGACCTTCCCAGAGGGATGGGGTAAGGCAATGAGAACTATAGAAGAAGAAGCAAAACATTATTGCTAATTGCAAACCAACTATACAGGCAGGGAAACGATGAACAATTACGATTGTGTGCTACGGAAAGGGAATATTTCTTTATCCTAGAACAAGCACACTCGTACCAACCAGAGGAACAATTCTCTGCTGATAAAACTACAAAGTTAGTACTTCAAGCAGGAATATGGTGGCCAATGTTGTTTAGGGATGCAAAGGCATATGTCAAAAGATGTGATGAATGTGAACGCACAAAACCACCCCTATAGAGAGATGAAATCCCATTATGGCCAATGATCCCATTGCATGCACAATACATCATAGTAGCCATAGATAATTTGACCAAATAGGTTGAAGCAAAATCAACACAAAATAATGATGCGCGGACTACAACTCAGTTTCTTTTGAACATATCTTTACCAGATATGGTCTGCCCATTGAAATAGTGAGTGAAAGAGGAACACACTTTGTGAACAACCTCTTCGCAAATGTGCAGCATATCAACCACAAGTTAATGGACAAGCCGAAAGTACCAATAAAATCCTATGCACGGTGCTCATCAAAATAGTGAGTGACTCAAAAAAAGATTGGGATCAAAAGCTACACTTTGCATTATGAGCTTACAGGGTAGCTTTTAAAACTTCCATCGAGACCATTTCTTTTAACCTTATGTTTGGGGTTATTGCAATTTCTAATTAACACATTACGAGTTGCAACACAATTAGGATGGACGGGACACGAGCTATCGGAGAGACTAGACATCTTGGAGCAATTACATGAAACCAGAGTGAGAGCGGTAGCAGGGATATATGCTCAAAAAAGACAAATGAAAGCTTTCCATGATCAACATGTGATTACCAAGGAGTTCCAAAAAGGGGATTACGTTTTGGTGTATACCCTAAAACAACACTCCAAAAAACTCAAAAAGCGAGGGATGGGGCCTTTTGTAATACATAATATATCACAAAGTGGCGCCATCAAGCTTTCAACATTGGTTGGTGAGGAGATGCCTAATTGGATGAGGGGCTACAGGTTAAAGAAATATCTCCTTTTGCTGACACCCGAAGAACTCCAAACAATACATGAAACAGATCAGCGACGAAGAATTCGAGCCCATGATATTCAAGAACATGCACATCAAGAATCCAAGATTAGATTATTAAAGCAAAAGGAGCGAGTGAACCTTCAGAGAAATAGCCAACAACACAATTGTACCAATTCCCCTTCAATAGCATCCATACAAGCGGAGTCTACATGGTTAGGTGGCATAGATCTACAAATTGAGTTGCAACTTGATGATGATACCACCGAGCGAGCACTAGTGGACAATGGGACAAGAGAAAATATTGTCAACTACTCCACATTCATGAAATTAACAAAAGAACCTCTGATGCCAAATACTATAGGGCTTAAAGTGGCAAACAAAGGCATAATGGACAGCCTGGGACATGTAAATTTACCAATTACTATGGATGGAACAATTTATTCTCATCAGTTTTACATGGTCGAGGATACAAAATCTTAACGAAGCAGTTATTCTGGGAGTGTTGTGGATGTGCACCTATAAAGCCACACCAAACTGGCAGGATAATACCTTGTAACTCATGCTCGATGACCAATCTTTTGCAACACCATTTGTACAATCAGACTACATATGGGAACCTTTCCAATCAAAACCCGCTCCAATCTAGCAATGTTCTCAAATGGTGGTTAGGAAGATCTAGGTAAAAAAGTCCATTATGAAAACCCATCCCAAGAAATTATGGACACCCAAACAAAATGGTACTACAAGTCCACCCATGATGCATCAACCAAAACCAACCCTCAACAAACCACCAAAGGCTTTTGTCAAGCAAACCAAGTCTATCCAATCACATCATCGACAACCAAAAGAAGGCAATTGGATATGGAAACAGATTGCAGCTCGATCACTGAATGACTCAAAATGGAAGTCCACATCAAAGCAATCCAAAACAGAGCCTTCAATCAAAAGACAATGTTGTGTCACAACTTCTAGATGCCATGGTCAAAGAACGAGCACGTCTTCTACAACTACTTTTGTTCGAACGAGCAACTTCAACCTAACCTCATCATCAAAAACCACTGAACTTATTCTTTAGAACCCACATCTTACACAACACTTTGGTAGCCCATGCATATCCTCAATTTGCATCATAGAGCAACAATATACGGCTATGCATAGAAACTTTCTTCGTACCCATGCACTTTGACATGTTCATATCGGACAACTCACTTTAGGAAGGGGAGAAAATGCAGCAAGATACTCATCATTTTGTATATATTATTTTCTTTTCTTTTTCTTTTTCTTTTTTTTAAAAGAAATTTTCAGAGCTTTCTAACTCTTAGTAGGCATAATCATGAGCCATATTGACACACTCTAAATTCCGGGTTAAGAATAAGTATGTATGAGTGATTAGAATAATTTTGGAAAAAATTTGGCCAATTAACAATAATTGTAAGTAATTTTCCTTTAATTTTAGACTAAAAAGCTAAAAAGGATAAATTATCAACAAAAATTAATAAGTTGAGCCAGGAAAGTTGGACTTGACTTTTGAAAGCAAACGTCAAAACTTCAAAGCAAGGGCTTTTAACATGGAAAATATGGAAAGGTTTAACACAAGATGGATTTTGAACCAACTTCGAAGGATCAAAACTACAAATTAAAGGACATTTGTTGACCGAATATAAAATTGAGAACGGATCGAACTGCAGGTGATATGGAAAGCAAGATATGATCATTGAAGGTAGGTATGAATGGGGAATTTAGGGTAGATTGGGAACATATAGTCAAAAGGGGCAGAATAAGCTCACTTGCATTGAGAGAAAGAGAGACAGAGAGAGAGAGAGAGAGAGAGAGAGAGAGAGAGAGAAGTGTAGAGTTTCCTGCTTCGTTTTTGTCACTACGACTACCTCGGTAGCTCTTACTTCACCAGATTTGACGGGTATGATCAACCCTAGAAGAACACTTGTGTATGCTTCACAGTGCACCAACATTACCAAAACAGTAGATCAAAGTCATAGATTATGCAAGTTGTCAAGGCCAATGGGGGAGTTCAAAGCTTACCCAAAACAAATACCTTTTCATCAGTAGACCCCTGGCAACTGGCAGAACCCTAAAATTAGAGAAATTTGCACAGTAGGCTCCCCATAAGCCCAAGGAAAAACCTCCACTAGTTGGAATTGCAAGATCCTTCCCAACATGGATCGTGATTCATGTACCTTGATGACAAAATCAGGGCAAGAGTTTATCACTAGCTGGGATGAAAAAGTATAATTGACCATGCTAAAATAATCACAAAAAGGGGTCTTAAAATCTTTAAAACCTAATGATTTGTTACTTTCAATCTGCAAATGGTCATTTGGAAGTAATCAAGGAAAAATGGCGAGTTTTTAGCAAAAACATTATGAAGTAGGGTTAGGAGAAGAACATGAAGCTACCCCACTAGGTAGCAATTGAAACATTCTGAGGCTTTGTTCCAAAAAGCAACTCAAAAGAAGAAGACGTCCCAAAGAGGGTGAAACACAAGCATCAGGGAGAAGTAACACTAAAGGTCTAATTAGGGCAAAACAAACCAAAACAATACCTACAAAGTCGTGCAAATTGCCTGGATCAATTTCCCCCTTCATATGAATTCAGAAACTGATGGAAGTTAGTGTGGAGATAGGCAAAGGCGTGGTCTTCAGGCACAAATCATCCAGAGTTAAGGCATTATTAGATGTCAATCAAAGGAAGTGCCCAAAAATGGTTCCAAAAAACCAATATGGTCAAGACGGGGGGAAACATGAGCATAAAATGAGAAATTGAGTTTTTTTTTTTAAAAAAAACAAGTCCAAATTTGAAAAAATTTTACTAGTGTGCTAGGAAGACCTATAGGAACATGTGTGCAAAAGGCTGTCCCAAAATCCTTCCCAACATGGATCGCAATCCATGTACCTTTTTGCCCAATCATAGAAAAATTCACATCATCTAGCTCAAAACATCCAACAAGGTCTAGCCATGAAGTATCAAGTCATTTGGATTCCAAAATACCCATCAAAGTGCCAAATTTCTCTAAGTATGAGGTTAATTACAAAAAATTGACCTATTTACCAAACCAATGATCTAAATCCCAAAACTTTTGGACCAAAGCACCACATTGATAAGCCATAACATCTGGTATCACTAGATCTTCAAAAGGTGTCCCAACATGGATCGCGATCCATGTACCTTTCAGGCAAAGTTCATATGTGACCTCATGCCCTTGTGACTGTAGTAATCCTAGATGCACTCGTGAAATTTGGTCAACTTTGGGGTAGTTTTGACAAAGTTATGCTTATTTTTTTTCCTTTTATGGTCAAGTTTGTATTTTCTTCAACTTTTTGACTGTTTTTTATCATTTGCTAAACCCTGTTTTTAATCTAAAACTGGCCTCAGGATGCCCCAAAGAAAAACAGAAAGGGAGTGGGGAGTGGCTCCATACGAGATCATAGACATATCCTCAAATGAGAAATCTCATATCACAAAAGAGGTGCTAGAAACAATACCTGCCAATATCTTCATCGGAAGGTTTCAAGCAGCATGCGGAGAGATAGTAAAGGCCACAATTTTTCCAAGGGAATTGTGGACATTACACTAGAAGTCCAAAATGCAAGCAGGGGCCAAGAGTCTACAATTAGACAGTTTCCTACGACTACCGCCATAGGGAATGGATTTCAGAAGAGCACATGAACTCATCAGCTCTATTTGGTAAAATGGAGAAGCCACCCTCACTGACAAGGCTGGAGCTACTGTCAAAGTTAAGATCACTACGGAGATAATCAACAAAGCTCTCCACCTATAGCAGGGAACACACAAGCTGTTGCAAAAGACCAAAGCAACAGATAATGACAAAGCATTTTTGAAGCAAAGAGGACACAAATTGACCTATCAAGACTTGATCTACTTAGAGACAAAAATGCCGTTGCACCTCATCTCACAACATTTCAATTGAAAGCCACTGCAATACACGGAACCACTTTTGCACATGGCAGTGGTAATGGCAATGGGGTTAGCAGAAAGACGAATAGTCAGTTGTGATTTTGGCAATCACCTACTTGACAACAGAGTGGAAGCAAACATCAAAGGGTAGCCAAAGGAGCAAGACTTACATGAATGATGGACCAATGCTGACTTGAATCGCTTACCAATCATTGGGAATGATTGATGATCTATCACCTGCAGAAGAACAACTAGATTTGATCCACAAATCTAAAAGAGCAGTAAGGCCGGTAGCAGAACCATCAACGAGGCCAAAACCGGAGATCAAATAAACAAGGTAGAGCTCAACGAGAAATGACATTGACAGTGAGAAGATAGAATCAGATGCACCAAACAGTGAAGAAGCTGGGTCAAGAGAAAGAGAAACTTCTTCAGGTTACCAGTCTTCAGATGAGGAACATGGAAGTGAATTTTCACTTAGACACACAAGACTAAATTAGAGGACAACTCGGGCGGCAGAGGCAATCCCAATCACTCAAGCCCGAAGGACAATAGAAGAAGCACAGGTACAAAAAGAAAAACTCCGCCAACAGAAACAAGAGGAAAAGAGAAGTCAAGGAACAAAAGCGGATGATGAAAGAGAAGAAGAAGAGGATGTGCCTCTACAGCACAAAAAATCAGAAGCTTTGGAAAGGATCAAACAATGCAAAAGAAAGGAAGCAGAGGAAAATATGAACATTGCCAGTGATAGCTGTTTTTCCGGCTCTCAAAAAATCTTTTAAGAAGCCACTTCACCCCACAAAAACACCCTAGCACAATGACTAGGCTCGCTTTTTCATTGTAAATAGCATGTGCGCCATTAGGGTTTCTATCACATTTTTTTATTAAATCATTGAGCGAGTCACTGGGCTAAGAGACAAAAAAATGAATTTATAATATTACAGTCCTCTTTACATGTAAATATTATCCATCAAATAAAGAACCTAAGTATAAAGGTTTTTTTTTCAATTTTTTTGTATTTATGTAAATATATATTCCTAGGTGTGCGTTATCAGGCCTAAGTATTCTAGCTTCCATTGCGTGTCATTCCTTATACATGTTTTAATATCATTATATCCCTTAAGCTCTACTCACACAAGCCTTGAAAAACCTCTGTGTGACTTCATCATAAAAGTTCACCAATCACCTTATCGGGTCCGTCATATTTTTCCATTCCTCTCAGATAAATATTCAAGTATATAGGTTTCATCTTCAAATAAATTTCATAAGTCACTCAAACTAGAGAATAATTGAGGGTCCCTTCCCTCATGGTTTTCCTTCTTTTATATTTTTACATATATATTTTTAGTTGCCACCATGCATCCCATGTGTCCATTTCTTCATAAGATCCGTGACTAGCTAACCTATCTTCTTGATCCACAAATATATATCATATTTGATACTTATCCTATACACATACATGTGTGCAAGCTCCTTGGAAAAATTAGGTCATGGCTGATGTATGGGGGGCTCACTTGGAAGCTACAAAGGAAAAAGAATCAAATAGTGGCCTACTTCAAGCCTTATGAGGTGCTGTAGAGATAGCTTTTTGCTCGAATTTTGGCACCCTCTTTTGCTCTGAATCTGAGGATATGTCCAAAAGAGAAAATGTAGCTCGTAAGCTAAAGTATTTTTCATAATTTTTTTCTGAATTTTTGGAGTCAAGGGCGATTTTACATAAATTTTATGGCCGACTTCAAAACTACCACCTCATACACCCAAAAGTCTTCCTATTTTCTCTCACTCTTCCACACACCTACTCACTCATACACACTTTTCCCTCTCCTTCCCGCACCCAAACCTGCACATTCCATGACTCTTATCACCTTCTTCACCATCCTCATTCCCTCTCTTCACCATAGCTTCCATGATACACACACATACTCTCATATATCTCTACACCTACTCCCATATTCACATTCCCTCTTCACCATCATGAAAATTACAAAGAACAGCAAATTGGATATGATTTATCTCTACAAATGAAGGATTTTCAGCAAGAGGACCTTGAAGTCTTCAAATCAACGCAACGTCACCATCGACCGTGCTCTCTCACATTGATGCCTCATCCACCAGGTGAACTTCCTCTCCGATTCCATATATCACCCTAATTTTCAATACCTTCTTAAGGAATTTTACCATTGTCATGCACCTTGTGTGCACCTCATTGTAATCATAATCACTAACCTACTAACACTAACCCTAATGACAAAAGCACCTCACCTCAAGGAAGTAAGGATAAGTAGTGGTAGAACTCTCTTTCTCCCTCTGTTTTTTCCTCTCCTTTTTCATTCACCATCATTAATAATGCTCTCTCTCTTGAGCCTACTTGCATGTGACTCAAATAGATAAGAAAGGTCCACTCCATTTTGAAAATGCAAAAAATGCTAAGCTCAATTTGTTAGCGTGTAATTCAAATTATCTATAATCCAAATAAGTGATTTTCAACCTATAAATAGACCCCTTCCCTTCATTGTAAACACACATAGATAGCATTCTAGCACTAGAGACGTGAGGAGAGACTTGGTTGTAGAGACTATAGTGTGAGATTCACACTTTAGTGCACTATAGTATTGATGCTACATTTTTTAAGTGAGAGAGTGTGAGAGTTTCACATCTCAAGCCACCATTGTACTTATCCTTATAGTCATCAATAAATTTGAGGTCTTGTTGCTCCAAAGGCGTGATTTTGTCTCCAATTCATATTCCATCGGGTTGTGCAATGCCAGTCAAAGATTTGAGGTGATGTGTATGCCGCAATTTCTTAGTTGAGCTTGTGAGATTAAGTGTTTTGGGTGCTTTTTATTGCCTAGTTCATTGTAAGAGGTTTGAGTGGTGAGAGGTCTCCCGCAACCTAAGATGATGTGTGTGTTGGCAAAGTGCTAAGCACATGTTGGTGTAGTCTCCATACAGGCTCTTTGACAATGTAGCAAGGTTTTGTTCACCTCTCAAATTGCAAGACAATTGTTTGAGAAACCTCACTCTCCATCTCTCTCCGTTCTCTCAATGGCTCCTTCTCTCCTCCTTCTATAGAATATTGATGCTTATTTGTGTGTGTTTTGCCTGTCTCCCTTAAGTCTGAGGACACTATCTTGCATCCTAGTTCGCATCCATAACTAGGTGGTGCCTTATTTTAAGTTGGGTTTGGCTAGGGATTTTGTTTGGTTGTGTTTGTGTTGTACCCTAGCTTTATTGAGCAGCACGGGAGTCGTAAAGGGTGTCTACAGGCCGCTCTTCTTGTTTCCTGCCCTGGACCACCTCAATTTGGTGCCCCCATGGAGGACGAGAAATTGTGTGATCATATACAGGGTAAAGTCTCCAAAACCTAGTTGTTTTTACATGAACAATCCACCACCTCCTAATCCTTCTCATGCAATTCAATTTCATTAGTTTCATTGGGTGCAAGGGATTAAGATAAATGTTTGCATTGATAGGAAAATCTTTTTTCAACAACGTACTGAATTCCTCTTTGGTGTTGAGGCATTAGGAGATATTCTACAACTCCAAATCCTATTATACTCCCAATTGTAGACTATGATGTCTCTTTTGACGTGTATCTTTTTATCTTGTTTTAGCTAGGTTAATGAATCAAGAGGACTTGTTTCGTACATTCATTCCTTTGGCTAGACAAGCCATGCATGTAATAGTTGGCACAAAGCTACAATTTCAACGTGTTTTTCATCGTATGTTTGAAACTAGGCAAGTAGCAGCTATCAATGCCGCAGCCAATCCATTCATTTTGCCATTGATTCGCTACGATCTAAGCTTTGATGTTTACATTTTCATTCTACTTTGAAATTTGATTTTGCAAAAGAAAAAAATTAAAAAAAGAATTTTTTGAGTAAAACCAGCAACATGGATACAACTAGGCAAATGAGTGGCTACCCCTTGTTCTTTGGAGAGCCTGGGGAGAATGCATAATTATTCTTAGCAAATTTCAAAATGTCTTGCCGTATCAAGAGGATAGTAACTAATCAAGAACATGTAGAAATATTTGAGGTAGTCCTTAGGAAAGATGTTAGCACTTGGTTTGACTCTTTGCCTGAGGAAGTTAAGGGAAATTATACGAAAGTTGTGACTCGTTTCAAGGGATACTTCTTTGATCCAGAAAACACTCAAAAACTACAGCAAGACATTGTCTCTCATAAACAAAAAGACTTAGATGACTACTACTTGTATAAGCAAAATTTTCTACGTCTTTAGACTTTATGGGTACGAAATGTTGCTAACCCAGGTGATGTGCAGAGTTTTTAAAGAAGTAAAGGTTCATAGCTGGTCTCTTCCCTTATCTAAAGGTAAAGGTGGAGGCGGGTGCACCCGCTACCTATGATGCAGCTGAAACCAGAGCTTCCAAGAAGTATAGGAAACTCAAGTGCCTATGAGGAGAGGTTCCAATAGAGGGCCTTAGACCCAAAGGTAACTTACAAACAACAATGTCTAGGGAGCTTCCCAAGGTAACAACTGAAGTCATCGAGAAGTTAAATGAATCTTTGTGCAACCTTTCAATTCACCTTGCACAAGTTATAGGTCCAAAGGGACAAGCAAAGAAGTCATAAGAGCGAGAGCCAGGACCTAGAAGAGTCTTGCAATGTTGGAATTGTGGAGAGTCTGGACATGGGATGTATAATTGTCCTTGGCCCCGGGGGGAGCTAGGGAGACCTAACTTGAATTACCGAGTGATGAATGCAGTTGAAGGTACTAGTCAACAATCGGTGCTTTTGCAGAGACCAAATGTTGCTCGACCTCCACAACGGCAAGTAGAGGGAATACCACCTTTGCCTGACCTAAATGTCAATGCTGTAGAAGTCACACAATCCAAAGAGGGTGACATTGAAGCAAATGGCATCAAACATGGTCGGGAAAAAGGTAAAGAAAAAGGAGTAACATCACAAAGTGATCATGGACGAGGAAAGAAAGCAAAGGAAACCAAGGAAGCTAAGAGGACCCGGTGCCACATCAACCTTCAAGACTTCCCTCTTGGACATGGTATGGCTCCCTACAACCTTATGGAGGACATGAGAGGTAAGGGTCCAAGCATATGATGGCCTCAATTTCTTGCATTATGTCCACAAGTTAGGAGGGATGTCCCAACTATCTGGTAGAGATGATAGTATAAGGAGAGCTCACACTTCATCATCGAAATTGATTTTCACCGATCAAAGTTCACTTATGTTTGTGTTAAAGTCATTTAGGTGTTTTGCAACTGAACCATTCTCTGTAGATTGAACAAGCGCTTCATGAGAAATACCTTATTGGATGCCGATGGTTTCTCGTAGAAGTCATCGTATTCATCTCCGAAACATTGAAGGCCACCGTTGACACCAAGCTTAATCGGATTTTTTCTAGTGCCTTTCAATCAAGGACAATCCATGCTTCATCTGCCATCGTTGCGGGCTTCTTTGCAAGACCGCCTAGTGGCAAATAGAGGTCCTTCTGATAGAGATAGTCTTCAATCTGCATC
Organism: Adiantum capillus-veneris; assembly: GCF_014529385.1. Lineage (NCBI taxonomy): Eukaryota > Viridiplantae > Streptophyta > Polypodiopsida > Polypodiales > Pteridaceae > Adiantum > Adiantum capillus-veneris. The sequence continues at coordinate 95,411,246 of NC_140956.1, read as the reverse complement.
TTCCAATGTTGATAGTTTTTGCCATTGAACTTCTAGATCTTGGGATTCCCTTCATCCGCCATTACTCCCACTCAATTCCAGGAATCCTTTCCTTGAGATAATTTAGCTACGAGCAAACCTTGCTCTGATACCAGCTGTTAGGAAATATGACGTAGCTAAGTAGATAATTGAGTAGATTACTTAATGGAGAGAGATAATTTTCACACACAAGAGATTATAGAGTAGAGAGAGAGAGAGAGAGAGAGAGTACACACGATATACATGGTTCACCCAATGTGGGCTATGTCCACGGGAGAGCAGCCACTCAATGGCTTTAGTACTTCAAAACAAGAAGTAGGTTACAAAAGGATTATACCCTTTTGGAGCTCCCGCCTTGCTTCACTCTCACAACCTCACATCCACCTCGTTGCATCAACTTCACACTGTGAAATGTGTGTAGAAATGGCCTCCTTTTATAGGCCAAAAGGCCTGCCCTCTCTCATGAGAGGCAGCCATGTGTAGCTGCCCTTGTGTAGATAAGTCCAAATCGGACCCCCAATCCACCCATGTGTGGCCGCCCTTGAAAGATAAGTCCGCTTTTGAATTCGGCCACCGGCCACCGGCCACTGGCCAACCCGCCAACCACCACCGGTCATTTTCCGACCACTTTCTAGCCGCCGTCCGGCCATAACATTCCGGCAAAAAGGAATATTCCAGATGGCCGTGAAAATTTTGGTTTTCGGCGAGTGATTTTATTTTCCGGTGAGTGATTTTTCTTCACGCACGATGGCTTCTCCTCATAATGGGGGCCTTACAAATGTGCGTTTTTACCACAAAAAATTACAAGGGTAAATCAAGCTCCATACTTAACATAATGGACCCATAGCATCAATGCCCCATTTTTCAAACGGACCATTTACAAGGACTAACTAACGTGGACCATGCAACAGGCACTTGTTTCCATTAATCTAACAATTTGTGGCAGCTTTTACACCAATGTTGAACATCAATGTGCAAGCTTGGCCAAACATACTCGGCAAGCAAAATCTTTTTTGGAGTGAGTTCCTATGCAAAATGACCACCACATGTTTCCACATGCAAACCTTCAAGAATGGCTGGAATCTCCTTGGTTTCGGTATTCTCCTGCAAACTTGATCTTTTCCTCTTTGGTAGAGGGCACCTTCCAAAAACAAATACGAACTCTCCTTCTTAATGAGCCTCCTTTGTGAAGCCCTCTAGAAACTCGCCCTCTAAAATATAGCTCACAACGGGAGCCAATGACTCCATCCCTTGGTACCTTGGTTTCTTTATCACTGCTGCCGCCATGATGACCTATACTTCACTCTCAACACATGAAGCTGCTTTTTGGGCAAGCAAATCAGCATCTTCATTTTGTATTTCTTTAGATTGATTGAAGAGTCTACGGATGGCATGAACCTTTTGCCTTAGCCTTTCATTCTTACAAGCCCAAATACCTAGAATTTGCTTCACAACGAGAAGTGCATTCCCTTTTACCATGAGACAACGTATCTTTTGAGTAACACACATCTGCAAACCATGGATTAGCATGTCGTATTCTGCTTCATTGTTTCTCGTGGAACTGGGCAAATTCACATGCTCTTTCATAACAACCTCACCATTTAAATCAAGCAACACAAGGCCTCTCCCTACTTTTCTTGTAGCCTTCTTAAATGCTCCATCAAAGAACAAGGTGAATGCATTAGGTAAATGCCTCGGTGGTGGTAAGTGTAAGGTTTTCATCTCAGTCACCTTGATGTCCCTTTCATGCACTCTATAGGTGAGAATTCCTGCTAATTTTGCACACACACTATCTTCTACTCCAAAAGACTATTGGAACTCTTGCAATTCCATGATCCATTTTGAAATCCTGGGACTTAGTGTCATTTGAGATGACACCCAAGGAAACAAGTTTTCAGCAGTGATTATGATAAAGGGTTTTGGCAGGAGGTAGGATCTAAACTTCCTCACTCCAAAGACAAGAGAAAGCATCATAGATTCTGCTTCTGTGTAATCCTTTTCAAGTGCATTCATGACCCGGTTAGCAAAGTAGACAGGCCGCATCCTAGTGCTATGAGAATCTTGCTGCAACAATATTGCACCCAATGTCTCCTTACCCACACTTGAGCTAACAAAGAATGTAAACTCCCGACGTGGAGGAATGAGCGTCGCTAGTTCCGCCAAAACCATTTTAATACAAGAAAAGTACTCTTCAAGCTCATCAAACCATGCAAACTCTACATGTTGTGTCAGCTTTTGGAGGGGGTGAAGTAACTCCGATGCCAAGTGAATGAAGCTTGACATGTACTTCATCTTTTGAATAAATGAAATTACCTCCTTAAGACTCTTTGGTGATGGTAGCTCAATGAGAGCTTTTGCTTTTGCTGGATCCATCTCAATGCCTTTGGAAGAAACGTTGTGACCAAGCAAGATCACTTCATCCTCACCTATGTGGCACTTATCGGGATTGAGTTTACCTCCCATATCATATAGCTTCTTCAAGATTTCTTCTACCTTCTGTAGATGGAGTGTGAAATTTTTGCAAGATTCTAATTTAGAGCTTTTTTTAGAAACTTAGAGCTATTATCTTAGGGAGCTTTTTAACACTTCTTTTAGAAATGCAAATACAAATTCCCATGCCTTCAACAAGCATGTTTCCACACACATACACACACATATGTATCAAAGATATTGCTATTGCTTGTTCATGTGTATTTCTCAGCTCATATAAGATATTGCTATTGCTTGTTCATGTATATTTCTGAGCTCATATAAGATATTTACAATAGAAAATTAGGATAATATAGTATGTATCAAAAATTCTGAGGTTTACTATTTATCTAGTAGGAGAGCCTTCTCAAGACTTACGTATCAAGAGACACAAGTCTTAAGCTAAATAAGGTGGTCACTCATCAAAGAAGCTCTAAGTAGTAGTATACCTATGTGTGAGCTATGGGGAAAATAGAACCTTTCCCATCTAATGTATACATAAAGTGTACATTTTCTCTTTAAGTGCAAATAATATCTCTAAGTTAATTATCTGATATGGTATGCATTTCAAAAGGGGCCTTCTCATTAATATGATAAGAATAATTGAAAACATCCTTGTAGACTATGAAGAGTAGTTGCAAACATATAAGAAGAAATTAATGTTTGAAATATGCTTTTTGTAACCTACAAGATTGATATATTATGAAAAGCTAATTGAATGTCATATCTTTCATTAAATAAAAGACATCAAAAAAAAATTAAATGCCAAGTTTTGGACTTTCAAAATTTACTTCGTTTGTGACCAATTTGCAATACTAGAAAAGTGCTATAGTTTTTTATGTTAATTGGTAGTCTTCAAATATCCACATGAACAACCTCTTTTATAGACTTTGGCTCTCCCAGTTGGAGCTTAATAAGTTTTCTACAATAAATTAAAGTAACCCAAAAACATGTGGAAATTCAATAATGACCCTCAAATTTTCAAAAGAATACTAATATGCCCCGTATATCTAGCAAAAAATGTCCAAAATGCAATTTAATGTTTTTGGAAATAATCAAAATACCCCTTTTTTAACCTTGCCAACATCTCCAAAGATAATTATTTTGACAACCCTTCATCATAAGACCAGTTCTTCTTTGATAGAAGATGATAGCACTAGATTTGTCTAAGGTACTATCTATTCTCAAAAGAATTAGACTCTACAAAATTTAGGGTTGAGAACAACATTGCACACTCATAGTAAACCACAACAAGAAATTCTTACTCTAATAATCTGACAAACTAATTCTCTATACTTCCATCTACATATCATATGTTGTGATAGATAGTTGTAAATTGTGAGAGATTCTACATTGTGCAAGTCACTACTTACTAATATTTGATCTTAATATGCTATTTTCAAGGAAAATCTACCAAAACACCTCTTGTAATTTGTGGAAATAATTCCCACAATACCTCTCAAATTTAAAAGTTCTAAAAACACCCCTCATATTTGGTTGAACAGACTCAAAACAATCCCAAAATTCCCTTCAAACTTGTAATTTGTGGAAATTCTCAAAATACCTCTCAAATTCAAAAGTTCTAAAAACACACCTCATATTTGGCCAAACAATCCCAAAATGCCCTTCAATTTTTCCAAAATTTCAATATACCATTCATTAACCTCGCAAACATTTCCAAAGACGATTCATAGGAAGGTTGGTTCTCCTTTTATAGAAACTGATAGCACTAGAAATAATATGGTATTGTGGGCTCTCAAGATGAAAAAATTGAAAAGTTTCAGACATAGATGGCTCTATTTATCAGCTCATTGGTGAAATGTTTTGCCTAGGACACTGAAAGATAGACCCCTCTTCTAAAAGAGATGACTCTTTACAATATTTGGAGTAAGTTGACCCAAAGTTTATATGAGCGTATATTGGAAAAAAAATTAATATGAGGGCTATTTTTGGAATTTTCCCCAACTACAAGGGTGTTTTGGTAAATTTTCCTATTTTTAATATACATTAGAGACAACAAAGATGATGTTGTAACAATGGCTTGGAGCTCCCTACATGTAGTGAAACTATCCTACTTAGCAATTTTCCAAGTATTAAGCTTGAGCTAGTCCTAGTTGCCATGAAGAGAGCCTAAAAACCTTGAAAATTTGCAAGGCAAATGAGTGAATGTCTTTGAAGATAGGGCCAACCCAAAGAGGCTAGAGTAAGGAGGCACATGGTTAGATGGTAAGACCCCTTAGCTTGTAAGAGCAAACTCAACGCATGGTAGCTTCACCATCAACTTACCATCTCATTGCAATCAACCCTTGGTCTCTCTTTTCTCAAAATTTAGAGCGTAATCTTTTCAAAATTCTTGTGGAAGAGAAAGAATGTTGGTCAATGTCAATTTTGCAAGGCCAACTACCAAACCGGTTTAGAGTTCTCTATGAACGTACATCTATGGACCGATGGACTGACATGGGAGAGCATATTTGAGCTTTTCTAATTTCCCTCACGTGTTCAACATTTGACATTGCCCTCATTCTCGCTTGCAAAGCCAGGGTACCCGCACCATCATTTTTCTGTTGCATCCCCAGTAGCACAACCTGCTCCTTCACATGTTGTATGTCCTACGTATCCTCTCCTTCGCAGCTTCAACCGGCCTGCTATAGATTGCCATACCATCTCCCTTGTATTTATGGACATCCATACCAAGGACAGATCGTCGTTGCTCTCGTTTTTCACCCTTAGTGTCTAGCCGTAGAGAAATCGAATGCAGCAACTAGAGCATGCAAACCGTTTGCATGCACGCTGACGGATTGCAAGCTCATCCATAACTACACAAAAATGCCCTTATTTCAATATAAAAAGGCTTAAGCTATGTGATGACCATACAAAGTACGTTTTGTGATAATTATCCATTTATGCGTGAGCACGCTGATCGTCTGCGTGTACGTGGACGATCTGCGTGCTTGAAATTTAAAGCACACAGAAAGTTTACTTTAATGATGTCGTGCTTCAAAATGCAGTACCTAGAGCACGCAAACCGTCTGCGCAAGCGCTGACTATTGCAAGCTCATCCATAATAGCACGAAAATGCCCTTATTTCAATATAAAAAGGTTTAAGCTAATGTGATGACCATAGAATGTACTTTTTGTGATAATTATCCACTTATGCATCAGCACGTTGACCGTCTGCGCGTGCGCGGACGATCTGCGTGCTTGAAATTTGAAGCAAGCAGGAAGTTTACTTTGATTTCGTGCCTCAAAATGGGGGGGCGGGAGAGAGAGAGAGAGAGAGAGAGAGAGAGAGAGAGAGAGAGAGAGAGAGAGAGAGAGAGAGAGAGAGAGAGAGAGAGAGAGAGAGAGAGAGAGAGAGAGAGAGAGAGAGAGAGCCGACATGAGCTCGTCTCAGGGAAAGTGAGAGCAAGCAGAAGCATGAAGCTTACTCTGATTTTGTACCTCAAAATGGAGAGAGAGAGAGAGAGAGAGACAGAGACGACATGAGCTCGTCAGGGAAAGTGAGAGCAAGTAGAAGCATGAAGCTTACTCTGATTTTGTGCCTCAAAATGGAGAGAGAGAGAGAGAGAGAGAGAGAGAGAGAGAGAGAGAGCTAGCTGACATGAGCTCGTTGGGGAAAGTGAGAGCAAGCAGAAGCATGAACCTTACTGTGATTTTGTGCTTCAAATTGGAGAGAGAGAGAGAGAGAGAGAGAGAGAGAGAGAAAGCCGGAGAAAGCTCATCAGGGAAATCTCGTTCCAGCGCTGTCGAGAGGCTCTTCGCGACGCAAAAATATTTATGAGATGGACCTTCTGATTTGGTGTTAAAAGGAGCACCACATTAATTTTGTTTATGCTATCATCTTCATTCTTCTACTGTCATCTCCTACCCTGCGCTTACGTTGCCGTGGGATGAGCTCCTCCCTGCATACGCTGCTTTCATAAAGCACATGTACCTTTCGTCTATCGATTGGTCGTACGTGGGATCTATATTGTCCCCATTCGTCGTGATGTTGTCCCTGCTACTCTGAGGCCTCCACAAATGTCCACTATTGGTCTGACCATGCACGCGTGAACGATCTTTGAGCTCTTATTAAAATATCAGGTTCAATTTATCTCTTGAAACTCTGTGCTCTCATAAGGCAGGTTATTACACACTACGCCAATGCCCGCTCTAATAATCTGACAAACTAATTCTCTATGCTCATCCAACTATGAAATGGCGCCCATTGTGCATGAACCATCCTCGTATGCCATTTCCTTGCTGACAGCCAGCTCGACGCCAAAACACATGTGGATTTGGACGGGGCCTGGTCGCTACCCAAATATGGCGTAGATGTTGCCAATTCTCTTTGACCAATCAGCACCTTCCTTTTTCATTTCTTAAAGACGGAAATGTGTAGCATACGTGTGTACACCTAAGCCCCACCCGCCATTTTGAATTGGGCCGCCATGTTTTCAATGGGTGCCCATTTGAAAATGGCAGTGTGTAACCTTCCTAAGGAGCGGTATTTATATTCCACAGAAGAACCATTCATAAGCCCCCAGACCATCAGTGTGCACGCAAACGGACTCTCTGTAGAAACACTACCTGGTTCATAGACCGTCCGCACAAGCAGATCATCTGTGAGCTCGCACATGTATTTATGTGATTTATTTCCACATATGGACTATTTATAAGGTCACAAACCATCTCAAACCTATAGACACCATGTTTGACAGCTTGTAATCAAGGTAGCAGCTTTAGTCAAAATCCTCGGACAGTAATATGTTAACCATAAAGCTACAAAAAGGAGCATACGAGTCGAAAGATATTGAAGATTGTTGCATTGTAGCTATATGAAGATGTGAATAGCATGTGGGACAGGGATGGTGTCTATTGAGCTGGAATCTTGGATCTTTCATGTCTCTTGTTTTGGAGAACTAGCTATCACTCTATCAACCTCCTTAAACATCATAAAATTATAAGCATTTTTTAACCCCTATTTGTTGTTGTTAGCTCTTGTAGTATAAATGATAATTAAGTATGTGGGGAACAACTTTCGGTGAAGAATTTAAAAATTTGTTATTCCTTTAGTGTGAAACTTCATAATAGAATAGCAATATCAGCAATTTCACAATAGACCTTTTTAGACAATTACTAGCCAAATCCTTTTATCACTAGTATCTCCAAGGAACTCCATTTTTATGAGGCAAAATCTCACTTTTAGAAGCTCTATCCACGCCGGCATGGCAAGAGATAGATCAAAAGAGTTCATCCACTCGTGTGGTGAGAGAACTTTGTGGATTGTTAGCACTAGAGATTTCATATCGAAACTCTTCAAATAGCTCAAGGAAATTAGTCATTAAATTGGAGATATAAATGTCTAAGGACGTATAAGTGTCCCGTTATACCAACCTAGTGCTAAGCTTTATGTCTCACTTTGTTTGCAATTAATCATCCTTGCTAAGTTATTGTAGACATGTTTTTTGGATTTTCTCATACAATTGTGAAGATGAATTTCTTTAAAAAATTTAGGAAATCATAAAACTACTGATGATGGTTGATGTCATCTTTTATTTGAGTGGTGGCCCTCAAATTAGAGCATTAAAGAGTTTTGGTCAGCTTGAAAATTGGCATATGTCACCATTATGGAGTAACTTTCTGAAAGGCTTCACACAAGCGTACTCTCAAAGTCCTTGTGTAGGGATGGTTTGGGTAGTCTCTGTGTGTATGATTTATGCTTTTGGTTGATTTAAAATTAAGCTATTGGATACGCAACTTATATCACCGTTTTAATATGTAGCTAATGCCATCCATTGTGTGAGGTATGTGATATGTTTAGAAAAAGTCTTCTTTATAGATGAGGTTTTCTTGGTTAGATTTCTTGTATATCTCATTTTAATATCATTCTCGATAAAGTGAACCCCACATCTTGACCATCTATAAAGACAGTGAGACATTGTGCACATTTTTTTTATAATAGTATGTGGATATTTTGAATAATCGTTTTACTAAGTCACCATATGATCACAAAAATTAGGGTAGGAGAATAGATGCGCCTATACTTGTCTACAATTGGTCGGGGGCTATACCAGCAGGCAATATTAAGTTGTCACGGCCTATACCTAGCTCACACATAAAGTGATTTCTTACATTACATTATATCATTTTCAATGGTCATATATGATTAATGATTCCATAAAGTCCAAAGGTAAAACCTTATGGGCTATGGCTACTCCAACTATAGCCCATAATTCTTAGAACATGATAAAAAGACATGCAAAGCATTTAGATTAGATTTGAGTCCTAAGAAAGCATTTAGATTAGATTTAAATAGTTTCTATGATTGGGTCTTTTAACCAAATCCAAACAGCTCTAAAATTATGTGTAGTAGAATTAATAGATGAGGTTGTAAGAGCCTTTGATTACCAAAGCTCTATGTTTTTTTTGGAAAGCTCTAAATTAGAAACTCACATAATTATTATCCCCTTGTAGATGCAATGATTTAGAGCTATAGATGCAAAAATCATCTATGAATACTCTAATAGACTTCCCAAAGAATGCTTGAAACACCATGTTCATGAATCATTGAAACGTTGCTGGAGCATTTGTCAAACCAAACGGCATGACTCTAAAAGCATAACAACCCCAAGGGGTGATGAAGGTTGTTTTTAATTGATCCTCCAATGCAATACCTATTTGAAAGTAACCAGAGTAGCCATCACATACCGTGTACTTTCCTTTACCTGCTACCTCATTAAGAATCTCATCCTGAAATGGGAGGGGAAAGTGATCCCCTTTTGTTGTCTCGTTGAGTGGACAATAATCGACACATACCCTCCACTTGCCATTCTTATTTGGAGTGACCACAACTGGAGAGACCCACTCAGAATTCTCTACGGGGTAGATGAACCCTGCTGCTAGAAGCTTCCTCACCTCTTTGAGTAGTGCTTGCTCTTTGATGACTCCTAACCTTTGTATCATTTTGTGGAGGATTGTAAGGAACAATCAACTCATGTTTGATTCCCTTTGAATCACAAAAGTCTTGAAAAAACTTTGAAACACTCCCCACCATTGATGCATAAGCACTTGACCTTATTTCCACTTTAGTCCTCAACTAACGAGACAAAAAATTTTAATGCATCAAGCCCTTGATTCTTGTGTTTAAGAGGATAAACCCAAATTCTGCAAGAATAGTCATGTATAAATATGGCAAAATAAAAATCACCGCCTAATGCAACACTAGGCATAGGGCCACAAATGTCACTATAAAGTTAGGATAATAAAGACCCGGTGAATAACCCAAACAAGACAATTCTTTCATTCTCTTTTCACTCATATGACCAAGCCAAAAATGCCACAAAGAGTTATTTGGCTGCTCTGCTATACATATCACATTGTTCTTAACACTAGAAACATGTAGAGTAAAAAACATTTCATATTTGAAACCTTTGTCACAGTTAAAGAACCCTTTGATAGCTTCCAAGAAGCATCTCCAAAAGAGGTATGATAACCCTCATCATCAAGTTGTCTAGTGCTAATCAAAATTTTTGCCAACTTTGGAAGGTGTCTCACATTCTTTAAAGTGAAGTTACAACCATTAGCAAACCGCAACTACACATCATCAGTGTCCACTATGTCACATGCATAATTGTCTCCAAGATGGACCACACCTTTCCTTGAAGCATCATTAGTAGAAAAAAAATTCTACATGGAGTAACATGAAATGATGCACCAGAATCAATGATCCAGCCTAGAAAAGCAGTAGTGGAACATGCAACTAAAATATCACAGTCAAGATATGATAATAACAGCACATCTCCATGTGATTCCATTGTGCTTGCTTCCTAATATTCACAGATGAAGCTTTATGATCACCTTTGTCTTGAACTTGCTTACCTTTAGCTTTCCTTTTCTCTCTCTTCCATCTAAAACAATCCTTTTGTATATGACCAAGCTTATTGCAAAGGTAACACTTTATGTCATGATGAAAATCATATTTTCTTGTTGATTTTTCTCTTTTATAGATTCCTTTCTTGATTGTGATTTACCACAGACATAAAGAGTAGTACAATCTTTCCCACTACCATTGTTTTTCATGTTCATCTCTTTAATCAACAAACAGCTAGTAACTTTCTTCATGGTGAGTTCATTCAATGTAATACTACTATTAATTGCCGTACAAAAAGTATCTCAACTTTCTAGCCAAAGTGTTCAGAAAAAACATAGCCTTTAGCCTATCATTAAGACGAACATTATATGCAATCAACTGGCTAAAAATAACATTAAACTCATTCAAGTGATCTAACATTGAACTCCCTTCCTTCATCATATTAGGAAAAAAATGGACTCTTCTTGGGCCCTTTTGATTAAGGGGTGATTAAAAACTAGCCAATGAGGAGAGAGTTGGGATATCACCTATGGCCTAGAGATGTGTAGGTGTGTCATGACTTGTCTCCTCCCTCTAGTGGTTTCTTCAGGTCAAACCCACCAATGTCAGGGCTAAGATGGTCTCTTTCATGTACAAACGTGGTTTTTTCTTAACACAAAGATTTGAATCTCGGTGGTAACATTTAAGAGGAGGGAAGAGAGGAGATTTTCAAATAAGGGTCGAATGGTTGCAAAGTACAATTTAATCGTGCCAGTTCAGCCTTGGCCACACGTCAAAAGCTTATTTGCAACCGCATGGAATGAGGAGGCCTATCACAAAGCTATGAATCGTGGGTGACTGAGTAGTATGCGCAGCCTTAACTGCCGAAGACATGCACCTTAACTACCAAAAGAGATGCGCCTACAAAAACTTTCCATGCCCCAATGGAAAGTGGCCACATGGATTGCTACCCACCATCCCTGCCGCCAGCGTGCTCTTTTTCAGCACCTAGCCCTCGACTTACTCAGGCATGGGCTGATAGGTGAACGTGTACCATTAACTACCAATAGAGGGTGCGCCGCTTCAAAGCTCTTTGTGGCCCAATTAGAAATGGCCACGTGCCCTGCTGTCCCATCTTGACTGCCATAAGCGTGCTGTTTTCAACAGCTGGCCTCCCTATTCAAGTGTGCCCTCCCTATTCAAGCGCCCATCATAATTCACCGCCACCCACTGCTCGTTATTTGAGCTGTTACCACCAGCGTTCAGAGGACAGTAGTCCAATTTTTCAAAAGAAATAAGCCTCCAATATACAATTTTTGGAATTTTTTATTGTTCTCAACCAATGGCATCCCTCCACCTCGGTTCATATAATATCATAAATTTGAGGACGTTTTTCCAAATTGCAATACAAAACGAAATTTGTATTTCAGCTCTCAAAAGTTAGATTTCAAGTTTGGCCAGTAATTCATGCATTTATGAGATTCCAAAACCACCAGATAGCCTACTAGTGGGTTTGGATGTCTCCTAAAGTGCCAACAGTTTAAGATTTAATCCCTTGAAATTAGGGATTCTTACAAGGCCCATGGAGAGTCCATATTTTTCTTTCGCTAATAGACTTGTGATGCAGCACTAATTTGATCATAAAGATTGTACAAATATTTCCACAATGCATAAGCACCTCCTTCAACATTTTTGACATTGTAGTACACATCTTTAGATAGTGACAACTAAATGGTAGACTTAGCTATCTCATCTAGCTCTTCTCATTCTTTCGCGTCCATGTTCTCGGGTTTTCCACCTTGAAACTTCATGATCTTAACCTACTTCTTTTGAACCAAGATATTCATGACTTGCTTCTTCCAATAAGAAAAGTTATTTCCATCAAACTTTTCAATGTTAAGCAAAGCACTATCTAAAGAAGAATAATCTATAATGCCACTAAATGGCAAGAATAATCCTGACAAAATTTTGGCAGAGTTTTAGTTGTAGATTGAGTAAAAGATCAATCAACAAATCCAATAGAAGCCCAAGAGAATGAATGGCAAGATAAAGAGATGTTTCAGAAATAATCTTGAAAAAAAGTTTGGTGGAGTTTTAGTTGTAGATTGAATAAAATATCAATCAACAAATCCAATAGAAGCCCAAGAGAATGAATGGCAAGATAAAGAGATATTCAAGCAATCGCAGCCATGAAATACATGGAAAATTTTGGAAAAAATTCCCTTGTACAAGTAATAGAATCTCAAATCCTAAATGTCAAATCATCAGAATAAGAAGTATGTACTAATATCCCAACAAAAAGAGTTAAGAATCACAGCATAATCTCTCAATGCAATAAGATCATGCACACATATGTCGAGTACTTATGTCCACTACCATACATGTCCCATAATATGGTGAGGCCACGATAAGGGAACCTTCAGCGACCTAATCCACCTTGCACTAGGTAACCCCGACCCCAATGTTTGTCTTCAAACAACCTCATGCACGGCCCTCAAAAAAGGCTGAGCAATGACACGACTATAGTCAGTCTCATGAATGACTATCCTCCAAACCAAGTCTAAAAAATGGTTGGGACTACCGTACTAGCCAAGATGGCTCCACACATGCGTAGATAGGTAGTATCCATGAGACCATGATCAAGCAAGTGAAAAACTGGAAGATGCACTATCAATCATAGAACACTCAATAAACATAATCTAAATGTATATGTTTTCTTCACAAAGCCACGCATAAATTTATATTGTATTCTCAAAATCCCCAAACTAATCAAAATAAAGTATGCAATCAACATCTCACTTCCAAAAACTCTTCACAAAAGCATTTGCAATTTCCAGAACACCATGTAGCATGTCAATCGATATCTCTCAAACAGTATAAAAATTGCAAAAACTTCCTTCTACAAAGTTATAGATCACAAAAAAAGGGTCAGGATTTGGGGTAATTGGGCATGAAATGGACTATTTTTACAAGTCAAAAAAAAATTGTTAAAAAAATATATATCTGTCCATCCACAACCTATAGGCACTCTATCAAACATACACAAAATCGGTGCAAAATTTAAAAAGACGTTGAATTGGAAAGTTATAAACCACAACAGTCTTTGTAAGGGAAACAAATACCAAGTTCAAAATTTCCTTTTACTCGATCATATTTTTGTTGTAAAACAGAACTCGAAGTTTTGCAGCTTCATCGCATTCTCCGCCACGATGTTGCAATGATGCAAGGGAATCACTCCAACTCCACTACCAATTGTAGAGAAGTGCACAATTTGGAAGGGATGCAAGGGCTGAGAGATTAGGGTTTCAAGAGAAGAGAGAGAGAGATAGATAGATAGATTTTATTATCGTCCTTGGAGGTCAAATATGACCTATGGCACCAAAGTTACGTGTGATGTACTATGTGTATGGCTGATGAGTGACTCTCCATGCTCCAAAATTGTGGTGGTGAGAGTCACGATGGAGAGACCACACTGTGGTTGGGAGAGGAAAGTGTGTAGGTCTAATTCATGGCTGAAAATGTGAGAGAAGCAAGTTTGGATGTGAGCAAAAGCTGAGCACTCTAGTAGTGTGTGGTACTCAAACTCTCGAACTTGTAGTGAGCATAATGTGCACAGTTGATTTGACTCTTCTCCATTGCCCCAACACACTGTCTCGCATTGAAGGGACTGGGAGCTAATCCAAATGGTTGCAATAGTGTGTATCGCCAACAAGGGGATAGGCTCAAGCATGTAAGTGTGAGTCCAATTTCCTCTTTCGACGAAGAACATTGTTTTAAAGTTGGGGGCAATATGGGTGGTGTAATGTATGAAGCGTGATGGGATTTCTCCCAAGCCATAATACATTGGTGTTGTAGAAAAGCTTCATTCACTTGGGAGTCAATTGAAGCATCATGTAGAATGTGTAATGCATCCCATCGCCCAAACCACTTCTTTATGTAGATCATGACTCAAGAAGTAGAAGCATATATGATGTTTGTGTCTTAACTTGGATAAAGTTTATAAGAAAATGATTTTGTACATTCTCAAACCCTTTCCAAGTGACTTTGAGATGCTCTCGTCCCACACTTCAACTCCATAAAGAAGAACCGGTGTCACCAATGCATCAAAAAGGTACTTCTTGAGAACCCAACACTTGATGTTTCCCGCAATACACATATTCTCAAATGCATAATATGCTCTCTTTTCCGCTTCCAAACAACGCATAGTACATTCATGCCACTTGTGATTGGATAGAACCTTAAGGCCAAGGTACTTAAAGCTCTCAATAGCTTCAAGTGTCTCATTGTTGTACACAATACATGGCTTCTCCTTGTGGTTGGTTTTCACAAGCATAACCTTTCTTTTGGATTCATTCACAATCAGTCCTCTATGTAAGCAAAAGCTCTCAAGGACAACCATAAGCTAAATTTGTGCATCTTTTAAAGTGTGTGCTAGAAGTACTACATCATCTGCATACAAAAAAAGCATGATTACCGCATTGCAAATAGTGACCTCTTCAATACTACCTTCTTGCATAAAGCCAAGTACCATTTGTTCCAATTGATTGATGCATAGACCAAAGAGAGTTGGTGACAACGAACATCCTTGTTTAACCCCAAAAGTGCTTACAATTCTTTTTGAAATTCCTCTTTCCATTTGCAATTAACACATCACTTTCTCATAGATTCAAGAAACCACAAGCATAAACTCACTTGGAACTTGGAGTCCTTCCATCCTTCTCCACAAATTGTTATGTGGAATCATATCAAAGGCTTTCTTAAAGTCCACAAAACAACAATACAATCGCTTGCCTTCCAAACCGACTTTCCTCCATGAGAACACAAAGAGTGACAAGATGATCAATGGTGCTATTGCATCAACAAAAACCCGCTTTTTCTTATTCACGCTTGTCATTCTCTTCAGCCCAATCACTCAATTTCATCTCCATTATGCACCCAAACAACTTTTCCATAAGAGACCCAATCATTATAGTCCGGTAGTTTTTTACATTCTTTACATGCCCTCCTTTATGCAAAGGTTTAACCCAATTAGTACTCCAACCATAAGGCATACCATGTTGAAGTGCAAGGTTGAACATATCTTACATCCACTCATGGGTAAAATCTCCCGTCCAATTGATCATCTCCGGCTTGATACCTTGAAGATCTCTTGCTTTACGCGAGTGGCCAACTTTTCAAGCCCACCGCATCAATCCTTAATAGTCAAAAAAGAGGGCATACATGAAAGTGAACCATAAAATGGTATTTTTTTAGCATTTGGTTGCTCATATAATTGCCTACAATGTGTGTACATATCCACAAGACTCAAGTTACCAAAATTCTCAACCCGCTTGCCCCTCAAGTTTCTCCAAAAACTTCCACATGCACATGCCTTTTCTTGGACTTAAAAGAGTTATTCATTTACTTCCCATCTTCTTCTCTTATTTTGAATCAATGTCTTGTGTGTATGCAAATGACTTTGATAATTGTCTTTGTCCATAGTTGCATCAAGATTTATCAAAGACTTTCAAGCATCTTGACAGAGTCTTTATCAAACCACCTTTTGTGTCTATCTTTGTTGATACCATGGAGATGCTTTATGGCAAAGCATTCTTCGGCACAAGAACAAATGACTTTCTTGAAAGCTTACCATTTAGTTTCCAAAGGTGCGTTGTATTGAAGCTTTGTCATCCATAACTTTTGCTCAACCATTTCAATGTACATTGGTGCCCGTTTGAAATCCATACATAGTGATAACTTATCTTCCCTTTGGCTGAGAATATCTTGCTTAGTTGCTTCTCCACATGCAAGTTCAATACATAAGGTCCGATGGTTTGATTCGAGAGTCCATTCACCAAATATAAAACTCTTTATGCGACACATGATGGCTTCGGAGAGTAGCATATAGTCAATCACACTATCCCCATTATGTTTTCTACATGTAAATCCATTGGTTCTACTCCATAAAGATACACCATTGGCAATGATTATACCCGTGCTATACATATGTGTAAAAGTAACTTTCCATAGTGATCCAGTTCTTTCTCATCCATTGAAGTACGAACATACAAGTGAACTTCCTCCAACTCCTGTGAAATGTACGGCATATCAAATGGAAAGCCAACTTCAATGCAATTAGTGTGTGCTTTGATCATGGATGCTTGTGTTGAGTGTGTTTTTGTGACTCCATAAGATTGGAAAGTCAGACTTCGTTGGACTTGATGTGTGTAGAAGTTGATAGATTAGTGATTAGAGAATGATTAGAGTTAGTCTTGCCATGGCTATTCTCTTGAATCCTCTATTTCTATTAATTCGATGCTCCTGCTTCCATGCCCTAGTCCACGGATCTGATAATTTTGTGTGGGTTGCAATTAGGTCGTTGCTACAATGCCTCCCAACATTTGACGCCGTTCCCGGGGATCGATAACCTAAGCTAGTGAGTATAGGATATTTAAAATAGAAAAATTTCACTACTAATTTCATTGGTTTTTTAGTGTGTGTAACTCAAGTTTGGCTTGATTTGATGATGTTGTGCAAGTAATTGAAGCTAATTTTGAGTTATGAATACCCCAAACCTCCACTTTCACTAATTTCATCTAACCCTTGCTAATTTCGCTTCATTTCCATGCTAATTGTACTAATTTCATGCTAATTTTACTAATTTTTTGCTAGCTTTGCTAACCTAACCGCTAACATTGAAGTGTAATGTATGTTAAATCCCCTTTTTAAAGGTGTAATCATCACTCTAATCAAGTTAATTGTGCTAATTTATGTCTAATCTGATGATTTGGGTGTTTGATTTTTGGCCTACAATGGTCACTTTTGGAGCCGATTTGATGGTGCACACACTTGTGTGTGCAATGATGGGTCTTTGCGTGGAGCAAAGGAATAGCTTGGAGTGTGATTATGATGTAAATGCACTCACTTGCTCATGTCAATTCTTGATTGATTAATGTGGTTCAATGTTGCTAATTATTTGCTAAAATTAGGTGTGTAACTCAATTGACCTACACTTTGCACCTAATTTGATTCACTTGGAATAAAATTGATGGTCAAATTTTGACTAATGAACCTTGTGTGTATCAGAATAATGCTTAATTCTCATCAAGAATTCATTTGTGTGCATAAAAATCATTGTGTGTGTAATGCACCAAAGAGGGGAAAAACATTTATCAAAAAATTCAAGTGTGTGTGCACCTAATCTTGAGTGTGTAGTGATGGAATTGATGGTATATGAGTATGAAATCATGTAATTGATGCATATGTTAGGTTAATTCAATCATTGGATAAGCCTAAATGTCGAACCATTGGGCAAAAATTGAGTGTGTGTGCCCATCCAAGACCACTTGACTTTCAATGATTCATGGTTAATTGGGGCACCTAAATAATTTTTTGATTGTGAAATGTGCATGAAAAATGTGTGCAATCATTAGGTATAAGCCTAAATGCATTACCAATTGAGCCAAATTTGAACTTTTGTGCTTAATTTTTGAGTTGTACATTGCTTGATTGTGTCAAAATAGTGCTAATTTTTTAGAAATTGAGCATGCATGCATTCAATTATGCTTGATTGAGTTTGCAATTTGAGCATTGTAATGTGCAATTGATATTTTTTTACATACAATTTTGGTCTAAATTTGGGTGTGTGTGTCTACTCAATGGCATTTGATATCCAAATTAGGGATGAATGATTGGTCTCGGTCACCAATTGTGATGATTAGTAGACTAACAAAAGATTGGTGTGTGCATCGTTGATGACTCAATTGATATGCAATTGGGGATGATATTATGTAATACCATTGTCGTGTATGTCTATTTGATTTAATAAGAATTACAATGATATGTACATTTTCCAATGCCAAAATCAAGCATGTGTAGCCTCACAAACCAAAATGACAAATTCGATTGGATTTGAAGGATTTGAGAGGGGAAAAATGGTCAATGGAAGATTTGATTACAAATTGGATCTGGGTTAATGAGGAAATTAGTGTATTCATCAAGCATGTTTGCATCTTCCAACATCTCAATTTTGAATTGTTTTTATGCACATTTGGGTTTCCAATACATGTCTTCAAGAAGATGCATCGAATTGAAGCAAAATGAATGAGGTTTGCGAGATAAGGTGTATAATATTGACCAATTCTCAAATGTGCATGGTTTGATTTGTATGCTTGATTGAATGAGCATACTTGTGATGAAGGTTTATTTGATTAGTGGATGATATATTGATCAATTTTTTCAAAATCTTACACCACGCATGTGCACTAATGAAAATCATCATGTTTGCATGTCATGAGAAACCAAGATGGGCTAGAGTTTAAGATTGATTGAATTCAAGTCGAACTGTGGGATGCCTTGGTGCATCAAACATGTTTCTGATCAAGGAAACTCACTTATGTTTGACACTTCAATTTTTATTGCATGAACATCAGTAATTGCTAGACAAGTATGTAGCATTGGCATGGTGCCATTTATGGCTCTTTGAAGGAACACCTCATAAACACATACTTCATGTTCTTCTCTTGTTGACTATGGAAACAAGCCCTTAATAGATTATTTTTTTCCTTTTTTTTTAAAAAAATGAAAAAATCAATGCTTGCTGACGACTCTATGGCATGCTCAGCTGGCCAGATTTGGCACTAGCAAATCTCTCTCACACACACACACAATGCCAATCGGGGCTGCTTTTCCAGCAAGCTGAAGACACACACACACACACACCTCTTGCCATGCTTTGTGCTGCCTGCTGAACACACAATTTGGACTTTTGAGGAGCAAAGTCCACCCACCCAATGGCCACCACTACGTTCTAGCCTGATCCGCGTTGACCCGGCTCTCTCTCACACACCAACACACCAACCCATTCTCGCCAAAATTGTGGCGTGATCTGGCGATACAGTTGCATCGTGCTCAACATTTACCCCCCCACACACACACACGCACAAAATTAAGATCCCTGTTTTTGGTAGCCCTTCCAACACACTTGGGGCCGCTTGCATTCACCTTGGCTCCATGTGGCACGGACCCCGACTTCTACCTTGGATCTTGATTCCTCTCGCATGCATGCTTTTCAACCCACTGCCCGCCATCAAACCACTGGTGCTAGTGACTACTCCAGCTTCACTTAACGAAAACACTGCAAGTCTCATACACATAGACGTGCGCGCTTGATCATTTGTCCAACGAGCTCGCTTGTAAGTCGCGACATCGTCAAGAGACCCCACACACACACTTGCCTGATTTTATGCTACCACAATACACACACACACACACACACACACACACACACACACCTTTTCTTTGCATCCGTAGCCCACTTGCCCTGCAGCCTCTGCTGGCCGAATCAGACTATTGAAAAATAAAAAATAAAAAATAAAACACAACTTTTGTGGCCCGCCTCAGGGGATTCATCCTGACTTTGCGGGGCGCCTGCGGGCTACACACCATGCCACTCACATCTGCATACCCTTAGCTGAAAGCTCGAAGCTCGCTGCAGAGTAAAAGCAAACATCAAAACTCTCATAACAAGAGGGAGTTCCCACCCTTCAAAGCTCATTGCACTTTTTCAAGAGGTCTGGAATATTCTTAGATTGCATTTTAAAATGTGATGTTGTGGACACAAGTTTTTTGTTTCAAATACACCAAAAAATGACCATCATTCTCATTTGCCTATTACATCATGAGTTGAGAAATAAATGGTACGTTAATTATAATGATTCATCAAAATGATTAGATGCTAGTCAATTCATAACCACTTGAGAGAAGTCAAAAATCAAAAGATCATCATAATCTTTTTCTCTTCTTTGATAAGTATGCTACAGCGGGCTTCAATGAGTGCATGCTATGCTTGTATAATCATTTTCATGCATAAATGAACTCTTCTTCCACAAAAAATTTGGGCTCGTGCATGGTTTGGTGCTCGATTTCATTGGTATTTTCACTACACTACGTGACCAAATCTTTTTGGCAAGCATGCGAGCTTCATTTGAGAGTTACATTGATGATACGTACATACTTGATCGAGACATCTTGTGCTTGGACTTGGTCTTCTTGTACATTTTAGTACGTAAATCGAATCAAAAAAATTTGGAAAGCACTAAAAATGAGCTTCTTGATAGCAAAAAGAGATCACTAAAGTTTGGGCTTGGAATTGCTTTTTCATTCTAGTGCTTAATACGTATGCAAAAATCTTGGGCACTAACAATTGAGTTGTTTTTGAAGGATTACGAGCAACAAAAACTTTCATTGATCCAATAAGGGGTCATCATTGCAAAATATTGCAAAACTTCGCTATTTAGAGCCATTCCAGTTGTTTGGATTAAGAGTTGTATATATGCTAGCTCATAGCTTGGTCAAAAGTTAATTTTTTTCATTTTGAGCTAGTGTTTACCCAACTTTTTTGAGAGCTTTCAAGTACAAAACTTGGCTATTGAGAACCATTCACTTTCATTCCTTTAAATTTGAAGTCATCTCTAGCTCATAGCTCATAGATTGCTCTAAAAACGTAAAATTTGGAAAGCTTTAAAAATGTAAAATTTTGCTATCGAGAGCCGCTTCAAATTCATTCAAAAGTTTCATTATTTCTAGCTCACGGCTTTCTTTAATCTTCACTTTCATTTGAGCTAGAAATTAATCAACTTTTGAATCATGCAAGAGAGATTGTAAAAATTGCAAAAATTGCTTATTTAGAAGCATTTTATCTCTCATTGTTGATGGTGTATGCATAAATTTGCTATCAATGAGGTGCATAGCCAAAGGTACTTTTTTCCCTTGGGTTTTTTCCCTTTGGTAAATTTGGGTATGCAAGTCCCTAACCTTAGGTTATCATTAATGTTTTTTGTGTGTTTTCTGTGTGGCTTTCAATAAAAGGCCTTTTGAGATTGTTTACACATAAGTTCGAAAAGCTTGGATTGTAAATAAAAAGGATCAAGAGACTTCTCTACAAAGGGGATGCTTGCTCAAGGATGCTTAAAAGAGCATGAATAGGTGTAATCCTTCCATGATTTTGCTCTTTTGTTCATCTCTTCATTCTCTATCCTTGGCTTAAGTAACTTTTGCTTCTAAGCTATGGTTCTTTCATGTTCAAAAGCTAAGCATACTAACGTTTCAACACTTTGCTTTGTGAATACTAGCTCATCAAAAAATTAGGTTTTATGTGTGCTAATCATAGGTAATTGGGCTTGACCTTAGGTTAATGTAGGTTCATTTTTCATTATTCCTAGACTCTTAGTGATAGTCTCAATACTCCATTCATTTTTAACATGACCTAGGGCTATGATTAAAATTTAGTCCTTTAGTCCAATTGCCATTAGCATCTCATATTGGAAGAAACAAAAAAGTGCTAAAAAATGAAATAGTGAAGCAAAAAAGTGTCAGGAAAAAGTAGCAAAAATGCTACTATACACGTGAAAAGAAAATTTCTATGTTATGTTGTGTCTTTGTGAGGCCTAGTGCCTTATTGGCACTTGGCAGGTGAGGGGAATCACCTTGGCTCGCTTGGTCAAGTTCCTAAACCGATGCCCAACAAGGGTTAGCCGTTGCCATGGTAGGTTAGTAGGCTTTTGGAACACCTTCTTGAGTGTTCAAGGAGCCAAGAGTCGCACCTAGACTTGCCTTGGGGTGGTAGCCTTGTGTTGTGATTTACTTTTTCCTATGAATGACAAAAACAAAACTTCCATGAGCTTCAAAAAGTTGTGACATTGTACTAATAGATTAGGAGCTTTTTAATAGCCCGTAAACATGATAGACTTGAATGATTTATTAAGATTGGTCACATAGTTTTTAAGCTAGTAGGTTTTGAAATTGCATTAGCCTAGGGTCTTAATTGATTGCTTATGTTTCATGCATAAAACTGAAATTTCAAGTGGTTTAATCTTCATGAGAGTTGAGTGTTTTTTTGCTTTATGTTGTCTAGTTTTTTACTATGATTCACCCATCTTTTAGAAGAAAAAAATTCACTTTGCATGATTGTTCATTGTACTTCATGTTTTTTTCCTTGTTGGCCTTTGATGCTCATTACTTGTTCTTATATTTTGTAGCTCAATATTTCTTCCATGGACTTGCTTTCTACCATGTCATCGTGTTTTGCTTCACCAACAGACGAGGACGTGTGCTAAATTAGGAAGGGGGGAATGTTAGAAGCGGCTAACATAGGATACACCGGTTATGCATCAAGCGGGAGATATGCGATGGTTGTGCATAATATTTTTAACTCACTTTTGTATAAGTCTTGGGCTCATTGGGAGTTCCAAAGTTGTATATGCTAGGTAGAGGGCTCAAACTTAAACCCATAGTAGAAGGGATTGTGGTGAAAGCCTTTATGCAAGGAGGCTTCACTCTTGAGGATGCACTTTTGAGATCTCTCTCTCTCTCTCTCTCTCTCTCTCTCTCTCTCTCTCTCTCTCTCGTGTTCACTCTATGGATGGACTAGCCTTGAGCTTAATGCCCACGCTTAAGAGGCTAGTACTAATCCATTGTAATTAGAGAAGATTGATTAATCTAGTTCCTATTTTACTCATTAGTCCTATCTTCTCTACATTTCATTATGTCATGAAGTAGTATTACACTCTCATTATTCTAGATTTGAGAGAGGTAGGTACTCTTTTCTTTGATCTTAACTCTCTTCTTCCCTAAGTATTCAATTAGTTGAATACTTCTCTAATTCTCTTGATTAGTGTAGTGTGTGTGCACTCTTGGTCATGTCATTAGATTTTGTGCATGATTGTGTGCTTAAGTGTGTGAAGGTTTAAGGGCCTTGAGCTCAATGCCACTTGTGTGTGATGTGATTAGAGTAACTTGGCTGGCATGTGATGATTGGGAAAGCCAACTTCAATGCAATTAGTGTGCGCTTTGATCATGGATGCTTGTGTTGACTGTGTTCTTGTGACTCCATAAGATTGGCAAGTCGGACTTCGGTGGACTTTATGTGTGTAGGAGTTGATAGATTAGTGATTAGAGAATGATTAGAGTTAGTCTTGCCACAGCTAATCTCTACTTGCATTGGTGAGGTATTCTCTTGAATCCTCTATTTTTATTCATTTGATGCTCGTGCTTCCATGCCCTAGGCAGGTTGTCGATCCACGGATTTGATAATTTTGTGTGGGTTGCAATTACGTCGTTTCTACGATGCCTCCCAACACTATTCTCCCGAGTGAGGAGCTCCTTGCTTACCCACTCTATGTGCTCCACATACCATAACTCCGGACATGCCAAAGTGGGTTTTGAAGAAATGTTTGATAAAAATGGAAAGAGAAGGAGACATCTCTAACTTCTCTTCGTGAATTGTTCTTGGAACGTCGCTCTCGTTCCTTCAACTCTTCCACATCCACATTCTCAACATTCTTTGTTTGAGCCATAGCTTGCATGAGTGAGGAATTGGGAACCACATTGTTACCACATACATCAGCCCAAGACTTGTTTGTGCATACATTTTTCATGTCGCATACATCCCGACTCATGGTGTCAAATTTCTCATCTTTCAATACATGGTCATGCTCTACTTTGCCGCATGCGCTCCTTCAAAGTATTCAGGTCCACGAGAGAGCATTTACATTCCTTGACTTCCTCTTCAAGTTGCATCAAACGTGTTGTTTGCATCTTAAGTGTCCTCTTGAGACTCTCATTCTCAAACACAAGTACCCTTAGCTTGCCATTCTCCATTATAACCGTAAGTCTTCGCCTTATTTGTTTTACGGTCTCTTGCAACAATACCAAGTATGCCATGATCATAGTTTCCGATGTTGTTGGTTGAGTGGTTGTGTTGCTATCTCCACACTTAGGAGATTTTGAATCATTTTCCACAATAATTATGGACCTTGCTAGAGAAGAAGAACCCTTGCGAGTGCTGGAAGACATTGTATGTAAAATAAGAGATGAGAGTCAACTTTTCTAAACCTATTCACTTCAAAAATGCTGCTACAGAAATGCATTTCCACAATTCTGAAAATTAATTTCTTTACATCAATGCATAGAGGGCATCATGAAATGTGTTCTTCGATTGAGGCTATAGATCACCCAAAACGGAGTTCGGATGAAGAAGTTATGATCAAAAGAGTGTACTGTTGTCTATTAGGTCAGGCTGCACTAGAGAGAGAGAGAGAGGTTTTGGTGGAGCTTCTTCCTACATTATGTATGAGCTCCTTATTATTCTATACTATCAATGACAAAGATGAGATTAAAGTTAGTGTGAGTAGTTAGTATGTTATGGTATTGGTCTAATGGCCTTTATCCCCAATAGCTCAAGAGTTTCACATGAGGTCTCAAGGAGATACATAGCTTCTCAAGAACACCATTAGAAGAGAAGAGTCATGGACTCCAAGAAAACCCAAGACGGCTAGAAAAGGTGCAACATGTGTATATAGCTTCACAATTGACGTTAGGGACAACATTGACTCAACCACAATTTCCTACGAACTATAATTCCACTTCTCTATAATTTTTTTAGGATGGTCTATTTTCTATTTTCACCTCATACGTTGCTTCCAATGTGTGCATGATACGGTGTTGCTTGTTCATTCTTGCAAACATTTTCCATCTAATTTTATAGAGTGGCAGCCAATAGAATCCTTCGTAGGGACCTTTGAAGCGATCCATATGGAACTTGGAAATTTAAGATATGTTGGTTGTCTATCCTCTGAGCTTGCCTCATGCGAAATCTTTTTTTATAGCCATACTAAGTCATATGTTACTCCTAGGGAAAATGGGTATGGTAATCTATCTGCCATTCATTCACCAAGCTGCTGAAGAGTTTGGAATAGCCTACTCAAACAGTACATTGATAGTAGCAACCAAAAGGAGAATGGAGTGGATGTGCATACAGCACATCTGTGGGTCCCACAAAGCAACGATAACATGGTTTATGTTTCCTCATTTGTTTTTGTATATCTTTTGATTGCAGTGTGTCCATAGGATACCAAAAATATGGATTTGCAAAGGAGATTGTGCAATGAAAAGCTTCTTGCAATTGGATGGGAGACTAAGGTGGTCAATCACCAGGGAGATAACATTAAGTTGTGTGTAATTTGAGAGAAATTGGTGTTTAGGTACCATATTGCAAAGAAAATCCTATCAATAGTCTTCCCCTAACAAAGGTGGAAGCAAACATTGGGAGATTGGAGGCACTCGACTGTGATGTTACTGCTCGAGAAACTGTTGACTAGTAAATATGTTTCTATGATGATGGTGCATAATAACTCTGAGAATAAAAAATGGCACCTCTATCATTTTTGAATGTATCTCAATCTAAGATATACATTGCCCAAGTTGTACCTCTTTGTTGTCAATGACAATGTTTTCTGGTTTAGAAAAGAAAAATCTTTCTTTGTGAGGATAGTGTGTTCCCATGATGTATTGTTGTAAAAGCTTGTAACTAATGTAAAGTTTGCTCTCATCTTTAAAATATCATCTTTGAGCATAATTATTTATTTTCGAGTTGTTCTAGAGCATTTTATTTTTTGACAGGATTTGATCGAAATCTTCAGCTTGATTGATTACGACTGCCAATGCCTTTAGACTCGGTGTCTTGTGTTCGTTTGTCATGTGTGTTCTTTTAATCTATAATTTTTAGTTAATTTTATGGGTTCTTTTGAAATCTCTTAAAGTGATTTTGGGTATATAAGGCGCTTTTTAAGTTTTGAAAGTTCTCTGCTCACATTCAAAAACCCGTAGCTTTAAGCTCTCTTGGCATTTTCCTTACATACTTCCACATGGCAACATGGTGTGATGCACTCCTTGCACAATTCAAAAAGGTTGGCCTTGCAGATTGAGTACATGAAATGATGAGTGTTTTTGAGGACACAATCAACATGTAGGCCACAGTCAACTTACACGCAGAGCCCTTCCAAAGCTTTCTTAACTACACAGAGATGGACACGATTGAATATGAAATTGTGTTTGAGGGATCTGACATGGTGTGGTTCCCGATGGATTTCTTCAAACACCTCTATGGGGTGGACAAGAACTTTTTCTTTTGTATTTTAAGGCTCGTCAAAGGACTCACTGAATGTTATTACAAGGCAAAGGGTGAGGATGAACTCATAGACTTGGGTGTGGGGTGTATAGGAACCCAATTCATAGATTGGGACATGGTGCTTACATTGCTTGTGCTCGAGGGAACAGACAAGAGAAAATTAAAAGAAAAGGTGAGAAAAAAGGAGCATGTAACCATTGTGGAGGAGGAAAATAAATATGTCAAGAAAAATCAATGTCTCAATAAAAGCATCCATGGCACTTGTTCTATTGCAAGAGCCTAGTTCCGCCAAGGATGAATATTAGATGATAGAGGAGATGGTGTTGGAAGAAGCTATCAACTTCCAATTACTCACTTTGCATGCAATGGTGATGAAAGTTTATCAAGGTCTTTTCCTCAATGAAATTGCAAAGACACTTGGATTCAAAGAACATGAGTCGCTCTTGGTGTTCACTATTTATTGGGAATTAAACTACAAAACTACCTCCTGCATGTCGATGATATGCGGTACTAAAGTTTAATTCTGTTCCAATTTCCTTGAAGAGTGAGGTCCAAAAGTTTGAATTGAACTTCACATTTCGATCACTTACGATCCGTTTGAGCAATCCATGCAATCTGAAAATATCTTTAACAAATAGTCGTGCAATATTGGAGGCGGTAAAGGTTGTCTTGACCAGAATGAGATGTGCAACCTTCATGAGTGGGTCAACAACTACCATAAGTGAATTATATCCTCCTTGTACCATAGGTAATCCAATAACAAAGTCCATACTTATACACTCCCACTTTATTTGGGGAATATATAATGGTTGAAGTTTACCAAGAAGTTTAACTCTCTCAGCTTTAATCCTTTGACATGTCAAGCATTGGCGAACATAGAGTACATCTGCCTTTTGCCCAGTCCAACTGAAACTTTTTCGTAGGCATTGAGAGTCTTCGCATACCCTAGGTGTCTTGAAGTAGGGCTATCATGGGCCTCAAATAAGATAGACTTCTTAAAGTTAGGATCCTTTGGTACACATAACCTATCTCTATAACAGAGACAAGGTCCATCATGTGAGAAGTGTAACATTGAAGGTATATTCTTTGAATCCCCAGATCGAACAAGGTTAAGCTGCCTTTGGTACTCTGGATTAGATGATGCAGCTTCCTTAATCTTTTCAATGATTGGATTGTTGGGTATAGATATGAGGCTCAAAAAGTGTTTTCAACTGAGTGAATCTGCAACCATGTTTTCTTTTCCAGGACGATAGATAATGTCAAAGTTGACCTCTTGCAAAATTTCTACCCATCACCTTTAAGGTTGCTTGGATGAAAATCCACTTTGAGCTCTTATGGTTGGTTATGAGTCAAAACTTTCTTCCCAACAAGTAGTGTCTTCACAGCTTTAGAGCGTGAATGACTGCCAATAGTTTGAGGTCATGGGTGGGGTAGTTCTTTTCATGAATCTTAAGCTTACGCGAGGTGAAAGCTATTGGTCTGCCTTCTTGAACTAATACTTCTCCAATTGCTATTTCACTAACATCAGTGATGACTTCAAAGGCCTGATTGAAAGCTGGTAGCTTTAGGCACAATGTTGTAGTCAAATACCGCTTAAGTTGGTCAAACATTTCTTGGTGTAGTGGTTCCCAGCTTATTTTCACTCCTTTTCTTAGAAGGCCGATCAAGGGTGAAAGCAATCACTGCATAATCCTTTATAAAGATTCTATACCATCCTGTGATTCCCAAGAATCCTCTAAGCTCACTTGCATTTGATGGCTGAGGCCATTCAACAATGTCTTGACCTTTAGCAAGGTCCACTGAGATTCCTTCATGCGAAAGAATAAATCCCAAATAATTAGTCCTTGTGTGAGGTTCCCAACCCCGAGAAGATTGGGGTGACTTGATAGATGGCCTTTCTTTATTCTCCTTTTCCATTGACAACACCCTACTCTATTTCCACAAAGTAGAGATACGAGCAACAGAAGAGAGGAAGTCCTCTATCCATCATTTACGTGGTTATAAGGGTCATACGCCACAAGCCAGGTCAATAAATCTAGGATTCTAATAAAGTTGTTTCCTAACATAAAGATGAAATCCTATTGACATATTTAGAATCCATAAATAACGCCTTTTTCTCCACATTTAAGAGGCACGGCTGCCATCCATAAACCATAAATATGATACTTAGTCTAAACTAAAGATTAATCTTGTGTCATGTAGATTTGGGCCATCTCAACTCTTGGCACAATAAGTCTCTAATTTCACTTCTCTTAATAAGAGGGAGTGGAGACTTTCTTAACTAATCGACAGCACCCATCCTTGACTGGCAACCTGAGCCAGCCCTCGCTTTCCACCCCACACTCACACTTTTTACCACATTGTTTAACATATACAAGCAATGTTCCTCAATTAACTCCAAACATAGGTTCTTTTATACAGCCCTTCAAACAATACCAAAACAATTCAAACAAGGCCTAATGAAGACAACCCTATTATTTAACAAAAATAACTTTTCCAATTTCTCATGAGTTGCTGCTACCCGCGGACTTTCTCTGTCTAACCAACAGATCCTTTGCAAAGGATTTATTCGCTAACCGCGAATTGCGCAACCTTCCCATCTCTCTAACCGCGAGGCATCCCGCTACCCGCGAGGCATCTTGCTAACCGCCAGGCTTCCCACTACCCACGAGGCATCTTGCTAACCCCCAGGCATCCTGCTACCCGTGAGGCATCCCGCTAACCGCGAGGAACAAAAGAGAGCCGATAACTTCAGCCTAATCTCCGCTAATCGCGGAATCATCTCACTACCCGCGAGGAACAAAAGATATTCTTTCAACAATTCTTCTCTTTAAATGATTCTTCAAACATGGTAAACCAATTCTTCATATCAATCAGAATCCACTTATCAAACAATAACAATTTATTAAGCAATAACAATTCAACAAACAGTGACAACTTATCAAACAGTTCTTTCACTAATTTATAAAAACATATGCTTGTTTCTTGTAATAGAATCACGTTTCTCAGATAGTTTAAGGGGTTCCCTATGCTTAGCTTCCCAAGTCATCATGAATAGCAATGCAGAATTATAAATTCATCTTATCGAATCAGCGACATGTTTGATTACCTCTCGTGTTTGAAGTTGGACGGCTTCAACTTCTTTCATGACCAATACATCCTCTTCAGCAACGTTTGGAGTAGATGATATCTTTTTTTGCACCTTCCTTGGAGGTGGAGTGACATGAGCATCCTTTGAGCTTCGAGTAAATCGCTTCGTGGCCATCGTATTGATATAGAGAAGAGGGAAAGAGAGAAGAGAACTCCAGAATTCCAAGGGCAACACGAGGATGGTAGAGAAAGACTTGGAGATGGAGATGGCTTGAAGATAAGGGCTCGAGGGAGAGAAGGTAACTCCGACGTCAAAGCAAGAGAGCGTCTGCTTTTGAGAGTGTGTGGTCTGGCCCCTGAAAGTGAGAGGAGAGAGGTCTTTATATAGGCTCTCAAGGCCAGCTAAGAATAGAGGGATAAGTTCTTCAATTTTAGAAGAATCTTGGGCTGCAAGACAAGAACTCTAAACTTAACTCTCTGCTCTTTCTTTCCTAAAAATACTCCTCCTTTTCTAAAATTGCTCCTTCTTTCCCAAGAGTCAACTCTTATCTCTAGATACAATCTTGAGGTTTCAGTTTCCCATCAACCTTATTGTTTTCAAGTGAATAAGGGTCATAATTAATAGTTCTAAAGTCCGATTTTTTATCCTATCGTTCCATTAGAATGCTCTTTGACTTAATAAAATGCAAACCTCAAATGTTTACAAAGTAAATGAATTACTTTTATTGAAAAATGTTGGGTACATTACACCTTGGAGTGAAAAATGAACACTTGCTCATCTCTACATATAGCTTGTGTTCTCGAAGAATATCCAACACCTTTCTCAAGTGGCCTTCATGTTCTTCTTCATCCTTTGAGTAGATTAGAATATCATCAAAGAAGACAAGAACAAAGTCATCTAGGTACGGTCTAAAAATATCTTGTATCAATCTACAGAATGTAGCCGGAGCATTAGTTAGACCAAATGACATTACTATAAACTCAAAATGTCCATATCGGTTGTTGAAAGCTGTCTTTGGAATATATGATTCCTTTGTTCTGGTTTGATAATAACTAGATCTTAGATCTATCTTTAAGAAGACCTTGGAGCCATGTAGCCTGTCCAACAATTCATTGATTCGTGGGATAGGATAGTTGTTCTTAACTGTACCTGGTTCAGTCCTCTATAATCAATGCACGGTTCTCGCAGAGTTGTAGAGTCCCATCTTTCTAAGTTTTGAAAGAGTACTGGAGGGTCCCAACTTGATTTACTCGGTCTAATAAATCCCTGTTCTATAAGTTAACAAAGTTGTTCCTTCAATTCAATGGCCTCTGGTAGCACCATTTGATAAGGTCTCTTTGACATTGTCTCACTTCTTGGAAGAATCTCTATCTCATGATCAAGCTCTTGATTTGAAGGAAGAGAGGTGACATCTTCAGGAAAGAAATCTGAATATTCATGAATCCAAGGGGGTTTTATAACGCTTGATTTTGGATCGATCTTGTTCAGCTTGACCGCAAATATTTGTTGTCCAACCCTCATACCTTTGAGTAGACAGTTGGCTTTAATTAATTGAATCTTTGGAATCCCATTCTTTCCCTATACTTCGACTTGCTTAGCATGACTATCTCTAAAGCTCAAACTACCTAGGCCACATTGGATGCTAACATGATTCCTAAATAGCCAATCCATCCCAAGAATTCCATCATACATCCCAAATGGTAGGGTTCTAAAGAAAGCTGAAGTTGCATGTCCTCCTAGTTCAAAGTTAAGCTTTCCCACTCAATATCGTGATACCACGGTTTTTCCATTAGCCAATTCTATTGTCATGGGTTTAGCTTGTTTTTTATTCAGGTTCAACTTTCGCAAGCATTTCGGGGATAGAAAAGAATGCGTACTCCCACAATCAATGAGGAGGTTAAAAGGTTTACCTTGATGGGTGGCTGGTGTTTAAATAACACCAAATTGTCTTTTAGCTCCAGGATTGTCAATAGCTGCATAAATTGTTGCTCTCTCTTCTTCTTCATCAAGGGCGGGCTCTCCTACTACTGCAAGTGTATGGGCATTTCTACATTGACCTCTTCCAAAGGCTCTGGCTGCTCTTCCTCACCCTCTACCTTGTCCACCACCTCGTCCATTGTTATGTCCAAAAGGACGGTGTCTTTGATCTCTTTCAATTGGTGTTGTTGGTCTATTAGTCAGAAGTGGATATTTATTTTGATAATGTCCCAACTCTCTGCATTTAAATCATCGAACATCCAAGCATGAAGGATTTTGAGCATTAGCAACATAAGCTCTTTGTGATTCATTATTATTGGGAAGCCTTAATAGATGTCTAGCACCATTAAAACTTTGATTTTGTTCAACTCTCCTTCTAATCCCTTGCTCCTTCATTAAGAGCTTAGCTCGTTGTAAAGCATCTTGCATAGTAATAGGTTTCATGGATTCTAATCGCGAGATGATTAGTTCTCTTAAACCTTGACAGAAACAAGCTATCTGCTGCTTTATGGTCATTGGTGGAGCATAACGCCTAAGCCTTACAAACTTTGAGTAATACTCTTCCAAGGATAAGTTGTATTATTTCAAGCTAAAGAATCATTCATCTTCAATGCTTCATGGGCACGAGGTAAGTATATTTCTTTTACTGCTTGTTTAATCTCTGTCCAACTCTGTGAGTTCCCCAATACTCCCATGTCGCAACAATGTTGTTTCCACCATAACTTTGCTTAACCGGAGAGGCAAAACATCCCTAGCATTGCTTGGTTTGCAGGTGCGGTTTTTGCAGCCGAGAAATAATCATCCATAGCTTTTATCCATACTTCTTTTTAAATCTTGAAGTAGCCAATTAAATCTTTTTAACCTAGGCTTTGATACCAATTGTGAGGCCCCCAACCCCAAGAAGATTGGGGTGACTTGATAGATGGCCTTCCTTTATTCTCAAGTTTTGTTGACGACACCCTTCTCCGTTTCCACAAAGTAGAGATACGAGCAACAGAAGAGAGGAAGTTCTCTATCCATCATGTTTGTGGTTATAAGGGTCATACACCATAGCCAGGTTGATAAATCAAGGATTCTAATGAAAGCTATTTCCTAACATAAAGATGAAAGCCCATTGACATATTTATAATCCACAAACAATGTCTTTTTTCCCACGTTTAAGAGGCACGGTTGCCATCCATAAACCATAAATATGATATAAGACTAAGTTTAAACTAACTAGAAATCTTGTGAAAAGTACCCAACTAATTGGGTCCACTCGTCCATAGATGTAGATCCACTAGGATACTAGTCTCCCACTTTCCACACCACACTCACCCATTCTTCTTGTTTTCTAATTACTATCACGTTGTTTTACATATACAAACAGTGGTTTTTTATTAATTCCAAGCACATGTTCTTTCATCCAGCCCTTTAAACATCACCAAAACAATTCTTTCTCAAACATGATATAATAAAAATAATCCTATAATTTAACAAAAACGAATCTTTCCATTATGCTTAAGAGTTTTTCGCTATGTGCGGACTTTCTCTGTCTAACCAATAAAGCCTTTGCAAAGGATTTGCTTGTTCGCTAACCGCGAAATGCACAAACTTTTCGAGTCACTAACCGTAAAGTATCTTGCTAAGCGCAAGAGACAAAAAGAAAGCTGATAACCTCAGCTTTAAGTGATTTCTCAAACATGATTAGCTAACTTCTAATATCAAACAGAGACAGTTTATCAAACAATAACCATCAATATTAAAAAAATAACTATTCTATGAAATCCTATGCTTGTTTCTTATGATATAATCACGTTTTTTGCACAGCTCAAGAGAAATCATAGGCCTGACTTACTGGTCATCATGTATAATGATGCAAAATTATAAATTTATCTTATCGGATTAGCAACACGTTCGACTACCTCTCGTGGTTGAGGTTGAACGGGTTCGACTTCTTTCGTAGTCGATACCTCCATTTGAGCTACGTTTGGAGTAGTTGATGCCTTCTTTTGCACCTTTCTTGAAGGTGAAGCGGCATGAGCGTCCTTCAATCTTTGAGTCACTCGCTTCGGGGCCGTCATATCACAAGAGAGAAGAGGGAGGAAGTGAGAAAGAGAACTCAAGAATTTGAGAAGTAGCACGATGATGGTAGAGAAGGAGTTGGAGATGGAGATGGATTGAGGGTAAGAGCTTGAGGGGGAGAAGGTAACTCTGCCATCAAGGCAAGAGAGCTTCTGCTTCTGAGAACTTCTATGTGTCCTTTTGAAAGTGAAGGGAGAGGGATCTTTATATAGGCTCTCAAGGCCAAAATCAAATTCTAAGAATAACAAAAAACAAAGAGAGATAAGTTTGTGCACGTTCGTAGTTGTTATTATTACGTAAAATTTATATATAATTAATTTTTTATTTTTATTTTTTACGGACACGTATGTTGATGCGCGATTTCGAGTCTCTAATTCTAAAAGAAGCTTGGCTTCCAAGAAAAGAAGCTCTAAACTTTACTTACAGCTCCTCTTTCTTTCTAAAAATATTGTCTTTCCAGCTAAAAGTACTCCTCCTACTCCTTCTCTTCTAAAATTACTCCTTCTTTCTTAACGGCCGACTCTTATCTGTAGATAGAGTCTTGAGGATTAAGTTTCCCATATCAACCTATTGTTTTCAAGTGAATAAGAGCCATACGTAATAGTTCCAGAGTCCAATTTACGATCCAATCGTTTCGTTGGAATGCTCTATGATTTGACAAAATGCGAATCTTAAACATTTTTGCAAAGTAAATGAAATAGTTTTTGTTGAAAAAATATTGGGTACATTACAAAGAGCTAATTTGTTCCTTCTGCCGATGGTTATGTCACACACAACCTTTTCCATAACTAAACTTGTTGGTACTTTGAAAGGGAAAATAGTTCAAAAAAAATGCATCATTTTACTACCACCCATACATAATTTATTGGGACGATCTTTTGTAGTTTTTGATGTCTTTTTATCCTTTGTTAACTCAACCACACCACCATGAAGACCAACACTTGATATAATAGCTTCGCAGACTCTATATTTCAAGCATAGCTAATGTGGAGCATTTACAGCTTGTCAAGAACTCTTATGTATATATAAAGACAGTAAATGTGTAGAATAGGATCCCAATTTGGATCTTATGTGTTCCGATTAGGGGGTACAATTTGGTCACAACTAAGGATACCTTGAAACTTTTTTTCTAGTGCTTTACTCACTATTTATGTAGCGGACAAACCTTTAGTAGAGTTGGCTCCAGCTTTGCACTCTTTACCTTTCCACCCTTTGATCACTTGTTGGCCTTTGCATTCTTGTCTTCACAAAATTGTATTGTGGCAGCAATAAATGCATGGATAAACTTTCCTTAAGCCTTAAGAATTTCCTACTGCCAAATAAAGAAGCACTCTTATATCCCATTCACTTTCTAATGTCAAGTAATTGCCCGTGCGTGGCACTTAGGGTTTGGCATGTACTTTGATTGAGACTACAATTCATGGGTCTTGTAATGGATATGGGTATGAGGTACTCAATAATTTAGACTCATGATTGGAAAATCATCCATATGAGGAATGTTGATAGACAATGCATCAAAGTACTATATATGACTATTGCAAAAATCATGAGAAATTAGATATGCATGCATGAATCTTCTAATACTGCAAGATTGGTGGTTCTTGTTTCAATCTGTACAATGCTATATTTCAACTTGCATAATTTGATTTCTTGCCCTTTTTGAGCACAAATGGAAGGTTCCAATATTTCATACATGTAATTATCTACATCACCGGTCAAATTGACAAAACTATCAATTTAACAAAACATGTCCTTCGTTCACGATTATTTGTTGTGATGTTTTCTTTTTCTTTTTTCTTTTGACTTAAGGCAAGCTATATTATAATGGAGCTTTGAAGTCCATGAGTTTTCGATTCCATCCAAAAGGGGAATGCACAGAGTTTTTTGGGTGGTAGCCTTGTTGGGCATCTCATTGTTTGTATCTATTGGTATCATGTGTTGAATATAATAATGGGGTGAAACTTTGCAAGGGCCAAGAAAGCTTAGTTTTCGTCTGAAGATCGTCCATTATTTAATCCACTAATTTGACTTTGGTCTCCAATGAGCTGGTCACATGCAGAAGCGGATCACGGGGCAAGAGGACGTGCAAGCGAGGCAGCAGTTCCGAGAGAGAGAGAGAGAGAGAGAGAGAGAGAGAGAGAGAGAGAGAGAGAGGCCAAAGCGTATATGCAAAGCCAACGGTACTGCGTGCGCTATTTTTGAGGTCTGCTGTGTGTGTGTGTGTGTGTGTGTGTGTGTGTGTGTGTGTGTGTGTGAGAGAGAGAGAGAGAGAGAGAGAGACTCCTGCAATGAGGGCTTTACGACTAATTTGTTAACTAGTCTACGTGGCGCAAAGTTTGACTTGCGGCGGTGTGTGTGTGTGTGTGAGAGAGAGAGAGAGAGAGAGAGAGAGTATAAAAGAGAAATGTGCAGCTCAGATCAGGAGGCAGCTAGCTAGCGTGTTTGCAACTTCAAGCAGCTAAAGAGCGAGAGTAGACAAAGCTATCTAGACTTAGAGCCTAGAGCTAGTTTGGAGGCAGAGGGGAGAGCAAATGGCGACGAGAGGGGGAGCAAGGGTACTTAGCGGGTGGCTGCTAGTGGCGCTGGTGGTGATGGCGGGGCTGGTGGCGGAGAATGGGGAGGGCGCGTCGCCGAAGCCGTATAAGAAGAAGAAGTTGTCGTATTACGTGCAGGTGGTGAGGGGGCATCCGAGCATGGGCATTCTGCTGCAGCCGCTGAACGCTAGCTTCAGCAATGGGATGGGCTTCACCACCATTTTCTCGCTGAACATGACGGAGACGCAGGCCAACACGTCCAAGGCGTTAGGGGTTGCGCGCGGCTACACAATGAATATTGCCTACGCGTCGCCCACCGAGTACGCTGGCTTCGAGTCGGAGATCATCAGCTACGACGATGGCGTGTACAAGGGCACCATCCACTTCGAGGCCATGCTCGACGGTTCCTCTGCCGAGGTGGCCGTCCTGGGCGGAACGGGCAGCTTCCGCGGCGTCCGCGGCTGGGGCATCGTCAACCAAACGCTCCTCGCGCCCCCTTACGTCGTTTACTTCCACACTCTCTACTTCCTCAAATGCGAACTCTCTAGGTAGTCATCCTCTCTTGAAGTGGGTCGATTTGAACCCATCACCTCAGACTCGTGTTATCCTACCCCTGTTAGCCCCCACCCCCCTTCCAATGCTTCTTCTTTATTGCCCCACATCGACCACCCTTGAAAGATAAGTCATAACATCCTCCACAATAACAATAACTCTCAAGTTTGTGTAGTCTCCTCTTCACTCCTATAATCCTTTAAGCTCCCTATCATATCCATTAAGCTCCCTTCGATGATCGATCATCCTCTGCTCATGAATGTAATGAAATACATCATAACAGAACGTCTTTGCAAATCAATGTCTCTTCTATGCAACATTTTTCGATTCAAATTATCGCGTTCTACATCTTATAAATTATTACAAATGAAGCTTCACAGAGAACTTTTGGATTCTACTCATGAAGGCTTAGAAAGTTCTTTGTGAGAGATGTTGTTTTAATCACACTATAATTGAAAAGCTAAGAATAACTGGAAACATTAAAGGGCACAATGACTCAATTTTGCTCTAGAACAGAAGAAACGTACACCACCACCTTTGTAGCCTCCTCCATTTTCTTTGCCAAGGCCCTCCACCTCCTTGAGTGTTGTCTCCTCCCGACATTACATCTTATCAAAATTTTCTGAAGGTCTAAATAAGTCATCACCGAGTACCTTCTTGTGTGTTGTGGAAGATCACTACATGACCAACTCCACAAACACACAAGTTTTGTGAACTTTTGGCAACTTACGCGAAGGATCACTCCACAAACATGCAAGTTTTATGAACTTTTGGCATTTTAGGTGAAGGAGAAGGCAACCACTACCCCCATTTGATAGTGTCCCCCTCCATGTCCACCATGGCCTTCTTCTTCGCCACCATATCTATGTTCTGTGAACATTCTATTGCTCTACCTAAGTACGTAGCTAGACTAATTACTTCATTTTCTATTGCTCTACCTAAGTAGCTACACTAATTACTTCATTTTCTATTTTTATTTTCCCTGTTATTGTACTCTCTTTGTCCATCTTTAAGATTTACCTCTTTCAAACCAAACGTCAACCCTTTTGATTGATTTCTATATTCTTTCAAGTATTCATTTGAAAGAAATCCCTTTTAATCACTCTGAACCCAAGACTAGCTACCAAATGGTTGCTCTCCCATTGGAAGTCTACATACTTTTAAGAGAGCTTTTAGTCATGTACATATTGTAGGATACCGGATCAGTTAGGCCGTTATGTAACAGATGAGCGCCTAGCCATTCTTGGCCTGTGAGGAGAACAACTATATGTACAAGGCCACGAGCAGGGAATAGACAGGCTGAGTAGATTTGAGCGTAGGTGTTTCTGTTGTGTCTTGGCCATTCCACATTGGTGTAGTTGACGGGCAATTTCTCGCCTGGTCTCTTACCTCCTGTATCTCACACTTAGCAGTCTTTCCTCTTCACAGACAACAGCACTAGCCGCACAAGATGAGTGCCTCTGCATCCCCCGGGCTGGCACCAGGATCGCCTCATTACGAGGACGCATCCATGCACCCAGAGTTCACTCACACAGCTCCATTAGACCACATGTTTCAAGTTGTATCTAGCATCGATCCTGCTCCAGATCAATCACACAAATCAAGCACTACTTCAATACATTTCAGCCAGTGCAACAAGCACGAGACACACAGATCAAAAGGTGCGGCCGAAACCTTTTTCTGGGCTACCCACAGAAGACGTACTAACATGGTTGGACCACTTCGACAATGTCGCCAGTTACCACCAATGGCCAGACACTCGCAAAGCCCTAGAAGCACGCACTATGTTCGAAGGTGTGGCAGCGACTTGGTTTGTTCAGCAAAGTGAAGCAATTAAAGGTGATTGGGAGGCTCTTAAGTCCTTATTAATACAAAATTTTGCTAATCACAATATCACTCAGACAGCCCTGCAGCAGTTGAACACTCTGAAACAACAACAACTCGAACCTGTTGCCTAGTTTGTAGTCAAATTGAACCAGTTGCTGTTGCGGGCGGACCCCACCATGTCAGAGGAAATTAAATTATTTTTCCTTTGGCCACGCTTTCGACATGACCTCTCCCGCCGAGTTCGTGATCAGGGACCAACATCTCTACACGCTGCCATCCAGATAGCACAGTGAATAGAAAGCGCAGCTCATGGTGAAGATACACAGGTAACCATCACGCTAGCTCTACCACAATGGCCACTGGTGGATGCACCACCTACCCCAATGGACATAGATATCCAAAATGTGCAGCTAAATGCTAGGAGGTCACTCCCGGTAAGGGATCAACAAGGACGTCCTAAGTGTTTTTATTGTAATAACTATGGGCATATCAAAAAATATTGCAGGAGGCTGAGAGGAAATCAGCAAGTCCAGAATGTGCAGATAGAAGTCGAGGACGCCGCTACTTTCGCTGCTCTGTCGGAAAACATCTGAGCGGGTGGTTATTGGAAGGGAACCCCCTGCAGATTCAAGCAGCCGCATCTTCCGGACGCATGGTGTGCTCGACTATGGTTCAGCCCTACGACACACCCCATGAAGCACTCTTAGACACATGTAGCACAATTTCGTCCATTAGCGCACACTTAGTAAACCAGTTAGGCCTTCCTACTAGCACAACCTCTCCCATAACAGTTTTGTTTGGGGATAATAATCAAACTTACAATTCTCACACATTTGCTCACTGCACATTTGAGATTGCCCATAAACAGTCCACACACAGTTTCTATGTCTTACCACAACAACTCTTTCCTTTAACACTGGGATGTAATGGTTCCTCAAAACCCAAGCCCGTTTACATTTTGATACTCAACATCTTGTATTACCAAACACAATTCCCATCTCTATGTTTTGTTCCCATTCCGGTCCAAATTTTGTACATACTCAACATGTAGTGGTAGATAAGCATAGACGCACTAGTCATGTTCGCGCTCTACTGCACCAATTCCCCAGCCTATTCAAGCCATCCACACTCACTTCCACGATCAATCTACTAGTTCAACATTCCATCAACATAGGAAATTCCTTCCTTGTCTGCATGGCCTCTAGATGCCGGTCTCCTTTAGAGCAGCACACAATTAGGACAGCCATCCAAGATATGTTAAAGAAGGGTGTGATTACACCTTCCTTGTCCGCATGGCCTCTAGACGCCGGTCTCCTTTAGAGAAACACACAATTAGGACAGCCATCCAAGATATGTTAAAGAAGGGTGTGATTACACCCTCCTCTAGCAATTGGGTGTCAGAACCCCATTTAGTCAAGAAGGAAGATGGCACCTATCGTTTCTGCATCGACTTTAGGCCTTTGAACAAACTCACAGTTCATGATTTGTACCCTCTCCCTCGAATCGATGATCTCTTAGACCAGCTAGGGCGGTCGACATACTTCGCCTCTCTAGATCTAGCATCTGGGTATTGGCAGATCCCCCTTAACCCGGCTGATACTCACAAGGCCGCATTCCGAACCTCCATGGGTCTGTTTCAATTCACTCGCATTGCCTTTGGCCTCTCAGATGCCGGAAGTACATTATAACGGACTGCCCAAAGCATCTTTCAAGATCTCATACTACAAGGGGTAGTACTAGTCTACTTAGATGGCATACTAATCCATACACCAACCAGGGAACAACACTTGCAGGTCTTGAAGGAACTCCTCAAGCGCCTTCAAACCTACAAGCTTCAGCTACAATTTAAGAAATGCAAGTGGGGCACAACAAAGCTTAAATTCTTGGGTTATATAATCTCAGTGGAAGGTATCCAGATCGATCCTTCAAAAGTCTTAGCCATCCAACAGTACCCACCCCCATCCTCAGTCAAAACACTACAGAGTTTTCTCGGTTTGGCTAATGCTTCATTACAATTTGTCCCCAACATGGCAAAGATTACATACCCTATGCGCCATTTGCTTAAGAAAGGGGTAAAATATGAATGGACATCAGCTTGCCAACACAGTTTTGCCAGTTGAAACAGGTTATTCAAGAATCAGCCATGTTAGCTCATCCGAATTTTCAAAAGCCCCTCAATCTCCAAACGGATGCATCTAATCTGGGGTTGGGAGCATTACTACTATAGGAGGATGACATGTCTCAATGGCGGCCTATTTCATTTATCAATACGTCACTCACACCAGCTGAGCGCAATTACACCGCGACAGAAAGGAATTGCTGGCGATGTTTGGGCATTCGCCAAATTTCATCCATTTTTGCATGGGACAGAGGTCACGGTGGAAACCGATCATCAGCCTTTGATTCCGCTGCTTCAGAAGCACCACCCGCCTGGCAAACTACTATGGTGGGTTTTAGCACTGCAAGAATACAAGTTTAAAATAGCCTATTGTAAAGGAATCACTAATTTCATAGCTGATGGCCTCTCTCGTGCTGAACACCAAGTTGTCCAAATCCAGTGTCCACCCATCGACCTCCCGGTAAATCTAGATCAAATGGCCAATTTTCAAGCTCAAGGCCCCGAAATATAGAAGATCGTCAATCAGATCCAATCTCCAGATCCCATTCGACATCCCCGATACTTTCTCATTCTAAATCATGTGTTGTTTTACATCAGCCCTGGCTATAATCCTCACGTCTACGTGCCTGCAGCTTTGCGTCCAACATACTTACAGTACTATCATTCTCACCCCTTGT
Organism: Adiantum capillus-veneris; assembly: GCF_014529385.1. Lineage (NCBI taxonomy): Eukaryota > Viridiplantae > Streptophyta > Polypodiopsida > Polypodiales > Pteridaceae > Adiantum > Adiantum capillus-veneris. Next base: position 95,370,141 of record NC_140956.1, on the reverse strand, counting down.
CATGTCACCTTGGCTTTCACAAGGTCTTAGAGAAATTAAGGCGACAAGCTTATTGGCCTCAGATGCGCCAATCAATCTTAGTATTTTTGCAACAGTGCCAGACATGTCAAAGCATCAAGACACCACCTCAGAATATGGGTTACTTTTCCCCCATCAAAGTCCATGAAGCTTTTGAACTAGTGGCTAGGATTTGATGGGACCCTTTCCCACATCGGCTACAAATGACCGCTTTATTCTAGTAATCACTGAATATCTAACGCGTTGGTGCGAAGCCATAGCCATCCCTGATGCCACTGCATCTACTATATCTATTTCACTCTTGCAAAAACTGATATTTCAGCATGGCTGCCCAAAGCAGTTTCTTTCAGATCAAGGCCCCCAATTCACAGGTGAAGTGTTACAAGTCCTTTCTCATAGCTTGGGTATCAAGCAGATTTTGACCTCTCCATATCACCTCCAAACAAATGGGCTAACAGAGCGGTTGAATCGCACAATTAAGCAGGTGTTGGCCTCTTTTGTGGATCCCTTGCACCAACATTGGGATACAGTTCTCCCCTTCGTGGTGTATGCTTACAACACCTCAATTCAGGCATCCACACGTGTTAGTCCTTTTAGGGCCTTGTATGGCCAAGACCCACAACTCCCACCAGATCTCAATACCTTGCAAGTCCCCCCACCAAGGCAGATGCAGTTGATTGGCTACTCTACATGCAACAACACCAACAATTTACAACAAGCTCAAACCAGACAAAAGAGGGCCTATGATGAGGGCCGGAAACACATAGAATACCCCGACAGCACGCTGGTTCTATTGTACTACCCCATTCGAAAACCAGACCTTAGTGAATCGTTACTCCATCGTTGGATTGTCCCCTATAAGGTGTTAAAATGCCTGCATACCAACACTTATAAGCTACAATTCCTGTCCAATAACTCATTCACTACCGCTCATGTAATTCGGATGAAGCCCTATCACTCACCTCAGGATCAGCCTTAGGATAGACCCACCCTCTCCTGATTCATTTTTTCTTTTTGGGGGGGAGGTGTAGGATACCGGATCAGTTAGGCCGTTATGTAACAGATGAGCGCCTAGCCATTCTTGGCCTATGAGGAGAACAACTATATGTACAAGGCCACGAGCAGGGAATATACAGGCTGAGTACATCTGAGCGCAGGTGTTTCTGTTGTGTCTTGGCCATTCCACAATATGATTGATTTACATTTTAGAAGATGATCAAGTGATCCATTGAAATTTATAAAAAGATATAGACGTGGTGCACTACAAGAGGTTGTGTGCTCTTGTGACGCTGTTAGCGACGGAAATACACTGTGTTTTTATAACCCCCGACGTCGTTAAAACCGTCGCTACGAGCGTCGCTATAGGCATCGCTATCTGCGTCGCTACAAGCGTCGCTATATAGAGACGCTCATAGCCACGCTCATAGCGACGCTTATAGCGATGTTTACACAGAAGACTATAGCGACGCTCATAGCGACGCTACAGAGCCATAAATAGCGACGGTTATAGCAACGCCCGAGAGAATTTTTTTTTGGTGATAGGGCATTGAATGCCCTGCCACCCATCAACCATATTGTACTTGATTCACTTTTTAAAAAAAGTGCAAGGGTAGATAATAGACCCAAAATAGTCACCCACAAGACGCATTGTTTGCAAAATTGACAAGCGTAAAATTGACAATTGTACACATCATAGGCAAAATGAATTGATTGGCAAATGTAATAATGACAATTGTACAACATCATAGGCATAAAGAATTGATTGGCAAAAGGAACTGCGGTGACAAATGTAATAATATACATGGTTCAAAAAGACGTATAAAATCCGTCTCATGATACGTAAGCTATGAGAAACCCTAAACTAATGCTATCTAGCTACGGCTAAACTGACGTCGTCTAGTCAGACGTCTCATCGCGTCCAAGCGGCGTATCTATCGGATTCTGCAAAAAAAGACAATAAGACAGCTTTCAGTAAGTATAAACATATAACGACATTAATAAAACAATACAAAAAATAGAAAAGAGTAAACCCTAATACTAACCATGCCGCCGCGAGAACTGAGAATGTCCATCAGGGCGTTTAAGCCCTTCCTGCCTGCATACTCGCGCTCGTACGGTGTGGGATCACGTCCTGTCATCGACCACTGTCAAAACATACAAAGATTTCATTATGTTAGAATTAAAAAACTCATAAACCCTAAACTATCGAACATAAAGAGCAATGCAAAAACACTTACAAAATCGGCCTCAAATAATGTCCATCCACCGCTCCCCAAGTGGTGTGAGCTCCTTGCCTCTACTCGCGCTCTGGCTACATCCTTTTGTTGCTTCCACTTGTCGGGATTCTCGCGCGCTGCTTTCTTCGCATTCTTCCAATCTTCTTTGGCCAGCCAATCTGGCCTGTTCCACCCATTCTTGATTGCTTTTTGCACTTCGGAACGCTTGTGTTTGCAGTATTCGCGCATTCGAATCTTCATCAGGTCTTCATTGAAGCGCTGATCCCGTGTTGGAACGGGAAACTCATCATGAAGTATGCTGATGACTCTGTTTTTTAAATCACTTGGTACTTCACTCCATTTGTTTAGTATGTAGTGTCTAAACAGCTGAGAGCAAAGACCACGCATGCGCGAGATCACCTTCTTGCCGTCATCATCCATGATGATGCCGCCGCTGAAGTCGACGGAGTAAGGCAAGCCCTCTGGCCGGTGACGCGTGAACCTGGGTGTCCCGGCAGGGGTCTCTAGCGGCGTGTCGATGGGGGTACGGACGTCAGGTGTCTCTACCGGCGTCTGGGCCCTGAAGCGAGGAGTATCAAGTGGGGTGGCTCCTGGCGGAGTAGGTAGAGGTGTGTAGCTGCTAGGAACAGTCAGCCGCGCAAAACCTGGCGTAGATGGCGATGCTGTGGCTGGTGTGGGGGCGGGCAAAGAAGGGGAGGGTAAAGAGCCTCGTCGAACACGAGGCGGTGTGGAGGCATCGGCGGCGGAATCCCCACAACAACCACCACCGCCACCACTAGAGCGCCGGTGTCTAGACGAGTGTGAAGATCGTCTCGTCGACGTCGAAGCTTCGGAGCGCGCCGAATGCTCCGAAAGAGAGGGAGATGCGGATGGAGTAGGAACGCGCGATGATGCGCCAGAGCGATGATGCTCCACGTACCACTGTCTCTGTTGCGGTGACAAAGAAGAAAGAAACTCCTCATCATCCATACCTGCATTAAACACACGAATATTTAAACTTAATATTGAATGAATAGAGTAGACAATGACGCAAAGACCATTAAATACAATGACGTAATGACGCATATAAATACAATGACGCAATGAATTGAGTGATAGAAGAGGCAAGTCGAAAACTTAGAATTTTCAATCAAAAGATGTGAGCGCGAGTAGAAAAGAGCGTTATACACCATGGAAGGTACTTAGAGAGCCAGAGCTTTTACAACACGGAGCAAAATTGTTCAAATACAATATTTGTGGCTTTAAGAAATCTCTCTCTCATCCTCGCATAACTCAGCATAACTTCCTATATCTATATAGAGCTCTCCGTTTAAACACATATCCTATGTTTCATTTTGTAGCTCCTCTGTATGCACCCCATATAGAGTAGTAGCATCTTGATGCTCGTCTGGCACCACCGCAGCGGCTTCTGATTGAGCATCTTCTCTGATCTCCTCCATTGATGCCGTTGTGATTGGCACATGGTAGCCTTCATACGTCCTTGCACTACGAGGGGCTACCTCTATGACGTACCACCTGTTTGATGTAGACTTTGTAGGATGAAATATTACCTGCCAGAGCCACATAACTTACATGAGAGCTTTCAAGCACATAACTTGTAAAAGGGGGATGTTAACTATTTACATACTTACTTGTTCACAATGCTCTGGTAGTACGAAAGTGTCTCTTAGGTCAGTCCATTTCTTAGTAGAATCCACCTCAAGAAAACCAGACTCTCCTCTACGCACAGTAGCGTTGCGACCCTCCATGATTATCTTGAACCATTGCACGTCGAACAAGTCGACAAAAAATCCTCTGTAATCGATCCTCAAAATCTCTTGCAGCGTGCCGAAGTAAGTGAGTTCCGCCACCACAGGATCTGCATCAGAGGAACGTCGTCGACTAGACTGTTCAAATTTTGCCATGATTCCACAATCTTGAGTAAAACGCTTTTTGTCGATCCGTTCCACCCTAAAATGTCGACCTTTACACCATGCTGCTGTGTATGACTTATACTACAACGAACAAAGATTATGAGTGGCCGTTCAAACGTTTAGAAATAAAGTCACTAGCATGTCGTACATTGCAAACTTACCTTGGTCGCGCAACCCCGAGAGTACTCCCACTCTTCCTCAGTTACTTCGTCACCGCATTGTTGTGCGCTTTTCAATTTGTTGTGCAACCATCTTAAGCTCATGAAGGTTGGTAGGCTCTCCAGACCCGTCGGATAGTGCATCGGTGGTCGTCTTCCCCGTCTCCACTCGATTCGTGCCCTTTGTCACTCTTGCTTTGCATCCTCATATTGTGAAATCCACTTTTGCATCACTGGATTGTGAAGCATGCAAAATCGGTTGATTTTAGCCTCTAGATCTTCCGTCATCTTCTTCTCAACACCGAGATTGCACATGACAATCCCAGATATGCGCTCATCATCTATGGTTCGCCATAGCGTGTCCCGGGCTTTATCAAATCCATCTAGCCACTCTCCAATGTACACTAGGGACTCTGATACCAACCAACCTTCTGCCATGCTACCCTCCGGACGTGCCTTTTGATGCACATATCCCTTAAGCATTTTCATGAAACGTTCTAAGAAGAACATCCATCTGGAATGAACTGTGCCAGCTTCCGGCGGTGAGAGTTAACTTCCGGCGGTGACGCTGCCTCATCTCCATCCACATCTGACGACAGCAATTGGCCCTTTAGACCGTTCTTGCTCTTGTTACTAACTTTGAAGTTGCTGTTGAATGACTAGAGGTTGTCTAGATGGTCATTGTGTCGGGGATGTAGTGACTCTTGCCACCCTGAAGATCCACCTTCTTCCCTATCTTCTGAAGACATTTCACCAGTACTTTTGGATCGACGGAGCCCACCATGAGTGAAGGCAGCAATACCCTATATTACATTGAGGGCTTTCTTCACCCGCTTCATGCAGGCATCGCAATCTATGGAGACCTAAATCTAATCTAATATAACGTAAATCTAAATCTAGCGTAAATAAACATAAATCTAATTAAAAATAAACCTAAATCTAATCTAATTTAACTTAAATAAACCTAAATCTAATTTAACGTAAGTCTACATCTAACCTAATCTTTAACGTCTTTTAGGATAGTTTCCTACGACGTTATAACTCTCTTCTTCTTGTGTGTGTGCGCGTGTGTGGATGTGTGTGCCAATAAAAAGAGATAAATGGTATAACCTTTCTATCACCCATGCCAAGTATGATAGATTGGTTATGCCATTTCCCTCTTGAATAATAGGTCTTGAGTTCAACTCTTCGTCGGCTAGATCTTTAGGTCTTTTAATTTTAATTAGTTTCCTACGACGTTAAATTAGTTTCTCTCTCTTTCTCTCTCAATGTGTGTGCGTTTTTTTGGATCGTATGCATGTTTTCTCTCTCTTTTCCTCTCTCAATGTGTGCGTTTTTTGTTTATGCATGTTCTCTCTCTCTTTTCCTCTCTCAATGCGTGCGTTTTTTGTTTATGCATGCTCTCTCTCTCTTTTCCTCTCTCAATGTGTGTGTGCATTCTTTGTTTATGTATGTGTGTGCGTTTTTGTTTATGTTTGTACTCTCTCTCTCTCTCTCTCTCTCTCTCTCTCTCTCTCTCTCTCTCTCTCAAAAACACTATGTGTGTGTGTGTATGTGTGTGTGTGAGAGAGAGAGAGAAGGAGAGAGAAAGAGGGGAAGGGAACATGAGAGCGAGGAGAGGGAAGGAGCATACCTGGCTCTCCTTCCTCTCCTCGTGTGTGTGTGTGTGTGTGTGTTTGTGTGTGTGGAGAAGAAAAAGAGAGAGAGAGAGAGAGAGAGAGAGAGAGAGAGAGGGAGAGCGTTACCTGCTCCTTGCTTGAGGGCGCCGAAAAACTCAGATCTGAGATCTGAATTTTTGGGCGCGCTCTGTTATTTTTTTAGCCCAGCCGGTGTCGCTATGAGCGTCACAAATTTACAAAGAAATTTGCGACGCTCATAGCGACGCCGGGATATTTTTTTTTGAGTGTCGCTGTGTGAGCGTCGCTAATATGAATAGTCTCTTGTAGTGGTGGTAGAGATTTTTGCTACTCCTATAATAAAAAAATGTTATGCATTTCTTATGAATTTATGATGAAGAAGGTGGAGATATATGAAGTCATATTGAAGGATATGGATGTGATAATAGGAAATTCTATGATTAATGAAATTGGCCCATCACAAAGGATCTGACCATTCTTTGTAGACCACATAGACTCATGCAATTGTGCCTACACATATTCCTGACAATGCATTATGTTGTTTGTACATTCCTATAAGTGAATTTAATCCTATTAATTATAATCTTGTTTGTGGAGATATATTAATGGGTGAAAGCATGTTAACCTGTCGCACTTTTTGTGCTAGTTAGCAGTTTCAAGTTAGCACATCTTCGAAAAGTTGGGCGTCCGGTAAATTTTTTACAAATAATATCAAAATTTGTCGGAGGTTGTACATTTGGATTCCTTGTTTCAAGTGCTTTCTATTGATATATCATATGTCATAGATCTTGGAGATGTAGCTCAAGTTATTGTACTAGTTAGCATATGTCAAAATTGTGCTAGTTAGCATTGTCCGGGACATGAAAAATCATGACAAGTTAACATGCTTTCACCCTAATACATATTGAAGGATGTGGATGTGACAATAAGAAATGCTATGACTAATAAAATTGGCCCATCTTTCACAAAGGATGTGACCATTCTCTGTAGACCACATAGAATCATGCATTGTGCCAACACATATTCCTTGACAATGCATTATGTTGTTTGTACATTCCTAGAAGTGAAGTTGATCCTACTAATCTTCCTATAGGTGTTGGTGGAGATATATTAAGTCATATTGAAGGATATGGATGTGACAATAGGAAATGATATGCCTAATTATGAAATTCTTGACAATACATTATGTTGTTTGTACATTCAAATAAGTGAAGTTAATCCTACTAATCTTCCTAGATGTGTTAATTATAGCGATATCCAAGCATGAGATTTGTGATAGAGAATCCTAGACTACACATGTCTAAGGGTAACCTACAAGATGTCTCACCATGTTACGATCTTGCGTAGCATGTCTAGAAGTTGTGTAGGGATTGGGTGGTGTGTGCAATGAGCTCAAGGTGGTTTGAAGCTTGGAGCAACCATGACTACACACACAGTAGAGAGAGAGAGAGATAGAGAGAGAGAGACTCAATAAACTATAATGTACATACAATATATTTACAGCATATATTATTATTCATATACAAAAGGAAGGGTTTATGTACAAAAAGTCTCACAACCAGTATCCGACAGCTCATATCTCCAAGTGCCTTTTCAAAAGGCTACACACATATATGTAATATGTGTCACATCAAAAATTGAACTAAGTGTCGAAGGAGCTCCCATGCCCACCTTTCAACCCTCCCCTTGGGCATGTCATACATAATGAAGACCCAACTATCCACACAGGATGACATTATCCACACAGGATGACAAGATCTATCCACACAGGATGATTAAAAAAAACCTCCCCTTGAACTAGAGAGAGTAGAAATGGATCTTCATCAAAGTACATCTGTAACGATACAAACTTCCCCTTCATCCTCAGCTTCTTTTTCTTCGACTATATTAGCTGCTCCTCTGATAGGTCTCTTGCCTTTGAAGTTTATGTTGTTGTTGTTGCCACTTCTGTTGTTCATGTTAGCTTCGCCTTTGGATTTCTTCTTGCTAAAGGTATTTGACATAGATAACATAATTGGAATGTTACCTTCACATATTGAGGCCAACAATGTCGATAAATGCTGATCACATGTATAACATGCATTACAAAATGTGAGGCCTAATGAGTGAGGGTTTATATTGTGCTCCATGGTTTTACATCTAGCATACGTCACAAAATTTTGGTCCTCCATGTGGATTTACCCCTTCAAAAAAGCAACCTTATGTGTGAATAGCCACTTGTAGGCAATCTACAAAAGCCTAAAAATAAGTAGTTTAACACAGAAAATGAGTTGAAAAAGGAAATTCTAGCGGCTTCTCTCTGTGTGTGTGTGTGTGTGTAAAATCCCATCACTTAGAATCATATACTGAGAGAACTTAAATACTGTTTGCACTTACCATATTGTGAAAAGAACAAAGCAAAGTAGAACTTTTTGATATAAAACTTATTACAAGATACTTCGATACATGAAAAAGTAGGAGCTTTTAAGCCAGAACTCCTATCAGATGAAAGCATGGATCTTTACCTGCCAACCAACCACAAGTACAATTAATTAGAATTAATTTGCAAAAAATGAGTGACAGGTATATCAAGCAATCCCCACTGCTTGTTATTGTTGTCACACCCTGGATCCCCAACCTTACTCCTAATTATATGTTATGTTTTCTTTTGCTTGTCTATGCAAGTAGGGTCGACTACGGTCTGTGAAAGTTTTTATGGGTTTACATGGCTTGGAGATGAGGTCTCTAGTTGCTATTGGCTTGGTTCCCTTTTTCTCTTTATGTGCTATCATGAGCTTGTCCCGAATCTGTTGTACCTTAAATACATCTCGAGTGATGCTCATCCTAGCTGTCTGCCTGTACCCCTGTTTGTCACCAATGGTTACACATATGAGTTTAGCATTCTTAGATACTATACTTAGATGTTGCCCTAGGGGCATCATTATCTCTATGTTCTATAAGTCAGCATCCTAATTTATAAGTACGTCTAATTTGTAAAAATTTTGGCAGCATTTTGTTTGTAAAACGTTTCTTTTTTCAAAAAATCCCATCTTACGTAATGACATCTGTCCTCACAGGAGGTTGTCATATACTCTCTTCCAAATCTTTGATACATTTTTATGCTAGACAGTAATCATAAAAAAACAATGGTTACACATATGAGTTTAGCAGTCTTAGATATTATACTAAATGCTACCTTAGGGGCATTCTTATCTCTATGTTTTATAAGTCAGCATTCCAATTTACAAGTATATCTAATTTGTGAAAATTTTGGTAGCATTTTGCTTATAAAACCTTTCTTTTTTCAAAAAAATCAGTCTTACACAATGACCTCTGTCCTCACAGGAGGTTGTCATATACTCTCTTCCAAATCTTTGATACATTTTTATGCTAGACAGTAATCATAAAAAAACCAATGGTTACGCATATGAGTTTATCATTCTTAGATATTCTACTAAATGCTACCTTAGGGGCTTTCTTATCTCTATGGTTTATAAGTCAGCATTCCAATTTATAAGTATATCTAAATTGTGAAAATTTTGGCAGCATTTTGTTTGTAAAACCTTTCTTTTTTCAACAAAAAACCAGTCTTACACAATGACATTTGTCCTCACAGAAGGTTGTCATATACCCTCTTTCAAACTTTTCATACATTTTTATGCAAGATAGTAATCTTAAAAAACCAACAAGGAAAAAAGAAAGATCTTTTTTAACATCAGTGCTTAAACACAATTGTACTCGCGGCTTTCTGTATCAATTCACCTAGTTATTGCTTTCAGTAGACATCTGTAGTGTTCCTCTTTCCCACTTAGTGCTCAAGGCAATGTACCACTTGAAACTGTTACCTTCAACTGTCAAATCATTATGTGTATAGATATTAATTGTATGATCCAACTTTCAAATTATGCATATTATATAATCGGTTTGTATACTAATGTGATGCTTACTTGTGTTTGTGTGTATATGCTTTTGTACATGAATGCCGAACAGTATGTATAAGTATGTCAATACCCAACCAAGATTGGTCTTGGTAATGTATTAGTCTTGTGTCGGTTATTCATAACTTATTGCGTACACTGCTTAACGTATGTGGAGCTTCCTCATGTTGCAACTGTATGTGAGATTCCCTATTGCTAATATATGCATGTATATAATCCTAAATCATGTATCTACGCTTGAATGTGTATCAACCAATTCATGCTTTTAAAACCATAATTACCTTCTGTATATTTACGACCAGGAAATAGGTTGTCAAATTGGTCCTCCCGGATAGTGTGTCGTATGCTGCGGATTTTGTGAAGCTATGCCCTCCTCTGCTTGAGGCCGGTGGTTTTCGTTGATGTTTGAGAGAGTAGGAGGCTACGTTCGCTTGCGAGCTCTGGTTGCTTACGTCTACTGTGTACTGTGTGTGTGTAGAGAGTTTGTATTGTTATATGAGCGCTACAGGAAAGCTTACATGCTCATGCTTGCATGTTTAAAGCAATAGCTTTAGGTGAGTGGTTTGGCCTAAGCAATCTATTGGAAGTTGGAAGCGCTACAGAGTATGCAACTTAGCGTGTGTGCTTGCCGTGTGTGATAATGAATTCATGTGCTACCTGCACTTCTATATAGGCTTTGGATATGCGGTGTCTTAAAGGCCTAGTCGTTGGTTGCCTTAAAGGCTTGCAGCAGAGCGATATGCCAGTGTTGCCAATTTACGTTTCCAGCTTTAGAATTGCTTAGTTTAGAGGTTATGCAGTGTGCTACTTTATTTAAGCTTTATTAATATTAAAGTCATATCTTCCTTTGAGATATTATCCAGTTTGTTACGTGATGTATCAAAAGGTACAATCTTTTTTTGTATGATTGAGCCAATTCCCGTAAAGTGAGCTCTTTTGAAACTGTATCTTGTGATTGTGCCGGTACTACACGTAGGTCCGTGTACCCATTAGTTATGCGAATACAAACCAATTATTTGCTAATGCCAGGTAAACCTCATATATGCCAGGTAAACCTTATAAATGCCAATTATTTACTCAATGTCGGGTAAACCTGATAAATTCAAGGGTGCATACATGCTTCTGGAGAATTCCAAATCAGTTACAAAATAAAGGGCTTGTCTATGACAGAAAAGAAAAAAAGGGGGGTTTTTGGCTTTGAAATCCATCATCGTATCCTGCTTTGGAGGTATCCGTCCTTCTATCACTCTTCCGCCAATGATGTTGTCGCCTGTGGCGTGGTTAGTGGAGGCATGTTAACAAAACTTACTTCTTTTTTTCTATGGTACTTTATGATCATGTGTGTTGTGTGGTTGTGTGTCTATAATATCACAAAGTGTTTATTAGCATGCATCCTGTGTTCCATATATTGTGTGTGTGTGTGTGTGTGTGTGTGTGTGTGTGTGTGTGTGTGTGTGTGTGTGTGTGTGTGCATTGTTGTTTTAAATACATATATACGCAAACGAACACAAGTGTTCATGGACAACCAGATCCTAGACAAGTATAAGGGTTATGCACAAAAATTTATTTGCATGTTTGAAAATAAATTATGTACATGGTATCAGTAACCAAGAATACATCATAGGAAATTACAATCCCAAAGAATGGTAATAGAGCTGCTCCCCATTCAAACGAGCATCAATTTCAAAACATAAAGAATAGCCTGTTTTACTCAAAGAAGGTAGCCCTCACCTGCATCCATAGTAAACAAGAAAACGCTCGGTTAGCAATTGTTTACCGTATACAGGTGAAGCATGGGCATCCCAGTTGTTATCCATGTCACAATGATAAAACAAACAATCCTTAAGTGTATTTTTTTCTTTTTTTCTTTTTTTAAAAATTGATTCTATATTTCTGCTTTTTCTTCAAAGCACACTTTCAAAAACCTTTTGTTTAGTTTTTATATGGATCCAAAGGTACCACATAGATAATTATGCAGTAAAATACTCATTTTTTGAGGTGATAGAAGAGAGGTATTTTTTTATAAATACAAGTTTAGTATTTTGATCTTTCATTTATACTCCCTTAAGGCTTTGTTAATTTGAAAACCCAATATCAATCACTATGGTTATAATCCGTCCAAGTAGACGATCTAGATATCATATCAAATAAGCAACCAAATCCCAGAATCATCAAACCTTGAAGTAATATACAATTTTCGGATCATCATCCCTTTGTTTTGTTCAAAAAAAAAAGTGCCATTAATCATGAAAGTAAAGCCTTATTTTACAATTTTTTTTACATTTATAAACCAAGTTACTTGGTCGGAGATATCATATTGCAAACTATCAATGAATATCCCGATCCTAGGTCTTTTTGGTTTAAAGAGACATATAGCACCTATCCATGAAATTAATACCCCCCCCCCCCCCCCCCCCCCCCCCCCCCCCCCCCCCCCCCCCCCTTTTTTAGTTAAATACATGGTGAGAAACCCACCAGTAGATATCATGGAAATAGAACCATATAATACAAGCCTGATTCTCACTCCAAAAAAACCACTTCATTAATTCTAGTAGACAAAATATGTACAGCTAGCATACATGCTACGCCATTTAGATAAGTGTTTACTGTAGATTTTCAGAAGCCAAAAAGAACACGGCACATTATGATTTGAAGTGGAGATACTTCCTTTACCCAAGAATTTCAACAAGCATTGAAGAATCATAATACGGTGTGTTTTTCGGAACCACATCACCAAGGTTTGTTGCCAAAACCAGAAAGTACACCCATAATTATGAGAATTGAGGCAGTTTTTTTACAGTTTTTACCTGTCACAAACCATTCATATGCCAGGAGTTATACCATTTGTACACATATGTACCACAGGGCACCATATGTAGAATTTATTTAGCAGCCAGCTAGACCTGAACGACCAGTATGGAAAGATCTTTCCCGCCCAGAACAACCCATAGTATCAAAAACAAATACATAATATCAAAGGATACCAACTATTTAGTTTACCAATCAAACTAAACATGGTCATAGAAATATGACCAGAGGTAGAGATACCATTCTACCACTAGTCAACCAGTCGCATCCATATACGACCAGCACTAGAGATATGCTCTCTATACCGGATTTACATCACGCCAAGAATTACTACATTAGTATCCGGATCATCATTCCCCATGCCTGTACTCAAACCAGACACCCAGCCATGCACATGAAACACAGCATCTTTTTACATTTTATTATACTCACGAACCAGTAACAAGCCATGGGATATTCCCCCTACATTCACAAATTTCCATAGGGTACCATTTTTTACCAACTATTTCTCATAGTTTTTGCTGGTTAGCAACCAAATTATAAAGAGATCAAATTCGCATCAGAACAGAATCTGTCACATGTCAGGGGATATTCCCACTACAAAAAAGTATCACAGGGTACCATATTTAACTATCATGTCACTCAGTTTTGCAGGTTTTAGCAACAAAATAGATATGAAGAGATTCATTCCACGTCAGAACAAAACGTAGTACCAAAGAAAATATATACTTTCATCGTATACAGATATTTAACTATTCGACATGTGAACTCGGAGCAGTAGGCAGAACAGCCCCCACGACGACTTCCTTCCCATTCGTCATGACAGTAGAAGACTGTTTCAACAGAGTGCAGAACCCTCCTCACCACTCAATGTAAAAAAGTTTTTACAAATTCCATTACCTCATACAGTAACAATATGCCAAGTGAGTAATACTACTCACAGGTTTATATAGGCTCGGTGTCCTCCCTGCACGTACTGTTATGATCAAATTCGTCCAGAACAAAGATCCCCCAGGATATGCAAACCGTCACACCATTGAGAGAGGATGATATAGGTGCATGCCACCCAGCCAAAGCAGATGAATGCGCCCAATCGCCGCCGAGGTCTGGCGTGTAGAGCCAGGCAGCCATGTAAGGAAAGGTTTGTCAGAAACAGGTGTTGTGAAGGCAGATGATAACACCTACCACCAGTTAGATCGAAACTTGCCTGAGGAAGTAATAGTCCTATTTCAACTTAAGAAGGATACATTATGCCAGGCCCTCAATCCCACGGGTCAGTGGTTCCGAGAGGTAGACAAGGGGTGCTATAGCCAGGTAGGCAAACATATTGTAAAGGCAGTAATAGGTATTAAGAGCCGATTAGTCAATTCCAATCCTAGGCTATTAAGGAGTAATGTACTCTTTTCTAGGTACCCTTTATATATAGGCAAAAAACTTCCATATCGCCCATGTTTTAGGTGTTTTTTCTAGGTTGAAAAAAAGTTTTAAAGTATTTTCACAATTTGTACAAAGCTCAGCCTGGAGTGGTATTAGTACATCAGTACAAGATGAAGGGGGTTTTTTTTTATATGCTAGATTATACTATTTCATAAGCAACTATATGCATGGTATTCAGAGAACTAAAACCATGATTCCTTATATTTATCATGGATAGGTCCTATTCTCCATATACCAAATGTTTGGTGTTTAGACCTGAGTTGGATCATAGCCATAGTACCATCCCTTTTAGTATAAGAGTAAGGAAGCCTTGGAGTGGCAATAGTATACGAAGTTTAGTGTGTGTTATACACTAATCCCTTATGGATTTAAACATCGATCTGATATTAGCTATTGCAGTCCAACACCTGCAGCAGACTCCTGAGTTAGTTCGTAGATCATTTGTCAAAAAATATGCCAGCCTTCTCTTTCCGAACCAGGGGACAACTGTAACCCAAACACAGTGGTGGACATATCAAGATAAACTCACCAGAGTAACATTATGGGGTCGAGAGCATTTCAAGAAGAACATTAGTCTGGCAATGGTAAAAGAGGCCATGGGTTTAGGTCCGAAGTACTATTACGTTAAGCAGTCTATGAAGCGCGGGTTCTCAGAGCGATTATTCCTACTGGCACAATTTATTCCTCATCACAAGCTCTTCCTAAGTCCTCATTTTGGTCCCTACTTACGAGGATACTTTGATTATTCTCCCCGAACCAGAGGTTTAAGCATGGCATTAGCTAATCGTATCCTGCCCCATACAGAATGACCAGCCATATGTTTCTATTGCGATAGTTGTTTGTGTGATCATGTAATGGACGGCTTAACCGTGATGGAAGAGGAACCAAGGCGGTTTTATCTGCTCTTATTTATGATAGACCCTCTCTTTTTTGTAAGCAATACTTTTGAACAAGTGTGTGTGTGTGTGTGTGTGTGTGTGTGTGTGTGTGTGTGTGTGTGTGTGTCAAAAGATGTGTTTACACTTCAAATATGCAAGCAATGAGCCGAGTATGGCAAGCAAGGAGCAGATCCAAAAAACTAGGGCATGAAGTGTCGAACATATAGCAAGGGGTCAACCTTATAGTAGGCATGGGTGTGTGGGGTGGGAATTGAATGGGTGTATATGTGTGCAATATCACAGAGTGTTTGTCAGCGTGCATTCTGTGTTCTATATTGTGTGTGTGTGTGTGTGTGTGTGTGTGTGTGTGTGTGTGTGTGTGTGTGTGTGTGTGTGTGTGTGTGTGTGACCCTCCCCCATCCCTGAGGAAAGGTGCACTTGGTGGAGGATAGGCCACCAAGTGGACCTATCCTCTACCAATTCTCTGTTTTAAGGTACTGATGTTAGATCTAATGCTTGAAAATTGATTTCTCTCAATGAAATTGGTAATACATGTAATTACCTTCTCTTTTTTGAAACCATTCTCTACAAACATAGAGACTAGTTTATTTAAATATGTTACCACATACGATTCTTGGGATGCATTATATAATATGGGAAGAACTTGTGATATGCATACATTATATGCCATCTTTTTTGGTCGATTACTGGCTGCATGAATAAACGAAACATTAGGGCATGGTAATTTGTCTTTTTTCCATGCTGTGTATGTTACATACTCCCCTTCAATTGATTCGCACAATTGGATGTGTGTATTTAAATATGTGGTTTGGTTCGTCTTGTGTGTGTCTTTAATCCCAATAATGTCCAAAGGGTAAATTGTAAAGGGGTCCTCTTGGGACAAAGGCTTTTGGTGATTTAGACATTGTGAAATAAATGGATTATTAGCAAATAGCAAATCATCCATATACCTCCATGAATATAAGATCATATCAAATCGTGTCAGCCGAGATAGCTTTTTTATGTATTCAATTTCATACCATGCCAAATACAAATTACACCACAATGGTGAACAATTATATCCCATTGGTATACCTTTTTCTTGGCGATAAATATGTTTGCCTAATTTTGTAAAGCAGTTATCAAGAACAAACTTATTGATGTTATGTAAATACTCAAATGTCCAGACCACTTCACTTTTCTTTTTTGTAAGCACAATCTGTTTGCGTATTTCTTAAACCCAAGATATTTTATACTTTTTATGAGTTTAATAATGTTGAGCAGTACCTCAAGCAGTCCATGCGTGCCTTTATGAGGGATAGCCTCATAACAGGATGTTATATCAAAGGAATGAATGTTTGTAATATGTTTTGGTAGATTAATCAAAAAATCGTACTGATTATTAATCATCCAATATCCGTTGGTTTGTGTTCCAGAAAACAAATGTAGCTTTTTATGTATAATTACGGTGTATTCTTTAAACCCTTGTATTAATCCTTTGAGTAATTTGGTGATTATAGTTGTAGCAGGAGTAAATACACAATTATGTGCATTAGTGATCCATCTGAACTCCATTTTATGGATTTTAAAATTTCCCATAAGATATGGGAGAGAGAACATAGACGGTGTTTCTAACCCAATCTCTTGGGTATAAGATCCTATGGCCTAGCAAATTTCCTCCTCTTGTGAAGAAAGAAGACAGAATTCGGGGCTTTCCAGCAAGGAAGCCTTCTCCTTGCTGCTAATTGAATGAGTTTCTTACATATGAATATTGGAGTTTGCGCAGATTTATCCAGTCCGCATATAAATAAATATTGTAAAATATAATTTATTTTATCCATCAAGTCTGTGTTCTTGTACCAGGGAGTTTGGTTTTGCCTATAAAATGGAAATCTTTGGGAAAACATCTCATTAACTGAACCTTGGATATAATTGTAATGAGTTTTACTATCCTCACATCCTAAAAGGATACATAAGGTCTTCCATACATTGCTAAGTTCTTTTATTATTGACTTAGGGTTTACTGCTATTAATGGTATGTGATTTAACCCTTTCTTGATAAATTCTTGGAAGGTTTAATGTCTAGCTATGCTAGGGTTAGTGGTGATCACATGTCTTCCAAATGGTTCTAAGTCCACTAAAAAGTTGGAAAACCTTTTATGAGTTAAACAACCACATGGTTGTGCTTCATGAATTTCCTGGGCAAACATAGAAGATGGTTTGTATAGAGTATGGTTCAAGTTTTTGGTATATTTCCAACCAAAGCAAATCCTCATTTTAGATAGTTCTTTATTGATGTGAAAATCATTTATCAATGTTTGAAAAAACTTATGAGGATTAATAAAGTCCATAAATTTGTTACAAAACAATATGTGAACAAATCTTCCATGCATCCTAACATTGCGTTCAAAATGTAATAATCCATTATTTCTTGTAATAAGTAAATGTACCTGGTCTTTAGAATTTGGGTATTCAAGTGCTTTGGGAGTATCTCCATAGTCTTCAGATCCTCTGAATTGCCTTAGCTTCTTGCTTGTTGACGCCATGCTGCTTGGTGTGTGTGTGATCTTCTTTAGTTGCTCCTTGCCTTTGGGTGGTTTGAGTAGGGTTTCGATTGTGTTGGAAATAGGTGTGTTGTGTAGCTTTTGAAGAAGTGGAGTCCCAAGTGTGTATAGGACCAGTCCCTTAGCTGCTTCTAGCATGTGTTCATGAAACTGATAATAGATGATTACCGCATGCCTTAATTCAGTTGGAAATGAGGCAATAAAGGCATAAACCTGGGCAAATCCGGATGAAAATTGAAAAAACTTTGGTAAATTCTGGAATATGTACCACAAAAACTGATCAAACCAAATGATTGAAGCGGAACAACTGGATTTTGGATCCACCCTTTTGCATTGGCATTTAAGGAAGGGTTTATAGGAATTCCAACAGTTTCTCAGAAACCGTTTTTGATCCTTTGCCCTGTCCATAAGAGAGAGTCCTTTGGTGCGAGCAATGATTGAAGAGCTTGGACATTTTTTACCATCGACATCTGATAATTTGACTTGTTTAAGCTTGAAGAGAACATCTTGTTCCAAAAGATGTTTAGAATGTAAGGCTAAGGTTTTACATTGCTCAACAATGTCCGTGGGAATACTACACAAGAGGAAATCCATACATCGAACGGAAAAAACCGAGCACAACATTTTTCCGAGCAAAAGTAAAGAGAATTGTAACACAAAAGCATTTTTATATTAAGCCCCACCATAAGGTCAAGTGCAGGCAGTCCAACAAAATGGTCAATCAATAGAAGGTGATCATTGTGACAATATAAATTCCTAATTGATAAGGTGAACAATGGCTATTGAAACATCGCAAGTATAATAGGAACACGTCTTGAAATGGAAATTACACGAGATCCAAAAAAATAGCCAATCCATAGAGGACCATAAAACTTAGCTCAAAAAGTCGTTGCTATGCTAGAACTCTAGCCCCACACAAACTCACAATCCCTAGAACAACTCTACTTTTGTCAATGTTGCACGATGAGATTCCAATAGTGCCACACTAGGGAGACATATTTGTTGCTCAAGACGAGTGAGGTGCTTTTGTTCCAAGAACAAAAAATATTTATGAGGCTAAATATGCAAGTATGTGTGCTTCAGTTGGTTATTAAAAAGACATTGTTCTTTATGAAGTCACTTGTGAAGCTGTGACACTAGCAGTTCTTCAAAATGTGAATTACAACACACCTACTCAAAGGGCATGGAGGAAATCAAAGACCACTTTTTACAAACCACAATCTCTTGGGAAAGACAAACCATCAGTGTTTTTTTACATGAGTCATGCTCTTCAAGATACTAAGTTTGAAAAGGCCAAAACCTAGGGAAAGAAAATTTCAAGAGGTTGTGTTTTTTTCCCGAACCTCAATTGACTACACCTCTCTCAACTTATTCTCGGGTTCAATTTTCCTCCATAATGTTAATGAACTACGCCTCTATGCTTCATTTTCCTTCTAATATGCATTCTCTCAACTTATTATCATTAAAACCTCTTCAATGTCTCAAGCTACATCTATGTTATTTTCATATAGTCTTGAAAGAGCTGCACTTTTTTTGTTTTCCAACCCTGGTCATCGTCACATCGCATTGTTCAACTATGTGCAGAGCATGTAATCCACCAAAGCGATGCCAAAGCATGACTCTTGATGTTTACAAACGTAACAAAAACCACATGGACACTACTCTAGCTGATTTCGTGTCTACACAGGACAATTTAGAATAATGCCTTATTTTAGGGTAGCAAGGGATAGGAGTGAAGGAGTACGAGTGGAAGTGCGACGCGAGAGAGAGAGTGCGAGAAGAAGAGCACGACGATATGGTGAATTCGCTCTACTGTAATGTGTAGAGCATAGTGAGTTCTTATTAGGTTTTTACAAAAGACTATGTGTACATACCTGGCGGCCCGCCCACTTACCTG
Source organism: Adiantum capillus-veneris (assembly GCF_014529385.1). Classification (NCBI taxonomy): domain Eukaryota; kingdom Viridiplantae; phylum Streptophyta; class Polypodiopsida; order Polypodiales; family Pteridaceae; genus Adiantum; species Adiantum capillus-veneris. The sequence goes on along the minus strand of NC_140956.1, from coordinate 95,350,677 downwards.
GGCGACCACATTGGGCTTTATACCCCAACAACCTCCCACTTAAAGTCCAATGTGGTACTTTAAGTGTGAGAGAAGCTACTATACAAGCTAATATACAAGAGATGTAGAGAAGTGATGTACTACCCTACACCTAACTGCTTGCGAAAATGCGCAAAGCTCTCTGAGGGAAGTCCTTTTGTAAGTAGATCAGCGGGATTTTCTGTGGTGTGAACTTTGACAAGCTGAGGTTGCTTATCCTCGAGCATTTCCCTGATGAAATGATACTTCACATCCACATGCTTTGTCTTTGAGTGATAAACTGGATTGCGAGCCAATTGTATAGCACTTTGACTATCACAATATAACACAGGCATCTCTTCTTTGATTCCCAAATCTGTTACTAGTCGATTAAGCCAAATTGATTCTTTGCATGCCTCTGATGCTGCAACATATTCAGCCTCTGTAGTAGACTGAGTAACACAATCTTGTAATCTAGAACGCCATGATACTGCTCCACCAGCCAATGTAAAGACATACCCTGACGTAGACCTTCGGTTGTCTAAGTCACCTGCATAATCTGAGTCTGTAAAACCCTTTACACTTAGCTCCTGACTCCCATAGCATATACACATACTCTTTGTAGCTTTCAGGTATCTCAATATTCCTTTCACTGTCTCCCAATGTTTCTTGCCTGGGTTTGACATGTATCGACTTACTACTCCCACTGCAAATGCAATGTCTGGGCGAGTAGCAATCATTGCATACATCAAACTACCCACTGCAGACGCATATGGAATCTTATCCATTTCAGCCTGTTCTTCCTCAGACACAGGACAATCTTGTTTGCTAAGTTTTACATATGGTGGCAATGGAACACTCAGTGCCTTTCCCTTCTCCATATTGAAACGTCGCAAAACCTTGTCAATATACTCTGTTTGAGATAACCAAATCAACTTCTTTGATCTGTCTCTCTCAATGCGCATACCAAGTATATGACTTGCCTCACCCATGTCTTTCATGTCAAACGATTTTGCCATCTTTGACTTCAAAGCTGAAATTTCTTCCAAGTGCTTGCCAGCAATCAACATGTCATCCACATACAAAATAAGGATCAGCCAACTACCATCCTTAGCCTTCTTTGTATATAGACAGTGATCGAACTCACTACGTTTGTAGCCTTGAGAAAGCATAAACTTGTGGAATTTATGGTACCATGCCCTCGGTGATTGTTTTAAGCCATAAAGACTCTTTAACAACTGGCATACCCAATCTTCCTTGCCTTTCTCAACAAACCCTTCTGGCTGCTGCATGTAAATTTCCACATCTAAATCACCATGCAAGAACGCTGTCTTGACATCCATTTGGTGCAACACCAAATCTAATATGGCAACCAATGCAAGAAAGCATCTCAATGTAGTCATCTTGACCACCGGAGAGAAGACTTCATCAAAGTCAATTCCTTGTTCTTGCTTAAAGCCCTTGGCAACAAGCCTTGCTTTGTACTTTGGCTGACCATCATGAGCGGTGATCTTATACCTGTAAACCCATTTACAAGGTAGAGCCTTTTTGCCCTGTGGTAATTTAACTAGCTTCCATGTCTTGTTTTTATGCAGAGCTGTCATCTCTGACTGCATGGCCAATTGCCAATTCCCGGAGTCCTTCATTTGCACTGCTTTCTTGTAACATGAAGGCTGATTGCAATCAGTCAACATGACATAGTTCATAGATGGAACAAACCTATCAGGAGGTCGCGTGACACGTCCAGATCTACGCACAATAGGTGGCTCAGGCTCAGCCACAACCTGTGGTTCCACTCTATCCTGTCCTTGCTCCTCTTGAGCCCTGACATTTTGTCTTGCACGTGCAGGTCCATCTTCTTGGAAGACAACTCTTCTAATGTCCTCAACCCTCTCTGGTTTAGAATGATATTTGGATTCATTAAAGTGAACATCATTGTTGCGGACAACCTTTCTGGATTCGGGATCCCAAAGTCTATACCCCATCTCACCAGAATTACCATAGCCTAGAAAGATGCACTTTCTACTCTTTGGCTCAAGTTTGTTCCTAAATTTCTTTGGAACGTGAGTATATGCCTCACAGCCAAAGACTCTGAGATGCTTGTATAAGGGCATTTTGCCGGACCATACCATCTCTGGCACTGAATCCTTTTGCAAAACCTTGCTAGGAGATCTATTTACAAGATGAACAGCTGTTGATATAGCTTCAGCCCAAAACCCATTTGGCAGCTGTGCATTAGACAACATACTTCTGACCTTCTCTTGTATGGTCCTATTCATCCTCTCAGCAACACCATTTTGAGGAGGATTGTAAGGAGCAGTAAGTTCACGTTTTATACCTTTTGACTCACAAAAGTCCTGAAAGGCCTTTGAAACATACTCTCCACCATTGTCAGTGCGTAAGCATTTAAGCTTCTTGCCACTCTGATTCTCCACAAGTGTCACAAACGTTTTGAAAACACTAAACGCTTCATCCTTGTGCTTCAGAAAGTAAACCCATACTTTCCTCGAGTAATCATCTATAAATGTCATAAAGTAAGAAGCTCCCCCTAGAGATAGGTTAGGCATAGGTCCACACAAATCACTATGAACAAGTGCCAACTGTGTATCTCTTCTACTACTTCTATGCTTATGTGGCTGCTGTGTTTTCTTACCATACAGACAATGTTCACAGAATTCAAAATCATTAAATGAAAAGCCAGGCAAATAACCAGAACGAGACAAGATTTCCATTCCCTTCTTGGACATATGTCCTAACCGGCTATGCCACAAAGAAACGTTCGGCTACTCGGTTACATTGATTACATTTTTAGAGACATTTGATACATAAATCATGTAAAGTCCTCCAGACTTTACTCCATGTGCTACTGTCATAGAACCCTTGGATATCTTCCACATGTTCTGTCCAAAAGTGGTGACGTAGCCAGCATCATCAAGTAAACCTGTGCTGATCAAGCTCTTTGTAATTGCGGGAACATGTCTCACATTCTTCAGTGTGAAAGAAGAGCCATTCTGAAACTTCAATTGAATAGCTCCAACACCTAAGATCTCACATGTCTGCCCATTGCCTAGCCGAACATGATCTTTAGTGGTCACATAAGAAGTAAACCACTCCTTGTTTGGAGACACATGAAGTGATGCCCCTGAGTCACTCAGTGCATTTCCATCAGATGCTGTAAGAAGAGCTGAGTCCATTGTATTCTTCAAGAAGTAGATGTCTCCTGACACTAGACTGTCATCCTCTGCAACAGTGTTTGTTACATTTATTTCTTGAATCTTCACTGAGGACTTGTTCTTCTCACCATGGTCTTCAGCTTTCTCTTTGCCTTTTTCTGCTTTCCATTCTCTGTAGTCTCTTTTCATGTGACCCTTCTTGCCACAATGGTAGCATTCTATGTCACTCTTGCCTTTAGCACTGCGGGACTTGCTACGAAACTGATTCCTCTTTCCACCTTTGTACTTTTCTTTGGTCCTTCCCCTGACAACTAAGGCTGTTCCTTTGCCTTTGTCCATTGTCTTTCTATTGGTTTCTTCAGTAAGCAGACTTCCTTCTACACCTGCTATGTTCAAACCATCTGGAGGTGCAAAATTACTCAAAGCTGTGTGAAAAGTGTCCCAACTTTCTGGCAATGTGATCAACAAGAACATAGCTCTAACAGGTTCATCAAACTTGACACCTTGAGCTGACAACTGACTATAGATTGTGTTGAATTCATTCAGATGATTGGACATAGGTGTCCCTTCTTTCATCTTCAAGTCAACAAGCTTCTTAAGCTAGTATACCTGTGAAGCTGCACTCTGCTTCTCATAAAGATCACTCAGCTTTAACCATGCTTGATAAGCCGACATCTCGTCTGCTACATTGAAGTAAACGCTTTCTGCCAAAGTCAGCACAATGGTAGAAAGTGCCAATTCATCCATTTCACTCCATTCATCTTCGTCCATATCTTCTGGTTTTATCCCCTTGAGCTTTATAGGTTTTATCTGCTTCTTTTGTACCAACACGTGCCAAATCTGCTTCTTCCACAATGGGAAATTGGTTCCATCCAGCTTCTTGATATTGTAAAGAGCAGTGTCCTGTGATCCAGCCATAGCTACGCTTCACAATGGTTTACTTTCCTGGGAAAAATTCGGCAGAGTTTCCCCTGTAAACTGACCTCTGAACCAATATCAACCTGTCAAATGAACCAAGAAAGCTTCAGATTTTGCATAAATCTCGGCAGAGTCTCCTTTGTAAAATGGCTCTGGTGTGCTCAAAAACAGACCAAAAAACAGCTCAAAAAACACTGTCTCTCTGACACTGTAAGCTGCGGGTAAACCTGTCCTGCACCTGTATTGTCTCTCACTGTCCTGTCACTGTCCTGTAATCATAGACTGTGACAATGCCTCAACGGCAGTAAAGCAAAGATGCAATCCCAACTGTCTAACTCACAGTCAATACATCCTAGCTGCCTATCTAAGGGTGCTCGAGGGATCGCTCCAAGACCTGTATCACCGAAAGGATCTCAACATTCGAGAATCCCCCAGCTCAATAAAACCTCACTGGACCCTCAACAAAGGCTGCAGTAAATCTGACAGTACATAGACTTCCCACAAAGTCATACATCCACAAATTTTCCACTATATGTTGTAACCGCTGCGGCGGTTGTTTGCTGCGTGACTCATAGCCAGCAAACCCTCAACAAACATACATCATCTCTGACAATACATCCCATGTGGAAGTACCTGCAATGTCAGGATGAAATCTGGAATATCAAGCAGCAAACACAAGCTACCTGATGAACTAGTGGATGTCGCCTAGAGTCTGTGTGTAGATGCGCCCGTGTCGTATGTGACACGCCTCCAAGAACTGTGAGCCGTCCTTCGATGTGTAGACAGCCACAAATCAACACTCTGGGAGTGTCGATATCCTCAGCACCTGCAGTCGTAGGCCGAAAATCCCAAATTTGCAGAGTCGGATCTGCACCCGTCGAGACCACGTAGTCGAAAATGGTCTGCGCAGACCTTTGTCGAAGCCGAACGGTGGCCGAGATGACCTCACAATGAAATTCTGAGAACACCAGGCCCTTTGGGCTTTCCCACAGGATTTGGGGCCGTGTCTTCGCCTGTCGAATTTCACTCCAATCTGAGTTGGTGACTCTAGCCTCCTGCAGTGCTGCCCCGAGCCTCGATCTGAGCTCTGATACCAGTTGAAGGAGTACGAGCGGAAGTACAACGCGAGAGAGAGTGCGAGAAGAAGAGCACGACGATATGGTGAACTCGCTCTACTGTAATGTGTAGAGCATAGTGAGTTCTTATTAGGTTTTTACAAAAGAATATGTGTACATACCTAGCGGCCCGCCCACTTACCTGGGCGACCACATTGGGCTTTATACCCCAACAAGGAGCACGCGTTTAGGCAAGGTAAGGGGGCCTGCGCTAACAAACTTGCTTCTTTTCATTTTAAAAATTCCAAGCTTGTCAACGAGTTAAAGTTAAAGCGTGAGGAAAGGTTTATATGTGGTACATGATAGAGTAAATAAAGATGTTTATGCCTTTTTGTTCATTTAATTGAGGATTTACTTTAAGAGCATTAGCTCAGTTTTGTTAATTGGGATCATGCCTTAAATTATTCCGCACCGACACGGTATGCTGAATGGCCATGTTCGAATAGATAGGATTGAGAAGATTAACACATGGACGATAAATAAGCACATCAAAGTAAGCTCACTTACCTAATAGCCTCAGTGCCGATTAGGAATGTTCAAGAGTCAAGGGTTATCCAGTTGCCTAATATCCTCAGCGCCGACTCGGAATGTTCAAGAGACAAGGAGATTGAGATTAAATTGTTTGAAGTTCAGTACGCTTTTGGGTGACCTGAAGTGGGACTCTATCTTAATTGCTTCCGCGTCGACGCGGGATAGTTAAGGAGTGTATCTGTGCTCCTCCTACACCAGGCAGGCTGCGAGGACTGTCTATTTCTCTTAATCAGGACTCTATCATAATTGCTTCCGCGCCGATGCGGAATAGTTAAGGAGTGTGCCTGATTGAACCTGTGTGCTCGTCCTACACAAGCAGGTGCATAAACTGGCTACTTCTTTTAATCGGGACTCTATGCTAATTGCTTCCGCACCGCCGCGGAGTAGTTAGGGAGTGTGTCCCAATTGAGCTTGAGTGCTATTCCTACACATCCAAGCCTGCTGCGTGAACTGGCTCCCTATTACTCAAAGGCTAGTCCTTTGCATCAGCTCCTCGATGCCCATGCTCGGGACTGTAGTTAGGGAGTATGTCCCAATTGAACTTTTGTGATATTCCTAGCTACACCAGGCCCTGCTGTGCGAAATCGCTTCCTGTGTACTCGACGGCTAGTCCTCCCACCTCCTCGGTGCCCCTGTTTGACGACCCACCTCAATATAACTTCAGATGATTTTCATCGTTTTGGAACAAGGCCGTCAAGTCATGGAGCAAGGCTGTCATTAACTTGCCAACGTCGGAAGAGAGAGAGAGAGAGAGAGAGAGAGAGAGCGCCCTTTTGCCAGCTGCATCGATCCTCTATGCATTCACCGACGAGTTCTTTCATGAAGAAGCTCACCATGGCAGCAGCAGAGCCGCTGGAACCCATCTCCAAGCTTGCCATGCTAGAGGTACCTGTCTCCAATGGCACCACCCACCATATTCCTCGTTAAGAAGCTCTCTACGAACATGATCACCCCCTCTTGCGGCTCCACCTTGGCTGCAGGTTATGACGTTTCCAGTGCATGATGTTGTACCTGCTCGTGGAAAGCTCTTACCAAAACTGACGTCTCCATTGCAATTCCAGAAGGGACATATGCACGCTTAGCGCATGGATCTGGTATTGCGTGGAAACATTCTATTGATGTTGGGGCAGGAGTGATCGATGCCGATTACCATGGTCGACCCGTTGGGGTGGTTCTCTTCAATTTTCTGATCATGACTTTACTACCAATGCCGAGAATCGTGTTGCTCACCTTATTTTTGAAAGGATCGTTAAAACCAGAGGTTATGGAGGTGGATGATTTAGAAGCAGTTTTTCTATGGTGAGAGTGCGGGTTACTCTTGTCATGCTTCGTCTTTGCCTCTCTTCCTGCTTCATCCCCGCCGCCTTCACCTCCTGCTTTGATGCTAGTTCTGTTCGATGTCGACTTCGCCTCCCCTTCCCCTTCTCTTTTCAGTGTCGGCACAAGCATCATCCTTGATTCTCCCTTCGTTTCTTTTCAAACTAACCTATACATGCTAGGAGCATAAGTAAAGGCACATCGGTTTTTTTCTCTCGTTTGTGGTGGTATCTTTTACGGTGAATCTTGAAATCACTTTCAACTTATGTGGCTTTTTCATCTCGTTATATATAGCCAGCTCAGAAATGAGCTTTTCTTTTTGTTTTGAGAGAGAGAGAGAGAGAGAGAGAGAGAGAGAGAGAGCAATAGCATCATACCTTGCACTCCTTACTCTCGTCTCTTTGGGCTGCTACTATTGGCAAATTAGCTTTGCGCTGATGTTGTTCACAAACGAGAGAGAGAGAGAGAGAGAGAGAGAGAGAGAGAGAGATCAATGTAGCAGCATACCTTGCACTCCTTGCTCTTGTCTCTTTGTGATCGACAAATTAGATTTTTTATGTGCGTGCTATTTTTATTAAAGGCATGCATCCAAAGGAAGGCTAAAAAGAAGCATTTTTAAATAGCTTCAAAAAGCCTTCAAATTGTTTACAACATTTGATAGGCACCATGCCTATATCACTCCCTACTAGCAGCAATGCCAATCAATACAAACTTGGACATCCTACCACTATTGTGTGTCGTAAGTCCCTCAATTGCCTGCCACGGTTAATAATGACCACTTTTAAGGAAAAGAGAATTAAATACCCTTGGGTAATATAACATGGGATTTGAGGAGATGGGTTGACAAGTGCATGGATTAGAAATTTAAAACCATGAGATTATTTTCATGGGGCTCTCTCTCTCTCTCTCTCTCTCTCTCTCTCTCTCTCTCTCTCTCTGTTTTTTTGTTCGCTCGGTAGAGTTTGCTCGGTGCTTGGTAAGACTCCTACACAACAACCCTAGAGAGGAAATTGTAAAAGGTGCCCAATGGTTCAAAATTTCACAATCCCAGAGCTTATGCTCAAGTCGAATAGCATCCAACTCAACTTGCCTAGGTGGTAGTAAAGGGATTACCTCTGAAAAGAGTTTAGAAACTGCTCTTTCGGGGAATAAACAGTTTGCATCTGCCAAAAAGTTGAGGGCTTCCTTCTCTTATTCCTCCAAAAGGTCTAGATCAAGAATGGAATTAATAACCTTTTCTGAGTGCTTGATTTCTATAGGTACCGCTGGAAGGTTATTGATCAAATATAACTTGTTCGCAATAGTGGGCAGAGAAGTAAAATAAAAATCAAGATCCAAACTATCTTGTGCGTCAATAATGGGTAACTTAGCTAAGAAGGTATTAAAGGCCTCTAGAAGCTTATCCTTATTTTTTCTAGAAAGAATCAATAAGGAGAGCCAGTCATTTATAGAAGCAGTGTTTAATACTGATATAGAGTGGGTGTTTATAGCTTGTTTCTCAAAGACCAGTAATTTTTTGTGAAATTACACACCTTTGAAATAAGAAATTATACATTGGGTACCAACAGGTGGAATAGTAATGCCTTCTTCTATTCCATATCCCAGACGGGTGCGAGATGGAATCCAAAAAGCTTGAATAAATTAAGATACACGTATTAAACCAATAGTTATTTTTATATCAGTATTAAGTTTCCTCAGTATACGATGGATACCCGACCAAAGGTATCTCGGGAAAATTGTGTGTGTGTTTGTATGTAAAATCCCATCACTTAGAATCATATAGTGAAAGAACTTAAATACTGTTTGCAATTACCATATTGTGAAAAGAACAAAGCAAAGTAGAACTTTTTGATATAAAACTTATTACAAGATACTTCGATACATGAAAAAGTAGGAGCTTTTAAGCCGGAACTCCTATCAAATGAAAGCATGGATCTTTACCTGCCAACCAACCACAAGTACAATTAATTAGAATTAATTTGCACAAAATGAGTGACAGGTATATCAAGCAATCCCCACTGCTTGTTATTGCTGTCACACCCTGGATCCCCAACCTTACTCCTAATCATATCTTATGTTTTCTTTTGCTTGTCTATGCAAGTAGGGTCGACTACAGTCTGTGAAAGTTTTTATGGGTTTACATGGCTTGGAGATGAGGTCTCTAGTTGCTATTGCCTTGGTTCTCTTTTTCTCTTTATGTGCTATCATGAGCTTGTCCCGAATCTGTTGTACCTTAAATACATCTCGAGTGATGCTCATCCTAGCTGTCTGCCTGTACCCGTGTTTGTCACAAATGGTTACACATATGAGTTTAGCATTCTTAGATACTATACTTAGATGTTGTCCTAGGGACATCATTATCTCTATGTTCTATAAGTCAACATCCTAATTTATAAGTACATCTAATTTGTGAAAATTTTGGCAGCATTTTGTTTGTAAAACCTTTCTTTCAAAAAATCCCATCTTACATAATGACATATGTCCTCACAGGAGGTTGTCATATACTCTCTTCCAAATCTTTGATACATTTTTATGCTAGACAGTAATCATTAAAAAACAATGGTTACACATGAGTTTAGCATTCTTAGATATTATACTAACTGCTACCTTAGGGGCATTCTTATCTCTATGTTTTATAAATCAGCATTCCAATTTACAAGTATGTCTAATTTGTGAAAATTTTGGCAACATTTTGTTTATAAAACCTTTCTTTTTTCAAAAAAGCCAATCTTACACAATGACCTCTGTCCTCACAGGAGGTTGTCATATACTCTCTTCCAAATCTTTGATACATTTTTATGCTAGACATTAATCATAAAAAAACCAATAGTTACACATATGAGTTTATCATTCTTAGATATTCTACTAAATGCTGCCTTAGGGGCTTTCTTATCTTTATGGTTTATAAGTCAGCATTCCAATTTATAAGTATATCTAAATTGTGAAAATTTTGGCAGCATTTTGTTTGTAAACCCTTTCTTTTTTCAAAAAAAAACCAATCTTACACAATGACATCTATCCTCATAGGAGGTTGTCATATACCCTCTTTCAAACTTTTCATACATTTTTATGCAAGATAGTAATCTTAAAAAACCAATAAGGAAAAAATCAAGATCTTTTTTAACATCAGTGCTTAAAAACAATTGTACTCGAGGCTTTCTGTATCAATTGACCTAGTTATTGCTTGCAGTACACATCTGTAGTGTTCCTCTTTCCCACTTAGTGCTCAAGGCAATGTACCACTTGAAACTGTTACCTTCAACTGTCAAATCATTTTGTGTATAGATATTAATCGTATGATCCAACTTTCAAATTATGCATATTATATAATTGGTTTGTATTGTTATGTGATGCTTACTTGTGTTTGTGTGTATATGCTTTTGTACATGAATGCGAACAGTATGTATAAGTATGACAATACCCAAGATTACTCTTTGTAATGTATTAGTCTTGTGTCGGTTATTCATAACTTATTGCGTACACTGCTTATACGTATGTGTAGCTTCCTCATGTTGCAACTGTATGTGAGATTCCCTATTGCTAATATATGCATGTATATAATCCTAAATCATGTATCTACGCTTGAATGTGTATCAACCAATTCATGCTTTTAAAACCATAATTACCTTTTGTATGTTTACGACCAGGCAGTAGGTTGCCAAATTGGTCCTCCCGGATAGTGTGTCTTATGATGTGGATTTTGTGAAGCTACGCCCTCCTCCGCTTGAGGCCAGTGGTTTTTTTTTATGTTTGAGAGAGTAGGAGGCTGTGTTTGCTTGCGAGCCCTGGTTGCTTACGTCTACTGTGTACTCTGTGTGTGTGTGTGTGTGTGTGTGTGTGTGTGTGTGTGTGTGTGTGTGTGTGTGTGTGTGTGTGTGTGTGTGTGTGTGTGTGTGTGTAGAGAGAGTTTGTACTGTTATATGAGCGCTACAAGAAATCTTACGTTCTCATGCTTGCATGTTTAAAGCAATAGCTTTAGGTGAGTGGTTTGGCCTAAGCAAGCTACTGAAAGTTGGAAGCGCTACAGAGTATGCAACTTGGCGTGTGTGCTTGCCGTGTGTGATGGTGAATTCATGCACTACCTGCGCTTCTGTATAGGCTTTGGATATGCGGTGCCCTAAAGACCTAGTCGTTGGTTACCTTAAAGGCTTGCAGCAGAGCGATATGCCAGCACTGCCAATTTACATTTCCAGCTTTAGAATATGCTTAGTTTAGAGGTTATGCAGTGTGTTACTTTATTTTGAGCTTTATTAATATTAAAGTCATATCTTCCTTTGAGATATTATCTAGTTTGTTACTTGATGTATCAAAAGGTACAACCTTTTTTTGTATGATTGAGCCAATTCCCGTAAAGTGAGCTCTTTTTAAACTGTATCTTGTGATTGTGTCGGTACTACACGTAGGTCCGTGTACCCATTAGTTATGCAAATATAAACCGATTATTTGCTAATGCCAGGTAAACCTGATAAATGCCAATTATTTACTCAATGTCGGGTAAACCTGATAAATTCAAGGGTGCATACATGCTTCTGGAGAATTCCAAATCAGTTACAAAATAAAGGGCTTGTCTATGACAGAAAAGAAAAAAAGGGGGGGTTTTGGCTTTGAAATCAATCATCATATCCTGCTTTGGAGGTATCCGTCCTTCTATCACTCTTCCGCCAATGATGTTGTTGCCTGTGGCATGGTTAGTGGAGGCATGTTAACAAAACATACTTCTTTTTTTCTATGGTACTATATGAGCACGTGTGTGTAGTGTGGTTGTGTGTCTATAATATCACAAAGTGTTTATTAGCATGCATCATGTGTTCCATATATATTGTGTGTGTGTGTGTGTGTGTGTGTGTGTGTGTGTGTGTGTGTGTGTGTGTGTGTGTGTGTTGTTTCCATATACATGTGGTAGTGATGTGTGTGAACACACTAGGACCGCCGGGGCATTTTTTCCCTCTTTAGGAGGTTTTTTCCCCCGTGCATTGTATATACGCCCATCACTCTAGGGCTATCTATCTTTCTATTTCACACTAAGTAACACACTCTCTATTGTGTGCCTTGAGCTTCCTTCATCTTCTCCAAGTTGTGCGCGTTTCTTTGCAACCCTAATTCCAACAATTGGTATCAGAGCAGGTTGCGTCCTCCCGGGCTTAGTCGCCAGCTGCTCCAGAACACGCCTACTCACTTTCTCCGATTTCAGTGAGCTTTAGCAAGCGTTCGCATGTCGACAAATACTTTGGGAGAGCTTGTAGAGCTTGGTCTGCTCAGATTTTGATTTGGGCTCATTTCAGCCTCCGTTTCCATTGCAGTACTACACAGGCTATTTCATCATTTTGTGCAGAATTTTTGTCAGTGCCGTTTTCTGCATAACAGGTGCCTTATAGTCTTCTACGGTTTGTGCTATATAGCATGTGTTGTTCCCGCTCCGTTTCTCCTATTTTCGGGTAGTTTTCACATCAGGTGCAGCATTTACCATGACTGACAACAACACAGATGTGTTCAAGATGTTTGCTGTTGAGGACAGGTTGGATGGGGACAACTACCCTATGTGGGCTTATATGATGCAACATGTTCTTGTGTCAAAGGGCGTCTAGAACATTGTGCAGGGCATTGATGTACATCTTGGTTCTGAAGATGTAGGCGATGTTGAGGATGTTGCAGGTCTTGCTGTAAGGATTGTTGCTATTAGAGTTGTTTTGCCTACGGCAGAACAAACTCGTTGGGATGTTAAGGATGCGCAGGCTCATGCATTAATTGTGTTGTCTGTGAAGCACCATTGTTCCTCACATCCGTTCAGCAAAATCTGCAAAACAGACTTGGGATATTTTGGTTGCTCTTTATGCAAGTCGCAATGAGGCTAAAATTGCTTTGCTGCGTAAAGAGTTGGAGTCGAAGATTATGCATGAGGAAGATCATATGGACACTTTCCTTGCTAGTGTCAAGGATATCAATGAGCAACTTATTTCTGCAGGAGAAATCATTTCAGACAGTTGCCTTGTGCAGACTGTTCTTGATGCCTTACCAGATTCTTACCAGACTTTTGCTAGTACTTGGAGACTTATGACCCAAGGAAATCCAGAAGTTGTCAAGTTTGATGCATTATGCACATTCCTGTTGCAAGAGTCACTTTCCAAAAAAAACCGGACTAGGCAGCGTCGTGCAATTGAACAGGCTTTTATTGCTTCTCAAAGAAAGGGTGGTAACAATAATGCAGCCACTACTTATGGTTCTGCTGCGAGTGGAAAAAATTCTGTTCCTAATGCTTCTGCTGGCAGCAATTCATTTGGAAATTCTGGTGACAAGGGCAAAAAGAAAATGCGTTGCCATCATTGTAAAGCTAATGATCACTTGATCAAGTCGTGTCCTAAGTTGAAGGCCAAAGAGGCTAAGAAGAAAGAGGGTGGTTCCACTGCAAATGCTGGTTCCACTACAAATGCAGCCATTGTTGACTCTTCTGTGAAAGGAGACTGTAATGCTGATGTTGATGCAGAATGGGCTTTTAGCGCAGAGTGCACTTACAATCCTGCTGTCCATGATGCATGCTTGTCAGTTGCTGCAGATTCACATGTGTGGTATTTCGACAATGGTGCTACAAAGCACATTACCTCACATCGTGAATTTTTTACCTCTCTTGAGTCTGTCCCTCATGGGAATTCAGTCACTTATGCCAACAACGCCTCTTATCCAGTTCAGGGAGTTGGAAAGATTGTGCTCACTGCTGCTAATGGCAGCTCCTTCACACTTGTTGATTCACTTTATGTACCTGGGATCAAGAAGAATCTCTTGTCTGTATCCGCACTTGCTAGACTTGGATTTGTAGTCAAATTTGTTGATGACAGATGTACAGTTCATGATCTCAGTTTTGGTGATGAAATTATTGCATCTGGGATTTTGTGCCGTGGGCTGTATAAGATCACTTTGTATGACAAGTGTGGACAAAATTTTGCAAATGCTATTGCAGATTCAAGGGCTATTTCATATGCAAAACTTTGGCATGCACGTTTTGGTCATCTGAATTTTGCTAGTTTGCTGCGTTTGCAGAAATCTGATATGGTTGCTTCTTTGCCGCCTCTTGAAGCACCTGTCAAACATGTTTGTGAAGGCTGTATTCTGGGTAAAATGCAGCGTTCTAAGTTTCCAAAGGATGGTTCAGTTAGGGCCACATGCAGGTTGCAGCTTGTGCATAGTGATGTTTGTGGGCCCATGCAAACTCCGTCCTTGGGCAATTACCTTTACTTCGTGACTTTCATTGATGATTACTCCAGGCATGCATGGGTATTTCCGCTTAAAGCGAAGTCCGAAGTTTTTATGTGCTTCAAACAATTTCTGGCTATGGCTGAAAATGTCTCGAAATGTACTATGGGCACCCTCCGTTCCGATCGAGGGGGGGAGTATATGTCTCATGAATTTAATGTATTTTTGCCTAGTCATGGGATACAACACCAATGTACAGTGCCTTATAGACCTCAGCAAAATGTTGTTGCTGAGAGGAAAAACAAGTCACTGACGGAAATGGCACGATGTATGGTCAAAAGTCAAGCCTTGCCGCATTCTTTTTGGCTTGAGGCCATCATGTGTGCCACTTATGTACTTAACAGGTGTCCTACAAAAGCTTTGCAGTCTATTACTCCATATGAAGCATGGCATGATAGAAAGCCTTCTATTGAGCACATGTGTTTTTGGCTGTTTGGCATATGCTTTGGTGCCACAACTGCAGCGCAGAAAATTGGATGATAAGGCTGTCAAATGTATTTTTGTTGGTTATAGTGCTGAAAGCAAAGGTTACAGGTTGTATCATCCGCAAACAAAACGTATTCTGGTTTCACGGGATGTAGTGTTTGTGGAAGATTCTGTTCAGCACTTGCTGTCATGTACTAGAGACAGTAATGTAAGCTCACAGGACATTTGTGACACTTTGTTGCCTCTTTTCTGTGGTGGAAATACGAATGTAAGTTCCAATGAGGCAAATGTACAGCCTATGGGGGTCTCTGAAAATGTTACAGATCAGCCTATTACTGATGCAGATGTACATGATGTACTTGATGAGGAAAGGGCTGAAAATGAGCACGCTAGAGGTATGCCAAAATGGCTGGTGCACACTTTGCGTGACAGTAAATTGGATACACCTTTGTCTAGTCGTACTCGTTCAGGCTCTCGCCATGCATCTTATGCATCAGATTGTTATGCTTTGGCTGTGTCTAGCTTGCATGATGTTGAGGAACCTCTGTCTTTTGATGAAGCACAGAATTTAGAAAATTGGATGGCTGCCATCATGCATTCAGAATATGATGCACTTATAGAAAATGACACATGGACTTTATGTGATTTGCCTCCTGGCAAAAAGGCCATTGGTACGAAGTGGGTTTACAAGTTGAAACACAAGCCGGATGGTGAGATCGGTCGCCATAAGGCTCGACTTGTTGCAAAGGGTTATGCACAGCAAAAAGGCATAGATTATGAAGAGACTTTTTCTCCCACTAGTTGTATGACTACTGTGCGTTTTCTATGTGCATTGGCAGCTCATTTTGGTTGGGATGTACATCAATCAGACATTGTTACTGCTTTCTTGAATGTGACATATTTTAGGAAGTTAATGTAACGCAGCCTCGCGGTTTTGTCATAAAAGAACAAGAGGACAAAGTGTGCAGATGTAAGAAGGCTTTGTATGGGTTGAAGCAATCTCCTCGTGCTTGGTACGAGAGAGCTGACACTCATTTGGTTAAATGAGGCTTTCGTAACAGTCCAACAGAAAGCACATTGTATGTAAAGCGTGAGGATGATGTATTTCTCATTGTGGTTCTTTATGTTGATGATTTGTTGATCACTGGACCAAATGAGAGACATATTGCTGAATTTAAGGCTTATTTGAATGCTACTTTCAAGATGAAAGATTTGGGGCTGTTGCCTCATTACTTGGGCATACAGTTTAAGCAGTGTGATGGTGGTATTGCCTTGTGTCAGAAAAGTTACATAGAGACATTGCTATGTAAGTTTGGACTTGAGGATTGCAAACCTATTGCCACTCCCATGGAAACAGGTTTGAACTTGAGTCTACATGATGCTGGCAATCCTACTGATGTCACTCTTTACCAAACTTCTGTTGGCTGTCTCATTTATGTATGCAACACGAGGCCGGATATTCAATTTGCAGTCTCACAGGTTAGCAGATTTATGCATAACCCAGGGTCTAAGCATTGGAAGGCTGTCAAGAGGATTTTTCGCTACCTTAGTGGCACTTTACATCTTGGCTTGTTTTATGCCAAGGGGGGATCATTGCCGCCAGACTTACATGCTTTTTTGGACTCAGATTGGGCTGGTTGTTTTGACACGCGAGTGTCCACAAGTGGTTTTTGTTTCATGCTTGGCAGTTCATGTATATCATGGTTGAGCAAGAAGCAACCTACTGTGGACACTTCGAGTTGTGAGGCTGAGTACACGGCAGTATTCACAGCTACGGTTGAGTGTGTATGGCTCATACGCCTTATGGCTGATTTGGGTGTTGGACAGGACACTGCCAACACTATCTACACTGACAGTCAGAGCGCATTGGCAGTTGCGAGGAACCCAGTTTTTCATGCTCGCACAAAGCACATTGAGGTGCGTTACCACTATGTCAGGGAGAGGCTCTCAGCAGGAGAGATCAGCTTGGCTTATGTGCCAACACAGGACAACCTTGCAGATCTTTTCAAAAAGGCATTGTCTCGTGAGAAGCTTGAAGCTTTCCGCAAAGCTTTGGGCTTACTCCCCTTTGTGGACTGATCCTGTCCTCAGGGCATGGCACTTCCCTTTACTCATGTGCCAGCTCTCGTTCACCGCATCACTCCAGGGGGGATTTGTTACCATATACATGTGGTAGTGATGTGTGTGAACACACTAGGACCACCGGGGCATTTTTTCCCTCTTTAGGAGGTTTTTTCCCCCGTGCATTGTATATACGCCCATCACTCTAGGGCTATCTATCTTTCCATTGCACACTAAGTAACACACTCTCTATTGTGTGCCTTGAGCTTCCTTCATCTTCTGCAAGCTGTGTGCATTTCTCTGCAACCCTAATTCCAACATGTGTGTGTGTGTGTGTGTGTGTGTGTGTGTGTGTGTGTGTGTGTGTGTGTGTGTGTGTGTGTGTGTGTGTGTGTGTGTGTCAAAAGATGTGTTTACACTTCAAATATGCAAGCAATGAGCGAGTATGGCAAGCAAGGAGCATACCCAAAAAACTAGGGCATGAAGTGTCGAACATATAGCAAGGGGTCAACTCTATAGGCATGGGTGTGTGGGGTGGGAATTGAATGGGTGTATATGTGTGCAATATCACAAAGTGTTTGTCAGCATGCATTCTGTGTTCTATATATTGTGTGTGTGTGTGTGTGTGTGTGAACTTTGAATGTTGTGATGCTTTCAGCAAATCATGCCAATTCCAACAAAAGTAGGGCCGTAGGCTGTAGCAAGGGAGTCGATGATCTGCGTGAGGCTGAGCTGTCGACGACGTGTATCGCGGTTTGATTCAATGAGTGTGCAGCGTTGTGTGACCTTCGATGATGCGTAAAATTACACTTTGTGACATTGTGGAGCTGAGGCAAAGCCAGGTAAGGTGCGACTCATACAATTGAGTCCAAGGAGATGCTCGGAAAAGATGTGGCAATTGCTACAAATCGATTTGTAAGCCCACCTAATATTGAACAGATTTTGATTTTGCTACTTATGGCGTAGATTAAGGGCAGGTCGAATCCGAGCATTGCCAATTTGCTACGGCTTGCCTCACTGATGCTTACTAAGAAATTGTGAAAGCCTTGTGTTGCAAATTGCAAATTTGACTTATAATGGAGATTGTGCTCACTACTTGCCTTGATTTGTTTGTTTCGACCTTGCTCAGCAGCAATCCCCCAAACTTATACTCTTGATTGCTTTCTTACTCAAACTCCGCCAGCTCTCTGCCTAGCTTTCCCATTTCTCTCTTGATTGAATTCACTTGCTTCAAATTCCTTTACTTGGACTTGGAGGGCATGTACACGCGGGAAGCCGACCACGCTCTGATACCAGTTGTAGGGATTGGGTGGTGTGTGCAATGAGCTCAAGGTGGTTTGAAGCTTGGAGCAACCATGACTACACACAGTAGAGAGAGAGAGAGAGAGAGAGAGAGAGAGAGAGAGAGAGAGAGAGAGAGAGAGAGAGAGAGAGAGAGAGAGAGAGAGAGACTCAATAAACTATAATGTACATACAATATATTTACAGCATATATTATTATTCATATACAAAAAGAAGGGTTTATGTACAAAAAGTCTCACAGCCACTATCCGGCAACTCATATCTCCAAGTGCCTTTTCAAAAGGCTACACACATATATGAAATATGTATCACATCAAAAATTGAACTAGGTGTTGAAGGAGTTCCAAGCCCACCTTTCAAGTTGTAGGTGCATCAATCACCATTTTATATGGAAACTTGTGCCGATGAGGACCTACATAGAATCGTAAAGAACACGAAAAAACTTTTGATGTATTCAAGAACCCTTTAATGTATCTCACTTGAGAGATATCATGGATACAAACATGATAAACCAACAGGGCTATTTGTAGAATCACCAACTTTACTTTTCAACTTTGTGAAGACTTAGTAAAGATAGATAGTGTGTACATTAATCTCCAACTCTATTGTAGAGAGAAATCTTAGAATACTTGAAATGTTTAGAGTACAAGAAACAAAGGACGGTGCCACATAAAACAGCATATTTTTCAATCTTCTTTTACAAGAGTGAATACAAGAACTTACATAATCTCCGTGGATTGTGTCTCTCAAAACATATCACTGCATTCTTGTTGGAGAAACAATTGAGCCAATCCCCTTGGATTTGTTTCTTTATGTGTAAGGTGCTTTTGGTGATGACCCTAGATTATTGTCATCAAATGCTTTTATAGGTATATATGAGGCCATCATATATGCACAGGTAATTAAACATAATCAGTCTTGCATTCCAAAAACCAGTCATAAGTATGTAGCATGAGGATTGGCAACTATGTAGAGAGTCACATCACCAATAGACAGTGAACTAACCATCTCTTCCTTAGATTTGTACTACAAACTATGCATCACGAGAATGACTGCATGCACACATGTAAAAATCATTGTATTTGGTACCTTATGTATAATGAAGGAATCTTGTATGCATTCATGTAGAAATCATTATATTTTTCTACTCTATCAATCACAAGGATAACATTTTGCACACTCTAGCAGTCAAGAGTGGCACTACTGCATGCAATGCAAGAGATAGCATTCTGCATTCATTTGGGTAGCAAGCATTGCATTGACTCCTATATGGATCATAGAGATGGAATCTTGCTTATCTTGAAAATTACTTTGCAAAAGTTAATTTTGAATCATTCCCTTTGCTCAATAGATATTACTAAGAATTCAGCAGAATTAGCTAACCCTTGGTTTGTTTGATACTTCTACAAGCACGGCTTGTGTCATAATAACTAATATCTAATTCTCCTAAATGATTTTCTAATGTTAAACTGATCATTTAATATGGAGAAGTACCAAGGGACAAAAAGCTAGATTATTGGTAAGGCTAGCAGACTGGTCACAATAGGGATCCAAAGGAGGGAAAATAGGGATCCAAAGGGGGACCATCTTCAGAAGAGCAATGTGCAAGCAATGGGCTTCAAAGATCTACGGTTCAGCCTATTAAGACTTCCAAAATGCTAAGGTTCCAAAATTCAAAGGTTAAGTCCAATGGTCATTGCTTAGGAAAATTGGATGCTTGGTAGTGTACACAAAGTCTTCAAAGACTCCTAAAGAAGAGGGGGCAAGCCCTAAAGGTAGGGGAAGTGGGAGAGTGAGGTGAGAGAATACACACACACATACACAAAGGGTTCCCTTTACACAAAGGGCATAATGGACACTTGTCAGATTTCTAGCACAGTTGCCTCCTAGATGCATTTAATTCCTATTGCCATTAAGCTAGAGTATATTTAGTTTAATTCATTTAAAAACACTTGATAAAAGAACCAATAGAAATTAAGCTCTCTAGAAGACTATTGAACAATCTCCCAAGGGGTCCAATGAGCATTCAACAGTCCAATGGCTTGCCTGATTCCTATTGGCCAGAAGACTAAGGGGTCCAATGAGAGTTTAATTGCATTAATTAATTACCTAAAGCTCTCACAAAAGGGGAAAGGGGGACACATGTCACAAGGCTATCACTTATGATTTTCAATTATCATTGGCTAAGCTTTGCACAGTCCAATGGGATGCCAGCATAAGTAAATTGCAAGAGGGGTCGACCAAGAGAGAGAGAGGGGGCTGATTTTGGCAAGGCATTATCACACACACACACACTCACACAATCTCATGTGTGAAGCAAAGAAGACTCTCTCCCCTTCTCAAGCTTTAACAGAAAGCTCATCATCTACTCTAAGCTTGTGAGAAGGGAGGCCTACACCAACAACTCTTGGCTTTATGATGCAAATCCAACCAAGAGCCAAGCTTCAGTGCATGCTCATCTCCTCTACCATGCTAATTACTAAGCTATGCTAAGCTTATATGAGTGATTATGTGAGGAGATATATTTCTTTCTCGTAAGACTATTCCTCCTTCCTCTCAATCTACTTTCATACCCCGCTAGCTCTCACCATCTTCAAAGGTATGTGTGGTCTTGGGTCTGAGACCGTGAGGGAATTGATGTTGTGTTTTACAAGTGTGTGCATTGTGCTTGAAGCTTCCATCTTCATTTGCACGAGCAAGTTATTGAAGGAACACAAAGTATTGTATTGTAAAATTTCTCCCTTGATGGGGGAAACCTATAACACAAAGCCTTTTGGAGGGGGGACTGGCTCCATGTAAATCCGGTCCTCAACTATTGCCAATAGCTTAATTTCTCTCTCTTTTGAAGTATTGTTCATGCCTATCTAACTAGGTGTTATGCTCTTTGTTTCTCTCTCCATCCAAGCACTCTTGCTATGCTCATTAGGAATCTATTCTAATGAAATGCTCACTATGTTTATGCTATTTTCCGCTACACACAAGTTACTATGCCATTAAATGTTATAGCGTGTTTCAATTTTCATGTCTAGGTAAGTGACCACAATTTCCAAACAATCAAAATAGTGAGAATCTACAAACATATCTCCACGCACGTTTGTTAAACGAGCTCTTTGCCTTGCCAGATATGGAAGACAAATTTGCCAAAAATAAAAATCGGTAGTCTTACACAAGATTTCATAGAATTCACAAGTTGTGTCATGTTTGGTAATTGGGAGAAGTCTCTCTCTCTCTCTCTCTCTCTCTCTCTCTCTCTCTCTCTCTCTCTCTCTCTCTCTCTCTCTGTGTGTGTGTGTGTGTGTGTGTGTGTGTGTGTGTGTGTGTGTGTGTGTGTGTGTGTGTGTGTGTGTGTGTGTGTGTGTGTGTGTGTGTGTGTGTGTGTTGTGACACATGCAAGGTGTAAGGATGGTATGTCAACGACATAGGTCTCTTGTGTGCATGCCTCGTTTGCTACAAGTGGCCACATTTCTCATATGTACAATGGGTGGGGGTAGGAGGAGGAGGGAGGGCAACAAAAATAAGAGGAAAAGAGGGAGGAGGGGGAAGGGTAGTAAAGAGAAGAGGCAAGAGAGAAAGAAGTAGGCGAGGGAGCACTGCAGAGGGGATACTAAAAGCGAACTTGGACACCAATGATGGTTTTGCAAAGGAGGAGCAAGAACATAGGAGATCTAGGGGACCAAGCAAGAAAAAGAAATTATTTTTACTTTTTTTTTTTGCCGGGGGTGGGGGGGGGGGGGGGGGGGGGGGGGGGGATCTAACCACCTAGGTTTTGTTTTAGGGAGGAGCGAGTAGTGGGAGTAGGTGTAGTATGATTCACTTTGATATACTTGTTATCAAGAATGATCAAGTTTCTTTAAAATCAATCATTAATCTATTTTTGGAGGTATGGGATGCCAAGATTGTATAGGTTTGAGAGGAATCTTGTCAAGGTCTTACTTGTTTGATGCACTATTGGTTGTATAGGGAGCCTGCATGATATGGTATCCTTTGAAAGGCATATTTACTGATATGTCATTTGCATCAATAACCTTATTGTAACCTCTACCAGACAATACGGTGCACATGACTTAGGCAAGTAAATGTGTAGCCAAGGTCTATATCAAGTTCCATTCTCACTACATTCTTGCATTATGTATAGAGTATGTGGTTTTGAGATAACTTTGAACATTTGTAAGAAAAAATTGTTGCCTACCCAAATTGAAGGATTTCCAAGTCAAATGGTCAAAGATACTCTAAGAGTATGGATGTGGTTTGGGTATCGTACATGGTAGTGCTATGAGAGAAAAGATTCTTTCACGTATGGCAAGATTTTTCTCTTTATTTTTACATAAGTGAAGAATGAGTTGAAGAATATCTACCACTCACGTTTGAGCATAGGGTAACATCCATAAGCATGTGAGATTAGAATTTTGGAGATCCCCTCACATTTGAGTATTGTGTGTAACAATTACCCCATACACATAACTTTTTGTCTTTCTACGAATTTTTTATGGGACTTACTATGCATGCAAAAGTCAGTGACTGCATGGACTTGTTTTTTTCAATGCACCGGAGGCCCCACAGGGGGAGGTGCTTGGATGAGGATGCACTCGAGTGTACATGGGCAAGAGCCCTAGCAAGGTGAGCACAAGATGTCCCTCTAGAGGTGACCCCAACAAGGGGATTTGAACCCACAACAGATAGGTTGTGAGGCCATAGCCTTAACCATTAGACCAACTCTTTGGGACAGTGAATGGATGGACTTAACCAATGGTATCATACTTTAAACCCAAGTATCAACATGACTAGTAAAGAAACTGCTTAAGGATTAAGGGCAATATGTTTTGCTCATATATATCACCTTTAAGGGGGGGTATGCTTTAAAAAGGGTGTAGGCTCTACATGAAATTTCTTATGGCGTAAGGAAAAATATCTCCATAAATTGTATCTTAAAATTATCAATTTTATCGACTGATGTGGTTTTTCATTTGAAGGCATGTGCTCCCTGCATATGACCAAGCTTTGGGCGAGTGAAGATTAACTAAAAGGTTTCTACATGGGGAAATATCAACGATCTGAGGAAGGAATTCACTTTTTTGCTTTTAAAAAACAAAACTCTTCGAAAGGAGAGTAATCTCAAAACACTAGTCCTACTATTAAGACTTCATAGGCTAGGAGACGTGGGTTATATGGCCAAGAGCTTATACAATAGAAACCTTTGGGGATAGGGCCTAGGAGTATCCCTATTCAAGAGGTGGCCATACAATAAGTGGTCTTACTTTTAGGTAGCAAACATGTGTGGTGCATAGCATAAGGGAAATGGAAGTGCAGGAATTAACAGAGGATAGTGGCTTGCACCTTGAAGGATAGGCTACATAAGGATAGGGAGGAAAGAGTGGATCATAGCGGAAATGGAAGGTTGCAAGCATTAACAAAGAGGATAATCGTTTGCACCTCAAAGGATAGCCAACAGAAGGATAGGCAACGACGGTAAGGTGCAAGCCTATGAACTAATATTGATCGACTACTAGGTCA
Organism: Adiantum capillus-veneris; assembly: GCF_014529385.1. Lineage (NCBI taxonomy): Eukaryota > Viridiplantae > Streptophyta > Polypodiopsida > Polypodiales > Pteridaceae > Adiantum > Adiantum capillus-veneris. The sequence goes on along the minus strand of NC_140956.1, from coordinate 95,327,081 downwards.
TGTGATGAAATTTAGGGTTTATTGTTTAAGGTTTATATTGATCAGTTACTTAGTCATTCGATGAGTTCGGATGAACACACACAAGCAATCAAACTGAACAAAGTAAAAAGATTGGGAGATCCGTGAACTGTTAACTTGTTGGCTTTGGAAATAGGCAAAGGTGCATAGAGAGCATCCACCAAAACTATCAATGCAAACTGCAGTAGCTTTTACTTGATACCCCAAGGGCACTCACCTTCCTTTTAAGGCTGTGGCAAAACCAGGATCAGTACAAAACCTTCATCCACTTCTATACAGCCTGATAAAATTCATTCACATCCTACTTGACTCAGCCTCAAAGTCGACATGAATCTCTTAAAGCAGATAGAAAGAACTAAAAACAATGGAAGAAGCCCTCTACTAATTGAGTTATATTTAAAATTTGGATGGGCACTCCTAATGGTACATGTTACCAAAATGATGAGCAATCCTGATGACAGCAAATGCTTAAAGCCTTGAAAGTTCTTCACCTATAATACTCAGAAAACCGAGCTGAGAGAGAGAACCAACGATGAAAACAATAAACCCCTGTTTATGCCTCGCTGTCCGAGAATAATTTACTATTCCATCAGCCCAAGTTCGACTGTATCAAAAATGCCCATGCCATCTATAAACAAAAAGTACAGACTGAGATTTAAGGAGAAGAAAATACCCCAGGAATTTGACAATTTTGCCAGTAAGTCAACTTAAAAAGCGGATCCACCAAAACCTACCAAAGACTCATGCTCAGGGTGCTGATAGGTTCATATTAGTATTGAGCACAATCTTTGTCAGAAATGTTAAAAAATCAAACTTCAATGTTCTTGCAACTGCCTACAATAGATTCGATCTCTGTGCTCCCATAGCTCTTCTCTCTTGGTAGTGTCCAAGACAATAGCTCCTTTACTGCCAATCACAATAGACCTAAGATAACTGATGTAAACCCTACGCACTCTTCCTAGCTTTCGCCAAAGCTTTGCTTCTCTGGCCAATCATGTAAGTGTACATGTAAGGACTCCCTGTTATCAGCAAAGCATAAAGCTTCCATCAACTCACTCACTTAGACCTTCGATTCTTTAAACATTAGATGAGGAACATAAGGAAGACACTAAGCACTTACCAGGTACATAAGTAGCAAGTGTAGCAAGACTGGCAAAGTAATTGTCGAACGCTATATTCAGCTTGTTGGGCATCCTGACGCAGTACTTTTCCGAAGCCTGAGCAAAATACATAATGCTACTCTTGAGCACCAGGCAAGGTCTGATTAAAGCACATGAATCAAGTAACGTACCTTCACATATGGAAGAGAAGTAATAATGAGTCCAACCTCACTGCTTATGCCAGTTGGGTACAAGACATAAAATGTGCTGTACCTGCAATAACCACATGCATTGAATGAATCCTTTTTCAGCTTCGGACCATCTCAACTTTCATTCATAGTTTAGTACCTTAACCACTGCATCCATAATGGAGAAACTCCAAAAGCTTCCCTCATGCCAAAAAATGAGTAGCGAATCAACTGATACAGCATCAGAATGAGTGAGTAAATATGCCAATGCTCCCCCAGATTGGAATCATAGCCCTTGAAAAGTAGAAGCAGGCATACAAACAAGTAGAAAAGCATTTGCATGAATAGAGCACCACATTACTATAGCCAGCAGAATCCTAATAGGACTAGAGGTAATACAGATCTTCTGCACTCAACTAAGAGCTACAAAACTATACACCTGCTTTACGTTGGCTATGGTCAATGAAACTGGCAAATACTACACCTTCTTCACTTCAATTTAAACCAGTAATACGTTCGACAAAAGCATGTTGAATAATGAAATTGGCAAATAACGTACCTAGCATGTCATACTCCAAACAAAAAAGGTGATATTAACTTCTAATTGTTAAGCATAGCAAGGTCAAATGCTAGGCATACCTCTGTTATAGACCAGCTTAATACCAGTGATGTGACAATAGGACTTGTGTGTGTCTGCATCACGAAAACATAAATTGGATAAAAAGAAGCTTGAGAATTAAGAGTAGATCCTATACAGCATACAAAAAAAAAACAGATGTGTGCACCTCTGGGAAGCTCCATAAGACGGCCCAAGTAACATAGAGTCGAGATCCAATCTGAGGCAAGGTTGCAGACACGGGGGATCTCACTAAACCTGCATCCAGGCTCTGACTAAGTCAAAAGCTCGTACATAAATGTGCCACTTTGGTTTTACAATACCGCTTACAGAGTAAAACTACAAATTCACTTGCAAAAACAGATATTGCACAAAGAGCTTCTTCCCCACTTACCGACAAGGCCATGTATAATCTTCCCATCCATTTCACATGCAGCAATTCACAGGAAAAGGCTGTTAGAAACCTTAAGCCCAGATTTAAAAAAGCGCCACAATCTAGTAGCAGCCAACCTCTAGAACAGCAGCTGTTTGTGCAAACTGCAATGGTTTCTCAACAGCATCATAAACAGACTCATATCCAGAGGTCCTTAGTGTTTGCACAGTCCGATATAGCACTTGAAGCCTGCATTGAAGATACAAATTGCCCAGATGAGATAAATGGGGCAGCCTTGACATCATAAAAGATACCCCTCTCAAAACTATAAAATTTACAGCAAACTAGCCGTTTTTTAACTTAAAACAAATGTCCACAAGACAACATAACCATCAGCTAAGTCCCAACATGCATAATAAAGACTAAATTTTTCAACATCCCCACTTCCGTCATCAATGCACAGTCAACATATGCTTTCCAACACATATCAGCATACATTATTAGAAAAGGCCATGCATCAGTTGAGAGATGATGCATTTCAGTTTCAACGAGCCCTTGTATTTCAAGATGAAACATTAAAGCAAAGCATGCCCTAATTCATATTCAGAGTAATTTTTAAAGAAACCGCTTACAAACGACAAGATCTCAAGGGACTGTTGAGCTTCCATTCAACTATGAAGTTAACAATAGTGCTGAACTCACATCTTTGAAGCAACACACTAATCAAAGAATCACAATTTGCGTACACACATTATGTTCCATACTCAAACTCAAAAGAAGGGAACCTAGTATACACACATTCACCACACAGGCAAACCTTCTTAAAAAGACATGTATAATAACTGCAGGCAAATAAGAATGAATGTAACATCAAACTCAGATTTGACAGATATATAAACTCAGCATCCCCGACGTTAAACACAACCACCACCCTCAAACAGAGAGTCAGTGATACGACTCACCAACCATAGAAGACAACCCAATTGTACACTGCAAAGTAGAAGCGCTTCAAAAGGGACAAGCCTGCCATTTCTCTTCTTCTTTGTTTTAGCCTGCCAAAATGAAGGTCCTCATTCACATGCCAGTTGACAGAAAAAGGTAAATAAATTAGGTTATGATAGTTCAAGACGCAGCTGTTCAAAACTCACACTGGAGGTTAAACGATTTCCAGTATGGACCTAATCTGCACCTTGAGCTAGAAGGATTTGACAACACAAATATGCGGCAGCACAGCAAGCACTCCCTAAGGGTCCCTGTGAAACAAATGCTAAGCCTCTCTCCGAAGCACTCTCTCTCTCTCTCTCTCTCTCTCTCTCTCTCCAATGTAGGTGCAGAACACTTCACATCCATCACTCGCAGACCATTAAACGAAGAAACTTACCGTTGCTACGTAGAGGACAGGGAGGAGAGGGATAAAAGCTCCAAAACAGCTTTTTCGAGGATATGGTCAAGACGCAGAGCTCAGCTTGAACGCGATTGAATACCGCAAGCAGCTTCAGCATTCAAAGACCGAAAAGTAGGATTGTAAATGAAATCTATCACCGTTTACTCCTCCGTATTAAAAGCCAACCTGCCTCTTTCATTTGCCCACGCACAGCTCATTGAATCATGTTTCCACTTCCTCATTAAGCTTAAGGCGCTTCATTAGTGACTACACCTACCTTTTCTCTCTCTCTCTCTCTCTCTCTCTCTCTCTCTCCTTGTGTTGTCGAGTTGGAGACCACATTGGCCCGATGCATCTGAGAGCGCCACATGGTCGGGGGTTGGAATCCCTCCCCCCATTATAAATAGTTTAGACTAGTGGTTCCAAACCGGTCGTTACTGCCCCACCATCGCCTTTGACACGAATTGTGGACATATAGGGAGATGCACCCGTGTTTTTGTCCCCCCTTCTCAACGCGCACACACATATCGACATAGAGGATTCTATGAAAAAGTTGAAAATAGAGAGATGCTATAATTTTTTAGAGACAAAGAGATTACGAATAATCGAAGATTAAAGGAAATTTTTTTGATCTCACAACACCAAATCATAGAGGTTGCACTATTTTATCGGGCAAAAAGCTTGTGTGAATATACTTTATATAGTGCTATCTATACTTCTATCTATACTATATATAATTGAGCTTAAAATTTTCAAGGAAGGAGAGGGCATCCATGTGTCAAGAATAAAGAGGAGGAGCAGACCCCAAGAGGTGAGAAAAAAATGTTAGTAACAGGGGCACACCTATTCAAAGACCCTCTTTTCAGGAATCTAACCAAGAAAGCATTGGGTAAGCTCAAAAAAGATGTCGACCTCAACAAACACAATGCGTGGGACCTCTTTGTTGGAGCACCCAGAAAGCAATCAAAACCGCGGGCCCCCGAATCAAGAAAGCTAGGGAGATTCAGCTTATGCATCTTACAGCGGAGGTACAATTGCTTACCTCCATAAAAGCCAATGGGCATGCTACTGAGGAGGAGCACAAACGATGGCTTGAAGCCAAATCCAACCTTGCTAATGAGCAGTTAGAAGATATCGGAAAGGCAAGGCTTCTCTCCAAGGAGACTTTTCTTCAACCAGAAGCTTCCAATCAAGCTCAGTTTTTTAGGGCTTTAAAAATCAAGAAGAGCCGGGGCGACGTCCGCTCGCTCGATGATGAGAAAGGGACAGCAGTTCATAAGCAGGATGATATGGCTGGTCTGATGTTGAGCTATCTCAGTCAAATCATTGGACGGCCAGAGACCCAGTCCCAAGAAGTGGAAGAAGCCAGAGGGACCTTACTTCAGAGTGTTAAGAAAGAAATTCCCCACTCAGAAGCTAATAGCTTGGAACAGGCATTCTGCGAAGACGAATGTTCACTAGCATTGCAAGCACTTGGCAAGGAATAGTCCCCTGGTCGGGATGGGATGACGGTGGAATTCTATAGAGAATTTTGGGATGATCTCAAGGCCCCAATCACAAGATTGGCCAATAAAGCCATGGTCGAAGGGTCGTTGGAGATAAGTGTAAAGAGAGGGCTTATCAAACCCATCCCAAAACAGATTTGTTGTTCTCAATCGAAACATTGGCGCTCTATAACAATGATGTCGGTGGCCTACAAAATTATAACTAAAGCGGTAGCCCTTAGACTATCCCCCTTACTAACCAAGATCATCTCTTCCCATCAACATGGGTTCATCAAAGGAAGGTCCATTTACAATAACATCTTGGCAGCAATGGTGGGCATCGAATACGCAACTGTCACAAAACAGGAGAGCATTCTGCTGCAGTTGGACCTGGACAAGGCTTATGACAGAATAACATGGACATATATAGAAGCCGTCATGGAAGCTCTGGGCTTTGGGCCTCGCCTTTGTCGGCCGGTACGTGTAATGGGGACTGGAAGCCAGTCAGAGCTCCTATTCAACGATAGAATTGTGGGCTCTTTTGAGGTCAAAAGGTCTATTAAGAAGGGATGCCCTCTGGCCCCCCTACTTTTCTCCATAGGATCACATCCTCTAATCACGACGCTCGAAGCTAGTGCTGAACGAGGGGAGTTGCAAGGCTTTGCCTTACCTGGAAATAGCCAACTCCTAGCAAAACTTTTTGCAGACGATTCTCTCCTCTTCTTGAAGGCGTGCCCCCAGGTCATTAGAAAAGCTCTGGAGATTGTACAAATATTCTCAGTAGCTTCGGGGTCCCAATGTATTATAGAGAAGTCAAGGTTGATCTCCCTATCGAAAAATGCCTCATTTGACCCTTCTGTCTGGTCGGGGGAGATTGTCACAAAAGGGAATATCTTTATACATCTGGGAGTCCCCCTTGGGGGTGGACGTAACTCACAAGCAAAGATTTGAGTGGGTGCTTGAAAAAATCAAAACAAAAATGAGTAGGTGGGAGTATGCTCTTCTCCCATTCCCAAGTTGGATAAAAGTGATTAATGCCTTTATGATTCCGTATATTGACTTCACTAGCCCACTTCTCAAGATGGCTAAGTGTCACTGGAAAGAGTTCTTAAAACCAGTAAAAAGATTTTTATGGAAAAATAACACGAAATCTTCCAGGCCATGGCAATGGGCCCGGTGGGAATCAATTGCTCGGCCGGGGAATCAAGGAGGCCTCGGAATTCTCAACCCTGTGGCCCATGCAAAAGCTTGTTGCGCCAAATGTGTTGTTTCCTTGGCTAAACAGGATCAAGTTTGGGTTGTCATGATCAGAGATATGATAGAAGCAGCTAAACTTGGCTCGAAGGGTGGAAAGTGGAGAGGGGTGAGGTTCATGACAAACTGCTAGCCCCGGCGTGGTCTACCTTAAGACTTGGGGGCAGCTCTGAAGAATTGGTAAGAAAATGCAATAGAGCAGCAGGAGTCTTAAAGTGGGGGGAAGAAGCCAGATACTTCAAGAACTCCATTCTGCATTGGTCCCCCTGGCTCTCCAAAGTGGTAGTGTCATAATAATCAATATCTAATTCTCCTAAATGATTTTCTCATATTAAACTGATCATTTAATGTGGGGAAGTGCCAAGGGAGAAAAAGATAGAATATTGGTTAAGTTAGCAGACCGGCCACAGTAGGGATCCAAAGGAGGGAAAATAGGGATCAAAAGGGGGGGCCATCTGCAAAAGAGCCATGTGAAACAATGGGCCAAAAAGACCCTAAGGTTCAGCCCATTAAGACTTCCAAAATGCTAAGGTTCCAAAATTCAAAGGTTGTGTCCAAAGGTCAACCCTAGGGAAAATTGGATGCTTAGTGTGTGCCCTAAAAGTCTTTGCATATCCCTACATGGGAGGGGGCGAGCCCCAAAGCTAGGGGATGAGAGAGAAAGCCACACACACACACACAGGCTCCCTTTACACAAAGGGAATGAGGGACACATGTCAGCTCCCTAGGCCAGATGCCCACAAGGTGTGCCCAATTCCTATTGGAAGACCCTTGAAGTGGACCAATGAGAATTAAGCTAGAGTAAATCTAGTTTAATTAATTTAAAAACATTTAATAAAAGAAACCAATAAGAATTAAGTGTCCTAGAAGACTATTGGGCAGTCTCCCAAAGAGTCCAATGAGCATTCAGGAGCCCCATGGCTTGCCTGATTCCTATTGGCCAGGAGGCAAAGGGGTCCAATGAGAGTTTAGTTTAATTATTTAATTACCTAAAGCTCTCACAAAAGGGGAAAGGGGGACACATGTCAGAAGGCTATCACTTATGCTGCTTAATCCCTATTGGCTTGACCTGGGGAGGTCCAATGAGGCAAAAGCCAGACTTATTTAGCAGCTAGGGCTCGCCCAAGAGAGGGGGGGGGGCTGATTTTTGCTTGGCATTGACACACACACTCTCACACTTGACCATGTGTGAAGGGAAAATACTCTATCTCCTCCCAAGCTTTAATGGAGAGCTCATCACCTACTCCAAGCTTGTGAGATAGAAGCCTACATCAACACTCTCTTGGCATGTGGATGCAAATCCAACCAAGAGCCAAGCTTCAATGCATGCTCATCTTCTCTACCAAGCTAATTACTAAGCTAAGCTATGCTAATATGAGTGATTATGTGAGGAGATGTACTTCTTTCTCGTAAGATACTTCTTTTTCCTCTCAATCTACTCTCATACCCTGCTAGCTCTCACCATCTTCGAAGGTGTGTGAGGTCTTGGGTCTGAGAACGGGGATAATTCAAGTTGTGTTTGATTAAGTGTTTTGCTTGGTGTATGAAGCTTCCATCTTCATTGCACTAGCTAGTCTTGAAGGAACACAAAGAATTGTATTGTACAATGTCTCTCTTGATGTGAGAAACCATAATACAAAGCCTTTTGGAGGGGGGACCGGCTCCATGCAAATCCGGTCCTCAACTGTTGTCAATATATTAATTGCTCTCTCTTTTGAAAGTATTGTCGATGCTATCTAACTAGGTGTTATGCTTTTTGTTGCTCTCTCCACCCAAGCACTCTTGTAATTCTCATTAGGAATCAACTCTAATGAAATGCCCACTATGTTCATGCTAAATTCCGCTACACAAAAGATTTTAGGCCATTAAATGTTACATTGGTATCAGAGCTCAAGGTTTCTCTTTTCTTGCTCAAGAAGGGAGGTCCTCAAGCTAGCTACAAATGGTTGGTATTATTAATTGCCTGTGAGTAAGTAGAATAGGGATTTTTCAGCCTTTCAGTGCGCCTGCCTTTGTGCAGTTAACGGGGCATCACCGTCGAGAGCTATGGTCTTAATAGTGGAGTCCTACGGGGCTTGCCTACGGCTTAACCACTATTGAGCTATTAGAAGCTTGACAGGAGCCGGTGCTGTTTTGGTGTCGAAAGACCCTCTCTTCTATTTCTTGCAATTAATGGTATTCGAGCCGCGGGTACAGTAGCTTGAGTGCTTTTTCTAAAGGGGTAAAGAGGAGTAGCAACTAGGGCTTGAAGTGCCAAAGTACACCTAAAAAGTTTACACCTAAAAGTTGTTAGAATGGCTGACAATATTAAAGAGAGTGAAATTAATGTTGATAACTTTGATTTTGCTCATGAGCAAGCTACTAATGATGCTTCAATGCTTGTTAATTATCTTGTTTCTAGGCTTCAACAAGCCATGGGCAATCCATCTCTCCAAAGTGAAGTGCAACGGCAGCTCCGTGCTCACGGGATTCTCCAAGCTCATCACCATGACGAGAGAACACCTAGGAAGCCTCCTTGTGAGACTACCAAAAGAGGTCTCTCTCCGATTCGGGAAGAAGAAGAGAATCCATATGAAGGGCTCAAGAACTTACTTCTTGATGATGCATCTCCTTCCCAAAGGAGAACTCAAGAGCCTCCACCGAAGGAACGAGAAAGAAGCGAGTCTCCCGCCACCTCGGCGGAGATGGCTCCACGAAGACGGCGGGCTAAACGCTCTCCATCACCACCAAAGCGGAGAAGACCATCACACTCTTCTCCACGCCATAATTCAAAGAGGGATGATAAAAAGCAAGAGAAGAAAAAGGCGAGAAAGAGGACACCCTCTTCTCCATCTTCTTCATCCTCTTCCTCTTATGAAAGCTATGGTGAAGATGACAAAGATCAAGACAAAAAAAGGCGAGAAAGAGGTCACCCTCTTCTCCACCTTCTTCAAATTCTTCATCTTCTGAAGAAAGTGATGGTGCAACTTTTGAACCATCAAAAAGAAGAGGCCATAGAAAATCCTATGCCGCATGGAAGAGGTCGTCCAAGCTGAAGAAATTCAAAGAGGGAGGGAAGAGCATCTCTTTCCTTACCTATGATGGCACCTTCGGTGCTACAGACAAAGTTTTGGCCTTTATCCAGCAATTCGATGCGGCGTTTGGAGATGAGGGCTTCACGGAGTCCTCTAAGCTACGCCATGTAGCTATGCACTTTCAAAAGTCCGCCAGACAATGGTGGTCTAGCCTACGAGCCAACGGTGAAGCTCCACGAACATGGAAGGCTTTAAGAGCTTCCATTATGAAGCAATTTTTGGCCACCGATGCCAAAGACAAAGTACTCACCGAATGGCGAAGCTTAAAGCTCTCTCCCAATGAATCCATCCACAAATATGTAGACAAGTTTTGGGACCTACAACTCAAAGCCACTGTCTTCAAAAAGTTGGATTTTGGAGAGCAAAAGCAACAATTTTGTGCGGGCTTAACCGAAGAAATGGCGGAGTATGTCAACTCCCAAAGGCCACGTACCATATCGGCGGTAATACACCATACTATGGTGGCCTCGCGAATCAACTTCCAAACGGGGGGTAAAAGAAATAATAAGCCCCCGGAAAACAAGGGTTCCAATGAGCCTAAGGGGAAGGACAATGTCCAAAAGTCTCCTAAGGGCAATTCCAACAAAGCTAAAGAGAAGGGAGTTTACAAAGGAAAGAATAAACTCTCTCCTGAAGAGCTTGAGCGTTATCGTAAAGATAACCGGTGTTTCAAGTGCGGCGAACAAGGGCATGCGTACCGCGCTTGTCCCCAAAAGAACAACCGCCAAGATCCTCCTAGAGCTTCTTTGGTTGAAATCCAAGAGGAGGAGATTCACCAAACTCACCACAAAGGATCTCCTCTATGCCATGCTTGGGGAAAGGTAAGAGAACATGATGCTTTTATTCTCTTTGACCCTGGTTCTACTCACAATTTTATATCTATGGAGTTAGCCACCAAGCTAGGCATACAATCCTACGAGATGGGAGATATCCTACCCGCAGACAGTGCCTTCAAGGGGCAAGAAGCTTCAGTCACTCCCTTAATCGGGAAATTGAGGCTTCATGTCCAAGGCTATGTGGACAAAGAGGACTTCTTTATCTCTCCTCTCAAGCATGAGGATGTAATCCTAGGGGCACCATGGTTTGACCGTCTGGCTGCCCATGTTAAATTTCCTGAAAGGAGAATCTCCTTTAAGTTCAGGGAAAAGGACATGTATATAGATGCTAGGGAGATGGGTAACACCATCCCCATTGTACATACACCAGCTTTCAACAAGTCAATAAAGAGCTCTATTTCCGTGTACATGATTTTTGTTAAAGATTCTCAAAATGAACCTAATGCTTTAGCAAAAGAAAATAAAAGCAACCAAAAGGAATTAGAGTTATCCAATTTTCTCAAGGGGTTTCAAGATGTCTTTATTGACGACATCCCTTGTGAGCTACCTCCTAAACGAGGTAATGACGACCATGCAATTGAACTTCTTCCAGGAAGTTCACCGCCTAACAAACCTCCTTATAGAGTTTCTCAAGCTCAACAAGAGGAGATTATGCGGCAAGTGCATGAGTTAATTGAGAAGGGCATGGTTAGGCCTAGCTCATCTCCATTTTGCTCACCTGTGCTATTAGTGCAAAAGAAAGACGGCACATATCGTATGTGTGTCGACTATAGAGCACTAAATAGGATCACTATCAAGAATAGGTTTCCCGTTCCACGGGTAGAAGACCTATTTGATAAGCTACAAGGATCGACCTACTTCAGTAGGATTGACCTAAAAAGTGGCTATCAACAAATAAGGATAGTTGATCAAGACATTGTAAAGACCGCATTTCGTACTACATTTGGTCTTTACGAATACATTGTCATGCCTTTTGGCTTGACTAATGCACCAGCCACATTTAACCGCTTGATGGAGAAGCTGTTCAGACCTCATCGAACCTTCACTGGAGTGTTCTTTGATGATATTATCATCTACTCTAATTCATTAGAGGAACACAAGCAACACCTCCAGGTAATATTTCAAGTTTTAAGAGAGAATAAACTTTATGTTAATCGAAAGAAAAGTGAATTTTTCTTGCAAGAGATTCAATATTTAGGTCACATTATCTCTCAAGATGGAATCCAAATGGATCCATCCAAGTTAGAGGTAATAAAAGGATGGCCTAAACCAAAGAATCTTCATGAACTAAGAAGCTTTATAGGTATGTGTGCATACTATAGACGCTTCATAGAAAAGTTCTCACAAATTGCGGGACCATTACATGACCTAACAAAGAAAAATTTTAGGTATACGTGGTCTGCTAAGGAGAACAACGCTTTCGAAAAGCTTAAAGAAAAGCTTATCTCTCAACCTGTGCTTACACTACCGGATCTCTCAAAACCATTTGAGGTCCAATGTGATGCTTGTGGTGATTGCCTTGGGGCTGTTCTGCTCCAAGAAGGGCACGCCATAGGCTATGAGAGTCGAAGGCTCGACCCTGTTGAGCAAGCTCTAGGCATATACGAAAAAGAACTCCTTGCAGTTCTACATGCCTTAGACTCATGGAAGCACTATTTATTGGGGACTCCTTTCATTCTGCGAACGGATCACCAAAGTCTTAAGTACTTCATGACGCAGACCAAACTCTCCGACAAACAAATGAGGTGGGCAAATTTCCTTTCGCAATTTCATTTTCATATTGCTCACATTGCTGGCAAGCATAATCAAGTAGCCGATGCACTCTCAAGACGACCGAGAGTGAATGCGGTTTCCATAGCAACTCACAATGATCTATCTTTAATGATAGATGAGTATGCTATTGATCCCGATTTTAGAGATGTGATTTCAGCCCTTGCATTAGGGAAGAAAGAAGTACCATTTACTTTACAAGATGGTTATCTTCTCTATGGCAATAGACTATGCGTTACTAACTCACTACGTGAGAAAGTAATGTATGAATCTCATGCTCCCCCATATGCGGGGCATAGAGGGATTCAGTCTACCCTAAAGGGAATTGAAACATATTTCTATTGGCCTACCATGAAAGTGAACATACATGAGTATGTTTCCAAATGTGTGGTATGTCAAAAGACAAAATTTGATAGAGGGAAGCAACTTGGATTGCTTCAACCCTTGCCAATCCCTAATTCACCGTGGGAGAGCATATCCATGGATTTTATCTTTGGATTGCCTAAGTCTATCCATGGGAATACAGGAATATGGACGATAGTAGACAGGTTCAGTAAACAAGCTCATTTTATACCTGTCAAAAAGACTATCAAAGCCCATCAAATGGCAACCCTCTTCATTTCACAAATTTTCAAGTACCATGGCTTGCCAATGTCCATAGTGTCGGATAGAGATCCTAGAATGACCAGTAATTTTTGGAAGGGTCTCTTTGAGAATTTAGGAACAAGGCTAAACTTCTCTTCGGCCTATCATCCACAAAATGATGGCCAAAGTGAAATAGCTAACCTAACTATTCTCGATCTACTAAAAGCCTATGTAACGGAAGTAGATCAAAGATCCCAATGGGAGAAGTACTTACCCTTAGTAGAGTATGCTTACAATAACACTGTACATACTTCTACAGGAAAAGCACCTTTCGAGGTAATTGAGGGAAGATCAAAAAGTCCCTTGCTACTTAAGGTACATGGGAAGATCTTCGCTACAGATGAGTATAGCCGAGACCTACAAGAATCTTTCCAAAAGATTAAAGATGCTATCTCTATCTCACAGCAAAGGCAAAAGGCTGCTGCTGACAAGCACAGAAAAGCCCAAGCCTTTAAAGAAAACGATTGGGTCTTGTTAAAGTTTCCCAAGGCTCGATTAAGGCACACTACGGGCAAGAATCCTACGGGCCACCAAAAGTACTATGCTAAACTAGCAAAAAGGTACTATGGTCCCTTCCAGATTCTTAGGCCAATCAATGAGATGGCCTATCAACTTAAATTTCCCAATCATTGGCTCATACACAATGCTTTTCATGTGAGCCTCTTAAAGCCTTACAAAGGAGAGCCACCTCAAGAACCAATTATTGAAGACCCACCGGAGATCGAGGACCACGAGGAGGTGCTGCAGCCCGAGTCCATTCTCCGACATGAAGACAAGGTATTAAGAGGCGGTAAGACTATCAGACGATATCTTATTAAGTTTAAGAATTATCCTTTTGAAGATGCTAGATGGATGCAAGGCATACAATTAAAGGATAACCTAAACCTTGTCAATGCTTACAATGCTTCCCAAGAGTAAGCAAATGTACAAAATGTTAAAAATGAACAAAAATTTTTTGTCTTATAAGACTCTCTTTTTCTTTATTTGTGCACAAAAATGAAGTAGTATGCATGCTTAGATCAAGTTTGCGGAGACGACGTCTCCCGAACACCAAGTAGAGCTTGTCACTCTACTATGGAAGACTGATAGGACTAATGTGCAGACATGCTTGCGGCAGCCTCAGGCTCTCAAGCGCCAAATGGACTAGTCATCCATTATGGAATGATGTCGTAGGGTAGCATAGGGATCCTCTACCCGCTAAGAAAAGGACTCATGCATATGCTTTATCTTCTCTACACCATAGTCGAGGACGACTATGATTTCAAGAGAGAGGTAATGTCATAATAATCAATATCTAATTCTCCTAAATGATTTTCTCATATTAAACTGATCATTTAATGTGGGGAAGTGCCAAGGGAGAAAAAGATAGAATATTGGTTAAGTTAGCAGACCGGCCACAGTAGGGATCCAAAGGAGGGAAAATAGGGATCAAAAGGGGGGGCCATCTGCAAAAGAGCCATGTGAAACAATGGGCCAAAAAGACCCTAAGGTTCAGCCCATTAAGACTTCCAAAATGCTAAGGTTCCAAAATTCAAAGGTTGTGTCCAAAGGTCAACCCTAGGGAAAATTGGATGCTTAGTGTGTGCCCTAAAAGTCTTTGCATATCCCTACATGGGAGGGGGCGAGCCCCAAAGCTAGGGGATGAGAGAGAAAGCCACACACACACACACAGGCTCCCTTTACACAAAGGGAATGAGGGACACATGTCAGCTCCCTAGGCCAGATGCCCACAAGGTGTGCCCAATTCCTATTGGAAGACCCTTGAAGTGGACCAATGAGAATTAAGCTAGAGTAAATCTAGTTTAATTAATTTAAAAACATTTAATAAAAGAAACCAATAAGAATTAAGTGTCCTAGAAGACTATTGGGCAGTCTCCCAAAGAGTCCAATGAGCATTCAGGAGCCCCATGGCTTGCCTGATTCCTATTGGCCAGGAGGCAAAGGGGTCCAATGAGAGTTTAGTTTAATTATTTAATTACCTAAAGCTCTCACAAAAGGGGAAAGGGGGACACATGTCAGAAGGCTATCACTTATGCTGCTTAATCCCTATTGGCTTGACCTGGGGAGGTCCAATGAGGCAAAAGCCAGACTTATTTAGCAGCTAGGGCTCGCCCAAGAGAGGGGGGGGGGGGCTGATTTTTGCTTGGCATTGACACACACACTCTCACACTTGACCATGTGTGAAGGGAAAATACTCTATCTCCTCCCAAGCTTTAATGGAGAGCTCATCACCTACTCCAAGCTTGTGAGATAGAAGCCTACATCAACACTCTCTTGGCATGTGGATGCAAATCCAACCAAGAGCCAAGCTTCAATGCATGCTCATCTTCTCTACCAAGCTAATTACTAAGCTAAGCTATGCTAATATGAGTGATTATGTGAGGAGATGTACTTCTTTCTCGTAAGATACTTCTTTTTCCTCTCAATCTACTCTCATACCCTGCTAGCTCTCACCATCTTCGAAGGTGTGTGAGGTCTTGGGTCTGAGAACGGGGATAATTCAAGTTGTGTTTGATTAAGTGTTTTGCTTGGTGTATGAAGCTTCCATCTTCATTGCACTAGCTAGTCTTGAAGGAACACAAAGAATTGTATTGTACAATGTCTCTCTTGATGGGAGAAACCATAATACAAAGCCTTTTGGAGGGGGGACCGGCTCCATGCAAATCCGGTCCTCAACTGTTGTCAATATCTTAATTGCTCTCTCTTTTGAAAGTATTGTCGATGCTATCTAACTAGGTGTTATGCTTTTTGTTGCTCTCTCCACCCAAGCACTCTTGTAATTCTCATTAGGAATCAACTCTAATGAAATGCCCACTATGTTCATGCTAAATTCCGCTACACAAAAGATTTTAGGCCATTAAATGTTACAGGTAGATCCGCCACAAACTCCCTATTGGATTGAGACAGCCAGGAAGCTGAATAATAAGGGTCTAAAGCGACTTGGGCACTTCTGGGACAGTGGCAACAAGAGTTGGAAAGCCATTGACCTTATGGTTACTCAGTACCAACTTAATAGCTTGGAGGCCTTGCTTGTCCACAAAGTGATGAAAGAGCTTGACAATCTAGTGATGCCAATCTGTGATTCGGAGTTGGACTGGAATGCCTGGAAATGGCCCGGAAGCAGTCTCTTGTGGAAACCCCGTACTAAAAGCATTTATCAGACAATGATGCAAAAGAAGAATTGGTCTAGCCCCCTTAACAAGCTATGGAAAAAGCAATGGCCGGAGGAAAGGTGGGAGCGTGTAATGGAGAACATATGGAAGCCAAAGTTCCGCAGCACATGAAGGTGTTTTTATGGAAGGTTATTTGGGGTGCTCTACCGACGGGGGTGAAGATTCAGGAGAGAGGGATTGGGTCAGATCGATGCTTGGGGTGTAGATTGGCTAGTGAAGATCTGGCCCACCTATTCATGGATTGCCCAACTATCAAAGGCCTCGCAGGGAAAATATGTAAGTGGGTCCAAAAGAACATGGAAAATTAGTTTTTTCAAGACTAACCTATTCCTTGGAGGTAAGAATTCAAGTAGTCCTGCACTCCTCGTCAGCACCCAGATTGTCAGATACTTCTTCTTACATAATGTATGGCAGACAAGGAACCGCCGTGTATTTGATGGAGGTTTTAAGGTGGCAAGCTTCGCAAAAATTATACAAGAAAGCAAAGCGCTAATATGGACACTTGGGCGCAAGCATCACTCGGAGGATTGGTCTAGGACTACTTGTGCCTTGTTGTCAGCAGATGGAATGCCTAGGATGGGGGCGAGTCTTGGCCATCGGTAAATAAAAGATCTCAGAATGACAAGATTATGGACCTTGTGTATCAAGGATGAGGGGGCGGGTTGGTAGGGGTGGCTTCCTTGATAGCCGATGTAATCATGGTCCTTTGATGTTGTCATGGCTTGACAAGACCTTGTATTTTTTGGGCTGTTCAATTTAATTCACTCACATTGTGAGTTTTGTTATTAAAAAAAAAACATTTGGTTTGAAAGGTAAAAGTCAAGGGTAAGTAGAAAAGTATAGTGATGTTAGAAAATGAAAAGACTTAGTTTTGACTTCTCAGTTTTGGCAAAAAGTCACAATACTTAGTACTATATATATATTTATATTATTTAAACTCTTTAGCAAGGCCATGGAATTTCACTCCAACCTTCAATTTTGAAGGGTATCACTTTTGTTTTTGTAAAGGGTAGCTCTATTTAGCAGCTTGGGAAAATAACGAGCAACGAGTTCTGCCACACGTCGATAAGTTGGTCCGCCTCAAACGTGAGTGTGTGTGTGTGTGTGTTGAGAGAGAGAGAGAGAGAGAGAGAGAGAGAGATGCGGCACATCACAGGTCTGAGAGAGAGAGAGATCATCTTTCATTTTCTACGGCACCATCGTGTGTGTCACATGAGAGAGAGAGAGAGAGAGGGCCAATCCCATTAAGTCCTGTTGAGGAGTGTGTATGTCTATTTTTGTTCGAAAGAGAGAGAGAGAGAGAGAGAGAGAGAGAGAGAGAGAGAGAGAGAGAGAGAGAGAGAGAGTGCCATTGATTGTCCTTGGTGCTTGACAGAGAATGCTGCTCCCCCCCCCCCACCCCACCCCAAACACGATCATGAACACAATCCATTGTTGGAATTAGGGTTGCAGAGAAACGCACACAGCTTGGCGAAGATGAAGGAAGCTCAAGGCACACAATAGAGAGTGTGTTAGTAAGTATGCAATGGAAAGATAGATAGCCCTAGAGTGATGGGCGTATATACAATGCTCGGGGAAAAAAACCTCCTAAAGAGGGAAAAAATGCCCCAGCGGTCCTAGTGTGTTCACATCACTACCACATGTATATGGTAACAAATCCCCCTTGGAGTGATGCGGTGAACGAGAGCTGGCACATGAGTAAAGGGAAGTGCCATGCCCTGAGGACATGATCAGTCCACAAAGGGGAGTAAGCCCAAATCTTTGCGGAAAGCTTCAAGATTCTCATGAGACAATGCCTTTGTGAAAAGATCTACAAGGTTGTCCTGTGTTGGCACATAAGCCAAGCTGATCTCTGTTGTGCTGAGAGCCTCTCCCTGACATAGTGGTAATGCACCTCAATGTGCTTTGCGCGAGCATGAAAAACTGGGTTCCTCACAACTGCCAATGCGCTCTGATTGTCAGTGTAGATAGTGATGGCAGTGTCCTGTCCAACACCCAAATCAGCCATAAGGCTCTGAGCCATACACACTCAACCGTAGCTGTGAAGAAACCTGTACTCAGCCTCACAACTCGAAGTGGCCATAGTAGGTTGCTTCTTGCTCAACCGTGATATACATGAATTTCCAAGCATGAAACAAAAACCACTTGTGGACACTCGCGTGTCAAAACAACCAGCCCAATCTGAGTCCAAAAAAGCATGTAAGTCTGGCGGCAATGATCTCCCCTTGGGATAAAACAAGCCAAGATGTAAAGTGCCACTAAGGTAGCGGAAAATCCTCTTGATAGCCTGCCAATGCTTAGACCCTGGGCTATGCATAAATCAGCTGACCTGTGAGACTGCAAACTGAATATCTGGCCTCGTGTTGCATATATAAATGAGGCAGCCAACAGCAGTTTGGTAAAGAGTGACATCAGCAGGATGGCCAGCATCATGTAGACTCAACTCCTGTTTCCATGGGAGTGGCAATAGGTTTGCAATCCTCAAGTCCAAACTTACATAGCAATGTCTCTATGTAACTTTTCTGACACAAGGCAATACCACCATCACACTGCTTAAACTGTATACCCAAGTAATGATGCAACAACCCCAAATCTTTCATCTTGAAAGTAGCATTCAAATCAGCCTTATATTCAGCAATATGTTTCTCATTTGGTCCACTGATCAGCAAATCATCGACATAAAGAACCACAATAAGAAGTATATCACCCTCACGCTTTACATACAATGTGCTTTTTGTTGGACTGTTACGAAAGCCTCGTTTGACCAAATAAGTGTCAGCTTTCTCATACCAAGCACGAGGAGATTGCTTCAACCCATACAAAGCCTTCTCACATATGCACACTTTGTCCTCTTGTCCTTTATGGCAAAATCGCGAGGCTGCGTTACATAAACTTCCTTAAATATGTCACCATTCAAGAAAGCAGTAACAATGTCTGATTGATGTACATCCCAACCAAATGAGCTGCCAATGCACATAGAAAACGCATAGTAGTCATATGGAAAGTGGGAGCAAAAGTCTCTTCATAAACTATGCCTTTTTGCTATGCATAACCCTTTTCAACAAGTCGAGCCTTATGGCGATTGATCTCACCATACGGCTTGCGTTTCAACTTGTAAACCCACTTCGTACCAATGGCCTTTTTGCCATGAGGCAAATCACATAAAGTCCATGTGTCATTTTCTATAAGTGCATCATATTCTGAGTGCATGGTAGCAACCCAATTTTTTGAATTCTGTGCTTCATCAAAAGACAGAGGCTCCTCAACATCATGTAAGCTAGACACAGCCAAAGCATAACAATCTGATGCATAAGATGCATGGCGAGAGCCTGAACGAGTACGACTAGACAAAGGTGCATCCAATTTACTGTCACGCAAAGTGTGCACCAGCCTACTCATTTTTAGCCCTTTCCTCATCAAGTACATCATGTACATCTGTATCGGTAACATTAATAGGCTGATCTGTAACATTTTCAAAAACCCCCATAGGCTGTACATTTGCCTCATTAGAACTTACATTCATATTTCCACCAATGAAAAGAGGCAACAAAGTGGTATAAATGTCATGTGAGCTTACATTACTGTCTCTAGTACATGACAGCAAGGGCTGAACGGAATCTTTCACAAACACTACATCTCGTGAAACCAGAATACGCTTTGTTTGCGGATGATATAACCTGTAACCTTTGCTTTCAGCACTATAACCAACAAAAATACATTTGACAGCCTTATCATCCAATTTTCTGCGCTGTGTTTGTGGCACCAAAGCATATGCCAAACAGCCAAAAACACACATGTGCTCAATAGAAGGCTTTCTATCATGCCATGCTTCATAGAGTAATAGACTGCAAAGCTTTCGTAGGACACCTGTTAAGTACATAAGTGGCACACATGATGGCCTAGGGCCAAAAAGAATGCAGCAAAGCTTGACTTTTGGCCATACATCGTGCCATTTTCGTCAGTGACCTGTTTTTCCTCTCAGCAACACCATTTTGCTGCGGTGTATAAGGCACTGCACATTGGTGTTTTATCCCACGACTAGCCAGAAAATGCATTAAATTCACGAGACATATACTCCCCCCTCGATCGGAACAAAGGGTGCCCATAGTACATTTCGAGACATTTTCAGCCATAGCTAGAAATTGTTTGAAGTACATAAAAACTTCGGACTTCGCTTTAAGCGGAAATACCCATGCATGCCTGGAGTAATCATCAATGAAAGTCACGAAGTAAAGGTAATTGCCCAAGGACGGAGTTTGCATGGGCCCACAAACATCATTATGCACAAGCTGCAACCTGCATGTGGCTCGAACTGAACCATCCTTTGGAAACTTAGAACGCTGCATCTTACCCAAAATACAGCCTTCACAAACATGTTTGACAGGTGCTTCAAGAGGCGGCAAAGAAGCAACCATATCAAATTTCTGCAAACGCAGCAAACTGGCAAAATTCAAATGACCAAAACATGCATGCCAAAGTTTTGCATCTGAAATAGCCCTTGAATCTGCAAAAGCATTTGCAAAATTTTGTCCACACTTGTCATACAAAGTAAGCTTATACATCGCACAACACAAAAGGCCAGATGCAACAATTTCATCACCAAAATTGAGATCATGAATTGTACATCTGTCATCCACAAATTTGATTCCAAGTCCAAGTCTAGCAAGTGCGGATACAGACAAGAGATTCTTCTTGATCCCAGGTACATAAAGTGAATCAACAAGTGTGAAGGAACTGCCATTTGCAGCAGTAAGCACAATCTTTCCAAGTCCCTGAACCGGATAAGAGGCATTGTTGGCACAAGTGACTGAATTTCCATGAGGGACAGACTCGAGAGAGGTGAACAATTCACGATGTGAGGTAATGTGCTTTGTAGCACCACTGTCAAAATACCACACATGTGAATCTGCAGCAACTGACAAGCATGCATCATGGACAGCAGGATTGTAAGTGCACTCTGCACTAAAAGCCCATTCTGCATCAACATCAGCATTACAGTCTCCTTTTACAGAAGACTCAACAATGGCTGCATTTGTAGTGGAACCATCATTTGTAGTTCTTAGCCTCTTTTCCCTTCAACTTAGGACACGACTTGATTAAGTGATCATTAGCTTTACAATAATGGCAATGCATTTTCTTTTTTCCCTTATCACCAGAATTGCCAGACGAAGTGTGCCAGTAGAAGCATTGGGAACAGAAGTTTTGCCACTCACAGTAGAACCATAAGAAGTGGCTGCATTGCTGTTACCACCCTTTCTTTGAGAATCAATAAAAGCCTGTTCAACTGCACGCTGTCTAGTCCTGTTTTTTCTGCAAAGTAACTCTTGCTACAGCAATGTGCATAATGCATCAAACTTGACAACTTCTGGATTTCCTTGGGTCACGAGTCTCCAAGTAATAGCATAAGTCTGGTAAGAATCTGGTAAGGCATCAAGAACAGTCTGCACAAGGGAACTGTCTGAAATGACTTCATCTGCAGAAATAAGTTGCTCATTGATATCCTTGACACTAGCAAGGAAAGTGTCCATATCATCTTCCTCATGCATAATCTTCGACTCTAGCTCTTTACGCAGCAAAGCAATTTTAGCCTCATTGCGACTTGCATAAAGACCAGCCAATATATCCCAAGCCTGTTTTGGAGATTTTGCTGAACGAATGTGAGGAACAATGGTGCACTTCACAGACAACGCAATCAATGCATGAGCCTGCGCATCCTTTACATCCCAACGAGATTGTTCTGTCGTAGGCAAAACAACTCTAATAGCAAAAATTCTTGCAACAAGACCTGCAACATCCTCAACATCGCCTGCATCCTCAGAACCAGGACGTACATCAATGCCCTGCACAATATTCCAGACGCCCTTTGACACAAGAACGTGTTGCATCATATAAGCCCACATAGGGTAATTGTCCCCATCCAACCTGTCCTCAATAGCAAACATCTTGAAGACATTTGTGTTGTTGTCAGCCATGGTAAATGTTGCACCTGATGTGAAAACTGCCCGAAAATAGGAGAAACAGAACGGGAACAACACATGCTATATAGCACAAACCGTAGAAGAGTAAAAGGCACCTGTTATGCAGAAAACGGCACTGACACAAATTCTGCACAAAATGATGAAATAGCGTGTGCAGTATTGCTTGTAATGGAAACAGAGGTCGAAATGATCCCGAATCAAAAATCTGAGCAGACTAAGCTCTATGAGCTTACCCAAAATTTTTGTCGACGTGCGAACGCTTACCAAAGCTCACTGAAATCGGAGAAAGTGAGCAGGCATGTGCTGGAGTAGATGGCGACTAAGCCCGGGAGGATGCAACCTGCTCTGATACCAATTGTTGGAATTAGGGTTGCAGAGAAACACACACAGCTTGGAGAAGACGAAGGAAGCTCAAGGCACACAATAGAGAGTGTGTTACTTAGTATGCAATGGAAAGATAGATAGTCCTAGAGTGATGGGCGTATATACAATGCTCGGGGGAAAAAACCTCCTAAAGAGGGAAAAAATGCCCCGGTGGTCCTAGTGTGTTCACACACATCACTACCACATGTATATGGTAACCCATCACTTACTTCATGTACAAATTCTCAAATGTTGCCGCAATAGGCCTCATGTAGTCTCCTCTATCAACACCCCTGGCTGCCAATAGATGATCTGCCACGAGCGCTGCATCCAATACATGTCCCACTGGTCACAAGTGCTTGCTGAGCCACCTACTCCTCTATCATTGCATGTCCACCACCCTTGATCCCGACGAGCTCCATTTTTGCCTAGATGCGGCCCCCCACACCATGAGAGAGAGAGAGAGAGAGTCCCACATCCGTATCCACACTTTCTTCATCTTTTTCTGGCCAATCAGTGGATGCTACAATGTTGAAGCTCCAACGTGACCATCCGGGCTTTTTAGCTTTTCAAAATTTTCGCATCTCGAACTCCTGACATAG
Source organism: Adiantum capillus-veneris (assembly GCF_014529385.1). Classification (NCBI taxonomy): domain Eukaryota; kingdom Viridiplantae; phylum Streptophyta; class Polypodiopsida; order Polypodiales; family Pteridaceae; genus Adiantum; species Adiantum capillus-veneris. Next base: position 95,304,223 of record NC_140956.1, on the reverse strand, counting down.
GGAAGAAAAAAGGGGTTCTGCCAGGGGACAGGTGGCATTGCCTAGTTCTACAGTGCTTACGGCAACGGTCGTGCAAGGCGGGTCTTCCATTCAATGTTTGGAAAAAATGTGTCTCAGCTTAATATCATGTCATTTTCAATTTCAAAAATGCAGGTTGAGGGCAAGGGGAAAAGGAGAAATCCCGACCAAAATAGAGAAAAATAGTGTAAACACCTGCAAAATAAATCTAATTTTCTAAATTTCCTCTTTGAAAATTAAGAGAAATCAATTTTGTATGTTTGAAAAAGTGATTTTTCCAAAACACTAATGTGATTGCATTGGAGGATGATCATTGTCAGTCGAGGGTATTGGCCTTAGTCTTGGAGTTAGCAATCCTTTGCTCATTTGGATCCTCCTTGGTGTTGCATACCTAATGTGGGACCTTTGCCTCCCCCTAGAAATGATGACTCCGGTCTCTTATTGTAGGGCTGCCTCCATGCATGTGCCTCCATTGTAGCACTGTCTCCATGTCATTTTGCTTACATTTAGAGCCTGGTCACTTTGGAACGGCTAAATAGACTTCTAGCTTTGTTTGCAAGTCAAGAAAACCGAAGGCTTTTTGGAGATAAATGCTTGATTTGACTGAGTGATCAGGTTCTTGTTAACCGAGAGGGCCGCAAAAGTAAACCATGTGAAAGGCTATGCCCGTTTTGAGGCTCTTAACTACCACGATTAGATAGGTAGAGAGAGAAGAGCCGGCTCGTGACCGGGCAGAAAGCAAGCTCGCTGGTACACGTGACTAGCTTTTTGCCTCTCACATGCTTCATTTTAGTACTACAAACTAGACATGCGCCGAGAGAGAGAGAGAGAGAGAGAGAGAGAGAGAGAGAGAGAGAGAGAGAGAGAGAGAGAGAGATTTCTTCCTACTGACCTGGTTTTAGACCCGGTAATCTTGAGACCGACTAATCTCGACTCTCAACTATTAAGTTTAGGCAAACCTTATCCAATCCAAACATTGTTGGCAACAAGTCGTCATGTTGCATAGCAAGTTAGAAGAGAGAGAGAGAGAGAGAGAGAGAGAGAGAGAGAGAGAGAGAGAGAGAGAGAGAGAGAGAGAGAGAGAGAGAAGAACAAGAACAAGAAGATCACAAGAGACCTAAAAATTTTAGTCGATGAACGTTCATTCTTGAACTTAAGGGCTTGCATGCTCACATACTTATACAAGGAGAGGGGGACACAATGACCTCAAAGGTTAACGCGAGAGAGAGAGAGAGAGAGAGAGAGAGAGAGAGAGAGAGAGAGAGAGAGAGAGAGAGAGAGAGAGAGAGAGATCATCCTTAAAGATCAGATTGACCTCTAGGACCGAGTACAACATGTAGCATGCTTGAAGACTATGGATATAAGGGTGGCCACTGACAAGTTGAATCCATATATAGCAGTAGCTAGGTACACAACACCCCTCTACACGTACACACACACGCACACGCAACCGCATAGAGGACCAAAATAAAAAAACATTTCAATTTTGATGATATTTTCATGTCAATAAGGTAACATACGGACCTGTGAGGTTATTTGTCATGGAGCAAGCATTCAAATGAAAGGGTCAATCACAAAGCGATTGCAAGCCATGTACTATATCACATTTTCATTAATTAATTACTTTCGGACACTAATTCCCAGCTACATGAAACTAAAGCCTTCCGTATGCGCCCGCGTTCCTGCGCAAGGTCCCTCCCACCATCCCCTCCCACAGCGAGCCCATTGGGAGCTGCTGCCTGCGCCAATCCATGCATCCAGGCCCTGCAACAGCTCCTGCATCATCTACTCGTTGCGCCTGCACCGCCTGCATCGAATCTCCGACCTCTACCCGTCTGATCCTGCTGCCCCCGCCACTCCGTGCATGGACGTCGTGCGACAGCACCTCCGTCCTCTCCTGCCTGTGGCTGCGGCTCCATCGAGCACTGTCAACACACAGACCAAGCTCGACATGGCCCAATGGAGACACACACACAGTGTGCGCAACATGGAGCAGCTCCGTAGGGCCTCAATGCAGACCCGCGCACACAAAGCCTGGCCGCACGCACTCTCCCTCTCTCTCTTCGCGCCTCTGTCGGCACACCTGGCAGAGATTTTTTTCTCTCTCTCTCTCCCTCTCTCTCTATGTGCCCTATCCTCCCATTTGCTTATCCAGCCTTTCAAAGAAGGATCTCGATAGATTCTCTCTAATTTGTCCTGCTTGCAGAATTGGGACCACATACTCACATTGAGCACAATGCATCAGCCGTTATATGTTAAAGTTAGATGTGTCGTGTGCAAGATCAAGTTGTGAGGATAATATTAGGTGTTGAGCTATCATTCTTTCTATAACTCTTAATGTGTTGTTATATGTTAAATTTAGATGTGTCGTGTGCAAAATCAAGCTGTGAGGATAATATTAGGTGTTGAGCTATTATTCTTTCTAGGGTAGAGGGGCCAATAAGGGTACACCTTAGGAAATCCAAGACACTCAATCTCCGTGTTGCTCCATTTTGAGCACAAAAGGGCACAATGCATAGCCCATCGCGAGGCCTACCTGCAACAAAAGGATCAACACAATCGCCACTCAGACATCAAAGTTTGGCGCGTATCTCTCGTTTTTGTGTGACAAAAATGCGGGCGAATAAGAGCACAACCCCAGGCGAGTAGTGAGCCAGAGCAACCACCAAGGCTCGAATTGGCGATCCAACAGCGGCGATTTTACCTCACTCGTGCTAACGAGCAAGTCTTTGGCCTGCTCGTGTACTACAATTGGTCCTTAAACATAAAACGTATTGGGGGTGGGATCGTGTATGATTGGATCCCGTACTATTACTGGCCCTTCTACCCTATAACTCTTAATATCCTTCAAAGAAGCTAAGATGCACAAAGAAGAGAAAGACGTTTTTGATATATATATATATATATATATATATATATATATATATATATATATATAGAGAGAGAGAGAGAGAGAGAGAGAGAGAGAGAGAGAGAGAGAGAGGGAACTTTCACTATTAATGCTTCACAACCCTTTTATGCCACCAATGCATTAACCTCTATGCCACCAACCCTTGCGTGCCTATGATGTGAGAGAGAGAGAGAGAGAGAGAGAGAGAGAGAGAGAGTGAGTGAGTGAGTCGACACCAAAAGCGACACAAAATTACATATATATTGAAAAACTAGCCATGCAAACTTTTAGAGTGTATTTGCATGCCTGCATGCCATAATGTATATTCCCACGGGTATAACGGGCTTGAAAAACCCAATAGTTTAATAGATTACTATAGTGCACTCCTGTAGTGTTTCTACCTTATCTTCATGTTTCTATGAGTGTTAACCATGGACTAATTGCACCAAATTAGTGTGATGAAATCACTTATCAAGTGTTGAAACTTTCATGGTTTCTCTTCATTATGTATTTGATGGATGAAGCTAAGGTTTTTATTCACTTAGAAGAGCATTGCACACACAAGGGTTTTGTTTAATATATGTATGTCTTTGAAAGAGTAACTTCCATGGCTAGAATTTGAGACCTTCTTCTTATGCTTTATAGTCCATTTCTTGGGCAAAGTCGCTCTACTTTCACGAAATATTATAGCTAGAGCCCCCCCACCTTCACCGCTAGACTGCACTCTTTTTGACAACCTATAGGAAATAACTAGATTGTCAATTATCTAAGTTAGTTCCTAGTTAGTCCCTCGCTTGTGAGCACTTGGATACTAGAGGGTCCCTGGTTGTCATCTTGGGCAATCCAGATCCTATATTAAATAAAGTGACAAAATAAAAGAAGAATTCTACACATATAAATGTTACAAAGCATGTTTATGATTCAAATTCTTAGTTTCAATAATAGGATATGCGATCCTTAAAAGATTTTGTCAACATAGTGACCTTGAATGAATCCATATGGTATGGGATGCATGGTGTCATATGGAGCACTTTATATACAATTTTGTGCTCAGCTTATAGCGCAAAAGAACAAATCAAATCCATATGGTATGGGATGCATGGTGTCATATGGAGCACTTTATATACATTTTTGTGCTCAACTTATAGCATAGAAGAACAAATCAAATTTCTATGGTATAGGATGCATGGTGTCATATGGAGCCCTTTATATGCATTTTTGTGCTCAACTTCTAGCATAGAAGAACAAATCAAGTTCAAGAGGTTGTTACACCTAACAATGAAGTTTTATATGAGAACAAATGACATTCTTAAGGGAAAAAGAGTCAGAAGATAAGAGACTAAGGGAAGATCTAGAGTTAACCTTGTAGTAGTCTAAGTGTAAAATCTGACTGGCAACCAATCAAGAGCTCAATGTAGCTTTCAAAGAAAAGAATTTTCTCTATCAAGTGATACAACTAAGGTGAGAGATTTACAGAACCTATTATCTATTGGCGATAGGATAAATTCCTAGCTAGAAGAGAGCTCATTTGTGGGAAACAAGAAGATTATTGGTTTGGAAAGAAGCAAGGAACTTTATAAGTAGATGACCACAAATACCCAAGTCAATATTAGTGAATGTCTTGAGAAAGCATTCTATAATCTTTGGATGTCTCACTTGGCCAATAGTTTTAAGATATCTAAAGATAGGTAGACAATAATTATGTAAGAGGGGTCAACCACAAAACAACTTTATTCTTCTACAAACTACACACACTAACAAACACTATCAACAAAGCAAAACCATATGTACAGTTTTAATATGCATCCTACTGCCAAACCTCAAGTGGCTTGCCCGGCCCCATTAGGAGAAATATGGACCTTGTATGGGCCTTGTAAGGAATCCTAATTTTTAGTGATTAAGGCTAATGTTGTGTGGAGTTAAGGGGACAAGGGTATTGAAGAAGGTAGTTTTGAGTAGATTTTTTTAGCATTTTTTAAAGACAAATGTAGGATGTAGACCTAAGGGGTTACTTTCTCTCTCTAGCTTTTTTAAAGTGAAGGAAGTATAGGGGTGTGACCACATCAGCAAAAACGTGGATCTCTAAGAGTCAAAATTTGACTTAAAAAAAAAAACTCATTTTTACTTATTTTTTACTTAAAACTCCCTCCCAACATATATACAGATTCAAAAATCATTTTTTGACTCTTTTTTTAACCCACAAGTCTAAAAAGTCCATTTTTTCAAAAAACTTTTCTCCCAAAAAGTAAAAAACACTTTGTTCTCTCCTCCTCCTTCCTCCTTTCTCCCTCTCCTCTCCCTCCCTACCCCTACCTTCCTCCTCCTCCCCAATCTCTCCCTCCCCCCCCTCCCCCCTTCTCTCCTCCGATCTTCCTCCCTCTCCCTTCCCCTCCCCCTCTGTCTTTTCATCCTTTGCTTCCTCACGCAACAGCTGCCATGGTGCTCACGAACATCACAAATCGTTTGCTTCCACCACCACATACTCCGCACACCAAAAACATACATATTCGCTTACCCACGGCGTTTGCATCGAAGGCCGCATGTGAGGGTGATCAAAGGTCATCACAGGAACGTCGCACCGCTGGTAAGACCAATGTTGACATTTGGGTGGACGGCCATTTGTACCCTTACGATCCTATAAGCCGCTTCCATTCATCCTTTGATAGCCTTTCGACATTTCTTCGATATCTTGGGAGGGGAGAAGTAGGCTTGTTACGCTATTGCAAGCGGTTGTGTATGGGTTCAGGTGCTTCTTTGCATATGTGGATGCACGAATGTCAAGCTCTTCACCTCAAGACAATGGAATTACAAGAGAGTATTGTCTCGTTGGAGGGGGTGGTTGAAACTCTTCAACAACAAATGCAAGAAAAGAAATCCCACATTATGAAGCTTGCCAACACCATCACATACTTGAAAGAAACACCCCTTGGTGCAAGGGAACGCAAACGCACGTATTCATCCATTGAAACTCTTGCACATTCGGGTGGAGCGCGCAAACGACGAGTGACAACCACAAGGTGATTTGGTCTTTACTTGCATGATGCATTCTTACTTCACACTATTTTCTAACATTTACTTTTATTGGTTTCTAGAAACTTCATCCAGGAGGCATGCGGTGGAACAAGCCAAGATGATCGAGTCAACCTTCTCACTAGTTGTTTCAATACCCAGGATGTGATTTTTATCTTACAATCACCTGGAGGTAAGCACATTAAGGATGCAGCCACCAAGGACCTTATGTGTAAATTAAGAAATGTGGTTGGTGAAGATGATGTACAACAAGCTTGTGATGACGCTGGAATCAACACCAAAGCATATCAGGCTATTTTCTACCTCCTAAAGGGTGCCCTCAAAGAGCATGGCATTGTGGAAAACCTATTTCCCATTCCGCACAAGGTCAACCTCGCAAAGAAGGCCACAAACATAGATGTGTTCTCCCGCATTGGACATACCTACACATTGAGGACACAATTCCAACTTCCCTTTATGCTTCGTGCACAACAAAGGCAAGGGTAAAAGGTAAGAAACAATCCATAAGACCTTCGGAGAAGGGCTTCCCTTACACAATGTGGAACAATATTTTTGTGGGCCTTAGAAGACTTCAACAAGCCATGCTTAGATTTTACGAGTTACTTGAAGAAGATGACACACTATACTTTTTTCTTTTGGTTGTGTTCTTATCATAGACTTTGAAGTATAAGGTCTTGGCACTATTTATTTTGCAGTGCTTGGCACAAAGGTCTCTTTTGTGCTGAAACTCGATGAGTGTCAAATATTGAAAGGTCAAAGGTTAGAGAGGCTAAGTGTCACTCTAATGAATGAGGCCCTTTTTGCAAACCAAGCGAAGGGATTCAGTCGAGCCATCTCCCACCCCGTCTTTTAGCGTGCAATCAAAGAAAGACATTTGGTGGTTGGGTGCTATTGAGGTGCCCAAAGAGACCAATGGAGTGCTTTCATGGATTTTTGAGAGAACTCCATGTGTCACAGAGATAATACACTCCCAAATTGCAGGTCAGAAGTTGGAGGTTGAGGGTTTTGGTAGCTACTTAGGTGGGGACTTGAAGACCCTAAAGTGTTTGCTTGACTGCAACAAGGGGCTTCTTCTCTCATGCCTTGTTCATTTTGCACTCAAGGGTACAAACCTAACGGGCAAAAATCACACAAGAGCACTGCAAAGGTCGGTTCCATGCTTCCATGGAAAGGGCATGGAGAACAAGGGTTGGATTGTCGTGATGTCACAGATGAAGGTAGAGAATGGGAAGTGTCTATTCTGAGATGTCCCATGCTCAATGCCCCAGACCGTGCTCAAAAGAACCACACTTGGAATCCAATCTTTCCATTTCCTCTATCGAATGTACATTTTTATACATTACACGCATTCATGCGCATTTTTTATAGGCTACTGAAGCTCCACATTGACTATGCTTTCATAATGAAACCATTGGAAAAGTCCTAGGAAGCAATCGAAAGAGTGGAGACACTCTTGAATTCCATTGGCTGTCACGGTGGAAATGTGTCTATTGTTGCTGCAAAGAACATAGGGGAGGCCCATGAAATTGCTCAACAAGTGTCAATGAGTGGACAAAAATCCAGACACTTTTTGAAGAAAGTTTCCCAAGGAAAGCCAGGTCAATATGCTTCTCAAAACAGCTCCAACTAGCAGGCAGATAACCTTTGGGAGCTTTGGAAGGAGTTATGCAAAGCTACTACTGACAATGATTCACATGGCGAGCTTGCAAACAAGCGCAAGCAAGTTTGGGCACATTTTGATAAAATGGTCAAGCTTATGGGCCTTAACAGCACAACAGAAGAACAACGCCAATCATTTCAAGAAGCCTTGGCGGATTTTACCAAGGTCTTCACCCTTTCTTGGGGTGAAAATAACATCACACATTACATGGTAAGCCATGTTACCTGGTGAACTTATCACAAGGGATTGTTTTCATTAAATAATGTGGATCGCTTACTCATGTGAACAACATATCTTGTTTGCACATGGTGCATTTTTTATGCACGACCCGACATGGTGGTGGAATGGTGCATTTCAATTATTTGGAGGAGATGTTCAACTGGTTTTTTTCGCACAACATTTGCTCGTAAGCTCACAATGGAGCATGCACGACAATCCAAGATTGCTATTGAAGTGCGAAAATGGAGTCGTCAAGAGCATAGCAACAAGTGGCAAATGTCGCAAGGCCCCGCCAAGCATGCTGCATGGCACCAATGCAGAGTTCGACAAGGGTCAAAGTGGATTTTGCGTGAGTGACTACACGTGAATGCAGGGTCCAACTCTTAACGATATGTTCATTAAAAAAATATTTTTTTTTTCCAAAATTAGTGTGAACAGGGCCCTTTTTAAATGGGCCCTTATAAATATTGCATGCTCTCATAAACCACTCATTTCTTAAGCACACGTGAGCTCTTACCATACCAAATGGCACACACCAAACAAACTGCAAAAGAGCATCGGCCTGCCAACAAAAACACCCTCCAAGGATGTGAGAAGCCGGCATGGCTTAAAGGCACAAGAAAACACCCACGAACACCTCGCCGTTCCAAGCACTCTTCTAGCAGTGGGCATAATAGTAGGGCACAAGAGTCATCGAGGGCTGAAGAAGCTTTACGTCCACAAGAAGAAACAGTTAGACGAAGAATGGAGAAACACGCCCAGCGCTGGAGAGAAGAAGAGGCCCAACAAACACCATAGTCCGATAGGGAGGAGCCACCGCGCCACAAATCACAAGCAGGACCATCCAGGACTTGGGTGGTCCATACAGACACTGAATATACCGCGCACACACCGTGGCAACGAGCTAATATACCGCGCACACACCGGGTGCTCGTTGGGGGGAAGACACTGCCCCGAGGCCAGGGAGCTCTCCCCACAACACAAGATCGAGAGCTAAGGGAAGAGGATGAATCAGAAGAGGCTGCAGATCCAGCCCCTAAGCATGTAAACATGTGCAAGTAAAATTTTTTCAAGAAGCCTAAATGCCGCCAACTAGCAAATGTGCAAGTGCCCCCAAGACAACCTCAGTGGCGCAGTAAAATAGCAACGGCATTTGCAAAAATCCGGCACTACCAGAAGACTACAAAGCTTTTAATTCGACGTGCCCCCTTTGTTGGGGTATAAAGCCCAATGTGGTCACCCAGTTAAGTGGGCGGGCCGCAAGGTATGTACACATATTATTTTGTTAAAACCTAATAAGAACTCATTATGCTCTACACATTACAGTAGAGCGAGTTCACCATATCGTCGTGCTCTTCTTCTCGCACTCTCTCTCGCGTCGCACTTCCGCTCGTACTCCTTCAACTGGTATCACCATATGTGAAACTTAGCAAACAAGATTGTCCTGTGTCTGAAGAAGAACAGGCTGAAATGGATAAGATTCCATATGCGTCTGCAGTGGGTAGTTTGATGTATGCAATGATTGCTACTCGCCCAGACATTGCATTTGTAGTGGGAGTAGTAAGTCGATACATGTCAAACCCAGGCAAGAAACAAAAGCTACAAAGACTATGCGTATATGCTATGGGAGTCAGGAGCTAAGTGTAAAGGGTTTTACAGACTCAGATTATGCAGGTGACTTAGACAACCGAAGGTCTACGTCAGGGTATGTCTTTACATTGGCTGGTGGAGCAGTATCATGGCGTTCTAGATTACAAGATTGTGTTACTCAGTCTACTACAGAGGCTGAATATGTTGCAGCATCAGAGGCATGCAAAGAATCAATTTGGCTTAATCGACTAGTAACAGATCTGGGAATCAAAGAAGAGATGCCTGTGTTATATTGTGATAGTCAAAGTGCTATACAATTGGCTCGCAATCCAGTTTATCACTCAAAGACAAAGCATGTGGATGTGAAGTATCATTTCATCAGGGAAATGATCGAGGATAAGCAACTTCAGCTTGTCAAAGTTCACACCACAGAAAATCCTGCTGATCTACTTACAAAAGGACTTCCCTCAGAGAGCTTTGCGCATTTTCGCAAGCAGTTAGGTGTAGGGTAGTACATCACTTCTCTACATCTCTTGTATATTAGCTTGTATAGTAGCTTCTCTCACACTTAAAGTACCACATTGGACTTTAAGTGGGAGGTTGTTGGGGTATAAAGACCAATGTGGTCGCCCAGTTAAGTGGGCGGGCCTCCAGGTATGTACACATATTCTTTTGTTAAAACCTAATAAGAACTCACTATGCTCTACACATTACAGTAGAGCGAGTTCACCATATCGTCGTGCTCTTCTTCTCGCACTCTCTCTCGCGTCGCACTTCCGCTCGTACTCCTTCACCCTTTGTTCGCACAATGAAGGAGGTGCTTCAAAGCTATGGAAATCAGTATAGAATGCAAGCAATAGCGCTAGAGGCTACTCAAGAAGCTGCAGAGGCGCACATCATTTCGGTGTTGGAAGATACCAACCTATGCGCCATTCATGCAAAGTGAGTGACAAAACAGCCAGCTTACACATCGATTGCGACGAGACTTCGAGCATTAGTCGAAGTTACCCCTATTTTTGTATTGCACACCCTTATCTTTGTAATGAGATGACTTTGGAATGACAAAATGATTAACAATTGTGTCTACTGTGTTTATTATCCATGTGTTTTGAGTTTATTGCTTATGAACATGAAGAGTTAAATATAAATCAAATATTAACTTTTTGGGTATCCTATGGGGCAGACAAGCCTAGAAAGTGTAAAAAAAATGGTGGCCACAAGGGCACGCAAATAGCCCATCCATCAATTTTAAATGACCTATTTGCGCGCCCTTATGGCCACCATTTTATTTGCACTTTCTGCTTTGTTTACCCCATAGGATACCAAAAAAGTTAACACATAGTGAAACCAAGTGTTTATGCAACATTAAACTGTAATTGGGCCTTTTGGTGCAGGGAACTATTAGGTAGAGCTAAAGGAGGTGATAGTGTGCTTGAAAACTTAAATTATGAGGTGATCTCACCTTTTTGTCCTTGAGTGCAAACATAGGTTCCATATGCAAAAAAAAGGGTGGCCACAAGGGCGCGCAAATTGGCCGTCCATCAGTTTTGGATGACCTATTTTTGCGCAAATGGTGTGGCCACCATTTTTTTTTGCACTTTCTAGCTTTGTTTACCCCATAAGATACCAAAAAAGTTAACATATAGTGAAACCAAGTGTTTATGCAACATTAAACTAGATTTTTCAACTGTCCAATGTAATTGGGCCTTTTGGTGCATGGAACTATTAGGTAGAGCTGAAGGAGGTGATAGTGTGCTTGAAAACTTAAATTCTGAGTTGATCTCACCTTTTCTAGTGTCCTTGAGTGCAAGCATAGGTTCCATATGCAAAAAAATAGGGTGGCCACAAGGGCACTTATGGATGGGCCATTTGTGCGCCCTTGTGGCCACCCTTTTTTTGCACTTGGTAGGCTTCTCTACCCCCAAGATACTTAAAAAATATAGATTAAGTGAAAGCAATTGTTTTTGCAGCATTATTGTACAGATACCACTTCTTTTCACTCATATGTGTTTTATACTTTCCCCAGAATTAAGGTAAGTTGAAAGGAGTATCATGTGCATCCAACTTTTGATGTGTTGTTACTTCAAGCAAAAAAGAAACAACTTATTGAAACATATCACCAATTACAACAATTTTCAAGATTGACAGATCACATTTAGAAGAATGTACAAGATAGAGAGACGATTCGAAATCTTTTTATTACTTCCAAAAAGTTGATTTTACATCATACATCTAAGGAGTTCATAATTTTCTTGACCATTTCCTGGCGCCTCTCTTGCACGTAAGGCAACTCCCTAGTCAAGAGGGACTCTGCTATGGCCTTTGGGTCAGTTGAGCCAATGGAAGCATGCATCCCTATCTGGGCAAGCACTTTACCACAGAAGCCAGTGCCAAATGTTGTGCATACAAGGGATCTACGGGAACACAAGATGCACAGTTTGAGCAATGGTGCTCAAACGCAAAACCTTGCTGAAAGCTTTCAACGAGCACGTCATAAAATGGTCTTGGGGAGTAAATTCATTATGGACATTGGCAACATTGCCAGGGGGGGAGTTGTCCTAGGTAAGGCGCAAGGGAAGACTGAGGTCCAAAGCCCATCCGTCCTTGCTGCAAAATCATCAATCTCCACGACGTCCTGTCATAAACCAATCAAGATTGAGAAAAAAGACAATGAAGGATAAAAAAATAACATGAAAATCAAGATAGAGTTTACCTCCTACTGTCGGGGGTTAATTGTGCGAAAGGTGAGCCGGGAAGGCACCTGGCCCCTGGCTGTGAGAGGTGTGGGAAAAAAGGTGTAGCAGATGCAATTACCGACAACAGTATTCAAAACAAGCAGTTTTCCTAATTCCAGTTAATCGGCAAAATCCATGATTAATCAATCCCTAATGGAGGCTTAATGCTCTTACAAGAAGAAATCCTGGCTTAATCCAGGTGCTAAACAGGAAAATTAATAGAATTCTGCTTACTCTGCCTTCTGCTTCTCGATTCGAATGTCTAATGATGGCTTTGAAGCTTTAATTGGGCTTAGAGAATCCGAGAGAGCTTCCCCGCAATTAATGCGAGCTTAAGAGCTTGTAGAGGTTAAGAATTCGGATTAAGAGCTTAAGAGTTTAGGGCTTCTAAATGGTTTTCACGCTTAAAGATTAAAAGAAGCAAGCTTATGAGATTATGTGTAGGAGATTATGAGCTTGTGGATTATAGCTTATGAAGGGGCTTAAGCTTACCCGGATTAAGAGCTTGAAGATTAGGAGGAGAAGCTTAAGAATATGCCCGCTTATGAGGAGGAGATTAGGAGGAGTTTAAGAATTCCCGAGCTTGAAGGCATGAGGAGCTTAAGAACTCGAAGGCATGAGGCCGGAGCTTAAGAACTCGAAGGCATGAGACCGGAGCTTAAGAACTCAAAGCCATGAGGTCGGAGCTTCAGAGCCTAAGGAGCTTATGATTATGAAGAGATTAAGGAATCCGAGCTTAAGGAGATTATGAGGAGGAGAGAGCAAAATACACTATTCCCTTCCCTTTTTAGGTTGCATGCTGCCCTCTCTAAAAATAGCCTACCCATTAGCGATGTCGCTAATGGGTGGCTGACGTGGCAAGAACCGTCCCCATGATATGGTGGCGTCGAAATCCCAGCTCTGCCAAACTTGTCGCAAATGGTGCCGAACGGGAGCACCCAGGCATGCTTGGCATTTTCCGTCTCAGCAGGCGAGGTCGCCCGAGCACTACACTGCCCGGTGCGAGCTCATCTTTGTCTCCTGCGCTGCCTGCGACATCCTTGCATGCCATGCCCCCTTTTTCTTTGCTTGGCTTCACATTAAGCCCCCAAGTTTTTAATTGGGTGGCCACCCTTCTTTAGCCAATGGTGGGGCGGCCTTTTTATGTGCCCTTGGGTGGCCTTGGTTGACTTGGGCGGGCTAGCCAGCGGCCTTTATTTGAGCCCTTGGCCAATGTTTAATAGCCTCTCATTTGGCTCACATTTAGCCAATGGCACTTAGTTGGCCACAGATTAGTGGCCAGCCCTTGGCTTAGCTCCTTGGGCGGCCGGCCTTAGTGGGCATCACATTCGGCAAACAACTTAACCAAGGCACCGATTGGCATGTAAATTAACTGGCACCGGCAAAGTCAAAATTCTCTACTCAATGCACTCCACAATATGTCATTTCGGATGATGAGCTCATCAAGAGCTTTTTGTGCTTTCATAACAGCACCACATTTGGCATACATATCGGCTAAGGCATTGTCAAGCACAGCATTTCGTATACAATCCATCCAAGGCAATGTTGGCCTTTCCCCGCAATCATTGCATTCCAAAAGACGACATTCCAAACACGAGACACCTCAAGCACTTGCTGTTCCCGCATATCAAAACCCAAATAAAGCTCAAAAATTCTCAGAAAGCACTCCGACCGAGCCGACTAGACTAACACAGAACCGGCCCCCGGAGAATCTTTAACAGCCCATAACTTGGCAAGCGGGACTCCGATCACTGATCTGAAAAGACCGAAGCGCTCCACAAAGTGAGCACTTCAGCCCGACGCATTCATTTCATTCTTGTCCCCTCAGCTGCAGTTGCCCAATCCGGTACGGATCTGCTACTGACTCGGCTTAAAATTGTCATAACTTCTTATCCGTAGCTCCGATTGACGAGCCGTAAAGACAGGCCGGTAGAGCACATCAAGCATTGCAGTTCTAAGGCACAATACCCCATCCGTGTTCACTTCAAGCATAACACATTTTTAGCATCATTAAGGCATGTTTTGGCCCTTTTACCCGCATTTGACATACATTCAACATTGAACTCGGCCTGTAACCAGCCCTTAATCACTGTTCATTAAAGATATAAGCTTCAAACAAACTTAATGTGCATTTTTCTGGCATCTTTCTTTGCATGGGAGTGGAGCTGCACGACATTCACCCCCTCTGAACCTGCACAGCCTCCGGTCTGTGCCAATTGCACTTAATCAGCTTCATTAAAATCATCATCAGACATATCATCTGATGTATACATAACATGATCCTCTAGAGGCGCATCTGAATGGGAATCTTCAAGAACAATCTCGCCTTCTAGCTGCTTGAACAGCTTGATCCTTTTTCTTGCAAAAAGGCACTTTAAGCATAGTACCATCTAGTTCACATAATTGATATGTCGCATTATCAAAAACATGTTGCACCACATATGGTCGAAACCACCATTTCACCATTTTCCACATAGCAGAGTATTGGTTCTCCAAGCTACTTTCATAGACAAGTACCCAGTCACCATCTTTGATAGCATGTGGTCGTAGTCTATGCTTTCCATGAAATGCTGCCTTGTTCTTCAATCTTGCCTCCTTAAGCTTCTCTTTAGCCTGCTCAATATCCTCTTGACGCCTCTCAAGTTGCTGAATACGTAGAGCAAGCAAGTCTTCAATAGACATACCTTCTTCCCATGGCATTATGGTCCAAGTTGTAATGCTTCCTCCGTAGGCATAATGTATTTCTACCCATGCATCAATTCGAATGGCATAAATCCTGTAACTGAATTGTGAGTAGTGCGATCAGCCCACAAAGCAAATGGCAAGAGTTTAGGCCAATCACCAATATGTCCTTCACATGCCTTTGCTAAAGCTTTAACAATAGGCGGATGTCCTCTTTCACTCTTCCCGTTACCTTCTGTATTATATGTTGTGGTGAGGGCGAGCTTAATGCCCATCCGAGCAAAAAACTCTCGAGCTTCATCTGCATCCAGCTCTCCTCTATCTGCACTAATTCTGCCAACACATCCATACCTAGAGATAACATCTTCAAGCAAGAACTTGCATACTGAACTAGTAGCTTTGGTACGCAAAGCTCTGCCTTCCACCTGATTAGTAAGATCTTCCCTGGCAAGAACAATATATCTCATCTGCCACACTCCTACTGGCATTGTAATAAGGTCCACCACCCACTTGTAGTGCATAGCCAGTGGATAGGTGGGATGCAACCCATCTCTATGTCGCACATTAGAGTACTGTTGACATATTAAGCATGATTCCACAAATTGAACCACATCTTTGTACATACCTCTCCACCAATATCGGGCTTTAAACTTGACAAAGGTTGCCCAGACTCCTCTGTGTCTAGCCCATAGACTTTCATGAAACTCTTTAATCACCTGCTGTGGTCACTTTTTCGCAAATAATTCGTTGTGGTACCCCTCCTAGGCACTTTGGTTGCTTCCATAAATGTCCCTCTTTCAGGAAATAGCCATAGGCCTTTTTCCTGATCTTCTTGAATTCTTGATCACTCCATCCTTCTTGTTTAGTGAGAGTACTTAGGTAGCGGCCAATCATAAGCCACTCTCCATCATAAAACTCTTCAAAAAAGACTTCAAAAACATGAGCAATACTACCGCAGTTGGCATGTAGATAAGAAGATGTGTAGAACTTCAAGCCAACATCACCACTCGTGGTCAGCATCTCTTCTTCATCTTCAAACTTGGCTCTTGATAACATATCTGCAACAACAGGGTTATCTCTACCTGCAATATGAAAAAATTCAGGGTTAAGAGACTTGATATACGCTATCCATCGTAGCATAGCAATGTCCAGAGTAGAGCAATTTGCAATCATCCCTATCAGTGGCAAGCAATCTGTCCCTACCACAACGGAAGCTCCAATAAAGTATTCTTTATCGGTCCTTAGAGCAGTAGCAACGACCCAAAGTTCCCTCTTAACCTGTGGATATCCTCGTTGACGAGCATTGAGCACCTTGGCTCCCAATCTCACTACATACCTTTGTCCTTCAGCATCATCTTGACCTATAGCCTATCCAATACCTGTTGGGCTAGTGTCAACTGTTAAAATAATTGGCCTGTCGCATTTATAATCAACTTTCCTCAAGGTCGGAGCCTCAAGAAGCATCTTGTTTGATTTCTTAGCAGCTTGTGTGTGAACTTCTTCCCAAACAAACCTCTTACCTTTTCTGATGAACCTCAGTAACTGAAGAACATGTATCCTTCATCTTTCGGATTGCTTCGACTTTTGCTGGACTTGGCCTTCTTCCTTCAGAACTGCACATGTGTCCCACAATTAAGACCTCCTTAGCTCCATAAGTCGATTTTTGACCTAAAAGTGTTAAGCTAACTTCTTCAAGCCTTGATAATATAGCATCACAGTCAGCAATATGTTGAGCAACAAACTGTCTGCACCCCCTCTGGTCTTTTGCTTCATCTTTTGAGCCTTCTTCACAGCCCTTAATTGGTAGATCATCAATGAAAGGCATGGTAACATGTGGGATAAAGTCCCTTAATACCTTATTCATGTCATTCATCATATGAGCTACTGAATTAGTAGCAACCTGTGGCACAATGCACATCCTTACCAAACCAAGAGGAGTACTCATTGTAGTAAGATCCCTGCTCTCCAAATCTAACTGGAATTGATCATATCCTGAATAAAGATCACCCATGGAGTAAATAGATCTACCTGCAAAGGCCTCAACAAATTCATCCACAATTGGGCCAGTACCCACATTGTGGATTGTTACCTTGTTAACTGGTTGCATATCCTGAATGAACCTTAATGTACCATTTTTCTTAAGAACAGTAAACCCATTTGAATCTTTTCATTAAGCAAATTGATAAGCTTTGGCAAGTGAGCTTTAGAAACTGGAATAGGACGCAAGCTCCATGGCATGTGTGGAACAGTGAAAATAACCATTGGTGAAACAACACTCGGATCCACACACCCAATCTCACTCGGCTCAAAAGCGAAAGCTTTACCATGTTTTTCGAGCATACCTTGAAAACATTTGATCTCCTCTTCATTGAGAAAGCCGTCTTCTCCAACCTTCAGCTGTTGCAGTGTCTCCTTAGTAAACTTATGCCCTATGTTCTTTGGATCTCTGAGTATAGGCTGTCGAGAAGCCTCTTTGATCATCCCATCACTTCCTTCTGGCAGCGGTGTAGCCACTGGCCTCACTTTCTTTGCCACAGTCTTGTATTTTGTCTCTACCTGCGCTTCAACAGTTTCACCTGAATCATCTTCAATATGCATAAGTGCTTCATATAAACTTAACTCATCATACATGTCCATTGAATGGACCTTGACTACTTCAGTTCCGCTTTGTAACCTGTTTTGCCTGATCTCTTCAAGCACTGACATAGTATCTTCATAAGATGCCTCTTCAAAGACTCCTGAAATCACATCATCAGATTCAAGCACATCACAACCGTGCAATTCACTTTGAATACCTGAAACATACTGTTTTGTCTCTACCTGCGCTTCAACAGTTTCACCTGAATCATCTTCAATATGCATAAGTGCTTCATATAAACTTAACTCATCATACATGTCCATTGAATGGACCTTGACTACTTCAGTTCCGCTTTGTAACCTGTTTTACCTGATCTCTTCAAGCACTGACATAGTATCTTCATAAGATACCTCTTCAAAGACTCCTGAAATCACATCATCAGATTCAAGCACATCACAACCCTGCAATTCACTTTGAATACCTGAAACTTACTGTTTTTCCCACTTCAGCAAATCATTAATTTTTTTGAAAGAGACTGAACCTTCAGATGTTAACCCCAAAAACCCCGAAGAGAAAGCTTCTCTTTGCGAGAACTTCTCCTCACTTGTACCACCATAGTCCCGCTTTATAATGGCACTCCGAGAAAATCCTGTGCAAACCTGTGTTCTCTAAACTCCTTGCGTATTTTCGGCATTGGATGATCACGTAGACTGTCCTTATTCCTAGCATGGTCAACACATACAATCAAGAATTGCACTGCTTTCTTACCATCACAGCTCCGAACCTTGGCATAGGCCGAGCCATCATCCAGCACTTTGGTTTCCATTCGCATAGCCGTAATGTATGGTTGCCCCAAAATTAAAGGATAAGAGGAATGCTCCTGTATAAAGAAGTTTTGCTCATCACAGACATTCCCTACAGTTACCTTAACATTGGCACATGCACCATAGAGAAGCATATTGGCAGCTCGAATCCGCCAACCATGGTCCACATTAATAGGCCATTTCCCCTTTTTGTGCAAGCTTTTAGCTATCAAATTGATCTCCGATCCATGATCTATGAATGCTAAGACCGGTTCTTCGATGTCGCCAAGCTTTACAATAGTTTCGGTTGTTGCTCTTGCCCAATGAGTCCTTGAAAAGTGACTCCTTGGTATGCTTTCACTATCTTCATCTTCATTGAAATGAACATGCCTTACCTCTCGTACGGTTGGATTTGACACCACCATAGACCTCGACTCTTCTTCTTCTTCAAGATTCGCCAAATACTCTTCATAGTCGTTTAGAATTGCTTCAATGTGGCATACTGCCTGGCTCTTCACTGACTCCGGCTCTTGTTCACTTGGTATCTGCCGCTTCCTTTTGATGATATCTATTATCTCCTCATGAAACTCACGTTTGGCAATGCCCAATATATCACCCAATGTGAGCTCCACCTTGCTATTCTGAATTCGCTCTTCAAAGACTTTCTTTAAATCTGTAGCTAATTCAATGTCAGACTTGAGCTTATAAGAGGGTCCCCTGGGTTTACCTTGCTTTTTGTCCTTAGGTGCCTCCTCCATCACCACTTCAAGAGCGGGCTTTGGAGCAGGACTTTCTTCTTTCTTGCTGTTGAACCTCGTTGTCCTCTTCGATGTCCCAAGAGCTTCTTCATCTCTTTTCCGCTTTTCCTCCACCATAGCCTCGTTAGCTTGAGACTTCGCAATGAGCGCATACACCGAGAGGGAATCCACTGGATCAATCCACCCTGTGGTTTCTCGAATTGAATTCCCTACTTGCCGCAGCTTTCCATAAGTTACCTGTCCAGTTTCTGCTGTCTTCAAAGCATAAGGCCATAATTGACCCTTGGTACCTGCACCATCTTCATCACCCTTCCCGCAGACTTGCAGTCCATATGTAGCTGCCTCCACAAGAGCAACATTATGGTGAATTTCATCAACTATCTTCTTCATGCCGCCCCTACCGAAGTTCATACGGAGTATCTCACCTGTTGCCCTAAGGTGTATCTTCTTGTCCTTCCAGAACACCACATTCTTTTTATATACTTCGTCAAAATCATCACATTCCTTAACATACTTGTGGTCTTCACTGTCACACCACATGCATCGGTCCCAGCCTTTGCGTGGTGGCTGCTGTCTAGGCTCAGATGTAGACCCCTTTGCAGCTAGTCCATCAAGTTTTACAGCTTTAAAATTCAAATTCAATTCTTGAATACCTTTCACCAATTCGTCAAGAACTGGCTCATCCACTCTGGGTATTGCTGAGGTTGTTTTCTCTTTAGGTTCCTCCTCCGTAACATCCGTGATGTCAGCCACAATCAATTTATCAACTCTCATCTGTCGTTGCACGATCATGTTGACTGCTTCGGTGACTACCTTCCAGTCGGATGTTAAGCCCAATTCTCCACTTGGATCCTCTAGCAACTGCACTAAACTCTTCTAAAGTCGAGGATCAGCAACCTGAATGAACAGCTCAACCTTGTGATCCCTCATTGAACGTTGCGCTGTCGAAGACCGTTGCTCGAATTTCTTCTCAAATTCCCGCAATAACTCTCGTGCAGACTGATTTTTGTTCTTCTTTTGCACCCACTTTATGAAGCTTTGCCTGGTTACTCTTTGAGAATCCTCCAGGAAGTATTCCTCCTGAAGTGCCCTCTTGGAATCCTACCAATTCGGGCCTTGAAGCACCTGAATTTCTTTAGTTTGACTCCTAAGTTCCGGCTCAGCAATCAAATGGAACCCTTCTACTGTGTTCTGATCATCATTTCCATTCTCTTCCATTGCCTGCTCATAGATATTGCAGAATTTGCTAATATCCCGGCCTTCAAATCGATGCAATTTCTCGGTAACTGTGTACCGAGCTTTACAGATCCTCTCCTGCAAATTGTACTGTTGTTGTTGCATGTAAGCAGCAAATTGCTGCATCATTTGCTGCATGGCAGCCTCTTGCGGTGTCGACATCCTTCTTCACCACACTGCTCACCCCAGCTCGATTCGCGTCGGGTTCACCAAGAATGTCGGGGGTTAATTGTGTGAAAGGTGAGCTGGGAAGGCACCGGGCCCCTGGCTGTGAGGGGTGTGGGAAAAAAGGTGTAGCAGATGCAATTACCGACAACAGTATTCAAAACAAGCAGTTTGCCTAATTCCAGTTAATCGACAAAATCCATGATTAATCAATCCCTAATGGAGGGTTAATGCTCCTTACAAGAAGAAATCTTGGCTTAATCCAGGTGCTAAACAGGAAAATTAATAGAACTCTGCTTACTCTGCCTTCTACCTCTCGATTCGAATGTCTAATGATGGCTTTGAAGCTTTAATTGGGCTTAGAGAATCCGAGAGAGCTTCCCCGCAATTAATGCGAGCTTAAGAGCTTGTAGAGGTTAAGAATTCGGATTAAGAGCTTAAGAGTTTAAGGCTTCTGAATGGTTTCACGCTTAAAGATTAAGAGAAGCAAGCTTATGAGATTATGTGTAGGAGATTATGAGCTTGTGGATTATAGCTTATGAAGGGGCTTAAGCTTACCCGGATTAAGAGCTTGAAGATTAGGAGGAGAAGCTTAAGAATATCCCCGCTTATGAGGAGGAGATTAGGAGGAGTTTAAGAATTCCCGAGCTTGAAGGCATGAGGAGCTTAAGAACTCGAAGGCATGAGGCCAGAGCTTAAGAACTCGAAGGCATGAGGTTGGAGCTTCAGAGCCTAAGGAGCTTATGATTATGAAGAGCTTAAGGAATCCGAGCTTAGGAGATTATGAGGAGGAGAGAGCAAAATACACTATTCCCTTCCCTTTTTAGGTTGCATGCTGCCCTCTCTAAAAATAGCCTACCCATTAGCGATGTCACTAATGGGTGGCTGACGTGGCAGGAACCGTCCCCATGACGTGGCAGCATCAAAATCCCAACTCTACCAAACTTGTCGCAAATGGTGCCGAACGGGAGCACCTAGGCATGCTTGGCATTTTCTGTCTCAGCGGCGAGGTCGCCCGAGCACTACATTGCCCGGTGCGTGCTCATCTTTGTCTCTTGTGCTGCCTGCGACCTCCTTGCACCCCATGCCCCCTTTTTCTTTGCTTGGCTTCACATTAAGCCCCCAAGTTTTTAATTGGGTGGCCACCCTTCTTTAGCCAATGGCCGGGCGGCCTTTTTATGTGCCCTTGGGCGGCCTTGGTTGACTTGGGCGGGCTAGCCCATCTAGGGTGTGGTGGCCTTTATTTGAGCCCTTGGCCAATGTTTAAGGGCCTCTCATTTGGCTCACATTTAGCCAATGGCCTTAGTTGGCCACAGATTAGTGGGCAGCCCTTGGCTTAGCTCCTTGGGCGGCCGGCCTTAGTGGGCGTCACATTCGGCAAACAACTTAACCAAGGCACCGATTGGCATGTAAATTAACCAAGGCACCGGCAAAGTCGAAATTCTCTACTCAATGCACTTCACAATACGTCATTTTGGATGATGAGCTCATCAAGAGCTTTTTGGGCTTTCATAACGGCACCACATTTGGCATACATATCGGCTACGGCATTGTCAAGCACATCATTTCGTATACAATCCAGCCAGGGCAGTGTTGGCCTTTCCCCGCAATCATTGAATTCCAAAAGACGACATTCCAAACACGAGACACTTTAAGCACTTGCTGTTCCCGCATATCAAAACCCAAATAAAGCTAAAAAATTCTCAGATGGCACTCCGGCCGAGCCGACTAGACTGACACGGAACCGGCCCCCGGAGAATCTTTAACAGCCCATAACTTGGCAAGCGGGACTCCGATCACTGATCTGAAAAGACCACGCACTCCACAAAGTGAGCACTTCAGCCCAACGCATTCATTTCATTCTTGTCCCCTCAGCTTTTTGCAGTTGCCCAATCCGGTACGGATCTGCTACTGACTCAACTTAAAGTTGTCATAACTTCTTATCGGTAGCTCCGATTGACGAGTAGTAAAGACAGGCCGGTACAGCACACCGAGCACTACAATTCTAGGGCACAATGGCCCATCCGTGTTCACTTCAAGCATAATACCTTTTTAGCTTCATTAAGGCATGTTTTGGCCCTTTCCGCCACATTTGACATACATTCAGCATTGAACTCGGCCTGCAACCAGCCCTTAATCACTGTTTATTAAACATATAAGCTTCAAACAAACTTAATGTGAATTTTTCTGGCATCTTTCTTTGCATGGGAGTGGAGCTGCACGACATTGTTCCTTATCGTCCTCCTCCCTATTGCCCTTTCCATCCAAGTCAATGCTCCCATGCACCACAACTACGAGCTTTGGATCATCAGATGGGGGGTTGAGTAGTGGCATAGGTATCGTAGCGGCCTCAACCTTGGCTTGCATGGCTTAGAATTCTTCCTCAACCACGTGCAACTGATCTGCTACCAGGACCTCCACACATACAATTGCAATAGTGTCAGCAATAGAGTCCCCAAGTGGCAAGAGCTTGCTTTCAAGGGCATCTGGCATATTATCTAAGGAGAATTTGGTGATGTTGCATAACACGCTCAAGCATTCATCCATGCGTAGGCCAAATGATTTCTCCAAATGATGCATAAACACATACTCCTCTGCATCCACTACCACTGACGAGAAGTGGCTTATTTCCACCTCTGGGATAGCCTCATCCGTCGATGGTAGTGAAACTATAATGCCACTAGGGCCAGCCACGACGATGGATGTCTCTACCACCTCCTTGAGCCCCTTGGGGTACTCTAGCTGAAGTGTTTGTCCTTCTATTGCAAGCTTCATGGGGTCAAATACTTGCTCCTTGGTGTCCTTGATGCATGGACCAACCTGAAGGTGTGGTAGGCGGAGCTCCTCTATATCAGGTTCCTCGGTCACCAAGAAGATGAATGTTGCCAACCGAGAAAGGTACTCCACCCCAAACTTGCGCTTCTTGAGTTTGACCCCCCTGGGGCTTGCTCGTCTAAGAAATGGCCTACGTTAGTGGCAATTTCTTGGGACCGTCACAACCGCTTGAAGAATGGGCGATCACCTTTGTGTATGTAGCACAAAAGATTGCAAGGCACCCAGATCCCTGCATGTGGTGAGATAGATACGGAATATTTTATGATGTGCTCCTCCATGAACGCGGAAGTCTCGGCAAATGCATCCATGTGAAGGGCAATTGTGGCGTCAAGGTTAGGGAGATGAGTAAAGAAGGTCTGGAGGTCCAACTTCCCTTTGTATTTGGTGTATTTGAGAAAGAGGATGAAGCGTGACAGAGGGGTGGATGTGGGTGCAGATGCAGAGGCTGTGGAGGCGTCCATGTCTAGCCTGGGGTGCAGATAGAGAGTGGAGGAGCTCAAGAGTTGCGAAAGTGAAAAGTGTGAATGAGTTATGCGTCCCCCTTTTATAATGGTCCCTTTTTTAAAGATTTTTTTTTCAAAAAATAAAAAAGGTCCTTTCACCAAAGAATGATCTCTCATCTCAATGCGAAAAATTATATTCAAAGACATGATTTGCCGAAGCAAATCATGTTGATTACATTGGGGACTGTTTTCAAAATTGCAAGAGTTACAAAGTTATAAGAGTGATAGCATAGTTCCATCCATGCCCCAGTCGTCCTCGACCTTCAATTTGTCTTCCATTCTCTTCCCAATCTACGGACATTCATTACAATAAGCATCCAATGATCGACAAACTATGATGTATTGAAAATATGGTGAAAGGATTCTCACCTTGCGACCTTGTAAATGAAATTGCGCTTGTTGAAGGGCCTCAAAACCCATAATAACCAAATGCTCTCGCATATTACTGAGAGTCCAATGCTTGTTCACTTGGACTACCTCCACAGCATCGTTGGGCATCCTCACTGCAATGTCAAAACTTGCAATAGCGTCGTCTACACTCTGTAAGGGAGTCCACACTCCAAGCTTGCACATCCAATGATCATAGTGGAATCGTATGTACAAGGAGGTGCGGGATTTCAAATAGCGCATTCTGATACCTGAAGCTCCAATGTTACAATGGTACCAATCCCCATTGTGCATGCCCTCCACAAAACCCCAGTCCTCTTCTAAAAGCCTTCCTAATTCCTCATAATGCACATCCTTACATTACAAGCATTGTGGTAGTCTCCACAAATCCAAATTCTTTAAAAATGTGCACAAAACAATGAATAGGCAAACACTAACTCAAGCCCACAAACCTAGAAGCTTTAGAGTATTTCAAAGAGTTTTGGACATCTATTATCATCTTTTGCTTGAAAGATGCTACCGACCATAAATCTGGCACCGGCCACTCCATACTTAATAAGGAAGTTACTTTGATGGGTTCAAGCATTCCAAACTCTTGTGTAGAAGTAGGCACAATATACGAGTGAGAATAGAAGAAAATTCTTCTTTGAACCAGTTTGGTTGGGCAAAGATGTGCGAACATTGTTGCTCCAATATCCGCATGTATAGCATTGAATGTGCCGAAGAGACTATGTAGTGGTTGCTCCTCCACCAATGTGGATGGAAATATGATTATAAATGCACAGCAAATCTTAAGTATGAATCCATAATAACATAAATGCAATGTGGATGGAAATATGACTATAAATGCATGGCAAATCTTACACTGTGATTTCACACCTAGCTTTGTATTCTCAAAACATGTACTTACAATGTGTTGGAAATCGAGGTGGTTGTTGCAATTGCATGCTTGACACTGAAAAAACATGTTGCACAATGGCTACGGTCCCCTTGTCTTTGCGGTTCTTGAAGCCAAAGAGCTTTCCTTTCCAATGATGATCCAAGTTTGCACGATTCCGCACACGATGAGGGCCAATAGCAGATTGTTGCATGTATACCCAAGCACCTTTGGTGAACTCTTGTGGCACCCACTCATCATCTATACCTCTTGTGTTGTGGCATGCAAGTGCTGTGACCTCATCCTTTGGCCGCCTTTGAGAAGTAGAGCTGGCCATGGTTGAGCAAAGAAAATTAGGAGGAGGAGCAGGACCTTGCTTGTTGCTACAATGTAGGTGGGATAAAAAGGGTGGATAACCCTTGCTTGGTGTGGCAATGGAAGGTGGTCGGGGAGGAGAGAGGAGCTTCCTTGATGCAACCAAGGAGAGAGAGTGTTGGAGTAGAGGGTGAGTGTGATGGTTGCAACCAAGGAGGGGTTGGAAAAGGGGTTCTAGAGAGAGAAAATCACTTTTTGCCTGAGGACTACTTTTGGGGGGGCTCTGGATAGTAAAAAAAGTTTTTTCAAAAGTTTTTAAATAAGTTTGAATTTTAGGGTTTTCGGGTGCACGTTTTGACTTTTTGAGGTCAAAAAATGCTTTTTTGACCATAAAATAGACTTAAGGGGGTTTTAAGAAGAAGGTAAGAGCCCATTAAGAAGTGTAAGACTACCTTGTCTCCTTACATTTTTGAGGGCATAGAGTGTGTCCACCACCCTCTTCTCATTGGCTGGCCTCTAATTAACCTTAATCCCAAAGGGCCCCTAGAGGGTTCATATTTTTCATAATCCCTACTTTACCTGCTCTCATCCGCCTGGATAAAAAATCTGGCATTGAGCATGCCCATCCGTCAGCATCACCTTCCTATAATGTTGTACTCCAGCACATAGCCAATCATCCACATAACCCGCCCTTGACATACTTTCACTCCAAGCACTCACCGGCATACTTCCCACTTCAAACCAGACACCATCAAACATACCATCACTCAAAACAAACGTACCTGACCCTCCCAACCAACCATATAAAGTGGGGCTCTCCTCAAAAGAGAGCTACATTTGACACAAACACTTCTCCACATCGGCCTTTGCTAACACATCCATTGTAGCAGACCATTACTCATCCACTAGAATCTCCACTTTTGGAGGGACATCGACTAACTCCTCTGCACACAGGTTCTCTTCGACAAAGAGCTTATCCTTGTTTTGACAAGCTCGCTCACCATTGGCATAGACACTTCACAAACTAGAAACATCCAAGGAACATGATCAACCATTGGCCTTACCTCGACAGGCTCTACTTCTTTGAACAACCGGCACCACCTTCGGTTGAACCATAGGACACTCCGCTTCTGCACAATAGGCACATAGTATGCAAGCTTTAGCAAGCAACCCAACTCCAACTTTCACTTCACTTTCTTGCTCTTCATCTTGGCCAGATACACCATGTCTTCATAGTTATCCACACCGAACTCCACCTTTCCCCAAATCTTTGGATGCAAGAACTTTAGCAGCTTTGACAACTTCAAGTGCACTGATTGCCTTTAACACCCGTGGCAACCTCCAACTGCCTCCAACATGCTTCAAAATTCTCAAGAAAAATTGAAAACTCCATACTTATGTCTTGGCATAGCGTCTTCATCTTTGCACCTCCATCGGAGTAATCACCTTTTGAAATCGATTCATAATCTGATTCTATAGCTCCTGCCATGAACTTTGATCCGCACACTTCAAACCATCAAACCATATCTTTGCACGTCCGTGCAGTGGCACCATTTGCAGCTTTTTTTCATCACTCTGCATCCATAACAAGAACATAAACAACTCAAAAATCTGCCAACCAATCGTGCACATCTTCATCACCATAGAAAATAGGACTCGCACTCTGCCACATCTTGAATCACAAACGTATCACCATGCAGCAATCAATCTGCTCCTTTGTGGAGGTACTAGAATATGGAAAGGGGAACACATCTAGAAACACATTGTGCGCATTTGTTGCATGTGTCAATGAAAGGGAACTTGCCGATACACTGTGTGCAAGCCACAAATGGCTCCAAGCATGCAACTAGCCTAAACTAGTAAGCTCAAAGATGGCGATGGTGTGTCACTCACCACTCTACGCTTGCTGTCGTGGAGGATTCCTCACCGCAAAGAAGAAGGAGCCACCGTTACGCCGTGCTCACCACTTCGCCGCCACCGTGCCGTCGTCGCAATGCTCGATCTCTCTCTCTGTCTCTCTCTCTCTCTCTCTCTCTCACGCATACACACATACACAAGGAGAAGAAGATGGAGATGGAGCAAGAGCACTCTTCAATTGCACAAATGAAAGAATCTGTGAATTTTAGGTTTAGTTGACTTTTATATGAGCTCGCCCCATTCACACTTGGGCGCCCATGCTTAGCCAACTAATCCCTTGAATGTTCCAGTTAGAGTGCACCTCTCATCGGCGATCACTCTTACCCTTTTCCTATTGGACCGACAAGCCCGGTACCTGACTCTACCAAATAAGTAATACGGTGTCCATCTTAGGTGATAGGAATGTGTGTGAGGGTAACGTGCCCCCCTTCCTGATGTAGATTCCGTCCTCAGAAGCTATTGAGTTGAAGCTCGTTCATTGAGGTGGAAGAGCATTTGAGATGAATGTCCTTAGCTTTCTTCAGTCATTGCAAAATCAAACAATATTGGCATAGTAATTGCATTCTCATATACATTTTAAAAGCATATGCTGTTGTAGGTAGACAATTTGATTCGTAATAGAATTTTAAACCATTTGTCAACAATAAACATTAAATTGCAATATAATCAAACGCATAAACAGTTGTAAAGGTAAAAAATTAAACAAGTCTGGGGTCGCTAATTTAACAGTCGAAAGGCACTAAAGATCGACTATTAATACCATGGGCAAGCTTCTCAATTTTCTCTGGTCAATTAAGTTGTTTAATCGCGAGAGCAAAGTATTTCATGTCCGAGGGCTGACTAGAGGCTATACCTAGAAGACCTTGTAGTTAAGCTACGATAAAAGGAATTGCTCATGAAATCATCGCCTGACTTATTTCCTTTTCTTTGACCCCCCAAAATCTTTTCACATTGTTTCAATTTTGATGTGTGTGCTTATTTTGTATACCTTGGGTTTTTTGCTTTTCAAGGAAAAGCGCCCACACTGGGAACCTCTAGGGCTCTAGTACCATAGGCGATACATGTGAGTGAAGTACCAAATTAGGTTGAGATTTCTCTTCCAGCTTAAGATTTTACATTATGGCACTTTGTTTTGTTTTGTTTTGTTTGTACGTTTTCAACATTTTGATTTTGTAACTTTAGGGGGTCATATAACACTGTTACCCTTCCCAGGCTCATCACATTAGTAAACTCCCTTTATAATACTTAAGCTAAAGGTCAATAGGGACTAAGCCCACTGGAAAGCCCTAGTACATTTCACACAATGCTGCCTAAATTGGATTAAGAACCTAAGTAACCATTGATTATTAGGAAGGCATTCCCCATGGTATTAAGAGAAGATCTCTAACGCCTAGCTTGGTCAAACTAGCTTAGTCGGACTGCTTAGTTCTAACCTAGACAAGTGATTATGACAAAAAATTACATTGAATTTAATGTTTGATACCAAGCAAATGTGCTGGATATTATGCTACCAATCATAATTAAAGCAGACAAACATGGATGCAAAAAGATAAGGGGCAATGTTAATAGACAAGAAACACCTGTTTCTGTTGATGGTTGCGCTTGATTTGAAGTATGAATGAGAGAAAGATTTCATGAAGGTCCAAATCCTAACAACATCAACACGTTTCTGTACACACTAGGAAACACAAAGAATACCTCTAGGAGGCACATCAATGGGAAAAGGTACCGACACTTATTGAACACAATTAAAAAACATAAGGAACCCTAACCTAATTATTGGCACTCCCCCTAGAGAGTTAAGAGAATAGGATATTGTAGAGATTGGGGGGAAACCCTAAGGCTAAATCCCTATCCTCGTCATCATCGAGAAAAACAAAGTCATCATCCATGAGACCATATGTGCCATCCGTGTAGTCATGTAAATCTTCTTCTTCATCAGAGGCACCCATGTTTACTAAGAAGGTCACTAGACGTCTATGGTCATCTTGGTCAAAAGGGTAGGCTTGTGCAATGGGAGAAACGCTCTCTACTAAGTATGGATCAATCGTGGTCAAGAGACATATCAGCCATTCTAACTCCTCGAAATTCCTCTCACATGCTAGCGTACCTACCAAATCCCATTCACCGGCAAGCACCGGAAAGACCATGTGAAACATTTGTGAAAACTAACGAGGGTACCAAGGCAGGATTGGATGACTCTAGCGTACTAGCCATATTTGTACATGCAAATAGATGATGGTTAGAGTGCAAATAATACAAGGATCATGTTCTTGTGCATAATGTGTTTTTATGATTTTGTGTTATGGCTCTTGCTCTTTTACTTTTTTATCTTCTTTTTGTGAGTATAAGGCTTTATATATACATTCCCTAAGATTGGAGATTGAGAGGTCAGGGAGGAAGGTTGAGAGGGAAGCAAGTGAATGACGGATGTCAGCAAACACTCCCCCCTTCCTTGGGTAGGTCATACCTTTTGGAATGATGTCGTCACCTTTTGAAACCAATTGTTCCAAGTTGTTATGGGTGAAGGCTTTAACCACTAGTTTTCGACCGTCCTATGCTGCAAGGGTGGTAAGATACTCTCTCATGATTTTATTTGCAACGTTGTTGTAGGTGGTGAACTTACAACGGGAGGTGCAAACTCTTTCTTGCTTGTATGGATATGGACAATGGTAGGTGGAGGTTGTGTCGAAGCTTCTATTTCCGTATAGGAATTTCATGAAGAGCAAGAAGCTTTATTTGACTTCCCTATACTTAAGCTAGGTGGAACAAATCATTCTTTCTTTGGTACCCAAACTAGCTCTGGAGCGGGTGTGTAGCATTCCGTGATTTTTTCCTTTCCACAATCTTCAATTCATTTTGGAGGACCAGGATTGGGCTCATATGGGCCCGGTGACAAGTAAGAACACAATCTACGTTTTGGCACCCAGATTTGATCATTTCCTTGATAGTAGCCTTGGGCTTCCAATAGTCGTTTAGGAATCCAACGCCACATTTCCTTACATTTCTTGGAGCGAGTGGGACGTCTCTTACCGGGCTCTTGTCTTTTAGCACTAGCTATGGTCGCTAAAGAAGCTTTAGGGACCCACTTGTATGTTTTCTTTGTTATATTGAGATGGGTCTTGTGTGTCTCAAGCTTTATTTCAACTACATCAGTTGAAGCTCTAGAGAGTTAGGCTATGGGGACATATGGTTCAACCTCTTGGACATGCAATGTTTTGGGTTTTATTTCCTTAAGAGGCAATATCTCAGGGACTATGGCCTGAGTGGCAGGGCTAAGAGTTGGTTTCTGTGTTGTGACACCCCCTGTCCGCCAATCAATAGTGCATTTGGTGGCTATCATCCACGTACGTGCTAGGTTTATATTACCCTCCATAGTTCCAACAGGCATGACCAAAAAGTCTTGAGCTACAAACCCATTGTCATAACTGACACAAGTGTGCCAGATTCCAAAAACCGCAGTTTTTTTCTTGTTGACACCCTTGACTTGGATAATACTCTCAGATAGAGGTGGCTTCCCTAACTGACACCACACCCCATATGATAGCATATTATATTTAACACCCGTTGGAGAGGGAGAATGGGGAGCACACCCGACACACACACAACTGCCTCTATATAGCTCACGATATTCACAACACCCCTGTCCTCTCGAAAACACCTTCAAAAAAGACGATTCACACTAGCAAGGCCTCGCCTGCGCTTCGACCAACGCACACACGCTCTGCACAATCCTCAAACACCTACCACACCAATCTTGCCCGCTTCCAACCCTTCGACAACTCAACACCCTTCTCTCTTTCTCTCTCACACACACAGGGGGCCCGTGGGGCGCACACGCTCACACACACCGACACCACACAACCTGGAGACGAGCAAATAAGAAAGGGAGGAAGGGGGGAAAGACGACACCAAAATCAACAATGACAGCTTTCCTTCAATGAAAAACACCTTGTACAAGGTCCGCACTATCTGCTCTAGGCCACACCAACAATCCGTACTGAGGGGCATACACATCCCTCGAAGCTCGACTCTGTCGACACACAACTCGACAAAAAATCCACTGATGTATTCGCTTGCATAGTAGCTCCTCCTTGTGGAAGCCCTCATTGGCTCCCCTTTCTGCAAAAAACTTGCCATTCCAACCCGCTTCACGGATGACGCGTCACCATGGCGTGCCGACTTCGACTGCCGAGCACACCAAGCCTCCTTCTTTCTCCAATTCTCTTTCTCCTCCCTCCAAGCATAAGAAAAAACCTTTCTTTCTTCGAAAACGATGTCTCTTCCTTCCTTTTGTTCTTTTCCAAACTTCCTTTTAAAAAAAGCCACTTAGCAAGCAATAGCGCCCGGCGCTATTGCTCCTTTTCACTTCAAAAAATTCTTCACTTGCTCTTTTTTTTATTCCTCCTCAACGTATTAGACATTTGCAAACTCCAGCCACCACTTTTTTCCTTTACAATTGATAACCAAGGTAGAGTTTAAATATAAGTGTTCCATGTTGTCGGTGCTTCGCGTGCTCAAATTCGTCAGATGAGTTTCTTCCAGTCATGCCACATGAGAATTTCATCGTGCTAATTATGAATTCCAACCCTTGTCCACCACTCGATGCCACGCTAGCCGCGAAAAATATGTTCGAAAATGGAAAAAAACATCCGATCTCTTTTCATCATGGTTGCTTGCCTACTGGAACTATGCGTATCGCGATGCCCATGACTCTGATCGGTGATCCGCAAATTTTGGCTAACTCCCCACATCACATACAATTTTCTAGAATCTTGGCGAGCTTAAAAAACATGCCCGTCAGCGCACCTATCAAACGCCGTCCGGTGAGCACATACTCGGTCCCCGGCAAATATTCCACAGGCCATAACTTGCCCGTCTGAGCTCCAAACGGCAATCCGAGAAGATTGACAAGCCCCACAGCTGGAAAAGATTGACAAGCCCCACAGCTTGAGCTTTACATGCGTATCCAATGGTCCCAGTTTTGGCTACATGTCTATACTTGCGTTGTTAGTCGGGACCTGCGAAGCCTTCTAACTTTGGACTGGCATATCTTTCACACCGAAGCCCTGTTTGACGAGCTGTCTTGACGAGATTTTAGAGCATCTCGAATACCACATTTCAGGACTCATTTTCCGCATTTTGAACACCTTGACTTTTCGTCATCATTATCGCACTTTGGAGGCCCTCCCTGGCTTAAAAAACCCCTTTAAGCATGCATTTCCGTTGCCACTGTCCTGCTAAGGTCTCCCACACTGGCTTTAGCCCTCTACCATGCACCTGTCAGCATACATAGCACTACACTGTACACTTCTCCGTACGGACCAACTTTGGTTGCACCATCATTGCCCACCCCCTTGTTGAACATTCATGTTCAACCACAAACAGACTTATTGCACTAAAAAAAACTGCCACACCAAAACAAACTCTCTACACACCACAAAACCACCTAAAATATGTACAAAACCTAGCATCTGCTACCCGCTGCCTTTGTTCATGCGGGTTGCCCAACCCCCTGCTTTACCTGTCATCAACCGCCTGGGTCAAACACTATGTACTGGTCTCTTCTGTCCAATTGTAACACCCTTGCATAGTGCCGCATCCCAGCGCATAGCCAATCATCCACATAATTTGTCCTCGGCATGCTTCCACTGCTTCCAATGTCCATAGGCATACTGTGCATAAAAACACCACCGAATGCATCACTACTCCCATCAGACATATCATCATGGACACGAAACATACCATGCCCTCCCTCCCAACCATGTAAAGTGAGTTCCTCTTTGATCAAATCCTGCACCTGCTCGACAGCCCACTGCACAACTGCGTTTATTAGCATCCCCTTCAACGACAATACACAAATTTCCTTTGACAACTCGAACAAGTCCACACCTTTGGACTTTTCTTCATGTTCAAGAGGACCACTCCGCTTAGCGGGCAACTTTTTCAACATTGGCACCCCGATCACCATCACTTCCATACTCACCTCCATACCTGCCTCTGTTGGCACCACCATAGCACCAAGCTTTTGCTCTTCCAAAAAAACTCCCAGCTGTAGAGGGACAGAGCCTCGTATCACCTGCATTCTAGTCAAAGCTTTCCCAGCAAGCACTTGTGTCTCTTCATCCATTTCACCCATCGGGTCATCAAACCCCCAATCAGCTTCATCTTCAATGCCTGGCCAAAAGAACTTGTATCCAAGGAACTACTTGTACAATCCATAGGAAATTGCAACTGCTCTTCCCTTTGATAAGTATCCAATGCCTCTTTCTTGCCATCTTCTTCAACCTGTTCTTCTTCCTCAGCCACAACAACTCTCTCCCTCTTGGGAAACCCTTGTATCTGCTGTACAATCAAAGCACCTTCCATAGCTATCTTGATGAGCATCATCATTAGCATGGTGCCGCATAGCACCCTCACCTGCATGTCTTTATTCCCAAGCTCCAACGCTATCATCGGTTCATCCTTTATAGTGGAAACCACCACATCCTTATGCGCATAACACGATAACTTTACCTTTACCAATACCGGCTCTTCGGACTCTGTCTCGCAACTTGTATCTCTATCCTCCTCGCTTGTTTCCCAGAAGCTTGAGCTTGTAGCCTCATCGTCTTTACCATAGGCCGATTCGGTATCAGCATCATCATCCTCTAGCTGCTCCACAAAAGCTGGACCATCGTCATGCCCACTTTCGTCATCCAACTCCAAGCTCTGGGCACCTACCATTTGGCCACGATCCGTTGCCCTTTCATACAAGAACTCCACGAGAACGCGCTCCACCTCTTGAAGTTGCATTGGACACTTGGCATCTGCTAACTCCTCTACACATGGGCTCTCTTCAATAAAAGGCTCATCTTTGCTGACAAGCTCTTCCACAAATGGAATAGATGCTTCACCAACAGGTAATTCCCAAGGAAAATAGTCAATCATAGGCCTTACCCTAACAGGCTCCACACTTCGCATCACTGGCACCATCCTCAACGGGCCCATAGAACAAACTGCTGCTTCAACATGCACACAATCTGCAGGCTTTAACAAGAGTAACTCCAACTTTCTTTTCATTTTCTTGCTCTTCACCTTGGCAACTTTGATTGCCTCGGCATAAGTCTTTGGCTCTTCATCATCCACCTTATCTCGAACTCGAGGACACAAGCAAGCTAGGAATTTTTCCATCTTGAAACCATCCGCATTGATCACTTCGGTGATAGTCACTAACTCCTTTCAACTCGCTTCAAACTTTTCGACAAAAGCATCAAAATTTTCACTTACTTCTTGCCGCAGCCCTTTGATTCTTGCATCCGCTTCAGCAGCCGACATCACCTTGCGAAACTTACAGAGAAACTGCTCTTGGAAACCAACCCAATCCTGCTTATTTGCAGCTTCTAGACCATCAAACCAGGCCTTTGCCCTACCTCGCAACACCAACGGAACTGTCTGCACCTTTTCATCATCACTCCACATTTGCAATGAAAGCATAAATAACTCGAAATTTGCCAGCCACTCATCCGCATCTTCTTCACCACACTGAAAATTGGGCCAACACTCTGCCACATTTTTGCTTATAAATGTATCACCAAGGAGCAATCAGTGTGCTCCTCAGTGGGGGCACCAGAAGATGGAGAGGGGGGATGGGGAACACACCCGACACACACGCAACTGCCTCTATATAGCTCAGGGTATTCACAACATCCCTGTCCTCTAGAAAACACCTTCAAAAAAGATGATTCACACTAGCAAGGCCTTGCGTGCGCTTCGACCAACGCACACACGCTCTGCACAATCCTCAGACACCTACCACACCGATCTTGCCCGCTTCCAACCCTTCGACAACTCAACACCTCTCTCTCTTTCTCTCTCACACACACAGGGGGCCCGGGGGGCGCACACGCTCACACACAACCTGGAGACGAGCAAAGAAGAAAGGTGAGAAGGTGGGAAAGACGACGCCAAAATCGACAATGACAGCTTTCCTTCAATGAAAAAAACCCTATACAAGGTCCGCACTGTCTGCTCTAGGCCACACCAGCAATCCGTACTGAGGGGCATACACATCCCTCGAAGCTCGACTCTGTCGGCACACAACTCGACAGAAAATCCACCGATGTATTCGCTTGCATAGTAGCTCCTCCTTGTGGAAGCCCTCGTTGGCTCCCCTTTCTGTAGAAAACTTGCCGTTCCAACCTGCTTCACGGATGACACATCACCATGGCGTGCCGACTTCGAACGCCGAGCGCACCAAGCCTCCTTTCTCCAATTCTCTTTTTCCTCCCTCCAAGCAAAAGAAAAAACCTTTCTTTCTTCGAAAACGATGTCTCTTCCTTCCTTTTGTTCTTTTCCAAACTTCCTGAAAAAAGCCACTTAGCAAGCAATAGCGCCCGGAGCTATTGCTCCTTTTTACTTCAAAAAATTCTTCACTTGCCCTTTTTTTTAATTACTCCTCAAAGTATTAGACATTTGCAAACTCCAGCCACCACTTTTTCCCTTCACAATTGATAACCAAGGTAGAGTTTTAATATAAGTGTTCCATGCTATTAGTGCTTCGCGTGCTCAAATTCGTCCGATGAGTTTCTTCCAGTCATGCCACATGAGAATTTCATCGTGCTAATTCCGAATTTCAACCCTTGTCCACCACTCGATGCCACGCTAGCCACGAAAAACATGTCCGAAAATGGAAAAAAAACATCCGATCTCTTTTCATCATGGTTGCTTGCCTATTGGAACTATGTGTATCGCGATGCCCATGACTCTGATCGGTGATTCGCAAATTTTGGCTAACTCCCCACATCGCATACAATTTTCTAGAATCTTGGCGAGCTTAAAAATCATGCCCATCAGCGCGCCTACTAAACGCCGTCCGATGAGCACATACCCGATCCCCGACAAATATTCCACATGCCATAACTTGCCCGTCTGAGCTCCAAACGGCAATCCGAAAATATTGACAAGCCCCACAGCTTGAGCTTTACACGCGTATCCAATGGTCCCAGTTTTGGCCATATGTCTGTACCTGCCTTGTCCGTCGGCACCTGCGAAGCCTTCTAACTTCGGACTGACATATCTTTCACACCGAAGCCTTGTTTGACGAACTGTCTTGACGAGCTTCTAGAGCATCTCGAATACCACATTTCAGGACTCATTTTCCGCATTTTGAACACCTTGACTTTTCGTCATCATTATCTCACTTTGGAGGCCCCCCCTGGCCTAAAAAACCCCTTTAAGCACGCATTTCCGTTGCCACTGTCTTGCTGAGGTCTCCCACAATGGCTTTAGCCCTCTACCATGCACCTGTCAGCATACGTAGCACTGCACTGTACACTTCTCAGTACGAACCAACTTTGGTTGCACCATCCGTGTCCAATAAGGCATTATATAGCACTTTTCCATAGGTGCTGTTTAGCTCGATAGGGTATCGTAGAGGTGTGTCAGAGTCCAACCAATCCTCGTCGGTTTCAACGTGTAATGCATGTGTAACTCCAAGGTTAGCCTCTAGCTTTTGTCTTATGCGTTGTTGTCGCTCCTTAGCCTCAGCTTGAGCTTGTATCTTCTTCAATTATGTTTGTGCCTTGGCTGCCTTTTTTGTATGGATGGCACGTAGCTCCTTTTGGCTTAAAGGATCCTAGTATCTTTTGAATTTGCTCCCATTGAGGAATGCAATGGTTTCAACTCCATCAAGAGTCTCCACATGAATGGTTCCTTGTGGGGTGATCTCACATACTCTGTATGGTCCTTTTCTCGCATATTTCAACTTTTTCTTTTTGTTACGCACTCCATACTTAAGGACTTTATCACCAACATTGATATCTTTGTTCTCTAGATGACGGTCAAACCATTTCTTCCTCCTATCTTTCTCCACAAGTGCATTTTGCACAGATAATTGCCTCTCTTCATCTAGCCTTTCAAGGATATATAATTGCTCAACTAAGGGGTTACCATCCCAACCTTCTTGAGAAGCTACTCGAAGACTAGGAACGACAAACTCCCATGGCATAACCGCTTCTTGGCCATACACCATCTCAAATGGTGTGCAATTAATGGCAACTTTGTACGTAGTACGAGAAGCCCATAGAGCTGATGTAAGCTTTAAATCCCAATCTGTGTGATGAGCTTCCACCGTTTTGGTCAAGATAGAGATTAAGGTCTTGTTGGTGCTCTCAGCTTGGCCATTTGCTTGTACATAATAAGGTGTGGACTTATGGTGAGCTATCATAAAGTTGCTAGTGAGTTCTTTTATTATTCCAGTTATAAAATGAGTACCATTGTCACTCACAATCTCAAAGGGACAACCAAATCTTGTGATGATGTTCTCAAAGAGAAACTTGGCAGTTGACCTCACATCGGTCTTGCATGTCGCCCTGGCGTTCGCCCACTTTGTCACATAGTCAGTGGCAACGATAATATATTGAGATTGAGTGCTACGAGCTGCCGGACTAATTGGGCCTACAAAGTCCAAACCCCATTTTTCAAATGGTTGAGTCAGTTTAACAGGATGTAAGGGCATCTTATCCTTTTGTTGTGTGATCTTGTAACGTTGGCATTCATCACATCCTTTTGCAAAAAGTGATGCATCCTTGAATAAGATAGGCCACCAATAGCTTGATTGCAACACCTTTCTAGCTGTTAGTTCCCCAGAGAAATGTCCTCCGGCTATACCCATGTGGGCTTCTTGTAGTATGTATAAATACTCATCCTCACGGGCACAACGTCTAAGAATATCATCCTTCCCTAGCCTGTAGAGAGTTCCTGCAATGAGAGAGTAAGGTTCACATTCTTTTAACAGTTTTTGAGCTATGTCCTTACGAAGCTCTTTGGGTGGAAAACCATTAACTAGAAAGTTCACAATCCTCTCACTCCATTCATGTATGGTTTTGACTAGGAATAGAGAAGTATCGGGCAACTCATCATCGACTCCAATAGGGGCTTCACCATTGGGTATGCGAGACAAATGATCCGCCATGACATCTCTTTTACCAGGTCTTACCATAACAATAAAATAAAACTCAAGGAGAATTAACAACCATCGTGTAATTCTTCCCGTGGAACAAGGTTTATTTACTAGATACAACAAGGCTTGATGATCAACATAGAAAACAAACTTGTTGGCCAAAAGGTAGTAGCAAAATTTTTTCACTGCATAAATTATACCTAAACCTTCTCGCTCTGTAGTGGTATAGTTTCTCTCGGCATCATTCAATTGACGACTTGTAAAGCTAATGGGGTAGTCCAGTTTATGTTCTCCTGGTTGAGCTAGAACACACTCAATAGCAAAGTTCGATGCATCAATATGCACTTGAAAAATTACATTCCAATCGGGCACTCATAGAATAGGAGCGCTAGCCAAGGTCTTTTTCAATGACTCATAAGCATGGTCACACTCCGCGGTCCATTGGAACTCAATAAGAAGCTTGTACAAAGGACGAGCTATCTTGGCAAAATTTAAAATAAACCGTCGGTAATTAACAACATGGCCCATGAACCTTTAAACTCCTTTATAGTTTGTAGGTGGTGGCAATTCAACAATGGATTTAATTTTGCTCTCATCTGTGGAAATCCTACTTTTGGACACTATATGCCCTAAAATGCCTCCATGTTTAACCCAAAATTGGCATTTGAAAGGGTTTAAGGAGATGCGATACAATCTACACTTCTCAAACACCTTTCGTAGGCATGATAGATGTTCTTTCCAAGAGGAATAAACACAAAGGTCATCTAAGAAAGCTTCACAAAACTCCCTCAAATATTATCTAAAAGTAGTGTTTATTAATCTTTGAAAGGTAGCAGGGGCATTGGTTAAGCCAAAAGCCATAACACAAAATGCGAACACTCCAAATTCGGTTATAAAGGCTGTTTTATCTTGGTCTTCCAACGCAATTGTGATTTGATTGTAGCCAGAGTACCCATCTAAAAAGCTATAAGCTTACTTCCCTGCAACTCTTTCAAGCAAGGGGTAGTGGTCCCTCCTAGTGGTAGCATTGACCTTCTTGAGATCCATGCACACTCTGAGTTTTCCATTCTTTTTTGGTAAAATCACTATTGGAGACACCCATTCTCAGTGCTCAATAGGGTATATGAATCCGCATTTCATAAGCTTTTCAATCTCTTCTTGAATGATTTTTGCATATTTAGGATTCATTGGGTAGGGTTGTTGTTGAACTGGTTTAGCCATGCTATTCATGGGGATTGTATGTTGCACCACAGAAGGTGGAACACCTTTCATATCATGATATGTCCAGGCAAATATATCCCTGAATTCCTTGAGGAGTTCTTTAAGTACACACTCCTCAGTCTCTCTCAGATCTTGGGCAATGAAAACAGGTTTGGACTCTTCTCCTGGGTCTGCTAACTCTATTTTCTTAACTATCGCTGGACCGTCATAGACTCCATTGCTCCCATCGATAGGTTTACTTTAAGCCTTTGTATACACACCTTTACGTTCCTATGTGGTATAGGATTTGAAATGTGCAGGTGCAGGGTGTAAGTTTGTGTGGTCCTGTTGTTCTGTGGACTGTAATTTCACTTTCGGTTCCTTTTGTTGTTGAGCTAACTCTCGATTTTGTCGTCTCCTTACGGTACGGCCCGACTTTGGATTCTCTGTAGCCTCTAGTTGTGCGATGTCAATGGGTTGTGGGTTACACCACATAACGCTTTGAAGGTATTCACCCCAATTATCTACCAACTTTCGATGAGCATCACATGCCCCTATATAATTAAGCCATTCTTCGGTAGATTTCTTTTCATTTATTCAAGCATGCACATTTTCTTGATATCGTCGCCTCTTATATCTCTTACTCTTCTTATCTAATTTTTGATTACGGCCGATCCCTAGTGGAGAGTCACTAGATGAATCACTACTTGTGTCTTCTGCTCCCTTGGATAGATTGTCATCTAGGGTACCACTGGGCCCTGAATGGTTTGTCCCCACATTTGTACTAAGATTTAACTCAGATTCTTCGTCCTCAGAGTCAATTTCAATTGATGATTCTGACCCCAAATCGTGTGGGCTATAGTCTTGTGAGGCGCTACTGGTTCCAATGCCAGTCAAACCTTCATCTTGTAGGTCATCAGAAGCTATATGCATTGGTTCTAGCATATTTAAGGATACGAGTGGTGGCATTTCATCCCCCTCAGGTGCTACCCAGGTCGTACCCCTATTTCCCAAGTGTCTATGCTTGCTGCTAGGTGGACCCCCAATCCACATTGTCCGATTCAGTCATCCCAGGTAGTACATCCATATAAGGAGAATCTTCCCCAACATTAGTGTCTGCTTTACACGTATAACAATACTGCAATGGGGCTAAATGAAATGTGGTGTCAGATCTATGATCAATTATAAACCTGTTTCCTAGGGGATATGCTCGACCACTTACAAGATCCACTCGAATGACAGAATCTTGGAACTGTAGGTAGACATGGTTTTTAGACCAG
Source organism: Adiantum capillus-veneris (assembly GCF_014529385.1). Classification (NCBI taxonomy): domain Eukaryota; kingdom Viridiplantae; phylum Streptophyta; class Polypodiopsida; order Polypodiales; family Pteridaceae; genus Adiantum; species Adiantum capillus-veneris. Next base: position 95,263,603 of record NC_140956.1, on the reverse strand, counting down.
TCATGCACCATTTTTGCTTCCCTCATGAAAGGACGTCCTAAGATCATCTCTGATGCTATAGTGTGCTTGGAGAAATCCATAATAATGAAGGTAATTCTTATTTTATGTCCAAAGACCTTGATCTTGAGATCTTCTAGCATTCCAATAGGTTTAACAATAGACCCATTGGCCATCTTCACTACTATGGTTGTGGTCGCAAGGTGAGGTCTTCCCATAGTTTCCCAGCAATTTTTAGTCACAATGCTAACCCCAGCGCCACCATCAAGGATTCCCTTCACAATTAATCCCATGGTAGTGATTGGTATGGTCGCATTGGATTCATCACCCTCAAAGTATCGTCCCAACTTGTTAACAGGTATTTCTACCACAAGGTTCTCATCTAGGTTGGGTTGTGGATCTAAGTGTTCCTCCTCTATTGGCATCTCCCTAGCTCCATCCATCTGTGCAAGTTGTGGTAGCCCAAACTTTAGTTCTCCATTGAGGAAGGTTCGAAGAGCTGAGACTAGCTCAGGGTCTTTATATAGTTTGGACATGATGGTGGCTCTAACTTCTGAAGACATGAAATCCATCAATTTGGCAATGTTTAACGGCACCTTTTGGGCTTCAGTCCCTTGACGTGGGGAAGATGGGATCTCCATTTCTTTGATAGGATCAGGTAGTCCCTTTGTAAACATTCTTTCCATCAAGAAATGGGTACACGCACTTTCCCATGACTTTAAGTCACTTTCTTCTTGGATGACACTAGGTATGGCTAAGGGTCTATGGACTTGGTGAGGTTGTTGTTGCATAGGGAACACGGTGTCTGTAATCAAGATATGCTTAGGTGCTGGTGTTAGATCCCTTTGGGTATCTTCTACCAAACTCCTTAATTGCTTGACTCGCTTGATCTCTTCTGTAGGGTTTGGATAAGTTCCTATCTTCTTCTTGGATCCCTGCCATTGTGGCTCATGAAGATCTTCCTTGTTGGTTTCTATCTTAGTGGTTGTTTTGGTCTCCATGGTTTCACCTGAATCAGAATCCTCTTCAGTGTCATTCATATATACGGGGTTGTCACCAGTCCCTATGTTGGTCTTTGAACTGGGGTTTGACTTCTCTGCTTTTTGCGATCTCTTACTTCGTGTTTTCTTCTTTTTGTGAGATTGGGAAATTGATGCCGTGTCTCTTTCCTCAAGAATATAATTTTGTTTTTGGAGCATCGATCGTGTGAGCACGTTTACTTGTACCACTGGTGTACTTTGTGATGGCTCCTCGATAACAAGTTTAATGGCATGATCTTTTGTGCATTTGAATTATTTGGACATTGGGCAATCAAATGATCTATGCCACATTGATTACACATGAGTATCGGCATTGTAGACGTGCTCGCTTGATTGTTTTGCATTAGTGTGGCATTCTTTTGTAGCCTAATAGGATACTCGACCACACGATGTGGACCTCCACACTCATAGCATTGAAGAGGTGGTCTCTTAGAAGTGTAATTGATATTTTGGCCTCTTGCAGCAAGAGCAACTACTTGATAGACAGGTTTGACTTGTCCCCAATAGTCCTCCATGTAGTATTGTGAATTTTCTTCAAGCGCATCCATCCCATAAGCAATATTAGGGTCTATATCTTCCTCATAGCCTTCCAAACAAGCAATAGTGACTCACAACCCACTTGATTCACAGAAGTGATTCTCGGTTGTGGTGGTTGCATCCTAGCAGTGGAGGTGGTAAGGGTGGTGTTTGAACAACATTTTGGGCCCTAGGGACCATGTGTTGTGACGTTTGTTTAAGAGGTGGGGCCGGCATCAATGCAAGCACTTGAGGTGTGTCTGTCCGTGCTAAGGTTGGTCTATTGGCCATCGCACGCTTGAATACTATGCAATCCTTAGCTTGATGACCATACCTCCTACATGCATTGCAGTTCCCATTGAATTTTACTCTAAAAGTAGGGCATTCATTGGTAGTATGCGGTCCATAGCATACTGAGTACCATTGTTGCTCCCTTCTTGGATACATATGATTGTTTTGCGGAGCACGATTGTCTCTACGACTCTCTTGAATGGCCTTGGTGGGATCTGCTAAAGTCATCTCAGATATCTTTGTCTCCTTAGCAATAGGCTTTAGAGTCATTGGCTGATGCCCCGATGCTTGCGAGCTAATAGATTTAGGCTCAACAGACACTCTTTCTCCTTGAATCATTAAATTATCCTCCAATTGGATTGCATTGGTGGAAACCGCTTCCCAAGTGGTGATACCTCTAATGATTAGGCCATTGTAAATATCCTCATGTCGTAATCCCCTAATGAATCTATCAAGCAATTGATTATTATTGAAGTGCTCATTTGGATTACAACGAGAATTCAAATGCTTCAAGCGACTAATAAAGTCTCTCACCGACTCTCCTTTCTCTAATTGGGCTTTCTGGAGCTGAGAGGCTACAACCCAAAGCACTCCCTCTAATATGTATTCTTTCAAGAATAGTCTCCTAAGAGTAATGTAAATCGTTTTTTCTTCCGCCCTTAGGGTTCTATACCAATCTCCTGCCTTCCCACTTAAGGTTAGGCTTAAATCATTACTCTTATGCGCAGGTCATTGTGTTCTTATGCGTAGGGTAAATCGTTTTTTCTTCCGCCCTTAGGGTTCTATACCAATCTCCTACCTTCCCACTTAAGGTTAGGCTTAAATCATTACTCTTATGCGTAGGTCATTGTGTTCTCCTAGAGAATCACATATTTGTTTAACACTTCGATATGCTTTTTCACATCCCCGTCTCCACTAAATTTCTGTGTGAGCTTGGCTATTTGTACTGCTTTACTTCTAGGTTCTCTATCAGGCGTGTTACGCATATTCTCAGCAATAGATAGACTGATAGCTTGAGCAAATATTTCCAAGTCACCTAAGTGAGTAGGCACCGTGGGTGGAGGTGCTCCAGAGACTACATGTAGAGTAGGTATTGGCATTGGGCTTGGCACGTAGGAAGCCCTTGGGTTCCACATTTGGTATGGTGTTTTGCCATGTGGTGATCCAAAGTTCATATGTGTGGCCCTAGGCATAGCAGACGTTGGATGTGACATGCTAATGCTAGCCAGTATGGTCCGATGGAAATAAGAGCTTGGGTGTTGTGGTTGTGGAGCATAGGTAGTTGAAACAATGGGATGGGTAGGGGCTACATGAGTATGAGGACCCATGGGTGTATACGATTGGTGCACACTTGTAGGTACTGTTGTCGACATTGAGCTACCATATACCGGTGCTTTACTAACAAATGAGGTCCATGGCGTGTTTCTCGGCATGCCCATCATTGGAGTAGGCATGGTAGCCGTGGTGTCATCAAGAGAAAGATGAGCTAGACTTGGAAAAGTAAAGCTATCACTTGTAGGCTCAGATTGCACTGAGACCCCTGGCGAAACAACATATGGAGGATCCAGTGGACTTACTGAGGGAGTCTCTATTTGTGATAAGGTCGGTTGTTTAGCCTTCCCTGTATCCAAGAATTCATGAGACCCATTGAAGGCATGTGGATCCCCTTGTTCTGTCTCTCTAGCTCAATAACCCTATGGATGACCTCACAAACTCTTTGTTGTTGATCCTCCACACTAGTAGCACCCGTTGTGGATTGTAGGACATTTAACCAACCCACGTGATAGGTGTGACCTGTGTATAGGTCAGTTAGAGTTTTCGTTTGTAGTTCGTACTCGCAGTTCTCATTTAGGAACGCTTCATGTAAGCTTGAGGTGCTAGGGGGATCCTTTGAACTAGATGTAATGGGGCTCTCTATGGGTTGACCCTTAGTGGTCGCTAATTCAGGAGCACTCGATTGCTCTTCTAGCAAAGATATTGACATAGGAGATTTCACTTTTAACTCTCTTCGTTGCTCCGCCTTGCGTAAGCTCTCATTTTCCTTTTCCCTAGCTGCAATGATATATCGCTCAACCTCTTGCACTTCGGCAAGGCTTCTACCATCAGGTAATATGACCTCAGAGGGGAATAGTTCTGAAGAGTCAGGAGGTGCAGTGAATGGAGTATTCACGTGCACATTCTCTAAGGGCATAGGGTCTACGTTGGTCATGAATGGCGAATTTACTTCCCCACCCCCCTCATTTACATCGCTAGTTCCATGTTCGGAGCGAGTGGCTCTACTAAAGGTTTCCTTCAAGTGGGTAAGAACGCTCAACCTGGACTGTGGGCCCGTGGCATGCATGTCTTGTCTTGAGCTATCAAGATTAGGCATTGCGTAACCCTCCATGATGTCGTAGTCAGAGGAAGAGTCACTAGACGCTATATGCGGGTCCTGAGTGGTACTACCTTGGGTTCCTGTTGAGGGCCTAGAGCCTAAGGTAGAGGAATAATGAGTGCCTGCGTAAACGGAAACACTCTCGATATGCTCGTCCTCTAGCACACTCCCAGTGTGTAGGTGCATGTGACCTCGACTCTCTAGAGGTGTTGGTGAGTGCCTCAGGAGGCTGCGCACCTAGTTTTTTTTTTTTGGTGTTTACAACGCAATTTTTTTGTATTTTTGGTTCCTTTTTTAACCGAGCCACAGAATATGGTGTGCGATAGCTCAAAACGAGCATCCTGGCTAGAGGGATATGCCGTGCTTTACAGCCTTCAGTTCGGTTACGTACAACCCTCAGAATCCTAAAACTAGTCTTTTCCTAAGTGAGGAGAGAGCTAGAATTAGTAAGTCTAAAGGGTGAGTGTGAAGGGGATAGTGGAGGACTTGAGGAACTTATCCCACATGCCCTCATTCCCTCTTGTGGAGGTAGGATATATATATAAGAGTGAGTCTAGTATATATCAGAAGACTGAGGACTGAGGCCTGGGCCTGGGAAAACGATCCTTATCCAAAATTTTTGTAGAACACACTCACGCCTCACGCTTAAATATTTTTGGTTTTTATTTATTTATTTATTTATAATTTTTTTTTGGGTCGCCGTGCGCGCGGTTTTGGTGGCCTTTTGGGCCACACACACAAAACGTTTTGCCTACTCTCCTCGCTAACCTAACCTTATCTCTTCTACAATTAACTACTCTGCTAACTAAGTTATCTACTTTGCTAATTACTAACTGACAGTGAACAATGAATCTACCTACTTTGCTAATTACTAACTGACAGTGAACAATGAATCTACCTACTTTGCTAACTGTTTACTCATTCACTAGCTAATACACTAACTATGCAAACAAATAAAAAATTGTGTAAACAGACATTGGCAGAAACCAAGCTACCTATTAACTGTGTAAAAAGACATTGGCAGAAACCAAGCTACCTATTAACTATGTAAAAAACTGTGCAAGCAGCCATTGACAGAAAACACTCATTCACTACTAACACACTAATTGCTAACTGTGCAAGCAGGCATTGACAGAAAACAGAGATTATGCAAAAAATAAAAACTTGCAGAAATTAACTTCTTCTTCTTCCTCTTCCTTCCTAACTCAAAGACCACAGAAGAAGCACAGAGTGCCTCTTGAGCTTAGTGCAAGGCGATTCCCCGGCAACAACGGCGCCAAAAATGTGCGCATCTATTGCACGTGTCAATGCAAGGGAACTTGCCGATACACTGTGTGCGAGCCACAAATGGCTCCAAGCACGCAACTAGCCTAAACTAGTAAGCTCAAAGATGGCGATGGTGTGTCACTCACCACACTACGCTTGCTGTTGTGGAGGATTCCTCGTGTTGGGGTATAGGCGTCTGTGCCTTGCCCGGCCGCCCAGAGTCTGGGCGCCCACTGACTTGTATACCTTATACATAGCATAAGTGTATAGGGGACTGCCACTCTTTGAGTCTCCCCACCCACATCGTGTTGTGTGTCTCCTTCTCTCTCTCTCTCACTCTTCGTCTGTGGTGCTCCCCGATCCCCTTCAATTGGTATCAGAGCTATGGTGACCGCGGAGAGCACGGCAGCTTTGAGAGCTTCGAGGTGATAGCTCGCTCGCTCTCGACGGTAGAGAGATTAAGAAAGCTTGGAAGCTTTGTGAGAATGCAATGGGAGCTTGTGAGCTCAGTTGAGAGTGATGTATGCTCTTGTGGAAGCTCAGAAAGGAGTGTGGAAGATTGTGTGTAAGTGAACGTGCTGCCCTAAAACTGTGTGCGCAGCAACACTGTTTTCAGATTCGTTTTTCTCCTTGTAGAATGCAGATCTGAGAATTCTGTCTACCTTGCCCATCCGTTTCGACGTGGTCTACAACTTTGCAGAAGAAACTTTTTGCAAATTCCTCACCGTTTTGCTGATATTCAGCTCAGACTGACTGTATACAGAAATTCCAGATTTTCTGTTGTCGCATTGTGTGCGAGCTTGATGCACGTTTGGAAGCACGGGAGATGCTTGAAGTTGAGTGCATAAATTCTGAGCTGAAGATGCAATTGCAGCTTGTGTTAAGCTTGTGGTTTGAGGGTTTTTTGGTAGACTTGGGCAACGAAGTACGGAGGCGTTTACACACCATCGAGGCGGTCTCTTGAGAGACGCAGTTTTTTGGAGCACACAGGTGGAGCTTCTTTCACTGGTTTTCACAGGATACTTTGGCAGTGATTTTGTGCTTGGATTCATGGTCTTTGCGGATGGTTTGCATATGGTTATGGCGCATGGTTGATGCCCATTATACATGCATTTTGACGAGCACTTTCAAGTGCCGGTGAGCTCTCTTGAGAGCATTGTTTTCGCATTGATCAAGTTTCCGGATTGCAAATCTTTTTGGCGTTTGCTTATGCGCGGTCACTCCGTTGATGTATGTTGAGTGTAGTTTGATGTGCATTGATTGCTCATTGTATTGAGCTTGCAGGACAATGGTTATTTTGTGTTGATAGCCATTGTGCGTCGAAACTCTCGCAAAATTTTCCCAGGAGTTTTATGCGCATCATTTATGCCATCTAGGTAGAGATTGCGGGTTGCACTCAGCATTTGCGCGCGGTGTTCTCTGCAGGTGGGAGATTTGTGCGTGTGTATGCATCGATACCGCACAGTGTGGGCTTGGTGATTAGCTCACAGATTGCAGTGTGATACTAGAGCATGCGAGGCTTGTATTGACATTGCGGGAGCTCTATTTTGGAGTGTGTCTCACAGGTTTTACATTGTGTTTCTGGCCATATTGGTAGACAGTTTTCAGGTGTTGTTGGTGAGGTGGTTTTGCTTTCTAGTGTGCTACATTGTGCTCATGGCAGAGACAGGTGATCGATCAGATTGTGACCTCTCACAGATGCGCATGTTTGATGGGTCAGACTTTGCGGCATGGAGAGAGTGTATGCTTGATGCATTGACACAGCGAGGGTTGCATCGACCATTGACTGGTGATGCAGGTAGACCTTCAAACATGTCTGACGATCAGTGGCAGGAGCTAGAGGAGATGGCACTATCTACACTTTCTTTGCACCTTGCGGAATCTGTATATGCTCTTGTTATGTATGAGACTACTTTGAGAGCACTTTGGCGCAGATTACATGATATGTATGATAGATCTGAGTCATCAAGGACTCGTGTGAGACATGTACATTCACGAGTACGCCGACAGGTGACATGTTGGTATTGTGGTCATTATGGACACGTTAGACGGCGTTGTTTTCGTCGTATGAGACATCGTAGGAGACATGGCAGTCTCAGAGATGTATGTAGTGATGCCATGGACTCAGTTGCTTTGACAGTTGAGGCAAATGTAGTGTCGGAGTATACTAGTGACGGGGATGTCACTTTTATCTCGACCTATGCACGAGATGCTATACATGTGGATAGTGCACTCCCTTCGCAGTGGTTGCTAGACGCAGATGCTATGTTTCATGTCACGCCACATCGTGCATGGTTTTGTAGCTATTCTAGCGGGATGCTTGGCAGTGTACGTTTGACCGATGGATCGATGCATACGATAGCAGGTGCAGGAGATGTGAGACTGTCATTACCGAGTGGTGCATCTTACTTGTTACGACATGTGCGCTATGTACCAGATTTGACAGTGAGTTTGATCTCGATTGGTCAGCTTAGAGATTGTGGATGTCAGATTTCACTACGAGAGTGAGATTTTGTGATGCATTTGGGTTCGCTAGTGATTGCGAGAGGTGCCAGGAGTGGTACAGGTTACCCATTGCATGTGGATCATGCGAGAGACGGTGTTGTCTCTGTGATCATGCAGCCAGGTAGAGAGCGAGAGAGCAGGCGAGTCTCTTTTGCTTATGGGTTGCAGGATGCTTTGCATGGAGTGCAGAGTAGTGAGCTCGTTGTGCACACAGTTGGGGCACGACTTGAGCAGTCACACAGAGAGGTGACAGAGTCAAACATGCATGCTTTGCTAGTGACTGAGCAAAGCAGAGAGTCAGTTGTGCGAGATACTTCTATGCAGGATAGACACGTAGAGCGGTCTTGCTCTAGTGAGTCACGACAGGAGGACGTTGTGCAAGAGTCTATGCATATGGAGTTAGAGCATGAGAGCTCTAGCGAGTCACAACAGATTGAGTGGTCATGTTTGCAGTGGATGATTGCAGAGGAGGCTGAGACGTCAGCGATTATGCAATCATTCCTTTCTATGCTCGACAGTGAGCATGGGGATATAGTTGTGCAGGATATGTCTTCCAACAGACATCTAGAGCAGCTGGTTTGCTCTGAGGTTGCACGACAGGTTGATGCGTCTTTTGTGGACAGTCAGGAGATGCATGTGGCTGACACACCTTGTCAGTCAGAGATGCCTATTGCCAGGGATATATATGTTGATGCATGCTCTGTAGAGCTAGCAGGGCCCGCTAGCATTGCATCGGCATTCGGTGGTCTCATGTATGAGATGCTAATCTTGAGACCGGATATCGCAGCTGCAGTGGGAGCATTTGCAGTTGGGGTTGTCAGTCGTGTGTTGACTGATGATGGCATAGTGCACGAGGGAGATATGCAGGCATTGCGTACATACTTGCAGTACGTGTGCGGTACGTCTGGTGGTGTATGGACTTACACGGAAGCAGGACAGCCGGATGCACACGATCACAGCCAGCCAGTGGGCATCTGTTGAGAGCGGTTTTCTCTCACCTTTTGTAGTCTTTAGACTAGGTTCCCTTGCTTAAAGGCACAGTCGCCTTTAAGTGGGAGGTTGTTGGGGTATAGGCGTCTGTGCCTTGCCCGGTCGCCCAGAGTCTGGGCGCCCACTGACTTGTATACCTTATACATAGCATAAGTGTATAGGGGGCTGCCACTCTTTGAGTCTTCCCACCCACATCGTGTTGTGTGTCTCCTTCTCTCTCTCTCTCACTCTTCGTCTGTGGTGCTCCCCGATCCCCTTCACCTCGCCGCAAAGAAGAAGGAGCTGCCGCTGCGCCGCGCTCACCTCTCGCTGCCGCCGTGCCATCATTGCAATGCTCGATCGTGCACACGCACTCTCTCTCTCTCTCTCTCACGCATACACACATACACAAGGAGATGAAGGAGAAGAAGATGGAGATGGAGCAAGAGCACTCTACAATTGCACAAATGAAAGAATACATGAATTTTAGGTTTAGTTGACTTTTATATGAGCTCGCCCCATTCACACTTGGGACCCATGCTTAGCCAACTAATCCCTCGAATGTTTTAGTTAGAGTGCACCTCTCATTGGCGATCACTCTTACCCTTTTCCTATTGGATCGACAAGCCTGGTACTTGAATCTACCAAATAAATAATACGGTGTCCGTCTTAGGTGATAGGAATGTGCGTGAGGGTTAACACACACGCACACAAGCAGACAAGAGAAGGGGGAATCAAGACAAATACACAGCAATGATGGCTTCTCTTCCCAAAACAACCATATACAACACATTGCTCCAAGTCGGCACACACATTGGCGAGCTCACATAATGAATCGGTAGACCTCTTGGCTCTGCACATGCTCCATAGCTCCAACAACCACTTCCTCGGCTCCACGCATTGGCCAATCGCCAAACATGGCAAAAGCCCTTTCAAAGGCATGAGATCCTCCTCTTATAGGACCTTACAAAGCTTAAAAAATAAAAAAGTTTGTTTTACTAGCTTGTGTAGTCCAGCTGGAGCCTCTTTGGGCATTTTTTTACATTGCCTACACATGGCATTTCCACTTTTAGCATATCCAATGAATGGCCCGAAAACTCGGCAACATTTTCATTTCCAATTGTATGTGAAGCACCACTTAACCATGCCACCTTGGCTACTTTCACTGTTCTCCCTCATACTCTGCATATGAAACCCCTCTAGGGCCCCATGGTTGTTGTCACGGTGGCATGACAACCCCAATGGGAAGCACCCCCTCAATAAAAAAGATTGGATCCATCTAGATCACTGCGAGAATGAGCTTGTAGGCAGTTGCCATGTCAGTACTGGATCGCACCCCTAATGGCCACTGACAACATGCAACACAACAACGGGTAGCACTATGCGTCCTCATCTCTGCCAGGAAACCCACAGGGCAGTGCCCTCCATGCCATCACCATAGTCGAAGAGCCCAGAGCTCTCTCTCTTGCCTTTTGTCCCAATATGGTCTCACGCTTCAGTATATGTGTGCTTTGTTCTTATGTCTCTCATGCGCATGTGGGATTTCTCATATGCCACGTTGCATGCTCACCTCAACTCGTCCTCAAGGGCTCCAAAAAGCACTTCAAGAACTACCAAAAGAGCACCAAAAATATGTTTTTTTCCTCTTGCTTCAGTTGCTTGCCATTTCGTCCACATAGTTCCAGATGTCGAGCCATCAAGACCAAGGGGAACTCTAGCTAGCCAACTCCGAACCATGAGAATCTTAGTGCACCTTGACTTTCTTGGGCTTTACAACAGATGCGACTTGGTTTCCTTTGGGATCCACTTCTTCGTGATTACTGGCAGTTTTGTTGATGCTGCTTGTTTGGGAAACCATACTTGTTCTTGCTTTGTTTATGTTTGAAGAGACTTCTTTGGGATCCACCTTGTCTTTGTGTGAGTTAGCAACGGTATTTGCTTAAGTCCTTGTAGGCTTGGTTGAGGACAAGATTCAAACTTTGGGAGTTGATGCTGTATTTGTTTTGGAATCCAAATAAACTCTTCACCTCTCATGCTTGAAGCAACTTTTTTGGAACCCAATTCTAATTTGTCAAATCTTACGACTTTGTGATTTTCTTAGCCGCTCTTGCTACTTTGATTGTTGTCCTTTTGGCATTGGATCTTGCGATTTTTCATTAGAAATCTTCATCTTCTTGATCCATACCTGCTTTTGGCCAAGTTGGCTCTTTGATATCTAGATTTGTCAAGGTTTTTTGCTCTGACTTGTTGTTCTTTTCTTTTGGCCTTCTTTGGTTGTCACAGAAGCTGACGGTGATAATGATGCCCTGAGTTTCTGGTAGGGGATGCAATAAGAATCATCACTATCACTGCTATCTTCAGCAAGGATGGATTCTAGCACTTTCCCTTTGTGGTTGGGTTGTCTGGATTTTCAATGTCATCATCTTCTTGAAGCTCCACGTGGTCTACAGAGTCGTAGAACTTGTCTTCTTCTTCATCTTTGTTTTCTTGGATCACACTCACTGCAAAGTAAGGAATGCCATCATAGCCATCTTCATCACAAAACTTCGTTGTTGGACCGTCTTGAATAACACACACATCCAGAGTAGCCAAGATGTGTTCCCATTCAAGTGGCTCTAATGCTTCCTTAGGAAAGGGTTCTGGGATATAATCCTTGTCTTTGATTGCCCTTTCTAAAATGCTCTCCTCTCGTTTTAAGCTTCTCCATTGCAAAACTCCACACATCTACAGTTCTTTAGGCTTATTCAACCATGTTGGAAGTTCTGATCTTGCTACAGTAGCAAAACCAAACTCTTCTACTGGGGTTCTTGTCATGTCCTTGTAACTATGGTCCTTCAAGTTTATCCTTGTCGTGGTTTCTATACGTCTAAGGTAGATATGGTCATAACCCCAATCTTGGACCATTTTTAATTGTCGCATGAATGGTCTTTCTAGAATGATTTCATAGTTGTTCTTCTTGCCAAAGTCAACAATAGCAGAGGTTTTCTCATATTGAATGCCACAAGGAGTAACAATTGATTTTTCTAGGAGTCCTATGGGCTTTTCCATGTGTCCGTCTGCAAGCTGTAGTTTCACCCTGGTAGCCCTCACTGCTGGTTTTTCCCATTTTTTCTATAGCTCTTTTGTTGCGATGGAAATGCCAGCTTTGCTAGCAAGGATTGCCATGGTTTTACACCTTGGAATTCCATAGGAAGAGTGGTGTTCCCATAGTCTCCCTCATAGTACTCGCCTACCTTGTTTAATGGCACTGGCCTAATATTTAAGTGAGACATTTCCAGCTCTTTGATCCCTACCTCAATTTGAGTCATTGGTTTTTTAATACCAAATTTCTCAAGGCATTTTTCCACAATAGCCCACATGTTTGGTGTCATTCTGAGCAACTCGGCTAACTTTATCGTACAAGTGACCGACGTTGACAAAATGTTTATCAATCCTTTTGAATCAATGACCTTGTTTGGGAGACAGTCTCTGTGATGGGATTGTAATAATATTTGACGTGGATTCGTGCTCTCTCGTATAAAATGGTAGTGTTCTTAGCGAATCGAGTTGACTATCCATAGACTGTACACATCATTTGTGTCCCCAAAACGTTCCACTTCTAGATTCATTTGAGATCTAGCCTCAAATTCCTCTATTGGTGGAAGAGACACTCCTCTTCCATCACCCGTTTGGTTTACTCGTTTGCTTAGCTCACTCGATTCATTGGCCTCTCTGACTTGTTTCCACAATTTGTCAAGACCACCTATTTCTTTACAACTCTCATGTATAGCTAGGTTAAATCCCTCGAAAGACTTATCTGTGGTATTCAACACTATTTTTGGTTCTAATGTTGGGTTCTTGAGCTTTGCTCCGTGCTCAGACTGAAATTTGGTTCTTTTTGTTCCTAGCTTGGTGAAATTACTGGTGTAGGTGGGACAGGGATCACACCCTCAGGTTTTCCAACTTGTGGTTCTAGTAAAGCATGGACTGTTTGAATCATTTTTTGGCACATTTCAAGCATGTCCTTTTTTAGTTTCGTACATGGATATGTCATCCACCTCTGTTCTTGGGTTTGGTTGTTTTTGAGCCGCACTTCATAGGCTTTTAGGAGGGCGTTTAATGTATTATTAACCTTTTCAACCAATATTGATCCTCCTTAAGTTGGGTTCTTGAGCTTTGCTCCGTGCTCAGACTGAAATTTGGTTCTTTTTGTTCCTAGCTTGGTGAAATTACTGGTGTAGGTGGGACAGGGATCACACCCTCAGGTTTTCCAACTTGTGGTTCTAGTAAAGCATGGACTGTTTGAATCATTTTTTGGCACATTTCAAGCATGTCCTTTTTTAGTTTCATACATGGATATGTCATCCACCTCTGTTCTTGGGTTTGGTTGTTTTTGAGCCGCACTTCGTAGGCTTTTAGGAGGGCGTTTAATGGATTATTAACCTTTTCAACCAATATTGATCCTCTTGAACTAGCACTTCTCAATTTCTCTTCTACGGATGGTTCTTTTGGAGGTTGAGACGTTTGCGTAAGAGAAGGTGCAACAATTTTCTCATGTTGTCTTATCTTCTCTTTAGCTTAAGTAAGCTCCTCATCTAGGGATTTTTGCTCTCATTCTGTACGTGCTCTCATCCTAGCCTTTCTAGCTTTCCAATTGTTCCGTTTGGTCTTGGTTTTTTGACTAGGTGCATCGGTTTTTGGTTCATCCATCTCTGGAATCGTGCCAGTTTCCATTTCTCTGTCTCTGGGTTCTCAACTTCTTTTTGAGCTTGTGCTCTTGTAACTACATGAAGTGTTACGACGTTTTCATTTTTGAGCTACTGGGTAGCTGGACGATTCTTGAGACATTCGTTGTGATCTTTCTGACCCGGTTTGGATTTTTTGGACAATCGAGGATCAAGTGAATGACACCACAGTCAAGACAGTAGGCATTTACTTGTGTGATCTCCTTTTGAGGACATTGTTTGACTAAGTGGTTGCCACGGCTTTTGTGACAATCTGGTTGAGGAGCTTCTTCTTGCATTTCCTCTTGGCTGTAAATAGGCTTTGACCTAGCTAAGCCTCTATTCGCAATGAATCGCAATGTCCTTTCATCCATCGCATACCTTCTTTCTTCCAGGTCAAAACACAGGAGGTGGAGGTTGTACCCGCCTCACCACTCCATTTGTTTATGTTCTCTTCTTTCTCTTTGAAGGACAATACCCACTTTGGTTGTTATAGTACATTGCAGTTGAGCCTAGCACTTGTTTATTAGATGCTTCCATCATTGGTGTGTATCTCAAGTCTACAAGCATTCTAGCACATGCCACCAGCAGAGGTTTTTGTCCTAAGACATGCTCTAGCGTTGAAACTTCTACTAGACCTGGTGCATTTCTCGTAACGTATCTGGGTGGAGTAGATGCTACTAGAATAGGTTGTACATACCTCTCCCTACCATATTCCATGCCATAGTAACACTCTTCTCTCGTATGGTTTGTCCATTTTCTCTCAATTTTGCACCACTTAAGCCCCCTCGAATCATAATTTACAAGTGGAGCTAACCTCGACCATTTCGTCGACAAAATTTTATTGATCGATAGGTGCCACTGGTTTTGCAATGGACTCACTCATCTGTGAATCACTGTACTGAGAGGATGTGTCGTTCTCTTGACTCTTACAATCATTTTCTTTATATTCCTCACAATCATCCACCAGATAAAGAGCTTCTTTGATCAATTCGTTGAGCGTCTTCCTCCTCATCATATGCAGATCCTTTTGAATTCCCACATGTCTCATCCCCTGGATAAAGATCATCATCAATCGTGCTTGCATAGAAAGTTTTTCTCTTGGATAGAACTTGACATATCTTTTAAGCCGTAATGCTGCTTTGCGTACTGCCTCACCTTCTTTCTGTTTGAATCTGTGGATTTGCAAGACAATATTGTGAGCTATGCCTTTTCTTTGATGAATTCTTCAAACAGCTTGTCTAGAGTCTCAAAATCACATCTTTCCACCGAGTCAAACCATGTAGCCACGTCATCTTCAAGAGTCAGCCCAAACCCCACAAAATGTGTTGCAAAATCCAAAACTTCCTCTGCTCTAATTACTCTTTTGAAAGCTTCTACGCGATCTCTTGGATCTTTATCCCTGGAGTATTTCCTATTTACCCATTTCTGGATCTGGGATGGTCTAACTCGCCGATTGTCGACAAGTCTAACCATAAACTCTCTCAATCCTTCTCTCGCTTCAGGTCTTCCACTATGCCTAGGTTCTTCTTCAAAGGTATTGGTCATGCTCTTGGAGATTGATCCATTAGGGAGATTCCCTTGAGGAGGCATGTTTGCCATCTTTGTGATCACTTTATCTCTCGTTATTGCTCTAGAGGGGAATCCAGGTGGCTCCCTTTTTGGAATGCTCGTGTTTGATGGGGGTATCTGTGGTCCTTCATTGACCAAATATCCACCTATGTCTAATGCAGTCCATGGATTTGTGCTTTCTACGGCTCTGTATTCTTGTCCATACTTGCCAACAACTATAGACTTCCATTGATACTTGACTCTGTATGTATAGACATATAAGAGCTTGTAATCTGTTAGCTCTTCTGAGTATGGCTCTGAGCACCTATAAAGGTTGACCTCACAATCATCAACGTATCTATAATCCTTCACTCTCATGATTTGTCATTCAAACTCTCACAACAAAAATGGTCTTTATCAATTGCAAGTTTGGAAGATCCATTATGGGTGGATGCTCCTCTATCGTAGGGATCTTGAAACTTGTATAAGCTGAGTTTGACTCTAAAGAGAACATGATCTCTGGGTTTAACAACTCTAGCTTGATGTCAAAAGGCTTGGACCACTGTGTCCAAGTGCTTTGGTTAGGGAAAAGTTGAAACTATGTCCAAAACAGTGACCGTTTTCTCACAATTCTCTCAAATTTTCAAGTTTAGACACCCCTAGCTTCCGGATGAATTTTGAGGCCTTAATCAATGTTTTTTGGACGCTAATTAACAATGAATGACCCATAGGGTCTTTCATTGTTGTTCAAGGGTCACACTGAATGTTGTAGAGCTACTCTAGAGCTTCGTTTTGATAAAAAAAGTTTTTGAATCCGATATCGGGGGATGCTTAGGTTATGGCCAAAACAATAAATCTGTGTCTGGAGACTTCATACGCGATGATGTCTTCTGATTCATAATTGATCCAAACTTTAATTGTCGACTCTTCTTGACGTACTCTAACCACCCCGAGTCTTAGTTTGTGATTCTGACACTCTTAGATAGGTCTATCAATCCTTTTTCTGTTTGTTGCCTGCAACTTCCCGGGAAGGTTTACTAAGCCAAAAGTGATGCAAATTGAATGAAACTTGGTCTCTAGGCTTATTTTGTGATGAAAAACACTTATGTGAGCTCAGATGTAACTTTTGACCCCTAATTTGGCACTTGAGACATCATACGCGTTGTCGTGCTGTGACACGTACATAGTGGGAACGCATGCTACAAGATCTATCTTGTATTTTTTTAGATACATAATTATATTTCCTATAGTGTACATATGCATATTTAAGTATAATAATAAGCCTTCTATCTCATCCTATTATTTTTCTCAAGGGTAACATATCCTTACTTTACCATCAGAAAATACTATGGGAAAAGCATCAATAGCTCCGCCTCTTTAACTTGGGGCAAAAAGCATTGATTCTTTATTTCTACTATTTCATTATCATCTCACACCCTAGCTAGATCCTATATCTAGGGTAAACTCCAATATATATATATATTCTATGTATTTTTTATACTTTTCTTATATTTCTTTTTAAATAGCTACTAGGAGAGAATCAAATCCTAGTGGGACACTAGGTGGCATGATTTCAAAGATACACTTATTTTAATGCGTTATTGCAAGCATGATTACAAAACTTTGTCAAGGAGCAATGTCATGCTTTCATATGGCATGAGGTGTCCTTTGGAATCAAATGAAAGTCTAGGCTAAGGGGACCACATGAAGACTTTTGCTGCCAGAAATGGACCCTATTTTGATGAATTTTTTACACAAGGTTCCAATCCGAATTGGAAAATGATTTTAAAATGAAAATCGTAGCTAATGAGCTGAAGTTTTTGCCCATATTTTTACTTTTTTATTTGGAGCTACGATTGAGGAGATATGATCAAAATAGTGGACCCCAGTCTGCCCACATCATGCAGGGACAGCTCATTTCCAACTTTTCCAATTCCTGTTCACACTGACTCCTCTCTTCTTGTGTAAACCCTTGTGGGTTCCCTTCACCTATAAAAGGGGACCTCTTCTTCCTTGGAAGGAACGGAAGCCTTCAAGCCATTGATGAGAGGAATTCTTGAGGGAGTGAGTAGTAATGCCTAATTGTACTTAGCCCCATTAACATAAGCCCAAGCCTACACTTTCTCCTAGAGGAAAACTAGCCATTCTTGTACGCCATCCTTGGAGGATCAACTCTAATCAAAGAAGGTGTTGTACTTGGCGTATCAATCAACGTTGAATTCTCCCCTCTTCTTCTCTCTCCCATCAATAATGGTGACGAAGGGTTTCAAGTAAGATGTGTTCTACATTGATGTTTTCTTGATTTCTTGTTGTTTTCATTTTCATCTCTAATCCAACATATATATATGTATCTAATCTCATCTCCTTAACCAAACCTATCTCTCTCATTCTTAGTAATTCATCTCTCTAGGTTCTCTTTGCTACAGGTACATCTCTCCCCGCAGTATCCTTATTGCTTACGGGCAAGAATAGGGCTTGGGAGGGAAACTTCTCATCTCTTCACTTCTCTCATATCTACATTTCTCACATACTATCCTAGATGAATAACCCACATGATGATAATTTCTATCGCTTTCACTCTGTACGATCTATTAGAATTAACGTATGGATTAGCCGTAAAATACACTTTCAACAACGTATAGTGTTTCTCTTTGGCCCAGAAAGGCTCAATGAAATACTTCTATCACCGGATCCCATCATAGTACCTCTCATAGACTATAACTTTTCTTTTGACGTAAGCGTAGTTATCTTGCTATGAACCAAGAGGATTTGTACACACAATTAATCCCAATCACTAGACAATATATATATATTATGGTAAGCACAAAACTACAATTCCAAAGAACAATTCGTAGCCTATTTGGGCAGCCAAGATTGAATGCCATTAACTCATCTGTTAACCCTTTCATATTACCCATGATACGATATGACCATAGCCTTGATGTTTTCATCTTTGTGTTATTTTGACATTTTCTTTTGTGTTCTTTCTTTGTGCGTGTGAGTGCAAGAGAGAATGGGTGGGCTTCTTTGATTGTACTTCTTTCCAAACCCTAGTCTTCATGGCATCTATGGTTTAACTCCTTCATATAGTTTTTGTCGAGTTCTCTCACAAACTCTCACAGCCATAAGCCCGGTGCTTTTCTGGCAAGACCGCAAATTTCTCGACAGCGTATGATGTCGTTTGTGGCAAAATGAAGTGACTTTTGTTCTAGTGAGTGTTTATCACTCAAGCAACTCTCAGCGACTTTTAAAATTCAATTTGAACACTCTTTGTGCAAGTTATGGTCAATACAAGCAGAACCTTGCCCAATTTCTGTCTTTTGGCCTTTGCAAGCTCAAATGTGCTTCAAATTCAATGAAATTTTGGGTAGGGATTTCTTTTATGCTCTAGGACACTAGGGTATACTCAAATGTTTGATTTGACCTAGATCTGGCCTCTAAGACATCATACGCGTATGATGTCTTTTGGCTCAGATTTCACTTATGCTTCTACCCAAGGTACTTCTTGATGCATATAACAAGAATATGTGATCACAACAAATTTTGGATGTCAAAATTGCTCAAAATCACCACTTTTTTACCTTTACCTTCTTGAATTTGTAAAAATATTCTTAAATGCAAAAGTAAATGACCAAATGAGATGAAATTTTACAAGCAAGCTTAACACATGATTTCCAAACCCCTTGTGTGGTCAAAAGTGCAATTGGACCTTTAGATATGGCGTTGAGACATCATACACGTATGATGTCTATGTGCTCAGAATTGGCCCAAACTTGGTCTGTAAGCTTGTTTCGTTGTGCTTAACACCCTGGTATGCTCATATTCAATTTTGGTCCCTAAAATTTCTCTTTAGAAATCATACGTGTATGATGTCTAATTGGTCAGTTTGAAGTGAAATTCACTCTAGAGGTTTCTCACTACACTAGCAGCTCACAACAACTTTCAAAATTCAATTTGACTACTTTTTGTGCAAGTTATGATCACTTCAAGCAGTTATTTTTCCTTGATCCGCCGTCTGTGGTCTTTGCAAGCCCAAAAATGCTTCAAATTCTATGAAATTTGGCCCATATGCTTCCCAACTGCTGTAGATCACAAGGGTGCACTCAATTGTAACTTTTGACCTTAGATCTGGTCTCTAAGACATCATACGCATATGATGTCCAAGTGGTCAAAATTCAGTTTTTTTTCTATTAGAGGTGTCCTTGGTGTTCACAACAAGAATATGTGCTCACAATAAATTTTGGAACTAGAAAATGAACAAAATCATCACTTTTGACAAGGGAATCCCCTGAAAGAGTAAAATCCCCTTAACTCTCAATCTATAAGCCCAAATAAAATGGAACTTGGTGTATGTGCTCAACACAACATGCAAAAGAAAGGGTATAATGTCAAAAGCTCAAATTTGCTGCCAGAATCACCCCTCAAACATTATATGTGTATGATGTCTGTTGATGAATTTTTGGACAAAATTCATTCACAGGCATCTCCAAGTCTTCAGCATTAGTTTTCAAGCACTTCTACCAATTTTATTGCAAAAATGTGCTCAAAATCACAAGTTTCTCTTTTTTCATTTTCGACATTCCGTCTTTTGCCTTTTGGGTGTCAAGAGGTGGTCAAAACTCTAGTCGTAGGGTGTACTTAGGGTAAAACCCCCCTTTTGAATACTTTGGTGCAATCAAATTTTTCAAATTTGGTACACAGAACCCTTGCACATGTCCTCTGATATGCACAACACCAACTAGTCATGCAAAATGTCAACTGAAATCTGTTTATTGCTTTTTTTTTTTCTCAAAAGCAGACTTTTCCTTGATTTCAAATGCAAATAAGCACTTAGCAAATAAATCAGTGATGAATAGCTCTTGATCAAAATCAGATCACTTACCTAAATCTACTCCTACAAATCATATGGGGTGTTGCATTTATGAGTAGAAAAACGCTTCAGGCCACACACGGACTAGCAAACACTTTTATCACCTCACAAATCACTCAACTACCAACAAGTAATTTAATCTACACTGATCCTAACTAAACATATCTAGTCGCAAACCCTCGGCAAGGCACATGCTTCTTGGCTATCCACTTGATTGCGGAATACCCTCTTCTGGATCCACTTAAGAAAAATGCTTCCTTTAGCTGAAACTAAAGTAAGCAACCATCAGACGAGTGTTAGTAGGATCTCCTACTCAAGTCCTTGTGTCCCCTGGCAATGACGCCAATGTTGTGGGAGCGACTCACAACACCTATAAAATGCATGCAACACAACACCTAGATCAACATAAAATCAATCGAGGACACAGATGACATGATAGGCGCACAGAGGAAATCAACTTGTTAGGTTGAGACCATCCCACACATACAACACTATGGAAGGCTAACCAAACCACAATCTAGAATCTCACTACTCTCAACTACACCACTCAATCCACATACACACAACCAGAAGGAAACTCACTAAACCATACCAGAATCGTATGAAACTTAAGGAATACCATCCCCTCACTAGGATACACTTGTCTCAAAGCCTCTATACTCAAAATCCTCACTCTAGACCCACCTGCGGAAAACGTGTATGAAGACGGAGCCAAATTTTTGAAGTGCTCAAAACTGAAGTTTATGAGTACCTATGCGTAGCTTATGTTGCCATGATTCTAATGACTAGTTGGGCAGGTGGAAAACAAATATCGTTTGATACATTTACGGCCACGAATAGCTCGTAGATACGTCAATGGGCGTGCTCCATTATGTGAGGAATGCTCGGCGTTGATGCGTAGATCTTACCGAGCCTATCACAATGGTGCATTTGGATCTCCAATTTGATGAACGAGCGGGGAGTACCTCTAGGATGAATCTCACGCTCTCTCTATTCCTCTATCACACACAGTCAATGGCAGCTTAAAACTTAGAATATGATAAGAGTTCTCCTTTGCAAAATGACCTAGGTACCTTATATACTAAGGCTACCATAGGTTAAACCTAGAATAGAGTTCAAGGGGTAAAATGACTTTGTACATAAAATTTGGAAGTGCCATTGCACCCAGCTTCTGCAACTAGACTAACTACTCATTACAAATGATGTTTTTAACCATAATCTGTAGCATTTCATAACTCTCAGAAAATAAGGCTTTGTTGAGTTATGTCATGCTGTTGATCCACGGGTCAACATGGCCCTCGATAAAACTTCAAATCTCTGTAACTTGGCCTTTAAGACTCCATTTTTGATATGAAAAGATCGACATGCTCCATAATTCAAGCTCTTCATGTCCATCACTTCAAACTAGCTACAACCACCTATCATCACCTGCGCTGTCCGTCCCGGATCTGCAAACACCTCCAACTTTAAACTGCCATATCTTGCCCATCGTGAGCATCCTTCACTTGTCATCTCATTTAGCCCTTTTTGAAGCTCTTATGGTCTATACAACCGCATCAGTCATACACAACAGTTGCCACCTGCCTGCCTAGGTCTCTCCCACTTGCTTCAGCCCTCAAGTCTATACGTGCTAGCCAATGCAAGTATACATGCTTGTGCCATCTTCCATGGTTAACCAAATTTTTGTGCATCAATGGCTCCTAAATTGGAGCTATGGAGTTCAAGTTATGGGAGTTTGAATCTAAAAGTGGTTTACAAATCCCCGTCGGATTGGACAATTGTAGATGCGTGGTCAAAGTGGATGTGAGTGCATGGACTTGAAGTTCTTGATTTAGGGTGCATTGCGGTCTTTTTGGATTGGCAATTGGAGTTTCAATGGTCAAGTTATGGGTATTTAAATTTTTGCTAGGGGCCAGTTCTATGCCAGCTTGGCCGTCTCGGTAAGTGTGCCATCAAGGATTTTTTAGAGCTCACTAGGCTTTGCAAAGGTAGTTGCAGCGTGTGAATCCCACTAGAAGTGATTGCATGTCGATCAAAGTTGTGGACATCAAGTTATTCCTAGTTGAAGCTGGTGGATAACTGCAATGGGGGGACCAAATGATTTTTTCCCTTAAATTTTAATTTTAGCAAAATCATTACCAAATTAAGAATATGTGATAAGTTTTAAGATGAAAAAATCACAAAAATTATCAAAATTTCCATAAATTGAATATAAATTCTTATCAAAACTAGATTTTGCATAGATTTTAAGGTGTATGGATAGGAAAAAGCTTATTATAGAAAGAAATCAAGCCTCAGAACTTAGTTATGAGACTAGATTTTTGTTATAATAAAAAAACACAAATCTTGAAGACGTTGACAAAGAGGAAAATTTTGTTCTTTCAAGGCCTTTTCATTAGCATGATGAGGTTATCTGCTAGCGGGTCACTGTGATGGACGTCTGTAGCATATATCTAGCACTAACATAATGTCAATACTCAGGGAAGTGACTTAGATGGGGCCCGAAGACTCTTTGAGGTTGTCAATCTCAAGAAGTGAACCTAAGAAGCAACACACCAACTGAACAAGCAAATCACCACTCAATGATCAGGGACAACTGCCTATGTCCTTTCTCACAGCTCTATATCATCTACCATTTCGACACTTGTACGTACACAAAATGCAACAGAACTTTACGAGGAGGTCCAAGACACCTAGCGGCACTATTCTAGCAAGACTGGTCACAATCCAACAAGGTACCAAAATCACTATCCATCATTAAAAAAGTCCTAAAAAGTGCAACAGAACATACTAGAAATGTTGCCTTATGGTCTAAAAACACTCTCCTATGGTCAAAACATAAAAAAACAATGATTAAAGCACTCAAATATGCAATTAAGACTCACTTAAATGTAGTCACGAACCACATCAAAACTCACAATAAAGAGCAAAGAGAGAGGAACACAATGCAAGTTTCAGAATCAAAAATCGATTACCCAATCATTAAAAAAGCTGATTATAAGTTGGAGCAGCTAGTAGCTTGAGCGTACATTTTGTAGTGCTCCTTCTTCTTCAAAAGATAAGCCTCTTTTCACATTAAAGTTTTTGACCTTTATACCTAGGGCTTTCTAAATGACTTGTGACCGGCTCACATGGGCCTTCACAATTATCATGACAACATTACAACTTAGGGGATTGACTTGCTACTTTAGAATCATGATTTACTTAGAGTATCACTAAAGTATCTTGAAAAGATAATAGAGTACAAATGTGGTGTTTTGGCTACATGTCCGGCCAGGTGGATGCCCGCTTTGCCAATTTGCTAACATTCCCCCCTTCCTAGCTCGTGTTGTCCCTTGACATGACCATGTGAATCTTGTCATAGGGTTGTCTTCAGCTTTGTCTTGAAGGTTGGTCTTTAGCTTGGGAAGTGCTTTGTTGATGAGGCTCCCCCCTTCCTTGAGTGCTTCATATTTGTTGTGTGTTGTTGATGCATAATTGGACTTCAATTTTTGAGGCAACTTTGCATTTTGTTGTGCATTCTTATTTGTGTTGCTAGTTTTGGCCATTGTGAAGATGGGTTTTGATGTGTCTGCCTTTGTCTTTGACTTGCAATACTTCACTAGCTTTAGCACTCTTGAGCTCCTTATGTTTTGTCATTAGAGATAACTTCCTGAAGTTGTCATTGTTTGTCCGTTGTCTTTGTATGCCATTCTAGGTTTTTCCCATGTTTGATGAAGCTTTGTTGTTGTCCCATTTTTTGATCGAGCTTTGTTGTTGTCCTCAAAGATCAGAGATGCTCTTGATAAGTATGTTAAAATCTGTAGCTCTTGCTCCAAGTTGTTGTCGATTGATTCGGGTATCCATTTTCTTATTGCTGACGTAGAAGGAATATATACAAGAAGATGATGATGAGGTTTTTAGATTAGGGTCTTAAAACTTGGATGACCAAAGGGAAAACATCCAATGGAAATAAAGTGCCTTTGTATATGCTCTTATTGGGGTTGAGCATTTGGATTGGAAGTACCTATCATGTCAGGTGAGTAGTGCAAAGGAGAAACAAAGGAAGAGTGCCTAATGCAAGTGCCAATTATGAGACACTCTATATGCATATGAGAAATTTGTCGAACAAAAAGCATGCAGTGCAAAAGAGGGACTTGATGTGTACTCCAAGGAACAAATGTAGCACATGTGACATCAAAGGACATCACAATAGCTTCCATGTTTCCAAGAAGGGTTTTTGTTGTAGAAGCTTCTTCACTCATAACTCTTTATGCTTAGTGCATGAGTGTCTTTTGGACTTTCTCCTTCACTTCACCAGACATAAATTACATAGAATTCAACTCTTATACCCACCTATACTACCATGAACGACACAACTCAATTATGCTCAACTCTTCCCGCTTGAGTAATACCTAGACTAGCTAAGATGCTTAGACCACAAAGAATATTACATGAAGGTTTGGGACTAACATCTCACTCATTTAATGGCTTAGCTATGCAGCTTTGACTTTTATTCCATGTATATTTAATGGCAACTTGGATGTACCCATGGAACACAAAAAACCCAATTCCATAAGTTGGAAATTTAGGCCTCTTTCATTGTGTTGGTTGATGGATACCACCATATTGTCCAATAGGTTGGCATATTTTAGCTTCTCTTGACTTGCTTGTCTCATATTGACACTGCTTTGTGGAACAAATTCTTCAGCTCTTGTAGTGATTGATGGAGCCTTTACTTTATCTCTCATGAGAAAGCGATTGTCAATAGGTGTGGGGTTTTTGTGATTGAGTTTCCACTAGCAGTTTTGGAACCCACCTTGTCTTTGGTCCTTGTGTGACCGTCTTTTGTGTTTGCTTCTTTTGCTCTATGACTTGATAGACACTAGGCTTTGGTAGCCAAATTTGATTATTTATATTGTAGAAGCCTTGATGTTGTAGTTGAAGACAAGGTATCCATCTAGAGGTCTTAGCACCCTTAGTGGTGACTGGCTATTGGCTCTTCCTGTTGATTGTGTACCTTTGGGTGGAGCCTGGTGCTTCCTAATTGATCTTTGTTTTTCCGAGTTGAGCTACAATGTTTGGTAACCATATTTGTGTGTTACCTTCATAAAATCCTTGTGCTTCGAGTAGCTTGACTGGAATCACTCGTTGCTTCACTTGTCTTTGTTGGGTAGCTTGGTTGAAGTCCAACTTTGGTACCCAAATTTGTTGCATTGCTTGCTTCTTTGAAGGTTTATTTTGATGCCTTTTGTCATTGTTTTTACTCTTTCTTGAGTTGTTTTTCTTTCGTTGATGGCTGCGCTTGCTCCTTGTAGAACTTCTTCCTTGGGGTGAGTAGATCCAGGCTGTTACTTTAGGCTTTTTGGTCCAAACACTAGTGCTTCCATGAAAGTAGCCTTAAGTTGTGATTGACTCATTTGATGCTACCCACCCTGTCACCTTTTGTTGTTGAGGTTGAACTTGTGCTTGATGTATCCAAATTGGGTTGTTGATATTGATGTACTCTTTGGATACTAACACTTGGGTTATTATCTTCGGCTTCTTCTGGATGTTTTTTGTGATGGAAACTTTGGTTGATAGACTTTTTGCTTTGGTCTCCATTGCATTGTCGATGGTTTGGCTTGTAATGTAGAGGCTTCATGGGAAGTTTGATGGAGGCTCGTTGAAGGTAAAGTCGTCTTGCAAGGTTGATCTTCTTCAGTATTTACATTAGCTTTACCTTTTTTTGCTATGCTTGGTTGCTCGTGTTTTGCATTGACTTGAGGTGCTTTTGGGGCTTTTGATGGTGTTACTATTAAATATTTTCCTTGTGGTTGAAAGAAGATGTTCCTCCAGCTTTTTGTGTCAAGATTAGACTCTCTTTGATATGATGGGAGTCGATTATGTGGAAAGTATCCTTATACTCCCCGGTACTCAACTTGAGTACGGCTTCTGCCACATCGAAGCTAGGAATCGATATTTTTGAACTTGTGTACACTGTTTCTTCTAGCTCTTTGATTGGAGACTTTCCCGTCATGATCCACGTTCCATAAGTCATTAGATTCTTTTTTGCTTCTGGATCTATCACAGCTGAACATGCAATTTTAAGTCCTGTTTCTTCGCTTATGTTGAATTTGATCTTCGTAGGAGACAATTGATCTTTTATCATATCCTTGTTCTTCTCTTGATCTTTCGTTTGTTGAACATTTGATGTTGAACTTGAAAACTTTTCTCTTTTATTTTCTTTCATTTGTGCTTTTTTTGGAGTCGTCTTCTTTGAAACAACTTTGGTCGATTCTTCAAGTATGTTAACCCTCACGGCTCACGGACAGCCTATCACCTATGACGGACGTTGTAGTATTTACTTGGTAGAGTTAGGTACCGGGCTTGTCGGTCCAATAGGAAAGGGTAAGAGTGATCGCCGATGAAAGACGCACTCTAACTGGAACATTCAAGGGATTAGTTGGCTAACCATGGGTGCCCAAGTGTGAATGGGGCGAGCTCATATAAAAGTCAACTAAACCTAAAATTCACTCATTCTCTCATTTGTGCAATTGAAGAGTGCTCTTGCTCCATCTCCATCTTCTTCTTCTTCATCTCCTTGTGTGTGTGTATGCGAGAGAGAGAGAGAGAGAGAGAGAGAGAGAGAGAGAGAGAGAGAGAGAGAGAGAGAGAGAGAGAGAGATCGAGCATTGTGACGGCATGGTGGCGGTGAAGCAATTGGGCGCGGTGTAGCGGCATCTCCTTCTTCTTCGTGGGAGCCATTTGTGGCTCGCACACAGTGTATCGACAAGTTCCTTGCATTGACATGTGCGACATACGTGCACATTTTTGGCGCCGTTGCTGGGGAATGCCATACACTAAGCTTGAATGGCACTCTGTGCTTCTTTTGTGGTGCAATTTCAAATCTAGGAAAGGTAAGGAAGGAGGGTGTGTGTGTTGAGAAGAAGGATTTTATGTTGCTACTGTGTATTTTTTTGTTAATGGAGTTTTCAAAGGTACTGTGTTTTTTCTCTGTGTAAGGTGTTAGTATTAAGGTTGTTAGTTCTGTGTAATATAAAGTACAGTAAGTAGGAAGTATATCTGTGAGAGCTAATAGAGTGTGTTAGTGTGTAACAGTAGGTGTATTAGTTGGAAGTAGGTAGGTAGAGTGTGTGTGTGCTCGCACGCAGGCCACGACGACCTTATCCCAAAAAAAAAAACTTAATTAAAAAAAAAAAGGTAGGACCGGGATCGAGAATATCTCCCAGACCCAAGCCCAAGCTCACGCTCAGGCTTAGGCATCTATCGTCCTTTAAAATTACGAATTTTAGCTTCACACGTAGCTAAAAATCGACTTTTTTGAGGACCAACGGAGCTTCAGGTGACCGAACGTTATGCTGTAAAGCACATCGCGACCCTCCGAGTGATACGCTCGTTTTGAGCTATCACACACTTTAATAAAAGAACCGATCATTAAAAAAAAAAAAAAAAAAACGACTGAAAACGGACGCCTAAAGAAGTAAGCGGTTAACCTTCGAGGTTATTCGCCAACACTTGTAGGGTGTCAAAGGCACATGCATCTACGCTCTGGTTGTGTGCTAGAGACGGAGCAACCAGAGAGAATTTTGACTCACGCGAGTTCTCATTATCCATCTACCTTAGGTTCCGGTGTCGTGCCGCTCCACTTCCATGAGCGAAAAAAGAGTAAAGAGAAGCAGAAGAAGTCTATTTGAAGCTCACACATTTATTGAGCAATGACCAAGGCTCGAAAACAAGCAAGAAGATCCAGAAAGTGTATGCTTTATGTGGTTATGAAGGCTTAAACGTAGAGATTTTATGCTTGAAGAAAAGGTTTTAAATGTGAAAGGGCTCTTAGGACATATAAGGCAACTTGGGTAGAGGAAGACATGTGGTCAGTGGTAAAAAGGAAAGTGTGTGAGAGACTTCACATCTCTGCATGTGGGAGGCCGAAAAAGTCCTATTCTGGAAAATTTTTGGAAAATACGAAAAAAAATTTGGTAAATTTTTGGAAAACAGAAATTTTTTGGAAAATACAAAAAAGTCCTATTCTGGAAAATTTTTCCTCCTCGCTAATACGTTTTGAGCATTTTTTGCGTCTCACACACAGAGGCTAATTCTGCACCGATTAGGAGATATTCAAGTTTTTGTGCTCTGTTGTATTAGCGAGGAGGAAGCCATAAGCCACTCTAAGCCAAGCTTCCATAGCCCACTCTAATCCAATCTTCCATAGCCAATCTAATCAAAGACACCATAAGCCACTCTAATCCAAGCTTCCAAGCCATTTTAATCATGGAAGGAGTTTAAATAATGTAAGCAACGGTACTGTTAAAGATAATCAAGCTTCAGGATCTTGTTCAAGCTGTTAATTTCAAGCTTTTTCTACATTCATTGTGTCTGCTGCAACTGTCTTCCTCACACCTCTCACAGCCAGAGGCCCAGTGCCTTCCCGGCTCACCTTTCGAACACAAATCCCCCGACATTCTTGGTGAACCCGACGTGAAAAGAGCCGGGGTGAGCAGTGTGGTGAAGAAGGATGTCGACACCGCAAGAGGCTGCCATGCAGCAAATGATGCAGCAATTTGCTGCTTACATGCAACAACAGCAGGCTGCTCAACAGCAGTACAATTTGCAGGAGAGGATCCGTAAAGCTCGGCACACAGTTACCGAGAAATTACATCGATTTGAAGGCCGAGATATTAGCGAATTTTGCAATATCTATGAACAGGCAATGGAAGAGAATGGAATTGATGATCAGAACGCAGTAGAAGGGTTCTATTTGATTGCTGAGCCGGAACTTAGGAGTCGAATTAAAGAAATTCAGGTGCTTCAAAGCGCAAATTGGCAGGATTTCAAGAAGGCGCTTCAGGAGGAGTACTTCCTGGAGGATTCTCAAAGAGTAACCAGGCAAAGTTTCATGAAGTGGGTGCAGAAGAAGAAAAAAAATCTGTCTGCACAAGAGTTAATGCGGGAATTTGGGAAGAAATTTGAGCAATTGTCTTCGACAGAGCAACGTTCAATGAGGGATCAGAAGGTTGAGTTGTTCATTCAGGCTACTGATCCTCGACTTCAAAAGAGTTTAGTGCAGTTGCTAGAGGATCCAAGTGGAGAATTGGGCTTAACATCCGATTGGAAGGTAATCACCGAAGCAATCAACATGATTGTGAAACGATAGATGAGAGTTGACAAGATGATCGTGGCTGACATCATGGATGTTGTGGAGGAGGAACCTAAAGAGAAAACAACCTCGGCAATACCCAGAGTGGAGGAGCCAGTTCTTGACGAATTGGTGAAAGGTATTCAAGAATTGAATTTGAATTTTAAAGCTGTTAAATTTGATGGTCTAGCTGCAAAGGGGTCTACATCGGAGCCTAGGCAGCAGCCACCACGCAAAGGCTGGGACCGATGCATGTGGTGTGACAGTGAAGACCACAAGTATGTTAAGGAATGTGATGAATTTGACAAAGCATATAAAAATAATGTGGTGTTCTGGAAGGACAAGAAGATACACCTTAGGGCAACAGGTGAGATACTCCGCCTGAACTTCGGTAGGGGCGGCATGAAGAAGATAGTTGATGAGATTCAGCATAATGTTGCTCTTGTGGAGGCAGCTACTTATGGGCTGCAAGTCTGCGGGAAGGGTGATGAAGATGGTGCAGGTACCAAGGGTCAATTATGGCCTTATGCTTTGAAGACAACAGAAACTGCACAGGTAACTTATGGGAAGCTGCGGCAAGTAGGGAATTCAATTCGAGAAACCACAGGGTGGACTGATCTAGTGGATTCCCTCTCGGTGTATGCATTCATTGCGAAGTCTCAAGCTAATGATGCTATGGTGGAGGAAAAGCGGAAAAGAGATGAAGAAGCTCCTGGGACATCGAAAAGGACAACAAGGTTCAAGAGCAAGCAAGAAGAAGGTCCTGCTCCTAAGCCCTCTCTTGAAGTGGTGATCGAGGAGGCACCCAAGGACAAAAAGCAAGGTAAACCCAGGGGACCCTCATATAAGCTTAAGTCTGACATTGAATTAGCTACAGATTTAAAGAAAGTTTTTGAAGAGCGCATTCTGAATAGCAAAGTGGAGCTCACATTGGGTGATATTTTGGGCATTGCCAAATGTGAGTTTCATGAGGAGATAATTGACATCATCAAAAGAAAGCGGCAGATACCAACTAAACAGGAGCCGGAGTCAGTACGCCACATTGAAGCAATTTTGGATGACTACGACGAGTATTTGGCGAATCTTGAAGAAGAAGAAGAGTCGAGGTTTGTGGTGGTGTCAAATCCAACCGTACCTGAGGTAAGGCATGTTCATTTCAATGAAGATGAAGATAATGAAAGTATACCAAGGAGTCACTTTTCAAGGACTCATTGGGCAAGGGCAACAACCGAAACTGTTGTGAAGCTTGGCGACATCGAAGAACCGATATTAGCACTCATAGATCATGGATCGGAGATCAATTTGATGGCTAAAAGCTTGCACAAAAAGGGGAAATGGCCTATTGACGTGGACCATGGTTGGCGGATTCGAGCTGCCAATATGCTTCCAGGCGACCCCTATGGTGCTTGTGCCAATGTTAGGTAACTGTAGGGGATGTCTGTGATGAGCAAAATTTCTTTATACAGGAGCATTCCTCTTATCCTTTAATTCTGGGGCAACCATACATTACGGCTGTGAGAATGGAAACCAAAGTGTTAGATGATGGCTCGGCCTATGCCAGGGTTCGGAGCCGTGATGGTAAGAAAGCAGTACACTTCTTGACTGTATGTGTTGATCATGCCAGGAATAAGGACAGTCTACGTGATCATCCAATGCCGAAGATACGCAAGGAGTTTAGAGAACACAGGTTTTCACAGGATTTTCTCAGAGTGCCATTATAAAGTGGGACTATGGTGGTACAAATGAGGAGAAGTTCTTGCAAAGAGAAGCTTTCTCTTCGGGGTTTTTGGGGTTAACATCGGAAGGTTCAGTCTCTTTCAGAAAATTTAATGAATTGCCAAAGTGGGAAAAACAGTATGTTTCAGGTATTCAAAGTGAGTTGCAGGGTTGTGATGTGCTTGAATCCGATGATGTGATTTCAGGAGTCTTTGAAGAGGTATCTTATGTAGATACTATGTCAGAGCTTGAAGAGATCAGGC
Source organism: Adiantum capillus-veneris (assembly GCF_014529385.1). Classification (NCBI taxonomy): domain Eukaryota; kingdom Viridiplantae; phylum Streptophyta; class Polypodiopsida; order Polypodiales; family Pteridaceae; genus Adiantum; species Adiantum capillus-veneris. Next base: position 95,232,424 of record NC_140956.1, on the reverse strand, counting down.
AAAACAGGTTACAAAGCAGAACTGAAGTGGTCAAGGTCCATTCAATGGACATGTATGATGAGTTAAGTATATATGAAGCCCTTATGCATATTGAAGATGATTTGGGTGAAACTGTTGAAGCGCAGGTAGAGACAAAATACAAGACTGTTGCAAAGAAAGTGAGGCCAGTGGCTACACCGCTTCCAGAAGGAAGTGATGGGATGATCAAGGAGGCTTCTCGATAGCCTATACTCAGAGATCCAAAGAACATAGGACATAAGTTTACTAAGGAGACACTGCAACACCTGAAGGTTGGAGAAGACGGTTTCCTCAATGAAGAGGAGATCAAATGTTTTCAAGGTATGCTCGAAAAACATGGTAAAGCTTTTGCTTTTGAGCCAAGTGAGATTGGGTGTGTGGATTCGAGTGTTGTTTCACCAATGGTTATTTTCACTGTTCCACATATGCCATGGAGCTTGCGTCCTATTCTAGTTCCTAAAGCTCACTTGCCAAAGCTTATCAATTGCTTAATGAAAAGATTCAAATGGGAATTTTGGAGCCATCATGTGCTCCGTATTCTAATCGATGGTTTACTGTTCCAAAGAAAAATGGTACATTAAGGTTAATTCAGGATATGCAACTAGTTAACAAGGTAACAATCCGCAATGTGGGTACTGGCCCAATTCTGGATGAATTTGCTGAGGCCTTTGCAAGTAGATCTATTTACTCCATGGGTGATCTTTATTCAGGGTATGATCAATTCCAGTTAGCTTTGGAGAGCAGGGATCTTACTACAATGCGTACTCCTCTTGGTTTGGTAAGGATGTGCACTCTGCCACAGGGTGCTACTAATTCACTAGCTCATATGATGAACGGCATGAATAAGGTATTAAGGGACTTTATCCCACATGTTACTATGCCTTTCATTGATGATCTACCAATTAAGGGCTGTGAAGAAAGCTCAAAAGATGAAGAAAAAGACCAGAGGGGGTGCCGACAGTTTGTTGCTCAACATATTGCTGACTGTGATGCTATATTAACGAGGCTTGAAGAAGTTAACTTAACACTTTCAGGTCAAAAATCAACTTTTGGTGCTACGGAGGTCTTAATTGTGGGACATATGTGCAGTTCTAAAGGAAGAAGGCCAAGTCCAGCAAAAGTCGAAGCAATCCAAAAGATGAAGGAAACATGTTCTTCAGTTACTGAGGTTCGTCGATTCTTAGGCGCATGTGTATTCTATCGTATTTGGTTGCCACACTTTGCTCATGTTGCAGAGGTGATGTATCAATTGTTACGAAAAGGTAAGAGGTTTGTTTGGGAAGAAGTTCACACACAAGCTATTAAGAAATTAAAGAAGATGCTTCTTGAGGCTCCGCCGACCTTGAGGAAAGTTGATTATAAATGCGACAGGCCAGTTATTTTAACAGTTGACACTAGCTCGACAGGTATTGGATGGGCTATAGGTCAAGATGATGCTGAAGGACACAGGTATGCAGTGAGATTTGGAGCCAAGGTACTCAATGCTCATCAACGAGGATATCCACAGGTTAAGAGGGAACTTTGGGGCATTGCTACCGCTCTAAGGACCGATAAAGAATAGTTTATTGGAGCTTTTGTTGTGGTAGAGACAGATTGCTTGCCATTGATAGGGATGATTGCAAATTGCTCTACTCCGAACATTGCTATGCTACGATGGATAGCCTATATTAAGTCTCTTAACCCGAATTTTTTCATATTGCAGGTAGAGATAACCCTGTTGCAGATATGTTATCAAGAGCCAGTTTTGAAGGTGAAGAAGAGATGTTGATCACGAGTGATGATGTTGGTTTGAAGTTCTACACGTCCTCTTATTTACATGCCAATTGTGGAAGTATTGCTCATGTTTTTGAAGTCTTTTCTGAAGAGTTTTATGATGGAGAGTGGCTTATGATTGGCCGCTACCTAAGTACTCTCACTAAACAAGAAGGATGGAGTGATCAAGAATTCAAGAAGATCAGGAAAAAGGCCTATGGCTATTTCCTGAAAGATGGACATTTATGGAAACAACCGAAGCGCCCAGGAGGGGTACCACAACAAATTATTTGCGACAAAGCAACTCAACAGCAGGTAATTAAAGACTTTCATGAAAGTCTATGGGCTGGACACAGAGGAGTCTGGGCAACCTTTGTCAAGATTAAAGACCGATATTGGTGGAGAGGTATGTACAAAGATGTGGTTCAATTTGTGGAATCATGCTTAATATGTCAATAGTACTCTAATGTGCGACATAGAGATGAATTGCATCCCACCTATCCGCTGGCTATGCACTATAAGTGGGTGGTGGACCTTATTACAATGCCAGTAGGAGTGTGGCAAATGAGATATATTGTTCTTGCCAGGGAAGATCTTACTAATCAGGTTGAAGGCAGAGCTTTGCGCACCAAAGCTACGAGTTCAGTATGCAAGTTCTTGCTTGAAGATGTTATCTCCAGGTATGGATGTGTTGGCAGGGTTACTGCAGATAGAGGCGAGCTGGATGCAGATGAAGCTCGAGAGTTTTTTGCTCGTATGGGTATTAAACTCGCTCTCACTACAGCATATAATCCAGAAGGTAACGGGAAAAGTGAAAGAGGACATCCGCTTATTGTTAAAGCTTTAGCAAAGGCACGTGAAGGACATATTGGTGATTGGCCTAAACTCTTGCCATTTGCTTTATGGGCTGATCGCACTACACCCAGTTCTGTTACAGGATTTATGCCGTTCGAATTGATGCATGGACAAAAACCCATTATGCCTATAGAGGAAGCAGTTATGACTTGGACCATAATGCCATGGGAAGAAGGTATGTCTACTGAAGACTTGCTTGCTCTACGTATTCGCCAGCTTGAGAGGCATCAAGAGGACATTGAACAGGCTAAAGAGAAGCTTAAAGAAGCAAGATTGAAGAATAAGGCAGCATTTGATGGTAAGCATAGATTACGACCACATGCTATCAATGACGTTGACTGGGTACTTGTCTATGACAGTAGCATGGAGAACCAATATACTGGTATGCGAAAAATGGTTAAACGATGATTTGGACCATATGTGGTTCTACATGTTTTTGATAATGCAACATATCAATTATGTGAACTTGATGGCACTATGCTCAAAGTGCCTATTGCAGGGAAACGGATCAAGCTATTCAAAAAGCGAGAAGGCGAGATTGTTCTTGAAGATTTCCATTCAGATCCACCTTCAGAGGATCGTGTTATGTATACATCAGATGATATGTCTGATGATGATTTTAATGAAGCTGATTAAGTGCTATTGGCACAGACTGGAGGCTGTCCAGGTTCAGAGGGGGTGAATGTCGTGCCGCTCCACTTCCATGAGGGAAAAAAGAGTAAAGAGAAGCAGAAGAAGTCTATTTGAAGCTCACACATTTATTGACCAATGACCAGGGCTTGAAAACAAGCAAGAAGATCCAGAAAGTGTATGCTTTATGTGGTTATGAAGGCTTAAACGTAGAGATTTTATGCTTGAAGAAAAGGTTTTACATGTGAAAGGGCTCTTAGGACATATAAGGCAACTTGGGTAGAGGAAGACATGTGGTTAGTGGTAAAAAGGAAAGTGTGTGAGAGACTTCACATCTCTGCATGAGGGAGGCCGAAAAAGTCCTATTCTGGAAAATTTTTGTAAAACAGTTTTCTGTACAAAACGGGCCGCGTTGGCAGAAGGAAAAGGGCGTTTTGAGCATTTTTTGCGTCTCACGCAAGCTACTGCGCTAGCAACAAGAGGCCAAAACATTAATAGTTTTGCCAGGAGACCACCTCTTCAGTGCTACGAATGTGGTGGACCACATCGAGTAGCTGAGTGCCCCATTAGAATGCAAAAGAATGTTGCACTAATGCAAACAAGTCAAGGGAGTGCATTGGCAATGCCAATACTCACTTGTAATCGTTGTGGCATAGATCATTTGATCGCACAGTGTCCTAACGATCCACACGCACCGAAAATCACACCATTGAACTTAATAGAGATTGTTGATGGGACACCACCAACTATAAACATAGTACCAGTAAACGTACTCACACGATCGATGCTCCAAAAACAAAATTATATTTTTAAGGAAAGAGACACGGCATCAATTGCCCAATCTCAGAAAAAGAAGAAAACACGAAGAAAGAGATCGCAAAAAGCAGCGAAGTCAGACCCCAGTTCAAAGACCAACATAGGGACTGGTGACGACCCCGTATATATGAACGATGCTGAAGAAGATTCTGATTCAGGTGAAACCATGGAGACCAAAATGACCACTAACATAGAAACCAACAAGGAAGATCTTCATGAGCCACAATGGCCAGGATCCAAAAAGAAGATAGGAACTTACCCAAACCCTACAGAGGAGATTGAGCGAGTCAAGCAATTAAGGAGTTTGGTAGAAGATACCCAAGGGATCTAGAACCATCACCTAGGAAGATCCAGATTACAGACACCGTGTTCCCTACACAACAACAACCTCACCAAGTCCATAGACCCTTGGACATACCTAGTGTCATCCAAGAAGAAAGTGACTTAAAGTCATGGGAAAGTGGGCGTACTCACTTCTTGATGGAAAGAATGTTTACAGAGGGACTACTTGATCCTATCGAAGAAATGGAGATCCCATCTTCTCCACGTCAAGGGACTCAAGGCCAAAAGGTGCCGTTAAACATTGCCAAATTGATGGATTTCATGTCTTCAGAAGTTAGAACCACCATCATGTCCAAACTATATAAAGACCCCGAGCTAGTCTCAGCTCTTCGAGCCTTCCTCAATGGAGAACTAAAGTTTGGGCTACCACAATTTGCACAGATGGATGGAGTTGGGGAGATGCCAATAGAGGAGGAACACATAGATCCACAACCCAACCTAGATGAGAACCTTGTTATAGAAATACCTGTTAACAAGTTGGGAAAATACTTTGAGGGTGATGAATCTAATGCAACTATACCAATCACTACTAAGGGATTAACTGTGAAGGGAATCCTTGATGGTGGCGCTGGGGTTAGCATTGTGACTAAAAATTGATGGGAAACTATGGGAAGACCTCACCTTGCGACCACAACCATAGTAGTGAAGATGGCCAATGGGTCTATTGTTAAACCTATTGGGATGCTAGAAGATCTCAAGATCAAGGTCTTTGGACATAAAATAAGAGTTACCTTCATTGTTATGGATTTATCCAAGCACACTATGGCATTGGAGATGATCTTAGGACGTCCTTTCATGAGGGAAGCAAAAATGGTGCATGACTGGTCTAAAAACCATGTCTACTTGCAGTTCCAAGATTCTGTCATTCGAGTGGATCTTGTAACTGGTCGAGCACATCCCCTAGGAAACAGGTTTATAATTGAGCATAGATCTGACACCACAGTTCACTCGGCCCCTGTAAAGCGGACACTGATGTTGGGGAAGATTCTCCTTATATGGATGTACTACCTGGGATGACTGAGTCGGAAAATGTGGATCGGGTCCACTTAGCAGCAACCATAGACACTTGGGGAAACAGGGGGACAACCTGGGTAACACCTGAGGAGGATGAAATGCCCGTACCCTTAAATATGCTACAAGCCATGCATATAGCTTCTGTCAAGACTCATCCTAATGTAACAAAAAGAACATACAAGTGGGTCCCTAAAGCTTCTTTAGAGACCATAGCTAGTGCTAAAAAACAAAAGCCTTGTAAGAAACGTCCCACTCGCTCCAAGAAAAGTAAGAAAATGTTGCGATGGATACCTAAACGACTATTGGAAGCCCAAGGCTACTATCAAGGAAATGATCAAATGTGGGTGCCAAAACGTAAATTGTGTTCTTACCTATCACTTAACCCATGTGAGCTCAATCCCGTAGCTCCAAAACGAATCAACAATCACGGAAAGGAAAAAATCACGGAATGCTACACACCCGCTCCAGAGCTAGTTTGGGTATCGAAGAAAGAACGATTTGTTCCACCTAGCTCAAGAAGAGGGGAGTCCCATGAAGCTTCTAGATCCTCATGTAATGCATCCATAGAAGTAAAAGCTTCTCCACAGCCTCCACCTACAATAGTGGACCTCCATGAAGCTACAGAAGAATCCACACCTCTCAGTGTTCAAGAATCATCTGATGAACCACTTCAAGTTCGATCCTGGGAGAGTACCTTACCACCCTTGCAACTCGATGAGGCACCTAAGGTAATAGAAAACTACTGGCAAAAATCCTCACCTATTACCAACTGGAACGATTGGTTTCAAAGGGTGATGAGCTCATTTCAAATGGTATGATCTACCCAAGGAAGGGGGGAGTGTTTGTTGACATCCATTATTCACTTTCTTCCCTCTCAACCTTTCTCCATGACCTCTTAATCTCCAATCTTAGGGAATGTATATATAAAGCCTTATACTCACAAAAACAAGATAAAAAAGTAAAAGAGCAAGAGCCATAACACAAAATCATAAAAACAAATTATGCACAAGAACACGACCCTTGTAATATTTGCACTCTAACCATCATCTATTTGCGTGTACAGATATGGCTAGTACGCTAGAGTCATCCACTCCTGCCTTGGGTGAGAGGTACCCTCGTTACTTTTCACAAATGTTTCACATGGTCTTTCCAGTGCTTGCATGTGAATGGGATTTGATAGGTACGCTAGCATGTGAGAGGAATTTTGAGGAGTTAGAATGGCTGATACGTCTCTTGATCACGTCTGATCCATACTTAGTAGAGAGCGTTTCTCCCATTGCACAAGCCTACCCTTTTGACCAAGATGACTATAGGCATCTAGTGACCTTCTTAGTAAACATGGGCACCTATGATGAAGAAGAAAATTTACATGACTACACGGATGGCACATATGGTCTCATGGATGATGACTTTTTTTATCTCGACGACGAGGATAGGGGTTTAGCCTTAGGGTTTCCCCCCAACCTCTACAATATCCTATTCCCTTGACTCTCTAGGGGGAGTGCAAATAATTAGGTTAGGGTTCCTTATGTTTTTTGTTGTCTTCAATAAGTGTTGGTACCTTTTTCCACTAATGTGCCTCTTGGAGGTATTCCTTTTGTTTCCTAGTGTGTATAGAAGCGTGTTGCTATTGATAGGATTTGGACCTTCATGGAACCTTTATCTCGTTCACACTTCAGATCAAGCGCGACCATCAACACAAACAGGTGTTTTTTGTCCATTAGCATTGCCCCTATCTATTTTGCATCCATGTTTGTCTGCTTTAATTGTGATTGGTAGCCTAATATTCACCGCATTTTCTTAGTATCAAACATTTAATTCAATGTAATTTTTTGTCATAATCACTTGTCTAGGTTTAAAAATCAAGCAGTCCGACTAAGCTAGTTTGACCAAGCTAGGTGTTAGAAATCTTCTCTTAATACCATGGGGAATGCCTTCCTAATAAGCAATGGTTACTTAGGTTCTTAATCCGATTTAGGCAGCATTGTGTGAAATGTACTAGGGCTTTCTAGTGGGCTTGACCCTATTGACCTTTAGCTTAAGTATTATAAAGGGAGTTTACTAGTGTGATGAGCCTGGGGAGGTGTATCAGAGTTATATGACCCCCCAAAGCTACAAAATTAAAATGATGAAAACAAACAAAACAAAAAAATTCAAAGTGCCACAATGTAAAATTTTAAGCTGGAAGAGAAATCCCTGCTTAAATTGGTACTCCACTCACATGTATCGCCTATGGTACTAGAGCCCTAGAGGTTCCCAGTGTGGGCGCTTTTCCTTGAAAAGCAAAAAACCCAAGGCATACAAAATAAGCACACACATCGAAATTGAATCACTGTGAAAAGACTTTGGGGCGTCAAAGGAAAGGTAATCAGTCAGGCGATGATTTCATGAGAAATTCCTTTTATCGTAGCTTAACTACAAGGTCTTCTAGGTATAGCCTCTAGTCAGCCCTCGAACATGAAATACTTGGCTCTCGCGATTAAACAACTTAATTGACCAGAGAAAATTAAGAAGCTTACCCATGGTATTAATAGTCGATCTTTAGTGCCTTTCGACCGTTAAATTAGCGACCCCAGACTTGTTTAATTTTTTACCTTTACATCTATTTATGCATTTGATTATATTGCAATTTAATGTTTATTGCTGACAAATGGTTTAAATTTTTGTTACCAATCAATTTGTCTGCCTAAAACTGCATATGATTTTTAATCGCTTATGACAATGCATTTATTGTGCCAATGGTGTTTGATTTTGCAGTGACTGAAGAAGGCTAAGGACATTCATCTCAAATGCTCTTCCACTTCGACGAACAAGCTTCAACTCAATAGCTTCCGAGGACGGAATCTACATCAGGAAGGGGGGCACGTTAACCCTCACGGCTCACGGACACCCTATCACCTACGACGGACGTTGTAACCTACGGCGGACATTGTATTATTTATTTGGTAGAGTCAGGTACCGGGCTTGTCGGTCCAATAGGAAAAGGGTAAGAGTGATCGCCGATGAGAGGCGCACTCTAACTGGAACATTCAAGGGATTAGTTGGCTAAGCATGGGCGCCCAAGTGTGAATGGGGCGAGCTCATATAAAAGTCAACTAAACCTAAAATTCTCTCATTCTCTCATTTGTGCAATGCAAGAAGAGTGCTCTTGCTCCATCTCCTTCTCCATCTCCTTGTGTACTAGTGTGTGTGTGTGTGTGTACTTGAGAGAGAGAGAGTGTGTGGGTGTGATCGAGCATTGCGGCGGCACGACGGCGGTGAAGCGGTTGAGCGCGACGTAGCGGTGTCTCCTTCTTCTTCGTGGCGAGGAATCCTCCACGGCAGGAGCATAGAGCGGTGAGTGACACACCATTGCCCTCTTTTGAGCTTACTAGTGAGGCAGTCCGGGACGGGCAACAAGAAGAGCGGCCTCTAAACACCCTTCGAGGCTCCCGTGCTGCTCAATTGGGGCTCGGGCAAGCACAATCAGACACAACAACAACCCACAGTCAGAAACCAAACAAGAAAAGGGGCACCACCTAGTTGTAGATGCGAACTAGGACGCACGTGATATTTCCTTGTACTCAAACGCACAAAGAGAGGGGAATGCAAGATAGCCACACACACCAAACACAAACATTCACCACGTCAGAGAGAGGTAAAGAGCACAAATCAACTTGAGCAACTTAATCTTAGCCTTAAAGACTAGATGCACACAAAGCTTGATGAGAAATAGAGGGACAACACAAAACTTGACCTTGTTGCCAATACACAAATTGTCTTAGGGTTACGGGAGCCCTCTCACCGAGCACCCTCTTACAATTTACCTTTTAGGCAAACAATTCAACAAGCCCTCAAACCATCAAGCATGAAATGGCACAACAAACTTCAAGGACAATATACCTTCAACCACCTGATGAGCCACTTATCAAGTCAATTTGGAGAGAAGAGTCGTAGTTGCAGCATACAATTGCACCCAAAACTATCAATCTTATTTATGCACAAGAGTAGGCTACAAGTGTGGTGAAGAGGATAGTATCACTCCACTCCTCTAGATGGCATAACTAACTTCAAGCTTTTGTAAGGTCTCTACTTTAAAATTGCACACAAGTTCTATTACGCATTTGTATTTTTTTGAACCATCACTCCTTATTTAAGATATTCGAGTTCAAATTATGAATCGTAGGTTGAGAAAACCTAGATATTAAAATTTAGCTATATGAATCACTAACTAACTTATTGCAAGACTTATTTACTGATTGTAGAATTTTCTTTTGCCATTGTAAAGTTAATATAAGACTGTAAAGTTTAACTTAGAAATGTAAAGTAAATTATCATTAAGGAAATAAATAAAATAATTACTAAAGACAAAAGAATACACAGGGATGACAAATGAAGGCACATGGATCACATAGGAGGGGACAAAGTGGGACACACTGTCACATGAAAAAGGAGAGGCTACTCTTGACTAATCTTAATGAGGGGGGGCTTGTGTGGCCTTATCTTTTGATGATAATGACAAAGTGGTCAAGCCCATGGGTACCACAAGGGTACCAAAAACGTGGGTATGATTTTTGGAAAAAATAAAAATATATTTTTTAATTAAAAGAATATTTTTTTATTTGAAAAAAAAGTTGGACGTTTTTCTTTCTGCTATAAATAGAGCATCCATGCTCACACTTTAGACATAGAGATTGCCTCTATAGCTCTCACGAAGTGCTGCCACTTCTCTTAGAGAGAAGGCGTCCACAAACCACTAAGAGAGCAAAAACTCTAGTGGACTAATAAGGTGTGTATTAATTGAGCATTCAATTAGTTTTAAGAAGGATATGTGTGTATGTATACTATCTCCTACTCTAATCTCTCTAATAGATTAGTAAGATTCAATTAGATATGTGTGTGTGTGTGCTATCTATTACTCTAATCTCTAATAGATTAGTAAGATTCAATTAGCTTTAAGAAGGTTATGTGTGTGTGTGTGTGTTATCTCTTACTCTAATCTCTCTAATAGATTAGTAAGATTCAATTAGTTTTAAGAAGGATATGTGTGTATGTGTGCTATATCTTACTCTAATCTCTTTAATAGATTAGTAAGATTCAATTAGTTATGTGTGTGTGTGTGCTATCTATTACTCTAATCTTCTAATAGATTAGTAAGATTCAATTAGCTTTAAGAAGGATATGTGTGTGTGTGTGTGTGTGTGTGTTATCTTTTACTTTAATCTCTCTAATAGATTGGTGAGATTCAACTAGCTTTAGAAAAGTATGTGTGTGTGTTCTCTTTTACTCTAATCTTTCTAATGGATTTATAAGATTCAATTAAATTTAGAAAAGGTGTGTGTGTATGTTTTCTTTTACTCCAATCTCTTTAAGTATATCTACTCTCTCTAGTTAGTAGATCTTCACTATTAACTTATGTATAGTTAATTGAAAGTTCATACATAAGAGAACTCATCATATTCTTATTATACATGATGAAATTCTCATTCACCAATGTTATTGTCAATTAGGTTAAATAGAATTTTGAATAATACTAAAAATTGATTTAGTTGAAGTATAGAATTAAAGTTAGAATTGGATTAGAAATGTCATGCATAAAAGTAATGTATTCCTAAACTTTCACTCGTAATTTACACACTTAATTTTTGATTAATTAAGATTAGCAAATATTTGATGTATAGAAATTAGATGTAGAACAACAACACTAAGTGTGAATCCGAGTTGGCGAGGGTTCAAATTACAGACTCTCTTTGAAAACAAGGAGATTACTAGGGAAATTGACCAATTTAAAGTTCTAAGTGTATAACATAAGTGTAGTACAAAAAAATGGTTCCAAAGCGTGCTCGAACCCAAGGCGCTAATGATCATGAAGCTGGTACAAGTAACGGTGGAATCCCTGCAGAAAATGCCATGTCTCCACCAATCGGATCAATCGGAGCTATGGTATAGGCTAGTATTGCAGTTTCAAGTTATGCATCATTGCATATGCGAGACCATAGGAATATATTATTTACCTTATGAAAAGAAAACACGGATCGAAACCACGGGGCTTAACCCCAAGAAACTCGTCATATGTTTGACAAGTAGGAAAGATTGTCTGGTGAAACTGGTTGCTATAGGAAAGAATGTTTGTCCAAAACCTTCGGTATGGTTTTTCTCAAGTATCTCTACCTCTTAGCGCTGGTATTATGTGGCAGTTGTCGAGGAGTGAGAGGACGCCCAGATTGGCACCGTTGTTGCTGTGACGGGAGTACGTCCAGATTAGCACAACGAGTACTTATCGAGCGGTATGGGACGCTCATGAGGACAAGGGTTTTTATAAATAATGTATATACCGATCGGACATAATAGCGTCAGTAGAGATTCTTGAGTGAACCTAATCCAAGGGTTGTTGGTTTAAAATTGGACGACTTCTTTTTTGACAATTGTTTGTAATATTGTTTGAAGTGCTGTTATAACGAACCAGTATCATAAATAAAATAAAGGAACATGTATGTTTAAACAGTGTGGTAGTAATTAGATAACAAAAGAAGGGTGAGTGTGGTGTGGAAAGTGGGAGAATGATACCCCGACGGTATCATTCTATGGACGGGTGGACCCGATGAGTCGGGTAACTTTCCGATGCTAGATTTTTTTTTTTTGTCATAAATCTTAAAAGAGACAAACCTTGGCGGCTATGCTTCTGAAACATGGAGAAAAAAGCGCACAGGTTGGTCACTCTAAGATTTATACTTTTAGGTATAATTGATTATAGATAGTTTTTAGATAGTGTTATGGTGGTCACGCTCCGCCATAGCGAGATAGGACCAATCCTTCACTAACGGTTCATGCCCGTGGCTACGTAGTAGCTAAGGCAATGTCCATTGGTTTTTCCTTATCAGGATTGGAGACCTATCAAAGGTACTCCGCTCCTCTCGACAAGGGGCAGGGACCTCACACTGGTATCAGAGCCTAGGTTAAAGCTTGGGGAGATTTTTAGATTGATGTTTGGATGTTGAAGGATGCGAATGTTTGAAATAATAAAAGAACCTAGAAAAATTGTTTTGAGTTTTTATATGGTATTGAAGACTGAACTTTCCTGGTACAGGAAAATGTTCATTCAGCCTACCAGAAATTCTAGGTGTTCACCATCATGTTTGAAAATGCATGCCAATCACCAAAGGGTGATGATGATTTTGGATAGGGTGTTTGCACCACCTATTCCAAGGGTGCATAGAGGATGGGGTATCAGCTGGAGTCCATCTGGAGGAATCTATACCATCGATGCTGACAAGATATGGTGCATGGATACCAATCTCAAGAAACTTCGTTGGGCAGAGGAGTTAAAAGTCATCAAAGTTTATCTTTTCCTTGGTACTAAGAATCCAGATGCTACCATTACCTTGGGAGGAGAAAAGATATCTCAGACTCAATGGGTCTATAAACAAGTTACAAAAGTTATCCATTGTGGTAGGATTCGACCCATATGTGTATCTCGTAGCTTTCAAGGGTCAAAAGAAACTTATTATTTTGATCCTTTAGCCTATTCTTTTGTAGTCACTAAACTCAAAATATAGAGACATTACAATCCTTGCACCTAAAGACTACCAACCTTGGTAGCAAATAATATGTGTATAAATAAAGTTTGGATTAATATTATCTTTTGTTTGTATTATTGTCTGATCAAGTCTTGCCTTAAAGTGGATTAAAGTTAGAGTATCCAATAAAGTTTCACTTAATCTATATTGCACAGAGTGCGGTGTACACATCTCTTCAAGAGAAAAAGCTACTTCTCAAGCAAGCTAAACTTCCCTCTTTCAAAGGGGAAGGAGCCCTAGTTGAGCGCGATGCAGAAGTGTGGCTCGAAGAGATGGAAGATTATTTTTCTGCTGCTGGTACTACTCTCGATAACCAGGCAATGTTGGCTATGTTTCGTCTCACGGGGGATGCCAAGCTTTGGTGGAAACAGCACTGCAAAGATAATCAAGTAGCTCAAAACACTCAAACTTGGGAAGATATTAAGTATGCTGTCAAAGGACGTTATCTTCCACATGCACACGAATCCCTTAAGATGAATGAATTATTCAACTTACGTCAGTTTCATCTTACAGTGGAAGAACACTACTCCAAATTTGTAACTCTTAGGCGCTATGCTCCGCCAATGACCGCAGATCAGCAAGTAGCCCGTTTCTGCCAAGGGATAAATTCTCCTTTAAATACTCGTCTAGAATCCATGAGGCCTGTAAATTTTCAAGATGCTCTTTTAAGAACTAAACCCTTAGCTAAAGAGATGTCAAACTCTCAAAGGGTACGAAATGGAAATTTAAGGAATGCTGGAAGAAGAGGATGGTCTATGATGTGGAACCAAAGGCAAGTTCACCCAGTTCACCAAACTCATCCAATAGTTGCAGCTTCAGCAAATGGAGCTCAAAATGCAGATCTTAGATGCTATGAATGCAACGAGCTAGGACATTCCAGGAATGTATGTCCTAGGCGAGTCTCCGCAACAAATACACATAATCGAGCTAGAGGACGAGGCCAAATAATAAATCGTGGAGGAAGAAATGGAGGACGAGGTCGAGGGCGCGGAATGGCTGCCAGAGTCAATGCTATCATAGAAGAACCAACATTGGGAGAAGAACAAGAGGAAAGAGCAACTCTACATGCTACAATTGATAGCCCAAAAGCAAGACAACAATATGTTGTCATTCAAACACCTGCAAATCACTAAGGTGAAAAATTTGAGCTTCTTATTGATTGTGGTAGTACTCATTCTTTCTTGTCACCTAAATGTTTAAGGAGGTTAGGACTTAATCAACATCCTACAAGAAAGATGAGAGTTGAATTAGCCAATGGAAAGGAGGTGTTATCTCAGTACACTGTGGGCAAAATAGATTTCAAGTTGGGAGAATACTCTACTTCTGCTACTTTTCGAACCTTACCCATAGGAATCTATGACGGAATTCTTGGAATGGATTGGTTAGCCAGTCATAATGCCAATATCCATTGTGCCCAAGGAAGTGTTACTTTTGTGGACAACCAAGGTCAAGAAGTCACTATTCAAAGCCAGAATGGACGATCAAAAGCTTACTTGGTCAAAGCTAATCGTCTTTTGAAAGGGTTACACAAGGGTCAACAATTTTTTGTAGTCAAGCTAAACAAAGTAGAAAAATCTTCTTCCAACCCTGAACCAATGTGGCTAGAAGAATTTTCGGATGTTTTCCCTGCTGAACTTTCTGAACTACCACCACCTAGGGAGGTAGACCATGAAATCAAAATTTTTCCAGGTAGTGAACCAATCTCAAGAGCGCCGTACAAGATGTCACTTCCAGAGGCTATAGAACTCAAGGAGCAGCTCAAACAGTTGATTGAGCAAGGGTTTATCCAACCTAGTTCATCTCCATGGGGTGCACCTGTTCTCTTCCAAAAGAAAAAGGATGGCTCTCTTCGACTTTGCATAGATTATAGGGGCTTAAATCAGGTTACCATCAAGAATAAATATCCAATTCCTCGTATTGATGAGATGCTGGACAGATTACATGGAGCCAAAATATTCACGAAGATTGATCTTCGATCTGGCTATCATCAAATTCGAATCCAGGAGGCTGATATCTCCAAAACAGCTTTCAACACTCGTTATGGTCATTACGAATTTACAGTGATGGCTTTCGGACTTACGAATCCTCCTGCAACTTTCAATCGTCTGATGCACGATATCTTTAGAGAATTCTTGGACGATTTTGTCCTAGTATTCTTTGACGATATCTTAATTTATTCCAAATCAGAGGAAGAGCATGAAGGACATGTTAGGAAAGTGTTAGAGCTTTTACGTCGAAATAAGCTGTATGCAAAGAAAAGCAAATGTACCTTCTTTACCCCTAAGGTCTGTTACTTAGGGTTTATCATTTCACCTGAAGGAGTCTCTGTTGACCCTGACAAAGTCAAAGATATTGTGGAATGGCCTCAAACCACTTCACAAACCGAAGTCAGAGGGTTCTTAGGTATCACAGGGTGGTACAGGATCTTTGTAAAGGACTATGCTCTTAAAGCTGCACCACTAATTGACTTGCTAAAGAAAGGAGCTACGATACTTTGGGAAGAAAAACATGAATCTTGCTTCAAACAGCTGAAGGAGTATCTTGCTTCAGAACCTCTCTTAAAACTTCCAGACTTCACCCAAGAATTTGAAGTGATCACAGATTCTAGTAACCTTACATTAGGAGGAGTCCTTACTCAAGAAGGAAGGCCTGTAGCTTATACTTCTCGGAAGCTTAGGATTCATGAAGTGAATTATGCTACACATGATTTAGAATTGCTAGCAGTTATTCATGCTCTCAAGCTATGGAGACATTATCTATTGGGACACAAATTCCAGTTGGTAACAGATCACAAGAGCCTTAAGTGGATTTTTACCCAACCTAACCTTAACATGAGACAGAGGAGATGGATAGAGCTCATGCACGAATATGATTTTGATATTAAATTTAGACCAGGTAAGGATAATGTTGTGGCAGATGCCCTAAGGCATAAAGCTTTTCTGGGGGCAATTTCCATGGCTAACAACCCTATTCTAGACAAGGTCTTGGACACTGCTGTCAGAGATACAGATTACCATATGCTTGCTAGTATCCTACGTGAAGAGAGGGTATCATCAAATCAGCCTAAACCTCTACATTACTCCTTAGAAGATGGGAAAATTTACTATAGGAATCGATTATGCATAACTAAGGATTCTACCCTAAGGAATGCTATCCTATATGAAGCACACGATGGCCCAAGTTCAGGACATCCAGGTTATGCCAAAACCATCAATGCAATTCGCAGAAGTTACTATTGGCAAGGTATGAAGGGTGATGTCCTTCGCTATGTCAAGCAGTGTTTGTCTTGTCAAAGGATTAAGGCAGAGAGACTAAAGATGCCAGGTAAATTACATCCTTTAGATATTCCCCAAATGAAATGGGAATGTATTAGCATGGACTTTATCACCGGGTTTCCTTCTGGCCAAGCTGGATATGATTCAATCATGGTCATAGTCGACTTGCTTACTAAAGTGGCTCACTTAATCCCAATCAAGACAACCTTTATAGCTTCAGATATTGCTTGTCTGTTTGTGAAGGAGGTTTTCACAATTCATGGTTTACCCAAGAGGATTGTTAGCGATCGTGATGTCAAGTTTACTTCAAAGTTTTGGGTATCATTGTTTCAAGCTATTGTAACCCAGTTATGTTTTAGTACTGCTTATCATCCTCAAACTGATGGCCAAACTGAAAGAGTTAATCAAGTAATTGAAGACATCCTTAGAGCCTACTGCAATAGAGAACCTTGCAAGTGGATTCAATACCTACCCTTGGTAGAGTATGCATACAATTCCTCTACTCATAGAAGTATTGGAATGACACCTTTTAATGCTCTTTATGGTCAAGAATGTTTATCACCTCTTAACTTTTCTGACCCCACTATAAGGGTAGAAGCCTCAAAGAAAATGATTGAAGAAATGGAAGCTCAAACCAAAGCTATTCGAAGGGATATTCAAGCGGCTCAAGATCGACAAAAGAAGTACGCCGACTTAAAAAAATCTGATCGGATTTTCAAAGAAGGTGACAAAGTTTTCTTACGAGTAAAGCCCAAAAAGAGCAATCTGTCTCTCGGAAGGTATAAGAAGCTTAGCTACCGATATTGTGGACCTTACGAAATAATCAAGGTTGTAAGTGATCAAGCATATAGACTAAAACTCCCTTATCATCTCAAAGTGCATGATGTATTTCATGTAAGTCTGTTAAAACCTTATGGATATAACCCTGACCATGTCCTTGATGATGAGAAAATCATTTTACCTGCTCAAGATGTTCTACAACTCCAACCTGATACTATCCTAGAAACTCGAGAGAGAAAGCTTAGGAATAGATCCATCAAAGAACATCTTATCTTATGGAAGGATTTCCCTATAGAAGATGCTACTTGGGAAGATGAGACATCCCTTCTTAAGGATTACCCTTCACCGTTCTTGAGATGAGGGCATCTCAAATTCTAAGTTGGGGAGATTGTAAGGTCTCTACTTTCAAATTGCACACAAGTTCTATTACGCATTTGTATTTTTTTGAACCATCACTCCTTATTTAAGATATTCGAGTTCAAATTATGAATCGTAGGTTGAGAAAACCTAGATATTAAAATTTACGCTACAAAATTCTGACATGTTTAGCTATATGAATCACTAACT
The DNA here is from genome assembly GCF_014529385.1 of Adiantum capillus-veneris. Taxonomy (NCBI): domain Eukaryota; kingdom Viridiplantae; phylum Streptophyta; class Polypodiopsida; order Polypodiales; family Pteridaceae; genus Adiantum; species Adiantum capillus-veneris. The sequence continues at coordinate 95,214,819 of NC_140956.1, read as the reverse complement.
AACTTATTGCAAGACTTATTTACTGATTGTAGAATTTTCTTTTACTACTGTAAACTTAATATAAGACTGTAAAGTTTAACTTAAAAATGTAAAGTAAATTATCATTAAGGAAATAAATAAAATAATTATAAAGACAAAAGAATACTCAGAGATGACAAATGAAGACACATGGATCACATAGGAGGAGACAAAGTGGGACACACTGTCACATGAAAAAGGAGAGGCTACTCTTGACTAATCTTAATGAAGGGGGGCTTGTGTGGCCTTATCTTTTGATGATAATGACAAAGTGGTCAAGCTCATGGGTACCACAAGGGTACCAAAAACGCGGGTATGATTTTTGGAAAAAATAAAAAAATATTTTTTTTGAAAAAAAAGTTGGACGTTTTTCTTTCTGCTATAAATAGAGCATCCATACTCACACTTTAGACATAGAGATTGCCTCTATAGTGCTCACGAAGTGCTGCCACTTCTCTTAGAGAGAAGGCGTCCACAAACCACTAAGAGAGCAAAAACTCTAGTGGACTAATAAGGTGTGTATTAATTGAGCATTCAATTAGTTTTAAGAAGGATATGTGTGTATGTATGCTATCTCCTACTCTAATCTCTCTAATAGATTAGTAAGATTCAATTAAATATGTGTGTGTGTGTGCTATCTATTACTCTAATCTCTAATAAATTAGTAAGATTCAATTAGCTTTAAGAAGGTTATGTGTGTGTGTGTGTGTTATCTCTTACTCTAATCTCTCTAATAGATTAGTAAGATTCAATTAGTTTTAAGAAGGATATGTGTGTATGTGTGCTATCTCTTACTCTAATCTCTCTAATAGATTAGTAAGATTCAATTAGTTATGTGTGTGTGTGTGTGCTATCTATTACTCTAATCTTCTAATAGATTAGTAAGATTCAATTAGCTTTAAGAAGGATATGTGTGTGTGTGTGTGTGTGTGTTATCTTTTACTTTAATCTCTCTAATAGTTGGTGAGATTCAATTAGCTTTAGAAAAGTATGTGTGTGTGTTCTCTTTTACTCTAATCTTTCTAATGGATTAGTAAGATTCAATTAAATTTAGAAAAGATGTGTGTGTATGTTTTTTTTTACTCCAATCTCTTTAAGTATATCTACTCTCTCTAGTTAGTAGATCTTCACTATTAACTTATGTATAGTTAATTGAAAGTTAATACATAAGAGAACTCATCATATTTTTATTATACATTATGAAATTCTCATTCACCAATGTTATTGTCAATTAAGTTAAATAGAATTTTGAATAATACTAAAAATTGATTTAGTTGAAGTATAGAATTAAAGTTAGCATTGGATTAGAAATGTCATGCATAAAAGTAATGTATTCCTAAACTTTCACTCGTAATTTACACACTTAATTTTTGATTAATTAAGATTAGCAAATATTTGATGTATAGAAATTAGATGTAGAACAACAACACTAAGTGTGAATCCGAGTTGGCGAGGGTTCAAATTACAGACTCTCTTTGAAAACAAGGAGATTACTAGGGAAATTGACCAATTTAAAGTTCTAAGTGTATAACATAAGTGTAGTACAAAAAAATGGCTCCAAAGCGTGCTCGAACCCAAGGCACTAATGATCATGAAGCTGGTACAAGTAACGGTGGAATCCCTACGGAAAATGCTATGTCTCCACCAATCAGACCAATCGGAGCTATGGTACAGGTTAGTATTGCAGTTTCAAGTTATGCATCATTGCATATGCGAGACTATAGGAATATATTATTTACCTTATGAAAAGAAAACACAGACCTAAACCACGGGGCTTAACCCCAAGAAACTCGTCATATGTTTGACAAGTAGGAAAGATTGTCTGGTGAAACTGGTTGCTATAGGAAAGAATGTTTGTCCAAAACCTTCGGTATGGTTTTTTTCAAGTATATATCTCTACTTATTAGCGTTGGTATTATGTGGCAGTTGCCGATGCGTGAGAGGACGCCCAGATTGGCACCGTTGTTGCTGTGACGGGAGTACGTCCAGATTAGCACAACGAGTACTTGTCGAGCGGTATGGGACGCTCATGAGGACAAGGGTTTTTATAAATAATGTATATACTGTTCGGACATAATAGCGTCAGTAGAGATTCTTGAGTGAACCTAATCCAAAGGTTGTTGGTTTAAAATTGGACGACTTCTTGTTTGACAATTGTTTGTAATACTGTTTGAAGGGCTGTTTTAACGAACCAGTATCATAAATAAAGTAAAGGAACATGTATGTTTAAACAGTGTGGTAGTAATTAGATAACAAAAGAAGGGTGAGTGTGGTGTGGAAAGTGGGAGAATGATACCCCGACGGTATCATTCTATGGACGGGTGGACCCGATGAGTCGGGTAACTTTCTAATGCTAGTTTTTTTTTTGGTCATAAATCTTTAAAGAGACAAACCTTGGCGGCTGTGCTTCTGAAACATGGAGAAAAAAGCGCACAGGTTGGTCACTCTAAGATTTATAGTTTTAGGAATAATTGATTATAAATAGTTTTTAGATAGGGTTATGGTGGTCACGCTCTACCATAGCGAGATAGAACCAATCCTTCACTAACGGTTCATGCCCGTGGCTACGTAGTAGCTAAGGCAATGTCCGTTGGTTTTTCCTTATCAGGATTGGAGACCTATCAAAGGTACTCCGCTCCTCTTGACAAGGGGCAGGGACCTCACAGCTTCTCCATGCACCTATGTGTAGTGATGGAATAGAGCACTCACAATGCACACACTCTACACAACTAGGCTTGAAGAGTGGTGTGTTATGTGTTGAGAATGGTGTGGTGTAGTGTGATCATGTGATGTTTTACAAGGGAGAGAAGGGCTCTATTTATAGGTTTTAGAAGCCCCAATTAGGATTAGGCCTAATCAAGTTTATTTGAAGAAATAAAAGATTATGCATATTTTAATTTTTTTTATGAGGGTGGGTCTCTCTTGTCCTTTGAGTCACATGGATGTGGGCTCAAGGGAAGAGAATTATTGAGGATGAAAGGAGAGAGGATTGAGTGAATAATTGGGGAGTGCCTACTCTAGTAGAGGGTGCATTTTACAATAAGGTTAGTGGTTAGTAGTTAGTAATTATCACTAAAAAATATTTACAAAATCATTCACCAAATGGTGAGATATATGATGAGAAAAGTTAGAGAAGGGATGAGCTTGTAAAGAGAGATTGAAGCTTTGGAGAAGTTGACATTCACCTCTTTACAACACCGGAAGAAGAAGCAGTCAGCATGGCGAAGCAGCGCGTGTCGATGAAGCTATGTTATCTTCAAACCTTAGAAAATTCATGATAAAAGCCTTCATTTGCAGAGGTTATCCTTGGATTTTTGCTGATTTTTTGAAGTTCTTTACAAAGCTGAAGAGAGTATGGTAATATGGACATATATGTAGAGAGAAAGGGGGACACATAGGGTGTAGAAATGGAGGATGAAGGCTATGGAGGTGTCAGAGATGTGGCAATGGTGAAGAGGGTGAATTAGGACATGGGAGTTGCAGGTTTGGGAGTGGGAAGGAGAGGGAGGAGTGTGTGTGAAAGAGGAAAAATGATAAAGTGGAAGAGGGAGTGTGGCTGCATAGCATGGGCAAACCGGGGTCCACCAATAAAATCATAGCTCACAGCTCGTAGCTCAAAAAAATATGAAAAAATTTGAGGTGAAAGTTCAGCTCACGAGCTACAACTTTTATTTGTATCACCTTTTCAAATTCGGGGATCATGTGATCTTTAAAAATTCAGCAAAACCGACTGGTTTTTCCACTACACAAGGTCCTTGTGAGGTCCTTCTTTGGATGATTCTTTTGAATACCTCCAAGAGTGAGCTCCCCATGGTGCATGCATGCATGCCACATACCCTTGACCTTATTTGGTAGGTCTATAATTGAAGATATTGTTGAGATCATGATATAAGTGAATAGTACAACTGAGAAAATCAAATATTGAGGGGTCTAAAAAAATATGTACATGTCAAATATAAACAATATAGGTGGAAAAAATATAAAGGGGTCAAAATAAATCTCTCTCATTATAAGTCTACCATAAAAAGATGAATATTTTTGGTGTTCTAATTTATGAGAGTAAAAGAGAATAGATGTAGGAAGGAAAAATCACAATAGTGAAAAAATATACACATAAATAAAACTAGTTTTTTTGGATTTTTGTTGGGATGGAGTTACACCAAAACTAAGAGAAGCTTGCATGAAATTATTTTTATATGGAATAAAGAGTATGCAAAATGGTAAGAAAAAATATGGTAATGGTGAGTCAATGTACATAGCATAAATAACACACCATAGATAGAAATATTTAAATAAATACCAAAATAATTATGAAAAATCCTTTTATGTATGCCGTATATACAATGAAATATTTACACACAAATGGGCCATAATATATTTTATTTATTTTTTTGGCTCAACTAGCCCAGTGACTAGCTAGCTAAGGGTTTTTAAGAAAATATGGAGAAAGTCCCTAACTCACACACGCCTATGTACAGTGAAATGGTAGGGATAACCAAAATGTTTGAGTGATTTGATAGGGTGAGGTAGCTTACTATGGCAATTATGGAAAGCCGAAAAACGGCTATCACTAGTTAAGCTAGTTGTGCGCTTGGAGCCGTCTGTGGCTCGCACACAGTGTTAGGCAAGTCCCTTGCTTCGACAGTGCGGCAAGGAGTGCACAAATGGGGATAGTGTTACCCATTTCCTTAGCATCTATATACATGTATTTTTCCCTGAACATAAAGGAGATTCTCCTTTTAGGGAATTTAACATTGGCAGCCAAGCGATCAAACCATGGTGCCCCTAGGATTACATCCTCATGCTTGAGAGGAGAGATAAAGAAGTCCTCTTTGTCCACATAGCTTTGGACATGGAGCCTCAATTTCCCGATTAAGGGAGTGAATGAAGCTTCTTGCCCCTTGAAAGCACTGTCTGCGGGTAGAACATCTCCCATCTCGTAGGCTTGTATGCCTAACTTGGTGGCCAACTCTATAGATATAAAATTGTGAGTAGAACCAGGGTCAAAGAGAATAAAAGCATCATGTTCTCTAACCTTTCCCCAAGCATGGCATAGAGGAGATCCTTTGTGGTGAGTTTGGTGAGTCTCCTCCTCTTGGATTTCAACCAAGGTAGCTCTAGGAGGATCATGGCGGGTGTTCTTTTGGGGACAAGCGCGGTACACATGCCCTTGTTCGCCGCACTTGAAACACCGGTTATCCTTGCGATAACGCTCAAGCTCTTCAAGAGAGAGTTTGTTTTTACCTTTGTAAACTCCCTTCTCTTTAGCTTTGTTGGAGTTGCCCTTAGGAGACTTTTGGACATTGTCCTTCCCCTTAGGCTCGTTGGAACCCTTGTTTTCCGTGGGCTTATTATTTCTTTTAGCCCCTGTTTGGAAATTGATTCGAGAGGCCACCATAGTATGGTGTATTACCGCCGATATGATACGTGGACTTTGGGAGTTGACATACTCCGCCATTTCTTCGGTTAAGCCCACACAAAATTGTTGCTTTTGCTCTCCAAAATCTAACTTTTTGAAGCAGTGGCTTTGGGTTGTAGGTCCCAAAACTTGTCTACATATTTGTGGATGGATTCATAGGGAGAGAGCTTTAAGCTTCGCCATTCACTGAGTACTTTGTCTTCGGCATCGGTGGCCAAAAACTGCTTCATAATGGAAGCTCTTAAAGCTTTCCAGGTTCGTGGAGCTTCACCATTGGCTTGTAGGCTAGACCACCATTGCATGGCGGACTTTTGAAAGTGCATAGCTACATGGCGTAGCTTAGAGGACTCCGTGAAGCCCTCATCTCCAAACGCCACATCAAATTGTTGGATAAAGGCCAAGACTTTGTCCGTAGCACCAAAGGTCCCATCATAGGTAAGGAAAGAGATGCTCTTCCATCCCTCTTTGAACTTCTTCAGCTTAGACAACCTCTTCCATGCAGCAAGGATTTCCTATGGCCTCTTCTTTTTAATGGTTCAAAGGTTGCACCATCACTTTCTTCAGAGGTGAAGAATTTGAGGAAGGTGGAGAAGAGGGTGACCTCTTTCTTGCCTTTTGTCTTGATCTTCATTGTCTTCACCATCACTTTCATAAGAGGAAGAGGATGAAGAAGATGGAGAAGAGGGTATTCTCTTTCTCGCCTTTTTCTTCTCTTGCTTTTTGTCATCCCTCTTTAAATTATGGTGTGGAGAAGGGTGCGATGGTCTTCTCCGTTTTGGAGGTGATGGAGAGCGTTTAGCTTGCCATCTTCATGGAGCCATCTCCGCCGAGGTGGCGGGAGACTCACTTCTTTCTCGTTCCTTTGATGGAGGCTCTTGAGTTCTCCTTTGGGAAGGAGATGCATCATCAAGAAGTAAATTCTTGAGCCCTTCGTATGGATTCTCTTCTTCTTTCCGAATCGGAGAGAGACCTCTTTTGGAAGTTTCACAAGGAGGCTTCCTAGGTGTTCTCTCATCATGGTGGTGAGCTTGGAGAATCCCATGAGCAAGGAGCTGCCATTGCACTTCACTTTGGAGAGATGGATTGCCCATGGCTTGTTGAAGCCTAGAAAAAGGAAAGTTAACAAGCATCGGGGCATCATTAGTAGCTTGCTCATTAGCAAAATCAAAGTTATCAACATTAATTTCACTCTCTTTACTATTGTCAGCCATTCTAACAACTTTTAGGTGTAAACTTTTTAGGTGTACTTTGGCACTTCAAGCCCTAGTTGCTACTCCTCTTTACCCCTTTAGAAAAAGAACTCAAGCTATTGTACTCGTGGCTCAAATACCATTAATTGCAAGGAATAGAAGAGAGGGTCGTTCAACACCAAAACAGCACCGACTCCTGTCAAGCTTCTAATAGCTCAATAGTGGTTAAGCCGTAGGCAAGCCCCGTAGGACTCCACTATTAAGACCATAGCTCTCGACGGTGATGTCCCGTTAGCTGCACGAAGATAGGCGCACTGCAAGGCTGAAAAATCCCTATTCTACTTTCTCACAGGCAATTAATAATACCAACCATTTATAGCTAGCTTGAGGACCTCCCTTCTTGAGCAAGAAAAGAGAAACCTTGTGCTCTGATACCAATGTAACATTTAATGGCCTAAAAACTTGTGTGTAGAGGAAATTAGCACGAACATAGTGGGCATTTCATTAGAATAGATTCCTAATGAGAATTACAAGAGTGCTTGGGTGGAGAGAGCAACAAAAAGCATAAGACCTAGTTAGATAGCATGAACAATACTTTCAAAAGAGAGAGAAATTAAGTTGTTGACAACAGTTGAGGACCGGATTTACATGGAGCCGGTCCCCCCTCCAAAAGACTTTGTATTATGGTTTCTTCCATCAAGAGAGACATTGTACAATACAATTCTTTGTGTTCCTTCAAGACTAGCTAGTGCAATGAAGATGAAAGATTCATGCACTAAGCAAAACACTTATCAAACACAACATCAATTCTCTCCGGTCTCAGACCCAAGACCTCACACACCTTCGAAGATGGTGAGAGCTAGCGGGGTATGAGAGTAGATTGAGAGGAAGAAGGAGTATTCTTACGAGAAAGATTTACATCTCTTCACATAATCACTCATATTAGCATAGCTTAGCTTAGTAATTAGCATGGTAGAGGAGATGAGCATGCATTGAAGCTTGGCTCTTGCTTGGATTTGCATCACAAGGCCAAGAGTTGTTGGTGTAGGCCCCTTCTCACAATCTTGGAGTAGGTGGTAAGCTTTCCATTAAAGCTTGAGAAGGAGAGAGAGTCTTCTTTTCTTCACGCATGAGATTGTGTGAGTGTTTTTGTGATAATGCCTTGCAAAAATCAGCCCCCTCTCTCTCTTGGTCGACCCCTCTTGCTATTTGCTCATGTTACAGTCTCATTGGACCTCCCTAGAGCTAGCCAATGAGAATTAAGCAGTATAAGTGATAGCCTTCTGACATGTGTCCCCCTTTCCCCTTTTGTGAGAGCTTTATGTAATTAATAAATGCAACTAAACTCTCATTGGACCCCTTTGCCTCCTGGCCAATAGGAATCAGGCAAGCCATTGGGCTGCTGAATGCTCATTGGTCCCCTTGGGAGACTGTCCAATAGTCTTCTAGAGAGCTTAATTCTCATTGATTCTTTTATTAAGTGTTTTTAAATTAATTAAACTAGATTTACTCTAGCCTAATTCTCATTGTTCCATCTCCAAGGCCATCCAATAGGAATTGGGTACACCTTGTGGGCATCTGGGCTAGGGAGCTGACATGTGTCCCTCATTCCCTTTGTGTAAAGGGAGCTTGTGTGTGTGTGTGTGTGTGTGTGTGTGTGTGTGTGTGTGTGTGTGTGTGAGTTGCTCTCTCATCCCCTACTCCCAAGGCTTGCCCCCTCCTATGTAGGGATTGATGAAGACTTTTTGGACACACAAAGCATCCAATTCCTCCCATGCTTGACCTTTGCACACAACCTTTGAATTTTGGAACCTTAGCATTTTGGAAGTCTTAATGGGCTGAACCTTAGGGTCTTTTAAGCCCATTGTTGCACATGGCTCTTTTGTAGATGGCCCCCCCTTTGGATCCCTATTTTCCCTCCTTTGGATCCCTACTGTGGCCATCTGCTAGCATAACCAATATTCTAGATTTTTCTCCCCTGGCACTTCCCCATATTAAATGATCAGTTTAACATGAGAAAATCATTTAGGAGAATTAGATATTGATTATTATGACTATATCTATATATATATATATATATATATGTTTATATATGTGTGTGTGTATCTATAAGTGTGTGGAGTAATTTTGGTAGATAATAATGATTTTTGGTACTTTTATTTCATTTTTAGCCAATAAGAATAAAAAATTAGTAAAATCAACCAAGAGAGTCAAAATCGAGTTTTGAAAGCAAAGACCATATCAACAAGGCAAGGGCTTCAAGCATGTCAAATTTGGAAGGATTTGGTACAAGTCAATTTTTTGCAGGTCAACTTACGATAAACCAAATTTGCAAATTCAACGGCAATGAGTGACTGAAAGTCCAAATGACGACCCATCTGAGCCGCAAGTGATATTCCATGAGAAATTAAGGCAAGAAAGGTAAGCATACACTTGGGGACTCCGGGTAAGTCGAGCACGTATAGGCAAATTAGGGCAAAGCAAGTCTAATTGTTACTTGCTAGAGAGAGAGAGAGAGAGAGAGAGAGAGAGAGAGAGAGAGAGAGAGAGAGAGAGAGAGAGAGAGAGGGAGGGAGAGCTACTATTTGTGACTAGTTGCTCCTTCTTTCTTGCTTGCTATGGGAATTTCGGGCCACCACAGGGCACAAGATTTGACAGGTATGCTCATCTACCATCCATTGATAAATGCATGTAGTTCATACTGCACAAATAACACCAGAATAGCTGTATCAATCAAATCAAGGTTGGATTTTAGCAAACTGATAGAGGTCATTAGGGGGCCACACCAAGTCCACATCACAAAAGGTTTTGCCAATGGACTCCCCAAGCCATGGGCTATCCAACCATCCAATAAAATTTGGTATTGGGAATGGAACATGGATCATGATCCATGTTCCCCCACCTCAGAATCTCAAAAGAATATATATAAAGAATGCTCTTCATAAACCTTCTTACCGCTGCAAAAACAGTTCAAAAACATTGCAAAACATGATTTGCGATCCATGTCCCCAACTATGTTAGAATCAAGGCAAAACTCACCTACAATTGGATCATAATATGGGGAACTCACCTTTTAAAAAATAGAATTCTCTAGGCCCCAAAACCCTAAAATCTTTAGATTTTAGTCTGCAAATGGTCATTTTGACCCATCCCAAAAAAAATTGATCCAAACACGAAAAGATTATGACCAAGGGCTTGGGGGACATGTCTAGATACTTTCCCTTAAGTAGTATTTGGGCCCAAAACATGGATCGTGATCCATGTCCCCAGGAGCAGAATCGGCAAATTCAGTGTCCAAAGTGGGTGCAAATGTAATAGTCACCAAATAGTGAAGAAATTGTGCATTATGGGCCATAATTTCATGAGTCAAAGAGTTAGAGTGCAAAGTTTGGGTTTTGAAGGAGCAAGTGTGAAAAGTGAACTTATGGTATGCTTAAAAGTTCAAAGAGAAGCCAAGAAATGCTTGCATGAAGTGAAAATCTTGTTAGCAAGACTAATATGACCAATCACAATCAAAAAGCAATAAAAAATGACAATCAAATAGAGATGGGGTGAAAGATAGTCTCCAAGCATTAGCTCAACAAAAATAAACACTCATTATCCATAGGGATCAATCAAAGTGGAATTTAGAAAACGAATATGGTCAAAGTAAAAAAACCTAGGCCAAAAATTGAGAATTCGGGTAGACTTAGGAAATATAGATCCCAATTTGAAAAGATTTCACTAGTGTGCTAGAATAGACCATAGGAACATACCCACCAAGTGTCATCCCAAAATGTGACCAAATATGGATCGAGATCCATGTACCTTTTTCAAACTTCAAATCAAAACCAAGCCATCAAGTTGCATATGCTATCCAAAGCCTAACTCTGAAGTTTCAAGCCATTTACACATCAAAACCCTTGTAAAAGCTCATTAAAGCTTTCAAACTGGAATATTTAGACAATAGGGGAGATGAGGATATTTTGTGTGAGCTAGATAATATCAAGCAAGGCAAGCTACCATTAGAAGCTATGTGAAAAAGATAAAAGAACTAACCAAACAACTGCAAGAACCTCCCTCAGAAAAAGAATGAATATTGGTTCCTGAATGGATTTAAAAGTTGGAAGCTATGAGAGCAAGAAGTACCAACACCAACAAGGAGATTCAATGACTTGGTACAAAGAGCATTAAAGTTGGAACATCATCACTGGGCATAGAAGAAGGCAGCCAAGTGATGATGAATCATCTACTGAAGAAAGTTCAGAATCCAGATCCAGCTCCATTTCTTCTGAAAGTGAACCAAAGGAAAAAAGTAAAACTAAAAAAGGAGCTTGGACCAAGAATATTGAAGAAATGTCTAAGCAAATTGCCGAGATAGCCAAAACAAGAACCTCAGTGAGAAAAACAGAAATATGGTGTTCTAAGTGTAGGTCAAGTGAGTGTTCCCAATGTACAGTGCCCAGATTTACCAAAGCTAGAGGTAGCTGACCAGAAACCGCCAGAGCCAGTATCTGTAAAAGTAGTCACAAGAAGTAGAGGAATAGTGATTGAAGAAATCCCTAATGAAGAAGATAAAAGAACTGCTAAGGCCAAAAAGTGGGAACAATAGAGGAAAGTGTGGAAGGTCAAGGGTAAAGAAAAGATAGTAGATGAATGGAAAGAACAAAGGGATCTTGCAACAAAAATCACTAAAATTCTATCAAAGAAGTTTATAAAACAATCAAAAGTTTAGATGCTCGGACCATTCAAAAAATACTTGTTCAGCCTTCAGAACCAAAATTGAAGAAGGTAGAAGATGGACTAGATGAGTCTATGATTGCTGCAATACAAAGTTTGAGAGAAGAATCAAGACAAGTCAGAACAAACTTGACCGAGGCTGGAAATATTGGACTGGGGAAGAATTAGGTGGATTCATCACAGAGCTAGCCAACAACTACAAGAAAACCAATGGAGTGGAACTGTGAAGATTCTCAGGAAAAATCTTCTAGTTTAGACAGCAGGAGTTCGAGCAATGAGCAGGATGAGATATATGTTAAGGTCTGTGATCGAATTAAAAACCTAACTGTAGAGTTGGATGACATTTGATGCACATTGCCTGAGGCGGCCAACTTTAGTAGACAAAAGAGAAAAGCTGAAGCAAAGGCCAGAACATTGGATTTGGTGGCTATTAGAGATGATGAGGTTCCAATAATCCAAATAGACTAAAATATCCAAAGACAATGCGAACCTCTATCTGGTGTTATTTGGGATGGGGGAGTAGGAGTGAATATGCTCGGTGCAGTGGTTATGGGGGGTGGTACCGAGGGGTTGCCATGGCGAGCAAGAAAGAAAATGTCATAGTATATGAAGGAATCCATGGACACGATGCATGCTCACACAGAGAGCCTTAAGGAGTCACTAGGTCTTATACCACACCCCCACCACAAGATCAGAATGGTGCTTGGCAATATGAAAATGTTGTAGAGATTTAAAAGAGGAACTCCCTCACACTTGCGATATGGCGAAAGAAGAGTTGTGGGATAAACAATGGGAGGAGAAAAAAATAAAGATGAAGCGGATAAAAGTCCAATATCAATCCACTTTACCCAAGCGAATCAAGATGGCGCAAGATGTGCAAGGGGCCATGGGTGGCCAATCAGATGCCAGCGACACCATCACACAAAGCCCTAATAAAAATGCAAGGATTTGAGCAGGCTCATTTGGTGTCTGTAAATTATATACTATTAAAAGTATATGCTTGTTTCTAGAGCATATTACTTTTGTAGGAAAATGTTACAAGGGAGGGACAAAAGAAAAGTTTGATAGCTTCCAAATAGAGCAGGGCATGCAAACATTGCACCTCTCTCTTGTTAGATGCATCGGCTTTACTATAGAGTCCCCCTAGATCACACTCTTCCCATTCTACAATGGGGGCTCATTGGGAGACTTGATGTGCCATGTGCAATTCTTGCAAGGTGTATTTAGGTGTTGCATGCACAGGCTTTAGTATGGCTGGAAGAAATTTCCACCTACAAATCAACAGCTATTAAATAATTAGGAAGGAATGGGGTCTAAGAGGGCCTCTTTATGTTCCATGGGATTAAAAAGGAGATTATGGAAGGGACAAATGCATGGATGCCATTTGGACTGAAATGGTGGGTATGGCAAGCCCTAAAAATAAGTGGTCAAACTTGTACTCTTTAATAAAATATAAAGAGAAAATCTCTTATAAATTCAAAAAACTAAACTTTTCTTTAAATAGTTGGATAAAAGACAATCCTTTCTCTCTATATTAGTTGCCAATTTCTCCCCTCCTCTCTCCTAAAAGGGGTTCCCTCCAAAAATGTGATGATCATTCCCTCCCTCTCTCTCTCTCTCTATTGTACCATCTCTCACTTCTCTTCACTTCAGCTTTCAATTGATTCTCTTTCCTTCCTTTCACTTTCCCCTCCCAAAAGCTTTGCAACAGAAGTTTGAACCTCCTTTCCCTCCTCAAGCTTACTGCATTCTCCTCAAGCTGAAGTTCTCCACGAGCCTCACTAAAAACCTCTACCTAAAGCTGAAGATCTGAAGCATATCCTTGTGCTAGATCTTCCCTCTTTCTTTCCTCAACAAGTTTCTTGCTTCTTCTTCATTAAGCCCTCTAGAGAGGATCCACTTCCCCCTCAATCTTTGCAACATTATCTTCCCCATTAAGCCCACTTGTATGTGGAGCAGTATAGCATTAAGTGGCATCAACCGTCTTTGTGTACCATCAAGAATTTTTCTCTATATACAACTCAAAACATCGATGTGTAGTGATTAATCATAAGTGTTTAGAGGTTGTGCCCTTATTCCCCATGGAATCATCAGGTACTCGACAACCTAGGAGTGTCATTGACTCCATTTCATATAGCAGTGTACAAGACAATATTGGATGTTGGGTGACGATGGAGTTCAAAGAATTGATGCGGGTGACAAATCAGCCCAACTCAAGAGGTGCACACAAGGTCTCATGGAGACACATTGCTTCTTGAGCACACCATTGGAAGGGAAGAATCATGGAGTTCAAGCAAACACAAGATGACAAGCAGCTTGTGAAGGTGCAACATGTGTATGTTTGTGGGACGGGTGTCTAACCTCACTCCTATCTTATTACAGACATAGCAAGAACCACGGATATAATTGTCAATCCATGGGACGAAGCTGACTCGACTAGTGTATAGAGGCTACAAGAGGTTGTCAATCTCTTGAAAAACAACAAACAACTTGCATCTAACTCAAGCTACACTCAATGACTAAAATCACCAAAAGCTAATCGCTTATCGGTAAACAAATCACATCCGTTACAACATCAAACGACATCCAAACGTTACAAAACTTCTAGGACATGGTTTATAAGACCTAAGCACACATGCTTATGGTCTCAAATCTCACTTTAGGTCAAGTGAAAAAAAGTGAGTTTTTGACCTAGTTGTTTTTTACCCGAATGCATCTAAATGCTTAGCAATGATGCCCCAATACCCCGCCTATACTTAGTTTATGATTTTGAAGCTTAAATTCCTACTTATGATGAAATTAGACCGCAGGTTGGCAACGCCAAAAGCTAAGGATTACCATGAAATGTTTACGTCAATGCGTAGAGCTCTTACCTGCGGTTGCAATGTAACAGACGTCACTGCAATGTGACAATCGGGAAGGGAGTGGGAAGCACAAGAAGGAGAGAAGTGAGCACCGTTAGCTCACGCTGTTTTCTATTATCCAAAAACTTCTAAAAAACTTACAGAAATTGGCTTTTATACCTTAGCCAAGGTTTTTGGTGATCAAAACTAATAATCTGGGAGCTCTAACTAAAGACAGGTTGATACAATCTGGAAGCTTGTAGCCTTGGCTCATCAATTACAATGTTTATCTAGAAAGTAGGAGTTACAATATTCTCGATTCATCAAAATAATAAGTTCTTTTACAATAAAAGCTCTAAAAAATAATATCTGAGTTAGCTTGCTACTAACATTCCCCCCCTCCTTCACTGTGTTGTCCCTTGACACAGCTTCATGGGTTGAAGTAGTCTTTGGGTTGACGATTGGCGAGGTGGTCTTTAAGTGCATGGAGGGCTTTCTTATATCTGAGTCTTCTCTCTTTGTCAGGAACCTACAAGAATTGCATGCTGACTCTGTTTTTAAGCTCAATGACTGAATTGCCAACAAATCTAGATGTGAGGTTACTAACCATTGGCCCAAATATCTTCGTTCGCCAAGTGAAGAAACCTATATAAAATGCTTTCTCAAATGCCACGTATTACTTGAGGGCAAAAACATGCATCTGGCGTAGAAGCCGTAAAGGACTTCTTCGGAAGGCTGGCCACTCAAGTCGTAGCAGAGACCCTTATTACCTTCAAGGAACGACATCCATGGTGCTCCTGCTTGCTCTGGCTCGTGAAAAGCTTGAAGACATCTGAACAGCATTCTACAGATCTTATAAAACATGGCACATGATAGGTCAGAAAGGATTTTGAAGAAAGTCATGGCGCCCATTAGGGTTTTTACCATGTATTCCTCTATCGGTGTTCCCTACTCTAGAACTCGCAATCGTGGATAGTTTAGCCATGTTGGCCGCTTCTTTTTCAATGCTTCAAATTCTTGCCATGTCCTTACCCTTGGTATAGGACAGAATGTTGGGTCTCTTTGTAGTGCGACAAGTGCTCTTGTGAACAAAATCAGATATCTTGGATTCTTGTTCAACTAGCTCTTTCTCCACTTGGGGTGGACATTCTCTATGCCTTCTGCCTGCATATCTTTGTATAATCTTTCTTTGACCTGGAATATCTCTACCTTGATCAAAGGGCAAGGATTGTTGATGCCATTGTGAATTGATTTGGTTGGGAGTGAGTTGAGCTACATTGACTGAGTGAAGAATTCTCAACTCCCAATCCATCGTTGCTTTCCATTAGGCATCTGTCTCCTAGGCTACCTGTTCCTTTAGTGAATCTTCCTCATCTTTAGACAGTTGGACCATGGAAATTTTCTCAGCATCAGTCAGTGGTACCTGAAAGTCTTCTTCGCCTCCTAGCCCTTCTGTTCGATGTGTTTCCATCTCAGCAAAAAAGACTGATGGAATGTCAACAGTTGGTTGCTCCGACAGACCTGCTTCTTCTTGTGTCTCTGGTTGTTCCTGTCTCAGCAACTGATTGACTCTTTTTAGCTCTGCTATCTCCTTAAGCAATTGCTTTTCTCGTTGTATCCGCATCAGTGCAAGGTCTCTTCTCTGTGATTGCTCTAGCTTTAGCTCTAGCTCAAGATCCTTGCTTTTCTTTTCCAAAGTCTTATAGACTTCATCTGTACCTTTTATTGAAGCAACAACAGGATTTTCTCTGATCTGTCTCAAAAAAGCTGTCTGATCATTGATCCTTTACTCTGAGTATTGCATCGAAGCGTTTTCTACATCGAGCTGCACTTGGATCTTCTGTACTGATGACAGATTTGTGGTTAGGAGTTCATTTGTTACCTCTATCAACTGTTGATCTTTAGTCTTGCATGCATCTGATAACTTTTTTAGAAGTTCTCCTAGCTCCTCCATTTCTTTTTGTTGTTTCTCTTTGGCTAGTTGGTGGTGTTCTGCTTCATCTTTCAGCTCTTTGAATTGTCTTTGTAAATCTGAAATGATAATCATCATGTCATCTAACTCTCCTTGTAGAGCATCGGTGACCAGTTCCAGCTCTCTAGCCTTAGCACTGTGGCTAAGTGCTGCTGTTCGCATTTTTTCTATCATCTGCTGCATCTGCTTGGCATATTCATTTACTTGCATGATGACTTCATCGTTTGTCTCCCATTCTTCAGAATCTGTAGGCTGCTTAGATGTTTCATCAGTTTCAGTGTGTGGCTCCTTGGGTGGTTCTATGGTGGCTGCTTGTGGTTGCGGTGGGGGTTGTTCTTCACCTTGAGGCGTTGCGATTGCCTCATCTGCTTTTGCTTCGTAAGGCTTCGTAGATGCCTCGGCTATTTCTTGTTGGGTGGTAGTAGAAGGTTCTAACTCTCTTTGTTTGGTTGGCCTTGGCTGTTCAAAACTTGCTGCTGCATGTTCCTGGTGTTTAGGCTCTTTTTCTTTGGTTTCCTTGCCCTCATTGGATTTAGTTGTAGGTGAAGGGCAAGGGCTTGGCATTGGGTGGTCTGCCTGTTCCGTAGCGGTGAGGTGAGCTTTGGAGACATCTCCTCCTGATATTGCTGTATCTCTCCTTGTTCTGTAGCCTCCGCTTGTCTTTGTTTCTCGGTGCGTCTTCTCTTGCTTTTCTCTCAGCTTCTTGATCTTCTTTTAATTTTAGAGCTTCTGCTTCTGCATACATGCATTCAAGAAAGTCTATGGGGTCTTCTTCTTCTTTCCTTGCAGGGTTCTTAGTTCTAGGACCCCTTATCTCTTTTGGAACCCACCTTTTCGGGTCCTCTCCTGCAGCTTGGTGGCTTCTTTCGTAAGTTTGTTTTTCTCTTTCAAACCTAGCCTTCTTTTGTTGAGGTTCTTCTTAGTATGCAGCTACAGCTTTCTTCTTCATCTATTCAATTCTGGCCCTTCTCTCCTCATTGTCTGAGCTTTCATTGTTATGAGCTTTATGAGAGCTTCCTGCCGATTCTTCATCTGACTTGTAAACTCTCTTTGATGAACGTGTGGTTCTGGGAGAAGGTTGTGCAGACACAATCCATGTGTTCTGATTTGGGGTTGGCGGCAAATTGTCAGCCATGCCAATAGCATGATCTGCTATCCTAGTTAGCACTTTAGACACGCCTAGATAGGTAATTTTACCTTCTTTCTTGGTACCCTTCACCGTTGTTATCACATACTGCGCGTGATCAATTGGTTGCCTGGTTGTCGACTTCAACACTTGGGTGAAGGTAGTCGTGTGGTGTACCATGTCGGTCTCTTTGCTAAAAAAGTGGAAGTGTTGATGGTATAGGCGTGCTGGTTCTTCCACTTGCCTTTGGATGAGGTCGGCAAAAGTTGCAGCAGCAGTCTCCTTGGTGAATGTGTCTACTGTTATTTTGTCCCGGGCTCGCATTATCATTCCTTCACTTGGAAATTTCAGTGCCTCAACTACAATTTCCTTTGTGATTCCCACTTTTACTTTCGGCCCTTGCTGGTCAGTGATTTGGGCTGATCCATCCTCTTTAATAGTAGACAATAACTCATAGGCTTTGTGGAAATCTACGCCGGATGGTTCTTGGTCGTAGAAGTCTCTGAGGCCCAGCCTTCTGTTGGCTTCTTTTGTGTCTGGCTTGGCAGCTACATCATATATCTCTTTCGGTAGCAGTGATGGGGGCTTTTCACAAGCCAAGCTCCCATACCCCTCTTCTCTCGTCCCCACCCCATGGAAACCTTCTCTTAGGGAGGGAGTGATAAAAGGCATTGGAAAAGTAAGAAAAAAAATAAAGTATGATTATGTAAATATATGAGAAAGGTAAAATAGGCCACCTCATGCCTGCTGGGCAGCCCATCCCCACCTTGCCTCCTTTTTCTTCACTGATGCCCCATCGTGTGTCCATTTTCCTCTCCTCCACTCAAAAGGTCAACCCCCTCTCTCTTCCCCTTGTCCTTTCTCCTTTCTCTCTCCCCTCAAGCTACCCCACCTCTCACCAATAATGCATTATAACTCACCAATAATGCACCCTAACTCACATGCAACTTATCATATCTTCCAAAATAGTATACCCCACCCCCCCTTTCTCTCTGCTATCATATCCCATGACCCAAATACCCCCCTCTCTCTCTAAAGGGTGCCATGTCTCTTGTCTTGTAGCTAAATAACCTCCCCCACAGTCACACACACTCAGTTTCACTGAAAAAGGTTCCCACAGACCCATCCCCACCCGGTGGTTACCTGATTTTTCTTGTGTTCACACACATCTGCACACAGATTCACCTCTGAACACACTCCCCTCTCTCCCCTCTTGTAATTACTTTATTCTCCATGTCACCTCTCACTTTTTTTCATCAACCCATCTCTCTCTCTTAGTATCTCTCTCATGAGGCTGTTGTTCTGGGACATATACACACAGCCAGACAAGTGGGGCCCACAGTCACATAGCCTATGTAGATAATGATTTCTTCATTTCTAAATTCTAGAATTTCTCTCCCCTCCTCCCCTATATAAAGAGGGGTCACCATCACACTAAACACACACACAACATCACCAAAGAATACACTATGCACTGTGTGTGCCTAGTGCGCACACACACACCCACACCATCACCATCACCGCAATCACCATGCTCGTCTTGAGCATGACCTCTACACCCTTGGGCTATGGAAGATGAAGGGCAGCTAAATAAAGGATGATGGCCATAATCCTCGTGCGAGTCTTCGCCATCAACTCCCACCTATGCGCCATGTGCTCTACCACTCTCTCCCTTCTCATTCCCCTACCTTATGCTCCCCATTTCATCACCTTGTTCTGTAAATAAAGCTTGAGGTTTTGTGAGTATGTTTTCCTGTAATGTTTTGCCCATGTGAGGTGTGTGGAATCGCCACCTAGTCTTGTGTTTGGAGTGAGCTTGTGTATGTGTGAAGGGTGTGCGGATTCGCCATCCTTCTGTGGTGCCCAAGTACTAAGCCGCTATACCCCCTCCCTCACTCTCTCTCTCTCTCTCTCTCTCTCTCTCTCTCTCTCTCTCTCTCTCTTGATCTCATTTCCCTTCCTCTTCATCATTACTCCCAAGCATCCATCTCTCTTGGATGAAAACTTTGTTATGGTGGTGTGTTGTTTGCGTCCTAGCCGCTGAAGCTAGGTGGTGCCCCCTGTTTGCTTTACCATGACAGGCTCGAGGCGCGCCATTCGGTCCCCGGTGTTTTAGAGGCCGTCGGGGGTTCGGGGTTCGCTTTGCTCCCGTCATTTGGTGCCCCCACGGAGGATCTTTTCATGAAACCCTTCAGTTTACAAGACTTAAACGCTTAAACTATTGTGAATGAATGAATGGCTAGCAGGATTTGCTAATTGGACGACAGAAGAAGAAGAGCTCCAAGCACAACTAGACGAACTCCGCATCTCCATCGAAGCTCGAGTGCCAGGCGTAACGGTAATCGATTTGCAGTGGGAGAGTCAACCAACACGCCAAACCCAGTGGATATACATAGGCCAAGTGCCAAGAAGAAGAAGGAGAAGGTCGAAACCATGTCCGCAACCTACAACCAACCCACAACAACAAAATGGAAGGAGCTCCACACAATAGAGAATCAACACTATTCTACTTTGAGAATCGGGTAACTCAAGTCACCGAGGTAATTATCACAGTCAGTTTTCAAGTCGCACCTGATGCTGCAGCACAGATAACGGAAGCATTGGCTCACACTCTCACTAGAGAAACTAGGGATCTACTGAGTTTGTTTCAGGAAAGAACACCACCCTCTCCCACAAGCTTGGACAGTGACTAAGCACCTCTAAGCTTCACACGAATCAGTACAACCTACCTCAAGACAGATCACACATACCAACACGTGTACACTCAATCAAGGTAATACTGGATTTGAAGGCTCACTACCAGCACGTCATTGACACCATGCCGGGTGGGGAGCGGTTTTTGGAGGTTTTGGCATCAGATCAACCATTTGTCTTACCTTTGGTACAAAGCAATGTATCGTTTGAAGTTTTAATCTATGTCCTAGTATAAGAGGGTATACACGCCTCCTTGTAAAGAAGAAAAAAACTTTTGCAAGTTAAGCAGTGTGTCTTTCTAGCTCTCTCTCAGTAATCATGGCAAGTGTAGCATTTCCAACATTTAAAGGAAAGAAGGGGGAGGATTTGGTAATAGACTTCCTAGATGACTTTGAAGTAGCATGTGTAGTGAGCAACAAAGATACGGATGAATCCCGGGTTAGAATCTTCAAGCATCTCATGAAGCTAGAAGCTAGATCATGGTACAATGCACTTCCACAAGCAACCAAGGATGACTGGAACCCTTAAAAACCGCTTTTAAGAGGCGCTTTGGGGGAGGTACCACTTCAGAAAAGTTGTGGGACAAGTTGAGAGACTTGAAGCAGGAGGGTCTTTTAGAATATGCCACCTATGAGTCCAAATTTGTGGATTTGTAGGAACGGTGGGTTGAGTCACTGGCTAGGGGGGAAGCTGCACCCGATTTCCTAAAAAAAGATCGGTTCACGCATGGCTTATGGCCGCTTCTCAAGGAGAAGGTGAAAGGTAGATTCCCGGCTACGTACGAGTTAGCCGTTGAGATTGCTCGCCTTAAAGACAAGAAGCTGCGAATGAAAGCCAAAGAAACCGAGTCAACAGAATCATGTTAGATCACTAAACCGTCGAATTAGTAGTGAAACTTGCAATAAACAAAAGTCAGAGAAATTTTTTGTGTATCTGTGAGTTGCTGAGCACTAGAGAAAGATTTAGGAAGGATTCTGTGCCAAAAAACTGGAAATCTGCAACTTTAGACATCATACGCGTATGATGTCTAAATGACCAAACAGAGACAAAAACAGAAATTTTGACTTTACCAGAGTGTTCAAAAGGGGAGTTATACCCTAATTTCAACTTAAAACAAGAGCATTAACACTCAAAGAAACCCAAAAAGACAAGTCGGAGTCCAAGAAACGCAAAGAATAGGAAATTTTGGATTCACATCTTGTTTTTACATTCAAACCTGACAAAAACACTTGAAACTCAATTATAAACATTGGAGAAGGCTTAAAACCAAGAATAGTCAAAATTTGGGACAAAAAACATCATACGCGTATAACGTCTTTTAGCACATCCACTGCTTATTTTTGATATCTGACCTGACAAGATTGTTACAAACACTGTAGAAAGCATAAATATCAAGTCTTGACCCAAATTGATGAAAAAGACATCATACGCGTATGATGTCTTTGACCTAATTTTGGACATATTTTGATACTTTGCCAACACAGATCCATTGTAATAGCTGTCTAGAGGTTATATTTCAAGTTTCATCCCATTTGGATCACAATTGACCCAAAACAAGTCAAAAGCGGAAAATTGCCAAGAAAAGCCTAAATTAGCCATAACTTGCTCAAACAGAGTTCAAACTGAATTTTGTGAGTGGAAAGAGCATAAGGGGGCTACTGAGAGTGAACATAACCAAAATAGTCTAAATCTGTGAAAAAAGACATCATACGCGTATAATGTCTTTTTCAGCATAACTGCAACAAAATTCTCACTTGATGAAACAGAAGTTGTCCAACTAACAAGATTAAACAATTGACCAAGTATCAATCAGTTTGGATCAATTCTGACCACAAAAACTTGGGAAAACAAATTGCCGAGACGGAAAAGTTAAAGTCCTTTAGGGGAATTGATGAATTTGAGATCGGGCAGGAATCTCCAGAATAACCAACCAAGACAAGGAGAACAAGAAAGTGTCATATCAACCGAGGGAAGTGTAAACCAAAGTTGGGTGCAACCATTAGAGCCGATCTTTGAAGGAAGTGTTTCTGATACTTCTTCGGAGAGATCTTACGAGATTTTCACCGAACACTTGGAACACTTGAACCTGAACAACAGAGAAAATATGGCAGCAGGATCATCAAACCCTTCCGCCACAATGAAGCTATTGTTCATAAAATACCAGTACGACAATGAGCAAGGTGCCAGGATCTACAAAGATGGAATGGACCGCTATTGTGTGAAGATAGAAGATAGAAGATAGACCTAGTGAGTTCAAGGACTTAGTGCCTGTGAGCTATAGCGGAGATAGATATCTAGATGACGAGGGTACCATGTACTTGGTAGTCCTAAACCCTAACATTGTGGACAAGTGGGGATTGATGGGCACCAAAGCCAAAGTAGATGAAGAACTCGAGGAGAAAGCACCAATAATGAACTTCCCTGATGCGAGGTTAAGAAGAGAGAATGAAACTACAAGGATCAACACTGATAACATCTATGTGGGGCTATGCAAATATAATAATGGGGAGCAAGATCTCTATTATAGATGTGAAGAACCCTACACCGGAGAGTTGACAGACCAAAAAAGACTTTATGTTTTTACCTACACAGAGGGATCGGAAGTGAAAATTGCCGCTTACGACAAGTATGGGAGGCAATACTCAACAATGGGCAAGAAAGAATTAGAAGGATATACATACTTTGGGGGACCACTACATCAGTATTATGTTACTTCTAGCTCACAAAGACCAGCACCAACAAATGGAGGGCAAAACCCAATGACAACAGCAGGACAAAGAACTCAGGCTGCTGACTCTTTCAGTCAACCTCAGTACTCGAAGCCCGGACCAATGGGATCATTACATTCCAGAGAGTCAATGGATACGAATCGAGGTAGTGCAGTTCCAATCCCCACATATACCACTCCAGGTCCAAGGTTCGAAGCGGAACCATCACATTTACCTCCTAGTACTAGATTCAGGGCAGGGGAACCGACAAGGGTAACCCATGAAGTCCATGATGCTAGAGAAAGCTTTAGCCGGGACACAGGAGCAATGAGATTGGTAGCAGACCATAGACGTATGAGACCATCTCAAGTAGCGAAGTGTATGCCAAAGAAGTATGGTGGTTCAGGAGATCCGTATGCACATGTGTCACTCTTAAAGCAAGTCTTAAGAGCTGAGCAGATAACCGATTTCCATACACAATACGAGGGATTTGGTCTTACTCTGGAAGGTACGGCATTGACATGGTTTCAACCACTGAACATAGGGGGATTCCATGACATTGACCATTTGCTAAGAGAGTTTACTGAGGAATTCTCAAAACGAGGGATTAAGCACAATACGGTCTCACAAATATATGCTTTTAAACAGAGAGAACACGAAAAAGTGAAGGAAGCTTCACTTCGCTTCAAACGATACATTGAGAGATATCCAGTACGTGAACTACCACAAGATGACAGACTATCTGTTCTCTTTATTGAGGGACTGAGAAACTACACTCTCAAGAAGGACTTGCACTTGAAAGCTTGTACAAGTTTCGAGCAAGTAACGAGAGAGGCATTGTACTTAGTAGATAACTGTACGGTTTATGGAGAGGTGTCAGCGGATACAGATTTTGCATTCAGTAGCTCCTCCTCCGTAGCGAGCGAGACTACCACTAAAAAGAATGTTCAAACAACAACCATGCCACATGTAGAGAAAATGATAGAAGATGCTCTAAAAAGGATGGCACCATACCAAAAACCATTGCCAAAAACACTGAAATGGTGTGCTATTGAACAAAAATGGACAAACCATCCAACAGAGGAGTGCTATTACAACAAAGGGTATGTAAGGGAGCGTCAGTATGCACCTCCTGCTCAATTAGCACCACCTCAAGTACATCCAGTACCTCGATACCCAACGGGAAATGTACCAGGACCTATGGGGATAGAAAGACCGCAACCGGTGATAGCCGTTTTTCGGCTCTTTGTAATTGCCACAGTGAGTTACCTCACCCTACCAAAATCACCCAAACACTGTGGCTATCCCTACCATTTCACTGTACATAGGCGTGCGTGAGTCACGGGACTTTTCCCATATCTTCTTTAAAAACCCTCAATTAGCTAGCCATTGGGCTAGTTGAGCCAAAAAAAATAAAAAAAAATATTAAATATAAGTATATTATGGCCCATGCGTATGTAAATATTTCTTTGTATATAGGGCCTAAATAAAATATTTTTTCATAATTATTTTGGTATTTATTTTAATATTTCTACCTAGGTGTGTGATATTTATGCTCTGTACATTGCCTCACCATTACCACAATTTTTCTTACCATTTTTCATATTCTTTATTCCATATAGAAATATTTTCATGTAAGATTCTCTTATATTTGGTGTAACTCCATCCCAACAAAAATCCAAAAAAACTAGTTCTATTTATGTGTATATTTTTTTCACTATTGTGATTTTTTCCTTCCTACATATATTCTCTATTACTCTCATAAATTAGACCACCAAAAATATTCATCTTTTTATGGTAGACTTATAATGAGAGAGATTTATTTTGACCCCTTTATATTTTTCCACCTATATTATTTATATTTGACATGTACATATTTTTTAGACCCCTCAATATTTGATTTTCTTAGTTGTACTATTCACTTATATCATGATCTCAACAATATCTTCAATTATAGACCTACCAAATAAGGTCAAGGGTAGGTGGCATGCATACATGCACTATGGAGGGCTCACTCTTGGAGGTATTCAAAAGAATCATTCAAAGAAGGACCCCACAAGGACCTTGTGCAGTGGAAAAAAACGGTCGGTTTTGCTGAATTTTTAAAGTTCACTTGCTCTCCGAATTTGAAAAGGTGATACAAACAAACGTTGTAGCTCGTGGGCTGAACTTTTGCCTCAAATTTTTTCATATTTTTTTGAGCTACGAGCTGTGAGCTATGATTTTATTAGTGGACCCCAGTTTTCCCATGCTATGCAGCCACACTCTCTCTTCCACTTTATCATTTTCCTCTTTCACACACACTTCTCCACTCATCATCCCCACCTCTCTCACCACTCCTCTCTGCACCCTACTCACCTTCTCCTCAACCTTGAAGAATAAGAGAAACCATGGTGAACTCATACCTCCCACACACAATTCCATTCCAAAATTGACCACCTAGTCTCATTCTTCCTCCTCCAATTTACCCATATCTATCAAAAAAACCACAAAATTCAGCCTCTTCTCTTAAAAGACAGCATCATGGTGGTTGATTACTCAGCTTCAATTACCTTGTCTCTCAAGGAAGGTCAAGAGTGGAGAAAAAATGTACCGTCAAAGCTAGTGGAGCGTCAACAAGCGTCAAAATTGGCCCTACTCAAGACACTTAGAGCATCAACCTTGTAAGAAATCCACCTTTTCTTACCTCTTAAGAGTTTTTCTTCCTTATTTTTATCCTACATGGATACTCCCATTGTAGATATCCAATTCCATTTGTAAATTAATACTAACTCTACTAACACTAACCCACTATGAAAAGTCCTATCACCTCCATCTCTCTCCTCTCTCTTTCCCCACCAACTTCTTGATAATTCCAAGCAAAAGAAATTAGATAAATTGCTGAAAATCTAACCCAACCATGGTTAGAGGAGTAACCCTAGCCTTCAAAATTGCTATAAAAGGAGGGTGTAGCTAGCACAAAAGGGGGGAGCCATAAGCAAGAGCACTATGCTATAGCTTGAGAAGCCAAGCTCAACCTCTCTAGAAGGAGCTCTTGAGTGGAAGCTCATTGTCTTATGCATGTGCATGTGTTGTAATAGGGGATTAGCAAGGGAAATCTATGCCATTGTAAGAGAGAGAGTGATCATTCAATTGAGAGTAGGAAATCTATCATTTCTCCTACTAGTGTAAGCCCAACATTTGCTGAGTCAAGGAGGGTGGATTTGGAATAAGCTTGGATACTTTGTCTCTCTTCCCACGTGAAGTAATGGACAACAATGATGTGTAAGTGTCTTGGTGTTTTTTTGTTAAGTTCTTGATAGCTGGTCTCTAGTGTTGTCATCAATTTAGCCATAAATCCCACATACTGTAAGAGGGCGACAGGGTGGAGAGGACTCCCCTGGCCTTAAGACAGTGAGTGGGGTGGCTTTTCTTGTGATGTGTTGTGGTGTAATTTACTCAAGCTATGATGAACAAATACTAATATCACTTTGATTGGTCATGACAGATTTGTAAGAAGGTATTAGTGCAACAAACACCCCCTCCCCCTTCTCTTTCTTTCTTACATATATAATTGTGTTTGCTTGATCATTGCCGATACGTTTCAAAGCAGCCCGAGCACTATCTCTCTCTCTCTCTCTCTCTCTCTCTCTCTCTCTCTCTCTCTCTCTCTCTCTCTCTCTCTCTCTCTCTCTCTCTCTCTCTCTCTCTCTTTACGCGTCCTAGTTCGCATCCAAAACTAGGTGGTGCCCCAAATTTGTGTAGGGTTAGGTTGCGGGTTTGTGTGTGTGTTTGTTATTTTTTTTCCAACCCCAACCCATTGAGCAGCACGGGAGCCTTGAAGGGTGTCTAGAGGTTGCTCTTCTTGTTGCCCGCCCCGGACCGCCTCAAATTGGTGCCCCCACTGAGGACAGGCTTGTGTATGTTTTGTGAAGGCTCAACCTTTAGCATAATCAAGTAGCTTGCATGAATCACGAGAATTTGTATGATCCCTTCATTCCCATTGCAAGGCAAAAGGTACACATAATTGTTAGTACTAAGTTGCAATTTCAGCGAGTAATTCGTAGAATTTTAGGTCCTCTTAGGTTAGCCGAGATAAACACTTCGGTAAATCCTTTTATTTTGCCTCTCATTAGGTACGATATTAGCTTGGACGTCTATATTTTTGTGTTATTTTAAGCATTAGGACATGCATAGGCCATGGATAATGGCCCAGGAATAGAGGGTTTTCCCTTTCATTTTACTCCACACATTAGAATAAACGTTGCAATTAGTAGAAAGATCCATTTTCAACAACGAATGGTGTTCATGTTTGGTGCCCAAAGAGCAGGAGAAATTCGTGCATCACCAAACCCTGTCATTCTACCTCTCATCAACTACCACACTTCTTTTGATGTACATGTGTTCATTTTATTTTAAAATGAAGTGCAACCCGGAAAAATAGTGTGTATGTTTGTTTTTTCTTTGTCCAAGTTGTTACAAGAAACAAAAAAACGATCATTTGTTCTAACTGGGAATGTGTGTGCAGTGAAAGTTCAATCCTTAGAGATCTAGCTCTATTACCAATTGAGTTGCAGGAGCAAGTAGTAAGGCGTCTCCCTCATAACAAGAGGGTGGTGAAGTTAAGACGGAAGGTCCTACGCGTGGATTCCATTTTCCTCTTGTTGTTGGGCACTAAGGAAGACCGCGCATTCATCCAACTAGTGTGTGCCCTAAGATTGGTAAATAGAGTGAAATTTGGCGTTTGGCGAGTGCATTTCAACATTGAGGAAGACTCTTCAGGAAACTTGCGGCCAGAGTTCATGCTTCATAGACTCACATTTGGTGAATTTTTCCCTCATTTGCGTCTTATTAATAGTCTTCCTTTCGCTTTCAACAAAGGAGATAGGGAGCTATTCAGAGCTTGTCTTAATAAAGAGAGCATAGAGAAGATTGCAAATTTGTATAAATTCTCATCCTTCTCTACTTTCTATGACACTTTGTTCATAGAGACATTGTAAATCTCTTTATGCTTTTGAATGATTTAACCATAATCCTAAGGAGTTTTTGTCCAGGAATTTTGTAGCACAAGTGGAGTCTTAAATCTTGCAAACTTGATTGGACTTGATGAGGATGTTCTTTATGAAATTGTGAGAAGGTTGCCTCACTCCGACTGTGTGGAACTCGAAGGAAAGGAGCTCCTAGTCAATTGCTACTTTCTCACGGCCTTCGACGAGCATGAAGATCTAGTTTTTATACAAACCGCTTGTGCATTGGGAATTGTAGAGCAAGTGCAATTTATCACTTGGGACGTGGTTGCTCTTTTGGATCCAGAAAATGAAGTTCTAGAGATTTCTGTTTATCGCCTTAGCTTTGAAGAATTTCAATCCTTCTTAGAGCTCATCAATAGTCTACCTTTTTGTTTTGATCAAACAAATGGAGACCTTATTGAAGCTTGGATAGCTGAAGAAGAAAACCTAGAGTGGTATTTTCTCACTTCTTCATTTGCAGGCCAGTGGTTCTAAATCTCTATTGTATCTCTTATTGTAACTCGTGTTGTAATCTTTCATAATAATGGAGAGCCAACGCCAAATGTCTGGATATCCTCTTTTCTTTGGAGAGCCTGGAGAGGATGCATAATTATTTTTAGCAAATTTCAAGATGTCTTGCCGTATCAAGAGGATAGTAACCGATCAAGAACGTGTAGAAATGTTTGAGGTGGTCCTTAGGAAAGATGCTAGTACTTGGTTTGACTCTTTGCCTGAGGAAGTTAAGGGGAATTACATAGAAGTTTTGAATCGTTTTAAGAGATACTTCTTTGATCCCCAAAACACTCAAAAAATATGGCAAGACATTGTTTCTCATAAGCAAAAAGACTTAGATGACTACTACTTGTACAAGCAAGAGTTTCTACGTCTTTGGGCTCTATGGATACGAAATGTTGCTAACCCTGATGATGGTACAGAATTTTTAAAGAAGGAGAGGTTCATAGCTGGACTCTTTCCTGACCTTAAGGTAAAAGTTGAGGCGGGTGCACCTGCTACTTTTGATGCAGCTGAAACTAGGGCTGCTGAGAAGTATAGGAAACTCAAGTGCTTAAGGGGAGAGGTTCCAATAGAAGGTCTTAGACCCAAAGGTAAGTCACAAGCATCAACATCTAGGGAGCTTCCTGAGGTAACGGCTGAAGTGATTGAGAAGTTAAATGAATCTTTAAGCAGCCTGTCAATTCACCTTGCACAAGCTGTAGGTCCAAAGGGACAAGCAAAGAAGTCAGAAGAGAGAGAGCCACGAACTAGGAGAGTCTTGAAATGTTGGAATTGCGGAGAGTCTGGACATGGCATGTATAATTGTCCTTGGCCCCGTGGAGAGCCAGGGAGACCTAACTTGAATTACCCAGTGATGAATGCAGGAGAAGGAGCTGGTCAACAACCAAGGCTTCTACAAAGGCCAAATGGACCAAGACCACCTCCACAAGGGGTAGAAGGAGTTCCACCTTTGCCAGATCCAAATGTGCATGTGGTAGAGGTGACAAATTCAAATGAGGTTGACATGGAAGCCAATGGCATTAAGCGTGGCCGAGGAAAAGGTAAAGAGAAAGAAGGAGTCACATCACAGAGTGACCATGGACAAGGCAAGAAGGCAAAGGAAACCAAGGAAACCAAGAGGACTCGACGTCGTATCAACCTCCAAGACTTCCCTCTTGGACATGGTATGGCTCCGTACAACTTGTTGGAAGACATGAGAGGTAAGGGTCCTGATATTTCATGGCCTCAATTTCTTGCATTATGTCCACAAGTTAGGAGGGATTTAACAAGGGCAGTTAGCACTAGGAGAAAGGTAAAAGAGAGTGTGCCTGTTGTAAAAATTTCACAAGCTGAAATGAATGAGGAAATTACACCTGTGCTAGATTGTTACATAAAAGGGAGATTGGTTAGGAAAGTTCTAGTGGATGGGGGTGCACAAATTTGCATCATGACAGAGGGACTCATGCAAAGAGTAGGCATGCACATCCATGAGACACCTGAAATCAAAGTCAAGATGGCAAACAATAGCAAGGCTAGGTGTGTAGGCATTTGTAAAAATGTCTTTGTAGAGGCCTTTGGCATTAAGAAAGCGGTGGATTTTTATGTTATGTCGACCAAGGGAAGTGGTTATCCATTTATCCTAGGAAGACCATGGCTAATGAAAATGCGAGCTTTGCAGGATTGGGAGAGTGGGAAATTAATTTGCAGGAATGACAATCATAAGAAGGTTGTCTTTGACATGAAGGAGCAACGCCAAGAGGAGCTCCATGAAGAATCATCTCAAAGTGAGACGGAAGAAGGTTGGACCGATAGCACTTCAAAAGAAGAAAGTAGCGGCAACATTACTGAAGAGGAGTCTTCCATCCAAGTCATGGGGGTAAGGTTTAAGCCAAACAACCAGGAGACCTCTTCTCGAGGTTTGGAAGAGGTAGGTTCCCAAGAGAACCAAAAGGTGGAAGAGATAGGTTCCCAAGAGAACCAAAAGGTGGAAGATGAAGGAATGTTAGAAGGTATGTTGTCTACAACACTTACAAAGGATGAAAGAGAGGAGTTCAAATGTGTGCTAAGGAAATTTTCGAGGCTTTTTGCTAAAGACTACACCGATGTGCATGGAGTATATGTTGTTCAACACAAGATTAGTTGAAGCCAGAGGCCACACCTAAGGCTCAAAAGCTACGAAGGCTAGGAGTCATTAAGGAGAAGGCTCTACTCAAGGAGGTAAGAAAGCTTCTAGCAGCAGGTTTCATTTATCCAGTGGAGAATTCAGAGTGGGTCTCTCCCGTTGTTGTCACTCCTAAGAAAAACGGAAAGTGGAGGGTGTGTGTGGATTACCGTCCACTCAATGAGGCAACAAAAAGAGATCACTTTCCCCTCCCATTTCAGGATGAGATACTAAATGAGGTAGCTGGTCATGAGAAGTACACTGTGTGTGATGGCTACTCAGGCTACTTTCAAATAGGTATCGCATTGGAAGATCAATTGAAAACAACCTTTATCACTCCTTGGGGTTGTTATGCTTTTAGAGTCATGCCATTTGGTCTGACAAATGCTCCTGCAACATTCCAACGTTTCATGAACATGGTGTTTCAAGCATTCTTTGGAAAGTCAATTAGGGTGTTCATTGATGATTTCTGCATTTATAGCTCAAAATCATTGCATCTACAAAGGGTAGAAGAAGGTTTAAAGAAGCTCTACGACATGGGAGGTCAACTCAACCCCGACAAGTGCCACATAGGTGAGGATGAAGTGATCTTGCTCGGTCACAAGGTTTCCTATAAAGGAATTGAGGTGGATCCTTCAAAGGCAAAGGCTCTTATTGAGCTCCCATCACCGAAGAGTCTTAAGGAGGTCATCTCTTTCATTCAGAAGGTGAAGTATATGTCACGTTTCATTCACTTAGCCTTGGAGTTGCTTCATCCTTTGCAAAAGTTGACACAACAAGTAGAATTTGCATGGTCTGATGAACTTGAAGAGTATTTTTGTAACATTAAAGTCATTTTGTCAGAGCTACCAACACTCATGCCTCCTTGTTGGGAGTACACATTCTTTGTTAGCTCTAGTGTTGGAAGGGAAACAATTGGTGCCGTGTTGCTACAACAAGATCCCCACAGTACAAGGATGCGACCCATCTACTTTGCTAGTAGGGTCATGAATGCTTTGGAGAGAGACTACACAGAAGCAGAACTCATGATGCTTTCTCTCATGTTTGCGGTGAGAAAGTTTAGATCCTACTTGCTCCCAAAACCTTTTGTAATCCTCACCGTAGAGAATTTGTTCCCTTGGGTGTCATCTCAAATGAATCTTAATACTAGGATCTCAAAGTGGATTATGGAGTTGCAAGAGTTTCAATACTCTTTCAAGGTAGAAGATAGTGTGCGTGCACAATTGGCAGGGATTTTCACTTATAGGGTACATGAGAAGGAAATTAAGGTGCCTCAAGTAAAGACCCTACCATTGCCACCACCAAAAAGTATTCCCAATGCTTTTACCTTGTTCTTTGATGGAGCTTTTCGACGAGCCACAGGGAAAGCAGGGGGAGGGCTAGTGTTGCTCAACCCAAGTGGAGAGGTGGTCATGAAAGAGAAGGTCAATCTACTAGGTTCAACTAGCAACAATGAAGCAGAATACGACACACTACTTCATGGTTTGAAGATGTGCATTGGCCAAGGGATAAAACGTCTCATGGTAAAGGGAGATGCACTTCTCATTGTTAAACAGATTTTAGGCATTTGGGCATGCAAGAATGAAAGCTTAAGGACAAAAGTTCATGCCATTCGTAGGATGTTTAATCAGTTTGAAGAAGTGCAACTATATCATATTCCGAGGAAACAAAATGAAGATGCCGATTTACTTGCACAATAAGCAGTTACATGTGTTGAGAGAGAAGTGCATGTCATCATGGTGGCAGCAGCTGTCAAGAAACCGAGATACCAGGGATTGGAGTCATTGGCTCCCATTATTGGCTACATTTTGGAGGGTGAGTTTCCACAAGACTTCACGAAGGCTCCGAAGAGGAGACTCATGAAGAAGGCAAGCGCATATCTCTTCCTAGAAGGCTCCCTCTATCAAAGAGGGAAGGATCAAGTGTGCAGAAGAGTACCAACTATTGAGGAAATTCCAGCCATTCTAAAAGGTTTGCATGAAGAGGCATGTGGTGGTCATTTTTCCCAAGAATTAACTGTGAAGAAGATTTTGCTTGCGGGGTATGTTTGGCCAAGCTTGCATGTGGATGTTCAACATTGGTGTAAAAGCTGTCACAATTGTCAGATAAATGAAAATAGAAGGTTGGTGCATGGCCCGAGGCAAATAGTGCTTGCAAATGGACCCTTTGAAAAGTGGGGCATTGATGCTATGGGTCCTCTGCCTAGGACAAAAAATGGTAAACTCTACATTCTAGTGGCTATAGACTATATGACTAGGTGGGTGGAAGCTCAAAGTGTGGCAAGAGTGAATGAGAGGACAGTTAGCAAGTTTGTGTATAATCACATTTATTGCAGATTTGGCACACCTTTGGAGATTGTTTCTGATAATGGTCCAGGGTTTAGGAAGGGCTTGCTCACAGAAGTTTGTGAAGAACTTCACATTCTACATCGTCACAGTACACCCTACTATCCCCAATCAAATGGTTTGGTAGAAAAAGCTAATGGTGTCATTGCAGGCATCATTAGAAAGATGGTGAAAAACAAGACAAAGTTGTGGGATGACTTCTTGGATGGTGCCTTATGGGCGTATCGAACCACATATAGGGAAGCCACGGAGTTCACACCATTTCACTTGGTCTATGGTCAAGAGGCTTTACAGCCAATTGAACTAAACATTCCAACAATGCGACTTCATGGCAAATCAGCACAAGATGATCAAGAAGCATGGATGGATCGAATTCTTACCTTAGCTGAGCTTGAGTGGAAAAGAGAAGCATCATACCAGTGCTATAAGAGGAAAGCCACACAGACAAAGGAGAAGTTTGACAAGAAACTGAAGGACAAAGGCATCAATGAAGGAGATCTTGTGCTAAGGTATGACAATCGACTCGATAATCGTTTTGATGCCAAATTTGAAACAAGATGGCAGGGGCCATACATAGTCAAGAAGGCTTTCAATTTTAGTTACTATCAGCTTATGGACTTGAATGGTAAAGAGCACTCCAGGAAGGTAAACGGGTATCGCTTGAAGCCCTATTTGAGTCGCCTTCTACCAAAGGATCTACCAAAGATCTGTCCAAAGGTCGCTGTCTCATGTAAGTATTGTTACATGAAGCATGAGTGTAACTCTAGCCAAAATTCTCAAGGGCCAAACAATAAAAGATCTCGTCAAGGACTCTGAAGCACTCTCTTTGGAAAAGATGCTCTATGATGGTACATGAATATACCATCATCCAGGGGGAGGGCTAATGATAGCCGTTTTTTGGCTCTTTGTAATTGCCACAGTGAGTTACCTCACCCTACCAAAATCACCCAAACACTGTGGCTATCCCTACCATTTCACTGTACATAGGCGTGCCTAAGTCACGGGACTTTTCCCATATCTTCTTTAAAAACCCTCAATTAGCTAGCCATTGGGCTAGTTGAGCCAAAAAAAATAAAAAAAAATATTAAATATAAGTATATTATGGCCCATGCGTATGTAAATATTTCTTTGTATATAGGGCCTAAATAAAAGATTTTTTCATAATTATTTCGGTATTTATTTTAATATTTCTACCTAGGTGTGTGATATTTATGCTCTGTACATTGCTTCACCATTACCACAATTTTTTTTACCATTTTTCATATTCTTTATTCCATATAGAAATATTTTCATGTAAGCTTCTCTTATATTTGGTGTAGCTACATCCCAACAAAAATCCAAAAAAACTAGTTCTATTTATGTGTATATTTTTTCACTATTGTGATTTTTTCCTTCCTACATATATTCTCTATTACTCTCATAAATTAGACCACCAAAAATATTCATCTTTTTATGGTAGACTTATAATGAGAGAGATTTATTTTGACCCCTTTATATTTTTCCACCTATATTATTTATATTTGACATGTACATATTTTTTAGACCCCTCAATATTTGATTTTCTTAGTTGTACTATTCACTTATATCATGATCTCAACAATATCTTCAATTATAGACCTACCAAATAAGGTCAAGGGTAGGTGGCATGCATACATGCACTATGGAGGGCTCACTCTTGGAGGTATTCAAAAGAATCATCCAAAGAAGGACCCCACAAGGACCTTGTGCAGTGGAAAAAAACGGTCGGTTTTGCTAAATTTTTAAAGTTCACTTGCTCTCCGAATTTGAAAAGGTGATACAAACAAAAGTTGTAGCTCGTGGGCTGAACTTTTGCCTCAAATTTTTTCATATTTTTTTGAGCTACGAGCTGTGAGCTATGATTTTATTAGTGGACCCCAGATTTCCCATGCTATGCAGCCACACTCTCTCTTCCACTTTATCATTTTCCTCTTTCACACACACTTCTTCACTCATCATCCCCACCTCTCTCACCACTCCTCTCTGCACCCTACTCACCTTCTCCTCAACCTTGAAGAATAAGAGAAACCATGGTGAACTCATACCTCCCACACACAATTCCATTCCAAAATTGACCACCTAGTCTCATTTTTCCTCCTCCAATTTACCCATATCTATCAAAAAAACCAGAAAATTCAGCCTCTTCTCTTAAAAGACAGCATCATGGTGGTTGATTACTCAGCTTCAATTACCTTGTCTCTCAAGGAAGGTCAAGAGTGTAGAAAAAATGTACCGTCAAAGCTAGTGGAGCGTCAACAAGCGTCAAAATTGGCCCTACTCAAGACACTTGGAGCATCAACCTTGTAAGAAATCCACCTTTTCTTACCTCTTAAGAGTTTTTCTTCCTTATTTGTATCCTACATGGATACTCCCATTGTAGATATCCAATTCCATTTGTAAATTAATACTAACTCTACTAACACTAACCCACTATGAAAAGTCCTATCACCTCCATCTCTCTCCTCTCTCTTTCCCCACCAACTTCTTGATAATTCCAAGCAAAAGAAATTAGATAAATTGCTGAAAATCTAACCCAACCATGGTTAGAGGAGTAACCGTAGCCTTCAAAATTGCTATAAAAGGAGGGTGTAGCTAGCACAAAAGGGGGGAGCCATAAGCAAGAGCACTATGCTATAGCTTGAGAAGCCAAGCTCAACCTCTCTAGAAGGAGCTCTTGAGTGGAAGCTCATTGTCTTATGCATGTGCATGTGTTGTAATAGGGGATTAGCAAGGGAACTCTATGCCATTGTAAGAGAGAGAGTGATCATTCAATTGAGAGTAGGAAATCTATCATTTCTCCTACTAGTGTAAGCCCAACATTTGCTGAGTCAAGGAGGGTGGATTTGGACTAAGCTTGGATACTTTGTCTCTCTTCCCACGTGAAGTAATGGACAACAATGATGTGTAAGTGTCTTGGTGTTTTTTTGTTAAGTTCTTGATAGCTTGTCTCTAGTGTTGTCATCAATTTAGCCATAAATCCCACATACTGTAAGAGGGCGACAGGGTGGAGAGGACTCCCCTGGCCTTAAGACAGTGAGTGGGGTGGCTTTTCTTGTGATGTGTTGTGGTGTAATTTACTCAAGCTATGATGAACAAATACTAATATCACTTTGATTGGTCATGACAGATTTGTAAGAAGGTATTAGTGCAACAAACACCCCCTCCCCCTTCTCTCTCTTTCTTACATATATAATTGTGTTTGCTTGATCATTGCCGATACGTTTCAAAGCAGCCCGAGCACTATCTCTCTCTCTCTCTCTCTCTCTCTCTCTCTCTCTCTCTCTCTCTCTCTCTCTCTCTCTCTCTTTACGCGTCCTAGTTCGCATCCAAAACTAGGTGGTGCCCCAAATTTGTGTAGGGTTAGGTTGCGGGTTTGTGTGTGTGTTTGTTATTTTTTTTCCAACCCCAACCCATTGAGCAGCACGGGAGCCTTGAAGGGTGCCTAGAGGTTGCTCTTCTTGTTGCCCGCCCCGGACCGCCTCACCGGTATTGGGACAACAACCACCTTTACCAGGAGCAAGACCAGTGGGCATTAGATATGCACCAACCTTAGAGAATCAGGAAGAACAAGCCTTAGTGCCTGTTCAAGCCTATTATGAAGAATCTGGTGCACACATGTCTCCAACTGTGTATTACCCACCAGAAGAACCCAAACAACCAGAACCATGGGGCATGATTGGGAATGTTGGAACACCAACAGTTACAAGTGCTTCTGATGAAGAGAGATACAATTTGGACGCAAGAACATTGATGTTCATAGCTCATGGAGGGTTAACAGGACAAAGACCATCCTATCCACAAAGGACGAATCAAATGGGACCAAGACCAGCACTAGGACCCTGTTACAAGTGTGGAGGTGACCATCTGATGAATGTTTGTCCACATACGGAAATCATTAGAATTAACGCTTATTGCACTGAGTGTGGGGTTACTCACTTCATTGAGGATTGTTCAAAAAATCCAAACAAAGTGCAAAAGACGACATTGAATATGCTAGAAACTATTCCTACCAGCAGTGGGTCTGAAAATGAAACTCTGATACCAACGCAAGTTGTTACTAGAGCTCAAGCTAAGAAAACCACTAGAGAACCTGAGAATGGAAAGTTAGCGACTGAAGCGGTTAGTCAAGGACCGCGGAGTCAGAGAAACACATGGAAAGCTAGAAAAGCACGCATGAAGTTGAGAAAAGAACGTGAAGCGAACTAAAGATAGATTAGAAAAACTTGAGAGTCAAAACGGGAAACGAGAGATAAGCCCGGAAAGAAGGAAACAAAAGAGTATCAAAGAAACAACGAGCTTAAGCTCAGGGGGATCAGTGCTAGTCGACAAAGTACACGAACCATTGGACGCACTGATGAGAGCTTACGAAGCTAGGTTAAAGAACAACCAAACACAAGAACAGAGGTGGATGACATACCCAAACGCGGAATTGGAAAAGCAGAGACTTGAAATGTGCCAGAGAATGATCGAGACTGCGCAAGCCTTATTAGAACCACCAAAAGAAACAATGAATTGTGGAACGGAAAACCCAATTCAGAAAGAGACTATCGTTTCACGGGTAGCTGAAAAGACTCCCAGTGCACAAAAGCCTGAACATACACACAAGGGTGACCGCATAGTGCTGAACACAACCGATCAGGAGATAGAGAGTTTTTATCCAATCATACAGAGGTCTTACGGAAGAGATGAGGATTACAATGAATTTTGGAAACAAGTGAGAGAGGCAAACTTCGCAAACGAGCTAAGTTGCCAAGCTAATCAGACAAATTGGGAAAAGGACATCAGGAATCCTCCCATAGTGGAATTTGAGGCAGGATCTCAAGTGGACTTTGATCTGCAATCTTACTGGGGAGATGAGGGCTCTGTTAGAACAATGGAGAGCAAACCTCACTCACTGAATACCTTACCTTCATACTTAGGAGAGTATGAAGCAAAATCCGAGACTAGAGCACTTCCCTCACGAAGAATTTCATCAGAAAAAGTCATGGACTCGCAAGGATTGATAGAGATCTTGTCAACACCAGTGACATGCACTATCACTCTAGCTAAGCTTTTGAGGCTAAGACCACATATGTGGACCACTGTAGGAAAATGCTTGGAGAAATTCGAGATAAAAGACCCAACATCGAGACTGAAAGAGGGTATACAAGAGCTGAGTAAACCACAAAAGAACGCTAAGCCTGTACCCTTAAACAAGGTCGGAGAGTATTGCGAAGGTGAAGAGGGGAATACAACCTTACCAGTTGAATTCCAAGGAGTGAACACGATGGCAATACTGGACAGCGGAGCTGGGGTAGCCATTGCTACAAAAGAAATCTGGAAAAAATGGGGGAAACCAGCAATAAGGAAGACCAGGTTGAAACTCCAATTAGCAGATGGACACATGGAGAAACCTATGGGGTTATTAGAGAAAGTTGTAGTGACTTCTTGCAGCATTGAATACGAACATACTTTTGCTATTGTTGATTTTGGCAAGGACAATAACTATGATATCATACTGGGACGATCATTCATGAGACAGTTGAAAATGGTCCAGGATTGGGGCTACGATCACATATACCTGAGAAATATGAAAACCACTACACGTGTGAACCTGAAAGACCATAGCTACAAAGATGTGAACCGAACACCGGTGGAGGAGTTTGATTCAGCTACTTTGTCGGGATCCGAATTTCCAGCTTGGTTAGGTAAACCCAAGGAGTTATGGATGTGTGGAGCTTCGAAATGTGGAAGTCTGAAACGAGAAGAATGTGTTTTAGAAAGGGCTCTCGAAGACGAAACTTATATAGGAGAACCCTTTCCAGAGGACACACTTGAACCATTAGAATGGACACACATTCTAGCAACCCTAGATGTTTGTGCAATTCCGGATGGTCCCACAACGAAATTTTGCGACAAGGACGGGTACGACGTGGTTCCGTACTTCATGTTGAGAACTGTACTCGAAAAAGAAACTGAAAAGAACGATACACTGGAAAAGGAAGATGAAGAAGAGGTGTTTCACGAAATTCCCGATCATCCAGAGTGGGGAAATGAAGCAGACAACGAGTCAGCGGACAATTCAAGCGGAAACGAAGAAACTATAACGGATGTTCGATTTTATGATTTTCCGAAGCAAACTAAACAACGCCAGAAACGCTATAGAGCAAAGAAAAAAACAAAGGGGGTTAGAACCAATCCGATGCCTAGAATAAGGGGAAAAAATCAATTCCTAATGCTAGTAAAAGCAGAAGGTTGTGTTAAGGACAAGATTTCTGGAAGAATGAGAGGCAATGATCAAAAGAGCTTACGAAAAGACAAAAGAGGCTCAAGAAATCGAGTTCAAAGGAATGGAACGAAAACTGAAACTGAAAAATCAGAAAAGAACAAGCGAAATAGAGAAAACACGGAGTCCAAGCTAGAACGTAGAAACAAGTACAGAGAGCTCAAGAAAACTCTGAAAGAAGTTTGGACGACAGAAATTGAGAGTGGAGAGGACAAAAACGCCAAAATCAAGGAAAACATGGATGTTCCCTCTCACTATAGGAAATTCACAATAGAGGATAGGAAGGTGGTATTAACCCCACCTATTCGAGAGAGAAAGGAGAACGAATCTTATGACGGACCGGAGGATGCAAAAAAAGTTGATTTAGCAGCTCCAGGTGAGCCACCTAGACCGGTGTACATAGCCACAGATTTGTCTCCAGGCGAGGAAGAGAGACTTTTGAGTCTTCTCAGAGAGTATAGGGATGTGTTTGCATGGTCTTATAAGGACTTAAAGGGAGTTGACCCATCGATATGCCAACACACAATCCCACTGAAACAAGACGCAAAGCCTAGCAGACAGAGACCATACACATATAATGATACATTTTCTAAGCAAATCAAAGAAGAGATAGATAAGCTAATGGAAGCTGAATTCATATACGAGATTGAACACACCGATTGGGTATCTCCGATTGTGATAGTACCCAAGAAGAACGGAAAACTCCGAGTGTGTGTCAACTTAAAGAAAGTGAATGCTGCAACAATCAGGGACAATTATCCCCTACCGATAACTGATCATGTTCTAGAGCGTGTATCAGGGAAAACAGCATACTCTTTTCTTGATGGTTTTTCAGGATATAACCAGCTAGCCATAGCACTGGAAGATCAACATAAAACAGCTTTTGCAACGGAGTGGGGAATCTATGCTTATAGGGTTATGCCTTTTGGTCTAACCAATGCTCCCGCAACCTTCCAGAGGCTGATGACGCATGCTTTCAAAGAATACTTAAGGTTGTTTCTAGAAATATACATGGATGACTTATGTGTACATTCTCTTCTGAGAGATGAGCATCTAGAACACCTAAGAAAAGTATTTGAGAAATGTAGGACATATCGTATTTGTCTCAATCCTAAGAAATGTGTGTTTATGGTCCGACAGGGCAGAATTCTGGGACATATTGTCTCACAAAACGGAATATCCATGGATTTAGAGAAGATAAAAGTTATAGTGGATATGCCTAGACCAACCAATGCGAAACAAGTACAGAGCTTTATGGGACATTGCGGATATTATAGACGATTTATTTACATGTACGCTATAATAGGCCAACCACTTTACAGGCTAATAGTGAACTTTGAATGGACAGAGGAGTGTGAGGAATCGTTCAAGAAATTGAAAGAGGCACTCATTACTGCTCCAGTCTTGAAATCACCAGATTGGGAGAAGATATTCCATGTGCATATAGATGCGTCGGCATATGCAATAGGATGCATTCTGGCTCAGCCAGAAGAAGGAAACATGGATTTTCCTATCTGTTACGCCAATCGACAGCTCAACAATGCAGAGAAGAATTACACCACAACAGAGCGAGAGGGATTAGGAATGATATATGCTGTGAAGAAATTTCGGCATTATCTTCTAGCCAACAAGTTTGTGTTTTTTACGGATCACCAAGCCTTGCTCTACCTAGTGAATAAACCATGCAATACCGGGAGAATAGTGAGATGGTTCATTATCTTACTGGAATTCGACTTCACGGTAGTAGTAAAGAAAGGAAAAACACATCTTAGAGCTGATCATCTTTCGCGATTGACGAATGGAGAAGACCTATAGGAGTAGATGACGACATGCCAGACGCGTACTTGTTCAACATAGAAATGATACCGAAGTGGTCTCAAAATGTCGTTAACCTATTAACCTATGGAGGAGAGTTCGATAGAAGAGAATACAACCAGAAACATATTGCTATTCAGCAATCCAAGAATCTTCAATTGGTTGCAGGAAGGTTGTATCAATTGGGAAATGATCATGTTTTACGACTATGCATCAATCCTGAGGAATATAATATATATCTGCGCGAAGCACATGTTCAAGAATGTGCATTTCATTGTTCAAGAAGGAACACATATAGGAATTTGTTACAATTGGGAGTCTATTGGCCAGGAATGAAAGAAAGCGTACATGAATATGTCACTGTATGTATTGTATGTTCATCAAAACTGCCAGCAGAGTATTCGACATTATATCAGATAATGATCGCTCCAGAATGGAGTCAATATATTGTTGAATATCTCACAAATAGAACTTTCCCAGAAGGAACGTCAAAAGCTCGTCAGAAATCTATAGAGACAGAAGCTAGAGATTACGCTTTAATAGGAGATCAACTCTATAAGAGAGGTAAAGACAACCAGCTTAGGATTTGCGCATCAGAGACTGAGTATGTGATAATCCTGGAGCAAGCTCATGGAGGAGTAGGTGGAGGCCATTTCTCAGGTGATAAGACAGCAAAACTTGTCTTAGCCGCAGGAATATGGTGGCCAACATTACATATGGATGCTGAGGAATACGTTAAACGATGTGATGACTGTCAGCGGACCAAAGTACCACTTAAAAGAGATGATATGCCGCTTAGACCAATGATGGGGGCAAGAGCTTTTGCAAAATGGGGGATTGATTATGTCGGACCCATTTCACCTCCTGCATATAAGACTCATGCACAATACATCATTGTGGCTACAGACTATCTAACAAAGTGGGTCGAAGCAAAGGCAACTCAAAAAGCAGATGCCAGGACCATGGCACAGTTTCTATATGAATACGTCTTTGTACGATATGGATTGCCAATAGAAATTGTGAGTGATCGAGGCACACATTTTATAAATGAAGTGATAGAGATCCTTCTAGATGAATTCATGGTAATCCATAGGAAATCAGCCCCGTATCATCCACAAGCAAACGGACAAGCTGAAGCAACAAACAAAACCATATGCACGGTCCTCACGAAGATTGTATCTGAGTCGAGAATTGATTGGGACCAGAAGTTGCATTCAACATTATGGGCATATAGGGTAGCATATAAAACATCAATAGGAACGACCCCATATAACATGGTTTTTGGGCTAAATGCTATCTTACCAATAGAATTCTTGATTTCAACCTTAAGGGTGGCTAAGGATCTAGAGTGGACAGGGCACGAGCTTTCTGATAGAATAGATGACCTGGAAAAGCTAGATGAGCTTCGCCTAAAAGCAGTAGCTTCTATCTACGCTCAAAAAAGGCGACAAAAAGAATTTTTTGATAAGCATGTGCGGACTAAAGAGTTTAAGGTTGGGGACTATGTCCTAGTTTACACTCTGAAACAGCATGCTAAGAAGCTTAAAAAGCGAGGGATGGGACCTCTGGTGATTAAAGATCTATCACCAAGTGGAGCCGTCAAGCTTGCTACATTAGACGGAGAAGAAATGCCCAATTGGATTAGTGGATGCAGAGTGAAGAAGTATCTTTTGCCACTAACCCAAGACATGGTTCTCAAAATACATCAAGAAAAGCGGCGTGTCCAGAAAAAGAAATGATTTTGGAGGAAGCGCAAACCGAGGCGAAAGAAAGAATGGAGAAAAGAAGACTACTACGTCAGAAACACCGCAATGAAGGAGCAATACGAATAAACGCAGTCAGTATAACAGAAATGGATAATGACAAAGAAGAACCCATCATTGAATGCAAAGTAGGAACCAACCAAATCAAAGCCAGAGCACTATTGGATTCAGGAGCTCAAGCTAACCTACTTTCACTCAGTTTGTATAGACAATTGACAAATGACACTAAACTACAAACTGCCAAGCAAGAGTTAAAGAGTTACTCTGAGAATTCAATCAAAACTGTCGGATGCACAGTTTTACATATCCAGATTAACCAGTATGTGTATCCGCATATGTTTTACGTGGTTGAAGACCAAGCTACACAACAACCATTATTGCTAGGACAACCATGGCAGAAGCAATACAATGCAATGATTGACTGGAGTTCTAAATCAGTGCTTATCAAATACGAAGGTGAAAGTCAATCAGTTAAGTTCACCAAAGGAGAAGAGCCAACTCCAAAGGACGAATCCAAAGACAAAGGTAAACAACAACCAGAGAAAAATAAGAAGCAATGGCAACCAAAAGTTTCTATACAACCGGATTACTCTTCGACGAGGAATTCTCAACAGTGGATAAGGAAGACAAGCAATAATATAACAGCTCAACCTTGGGAAAAAACGGAGTCAAAATTGGTATGGAGACCAAAAAAGGTTGTGCCAGAGAACACAAAGGTGGAAAACAGAGTCTTCAATACCAGACAACAGAGTGATTCCAGACAATCAAGGACAGTGAAACAGATCTGGATTCCAAAGAAGTTCATGACGGCACAAAGCTATAGCAAGCAAATTTGGATCCCAAAGATTTGTAAACAGGAACTCCCTTCAGTACAATCAACGGAAACTCCTAGGTATTTCAAGGCGAGGAAATCAACACAAAGGACAAAGCAGGTTTGGGTCGCAAAGAGTTTGTGGCAAGCACAAGTGAAGCGGAAGCAGATTTGGATTGTAAAAAAGAACAACAAAGTGAAGAAGAATCCATCTACTGATTCTACTACCGAAGTGCCAAAACCAATCTAAACCCGACCACCAATCCTTCAATCAAACAAAGAGCAGCTTTATTGGAAAGACTGTTGTATCATCGCTCTACAATTGCATTGGGAACTTATGACCAAAACAACTACAATGCTTCGCCCACAGACACTTCATAGTCGTCCGGGAGGACTCAGACTAGGAGGGGGGGAGGTATACAGGTATACAGGAGTTACAAAGCAGCTACAAGCGCCAAAAACAAAGAAAAACAAAAATTATATTACAAGGGTAGTGTCTTACATGATTTTGCAATTTTTATGTTTGATTGCGGATATTGATAATATTTATGCCCTTATATACCTTGTTTTGCAACAAGAAGAGATCAAATGATGAATTTGGGTCTCTAGACGTGTAAATATCACTAAATAAGAGTGTGTTTGGAGCTAAAAAGTGGAAAAAAGTGGTAATCCAAGTCCAGAAATCACAAATAAGTGCATATTCATATACACAGGGTTACCAGCTATTTATCGTGTATGTTTGGAATTTTTTGGCTTCAATTTGCTATTTTCCTTTATTTTTTATGATTTTCTTAATAAAAGTAAAAGAAAAATTAAAAAAGCAGGTGAAATGAGATCGGAAAAAAGAAAAGAATAGACGGTGATGGTCCTAATGACAAGGGCAACCCATGGTAAAAATTGGGTACAATTCTGAAAAAGTTGCGGAAAGCCCGAAATGACAGAATTTTGGCAAAGTGGACAGATTTCTCAGAAATAGGTCA
Organism: Adiantum capillus-veneris; assembly: GCF_014529385.1. NCBI lineage: Eukaryota > Viridiplantae > Streptophyta > Polypodiopsida > Polypodiales > Pteridaceae > Adiantum > Adiantum capillus-veneris. The sequence goes on along the minus strand of NC_140956.1, from coordinate 95,170,489 downwards.
AAAGGAGTCCAAATTGAGAAATTTCAAATCCTAAAGTGCATTTCACGACGAGATAGGAGCACATGTCAAATTTGGTAACAAGTGATCCGGGAAGCCCGAAGTTAAGTATTTTTCACATCACTTTCAAGCTCATTTCCACTATTACCTTCTTGGAGAGAGCAAAGAGCACACAGGAGCATCCGACCTTCTACCGCCTTCTACGACTGCTACGAGAGCTCAGAGGACACCAGACAGGAGAGGTAGACTCGTTGCCATAAGCTTTTGATGCTTATCGTTAACTTTTGTCGCGAAAATTGACCAAAACCAAGAAACAAGAGCAGACGGGGAATGGGGAAGAACGCTAGGTAGGGGCACAACCACCTAACCAAACCTTGCAAGAACTTAGAGGTGGGTTACCCTAACATAGAAGATGGGTTTCTAACACTCAAAGCTCGAGAAAGAACGACTTGAAAAACCCTAGGTCAACAGAGCCTGCAAGAGGCAAACAGGAAAAAGTTGTCGAAACGACACAAAACTTCTCAGGAAGCTTAACAACATCGAGGGCAATGCAACCATGGAGTATCTCCGGGTTTGGATCACCAAAAGTAGGTCGGAACAACCGATTCGGCTGCGGACACACAAAGCGTCATTTTGGCATAACGGCTAAAATTGACGACCAAATGACATGAAACTTCACAAGCAGCTTCAAATATACATGGATGACTTATGTTTGCAAGCAAAACCCAAAAGAAAGCTGATTCACTTACCGATGGTGAAAAAGACGCTTTCGGGCAACCAAATGGAGAAAGATGGAGAACGGGGAGCCAAAGTCAAGTTCAACCAAATAGGTGGCTTCACAACATATCCAATGAGCTGGAAATGCAACTCTCGAGAAGAAAAGTTGAAGAAATTCAACTCCAAGGCAAAAAGACGACTTCGGAGACTGAAATGCCTATAAGGGGGCTTTTTAGCTAAACTGATGACTTTTTAAGTTGAAAACTAGTTAGCAGGGCTTAGGGCACTAGCACAAAGCATTCTTTGCACAAAAAGACCAACATTTTAAGAAAAGACATCATACGCGTATGATGTCTCACAGCATGAATTTCACATCCATTTCAACATTTGAGTGCATAGCTTCATTCCACATGTTAATCACATCCTATGAACCAAGTATCATGAGAATTGGAGTTAGAAAACCCAAGGAAAACCAAAAAGACGCAAAGTAGGCCATAAAATTGATTTTTGGTCCTAATTTTGTCAAAATAACTCCAAACTCATTGAAACTTTGTAGGATTGTTGATTAACACATCTATAAGCTATCTGGAACCAAAAAGCACCATTTTGACACAAAAGACATCATACGCGTATGATGTCTATTTGCACTTACAGAGCCAAAACTGCTCATTTGACATCATACATCCATTATATATATCTAATACATGCTACATATGAAGTTTGGAACCATTTGGTCAAGTGGATCACCCCATTAGCCCAATTGAGGGAAAATCCTTCATCCAAAGCCTATTTTAGCCCAAATTCAACATACTCAAAGTCCAAACCAAGATTTGAGTAGGGACAGTCCTTCACTAGTACATGGAGAGTCCACAGAACCAATCCCATGAAAAATTGATGAAAAAGACATCATACGCGTATGATGTCTCCAGAGCCATTTTTAGCCCAAAATCTATCCAAAATTCATAAATCCACTGAATAAGCCTATCTAAAGCCATATCCAAGCTTATAGAGAAATTTGGTCCAAAAATACACTAAAAGACATCATACGCGTATGATGTCTCACTATGTGATTTTGGCACCTTAGGGCTTCAACCACCAAACAGAAGTGATCTACATGCCATTTGAAAGTGAACCACCAAGTTTTATCCAATTTGGATCATAAAATCCAATTCCCTTTCAAAATTTTGCCAAGAGCCGGAACTGGACTAAATTGGCCAAAACTTAACCAAATGGTATCCAAACTCAAATCCAAGCATATGATAATCATGTATACACTATCAGCTACAAGCACAACCAATATGAAGTCATTTTGACACAAAAGACATCATACGCGTATGATGTCTCCAGTATGATTTTAAGCCCAGTTTGCATATTTTTTTCACCTACCCTGCATCCTTAGGCCCTGAATAGCTCATGTTTCAATTTTCAAGTCATTTGAATAGTTAAAAGCTTCATTTAGGCTTTCAGTACTAAAAAGACGCTAACTTCTGAACTTGGAGTTACAGGATCCATGGATTCCGCCAAGTCATCAGCAACAAAGAGAAAAAGACCGACAATCAAAGATGCTCTTGCAGAAGCAGAACCCTTTGACATTCCAGCAAAAACCCTCAAGCCAACCAAAACTTGGGTGGAGGAAGCAGTACTGGAGAAAGAGGGAATAAAGATCTACTAGGGGACTTTCAGAGATCCTCAAGGGCAAGCGGTGGATATACCGATGATCCCACAAGAATTGGTGGATTATAGCAGGTCAGAGAACATCAGCAGGTACCTGGAAAGGGCAGACTTGCACAGATTCTTCACCTCGAGACCATCAGGTGTAGATACAAGAAGAGTGTATGAGTTGGCAACCTCCATTCAGAAGGATGGGAAAGCCACATTGACAGCAATAGATGGAGAGAAAGTAGAGGTACAGATCACTCCACAGCTCATTGCAGATGCATTGAAGCTGCACAACAAAGGGAGCTCTGTCAGGGAAAGAAGGGAGGCTATAGAGGTTTATGGGTCCAAGAAACAGAATGCAACAAGATACAAGAAGAGTGTATGAGTTGGCAACCTCCATTCAGAAGGATGGGAAAGCCACATTGACAGCAATAGATGGAGAGAAAGTAGAGGTACAGATCACTCCACAGCTCATTGCAGATGCATTGAAGCTGCACAACAAAGGGAGCTCTGTGAGGGAAAGAAGGGAGGCTATAGAGGTTTATGGGTCCAAGAAACAGAATGCAACTTATGGAGATATGGCAAACCAAAGAGCGGCAACCCTTTGCCGACTGTACAATCAATTTCTCCATATTTGCAGTAAAAGACCGCAAAAGTATACGACACCGCCCCATGCCATTGCAACTACCATCACATGGGCATTAAAGAGCAATATGCCAAAAGAGGTGAATTACGCTCAACACATCCATGAGCAAGTAATTGCCATGCACAACGAGAAGCCAAAGTATATAGGAGGAGTTGAAGTTCTGACAAGAATAGCTTATGAAGCTATTGGAGCCAGAGATCAATGGCCAAAGGTTCCCTCCCACAATGAGTGGCTTAGAGAAGCCGATGAAGAGGAAGAACAGCCTGAAGTATCCAAGAGGGCGTCCACAAGAGCACGCAGGAAACTAGAAATAGTTTCAGAACCTGAAGAGAATGTGGATGAGCCGCTTATGAAGAAAGCAAAGAAGAAGGTTGCTCCCAAGCAAACCAAAAGTCAGAAAGCGGCAAGAATGGAAAGACTGGTGGAGCAGTTTAGAGCGGAAAGAGCTCTAAAGGGAGACTTTGAAGAAAAGTGGGTGCCAGACCCCACTAAAGTCGAAACTAGCTCAGCCAGGCCACATGTTGATCAATATGATCAATATATTAGAGCTTATGAGGAGTCAGAGGCTATACTGGAGCAGCAACCTGTCGAGCCATACACTGAAGAGGAAGTACAGCTTTTAAAAGCTGAGCTGAAAAAGGACGACAAGGGGAAGAAGAAAGTAGATGAGTCTACTGAACCTCAAGAGAAAGACGGGCAAGCAAACAAAGGGAAAGCCAAGATGACTGAGGACAATCAGCCCTCCTTTACTGATGTACCAAGCCCGAAGAAGACGGAAATCATTGTGGAAGAGACCACAGTAGAGATGGACACGGCTGGTATGGAAAAGCCGGAGGCCGGGACCAAGGAAAAGGAGATAGATCCAATTCAGCAAAAGAAAAACGATTATGAGGATCTGGTAGCGATAGGGTACACTGAAGAAGAGGCCCTTGAGGCAGTCTATGGGATCCACCTACAAAAACAAGATGATCGGAGAGGGACAGAGGAAAAAATAAAGAGCACAAAAGAGAGTGAAGAGAAACTGGACGAGCAGAACATACTAGAAGAGCCGAAGCCAGTGGAGGTGGTGGCAGAAAAAGCTTTAGAGTTGACAGATGAAGATGAAAAAGACATGCACATGGTGCATGAACTGCTCAGCAAGATCAAAGAAAGATCCAAGGCAAAGGAAGTGGAGATTGAGACAGCCAAACAAAGGGAAGCCGAGTTGCAGAGGAAATTAGAGGATGCTATGACTGAATCTGAAAGTCATAAAGCATCGCTCTACGACGCGGAAAACGAGAGAGACGGCTTGATACTCCAGCTAGCCAAGGCTTCAAGAGAAGTAATAAGTGCACAGGAAGCAAGGGAGCGGATGGAAGATGACTTGGAGGCGGCTAAAGATGAGCTCATTGAGCTGAGGGAAAGAGTCGAGCTCCAAGAAAAAACAATCACTAGACTCAGGACTACCCCTAGAGCTAGCAGAGCAGGAACCGAACAAGAGGGAGCTCTTGTACCAGCTCTGGAAGACCAGGTCCGAAGCTTACAAAGAGAGCTAAGATTAGAGCAAGTGCAAAGGTTGCACATTGCGGAGGGATCATTGGCAGCAGAGGAGAGGCTCACTTTAGAAAATCAAACACTAAGAACAGAGAATGAGACCCTCCGCAAACAGCTCCAAGATCTACAAGAGCAACAAAGAAGAGAGACAGAGACACCACAAGAAGAATCAGGTGGAGCAGCCATAGAGCTACCAGAAACTGGAGAGGCAACCACAATTGAAGATCCAGCCCCAGTTCACGAGGTGGCCTCGACTTCAAGAATCTCTGAAGAAGAAGAACAAAGGCTCCATGACCAAATAGCAAAGTCAACAGAGGAGAGTGCCAAGGCGGAAATGGAATGGGAGAGGAGACTCCTAATCTCCATTAGACTTCAGGGATTAGACACAAAAGTGCTCCATGAAGAGTGGATGCAACCCAGCCTGCCTTTCCCTTTGATGAAGTTTGAAGTGATAAAAACGAAAAAGAGAATAGAGGAGGAGCAGTATGTCGCTCTTTACGAAGGCGACATCACAAAAGAGGAACAATCAAAGAAGATTGTAGATTCGCAGCCTAGATGGAGGAAAGGTTGGCTGAACAAATACCCAGCCTACCTCATCTACTTGGTAGAGGCACCAAAGGAGATTCGGGAGGATGCAACCTTCTGCCCGGTGCCAAGAGTCAGAAGCTGGAAAGAGCATGGCAGGATTGCAGAAAAGAAGCCAAATTGGCTTAATTACCCCAAGATGCCAGGACCAAAGGCAGGAGAGAGAATAGGTAAAGCCTACATGGTGAAAACCCTAACGGGCACCATCAAGCTCTTTACTGGCTCTCCTGACCTTTCGTGTCAGATGCTCAAGAAAATTTGCAGGACTCTCTTAGCTTGCATTGAAGTGTTCGAGCCAGATAAAGCCACGACCTCGAGTCTACTATCGACGGCCGACACAGTGACTGATATGATGTATGATCTTTCATTGCAGCCTTCTCCAAAAGTGTTGCACCTCCTATACCAGAGGATTATGTTTTTGCCTAGCTTCCACATGCAAACATTCGAAGAAGCTTTCTACACCGACTTTTTCACCCACGAGAGTAAAATATTCGGCCCAACCTTGACCATCGGCAACCTACGATACAAATCACATTTGCAGATGCTTAAGACGACAGGACTTTATTGACCAAGCATAAAAGTCATGTCAGGGACGACATGAACGCGGAGGGGGGGAGTGTTGAGCCAGCAGAGGATCACACCCACATTTTTTCTCACACTCATCATTTTTGTAACCATTGATTGTAATAAATGTCTTTCTGACATTGATTTTGAATTGAGCCATTCATTAAGTAACGGGACTCGATTGAGTTTCCAGCTTGTAATCCCGAAGTAATTTCACTTGCTGATGTAATTAGTTATAGATGTTCTCACCTCCAAGGCTGAGGTATATAAGCCACAGTTTTTGTAACCTAAGGGGATTCAGTTTTATTAATCAAAGTGAGTTTTTGAGCGCCGTGACTGTGTCTGAGAGAGAGTGAGAGAGAGAGAGAGTCTTATCTACTTGCTACGCGAGCTACGGAGCCGCCATGAGAGAAGCGACACCGCCATTGTGTTAGCAACGGCGAGAGCTACGCACAGATACCAAGAGTGCGCGCTATCGGCTTCTATGTGTGGTAAGCTCCTACGAGCTTCGGTGTGAGTTTTCTTCCAACTCGTGTGTCGGAATGGAGTGTGCAGTATATCTATAGAACCACAACGAGTAGAGCTACACATTGGTACCATTGGGGTCAAGTTTCGATCACCTGTATTTTTCGGCCTGTCTTCATATGCGTTTGCCGCACGGAGTGGTTATAGGTTGATTTTGCAGTTCAAGTCTTTAGGGTGTTGTTCTTACCTAGTGTATAGACTTCCCCTTGAGTTTGAGATCGATTCAATGATTCTAGATCCTGTTTCATATAGCATTCGTTCGTAGTAAGGATTTCAGTCACTTGCGTATTTTAGAACTTAGATTTGATTTCCTTAGTAGTGATTGTCATTAGAAGGTCGAGTAGGTGATTTGACACCCACCTAGTTGTTTCCATGCGCCTGCGGGTCAAGCTCCGTCCTCGTCTGACAAATTCTGTTGTTGGTTGAGTTCTCGCTATTTAGCTTCCGCTAGCGGCGTAACCGCCTTAACAACAACCTACCTCAAGACAGATCACACATACCAACACGTGTACGCTCAATCAAGGTAATACTGGATTTGAAGGCTCAATACCAGCACGTCATTGACACCATGCTGGGTGGGGAGCGGTTTTTGGAGGTTCTGGCATCAGATCAACCATTTGTCTTACCTTTGGTACAAGGCAATGTACCGTTTGAAGTTTTAATCTATGTCCTAGTATAAGAGGGTATACACGCCTCCTTGTAAAGAAGAAAAAAACTTTTGCAAGTTAAGCAGTGTGTCTTTCTAGCTCTCTCTCAGTAATCATGGCAAGTGTAGCATTTCCAACATTTAAAGGAAAGAAGGGGGAGGATTTGGTAACAGACTTCCTAGATGACTTTGAAGTAGCATGTGTAGTGAGCAACAAAGATACGGATGAATCCCGGGTTAGAATCTTTAAGCATCTCATGAAGCTAGAAGCTAGATCATGGTACAATGCACTTCCACAAGAAACCAAGGATGACTGGAACCCTTAAAAACCGCTTTTAAGAGGCGCTTTGGGGGAGGTACCACTTCAGAAAAGTTGTGGGACAAGTTGAGAGACTTGAAGCAGGAGGGTCTTTTAGAATATTCCACCTATGAGTCCAAATTTGTGGATTTGTGGGAACGGTGGGTTGAGTCACTGGCTAGGGGGGAAGCTGCACCCGATTTCCTAAAAAAAGATCGGTTCACGCATGGCTTATGGCCGCTTCTCAAGGAGAAGGTGAAAGGTAGATTCCCGGCTACGTACAAGTTAGCCGTTGAGATTGCTCGCCTTAAAGACAAGAAGCTGCGAATGAAAGCCAAAGAAACCGAGTCAACAGAATCAGGAACATCGTGTCGACCAGCAACTACGACAACCACCATTCCACCACCACCACCGGCTCTTGGGGTAAGAGATGACCAACAAGATATGTTGGCCCATATTACTGACCAACTGCAGAATTTGTCTGTCCACTTAATACAGCAAGGGAGGAGTCAAGAAAGAGATCAAGACCCTGGAAGAGCACGACGACAAAACAGGGAGTATCACTGCTACAACTACGGAGAAGATGGTCACGGTATGTACTACTGTCCCAAACCACAACAAAACTATAATAGAGAAGGTAGGAGGAACCAATTGTCACCCCCTAGAGAAAGAACACCCCCACCCCGAGCACCAGCCCCACCAACACAAATTCTACGTCCGCCACAATCACCACTTACAATCATCCTACGCCCACCACCAATTGGTACCCGCACACCAAGTATCATTGGTCTTGCAGAAGAGGTCAAAATGAGTGTAACAGAAGAAGGATCAAGTAAGAAGACTATTCAAAGAACTCAAGCAGTGGAACAAGAGGTTAAAGAATCAAAAGATGCTACCCAGGTGGGGGAGGTAAGTCAAGAAAATTGTGTTACGAATGTGATTACATCTTTAACCTTGAATGAAATAGGCACCAAAGAGATCAATCGACAGCATTGGGCAGTAAGGATAAGAAGGTGTAAAGTGTTGATTAGGCCTCGTCAGAGTAAGAGGAATGCAAAGGTCATGAAAGATACAAGAGAAGAGGAAAACCAGCCTGTTAGCAAGGCTTTGCAGAAGATGGACAAAATATCAAGCAAAGGGGAGGGCTTTGAAAACGGAAGCCTGTGCACCAGCATGGACCCAGGACAGTGTAGCAAGCTAAAGGAATCTTGCATCAAGGCAGTTTCACTTGAGGACCATAACGAAGAGGTAAGTATGACTGAAGGTTTGGAGTTGTCTATTGCTCCAGAGGCTGGGCAGCCAAGCAAGACTTTATTGTGTAGTGTTAAAGACTTGGAGATGGGTAATGCCTCTAGTCTACTGAAGGGTGTTATAAACTTGGATATGGGTAATGCCTCCATTTTATGTGAGGGTGTTCAGAGTAAGTTTGATGATCAATATGTTTCCAACCTTTTAAGGATGTTCCAAACTCCTCCACAACACAGCATTGTGTTTGCATGGGATGCATCAGACCTATGGCTATGGCTAGCTGCTCTAACATATAGAGAGAAGACCAGCATGGAGATAAGAGCAAAGGAGCCATGGATAGACAAAAGCCTGATAGAATGCAAGAATAAAGACCTCATTCGCAATTTGGTACAATTTTTTACAAATAGTGCATCCTCTCTTTGGAGAAAGGTAAGTGGATTACGCTTGTATTTAAGCCGCAAGGTAGGTGGCTTGCTATTAGCATCAGTAAAGGAAGCTGACATGTTTGAGCACACCCAAAAGAAGCATGATATGCTTGCAGTTTTTTCTAATGGCAGTAAGCAGGACTCTGAAGACAACTTGAGCTCACCACACCAACAAGGCGGCCATATATGGTGGATTCTTGGTACATTCTTGGGAATCATAATTTTCAGTTCTGTCTTTGCAGGAGCCAAGATGCTCATTTCCCCTCTCGCTACTGGTGGTTACAAATTTGATCCAATTTGGCATGCAAATTTTATTGTTCGGACACTGCAAACAATGATCCTATTTTTCACTTGGGATCCAGGAGGACATTGGCACAAAGTTCTGGAAGCCATGGGCTTCCCCTTTAATCAACTGACACTATTCCAAGGAACAAGTTATCACTCGGACCTCTTACAGATTCATGAATATCCCAGAAATCTCACCAATGGCCAAATGGAATGGCTAGTTCAGAAGGCAACTCGATATCGGATCCTACAGCTAAGCGGAAGAAGAAACAGAGCTAGAGACGTGAATGCCTCTAGCCAAAAGGGGAGGGCTAATGATGGGGGCTTTTCACAAGCCAAGCTCCCATACCCCTCTTCTCTCGTCCCCACCCCATGGAAACCTCCTCTTAAGGAGGGAGTGATAAAAGGCATTGGAAAAGTAAGAAAAAAAATAAATTATGATTATGTAAATATATGAGAAAGGTAAAATAGGCCACCTCATGCCTGCGGGGCAGCCCATCCCCACCTTGCCTCCTTTTTCTTCACTGATGCCCCGCCGTGTGTCCCTTTTCCTCTCCTCCACTCAAAAGGTCAACCCCCTCTCTCTTCCCCTTGTCCTTTCTCCTTTCTCTCTCCCCTCAAGCTACCCCACCTCTCACCAATAATGCATTCTAACTCACCAATAATGCATCCTAACTCACATGCAACTTATCATATCTTCCAAAATAGTATACTCCACCCCCCCTTTCTCTGTCCTATCATATCCCATGACCCAAATACCCCCCTCTCTCTCTAAAGGGCGCCATGTCTCTTGTCTTGTAGCTAAATAACTTCCCCCACACTCACACACACTTAGTTTCACTGAAAAAGGTGTCCACAGACCCATCCCCACCCGGTGGTTACCTGATTTTTCTTGTGTTCACACACATCTGCACACAGATTCACCTCTGAACACACTCCCCTCTCTCCCCTCTTGTAATTACTTTATTCTCCATGTCACCTCTCACGTTTTTTCATCAACCCATCTCTCTCTCTTAGTCTCTCTCTCATGAGACTGTTGTTCTGGCACATATACACACAGCCAGACAAGTGGGGCCCACAGTCACATAGCCTATGTAGATAATGATTTCTTCATTTCTAAATTCTAGAATTTCTCCCTCCTCCCCTATATAAAGAGGGGTCACCATCACACTAAACACACACACAACATCACCAAAGAATACACTATGCACTGTGTGTGCCTAGTGCACACACACACACCCACACCATCACCATCACCGCAATCACCATGCTCGTCTTGAGCATGACCTGTACACCCTTGGGCTATGGAAGATGAAGGGCATCTAAATGAAGGATGATGGCCATAATCCTCGTGCGAGTCTTCGCCATCAACTCCCATATATGCGCCATGTGCTCTACCACTCTCTCCCTTCTCATTCCCCTACCTTATGCTCCCCATTTCATCACCTTATTCTCTAAATAAAGCTTGAGGTTTTGTGAGTATGTTTTCCTGCAATGTTTTGCCCATGTGAGGTGTGCGGAATCGCCACCTAGTTTTGTGTTTGGAGTGAGCTTGTGTATGTGTGAAGGGTGTGCGGATTCGCCATCCTTCTGTGGTGCCTAAGTACTAAGCCGCTATACCCCCTCCCTCACTCTCTCTCTCTCTCTCTCTCTCTCTCTCTCTCTCTCTCTCTCTCTCTCACTTGATCTCATTTCCCTTCCTCTTCATCATTACTCCCAAGCATCCATCTCTCTTGTATGAAAACTTTGTTATGGTGGTGTGTTGTTTGCGTCCTAGCCGCTGAAGCTAAGTGGTGCCCCCTGTTTGCTTTACCATGACAGGCTCGAGGCGCGCCATTCGTTCCCCGATGTTTTAGAGGCCGTCGGGGGTTCGGGGTTCACTTTGCTCCCGTCAGCAGTTGCAACTCTACTTGGTGTCCTTCTTCACTCTTAAACCTGCCTGTGAAAACCGTTGTATTGTTTTCCTCAAGCTGTTCTCTTGACAAGTATGTTTCTTTGACCGTCTTTACTGAACTTGGGTACAGTCGGTAGGGTGGCAGCTCTTGCAACTTCTCTTTTTGGGACACCCTTTTCTTGGCCTTCTCTACAGCTTGCATTGCTCCTGTTAGGGGAATACAGTGCCAAAGTTAGATGCAAACTCCGCCCTGAAATGCCCTTGAGTCTGAATTGCTAACAAATTGAGTCCAATTTGCTTCAAATCAATTTTGGAACATGCATAGATGCATAAAAACATGTAAAGATCAAAATTATAAAGTTCAAGCAAAAATTTGCAACAAAAGTATATAATCGCAATTATTTATAGCTGGGGATTTTTTCCAACTTTTTGCTTTTTTGATATCATAGGCTTGAGATATATAGCACTTGGGTGCTCTGAGTGAAGTGTGGTCTCATTTGAGTGCACTGGGTGGAAATGGTTCCAGATTTAGGCTTTAATTATCTAAAACAGTAGATATAAAGGGATTTTGAGATTTTGAGATCCAAACTTACTCAACTTTGATTAGTGGACTTGGGACATCATGTGCTTTGGTCCCATAAGGTCAAAGTTGCAATTTCCCCCCATTTTGGCAAGAAAGTAAATAATCACAATTATTAACTTTTTCATCAAAATGAACATTTTTTGGTGCAACTTGGTTCTAGGCTTGATGTAGACCCCCTGTGTATGAGATATGGGGTGATTTGGATCAAAAAATGTGACAGATAACTCAAATTTGGATTGGAAGGACTCCTTTGCATTTTTTGACAATTTTTAAGTTTTTCTTGATCATTTTGGCTCATACTTGAAATGTGGCATGTAATAGGGGTGTACAAGTGATAAGTGAAGTGAAGGTACCATTTTCAAGCCAAAAAAGTACAAAAGGAAATAATCATGATTATTTATAGCAGATGTCAATTTTTTTGCTAAACTTGACAATTTTTAACCTAGACATATTCAATACACCTAAAAGAAATCCTAAAATGAATTTGGTAAAGTTTTGTCTTGTGGGCATCACTTCATGCTTTGTCGACTCTGAAATCACCAATTATTGTGACTACATGGCCTGTGGAGTTGGTTAGTCACTTTTGAGGCTATGGAATTGTCCACTACATAGTCCTGAAGCTACCCATCCAGTTTTGGCCCATTTAGAGTCAGTTTGACTTCATATGTCAAATTTGACACTTTGTAGCCTTCGAGCTGTTTTCTACTTTTTGAGAGCTTGCCTTGACTGTTTTCATGAAACCATTCATGTACATTGTGTATAGACCCAGTCTATAAGCTGTCTGTGGAGTCAGAATCAAATTCTGGCATCTGGCAAAAACTTAGCTTTTCTACTTGGGACCCCCCTCGACCCCTCCCAAATGGTCATCTGGTGATATAGAAGTGTTCTATTATATAGAGGCATGCTACATTTCAAGTCTCATCCAATTTGGTTGAGCTGACAGGCCGCTATGGTCAATTTTAGGTCGTAGGACTTCGTGCACTGCTCAAATTCTAGGGTTTTTTCCTAGAGCTTAGACTTGCTACTAGCCATATAGAAGTGATCATTGATAAGCATAGAACTTACCTCTCATATCTCGTGTGAGACGACGCTGTAAACGCGCGACTGTGGACTCTGAAAATCGCACTCGAAGAAGGTCGAGAGCTCTCTTCTCCAAGGGCGACTAGTGGAAATGAGGTGATTTTAGGCTACCTTGGATATCTATACTCTGACTTCCCAAACCATTTTTCCCCAGAATACCCTGTTAGTCCTACTAAGCCGTGAAATCTGTGTTAGACTCAAAAATTTCCTCAATCGGATTCCGGTAGCTCATTCTGCAAGAATTTGCGAAAGTAGGCCTTGGCCACCTAATTTAGGCTTCCCGCTTCCATCTGTCGATTCGAATGAAATTTTTTATGCATGTCCACCTTGTCTTTCTGATCATCATTGTATCTTCAATTTTTTTTATCTGAGCTCATTTGCTATTTATTATTAATTTTTAACCTGTTTACTGAAAAAACAAAGAAAATAACAAAGTGCGCTAAAAAAACGAAGTGAAAATCCAATAATTAAGAAAATCCATTGAAAAACACAGCTTTATTGTTTTTTGTTGGATTTATCCATTTTTAAGTCCCGATATCAAGAACAATGATGAAAAATAACCAAAAAAAACCATTTTTTGATAGTATATATTTTATTTACACTCATCGAGGAGATGTTATCAGTTAAATTTCCCCTGTTGATGACTTGTTAAGAGCATTATCAGGTAATTTTGCAAAAAATCACACGTTAATATCAAACTTTTTTCCTCCCTCTTCAAACATTGCCCTTAATTACTTAGTTTCCTTCCATCTCTCCTAGATGGCATACTCCGGGACGACTGTGTGCATGGGTTGAACAATCGTGTCTATGCATAGCCTTGGTTGGCTCTACCATGCTTTGAAGATCAATGCAACTCAAACCATTATGTTGTGCAAGAGTTGGGTCTTGAGTAATTAACTCAAGGGTTTTTGATGTCGAGGTTTTCTTTTGTTGTCTTCCAAAGAGCCATTCTTGTAACATGTGTGCTCTTTGCTTTATTGTATCGTCAGGAAGCTTTGGCACACTGATTTCTTGAGCTGTTGGTAGCAATATTGGTGGTTGTCGAGCTTCTACCCGCCATTAATATCTTGGTTTGTCTTGGTTAGAATGTTGTGGTTGAGTCTTTTGAGACTTAACTCTCCATTGCTCCATCAGTTTTACAGCTTGCGGAGAATATAAGTTCTCCTTTTTCTTTCAGATCCCTTTTGTTTTAGGTTTCCTACTCAAAGATGCTCCTCTTTGTGTTTTGAACCTTGGAATCATCTTTGGTATAGTAGGTGATGTTTTGGGCACAAAAACTTCAATCGGCTTGTCCTTAAGCTGTGCTTTTGGTACCCAAATTTGCCTGACTCCTTGCATGCTACTTGGAGCATTTGTTTGTCTATAGGATAGAGAAGATTGACTGCTTTGTGGTTTCCTCTGCTGGTAACCTCCTTTCCATTCCTCTTTGCTTGGTGCAATTGGAACAATGAGTTGTCCGCCTTTAGGTGATAGCTTGAGCTGATTGGTATCCCAATCTGGTACTGCTTTTTATGTTCGCATCCATGAGATTCCAAGAATCATTGTTTCATTCATGTGTTCATCTGGTAAACATACAAATTGATGAGGACATGAACATCCATGTACTATCACATTTAAGTTGACTACTCCCAATTTCGGTGTTGGGTTCTGGTTGCATCGACTAACTTTTGGTTTTCTTGTATGTGGAATAACTGACTGCATTTACTCGAGCTCCTGTATCGACCAATGCATTTGTGTTATGATTGTTCAGCAGTACTTTGATGTGAAGGTCTATTCCATCTAACCATTCATCATCAGTTGACACCGCATCTTTCGGTAATTCCCATAGTTGGTCATCTAGTTCCAGAGTGTTGATGGGAATAGGTATTTGTTGATTTGTGAGAGCAGCTTTCCTTTTGAGTACTCGAAGCCGAGCTTCCTCTTGGGCTTCATCAATAACCTGCTGTCGTTTTATCTTTCTTTTCTTTGCTACATTCATCTTTTCTAGCAATTCATTGGTTAGCAGAAAATTGTACTTCTTTAAACGGCATCCACTAATCCAATTAGCCATTGGTTCACCATCTAGGGTGGACAACTTAACTGCTCCACTTGGAGATACATCTTCAATGATAAACGGTCCGTTTCCCTTTTTCTTAAACTTGGGAATGTGCTGCTTAAGGGAATAAACTAAAATTAAGTCTCCTTTTTTGAAGATTTTTGTAATTAAATGGGAATCAAAGAACTATTTTTGTTTCCTCTTTTGTGCATAGATGTGAGCTACAGCAGTTAGCCTTTGCTCGTCAATATTTTCTAAATCTTGAAGTCTCTCTGACAATTCATGTCCACTCCACTCAAGATCCTTAGCTATCCTTAGTGTTGGCAATAGAAATTCTATTGGCAGTATGGCATCAAGACCATAAACAAGGTTAAAGGGTGTAGCATTTAAAGCTGTCTTGAACTTTATAAGCCCATAGAGTGGCATGGAGATTCATTTCCCAATCTGTTCGTCTTGAACTAACCACTTTAGTTAATATCAAGCTAAGAATTTTATTCGTATGCTCAGCTTTTCCATTTGCCTGTGGGTGATAGGGAGCTAATTTGTTATGGATGACCATAAATTAATTAAGCAGATACTCAATTACCTCATTGAGGAAATGAGTTCCCCGATCACTGACAATTTCTATTGGCGGTCCATCTTATGTGAACACATACTCATATAAGAATGTGGTTGTGATTCTGGCATCATTCTTTAGAGTTGCTTTAGCCTCTGTCCACTTGGTCAAATAGTCCATAGCTACAATGATATATTGAGCTTGGATTCTATAAGCAGGTGCCTATATTGGCCCAACAAAGTCTATACCCCATTTTGCAAAATCTCTAGACCCCATCATTGGTATTAAAGGCATGCTATCTACATGGGTTGGCATTTTAGCTCGTTGACATGCATCACACCTTCAAAAATATTCTTTGGCATTTGCAAAAAGTGTTGGCCACCATATGTCTGCCATTAAGATTGCTCTTGCCATGGTCTCACTTGAAAAGTGACCTCCAGCTAATCTAGCATGTGCTTGTTCTATAATGGGAATATATTCGTCTTAGATGTTGATCTTTATCTCTCCAATACAATTGGTTTCCAATAAGAGCATAATCTCATGCTTCAGTTTCAATTGCTCTTTAGCGGCGTTTACTCATATCCTTAGGAAATGTTCGGTTTGATAAGTAAGCAACTAGATAGTTACTCCACTTAGGAACAAGTGATATTTGGAACAATGTCACGTGAGGTATGGGTGCTTTTTTTTGGCATTGAGGACAATTTTTCACAAATGAATGAACATCCCTCCTCATAGTTGTCCAAAATACTCCCTCTCAAGATTCGTCGCATAGTTTGGTCTTCTACAAAGTGAAGTCCTACTACGGTAATATGGGCTCGACTTAGGTATTGGGTTTTCTCTTTAAGATTAATGCATAGAAGCAATATTCCATCCTGATTTATTTTGTACAACCTTCCAGCTAGTAATTGATACATAGCCGATTGCTCAATTAATCCAATTGCAATAGGAAGTGGTATTTGAGAATCCACTTGAGCTATGGTCATCAATGATACCATATTTTTCGACCATCGAGGTATCATTTCCACGAAGAGCAGATTTGCATCAGGCAAATCATCATCTACTCCCTTAGGTGTTTATCCTAAAACAATCCTTGACAAATGATCTGCTCTTTGATGAGTGGTGCCCTTTTTTACAACTACAGTGAAATCAAATTCCAAAAGAATGATGAACCATCTTACTATTCTTCCCGTGTTGCATGGCTTGTTGACCAAGTACAATAAGGCTTGGTGGTCCACAAAGAACACAAATTTGTTAGCTAATAGGTAATTTCTATACTTTTTCATGGCATAGATCATCCCTAATCCTTCTCTTTCTGTGGTTGTATAATTTTTCTCTGCCATATTCAACTGTCGGCTAGCATAAGAAATAGGAAAATCAATTTTCCCGTCTCCTGGTTGAGCTAATATACACCCAATGGCAAAAATAGAAGCATCTACATGTATGTGGAATATCTTATTCCAATCTGGTGCTTTCAATATTGGAGCTGACGTGAGAGCTTGCTTAAGCTTCATGCAGGACTCTTCACACTCATCAGTCCATTCAAAGTGTGTAATCAAGCTATACATGGGTTTTGCAATTATAGCGTACATGTAAATGAATCGCCTATAATATCCACAATGTCCCATGAAGGCTTGAACCCCCTTGACTATTGTCGGTCTAGGCAAATCAACAATACTACATGGATTTTATCCATATCAGTAGCTATGCCATTTTAAGACACTATATGTCCAAGAATATTTCCTTGTCTATCCATAGATGTGCACTTTTCAGGATTTAAGCAAATCCTATAAAGTCTACATTTTTTGAATAGCTTTTTGAGGTGTTCAAAATTATCAGCCCGGATTGATGAATGTACACATAGATCATCCATATATACCTCCAAGAAATTCCAAAGATATTCTTTAAAAGCATGGCTCATCAATCTTTGGAAGGTGGCAGGAGCATTAGTTAACCCAAAAGGCATGACCTGGTAGGCAAAAATACCCCATTCAGTTGCAAAGGTAGTTTTATGCTAATCTTTGGGGTTAACCAAAAGGTGATTGTATCACAAAAAGCCATCTAAAAATCTATAAGCTTATTTTCTTCCAACTCGTTCTAGAACATGCTCAGTGATTGGAAGAGGAAAGATGTCTCTAATGGTAGCTACATTCACTTTTTTGAGATTGACACACACCCTTAATTTTCCATTTTTCTTGGGTACTACCACAATTGGAGACACCCAATCTGTGTGTTCAATTTGATAAATGAATTCTGCCTCCTTTAGGTTTTCAATCTCTTCTTTGGAAATGTTTCATTATATGTATATGGCATTTGTCTACTTGGTTTTGCATCATCTCTCAGCGGTATGGTATGTTGACAGATTTTTGGATCAACACCCTTGAGATCCTTATAAGACCAAGCAAAGATATCCCGGTATTCTTTGAGTGAGCTTATCAAAAGCTCTTCTACTTCTTCGGCCAGGTCGTTTGCAATATAGGCAGGTCTAGGCTCTTCTCTTGGTTCGGCCAGATCTATCTTTTTTACGTTTTCAGGTCCTTCGTAGGACTTGCCCTGTTTTTGTAGTTCCCTCAACTATGATTTTTTGGTCTTGGAGAGTATATTTCTTGTAATGGGATGGAACACTCATTACATTGTTACCTTACTCCTCATTGGTTTCTTTTCACTTGTATATATCTCCTTTAGAGCTTTTTTCAACTCTTGATATTTATTTCTCCATTCAACTCATGTCATGGTTGAATCCTTGTCCTGGTATTTAGGTTTTTCTTGAGTTTCCTTTCTTGATTTTTGCAATGTTTTTTATATTTCTTGCTTTGCATTTAAAGGATATCTACCAGTGATTTTGTCCTTGACACAATCATGTGCGTCTATTTGCATCAGAGACTGTGTTCTACTAGATACTAATGGCATAGGTCTAGCTTTCAAATTTCTGGTATCTCTTTTTCTTCTATACCATTTATGTCTTCTCGGTTTCTAGTTTGGAAAGTCAAAAAACTTTTCCTCCCCTCCTTTCATGAGTAGTTTAGCTCTAACATGTTCTTTTTCTGACCCTGAATCATCTAAGGTAGTTGAATGTTCTTCTAACTCATTTGTTGCATCATAATAGAGGTCTAAAAAGACTTGTTGAGCCTTCATCAAGTCCTTGGAGTCTTGAATTTTGTCTACAATGTGAAGGGTTGAGATCATTTGTATGGGAATTACATCATAGCCTCATTGCAAAATTGAGTAGACATAGACGTATTTACACATACATCCATTGTTGCTAAAATTTGAGTCCACTCAAATGGCTCAAACAAATGCTCTGGAAAGGGTTCGAATACATAGGCTTCATCTGTGCAATCCCTTTCTAAGATACATTCTTCTCGTTTTAAGCTCTCGTTTCCTGAGGCTCCGCACATTCAAATAGGTGTGTCTTTGTTCAACCGTGATGGAAGCTTAGTGTGAGCCGAAGAGACTGAATCGAATTCTTGTATTGGTGTTTTTGTGACATCTCTATAAGTGTGATCTTTTAGATTAACCCTTGTTATTGATCCCACTTGCTTCAAGTACAGATAATTATTTTCCCAATCTTGGATAAGTTGTACTTGTCGCATGAAAGGTCTTCCCAAGATAATTTCATAATTGAGTTTCTTTCCAAAGTCCACTATGACAAAAGTGTGTAGATAATTCCTTTTGCAATAGCATGGCTCCAATGGCATCATCCCCTACTGATGGATTTACATAAAATGCTTGCTCCCAATCAGGAGCCTGCATGGCTGACAGCCCTCCTAACACCTCTTTCACCTCTTGAAACACTTGTCATCCCATTGCAATGGATCATGCTTTGCCACTTTTTGTAATGGATAAAGGAGTTGTGAAGACAATGGAATAAACCACGCCATATACTTCACTTTGTGTATAAAGGTTGCCAATTGCTTTGTACTCTTAGGTGATGGAAGAAGAATAATAGACTTAACCTTTTCTGGATCAGCCTCAATACCATTTTCTAACACCATATTGCCCAATAACTTCACCCTTGGCTGTGCTAGATGACATTTCTTTGGATTTAATTGTCCTCCACATTCATCATATCGAGCCATTACCATTTGCAGCTTCTCATGCTGTTCAGCCCTACTGTTGTAGACACAAAAGTCATCCATCAAATCTTTAACACAACTACCAATGAATGGTGCCAATACCCAATTTGCTCTCTCTTGATAGAAGGATGGTCCATTTGACAACCCAAATGGCAACACCGTGTAGCAATAACAACCCCATGGCGTGATGAAAGTTGTCTTTGTTTGGTCTTTAAGATCAATCTTCAATTGAAAATAGCCTGAAAAACCATCACACACACTGTACCTCTCATAACCAGCCACTGAATCCAAGATATGATCGATGAATGGAAGAGGATATGGATTCGTCTTACTGGCTGCATTTAAGGGTTTAAAATCTACACAAAATCCTCCACTTTCCATCCTTCTTTGGGTTGACTACTATTGGAGTTACCCATTATATGGTCTCCACTGGTACTATGAACCCTGCCTTCAATATCTTGTCCACCTCTTCCCGCAAGGCTTCCATCTGCTCTTGACCCATCCTTCTTAGCCTTTGCCGCACTGGCTTAGCACCTTCTTTCAGCTCTATATGCATCTCTTCTCCTTTGAACCCTCTAATCTCTTCATATGAAGTAATGAACAAATCAAGAAAACTAGCCAACATATGCAAATATATCTCCTTCTCCATAGTTGAGAGGTCTCCATTGATCATTTGTATCATCTTCCTGATTCTTTGACAATTCAACCTTGGTTTGCATCAGCTCCTCAATCACTTCATAAGGCCCTTCACTTTCATCTTCAATCTCATTTGCAAATGCAACTACACCAGACTCGTGGATTTCTTTTTCCATCTGAAGAAATTCATTATCAACATCCTCATCACTGCTGGTAGTACTATCACTGTCTTCGTCAGACATTGTGGAATAGTCTTCATCACTAGGCTCATCCTCATCTTCATAAAGTTCCTCCAATAGTTTCCTTGTGTCCATATTATATAGCTTCTTGGCACCTGTCTTTCCATAGAGGATAATTGTACCACGTCTCTAATCTTGGACAGCTCCCACTGCACGTAACCATGGTCTGCCCAGTATAATAGGATACGCCCCCAACCCCGCTGGCATCACATGAAAATCAACCACCGCCTTTGCATCATACTCCTCCACTTCTAAGCTCTTTACAACACCCAAACATTTTACTTTCTGATGGTTTGCCAATCTGATCCGAAAGCCTGACACCCCAGTCACTGTAAGACCCATCTTCTCAACACATGAGGGTGTTATGACACATATTTGGGCTCCACCATGTCGTATTACCTTGTCTTCATTCCGAAGAATAACTTTAGGTTGTAGCACCTCTTCTTGGTCTTCAACTTCGAGAGGGTCTTCAATAATTGGTTCACTTGGTGGCTCTCCTTTGTCGAGCTTAAGTAGGCTTGTGTATGAGCCAATGGTTGGGCAGCTTGAGTTGGTAAGCCATCTCATTGATAGGTTTCAAGATTTGGAAAGGACCATAGTATCTTTTTACTATCGTAGCAAAATACTTTTGATGACCCGTAGGATTTTTTGTCCGTCATTTGCTTTAATCGAGCCATAGGAAACTTAAGTAAGACCCAATCATTTTCTTTGAATGTTAAGGCCCTTCTGTGCTTGTCAAGCAACAGCTCTTTTCCTTTGTTAAGAGATGGATATAGCCTCCTTAATCTTTTTAAAAAGATTCTTGTAGGTCACGGCTATATTCATCGCGGCAACGAAGATATTCCCATGTACTTTGAGTAGCAAGGGACTTTTAGGTCTTCCCTCAATGATCTCAAAAGGGCTTTTCCCATAGAGGTATGTACAGTATTATTATAGGCATACTCTACAAGAGGTAAGTACTTTTCCAATTGTGAGCATTGATCTACTTCTGTAAAATAAGTCTTTAGTAGATCGAGTACCGTAAGATTGGCTATCTCACTTTGACCATCCATTTGTGGGTGATAGGCCAAAGAGAAATTCAATCTTATTCCTAGATTTTCAAAGAGACCTTTCTAGAAATTATTGGTCATTCTAGGATCTCTATCTGACACGATGGATGTTGGTAATCCATGGTGTATGAAAATCTGTGATAAGAAGAGAGTTGCCATTTGGTGTGCCTTAATAGTCTTTTTGAGAGGAATAAAGTGTGCTTGCTTGCTAAACCTGTTGATTATTGTCCATATTCCCATGGATAGACTTGGGTAATCCAAAGATGGAATCCATGGATATACTTTCCCATGGTGAATTTGGGATAGGCAATGGCTGGAGTAATCCAGGTTACTTCCCTCTATCATACTTAGTCTTTTACTACACATTTTGAAACATACTCTTGTATGTCCACTTTCATGGTAGGCCAATAGAAAAATGTTTCTACTCCTCAGAGAGGAGGTTGAATGCCTCTCTGCCCCGCATAGGGAGGAGCATGGGATTCATACATAACTTTCTCACAAAGGGAATGGGTAACACATAGCTGATTGCCATGGAGAAGATAACCATCTTGCAAGGTGAATGGTTCCTCTTTCTTCCCCAAAGCAAGGGCTGACATTATGTCTCTAAAGTCTGGGTGAGTAGCATACTCATCTATCATAGAGCATAGATCATTGTGAGTAGCTATAGACACCGCATTAACTTTTGGTCGTAGTGAAAGTGCATCGTCTACTTGATTGTGCTTACCAGCAATGTGAGCAATATAGAAATTAAATTGCAAAAGAAAATTTGCCCACCTCATTTGTTTGTCGGAAAGCTTGCTTTGCGTCATGAAATACTTGAGACTTTGGTGGTCGGTTCGTAGAATAAATGGAGTCCCCAAATAGTAGTGCTTTCATGTGTCAAGGGCATGTAGAAAATCTAATAGCTCTTTCTCATCAACGACCAAGACTCGTTCATTGGTATTGAGCCTTCGGCTCTCATATGCTATGACATGCCCTTCTTGAAGCAAAACTGCTCCAAAGCAATCATAACAAGCACCACATTGGACCTCAAATGGCTTTGAGAGATCCGGAAGCATGAGGACTAGTTGGGAGGTACGCTTCTCCTTGAGCTTGTCAAAAGCATTTTTCTCCTTAGCAGTCCATACATACTTAACGTTATTTTTTGCTAAGTCATGTAGTGGTCCTGCTATTTGAGAAAATTTTGGTATGAAGCGTCTATAGTATACGCACATACCAATAAAGCTTCTTCGCTCATGTAAATTACTTGGATTAGCCCATGCTTTTATTACGTCTAACTTTGGTGGATCCATATGGATACCATCTTGAGAGATAATATGACCTAGGTATTGAATCTCTTGGCGGAAAATTTGCTTTTTGTTTTGTAGAGAAAAAGCTTGTTCTCCCTCAATGCTTAAAAAATGACTTGGAGATGTTGCTTTTGTTCCTCCAAAGACTTGGAGTAGGTGATGATATCATCAAAGAACACTCCAGTAAATTTGCGGTAAGGGCTAAAATTTTTCTCTATTAGACAATTGAACGTAGCTGGCGCATTAGTCAAGCCAAAAGGCATGACTAGATATTCATAAAGACCAAGAACGTTGTACAAACCGCGGTCTTTAGGATATCTTCATCCACAGATCTTCTACCCGAGGCACATGAAATCTGTTTTTGATAGTGATATGGTTTAATGCTCGATAGTCCACACACATACGGTATGTATCATCTTTGTTTTGCACTAAAAGGACTAGAGAAGAAAAGGGAGAGAAGCTAGGCCTCACCATCCCTTTGTTTACCAATTCCTATACTTGCCTCGTGATCTCCTCTTGTTGAGCTTGAGAGACTCGATAAGGAGGCTTGTTAGGTGGTGAGCTTCCTAGAAGGAGCTCAATTGAATGGTCATTATCCCCTCGTTTTGGAGGTAAGTCCATAGGGATATCATCGATGACACACCTTGGAATCCTCTTAGAAAATTAGACAAGTCTTACTCTTCTTGATTCCTACCATTTACATTTGATGAAACAAGAGACTTCTTGACTAAAATCATGTACGCAGAAACTCAACTCTTCATTGATTTATCAAAAGCAGGAGGATTTACAAGTGGAATAGTGCGACCACACTCACTAGCATCTATATACATGTTCTTTACCCTGTAGGTGAAGTAGATTCTCCTTTCAGGGAACTTCATATTGGCAGCCACACGACCAAACCATGGTGTCCCTAGGATAGCATCCTCATGTTGGGGAGGAGAGATGAAAAAGTCTTCTTTGTCGATATAGCTTTGGACATGAAGCCTCAACTTCTCAATCAAGGGAGTAACAGAGGCTTGTTGTCCCTTGAGAGTTGTGTCAACCGTTACAATATCTCCCATCTCAAAAGCTTGAATGCCCAACTTGGTGGCCAACTCCGTTGATATGAAGTTGTGAGTAGAGCCAGGGTCAAACAAGATGAAGGCATCATGCTCTCTTACCTTTCCCCAAGCATAGGAAAGTGATGATCCTTTGCAATGAGCATCCTTGGAGCTTCAATGGTGGAAGCCCTAGGAGTCTCATTGCGAGCATTCTTCTTGGGTAAAGAACAATAGCCATGTCCTTGCTCCCCACACTTGAAACACTTATGGTCCTTGCAAAAATCTTCAAGCTCTTCACGACAGAGTTTGTTTTTGCCTTCGTAAACTCCCTTCTCCTTGGACCGATTGTTGTTGTTGTTGTTGGAAGTGCCTTGGGAAGAATTTTGAGCATTGGTTTTCCCCTTTGCATCATTTTTTTCTTTGTTTTCCATGGCTTGGCATTCCGTCTAGCAACCATGGTGTGATGGATTACTTCAGTGCTAGAACAAGGCCGTTGAGATTTGATGTATTCGGCCATGTTTTCTAGTAATTCTGCAAAGAATTGTTGCTTTTTCTCGGTAAAAGTCTATCTTTTGAAAGACAGTAGCCTTGAGATGTAAATCCCAAAACTTGTCTACATATTTGTGAATAGACTCATAAGAGAGAAGCTTCAAGATACACCATTCAGTAAGCACTTTGTCCTTGGCATCACTTGCAAGGAATTGCTTCATGATGGAAACTCGTAGAGTTTTCCATGTCTTTGAGGCTTCGCCATTGCCATGAAGGCTAGCCCACCTTTGAGGAGCTGATTTTTGGAAGTGCATAGATACATGGCGTAGCTTGGAGGACTCCGTGAAGCCCTCATCTCCAAAGGCCGCATCAAATTGTTGGATGAAGACCAACACTTTGTCGGTAGCACCAAAGGTGTCATCATAGGTGAGAAAAGAGATACTCTTTCCTCCCTCCTTGAACTTCTTTAGCTTTTGTGACCTTCACCATGCAGGGTATGATTTATGATGTCCTCCCCTCTTGTATTCTCTAGGAAAATAGCCATAGCTTTTGTCGAAAGAGGAGGAAGGTGAAGAAGAAGGAGAAGAGGGTGACCTCTTTCTAGCCCTTTTCTTCCTTTTTTTCCTCTCTTCCCTTTTGGAGTAACGAGGAGAAGGACTGTGTGTTGATATTTTCATCTTGGGAGGAGTTGGCGATCGTCTAGACCGCTGTCTTCGTGGAGTCACATCTTCAAAGGAACTTAAAGTTTCATTGCTTTCTTGCTCTTTGGATTTCTCCTCTTGTATGAGAGAGAGTCTTCTTTTGGGGGGTCTCTTCAAGAGGCCTCCTAAGCTCTCTCTCCTCTTGGAGAGGAAGGGAAATTTCCCATAGCTTGTTGCAACCTAGTAACAAGATAATCAACAAACATGGGGGCATCATCATTAGCACCTTCATGTCCAAAATCAAAGCTATCAATGTTCATTCTACTCTCTTGGTTATTGTCAACCATGTTAACAAACTTTGTGTACATACTTAGTGTATGCTTTGGCAATTCAAAACCTTAGTTGCCACTCCTCTTAGCCTTTGAAAATCGGCTCTTAAGTATCTACACCCACGCCTTGAAGTGGTTAATTATAGAGAGTAGTGGAGTAGGTCTAACATAGCAGAGTTGTCGAGGGCTAGCTCTTTTCTGAATTCTTATGGCTCAATAATGGTAAAGCCGTAGGAAAGTCTAAAAAGACTCCATTATTAAGTCCAAAGCTCCTGAGGTGTGCACCAGATCCCACATAGTGGGCTAAACAAAACCAATAATAGATCCCAGCTCCACATATCCTAATATAATTAACACAATCAACCATTTATAGGCTACTTAAGAACCTCTCTTCTGAAATAAGAAAAGAGAAACCAAATGCTCTGATACCAATGTAATGGAATTGGCCTATAAACTTGAGAGAAGTGGAAATTAGAGAGATTAATTTTGTGAAATTACTTTGCAAGCATAGCGGGTGAACATAATTGATGGTAGCAACATAAACATAGAATTGAGTTAACTTGGCATGAACAATACTTTTGCAAGAGAGAGAATTTAGAGAACATGACAACAGTTGAGGACCGCATTTATGTGGAGCCGGTCTCCCCTCCAATAGGCATTTGTATTATGATTTCTCCCATCAAGAGAGACTTGTTACAATACAATCTTTGTGTTCCTTGTGACCTAGGTGATGCAATGAAGATGGAAAGCTTCATGCATCACAAGAATAACATAAACTTTGAGGAAAGCATTAACTATCCCAAGCCTCAGTCCCAAGACCTCAAACACCTTCGAAGGTGGAGAGAGCGAGCTAGCAAGTAATGAGGGTAGGGAAGAGGAAGAAGAAACATATTAGTTCCTCACTATCATCACTCTTCTTGCTAGCATACATGATAGCATAGTAATGAAGATGGAGAAGATGGCAAGCTTAAGCATTGCAGCATGTCTCTTGGTTGGATTTGCATTCCATAGCCAAGAGTGTTGGTGTAGGCTCTCAACCTCACCACTTGCTTGGAGAAGGAGAGGGAGCTCTTGCACTTTCCACTTCACACAATGAGAGTGTGTGTGAGTGTGTGTGGGAGATTATACCCCCTAAGTAGGCCCCCTACTTGGTTTGGTTGACCCCCGTTGTAGCTCATGCTTAAAGCTCATTGGACCCCTCTAGGCCTAGCCAATCACAAGCAGGAGGTAAATCTAGTTACAAGGGTAGCCTTGGGACAAGTGTCCAACCAATAGGCTTTAGGCACACCATGAGGGCAACATGAGGAGGAACTTGTGTCCCTTTTGCTTTCTTTGTACCAAGCATGCCTTGTGTGTGTGTGTGTGTGTGTGTGTGTGTGTGTGTGTGTGTGTGTGTGTGTGTGTGAGTGTGTGTGTTCTCTCTCATCCCCCCTCTTGTAGGGCTCGCCCCCTCCTTGTAGGGATTGAATATTGACTTTTTGGCACTCCTGATCTCAAGCACCTTAGTCAGCAAGCATGACAAAGCACCTCAAGCTTGGGTGGTGTTCCCACAAGCACCTCAAGCTCCCTAGTCGGCAAGCACAACAAGCACCTCAAGCACCTTAGTCAGCAAGCAGGACAAGCACCTTATTCATCAAGCACAACAAGCACCTTATTCATGAAGCATGACAAGCACCTCACACACCTTAAGCTTGGGTCGGGTTCCCACATCAAGCACAGCCCTAGCTTACCTAAGGTCAAAGGATGTTTACACTAACTATTGGAGGTCTTCAATGAAGCTAACCCTAAGATCTTTATTTTCCATTGGTTAGCCTTGCTCTTTGATAGACCATCTCTCATTTGGGCCCTTTTACCATTGGCCCCGTGTTGAGATAGATCTATAAGCACATGTCTATATCTTAACCCTTGGTCCCGTTTATTCTCCCACGCTAAATGATCAGTTTAATATGAGAAAATCATTTGGGTTGGTTGGATATTAGATTTTATGACATACCTCCCCTCTTTGATTAGCAGTGGCATCGGTGTCATTATGTGTGAATAAGTGTGATGATGTGGCAAGTTGGACATCCGACCTGCTCCATAACCGCCGTAACTGGCCCCAAACTGGAGCGCCTTGCTGTCCCCTTTGATTTTCACTTCATGGCCGTCGCCATCTGAGGCTTATGGCGCCAAGGCAAGCAATTTTCTCCTCCCTGCGCTCTCGTTATTTCTAGATGCGCTCCCTGCTCATGCCATGCTTTTGTTTTCTTTTCCCTTTCCACACTCATTAAGCCCCTATTGAGCGGCCTTTTAATTGGCAGGCGACCACTAGCCCCCTTAGCTTTGGGCGGTCTTTTGGCCCTCGATTCATAAGGGCGCCACATTTGACATGCATATCTACCAAGGCTTTGCTCCGCAAAAAGAAGGCATCACATTTGGCATTCACATCGCCCAAAGCATGGCTAAGCACAACATCTTCCTCCAACAGTCCTTGACTAACATTATCATCATGAATTTCGATGCGCGTATCAACATCTCGAATAATGCCACATGCCTTTAAGATGCAGGTATAGGTGATTGCATTTGAGGAATGACATTCCCTTCGCATTCAGTTAATTTCCTTGCTGCAACTAGGCTGGTTATATCTTGCAATCATTGTTCTACATAAGATGACATTCTAAACAAACCTCACCGTTGTTAGTCATTGTCACCAAATTCAAGCATTAATATCTTCACACATTGATTGTCTGAGTGTGTAAGTGAATAATGCCTTTGAAAAATCAGCCCCCCCTCTCTCTTGGTTGACCCCCCTTGCTATTTTCTCATGCTCACTCCCTATTGGAACTCCCCACGCTCAGCCAATGGAAATTAAGCAGCATAAGTGATAGCCTTCTGACATGTGTCCCCCTTTCCCCTTTTGTCCTAAGAATCTGGAAGGGACCATAGTACCTTTTTGCTAGCTTAGCATAGACTTTTGGTGTCCTGTAGGATTCTTGCCCGTCATGTGCCTTAATCAAGCCTTAGGAAATTTGAGTAAGAGCCAATCATTTTCTTTAAAGGCTTGGGCTCTTCTGTGCTTGTCAGCAGCAGCCTTTTGCCTTTGTTGTGACATAGAGATAGCATCCTTAATCTTTTGGAAAGATTCTTGTAGGTCTTGGCTATACTCATCTACAGCGAAGATCTTCCCGTGTACCTTAAGTAGTAGGGGACTTTTTGATCTTCCCTCAATTACCTCAAAAGGTGCTTTTCCCGTGGAAGTTTGTACAGTGTTATTGTAGGCATACTCCACTAAGGGTAAGTACTTCTCCCATTGGGATCTTTGATCTACTTCCGTTACATATGCTTTTAGTAGATCGAGAATTGTTAGGTTAGCTATTTCACTTTGGCCATCCGTTTGCGGGTGATAGACTGAAGAGAAATTTAGCCTTGTTCCTAGATTCTCTAAGAAACCCTTCCAGAAATTACTGGTCATTCTAGGATCTCTATCTGACACTATGGACATTGGCAAGCCATGGTACTTGAAGATTTGTGAAATGAAGAGGGTTGCCATTCGATGGGCTTTTATAGTCTTTTTGACAGGTATAAAGTGAGCTCGTTTACTGAACTTGTGTACTATCGTCCATATTCCCGTATTCCCATGGATAGACTTAGGCAATACAAAAATAAAATCCATGGATATGCTCTCCCATGGTGAATTAAAGATTGGCAAAGGTTGAAGCAATCCGGGTTGCTTCCCTCTATCAAACTTTGTCTTTTGGCATACCACACATTTAGAAACATATTCTTGTATGTTTTCTTTCATGGTAGGCCAATAGAAATGTGTTTCAATCCCCTTTAGGGTAGACTGAATCCCTCTATGCCCTGCATAAGGAGGAGCATGAGATTCATACATTACTTTCTCACGAAGTGAGTTAGTAACGCATAGTCTATTGTCATAGAGAAGATAGCCATCTTGTAAAGTAAATGGTTCTTCTTTCTTCCCTAGTGAAAGGGTTGAAATCACATCTCTAAATTCGGGATCAATAGCATAGAAGATAGAGCATTGTGAGTTGCTATGGAAACCGCATTCACTCTCGGTCGTCTTGAGAGTGCATCGGCTACTTGATTATGTTTGCCAGCAATGTGAGCAATATGAAAATGAAATTGCGAAAGGAAAGTTGCCCACCTCATGTGTTTGTCGGAGAGCTTGGTCTGCGTCATGAAGTACTTAAGACTTTGGTGATCTTTTCACAGAATGAAAGGAGTCCCCAATAAATAGTGCTTACATTGTAATGGCTATTGCCCACACAAGAGCAATAGGCATTATGGGAATGATTACCTGCAAACTACATTATGTGAACATCAAACACATAGAAATAGGATAGAAGACAGTACACAGTTCACAGGCACAGAACACCTCCTACTTCATTCATATGTATCCGGACACAGAGTTACAACAGCAAATGTAATGGATAACATAGAAGTTGGTTTGTTTTATCAAAAGATAGGTATGCTCCCCCATATACAACCGCTGCTCCAGCGCAGATCGGGAACGATGCACACACTCCTCCTGTCCCATGATATCTTGTGAAGAACTGCCACCACGGCCGCCGTATACCGCATGACTCCTGATCGGCAATGTCCAGACCTCCGCAGGACCGCAGGACCGCATGTGCAACTCACGCCGTAACACTTGGCACGCATGGTGGATTGCGCGAACCCACACTCAGCCCCTCCGGTTGGAAGGTTCCGGTTGCTGATCTTCAACCTGTTCTGGTGAAGAGGAAATGTCAATGTAGCCAAAGCCTCTAAAATCTGCAGTATGGGCCTGATAGACCTCATCCAAAAGATGTGGATCTATCTCAGTATGTTGCAGCCAAGGAGCCTGAGGAATAAACTGCGTCGGCAAAGAAATAGATTGCGTCGGCAAAGGAGCAAGAGGCGTATGTAGAGGATAATAGCGAGAGAGGTATCTATTGAGAGCAGACCAAAATGGAGGGCATGGGGGTAGACTGAGGGAGAAAGAGTGAGCCAAAGTCTCCACCCAAAAACACACCCTGCGCCGCTCCTTACGAAATCGACGAATCATTTTCTACAAACAAGATACATGAGCCTGGGCCTCAGCACAATCCTCTGTAGCTTGCGCCCAATCAGCAATATCAAAACCTTCTGGAACAACACTCTTACCTCTGTCAGTGTTGGATGACTCAGGTTGCTACATCACAACCTGCTGAGTTGGTGGTTGTGCTCTCACCTCAGCAGATAAGCGTGTGCTCTAGCTCTGTAGTTGATTTTCCAAAAAGATGTGGAGATCATGTTGCATCTCCACTGCCAACGCATCCAAATTATTCATACTGATCATTACATCACCAGGATGCGAGGCTAAGTATGAGGCAAGGCTATGCTGCGTTCGCAATTGAAGTAGTTCCTCTTGAATGGAAGCCACAAACGCAGCATTAGCCCCCCGAAGCGTTTGTATTTCTTCATTCTGCTGGCGAGCCGTTGCAATCAAATCTTCATTTTGATTGGTCAACTCGGCAATGCGAGCCTGCAAGGCCGTTACCTGCATTTCCAGCTCATTAACTCTACCCTCTGTTGTGGGGGTTGTCCAGGCCACACGAATACACTCCGCAAGTCTGCTCAAAAAAGTGTCGCACGCCTGTATTTGGTCAGCAAGGTTTGCTGCCGTTGCCTCCCATGGTAGCGCTACGGGAAGAGTACCTCCCGTCGAGGCAGCCGCATTGGTGGTTCCAAAAGTTTCCGATTGCAAGGGAATGTCCGCAGCTGGAGAGCCCGTCCTAGGCGGAGTAGCAATTGCCACTCTCTCTTGCATTCGGCGGCGCCAGCGTGCCACCACAGAATCCTCTGGCACAGGAGATGCAGTCTCGCAGAAGGTGGTGTAGAGAACTGTTGTTCCTCCCGGCCGCGCTTGCGGGTTGCTGGTCCCGCAGTGGCCATCTCTTGGGCTCCAAAGGGTACCACTTCCGTCGATGGACCCGAAAAATCCTCAGTGCTAACATTCTGCTGCTGTGTTTCCCGCCCAGCAGGAACTACCAAACTCTAGGTTTGCATCAGAGGTGCAACAGTCCCCAAAGGGTACCACTGCCGTCGATGGACCCGGAAAATCCTCAGTGCCAACATTCTGCTGCTGTGTTTCCCGCCCAGCAGGAACTACCAAACTCAAGGTTGGTGCAACAGTCCCTTGGACCACCAATCTGTCATCTTCAATATGGCATAGAGGACGTAGGGCGAGAGGAAAAACTTCCCTTAAGGGAAAGATCAGTGTTAGCAGTTGGCCGACTTTTGTGCTGGTTGGGGTATTTCGCCCCAACTGTGCCATCACTCTTTGGCATTCTGCCAGCAATCTCTCTCTGACAACTGCTGCCCAAGCCACTGGCCCAAAGTTGGCCGAATGCAAAACATTCTTCGCTTTAGTCGAGATGGTATAGATTTTGGCTTGTAGCCAAATTGCCTCGAGAAACCATCTATACGCATCCCGGGTCGCTACATCTGACAACCCTGAAAGCTTATATTCACCTTTCACTTTCAATCCAAACTCCTGCTCGACATCTGCAACAGGAATCACATGAGATGCTCGCACCACTCCATCATTGGGCAAACACCAACACTTGGAAATTCTTTCTGCTGTCAAGCTAAATCTGTTGGTTATTCAGCTCCACCATATCTCCAACAGCCAGTTGCTCAATCAAACCTGCTTCCTGCGGGTGAACAAGTATCCGTTGCCAATCCAAGTTGGCGAACACGCGTAGCTGCAAATCTTGCAGCCAGGCATCCACTCGGCGAAGCGCTAACTGCTGCACTGGCGTAAAGGGGACGCATTGCAGGAGAGAAGCCGTCATGGCGACGATGAGATGCAGGAGCAGAGAATATTGAGCTAAGGACGCGCGATACACAAAACAGGAGAAGCACAAAAATAATCGTCTGCATGCAGTAACCCTCTCACAATGAGTTCCCAAAATAGGGCGAGCCATGGTGTCGCAACCATCATAGCTCCTTTCTCACTTTCCAAGATTGCATGCAAAAGAATCCCCAATCATTATTAGGGCGGCTTTCGGCTCTTGTACCACAGCAAAGGGGCATTGAATCGGGGTAGGTGAAACATAATGGCGCAGTCTGAAACCATTGACCGGTACAGAAATTACCTCCCCCCACAAATCCACCAAATGAAAAGAGATGGGCCCGCATGCTTGAAAAATCCAGGATGGTCCTGACCATCGTAATTTAAGCTTCCCAGGCATCTTCCCGAGGCGGGAATTAAAGACAAGGACCAGCTGTCCCCGAACAAATTGTCGTGCTTTCGAGCGATCCAGCCATTTTTTCCGCCTAGACTGCAGATCCTGTAGCACCGCAAAGCTATGCAATCTCTCTTCCTCTAGTTCCTGCAAAACATCCAAGCGATAAATAACACAATCTTCCGGAAGAAGCCGATCCACAATCAGCATCCGCAGACTCGGAATCACATGTTCCACTGGGGTGATTGCCTCCATGCCAAATTCCAACTTAAAAGGAGTCAATCATGTTTCCACTTTATAAGCTGTCCGATAGGCCCATAAGGCGGAAGGAAGTTTCATATCCCAATCTGTTCGATGCATATTCACTAACTTTGTTAATATCCGAATCAATTGCTTATTAGTTGATTCTGCTTGCCCATTCGCCTGAGGATAATATGGAGAAGATTTCCTGTGCAATACAAAATAAAATTGTAGCATTCTCTCCATCACCTAATTCAAAAAATGACTTCCCCTGTCACTAACCAGCTCAATAGGGCAACTGGAAAAGATATCCTTATATAAGCATCCAGCCACAGAAACTATAGTATTATCTCTCAAGAGCCATGCCTCCACCCATTTGGTAGCGTAATTTGTGGCTGTCAAAATATACTTATTACTCGTGTGAGCTGCAACTGGTTTAAAAGGTCCAACAAAATCCAAATCCCACTTTTGAAAAGGTTCCAAGGGCAAAACCGGCTGAAAAGGCATTCTGGACCGTTTGGTAAGGTTGCCTCAACCGTTGACACACATCACACTGTTGCACATAATTTCTCACATCCTAAAACAATGTAGGCCACCATAATCCGGATTGGAGAACCTTTCGAGCCGTGATTAATGTTGCAAAGTGACCTCCCGCAATACCGGTATGGACGTCCTCCAAAATTGCTTCCTGCTCCTGTGGTAGCACACTTCTGAGTAATACATCCACCACCGTACGATAATAGAGCTTCCCCATAATAATCTCAAAATTCCTGCTTCTGATAGCCATATGTTTCCTCTGATGGCTGGACAAGAAGGAAGGCATTTCGCCACTATTGAGAAAATGGAACATCTCCTCATACCATGTCCATGGGATGCTAGGGATGACCCTTACCTGTTGCGAAACTGCTGTATCCTCTGCAATGACACCTGTTAGAAACAGAGACGCATGCGGAAATTCATCAGCTACACCCATCGGTGGCTCACCGGAATCTAACCTCGATAGGTAGTCAGCCACCGCATGCTGAGCCCCTGGACGATGTATGACCTCAAAGTCAAATTCCTGCAGCAAAAGCACCCATCTGGCCAATATTCTCGTCAAATTCTGTTGACGTACCAGGTATAAAAGAGCCGAATGGTCCACATGGAAGAAAAAACGTCGGCCCAACAGATAGTGGCGAAATTTCTTCAGTGAATAAATCATCCCTGAACATTCCCTTTCGGTTACTGAATAATTTCTTTCTGCGGAGGATAATCGTCTGCTGGCATAATAGACAAGTCGAAACCATCCTTAACTTTGTTCCTGCATCAGCACACTGCCAATAGCTCGATTCGAAGCATCCACAAACACATGAAAATCCTGACCCCAATTCGAAGGAAGTATAATCGGAGCTTTGGATAGCTGATGTTTTAATCTCCGAAAAGACAGATCACATTCCTGTGTCCATTCAAAATCTATAGCATGCGCTGCCTAAGTAATCGAGATTGCCAAATGTGCGACAAACCGCAAATGCCTCCCATGCCAACGGGCTTGACCCAAGAAAATCTGACACTGTTTCTGGTTCCGCGGTGAAGGTGCTTCCATAATTGCGGCTATTTTATCCAGATCCACGGAAATACCATCTTCAGAAATTATATGCACCAATAGCCTGCCACTGTGAACAGCAAATGCACACTCTAAAGGATTGAAACTGAATTTTACCTCTCTGCATTTCATAAAGCATACCCGTAATTGTTTCAAGTGCTCTAATTGTGCTCCAAAAACACTGAGATCATCCAAAAAAATTCTCATAAAATCCGTCAAATAAGGACCAAAAATTTGGAACATATCCCTTTGAAAAGTTGAAGGCGCATTCCGCAATCCGAACCACATCACTGTACAGGCAAACACACCCCATGCGGTAATAAAAGCTGTTTTTGGTTGATCCCACAATGCCATTCGTATTTGGCTATATCCACTAAACCCATCCAGAAAAGTATACATCTCATGTCCTGCTACATCATCCAAAATGGAATCCAAGAATGGAAGAGGAAAAGGATCTGGAACAATAGATAGCCGCATTCAATTTTCGGTAATCCACACAAATTCGGATTTGCTTGTTTTTCTTTGGTACAACCACAATTGGAGAAATCCACTCCGGATTATTAATAGGGGTAATAAAACCCACTTCCAAAAGACGATCAATTTCCATCTTAACTTGCTTTTCCACATTCGGATTCATCCTATATGAGTGTTGCTTCACTAGCACCGCATCCGCTTTCAGATTTATCGTATGCTGATAAAACTTAGGATCCAATCCCTGCATATCCGCATATTCCCATGCAAAAACATCCTTAAATTCTGTCAGTAACTTAATCAAATCACCTCTAAAACTTGCCTCAAGCTACTTATTAATGTATATGGGCTGCGACTCCGCTTGCTCCCCAAGAAAGACCTTCTCTAATTCATCTTCGTTAACCCTTGTAATTTTCTCCATCTGCGCCTCAAACGCACGTTCTTGCTTAATAACGTCCTCCAATGATTCAGGACTTGGAAACACTTTTTGTTGCTCCCCTATTCCTGTTGGAGTTCCTGAAGCCTCCACCGAGTTCCCCTTCGGAACCAGAGAAATATCCGCCATATATAAAGAGACCAAATCCGGATTAGCTTTCAGAAATTGCTCCTCTTCATCCTCTTCTAATCCTTCCACCATATTTACTGTTTCTGCTGTCACCGGCCATGCTGCCTGAACTAATTGTCTGCATGTTCCTAACATCACCCGCACTTTCCTTCTACCCTTCTTTACTGTAAGCATATTTGCTTCCCAATTATGCTTTACCCTCGCTTGTCGTAACCAGGGTCTCCCCAAGATAATGTGATAATCCTGATTATGATCCTCAATATTCAAGACTACTAAGGAAACGGCAAAAGATAAGCTCGCCACATCCAAGACAATGCCCCAAAGTAACCCCACTGGTTGCACTCTTCTTTGATCTGCCATGCGGACTACAAAGGGTGCAGGCTCCCAATCACTGAGTCCAAAACGCTCACAAGCTGCTTGAGTAATAATGTTTACTCCCACTCCTCCATCCAATGGTACCTTGTCAATGTATGTTCCATGGTATCTAACTGAAAGTTCCGGAATGCAGGTATCCATGATCCTATTTGCCGGCAACGGGGCTGAATCATCCTCCTCACTTTCAACTTTCCCGATGGCGACTTCCCTCAGCTTTGTGGACGTTTGTCGCAGCAATGCATTATGAAAATTCAGGACCAATTTCAACAATGAACACAGAGGTACTTGTATTGGCGACGTGAGGACCTCTTTCCAAACTGAATTCCAATACTCCTCTTCTCTAATATCATCCTTATTTCCAGCTTTTCCTTCCTTTATTTCCAGGCCCACAATCGATGGTCTTGATGACTTCAATGGTGGTGCGGATTGTGGCAACCAGGACACAGTCTTTTTCCGCACTTCTTCCTGAGCCATCCAATCCGGAATCTTTACATCGGGTGTTGGAACCACATTTTTACCCTATCGCGTGATTAATGAAACCACTGGATCAGACTTCTCCAATCCTTCAATCTGAACCATAGCCACACTAGGATGTTTCCCTGCAGCACGTTCCTGCTTCTTTCGATCATATTCCATAGCTTCAGTACACTTGGATCGCCAGTGTCCATCCCCTAAACAGAAAAGGCATGTCTTGGGGCGATTAGGATCTTGACCACCTCTTCCGCGACCTCATCCTCCCCCTTGACCCCGTCCTCCTGCTTAACCTTGCAAAGGCGTCTTTGATGTATGAGCATGAGCCATCGCCACAACAGGCTCTTGTCCCTGCCCTATCTATGGTTGTTCCCATGTAGAAGAGTCTCCTCGACTCCGACGACCCCGAACATTGAAATAACATTCCACTGTATTATGAGTATTGGTCGTGCAAATCGCACACCACTTCTAATTCATTGCGCACTCCTGAGCAGCATGGCCCGGATTCCGACACTAGGTACACCATAGTTCCTTCAGACTTTTAGCCACCGCAGCCGATTCCGACGATCCGGATGAAACACCTTTCCCGTGACGCTGGGATTTTTTCCGAGGTGTCTCTTTCGATTCTTTCCTCAAATCGCTATTGCCTGAGTCTGAGGAATCTGATACTGTGGACTCTGACTCCGAACTATCACTGCCGCTGTCTTGCGACTTCCAATGAGATTTCTTCCTGTCTTTTTTCTTTGATTTCTTTGGGGATTCCGTATCCTCTAAAGCTTCTCTTGCTACTACAGCCCTAGCAATTACATTATCCATTGGAGTAGTTACCTTATCCATTGTTGCCATAGCAGTTCTGAGATCCTTGTTGAGCCCCCGCAAAAAATAATCAATCAGCACTTCTACTGTCGGCCTTTGTGCCCGAGGTACCCTTTGCAAAAGCATCCGAAATTTTGCAGCATAATCCTCCACTGGCAATGACTTCTACCGCAGCGTTCGAAGCTTTTCCAAATGTTGAGGGACTGTCTTTTCCGTTCTAAACCTTCGTAGAAATGCTCTGGATCCTTCGACATATGTGTCTGAAACTGATCATCAGGGTATTCGGACAACCATTTCGCAGCTTTCCCCGAGAGTGTAGATTCAAACACTGATTGTTGATGGAGAGGAATCACCACCCCATGATGATTCAATCCATAAGCTTTATTGAATTGGTGCAAATGTGCATCAGGGTCTTCTCTCGAAAGACCTCGAAACCGACTATACTTAATCTGAGGATAAGCCATCACCCCTTGCCCAACTGTACCTCCTCCCGGAAAAAGCTGTCGACACTAGGAGGTGGGGACAGTGGCGGAGACACCCCCGGACTGCTTACCGGAGACGGTGGTGGAGCAACCTGTGTGGGTGAGGATGAATGTACGATAGGAGGACATGACTGACTACGTGGAGTACGCCTCACCCGCCGCAACCACCTACCATGCACCGGGCTTGGTGATGGAGATACAGATTCCTCAACCTACGGTGAAGAAAAAACAAATTCATCCGAACCTCCTCTCCTCCGACGTCTTCCTACAATTGGAACCACAGGGTCAGGCGAACCCTGCGACCTAGTGTGCATGCATATTCATCGGAGGTCGTCCATCACGCATCGTGATCGCCAGATGTAATGGATATTGCCCGCACAGGAGCAATAGGCATTACGGGAATGATTACCTGCAAACTACATTATGTGAACATCAAACACATAGAAATAGGATAGAAGACAATACACAGTACACAGGCACAGAACACCTCCTGCTTCATTCATATGTAATCCGGACACAGAGTTACAACAGCAGATGTAATGGATAACATAGAATTTGGTTTGTTTTATCAAAAGACAGGTATGCCCCCCCATATACAACCGCTGCTCCAGCGCAGATCGGAAACGATGCACACACTCCTCTTGTCCCATGATATCTTGTGAAGAACTACCGCCACGGCCGTCGCATACCGCATGATTCCTGATCTGCAATGTCCAGACCTCCGTAGGACCGCAAGACCGCATGTGCGACTCATTCCGTAACATACATGAGTCTAAGGCATGTAGAACTGCGAGGAGTTCCTTTTCATATATGCTTAGAGCTTGCTCAACAGGGTCGAGCCTTGGGCTTTCATAGCCTATGGCATGCCCTTCTTAGAGCAAAACAGCTCCAAGGCAATCACCACAAGCATCACCTTGGACCTCAAATGGCTTTGAGAGATCTGGTAGTGTAAGCAGAGGTTGAGAGATAAGATTTTCTTTAAGCTTTTCAAAAGCATTGTTCTCCTTGGTAGACCATGTGTACCTAACGTTTTTCTTTGTTCGGTCATGTAATGGTCCTGCTATTAGTGAGAGACTTTCTATGAAGCGTCTATAGTATGCACACATACCTATAAAGATTCTTACTCATGAAGATTCCTTGGTTTAAGCAATCCTTTTATTACCCCTAACTTTGATGGATCCATTTGGATGCGATCTTGAGAGATAATGTGACCTAAATATTGAATCTCTTGTAAGAAAAATTCACTTTTCTTTCGATTAACATAAAGTTTATTCTCTCTTAAAACTTGAAATATTACCTGGAGGTGTTGCTTGTGTTCGTCTAATGAATTAGAGTAGATGATGATATCATCAAAGAACACTCCAGTAAAGGTTCGGTGAGGCCTGAATAGCTTCTCCATCAAGCGGTTGAATGTGGCTGGTGCATTGGTCAAACCAAAAGGCATGACAATGTATTTGTAAAGACCAAATGTAGTGCAAAATACGGTCTTTACAATGTCTTGATCAACTATCCTTATTTGATGATAGCCACTTTTTAGGTCAATCCTACTGAAGTAGGTGGACCCTTGTAGCTTATCAAATAGGTCTTCTACCCATGGAACGGGAAACCTATTCTTGATAGTGATCTTATTTAGTGCTCTATAGTCAACACATATGATATATGTCGTCTTTCTTTTGCACTAGTAGCACAGGAGAACGAAATGGAGATGAGCTAGGCCTAACCATGCCCTTCTCGACTAACTCATGCACTTGCCGCATAATCTCTTCTTGTTAAGCTTGAGAAACTCTATAAGGAGGTTTGCTAGGCGGTGAACTTCTTGGAAGAAGTTCAATTACATGGTCATCATTGCCTCGTTTAGGAGGTAGCTCACAAGGGATGTCATCAATAAAGACATCTTGAAACCCCTTGAGAAAATTGGATAACTTTAATTCCTTTTGATTGTGTATATTTTCTTTTGCTAAAACATTAGGTTCATTTTGAGAGTCTTTAACAAAAATCATGTACACGGAAATAGAGCTCTTTATTGATTTATTGAAAGCTTGCGTATGTGCAATGGGTATGGTGTTACCCATTTCCTTAGCATTTATGTACATATCTTTTTCCCTAAACTTAAAGGAGATTCTCCTTTCAGGGAATTTAACATTGGCAACCATGCGATCAAACCATGGTGCCCCTAGGATTACATCCTCATGCTTGAGAGGAGAGATAAAGAAGTCCTCTTTGTCCACATAGCTTTGGACATGGAGCCTCAATTTCCCGATTAAGGGAGTGACTGAAGCTTCTTGCCCCTTGAAAGCACCGTCTGCCGGTAGGACATCTCCCATCTCGTAAGCTTGTATGCCTAGCTTGGTTGCCAACTCTGTGGATATGAAATTGTGAGTAGAACCAGGGTCAAAGAGATTAAAAGCATCATGTTCTCTTACCTTTCCCCAAGCATGGCATAGAGGAGA
Organism: Adiantum capillus-veneris; assembly: GCF_014529385.1. Lineage (NCBI taxonomy): Eukaryota > Viridiplantae > Streptophyta > Polypodiopsida > Polypodiales > Pteridaceae > Adiantum > Adiantum capillus-veneris. The sequence continues at coordinate 95,130,765 of NC_140956.1, read as the reverse complement.
TCCTTTATGGTGAGTTTCCTCCTCTTGGATTTCGACCAAGGTAGCTCTAGGAGGCTCATGGCGGGTGTTCTTTTGGGGACAAGCGCAGTACGCATGCCCTTGCTCGCCGCACTTGAAACAGCGGTTATCCTTGTGATAACGCTCAGGCTCAACAGGAGAGAGTTTGTTTTTGCCTTTGTAAACTCCCTTCTCTTTAGCTTTGTTGGAATTTCCCTTAGGAGACTTTTGGACATTGTCCTTCCCCTTAGGCTCATTGGAACCCTTGTTTTTTGTGGGCTTAGAATTTCTTTTAGCCCCCGTTTGGAAATTGATTCGAGAAGCCACCATAGTATGGTGTATAACCGCCGATATGGTGTGTGGCCTTTGGGAGTTGACATACTCCGCCATTTCTTCAGTTAAGCCCGCACAAAATTGTTGCTTTTTCTCTCCAAAATCCAACTTCTTAAAGACAGTGGCTTTGAGTTGTATGTAAGTCCCAAAACTTGTCTACATATTTGTGAATGGATTCGTAGGGAGAGAGCTTCAAGCTTCGCCATTTGGTGATTACTTTGTCTTTGGTATCGGTGGCCAAAAAATGCTTCATAATGGAAGCTCTTAAAGCTTTACATGTTCATGGAGCTTCACCGTTGGCTCGTAGTCTAGACCACCATTGCCTGGTGGACTTTTGAAAGTGCATAGCTACATGGCATAGCTTAGAGGACTCCCTGAAGCCCTCATCTCCAAACGCCACATTGAACTATTGGATAAAGGCCAAGACTTTGTCCGTAGCACTAAAGGTGCCATCGCAGGTAAGGAAAGAGATGCTCTTCCCTCCCTCTTTGAACTTCTTGAGCGTGGACGACCTCTTCCACGCGGCATAGGATTTCCTATGGCCTCTTCTTTTTTATGGTTCAAAGGTTGCACAATCACTTCCTTCAAAAGGTGAAGAATTTGAGGAAGATGGAGAAGAGGGTGACCTCTTTCTCCCCTTTTTCTTGCCTTGATCTTCTTTTTCTTCACCATCACTTTCATAAGAAGAAGAGGATGAAGAAGATGGAGAAGAGGGTGTCCTCTTTCTCGCCTTTTTCTTCTCTTGCTTTTTGTCATCCCTCTTTGAAGTATGGTGTGGAGAAGTATGCGATGGTCTTCTCCATTTTGGAGGTGATGGAGAGCGTTTAGTCCGCCGTCTTCGTGGAGCCATCTCTGTCGAGGTGGCAGGAGACTCACTTATTTCTCGTTCCTTCAGTGGGGGATCTTTATTTCTCCTTTGAGAAGGAGATGCGTCATCAAAGAGCAAATTTCTGAGCCCTTCATATGGATCCTCTTCTTCTTCCCGAATCGGAGAGATGCCTCTTTTAGAAGTCTCGCAAGGAGGCTTCCTAGGTGCTCTCTCGTCATGGTGGGGAGCTTGGAGAATCCCATGAGCACGAAGCTACCGTTGCACTTCACTTTGGAGGGATGGATTGCCCATGGCTTGTTGAAGCCTAGAAACAAAATAGCTAACAAGCATCGGGGCATCATTAGCAGCCTCCTCATTATCAAAATCAAAGTTATCAACATTAATTTCACTCTCTTTACTATTGTCAGCCATTCTAGCAACTTTTAGGTGTAAAATTTTTAGGTGTACTTTGGCACTTCAAACCCTAGTTGCTACTCCACTTTACCCCTTTAGAAAAAGCACTCAAGCTACTGTACCCGTGGCTCGAATACATTAATTGCAAGGAATAGAAGAGAGGGTCGTTCAACACCAAAACAGCATTGGCTCCTGTCAAGCTTCTAATAGCTCAATAGTGGTTAAGCTGTAGGCAAGCCCCGTAGGACTCTTGTTGGAATTAGGGTTGCAGAGAAACACACACAGCTTGGAGAAGACGAAGGAAGCTCAAGGCACACAATAGAGAGATTTTTACTTAGTGTGCAATAGAAAGATAGATAGCCCTAGAGTGATGGGCGTATATACAATGCACGGGGGAAAAAACCTCCTAAAGAGGGAAAAAATGCCCCGGCGGTCCTAGTGTGTTCACACACATCACTACCACATGTATATGGTAACAAATCCCCCCTGGAGTGATGCGGTGAACGAGAGCTGGCACATGAGTAAAGGGAAGTGCCATGCCCTGAGGACAGGATCAGTCCACAAAGGGGAGTAAGCCCAAAGCTTTGCGGAAAGCTTCAAGCTTCTCACGAGACAATGCCTTTGTGAAAAGATCTGCAAGGTTGTCCTGTGTTGGCACATAAGCCAAGCTGATCTCTCCTGCAGAGAGCCTCTCCCTGACATAGTGGTAATGCACCTCAATGTGCTTTGTGCGAGCATGAAAAACTGGGTTCCTCGCAACTGCCAATGCACTCTGACTGTCAGTGTAGATAGTGTTGGCAGTGTCCTGTCCAACACCCAAATCAGCCATAAGGCGTCTGAGCCATACACACTCAACCGTAGCTGTGAAGACTGCCCTGTACTCAGCCTCACAACTCGAAGTGGCCACAGTAGGTTGCTTCTTGCTCAACCATGATATACATGAACTGCCAAGCATGAAACAAAAACCACTTGTGGACACTCGCGTGTCAAAACAACCAGCCCAATCTGAGTCCAAAAAAGCATGTAAGTCTGGCGGCAATGATCCCCCCTTGGGATAAAACAAGCCAAGATGTAAAGTGCCACTAAGGTAGCGGAAAATTCTCTTGACAACCTGCCAATGCTTAGACCCTGGGCTATGCATAAATCTGCTGACCTGTGAGACTGCAAACTGAATATCCGGCCTCGTGTTGCATACATAAATGAGGCAGCCAACAGCAGTTTGGTAAAGAGTGACATTAGCAGAATCGCCAGCATCATGTAGACTCAACTTCAAACCTATTTCCATGGGAGTGGCAATAGGTTTGCAATCCTCAAGTCCAAACTTACATAGCAATGTCTCTATGTAACTTTTCTGACACAAGGCAATACCACCATCACACTGCTTAAACTGTATACCCAAGTAATGATGCAACAGCCCCAAATCTTTCATCTTGAAAGTAGCATTCAAATCAGCCTTAAATTCAGCAATATGTCTCTCATTTGGTCCAGTGATCAGCAAATCATCAACATAAAGAACCACGATGAGAAATACATCACCCTCACGCTTTACATACAATGTGCTTTCTGTTGGACTGTTACAAAAGCCTTGTTTGACCAAATGAGTGTCAGCTTTCTCATACCAAGCACGAGGAGATTGCTTCAACCCATACAAAGCCTTGTTACATTTGCACACTTTGTCTTCTTGTCCTTTTATGACAAAACCGCGAGGCTGTGTTACATAAACTTCCTCAAATATGTCACCATTCAAGAAAGCAGTAACAATGTCTGATTGATGTACATCCCAACCAAAATGAGCTGCAAATGCACATAGAAAACGCACAGTAGTCATACGACAAGTGGGAGCAAAAGTCTCTTCATAATCTATGCCTTTTTGCTGTGCATAACCCTTTGCAACAAGTCGAGCCTTATGGCGATCGATCTCACCATCCGGCTTGCGTTTCAACTTGTAAACCCACTTCGTACCAATGGCCTTTTTGCCAGGAAGCAAATCACATAAAGTCCATGTGTCATTTTCTATAAGTGCATCATATTCGGATTGCATGGCAGCCATCCAATTTTTTGAATTTTGTGCTTCATCAAAAGACAGAAGCTCCTCAACATCATGTAAACTAGACACAGCCAAAGCATAACAATCTGATACATAAGATGCATGGCGAGAGCCTGAACGAGTACGACTAGATAAAGGTGCATCCAATTTACTGTCATGCAAAGTGTGCACCAGCCATTTTGGCATACCTCTAGCCTGCTCATTTTCAGCCCTTTCCTCATCAAGTACATCATGTACATCTGCATCAGTAATAGGCTGATCTAAAACATTTTCAGAAACCCCCATAGGCTGTACATTTGCCTCATTGGAACTTACATTCGTATTTCCACCACTGAAAAGAGGCAACAAAGTGTCATAAATGTCCTGTGAGCTTACATTACTGTCTCTAGTACATGACAGCAAGGGCTGAACAGAATCTTCCACAAACACTACATCCCGAGAAACCAGAATACGTTTTGTTTGCGGATGATACAACCTGTAACCTTTGCTTTCAGCACTATAACCAACAAAAATACATTTGACAGTCTTATCATCCAGTTTTCTGCGCTGCACTTGTGGCACCAAAGCATATGCCAAACAGCCAAAAACACGCATGTGCTCAATAGAAGGTTTTCTATCATGCCATGCTTCATATGGAGTAATAGACTGCAAAGCTTTCGTAGGACACCTGTTAAGTACATAAGTGGCACACATGATGGCCTCGAGCCAAAAAGAATGCGGTAAAGCTTGACTTTTGACCATACATCGTGCCATTTCCGTCAGTGACCTGTTTTTCCTCTCAGCAACACCATTTTGCTAAGGCGTATAAGGCACTGTACATTGGTGTTTTATCCCACGACTAGCCAGAAATGCATTAAATTCATGAGACATATACTCCCCCCCTCGATCGGAACGGAGGGTGCCCATAGTACATTTTGACACATTTTCAGCCATAGCCAGAAATTGTTTGAAGCACATAAAAACTTCGGACTTCGCTTTAAGCAGAAATACTCATGCATGCCTGGAGTAATCATCAATGAAAGTCACGAAGTACAGGTAATTGCCCAAGGACGGAGTTTGCATGGGCCCACAAACATCACTATGCACAAGCTGCAACCTGCATGTGGCCCGAACTGAACCATCCTTTGGAAACTTAGAACGTTGCATCTTACCCAAAATACAGCCTTCACAAACATGTTTGACAGGTGCTGCAAGAGGCGGCAAAGAAGCAACCATATCAGATTTCTGCAAACGTAGCAAACTGGCAAAATTCAGATGACCAAAACGTGCATGCCAAAGTTTTGCATCTGAAATAGCCCTTGAATCTGCAACAGCATTTGCAAAATTTTGTCCACACTTGTCATACAAAGTGAGCTTATACAGCCCACGGCACAAAAGGCCAGATGCAACAATTTCATCACCAAAACTGAGATCATGAACTGTACATCTCTCATCCACAAATTTGACTACAAGTCCAAGTCTAGCAAGTGCGGATACAAACAAGAGATTCTTCTTGATCCCAGGTACATAAAGTGCATCAACAAGTGTGAAAGAACTGCCATTAGCAGCAGTAAGCACAATCTTTCCAACTCCCTGAACTGGATAAGAGGCATTGTTGGCACAAGTGACTGAATTCCCATGAGGGACAGACTCGAGAGAGGTAAACAATTCACGATGTGAGGTAATGTGCTTTGCAGCACCACTGTCGAAATACCACACGTGTGAATTTGCAGCAACTGACAAGCATGCATCATGGACAACAGGATTGTAAGTGCACTCTGCGCTAAATCAGCAACACAGTCTCCTTTCACTGAAGACTCAACAATGGCTGCATTTGTAGTGGAACTAGCATTTGCAGTGGAACCACCCTCTTTCTTCTTGGCCTCTTTGGCCTTCAACTTAGGACACGACTTGATCAAGTGATCATTGGCTTTACAATAATGGCAACGCATCTTCTTTTTGCCCTTATCACCAGAATTGCCAGACGAAGTACTGCCAGCAGAAGCATTAGGAACATAATTTTTGCCACTCGCAGCAGAACCATAAGAAGTGGCTGCATTACTGTTACCATCCTTTCTTTGAGAAGCAATAAAAGCCTGTTAAGTTGCACGCTGCCTAGTCCTGTTTTTTCTAGAAAGTGACTCTTGCAACAACAATGTGCATAATGCATCAAACTTGACAACTTCAGGATTTCCTTGGGTCATCAGTCTCCAAGTACTAGCAAAAGTCTGGTAGGAATCTGGTAAGGCATCAAGAACAGTCTGCACAAGGGAACTGTCTGAAATGACTTCACCTATAGAAATAAGCTGCTCATTGATATCCTTGACACTAGCAAGGAAAGTGTCCATATCATCTTCCTCATGCATAATCTTCGACTCCAGCTCTTTACGCAGCAAAGCAATTTTAGCCTCATTGCGGCTTGCATAAAGACCTGCTAGAATATCCCAAGCCTGTTTTGCAGATTTTGCTGAACGGATGTGAGGAACAATGGTGCGCTTCACAGACAACGCAATCAATGCATGAGCTGCGCATCCTTAACATCCCAACGAGCTTGTTCTGCCGTAGGCAAAACAACTCTAACAGCTGTAATCCTTGCAGCAAGACCTGCAACATCCTCAACATCGCCTACATCCTCAGAACCAGGACGTACATCAATGCCCTGCACAATGTTCCAGACACCCTTTGACACAAGAACATGTTGCATCATATAAGCCCACATAGGGTAGTTGTCCCCATCCAACCTGTCCTCAGCAACAAACATCTTGAATACATCTGTGTTGTTGTTGTCGGCCATGGTAAATGTTGTACCTGATGTGAAAACTGCTCGAAAATAGGAGAAATGGAGCGGGAACAACCTGTGCTATATAGCACAAACCGTAGAAGACTATAAGGCACCTGTTATGCAAAAAACGGCACTGACAGAAATTCTGCACAAAATGACGAAATAGCGTGTGCAGTACTGCCTGTAGTGGAAACGGAGGCTGAAATGAGCCCAAATTAAAATTCTGAGCAGACCAAGCTCTTCGAGCCCTCCCAAAATTTTTGTCGACCTGCGATCGCTCGCCAAAGCTCACTGAAATCGGAGAAGGTGAGCAGGCGTGTGCTGGAGCGGCTGGCGACTAAGCCCGGAAGGACGTGACCTACTATGATACCAATTGTTGGAATTAGGGTTGCAGAGAAACACGCACAGCTTGGAGAAGACAAAGGAAGCTCAAGGCACACAATAGAGAGAGTTTTACTTAGTGTGCAATAGAAAGATAGATAGCCCTAAAGTGATGGGCGTATATACAATGCACGGGGGGAAAAACCTCCTAAAGAGGGAAAAAATGCCCCGGCGGTCCTAGTGTGTTCACACACATCACTACCACATGTATATGGTAACAACTCCACTATTAAGACCATAGCTCTCGACGGTGATGCCCCCTTAACTGCACAAAGGCAGGCGCACTGCAAGGGTGAAAAATCCCTATTCTACTTACTCACATGCAATTAATAATACCAACCATTTATAGCTAGCTTGAGGACCTCCCTTCTTGAGCAACACAATGTAAAGCTTGTGCTCTGATACCAATGTAACATTTAATGGTCTAGTAACTTGTGTGTAGCGGAAAATAGCATGAACATAGTGAGCATTTCATTAGAATAGATTCCTAATGAGAATAACAAGAGTGATTGGGTGGAGAGAGCAACAAAAAGCATAACACCTAGTTAGATAGCATGAACAATACTGCAAAAGAGAGAGAAATTAAGCAATTGACAACATTTGAGGACCGGATTTGCATGCAGCCAGTCCCCCCTCCAAAAGGCTTTGTATTATGGCTTCTCCCATCAAGAGAGACCTTTTACAATACAATTCTTTGTGTTCCTTCAATACTAGCTAGTGCTATGAAGATGGAAACTTCAAGCACTAAGCACAACACTTAGTAAACACAACATCAATTCCCTCACGGTCTCAGACCCAAGACCTCAGACACCTTCAAAGATGGTGAGAGCTAGCAGGGTATGAGAGTAGCTAGAGAGGAAGAAGGAGTATTCTTACAAGAAAGATATACATCTCCTCACATAATCACTCTTATTAGCATAGCTTAGCTTAGTAATCAGCATCGTAGAGGAGATGAGAATGCATTGAAGCTTGGCTCTTGCTTGGATTTGCATCACAAAGCCAAGAGTTTTTGGTGTAGGCCTCCCTTCTCACAAGCTTGGAGTAGGTGGTAAGCTTTCCGTTAAAGCTTGAGAAGGAGGGACAGAGAGAGAGAGAGAGAGAGAGAGAGAGAGAGAGAGAGAGAGAGAGAGAGAGTCTTCTTGCTTCACACATTGATTGTGTGAGTGTGTAAGTGAATAATGCCTTTGAAAAATCAGCCCCCTCTCTCTCTTGGTCGACCCCCCTTGCTATTTTTTGCTCATGCTCACTCCCTATTGGACCTCCCCACGCTCAGCCAATGGAAATTAAGCAGCATAAGTGATAGCCTTCTGACATGTGTCCCCCTTTCCCCTTTTGGGACAGTTGTTGCTAATTAATTAATGCAGCTAAACTCTCATTGGACCCCTTTGTCTCTTGGCCAATAGGAATCAGGCAAGCCATTAGGCTGCGGAATGCTCATTGGACCCCTAGGGAGACTGTCCAATAGTCTTCTGGAGAGCTTAATTCTTATTAGTTCTTTTATTAAGTGTTTTTAAATTAGTTAAACTAGACTTACTCTAGCCTAATTCTCATTGACGCACCTCCAAGACCATCCAATGGGATTTGAGTACACCTTGTGGGCATCTGGGCTAGGGAGCTTGTGTGTGTGTGTGAGTTTCTCTCATCCCCTACTTCTTGGGCTCGCCCCCTCCTTTGTAGGGCTTGACAAAGACTTTTGGACACACACGAAGCATCCAATTTCCCTAGGCTTTTGACCTTTGGACACAACCTTTGAATTTTGGAACCTTAGCATTTTGGAAGTCTTAATGGGCTGAACCTTAAGGTCTTTTAAGCACACTGTTGCACATTGCTCTTTTGCAGATGGTCCCCCCCCTTTGGATCCCTATTTTCCCTCCTTTGGATCCCTACTATGGCCGGTCTGCTGGCTTAATCAATATTCTAGCTTTTTCTCCCCTGGCACTTCCCCATATTAAATGATCAGTTTAACATGAGAAAATCATTTAGGAGAATTAGATATTGATTATTATGACAAACCACATTGCAGGAAAGGGTGATGTTTCTCTTGGTATTGATTTGGGACATGAACACGGGATTACCAAAGTCATGTATGGTTCTAAGGGTAAATGGATAGCTATGTCCCTGAATGACCCTTTCAATTACACTGTTGTTTACCTTTATGCTTCCAACTTTATGTTTGAGAGGAGTTTGATCTAGTGAAAATTTTCTGCTTTGCCTAGCCCTCTGGTTATTGTGGATGAATTTAATATGGTCACTGATATTAAAGATAGATGTAATGCTTTGGGTCAGGTTATTCAAGGGAATGAAAAAAATGCTTGGGAGGAACTGGTGGACAAGCAAGTGCTTATGGATCTATCACAGAACTCAGGATTTACATGGACCAGCAATCAGCTAGGAAACTGCTTCAGGTCTGTGAGATTAGACAAAATGTATACGAATATGGATTTAGTTCAAGATCATTGGATGGTTTATTGCAAGGCTGACTCATCATTGTTGTTTTCTAACCATAGGCCTCTTATTTTTGAACCGCCAAAAGGTGAGCACCATTTCAGAGCAGGTTGGCCACACCTTGACAGTTCTCTGTTTAAGCTCCCTTCTGTTAAGTCTACATTTCAAAACATTGTTTAAATGCTTTTTTAATGCATAGTAATGCATTTGTGGCATGGAATAGTGTTGTTAAGCAGACTTAGCATGCATTGACCCAATATAAGAAAAAAGCTAGAGAGATTAGGGCACACAGAAGAATGATGATTAACATGTAAATTTCACTGCTTGAAACATCACGTCCATCTGACTCTCCTCCCTTGGAGCTCCTGACCTTAAAAGACAAGCTAAAAAAGGAAGAGCTCATTGAAGCCCAGGGTGCCCTTGCTTGGACCCACATGGGCGATTATACTCATAACAAGAGTTCATTGCAAAAAGGAAGTCATGATTTTTGCTTCAGCCTAGTCCTAAGCAGCAAGCTTGTGTTAGTTGTGAACAACTTGTGAAATTTCAAGTGTTTAGAAGGAGTTAAGGCACCATAGATCCGCTTATCTCTCGCACCCAAAACTCAATAGCTCGATCTCCATTAAGCTCCCAAATCTAATTAACATCTCTCTTGATTTCCACTAAGCTCATATAGCTTATTAATCTCTCTCTCTCTCTCTCTCTCTCTCTCTCTCTCTCTCTCTCTCTCTCTCTCTCTCTCTCTCTCTCTCTCTCTCTCTCTCTCTCTCTCTCTCTCTCTCTCTCTCTCTCTCTCTCTCTCTCTCTCTCTCTCTCTCTCTCTCTCTCTCTCTCTCTCAAGCTCCATAGCGCTCTCTTAATCAAGATCTCTAAGCTCTCTCTATCTTGAGCTCTCTCTATCTTGAGCTCTCTCTCGCTCTCTACCTCAACAGAGAAGACGACTTTGAGGAGCATAAGTGACAAAAAGTGGAAAGCAAGGGCGAGTATTAGAGGCATGCAAAGGGGCATGTGCTTTGCAAGAAAGAGAGAAAGAAAAACTTGACTGAGTATAGAGCAGAAGGGAAAGCCGAAGAAATATTTTTGAAGATTCTGTGCCATGGAGTTCCTTATCAAAATCTTGGGGATTCAAGAGCAGGAGAACTGTATAGGGTGGGAATTGTGCCTGAAAATTGCAAATTGCTTCCAATGATTGCGGATTTTTTATTAGGGGTTTTAGATTGAGGTGCATACCAACGTCATCGTATGCGATCGAGGTGTAACATGGTTATCAAAAATTTGAAAGCTTCTATTGTTTACGGGCATCAAAATATGTGTTGTTTTCTTGAATTCTACTTCTATTAGCCATAAATTCTATTCTAATCCTCAATTATCTCTCGTAATTATTCCTTGATATGATTATATTAACACTAAAATCACCCCTAATTGCACTTATTTCACTTGGATTGAGCCTACGGTGATTATCCGTCTAAAGAAAGAAACCCGATGCTTTCCCACTCAACCCTAGAGGACCGCGCACTCTGACAACATTGTGTTGTAGCTGCTCTTTGCCATATCTCCTATTGCAAGAATCACAAGCCCTTTGACAAGCATTGCTTGTCGAGTTGACCCACCAACAGATATTCCTGAAAAGGAGATAGAAACACGTGCATGGAGATGCCCTAGAGTATAGTACTGAAATAGATGCTGAGGGAGCCAATGCAAATAGGAGATGCTAATCACATCAACCCCATTAACTCTTGGTTCTAAATTCAAGTATCCACGGTGAACCAAACATATTAATGCTTACTGGCATGGAAATTTATGCAAGAGGGACTCTTGACATGGGAGATCAACGGTCTATGTTGGCACACAAGATCCAATGTCCATGGATTTTGAAGTTTGAACCATGCTCAAAGTTTATGGGGTAGGGAAAGGACCCTTAATCAAGTCCCTTGCCTTGGAATCCAGTGACTGCATGGTAAGCTAGGAGCCATGCGGGAGTTAGATCTTAGTGTCCTTTTCGAGATGGATAGTAGATGGAGGGCCAAGATGCTTTGAGTGCTCAACATGATCTAGTGTTCATCGTTGGCCATGTGATCATTACTATCATTGACATGTTTGGTGCCAATGTATCACCCCATAGGGATTCTCTCATTCACTACTATAATGCTATTTTTAATCCAAAGAAAGAGTATTAAATTAAAAAGAGATAAATACAAAAGAGGTACAAGGCCCAACAATAGGTGTTGGAAAACCCAGGGAAAGGAGAAGGATAAGGGAGTCGGGGTTGGACAGCCCAAGGAAAGGAGAAGGATAAGGGAAAAAGGAAACAAGCAGGGGGCAGGGGGGAAGACTAAATGACACAAATGGAGTAATCATAAGGAGTCTCTATGGGGAATAGAGCTTTGGAAGAGTTGAAGCCCAGTGTTTCCATTTATCTTCTTTGAATACCATAAACAAGGAAGAAAGAGTTGCATATTTCATACAGCACATAGCTTCCTTGCTCTCTATTTGCTATAATGGTAATTGCTCACCTCTTCAACATGTTCCACACATTATGTCCGTTTGAGTTTTATTATAATACAGGCCAGGCTGTCTTGTTTCTAAAGAAAAAATTGAATTATATTAAAGAAAAAGAAAAGAAGGTACACAGACTCTTGAGGGAGGACATGAGCAATCATGGTCTACATGGGAGAGACCAAGGGAAAGGGGAACATTACAAAGGGAAGGATAAAAAATTGGCAATGGCATGCATTCTCTGAGGTCTGTAATGAGATAACAACATTTCTCTCCACTTTTGCCATCTAAAGGACTTCTGTATAACTTTTACATCAAATGATTCAGTTATGGTAACATGACTGATCATATCTTCCATTATAGCTTTGAACCTGATAGTAAGAGAACCCGCATAAGAAGAGAATGAACCACCAAATATGGCTTTGTTCCTTTCAACCCAAATTTGCCATAAGTATTCCCATCTTAAACAAGTACCACAATGGGATGCCAGTGAAGCTACACTCTCCTAAAAGAATAGATCTCCAAGAGAGTTTTGATTTATCAACAGCCCTAGCATGCTGCAATATCTTTTTAAAGCATAAGTTATGTTTACATGTGATAAAGAAAGTGAGCCAAAGATTCTTCTTAAGCCATACATCTTTTACACCTCCCATCAACAATTCCTTTGCTTTTGAACATGTCCATAGGCCTTGGTGGAACATAAGCACAATAAACAACTATGTTTGATGGACAAAGGGAAGGCCCAAATACATTGGAACCTATAGGACCACTGTTCGGCATTCCAAGAAAGCTTCCACCTGTTGTTAAGCTTTACCACCAAATTGTGGGTCCATTATCGAGCTGGCCCTTTTGATTGGTAAATGTCTTTGCAAAACTTTAAAAGGAAATTTTGGTGTTCCTTGTAAATGCACTACACCTCCTCCTTAACTCTGAGGATTCTATTGCATACCAAATCAGTATAGCCTTGAGAAATCCTAAAATGCTACATCATTTGCTCAATTGTGAGCCAATACCCATCCTTGTATACATCTTTCCAGCTTCTTAAGCTTGCCTTGAAACATTTGTGAGCTTTCCTTGAAAGGTGCCACCCATATTCCTTTGAGACCCAGCCATACCAAATGGAGTCTTGTAGTGACACTGCAAAAAGGCAAAGTGTCCAGTCTTGAGGGGGCTTCCAACCAGCTTTCTTGTCTACCCATGCTTTCTAGAACCTAAAAATCAAAATAGAACCCGTAGGGGAAAAGTCAGCATTAGAGATAAGAATATCATCAAGTGTGAGACCTTGCCAGGATTTGTACTCCTTGACACAAAACTTGGAGGTGTTCCTTTTAATGAGAAGAATGCCCAAGCCCCCATTCTCTTTGCAACTGCAATAAGTTTTCCATGACACCTTAGGTAGTTTGCTGCCATAATCAGAGCATCCCCATAAAAACCTTCTTGCGAGTGAAAACAGTTTGTTTAACTGATTTTGAGAGGGCATCCAACATGCTAAAAAATAACAATACAAGACAACAGGTAATGGTTAAGCACAAAAAATCTGGCTGACAAACTTGGTTGATGATTGTGCCATAGAAAGAGTTTCCTCTTGAATTTGTCTAGAACCCACTGCCATCTTTGATTGATGGAGACTTGGAATCCCATGGGGATACCTAGAAGCCTGTAAATTTTGCCATCCTCAATAGGTTTACATCCTGCAGATTTGATTAGATTTGGGCATGGACCTTTGAACACTTTGAACCCAATTTTAGAATGATTAATAACTGAACCACTAGCAAAGCAAAACAACCTCAGACATTCCCAAAAGTTCTCAACAGATTGAGAGTCATCACTTATCAAACCATTGGTGTTATCTACAAATTGCTGAAGGCACAATTGATCTTCTAAACCATCAATCTGTATCCCTTTTAGTTTCCCTTTGACAATCAGGTCTTTTACCAATTACCAGCCTAGAGCATCTACAGATATGACATAGAGCAGAGGAGACAAAGGACAACCCTGTCTAATTGATTTACACAAAGGAATAGCATCAATCAAAGACCCATTAACGCATAAATTTCTTGCCCAATCCCAAGTCAAAGAGACTCTGCAAAATAAATTCCCATTCAATCATGTCATATGCTTTGTGAAAGTCTATCTTAAAAAAGTTGAAACTCTGATCAGACTCCTCAGCATAGCCCATACCTTCCCAAATAGCAATGATAGCATCTAGAATATACTTCCCTTTAATGAAACCTTTCTACTCTTCCAATATGAACTGATCCATAAGAGGACTGAGTCCCCTAGCTAGAGAGAGATTTTTTTTTCAATACATAGGAGTGAGATAGGTGATGGGTCTCTAGTTTGACAGCTCCTCCCTTTGGCCTTTCTTGTGGATGAGTTTAACACTCCAACATTAATAGATGGGGACATAGCTCCTTGAGCCAAGGCTTCTCGCTAGATCAGCATGAAATATGGAACTAGAAAATCTTGAAAAAAAGTATAAAATTCATTAGGGATGCCATCCAGTCCAGGAGACTTGCCAACCTTCAAATTTCCAAGAGTGTCTCTAAGCTCCCCCTCTGTTATTGGAAGATCCAAGAGCTTAGCCAATTGAGGAGAAACAATTTTCTTTCTCACATAGACTATTTTAGCTCTGGCATTAGTTATCTCATTATTTCTCACAAGGGGAGAAGAGAAGATATTGGAAAAATACACCCTGTCGATTTCTCCATTCTCCTTGTGATCTTTGGCCAACATGCCATTTTTATCTCTTAACAAATGAATGAAGTCTTTACTCCTTTTTTTTCAACATTTGAAACATCTCTGCATTGAGCTTGTCTATCTTGCCAGCCTATAGATTCCCCAACCCTTTGCATATTGTCACAAATATTCAAGATGTTAGCATAGGTTGGAATTGCATCTAGAAAGAATCCACTGCTTGCGTTCAATAGCAACAACCATAGCTTGCTCATACTAAGCTCACACTTAGACTTGTGTTAGCCATATTTGGCAATGACTTCATTCTAAGTGGTATATCTCTTATAAGAAGCTCATCAAGCACTTGGCCTCTTTGAAGGGTATTACAATTGACATGTGTCCCCAATTTTTTGGATATATCTTGCAAGCATTGTTTTTGTCAATTTTCTAACCCTTGTTGATGTCTTGCATAAGCCTTCCACTTGGACATCTCCCCACATTAGAAAACATGGAACTTCTGTCCATAGAACATCATAGCTAGCATTTATGTTGCATGTTCTTTTTTTGAGTCATTTTATGCATACATTGAGTAAGTATACTTCCATATGCCCAACAACACAAGATTAGGTTCTCTCTTTCTTCTTCCCTCTATTATTATGACCTTTTCCCATAAGTCCTATTGACTCACAATATTGCAAGGACTTAGAAAAGTGTTATTTACACCCTCTACTTCCATTCTGATAGTTATGCTATTATGCTTAGGTTTTTGCTAAGTATTAACATAGATTCAAATTAGATGGCTTTACTTATCCGTTTTTCTACTAGATAGATCTTGACTAGACGTCAAAGTATGCAATTTATTGATGAATGCACATAGGTACATTCTAAGTGGAGAATTTTAAGATCTATTGATAAGTTCATTTTCTATATGTATGCATTTAATATGCCATACATAATGTATCATTTTAACATTTATAGTATCCCTTTTCCTTTATCTTCCAATCATCATCCTAAACAACTCTTAAAACATCAACTTGTATTGAAATCTGATAGTTCTATACCTCTCACCTTTTCTACTTTCTTGTAACTTAATTTCTTTTGCACATAAAGCTAAGTATATTATATTTCTATGGAATTGGACCTAGCTGCTATGACTATACCAAAGAGGGTGTTTTGCACCCTAGTAACTTCAGTTCCTGGAGAGAGTTGCTACTGTGTAGTACAAAGCTTGTAGCTACTTTGCTTTCAATTAATTTGGGAGTCTGAAAGGTTTGTTAGGTCCATGCTCCCCATTGGAAATTTCATTTTGGTTTAATCTATTGATGGAGTTGGTGATGACTTCGCCCGTCAAGGTCGTTGGTCAGCAGGCAGTGCATCCTGGCCCTTCATCAACTGTCTTTTCTGGAGCGAATCATTGCTGCAGCGGACGACAGGTTAGCAGGCGTAATAATCCAGCAGCACCCTCTCAATCATTGCCAATGATTGTGAGCCTCGTCAACAACCATAATTAATTATCAACTGGTCAGTCCTCATCGCTAATGATCATAAGTCCCATCAGCATACGTAATCTTCTCTACGCTGGTAGGTGTCCTCTGAACTGTACCCTGCGCTGACCTAGCAACAGGTGAGAACCTGTGTGTAGCTCTGCAACCTTCGTCAGCATCAGATCAGCTCGGCCCGTCTCCCAACGACCCTTGACGATCAGGAATGGACACTAAGTGTCCATTCTCTCATAATACCTGCTCCCCAATGGCACCTGATATCCACCGGTCGCCAATGGGTCGCAGGTATTATGAGGAATGGACACTAAGTGTCCATTCCCTACCCCCTTCTTCTAGCTATCCCTTTACATTGTAGATATGAAAATTTGCCCCATGAGCAACTTTGGCCAGTACTTGAGAGGCCTTTTTGTCCCCATATCATGTGTGCTTACGTCTTTCCCTTGATTATCTAAGATCGATTTAGTGAAAGGAGGAAGGTTAGCTATGCCATGTGGCCACATGTGATTGGGGTGCTAAACTAGGATGGAGAGAGAGAGAGAGAGAGAGAGAGAGAGAACAAAGCAACGGCGTGAGATCGACAAGGTGCCTCGCGCAGACCAGACAAGGACTGTCTCTGCTGGTGCTGGTGGGTCGGTACTTCACAGAGAGCGCAATTGCATAGCCGGACAGCAACAGACAGAACTGTGCGGTAAAGAGAGAGAGAAAGAGAGAGAACTGTGCGGTAAAGAGAGCTGGACAGCAGCAGCAAGCATTGCAGAACAGAGGTAATTGACGTTGTTTGCTTTGCACACATTCTTTGATAATCGTTACATCATGCCGAACGGGGGAGAGAGAGAGAGAGAGAGAGAGAACTGTGTTGAACTGTGCGCTTGAGAGAAAACTGTGCGCTTTGGCTCACTGCAGGCCGGAGAGAGAGAAAGAGAGAGAACTGTGCGCTTGAGAGAAAACTGCAGTCCGGAGAGAGAGAGAAAGAGAGAGAATTGTGTGCTTTTGTTTCACTGCAGGCCGGAGAGAGAGAGGCCTCAAGTATGCCTTGCTCGACATGTATGCCAAATGCAGTGTACTTCATAAAGCACAAAAAGTGCTCGACGATCTTCCTGTCCAGAATGCAATCTCTTTGAATGCTCTAATCGCGGGATATGCCCAACAGAGGCAGGACCAGGAAGCGCTAGCCTGTTTTCAGCAGACGCAAAGAGAGGGCAGCTCTCCAAATGCAATCACCTACGCTTGTATCTGGAAGGCATGTGGGATATGCCCAACAGGGGTAGGGCCAGGAACACTGGACTGTTTTCAGCATATGCAAAGAGAGGGCAGCTCTCCAAATGCAATCACCTACGCTTGTATCTTGAAGGCATGTGGCATTACGCAAGATGCTGATATGGGCAAACGAATTCACGATGATATTGTTAGCCAGGGGTTGTTGGAAAAAACTGACATACTTGGCACTGCCTTGGCATGAGAAAGCACATAAAGTGCTTGAGGAGCTTACTTTTTGGAGCGGCATCTCTTGGAATTCATTGGTTGCAGTAAATGCACAAGAGGAGCAGGGTGAGAAAGCTCTAGGCTGTTTTCAGCGGATGCAAAGTGAGGGCTTAACCTTCTACTTATCACAATCTTCAAATGAGCTCACAAAAGAGAGACTCGTTCTCTTGCTCTCCATTTTTTCTATTGTTGCTTGCTTGGCCGTGTTGCGAGAGAAAACGGATATGTGTGGACCAAGGCAACACCAAGCACACTTTTTTTAATCTATTTGAAGCTGACACCATCAATAAATTGCTGAATCCTAGTCATCCAACTTTTTTGCACAACATGTGTTCGCCATCTTGTAGTATTACTTTTTGCTAAGAGAGCAGCCTAGTGTGGATGGGATAATTACCACCCCAAAGTCCCCTCACACCTGTGATGTCTTCCACTATTGTGTCATGCAGAAAAGTTGGATGACTAGGGTTCACATGCTGCGAGTAGGGAGGAGAAGCACCACTTAGAAGACAAGAAGAGGAGGCTGGGAGAGTTTGTACCAGGTGAGGCGAAGAAAAACCGCAGAAGTACAGAGAGATCAACTGAGGAAACTTGCGCTTGCCTTGCCCAATAAACACAGCTGGGAGGTCGATGATCTCCACTTCGGCGTACCAATGTTGGATTATGCTATTGCTCGAAATTCCAAATATGCCCGCTGTCACTGACGTGAGGATGTCACCCCCTTACTGATAGTGAAGTGACCTCCTTAATAAACGACATACTTGGCACTGCCTTGGCATGTATGCCAAATGTAGTGCACTTGAGAAAGCACATAAAGTGCTTGAGAAGCTTACTTTTTGGAGCGGCATCTCTTGGAATTCATTGATTGCAGAAAATGCACAAGAGGAGCAAGGTGAGAAAGCTCTAGGCTGTTTTCAGCAGATGCAAAGTGAGGGCTTAACCTTCTACTTATCACAATCTTCAAGAGAGCTCACAAAAGAGAGACTCGTTCTCTTGCTCTCCATTTTTTCTTCAATAGCCTTTATTGTTGCTTGCTTGGCCGTGTTGCGAGAGAAAACAGATATGTGTGGACCAAGGCAACACCAAGCACACTTTTTCGAAGGTATTTGAAGCTGACACCATCAATGAATTGCTGAATCCTAGTCATCCAACTTTTCTGCACAACTGGTGTTCGCCATCTTGCAGTACTACTTTTTGCTAAGAGAGCAGCCTAGTGTGGATGGGATAATTATCACTCCAAAGTCCCCACACCTGTGATGTCTTCCACTGTTATGTCATGCAGAAAAGTTGGATGACTAGGATTCACATGCTGCGAGTAGGGAGGAGAAGCACCACTTAGAAGACAAGAAGAGGAGGCTGGGAGAGTTTGTACCAGGTGAGACGAAGAAAAACTGCAGAAGTACAGATAGATCAACTGAGGAAACTTGCGCTTGCCTTGCCCAATAAACACAGCTGGGAGGTCGATGATCCCCCCTTCGGCGTACCAATGTTGGATTATACTACTGCTCGAAATTCCAAATATGCCCGCTGCCACTGACGTGAGGATGTCACTCCCCTTACTAATAGTGAAGTGACCTCCGTAAAAAACGACATACTTGGCACTACCTTGGCATGTATGCCAAATGTGGTGCACTTGAGAAAGCACATAAAGTGCTTGAGAAGCTTACTTTTTGGAGCCACATCTCTTGGAATTCATTGATTGCAGAAAATGCACAAGAGGAGCAGGGTGAGAAAGCTCTAGCCTGTTTTCAGCGGATGCAAAGTGAGGAAGAGGAAGCCATGGTCCCAGGCGGCTGGATATAGAGAGAAGAGCAGCAAAAGCAAGAGGCAAGTGAGGGGTGCTATATTCAGGAGGAGGTGAAGCCGTCGGCCAGTAGTCAGAGAGTGTGCCATTAGCTGGGAATAGAGAGAGTTGGAATTGGTTGGTAAAGGGGGCCTCGTTTGTCCATATGATCAGTATGAAGGTGCATCCCTAGCTAATCAGGAAGAAGAAGAAAACGCCATCAAGTGCAGCTGGCAGCCGAGGTGAGAAGAGAGGAGAAGAGGACGCCTGTAGAAGGTAGGGCAACGCCTCATGTTGGGAGGACAAAGGGCGCCTTATGTGATGCATGCGTACTGATTTGTCCCTTTTCCCAGTTCAGACCTTTGGGGTTTATGGCAGGAACTATGTATGCGACATGTGGAGTTACTATGGCTGATTATGCATTTCTGGCGAGTCTCTGAGTCACCTCTAGATATACGAGCTTGCTATCTTGTTATTGAGTTGAGCCCGAGCAGCTATACAGCCGCAGGTGTTTGGTGTCAGGATTTGGGCCTCTTGGTGTCCTTGCATGCAGGTTGGAGGTGATTTGGTTTACAACCTCATTGGTGTTCCCAACTCGCCATTGTAGAGCTTGAGGTCGGCGTGAGCTGTAATTCCTCATGGTCGATGGCTTGAGGTGATGTGAGAAGAGGATTTTGAAATTTGAAGGTCATTTGCAGGTCTTTTGTGTGTTTGGTTTACATGTTCTCAAGCTGCAGGGGAGGCTAAGCTATAGAGGTGCCCCGCTTTCGCTTCTCCTTGTCATGTTTTTGGTGCCCGCCACTGAGGATCTGTTGATTCAAGTACCTTAGTTTGCAAGTGGTGAGCAAATAAAGGTGCATAGATTATTGTCCTCGATTACATGCTTATCAGAATGAATGATAGGATGGGAAAATTGCGGCTACAGGATCTTAAAGACCTGGATATGCATTATTGGGGGTTCCACAGTCTGAAGCAGGAGATGGAAGTGCTCGAGAATGTAGTCCTTGATGCGGAAACAGAAATGTTTTTGTTCATTGGCACCTTGCCTGGTCTTTTAGGTGTGGAAGCTGCATGCATGGAATTCTCATATTTAAAGAGTATGCTCGCTTTTCTGATGCAGGAGAGGAAGATGAGTGATGCAAAGCAATCAAATGTCCATGTGAGAGATGCGCATGATAGATCCACTCTGGGAGAGTTGGATTGCTGTATGGATGATGAGGTACCGTCTTCCTTGAACAAGGATACTGGTCCAATTTCAGATGATGAAGCTGACAATAATCAGCCCATGTACAGTGTTTTTAATGAGGATATATCGTCAGAAAATGCTCTCGCTGTGGGTTGTGAAATTGAATGTTGTACAAAGTTTTCTGTCGAGAAATTATCTAAAAACCTGATGCAGAATGAGAGGTATGTTGATGACGATGACAATCCTGAATGGGGTTTTCTGGATGCTGAAGCAGACATCGATAACGACATGCATGTTTGTGTCGATGAAGGTATGATGCATCTGGATTCTGGAATGCGCACTAAGGCTGACAGTTTTACACGTCCTGCTGATTTTGTTGATGAGGAGATGACAATAGGAGTTCTGGCTGCCTTGGAAGATCAGGATGATGGGTTAGAAGGTGCATGCGTCCAAAGTGAGGCTTTACAGGTGCCCAATGCAAGCATTGTTTCCGTTTATACTGAGCTAAAAGAAGCCAACTCCAATGCATGCAAGCAGTTTTGTTTTGGTGTTGATGGTCGTGACTCTAGCTTTCATACCGAATGGGATTTTGACGAGCCCACAATTGAAATGGACGCATGTATGACCCTCAAAGTTCAAAGGGCCGAAGCAAGGATAGAGTTCTTGAAGCTTCAGCAACGATATAGTAACGAATTGTATGAAACTTTGCAAACATGTGCCTTGTTGATGTTTTCTTACATTCTCAGCTCAGTCTTAGTCATGTCTGCATGGTTGAAGATCAGGAATGAATGTTTTTGCAAGTTACAAGGAGTAAAACGCGCATCAAGTGCACAAAATGGGCAGTATGAGTGCATGGAAACATTTCATGCAGAAGCCGTTAGTAGCTACAAATTCTGGGAGCTTGACATGAGGCGGTTGTTCTACTGTGGTTTATGGAGAGATGAATACCTTGAGCAACCGGCTTTGGCAATGGCTACACAGTATGGCATGCAATTGTTGCAACTACTATTCATTTGCGAAAGGCGTACAGACGGAGGCAAGAGAGGTAGATGCCTATGCCAAAGAAAAATGGCTACTGGATTAGAGTGTTCTGGCAGTTCGTGTGACAAACACACGAAGTAGTCTCT
Source organism: Adiantum capillus-veneris (assembly GCF_014529385.1). Lineage (NCBI taxonomy): Eukaryota > Viridiplantae > Streptophyta > Polypodiopsida > Polypodiales > Pteridaceae > Adiantum > Adiantum capillus-veneris. The sequence goes on along the minus strand of NC_140956.1, from coordinate 95,109,330 downwards.
AGCTTGTCGATACGCAATGTACATTATGTACAGAAATACAAGTATTGTTTGGTTTTAGTCCGAAAGTCGAGTCATTTGCTACTGCTGAGCATGAATGCTCTAAACACACTCATTGCAGGATTTACCCCATAGGAGGCAGGCCAGAAAGCTCTAGAAAGCTCTAGTCTGTATTCAACATATATCAAGTGATAGCTCTGGTTTGTTTTTAGCAGATTCGAAGTGACGGCCTCTCTCATGACTGAAAGATTTGCTGCGAAAGGGCAGTGCCAAAAAGCTCTAGGCTATCTTCGCAAAGAAATTTGGAGAAAGATGTCATGCTTGACCATATTTTGATCAATATGTATGTCAAATGGGATGCCCCAAAGACTACGACTTTGTGTACGTGTGCATGTGAGCCTACGGACGAACACTACGGCAGATTCAACATCAATCGACATGTTTGCAAACGTCGTAGAATGGATGACGATAGTAGAACGCATATTGGTGGGAAGGTGGTGGAACAATGTAAGGAAGGTCTAGAAGCGGCTCCATTTAAGATTGTGCGTTGATCGACATGACCAATACCAAAGATACACTTATATTCCGTATTTTCATTTCCTTTATGTGATCTCAAAAGTACTTGGATTAAATCATGTACACATTAAAGCAACAAATTTACATCATTTTTATTCAAAAGATTGTAGATGAAGGTGACAAAGGCTGAAGAATTTTTGTGATGTCCAACAAAGGAACACATAGACAATACGCCACGGCAAGGCAACGTGGAATGATACATGTCTTCATAAAACATCGGTAATGTCTTCATAAAACACGGCTTTAGTATTTTTACAATAAGAAAATCCCTCCAACGCTGGAGGAGAAGCATAAGTCTCCCTTCAACACTGAAGGGGATAAAAGTGGCGGGGGAAAGGCATATTCCCTATGGTATTATTATAAATGTGGAGAATGGTACCAACTCCACACCATACATGGTTTTTTTCTTTTTTTAATGGGCACAAACATTGTAAATGCACGAAATGCATCTCATTTTGTTTTATTATAATGTGGAATTGTTTACATTCATACATCTTTTCATGCAAAATCTCATTTGTGATGCGAGGTCATAGAGCTTTTGGCGAAAGCTTTGAGGAGAGATGCTATGGAGCCATCATCATGAGCTACGTCATACGGTAAAATCCACACCACTATCACTATTTTACTTCTTACCATCTACACAGTGAGTCAATCAAGGCAAACTAGTTTCCTCCTCTTGATCTATTTTTGACTTTGAAATGGACAAATTTTCTTGTGGGTTTTTTCGAGAGCCAAATTTTTTATTTCCTTCAAGGTTTGCAGTCGAGGGGTAGAGAATCACGACCGTCTATTCAGCATGCATTATTGACAGGTAAAACAGGCCTTCGACGCCAGATCTTCGACACCTCAGGCTGCAGTACATCAACTTGTTGGGCTTGCCAGCTGACATGTCAGCATGCAAAAAATGCAGCACTCACTGTTCGCCAATGTCTGACACCTCAGCATACGGAAGGAAAAAACATAGATAGCAAGGAGCAGATGGCGATGGCAGAGTGCAAAGAAGGTTGCCACCTCAGTAAGCAGGAAAAAACCGTACTCTGCTCTCTCTGAACCATGTACCATTGACAGTGGACATTGTACCTCTCTTCATGGGCCCTCCGCCGGTTGCCAAGGGGTCGCAAGTATTATGAGGACTGGACACCTACCCCTTCATGGTAGTTTTTAGCCTTGAAAAATATTGAGGAACAATCCATGAAAAAGAGCCTTCAATCTGAAGCATATTAATGAACTTTTTCCGGTTGGTCTTTTGGTCCTTTGGAGAATGTGGTAAGCCCTAATTGATTCCATATCCTTGATTTATCATGGATGGTGGAATCCGAAACTGTGTCTTGTTGCAATGCTTCTAAGAAGTAGTTGGGAAAATATACAAGTGGATTCTTCAAGAATGATCTGTTCTTTGGTAGTAACAGGATGGGAAGTCCTGCTCTTCTTGTCTGCACTCAAATAATCAGGTACTACTTCTTGCACCATATTTGGCAAGCAAGGAACCGCGCGTGTTTGAGGGGGATCTACCTGTGGCAAGCTTTTGTGAAATCATGCAAGAGAGCAGAGTGACGATCCACATGATCAGAGGTAAACAAACCTCAGAAGACCGGTCTAGAACAATACATAACATCTTGTAATAAGTAAAGCCGGTGAGTAGGAGTGGTTTCTCTGCCAAGCAAATAACTTGTAATCCTTTGATCCTCAAGGCTCGGTGTGAGCTTGAGGATTGGTGTATATTTCTGTTCTTAATACTATCCACTCACGATTGTGAGTTTTGAAAAAAAAAAAAAGAGTAGAGGCCTTTTAACTATTAATGTTTTCGTCTAAGTTGACATAACTTCACCTCCTATCTCGATTTGCATTTTTTTGGGTACCCTATTTGTTCTTGGCCTTCCTATGTAGGTTTGAGTCTATGGTTTTGATATTAATAAGTGTTTGACCTTTATAGGAGCCTTGCTCTTGCAAACTATACTTTGGAGGCTATTCATCTTACCTGCTTGTCTTTTCTTACTACCTTTGGATCTTCAACCCGTATTGGATCATTGACTTGTTTGAGATCTTTTTTGGGGGCAAAACTCACAATTGTGAGTAAATTATATTGAACATCCCAAAAAATTACAAGGTCTTGTCATGCTCTTGTTCAGCCATGACATCATCCAGGAACTATAATTACATCGGCTATCAGGGCAGCCATCCCCACCAACCCACCCCCTCCTCCTTGATACAGAAGGTCCATAAACTTGTCCTCATGAGATCTTTTAATTACCGATGGCCAAGACTTTCCCCGTCCTAGGCATTCCATCTGCTGACAACAAGGCAAACGTAGTCCTAGACGGGTCCTAGACCAATCCTCCGAGTGTTGCTTGCGCTCGAGCGTCCATATTTGAGATCTTAAAGAAAGATAATTTGGTTGAGATAGCTTTGGTTCCTTGTTTAGATCTCGTGTATGGTTGAGGTCATTCTTTACTAAAGGTTTAGCTTTACAATGTGGTAGCCTACAGAGATGCTTTTTCAACCAATCCTAACATAGAACTAGATCTTGCTGCAAATTTCTTGGAGCCATGGAATAAAATTCTTTTAGTAACGGTTATTATTTAGGTCTAAGAAGGCTTTGAGAACTCCTTTACACTCACCAAATGTGTTGGGATATTCCCAACAAAATCTAGGTACCAAAGACATCATCATTTTTATTGTTGAATGTGTGTTCATTTTGGACTTCCACATCAATTTTTTTCAAAATAGTTTTGACCCTTGTAAATCTATATCTAATTGCTCTTGCCTTACTCTATGTCGTAGTAATTTTTGGTTGGCTTTACCCTTAGCACTCTTGGCTTCAGTGGTGGATTTTGTCACTTGGGTTGCAACTTTCTTTGCATTTTCTTCTGGCATCATGACAACCATGTTTCCTTGTTGTCAACTGTGTAGAAGCATGCTCAATTGAGTCTCATTTGTGACAATATCCTCCGCTTGAGGTTTTAATTGTGGCCTCACCGTGCGGGTGCCATGTCGGTGCTCTCTCTCTCTCTCTCTCTCTCTCTCTCTCTCTCTCTCTCTCTCTCTCACACACACACACACACTCTCTCTCTCTCTCTCTCTTCTCCGCACTCACATTCCTTCCATAGCTACGAGCATTCAAAACTGTTCACTTCCGCTACGCGAGCTCAACATGAGAGAGAGAGAGAGAGAGAGAGAGAGAGAGAGAGAGAGAGAGAGGATAAGCTCATGAGTGGACACAAGAAAAAAATGGGTTATCATTAGGTTCTAGACCTCATATATACTTAAACAATGTGTTCACGCATTCTTGGTCGCCCAAGTTTGGGATGACCCTAACAATCGCCCTCTTCAATCAAACTTGGTGCACAAATTAATCCTAGTGACTGCTGATACATCATGGCAGTTGTGGATGCATCGCCAAGGTTCACAAGGACACTTGTCCTAGGCTTACTAGGCAATCATAAATTAGGCCATCGGGAAGATCTTACCTTCGGCGTCTATGCCAGGGTAGTGTCTAGCCTCGCTACAAATCATCATAACCAAAAAACATGAGTGGCTTAAGAGGGGCTTTTCAATCATCGGCATACACTTTAAATCAGATTTCCCAACGTATTACATATACCAATTGCCAGTATGGAAGTTTGTGTGAACAAACTCTTAAGATAATTATTAAGACCAATTAAACATTTTATTTTTGAAAAATTATTAGAAATAAAACTTTGCAGGTGCAAATGTTGAGCTCTCTCTCTCTCTCTCTCTGGCGAACAGGGGGGTGGTGAGGGTGGAGGGTGCCCTCACCACACGGGCGGGAAGGGGAGAGTAAGGGAGAGGCGATGGGAGGTGGGAGCACTAATCACAGGGAAAGGACAGTGGAGGGCCTTTCCCGATGGTCAATGGTCGATGGGAGGGGGACCACAGTGCTCACTGACTTCGCAGAAGCCGAATTTCTTTTGGAAGTATAGACCACTCCTCGAAGTTCTAGTGCTGAGTTATTTGACAGGGGAATCAATTTCGGAGCATTGTCCATTACCAGATAATATCCAAATCCATTTGACATGAGATTATTATCTATAAACCTTCACTTCATTGAATAGTCCATCTTGATGATTAATCTCAAACCTAATACTTGGTAGAGCTAAGGACTCAACTCATTGTGTTAGTTGTTTGATGTGTATATGCGTTGTTATCTTTGCATCACTTTTTCAGGTTCAAGGATAGTTGGTTGTTGCCATGACACACATTTGCCCACAAGTGGTTTCCCTTCATGCTTGGCAACTCATGCGTGCCACTCTCCAGCAAGAAGCAGCCTACTCTGGGCAATTCTAGTTGTGAAGTTAAATACAAGACAACTATTGTGGCTTAGATGCATTTTGATTGATTTCGATATTCAATTGACATCTACCTTCACCATACTCAAAAACACGATCAAAGTGAATTGGCAGTTGCAAGGAACCCGATGGTCCACAGCTGCATTCAGCACATTGAGATGCCTCATCATAATGTTAGGGAGAGAAGACTATAGAGATGAAGAGATCGATTTGGCTTTTGAGTCTACAACATAACCATGCTAATCTTCAAACACATACTGCACATGGCCGTCGCTAGTTTGAATCACCAACTGTCGCTAGTTTGAATCACCAACTGCAAATAAACAACGTAGCGCACAATGCTCTGTTCAACTCTCTGAGTGTGCAGAGGATGGGAGCAGCATTTGAAAGGCCCGTGCAGGCTGCTTTTATAGCCATCGATGTTCATACCATTTGAGCAGAGGTTCGGAATGAACAATTTTATTGAAAGGCTGGGACTCGTTCGCGCATCGATTGGGAGGGAGCTGAAAGTGTTTCGCCATACACCAATTTAGGTGTTGGGACCATGCCCTTTTTGAGCAACAGTTGCCTCTCATGTGCACAGTGCAAGATTGTGCGTTGCGCAAAATTTTGTGATTCTTTCTAAATCTTTTGGCTTACTTCCCTTTGTGGATCAATCATAGTCTATAGGTCCAAAAACATAAATTCAGCTCGTGTTCACCTTAGCACATCGGGCGAGCTTAGTATCACGATAAAAATGGTGTGAGAGCTTACTTAGAACCATCAGGACAAAATTTTCCCTCACGACAAGGTTGGAAGAGGCTTTCTTCCAACAACACGTATAAGCTAGCATAATAAACCCTAAAGAACACCATCTCTATATGCCATCACTACTACTATACTCAAATGTAGTGTAATCTTGAGCTACTGTTTCTCCAAGTTGCATGTGAGCATTCTTGCTACTTCTAAGAAGTTTCTTTACTTATTGGAGCAGTTGTTGTCAGGTACTCAAAAACGTTCCTTCGTGGAGAGGAGGGGCCAACATATGTTCCAATGCATCCATAAGTGAAGACTCAGCTAAGAGGATTGTCCAGCAACATATGAAGACATTATCTAGCCAAGACTCCCCTTAGCATCTAGTAGTGGTGATTTAGTCTCCTACGAGCATTGCGCACAAATTTTTGATGTACATAATTGGGTCTCCTACAAGCATTGCACATGACAAAATGCTTGCTTCAATTGGACAAAAAACTGAGGCACCCCAATTACTTGGGAGTTGCCAAGAATTAGAAGTTAGGACAAGAAAAATCTGATGCCTTACATCGCAATCCTCACTTCTTACATCACTTGCATGAATGCACATGCGCAACTTAAAAGCTTCTTTGCAAAAAAAAAATCTGATGCCTCACAATCCCAATGCTCACCTTCTTACATCACTCGCCTGAATGCAGCTTACAAGCTTCTTTGCAGAAAGAAAAATCTGATGCTCACAATCCCAATGCTCACCTTCTTACATCACTCGCCTGAATGCACATTCGCAGCTTACAAGCTTCTTTGCAAAAAGAAAACTCCTTTCCAAGGCAAACACATTCATCTCATCATTCTAATGACGGTTATCACTACCGCATCTACAACATACTCCTTCGCTTTTCTATACTATCTTATACCACATCTTCAAATGCAGAATTACTCCATTAGAAGTCAATGACTCAAATCACTTCATTAATTGGCTACATTATATGCAAATCCATCTGTCCATGACGAGATAGCCGATTAAACACAAAATATTTTTTCACAAGCATTAGAAGAATTGCAGAGTAACTTGTGATGCGATTACAAACCCAAATAGCAGTACAACTTACAAAGCCAACTCTCAAGAAGCTTGTGCATTTTTCTTTTGGAAAAGAAAGGATTCAAGAAAAAACAAAAAAGAAAACAAACGAGTCCAAATACAGGCTTGCTCTTATTAAGCTCACTAGCCAGCGCATCAGTGAAACTATCCCTCCCACTTTATGCTCCTTATTCATTCATCATCCTGGCGCCAGTGGTGTTTGTGGTGATGTCCATGCCGATGCTCCTCAGGCTGAAAACAACATCAAAAAAGAACCCCTGACATCAACATTATATGCCACAATAGAAGGCATGACATGCAGCATATAGACATTGACGCCCAAGCCCAGAAACACCGAGCACAGGAAGCTAGAATCATAGATATGAAAGAACAAGCAAGGCCCATGCAAATTAAATCACCTAACACTTGATCAGCCATAATGTACAAAGGAACAATACCTGATAGCCCCCATACCCTTCATCAACAGGAGGAGAAGGCTCATCACCAAAATAGCTTGGGCGATCATCATCACCTCCAAAACCTCCCGGCCTACGCCCTCCTCCAAACCTGACTTGCTCTTCTCCCTCCTCACCACCGAAACAAGGAGGTCGGCCTCCAAAACCACCTTCATCCTCAGATTGGCCAGGTCGCCTTCCACCATATCCAAACCTGCCCTCCTCAGGAGGCGGCCTCTCCCCAAAACCACCAGAGCCCTCTTCATGCGGACGGCCATATCCAGTCCCACCATACCCAGGACGCCTGCCATAGCCCCCTTCTTCTCCCTCTCCATACCCAGATCCAAACTCCTGTCCACCTTCCTCATGCAAGGGCTTCGGCCTGCCATACCCAGATGCAAACCCTCCTTCCTCTTCTTCTCCATAAGAAGGCTTTGGCCGGCTATACCCAGATCCATACCCTCCTCCCCCTTCTTCTTCGTGAGAGCTGGGCTTGTGACCTCCATAGCCCCCCTCCTCTTCATAAGAACTGGGCTTAAATCCCCCATAGCCACCTTCCTCTTCGAAAGAACTTGGCTTAGGCCTTTCATAACCAGATCCATAGCTAGGTCTTCCATAGCCAGAAGAAGTGAAGTCATCGGATCCGGTGGAGGGATTTTCTTCCTGGTAGGTGGGACGCTCCTCATCTACACCGTAAGCGGGGCGAGAGGGCTTACTAGAGTGGTCTTCGCCATAGCTACCCCCATAGCCACCACCATAGCTGCCAGATTCATGATGAGAGATCTCAGAAATAGGGTAACAGGTTTCCTGGGAGGGTGACTTGGGGCGCCCGTAGAGGGCAACTTGATCGTAGCCGCCTGAGAAAGGGGTGGGATCGTACTCTTCATAGTTAAGAGGGTCTTCTCCGCGAGCCTTGGGATACGCCATAGCCACAGAACTTCGAACGAGCAGCGAAGGAGAATGAAAACTGAGCTCGAGAAATTCTAACGAGCCGCGACCTTCACTGATGCAAGAAGAGGAATGGGGGGAGTAGAAGAAGACATTCGAGGTAGTAATGGGGCCCATCGAGACGTGTCATCCGTGTCCGGGATCCACGGGAAAATTATCCACACTGGACACCGACAGGCTCAAACGAAACCTCATGGATGTTGGGATCCTCGTGAGGGGGAACTTTTCCCACGCGCGCCGGCGGTCCCTCCTTGCCCCTAGCGCCCCCACATGGGCTGTCCCTCATGCGGCCCGGCGGTCCACGTTCCCATTTCTAACCTAACTCCCGCTAACCTAACTTCTCACCGTGGACGGCACTTGAGGGGGACCGAGGCCCGTTTGGTGATTTGCCCCTCTCCGCGGCCACGCTCCCCGCGGGCCGATTTGACGACTCGTGGACCCGTCGCTCCTGTGAACCAAACATGACTCCGGGAGCCCCCGAGAGACTCTATGCAAGTAAGAGCCCCGCTTGGGCCGTGGCCGGGCCCCGAGGGTCCCGTGGACCAAAACGGCCCGGGACGCAACCGCGGGGCCGTTTCGGCATTTTGATCAGATTTTGGAACCGCGGCTCCTGGACGGGACCGACGGTGACTCCTTGAGAGGGATTTCTACCTCAAGGCCATGGGGCTTGGGTGGTTTGCCTGAGCGCCCCGAATTAAAGGACTTATAAGGGAGTAGTACTCCACTCTTGGTGAACCGTGCGCATCCTGCCGGGGTAGCCAAGAGGGGGCCGGTTGTTCAACCGGAGCCGGGGTGGCAGTCCTCACGTCCATAAAACCATTTACCCTTTCTAGGTTGGAGTTAGGTTAACCCAGTCTTCAGAGGCGCTGGAGAGGCCTCCGTCCCTTTTGTAATCATCTTTTTGAATCAATACAAGCGCCTGTCACGGGCTTGTTTCAACTATCTTGTCTCGCGCGTCCCTTTGAAATTCTTGCTCAACTTGTTGTGAAGTCGGCTAACTTGTGTTCAGGTGAAGGATCGGCGAACGCGCGTGGCCCCTAAGTCCCATTTACGGGCCGCTCTTCAGGGTCCCGTAACACTTGGTATCAGAGCTAGAAATTCAAAAGCTGGTCTATGCCTAACAGAGGGGGACAAAGACCCGCCGAAAGTGACTCCAGTAGCACTCCCCTACCCGCCGCGAGATTAGAAGAGATTGCAGCGGACAGTGTGATTGACTCTTGGGAGTATTCCAGGTGGATACGTTCTCAAGGGAGACTACAACGCCTAGACCCTATCAGCGAAGCCGGACCAGAGTTTGAGTCCGCGCCTTCGTCACCCAACGAAATGAGTCACGCAGATGGAGACTCATTTCATGGGGAGAGGAACGACCCTCCCCGCAATGACAGAATGGAAAGGTGGGAGGCTATACTAGAGTCTCAAGCCGCGCTGGTTCAACAGCTCGTACAGGTAAGTCTGTTGAATGCTCAGAATGCCGCAGCAGACAAAGGAAAAGGACCGGCAAGCACGTCGGGAGCTCCCGCGAGTGGGAGTGATGGGATGGGGAGCTTCAAGCCCATCAAACCCACTCCCTACTCGGGTCAACGGGACTCAATGATACTGGAGAAATGGATCCGCGACACAGAGAGCTTCTACCGCACAAGCAAAATGGAAGAACATTTATGGACATCAGTGGTGTCTCATTTCTTAACAGAGGAGGCTTACAGTTGGTTCCTTTTAGAAGAGAGGAAAAACCCCTACATGTCATGGACCCGCCTCAAGGCTGAGATGCGGGACTACTTCGTTCCGAAGAATGAAGACTTTAGACACTTAGACGAATGGAGGACCATCACCCAAGGCGAAAGCAAGCTGCAGGAGTATGTGTCCAAATACAGGCAGTCCATGCTGAAAGTGGAACAGATGACTTGGGAGAGAGTGAGACTCCATGGGTTCCTCTATGGGCTAAAGGATTGGGCCCGTAGGGAGATCGAAAAGCAGAATCCGGCCGACTACATGGCGGCGCTGGCCATGGCAGAAAGGCTAGTGGACTCAGACTTGCGCCGAAAGGGGGCCACCAGCTCAAAGTCTGGGGGAAGTGGGCATGCCCCTTTCAACTCGAACAAAAATCAGTCTTCAGCTGGGCCCCAAAGGAGCGAGCCCGCAGGCAGCTTGTCAAACCAGCCCCGACTGTACGGGAGCTTTCGCAACAATGCGCCAAGCAGCTACAGCGGCTCGTCGAGTAGCAGGAACTTCTCGGTGAACCAGCCTGGAGGGGCCCCTCAGCGGACGCTGCCTTGGAGGGCGAATCCTTCCCGCCCTTGCCGTAACTGTGGAGGTCCTCACTGGGATAATGATTGTCACAAAGCTAGCTCTCAGTCTCGAGCTCACTCCGCTTGGGCCAATGAGACCAACGCTGACAGGACAGGATCTTCACAAGTGCAGATCACTGAGATCACGGAGCAAGAGTCTGAAAGTGGAAACAAAGAGTCTACCGAAGGGACGGTCCGTGTAGGAGCCATCAAAGCTTCTCTACACTGCCTAGCAGCTCGTATCAAACCGATCCCAAATATGTATGTCAAGACAGTGATCAATGGGCAATCGCAATTGGCGATGCTCGACTCGGGAGCGAGTCACAACTTCATCTCACCATCATGTGCCAAACGCTTGGGAGTAAAGACCTGCAAGCCCGGGGGAGGACGAAGCATCTCAGTGGGCTTCGTACAAGGCGAAGACTCGAACACCGCGATGGCTTACGACGTGGCGGTCCAAGTAGGTGAATGGCGAGCCAAAGTGGACTTCATCGTTGTGCCCATGGACTCCTACGACATGATGTTTGGCCTGGCCTGGTATGACTCCTACGTGATGGGGTTGTATGCCAAGGGCATGAATCAACTGATGCTGGACATGAATGGTAAGGGGGTGATTGTCCCGATCATCCGACCTATGGACGCGCCTCCCGCCCGCAAGACTACTCAAGAAAAAGCTCCGCCGAAACCTCAACCTTACTTGCCACCTCAAGCCCGAGGGCAGGTGAACGCAGCTCAAACTAAGACACCAACGCCGACGAAAACGGAAAAAGGAAAGACTCGAGTTAGCTGGGATGACCTCGTCCCAGACTCAATGTGGATCTCACCAAAGCAAGCAGAGAAGGCTCTCAAACAAGGGGCCCAGGTTCACTGCTGTGTGATGAAAGTAGCACTAACAGATTCAGATGAGGAGTGCACTATCGGGGATAATCGTATCATCAAAGTGATTGAAGAATTCAAAGACGTGGTACCGCCGCAGCTCCCAGCTGGGCTCCCACCTAAGCGAGCAGTGGACCACAAGATCGAACTAGTGCCTGGCCATTCGCCGCCAGCCCGTCCACCCTACCGAATGGATGCCACACAACTACAGGAACTGAAGAAGCAACTCGGAGAACTACTTGAAGCAGGTTTTATCAGGCCTAGCAAGTCCCCTTACGGGGCCCCGGTGCTTTTTGTCACAAAGAAGGACGGCTCATCTAGGCTCTGCGTCGACTACAGAGCCCTGAATAAAATAACCATCCGGAACAGGTACCCTCTGCCGCACATGGATGATCTAACAGACAGGTTGGCAGGGGCAAAATACTTCACTAAGGTCGATCTACGATCAGGATACCACCAGATTCGGATTGTGGATGAAGATGTGCACAAGACAGCTTTCAGGTCACGGTATGGAGCTCACGAATGGCTAGTGCTTCCCTTTGGCCTCACCAATGGAGTAGCGACCTTCTCAGCTGGAATGGATACAGATTTCGGCGACATGCTGGATGAATTCCTCATTGTGTACCTGGATGACCTGCTAATCTACAGCAAAACTTTTGAAGAGCATGTGGAGCATGTGCGACAGGTGCTCCGCAGACTCAGGGAATGCAAGTGGTACGCGAAACTGGAAAAGTGCGTCTTCGCAGTACAAGAAGTGGAATTCTTGGGCTTCTTGGTCACTGCAAATGGAATTCGCGTGGATCCTAAAAAGATTGAGGCCGTGGTGAACTGGCCTGCCCCTCGAACAGTTACACAGGTACGCGAGTTCGTGGGTTTCACTCAGTATTGCCGAAAGTCCATCAAAGATTTTTCGAAGATCATGGCCCCCATAACAGACACCACCAAGGGCTCGCTAGCGTTCAAGTGGACAGATGAAGCCCAACGAGCTTTTGAGCACATCAAACAGGTAATGTGTTCCTTACCGGTACTTAAACTCCCAGAATTCGACAAGCCATTCGAGATTCACACCGATGCCTCACGCATCGCACTGGGAGGGGTACTAATGCAAGCTGAAAGACCAGTAGCCTACATTTCGAAGAAGTTTACAGACCCGCAGAAGAGATGGGCTACACACGAACAGGAGATGTATGCAGTGGTATACTGCCTTGACCAATGGCGTCACTATGTATTGGACAAGCATACTAAAGTATACACAGATAATGTTTCTCTGAAGTATTTCCAGACACAACCTAAGCTCTCTCACAAACAGAGTCGGTGGCAAGATCAGTTAGCAGAATATGACATAGAAATCATACATAAACCGGGCAAGCAGAATGCAATGCCAGATGCCCTCAGTCGCATGCCCGAGGTGAATGCAGTCAGCATAATAAGCAGTGATGAAGTACTGGACCAGATCCGCGAGGCCAGTAAGACAGACCCCGCAGTGTTACAGATGATGCAGAGTTGGCGACAAGGCAAGACTTCCGTGGGGCTGTTCGACCTGCGGGATGGGCTATGGTATGCCCATAACCGCGTGTATGTACCAGATGATCCTACACTCAAAGCAAAACTACTTTGGGAAACCCACGACTGCAAAGTTGCAGGACACGGTGGGCAAAAGAGATCCTTTGACAGGTTAAGCCGTCACTTTTTCTGGCCGAAGATGCAGGAAGATGTGGTGGAATATGTAAGAACGTGCCCAACTTGCCAGTTAGTCAAGGCACAACGAATAAAGCCAGCAGGGCTTTTGATGTCTATGCCTACACCATCTCGCCCCTGGGATGTGATAAGCATGGACTTCATTGTCGACTTACCCGAAAGCCACGGATTCACTACCATCTTCGTGATCGTGGACTACTTTTCAAAGCAGGCGCACTTCATTCCCGCAAAGCCGCCCCTTACAGCCTACCAGACAGCGCGGCTTTTCTTCAAACATGTCTTCAAGAATCACGGACTCCCATTGGCCATTGTTTCGGATCGCGATGGGCGATTCTTAAGCGACATGTGGCGGGAGTTATTCAAGCTCCTAGGCACACAGCTCAGGTTTTCTTCGGCCTATCACCCCCAAACAGATGGGCAGACCGAGCGAATCAATCAAGGCATCGAAGATTACATCCGTTGCTATGTCCAAGCAGATCAAAAGGATTGGGCAGACTTTCTGGAAGTCCTTGAGTTTCAGTACAATAGCAGTGTGCACTCGGGGACAGGATACACCCCGTTTGAACTAGCCACAGGTAAAGAGGTGATCACGCCCATGGCGCTTGCGTCGGGCACTATGCATGCAGAAGATCAGGATGCTGAACAGTTTTTGACGGCTTGGCAGAAACGTTTGGATGTAGCCAGAAAGCACTTGATGAAGTACAAAGATAAGTATGTAGCCAGACATAACGAAAAAGCACGAACAGAGTTCTTTCAGGAGGGTGATTTGGTGCTGGTAAGTGCCCAGAACATCAACCTTCCCGAAAACTTAACACCCAAATTCAACCACCGCTTCTATGGCCCATACCGGGTACTGCAAGATTTCAACAACGTCTCCTACAAGCTGGAACTACCTTCCAACGTCAAGATCCACAATGTTTTTCACATCAGCTTGCTCAAACGATTTCAGGTTGATGGGAAATATGGCCGCCATGTTCCCCTACTAGACAAAGGAGTAAACCCCTTTGAGCCAGAAATTATCATCAAACACCGTTTCAGGCGCAACAACCTAGAATTCTATGTCAAGTGGAGAGGGCGGCCAATGTCAGATTGCACTTGGGTGCCAGAAGATAGAGTCATTGCAATGGATAAACAGTTGTTGCTTCGGTACTACAGGATTCCGGACCTCAAGCACATGCCCAGGGCATAGAAGACCACAACCATGTACAGCAAGTAGATAGGATGCAGTAGTTTGTCAGCTCAGTTATGCTCAGTTTCAGCAGAATAAAGATGCGTTATGCGACAATTATGCGATGTATGCACTATGTGGTCAGATGCTCTATAATCTTGACGAGGACGTCAAGTTCCTTGAGGGGGGGGAGAATGTTGGGATCCTCGTGAGGGGGAACTTTTCCCACGCGCGCCGGCGGTCCCTCCTTGCCCCTAGCGCCCCCACATGGGCTGTCCCTCATGCGGCCCGGCGGTCCACGTTCCCATTTCTAACCTAACTCCCGCTAACCTAACTTCTCACCGTGGACGGCACTTGAGGGGGACCGAGGCCCGTTTGGTGATTTGCCCCTCTCCGCGGCCACGCTCCCCGCGGGCCGATTTGACGACTCGTGGACCCGTCGCTCCTGTGAACCAAACATGACTCCGGGAGCCCCCGAGAGACTCTATGCAAGTAAGAGCCCCGCTTGGGCCGTGGCCGGGCCCCGAGGGTCCCGTGGACCAAAACGGCCCGGGACGCAACCGCGGGGCCGTTTCGGCATTTTGATCAGATTTTGGAACCGCGGCTCCTGGACGGGACCGACGGTGACTCCTTGAGAGGGATTTCTACCTCAAGGCCATGGGGCTTGGGTGGTTTGCCTGAGCGCCCCGAATTAAAGGACTTATAAGGGAGTAGTACTCCACTCTTGGTGAACCGTGCGCATCCTGCCGGGGTAGCCAAGAGGGGGCCGGTTGTTCAACCGGAGCCGGGGTGGCAGTCCTCACGTCCATAAAACCATTTACCCTTTCTAGGTTGGAGTTAGGTTAACCCAGTCTTCAGAGGCGCTGGAGAGGCCTCCGTCCCTTTTGTAATCATCTTTTTGAATCAATACAAGCGCCTGTCACGGGCTTGTTTCAACTATCTTGTCTCGCGCGTCCCTTTGAAATTCTTGCTCAACTTGTTGTGAAGTCGGCTAACTTG
This sequence comes from Adiantum capillus-veneris, assembly GCF_014529385.1. NCBI lineage: Eukaryota > Viridiplantae > Streptophyta > Polypodiopsida > Polypodiales > Pteridaceae > Adiantum > Adiantum capillus-veneris. Next base: position 95,094,211 of record NC_140956.1, on the reverse strand, counting down.
TGTTCAGGTGAAGGATCGGCGAACGCGCGTGGCCCCTAAGTCCCATTTACGGGCCGCTCTTCAGGGTCCCGTAACAATGGAGTCATGACACATGCGTCCAAACTGCGTGGCGGCAGCTGATTCGCTGCAAGTGAAGCGTCTCTTCCGCCAGCCCCGCCTTTTCTCTTCCGCGGACTGCCCCCCTTGGAACAACTGCTGGGCGGCTGGGCCTCTGTCAGCAACTATCTCTTTTTCACTCTTCCTCCTCCAGCATTGTTCAGACGGGGTGGCTACAGCAAGCTATTCTTCCGCCAGCCTCATCATTTGAACCCAATCTTAGGGCGTTTACAGACTGCCGCCATGCCTGCCTGTCATTTTTGGGGGTGGGCAGGCACGCGTTACACACTGAGTGCTCTTTATTTCTAAAACGCGAGGTCGATGTCAACTCCACCAGTAGTTCGATGCCCGCCCATCCTTGGACAAGGGGTTGAGACTGTCTAAAACTTTGTCCAACATCATTTTTTCGCAACCAATACTTTTCTGCTAGCTGGCCTCCACGTCTGCGTGCCCAATTTTGGATAGCCAGTGTGTAAACATCCTTAGGTAATGTTCAAACTACCTGGACCATCTAGCTGGGTAGGGATGTCTTGAAGATGTGGCAACACGCTATTCGCTCGTCTTGTGGTCGCCTACATAGAATGCCACCTCCCCCCGTTCTTTTCATTCAATCAGTCCCAACAACTACCTTATCAAACTATTGATTTCGAAGCAAAAGTCTTCCCTTTCCTTTTCCCTTTCTCGTAGGGCCCAAGGGATCTTTCAATATTCCCCTTAATGAGACCTTTTGGCACGCCCGCTCGCTTGAAACAATATGGACATGGTCTAGACCCACCAGCTCCATGGGTGGCCTCCACCCCTCGAAACACCTCCTCCTCCATGCACTTGCAGCAAGAAATGTGGAGAGAAGTTGGAACGTCTGACAACCTATGGGATAACCAGAAGCTCGCAAGCTATTTGTCCTGGATACTGCGAAGCAATTTCTATCATTAGCTTCATTTTCAACAGTGTGAATAAGCTGCATTAGGGAAGATGCATGGCAAGGCTCGCCTTTGTGTGCAATTTGAATGCACCCTTGGACCTATGGCCAACAAAAGTTGACATGGGTAACAATTGCGTGCATGCCTTGGGTTAACAAGAAGGGAGACATTCTTCTATAATAAAATAACAAAAAATGTATGTGCATAACTGATAACCTAGTGGTAGAGCAACACCTGCCTGATTGTTGATGCTAGATCTAATCGCGCCCTTCACATGCAACATTGTAGGTCACGACGGCGGCCGGAAAGTGGTTGCAAAATGGCCGGTCGGTTGGCCAGTTGGCAGGTGGCCGGTAGTCAATGGTCGGTGGCCGGTGGTCGAAAGTCAATGGCTGATGGCCGGTGGTCGATTTCAAAGCGGACTTGTCTTCTCGAGGGCGGCCACATATGGACGCATTGGAGAGTCCACCAACTTGGACTTGCCTACACAAGGGCGTCTACATACAATTGCCTCTCATGAAAGAGGGCAGCCCTTTTGGCGTATAAAAAGAGGCCTCTTCTACATGAAAAATGTATCGTGGTGCATTGTGAAGTTGATGTGAGGTGGTGAGAGTGAAGCAAGGTGGGTGCTCCATTAAGGGTATAATCCCTTTGCAACCTACTTCTACTTTGAAGTACTAAAGCCATTGAGTGGCTGCTTTCCCGTGGATGTAGCCCACATTGGGTGAACCACGTATATCGTGCTCTCTCTCTCTCTCTCTCTCTCTCTCTCTCTCTCTTGTGTGAGAAGATTATCTTTCTCCATTAAGTAAGCTACTCTATTATCTACTTAGCTAGTCCTATTTCCTAACATGTCATGCCAAACGTAGGGTTAGGACACACATGCAATACAAGGGTCTATATATAGCTAACGAGCCAGAGGGCCATCTCGAGGAGGTCATTTATCGAAATCTCTTAATATCATGTGCTTTCACGAGGTTATTAATAATACCTCAATATATATTACATTTACACTACGAACCTATTTCGGAAACATCCACCTCCCTCTAATATATACAAAAATATATACATTTTGGATAAGTAATAATCCACTCTAAACAAAAAGTATATATATATACAAACATAAGGTGCTAGTGAAAATTACAAACACTTACCAGATGAGAGGTTATATCAATGTAACTATCAACAAGGGTGTCCTCACATTGAGGAAACCCCAAATCATCGAGTGTCTCTTTCATTGTTTCTATTTTCACCTCGAGCTCCATTTTTCACTTTGCATTCAGATCACATCTCTGTGATAAAGTCTGTAGTTCATTGGTAGCATCCTGCAGCTTCTGTCGCATTGCCACGACAAATGGCCTTCACATTGCTTGCTTGCAATACCCTTGCGGCTTCCATCTCCTGTTGTGCATTTCTGAGATCCTTTTTAGCATCTTGCAATTGTGTTCTCAGATGAAGGACAACGGCTGCGATGCGTTGCAAATCCTCCAAGTCAAAAAATGAAAGGATTTTTGCCTCCTGTTGAGTGCTACGACGAGACAATAGTGTGCCCTTGGAAGTTGACCTATTGCTCATACCTACTCGGCCAGAGTTGTCCTCCCACATTTCAGATGATTCATCCTCATGTTTTGGAACTTGATGTTGGGAATTACGCATCCTCCACTTGTTGACATGGCCCTCGTAGTAGCCCTTCTCACAAAGATCCTGCAAATATTGCACAGCGAACTCAGCCTAATGGAACTTCATGGCTGTACCGTTTGCAATCAACACACAAATTAAATTCTTTGACAAATAAATCTCTTTGTGAATGCAGAGCTGATCTCCATGTTTTTTTGGACCCTTCTAGTAGACCTTATAGTGTAACTAAATCACTTGCTCATACATGTCGTTGCGAATGCAGCTGCATTTAATGCGGTATTGGTTGGGATCCTTCATCTATTTGAACACACTTAACCATTCCACATCACTGAGCTGCTCCCACCTCACCAATTTGGGATCTGAACCAATCATGGAGAGGCCATAAGAAACATTGAAATCTTCCACAGTTACACATAATTTCTCCTGCAATGGGATCTCCATCTTGGGAGCTCTCCATCGAACTGCACACATGCAATAGGAACCTTAGCAAAAACCAAAAGGTTACATGATCAAGAGAGTAGAATCTGACAAAATACATTCCATCTACATATGTAATGACCCTCTCTCTCTGGCTATGAATGGCAAACCCATTGCTCACTGGGGAGCCGATCCATGACTGCATGATGTAGGGGACACTGAACAAAGGAACACACACACACACACACACACACATATGAGAGAGAGAGAGAGAGAGAGAGCTTGAGTCGTGAAGGAGTACGAGCGGAAGTGCGACGCGAGAGAGAGTGCGAGAAGAAGAGCACGACGATATGGTGAACTCGCTCTACTGTAATGTGTAGAGCATAGTGAGTTCTTATTAGGTTTTTACAAAAGAATATGTGTACATACCTGGCGGCCCGCCCACTTACCTAGGCGACCACATTGGGCTTTATACCCCAACAACCTCCCACTTAAAGTCCAATGTGGTACTTTAAGTGTGAGAGAAGCTACTATACAAGCTAATATACAAGAGATGTAGAGAAGTGATGTACTACCCTACACCTAACTGCTTGCGAAAATGCGCAAAGCTCTCTGAGGGAAGTCCTTTTGTAAGTAGATCAGCAGGATTTTCTGTGGTGTGAACTTTGACAAGCTGAAGTTTCTTATCCTCGAGCATTTCCCTGATGAAATGATACTTCACATCCACATGCTTTGTCTTTGAGTGATAAACTGGATTGCAAGCCAATTGTATAGCACTTTGACTATCACAATATAACACAGGCATCTCTTCTTTGATTCCCAAATCTGTTACTAGTCGATTAAGACAAATTGATTCTTTGCATGCCTCTGATGCTGCAACATATTCAGCCTCTGTAGTAGACTGAGTAACACAATCTTGTAATCTAGAACGCCATGATACTGCTCCACCAGCCAATGTAAAGACATACCCTGACGTAGACCTTCGGTTGTCTAAGTCACCTGCATAATCTGAGTCTGTAAAACCCTTTACACTTAGCTCCTGACTCCCATAGCATATACGCATACTCTTTGTAGCTTTCAGGTATCTCAATATTCCTTTCACTGTCTCCCAATGTTTCTTGCCTGGGTTTGACATGTATCGACTTACTACTCCCACTGCAAATGCAATGTCTGGGCGAGTAGCAATCATTGCATACATCAAACTACCCACTGCAGACGCATATGGAATCTTATCCATTTCAGCCTGTTCTTCCTCAGACATAGGACAATCTTGTTTGCTAAGTTTCACATATGGTGGCAATGGAACACTCAGTGCCTTTCCCTTCTCCATATTGAAACGTCGCAAAACCTTGTCAATATACTCTGTTTGAGATAACCAAATCAACTTCTTCGATCTGTCTCTCTCAATGCGCATACCAAGTATATGGCTTGCCTCACCCATGTCTTTCATGTCAAACGATTTTGCCATCTTTGACTTCAAAGCTGAAATTTCTTCCAAGTGCTTGCCAACAATCAACATGTCATCCACATACAAAATAAGGATCAGCCAACTACCATCCTTAGCCTTCTTTGTATATAGACAGTGATCGAACTCACTACGTTTGTAGCCTTGAGAAAGCATAAACTTGTGGAATTTATGGTACCATGCCCTCGGTGATTGTTTAAAGCCATAAAGACTCTTTAACAACTGGCATACCCAATCTTCCTTGCCTTTCTCAACAAACCCTTCTGGCTGCTGCATGTAAATTTCCACATCTAAATCACCATGCAAGAACGCTGTCTTGACATCCATTTGGTGCAACATCAAATCTAATATGGCAACCAATGCAAGAAAGCATCTCAATGTAGTCATCTTGACCACCGGACAGAAGACTTCATCAAAGTCAATGCCTTGTTCTTGCTTAAAGCCCTTGGCAACAAGCCTTGCTTTGTACTTTGGCTGACTATCATGAGCGGTGATCTTATACCTGTAAACCCATTTACAGGGTAGAGCCTTTTTGCCCCGTGGTAATTTAACTAGCTTCCATGTCTGGTTTTTATGCAGAGTTGTCATCTCTGACTGCATGGCCAATTGCCAATTCCCGGAGTCCTTCATTTGCACTGCTTCCTTGTAACATGAAGGCTCATTGCAATCAGTCAACATGACATAATTCATAGATGGAACAAACCTATAAGGAGGTCGCGTGACACGTCCAGATCTACGCACAATAGGTGGCTCGGGCTCAGCCACAACCTGTGGTTCCACTCTATCCTGTCCTTGCTCCTCTTGAGCTCTGACATTTTGTCTTGCACGTGCAGGTCCATCTTCTTGGAAGACAACTCTTCTAATCTCCTCAACCCTCTCTGGTTTAGAATGATATTTGGATTCATTAAAGTGAACATCATTGTTGCGGACAACCTTTCTGGATTCGGGATCCCAAAGTCTGTACCCCATCTCACCAGAATTACCATAGCCTAGAAAGATGCACTTTTTACTCTTTGGCTCAAGTTTGTTCATAAATTCCTTTGGAACGTGAGTATATGCCTCACAGCCAAAGACTCTGAGATGCTTGTATGAGGGCATTTTGCCTTACCATACCATCTCTGGCACTGAATCCTTCTGCAAAACCTTGCTAGGAGATCTATTTACAAGATGAACAGCTGTTGATATAGCCTCTGCCCAAAACCCATTAGGCAGCTGTGCATTAGACAACATACTTCTGACCTTCTCTTGTATGGTCCTATTCATCCTCTTAGCAACACCATTTTGAGGAGGATTGTAAGGAGCAGTAAGTTCACGTTTTATACCTTTTGACTCACAAAAGTCCTGAAAGGCCTTTGAAACATACTCTCCACCATTGTCAGTGCGTAAGCATTTAAGCTTCTTGCCACTCTGATTCTCCACAAGTGTCACAAATGTTTTGAAAACACTAAACGCTTCATCCTTGTGCTTGAGAAAGTAAACCCATACTTTCCTCGAGTAATCATCTATAAATGTCATAAAGTAAGAAGCTCCCCCTAGAGATAGGTTAGGCATAGGTCCACACAAATCACTATGAACAAGTGCCAACTGTGTATCTCTTCTACTACTTCTATGCTTATGTGGCTGCTGTGTTTGCTTACCATACAGACAATGTTCACAGAATTCAAAATCATTAAATGAAAAGCCAGGCAAATAACCAGAACGAGACAAGATTTCCATTCCCTTCTTGGACATATGTCCTAACCGGCTATGCCACAAAGAAACGTTCGGCTGCTCGGTTACATTGATTACATTTTTAGAGACATTTGATACATAAATCATGTAAAGTCCTCCAGACTTTACTCCATGTGCTACTGTCATAGAACCCTTGGATATCTTCCACATGTTCTGTCCAAAAGTGGTGACGTAGCCAGCATCATCAAGTAAACCTGTGCTGATCAAGCTCTTTGTAATTGCGGGAACATGTCTCACATTCTTCAGCGTGAAAGAAGAGCCATTCTGAAACTTCAAGTGAACATCTCCAACACCTAAGATCTCACATGTCTGCCCATTGCCTAGCCGAACATGATCTTTAGTGGTCACATAAGAGGTAAACCACTCCTTCTTTGGAGACACATGAAGTGATGCCCCTGAGTCTATAATCCAGTCACTCAGTGCATTTCCATCAGATGCTGTAAGAAGAGCTGAGTCCATTGTATTCTTTAAGAAGTAGATGTCTCCTGACACTAGACTGTCATCCTCTGCAACAGTGTTTGTCACATTTATTTCTTGAATCTTCACTGAGGACTTGTTCTTCTCACCATGGTCTTCAGCTTTCTCTTTGCCTTTTTCTGCTTTCCATTCTCTGCAGTCTCTTTTCATGTGACCCTTCTTGCCACAATGGTAGCATTCTATGTCACTCTTGCCTTTAGCACTGCGGGACTTGCTATGAGACTGATTCCTCTTTCCACCTTTGTGCTTTTCTTTGGTCCTTCCCCTGACAACTAAGGCTGTTCCTTTGCCTTTGTCCATTGTCTTTTTATTGGTTTCTTCAGTAAGCAGACTTCCTTCTACACCTGCTATGTTCAAACCATCTGGAGGTGCAGAATTACTCAAAGCTGTGCGAAAAGTGTCCCAACTTTCCGGCAATGTGATCAACAGGAACATAGCTCTAACAGGTTCATCAAACTTGACACCTTGAGCTGACAACTGACTATAGATTGTGTTGAATTCATTCAGATGATTGGACATAGGTGTCCCTTCTTTCATCTTCAAGTCAACAAGCTTCTTAAGCCAGTATACCTGTGAAGCTGCACTCTGCTTCTCATAAAGATCACTCAGCTTTAACCATGCTTGATAATCCGACATCTCGTGTGCTACATTGAAGTAAACGCTTTCTGCCAAAGTCAGCATAATGGTAGAAAGTGCTAATTCATCCATTTCGCTCCATTCATCTTCGTCCATATCTTCTGGTTTTATCCCCTTGAGCTTTATAGGTTTTATCTGCTTCTTTTGTACCAACACGTGCCAAATCTGCTTCTTCCACAATGGGAAATTGGTTCCATCCAGCTTCTTGATATTGTAAAGAGCAGTGTCCTGTGATCCAGCCATAGCTACGCTTCACAGTGGTTTACTTTCTGGGAAAAATTCGGCAGAGTTTCCCCTGTAAACTGACCTCTGAACCAATATCAACCTGTCAAATGAACCAAGAAAGCTTCAGATTCTGCAGAAATTTTGGCAGAGTCTCCTTTGTAAAATGGCTCTGGTGTACTAAAAATAGACCAAAAAACAGCTCAAAAAACAGTGTCTCTCTGACACTGTAAGCTGCGGGTAAACCTGTCCTGCACCTGTACTGTCTCTCACTGTCCTGTCACTGTCATGTAAGCATAGACTGTGACAATGCCTCAACGGCAGTAAAGCAAAGATGCAATCCCAACTGTCTAACTCACAGTCAATACATCCTAGCTGCCTATCTAAGGGTGCTCGAGGGATCGCTCCAAGACCTGTATCACCGAAAGGATCTCAACATTCGAGAATCCCTTAGCTCAATAAAACCTCACTCGACCCTCAACAAAGGCTGCAGTAAATCTGACAGTACATAGACTTCCCACAAAGTCATACATCCACAAATTTCCCACTGTATGCTGTAACTGCTGCGGCGGTTGTTTGCTGCGTGACTCACAGCCAGCAAACCCTCAACAGACATACATCATCTCTGACAATACATCCCATGTGGAAGTACCTGCAATGTCAGGATGAAATCTGGAATATCAAGCAGCAAACACAAGCTACCTGATGAACTAGTGGATGTCGCCTACAGTCTGTGTGTAGATGCGCGCGTGTCGTATGTGACACGCCTCCAAGAACTGCGAGCCTTCCTTCGATGTGTAGACAGCCACAAATCAACACTCTAGGAGTGTCGATATCCTCAGCGCCTGCAGTCGTAGGCCAAAAAAACCCCAAATTTGCAGAGTCGGATCTGCACCTGCCGAGACCACATAGTCGAAAATGGCGTGCGCAGACCTTTGTCAAAGCCGAACGGTGGCCGAGATGACCTCAGAATGAATCCTGAGAACACCAAGCCCTTCGGGCTAACCCACAGGATTTGGGGCCGTGTCTTCGCCTGTCGAATTTCACTCCAATCTGAGCTGGTGACTCTAGCCTCCTACAGTGCTGCCCCGAGCCTCGATCTGAGCTCTGATACCAGTTGAAGGAGTACGAGCGGAAGTGCGACGCGAGAGAGAGTGCGAGAAGAAGAGCACGACGATATGGTGAACTCGCTCTACTGTAATGTGTAGAGCATAGTGAGTTCTTATTAGGTTTTTACAAAAGAATATGTGTACATACCTGGCGGCCCGCCCACTTACCTGGGCGACCACATTGGGCTTTATACCCCAACAAGTCGTTCCTTCCTTGCCTGCATGCATGAATTGTGACATTGGAGATCCCTGGGAATCATGTAGCTTCACTCTTTTGCGAGGTGGAGGAGAAGCAATAGTAGACTTGGCCGTGTTGTGTTTCTTGGTTGGTGGATGGTGGGACGAGTCCTCGGAGGTCTCTCGTTGGTAGTCCGAGCTCTCTCTCTCCCTTGCAGCATGCTGAACCGCAATTGATGGCTGCTTGGCAGAGCCCTCACATCTCTTGCCTATGGCCCCCACGCCCCGCTTTTATGCGTGCTTCATCAATACACTTCAGTCAGTAACGTCCCCGTCGAAACTGGCTATTGAGAATGGAAAAAGGGAGCTTTGGCTCACCAAGTTAAAATTTGACTTCGAAAAATGTCCCACCACTCAACCTTACATGATTGCACCCCACTCATTTTAAATACACAATTATGTATACTCATCCTAAATATTGTCCTTATGCTAACGATATGTGCTTGTTTTCCAATTGTTTGGATTAAGAGTTGTATATATGCTAGCTCATAGCTTGGTCAAAACTTAAATTTTTTCATTTTGAGCTAGTGTTTATACTAACTAGCAGAAAAAGCGCGACACATTAACATGCTTACACCCTTAAACTCGTTGGAGTGGGTTGTCTGTTCAAGACTACTTGTACAATTCAAGAGATAAGAGAGGCCATTGCAGTCACGAGCTTTAAGAGGTTGCCCTTTTTTGTTGTTTCCATTCTCAATAGCTTGGGAATTGTTATGCTTACATCATCTAGGGAGATTTATGGACACCAACGTCAAGGGCTGGCACTTCAAAGATTTAGGAAGGGCATGAATTAGCATTTCAAAAAACTCATGGATGTCATGAGCAACTTGACATCCTGCATCAACACTAGTTCTAGCAATCTCGGGTTCATGATTCTCTAAGTGCCAGTGCCCTCAAGCATGAGGAGCAGCTACATGCGTTGGTCAAAAGTTCTAGCCCATTGTGGGCAGTAACTTGTGTTTAGCGGAAAATAACATAGACATAGTGAGCATTAGATTCCTAATGAGCATAGCAAGAGTGCTTGGATGGAGAGAGCAACAAGAAGCATAACACCTAGTTAGATAGGCATGAACAGTACTTCAAAAGAGAGAGAAATTAAGCTATTGACAACAGTTGAGGACCAAATTTACATGGAGCGGTCCCCCCTCCAAAAGGCTTTGTATTATAGTTTTCCCCTATCACGGGAGAGATTTTACCATACAATTCTTTGTGTTTCTTCAATAACTAGCTAGTGCAATGAAGATGGAAACTTCAAGCACTAAGCAAAACACTTATAAAACACAACATCAATTCCCTCACGGTCTCAGACCCAAGACCTCACACATGTTTGAAGATGGTGAGAGCTAGCGGGGTATGAGAGTAGATTGAGAGGAAGGAATAGTCTTACGAGAAAGAAATATATCTCCTCACATAATCCCTCATAATAGCTTAGCATACCTTAGTAATTAGCATGGTAGAGGAGATGAGCATGCATTGAAGCTTGTCTCTTGGTTGGATTTGCATCACAAAGCCAAGAATTGTTGGTGTGGGCCTCCGTTCTCACAAGCTTGGAGTAGATGATGAGCTTTCCATTAAAACTTGAGAAGGAGAGAGAGAGTCTTCTTGCTTCACACATGAGATTGTGTGTGTGTGTGTGTGTGTGTGTGTGTGATAATGCCTTGCCAAAATCAGCCCCCTCTCTCTCTTGGTCGACCCCTCTTACTAAATCCTCTTGCTAGCTTCCCATTGGACCTCTCCAAGCTTAGCCAATAGGGTTTAAGAAGCATAAGCGATAGCCTTGTGACAAGTGTGGGATGGGTGTCTAACCTGGCACTATCCTATCTTATTGCAGTTTTAGCGAGAACCGCGATTAAATTGTCAATTCATGGGACGAAGTTGATTCCACTAGTGCGTAGAGGCTACAAGAGGTTGTGAATCTCTTGGAAAATAACTAACAAATCGCATCTAACTCAAGCTACACTCAAGTGACTGAAATCACCAAAAGCCAATCGCTTATCGGCAAACAAACCACATCCGTTACAGCATCAAATGACATCCAAACGTAACGAAACTTCTAAGACATGTTTATAAGACCTAACCACACATGCTTATGGTCTCAAACCCCACTTTAGGTCAAGTGTCAAAATCGTGATTATTAACAGTGGTGGATTTTTGACCTAGTCGTTTTCGACCTAGAATGCACCTAAATGCTTAGCAATGATGCTCCCATACCCCGCCTATGCTTAGTTTTTGATTTTGAAGTGTAAATTCCTACTTATGATGAAATTAGGCGGCGAGTCGACGATGCCAAAAGCTACAAAATACTGTGATGTGCTTACGTCAATGCGTAGAGCTCTTACCTGCGGTTGCAATGCAACAAACGCGGCTGCAATGTGACAACCGGGGAGGGAGTAGGAAGTGCGAGAAGGAGAGAAGTGAGTGTCATTAGCTCACACTGTGTATTTCATTATCCAAAACTTACAAATAACTTACAAAAAATGGCTTTTATATCTTAGCCAAGGTCTAAAATTTGTAATGTCTAGCGCCCAAGACCTTTGAGGCTCCACAACTTATTGTATCTGCAACCTAGGTACACTAATTGACCTATTCTTTACATATTGGAACTCTTATTGAGCCCATAGCACGTTACAATTATCACAATGGCTAAATAAATCGAGAAATTACAATACATGGCCATTTTGGAAAAATGTGAAAAGTGTGTAACTCCAATCTTCACTGCTTCTTTGTATTCATCCTCGATGTGCATTCGTATGTCTTTGGTCTTCGGTCTTTAGCAGCTTCTCTTAACTGACGTTGACTCAGCTAACATGGCCATTTTGGAAAAATGTGAAAAGTTCAATGCTTCTTTCTATTCATCCTCAATGTGCATTCGTACGTCTTCGGTCTTCGCTCTTTAGCAAGTTCTGTTAACTGATGTTGACTCAGTTAACATTCCCCCCTTCCAATTCTGGTGCCCGTCCTCGGGCACTGTTGAAAAGTGTCCGTGGAGGTTGTGGAAGCTTTTTGATTGGGTGTTGATGGGCTGATTGTTTTCATTTGTCGGTGAATTTGTTGATGAGGTTCGATTTGCTGCAGCATCTTCATTGATCAAATATGTCTGATGTGAGAGATGATGTTGCATTTGTCCATTGTAATAGCATAATGATGAGTCTATTGTTTATTTATGAAAAGTATGTACAAGGAAAGTAGAATGATGAGGTTCTAAATTAGGGTTCTAATACTTGGATGACCAAAGGGAAAAAACCCAGCTGGAAAAAAGTGCCTTTGGGATACGTGCATTATTGGAGTACTTATTAGCATAAGAAATATTAATAAAGTACTAAAGAGATTATTTGCTGATAGATATGGAATTAAAAGGCAGCAAATATGAAAGGGTAGCATGATGAAACATTGGTTTGCCTATTGTAGTCCGCTCAAGGTGCATAGGTGAAAGCAAAAAAGAGTGTGTAATGCATAATGATGGGACATCCTATATATGCTTAACAGAAATGCATGGAAAACAATATGTTGTGCAAGAAGGATTTTGAGGGGTTCTTCAGAAAGATGGTGTAGCTATAAAAGCATATGACATGGCTTTGCAAGCTAGCACCCCTTTAAGAATGGTTTTCGTTGACGAGGATATGTGCTCTCATCTTACTGTGCACTGTGCGTGAGTGTTGGACTCTACGACACTCCACTAACTATAAGTTAATAGACTTTGACTCTTATGCTCATCTCATCCAGCATGAGCGACATGACTTAGATATGCTCAACTCTTTCAGCTTGAGCGTAAGCCTAATAACTATGACTCTTAGCATAGAGTTTAATATGATTTGAAGTTTCGAACTAACGCTTTGCTCATTTTATGGCTTAGCATCTCGACTCTGACTGTGCCAAAGAGTGTTTTTTGCACACTGGCGACTTGATTTTTTACATTCTTGTGCTTACTACAAATATTTATTCGGGTAAAAGGAAGCTTGAATCCTCAAAAAGAGGGTTCGTGAAGGACCAAGTTGGCATTGAAGGTTTCTTTTGCCATACCTGTTTTATCATCTTTGAATCTTCATTCACGTTGGTTGAGTTGTCCTTCTTTGACTGTAAAGACTCCATTATATGTTTGATTCTCCAATTGGGCCTGTTTGTAAGAAGTATTTGATGTTGGTGTAGGCCTCTATTCAATGTCGACATATGGCTTTTAACTCGGTTCAGTGGAAGACTTAGGAATCCAAATCTCTTGATGCCCTTTGTATCTTCTTTGTTGACTTTGCTTCACTCTAGGTCTTGTTGAGTTCTTGAGATCTTCATGCAGGTATGGTGTAGTTACAATTGGCTTTGTGATTGAGTGGTAGCCAAATATTTGTATGACCTGTGTAGAATCCTTGTCTAAGAGGAACATTCTTTGAGATCCGTCTTTGTTCTATATCCTCTTGAGAGTTGTGGTAGACTTCATCATCTTTCAATGTTGTTATGTTGTATATCTGCTTCTTAGGTATCCTGGAATATTGTCGAGGTTGATACCTAGTGGGCCTTCTTACTTGGGAGGGTCTTGATTTCACTTCATATGCTCTAACCTGCGGGTTTGGTACCCATATGTGTCTATTACTTCCATAGTACTCATGTTCTTTTAAGTTCCATTGTGATGCTATCGATCCCATGTGTTTGTCTGTGTTGATTTCTGTCTTTAATCCAAATCGGATCATTGACTTTGACTAAACTGATCAGAACAAACACTTACTTGACTATCTTTTGCTTTCTTGAGTACTTTGGTTGAAATTTCCTTACTTTTCGGGGTGTCTCCATTGAGGTTTCAATTGGGTCAGCAATTGACTTGAAGTTTTGAAAGCCTAACTTGCTTAAAGAAGCTGATCCATGAGGGTTCCTTGATATAGAGGCATATTCTTTCACACCTTCTTTGCTAATCAATGGAAGTTCCACTTTAGCTTTACCTTTGTCTGCAATATTTGTCTTTGATTCTTGTGCCTTTTGCAACTCTAATTTTAGCATTAACGATATATGTATCTGTTGCTTGATATCTCTTGGAAAAGAGAGTATTAGCATTGTATCTTCTTTGTAAGCCTTGTATTGGTCTAACCATTGATATCCAAGAATGACATCTACAAGCATTTTTTTTGAAGGCTTCACCTCAAACTTTACCTGCTCTTCATGATTCTGGATGCTAAGGGTAGCAACCTTTATTTTTGACTTGTAGCCTTACCCATGATTTCCCTATTACCTGGCTTGCTCTCAGTAATCTCTAGAATGCTCTGGATGTTGTCTGAAACCATATTGCACTTTGCTTCGTTATCTAGTAGAGAATTACATCTGACACTTGCTCCTTTTGTACACTTGCTGAGAACTACAACTATTCTCATTGTTGGTTCTATTGAAGATCTTTGACCTGCTTTTTCCATGGTCTCATCTTGATCTAATTGTGTCTCCATGGAGGGTGGTTTGAAACATTGTTTTCCAATCTAACGACTTACATTAGATGATTCTTCTGGCAATGTTTGGACCTTTGGACTTTCTATTGCTTCATGGTTGTCTGTAACCTTGTTCTTCTGTACTTATGGCTTTGGTGGCATTCTTTGCTCAATAGCTTTCTTGGTTGCTCTTTGCTCTGTTTGATGTGCACTTGCTATTGCCTAATTGTCTTTAAGCTCTTTTAAACTTCTAATTGATGGAGATGAATCATCTTCAATAAGATCTTCCATTTGAATTGTGCTTGAGGACTTTGTGCTATCGTCCGCCGCGGGTGACCAGTCTTGGTCTTCATTCTTTATTGTCTGTGATGACTCCGTCATGTTTGCATTTTGTATCTCTAACATCTTCTGGGCCATTGGCATTTCCATTATGATGTCGTCTTCTAGCATATCCTTTGATGTGATCACGTGGAATTGAGCTATGATGATCTCTGAACTTACTTTCAATGGTAGTGGAGATGATTCCCCAGAATTCTGCTCATTTGTCTCCATATATGCTCACAAATTCAGGAGCATCTTTCAGTTGTGGTTAACCACATCTTTTCCAAGTGTGAAAAGACATGAGGTTCTTGTCTGGCTGAAAATCTAGCTTTACTTCTCTTGACAGATTTTCTTTGTTTTCACTGGTGATGTTGCACTTAATCGTCTCAGGATTTGTGTATGAATTGACTGCTTTTGCTGTGGTAGTGTCCTTTGGTTGAGCTTTATATGTATTTTTTCTTTGGTCACCTGGTTCAATTGATGTTGGCTCTATTGGCTATAATATTGCACCTTTTTGCAATTGTTGAGCATTGTGTGTTTGCATTTGAGTAACTTTTGATCTTAAAAGATCCACTGTACTTTCTGGCAGAATCTGTCTCTTTGGAGGAGATTTTGGTGGTGACCTTTGTGTAGATTTTGTTAAGTATGGAACCTGATTTACCCTTGTAATTTTCTGTGGTAAAAGCGCACATTTGTAAGGCCCCCATTATGAGGAGAATCCATCGTGCGTGAAGGAAAATCACTCACCGGAAACCAAAATTTTCACGGACAAGAATCAGGGGCAACTTTAGAGGCCTCGGGGGCGGAGGCCCCCGAGACTGTTTTTTCGCCGGAATATTATGGCCGGTGGACGGTGGCCAGAAAGTGGTCGGAAAACAACCGGTCGGTTGGCCGGTGGCCGGTAGTCAATGGCCGATGGCCAGTGGTCGGAAGTCAATGGCCGGTGGCCGAATTCAAAAGCGGACTTGTCTTCTCAAGGGCGGCCACACATGGGCGGATTGGAGGGTCCGATTTGGACTTATTCGCACAAGGGCGGCTACACATGGCTGTCTCTCATAAGAGAGGGCAGCCCTTTTGGCCTATAAAAGGAGGCCATTTCTACACACATTTCATAGTGTGAAATTGATGCAACAAGGTGAGTGTGAGGTAGTGAGAGTGAAGCAAGGCGGGAGCTCCATTAAGGGTATAATCCCTTTGTAAACTACTTCTTGTTTTGAAGTACTAAAGCCATTGAGTGGCTGCTTTCCCGTGGACGTAGCCCACATTGGGTGAACCACGTATATCGTGTGTACTCTCTCTCTCTCTCTCTACTCTATAATCTCGTGTATATAAATCTGTCTCTCTCCATTAAGTAATCTACTCAATTATCTATTTAGCTACGTCTTATTTCCTAACAACTGGTATCAGAGCAAGGTTTGCTCGTAGCTAAATTATCTCAAGGAAAGAATTCCTTGAATTGAGTGGGAGTTATGGCGGAGGAAGGGAAGCTCAAGATTGAGAAGTTCAACGGCAAAAACTACCAACATTGGACGATGCAGATTGAAGACTATCTCTACCAGAAGGACCTCTATTTGCCACTAGGCGGTCTTGCGAAGAAGCCCGCAACAATGGCAGATGAAGCATGGATTGTCCTTGATCGAAAGACACTGGGAACAATCCGGTTAAGCTTGGCGTCAACGGTGGCCTTCAATGTTTTGGAGATGAAGACCACGGAGGACTTGATGAAGTCACTTGACGACTTCTACGAGAAACCATCAGCATCCAATAAGGTATTTCTTATGAAGCGCTTGTTCAATCTAAAGATGGCAGAGAATGGTTCAGTTGCAGAACACCTAAATGACTTTAACACAAACATAAATCAACTTCGATCAGTGAAAATCAATTTCGATGACGAAGTGCGAGCTCTCCTTATACTATCATCTCTACCGGATAGTTGGGACAGCCTTGTGATGGCTGTAAGTAATTCTATCTTTGGCACAAATACTCTTAAGTTTGATGATTTTATGGGTGTTCTCCTAAGCGAGGAAATGCGAAGGAGAAGCACAGGAGAATCATCAAGTGCTGCACTATCAGTGGAAACAAGAGGAAGGCTTAAGGAGAGGTTCAAAAACCAAAAGGGTCGTGATTGCTCAAGGCGGAGCAAGTCACGCACAAAGTCAGTTCTTGAATGTTGGAACTGCGGCAAGAAGGGCCACGTCAAGAAGAATTGCTGGTCCAAGAAGAAGAAGGAGACAGAGTCTCAAGACAACAAGCCAACATCGGAGGCCAATGTGGCAGGTAAAGTAGAGCAAGATGCTCTAATTCTCTCATTAGACAATGTGTCTAATTCCTGGATAGTAGATTCCGGGGCTTCATTCCATGCGACACCACACAAGCAACATTTCCAAGACTACACCAAAGGTAATTTTGGGTATGTATACTTGGGAGATGATGAAGCTTGTGAGATTTTCGGCAAAGGTACAATTTCTGTCAAAACTGCTAACGGAAATGAATGGAAGCTTAAAGATGTTAGGCATGTTCCTTCTCTTCGCAAAAATTTGATCTCTACAGGACAATTGGACGATGAAGGTCACAACATTGCATTCGGAAACAAACGGTGGAAGATCTCAAAGGGATCTTTGGTGGTTGCCAAGGGTGAAAAAGTCTGTACACTTTACTTGTGTACTGCTAGCACGCAACCTTCAGCTTGTGCAGCAACTACAGAAGTTGACAGTGCGGTGTGGCACTACCGACTTGGGCATATGAGTGCCAAAGGAATGCAAATCCTTCAAACAAAGAAGCTTCTACCAGGTTTGAAAGAAGTGGACTTAGAGTTCTGTGAAGATTGTGTTTATGGTAAACAAAAGAGGGTAAAATTTCAAAAATCAGGAAATGAAAGAAAAAATAAAAAACTTGAGTTGGTTCATTCTGATGTTTGGGGTCCTGCAAGTACACCATCACTTGGTGGCTCATTGTACTATGTAACATTCATAGATGATGCGACTAGAAAAACATGGGTTTATGTCATGAAGAATAAATCCAATGTATTTTCCATATTTCAAAGGTGGAAAGCCTTTGTGGAGAATGAAACAGGTACCAAGGTTAAATGCCTCAGATCCGACAATGGAGGCGAATATTGCAGCCAAGCTTTTGAAAGCTTTTGTGCTAGCAATGGCATTCGGAGGCAAAGGACAACCCCAAGGACACCTCAACAAAATGGGATTTCGGAAAGGATGAATAGGACAATCATGGAACGAGCACGAAGCATGCGGCTACATGAAGGCCTACCGCTTGAGCTTTGGGCGGAAGCTGTAAGTACGTCTGTGTACTTAATCAATCGGTCACCCTCAACGACATTGGATGGGGGAGTTCCAGAAGAGGCATGGACAGGTAAACCGATGAATTATGCATTTCTCAAAGTGTTTGGGTGTGAGTCTTTCATGCACGTAGATAGAAGCCTAAGATCAAAGTTAGATGCAAAGTCCAAAAAGTGTTTCTTCATTGGCTATGGAGAAGGAGACTTTGGGTATCGCCTATGGAATCCTGAAGATGGTAAAATCTTAAGGAGTAGGGATGTAATTTTTAACGAACAAAATATGTACAAAGATTACTTGGAAAGAAAACAAACAAAAGAAACAGGTGATGAGTACATGGAGCTTGAGGACGGTGAAGACTCAAGGACTGCAAACGGTGACAATGTGCAACAACGTCAACCAAATGAGGAGCCTCAACCTATTCCCCGAAGATCTACAAGAGCAAGTAGACCTCCAGAAAGGTTTGTTCCTTCCTTCAACCATCTCTTGATCTCAGATTCTGGAGAGCCGGAATCATATGAAGAAGCTATGCAACATGAATCCAAAGAAGAATGGACGAAGAGCATGCAAGTGGAGATGGACTCACTACATCGCAACCAAACATGGGAGTTGGTTGAGTTGCCTAAAGGTAAGCGGGCACTTCAAAACAAATGGGTGTACAAGCTAAAGGAAGAAGAAGGTGGGAAGAAAAGGTACAAGTTTAGGCTTGTGGTAAAAGGTTTTTCTCAAAAGAAAGATATTGACTTCAATGAAATATTTTCTCCTGGTGTAAAAATGAACTCAATTAGGCTTGTCTTAAGCCTTGTGGCTGCTCATGATCTAAATCTCGAGCAAATGGATGTAAATACGGCATTCCCTCACGGTGACTTAGAGGAGGAAATCTACATGCTTCAACCAAAGGGGTATGAAGTAAAAGGTAAGGAGAAAATGGTTTGCAGATTAAAGAAGAGCTTGTATGGTTTAAAGCAAGCATCAAGACAATGGTACTTGAAGTTTTATCTATGGATGTTGGATCATGGATTCACAAGATGCAACTCGGATCACTGCGTCTACACGGAGAATTTGGGAGATGGGAAATTCATCATCCTAATGTTGTATGTTGATGACATGTTGATTGCAAGTGCTAACATGCAGGACATCAAAGACCTAAAAGAGGAGCTGTCCAAATCTTTTTCAATGAAAGATTTAGGTGCTGCAAAGAGGATACTTGGTATGAAAATATCAAGGGACAGGACGAAGAAGACAATAAAGCTATCTCAAGAAGATTACATCAAGAAGGTACTAGAAAGGTTTGCAATGCAAAATGCAAAACCAGTTTCTACACCTTTGGCTGGTCATTTTAAACTAACAAAGGATATGTGTCCAAAGACACAAGAGGAGATAGCCTATATGTCTAAAGTTCCATATGCTGCAGCGGTAGGTTCTCTAATGTATGTTATGGTCTGGACAAGGCCAGACATTGCACATGCAGTGGGAGTTGTGAGTAGGTTCATGGACAACCCAGGTAAAGAGCATTGGCAAGCTGTGAAGTGGATACTTAGGTATCTAAAAGGGACAACAACAAATGCTTTGTATTTTAGAGGAACTAATATTTTTCTAGAAGGGTATGCTGATGCAGATATGGCAGGTGACAAAGATACTCGGAGGAGCACTACTAGCTACGTGTTCACGGTTGGAGGCACAAAAGTAAGCTGGGCTTCACTTTCTACCATGGAAGCAGAGTATGTAGCAATGACGGAGGCAAGCAAAGAAATTATGTGGCTTCACAGATTCTTAGAAGAGCTTGGATTCAAACAAAACAATTGTGTCTTGTACAGTGATAGCCAAAACGCTATCCATCTTGCGAAGAACTCAGCCTTTCATTCAAGGACAAAGCACATTGAGGTGAGATATCACTTCATACGCACTCTTTTGGAAGAGGGACAACTAAAGCTAGGAAAGGTGCATACAAGTGAAAATCGTGCAGACATGTTTACAAAGGTGGTCAACAACGAGAAGTTGAGCTTTTGCTCATCTTCAATCGGCATTCAAGGATAAGAAGCCAGAATGGAAAGCAGTCACAGGTTTGGTTTGGAGATCAGTCTCCAAGTGGGAGATTGTTAAGTATGGAGCCTGATTTACCCTTGTAATTTTCTGTGGTAAAAGCGCACATTTGTAAGGCCCCCATTATGAGGAGAATCCATCGTGTGTGAAGGAAAATCACTCACCGGAAACCAAAATTTTCACGGATAAGAATCATGGGCAACTTTAGAGGCCTCGGGGGCGGAGGCCCCCGAGACTTTTTTTTCGCCGGAATATTATGGCCGGACGGCGGCCGGAAAGTGGTCGGAAAACAACCGGTCGGTTGGCCGGTGGCCGGTAGTCAGTGGCCGATGGCCGGTGGTCGGAAGTCAATGGCCGGTGGCCGAATTCAAAAGCGGACTTGTCTTCTCAAGGGCGGCCACACATGGGCGGATTGGAGGGTCCGATTTGGACTTATTCGCACAAGGACGGCTACACATGGGTGTCTCTCATAAGAGAGGGCAGCCATTTTGGCCTATAAAAGGAGGCCATTTCTACACACATTTCATAGTGTGAAGTTGATGCAACAAGGTGAGTGTGAGGTGGTGAGAGTGAAGCAAGGCGGGAGCTCCATTAAGGGTATAATCCCTTTGTAAACTACTTCTTGTTTTGAAGTACTAAAGCCATTGAGTGGCTGCTTTCCCGTGGATGTAGCCCACATTGGGTGAACCACGTATATCGTGTGTACTCTCTCTCTCTCTCTCTCTCTCTCTCTCTCTACTCTATAATCTCGTGTATATAAATCTGTCTCTTTCCATTAAGTAATCTACTCAATTATCTATTTAGCTACGTCTTATTTCCTAACAGATTTTTGGACTTTAGTTTTCATCGATTTTGACTTTTTTGTCACGTGTTCTGGCAGCTTGAGGCTTTGCATCATCTTCAGATAGTCCTTGACTTCAGGTTTAGCATCCGTAGGGACTTGTACAAGGTCACGATCTTGATGATATTCGTTACCATGTGCATCTCGATATGCATATGTGAGTTTGGTCTCATGCAATTGCTTGAGCACTATGGGATTTGTCGGCTTTTGGCTTTGACTCGTGGAGATCAGCTGAAACTTTTGCCCTTGATGATCTTCATAGAAGTTTTTTTTTGCATATTTTGATGGGATTTGGGTTAGTGGGAAACTTCCAACAACCATATGATCTTTCAATGGTTTTTGCTTTCAAGGGGTCTGTTGGCTAGAGGCTCTAAGGCTTCTCACTGACATTGTGATTCCTGGTACAAGAATTGATTTTGGTGGATTTGCAGCTCCGCCCTTCCTAGGGTGATCACTATAGCTTGCTTCATTGTGAGAGTTCAAAACTGTTTGACTCTGGTTTAGTATCACCTTTTGGGACTGTGAAGGCACACCTTGGGTAGCACTGTTGATGTTTGGCATCTGTAAGCCTTTTGCATAGTTTCCTATGTATCTCCGTAAAACATGACAAATGATTCCACAAGTCAAGCTGTAGATAGCGTTAGCTTTGCCCTGATATTGTCTATCCCATGGGTCTCCTATGATATGAGCCTATGTGGTTTCAGGACCCAAGGCATCATAGATGTTAGACTACGACTGTTTTGGTCAAAGTATATGCTCGTTTGGTCACAACATTGAAGCTTGATTTCCGATGGAGGAGAGTTAGGCTCTGAATAGATTTCTGAAATCACTCGGGTAATATCCTTCGGCTCTAGAGAAGATGGGCTATAATAGATTCTTTCCTATGAAATGAACCATTCTTTCTGGTCTATCACTGGATGCACTTTTATGAGCTGGTATGTGGGCCGTTCAAACACTAGTTGATCCTTTTTGTATAGTTGCCCTTTTTGGTCTACATAGTGTGCATATGAATTATGTGTACCATACAAAGCTAACATCATTCTGTTTGATGCGTCCCTTAGAGTCCTGAATGATTGCACACTTGTGGCAGTGGATGCAAAATCATTTGCAAACCTAACAATCTTTTCAACCTTCGGTGATATCTCGACACCTTGACCAAATTCATGCAATAATTTGTTGTTCAAACAATCAATTTTAAGCTTTTCAGGTGCCTGTGCATCTTTATGCTGATTTTGAACTTGCAGTGTTTTTGCTGGTGCTTCTAATGGTAATGAAGAATCATCTAATTGCATTAAAAGTGACGAGTTAAATGCCCTTACATCGAGATTTACATTTCTAATTTTCTATGTACCTTGCTTGGCAGTTGATATGTCCATGTTGTCTGGATTTTTTGGACAATCTTCAGAAAAATGTCCACCTTTTCGTCCACAATCTGAGCAATACGCCATGACTGGTGGTATTTTATTTGGTTATGTCATGTCAAGCTCTAGTTGAGGAGTTTCTGCTTCTATGCTGGCCAAGTTGTCGGCATCTTCTTTTAAAACATTGAGCATCAAGTCGTAGACTGCTCCATCTTGACCTTTGTACCGTCTTTGGCTTGGTTCTCCAACTAGATTGGCTCCTATTGGTTGATTTGTTGGATCTTGCAATTCCGTCTCTCGATTATAGATTTGAACACTGTAATCCATATACAATGACCCTGATTGCATATGCACCATTTGTATGTTTTCCTGACTTGTGCAGATTTCTGGATAACCACTTGGGTTGACTTTCTAAACTTCTATCTGTACTTCATCTTTGAGGTTGCAATACCTGGCTCCACTGCAGTCTGTGAACATCTGGGAGTTCTCTGAATCTGGCTTCACTCCGATCAATAGGATCTTAGTTCTTGAGATGCTTTTACTGCTCATAAGATATCTATGGCCTTCTGAATCTGCATACAATACCTTCTCTCCAATGTAGCCATATAGTTGTAAAATCTTCTTGTTTTCACTTGTGTCGATGTTGCCACGTCTATCTTGCTCTGTTGTTCTTGAATTCTCGGCTCGATTTGAGTCCATGTTGACTGGTTCTGTAAAAACTGTCTCCTAGCAAGTTTAGGTGTTGATTAGCAGAATTTCTGATGCTTCGACTGGATAAAATTGCTTGTGTCAAAGCACTTTTGCAGATGACTGCTCTTAAGACTCCCAAGAGTTGATTAACTCTAGCTTGAAAGTGTCAAAATTGATTGCAACTTCTGAAATGATGAAAATTTGAGCCTTGAATAACCTAACCAGCGAATTAGTTTTTCCACTTGACTTGAATTCGGCTCCTGTCAAGCTCCCAATTCTTTGCTTGCAACCTGGTTCTTCAATCTGAGCTAAGTGAGTCAGCAAATGAGATTTTCAAATTCTATCCTTGCAAGGAGCTAAAGGACTAATTTGCAACTTGAAACTGAGTTAATAGGTACCAATTTGGATCCGATGGAACCCAATATTGACCAGTGGCCTTGTATTATGTTGTTCTAGCACTGTACAAGCTCAAAAATAAAAAATCTTGTCTCTGGGGCTCAAAAGTAAATAATCACGATTATTTACTTTTCTCAATTTTTACACTTTTTAGGCTTGCTTTGCCAAGTAATCACCTTGTTGTGATCTCTGGACAAGTTTGGTTGAGTTTGAACAAGATTTGTCCAAGTTATCAAGTGTTTAGTGTCCGTAGACTCTGATTTCAAAAATCCGGCTTAAGTCTCAATTTTGTGATCCAAATTTCACCAAAATTGATTTGTGGAGTCTACTTGATATGCTTGACCTTGTGGTATACTCAGTTGTGCAAACTTTCTCAATTCTGGAGTAGATGTAAATAATTACGATTATTTACATATGGCATTTTTTTACAACTTCTTGCCAAAATGTTAATACAAGCTGGTTAAGCAACTCAACTTAAGCTCCCTAGCCAAGTTTCACTAAGTTTGGATAATCCCTACTCAATTTGTCAATAGTTTTCTGTCCGCAGACTAACTTTACAAATTTGGCCATAATTTTCACTTTAATGATCCAAATATTACCGAATTTGATTTATGTGCTTAATCTAATATGATAAAACTGGTGGTATGCTTAGTTGGTCAAAAAAGTCAAAAAATATAAAGACACATTTGTCAAGAGGCATAGGCTCATACCAAAAGACATTGAAGAAGGTGATTGGGTGTTGGTGTATGATAAAAGCATTGAAAACCAAAACTGACAAAAGTAAATAATCACGATTATTTACTTTAGAAATTTGTTTGCATCTTTTAGGTCATCTAAGCATATACACTTGTTCAACACTTCAATCTAAGCCTCTGAGTCAAGTTTCACTGAATTTGGACAAGATTTACCAAGTCGAACTCAATTTCTCGACAATCAGTACAGATTTCAGTTTTTACCAAGTTTTTGGTCTGTTTTGTGATCCAAACTCTATGAGGCTTCACAAAAGATGTTTTTAATCATGCATAGAGTCTCTGGTATCACCCTTGATCAGTTTTGAGCCAAAAGTAAATAATTGTGATTATTTACTTTTGACCTAAAATGAACAAATTTTTCAACTTTTTCATTGGACAATCTTTTTATGACTTGTTTTAAGCCTATGAGTCAAGTCAAAACATAATTTGGACAAGATTTATTCAAGTTTATCAATTGTTTCGTGTCCGCAAACTCGATTTTCAAGAATGTCTCACTTTTGTGATTCAAATTTCACCAAAATTGATTGTGTCGCCTACTTGGTATGCTTGACCTTGTGGTATACTCAAATGTGCAATATTATCATTTTTTGTAGCAGATGTAAATAATCGCGATTATTTACTTCAGCTAATTTTTTGCAAGTTTTTGTACCAATCTTGACACAAATCTGTTAAGTATCTTAACACAAGCTCCCTAGCCAAGTTTCATCAAGTTTGGATAATTTTTATTCAAGTGGTCATCAGTTTTGTCCGCAGACAGACTTTGCAAATTTGGCTAAAATTTCCAATCCAATGATCCAAATCTTACCAAATTTGGTTGTGGGCTTATTTACAACATGGTAAAACTAGTGGTATGCTGACTTAGTCAAAAAAGTTTAAAAATGGGGCAGATGTAAATAATCGCGATTATTTATACTAGCAATTTTTTGGATCTTTTTGGTCAACTGAGCATGTACACATGTCTATCACATCAATATAAGCCTATGAATCAAGTTTCATTGAGTTTGAACAAAATTTTTCTCAATTTACACTCAAGTTCCCGAAAGTCAGTACAGACTTTAGTTTTTACCCAGTTTTTGGTCAATTTGGTGATCCAAATTCTATGGTCCTTTACAAAAGTTGTTTGTACACATGCAATGAGTCACTGGTATCAACCTTGGTCAGTTTTGAGCCAAAAGTGAATAATCGCGATTATTTACTTTAGGCCCAAAAGTGACACTTTTGTTGGAATTAGGGTTGCAGAGAAACATACACAGCTTGGAGAAGACGAAGGAAGCTCAAGGCACACTATAGAGAGTGTGTTACTTAGTGTGCAATGGAAAGATAGATAGCCCTAGAGTGATGGGCGTATATACAATGCACGGGGGAAAAAACCTCCTAAAGAGGGAAAAAATGCCCCGGCGGTCCTAGTGTGTTCACACACATCACTACCACATGTATATGGTAACAAATCCCCCCTGGAGTGATGCGGTGAACGAGAGCTGGCACATGAGTAAAGGGAAGTGCCATGCCCTGAGGACAGGATCAGTCCACAAAGGGGAGTAAGCCCAAAGCTTTGCGGAAAGCTTCAAGCTTCTCACGAGACAATGCCTTTGTGAAAAGATCTGCAAGGTTGTCCTGTGTTGGCACATAAGCCAAGCTGATCTCTCCTGCTGAGAGCCTCTCCCTGACATAGTGGTAATGCACCTCAATGTGCTTTGTGTGAGCATGAAAAACTGGGTTCCTCGCAACTGCCAATGCGCTCTGACTGTCAGTGTAGATAGTGTTGGCAGTGTCCTGTCCAACACCCAAGTCAGCCATAAGGCGTCTGAGCCATACACACTCAACCGTAGCTGTGAAGACTGCCCTGTACTCAGCCTCACAACTCGAAGTGGCCACAGTAGGTTGCTTCTTGCTCAACCATGATATACATGAACTGCCAAGCATGAAACAAAAACCACTTGTGGACACTCGCGTGTCAAAACAACCAGCCCAATCTGAGTCCGAAAAAGCATGTAAGTCTGGCGGCAATGATCCCCCCTTGGGATAAAACAAGACAAGATGTAAAGTGCCACTAAGGTAGCGGAAAATCCTCTTGACAGCCTGCCAATGCTTAGACCCTGGGCTATGCATAAATCTGCTGACCTGCGAGACTGCAAACTGAATATCTGGCCTCGTGTTGCATACATAAATGAGGCAGCCAACAGCAGTTTGGTAAAGAGTGACATCAGCAGGATCGCCAGCATCATGTAGACTCAACTTCAAACCTGTTTCCATGGGAGTGGCAATAGGTTTGCAATCCTCAAGTCCAAACTTACATAGCAATGTCTCTATGTAACTTTTCTGACACAAGGCAATACCACCATCACACTGCTTAAACTGTATACCCAAGTAATGATGCAACAGCCCCAAATCTTTCATCTTGAAAGTAGCATTCAAATCAGCCTTAAATTCAGCAATATGTCTCTCATTTGGTCCAGTGATCAGCAAATCATCAACATAAAGAACCACAATGAGAAATACATCATCCTCACGCTTTACATACAATGTGCTTTCTGTTGGACTGTTACGAAAGCCTCGTTTAACCAAATGAGTGTCAGCTTTCTCATACCAAGCACGAGGAGATTGCTTCAACCCATACAAAGCCTTCTTACATTTGCACACTTTGTCCTCTTGTCCTTTTATGACAAAACCGCGAGGCTGCGTTACATAAACTTCCTCAAATATGTCACCATTCAAGAAAGCAGTAACAATGTCTGATTGATGTACATCCCAACCAAAATGAGCTGCCAATGCACATAGAAAACGCACAGTAGTCATACGACAAGTGGGAGCAAAAGTCTCTTCATAATCTATGCCTTTTTGTTGTGCATAACCCTTTGCAACAAGTCGAGCCTTATGGCGATCGATCTCACCATCCGGCTTGCGTTTCAACTTGTAAACCCACTTCGTACCAATGGCCTTTTTGCCAGGAGGCAAATCACATAAAGTCCATGTGTCATTCTCTATAAGTGCATCATATTCTGATTTCATGGCAGCAATCCAATTTTCTGAATTCTGTGCTTCATCAAAAGACAGAGGCTCCTCAACATCATGTAAACTAGACACAGCCAAAGCATAACAATCTGATGCATAAGATGCATGGCGAGAGCCTGAACGAGTACGACTAGATAAAGGTGCATCCAATTTGCTGTCACGCAAAGTGTGCACCAGCCATTTTGGCATACCTCTAGCCTGCTCATTTTCAGCCCTTTCCTCATCAAGTACATCATGTACATCTGCATCAGTAATAGGCTGTTCTAAAACATTTTCAGAAACCCCCATAGTCTGTACATTTGCCTCATTGGAACTTACATTCGTATTTCCACCACTGAAAAGAGGCAACAAAGTGTCATAAATGTCCTGTGAGCTTACATTACTGTCTCTAGTACATGACAGCAAGGGTTGAACAGAATCTTCCACAAACACTACATACCGTGAAACCAAAATACGTTTTGTTTGCGGATGATACAACCTGTAACCTTTGCTTTCAGCACTATAACCAACAAAAATACATTTGACAGCCTTATCATCCAATTTTCTGCGCTGCACTTGTGGCACCAAAGCATATGCCAAACAGCCAAAAACACGCATGTGCTCAATAGAAGGTTTTCTATCATGCCATGCTTCATATGGAGTAATAGACTGCAAAGCTTTCGTAGGACACCTGTTAAGTACATAAGTGGCACACATGATGGCCTCAAGCCAAAAAGAATGCGGCAAAGCTTGACTTTTGACCATACATCGTGCCATTTCCGTTAGTGACCTGTTTTTCCTCTCAGCAACACCATTTTGCTGAGGTGTATAAGGCACTGTACATTGGTGTTTTATCCCACGACTAGCCAGAAATGCATTAAATTCATGAGACATATATTCCCCCCCTCGATCGGAACGGAGGGTGCCCATAGTACATTTTGAGACATTTTCAGCCATAGCCAAAAATTGTTTGAAGCACATAAAAACTTCGGACTTCGCTTTAAGCGGATATACCCACGCATGCCTGGAGTAATCATCAATGAAAGTCACGAAGTACAGGTAATTGCCCAAGGACGGAGTTTGCATGGGCCCACAAACGTCACTATGCACAAGCTGCAACCTGCATGTGGCCCTAACTGAACCATCCTTTGGAAACTTAGAACGCTGCATTTTACCCAGAATACAGCCTTCACAAACATGTTTGATAGGTGCTTCAAGAGGCGGCAAAGAAGCAACCATATCAGATTTCTGCAAACGCAGCAAACTGGCAAAATTCAGATGACCAAAACGTGCATGCCAAAGTTTTGCATCTGAAATAGCCCTTGAATCTGCAACAACATTTGCAAAATTTTGTCCACACTTGTCATACAAAGTGAGCTTATACAGCCCACGGCACAAAAGCCCAGATGCAACAATTTCATCACCAAAACTGAGATCATGAACTGTACATCTGTCATCCACAAATTTGACTACAAGTCCAAGTCTAGCAAGTGCGGATACAGACAATAGATTTTTCTTGATCCCAGGTACATAAAGTGCATCAACAAGTGTGAAGGAACTGCCATTAGCAGCAGTGAGCACAATCTTTCCAACTCCCTGAACTGGATAAGAGGCGTTGTTGGCACAAGTGACTGAATTCCCATGAGGGACAGACTCGAGAGAGGTAAACAATTCACGATGTGAGGTAATGTGCTTTGTAGCACCACTGTCGAAATACCACACATGTGAATCTGCAGCAACTGACAAGCATGCATCATGGACAGCAGGATTGTAAGTGCACTCTGCGCTAAAAGCCCATTCTGCATCAACATCAGCATCACAATCTCCTTTCACAGAAGACTCAACAATGGCTGCATTTGTAGTGGAACCAGCATTTGCAGTGGAACCACCCTCTTTCTTCTTAGCCTCTTTGGCCTTCAACTTAGGACACGACTTGATCAAGTGATCATTGGCTTTACAATAATGGCAACGCATCTTCTTTTTGCCCTTATCACCAGAATTGCCAGACGAAGTGCTGCCAGCAGAAGCATTAGGAACAGAATTTTTGCCACTCGCAGCAGAACCATAAGAAGTGGCTGCATTACTGTTATCACCCTTTCTTTGAGAAGCAATAAAAGCCTGTTCAACTGCACGCTGCCTAGTCCTGTTTTTTCTAGAAAGTGACTCTTGCAACAGCAATGTGCATAATGCATCAAACTTGACAACTTCAGGATTTCCTTGGGTCATCAGTCTCCAAGTACTAGCAAAAGTCTGGTAGGAATCTGGTAAGGCATCAAGAACAGTCTGCACAAGGGAACTGTCAGAAATGACTTCACCTGCAGAAATGAGTTGCTCATTGATATCCTTGACACTAGCAAGGAAAGTGTCCATATCATCTTCCTCATGCATAATCTTCGACTCTAGCTCTTTACGCAGCAAAGCAATTTTAGCCTCATTGCGGCTTGCATAAAGACCTGCTAGAATATCCCAAGCCTGTTTTGCAGATTTTGCTGAACGGATGTGAGGAATAATGGTGCGCTTCACAGACAACGCAATCAATGCATGAGCCTGCGCATCCTTAACATCCCAACGAGCTTGTTCTGCTGTAGGCAAAACAACTCTAACAGCTGCAATCCTTGCAGCAAGACCTGCAACATCCTCAATATCGCCTACATCTTCAGAACCAGGACGTACATCAATGCCCTGCACAATGTTCCAGACACCTTTTGACACAAGAACATGTTGCATCATATAAGCCCACATAGGGTAGTTGTCCCCATCCAACCTGTCCTCAGCAGCAAACATCTTGAACACATCTATGTTGTTGTTGTCAGCCATGGTAAATGCTGCACCTGATGTGAAAACTGCCCGAAAATAGGAGAAATGGAGCGAGAACAACTTGTGCTATATAGCACAAACCGTAGAAGACTATAAGGCACCTGTTATGCAGAAAACGGCACTGACAGAAAATCTGCACAAAATGACGAAATAACCTGTGCAGTACTGCCTGTAGTGGAAACGGAGGCCGAAATGAGCCCAAATCAAAATTCTGAGCAGACCGAGCTCTTCGAGCTCGCCCAAAATATTTGTCGACCTGCGAACGCTTGCCAAAGCTCACTGAAATCGGAGAAAGTGAGCAGGCGTGTGCTGGAGCAGCTGGCGACTAAGCCCGGGAGGACGTGACCTGCTCTGATACCAATTGTTGGAATTAGGGTTGCAGAGAAACATACACAGCTTGGAGAAGACGAAGGAAGCTCAAGGCACACTATAGAGAGTGTGTTACTTAGTGTGCAATGGAAAGATAGATAGCCC
This sequence comes from Adiantum capillus-veneris, assembly GCF_014529385.1. Lineage (NCBI taxonomy): Eukaryota > Viridiplantae > Streptophyta > Polypodiopsida > Polypodiales > Pteridaceae > Adiantum > Adiantum capillus-veneris. The sequence continues at coordinate 95,063,885 of NC_140956.1, read as the reverse complement.
TAGAGTGATGGGCGTATATACAATGCACGGGGGAAAAAACCTCCTAAAGAGGGAAAAAATGCCCCGGCGGTCCTAGTGTGTTCACACACATCACTACCACATGTATATGGTAACAACTTTTTTGAACTTTTTCAATGGACAGTCTTTTCATGAGCTATTTTAAGCCTATGAGTCAAGTCAAAACTTAATTTGGCCTAAAATATCAAGGAAAATGAAATAATCTGAGTTTTTGCACACTCTTGAAATTTTTACCTCAATGTGTCCTTGAGCTTACCCACTGGTTCTTACAACTTTTAAATCGTACTCTCCAGTCGGATTGAGTGGTTGATAGTCTTCTGGTGCTATTTTTGGCCGTAGTCCTCAAATTCTGCAAGTTCACATAACAACTCACAAGTGATTCTTTTGGAGAGAGCAATGTTCTGAAACCCACCTCGGATTCTACTTACCATACTCCTACGTTCTACTGCAATGGGGTTGTGGAAAGTGTCCACAAACACTCGTTTTCTTGTTTATAATGGTTTTCTGAGCCTTGATCTTAAGACTTGTCTTATCTATCAATCATTCTCAAAATCCTAATATAATCCTACAATCCTACAATCCTAAAGGCACTCAACAAGTACGATTACTTCCAAGCTACCTCTACACAGCAAAAGACGACACTCTTAAGCTATGTGGTTTTAAAGAGAAAGTTTAACTCTAGGTGAACCTAGAGGAAGTTAATGGACAACTACACAAGACGCTCGTGTTTTTCCTAGTTTAGGTCTGTTCGTCCCTATGTGGGACGGGCGTCTAACCTCACTATCCTATCTTATTGTAGTTTTAGCGAGAACCACGATTAAATTTTCAATCCATGGGACGAAGTTGACTACACTACTGCATAGAGGCTACAAGAGGTTGTCAATCTCTCGGAAAACAACTAACAACTCGCATCTAACTCAAGCTAGAGTCAAGTGACTGAAATCACCAAAAGCCAATCGCTCATCGGCAAACAAATCACATCCGTTACAGCATCAAATGATATCCAAACGTAATGAAACTTCTAAGACATGTTTATAAGACCTAACAACACATGCTTATGGTCTCAAACCCCACTTTAGGTCAAGTGCCAAAATCGTGATTATTAACAGTAGTGGATTTTTGACCTAGTCATTTTTGACCCAGAATGCACCTAAATGCTTAGCAATGTTGCCCCCATATCCAGCCTATGCTTAGTTTTTTATTTTGAAGTGTAAATTCCTACTTATCATGAAATTAGGCCGCGGGTTGGCGATGCCAAAAGCTACAAAATACTGTGATGTGTTTACGCCAATGCATAGAGCTCTTACCTGCGGTTGTAATGCAACAAATGCGACTGCAATGTGACAATTGGGGAGGGAGTAGAAAGCGCGAGAAGGAGAGAAGTGAGCGCCATTAGTTCACGTTGTGTATATCATTATCCAAAACTTACAAAAATTGGCTTTTATATCTTAGCCAAGGTCTAAAATGTGTAATGTCCGACGCTCAAGACCTTTGAGGCTCCACAACTTATTGTATCTGCAACTTAGGTACAATAACTGACATATTCTTTACATCTTGGAGCTCTTATTGAGCCCGTAGCACGTTACAATTATCACAATGGCTAAATAAATCGAGAAATTACAATACATGGCCATTTTGGAAAAATGTGAAAAAGTGTGTAACTCCAATCTTCATTGCTTCTTTGTATTCATTCCTCGATGTGCATTCGTACGTCTGCGGTCTTTGGTCTTTAGCAGCTTCTGTTAACTGACGTTGACTCAGTTAACATGGCCATTTTGGAAAAATGTGAAAATGTGAAAAGTTCGCTGCTTCTTTGTATTCATCCTCAATGTGCATTCCTACATCTTTGGTCTTCGGTCTTTAGTAGCTTCTGTTAACTGATGTTGACTCAGTTAAGAAAAAGTGTCCCCTTTCGCCTTTTGTGAGAGCTTTAGGTAATTAAATAAATCAATTAAACTCTCATTGGACCCCTTTGTCTTCTGGCCAATAGGAATCAGGCAAGCCATTGGGCTGCTGAATGCTCATTGGACCCCTTGGGAGACTGTCAATATTCTTTTAGAGAGCTTAATTCTTATTGGTTCTTTTATCAAGTGTTTTTAAATGAATCAAACTAGATTTACTCTAGCCTAATTCTCATTGGTCCACCTCTATGGCCATCCAATAGGATTTAAGTGCATCTTGTGGGCAATTGGTCTAGGGAGCTGACATGTGTCCCTTAATACCTTTGTGTAAAGGGAGCCTGTGAGTGTGTGTGTGTGTGTGTGTGTGTGCATGTGTGTGTGTGTGTTTTCTCTCTCATCCCCTACTTACAGGGCTCACCCCCTCCTATGTAGGAGTCTTGAAGACTTTTTGGTACCCTCACAAAGCATCCAATTTCACTAAGCTTGACCATTGGACACAACCTAGAAGTCTTAATGGGTTGAACCTTAGGGTCTTCAAAGCCCATTGTTGCACATTGCTCTTTTACAGATGGCCCCCCCTTTGGATCCCTATTTTTCCTCCTTTGGATTCTTACTTTGGCTGGTCTGCCAGCTTAACCAATATTCTAGCGTTTTCTCCCCTGGTACTTCCCCATATTAAATGATCAGTTTGACATGAGAAAATCATTTAGGAGAATTAGATATTAGTTATTATGACAGGAAAACTACAAAACAACCCTCTTTTCTCCTTCCCTTTGACACTATGGTAAACTCCCTTCAAGATCTCATCACTTTCCACATATTGCAGCCTTGTTGATGTTCCTTGCACATGGTTGGGAACAAGAGAGAGCTCGAGAGATAAAATTCTTCCTTTGAGTTCTATAGGCAGCTCTTCTTTGAGTTTTGTTCACTGCTATCATACACTTAACTTCAAGCCTTGACCTCATTATGTTGTAGCGTTATGTCCTCTTTGACATGGCTGCCCTTCCCTTGTGTAATTTCCTCAAGAGCACCATGAGAATCCCTCCTTCCTCATGTGTATTGCGCTCCAAAGGTAGCATGGTCTGCCCTCATTTTCTCTCTCTCTCTCTCTCTCTCTCTCTCTCTCTCTCTCTCTCTCTCTCTCTCTCTCTCTCTCTCTCTCTCTCTCTCTCTCTCTCTCTCTCGTGCTATGTTCAGCCCACCATCATGCGGCATGATAGGGTACCTTTTCCTGCTTTCTTCAATGCTAGGGGGCTTCCCCTTGTAGCACCATCTCTTGCTCTCCTTTTTCCTGCCTTGATGGCTCCTTTAGTGCCCCCTCAACTCTCCCTCTTCTACACCCCTTGATCCCAACAAGCTACACCCACCTTTTCCTCCTCTGCTCCCTTCTGCATCCCCATTTCAACTCCCCCTCAATTGTCTTTTTTGTAAGCCATAACCTGCCACGTGCATGGCAAGACTTTCGTAACATTTAATGGCCTAGTAACTTGTGTGTAGCAAAACATAACATAGACATAGTGAGCATTTCATTAGAATAGATTCCTAATGAGCATAGCAAGAGTGCTTGTATGGAGAGAGCAACAAAAATCATAACACCTAGTTAGATAGGCATGAACAATACTTCAAAAGAGAGAGAAATTAAGCTATTGACAACAGTTGAGGACCGGATTTACATGGAGCCGGTCCCCCCTCCAAAAGGCTTTGTATTATAGGTTTCCCCCATCAAGGGAGACATTTTACAATACAATTCTTTGTGTTCCTTCAATAACTAGATAGTGCAATGAAGATGGAAGCTTCAAGCACTAAGCAAACACTTATAAAACACAACATCAATTCCCTCACGGTCTCAGATTCAATACCTCACACACCTTCGAAGATGGTGAGAGCTAGTGGGGTATGAGAGTAGATTGAGAGGAAGAAGAGTAGTATTACGAGAAAGAAGTATATCTCCTCACATAATCACTCATAATAGCTTAGCATAGCTTAGTAATTAGCATGGTAGAGGAGATGGTGAGAGATAGTGGGGTATGAGAGTAGATTGAGAGGAAGAAGAGTAGTATTACGAGAAAGAAGTATATCTCCTCACATAATCACTCATAATAGCTTACCATAGCTTAGTAATTAGCATGGTAGAGGAGATGAGCATGCATTGAAGCTTGGCTCTTGGTTGGATTTGCATCACAAAGCCAAGAGTTGTTGGTGTAGACCTCCCTTCTCACAAGCTTGGAGTAGATAATGAGCTTTCCATTGAAGCTTGAGAAGGAGAGAGAGAGAGAGAGAGAGAGAGAGAGAGAGAGAGAGAGAGAGAGAGAGAGAGAGAGAGAGATCCTTCTTGCTTCACACATGGGACTCTCTGAGTGTGTGTATGATAATCCTTTGAAAAATCAGCCTCCTCTCTCTCTTGGTCGACCCCTCTTGCTAAATCCTTTTGCTGGCTTCCCATTGGACCTCTCCAAGCTTAGTCAATAGGGTTTAAGAAGCATAACTGATAGCCTTGTGACAAGTGTCCCCCTTTCCCATTTTGTGAGAGCTTTAGGTAATTAAATAATGCAACTAAACTGTCATTGGACCCCTTTGTCTTTTGGCCAATAAGAATCAGGCAAGCCATGGGGCTGTTGAATGCTCATTGGACCCCTTGGGAGACTCGCCAATAGTCTTCTAGAGAGCTTAATTCTTATGGGTTCTTTTATCAAGTGTTTTTAAATAAATTAAATTAGATTTTCTCTAGCCTAATTCTCATTGGTCCACCTCTATGGCCATCCAATAGGATTTGAGTGCACCTTGTGGGAAATTGGCCTAGGGAGCTGACATGTGTCCCCTATTCCCTTTGTGTAAAGGGAGCCTGTGAGTGTGTGTGTGTGTGTGTGTGTGTGTGTGTGTGTGTGAGTTTCTCTCTCATCCCCTACTTACAGGGCTTGCCCCCTCCTATGTAGGAGTCTTGAAGACTTTTTGGCACACTTACAAAGCATCCAATTTCACTAAGCTTGACCATTGGACACAACCTTTGAATTTTGGAACCTTAGCATTTTGGAAGTCTTAATGGGCTGAACCTTAGGGTCTTTAAAGCCCATTGTGCACATTGCTCTTTTGCAGATGACCCCCCCTTTGGATCCCTATTTTCCCTCCTTTGGATCCCTACTATGGCCAGTCTGCCAGCTCAACCAATATTCATTTTCTCCCCTGGTACTTACCCATATTAAATGACCAATTTAACATGAGAAAATCATTTAGGAGAATTAGATATTAGTTATTATAACAATTTTCCTTTTTATTCACATTCTCCTCACTTTTGACTTTCAACCTACTACATGCAAAAGAAAAACCATGTTGAAGTTGGATAGGTATCATGTAAATTATTACACATGGCCGGCCTCTTTTGCCCATAATTTTTCACATAGCATGCAATTAAAAACTTTTTATGGCTTATATCAAAGCCCCATTATTGCTAATGAATATAACATTCTCCATTGGTTTGCTTACGTACAAAAATCGTCATGGAGAAAGGACAACGATCGTCATGAACTTTAGGTATCTAGTTGATAAGCTGCAAAATAAATTTCTTCAAGCACATAACACTCTTTGAAATTGTTGGTCTCAACCACTCATTTGGCTGCACATACCCGGGTACCATCACATGCAATGATTACCAATGTGCAAATGAATGGGCTCTAGCTTCACTAAGGCATATCTTTCTCCCTAGAAATCCAAAAGACAAGCCATAAAGACCAAATTGTAGAGCACTTCAAAAATTACAAAAAATAATTATAGGCTTTGAAGTTTAGTCACTTTTAGACTTTCCAACCGGCAGAGCTCAAAAGCCATGTTTGACTTTCAAAACACCCAATTTGGCATACACATCCCAATGGCACCCACTCCAATTTGCATCCACCACATGCTCAAGCATTCCACCATTATCTTGCTTACATTCATATGCTTCTTTTGGCCTATTTATGGGTAGACAGGGTTTGGTTGCACCATCATTTCCCTTAGTTGAGCATTCATGCTCAACCACAACAACAACTATTGACAATAAAACTAGTGGCAAAGCAAAAAATTTATCCGAGCTTGCAAAAAAACTTGTCAATTGTATACATAAAGTCATACTATAAGCAACAAAAACTTGTAATTAGGTGGCTTGCCCACCCCTTACTTCACCTACATACAAACAACTGTATCAAACGGCCCTTTTTCCCATTGTATAACGTACTTCTGTCATAAAATCTAATATCTAACCAACCCAAATTATTTTATCATATTAAACTGATCATTTAATGTGAGAGAATTATGGATCTTTCTCAACACGGGGCCAAGGTTAAAGGGGTGGTCCAAATGAGAGATGGTATGTCAAAGAGCAAGGCTAGCTAATGGAGCTTAAATACCTTAGGGTTAGCTTCATTAAAGACCTCCAAAAAAGTGTTAAAACTCCTTTGACCTTAGACAAGCTGTGCTTGAGGTGGGAACCCGGCCCAAGCTTGAGGTGCTTGTCGTGCTTGCTGACTAAGGTGCTTGAGGTGCTTGAGGTGCTTGAGGTGCTTAATGACTAAGGTGCTAAGGTGCTCCATGACTAAGGTGCTTGAGGGGCTTGAGGTGTTCCACAAAGTCAAAGCACATCCCTACACAAGGGGGGGTGAGCTCTCATTGTAGGAGCTAGAGAGAGAACACACACATTGTCACACAAGTCAAGCCTCGCCTAATGAAGCAACAAGGACACATGTCAAGTTCCTCTCCATGTTGCCCTCATAAGGTGCCTAAAGCCTATTGGTTGGCCTCTCAGGGGATCCAATGATAATTTAGCTAATTTAATTAGTTGTGTATGCATTTATCAAGTCCTCTCTCTCAAAAGGGGAAGGGGGATGCTTGTCCCAAGGCTAACATGCTTGCTTGATATGCACTTTGCATGTGATTGGACAGGCTTGAAGGGGTCCAATGAGCTTCCATCATGAGCTAGAAGAGGGGGTCGACCAAGGAATCGAGGGGCTAGCTTAGGGGGCTAAGAAGCTTTATTGGTATGTGTTCATACTATATATGCTTCATAGCAAAATTATCTCAAATAGCACGACCATTACATGACTTAACAAAGAAAAATGTTAAGTACTCATGGAATGCTAAAGAGAAAAATGCTTTTGACAAGCTCAAAGAGAAGCTTACCTCCCAACTAGTCCTTATGCTTCTAGATCTCTCAAAGCCGTTTGAGGTCCAATGTGATGCTTGTGGTGATTGCCTTGGAGTAGTTTTTCTTCAAGAAGGACATGCCATAGCATATGAGAGCTGAAGACTCAATGCCGATGAATGAGTCTTGGGCATACATGAAAAAGAACTTTTAGCTGTTCTACATGCCCTAGACACATGGAAGCACTATCTATTGGGGACTCCATTTATTTTGTGAACGGACCACCAAAGTCTCAAGTACTTCATGATGCAAACCAAGCTTTTCGACAAACAAATGAGGTGGAAAAATTTTCTTTTGCAATTTTATTTTCATATTGCCACATTGCTGGTAAGCACAATCAAGTGGTTGATGCACTTTCACAACGACCAAAAGTTAATGTTGTGTCTATAGCAACTCACAACAATATATCTTCTATGATAGATGAGTATGCTACTGACCTTGAATTTAAAGACATAATGTCATCCCTTGCATTGCAGAAGAAAGAAGAACCATTCACCTTGCAGGATGGTTATCGTCTCCATGACAATAGGCTATGTGTTACCCATTCCCTTCGTGAGAAAGTCATGTATGAATCCCATGCTCCTCCCTATGCGAGGCATAGAACCATTCAACCTACTCTTTGAGAAGTAGAGACATACTTCTACTGGCCTACCACATGAAAGTGGACATAAAAGAGTATGTTTCAAAATGTGTGGTATGCCAAAAGACCAAGTATGATAGTGGAAAGTAACCTGGATTACTCCAGTCATTGCCAATCTCTAATTCACCAAGAGTATATGCCAAAAGACCAAGTATGATAGTGGGAAGCAACCTGGATTACTCCAGTCATTGCCATCTCTAATTCACCATGGGAGAGTTTATCCATGGATTTTTATCTTTGGATTACCCACGTCTATCCATGGGAATACAGGGATATGGACAATAGTCAACAGGTTTAGCAAGCAAGCACATTCTATTCATGTCAAAAAGACTATTAAGGCACACCAAATGGCAAATCTCTTCATATCTCAGATTTTCAAACACCATGGATTGCCAACATCCATCGTGTCAGATAGAGATCCTAGAATGATCAGTAATTTTTGGAAAGGTCTCTTTGAAAATTTAGGTACAAGATTGAATTTCTCTTTGACCTAGGGCTATCTATCTTTCCATTGCACACTAAGTAAAACACTCTCTATTGTGTGCCGTGAGCTTCCTTCGTCTTCTCCAAGCTGTGTGTGTTTTCCAGCAACCCTAATTCCAACAATTGGTATCAGAGCAGGTGTCGTCCTCTTGGGCTTAGTCGCCAACAACTTCAGCGCACACCTGCTCACTTTCTCCGATTTCTGTGAGCTTTGGCGAGCGTTCGCAGGCTCATTTCGGCCTCCGTCTCCACTACGGGCAGGTCTGCACAAGCAATTTTTTTATTTTGTACAAAATTTCTATCGGTGTTGTTTTCTGCATAACATGTCCTATACAGTCTACTGCGGGTTGTGCTATATAGCACGTGCTAGTCTCACTCAGTTTCTCCTCATTTCGAGCAATTTTCACATCAAGTGCATACATTTTCCATGGCTGACAACAAAACAGATGTGTTCAAGATGTCTGCTGCTACTGCTGAGGACAGGTTGGATGGGGACAATTACCCTATGTGGACTTACATGATGCAACATGTTCTTGTGTCAAAGGGCATCTGCAATATTGTGCAAGGCATTGATATACGTCCCGGTTATGAGGATGTAGGTGATGTTGAGGATGTTGCAGGTCTTGCTGCAAGAATTGCTGCTATTAGAGTTGTTTTTCCTACGACAGAACAAGCTCGTTGGGATGTAAAGGATGCATAGGCTCATGCATTGATTGTGTTGTCTGTGAAACACACCATTACTCCTCACATTTGTTCAGTGAAATCTGCAAAACAGACTTGGGATATTCTAGCTGGTCTTTATGCAAGTCGTAATGAGGCTAAAATTGCTTTGCTGCGTAAAGAGCTGGAGTCGAAGATTATGCATGAGGAAGATGATATGGACACTTTCCTTGCTGCGTCAAGGATATCAATGAGCAACTTATTTCTGCAGGCGAAGTCATTTCAGATAGCTCCCTTACGCAGACTATTCTTGATGCTTTACCAGATTCTTACCAGACTTTTGCTAGTACTTGGAGACTTATGACCCAAGGAAATCCAGAAGTTGTCAAGTTTGATGCATTATGCACATTGCTGTTGCAAGAGTCACTTTCCAGAAAAAACAAGATTAGGCAGCGTGCAATGGAACAAGATTTTATTGCTTCTCAAAGAAAGGGTGGTAACAGCAATGCAGCCACTTCTTATGGCTTTGCTGCGAGTGGCAAAACTTCTGTTCCTAATGCTTCTGTTGGCAGCAATTCGTCTAGAAATTCTGGTGATAAGGGAAACGGGAAATGTGTTGCCATTATTGTAAAGCTAATGACCACTTGATCAAGCAGTGTCCTAAGTTGAAGGCCAAAGAGGCTAAGAAGAAAGAGGGTGGTTCCACTACAAATGCAGCCATTGTTGAGTCTTCTGTGAAAGGAGACTGTGATGCTGATGTTGATGTAGAATGGGCTTTTAGTGCAGAATACACTTACAATCCTGCTGTCCATGATGCATGCATGTCAATTGCTGTAGATTCACATGTGTGGTATTTTGACAGTGGTGCTACAAAGCACATTACCTCACATCGTGAATTGTTCACCTCTCTTGAGTCTATCCCTAATGGAAATTCAGTCACTTGTGCCAACAATGCCTCTTATCCGGTTCAGGGGGTTGAAAAGATTGTGCTTACTACTACAAATGGCAGTTCTTTCACACTTGTCGATGCACTTTATGTACTTGGGATCAAGAAGAATCTTTTGTCTGTATCTGCACTTGCTAGACTTGGACTTGTAGTCAAATTTGTGGATGACAGATGTACAATTCACAATCTCAGTTTTGGTGATGAAATTGTTGCATCTGACCTTTTGGGGCATGGGCTGTATAAGCTCACTTTGTATGACAAGTGTGGACAAAATTTTGCAAATGCAGTTGCAAATTCAAGGGCTGTTTCAGATGCAAAACTATGGCATGCATGCTTTGGGCATCTGAATTTTGCCAGTTTGCTGCGTTTGTAGAAATTTGATGTGGTTGCTTCTTTGCCGCTTCTTGAAGCACCTATCGAACATGTTTGTGAAGGTTGTATTTTGGGTAAGATGCAGCGTTTTAAGTTTCCAAAGGATGGTTCAGTTAGGGCGACATGCAGGTTGCAACTTGTGCATAGTGATGTTTGTGGGTCCATGCAAACTCCATCCTTGGGCAATTACTTGTACTTCATGACTTTCATTGATGATTACTCAAAGCATGCATGGATATTTCCGCTTAAAGCGAAGTCAAAGTTTTTATGTGCTTCAAACAATTTCTGGCTATGGCTGAAAATGTATCGAAATGTACTATGGGCACCCTCCGTTTCGATCGAGGGGGGGAGTATATGTCTCATGAATTTAATGCATTTCTGGCTAGTTGTGGGATAAAGCACCAATGTACAGTGCCTTATATGCCTCAAAAAAATTAGGTCACTTACAGAAATGGCACGATGTATGGTCAAAAGTCAAGCTTTGCCGCATTCATTTTGGCTTGAGGCCATCATGTGTGCCACTTATGTACTTAATAGGTGTCCTATGAAAGCGTTGCAGTCTATTACTCCATATGAAGCATGGCATGATAGAAAGCCTTCTATTGAGCACATGCGTGTTTTTGACTGTTTGGCATATGCTTTGGTGCCACAAACACAACGCAAAAAATTGGATGATAAGGCTGTCAAATGTATTGTTGATTATAGTGCTAAAAGAAAAGGTTACAGGTTGTATCATCCGCAAATAAAGCGTATTTTGGTTTCATGGGATGTAATGTTTGTGGAAGATTCTGTTCAACCCTTGTTGTCATGTACTAGAGACAGTAATGTAAGCTCACATGACATTTATGACACTTTGTTGCCTCTTTTCAGTGGTGGAAGTTTGAATTGTAAATTCCAATGAGGCAAATGTACAACCTATGAGGGTTTCCAGAAATGTTACAGATCAGCCTATTACTGATGCAGATATACATGCTGTACTTAATGAGGAAAGGGTTCAAAATGAGCAGGCTAGAGGCATGCCAAAATGCTTGGTGCATACATTGTGTGGCAGTAAATTGGATGCACCTTTGTCTAGTTGTACTCGTTCAAGCTCTAATTATGCATCTTATGCATAAGATTTTTATGCTTTGGCTGTGTCTAGCTTGCATGATGTTGAGGAACCTCTGTCTTTTGATGAAGCACAAAATTCAAAAAATTGGATGGCTGCCATGCAATCAGAATATGATGCACTTATAAATATGACATATGGAATTTATTTGATTTGCCTCATGGCAAAAAGGCCATTGGTACGAAGTGGGTTTACAAGTTGAAACACAAGCCGGATGGTGAGATTGATCGCCATAAGACTCGACTTGTTGCAAAGGTTTATGCACAACAAAAAGGCATAGATTATGAAGAGACTTTTGCTCCCACTTGTCGTATGATTACTGTGCGTTTTCTATGTGCATTGGCAGCTCATTTTGGCTGGGATGTACACTTGAGGATTGCAAACCTATTGCCACTCCCATGGAAACATGTTTGAAGTTGCGTCTACATGATGCTGGCGATCCTGCTAATGTCACTCTTTACCAAAATGCTGTTGGCTGCCTCATTTATGTATGCAACATGAGGCCGGATATTTAGTTTGTAGTCTCATAGGTCAGCAGATTTATGCATAGCCTAGGGTTTAAGCATTGGCAAACTATCAAGAGGATTTTCCACTACCTTAGTGGCACTTTGTGCCTTGTTCAAGGGGGGATCATTGCCACCAGACTTACATGCTTTTTCGGACACAGATTGGGCTGGTTGTTTTGATACTTGAGTGCCACAAGTGGTTTTTGTTTCATGCTTGGTAGGTCATGTATATCATGGTTGAGAAAGAAGCAACCTACTGTGGCCACTTTGAGTTGTGAGGCTGAGTACATGGAAATCTTCATAGCTACGGTTGAGCGTGTATGGCTCAGACGCCTTATGGCTGATTTGGGTTTTGGATAGGACACTGCCAACACTATCTACACGGACAGTCAGAGTGCATTGGCAGTTGCAAGGAACCTAGTTCTTCATGCTCGCACAAAGCACATTGAGGTGCATTACCACTATGTCAGGGAGAGGCTCTCAGTAGGAGAGATCAGCTTGGATTATGTGCTAACACAAGACAACCTTGCAGATATTTTCACAAAGGCATTGTCTCGTGAGAAGTGAGAAGCTTTCCGTAAAGCTTTGGGCTTACTCCCCTTTGTGGATTGATCATGTCCTCAGGGCATGGCACTTCCCTTTACTCATGTGCCAGCTCTCGTTCACCGCATCACTCCAAGGGGGATTTATTACCATATATATGTGGTAGTGATGTGTGTGAACACACTAGGACTGCCTGGGCATTTTTTCCCTCTTTAGGAGGTTTTTTCCCCCATGCATTGTATATACACCCATCACCCTCTAGGGCTATCTATCTTTTCATTGCACACTAAGTAATACACTCTCAGTTGTGTGCCTTGAGCTTCCTTCATCTTCTCCAAGCTATGTGTGTTTTCCTGCAACCCTAATTCCAACACCTGGGTACAAACCCACATTGACTAACTTGCACCCTGGACACCAATCCACAAGTATTATCTTGCATTATGGGCACCAATCCACAAGATGTGTGCAACCATAGCGAGTTCTCTTGGGTGCCATTCCCACTACTAGGGTAAATGATTATAAGTGTTTTAATTCCAAAACATATATATGGTTATTCCAGTGACACATCAAACCAAAAACATATGCTTGCTTAATCCTGCCTTAATCTTATGATAAAGATGCATTATAACCCATACACTCATCACATGATTAATCACTTATATCTCCTTGCAAGAACAATCCATCATTTTAGTCAAACAAAAGTATTGAATATGATTAGCTAAATCATGCAAGCATCTAGGTTACATTGATGAAGAATTGTGCATGCACCAATCCACAAGATGTGTGCAACCATATGCATTGCTTTAGCGTTCACTCCGCTAAGCTCTCCTCCCTGGATATCAAAGGGAGTTTTGACTATATCAATATAGGATATTTGAATGAAGAAGATTTGAGAGTTCTTTTACTAGAGGCAAACATTTATTTCCTATGAGCAAATAGAGTACTTTTCAAACAATCTTTTCATATTAATACAACTTAAGAAATTAACAAGTTCAATTGATGCGATTTCAAATTGGGAATGACCCAACGTTTAGGTATTTTTTCCCTTCCTATTTACTCATGATGCAAGGAAAAAAAAAATTCCTACCTGTTCTTGAGCAATAACATTACTTCGTGGGATAAGTGGCACATCCTCATTCATCGGGGCCTTTCCTTTTCCTTTACCATCACTGGTTCCGGCTTTGTGATAGTGTGATCCACCATAGCGAGTTCTCTTGGGTGCCATTCCCACTACTAGGGTAAATGATTATAAGTGTTTTAATTCCAAAACATATATATGGTTATTCCAGTGACACATCAAACCAAAAACATATGCTTGCTTAATCCTGCCTTAATCTTATGATAAAGATGCATTATAACCCATACACTCATCACATGATTAATCACTTATATCTCCTTGCAAGAACAATCCATCATTTTAGTCAAACAAAAGTATTGAATATGATTAGCTAAATCATGCAAGCATCTAGGTTACATTGATGAAGAATTGTGCATGCAGATAAATTACCATAAAATAGGTATAATGATTGTTGATTTCCAATTGAGAATAGGTAAATAAGAGTATAGCATTTGATAATAGACTAGGAATTGGAAAGGATTCCAATTGAGTAATAATATGGTAGTAGTTGGAAAGGATTCCAATTGAATAATAATACGGCAACAATTGGAAAGGATTTCAATTGAGAGAAGATATTGATAATAATAACTTGATTAAATAATAGATTGATATTACCCAAATGTGCTTTGAAGTTATTGATCTCTCAAAGCTTCGATGTGGTAGTTATCAAGTTGTTAGCCATATCAAGCTCCCTTCTCCCAAGTGTGTTCAAGTGTGTGTAAAATTTAGTAGGAATGCCATTTATATAGAGATTTGGAGGTGTCTTGTTTCCCGAATCAGCCCCATACCTCCCTAGCTCACCCCCTTTTGCTAAAAGCATGTGTAGAGGTGTCACAAGCTCCTACTTAGTCATTAGAGGTGTCCCTCTTTACCCTTTTGGGTGATACACCTCATGTAGTGCACCCATGCTCATAGTCAATTATTCTATAAGAGATGGGTCCATGGATATGAGTCATTTATGGGCATCCATGAACATACATACACATGCACATACATACCCATGCACATGCATACACATACATAACTTAGACTTAGGAATTAATTTATTAACACTAGGATGAAAATTAATTGTCTAGAGTGAGCTTGGCTTATCAAAATTTAATCCTAAAAGTTGTTATTAAAAGATAAGCTTGAGGATGACAAGTTAAGGTGTCAAATGCATACACCTTCTATATATAGCAATTTTTGTAACAGTTAGCTGTTTTTATGAAAATTCAGGACGGGGTAGATTTTGACGAGACGGTCGTGTCTATGTGGGTGTAAGCACCTCAAAACTTTCTATTTTTGGATGAAAATGACAAAAAAGTAGAAATTTCATTTTAATAAATTTAACAATAATACATTTATCATTATCTCGTCAACAATGGAAAAACTATAAAAAATAGTAACTTTTTGTTTATGAATAGAATGGCTTGATATGTATTTCTTTACATGGGAATCCCCTCTCCAAGGTTGGTAGAGACCTTACATACAGACTGTAACATGAAGGCAAATTGCAGGCACCAAAAGGTAAAAATGATGTAACTACCTTTTCAACAATTGCAATTTTGATTTCCCTTGGCAACTTTGGGAAGAACTCCTCCAAGAACTTTGCTGCATATTCCTCAGGCTCTTCTTGCAAGTTTACCCAATTTGAGAATTCCCTCAGGTGGTCTATTACAACCAAATGGTTCAGACTGAATTCGATACAACCGCAGGATCTCCAAAGTGCTAGGGACTCACAACCCTAACATGTATTTAGTACAAGAAACATGCAGTGCAACAGAAATAGAGGACAATATACTGCACATTAAGTCACAAAACTGCAAAGCATATGAATAATAAACACCATGATTGAGAGAAAGAGGGTAGTGATTTACTGTGTATTCATAATCATCATCAAAATTACAGACCCAAAACAACAATTGATTGCAAGAAGCCCAACTGCAAACTGCCCATTGGTTCCATCAAAAACTTCTACACACCATAAGACAATTGGGGTATTTCGAACTACCTAAGCATTAGGCACTTGTGTAAACATACCCCTAAGGTTTAAAACTAAGACCTTAGTTACGGTCCAAATAGGTAAGTACCCCAACACATCAAGCACTAACACTCCCCAATCATCGAATCTAGATGATCAAACCACCATGTGATAGATTTTTGGTGATCTCGCACCACTAAATCATGCTAACCGCACACCTCTGCCAGATTCCCCACCAATTTCATCTGTAAACAGACCCACACAAGAAACAAGAGCAACCAAAGAGGAATATTGGGGTCCGTTGCAAAATGAGGAGCGCTCGCTTGTTGCTGTCACAGCACCACCACCTGGTGCTCAAGCAACAATGGAAACTACGCGTGAAAATTTGGACCGCGGTACAAACAAAAGGCAATTAAAGTAATACCACACGACCCCATCTTTGAAGCTTAAGAGGCCACAACATGTGGGGGGTTTTTTGCGTTGTCCAACCCTGTTTCTGAAGCACGAGAGGCCACAATGTGCAAGCGTTTTTTTTATACCGTCCAACCCCATCGGGCACTGTCGTGTGCCTTGGTCGTCCCGTGTACGCTCCCCCAGTTGCTCGATTTTGTAAAAAATTCACCGGGAGGTGCCTCCCAACCATCGGGTGCTTGAATGGTTGAGGTTTTGTGCACGCGTTGCAAAAATGAAATTTATTCGACAGTATGAACCAAAAAAGAACTAAGTATAGAATGTTGACAAAAATCAATAGAAAAGACAATTATTATGTATTGCTTTGGATATTACATCATGGCCGATCAATTTTTTCGTGAATTACATTTGTGGGTATGGGACAAATAGCTGACTTGACGCCAAGGGATTTTATAATTTCCCTTGACCTAGGCTTAAGGCACAATGGAGGATTGACCGAGGGTGATTACCTCTAAAGACATACAGTGTTGCCTGTCAGTCCACCAATATATATTTGTGAGCATTAAGGGTGAGGAAATCTTCAGCAAGTATGGCACTTAATGCTTTGCACTTGAGAAGCTCCACAGAACTATGCTTGGAGAACTTTGTGTGAGAAACTCAAAGAATTGATGACTGCAAGTGACTCATGTAGTTCCATAATGAGCTATCCCTACCCATGAGCACGTTGCAAGAACCTCCAGTACACATTGCAAACTTATCAACATGGTATGCCGTCTGCAAAGCATTTTTAATGACGTCAACACTTGTTGTAAAGAACAATATACAATCAACCAAGTTAAGAAATGTTTACCTCAGTTCCTTCATCCATCTCTTTAAGCGTTTCCTTGTAAGGTCGATGCTAGAGCGATCATCTCCACCCATAGCGATCAACAGTTTGTGTGGATGGAAAGCTCTATTTGGGACGCTTTCGTAAAATGAGGCACATGATTTATTTCCACAAGTGTACTTTCCAGTGTTTGCATCAACTTCTATTCGTTTTCATTGGGGAGGAAAGAGAGGCTTGTTCGGAGACCTTGGTCTTCAAATTCAATTTGAAATTTGACTTTGTCTTCCTTTCCACTGGGATCATTCATGCCCGCATAGATAGAAAGCACTAAGAGCAACTCATCTTCTCTGAGTCCTAGTGTTTACGCAATGTCGTCAAGGAACAAAAAGTGATGATCATTTACCACCACTGCATGCAAAGTGAGAATTTGGAGTTTAGGGACTTCCTCCAACAACTCATCTCCCTCCATCATCTGATCTTCCTCCTCAGTGGAGTTGGGATCTTGCAAGAGGACAAGTGCCATAGATGCTTCAGCCTGCTCATCAACCTCTTTGATAACTTCATTTGATTCCTCCATAATGGTCACTTGCAATTTTTGGCCGTTTGATTTTCCCTTATCCATGCTGTTGGGCGTCATCCTAGCATAGGGGGAAGATCAACATAATGTCAATCCGAGGAGCACGATCCGGCTAGGGCATGGAAACACACAAGTGGCGTTGTGCGTGCCAAACGGAGGATTAGGAGGTGAGACCTACACACAAAGAAAGCTACGGAGCGGGTGTGATGATGCTACGAGGAGTGAGCACACTACTAACTCTACCATTCGGCCTAATCTCTCACACACAAGCTTAATCACGCACTACTCTCTAATCAACCACTAATCCAACTCTAATCAAACAAACCATGAGCATAGATTAGCATAGAATGACCACACCGGGCACCAACACTCTACACAATCCTACACACACTTAGTAGCATGCTTAATCAAGAGGAAAACATGAAAAAGAGAGAGATTAATCACAAAATCAGCCACTAATCTTTGATTAATCGAGGCATTGATTACACCAAGAGCAAATGAGAGAGAAGAGGTTAGAGTTTAGCTATTGGAATGTAGCCGATTCGTCCATGTGCACGCGTAGAGAGCTCAAGGACTCCATAGCCATCTCCTTCTTCACAAAGCTTATCTCAAGTGAGTCCGAATCCCCTTTCAGATTGTGCATTTTGAGTTATATACTCACTAGACTTTTTAGAAGTGGCCGGGCGCCCAAATGGCCAGACTCACTTAATCTGCTATCTGCACTGCCTAGGATCTAAATATAGCTCAATGTTTACAACTTGGAACTCTTAATGAGCCCAAAACATGATTACAATCCGCATTTGCGGTCATTTGTCGGAAAATCCTAAAACTTAAGTGACCGTCACTTGTGACCGTAACTTCATGGATAGCTGTTAATTCCGACTCTTCTCTGCATCTGTAGCTTGTGTTGCTTCATCTTCATCTTTACTTCACATCCGCATCATCTGGCCTCGTTAGTATTTACTAAAAATAGTAAATAGCATCTTTGACTGGTCCGTTTGGCCATTGTTGACTTATCCGCCAAACACTCCCCCCATCCGATTTCAGTGCACGTCCCCGTGCGCTGCCTGGTTGGCTGGCACTTGGAGAGTTTTGAAATTGGTGGTGAATGTTGTCTTGAAGAGCTGTAAGGTGTTTGGTTGACTTGTTGGTGTAATATGAGAATAGGCATTTGGGTTCAAGTTGAAGCAATTGGCTTGGGTTATTATGGGAAAAAGTGAAATAAAAAGACTGTGTACATTACATTAGGGTCTGGATACCCTGGATTACCAATGGGGAAAAACCTCATGGGAAAAAGTGCCCAAAGGTATATGATCTTATTATGGGAAGATACAATGATGGGTGTTGAGGGACTGAATTGAGTGGGCGTATATAAATAATGTGAAAGTGAATTGTTTAAGCCGTCTGTCCCTTCAAAAGTGTCGATGATCTGCCTTGAGTCTGGAGTTGTTTTGTTGTTGCTTGTAACTGCAAGGTGAGTGCATGGGTGGAACAATAAAAGGTGACTAATGCAAATGTCCAATTATGGGACATTCGAAATGCTTGCACAGATTTATGCATGGGTAAGATTATGATGTGCGAGAGAAGAGTATTGATGGGTTCTCCTCAGAGTTAATGTAGCTAACAAAGTAAAATTAACTTCACTTCACAAGCTTCCACTACTCTTGAGAAGGGCGTTTGATGCACTGGTTTCCACTCTCCTAATGTGCACAAGTGCGTGTGTGTTTTGTTTTGAACACTTCGCCTCTCCACCATGATTAAAATAATACATTGACTATGCTCACCTATCCAGCATGAGCGACTCGATATAATTACGCTCAACTCTTCCAGCTTGAGCTATAGCCTAATTAGCTAGACTCGTAGACCACAGAAAAATATTATGACTTGAAGCTTAGGTCTAATGCTTTGCTCATTTATCGGCTCAGCTGCCCGACTCTTGACATTTTTTTCGACTTGACTACTGTCTTGAGCTCTCAGCAAAGTATATATCTAGACATTCAGAGCTCGGATCCTCAAAAAGAGGGTTATTAAAGGACCATATTGGCAAAGTAGGTTTTTTCTGCCATACCTGTGTGACCTTGGTTGTCAAAATTGTTTGTTTTAACTTTTGGTCCATTATCTGAGAAGATTGGCTAGCTCCTTTTTGTTGGAAGTTGGGGATGACCTCAATCTTCTTCTGCTCGTTTGTCTGTTTTGGCACCCATATGTATCTGCTACTTGATGTTGGCTTGTTTTTGCAGACGACATATTGACTTTTTGGACTTTTATCCTTGATTTGTCGCTGTTTGTAGCTGTAATGATCTTCAAGTTGTGTAAAATCTGGTCTTGGTGCCTTGGGTAGCCAGATTTGTTTGTGTCCTTTGTAATATCCTTGCGCTTGAAGTATATCTGATGGCACAAATCTTGTTGCCTGTACTTTGGTATTCACATGTACCTGTTCCTTGCCATCTTTGGGAATCACGGGTGGTAAATTCCCTTGAAGATATGTAGGCCTTCTAGATTGAGAACTGTTTTTGAACCTGTTCCTGGCCTTGTTGTTTGATCTCCTATTCTGAGTTGAATTTGATCTTGATCCACCTGTTTGTTGTTTTGGTTTGAAGCCACTTGCTACTGTATAGCCTGATATCTTTGGTTTAGGTAACCAAACATTTGTATGACCACTGTAGTAGCCTTGCTCCTTTAAGCTGTATTGGGAGGCAATCCATCCCATTTGTTTACTTGAATTGCTCGGATTAGGATCATTTACCCAAAATGGATCTTTGACATTGATGTCATTGGCTGCAACATAGGTTTTGATTTGCTGCTTGTGTCTTTGTTTACTTTGGGTTGGGTATTTTGGTTGATAGACCTTTTTATACTTTTGTCGAGGTTGTTGGTCTTGATTTCTCTGGGGTGTTGAATCCACTGCTGTTTGCTTTGATTGTTTGACTGCACTTGTGATCTCCTTGTTGGACTTTTGTGATTCAGAGGAAGAGGTTAAACTATCTTGGACTTTTGCTTTTCCCTTGTCTTCTGCTGATAAACGTCGAGTTTTAATGATTTGGGAAGTTTGTACCTTTGCTTGTGGATGACATGCTTTGGTGATTTCTGCGTCTAAACTGACTAGAACAATCTTTTGTGCCTCTATTTTTGACCAACTGCTTGAGTCTTTACTTTCCTCTGCCGGCCGGACAGAAGTAAGTTGACTCTTTTCTTCAGATGCAATGCTTACCATGGCCATTGGTTCACATTGCTCTTTACTGATCTCTTTGTTCATCTTTTGATAGGCTCCACGTGCTTGACGCACCATTTGCTTCTGATTGTTCAAATCAAACATGATTTGTGTCACCTTTGTGTCTTTGGCATCTTCCACTGGCGAGACAATGTTAGGATCTGATTTTATGACCGGCTCTGCCTTTTGATTTAAGCCAGCCTTTGAACACATTGAGATGTCTTTTTCTTGGCTTTGAGACTTGATCTCTGGCTTTGTTGAATTCTTGGGTACATCCTTTAGCGATGAACTATCTGTGTTATTAGCAACATTATGTAGAACCTTTGATTCCACATTCCTGCTTGTTGAATTCTTCAATGGCAAGTCCTTGACTGCCCGTATCTACTCTGGTTCTGGGTCACAGATAATTTCTTCATCCACTTCCTCTGACATTGAATCGTCTACTGTATCCTTGTTGGATCTTTCAACCTCAGGCTTGAAAAATTCCAAGCTATTTGAGACCATCTGACGTAGCTGATCCTTTTTGGCAGCTTGATTTTCAATCGAAATATCATTGACGCCTTTGACCTCCAATATTTTAGTCATCAGTTTGTCTCTGGTATCCTTTGACAAGATTTGCTTCCTTTCTGGCGACTTTCTATTTGGAGATGTCTGCTTTAATGATTCAGCTGCTTGCAGTCTGATACTGTCTCGTTTTTCCTGCTTCATCATATCTAAGTGCAACTTTACTGGGCAATCAAGTATTAGATGATCAATGCCACATTTGTAGCAATGCCCCTCAATTTCTACTTGTTCCATACCTAGTCAAGGTATCTGTCCATAATACTGTTGGTATTCGTTGCCCATAGCATCTTTGAACAAGTATGTCATCAGCATGACATGTAGATACTTATAAACCAACACTGACGCTGGCTTTGACTGATTGCCTTTATCTTTGACTGTGGCATCTTCAAGAAGCTTGTAATAGCTTCCATTATAACCCTGGTAGATGGTCGTTTCAGCCCCTGCTTCAGTGACCAACTTTAATTCTATGTCTGTTATCAACATGTGATCCTTTATCTGTGGCTTATGTATAGTCTTGGGACTATGTTGTCGACTCGATCCTTTATGTGGCTTCTGTTGTCCGTTGAATTGTAAAAGAGGATTGTGACTCTCCTTCTTTGTTTGCAGTTGATAGGGTTGTCCTGATGGCAATAAGTGAGGTGGAGATTGGACTCCCCCCATCCGAGTGTGTTCCCTATCTGTAAGAGGCATCTTTATTATGCCAGATGTGGATATTCCAGCCTTGTCATCTAGCTCAGCTGATTGAGCTAGGTCTTGGTGAAGTCGTGCTAACTCATTAGCTGATACTTCCATTGATTGTACGTGTGTTTGTGTTGGTGCATTTTGTGGTGCATGTGCAGTGTTCTGTACATGTGAATGTTGTGTTGTGGCACTCATGTGTAATGAAAGGAGTTGAATTGTGCTCATACAAATTCACATTCTGATCCTGTGTCTGTGGAAGCCTAGGGCTTTCAATTTGCACTTCCTTATCTTCTAGCAATGGACTTTGTGCAATAGTGGCAGTATGACTAAGATTTACCTGGTTGGATATCATTTCGTCATGTGTCCGTCGTTCAATTTGGTCTTGTGGAGTTGCAGGTGATAAGATGAAAGCTACAGCTCCTTGTGAGAATTTATCTGCCATACAATCCATATCATAGTATCTTCCATCTATATCGTAGCTCTTGTCTCCGATGCGCGCTGCCCATAGCGTCCGAGGAACAGACTTGCTAAATGTCCTTGCCCTTGTGATTTGAATCCATCTTTGCCAATCAGAATCCACATAAATTGGATCTTTCCATCTCGTTTCGTGGATCCAATTGAGAGCTATCGCTTCAGGTTGCTTGTTGACTTCCAAAGTTGTTGAAGGCAACTGTTGTTTGCACATGGCCTCAAGGAATTCTTTCCTGCTGACTGTATCTTCATTTTTTGGCAAATTGAGTATAGTAAGCCCCGTCTCTTGAGTGATTTCTCTATTTTGAGCCACCGCTGTATCTGCATTGGAAGCTAAAGGTAAGCTCATTATCAAGCGGTAAACATTACCACTTGTCGACACGTATTTGTAACCCAACTTTGAACCATCTTCATGAGCTATGAAGCATTGATCTGGCTCTTCCGTTGCTTGATGAGTTGTTTCCGCTTTGTACCATCTACCTTCCATGTCTCTATAGAGACTGCTACAGTTTTTGTCTTTGTAATTTGACTTTATCAAGTGCACCGTGACTCGAAAACTGCTAACCTCTGGAAGATCTTGCCTGTGCAATTTTGTTATGTCCAGCTCACTACCTGGTTTGAGCTTCATGTACACCGATCCCAAACAATCTTCCATTAAGTTCTTTTGCGAATTTGCCATGTTGGTAGCTTCTTCTACTTCCAAAACCTGTATTGTCGGACTTTTCAGAGCATTTTGCTTAGATTTTAGATAGCGATTGTCTGCATCGTCCATGTAGCATGGAAAGTCTTTGAAATGATCTATTAACTTCAACCTGACGCCAACTGAATTGACTGTTATTGATGAGCTAGAAGCTGCATCATCACTGCTTTGATTTGCCAATATTTCCATTGCTTGTGGCTGTTGTATCTGCTGCTCCATTTTGCTTTTAACCCTGTTTCTGATTTGTTGAGCACCTGTATTCTTTTCTCTAGCCTCTCCCACGGGTGACCAGTGGTTTTCCTAATGCAATGTTCCCTGCTAGGCTTCGCTGTAATCTTGACGGTCTGATTTACCTGTAACGTTGTAGCACCAGTTGGCAAGTTACTTACCACTGTACTGCAACGACTATTTGCCTTTGTGAAATCTCGATTTCAGTCGATTGAGCGATGAAATGTGCTCTTAATCTGCAAAAGTCTGGATTAGCAAAGCACTTTTGAACTTGAATTAAAACAATCTCGGTTTGCCTGTGATCGCACTTTTATGGCGTCTAATTTAACTTAAACCGCCACGCGGGTGACCATAGGTCATCCAACTTCTGAAGTGTATCTGTTCGCAAATTTGCCTGGTACACTCAATTTTTCACTTCAATTTTGCTCTTTTGATGAATTGCATGGGAAGTTCCACCCCAAGCTTGAGGTGCTTGGTGACTAAGGTGATTGAGGTGCTTCTCGTGCTTGCTGACTAAGGTGCTTGAGGTGCTTATCATGCTTGATGAGTAAGGTGCTCGAGGTGCTTGTCGTGCTTGCTGACTAAGGTACTTGAGGTTGCTTGTCATGCTTAATGAGTAAGGTGCTTGAGAAGCTTCCCATGCATGGGGGGGGTAAGGTGCTTGAGGGGCTTGAGTCAAAAAGAGACCCTACAAAGGAGGGGGAAAGCCCCAAAGTTAGGGGAATCTTTGACTTAACCTCCCACTCACCCAAAGGGCACTCCCTTTCTCAAGGGACACATGGACATATGTCAAGATCTCCCTATGCTTAGCCACCTGAAAATACTTGATTTCCGGCCTGTTACGGTCACTACCAGTCATTGTTGCTGGTTTTGCCCAGATGTATTTCCACTTCTATTGCTTTCTGCCTCTTTCTCTTTCGCTTTTCTGCTTTTTACCTCTGTCGTTTTTCGTATCTGACTCTTTCGATTTTCTGTCTTTTAGCTCTTTCGATTTTCTGCTTTTACCTCTCTGCGTGTGTGTGCTGGTGTATGTGCGCGCGCGTGTGTGTTCCGTTTTGTGTGTGAATGAGTGCTTGTGGGTGTGTGTGTTTTGTCGAAGCCTCGTGGGAACGGCTATTTTATTTTCTTTGTATTTTTTGGTTTTAATTTTTTTTTTCTTTTTATTCGCGTCGTTTGTGCGAGTGCGAAATTGTGTATGTGTTCGTGCGCGCGTGTGCGTGTTTGGTGCGGGAGAAGGAGGCCTTTGAATTTTCCTTTTTATTTTTTTATTTTTATTTTTGAGAGTGTGCGTTTATGTGTGTGTGTGTGTGTGTTTGTGACGAGTGTTCGTGTTCGTGACCGTGTGTGTGTATGAATGTGTGTTACGGTGGGCGAGGTGGTGGGAATGGGCTCTTGTCTTTTTTTTTTTTCCGAGTGTGTGTGTGTCGTTGATTGTGTGTGTGCAAGTGTGTGTGTGTGGTAGGTGCACAAGCGAGCGGGGTGGCGGCACAGCAGCGGGTGGTCGGCGACAAGGGCTATGGCTGGCGGAGGCAACAGGCAGCGGTTACGGCTAGGTGACGCGGACAGTGGCGGGCTGAGGAAGCGGCGGTGGTGCGAGCAGCGGGCAGGCGGGGTCACGGCGGCACAGCAAGGCTAGGTTGCAGGTGTCGAGGGTGGACGGCGCGTTGGTTGCAGCAGCAGCGGCAGGTGTGCAGGTGGGCGACGACGCGGGAGTGGCTCAGCAGGGCGGCGGCGAGGCGAACGGCAGCACGGACAGCGAACGGCATGGTGGTGAGGGTGGGTGAGCGCGTGTGTGAGGGGGAAGGGAGGAGCGTATGATGTCTAGGGGGAGGGGCGTATGATGTCTAGGGGTAGGGAGGGCGTATGAAGAGAGGGAAAGGGGAGCGTATGAAGAGGGGGAAAGGGGAGCGTATGAAGAGGGGAAGGGAAGAGCGTATGATGTGTAGGGTCCAAGGGGGTAGGTAGGTGAGGGCCAAGTCGGCGCAATCATCGGCAAGGACAAAACGAAACCGACGGGAAAGACGAAGGGCGTGGGCGCGCGGTCAACGGCAGCCAGGTGAGACAATTTTTTTTATATATAAAACTCAAAAAATCAAAATAAATTCAAATAAATTAGAAAATATACACATTAAAAAAAAACACATAAATAATAGAAAAACACAAAAATAATTTAAAAAAAGCACACAAGTAATATAAAAAAACATAAAAAATTCAAAATAACACTAATAAGAAATAAAAAAGACTCACAAAAAATTCAAAAACACATACAAAAATATAAAAAGAAACACAAATAAATCTAAAAAATACACAAAACTAATCCAAAACACAAATTAAACATATAACAATGCACAAAAATATCAAAAGCACACAAAAAATTATAAAAAACACAAAAATTAATAAGAAAAAACACAAAAATTCACAAAAATCACAAACAAATCAAAATAAACGTAGGAAAAAAAATAAAACACACAGAAATAAATTAAAAAAAACAATTCTTATCAAACAAAAAGCTAAAAAAAACTCAAAAAATTTGACTATCAAGCAAAAACACGCAAAAAAAAATTTAAAAAAGTTTGCCCTGGCACTCCACGAATTGTCCAATTAGGCCAATTTGTCAAATTTCTAGGTATAAATTGCAATTTTTGAGTAAAAATTAAAAGAAAATTGCTAAAATTTACCAAAAAATTCCAAAAAATTACCAAAAAATTCTCAAAAATTCTAGATCAACCCACCGACCTAAACATTTGCAATTTGAGCAATCGAAAAACAGAAATTGATCACTTGCTAATTGCAATCGCATGAATCATCAGAGTTTAAGCACAATTAACCGAATTTGACCGAATTTCGACAGCATTTCGGCGTCATATCGGAATTAGATAAAATAACCATAACTCTTGACGACCATAAGCAACCTATGCTTCTCACAAGCAAATTGACACAAAAAACAGTCCCAAATTGCCCCAAATTGGGCACTTTCGCCTACACGACGCGGTCATAAATCACACCTAATTTTGCATCTTACATATGCACATGGTTTATCAATCAAATCTGCACATAAAAACAGAAATTTAGCATCAAAATCAGCACCTCATTTGACCACAAACTTGGCGATTAAGCACTTGGTTAGTGCCCAACACACTAGTGTGTGTGTGTGTGTGTGTGTGTGTGTGTGTGTGTGTGTGTCGATCCCGAAAATCACCTACACACAACCAACACAAAATCAATGTGTAGCATCATTTAGCATTAATGTAAACACATGATCATGATGGACATGCATCAAATAATCAATACAAAACAACACTTTGCAAAATGCCCAAATGATTAGTGAGAAATTAGTGAATGAAATTAGTGAAAATTAGTGATTAATGAGCGATTTTGGCTACGAATTGCGCACAAATGGAGTAGGATATGAGTGTGTGGATCACATAGGCATGTTGTCGATACACCCAACTCGCTTTCTACTTGTGTGTAGCACAAAAAACACTTAGCAATCAACGGGAAATTAGCATCAAAGTTAGAGAAAATTAGTGAAAATTAGTGAAAATTAGTGAACTTGATGGTCAAAATTAGTGATCAAAATAAAAAACTAATGATGTGTGTGGATTGTTTTGGGATGTTCTAAGCATAATCAATGCTAATCCAAGCACTAATTACACTAAAAACCACTCAATTAGTCAACACACCTAACCTAAAAACTAACAAAATTAAGGAAAAATTAGAGAAATTAGTGTCTCCTAATCGCACCAATGGCACCTCTAGCTTAGGCAATCGATCCCCGACAGCAGCGCCAATGTTGGGTCATCATCCTAGCATAGGGGGAAGATCAACATAATGTCAATCCGAGGAGCACGATCCGGCTAGGGCATGGAAACACACAAGTGGCGTTGTGCGTGCCAAACGGAGGATTAGGAGGTGAGACCTACACACAAAGAAAGCTACGGAGCGGGTGTGATGATGCTACGAGGAGTGAGCACACTACTAACTCTACCATTCGGCCTAATCTCTCACACACAAGCTTCATCACGCACTACTCTCTAATCAACCACTAATCCAACTCTAATCAAACAAACCATGAGCATAGATTATCATAGAATGACCACACCGGGCACCAACACTCTACACAATCCTACACACACTTAGTAGCATGCTTAATCAAGAGGAAAACATGAAAAAGAGAGAGATTAATCACAAAATCAGCCACTAATCTTTGATTAATCGAGGCATTGATTACACCAAGAGAAAATGAGAGAGAAGAGGTTAGAGTTTAGCTATTGGAATGTAGCCGATTCGTCCATGTGCGCGCGTAGAGAGCTCAAGGACTCCATAGCCATCTCCTTCTTCACAAAGCTTATCTCAAGTGAGTCCGAATCCCCTTTCAGATTGTGCATTTTGAGTTATATATTCACTAGACTTTTTAGAAGTGGCCGGGCGCCCAAATGGCCAGACTCACTTAATCTGCTATCTGCACTACCTAGGATCTAAATATAGCTCAATGTTTACAACTTGGAACTCTTAATGAGCCCAAAACATGATTACAATCCACATTTGCGGTCATTTGTCGGAAAATCCTAAAACTTAAGTGACCGTCACTTGTGACCGTAACTTCATGGATAGTTGTTAATTCCAACTCTTCTCTGCATCTGTAGCTTGTGTTGCTTCATCTTCATCTTTACTTCACATCCGCATCATCTGGCCTCGTTAGTATTTACTAAAAATAGTAAATAGCATCTTTGACTGGTCCGTTTGGCCATTGTTGACTTATCCGCCAAACACATGCCCTCAAGCACAAGTAAGATGAGAACCATGTCCCAAGAAATGAATTGGGTGTCTATGCACCCCATGCCCAAGTCTATGAGACCATCCTCATCCTTTGCCCTTCTGCAGTCCCGTTTAGTGAGTCCTTAATAAACATTAACAAGCAAAAGAAAAAGTTTTTGTTGACCTCATAGAGATGTTTGAGGAAATCCAGTGGCAGACACGTCGTGTCGGATCCCTCAAAGACTATGGCATATTCTTCCATGTGATGCACCATGTACTCAAGAAAGATTTTGAATGCCTCTGCATGAAGGTTGGTAGTGGCCTGGATGTCGATCATCCCCTCGACCACACTGACCAACATGTGCTCAATCCACAAGTCCTACATTTTCTAGTTGTGTGAGAAGTGCATCAGAAGATGTTTCCATGAATTCATTCGTGTGAAGAATTTGGCAAGAGAACTTAGAGCTAAAGTTTTGTGGATGTGAGAAATAAAGCTTAAAACCTAAAAAGTCACTTATATACCCAGGGTCACTTTTTAAAAAGCACTTAAAATTAACATTAAACTAAGTTAAAACTATACTTTTAAACAAAATCACGCGATAAAGCATTGAAAGAACAACATTGAAAGCATTTGTGCTCCAAATCAAAGAAATTGCACAATTCAATAAAAAACTTGAACAAATTGAGAATGAACAAGTATGTGTAGAGATGAGATTTAAAACACCATATGTATTAATGGGAGCAAAATCCACGTCATTTAGAAGCGTTTACGGAATTACATCACAGAAACAAAATGTTCTCACACAGAAGCTCTTCTCTTTCCTGGAGCGAACAACCTTTTCATTGATTACAAAGAGATATTGCTTGGGCAAGGTATAATTGAGATTAATATACTCACAAATGTGAATGAGGTGCCAATCATTATTCACTATAATGTCATGCACTACATCGTCATGGAGGCATATTTGCAAGTCAACTAATTCTCTAGCAGAAACATCAGTCTAGTGCCTCCCATTCTCCCATTGTAAGCTTCCATCTTTTGTAGGAAAAGACCACTGACAAGCTTTGCTTCGCAATATTGTATCTGAACACCACATTCTTCGCAGCTACAGAGCACTTGATTCTATCTCCTTGGTGGTTGACCACCTTAGTCTCCCATCCAAATGCAAGGAATCCATAGAACGCACTTCCCCCTTTTCAAGTGCACATTTTTGGTGTCCTGTGAACACTCTACAATTGAAAGATAAACACAAACACATGAAGATACATAAACCATGTTATCGTGGCTTTGTGGGAACCATAGGTGCACTTCATTGTTGCATGCACATCCGCCTTGATTCTCCTTTTGGTTGCTGCAATCAAGGCACTGTCTAGCTTAGGCCATATCATGGCTTTGTGGGAACCATAGGTGCACTTCATTGTTGCATGCACATCCGCCTTGATTCTCCTTTTGGTTGCTGCAATCAAGGCACTGTCTAGCTTAGGCAATAGCTTAGGCCATTCCAAACTCTGCAAGGTTAGCGAGTGATCTGGAGAAAGATTACCATACCCATTTTGCATAGGCGTGACATAAGTATGGTTATAACAAAGATGTCCCGTGAGGAAAGCTCGGAGGATGGATAGCCATCATAGAGCAACTTGTCAAGGTCAGTGTGGATGGCCTCAAAAGCTCTTATGAAGGACTCTATGGGCTCACACTCTACAAAATTGGATGGGAAAACATCTGCAAACATGAGCAAGCAATGGAAATCTTACAGTCATCAAAGCAGCTACACGGTAGAAATACAAAATAGACAATCTAAAAACTTGAAAGAGGAGTAAAATTACAATTTTCACAGGAAACCTCGATGGAGACACTACCGTCTCTAGCTTCAATCGTGAAGCAACATTGTTAGCAGTAAGCTAGCTCGGATACCATTTTTCGGAGCTTTTATTATAAAAACACTTATTATTTTGATGAATCGGGAATATTGTAACTCCTACTTTCTAGAAAAACATTGTAATTGATGAGCCGGGGCTACAAGCTTCCAGATTGTATCAACCTGTCTTTAGTTAGAGCTTCCAGATTATTAGTTTTGACCACCAAAAACCTTGGCTAAGGTATAAAAGCCAATTTTTGTAAGTTTTAAAGAGTTTTTTGGATAATAGAAACACAACGTGAGCTAATGGCGCTCACTTCTCTCCGTCTCGCACTTCCTATTCCCTTTTCGGTTGTCACATTGCAGTGCCTTCTGTTGTGTTGCAACCGTAGGTAAGATCTCTATGCATTGACGTAAGAATTTCATGGTAATCTGTAGCTTTTGGCGTCACCGACCCGCGGCCTAATTTCATTGTAAGTAAGAATTTAAGCTTCAAAATCATAAACTAAGTATAGGCGGGGTATTGGGGCATCATTGCTAAGCATTTAGATGCATTCTGGGTCAAAAACGACTAGGTCAAAAACTCACTGTGCTGCTAATAATCGCGATTTTTGCACTTGACCTAAAACAATATTGAGACCATAAGCATGTGTGCTTAGGTCTTATAAACATGCCCTATAAGTTTTGTAATGTTTGGATGTCGTTTGATGTTGTAACGGATGTGATTTGTTTGCCGATGAGCGGTGATTTAGTCATTGAGTGTAGCTTGAGTTAGATACGAGTGGTTTGTTGTTTTCCAAGAGATTGACAACCTCTTGTAGCCTCTATGCACTAGTCAAGTCAGCTTCGTCCCATGAATTGACAATTATATTTGTGGTTCTCGCTACTTCTGCAATAAGATAGGAGTGAGGTTAGACACCCATCCCACATTTGGCGCTGCTGCCGGGGAACAAAGAGACCTAAACTAGGAAAAAACACAAGCATCTTGTGAAGTTATCCTTTAACTTCCTCTAGGATCACCTAGAGTCAAAACTTTTCTTTTAAAAACGCATAGCTTAAGATTGTCGTCTTTTGCTGTGTAGAGGTGATTTGGAAGTAGGTTGTGCTTACTAAGTACCTTTTAGGATTTTTGGATTGTAGGATTAGATTAGGATTTTGAGAATGATTGATGGATGAGACAATTCTTAAGATCAAGGCTCAAAAAACCATTAAAAATAAGAAAACGAGTGTTTGTGGACACTTTTCACAACCCCATTGCAATAGAACCTAGGAGTAGGTAAGTAGAATTCGAGGTGGAATCTGACAACATTGCTCTATCCAAAAGAATCAATTGTGAGTGTTTATGTGAAGTTGCAAAATTTTAGGTCTATGGCTAGAAATAGCACCAAAAGGCTGTCAACCACTGAATCCGATTGGAGAGCATGCTTTAAAAGTTGTATGAACCAGTGGGTAAGCTTAAGGACGCAATGAGGTAAAAAATTTCAAGAGTTTGCAAAAACTCAGATTATTTACTTTTTCTTGACATTTTAGGCCAAATTAAGTTTTGGCTTGACTCGGAGGCCTAAAATAGCTCATGAAAAGACTGTCCAGTGAAAAAGATGAAAAAAGTGCTCATTTCAAGCCTAAAATAAATAATCGTAATTATTTACTTTTAACTCAAAAGTGACCAAGGTTGATACCAGAGACTCTATGGATGTGTACAAACATCTTTTGTAAAGGCCCATAGAATTGGATCACCAAACTGACCAAAAAATCGGTAAAAACTGAATTCTATGTTGACTTTCGAGAACTTGAGTGTAAATTGGGAAACTTTTGTTCAAACTCATTGAAACTTGACTTATAGGCTTATATTGATGTGTTAAACAAGTGAACATGCTTAGATGACAAAAAAGATGCAAAAATTTTCCAGAAGTAAATAACACGATTATTTACTTTTGTCCCATTTTTCAACTTTTTTGACCAAACCAGCAAACCACCAGTTTTAGCATGTTATATTAAGCCCACAAACCAAATTTGGTAAGGTTTGGATCATTGAAGTGAAAATTGTGGCCAAATTTGTAAAGTCAGTCTACAGACACAAAACTGTTGACCATTTGAATAGAAATTATCCAAACTTGATGAAACTTGGCTAGGGAGCTTAAGTTAAGCTGCTTAAGAGATTTGTGTCAAGATTGTGGCAAAAAATTGCAAATAAATAGAAGGAGTAAATAATCGTGATTATTTACATCTGCTACAAAATTGGACATTCTTTTACATTTGAGTATACCACAAGGTCAAGCATATCAAGTAGACCTCACAAACCAAATTTGGTAAAATTTTGATCACAAAAGTCAGACTTAAGCGAGATTCTCAAAAACTGAGTATGTGGACACGAAACAGCTAATAACTTGAACAAAATTTGTTCAAACTAAGTGAAACTTGTCCAGAGACCTTAACAAGTTGCATACTGGTCAAATCAAGCAAAAAAGTGTAAAAATTTGAGAAAAGTAAATAATCACGATTATTTACTACTGATACACAGAGATAGACTTTTTGACTTTTGAACTTGTACAGTGTTAGACCAACATAATACAAGGCCACCGGGCAAGTTTGGGTTCAATCGGATCAAAATTAATACATGTTCACTCAATTTCCAGGTTGCAGATTAGTCATTTAACTTTTTTCAAAAGTAGAATCTGAAAGTCTCAAGTATTGAATCACTTAGCTCAATTTGAAGTGATACACATAGACCAATCGCAATAGCTAGCAAGAATTGTACAGTCTTTGTGAAAGAATAGCTAACTTGATCAAAATTGATACATGAATCAGGTTGCAGACAAGGAATTGAAAGCGTGACAGAAGTGCAATCAAGTCAAGTGGAAGAAGTTAACCAGTCAATCCGATGGTAAGTACTCTATCTAGGGCTTCACAAGTCTATATGAACCTTAGATCTGGTCGTGTACTAGCAAATCAAGGCATATTTGGAGACACCGCTAGTAGAGTATCCGCCAAGGAGAGTGTGAACCAAGGAGATCACTTGGACACTATCTTTGAAGAAGTCTCAGACACTTTTTCAAAATCAACACCTGAAATGTCTTCCTATTCGACTCATTCAGAAACTAGTGAGGGCGAGCTTTTTGAAATGGGGCCTCTAAACCCAAACCAATGGGCCTACCCTCACAAAATGTTCGTAAAGAGGTACGCACGGGCACCACCTTCTTTTGGGATTGGAGAAGGAAACCAATCAAAATAACACTTGCACTCACCCACTCAAGCAACACACTTTGAAAACCCCCTTACTCTATATACACTTTGGACACTTGAACACCATCAACGATTATGCAACCCAATGCCGTGCATCAAAATGAAATATGCAATTTGTGGAATAGCATTCACCTTCTCCCCATAAGAATACCCATAATACATCCAAACTCTTCCTCTCTCAAGCACTCATCAAAAAATCATGCGCACAAGACTTGCCTCTCAAACACACAAGAGAATCACTTACATCAAACTAACACACTTTGCATAGAGAGCTCATCTCCATCTATGCAATGCCGTGACACAAATAAAATCACCATGAGAGGTAGCCACATGCATATGTAATGAAGCAAAAGAGAGTTGGAGTGAGAAATTTCTTTAGACCAATTGAATAAGTGTGGAGAAACAAACCAATGGTAAATTGAGAATAGAACACTTACTTGATTTCTCGCACACCTTTTAAGGGGAGGACAGACGCTGGCTAACCATCACGAATTGCGACACTTGAAAGTTTTGAAGATGATTTCATGATCATTAACATAACCATGAGAGAGATCATGATGTATTTACAAGTTATTGAGGTGATACAAATGATTTATTGGGTTGATGGAGTAAGAGATTGTAGAATGGAAAGAGTGGAGAATAGAGTTGCACTTCCTCCAAAGAGGAGGGTTAGGAGGGAGGATGTGAAAGAGGGAGAGTTGGGGTTTTCTCTACTATTGATCAAATAACAACATGAAGTTGAAAATATAGGTGTGTGTCCTTGAGTCTCTCCAAGGGGGGCTATTTATAGTTGTGTAGGAGTGGGATTATGCTACACTTAATTAGAGTAAGTGATTAGACCTAATTAAGTGTCTTTTGACCACTCATTGAATATTGGACATAAAAGGGACTATTTATTCACCAAAAATATCATTTTAGACCGTGAAGGCTCCATAGGGGTGCATAATGTAGGTGGGCCCCACCATGAGGCCCTACGGGTGGCTCCTGC
This sequence comes from Adiantum capillus-veneris, assembly GCF_014529385.1. NCBI lineage: Eukaryota > Viridiplantae > Streptophyta > Polypodiopsida > Polypodiales > Pteridaceae > Adiantum > Adiantum capillus-veneris. The sequence continues at coordinate 95,029,941 of NC_140956.1, read as the reverse complement.
GGGGTATCTCAACTTGTCTGTCTTGGCATTTAGAAAGCATCTTTAGGTTGGTCCCATCACATGCAAGTGACCTTGAACACTCATTGCTCTTCTAGAAGATGAGTAGGGGAAAAATAAGATCTCACCCTCTTGATTTACAGTTCCCTTTTGCTGCGAATCTGACAAATTTACACTATTTTGACCATAACTTTTTACCTGTAGCTCGGAATGACATGCTTCAAAAGGCAAAATTGACCTTCTCAACATGTTTGATATGAATTTGGACTATTCTTCACGCCCATGCACCAACGAATTCGATTTGGAAGGTCCACACTAGGCTAGGGAACCTTTTGCTTCCAAGTCTTCTTGTATGGGCCCTTTGCTTGTATGCATCCAAGGGGAATCATGCTTTTTCAAAAGGCTATGATGATTAAACAAATAGAGGAGGGCCCAATATTATTTTCTTGTGAAAAGAATAGACAATTGGAGTCTTTTTGAAAGGAGAGAAACTATATGTATATTCTTAAGAGATATTGGGCCACCTATGTAGGGGGCATAGAAGACTTGTAGAGAGGGACCATAATCTTTGGTAAAGACAAGTGGAGAGTTGATTTCCATGGGAATTTATCTATATGGGGTGGAAGATGGATATATTATTTTTCTACTACTAATTCACAAGAGGTAAGAAAGTTTGGGGGTATATAGTTGGTTATTGTATGCTTATTCTATTTACAAAGAAAAAAAGAAAAGGGTGGTAATATAAATATATGACTAAGGTGACATTTTTGGGAAGAGTATAATGTATGTGTCACCACAAAGGTTAAACGAAGTGGGGGAATTTACTCTAGATAACTTAATAGCGTAGAAAAATATATACACATATGAAGAAGAGGATGTTGAGTAGGCTGACAAATGTTGCAAAAAGATGGTTACCATTTTATGCCACTCACTAGAATGACAATTCGCTATAAGCATATACTCTCTTGCTATGGAGCTCAGGTTTACCTGGATCCTAATGAAGAGTATGCTATTCGCATTGATGACTGTGACATAGAGTTTGAAGAGGAAATCAAGGCAAACAAACAAGGAAAAATGTACATGGATAGAAATGGAACTCAGTATTTACAAGTTGAAAACCCTGACGTGTTAGAGGTAAATACCATAATTCAAGATATGGCAGCAAAAGAAGGACCATTGACTTCAAAACTCGAGGGATATGATCAAGTTGATTTGAAGCCTTTGAAACGGCTTAGTACGAATAATCCTAGGATCAGAGTCTATTGTTGGGAGGATAGAAACGTCAAAGATCTTCTATGGACTTCTCATGCCAAATCAAAACAGTTAATGCCCATGAAGATCATCTATATCTTGAAAGTTAAAGACAAGGGTTCAACAAATCTACCAACCTACCTATTTAGGGATTTTTATAATGATAACTTTGTTATGATGACTCCTGAGGAGGTGGAACAAACCAAATACCAAGGGTACTCCATAAGGGATTGGATATTGGGCCAAGGATCAGAAACCATTCCAAGAGATGAACTCCACAAGAGATCTTTTGAGAGTAATGTTAAAAAACCAGAAACTACGTACCTCATTACGAAGATAACCGGGTGACACTAAAGCCAGTCCAGGGCTACATGAGTCACTATTTCCAGCAAACTGGTTTGAAGGACCCGGAACAGGATCAACTGGCAGGAGACTGGGAGTTGAACCAAATAGACGTGTTAGACCAGCTGATTTTCAGAAATGGGTTAGAAAATACAGTGGATCTGGGGATCCACATGACCACTTAGCAAGATTTAAGCAAGTGCTAAGAGCAGAACGCATATTTGATTTCTGTACTCAGTTCAAGGGATTTGGAATGACATTAGAAGGAAAAACACTGACATGGTTCCAAAACATTCCACCAAGGTCAATCATGGACTTAAATACATTAGCTCAAGGATTTGTAGCTGCTTGTTCCAAAACGGGGATCAAACACAATACGGTAGCTCAAACCTATAGCTTCAAACAAAAACAAGGTGAGTCTGTTAGGGATTGTGCAACTAGAATGAAACAATATATTGCAAGATGCCCAGAGCTAGAGATACCTGTTGAAGAAAGACTAGTATCATTATTTCTAAAGGAACTACTAAACAAAGAACTTCGTGCTATATTGTATAGAAAAAAACATATAACCCTAGAAGAGTGTGTGTCATATGCTATTGACTTAGGAGAGAATTGTGATATTTTCAATGAAGAAGATGTCCCTAAGGATAATCTAAGCGAGAAAATAGCATCCACCAAACCAACACAAGTGGGAGCGGCTGTTGCAACACCTCTTACAACCATAAAAGACATGTTCAAAAGGATGAATGACATGATGATAACATGCAAAAAGCACCTATGAGGGACCACGGCAAGGAATACCTCAACAAGGACAACCAATTAGGCCGTAGAAGTGGTGTGCAATCGAGGGTAAATGGACCAACCATGAGGCCAATGAGTGCTATTACAGACCGAAGTATGATGGGAATGTTCAATACGTGCCTATGAGGCCAAATGGATAACACACGTACAGATATTAGCCTAATATGGCCCCAGCTCAAAGACCACTGATGGGTATGGAAAGACTTCAACCCGTGTTGGGTCAACAACCTCCATATCCTGGACATAATGTAGTGCCTGTAAAGTACATGCATTCAAAGGGATTCATAGATGAACAAGCACTAGTGCCTGCTACACCCTATGTTGAGCCTAGTCCATCTACAATAATGGTAGAAGGAACTGGTATAATTCACATCCACCACCAATGGAAGAACCTGTGACTTATACTACACCAGAGCTTGCATCGATGTACGATGTAGCTAATTAAGGTGTTAGACCTTCGATGGTAAGACCCATGATTAAGCCAAGAACTGGAAACTGTCATAACTGTGGTGCAGATGATCATTGGAAAAATGAATGCCCAGAGCCTGACAAGAACCTTAATCCAGTTGAAGCTTATTACATACAATGTTGCAGAAAGGGAGGACACTTCCCTGAAGATTGTCCAGAAAATCCTTTAAACAAGGGTAAAATAGTAGTGAACGTAGTCCAAGTGATACCTAGTAGCTCATCCGAGAGTGAACCGATTGTTCCAATCAAGGTAATCACCAGAGCCTAGGCTAAGAAAAAGAAACATAACTCCTCTGATGATTCGGAGAATACCAAAATTTCCTCTCAGAAGACCAAGAGAAGCAGAAGCAAAAGGTATGAGATGAGAAAACAGAAACAGAAGACTGAAATTGAGGAGAAAGCAAAGAAACTATTCCAGGAAAAAGTGAAAGAAACTGGAAGTGAAATCAAGGAAACCACCGTGAAATCTGAAGGATCAATTTTGGTAGACAAAATTTTTGAGCCAATTAGTACAGCCTTGGAAGCTTACCAAGCGGGGCTTAAAGCAGGCAAAAGCATGGAAAACAAATGGAAAAACTATCCTTCTCCAGATATGGAAGCAGCTAAGCTTGAAGCTTATTAAAATTTGGTAAGAATTACTTAAAAGATGCTAGAAAAACAAAAACCCAAGCTCAAGAGTATGGCAAAACCTGAAGAGCTTGTGGTAGGAACCAGTAAAGAAAAATCCAAAGTGGTGGTAGAACCTCACCTGGAAACAAAAGAATCAGAACTTTAATGCCGGACAGCGAAGATGCCTTAGATGGAATTCCATTTGTAGAAGAAGACTCGTAGGACACTTATGGAAAAAAGTTAGAGAGATTAATGATGGGAGCCTAACTCTGAAGTCAGCTCCTATAGAGGAAGTTTGGTTAGACAATCTTACTTCGGATATGGATAAAAATGTACAATCCTTGTATGGGGATTGCAGATCTGAAGCTTCAGGAATGTCTAAATCATTGACTTTGAAACCACTACCCTCTTACTTGGGAGATAACAAAGATGAATCCATAGTGTGTAAAACCACTCAGGTAAAGAGAGCGAAACAGACCCTAGAGGTAGACAACATCCATTCAATCATGTCTACACCCATTCAATGTACTATTAAAAATCAGACCATATATATGGAATGATCTATAGAAAAGTCTAGAGAAGGTGGGGATAACAGGGCTAATCTCATAAAATTTGGGAAAAATTGAAACACGAATTGGATAACAAAGAGATTTGATCCGTTCCAGTGAGCAAAGTCGAAGAATACTACAAAGGGGAAGACAGAAACACAACCCTTCTAGTGAGATATAATGATATAGAAACCATGGCAATACTGGATAGTGGGATAGGCATAGCCATAGCCACGAAAGCAGTATAAGAATCTTGGGGACAACCAGCCATTAGACAACTTCTAATGAAATTGCAATTGGCTGATGGACATATCGAAAGACCCTTAGGACTGCTTGAAAAAGCGATAGTTAATTCCTGTGGGATTGGAAGAGCAGCCATTATATGTGGCCAGTGTATTGTGCAAGTCGAGTGAAGTTGGTAGAAAAAAGAAAATTGTCGGAAGTAGAGCTAGTGATGGCCAGTGTAATATTTGCTTATTGACAATCTTGTCATTACTTGCTACCATGACCTTTTGTTTTCTTAACGAGTTACGCCTTTTTGCCACAATTAATTAATGGCACTAACATGTCAAATGTGGTCAAGAAATGGGTAATTGAGCTGCAAGAATTTGAGTTTTCTTTTTTAGTGGAAGACATTACAAGAGCTACCCTAGCTGATTTGTTGACTTACAAGGAGAATCCCCTCCTTGTTAAGGAAGAGGTGGTGAAAAGGGTATTTAAAGAAGTGCTGCAGATCAGCAATGCACATGCATTTTTCTTTGATGCCTCATACAGAAAGAGCCATGATGCAGCTTCAGCGGGTATAGCACTTTATGATCCAGAGGGGAAGCTAGTATGCAACAGAGGGTTCAAATTGGATGCGCATAGTAACAATGAGACTGAATATGCTATTTTGGAAGCCGGATTACACATTTTTTTGAAGCATGGGATTAAAAGGTTGAGCATAAAATGTGATGCCTTGTTAGTTGTGAAGCAAGTGTCGGGTGTGTGGAAGAGCAAGAACACCTCATTGAAGGAAATGTGTTTTACAGTTTGAAGCATGGAGCATCAGACACATTGAACATGCTCTAAATGGAGAGGCACATGAAGCAGCTCAAAGCATGATTGAGGAGCTATTTGTGTTGAGGACCAATTTACCTCTTTATCATGGCCGAGAAAGTTTGGCCCAAGAAGAGGAGTTTTTGCTAACAGGAATCATTCCGAAGGACATTCAGAAGTCTAAGAAGTATGGTTTTGTGCGTAGAGCATCCAGGTACAAATTGATTGGTGATGTCTTGTACATGAAAGGGGCTGATCTCGTGTTGAGACATGTACCTTGGCGGGAGGAGCTTTATAGAGTGTTGGAAGAGAATCATGAAGGCGCAAGTGGCGGCCATTTTGCTCTAAAGATCACCTTGCATAAGATCTTGCAAGAGGGGTATGTATGGCCTAGTTTGCACAAGGATGTTCACCATTGGTGTAGGTCTTGCAATAGGTGTCAAGCATTTGGGAAGAGAGTGTTGAAGCTAGAGCTACAAAAAATCATTATGGCGTTTGATGTGTTTGAAAAGTGGGGGATTGATGCAATAGGCCTATTACCTATCACAAGGAGGGGCAAAAGCTATATTTTGACTGCAGTGGACTATCTCTCTAGATGGGCAGAGGCTATAGTAGTAAAACAAATCACTATAAAGAATGTGGCAAAATTTGTGTACGATGAAATATGTTGCAAGTTTGGGGTGCCACTAGAGCTACTTTTGGACAAGGGGCCAGGATTTAGAGCTAAACTATAGACCTTTTTATGTGCAAAGATGAAGATTAGGCACCAACATACCACTCCTTATTATCCACAATGTAATGGCTTAAATAAAAGATTCAATGGTGAGTTGGTACAAATTCTTTCAAAAGTGATAGAGCACCAAGGAAAGAATTGGGATTTGGAATTTCCTAGTGCATTATGGACTTACCGTACCTCGGTAAAGACGGGTACAGGGTTTACTCCATTTCGTTTGGTATATGGAAAGGAAGCACTATTGCCTGTGGAAGTAGAGTTGCCTTTGGTCAAGATGTTAGAGAAGTTGCTTGGGCAATCTAGTGATGCATTCAAGGAGAGGCTCTTACCATTATAAGAGGTACAACTGGATAGGATGAGCGCATTGGAACATTATGGACAGATGCAAGATAAGGCTTTAGAAAAGATAAATAAAAAAGATCAAAAGTAAGGGCATCAAGAAACATGACTTGGGTTTTGCGCTACAACAGTAAGCTGGACAAGACATTCCAAAAGAAGTTTCAAATTAAGTGGGAAGGCCCTTTCAAGGTAGTTGAGTGTTTTCCGAATGGTACATATCAGGTGGCTAACCTGGATGGGATTCTACATAAGTCAAGGGTACATGGATTGTGTCTTAAATTATATCATGCTAGATTAATGATGGTGGAGTAAGATGAGTGGTCTAAAGAACAAGTGGTGTCTGTGAGGGATGAGGAGACCTGTGACGCGACGATTCTCGTATCTCTTTTTGCTCATGTTGATCATGAATGATATAGCAGGCTAGGGGATGGGCAAATTATGTTAGGAGTTTTTTGGAGAAAGTGATTGCACATATGTACATACATATGCATGGTGCATCGAATAAAGGATTGCCCATTTTCCAGAGCCAAGTGGTTACGTGGGGCCCACATGTATATAGTTGGTAGAGCATAAAACTTCTCGAGGAAGCTATCAACAGGGCACACGCCATGAGATAAGAAGGTGCGGTGCGTCAGATGGCATCTAGTGGCGTTAGGAGGTCAAATGGGGTCAATACTTGCACGTGGTAAGCGAGGACACAACGGGAATGTTTTCTTGTGATGATTATGCAGAAAGGTCATCATGAGAACTGTACTTGGGGGTCACTTCACGTGATTGCAGGATGCATTATTGGAAAAAGTTGAGTGCCAGGTGTGCGGATGGATGTAGAAGGGTGACAAAAATGAAATGCGTGGCGAGTTTTTGGCATGTTCGGGGTCCGTTTGAGGTCAATCAAAAGGCCAAAGGTGCCCAAGGGATAAAGTGAAGTGTGGAAACTGAAAAACCTAAGAAAAGAACCAGAAAAGTGTGGAGAGAAGAGGAAGAACAGCCGCAACTCCGTTTTTGCTGTTTTTGGAGCCTATTTTGGCCATAAACTGCTCATTCGCGGTCAGATTTGAGCACTTTGATATTGTAGACTAGGGTTTTTGGCCGCTTTGGATGCAATGGCGCTATCCATTTTGCCAAATTCCTCACTTTTTTCTATTGTTTTGGTTGTGTAAGTTTCTCCTGTTGAGCGAAGCCTCTGTTCAAATTTGTGATTGTATCTGGCATATTTCATCCATATTGTGGAGCTATTTGCCCCATTGGTGTTGGCCCAAGCTCAATTGTATCTAAACATTAGAATTATTCCTCTTTTGATCTGAGTCTTGTGTGTGTGTGTGTGTGTGTGTGTGTGTGTCTCTGTGTTGAGTGGGCAAATGGATAGTCTCTCTCCTCTCACTCCATAGGTGTGTTCCCTTTCTCGGCCAGGTGGGTGTTGTAAGCCGAGTGGTGCCCCATTGTGTGTGTGTGTGTGTGTGTGTGTGTGTGTGTGTGTGTGTGTGTTATCCCAAGAGTGTGTGTCGGGTGATTATAGAGGCGTTGTGTGTGTTTCCATCCCGCTCACAGCGGCTCAAAGTAGATTGGAACGATCGTGCCACTACAAGAGGCATTGAGAAGATTCATGCACTGGAAGCCAATCAAGAAGATCCTCCTCGCAAGAGAGGTTACATATATTTGCCCAAAGAAATTGTAGTCATTGAGCAGCTTACAACCCAAGGCGTGGATTTGTAAAGTCAAGGAGAGACCCTAGCCATGTTGTGTGCTCGTATAGTAGAGCGAGAAAGAAAGTTGGCATGGTACGAGGCAAGGTATGGGCTTGCTAATGAAGAAGAGATAGGCAATGCAAATCCAAGTGATTTAGTTGGCAATTCAAAATTTTGTGTATCTGATCTCTTTGGAGAACAAGCCCATGATTTAAATTACATCTCCCAAACAATACTAAGCTCTTTTTGTATCTTAAATCTCAAGATTTGTAACTAAAACCTCTTTTTGGTATGTAAATCTCTATTTGTTGGAACAAATGGACATGACAAATGTTGTTGCAATTGTGTAAGTTATGTTCTCTCTTCTTTCCTTTTTTTGACAATGATAGAGAGCAGATGGAGAGAAAGAGAGACAAGGAGAGAGAAAGAGAGCGAGCGAGAGAGAGAGAGAGACAAGGTATGGATTGTAAAGCTAAACGCCACATAACTTTCACATTGCAAAATTAATTGAGAATATAGTATAAACTTTATAGCTCATCCGTCCCCTCAATCACAGGCACCATGTCATCAATTTCTTCGACATCTGAACATTTCGGATCAATATCTTCCACATTCCATTCCATTACATCATCAGAGTTGAGCTCATTTGCAATTGCTTCGTGTGTTTGAAAGCGCCTAAAGCTTTCTTCTGTGGCACATGTGGCTAACTTTGCTGGCTTATGCATAAGTCGCATGTTACAAAATACATACACCAAGTCCACAACTTGTTTAGGACTTAATCAATTTTGTTTTGAAGTATGCACAAAAGAAAACGAAGACCAATTTCTTTCACAGATACCACTTGAGGCGGAAATAGACAATACTCTCATAGCCACATGTTGAAGTGCCACTTTTTCTCCACCGTACTCTTTCCACCAAACTAGTGCACTCATCGTCTTGATAGCATCTATATGCCACGGATCCCCAAACATTCCTTCTTTTCTAGTATATATCGTCTTCTGTGGATATGCCACCTGTCTATCCACATTGCCTAATAGTTGAGCACACACTTTCTTGAAATTATTGATCACTTCATTGTTTGAAGATTGCTCGTGCATCTGGAACTTGGGATCCAAGACAAAACCTGCTCCATGAAAGGAGTATGCAGCTGCTCCCATCGTCTTTTGACAAATGACATCATCATGGATTTCTCTTTTCATGCATAAGATGTATAGTCTTTTAACTTGCAAGTGGATTCATGCATGTACCAGTAACCCCGTCCAAAGATAGAGGCTTCTTTGTCCACTAATCATATCAGATAGAGGCTTCTTTGTCCACTAATCATATCAGATGAGTAAAGGGTTCTGTGATAGTAACAATTTTGTCTACATTTCTCCCAAAAATAGAAGATTTTACAAGCTGATAACATTTGGAAGCAGTAGGTTCATACTTGGGATATTTATCAAGCCAAATGTCCCATCTTCTATCTACCACTGTTTCAACAAGGACTACTTTTACCTGCTATACAGTGTAGAGAGAACGTAATATGCTGTTGCAAAACGGGTCACACAAAAAATCTGTAAATTTTTGGTTGTGGACTTTGCTCTAAACAAAGCATAAAAAAATGAATGCTCTCTTATAAACTTCACCAAGTGGTTTGCATCTAGAAGAGTTTGCTTAATAGAAGGAACTTTCCCAAAGTCCTTTAAGGGCAAATTCAAAGTGTGAGCAGCACATGGAGCCCATGTAATCTCTGGCTACTTTGCTTCAATTGCTTTTCCAGCTGCTTTGTAGTTAGATGCATTATCTGTGACAATGGCAATCACATTTTTAGGTCTCCCTGCTCTTCTGATCGAACGCTCATATACACCAACAAGATATCCACTAGTTTTCTCTTTCAGGGATGTATCGATCGCTTCAAGAAAGATGGAACCTCTTGGACAAATCAACATCACATTAATCAATGGTTTCTTTTGACAATTTGTCCAACCATCTAGAGCACTTGTGCATCCATACTATGGCACATAATCAAGAGTTGTGAGCTTTAAAATATTCTTGATGTAGTTTTCACTTTATCCAAATATTTTATACGCATCTTATTATAATCAAGAACCACAAAACCCTTCTTTGCTGTGCTCATTAAAGCATTTTTGAAGATAGGATTTCGAATGACATTTAAAAGAATTCCACATGCAACAAATGCTTGCGTCCACTTAAGATGGAGTTCAAGCAGCCATTGTTTCCCAAATGCCTAATGCAAAGTAGGATCACTTGGTGCATGTTCTCCTCCAGTCCATGCTTCACTTTGGATTATGTTAGCAAAGCTTTCGATAGGATTAGAGCTACAATCCCCAACAAAGGATGAATGACACCCTCCTTGACCTGAAGCAGGGGTCGAGTGAGGGTTTTGATCATTCTCGAGTGTCATCTCGATGTCCCTAGCCATAGATGGAGCCATCATTTTGGGACCTCCTTTTTTTTTGCCCTCAAGACGTGCTCTCTTTGCGTTGAGCCCCACTCGGGAAATTTTTCTTCAATACCTCTTAGGGGGTTTTTGCAAGATAAAATGTTTCTAAAAGTTTTGAACACATGTTCTTTTAAATTGTGAGCATTTTTGCTAAAATTATGGCCGTAGGTCTTACACCTCAACTTTGATGTAGTCTTTCCACTGACCAATTCATCTACGTAGTTCCACTTGTATCCTTTCACCATCTTCTTAAGATCTGCAAACTCAAATAGAACTAATTACTAAACACACATCTAAAATCGAACTCTAATACCATTTACATTACTTTATTCGTCAACGTTTTCAACCTCTTTAAATTATAAATACCAAGAATAATTTTTTTCAAGTGTGATATTTCACTTTATACCTAAATCATGATAAATAAATCGCTTAATCTATCTCAATAACTTCCAAGTGTGAGTAAAATCTACACAAAGCAAGATATCTTTAAAAACCCTATCTAAATTACCTCCAAGTGTGAGTGTAACTCTACACATGGCAAGCAATCAAAATTCACTACTTCTCTAAATCTCTTCTAGGTGTGAGAATACCTCTACACAAAGAGAGAATTTTTATTTAATCTACCTAAATTGTCTGTAGTGTGAGCATTTTTCTACACATGATAGACAATCATTAGATAAATTTAACCTAAGTTAATTCCAGGTGGTGTGAACATAGTTCAACACACAACAAGTAACTCTTAACTTTAACTATGTAACTAAAGTTACTTCTAAGTGTGAACATAGTTCAACACACAAAACAATAACTGCTAACTTTAACTATCTTAAATCACCTCCAAGTGTGAGTTTCCTCTACACAAGGCAAGTAATCTTTAACTATCTTACTTGATTTACCTCTCAGTGTAAGATATACTTCACACAGAGCAGATAACTCAAAAACTCCAAAGCTCTAAATTTTTACTAAAAAACTTATATGACTAAATTTAAACTGACTTTTTTATATTTTTTTTGATGTTGTAAATCTCACCTATAGATGAGATAAGGGAGGAGAGATCAATAGAATGAGCAAAACAATCCGTTTTCATGGTATATAAAGAGATTTATTTCAATCGAAATTCTAAGAAATTATACGATTGGTGGTTTTGCTGATGTGGCACCATATAATATGGCCAAATAAAGATAGGTGTCGTATAATACGTCCATCTAAAGTGTATTATATGTATATCGTATACTGTACAATGCAAATTAGAACGTTACAAGATCACACAATGAAAGGATAAGATGCCCTTACATCCTGTTAACGCTAGGTTGGTAACCTAACAGGACATAAAAGTGTCCTTTCAGGGTTTTAAAAATAACCTCCAAAACCATAGTAGATCCACTCATTTTGTAAAATCCTTTCATGAGGTTATAGTTCAAGGCCTACTACACATGGAAAAAATAAGAAACTTGTAAAATTTCTCATCTTCTGGTCACACCAAGCCTCCAAAGTTGATGGACCAGTACATTTTCATCAAAACAATCATTTCTTACGTTTTGTTGCATAAAAATAAGATTAGGGATTTTTTAAGGATTTGAGATAAATTCCCTAGTTAACTTCAATGGGTTGGTGATCAGAACATATGATTGCTTCTCACTCACTATTTTTTGTTTTGCCAAAAGAAATAGGTACAAAAAAGTTGAATTTTTACCATTCTGCAAACCTATCATCAAAGTTTCTATAGCCACGCTCAATACAAATAATATATGCATGTTTTCTTAGTTCCCTATTGTCCTTTAGGTTCATAAGGAGCCATGGAGCATGTCAAAAGAATAATACATCTCTTACCAAGGGGAATCTTGGGGACAAAGATGAAGTGCTAAATACAGCAAACATGAAAAAACTGGGTTCAACATTATGAGTTGTAGAATCCCATAGAAACTATTCAATATCTAGCCAAATTTGATCCTTATGACTAGATATGGTTACTACCTACAAAATGTATGTAGTTGTCACAAGAAACTAACAATATTGAAAAAGCTATACTTGATATACTAAAATGTTTTGTTTTCTTCTATAATTGAAAAAATCAACCATCGTTGTCTACTATGAAAAATAGGATATTAGGTGCCCCAAAACTCAAGGAATATTAGCTTTATGTTACAATATGAGACATAGAAAATCAAAACTGCATTTGGATATCATGAAATCCACCAAAAAATCATAGAAGAGCTAAAATTGGCTAAAAAACAGGTTTTGACAATTTTTATAATTTGGTCATAACTTACAACTTTAACATTTATTTCTCCCTAGAAGCATCAGGACATGTTGAGGACTACTAAAGATAGTTCTCTAGCATTATAGACATCACAAACATGAATTCTAGAGTGGTATAGTTGCAAAAAGTTGAAAAAAGCCAAAAACAGGACCCTTTTTTTCACACACTTTAGGTTGTAAAATGTTGTGCAAGGACAAGGTTAAAGATGGAATTGATATTCCAAAAAAATGTCGAGTTTTTTTTCAGCTCATGAGACAACTTTCTAGACAAATAGCACCTCAAAATCCATTTTGAAACTCTTGACATAATTCAAGGAAAATGGTCACTTAACAGGACATAAAAGTGTCCCAGGACATAAAAGTGTCCCATTACCAACCTAGTGTTAAAGTGACTCAACCATTTGAAAAATGGGGTTTAGACTTTGTAGGCCCAATTAGTCCGACAGCTCGTAACACTCAATCTTGATATATTATCGTTGCCACTGACTATGTGACAAAGTGGGCAGAAGCAAGGGCAACACGTAAGGCTGATGCAAGGTCAACTGCCAAGTTTCTCTTTGATAACATTATTACAAGATTTGGTTGTCCCTTTGAAATTGTGAGTGACAATGGTACTCATTTTATAAATGGAGTGATAAAGGAACTCACAACAAACTTCATGATAGCTCACCATAAGTCTACACCGTACTAACCACAAGCAAATGGCGAAGCTGAGAGTACTAACAAGACCTTAATTTCTATCTTGATAAAAAAAGTGGAAGCTCATCGCATAGATTGGGATTTGAAGCTAACATCAACTCTATGGGCTTACCGTACTTCTTACAAAGTGGCTATTAATTGTACACCATTCAAAATGGTATATGGCCAAGAAGCATTTATGCCATGGGAGTTTGTAATTCGTAATTTGCGTGCAGCTTCACAAGAAGGTTGGGATGGTAACCCTTTAGTTGAGCACTTATATATCCTTGAGAGGTTAGATGAAGAAAGACAATTGGCTGTGCAAAATGCACTTGTGGAGAAAGAAATGGTTTGACCGTCATCTAAATAACAAAGATATCAATGTTGATGATAAAGTCCTTAAATGTACGGAGTGCGAAACAAGAAGAAAAAGTTGAAATATGCAGAAAAAGGACCATATAGAGTATGTAAAATCACCCCACAAGGTACCATTTGTGTAGAGACTCTTGATGGAGTTGAAACCATTGGATTCCTCAATGGGAGAAAATTTAAAAGATATTATGATCCTTTAAGCCAAGAGGAGCTATGTGCCATCCATCAAGAAAAGGCAGCCAAGGCACAAGCAGAGTTGAAGAAGATACAAGCTCAAGCTGAGGCTAAGGAGCGACAATAATGCATTAGACGCCAACGAGAGGCCAACCTTGGAGTTACACATGCATTCCATGTTGAAACAGAGGATGATTGGTTGGACTCTGACACACCTCTATGATACCTTATTGAACTAAATAGCGCATATGGGAAAGTGCTATGTAATGACTTGTTGGACACGGTTGCTACATATAATCTATTGTCATATGGAGTGTGGTGTCAGTTGGGAAAGCCATCTCTATCTGAAAGTACTATCCAATTCAAGGGTATCAATAAGAAAAAAACTGCGATTTTTGAAATCTGGCATACTTCTGTTAGTTATGACAACGGGGTTGTGGCTCAAGACTTTTTGGTCATGCCTGCTGGAACTATGGAAGGCAATATAAACCTAGGATGCACATGGATGATAACAACCAAATGCACTATTGATTGGGGGACTGGGAGTGTCACAACACAAAAACCACCTCTTAGCCCTACCACTCAAGCCATAGTCCCTGAGATATTACTCCTCGAGGATATAAAACTCAAAACAATGTATGTCCAGGAGGTTAAACCATATGTTCCTATAGCCCAACTCCCTAAATATTCAACTTTTGTAGTTGAAACAAAGCTTGAGACACACAAGCCACATCCTAATATAATGAATAAAACATACAAGTGGGTCTTTAAAGATTCTTTAGCGACCATGGATGATGCTAAAAAATAGGAGCCTTGTAAGAAACGCCCTACTTGCTCCCGGAAATGTAAGAAAACGTTGTGTTGGATTCCTAAACAACTATTGCACGCCCAAAGATACTATCAAGAAAATGATCAAATCTGGGTGCCAAAACGTAAATTGTGTTCTTACCTGTCACCACCTGACCCATGTGAGTCAAATCCTGTGACCACAAGGCCGATGGAAGATCGTGGGAAAGGAAAAATCAAAGAGCGTTGTACACCAGATTTGGAGCTAGTATGGGTTCCCAAGTGAGAAAGGCTTGTTTCGCTCAGCTCAACCATAGAAAAAAAAATGAAGCTTCTTGCTCTTCATGTAGCTCATATACGAAAATAGAAGCTTCGACACAACCTCCACCTACCATTGTACATTTCAATACAAACAAGAAAGAGTTTTCACCTCCCGTTGTAAGTTCACCATCTACAACAACGTTGCAAATAAAATAATGGGAGAGTACCTTGCCACCCTTGCAACTAGATGAAATGCCTAGGGCGGTCAAAAACTATTGGTCAAAGTCTTTGCCCAAGACAACTTAGAACAGTTGGTTTCAAAAGGTGACGACATCATTCCAAAAGGTACGATCTACCCAATGAAGGGAGGAGTGTTTGCTGACATTCATCATTCACTCACTCCCCTCTTAACCTTCCTCCCTACCCAAGGAAGGGGGGAGTGTTTGCCTTATACTCACAAGAACAAGATAAAAAAGTAAAAGAGCAAGAGCCACCTAACAATAATCTGGAAACTTACAAGTTCTATATATGACACAAAATCATAAAAACACAGTATGCACAAGGAAACCACCTTTTGACACGACTCTTATAATATTTGCACTCTAATCATCATCTATCTATGTGTACAGATATGGCTAGTACGCTAGAGTCATCCACTCCTACCTTGGTGAGAGGTACCCTATTTACTTTTCACAAGTGTTTCACATAGTCTTTCCGGTGCTTGCCTGTGAATGGGATTTGGTAGGTACGCTAGCGTGTGAGAGGAATTTCGAGGAGTTAGAATGGCTGATACGTCTCTTGACCACGACTCATCCATACTTAGTAGAGAGCGTCTCTCCCATTGTACAAGCCTACCCTTTTGATCAAGATGACTATAGACGTCTAGTGACCTTCTTAGTAAACATTGGTGCCTCTAATGATGAAGAAGATTTACATGACTACACGGATGACACATATGGTCTCACGGATGATGAATTTGTTTTTCTCGATGATGATGAGGATAGGGGTTTAGCCTTAGGGTTACCTCCCCATCTCTACAATATCATGTTTCCTTGACTCTCTAGGGGGAGTGAAAATAATTAGGTTAGGGTTTCTTATATTGTTTGATTGTATTCAATAAAGGTTGGTGCCTCTTCCCACTGATGTGCCTCCTAGAGGTATTCCTTGTGTTTTCTAGTGTGTATATGAACGTCTTGCTGTTGTTAGGATTTGGAGCTTCATGGAATCTTTCTCTCATTCACTCTTCAAATCAAGTGTGATCATCAACACAAACACGTGTTTCTTGACCATTAGCATCGTCCCTTGTCTTTGTTTTTGCATCCATGTTTGTCTAATTTAAATGTAATTGGTTGCACAATATTCTACACATTTGCTTAGATTAAACATTAGATTATATATAATTTTCTTTCATAATCGATTGTCTAGGTTTCAGAATCAAGCAGTTTGACTAAGCTAGTTTGAAGTTAGGAGTTAGAGAACTCCTCTTAATACCATGGGGAATGCCTTTCTAATAATCAATGGTTACTTTAGGTTCTTAATCTGATTTAGAAAACATTGTGCGCAATGTATTAGGAATTTCTAGTGGTCTTAGTCCCTATTGACCTTTAGCTTAAGTATTATAAAGGGAGTTTACTAGTGTGATGAGCTTGAGGAGGGTAACAGTGTTATATGACCCCCCAAAGTTACAAAATTAAAATGCTGAAAACAAACAAACAAAAAGATCAAAAGTGCCACAATGTAAAATCTTAAGGTGGAAGAGAAATCCCAGCTTGATTCGGTACTTAACTCACATGTATCACGTATGCTACTAGAGACCTAGAGGTTGCCAGTGTGGGCGCTTTTCCTTGAAAAGCAAAAAACCCAAGGCATACAAAATAAGCACACACATCAAAATTGAATCAATGTGAAAAAGACTTTGGGGGTCAAAAAAAAGGAGAATAAGTCAGGCGATGATTTCATGAGCAATTACCATTGGGTGTTGAAACAAATGGATGTGAAGAATGCCTTTTTGAATGGAGACGCTCCTTGAACTGTAGATCTTAGTACCTACGTGGGCCTCAATGGAACAAGGCTGACACAACAATTGCTTAAGGAGCTAAGTATATAAAGCAATATTGATGTCGTTGAAGTAAATTTTTGCAATGATGCATCCATGATATCTAGCCTATGAGATGTTAAGTGTGCACTGTTAGACTTTGTCACTTTCAAGCCATCCCGGGTGAAGTTGCTGGTGCCTTAGTATCTCCCAAGGGTTGATCAGAGGGGAGTGAGGGTTGTTTTGCGCCCGTTCCTAGACTATGGGAGATAGCTTTCTCCTTATCAGCCCTGTCTTTGCCATTGTTTTTCACACCTTGTAATATTGGGAGGGCCATATATATTTCCTCTTGGTGGCTCCAGGTCTAGGGTAGTTTTGACTCATACCCTATTTTGTTGGTTTGCACCTACAAGCCTGGTTTCTATTGTTTTTCCTAGTTTTTTCCTATGTTTCTAGGGAGAGGGTAACATGGCTGCCTCCTTATATAGGGGATGGGAATGCCCAGCCCTTGGTCATTTCAATTGTATCATTAGTTTGTAAATTAGTGGATTTTTGTTCTAATTCGCTTCCCCTCTCTCTGCCTTTGCATTATTGTAGATCACTCTCCCTCGATTGCCTCCCTTATCCTAGGTGACTCTTCAACTATGCATACCTTGCAAATTTAGGAGATTATCATGATGGAGTTATTTGTAGGTTCCACATTTAAAGGTTGTTGCAGTCCACCATCGGATTTGAGAGGTTGTGCACCTATTACTTCTATTTTTAGCCATATTTGTACCTTTTCTACTGCCAGTCCTGACAGGGTATCACAACTTCGATGTTGAGATCCAATCTTGGAGCTCTTTTGTGGTGTTTTTGGTGATTTTCTGGAGTTTTTGTAGTAGGGCCACAATGTCACTTGCACTGGATAGGCAATTACAGTTACAATTGGTCTTGGATTCATATTGGATGGACTCTTGTAGGGGTAGAGGCACGGGTAGTAGTTTAGTGGACACCGTGGCTAGTTCACCACCACCATAGTTTGGAGATAGACGTAGCTAGATTGTGAGGGATATTTTGCTAGGCATTAGTGTCTCTTTATGGTTGTATATATGCTCAATTGGTTCTAGTCGTTGGATCCATCTACTTTCTATAGTCTAGCGTCTTAATTCTTGTGTCTTGTGTCTAGCATCATACATACGTACCCTCCCTGCACATTAGAGACTTGATACTCCCATTCTGCCTGTCAGTCATGGGCTTGAAGTTGAGTGTGTTGTCTACCAATGTCTATACTGGTTCTATGATTTAGTCAAGTTCCATTGAGTTTTGAGTCTATTGTTGTGTCTTTGAGTTGTTTGTTCCATTTCTCTATTGTGTTTTCTTATAGTTGGAGTGACGTTCCATGCATATTGCACTAAGGAGTACCCACAATAGAGAGCATGCCTCACTTTTCTTCCTATAGGTGCTCTCATTTTTAGCACACCTGGTAGGAAATCAATTGAAGTCTCACTCCAGTTAGCATACATGGTTAGGGAGCTAGCTGGTTCAACCCCTCACTCGGTCTAGTCTGCTGATCTAGTCCAGCTTGTCCTAGCATCATACATACACACCCTCCCTGCACATTAGAGACTTGATACTCCCATTCTACTTGTCAGTCATGGGCTTGAAGCTGAGTGTGTTGTCTACCAATGTATGTACTGGTTCTATGATTTAGTCGAGTTCCATTGAGTTTTGAGTCTATTGTTGTGTCTTTAAGTTGTTTGTTCCATTGCTCTATTGTGTTTTCTTATAGTTGGAGTGAGGTTTCATGCATATTGTAGTGAGGAGTACCCACAATAGAGAGCATGACCCACTTTTCTTGCTATATGCACTCTCAGTTTTAACACACCTGGTAGGACATCCAAATGAAGTCTCACTCCACTTAGCATACATGGTCAGGGAGATAGCTAGTTCAACCCCTCACTCGGTCTAGTTTGCTGATCTAGTCTAGCTTGCTACCTTGGATGGCTTACCATGTAAATAGTACATTCAATTTGATGAGAACCACTTTACAACTTGGGCAACTCTAAGACAATAGTTCCATGAAGCTTTCAAACTAGGCAATTTTCAATAGAAATTCTTGGATGAGCTGGCAACCTTGGTGCCCCAACCTAACGAGACATTTGCAGAACTCATGACAAGAACAAAGTCTATGGTGGCTAAGCTTCCCCAGAAACCAAGAGAATTCATGGTGAAAAAGTGGGTGGGGAAGGCTCTCCCCAAGACGTTTCAACAGAAGTTACGAAAAACTCTCCAACTTGAAGCAACTCTAGAGGAATTTATCACGATCGCTTTCAAAATCAAAGAAGCAAGGCTATTATTCAATGACTCCCCCCCATGGCTGTTATTCAATGACTCCCCCCCATGTATCTTGGGCTCAAGATCTTCTAACTTAATGGGAATGGCATTTTAAGTAGGAAGACACATACCACTCCTTCTTTAAGTAGGAACACACACACCACTCCTTTTTTATAAAGGTACATGCAATAACTAGTTAGTGTTTTATATATGTAAAGGCTTATCAAAATTAAGAGATCCCTCTTAATATAAGAGAGCCATCTCTCTCTCTCTCTCTCTCTCTCTCTCTCTCTCTCTCTCTCTCTCTCTCTCTCTCTCTCTCTCTCTCTTGCTTACGTCCTCTCTCATGGCTCACCTCCATCATGCACCCGCCATAGCCAAGCCCAACAAGTGGTATCGGAGCTAAGGTGAGGAGCGCATGTGAATAGTGAGGGCATTCCAAAATGATAGACATGCATCGTCAACAATCTTATTGAAACAATGTTGCTGGTAGTAGACATTGCTTAAGACCGCCTGAGATGTTATCTCTCTCTCTCTCTCTCTCTCTCTCTCTCTCTCTCTCTCTCTCTCTCTCTCTCTCTCTCTCCGGTACTACAACAATGGTAATGGCATGGTAATAGGTTTGTTTAGGCTTGCTTTAGCAATGTGATAGTTTTTCTCTCTTGGGCTGACAAGTCCACATCCAAATTTCCTCCAAGTAATAAACAACAATGGCTTGATCCATTTTCTTCTTACAAACTTGGTTAGACAAATTAGTGCTATTTTGGGACCTTCTATTATGAGCAACATATTGAGAAGCGAGTCTTTTTTGAGATTTTTTTTTTGTAGTAGCAAATTTTGTCCAAATTCAGTTTCTCATCAAACATGACGTCCAAGCTCCACAAATTCGACGGGTCCGGATTTTATACATGGCAAATAAAGGTCAAGGGATACCTCATGCGAAAAAATCTTTGGAGCGTCATCAAGCCTCTTTCAACATATAAAGGGGGAACAACTCTTGTAGTAACTTGAGCTTTATCCGCCGCTGAACAATAGAAGAAAGGAATAGGCCCTTGGTATTATTTTGACTTCTCTTGCAAACGATTTTATTCATTATTTAGATGATGTCAAATCTTTGAATGAAGCCTAAATAGACTTAGAAACTCTATTTGGTGCCAAAGTTAAATATTTTAAAATGAGCTTGAAGATTGAATTATATTCCTTAACCATGCATATTTAATGAAGATATAGTAACATTAGACAACAGATTAAAAAGAATTAGAACCCAGCTAGTATATGTTGAAGCTGCAATACCTGACAAAGATCTTATTGAGATTTTACTAAAAAGCTTACTTGCTAAGTTTCATCAAATTGTGACCGTCTTCAAGGAAAAAGGTCCTATACCTGGTATTGTAAATTCTTTGCATGAAGAGGAGAAAAGACCATCCCATGCTACTTCTTCTATGGTTCCATCCACAACATATGTAGTCAATGGATGCACTCCTACATAAACTTCCACAAGGCAATCCACTAGATCTTGTGCAATTTTGTGGGCAAAATAGTCATCAAACACAGGATTGCTTCACCAAAAATCCTTGTGTTTATGTGGCAAGACTAACCGTCCTTCCAACAAATGCTTTAAGAAGACCAAAGACCATATAAACTTTGTTGATGGTGATGTTGAAGCACAAATTTTCTTGCCAAAAGTGGTTTCCTTTAGTTTTCTAATTTCTTATGTTTTCACAATTAGTAAAATCTTGTACGGATATAGACATTGCCACGTTGATAAGTGGTAAGACCTCCCTGTTTGTCGATTTTTAAATGATTGTTGTTTGAGGGAAGTACACATGCACCCCAATGTTGTGGATTTTGCTCATGTTTTAGGTGGTTTATTAGACTCTTCCATGCCAAGCATATGTCTAATCTTAAGCCCTTTGTCTAGGCTTGAGGGGAGGATTGTTGGTAACTCAGTGGGAATAGCCTTTTAAGTAGGAACATACACACACCACTCCTTTTTAGGTTAATGCAACAACTAGTTAGTTTTTTATATTTCTAAAGGCTTATCAAATCAAGAGAGCGCTGGTTCTCTCTCTCTCTCTCTCTCTCTCTCTCTCTCTCTCTCTCTCTCTCTCTCTCTCTCTCTCTCTCTCTCTCTCTCTCTCTCTCTCTCTCTCTCTCTCTCTTATGGTCTCGCCCTCTCTCATGGCTTACCTACCCATGCACCCCCCATAGCCAAGGCCAACAAGGTGGAGACCACCTCAATTTTAATGGAAAGTGTCCCTAAACCCTTGGTTTCTTTATGCAAGGCACTCGAAGTTCTAAAATTACAATGAGCTCTTTAGGATGAGAGGTCCTTCTCTCTTTGACACGAGAAGTCTCCACATCAAAAAAATTTAGACCAAATCAAGAGAGAGCTAGAAGATCTTTGGGCTCAACGGGAGTCTAAGGATGTAGTTTGGTGTAGCTTATGTCAATATCTAGGGGATCCTCCACATGAATTCCCCCTTCGAGCTTATTGCCACCTCTATAAACCTGCATCCAACATGGTTACCCTATGGACATCCAAACTACATGCCACCTTTGTTGACTACTCCTCCTATGCAAGGTATGCAAAGCACTTTCCCATCTCACAGGTTTTATCGTGCTAATGCTCCCTCAACCCCTCAAGCTTCTACACTTTAGACTCCACCTCCATGCAGCAGAAGAAAAGATCACCTCGTCTCCAACTCGCCCATTCAATCAGCTTATTTTGTGCTACAGATGTGGGGAATAAGGGCATTACGAAAGCAAATGCCCCCTACTAGAAGCCTGTCTCCTCATTGCAGCCATTGCCTTGAGGTTAAGGATCACTACAATAAGGATTGTCCCAAACACTACACATCCACATCCACATCTTCAAGACCAAGTCAAAACCAAGTCGAATTCACATTTCCCAAAATCAATGTGATAGTAGCTAGCACCATCCCTCAACCATTACCTTCTACTCATGCGGTGACCCCTTAGGACAATCCCCAGTAGGTAGAGGAGCCCATTGGTTTCCTCACTTGGGTCCAAAGGGTAGCCCTCGGTCTCAGCCTTCCAACAAGTTCCACTCTTCTACTCACCATTGAGTCCAAGAGGTCCAACTCGTCCATCCCCAATTTCCCAACCTAGTCCACCTCTAACAACTAATAAACCATCCACTAGTACCTACCTCTATGATCTTTGAGAATGATGGGACCTTCTTGGAAGCAATGGCTGACTTGCAGCAGATCACGGTACCAAAGAAGCCATGATCCAAAGAGAAAAACCTACAACAAAGACTATCTTGAATAATACCTTTCAATAAGTGTCACTCTATGACATACTTCGCCTAGATAAAAATCTTCGAAGTGACACACTTGCAGTCATTTAGTCTCTATACCTCGGTGCAAGGTCTAGTGACAGGCACCTCCTAGTGCAACCCTTAGAGTCCTACATGATTTCCTATCGTGTTGCTCCCCTCATTGATTCCAGGAGTCCTTGTCTCACTGTGTCTGTTCTAGCACGTCATTCCTCAGGTGTAATAGTGGATGGTGGATTTGGCATCAACCTGATGCCCGAGCTCACCATGTTGGCATTAGGTTTGCAGCCTACCCGATCCGCCCCTTTCAAAGTTACTTTAGCCAACATTCGACCCATTGGGCCTCTACAGGTACAAGACTTCACCGGATTTTGTTGTGGTTCATCTTCCCCAAGTTGAGGGGGGATTTCATTTCCTCATCAGTAGACCATGATTGCGGCACACTAAAGTGATACATGATTGTGGCAATGACGCCATGTGGATATATACTCCTTGCTCCACATGACAGCTCGCATCATTAAAGATATGCACTGGAAACATGAAGATGTTGATTCCAAGTATCAATATTTGCCAGCAGCCTATGAGGACAAAGGAAGGCGCCATCCAGATCAACCTATTAGCTTTGCAATCTTGGCATTGTTTGAACAACCATCTCTCCCATATTCTTGAAAAATTCTATCATGTCAGAAGAGGCATTGTCAACACATCAGATCCACACCATTCTATCATTTCAGAAGAGGCATTGCATTGTCATTGATCCGTACACATCTTAGGCAACACATCAGATCCACACCATTTGCAACTTCTAGGAATTATTGGCCATCAATTTGGAGCCAAAGGGTTCCAATTCCAGGTAACCACCATGGAAGTTCACAGGCATTGTGAGCCTACATTTGTAGCCACATCCATTGCAGAGATGAGGATTTATCTAGATCTTCTATCATACGACAATCTAGTCGAAGCCCCAAGAGGAGACTTTTCCTTTGAGGCGTTACTTGGCGGTTTCATGAGACATTATACAAAGTACTTGCCATGGCTCATGGGCATTCCATATTATACAAAGTACTTTCCATGGATCATGGGCATTCCCAATTCATCTCCCATTTTTTGTTGCTCTCACCAATCTTCCCGCATAGGGGTAGCATAGGCTAGCCGGTAACCTTTGTGGACATCAGCATTTGTGTATCCAACCATTCTCTCTATGAGCATCCATTTGGTTCGCAATTTGGTTCACACCATCTGAGTTAGGGCTACAAAGGTTGGTCGGTAACCACAACAAGGGCATCATTGATCCAGGAGGCAGTCCATTGGTTGTGCATGTAGATGCATCATCACCATCCCTATCTTTTGGACCTTTCCACATTGCTGGTAACCAACAAGGGCATCATTGATCCAGGAGGCAGTCCATTGGTTGTGCGAGTAGATGCATCATCACCCATCCCTATCTTTTGGACATTTCCACATCACCCGAGGGAGCCTCTCTCTCAAAATTAGTCGTGGAAGAAATCATCCAGAAGGCCATTCATTCTAGATCATCTTATGGCATGCATGGAGTTCGGTACCAGTACTCACCTTAAGCAGGAGGGGATGGCACATGCACATGGCTCTATGTGCCAAGTGGACATGCTTCATCGACTTCCAGAGCCAATTCTGTATCTATCCCTACATAGGAGTGTCTAGAATCCTAGGAGGATTAGTACCAACAATTTTGTGAGCCTATTCGCATGACCTGCATGTCCGGATGGGTAGGTTAGATTAGGCTTTCCAGTTTTGAAACCCTCTTGAATAAATGGTTTGTACAAGCGTTTTGACAGATGTTACACTACGGTGGGCATCTGACATGACATGTATGTAGTATTAGATAAGAGGAATCCAACGAGCCATTTTCTAGCATCAATCGGATTCCCAGGTGGACACGACAGTTTCACCCAGGAACTTAACCGAAGTCAAGTTTATTAATAAATCATTTTAATAATTTATTTTTATAATGGTGTCTTTGAAACTTGCCATACCTAAGTCCTAAAAAGTTTATAACGAGTATCCTACCCTTTAAAGGGAGCAAGGGAGCCAGCTTTCACAAACTGTTGACGTGTCAAAGCCTTGAAGAATGGAGCCAACTTGCAGATACCGGCCGAGGGGCCTAAACCCTAAGAAGAACAAGCAAAGAAGAAGAAGTCCTACCAACTTATGGGGACCCCGTCCGATGGGGCTCCAAGTGACATAAAGGATTAAAATAAAGCAGAACCTACACACAAAGGCTTGGCATGAGCTGATGACATGGAAACTGTACGAACACTGCGGATTTTTTGTTGGTTGATCATGTGGCAGACTGTACGGATCTCTGCATTTTTCACTGACTACTGACGTGGAAATTATACAAATTTTCGTGATTTACACTGACAACTTTTTGGCACTGCTTTTGGACCATAAGCTTTGAGTTTGAAGGCTTTTCATGTAAACTGCTTTTCATAGGCCAAGGGCCTTTAAAATAAGTGCTAAGGGCTCATTCTTTGGCATGCTTCCTCAAGAAGGTGTAGAGTCTGGAGTACCGGCTTGTACTGAGTTGATGCAATATAAAGAAATATCGAAAGGGGCGCCAAGGTTTGGGGCCAATACTCTCTAGGGTGGAATTCCGCCACTCCGTGTGGCGTGTCATCTCTCTCTCTCTCTCTCTCTCTCTCTCTCTCTCTCTCTCTCTCTCTCTCAGTTCAGTTGTTATTGAAGTGCTAAAAGTCTGTTCAGTTTGTTCTTTTCTATTGGCACGTGGTCCCCGTCTTGTGACACCAACATTTTGGATGAGAGTAGCCAGCGCCAAATCTAGCATGAGCGTTTTTGCATGCTCTCAGCATTTTTGCTCCCAGATTGTAGATCAGCCCAACGTTTCCAATTAGCAACAGATAAGTCCAACGTTTTCAGTTTTTAGCCCTTCCGCTATCCGGCATGGCCCGCATCTGCTAACGCTAGACTCTCCGTTGTAGCCGAGCACTTTTGCAACCCATTGAGCCTCTTCTCTGCAATTCCCTCGATGTATCAAGTGCTACCATTATTGTCCATCATCGACATCATCATCATTTGCATTTTCAGCCATGTTTTACGCGATTGATTGCCTGCATTTTTGCAACCAGATCTACTTTTTTGCAGCCAGATTTTAACCCTTGTTTCCTCTCAAATCAGAAGCGCAAATCAGCCCCATATCTACCCTTTGGTGGCGATCAAGAGGATCCATAGATGCATCAAATCAGCCCCGAGGGTGCTTCATTTTGAAGAGTTACCGCGGCGACATTCTGCATCCACGTCAGTAGAGTCTGCATTGAGGTATTGCATGTGTGTACATTCCTTTTATGAGATCAAAAGAAAATACCACACTGAAAACGGTGTGGGGAGCCCTTTAGAGGGTTGGTTGGGACCTCATCGGGTGTCATTCTCCTTTTCTCTCTCCCTCTACACATCTCTCTCTCTCTCTCTCTCTCTCTCTCTCTCTCTCTCTCTCTCTCTCTCTCTCTCTCATTGTCTCTCTAAAAGGAACCATCATTCGTGCAAAGTAGCACACATTCAAGCAAGGAAAGAAGTAAAGATTTGTTGAAGTGTGAAGTCTAGTTCTTGTCACCATTTCAAATTCCGCTACACCTGACAGCTGGTCTCCCCTTGTAAGACTATCTTTATTACTGGGGAGAAGTCTACACAAGCACTTGAACCGAACGTATTATCACGTCCGTTCTACATCAGAATTGATGGTACTTGGAAGACTCAATTTTCTAATCTCAAGGCAAAACCCTATTCCTAGGAACCTTCACTCCTTACTCAAATTCCTTGAGAACTAAGGTTCTCACCTCTAGAACTCACCTTCTAGGCTTAGGGCATGCCATCCCTTTAACTCCTTTTCTGACTCTCTTTCTAGATTTCTCTTCCTGCAAATAATCTTAGCATCAACTCTGCTTTTCTAGACGCAAATTCCTTCCTTAGAAATATGAACTCCCTAAATCCAAATCGAGAGTCTACAACTCTTACATCCATGGATCTACTTCGAAACTCAGGGTACAAAATCCTTTGGCTGATCTGGCTCTAGTCCCTCAGAGCACTTTTCTTCTTCACAAACTCGTGCCTTCCTTTGATCCTACTCCCTCGCCAGAAGGAAGTGCTTCTGCAAAAAAACACTTGAGGATCAAAACATGAAAAAAGTTATGTGTGGAGTCTTTAAACTCGAAGCGCAACTCGATTCTCAAAAACCGATTCCCCGAAAGAGATCTCTATGTAGAGAACCCTCTCTTCCAATCCTACACACAGGACAAGTGTGTTCTCGGGTTCCATCTTGTAAATAAGTCATGTTTATGATGTCCATGGACACGTTTTCGTGATCAAGCTCGCCTACTTGGACTTGGAAACATCCGGTACAGTTGGGGCAGGCATGGGAATTGTCGGCAGCGTCATCTTCGCAATTGAAATCTACAGCGGCAGCGGGTGAACTGTAGTGTTCGCTTTTCTGGTACCTGAGAGTGAGGGAGTTCTCTTTTATAGCTCTTGGCAGCCGACACAAATAGAGGTGGTATTCCTGGAAGGAATAGGGCACAAAGGGGCACCTAGGGATAGAGAGAGAGAGATAACTTTTTCTTCTCCTAAGAAGAAAGAGAGAGTGGGGACGCCCTGGTTTTTGGTACTTTTTTTCCCTATGGATATCCACTTATTGTTGGGGTAAAGGTGGTGTTCCTCTTACCCCGATTGCACACGCCCCAGACGTACGACCGTCCACTACTTGTACACACCTTATTCTTTAATAGTTAGAAGAATAAGGGGCTCTCTCACACACATAGTGTTGAGTTTCTCCACCCACATCTTGTGTTCTCTCTCTCTCTCTCTCTCTCTCTCTCTCTCTCTCTTCTTGCTCTCTGCACATGCACCACATTCATGCACTCACAATTGGTATGAGAGTTGTGGATTGGTGATGGCGGGGAGCATGGTAGTGTCGAGAGCTTTGAGGCGGTAGCTTGCTCACTCTCGGTGATGGAGAGATCAAGAAATCTTGGAAGCTTTGTGAGAATGCCCAGGGAGCTTAGAAAAGTGTGTGGAAAATAGTGTGTAGGTGAAGGTGCTGCCCTAAAAACTGTGTGCGCAACAACACTATTTTGATATTTGTTTTTTCTGCTTGTAGAATGCAGATCTGAATATTTTGATTGGCTACCCCTTCTTTTTGGCGTGGTCTACAACTTTGCGGAAGAAACTTTCTGCAAATTCTTCACCGTTTTGTTGATATTTAGCTTAGACTGACTGTATAAGAAATTTTCACGTTTTTGTTTTCGCATACTGTGCGAGTTTGATGCACTTTGGAAGCACGGAAGGTGCTTTAGGTTGAATTCTGAGCTAAAGATACAATTGCAGCTTGTGCAAAGCTTGTGGTTGTAGACATGTAGTAGTGTTAGTGTGTATACGCGCTTCACCAGGGGCACTTTTCTCCCACTGGGTTTTTCCCCCTGGACATCCGGTGTGAAAGGACACCTTATCTCTTAGGGTTTCATATAAGTTTTGTAGCTCTGAGTTTGTATACACTATTATTCCAATACAGAGAGAGAGACTACAGAGATCTCGTACACAAGCTCTGTGTCTTCTTCTCCATCTTCTTCCTACTCTGAGTTGTTGTCTTCCTTCTGTTTCCTGTTTCATCATCTTCAAAAATTGGTATCAGAGCAAGGTGATTTCCAGAGCCTCTACTTGCGTTTTCGCGTCCGCGCACGCAATCGCAATTTTCATGCAGTTTTCGGAAAATTTGCTCGTGGGAGCATCCTCGACGTTCCGGGAGTATTCTGAGCAGGTGACTTGCGGTTTTACCCCCCTTTCGAAGCCGTTCGAGCCCTCAGAATTTTGTTCTGAGCAGCGTAGCAGAAGTTACTTTTTCGAGGCGTTTAGATCAAGAGGGTGTGCTTTTTGACAGATTTTCTTCAGGTAAACAGTTCTTTTGGGAAGCAGCTTGTCTTAGCTTTGTGCTGAGATTTTGTGTAGAGTTTTGCTTGGATTGGAGAGGAGATTTGTGAATCTCTTGGAGGTTCTTTTGCTCTCTTGTGTGCATCTACAGTATGGCTCAATCTACGGAGAAAGAGATTTTTGGTGCGTTTACATCCGAAGACAAATTGGATGGTACCAACTATTCTCTTTGGTCTTTTATGGCCAAAAATGTTTTGGTTGGTAAAGGATTGTGGGATTATGTATCTAGAGATGAAGTTCGTCCAGGTAGCATTGCACCTGCCACGCCTGGTCGTGGTGCAGCTGTTGGTGCAGGACCCTCACAAGTCACTCCAGAGCAAAAGAGATGGGATACTAAAGATGCACAGGCTATGGCTGTGATTGCCTTAACCATAAAGAGGACAATCACACCACATATCAGATCTTGCAGAACTTCTGGGGATGCTTGGAACACTCTGCAAGCTATGTTTGGAGAAAGAAACGCTGCCAGAATAGAGTTTTTGAAGAAACAACTTGACAAAATACAGATGGACGAAGGTGACGATATTGTCGAGCATCTTACAAAAATCAGGGATCTTAAAGAGCAATTGCTTAGCATTGATGAAGTGATTCCAGAGAAGGACTTGGTTTCCAAAACACTCAATTCACTACCACCATCTTATTTGACTTTTCAGACTTCTTTGACTCTGTCTTTGCGAGCTAATCCTGACCCTCTTCATTTTGAAGAGTTAGTGGCTTTGCTATTGCAGGAGGATCAATCACGTAAGAACAAGTCTTTACAGGTGGATGGTATGGATCATGCTCTTGTTGTACAAAACAAAAACAGGGGTAAAGAGAGTGCTCATCACTCCAAGTCTGGTGCAGGACAGTCTTCAGAGAAGTCTAAAGGTGATTCCGACAAGTCCAAGAAGAAAGGTAAATGTCACTACTGCAAGAAACCTGGTCACTACATTAGTGAGTGTAAAAAGCGAATTGCTAAAGAAAAGAAGAAAGAGTCAAGTTTGGTTGTTTCAGCTTCTGGTGATTCTTCTACAGCTAAAGAAGAGTCTGCAAACTTTGTGCAGGATTCTTATGCTTTTGTAGTATGTTCAGATTTTTCTGCTTACAGTGTTGACAAGACACAAATGATTTGGTACTTTGATAGTGGTGCATCCAGGCATATTACTTCAAGGAAGGATTTGTTTTGTTCATTGGATGCAGCTCCAGCAGGAAAGAAGGTGACATGTGCAAATAATGCTTCTTATCCAATCAAAGGCGTTGGTAAGATTTTGATTACCAGTTCAGACGGTTCAGATTTATGCTTGCCAGATGTCTTATATGTTCCAGGGATCAAGAAGAATTTGTTGTCTGTATCCTCTCTTGCAAAAAATGGTCTTCGGGTCATTTTTGAGGATGACAGATGTGTTGTACGAGATCGAGAGAATGGTTATTCTCTTATCACTACAGGTACGCTGGAAAATGGACTATTTGTGCTAGATCGTTATGAAAAGCAGATTCAGGTATGTATTGCAGAAACAAAGACTCAGGCCATGCAGGATGCTGAGTTGTGGCATGCTAGATTTGGGCATGTTGGTTATGGCAGTTTGATGAATTTACAACGTCATAATATGGTGCATGATTTGTCTTTATTGGAGATGCCACCAAGACATGTATGTGAAGGTTGTGTTCTTGGAAAGATGCACAGATTTGCATTTTCGCAGGATGGTTTAGTTAGAGCGACACGAAAGTTGCAGCTTGTACACAGTGATGTATGTGGTCCTATGAGGATGCCATCTATAGGAAACAGCCTTTATTTTGTGACCTTCATTGATGAATTTTCCAGGTTTTGTTGGGTGTATCCACTCAAAGCAAAGTCAGATGTGTTTGCAGTTTTTCAACATTATGTCACCATGGTTGAAAATGAAACAGGTTGCAAAGTACAGACTCTTCGTACCGATCGAGGAGGTGAATACATGTCAGGTGCATTTAAGGATTTTTTGGGAAAGAAAGGCATTAAACACCAATGCACTATGCCATACACACCACAACAGAATGGTGTTGCAGAAAGGAAGAACAGGTCTTTAATGGAGACGGCTAGATGTATGCTCAAGGCTAAGAGTTTGCCTCATAAGCTATGGATGGAGGCAGTTGCTTGTGCAGCACATGTATTGAACAGGTGTCCTACTCGTGCCTTGAAGACCATTACTGCATATGAAGCTTGGTATGACAGAAAACCTTCAGTCAGTTATCTTCGTGTTTTTGGTTGTCTTGCTTATGCTCACATCCCTCAGCAGTTATGTGGGAAGCTTGATGATAAGGCAATCAAATGTATATTTGTGGGGTACAGTAGTGGAAGTAAAGGTTATAGACTTTACAATCCTGCTACAAACAAGATTTTTGAAAGTCGTGATGTAATTTTTGCAGAAACTACTGCTCAACCTATGGTTGCTTTTGATGTACCTCATATGCAGACACATGATGTATTTGAAGGTTTGCTTCCTTCTTTTGTGGAGAATCAAGAATCACAACAGGTTGATAATCTTGATCAATCTTTTGATCAACATGTGACACCTCATGATGTAGAGGAAATTGTGCGTGAAGAGCACGAAGTTCTCAGGGAAGAAAGAACCTTGCCTAAGTGGGTTCAGAAAACTTTGCAGGATAGCAAGTTGGATGCACCGTTGCCACGAAAAACACGTGCTGGTACTACTTTTGGCAGAGAGCAAGTAGATTTGGCTTGCTTTAGCACTCTTTGTGATGCAGATGAGCCTGATTCATTTGAACAAGCTTTAGAGTGTGTTCAGTGGAAAGATGCTATGCAGCAAGAAATTGATTCTATTCATAAGAATCATACATGGGATCTAGTGGACTTGCCCACAGGTAAAAAGCCTATTGGTACAAAGTGGGTTTTTAAGGTAAAAAGGAAACAAGATGGTACTGTTGACAGGTACAAAGCAAGGCTTGTGGCAAAAGGCTATGCGCAACAGAAAGGCATAGATTATGATGAAACCTTTGCTCCTACTTCTCGTGCGTCCACAGTTAGATCACTAGTTGCAATTGCTGCTCATCATGGTTGGAAAGTGCATCAGTTGGATATCAAAACTGCTTTTTTGAATGGTGATTTGCAGGAAGAAGTTTATGTAAGGCAACCAAGTGGTTTTGTTGTAAAAGGTCAAGAGAAAAAGGTATGTAGACTGCGTAAAGCTTTGTATGGTTTCAAACAAGCTCCAAGAGCATGGTATGAGAAGATACATACTTATTTGATTGGCCAAGGATTTCAGAATAGTCCAACAGAAAGTACTTTGTATGTCAAAAAGAGAGATGGAGTTCTCATTATGCTAACACTTTATGTGGATGATATGCTTCTTACAGGCAATAATGCAAATGAAATTGAAGCGTTTAAAGATGCTTTGAGAAAAACCTTTGAGATGTCTGATCTTGGTTTGCTACATTATTACTTGGGTATTCAGTTTGTGCAATCAGAGGATGGCATATACATGTTGCAGGCAAAATATTTGCATAAAATTTTGGACAAGTTTGGTATGCAAAATTGTAAGCCAATCTCTACACCCGTAGAAACTGGATCAAAGTTGAGCATGCATGATGCTGGAGAAACTTTTGATGTACATACTTATGCAGCAGCGGTTGGTTGCTTGATATATTTGGCAGGCAACACTCATCCAGACATTCAATTTGGGGTTTCACAAGCAAGCAAATTTATGCACAGCCCAGGTATGCATCATTGGCAAGCTGTGAAGCGCATACTTCGTTACCTTTCAGGTACCCCTAATCTTGCCATGTTCTTTCCAAGGGGGGATATGTATGGAAAGCACAGTTCTATGCAGCTTCTTGGTTACAGCGATTCAGATTGGGCTGGTGATTTTGACACACGACATTCCACAAGTGGCAATTGTTTTTTCTTGGGAAATGCATGTATATCTTGGCTAAGCAAGAAGCAACCCACAGTGGCTACATCAACTTGTGAAGCTGAGTACAGGGCAGCTTTCACGGAAACAGTTGATTGTGTATGGATACGCAGGTTATTGGTAGATCTTTGTGAGTGTCAACAGGCACCCACTACCATTTTCACTGACAGTCAGAGTGCTATGGCAGTTGCAAGGAATCCAGTATTTCATGCAAGAACAAAGCACATAGAGGTTCACTACCACTATGTCAGGGAAAGGCTACATGCAGGGGAGATCACACTAACTTACTGTCCTACACAGGATAACATTGCAGATCTATTTACGAAGGTGTTATCACGAGAAAAGTTTGAAGCTTTTCGAAAAGCTTTGGGCTTACTCTCATACACATGATGATCTGCTACCTTGTACGGATTCACACTATCACTACAGGGGGGATTTGTAGACATGTAGTAGTGTTAGTGTGTATACGCGCTTCACCAGGGGCACTTTTCTCCCACTGGGTTTTTCCCCCTGGACATCCGGTGTGAAAGGACACCTTATCTCTTAGGGTTTCATATAAGCTTTGTAGCTCTGAGTTTGTATACACTATTATTCCAATACAGAGAGAGAGACTACAGAGATCTCGTACACAAGCTCTGTGTCTTCTTCTTCTCCATCTTCTTCCTACTCTAAGTTGCTGTCTTCCTTCTGTTTCCTGTTTCATCATCTTCAACAGTGGTTTGAGGGTTTTCGCAAAAAAATTCATGGAGGCATTTATACACCATCGAAGCGGTCTCTTGAGAGAAGCTGTTTTTGGAGCACACGGATGGAGCTTCTTTCACAAGTTTTCATAGAATACTTTGGCAGTGATTTTATGCTTTGGTTTACGATCTTTGCGAATGGATTTGCATATGGTTGTGGCGCATGGTTGATGCCCATTATACATGCATTTTCGCGAGCACTTTTAAGTGCCAATGAGCTCTCTTGAGAGCATTGTTTTTGCATTGATCAAGTTTTCAGATTGCAACTCTTTTGACGCTTGTTTATGCGCGGTCACTCCATGGATGTATGTTGAGTGCGGAGTTCCGTTCTACATAAGATTGTGGAGCCATTTTGGCATTTCTACTCATTGGCATTGAGTAGTGTTTTGGTTTATGGTTTTGAGTCCTCTTTCAGAGACTATAGTGGTCAAGGTTTACTCCCACTTTGCCATAATTTTTGTTGACACATGTTTGTCAGTTTGTAGTGGTCGAGAAATTCTCCCACCTTGGAATTTTGGATGCAATTTTATGGTTGAGATTTTCATTGAGATTTTACTCCAATTACAGAGGAGACTCTGTTGGTTTTTGACTAGGTTTTATGCATTTTGTGATAGGTGCTAGAGAGCTGTTCTAGCCAAGTTTTATCTTGTGCCTATGCGGATGGTCATTTCTCTTGCGCTCTCATTGCATATGGTCACTATTTATACATGATTGGTCCTTTGTTTTGACAGAGGGTTATGTACTTTATGCTATGTTTGTCATAGTTTTGGTGGGGCAGGTGCTTGATCAGCTGGTTTTCTTTTGCATTGTGTTGAGAGGTTATGCTCTTGAGGACAATGCGTTTACACTTTGTGCGAGCTCATCTATAGACTCATTTTGCGCTGAGTTATGGCATCTTGCAGTGGCAGTTTGTCATCGGATACATAGGTTTGTGTATCAAGCAGACCTCATAGGCGTAGACATGTGGTTTGTCGGCATTGTGGCAGACGAGGACACATGAGGAGGCGTTGTTTTAGGCATTGGAGACAGCAGAGGATTCCATTTGATGTTGTTGAGAGTACGAGTGTGGTAGACACTCCCACTTCAATAGGTTCATCTAGGCATCCATGGACTTTGTCTCACAATTGGTAGTTGGACAACAATGCTTTACACTATGTTACTCCTCACAGGGAGAGGTTAAGCACGTTTTCTGCTGTGAGATTGAATGATGTTCATGGTGTGGGTGAAATTCATTTGCGTTTTGCTAGTGGGAGTATTCTTGTGCTCCATGATGTTCAATATGTGTCTGATGCTCATAGGAGTTTCATCTCCATCTCCCAGCTTAGAGATCATGGGTATCATGTTCAGTTGACTGATGAGTACAAGTTTTCTTGTGATAGCGCAAGGCCATCGTGGTGCTCGTTCGACTCTTCTCTACGTTCTTGGAGGGTAGCTTTGACACCTTTTCTCACCATCCCCAAAGAGTGGAAGAGGGGTTGCATTTATAGGCATGGGCAGCCCCTTGAAATAAAGGGATGCCTTGTTTTTTCTCTATTATTGTTCCAACCAAGAGGTGCCCAATAGAGGAGAGATAGAAAAAGCGCCAACGGGAAACATTTGCCACAATGTGTGAGAGAGAGAGAGAGAGAGAGAGAGAGAGAGAGAGAGATTGAATTATTGTCCATGGAGGTCAGATATGACCTATGGGACTGAAAACAAAACATTACAAAGAATTCCTTCTAAGCGAGGGGGTCATGACCTATGGGACCAAAAAAAAAAATTACAAAGGGTTAATTCTAAGCGAGGAGGTCGTGAGATACATCTTAGTTAAGAACCGAGGGTCCAACGAGGATGAAAAAGAGAAGATATGATGAACAAAACCTAAGGAGGGGAAGGTGAGGAGGGAGCCAGCTTGAGACTCCTGTAATGGCTTTACCTCCTTAATAGACTACCCATTTCCATGCGTTCCGGATGGACGCATACTTCTTCCCGATGCTCCCTGTCACCCATCCAATGTGACACATCAGAAGTACCCGTTCTTGGTGGTCCTCAAGATATTCCCATTCACAGTGCTTGTGCCATTACGCTAAATGACACACTAGAAATATCGTACTTGGACGTCTCGAGTGAGAAAAACCCTCTCACTTATAATTCCAATAATTATTTTTCCTTCAGATAAAGTTGATTTAGCAACATCTCTCTCACTTATAAGCAATTGTCCTGAACTTTAGTGGTCCAATTGAATTGCCCGTGGGGACCATAGAAAATTCCAAATTTTGCTCAATGGTGAGTTGAGCTGGTCCTTTCTCATAGAGAACTTAAAAATTCTAGTAGAAAAGTTCAATAAATCAATACTTACCTTACGGGTTTGAAAGTAGATGGGTACTCCACTCCATTAGGAGAAATTGTTCTCTTTCCTCTAATTCCCTAAGGATATTTTTCATTGGATTGTATTAAAGTCCTAAAAATCTCACCAGTCTTTTGAATCATGTAGGCAAGTCGCCATTTACGTCTTTCCAACAGATCAAAAGTTTTCCTATCCGAGAAGGTGTTAACTTAGTTCTCCTTATCAACCTCAAAACGAATAATATTTTTAGACATCAATCTAAGTATTTGTGCTTGCACGTAAGATTGTGCTAGTAATCTTGAGTATATCAAACCTCTTATGTCCTCCTGCATAAGGGATGTCCGAATCATAGAGCATCCATCTCATGTGAGCATATATTTCTTTGGCAAAAAGAGTCTGTCATCCTGCCAAAATTGGGTAAAAGTCATCAAGTGTTTTCACCTCGCAAGCATCAATGACGGCTTGCAAAATCTGAGGTAGATAAAATTCTAGAAATAGCATTCT
Source organism: Adiantum capillus-veneris (assembly GCF_014529385.1). Lineage (NCBI taxonomy): Eukaryota > Viridiplantae > Streptophyta > Polypodiopsida > Polypodiales > Pteridaceae > Adiantum > Adiantum capillus-veneris. The sequence continues at coordinate 94,994,078 of NC_140956.1, read as the reverse complement.
CTGAATGTATGTTCGAACTTGGTTCACATAAGAGAGAACCCGCTTTGATTCTCAGGAATGTTCTCCGAACAAAGTGATGACATGGCATGGCCTAAAGGACAAGAGCCTGGACAGAAGGGGCCTCCTAAACCCTAAAGAAAAGGAAGCAGAAAAATTTGTTCCAACTTATAGGTTCCGATCGAGGGGCTGAGAGGGGTTAGAACTTAAAAACCTAACCCTCACAACTAAAAAACCTAAATCCTTATTAAAATAAAGCAAAGTCCCAAATTGCATAGAAGGAGCTGACGTGGCATGTTGTACGAACGTCCACGATTTGTGGTGCATTTTGCAGAAGCATGATGATGTGGCAGCAACATGCGGGTTGCCTTGGGAGCGCTAGCATTTGGAGCTTGGAGCTTTTAGAAGTGAATTTTTTATGTAACTACTTTTGGAGTTTGGCCAAGGGCCTTTATAAGTATGCCCAGGGCCTCATTTCTGCTCAGATTTTTCTTGAGGAGCACTCAGAGAAGGAGGACCCTTGGACATTGTACTTTGAGAAGCATGAGAATAAAGAAATACGGTGAAGGGGTGCTAGCCTTTGGGGGTAGTGTGGCAGAAATCTGTGGTGCCGTGTTGTTTTCCTCTGCTCTCTCCCTCTATTTTTAAATTTGCTCAGTTGTTTCCAGTTTCTCTCACCTGTGTTGTTGTAGATCTGTGGCTAGGAGTGTCTAAGTCTATTACAATGGTATCAGAGCTCAGACGAAGGATCCGACCCCTTTTCCCACAATACACATGGATTCCAACAGTGAATCTAGCAGGGAGAAGACAATTCTACCTACTAGATTGAGGGAGGAAACCAACGGAGGATCTAGCAGGAGTCAACAGACTTCTTCCGAGGATTTAGGAGCTGAGTATGCCTCTCTTCTTCCGAGTGACCTCAAAAGGATGGAAGCCCAACAACAACTTCAGGTTAACATCTATGCCAACCAGATGTTCAAATACGCCAAGGATCCACAATATGCAAAAAAATTTAATAATCGTCCAATTGACGAGATTTTTTCGTGTAGATAGGTAGCCATTCATGTTAGTATACCTGCAATGTCCACCTTTCTGTTTTGCCCACCATAATGTATGCTCCATAGTTTATAAGGCCTCTATATGAGGAGAAGCCAATAGTGCACATATATTTGGTGGATTCCAACTTACAAAATTTTATTTTTCACTAATCTGCACAGCTTGCATTGCTGACTTCACTATCTGCTACTAAGCATCTTGAGGATATATCTGCATGCTTCTACGAAGTTTGGGTGAAAGTCATCCGCTAAACTTCATCTTTTCTTCATCAGAGAGGTTCAAGAATGGACCCACCTTGGAAAGAGTGAACCAATACCTTTTCACGTGATCGATTCCAATCTTCTTTGATGCCTTCCTCAAAGTGTAGAGGAAAAAAATTCTCGAAAAACTCGACCTTGAGTTTGGTCCAATTTAGGGCGTACTACACATGGTTGAACGACTGCTCTACTAGACCAACCCACTATAATAATACCATAAACCCCTAAACAAGATATAGTAGATGGATGGAATATACCTACATTTGAATCCAACAAATCCCTTCTCGAGTTCCTTGTAAAGCTTTGGTATACCACAAGTACTCGCAGTTCCCTTTAGTCACATCATAGTTACACGGAATGGCCATTTTGCAGTCCCCGTTCCCATCCCATTTTCCTATGCCGTGTTTTAGATGTGAGTTCTGAAACAGGGAATGGCATTTCATGTATGTTGTCGTTCTCCGTTCCCTGTTCCGATTTCCTGTTCCAGGTAATTATGGGTCACATGCCTCATTTGCGACTCTTCTCAGAAATTTCCATTCGCAAAGGCAACTTCAAACTGTCAAATGAAAGAGGTCGCTCATCTTTGCTTCTGTCAAAAGTATCAAACTTTACTATAGTGTTCTCAAGTCGAAAGACCCTCTTTGTATCCTTCTTGAAATGGCAGGATTTTTTGACTATGGTTCTGGATTCTTCAAGAGTATTTTGAAAGAGAAGTGAGATGAAAATGTCATGACTCGGCCGTGTCGATGTTCCAAGTGAAGGCCAGCAGGTCCCTCCAAAAGCACTCCCCCTCTTCGAACATCTCCAGACTCCTCTACGGAGAAAGGGAGGAGACCATGTTGTGATACCACTTGTCACAAACGGGAGAGCATAACAACATCAAATATACTATGATAAATAGAATTTATTACTAACAATGAGACAATTGATATAGAGAGAAATGGAGAGAAAGTGTGAGAAGATCGACACAGTATTGGGACCACAAGATGGGTTGGTCCCCCCTCGTAAGAATATCTTTATTACTGAGGAGATGTCTATACAAGCACTTGAGCCAAACGTATTACCCCATTTGTTCTAGATCAGACTGGATGGTATTCAGAAGCCTTGGCTTTGTAATCTCAAGGAAAACCCTATTTCTAGGGATCTCCGCTCCTTACTCAAAATCCTTGAGAGCCAAGGTTCTCACCTCTGGAACTCACCTTCCAGACTCAAGAGATGAAATCCTTTTAACTCCTTTTTTGACTTCTATTTTCAGAGTCCTCTTCTCGCAAATAATCTTAGCATCAGCTGTGATTTCCTAGATGGGAAGTCCTTCCTTGAGAATCTCAACACCCTAACCCCAACTTGAGAGTCTACCACTCTCATATCCGTGGATCTACTCCCAAACTCGGGGTATAAAACCCTTAGTCTGATCTGCTCTAGTGCCTCAGAGCGCTTTTATCTTGCAAAGGCTCATGCCTTCATCTGCTCCTACTACTATTCCCTCACGAGGAGGAAGTTCTCCTGCAATACAAACACTCAAAGATCAAAACATGAGAAAAGTGTTACCTGTGGAGTCTCGAAACTCGGAATGCAACTCGATTCTCGAAAAGCAATTCGCTGGTAGAGATCTCTATGCAGAGAACCCTCTCTTTCAATCCTACACACAGAAGAGGTTTGCTCTTCTCATAAATCATCCCCATCTACGACCTCTATGGACTGAAAACAGAGAAAAAAAGCAGCTTGTTGCGATCTCCGTGGGCACTTCTTCGCGATGAAACTTGCCTACTTGAACTTGGCAGCATCCGGTACACTTGGGGTAGCCATGAAAATCACTGGTGGCGTCATCTTCACGGCTGAAATCTACAGTGGCAGGAGCTAACTGTAGCACTAGCTTTTTTGGTGCCTGAGAGTGAGAGAGAGTCTGATTTTCTAGTTCTTGAGAGACGGCAAAAATAGAGGTGGTCTTCCTGGCAGGAATAGCACAGAGAGGGGGCGCCTAGGGCTAGAAGAAGAAGAAGAAGAGATTTTTACCGTTGTAGGAAACTATCCCGAGAGACCTTAAAGAGAGAAAGAGATCGCTTATCCGCTGCACATAGAACCAAGCGAGCTGAAAAAAAGAAGTTCATGGAAGCTAACTCCTAAGCTAGCTCCACATCCCCCTGTGAAGAGAGAACATCCGAACCATTGATAACTACCATAACTCTCCAACAGTCTCTACCTGTGCAATTGGATCACCCAAGGTAGGCGAATCCAAAAGAAACATGGAATATACATGTGAAACATGGAACTAAATCTGGGAGAATTGAGAAGAATATCTCCCCACTTTTACGAATGTCATGTTCAATTGCAATTGGTTCCTATTCCAACAAGGACCACTATCCACCATTTGTACAAAACGACATGCCAGTCTAAGCATAAGGGAAGTAGGTGTGTCCTTAATGGTACAATATTCGTCCTTAATGGTACAATATTCAGGGATCGGTCTGGCAGACAAGGCATAGGAACGACTACTTGGATATAAAGAGACAATGCAACCGCCAAAGTGGCTCAAGAAAACATCTGCCAAGATAGTAACTGTAGCGTAGGCTAAAAAACACCATCCAAAGCCACAAGAAATTGACAAGGAAACCAATGGATAAAAGACACCGTGCATGGTACTTCACTGAATGGAGCACCGACAGTCGACTAAAGAAAACAATCTGGAAGCCTCCTTTGAAAGAGAAGTATCCTCAACAAATGTACGCTCTGAGGTAACAAATAACTCAACCCCTAGTCTGAATAGAGCAAACAATGTCACTAAAAGCTTCAAAGGTAAAGCCGAGAGCTCCCCTAAAGATAGAAAGCCCCCTTCTTGGTCAATCTTGGGAAATGAGAATAAGTATCACGAGAAAAAATCTAACATAACGTGGAGTAAACTGCTTCCTCTCTAACTGAATAGAAAACCCGAATCTCATAGAACTCGAGACTCAAAGAGGATCACACCATCGGTAAACCAAATCACTCAAAATAGGGAGACTTGAAAGGTTATCACCTAGGGATCACGTTTTCCAAAGAAGCCGTCGGGGTCCAACAAGACCTAGCTACTCAAGCAAACTCCCTGAGATCAACCAAATGTCCACTACTCCTCTACATCTATCAAGATCAAACCACTAGGTACAATCCAATACAATGTGTCAAACTCCATATAGAATCGAAAGAGCACATGTACTCTTATTGTTGTAATTTTCTTTCTTAGAATCTTCACCAAAACTTTCCTTTCTACTTGTGTTGAGGAATATACTCACCAATCAATACCCAATACACAACATAGCACCAATACTCAAAGGAACTTTGCTCATCGGTAGACCTTGGCTGCGCCACACTAAAGCGCTTCATGATTGGGGAAACGATGCAATGTGGATACATACTCTTGGCTCCCCAATGCAACCCATTCGCCTAGAAGGAGGCATAGATCCCATAGTGCAACAAAGTTCTTTGTCAATGGAAACCAACCCTGAACAAGAACAACCTACTCCACCTGCTGACGGGTCAGACGAAGATCTGCTGTAATGGTTGGATGCTACCAAGTCTATGCCTTGTTATGGGGTCTCTATTCAATATCTGCCTAAAGGGACATTCTCTTGCAACTCCAACGTTTCTACTGTCACTGCACCCAGTAAGCCACTTGAGCTAGCAGCAAGTGTCGAGGATCTACAAAAGCTCACATACCCCTCAACCTTAGCACCATCCATGTTGGACTGTTAGAACCAACTTAAGTTCTCTGGGTCTGGTGAACTACCCTTCATCAAGCCTCTTCAAGGCGGCTTACAACAGTACCAAGTCAATTTCAAAGGGGATGACACTGATGTCTCTCTACTCCTTCACCTACAATGCAATCTTCAGCAGTGTCCTCTCCGGACCCCACAAAAGGAGCACATTTCGGCATTTCTGATACCCACCCGGATATGCTAGGCCATGTGCAATGCAGACGAGTATCTTTGCTCGGGTCTAGGTCACAGTTGAAGATCTATATAGCCCCTTCTGCAGGAACGGACAATGATTTTGCAAGAGATGGGTTTGTACAAACTCTGTTTTTGTGCCTCCTCTTTCTTAGCTTCACCATCCCTATTTATCCCCTCACCCCCTACCTCCCCTCTCTCTTTGTTCCACAACCCCTCCTACCCTCACTCGGCCCTGCCCTCCCCCTCCCTTCCCACTCGTCCCTACCCACCCCCTCCATCCCCCTACCCACCTGCTTACATCCCCTCTCGCCCCTACCCACCCCCTTCCTTTCTCCTCGCCCCTACCCACTCCCTCCCTCCCCCTCTCAGCCCTACCCTCTATCACTCGCCCCTACCCAACCCTCTCACCCCTACCCTCACCCCCCTCGCCCCTACCCATCCCCTCACTCCCCCTCTCGCCCGTACCCTCTCTCACTCGCCCCAATCTAGCCCAACCCCCTCGCCCCAATCTACCCCCACCCACTCGCCCCTATCTAGCCCCCTCGCCCCTATCTAGACCCGTCTCGCCCCTACTATCCTCTCACCCCTATCTGGCCCAACCCCCTCACCCCTACCCACTCCTCCCCTACCTACCCCTTCCCCTATAGAGTGAAGTAATAAGGCACTGAGATGTCCATGTATACAGAGAAACCCAACCCAGAATGAATTTTCTGTGAGAATCATTCATGTGCACGAATTGCAAAAAGGAGAAACCACAACCCACCACTTTGTTGAATAGAAGGTAGAAAATTGTTGCAGAAATGGACATGCCCGGTCAGCTTCCAATTGGTTCAATGGCTTTGTGTATGTGCTCAATCTATTTCAAGATTGGTTGTATTTCCACTAGCTTTGTGGGATTTGTTCATCTTGGCAGTCTTCACTTTCTACTTCTTCAGCATATCTTGCAAATATCGGCATTGCTTCATTGGTACTTCCTCCTAGAAACTCAAAATGTTCTCCAAACATCACCTTCTTTAGTCAGAGTGTACTGCGTTTTTCTTGGTGTTTCACGGTTCTCTCTAGTCTCACTGTTCTATCACACCGGGACGGTGAATGGTCTTGTGGTGGGCAACCTGTAGACACTGTAGCAGGGCTACATTGTCACTGGCATGGGACATGTAGTTAGTTGCAATTGGGCTTGATTTCACACTAGGAGGACTCTCGCCTGAGCAAGTGACACGTGGCAAGTGTTACGGATGGTGGTCAAGTGGACACCGTGGCCAGATCACCACCACCTCAGTTAGGAGATAGTCTTAGCTGGATTTGGATATCTGCCCGTTGTTGATGGCTCTTAGGAGATACATATGAGTGGTTGGTTCCAATCGTGCAGATGTATCATCATCCACTTTGTATGGTTTAGAGGCTAGCCTTGAGTCTTGAGTCTAGAGTTCTGCACGCCACTGGCACTCTCCCTACACATTGGAGCCTCGACACCCCCATTGTATCTTGAGTCCTGAGCTTGGAGCTGTGTGTATTGCCAGCTAGAGTTGTATGGTTCTTTGAGCTTGTCGAGTTCCATTGAGTTGAGTGTGCAGTTGTGTTTTGTGTTGTATCGTGTCTTGAGTCATATTCCGCTTCTGTGTTTAAGTCATGCTCCTATGTGATGTTTCTTTTGTTGGAATGAGGTTTCATGCATAGTGCACTGAGGAGCACCCACTCTAGAGAGCACGACACCTTTTCCTCGCTACACATGGCAACAAAAAATTATTTGGGAAAACCCGAACAATCCAACAATGCTACACATCCTGAAACCTCCATCACGGATTTATCTTCGATTAAAAGAGGTCGGGGTAATCAAGGGTAAAAGATGGGGAAGTCATAGAGGAGGGTCCATAGCCTCCACATACCCAAATCAGCCCCAAACTGGAGGAAAATAGCAAACTTCTTCTCTTTCGATCAAATGGCACCGGATCAGCCAATACCGAGCAAAGGTGGTGTTGTCAAGTAGGGCTCTGATATTATGTTAGAATAGGCAACAAAAGATGCAATGAAGACAAGAACTGGCCTCCAATGCGGTGGATACCTTGACTCTGATAAGATCTTCTAACACTAGAGAACACCTCAATGGGTCATGAATGAACAAGGCAACTGTGGAGAAGAGAGATCACTAAGGTAAAAACAGAGAGGACATTTGACAATGAGAGAGAGAGACAGAGAGAGATCTAGGAAAGGCTCTCCATGGTGATAACAAGTTGCTCATACAAGTGACCAAGGGTGATCCCTGACATGCCCCAATGGATAGACCCAAGGTACACAAAGTTAGACTGCTACTGCACAACTAACACTACCTCAACATGGGCTGCCCTAGCCTCCTATGAAAGCAAGGCTCTGGCTGGATCTCCTCCTAGCAAGAGAACTACTAATTTGGAGGGAGAGAGACATGCCTAATGGCATGGGCCCGGCACGGGTGCCATCTAGAGTGCATGAAAAATCTCCTCTCTGTGCTTGCACCTCATGTGGTGCTCTGCATCTAGATGATCACATCGTCTCCTCGTAGATGCCCTTAGAAGAAAAGCCAGGAAGATCTCTTTGCTGCCCATCAAACACCTAGGGGGCTGGCCAACAACGCCAGGTATCCAGTAAGAAAAATGCTAGGGACTACCCTCATGTACCCCCTAGTCACCCTAGGGCTGCAACCTAGGGGCACTAGCACCCTACATACTAGAGCACATGCAGACACACTGGCACGCAATACCTGTGGCCACTCATATATAGTCCAAACAACCCAGGTCAGCCAACTGTCCACCAGCCCCAACGATTGAAAAATGGGTAATAATGAAGTACCACGGCACCAAAGGTCATGGGAAAAAATAGGCAAGGCTAGGAAAATACCCCCAGCATGCAGAAGCGTAATAGCATCGAACAAAGTGAAAACCTTGAGCTAAATATGGATAGACACATCCCGACATGAGAAATCTGAGTCACTCCGACCTGGCACAACCACAAAACAGCTCACACTCCCTAACACTTGTCCCTCAGCCCACACTCCCTAACACTTGTCCCTTGGAGAAACTAGGAGAAATCCAAAGAGATGCCAGAACTCTAACAGAAAACCAAAACAACTGAGGTAGAAGAAGCCCTCACCATGGAGATACATAACTCTAACAGAAGATGCCCTCACGATGGAGATACATAACTCTAACAGAAGATGCCCTCACCATGGAGATATATAACTCTAACAGAAAACGTAGACCACTGAGACAGACAAGCCTTCAAATACATAGGTTCTTTATGTGGAGAGAAGGAGAAGATGGTGATGATAAAAAACACATGAAAAATTGGTGGAAAGGTTGTTAAGAGATTATAGAGAGGAGAGGAAGATGTACCAAAAAATGCTAGCCACCGGCATTTTGCAATGGATGAGATCATGCATGTGTCTATAGGGGAGTGTGTGCTTGCCAAGTACTGTTTCCTTTGGGATGCTGGCAACCACTAGAGTGCGGTGACTTGTTTCTAGGTATGTGCATGTGGATGGATGTGTATGCATGGCTTTGGATGTTGATTGGTCTTGCTACACTGATTACATTTTCATCTTTATTTATGTGCATTTTGTCTCTTTATGTTTTACTTTTTACCCTGCCATGCCTTTTATGCTGCTTTTATCAGGATGCTATGTAGCGATTTCATTTTAACAAGCTGACAAAGCTTTAATTTCAACTCAAGCTGTAAAGATATCAAATCAGCAATACACTTCTCAAAGTGTCCATCATCACCCCAACAGGATTTTATTGGTCGAGTCAGAAAAAATCTCTTAAGAATACACCAAGCGCCATCTCTCTTGAACTGGTAAGAGGGGTCTTGTTCGCCTTTTATTTGGATGCTATTTTTTTTTATATATATAGACAAATATTGTCAAGTTGTACAAATTGTCAAGTTGCCTACAATATTGTCAAGTTGTACAAATGAATGTATGTTTTATCAAAGACGAGTCTTCAGGTCAGAATTCCCAAATTGGAACTTCATGTGTCATCCGTCCTAGCAAAGCGTCCTTTGATAGGAGGCCTGCTGTCAGCCAAAGTTTTCCTACATGCGTACTGCAAAAAGACATCAGTTTGAAGTGCTGCTTATGTTGTAATTTAATTAGTGCACTACACATCACAACAAATTAACATGCATTACCTTAATCTTCTTACTGAAATTCCGCTCATTGCGCTTTCTCCGGTAACAGTCTATGCTTGAATCTTTCTCCTCTTTTCTGTATGGTTGGAAATTTATCTTTACGGTGGAGGGTTGGCTATCGTCGCTTAGCATTTCAACTCCAGCTAAACTTAGATCTTGGAGACATCACATGGTAGTTATGGATATCTCTGTCATTTAACCTCGCAGCATCACGGACCCTCCTCCCCTGAATGTAGGTGCATGAATTGGTATACTCTTGGAGCAAACGAAACGGTGGATCAAAATAAAAAGTGCAGACACTATAAACAATGAGAGTAGGCGTGTGGTAGACAAACTGTAGACCAAGTGCTTTTTCTGATAGAAGTGCATGAGGAGCCAGAGATGAGGCAATGATGCGAGCAAGCATACCTTTATTTTATCTGAGCTGTAAAGAGAGGCAAAGTAGTCGAATCTCGGGTCCTTGTACATACTTGGAGGCGGCGGTGGTGCAGGTGGAAACAAAATAGCATTATAACTTTGGGCTGATCCAAGGAGATGAGGTGCATATCTGCATGCATCTTGGATACCACGACAACAATCTGGGTGCATTGGACAATGGTTTCCCAGAACTTGAAGCCCCGGTAAAGTACCATTTGAATATATTTGCTTGTTGTTGTAATCAGTAAACCCCATATATAATGTCAAGACCACCTGACGACTTCCAATTGCATTCTCTTTGTGGCGCAATTCCCTTGAGAGTGCAATCATCTGCTGCCAAATTACATGGATGTTGCCCATACACCACCCCTTCCTGAAGCTGATTGTTGGCAGCCATATTGAAAGGTAGGGCTGGAGCTTGTAGACGATGTTCATGCTTTGGCTCGTTGAGGGTACTTGGTTGAGAGGTTGCGGCCGGATTTGAGGACGATTTATGACATAACCCTTGAGGCAGATCAGGGAGCACATTATAAGGGCTGAAGTGCTGCAAGAAATATGCTTGCAAGTCTCGTCCATACGTAGGTTCGTTCAACAACATTGTTTGAGGGTTTGTATGGCAACTTTCCGCCTGTTTAGAGCAGAAGCTTTGTGTGACATTTGGGGAACACATTTGTGGAAGATGTGGTAATGGTGGGAGAACTTGACTGGATCCTTGGGAAGGGCCCTTCGATATTGAGATGTTGGTGGTAGTAGCGTTAACGATAGTGTCGTCTAGACCATCTGAAAATATGCACTTTGAGGGAAATATGGGATGTCGAGACGACAATAACGACTCCGAGGATGTAGCTCATGAGGTCAGTTCAACCGTGGAATAGTGTGACACTGGTGAGTTATGGTCACTTGTTTGGATCGGCGAGTCTAGAAGGAACAAGCTCGCCTCATCCACTCTTTCACCACCAAAATCAGTAATTATGTCAACAATGTCACGCCCTTGCCCCTCTGCATTGTGCTGCTGTCCGTCGGGGATTTGAGTCTCCTGTTCAAGAATTTAGAAAAGGATGAGTTATCAGAAAAACTGCACATATAAAATAGCATCAACACACATGCAAATGATGAGCTTTACATGAAAGAAAGTGCACTTGCTCAAAATACAGAAAAGCATGTGTACTAGAATTTTTAATTTGACAGACAAGGTTAACTCATGCGGCCATTGGAGACCTCTCGTATCCAATGTCCTAAGAGAAGTAGAGAATTAGAAATACATTTGACATATTCTTGTTTCCTATATGGATTGGACCTACCTTTTCACTTTCTTGTGAAACATTGAAATCTTCTTTTGCTTTCGGTTGTCAAAAAGTCCCTTCATTTCATAGCCTTACATTACCTTGACTTCCTTTTCATTTGATTGTTTTAGAATGCCAACATGAACCTTCACCTTTTTTTTTAATTTTATGAACAAGGCTACACTCCAAGCCTCCTGTATACCAAATCATGGTGTCTAGAGGCACACGATGTGATTAAACAAAAATCTGAAGCCTGTCTAGAGGCACACCATGCGAGAGATACATGGCCTTTTGTCTGCGCCAACAATTCTGCAAAGAACGGAGTTTGAGTTGTTAATGGAACGCACATTCTTCTTTTTTGGTCTGCACAAGGTGAGTGCATACATCAAGGAGTGCATAAGCATGTGTGCGTGTTGGGTGCATTGGATTGGTGGTAGTTTTTGAGGGACTAGTGGCACATATGCCCTTAAAATTTTGAGATCTTCCAAATCAAGGGCATATGCTAGTGCCACGTACGCACTAGCGCTCTAAGTTTAGTTGGATGAGGGGGCATCTGCATGCACATAGCAAATTTCCACACCAACAACCACAAACCAATAGCATTTAACAGCACAATTGATCTAGGCAGCAAGCTGGATTGAGCTCGAAATAACTGAAACAGCAACAACCCAACAACATTTGATAGCACAATTTAACTAATCTGCAAGGATTGAGCTCCGGATAAAGGAAACAATCACAGTTTAACAACATTTGAACAGAGCACGATTTGAACTAATTTGCAAGGATAGAGCTCTGCATACATACATGAAAGCAAGCTCTGAATTTTAGAGAACTAAAAGAAAGCATGACAAGAAGAGACAAAGAAGAGGAAGAACACTTACGCAGTGATTGCAGCAATCAATCAACATCATGCACCTGCACCTTGATGACAGACGAACAATGATGCGAAACCTCTCTCTCTCTCTCTCTCTCTCTCTCACTCTCTCTGCGCGCTAATTTTTCCAGATAAAGACGAACAATGTACAGGTAAAGGAGTGGTGCGCTAAGAATGGTCAGGAGACTCCAGTTAGATTGCGGCTCAAAACGTTTTAATTTTGAAAATTTTGAAAATTCCTAAAGGCTACGGACTCCGGAGATAGAGAGAGCGGGGGGGTTAAGGGATTTTCTCAAAAGAAAAGCCTTCAGTATTTGTCCATAGTTATCGTTGTCCTTTTTGGCCTAGCTTGTGTGGTGTCAACTTGGGGTTGTTTTGCTTTGAGAAAATGCATGCAAACGAAGAAGTCGCTATCCATGTTATTGACCATGAATGTGTGTGTGTGTGTGTGTGTGTGTGTGTGTGTGTGTGTGAGTGAGAGAGAGAGAGATTTATCGAGCTCATAAGGCTCAGTCTTTATATATATATATATATATATATATATATATATATATATATATATAGATGTGTGTGTGTGTGTGTGTGTGTGTGTATTATATATATACATATATCACTACAAGAGGTTGTGTGCTCTTGTGACGCTATTAGCGACGGAAATACACTGGGTTTTTATAACCCCCGGCGTCGCTAAAACCGTCGCTACGAGAGCGTCGCTATATAGAGACGCTCATAGCGACGGTCATAGCGACGGTTATAGCGACGTTTACACAGAAGTCTATAGCGACGCTCATAGCGACACTACAGAGCCATAAATAGCGATGGTTATAGCGACGCCCGAGAGAATTTTTTTTTGGTGACAGGACATTGAATGCCCTGCCATCCATCAACCATATTGTACTTGATTCACTTTTTAAAAAAAGTGCAAGGGTAGATAATAGACCCAAAATAGTCACCCACAAGACGCATTGTTTGCAAAATTGACAAGCATAAAATTGACAATTGTACACATCATAGGCAAAATAAATTGATTGGCAAATGTAATAATGACAATTGTACAACATCATAGGCATAAAGAATTGATTGGCAAAATGAACTGCGGTGACAAATGTAATAATATACATGGTTCAAAAAGACGTATAAAATCCGTCTCATGATACATAAGCTATGAGAAACCCTAAACTAATGCTATCTAGCTACGGCTAAACTGACGTCGTCTAGTCAAACGTCTCATCGCGTCCAAGCGGCGTATCTGTCGGATTCTGCAAAAAAAGACAATAAGACAGCTTTCAGTAAGTATAAACATATAACGACATTTATAAAACAATACAAAAAATAGAAAAGAGTAAACCATAATACTAACCATGCCGCCGCGAGAACTGAGAATGTCCATCAGGGCGTTTAAGCCCTTCCTGCCTACGTACTCGCGCTCGTACGGTATGGGATCACGTCCTGTCATCGACCACTGTCAAAACATACAAAGATTTCATTATGTTAGAATTAGAAAACTCATAAACCCTAAACTATCGAACATAAAGAGCAATGCGAAAACACTTACAAAATCGGCCTCAAATGATGCCCATCCACCGCTCCCCAAGTGGTGCAAGCTCCCTGCCTCTACTCGCGCTCTGGCTGCATCCTTTTGTTGCTTCCATTTGTCGGGATTCTCGCGCGCTGCTTTCTTCGCATTCTTCCAATCTTCTTTGGCCAGCCAATCTGGCCTGTTCCACCCATGCTTGATTGCTTTTTGCACTTCGGAACGCTTGTGTTTGCAGTATTCGCGCATTCGAATCTTCATCAGGTCTTCATTGAAGCGCTGATCCCGTGTTGGAACGGGAAACTCATCATGAAGTATGCTGATGACTCTGTTTTTTAAATCACATGGTACTTCACTCCATTTGTTTAGTATGTAGTGTCTAAACAGCTGAGAGCAAAGACCACGCATGCGCGAGATCACCTTCTTGCCGTCATCATCCGTGATGATGCCGCCGATGAAGTCGACGGAGTAAGGCAAGCCCTCTGGCCGGTGACGCGTGAACCTGGGTGTCCCGGCAGGGGTCTCTAGCGGCGTGTCGATGGGGGTACGGACGTCAGGTGTCTCCACCGGCGTCTGGGCCCCGAAGCGAGGAGTGTCGAGTGGGGTGGCTCCTGGCGGAGTAGGTAGAGGTGTGTAGCTGCTAGGAACAGTCAGCCGCGCAAAACCTGGCGTAGATGGCGATGCTGTGGCTGGTGTGGGGGCGGGCAAAGAAGGGGAGGGTAAAGAGCCTCGTCGAACACGAGGCGGTGTGGAGGCATCGGTGGCGGAATCCCCACAACAACCGCCACCGCCACCACTAGAGCGCCGGTGTCTAGACGAGTGTGAAGATCGTCTCGTCGACGTCGAAGCTTCGGAGCGCGCCGAATGCTCCGAAAGAGAGGGAGATGCGGATGGAGTAGGAACGCGCGATGATGCGCCAGAGCGATGACGCTCCACGTACCACTGTCTCTGCTGCGGTGACAAAGAAGAAAGAAACTCCTCATCATCCATACCTGCATTAAACACACGAATATTTAAACTTAATATTGAATGAATAGAGTAGACAATGACGCAAAGACCATTAAACACAATGACGTAATGACGCATATAAATACAATGACGCAATGAATTGAGTGATAGAAGAGGCAAGTCGAAAACTCAGAATTTTCAATCAAAAGATGTGAGCGCGAGTAGAAAAGAGTGTTATACACCATGGAAGGTACTTACAGAGCTAAAGCTTTTACAACACGGAGCAAAATTGTTCAAATACAATATTTGTGGCTTTAAGAGATCTCTCTCTCATCCTCGCATAACTCAGCATAACTTCCTATATCTATATAGAGCTCTCCGTTTAAACACATATCCTCTATTTCATTTTGTAGCTCCTCTGCATGCACCCCATATAGAGTAGTAGCATCTTGATGCTCGTCTGGCACCACCGCAGCGGCTTCTGATTGAGCATCTTCTCTGATCTCCTCCATTGATGCCGTTGTGATTGGCACATGGTAGCCTTCATACGTCCTTGCACTACGAGGGGCTACCTCTATGACGTACCACCAGTTTGATGTAGACTTTGTAGGATGAAATATTACCTGCCATAGCCACATAACTTACATGAGAGCTTTCAAGCACATAACTTGTAAAAGGGGGATGTTAACTAGCTACATACTTACTTGTTCACAATGCTCGGGTAGTACGAAAGTGTCTCTTAGGTCAGTCCATTTCTTAGTAGAATCCACCTCAAGAAAACCAGACTCTCCTCTACGCACAGTAGCGTTGCGACCCTCCATGATTATCTTGAACCATTGCACGTCGAACAAGTCGACAAAAAATCCTCTGTAATCGATCCTCAAAATCTCTTGTAGCGTGCCGAAGTAAGTGAGTTCCGCCACCACAGGATCTGCATCAGAGGAACGTCGTCGACTAGACTGTTCAAATTTTGCCATGATTCCACAATCTTGAGTAAAATGCTTTTTGTCGATCCGTTCCACCCTAAAATGTCAACCTTTACACCATGCTGCTGTGTATGACTTATACTACAACGAACAAAGATTATGAGTGGCCGTTCAAACGTTTAGAAATAAAGTCACTAGCTAGTCGTACATTGCAAACTTACCTTGGTCGCGCAACCCCGAGAGTACTCCCACTCTTCCTCAGTCGCTTCGTCACCGCATTGTTGTGCGCTTTTCAATTGGTTGTGCAACCATCTTAAGCTCATGAATGTTGGTAGGCTCTCCAGAACCGTCGGATAGTGCATCGGTGGTCGTCTTCCCCGTCTCCACTCGATTCGTGCCCTTTGTCGCTCTTGCTTTGCATCCTCATATTGTGAAATCCACTTTTGCATCACTGGATTGTGAAGCATGCAAAATCGGTTGATTTTAGCCTCTAGATCTTCCGTCATCTTCTTCTCAACACCGAGATTGCACATGACAATCCCAGATATGCGCTCATCATCTATGGTTCGCCATAGCGTGTCCCGGGCTTTATCAAATCCGTCTAGCCACTCTCCAATGTACACTAGGGACTCTGATACCAACCAACCTTCTGCCATGCTACCCTCCGGACGTGCCTTTTGACACACATATCCCTTAAGCGTTTTCATGAAACGTTCTAAGAAGAACATCCATCTGGAATGAACTGCGCCAGCTATTTCCATCTCATCAACTATGTGAACAAGAAGATGCACCTGAATGGTTAGCATGGTAGTAGGAAAATGTTTCTCAAACATGTACACAAGCTCCGCAGCATTTAGTTTGGCGAATGGTATGGAGTCTACGTTGATCTCCTTTTGTGAGATCCATTGCACCAGCTTTGCAAGTTTGTAGATTGTGTTACGGATGTCGAGAGACAAACATCCCTCAATGGCAACCGGTAAAATAAACTGTAAAGTATGTGCAACAATGATATTAAAGTCCACATTTTATGCAATGATATTAAAGTCCACTATGAACGTACCTGACACATTTTATGCCAATCGTGTGGCTTCAAACCGGTAAGCTTTCCTTCTTTAGTAAAACACGTTCGGAGCGAGTGCATTACGCCAGTGGGGGTCCGCAAAGATCGAATGGTCTCTTTTACTTTGCGTTCTTGGGCTCCTGTGAAAATCCATGGTGCTTTAGGGAGTTTTATCGATCCATCAGACGCTGTTTGCGGCCAATATTGCTCCATACGATCCACATTTCTAAGGTCAACTCTAGCTCCCAAAGTATCTTTCTTGCCTGTCAGATGGTCCCATAGTAGATTACCCACATTCTTGAATATGTGCATTGGATCGAGCAAGTGATTGATCATGAGTCGGGGCCAGTATGGTAACTCGTACCATAGAGATAGTCTCTTCATCCCTGGAGGCAATCCGTCATCGCACATCTCCTTCTGCTCTAACCATGCTTGTGTAGACATCCTTGGTGGCTCTCTTCCCAAAAAGCCGTTGCGTAACACATGATTCTCTGGAAGATACGCTTGATGACCTTCGTAGATTTGCTTCTTCAGTGAGGGCACCCTACGTGCATTCACTCTAGGTCCACATGTGACACATGCTCTGTATCCGCTTGTTTGAAGCCCTACATGTATACACATGATAATAGATCAACTATGGGAAAAAACAAGATTTACAGTGTCTGAGTGAGGAGTGTCAATAGATCACCTGAGCATTTTGTTAGCCCGGGATAGTCATGCATGGTCCACATTAGAATGCCTCTGATCAAAGCATTCTGTCGTCTTGTGTGTCGGCTCATATCCACCACCTCTATGCCAATCCACAATTGTTGTAGCTCTTCCAATAGTGGACGAAGATACACATCCATATTCTCCACTTTATATCGCCCTGGCACAATCAAGCTTAGCCATAGGTGCCCCTTCTTCGTAGTCAACCACGGGGGAATGTTGTAGTTGACGATGACAACGGGCCATACACTGTAAGATGTTGATCTTTGACCAAATGGATTTACGCCATCCATAGCCAGGCCTAAGCGCAAATTTCGAGCTTCCCTGGCAAAATCCGACCATGTTCCATCTATATGTTTCCAGGCTGCGCAATCTGCAGGAATTCGTAGCACACCATCAGAAGATTTATTCTCCTCATGCCATGATGCTAGGGCGTCCATGGACTTACATTCGAAGAAATGCTTGATGCGAGGAAGCAGAGGAAAATGTCACAAAACCTTTTGTGGAATTTTTGTCCCGTGGAGATCTACTCGATATCTTTCGGAATCACATTTCGGACACTTCTCCATGTCTATGTATTCCCCTCTGAAAAGAATGCAGTCATTAGGACAAGCGTGGATAGAATTGTAATCCATCCCCAAGTTTCACAAAATCTTTCTTGCTTCATCTCGGGAATCTGGCATCACATTGTCAGCTGGTAGTATGTGCTCTTTAAGCAATCTACACAACATAAAAATACGATACAGTCGTGTAAAAATCTATCAGATCATTATACATTTAGAGTTTTATTAAAGTAAACTAATTGTAATAGATCACCTGAAAAGCGCTGTGACGCTAGTGTCACTCCATCCAAACTTTGCCTGCATGTTGAGAAGAACCAGGAGTGCTTTCAATCTAGACATACGTGCTCCATTATACAATGGCGTATCGGCTTCACTTTTCATATCATCATAGATAAGCCTTTCTGAATCCATGATCGTCTCGATCATTTCATCAATCTCGGGCTCAAACATTGCCTTGTTGGGAATGTGCTCTGCATGATCATCCCCCGAGCTGTCAGAGGCTACATCTTGTGGCCTCACATATGCTGCTTGACCAAAGCGCCTGCGAACACGTCTATTGGGTTGCAAGATTGCTGCTTGCTGGCCAGCGTCAGAGTCTGACGAGTTATAATTGGCAACAACTCGATCTATAATAGATGGATCGAACTCGCCAAATTCGCGAACGTGCTGCAAAGAAACACGTCTTGTCCGTCGCACAGCATGCTTGCATTGATCACAAGGACATAAGACCCTCATTGAGAGATAGGTGTTTCGGTTGGACGGTCCCACATCCTCGTCACTACTCATAATGAGGATAAAAATCTTATAACCTGGACAACAAATTTAATATTCTATTGGCATTCTTCGTCTTATCTCTCTCTCTCTCTCTCTCTCTCTCTCTCTCTACCTCACATTCTCTAGTCATGTCCAATCCCCACACACCTCGGTCTAGAGGTGCACGGAGATCAGAACCACCGGGTTATAATCTCGTCTTTATTGGTCAATACCTATATTTGTGGGTACAAGAAATCTACAGACCCACGTCTACATGATACTGCATGTAGTGGACAAAACCCCTTTGCCTCTTCTCTAGCTGTAGCACTTCACAACATCTTAACATCTTTTCACAGTAGATCTTTTCACTGTTCGTCTAACTCTAAACCCTAAACCGTAAGTAATTCTTGCGTGGACTCGATCTAACGTAAATAAGCGTAAATCTAAATAAACGTAAATCTAACTAAAAATAAACCTAAATCTAATTTAACGTAAGTCTACATCTAACCTAATCTTTAACGTCTTTTGGGATAGTTTCCTACGACGTTAAAACTCTCTTCTTCTTGTGTGTGTGTGTGTGTGTGTGTGTGGGTAAACTTAAATAAACCTAAGTCTAATCTAATATAACATAAATCTTGCTGCCCTGAAGATCCACCTTCTTCCCTATCTTCTGAAGACATTTCACCAGTACTTTTGGATCGACGGAGCCCACCATGAGTGAAGGCAGCAATACCCTATATTCCATTGAGGGCTTTCTTCACCCGCTTCATGCAGGCATCGCAGTCTATGGAGACCTAAATCTAATCTAATATAACGTAAATCTAAATCTAGCGTAAATAAACGTAAATCTAACTAAAAATAAACCTAAATCTAATTTAACGTAAGTCTACATCTAACCTAATCTTTAACGTCTTTTAGGATAGTTTCCTACGACGTTATAACTCTCTTCTTCTTGTGTGTGTGCGCGTGTGTGGATGTGTGTGCCAATAAAAAGAGATAAATGGTATAACCTTTCTATCACCCATGCCAAGTATGATAGATTGGTTATGCCATTTCCCTCTTGAATAATAGGTCTTGAGTTCAACTCCTCGTCGGCTAGATCTTTAGGTCTTTTAATTTTAATTAGTTTCCTACGACGTTAAATTAGTTTCTCTCTCTTTCTCTCTCAATGTGTGTGCGTTTTTTTGTTTATGCATGTTTTCTCTCTCTTTTCCTCTCTCAATGTGTGCGTTTTTTGTTTATGCATGTTCTCTCTCTCTTTTCCTCTCTCAATGTGTGCATTTTTTGTTTATGCATGCTCTCTCTCTCTTTTCCTCTCTCAATGTGTGTGTGCATTCATTGTTTATGTATGTGTGTGTGCGTTTTTGTTTATGTTTGTACTCTTTCTCTCTCTCTCTCTCTCTCTCTCTCTCTCTCTCTCAAAAACACTATGTGTGTGTGTGAGAGAGAGAGAGAGAGAGAGGAAGAGAGTGGGAGAGAGAAAGAGGGGAAGGGAACATGAGAGTGAGGAGAGGGAAGGAGCATACCTGGCTCTCCTTCCTCTCCTCGTGTGTGTGTGTGTGTGTGTGGAGAAGAAAGAGAGAGAGAGAGAGAGAGAGAGAGAGAGAGAGAGAGAGAGAGAGGGAGAGCGTTACCTGCTCCTTGCTTGAGGGTGCCGAAAAACTCAGATCTGAGATCTGAGTTTTTGGGCGCTCTCTGTTATTTTTTTAGCCCAGCCGTCGTCGCTATGAGCGTCGCAAATTTACTTGTAAATTTGCGACGCTCATAACGACGCCGGAATTTGTTTTTTGAGCGTCGCTGTGTGAGCGTCGCTAATATGAATAACCTCTTGTAGTGTATATATAATATGCGTGTTTGTGTATATATATGTATGTATACATGTATATAAGTGTGTGTGTGTGTGCATGTACTCAAGTAGGGTATGATATTCATACTCTCAAATTTTAAAGGAACCTAATGTGTACACAAAAAGAAGTTGTCCTACATTGCCTCAATGTCCAATCTCACATTTAACAGAGCAACAACTAAGCCAAATGGTTGGCATGGTATAGATTGTGCGCAAGGAAATAGACTCAAACATGTAAACGATTGAATACAATCTGCTCTCTCAAAGAGGAACATGATTTTGTAATTAGAGGATAGGGGGAGATAGAGATCAATGGCACAGATGATTTAAGGTCACAGTCTCAATTTTACACCACGTCCTTCAATTTAGCATAATGGCCAAAACTGCTACAAAAATTAACAATTGAGCAACCTTATTTTGCTTTATTTTCTATCACAATTTAAGATGCAAATGATGTGAAAGTGTACATGAACAAATAGTGTTCACCTTATCATACTAAGCTACTTATATATTGCTATGATTAGGTGATGATGTAAACCATTACCATGCTTGTGAACATAGATAGAGATGCAAGGGAAGCATCTAGAGAGCAACAGAGATGTAAGTGTCAATCACATTCTTAGTATTAAAAGAAAGTCATCTCATCTCTTTGAAACTTGAAGATTTCCTAGTACATTGAAAACTATGAGCCCTTATCTTTTCATAACTCTACTCTTAGACATGAAAAGTTTTATAATTACACAGTGTAGAAATTATGGGCTTTCATCTTTAAAAACGTGCTTGCTTACCCAGTTTGTACTTCTCGACTTGGTAGCATCTTTGTCAACCCTAGGTAGACCAAGGGAAATATTTTCTTCTTTCTATATAAGGAAAGGCCTTTCTTCAAATGCAATCACCCGTGCAATTAGGGGCTATTGGGGGGCTGTTGCAAAAACATGTTGTGTGTGGCAATGTGGCAAGCTTAATGAGGCCAAAACACTACTTGACAACATGGACTATCATGTTAGCAGGTTATGCACATGAAGGACAAGGTTGATTTGTTCTAGATTGTCTTGAGCAGATGCAATGTAGGGGTGTTTTGCCAAATGCAGTGACGTGCATCTACACATTGAAAGCTTGTGCCACAAGCAAAGCTGTTGATAGGGGGAAGCACATTCATGATGAGATTCGAGATTCCAAGACAGGGGTTTTTGAAAAGCCATGTTGTACAGGGTAGGGTGGTGTGCTCCTGGACATGTAAATCTGAAACGTCGTCTCTTGGAACAGGTTGATTGTAGGATGCTTGTTATGGCTGTGGCAAGGAAACACTCTATTGATTTTACTAGTGGATGTGAAGCTAGGAAGAGCTCTCTTCAAATTCAAATCACCTATGTTTGCACCTTTCAACCTTGTGGCCTTACTTACACAAGACGTCAACATGGGTAATAGAATTTACGACGAGATTGCCAGTCAGGGTCTATTGGAGAAAGATGGCATGCTTAGTAGTGCTTTAGTTGATATGTATGCCAAATGTGGTGTCATCACAGAAACACGAAATATTCTTCATTGACATCCTCTGTGTAATGTCACTTGGCAGGATATTGGATGCAAAGGGAAGGCCTCTCTCCAGATGGAAATCACCTATGCCCACACCTTGCAGGCCTGTGGCATTACAAAAGATGAGAGAATTCAAAATGAGATCACTAGTCACGGGCTATCATGCCAAATGTAGTGCCCTCACGAAAGCACTAGATTACTAGTCAAGGGCTATTATGCCAAATGGGGTGCCCTCAAGAAAGCACTAGGCTTACGCAAGATCTTTACTTGGGGCTGAATATCCACGATGAGATTGCTAGTCAAGGGCTATTGAAGAAACATGTTGTGCTTGGCAATGCTATATGTATTTCAAATGTGGTGCCCTTATAAAAGCACATAAATTTCTTGATGATATTTCTGTCCATCAGCACATTGGGTGAGTGTATATGCCGAACATGATACTCTCACAAAGCTATTGATGGGTTTTTTATCCCCTAGATGTCGTTTCTTGATGCACATTGATTGCATAATATGCTCAACATGGATGTGCCAAGGAAGCCTGGGCTTTTTTAACCAGATATGAATGGAGTCCTTTCTTGAAATGCAATCATGTACATTGATGACCTAAGGCCTCACACAAGAAGTTCACATGGGTGAGTATATTGACGATGAGACTGCTAGTCAAGGGCAATGAGCATTTTATCTGAAACGTCGTCTCTTGGAACGGGTTGATTGTAAGATGCCCGTTATGGCTTTGTGTTGCTTTCCATGTTGGATGCAAAGGGAAGAGCTCTCTCCAAATGCAAATCACCTATGCTTGCACCTTTCAACCTTGTGGCCTTACTTACACAAGACGTGAACATGGGTGAGAAACGACGAAATCTCCAATCAAGGTCTATTAAATAGAGATGGCATGCTTGGTAGTGCTTTAGTTTATATGTATGCCAAATGTGGTGCCGTCAGGGAAGCATGAAAAATTCTTGATTGGCATCCTCTCGATAATGTCACTTAGAACGTGTTGATTGCAAGATATTGTCCAATATGGCTGTGGCAAGGAAACTTGCTTTAACCAAATGCAAAGGGAAAGACTTTCTCCAAATGCATTCACCTATGCTTGCACCTTGAGGTCATGTGACCTGACACAACACCTTCATATTGGTGAGAGAATTCATTGTGGCTCTATGCAAGTGGTCGAGGAGCTTCCTGTCTAGAGTGTGGACTCTTGGAATGCACTGATTGCAAGATTTTCCCCCCAGGGGCAGGGCGAGAAAACTCTAGTCTATGTTTAACAGAAGCGAAGCGAGGGCCTCTCTCCAGGTGCAATCACCTACATATGCAGCTTGAAGGCATGTGGCTCTACGCAAGATGTAAGATGCTGATATGAGCGCAAAAATTCACAATTATATTGCTAGTCAGAGGCTCTTGAAAAAAGATGTCGTGCTTGGAACTACCTTGGTCGATATGTATGCAAAATGTGGTGCGCTTGAGACAACACAAAAAGTGCTTGAAGAGCTTTTTGTCCGGAATGTCGTCTCTTGGAATGCGCTGATTGCGGTGCTTTGATCTGTATGTATGCCAAATGTGGTGCCGTCATGATAGCACAATAAATTTTTGATGGGGTCCTCTCTATGATGTCGTCTCTTGGAGTGAGTGGACTGCAGGATATGGTCAACCTGGTCGTGGCAAGCTTACGCAAGACCTTCACATGTATGATTTCTTAATTCATGATGAGATTGCTAGCCAGGGGCTATCGGATCAAGATGCCATGCTTGGCGGTGCTTTGATCTATATGTATGCCAAATGTAGTGCTGTCACAATAGCACGCGAAGTTTTGCTAGGGATCCTCTCTAGGCTATCATCTCTTGGACTGAGTGGATTGTAGGATATGGTCAACCTCGTCGTGGCAAGGAAGCTGTGGGCTCATTTTACCAGATGCGAAGGGATGTTCTGTCTCTAATCGCAATCACCTACACTTCCACCTGGAAGGCTTGTACAAGATCTTTGAATAGGTGAAAGAATGGTTGCGAGTCAAGGCTGTTGCAGAAACATTCAGGCAATGATTTGATCCATATGTATGCCAGATAAGGTGTCCGTATGGAAGTACAAAAAGTTCTCGATGAGCCTTCTATGCAAAAATGTCACCTTCAGAGTGCGTTGATTGCTGAATATGAGATACATGGCTCTAGCAAAGAAGCTTCGGGTTGTCTTATCCATATGCAAAGTCAGGATTCTTGCTCAATGCATGGATTGATGCCCAAGCAGTCTTGAACAAAGATGTGTGTTGGCTGACATGTATGTGAAATGTGGTGCCCTTGCCCTTATGAAAGCACAAAATGTTCTTGATGAGATTTCTATGTTAGTCTCTTGGAGTGCATTGGTTCCAGGATATTGTTCCACATGCATGTGGCAATGAAGCTCTGATTGCTTTTACCTGATGCGAATTGAGAGATTCCGGCCAGACGTTTCTTGGAGGTCTCTTATAGCACGACTTTGTTGTGTTTGGGAAGCTTTGGGCTGCTTCAACCAAATGGGAAGTGAGAGTATCTTGTTAAGCGCAGTCTCTTGGAGTTTATGCCAAATGTGGTGCCTTTATGAAAGCACAAGTTCTTGATGAGCTTTCTATGTTAGTCTCTTGGAGTGCATGGATTCCAAGATATGTGCAACATGGATGTGCCAACAAAGCTCTGACTACTTTTACCAGATGCAAATTGAGAAATTCTCGCCATACCTTCGCTAGTTTTTGATATTTTACTTAATCTTAATTCACACGAATACAGCTAACGATGCACTCTAGTTTGAGAAAATCCCTTAACCCCCCCGCTCTCTCTATCTCCGGAGTCCGTAGCCTTTAGGAATTTTCAAAATTTTCAAAATTAAAACGTTTTGAGCCGCAATCTAACTGGAGTCTCCTGACCATTCTTAGCGCACCACTCCTTTACCTGTACATTGTTCGTCTTTATCTGGAAAAATTAGCGCGCAGAGAGAGTGAGAGAGAGAGAGAGAGAGAGAGGTTTCGCATCATTGTTCGTCTGTCATCAAGGTGCAGGTGCATGATGTTGATTGATTGCTGCAATCACTGCGTAAGTGTTCTTCCTCTTCTTTGTCTCTTCTTGTCATGCTTTCTTTTAGTTCTCTAAAATTCAGAGCTTGCTTTCATGTATGTATGCAGAGCTCTATCCTTGCAAATTAGTTCAAATCGTGCTCTGTTCAAATGTTGTTAAACTGTGATTGTTTCCTTTATCCGGAGCTCAATCCTTGCAGATTAGTTAAATTGTGCTATCAAATGTTGTTGGGTTGTTGCTGTTTCAGTTATTTCGAGCTCAATCCAGCTTGCTGCCTAGATCAATTGTGCTGTTAAATGCTATTGGTTTGTGGTTGTTGGTGTGGAAATTTGCTATGTGCATGCAGATGCCCCCTCATCCAACTAAACTTAGAGCGCTAGTGCGTACGTGGCACTAGCATATGCCCTTGATTTGGAAGATCTCAAAATTTTAAGGGCATATGTGCCACTAGTCCCTCAAAAACTACCACCAATCCAATGCACCCAACACGCACACATGCTTATGCACTCCTTGATGTATGCACTCACCTTGTGCAGACCAGAAAAGAAGAATGTGCGTTCCATTAACAACTCAAACTCCGTTCTTTGCAGAATTGTTGGCGCAGACAAAAGGCCATGTATCTCTCACATGGTGTGCCTCTAGACAGGCTTCAGATTTTTGTTTAATCACATCGTGTGCCTCTAGACACCATGATTTGGTATACAGGAGGCTTGGAGTGTAGCCTTGTTCATAAAAAAAAAAAAAAAAGGTGAAGGTTCATGTTGGCATTCTAAAACAATCAAATGAAAAGGAAGTCAAGGTAATGTAAGGCTATGAAATGAAGGGACTTTTTGACAACCGAAAGCAAAAGAAGATTTCAATGTTTCACAAGAAAGTGAAAAGGTAGGTCCAATCCATATAGGAAACAAGAATATGTCAAATGTATTTCTAATTCTCTACTTCTCTTAGGACATTGGATACGAGAGGTCTCCAATGGCCGCATGAGTTAACCTTGTCTGTCAAATTAAAAATTCTAGTACACATGCTTTTCTGTATTTTGAGCAAGTGCACTTTCTTTCATGTAAAGCTCATCATTTGCATGTGTGTTGATGCTATTTTATACGTGCAGTTTTTCTGATAACTCATCCTTTTCTAAATTCTTGAACAGGAGACTCAAATCCCCGACGGACAGCAGCACAATGCAGAGGGGCAAGGGCGTGACATTGTTGACATAATTACTGATTCTGGTGGTGAAAGAGTGGATGAGGCGAGCTTGTTCCTTCTAGACTCGCCGATCCAAACAAGTGACCATAACTCACCAGTGTCACACTATTCCACGGTTGAACGGACCTCATGGGCTACATCCTCGGAGTCGTTATTGTCGTCTCGACATCCCATATTTCCCTCAAAGTGCATATTTTCAGATGGTCTAGACGACACTATCGTTAACGCTACTACCACCAACATCTCAATATCGAAGGGCCCTAATATTGTTCCTAGCTGCTCCCAAGGATCCAGTCAAGTTCTCCCACCATTACCACATCTTCCACAAATGTGTTCCCCAAATGTCACACAAAACTTCTGCTCAAAACAGGCGGAAAGTTGTCATACAAACCCTCAAACAATGCTGTTGAACGAAGCTACGTATGGACGAGACTTGCAAGCATACTTCCTACAGCACTTCAGCCCTTATAATGTGCTCCCTCTGCCTCAAGGGTTATGTCATAAATCATCGTCGAATCTGGCCGCAACCACTCAACCAAGTACCCTCAACGAGCCAAAGCATGAACATCGTCTACAAGCTCTAGCCCTACCTTTCAATATGGCTGCCAATAATCAGCTTCAGGAAGGGGTGGTGTATGGGCAACATCCATGTAATTTGGCAGCAGATGATTGTACTCTCAAGGGAATTGCGTCACAAAGAGAATGCAATTGGAAGTCGTCAGGTGGTCTCGACATTATGGGGTTTACTGATTACAACAACAAGCAAATATATTCAAATGGTACTTTACCGGGGCTTCAAGTTCTGGGAAACCATTGTCCAATGCGCCCAGATTGTTGTCGTGGTATCCAAGATGTGTGCAGATATGCACCTCATCTCCTTGGATCAGCCCGAAGTGATAATGCTGTTTTGTTTCCACCTGTACCACCGCCGCCTCCAAGTATTTACAGGGGCCCGAGATTCGACGACTTTGCCTCTCTTTACACCTCAGATAAAATAAAGGTATGCTTGCTCGCATCATCGCCTCATCTCTGGCTCCTCATGCACTTCTATCACAAAAGGCACTTTGTCTCATTGTCCTTTGTCTACGGTTTGTTTACCGCACGCCTACCCTAATTGTTTATAGTGTCTGCACTTTTTATTTTGATCCACCGTTTCGTTTGCTCCAAGCGTATACCGATTCATGCACCTACATTCAGGGGAGGAGGGTCTGTGACGCTGTGAAGTTAGATGACAGAGATATCCATAACTACCATGTGATGTCTCCAGGATCTAAGTTTAGCTGGAGTTGAAATGCTAAGCGACGATGGCCAACCCTCCACCGTAAAGATAAATTTCCAACCATACAGAAAAGAGGAGAAAGATTCAAGCATAGACCGTTACCGGAGAAAGCGTAGTGAGCGGAATTTTAGTAAGAAGATTAAGGTAATGCATGTTAATTTGTTGTAATGTGTAAGTGCACTAATTAAATTACAACATAAGTAGCACTTCAAACTGATGTCTTTTTGCAGTACATATGTAGGAAAACTTTGGCTGACAGCAGGCCTCGTATCAAAGGACGCTTTGCTAGGACGGATGACACATGAAGTTCCAATTTGAGAATTCTGACGTGAAGACTCGTCTTGGATAAAACATTCATTCATTTGTACAGCTTGACAATATTGTAGGCCACCATGGTTTAGAATATGTGATTTGTGTCTATATATAAACAAAATAATAGCATCCAAATAAAAGGCGAACAAGACCCCTCTTACCAGTTCAAGAGAGATGGCGCTTGGTGTGTTCATAAGAGATTTTTTCTGACTCGACCAATAAGATCCTCTTGGGGTGATGATGGACACTTTGAGAAGTGTATTGATGATTCGATATCTTTACGGATTGAGCTGACATATAAAGCTTTGACAAATAAAAGGCGAACAAGACCCCTCTTACCAGTTCAAGAGAGATGGCGCTTGGTGTGTTCATAAGAGATTTTTTCTGACTCGACCAATAAGATCCTCTTGGGGTGATGATGGACACTTTGAGAAGTGTATTGATGATTCGATATCTTTACGGATTGAGCTGACATATAAAGCTTTGTCAGCCTATTAAAATGAAATCGCGACATAGCATCCTGATAAAAGCAGCATAAAAGACATGGCAGGGTAAAAAGTAAAACATAAAGAGACAAAATGCACATAAATGAAGATGAAAATGTAGTCAGTGCAGCAAGACCAATCAACATCCTAAGTCATGCATACACATCCATCCACATGCACATACCTAGAAACAACTCACCGCACCCTAATGGTTGCCAGCATCCCAAAGGAAACAGTACTTGGCAAGCACACACTCCCCTATAGACACATGTACGATCTCATCCGTTGCAAAGTGCCGGTGGCTAGCATTTTTGGGCTACATCTTCCTCTCCTCTCTATAATCTCTTGACAACCTTTCCACCAATTTTTCATGTGTTTTTTTATCATCACCATCTTCTCCCTCTCTCCACATAAAGGACCTATGTATCGGAAGGCTTGTCTGCCTCAGTGGTCTACGTCTTCTGTTAGAGTTATGTATCTCCATGGTGAGGGCTTCTTCTGCCTCAGTTGTCTTGGTCTTCAGTTAGAGTTACGGCATCTCTTTGGATTTCTCCTAGTTTCTCCAAGGGACGGGTGTTAGGGAGTGTGGGCTGTTTTGTGGCTGTGCCTGGTCGGAGTGACTTAGATTTCTCATGTCGGGATGTGTCTAGCCATATTTAGCTCAAGGTTTTGGCTTTGTTCGATGCTATCAGGCTTCTGCAGGCTGGGGGTATTTTCCTAGCCTTGCTTGTTTTTTCCCATGACTTTTGGTGCCCTGGTACTTCATTGTTACCCATTTTCCAATCGTTGGGGCTGGTGGACAGCTGGCTGACCTGGGTTGTTTGGACTATATATGAGTAGCCAGGGGTATTGCGTGCCAGTGTGTCTGCATGTGCTCTAGTATGTAGGGCGCCAGTGCCCCTAGGTTGCAGCCCTAGGGTGACTAGGGGGTAGATGAGGGCGGTCCTTGGCATTTTTCTTGCTGGATACCTGGCGTTGTTGGCCAGCCCACTAGGGGTTTGATGGGCAGCAAGGAGACCTTCCTGGCTTTTCTTCTCAGGGCATCTGCGAGGAGACGATGTGATCATCTAGATGCAAAGCACCACATGAGGTGCAAGCATAGAGAGGAGATTTTTCATGCACTCTAGATGGCAGCCGTGCCGGGCCCATGCCATTAGCTATCTCTCTCTTCCTCCAAATTAGTAGTTCTCTTGCTAGGAGGAAATCCAGCTAGAGCCTTGCTTTCATAGGAGGCTAGGGCGGCCCATGTTGAGGTAGTGTTAGTTGTGCAGTAGCTGTAACAGACTTGGACACTCCAAGTCAAGAATCAATTCACAGTTCACAATAGATTCAACACTGGCCCGACAGAGTTCCGTGCCTAGAGATATTGGCCCCAAAGACTGGCACCCCTTTCGGTATTTCTTTTTTGTATTAATCAGTTCAAAGTACAAGAGAGTGGTTAGGGTTTCACTCTCAGACTCTGCGTCCATATGCTCTGCAAAGTGTTTGCCCAAACCACCTATTTAAAGTTCACAAGGGATGCCAAAAGCAGAGCCCCAAAAGCTTCAGATCCAAAAGCCTAAAAGCAAAGATTCTTTTCTCTTCTCAAACTCACTTGAGCTTTTAAAATAAAGCAAATTCTCTCTTTCTAGCGTAGAGAAAAGCTGACACAAAAGGCTGAAATTCCGCCACAAATCACGGGATTCTACCACGTCATCAGCTCGAAAATCTGTTCTGTTGCCCTTTTAGGGTTAGGGTTTGGGTTTCTGCTGTTTTTAGGGTTTTTGGCATATTTTAGGGTTTACAGGTTTCAGGTTTAGGGTTTTCAGTAGTAGTCACGATTTCGGCTCCCGGGCAGACACGTCATCACTTTGTGACATACCCTGCTCTTGAAAGCATTGTAATTGCCCTCGATTACGCCTGCAAAACAGACAGAGGCCATAAACCGTCTTAGCAGACACTGACTGTTAGTACCTACGTACTAGGAACACACATCTAGCACATGTACCAAATCGACAGTCACATCACACAACATCACAGGACATCACTAAACATCACATGACATTCAACATTCATTCGGATCTTAGACCATGATTTATCGGCAATGTAGCTAGCAATTGCATCTAGATCCAATCAGGACCTCATCGATGTCCGATTAACTAACCCCTATTGCAACCATGTTTATTCGAGATCAATCAGACCAAAATGCTGCAGTCATTTCGTCTATTAGTTCCTGCACTTAAAAGAAGTCAAGAACAAATCAATATCAAAATCAGGAATTCCATTTCACAAAGTCATCCAGCAGAATACTGTCAGCTCTCAGTATCCTTGAAGCTCAAGGAGACATCAATGACTCTAGTATCAAAATCGAGGCATCTGCTCCCCTCTTGTGCATCCCACTGCACCAGATCTCCGGCCAAGCTGAATTCTGGGTTCCATTTGGAGTAGACTGTGCTAAACCAAAAGCATCGAGGTAAAGTTTCACAATCTGAGGTGTTAGGTGCAACGGAATGATTGTTTGCGCTTTGCTCAAGATGAGTGCTCCAAACTGTGCTCAAGGTTCCTTTTAGTTCTTATGGAAGGGAGAGCCTTCCGTTCTTAATGGAAAGTGCTATGATCACGAACAAAGTGAATGGACAATGTGCGTGCAAGTGTATGAGATTGAGAGATAGAGAGAGAAGAGAGATACGACACCAGAGACGTTGTAAAACCCTCCTCCGAAGGCCCCACTCTTGTCGGCGAGAGTGGTCTACTTATGATTGCACAAAGTGGTACAATGAGGATGCAATGGACTGATGCAATCTAGGACTATGCCGGTGACGACGACGGTGATGACGATGACGACTTTAGGGCTGAAATCTGTGGTCTTCTATCTACTGAATTTCGGGACTGTTTTGGTGGCTGAAAATGACTGTTTTGACTGCGTTTTCGAGGGCTGAAAATGGGGGTATCTGCAATGCTTCTAGGGCTGAATTGTCTGCTGTCCAATGGGGCTGAAAACGCTGCTGTTCTGATGCGGAATGGGCTGAAAACCAAAACGCTGGGCTGCCTCTGCTGCGGATTGGTTGAAAACCAAAAACGCTACCTGCTTGCTGAGCATTAGTAAAAACGCTATACTTCTTCTGGGTCTGCTACTGATGGAATCCAAAAACGCTAATGCATCTGGGTACTGCTGGCGATCATGGCCGAAAACGCGAGGGTGCTGAAGTTGTTGGCGATGACTGCAAGGGAAAACGCCAAGAAATCGTGGGGTCTGGATGGTGATGGGAACTGGAAACGCTAGGCTTGGGGAGGGAGATTGCCAAGGCTTGCGGGTGTTGAGGGTACTGCGGGTTTTGCTGAGAAGTTGCCTGTTGAGCGAGAAGCTCCTGCTGCCTCTTCTGCCATTTAGTGCTAACTTGGGTTTGCTGATATACAAACTTAGCAAAATTGCCCTACCTACTTTTGTTGGAAAGTCACTTAAAAATAATAAGTGAAAAATACCAAAAATAGGGAAAATAGGCTAAATGCATTGGAAAATTCCCCTAACTGAATCTGATGGATTCTAATGGGAATTCTGATGATCATGCTGTGTGCAACCAGAGGATATGCATCAATGCTAAGTGACCGGGCATGCACGGTCTACGAATAGACTCAAAAAAGTGCCAGATCACTTCTAATCTAGACTTGACCTGATTGACTGAACCCTCTTGATCTTGCTGTAGCTTGTCCACGGACACATGGGGTTGGATGTGTCACGTGACATCCCCTCCTTTTCAAAGTGAGGTACTGGTACCGAACTGTATGGCGTCGAGGGAGATCGCCAATAGCATCCGGAATCGTGGAAGGGTTTCTTCGCCAGCCCACTCTGCTGTGTGGGTCATGCGGTACTTGAACTTCATAAAGGTCTGCAACGCTTGCTTCTTTGGGCCGCGCTCAAAGAGACACAAAGTCTTCTGTGGCTCCTCTGATGCTTCAACTTCGTCGAGAGTCATGCTTCCTTCTTCTTCAAGAATCTCCATGGCTGAAAATTCCTGAAACCATCTTCAACACAAAACCATGAACAATACCCATTCCATGTAAAGTGAATGGAAAAAATCTTGTCTTCTCTAAAGACTGTGTATGCAATGTAGATGAACATAGAGACGGAGTGACAACCCGTTCATCAAACACATGCAAACAATGAGATCGACTCTTCCTCTTATAATCTAGAGCAATCAACTGTGGCAATTCACAATGGAAATGCCCATGCTTGGTGCTCATACTTTCATGTGCTCGTTCGGAAACTGTGTCATGCCAAGGAAGAGACATGGAATGCGACTTCCTGACATACATACTTTTCAGCTTTTCATGAAAAATCCGCATACGTTCGTGCTCATCCATGAGAGAAACGTGCTCAACATACAATATGTCATGCCTAGGAAAAGGGATCGCATAACGATGCTGACGAAAATACAGGAAACGATCACGAATGAAACACTCAAACAATGCATGCATATCAATCATGCGAACACAATATACTTCCTGTGAGGGTTCTTTGGACCTAGGCTCGAGAGCCAAGATCGGTTCTTCCTGAATGATCGAATCTACAACGAGGTTAGCTTCGCTAGAAAAAGCATCCACTAACACATCATCCTTGTGAACAATCACATCATCTTCATGCAAATCATCCTGCTTGTCATTGGCATCCAAATCGTCATGCTTATCATCATCATTCAAATCATCATGCTTATCATCATGCAAATCATTGTGCTTATCATTGTCAATCAAAACATCATCATGCTTCACACAATCATGTAAATCTTGTGTGTCATGCTTGGGAGAAGAAGAGACTGAGAGAGTCTCCTTTTCTCGATTCTGTTGCATCTGTGCCTGCATTCGAGAAAAGAGTCATAACATCTCTTGCCTTATTGCTTTGTTCTCGCGATCTATGGCTGCCATTCTTTCTGTGTAGTTACGCTCTATGGCTACCATTCTTTCTTTGTGTTCACGCTCTATTTCTGCTTTTCTTTCCTGGTCCAACTCCTCCATAGGAGTTAGCACAATCCTTGTCGTAGATGGGGAAGGGTTGGAAAAACCTCCTGGTGGGGAAAATTCTTCTTCGCCTCTCTCATGCTATTCACCTCAAAGCGAAGTATCCATTCCGCTTCGAGTGAGGACCATTCTGAAGTCGTGTTTCTTGTGGGTTCTTGTGGTCTTGGGTTCTTAAGTTTACGAGGAACTTGGGTTCTTGAGAGGTCTTGAGTTCTTGAGGGTTCTTGAGTTCTTGAGGTTTTCTTTCGCTTGCAAACCGCGTTTGAGAAGCATCTTCTCTTCACCCGAGTTCTACTCTTTTCCGCGGGCGCACCCCTTTGCGGCCTTGCGCTCACACCAAGGTTGCTTTTTCCCACCTCACTTCGATTGGCCGGCCGCTAAGTGCACGGTCCGCTCTCAATGAGTGAAAAGAGACACAAGGGGAGGCTAGACAAGCCCTTCTTTCTTGGGATTCCTGTCACTCTTCAACAAAACACGATTAGGAATCGACACGTCCAAGCTTGGGTTCGTGCGACCTCAACAAGCAAAAAAAAATCTTGTGGTTCTTTCCTTGAGTGATATAGAACACTGCCAAAGCTCTGATACCAATGTTAGGTGCAACGGAATGATTCTTTGCACTTTGCTCAAGATGAGTGCTCCGAACTGTGCTCAAGGTTCCTTTTAGTTCTTATGGAAGGGAGAGCCTTTCGTTCTTAATGGAAAGTGCTATGATCACGAACAAAGTGAATGGACAATGTGCGTGCAAGTGTATGAGATTGAGAGATAGAGAGAGAAGAGAGATATGACACCAGAGACGCTGTACTCCGAAGGCCCCACTCTCGTCGGCGAGAGTGGTCTACTTATGATTGCACAAAGTGGTACAATGACGATGCAATGGATTGATGCAATCTGGGACTATGCCGGTGACGACGACGGTGATGACGATGACGACTTTAGGGCTGAAATCTGTGGTCTTCTATCTACTGAATTTCGGGACTGTTTCGGTGGCTGAAAATGACTGTTTTGGCTGCGTTTTCAAGGGCTGAAAATGGGGGTATCTGCAATGCTTCTAGGGCTGAATTGTCTGCTGTCCAATAGGGCTGAAAACGCTGCTGTTCTGATGCGGAATGGGCTGAAAACCAAAACGCTGGGTTGCCTCTGCTGCGGATTGGCTGAAAACCAAAAACGCTACCTGCTTGCTGAGCATTAGTAAAAACGCTATGCTTGTTCTGGGTCTGCTACTGATGGAATCTACTGCTGGCGATCATGGCTGAAAACGCCAGGGTGCTGAAGTCGTTGGCGATGACTGCAAGGGAAAACGCTAAGAAATCGTGGGGTCTGGATGGTGATGGGAACTGGAAACGCTAGGCTTGGGGAGGGAGATCGCCAAGGCTTGCGGGTGTTGAGGGTACTGCGGGTTCTGTTGAGAAGTTGCCTGTTGAGCGGGAAGCTCCTGCTGCCTCTTCTGCCATTTAGTTCTAACTTGGGTTTGCTTATATACAAACTTAGCAAAATTGTCCTATCTACTTTTGTTGGAAAGTCACTTAAAAATAATAAGTGAAAAATACCAAAAATAGGAAAAATAGGCTAAATGCACTGGAAAATTCCCCTAACTGAATCTGATGGATTCTGATGGGAATTCTGATGATCATGCTGTGTGCAACCAGAGGATATGCATCAATGCTAAGTGACTGGGCATGC
Source organism: Adiantum capillus-veneris (assembly GCF_014529385.1). NCBI lineage: Eukaryota > Viridiplantae > Streptophyta > Polypodiopsida > Polypodiales > Pteridaceae > Adiantum > Adiantum capillus-veneris. The sequence goes on along the minus strand of NC_140956.1, from coordinate 94,959,247 downwards.
ACGGTCTACGAATAGACTTACAAAAGTGCCAGATCACTTCTAATCTCGACTTGACTGGACTGACTGAACCCTGATCTTGCTGTAGCTTGTCCACAGACACATTGGGTTGGATGTGTCACGTGACATGAGGAGTATTTGCCAGGTCCTCCTCCATCCACTTCGCATCCAATGCAGGATAGTTCTTGAACTTAACCAAGAACCGCCTTCGGACTTTACCTTTATTCTTCGTATCCTTATGTGCCAAAATCTGGTCAAGAACAAGGATCTCCTCGTTTTCTTCCACTTCGGGTTGCTCACCAGGCTCCCCATAATCAAGCAATCACCTTTGAAAGGTTTCAAGAGACTCACATGAAATGCATTGTGAATCCTCCAAGTATCAGGTAGTTTCAGTCGGAAGGAGACATCATTTATCTTTTCAGAGATCTGGAAAGGTCCGTAGTATCGCATACTAAGCTTTGGAAAAAGCCTCTCCTTTCCCTTTTTCTTTCTCATGCATGCCTTCTCAAAACGTAAGAGCACCCAATCATCCTTCTTCAATTTCAAGTCGCGACGATGGCGATTTGCTGCCTGTTTTCTGTCTTTTGTGAAATTTCTGCAAAGCCTTTCGGACCAAGTCCCTTGTGAACTGGTCGGCTTCAAAGAAAAATCTTATCTTTCGCGCTAAAAGGAAGGGTAGAACCTTCAAGGTAAATTCAAAAATCTCAAATGGCGTCTTCCCCATCAAAGAGTCAAACGTGTTTCTGTAGGCATATTCCACCAAAGGTAAAAAAAACCTTTCCCAAGTAGTCTTCTGATCCAACCAAGAATACTTCAACAAAGTCAGTACCACTGAATTAGCAATCTTTGATTGCCCGTCAGTCTGCGGGTGGAACGAGAACTGCAACCACGTTCTCCCAAATAGTCGTCCTAAACAAACTCGTGAACTTGGGGTCCCTGTCGGAGACAATCGTCTCAGGCATGCCATGTAATCTGAAGATCTGGGCAATAAACAGTCGTGTCCACGTTGTGTTTTCGGGAGATGAAATCCATTGCAATACTTTCCTAGGGGCACGTGGGTAATCCCTGCGCTTTAGCCTGTCAAACTTGACCTTCTGGCATACCAAGCAACTGCGCACAATCTCGTCCACATCCTTCTTGAGTCTCGGCCAAACAAAGTATTTCTCTACCCCTTTCAAGGTGGTAGCAATGCTGCGGTGACCCGTAAACGATGGACAGTGGCATTCGGTCATAACCTTTTCCCTCAACGGTTGTGTAATGCACAACATAGTTTTCTTCATCAAGTAGACATCTGAATGGAATAGTCCGCTACTATCTCCCCTTTCTGTATTCAACTGAATACATCTGCAAAATTTGTTTTGTGGCGTACTGACCGACCATATCCTCGAAGTTTTTATGATGTATCGAGGAAATAGCCAGAACCAACGGCTTTCGGGGTAAAGTATCTGCCACCAATTACTTCTGTCCCTGCACATGGACAATCCGGAATTAAAAACTCTGACAAGATGTTTGCCCACCGCATCTGCTTTTTCCGATAGTTGCTTCTGTGACAAGAAGTAGCGTAAACTCCCATCATCTGTGAAAGACCGTAAAATCGGCTCCGAGTAGGTAATGTCGCCACTGAATAAGAGCTTGGATAGCCATCAAAAGCTTTCTCACATATCTGTATTGTCAATTTCAGCCTTGAAAACAATCGGCTTTCATAGGCAATGACATTGGCCTTCTTGCATTAAGACTGCATCCAGACTACGACCACAAGTATCACAATATACTTCAAAAGACTTCTGCAATCCGGCAAAGTCAAAAACTAGTCCTGTAATCAAATTCTGTTTCAATTCCTAAAAGGCAGTCACTTCTGTGGGTCCCCACAAGGAAGGAACTCCTTCCTGTGTCAAGATATGCAAAGGGGAAGCAACCTTTGCAAACTTTCGAATGAGCCGCCTATAGTACGAACACAATCCCAAGAAGCTTCTAACTTCATGGACATTTTTCAAATCGGGCCAATCACGGATAGTCTCTATCTTGGGCGGATCCATCTGCACTCCCACTATTGAGACAATGTGTCCCAAAAAGTGTATCTCTGGTAGGAAAAATTCACTTTTCTTCGCATTAATCACTAACTTGTGATCTCATAATGCTTGAAAGACTTGAAGCAAATGGTCTCTATGTTCTGCCTCATCCTTGAAGAAAACAATGATGTCGTCAAAGAAAGTGCCAACAAATAGCTTGTACTCTCGAAAAATCTTGTCCATCGTCTGGTTAAATGTCGCAGGAGCATTGGTTAACCCAAAAGGCATCACCAAAAACTCAAATAACCCAAAAGTCGTCCGAAAGGCTGTCTTGTAGATGTCTCCCGACGCGATTATGATCTGATGATAGCCACTCTTCAGATCAATCCTGCTAAAGCATGAGGATCTCTGTAATCTGTCGAGTATATCATCGATCCTAGGAATCAGAATTCTGTTCTTGATGGTGATTTTGTTGAGAGCTCTATAATCGATGCACATTCTCCAAGATCCGTCTTTCTTCAAAACCAACAACACTGGAGAGCAATACGGTGAAGTACTAGGCTGGACAAGACCCTTTTCCAAGAGGTCTTTCACTTGTTTCATAATCTCTTCGTTCTCGGCTCGGCTCACACGGTAAGGTGGCCGGTTCGGTGGTGTGCTTCCAGGTATCAGATCAATGGTATGATCTTCAGGACGAGCAGGTGGTAACTCTCCTGGTAGGCCCTCTGAGAAGCAATCGGCGTGAGAGTGGAGAAAATCTTGGCGTTCTTTATCAAGTTTAGATGTATTTATCCATCGTTCAGTTCTCTCCCAAAAGAATGAGTAAAGAAACTGAAGTTCATCAAGTACAATCTCTGAGCCCTTCATTTGTCAAAGTCGCTTTCTTGGCCCGGTAGTCAACCACGGCGTAGTTCTTGTGGAACCAAGGGATTTCGACTAGAACGTCACTCGCGTGCCCTGAACACCCCTGTCATTGCAAATGAAGTTTTCCAATGCTCGGTGTAATGGAAACATCCCGTCTGGGTGCCACTCGAACTACCTCCGCCTGTGGCCTCAGCTTGTTGGGCGTAGTTCCAAATCCAGCTGCCAATTCCAAGTGAAAAGAAGTTGGCCTTGGCTCCTTCAAAAGAGCTTCCTGATCCTTCACTTTGCCCCAAAAGCGGCAAAGTTTGTACTTTCATTCATTTGATTCGGTTCAGGTCCCACGCCATGTGGTACCGGTTCTGCTTTTTATCTGCCTTTTCTGCCACATCTCTCAGCTGCTTTAGAACTTTCTGGCCTTTCTTCATCTTGTTCATTCGGTGCCTTGCTAGGGCACTTCGTGGAGGTATGTCCATGTTCCCCGCATCCAAGCACTTCCCCTCCCTGATGAAGCGAGCTCTGTCCTTAGGAGTAAGCTTGGGTTGTGCATCCTTCTTTTCTGGGTTGCTCTTTCTCTTTCTACTTTCATTCGCTGAAGTCTGTTCGGCTCGTTGTGTCATGACCTCATCGGTGGGGTAGGTTAGATTGCCAGAGTGAATGGCAAAACCCCGCTTCGCATGACTCATCAACTCCTGAATAGAAGCTGACTTCTGTTCCAAGCAGTGATCTTGGATCTCTGTAGGTAGACCCAAGGTAAACCGCTCAATCTGTTCTCTGAACGAGATCTTCTTGAATGAAGAGACGGGTAGAAAAGAGCTCCAGAATCTCTCGCAATAAGTACCCATCGTATCTCTCTTGGTCATCCGAAGATGGTTCCAAGCAGCTCGTATATCGCGTTCACACTCTTGCGTCAGCCAAGAAGAAATAAAAAGCTTCTTAAATTTCAACCATTTAACTGGCGCAGTCTTGTTTAAAAGAAGCATGGACCACCAAGTTCGAGCATTCCCCTTAAAATAAGAGGCAGCTCTTCGAATCTTGGAGTGCTCTGAGTAGCGTCCTCCCGCGAAAGCGATGTCAAACTGCTGTATAAAAGACAAAGCCTTCGAAGGATCTTTATATCTTGAAAAAGTGTCAAATTTGATTGACTCTCCACCTTCCTCAAACTCTCGGACTTTCTAGCTTTTATCTTCCAGAAAGTCATACTGGTTGGCTTTATAAAAATTCTTCTTGTTCGCATAAAAGTTGCGGTCATCAGAGTCTGAACTCTCTGTAGACGAGTCCTCTGTAGAACTCTCACTCACTGGGCGAGATTTAGACTTCTTTGCCTTTTTCTTGCTCTTTCTGAAGCATTGTTTCTTGCTTCGTTTTTTGCCTTTTCTGTCTTCTTCGCTCAAATCTGAAGAGCTAGAAGAACTGTGAGAAGAAGAAGAAGAAGAACTGGGTACCCCTTCAAATCGAACACGCTTCTTCTGTTTCTTTGCCTTATCAAATGTCGACTGACGACCCAAATACCCCGGGAAGTCAGTGCCTTTCTTCTGCTTTTTGCCGTGCTTTTTGAGCTTTGTTCTGCGCGTCAAAAAGCTGAGCAATTCGTGCATCAACCACCTCTTCTAATTCCTTCTCTGTATACTTCTTGGGAGTAGGAGGTTTCTTGAGAGCGGGTTTTGGGGGTGGTGTTGTGGTTTTCTGCCACTGCTCGTGCACTTCCTGAAAAGAAGTCTCGCTCATATATTTTGCAAATTTTGGGTCCTTCACAAAATTGAGTATCATCTTTGTTGCATCGCCGATCAATTGACGACGCTCCATCTCTTGTCTCTCCACCTGAGTAGGCCGAGGCGGCGGGCCATACTCTCTGCCGGAATCTTCGTTGTGATCCCATCCCGCATCTCCTGATGCAGAGGGAGTCGATTGATCCTTGCGTGAAGCCATAGGTGCCGCGGGAAAAAAAATTGGGATCGGATTTCCCGTAGAAGAGAAATCGGCCGTGCTCTGATACCACTATTAATAACAGACTTGGACACTCCAAGTCAAGAATCAATTCGTGACAGCAACAAATAACCACTTCAAAACAATTCACAGTTCACAATAGATTCAACACTGGCTCGGTGGAGTTCCGTGCCTAGAGATATTGGCCCCAAAGACTGGTGCCCCTTTTCGTATTTCTTTTTGTATTAATCAATTCAAAGTACAAGAGAGTTGTTAGGGTTTCACTCTCAGACTTTGCGTCCAGATGCTCTGCAGAGTGTGTGCCCAAACCACCTATTTAAAGTTTACAAGGGATGCCAAAAGCTTCAGATCCAAAAGCCTAAAAGCAAAGATTCTTTTCTCTTCTCAAACTCACTTGAGTTTTTAAAATAAAGCAAATTCTCTCTTTCTAGCGTCGAGAAAAGTTGATGCAAAAAGGCTGAAATTCCGCCGCAAATCACGGGATTCTGCCACGTCATCAGCTCGGAAATCTGTTATGTTGTCCTTTTAGGGTTAGGGTTTCTGCTGTTTTTAGGGTTTTTGACATATTTTAGGGTTTACAGGTTTTAGGGTTAGGGTTTGCAGATTTAGGGTTTTCAGCAATAGTCACGGTTTCGGCTCCCAGGCAGACACGTCATCACTTTGTGACAGTAGCAGTCCAACTTTGTGTACCTGAGGTCTATCCATTGGGGCATGTCATGGATCACCCTTGGTCACTTGTATGAGCAACTTGTTATCATCATGGAGAGCCTTTCCTAGATCTCTCTTTGTCTCTCTCTCTCTCATTGTCAAATGTCCTCTCTGTTTCTACCTCAGTGATATCTCTTCTCCACAGTTGCCTTGTTCATTCATGGTGCATTGAGGTGTTCTCTAGTGTCAGAGGATCTTATCAAAGTCGAGGTATCCACCGGATTGGAGGCTAGTTCTTGTCTTCATTGCATCTTTTGCTGCCTATTCTAACATAATATCAGAGCCCTACGTGACAACAACACCTTTGCTCCGGTATTGGCTGATCCGGTGCCATTTTGGACTTGATCGAAAGAGAAGAAGTTTGCTATTTTCCTCCAGTTTGGGGTTGATTTGGGTATGTGGAGGCTATGGACCCTCCTCTATGACTTCCCCATCTTTTGCCCTTGATTACCCCGACCTCTTTTAATCGAAGATAAATCCCCGATGGAGGTTTCAGGATGTGTAGCATTGTTGGATTGTTCGGGTTTTCCCAAATAAAGTTTTTTTGCCATGTGTAGCGAGGAAAAGGTGTCGTGCTCTCTAGAGTGGGTGCTCCTCAATGCACTATGCATGAAACCTCACTCCAACAGAAGAAACATCACATAGGAACATGACTCAACACAGAAGCGAAATATGACTCAAGACACGATACAACACAAAACACAACTGCAGACTCAACTCAATGGAACTCGAGAATCTCTAAGAACCATACAACTCTAGCTGGCAACACACACAACTCCAAGCTCAGGACTCAAGATACAATGGGGGTGTCAAGGCTCCAATGTGTAGGGAGAGTGCTAGTGGCGTGCAGAACTCTAGACTCGGGACTCAAGGCTAGCCGCTAAACCATACAAAGTGGATGGTGATACACCTGCACGATTGGAACCAACCACTCATATGTATCTCCTAAGAGCCACCAATAGCTGGCAGATATCCCAAATCAAGCTAAGCCTATCTCCTAACTGAGGTGGTGGTGATCTGGCCACGGTGTCCACCGGACCACCATCCGTAACACTTGCCACGTGTCACTGCCCAGGCGAGAGTCCGCCCAGTGTGAACTCAAGCCCAAATTCAACTAACTGCTTGTCCCATGCCAGTGACACTGTAGCCTTGCTACAGGTTGCCTGCCACAAGACCATTCACCGTCCCAGTGAGATAGAACAGTGAGACTAGAGAGAACAGTGAAACACCAGGAAAAACGCAGTACACTCTGATTGAAGTAGGTGATGTTTGGAGAAGATTTTGAGTTCCTAGGAGGGAGTACCAATGAAGCAATGGCGATATTTGCAAGATATGCTAAAGAAGTAATGACCCCTCCAACACTAAGTCCAAGTGCTTCCGATGTTCCTCTTCTGACTTAGAGAAGATGAGTATGTCGTCAAAGAATACTCCCGTAAAAGCTCGATACAGGCTGAAAATGCGGTCCATCATGCGATTGAACGTCGCAGGAGCATTGGTCAAGCCGAAAGGCATTACCAAGAATTCCTATAGTCCAAAGGTTGTGCGGAAAGAAGTCTTATGGACATCCTCAGGGGCGATCCGTATCTGATGATACCCACTCTTTAAGTCTATGCGACTAAAGACACTTGCACCCTGCAACTTATCAAGTATATCATCAATCCGAGGGATCGGAAAGCGATTCTTGATTGTGATCTTGTTTAAAGACCGATAGTCTATGCACATTCGAAACGTGCCATCTTTCTTCTGCACCAGTAGAACTCGAGAGCAGTAGGGTGAAGCACTTGGCCATACTAACCCTTTCTCTAGAAGCTCGTTGACTTGCTTCAAAATTTCCTCTTGCTGAGCAAGACTCACCCGATAAGGGGGTTGATTGGGAGGCGAGCTACCCGGTATGAGATCTATGCGGTGATCTTCCGGGCGTACCGGAGGGAGTTCATCAGAAAGTGTTTCCGTGAAACAATCCTTGTACTTTTCAATAAATTGAAGATGCTTAATTTCCAGACTAGAGAGAGAGTCCCTACTAGTTTTATCCTTTGCAAAAATCAAGTAAGCAGAAACACACTTCTTCATTTCTTTCTTAATGGAGATATGGCTTACAATTGGGAACTGCCAATCTCCTGCATCAGCTTGAATCTTTATTTTCTTACCCCCATGATCAAAAGTGAGGATCTTTTCCACATAATCGGGAATAGGTGTCATGTGAAAGTGCCATGGCATACCCAAGATGATATCACATCCCTCGATGGCTGCCATCAAAAATGATTCGCGGTCCTTGTACTCGACAATCCGAAGATTGAGCTGTCCTTGCACGGGAGTTGCATTGGTTGTCAACCCCTCGAATGCCGATCCGGATGTAACCGGATCGGCATACCCAAGATGATATCACATCCCTCGATGGGTGCCATCAAAAATGATTCGCGGTCCTTGTACTCGACAATCCGAAGATTGAGCTGTCCTTGCACGGGAGTTGCATTGGTTGTCAACCCCTCGAATGCCGATCCGGATGTAACAGGTGTGCCAAGCTGAGCCGGTGTAAGGCACAAACGTTCTGCAGTATCCAGGGAGATGAAGTTATCCGTGGATCGTGGATCATAAAGAATCAGTACTCGCTGGTTGTTCAAAGACCCCCAGCCCTTCAGAAGTTGACGCTTCCCTTTCTCTGTTTCTGTGTTTCCTTGAACATCTGGAATTGAGTTAGAGCTTGGTGGTGCGGGTTCCTTCCTTGCTTTCTCTTGCCTCGTAGAGGCTTGTTCTTGCCGTTGCTGCTTTAGCGGGCAGTCCGGTTTCATATGTCCTTTCTCGCCACAGTAGAAGCATCTTCCTTCCTCTCTGAAAGTTTGAAGTTGAGTAGGAGAAAGATACTTAGTTCGCTTGCCAGTGCCCTCTGGCTTCTTAGAATGATCATCGTCCCTCGATGGAGGACGTTTTCTTCCTTGGCCCCCTTGGTCATCGTAGACCCCTCTTTGTCTTGCACGGTAAGTGCTATGCTCCATCTTTCTGGGCGTCCCAGTTGAGTGCAAATCCTCAACAATGATTGCTGACTCCATCATCCTCTGAAGAGTATCGTGCGGATACACCTTCATACTCTTTCGAAGTTGCGGTTGGAGACCCACTTCGAACTTTCTTTTCTTTTCCTCGTCGGCAATCTTCATGAAGGGAGTGACCTTCAGAAGAACCGACCAATACTTGTCCACATAAGTCGTTACTCTTTCATGTTCCTTCTGGGCAAGCCAGTCCCATTCCTTCCGTATGTCCTGCTCGAAGTCAGGCGGAAGAAATTGTTCATAAAATTCAGATTTGAAGCTCTCCCAAGTTCTGGCCTGAGAACCTTCCAGAATCTTGGCTAACCACCAATTACTTGCCGTTTCCTTGAGATGCATCCCCACATGGCGTAATTTGGATTTTTCTGTGAAGTGCCCATTGGTAAAGGCGACTTCAAACTGTCTGATGAAGGACAGTGCTTTGGAGATGTCTCTCTGTCCGTTGTAGGTTTCGAACTTGATGTCCTTGTCGCCTGATTTGAAGACTCTCATGCGATGTTGAGACTTGCGACCTTGCTTCTTGAATCGAGGCTTATCTCTAGGTTGATGTAGGGTAGTGGCAGTAGTAGCGGCTTCCTTCTTCTGAGGAGATGATCGAGAAGTAGAAGTATAATCCGGAGAGTAAGATGGAGATGAGATAGAGATGTCATTGCTCTCGTCTAGCAAAGAGAGCGCTTTTTCCTGGCCTTTCCTTGAAGTAGGCCGTTCATTCCGATTCGAAGATCCTTTGTGCACCTTGGCACGTTCTTCTTCTCTTGCCTCCTGTGGTCTCACGCCAACAGTGTTGTCTGGATGCTTGGCTGCATCAGTTCCATTCGTTTTCTTCATTCCGCCCAAAAGCTTTTGGACGTCTTGCAACAGTAAGATTTGTTGCAACTCCGCAAGCTGGGCTTGCACTTGTTGAAGCTCCTCTTCAACGCTTCTCCCTTGGCTCGACATGGTTCTTCCCGTTCTTCCCGGAATCGTCCTTCTTTGCAGAGAAAGAGAGGAGTCCGAGCTCTGATACCACTGTCACAAAACGGGAGCGTACACGAGCACTTAGAAAATCTGAAAATTATAATTCTTTGAAAACATGAGAGAAGGGAGAAGATCGACATAGTATTGGGGACCAGAAGATGGGCTGGTCCCCCCCCCGTTAAGAGTATTCTTTTATCCGGGGAGAATTCTTACAGAAGCACGAGAACCCGAGGAAACCCCTCCGTTCTGTAGTCTTAGACCCGAAGGTGGTGCTTTCCCGTAAAGGGATTGGGCACAAGGCCGTTTCTTCCCGTGAGGGACTTAGGCACGAAGCCGTACTTTCCCGTAAGGGACTTAGGCGTGAAGCCATACTTCCCGTGAAGGGCCTTCCCGTGAGACGGGAGATTCCTACAAAACAAACCACACAAAGCAGCAATTCTCAATGCGTATCAACACCTTATACCTGTCGCTCCTTGCTCGGAGAATCAACCTTCGTACTCAGTCGTCACGCGAGCACTTGCAAATTCCGTCGCCAGTCTCTGCTCCAGAATCCCAACGCTTGCACTTCCTGCTGCTTCCGGCTCCTCCAAACTGAAACGCTGGCTACCCTTTTATAGGGTCTGACACCCGGCAGGAATAGGGGTCCAAAAGCAGAGCTTGGCGCTCCTAGAGAGAGGAGAGAGAAAATCGTGTTTTCTAGAGAGAGGAGAGAGAAACTCGCGTTTTCTAGAGAGAGGAGAGAGAGAGATCGAAATTCAGCCCCCCCTGCGTTGGTTTTAGCGCTGGCTTTTTCTATAAGAGCCTTGCCTGCTTTATTTTATTAATAAAGGGGCCGGTCACTTTATAAAATAAAGTGTGAACCTGTTCAAACTTTAAAAACTCACTCAGTTAGTGAAAACAATGCTACACGGACACATTCCAGGCGTCCCCGGGTGCAGGACATGACACAGATGCAATGCAGACACAGACTCCTCTCGGGAAAACATCTGTCCTCCCGCAACTGTTCCTGCTTTTCGTAAAAAGCTTCATTGAACCCATCTTTATTCTTGTGCTTGCATTCTTACGCGTATTTTCTTACTCAGTTCGGATTTCCTCCTTAGCCTACGGGATGCCCCCTTACTGATGCACCCGTCACCCATCATGTGACGCATCAGAGGCACTCGTAACCCGGCCCTTTCCACCGAACTTACGGAAACTCCTTCGCGATGTTTACCGTCACCCATCAAATGACACATCAGAGTTGTCCGTTCCTGTAGCTACAATCTTTTTAACAGTTCTTAGTGCACATAATAAAATATCCTAAAAAAGAGATTTAATCATTAAAAATAAGAAAATAGTCCAATTAGCAACACTCCTTATGCTTCAGGAGCACCATCTGTGTGAGAGCCGCATTCGGCGATGTGGTCAGATTTTGCGTGGACGATATGATACCTTTTGGTCAGCTGCTTTTGGACCTGGAGGCATCCAGGGTGGGGTATGTATGACTATTGCGGACTCATTGCAGCAGGCCATTGTGGACAAAGGGATTATTGTGCCAGGCAGGGCTTAGTGGATTACAATGCAGGTTCAGGGTGGCCTTGTGGGCTTCCTGAACATCTATGCGTCCAATGTGGCGAGTGCTCGTGCAGAGTTTTGTTCACAGATTGTTGAGTCTTTGCCGCAGGCCGATCATTGGTGTATAGGAGGGGACTTCAACATGTTGGAGGACCCTTCTGACAGGATTGGTGGTAGCCATGCTACTGTGCATGGAGTCGAGTTGGCAGCTTGGAGGAGGTTGTGTATGACTTTGAGGGTCTCGGATACATGGCAGCACCCTGGTTTTGTGAGGCCCCCAGACAATCTTGCCTTCTCTAGATCGGACCGCAGAGTGGGAGGAGTGAATCTATCGCGGATAGATCGCTTCTACACTAGTGACCACTTCAGTGACTTGGGGGGATCAGTGGGTATCCTGACAGGGACATCCTTCTCGGACCATGCACCAGTGATCCTCACGGTGGCAGACAGGCAGAGGAGTGGGAGCACGATGCTTCGCATCCCAGAGAGGGTCTTGTTGGACTCAACACCAGAGAGAGGGTTGAGGCTCTCTGGACAGAGGGCATGGACAGCCAGGTTTCACCTGCAGATAGAGTGGCCTCAGGCCTAGCTCAGCTTAGCCACTTTTTTCTTCAGGAGTCTCTGACTCGCCGGGCTACAGCGAGAGAGGCGGAGCAGCGTCTCAGATGAGGCATTGCTTCACTTACAGAGGATGCAGGAGCAGCATCCAGACAGTCCATGGTTGGAGGAGCAGTTACAGCAGGCTCGACAGGAGCTTGCTAGCATAGAGGAGAGTCGTCATGAGTTTGCCTTTCACCAACAGGCATCTCAGTGGACTCAGGTGGGTGACAGAGTGACTGGTGCTTTTTTTGAGACAGTGGGACCTCGGCACTCACATGCGAAGGTCATTGAGTTGAGGAGGCCCGATGGGTCAGTTGCTTGTGAGCCCGAGGATATGCGTGCAGTTGCTATTGACTTTTACCGTGAGTTATTGTCGGCTGAGCCTCAGTCAGAGCGGCAGGATGCATGCAGGGAGCAGGTTTGGGCACAGATGCCATGTCTTGTGACAGAGGAGATGCGCCAGAGGCTAGAGATGCCACTTCAGCTTGAGGAGCTACACACGGCTCTTAGGGCCCTCCCTCGTGGTAGCTGTCCAGGTGAGGATGGGTTGACTCCCAGCTTTTTCTTGGAGTACTGGGACCTGCTTGGCCCAGATCTTTGTAGTGCTTTTCAGTACATTTTGCACACAGGAGTGATGCCTGACAGCATGAGTGAGGGCCTGATCTACCTCATTCCCAAGGAGGGTGGCTCCTTGGATGAGATTCGACAGTGGCGCCCCATCACCATCCTCAACTCGGCCTACAAAATTCTTGCCAAGGATCTGAGTTTGAGGATTCAGCCACTCTTAGAGAGCCTTATACATGGGACTCAGACAGGTTTTGTCAAGGAACGCAATATCCTTGACAACATCTTTACTTTCTGGGAGGCTTCTGCCTTGGCAGGGCTCCGTGGTGAGGACCTTGTGATTCTTCTTCTTGACTTTGAGAAGGCTTACGACCGAGTTGACTGGGACTTTCTAGAGGGCACTCTCCGTAGGATGGGCTTCTCAGATGCTTGGATTAGAGAGGTGTCAGCTTTGTACAGACAAGCTCACAGTCAGGTGCTTTTGGCAGGAGGGAGAGGTGAGCGCTTCATGCTCACACGCTCGGTCAGACAGGGTTGTCCTCTGTCCCCCTTTCTCTTTCTATTCTATGCGGAGGTGATGAGCAGATTTTTGGTGTCACAGCAGGTTGGTCTTTGGGGCTTAGCACTCCCTATTCGTGGAGATGAGCTACTGGACGCTGAGTTTGCCGATGACTCAGCCTTGTACTTAGATGGCCAGAAGGCCAATCTTCACAGATGTGAGCAGGGTTTGGAGACCTTCTATTTTGCATCGGGCGCACTGATCAACTGGAGAAAGACAGTGGATTTCTCGGTTGGTAGTGCTCCTGTGCCAGATTGGATGCCAGGAGAGGGTTTCAGGTGGATTCCCCCAGGGACTGCAGTTCGGTACTTGGGTTGTCAGGTTGGTTTGGACTTGTCTCCCGAGCAGTAGATTGCTCCTCTTCTCCTGCCATCAGGAGAAAGCTGTTACATTGGAGCTCAGCACGACTTTCGCTGGCTGGTCGAGTAGTAGTTGCCAACCAGGTGCTGTTGGCGACTATGTGGTACATCACTTCCTGCTGGATCTTCTCGAGTTCTTGTATCAGCCAGGTAGAGAGGGTGATCAGGAACTTCCTTTGGTCAGGATGTGACACTCAGATGGCCCGAGCCAAGGTGGCTTGGTCAGTCATCACGCTTCCTTGTTCTCAGGGAGGGCTTGGGATCATTGATCCAGCACAGCAGAGCCCTTCTTGGGAAGTTCATAGTTAGAGGACTTCTTCCAGGTGAGGAGCCCTGGAAGGAGTTCTTGTTGCAGAGGCTTCGTGCCAGGTGCCTCAGTCAGGAGGCCCTTGGCAACCTTCGACCAGATGGATCTTTACAGAGATGCGCCGAGTTGGTTTGAGCAGGAGACTGGAGGACCGCTTCGCTGTGAGTTTGCTTCGTTCTTGGGAGCTCTTACGGCGTGGCCTAGAGCAGCGACAGCCGATGTGTCACGGAGGAGCGCCTACGGCAGCCCCTCGTCTGGAACCCCATGGTTAGCACTCAGAGAGGCCACTTGGTTGGTAGTCGGCCTCATGTTTCCTGGGGTCCCATGGCAGCAGGTCTAGCGCGCTCTCTAGGTGACTGGCTAGAGTTCACAGGTTTGTCAGAGGAGGTGTAGGGTTTCTAGTTGCAGGGCATGAGAGGGGTACAGAGCATGTGTCAGGACATCTCAGAGTCAGTTCCAGCTGAGTGGCTCACGTCTCTCGAGCCAGTAGCACCCCGATGGATGGGAGCCTTCACACGACTCGAGGTTCTCATTTCAGTCAGGGCTTGCTCATAGACTGTCCCAACCTTGTTCTTCGAGCTTCAGGGTGGGGGACGATTACAGCGAGTTGCAGTAGAGGCCCTGCAGGTAGCAGAGTGCTGTTTCCAGAGGATCCGAGTTGTGGGCATCTGTGGGAGGACTTGCGTCATAGACCCTGACCCAGCAGCTCTTGAGACTGGACACTGGAGGCTATGGGCTTGGGAGTGTTGTCCACTGGCACGAGTACAGTGGGATCCTGGTGAGTGGCTATGGAGGGACCCCTTCTCTTCTGCAGACCACCCAGGAGTCCCCTTCTTTCAGTACACTGTTCGGCTTGGACGTCATATACTTGCAGCACAGAGAGAGGCCCGCTCCGCTGCAGCACGTCATTGGCAGGAGGAGGGCCTCACAGTTGAGTTCTTGGCAGCCTTTTGGCAGAGGCTATGGGACTCCAGACAGCCGAGGCACGTCACTTTGTTTCAGTGGCTGGTTGCACACAGAGCTACAGCAGTAGGGAGCTGGCTTGTGCATAGTGGTCTCTCGGCCGCATGTGCAGCCTGTGACCAGTTGGTGTAGAGTCAGCGTCATTGTCTTTGGGACTGTTCCTCGGCCCAGCAAGTGTGGCTACGAGTTCTTCGGCTGATGCCTACTCTCTCCACGGCTAGACAATACACTTGGGGGGCAGCGGCTTTGTCCACTCTCACGGGCCCGGCACTTCAGTTTGAGCTATCTTCCACCAGTAGGATGATAGTGATACAGGGGGGGCGACCTACACTCCAGCCTGCTACAGAGCTTACTCCACAGGAGTGGTGCAGTGAGAGAGAGGAGTGTTGGGAGCTCATCAGTGGCCTGACACTTTGGTTCATCTCGCGGGCCCGCTGTTTCTTCATTTTTGAGGCCCGCTCTGTGCCACCAGCAGAGACTGTTCGTGACTTTTGGCTAGAGCTGATCCATACTCTCAGAGGACAGCTTGAGGGACTACAGAGCATCTCCGACCGCATGCGGAAGCGCCGCGAGGCTTTCCTTCGACTCTGGCGCCGTGGGCCTTTCTACACCATTGTCCAGGGTGTGCTCAGATGGCACTACCGACCACTTGTGTGGCTCTTCCCTCCTCCCATCCCTTGATTTAGCCTCATTGTATATATGTTGTTCTTTCATTGGGAGAGTCTCCCCATCATGTTTGTTGTAGCCCTCTCTTGCAGAGGTGGTTGTAGCCCTACGGGCAGCTTTCATTAACTAATAGAAGGATCTTTTTCTCGGAAAAAAAAAACGAACGTGGTAATACGTTCGGTTCAAGTGCTTGTGTAGACTTCTCCCCCAATATAAAGATAGTCTTACAAGAGGAGACCAGCTGTCACGTGTAGCGGAATTGAAATGGTGACAAGAACTAGACTTCACACTTCCACAAATCTTTACTTCTTTCCTTGCTTGAATGTGTGCTACTTAACACGAATGATGGTTCCTTTTAGAGAGACAATGAGAGAGAGAGAGAGGTAGAGATGTGTAGAGGGAGAGAGAAAAGGAGCGATGAGGTCCAAACCAACCCTCTAAAGGGCTCCCCACACCGTTTTCAGTGTGGTATTTTCTTTTGATCTCATAAATGGAATGTACACACATGCAATACCTCAATGCAGACTCTACTGACTTGGATGGAGAATGTCGCCGCGGTAACTCTTCAAAATGAAGCACCCTCGGGGCTGATTTGATGCATCTTCGGATCCGTCTTGATCGCCACCAAGGGGTAGATATGGGGCTGATTTGCGCTTCCGATTTGAGAGGAATCAAGGGTTGAAATCTGGCTACAAAAAAGTAGATCTGGCTGCAAAAATGCAGCCAATCAATCGCGTAAAACATGGCTGAAAACGCAAATGATGATGATGCCGATGATGGACAGTAATGGGAGCACTTGATGCATCGAGGAAATGGCGGAGAAGAGGCTCAATGGGCTGTGAAAGTGCTAGGCTACAACGGAGAGTCTAGCGTTAGTAGATCAGGGCCATACTGGCTAGCGGAAGGGCTGAAAACTGAAAACGCTGGACTTATCTGCTGCTAATTGGAAACGTTGGGTTGATCTACGATCTGGGAGAAAAAATGCTGAGAGCATGCAAAAACGCTTAGGCTAGATTTGGTGTTGGCTACTCTCATCCAAAATGCTGGTGTCACAAGACGGGCACCACGTGCCAATAGAAAAGAACAGATTGAACAGACTTTTATCACTTCAATAACAACTGAACTGAGAGAGAGAGAGATGACATGTAATAGACTTGGACACTCCAAGTCAAGAATCTACCGCAACAGCACAAATAAATACTTCAAAACAATTCACACTTCACAATTGATTTGACACTTGCCCGGCGGAGTTCTGTGCCTAGAGATATTGGCCCCAAAGACTGGCGCCCCTTTCGGTATTTCTTTTTGTATTAATCTTAGTTCAAAGTACAAGAGTGCAGGCAGGCGCTCACACTCAGACTCTGCGTCCAGAAGCTTTGAGTTATGAGAGGCCTGCTCACATATTTAAAAGTACAAGGGATGCCAAAAGCAGAGCCCAAAAGCTGAAAATCAAAAGCCCAAAAATAAAGCAAAGGCTCTTTTCTCTCTCTTGCTTGTAAAATAAAGCAGGTTCAAAAAGCTGTCCTTAAAGTAGCTTTTTAAAATAAAGCAGAAGAGCTCTCTCTCTCTCTCTCTCTCTCTCTCTCTCTCTCTCTCTTCAATTGTGTAGAAAAAGCAACCAGCTTTCCGTACACCCTGCCATGTCAGCAGCAGCCTAGCGTAAACAGCGCCGCAATTCACGGAAATCCGTACAGTGTGCCACATCAGCATGTTCGGAAAACTGCCACATGTCACTGTTGCATCTTCTCGGCTTGTGCAAGGTGTGTTGGGCAGCCACGTCATCAATTTGTGACATACCCCCCTCTTGAAAGCATTGTAATCGCCCTTGATTACACCTGCAAAACAGACAGAAGCCATAAACTCCCTTAGCAGACACTGACTGTTAGTACTGACGCACTAGGAACACACATCTAGCACATGTACCAATCGACAGTCACATCACACAACATCACAGGACATCACTAGACATCACAGGACATTACATGACAAATCACATTCAACATTCATTCAGATCTTAGACCATGATTTATCGGCAATGTAGCTAGCAATCGCATCTAGATCCACTTAGGACCTCATAGATGCCCGATTGACTAACCCCTATTGCATCCATGTCTATTCGAGATCATTCAGACCGAAATGCTGCAGTCATTTCGTCTATCAGTTCCTGCACTTAAACAAGTCAAGAACAAGTCAGTTTCATATTTTCCAGAATTCCATTTCATAAAGTCATCCAGCAGAATACTGTTAGCTCTCAGTATCCCTGAAGCTCAAAGAGACATCGGTGACTCTAGTATTCAAAAATCGAGGCGTCTGTTGACAAAGGAGTGGAGTAACTCCCCTCTTGTGCAAACCCACTGCACCAGATC
Source organism: Adiantum capillus-veneris (assembly GCF_014529385.1). Taxonomy (NCBI): domain Eukaryota; kingdom Viridiplantae; phylum Streptophyta; class Polypodiopsida; order Polypodiales; family Pteridaceae; genus Adiantum; species Adiantum capillus-veneris. The sequence continues at coordinate 94,941,789 of NC_140956.1, read as the reverse complement.
TCCGGCCAAGCTGAATTCTGGGTTCCATTTGGAGTAGACTATGCTAAACCAAAAGTTTCAAGGTAAAGATTCACATTCCGAGGAACATTTGCTAGGTCTTCCTCCTCCATTCGCTTCGAATCCATTGCGAAGTAGGTCTTGAATTTAACCAAGAACCGTCAGTTCGCTTTACCTTCTTTCTGTGCCAATTTCTATTCTGGAACGAGTATCGGCTCGTTTTCGTCCATTTCGGGTTGTTCATCATCAGGCACATCGCCTTCAAAAGGCTTCAAGAGACTCACATGAAAAACATTGTGAATCCTCCAAGTATTCTGGTAGCTTCAGTCCAAAGGAGATATTGTTTATCTTTTCAGAAAATCTGGAAAGGTCCACACTATCTCATGATAAGCTTCAAAGAAGCTGCTCCTTTCCCTTTTTTTCTTTCTCGGGCGTGCCTTCCCATGTAAGAGCACCCAATCCTTCTCCTTCAAATTCAAATCACGACAATGGCGATCTGTTGCCTTTTTCTGTCTTTCCTAAAATTTTTGTAAAGCCTTCCGGACCAAGTCCCTCGTGAATTGGTCGGCTTCAAAGAAAAATCTTATCTTTTGTGCTAAGGAAGGGTGGAACCTTCGTAGCAAATACAAGAATCTCAAATGGCACTTTCCCCATCAAAGAGTTAATCGTGTTTCTATAGGCATATTCCACCAAAGGTAAAAACCTTTCCCAAGTAGTCTTCTGATCCAACAAAGAAGACTTCAACAAGTCCAGCCAAAAGAAGTATGTCTTTACCCCTTTCAAGGTGGTAGCAATGCATTAGTGACCCGCAAAAGGTGGACAGTGGCATTCGATTAGAACCTTTTCCCTCAACGGCTGTTTAACGCACAACATGGTTTTCTTCATCAAGTAGCCATTCCGAATGGAATAGTCCACTACTATCTCCCCTTTCTGTATTCAACTGAATACATCTGCAAAATCTGTTCTGTGGCGTACTGACCGACCATATCCTCGAAGTTCCTATGATGTATCGCGGAAATAGCCAGAACCAACGGCTTTTGGGTAAAGTATCTGCCACCAATTACTTCTGTCCCTGCACATGGACAATCTGGAAGTAAAAACTGTGACAAGATGTTTGCCCACCGCATCTGCTTTTTCCGATAGTTGCTTCTGTGACAAGAAGTAGCGTAAACTCCCATCATCTGTGAAAAGACCGTAAAATCGGCTCCGAGTAGGTAATGTCGCCACTGAACAAGAGCATGGATAGCCGCCAAAAGCTCTTTCTCACATGTACTGTCAATTTCAGCCTTGAAAACAATCGGCTTTCATAGGCAATGATATTGGCCTTCTTGCATTAAGACTGCATCCAGACTACGACCACAAGTATCACAATATACTTCAAAGGACTTCTGCAATCCGGCAAAGTTAAAAACTGGTCCTGTAGTCAAATTCTGTTTCAATTCCTAAAAGACAGTCACTTTTGTGGGTCCCCACAAGAAAGGGACTCCTTTCTGTGTCAAGATATGCAAAGGGGAAGCAACCTCTGCAAACTTTCGAATGAGCCGCCTATAGTACGAACACAATCCCAAGAAGCATCTAACTTCATGGACATTCTTCAAATCGGGCCAATCACGGATAGTTTCTATCTTGGGCGGATCCATCTGCACTCCCACTGTTGAGACAATGTGTCCCAAAAAGTGTATCTCTAGTATGAAAAATTCACTTTTCTTCGCATTAATCACTAACTTGTGATCTCGTAATGCTTGAAAGACTTGAAGCAAATGGTCTCTATGTTCTGCCTCATCCTTGGAGAAAACAATGATGTCGTCAAAGAAAGTGCCAACAAATAGTCTATACTCTCAAAAATTCCTGTCCATCATCCGGTTAAATGTCGCAGGAGCATTGGTTAAGCCAAAAGGCATCACCAAAAAATCAAATAACCCAAAAGTCGTCCGAAAGGCTATCTTGTAGAAGTCTCCCGGTGCGATTCGGATTTGATGATATGCACTCTTCAAATCAATCCTGCTAAAACACGAGGATCCCTGTAATCTGTCGAGTATATCATCGATCCTAGGAATCGGAAATCTGTTCTTGATGGTGATTTTGTTGAGAGCTCTATAATCGATGCACATTCTCCAAGATCCTCTTTCTTCAATACCAACAACACTGGAGAGCAATACGGTGAAGTACTAGGTTGGACAAGACCCTTTTCCAAGAGGTCTTTCACTTGTTTCATAATCTCTTCGTTCTCGGCTCGGCTCACACGGTAAGGTGCCCGGTTCGGTGGTGTGCTTCCAGGTATCAGATCTATAGAATGATCTTCAGGACGAGCAGATGGTAGCTCGCCTGGCAGGCCCTCTGAAAAGCAATTGGCATGAGTGTGGAGAAAATCTTAGCGTTCTTTTGTTCAGCTCAAAACATATTCGACCTCATCCATCGTTCAGCTCTCTCCCAAAAAAAAGTGAGTAAAGAAACTGAAGTTCATCAAGTACAATCTCTGAGCCCTACATTTGTCAAAGTCGCTTTCTCAGCGTTGTTGTTATGGTACCAAGGGATTTCGAGTAGAACGTCACAACCTCCCAAGGCAAATACGTAAAACTTCTTGTGCCCTAAACACCCCTGTCATTGCAAAGGAAGTTTGCCAATGCTCGGTGTAATGGCAACATCCCGTCCGGGTGCCACTCGAACTACCTCCGCCTGTGGCCTCAGCCTATCGGGCATAATTCCCAAATCGAGCAGCCAATTCAAGAAGTTTTCCTTGGCTCCTTCAAAAGAGCTTCCCGATCTTTCCCTTTTGCCCCAAAAGCGGCAAAGTTTGTACTTTCATTCGGTGCCTTGTTAGGGAACTTTGCGGAGATATGCCCAGTTTCCCCGCATTCAAAGCACTTTCCCTCCTTTATGTAGAGAGCCCTCTCTTGAGGAGTAAGCTTGGGTCGTGCATCCTTATCTTTCTGTTATGGGTTGCTCTTTCTCTTTCTACTTTCACTTTTTGAAGTCTGTTCAACTCTTTGTGTCATGATCTCATCTGTGGGGTAGGTCAGACTGCGAGAGTGAATGCCAGAGTGACTAGCAAAACCCCGTTTCACATGACTCATCAACTCTTGAATGGAAGCTGACTTTTGTTCTAAGCAGTGATCTCGGATCTCTGTAGGTAGATTCAAGGTAAACCACTCAATCTGCTCCTTGAACGAGATCTTCTTAAATGAAGAGGCGGGTAGAAAAGAGCTCTAGAATCTCTCGCAGTAAGCATCCACTGTATCTTTCTTGGTCATTCGTAGATGGTTCCAAGCAGTGCGTATGTCGTGTTCATACTCTCGAGTCAGCCAAGAAGAAATAAAAATCCTTTTGAATTTCAACCATTTAAATGGCGCTGTCTTGTTTAATAGAAGCGTGGACCACCAAGTTCAAGCATTCCCCTTGAAGTAAGAGACAGCTCTCTGAATCTTAGAGTGCTCTGAGTAACGTCCTCCAGAGAAAGCGATGTCAAATTACTGTATAAAAGACAAAGCCTTCGAAGCATCTCTATAACCAGAAAACGTGTCAAATTTAATTGATTGTCCACCTTCCTTGAACTCTCGGACTTTCTTGCTTTTGTCTTCCAAAAAGTGGTTGGCTTTGTAAAAATTCTTCTTCTTTGCATAAAAGTTGCTGTCATCAGCGTCCAAACTGTCTGTAGATGAGTCCTCTGTAGAACTGTCAATCACGGGGCGAAATTTAGACTTCTTTGCCTTTTTCTTGCCCTTTCCGAAGCGTTGCTTTTTGCTTCGCTTTTTGCCTTTTCGGTCTTCTTCGCTCGAGTCAGCAAATGAGCTAGAAGAACTGTCAGAAGAAGAAAAAGAAGAAGAACTAGGTACTCCTTCAAATCGAACACGCTTCTTCTACTTTCTTGCCTTTTCAAATGTCGACTGACGACCCAAATAACCTGGGAAGTCAGCGCCTTTCTTCTACTTTTTGTTGTGCTTTTTGTCTTTGTTCTGCGCGTCAAAAAGCTGTGCAATTTGCGCATCAACCACCTCTTCTAATTCTTGCTCTGTGTACATCCTCGGAGTAGGAGGTTTCTTGGGTGGTTGTTTGGTCTGCCGCCACTGCGCTTGCACCTCCTCGAAAGAGGTCTCGCTCATATATTTTGCAAATTTTGGGTCCTTCGTAAAATTGAGCATCATCTTTGTTGTGTCTCCGATCAATCGTTGACGCTCCATCTCTCGACGCTCCGCCTGAGTAGGCCAAGGCGGGCCATACTCCTTGCCTGAAGCTTCGTTGTGATCCCTTCCCGCATCTCCAAATGCAGAGGAAGTTCACTGATCTTTGCCTGAAGCCATAGGTGCCACGGAAAAAAAAATTGGGATCGGATTTCTCGTAGAAGAGAAATCAACCGTGCTCTGATACCACTGTAATAGACTTGGACACTCCAAGTTAAGAATCTACCGCAACAACACAAATAAATACGTCAAAACAGTTCACAATTCACAATTGATTCGACATTGGCCTGCCAGCGGAGTTCCGTGCCTAGAGATATTGGCCCCAAAGAGTGGCGCCCCTTTCGGTATTTCTTTTTGTATTAATCCGAGTTCAAAGTACAAGAGTGCAGGCAGGCGCTCACACTCAAACTCTGCGTCCAGATGCTCTGAGTTATGAGAGGCCTGCTCACATATTTAAAAGTACAAGGGATGCCAAAAGCAGAGCCCAAAAGCTGAAAATCAAAAGCCCAAAAATAAAGCAAAGGCTCTTTTCTCTCTCTTGCTTGTAAAATAAAGCAGGTTCAAAAAGCTGTCCTTAAAGTAGCTTTTTAAAATAAAGCAGAAGAGCTCTCTCTCTCTCTCTCTCTCTTTCTCTCTCTCTCTCTCTCTCTCTCTTCAATTGCATAGAAAAAGCAGCTCGATATCCGTACACCCTGCCACGTCAGCAGCCCAGCGCAAACAACACCGCAATTCACGAAAATCCGTAAATAGTGTGCCACGTCAGCATGTCCAGTGTAAATTTTGAAAAACTGCCACGTGTCACTGTTGCATCTTATCGGCTTGTGCAAGGTGTGTTGGGCAGCCACGTCATCAATTTGTGACACGACACGCAACACGGAGTGACGAAATTCCACCCTTGAGAGTATTGGCCCCAAACCTTGGCGCCCCTTTCGGTATTTCTTTATATTGCATGAACTCAGTACAAGCCGGTACTCCAGACTCTGCACCTTCTCTAGGAAGCATGCCAGAGAATGAGCCCTTAGCACTTATTTTAAAGGCCCTTGGCCTATGAAAAGTAGTTTACATGAAAAGCCTTCAAACTCAAAGCTTCTGATCCAACAGCAGTGCCAAAAAGTTGCCAGTGTAAATCACTGAAATCCGTACAATTGCCACATCAGCAGTCAGTGCAAAACGTGGAGATCCGTATAGTCTTCCACGTCATCAGCCATCGAAAAATCCGCAGTGTCCGTACATCTGCCACGTCATCAGCTCATGCGCAAGCCTTTGTGTGTAGGTCTTGCTTTATTTTAATCCTTTATGTCACTTGGGGCCCCATCGAACGGGGTCCCCATAAGTTGGTAGGACTTCTTCGTGTTCTTCTTAGGGTTTAGGTCCCTTGGCCAGCATCTGCAAGTTGGCTCCATTCTTCAGGGCTTTGACACGTCAGCAGTTTGTGAAAGCTGACTCCCTTGCTTTTTATAAGGGTAGAATACTCGTCATAAACTTTTTAGGACTTAGGTAGGGCAAGTTTCAAAGACACATTTATAAAAATAAATTATTAAAATGATTTATTAATAAACTTGACTTTGGTTAAGTTCCTGGGTGAAACTGTCATGTCCACCCGGGAATTCGATTGATGCTAGAAATGGCTCGTTGGATTCCTCTTACCTAAAACTACATACACGTCATGTCAGATGCCCAACGTAGTGTAACATCTGTCAAAATGCTTGTACAAACCATTTATTCAAGAGTGTTTCAAAACTGGAAAGCCTAATCTAACCTACTCGTCTGGACATGGAGGTCGTGCGAATAGGCTCACAAAAGTGTTGGTACTAATCCTCCTAGGATTCTAGACACTCCTATGTAGGGATAGATACAAAATTGGCTTTGGAAGTCGATGAAGCTTGTCCACGTGGCACACAGAGACGTGACATCCGCTCCTGCTTAAGGTGAGGTACTGGTACTGAACTCCATGCATGCCATAAGATTGTCTAGAATGAATGGCCTTCTAGATGATTTCTTCCACGGTTACTTTTGAGAGAGAGGCTCCCCCGGGTGATGTGGAAATGTCCAAAGGATAGGGATGGTGATGATGCATCTACTCGCACAACCAATGGACTACCTCCTGGATCAATGATTCCCTTGTTGGTTACCGGTGATGTGGAAATGTCCAAAAGATAGGGATGGTGATGATGCATCTACATGCACAACCAATGGACTGCCTCCTGGATCAATGATGCCCTTGTTGGTTACCGGCCAGCCTTTGTAGCCCTAACTCAGATGGTGTGAACCAAATTGCGAACCAAATGGATGCTCATAGAGCGAATGGTTGGATACACAAATGCTGATGTCCACAAAGGTTACTGGCTAGCCTATGCTGCCCCTACGCGGGAAGATTAGTGAGAGCAACGGAAAATGGGAGATGAATTGGGAATGCCCATGAGCCATGGCAAGTACTCTGTATAATGTCTCATGCACAACAAAATCCGGTGAAGTCTTGTGCCTATAGAGGCCCAATGGGTCGAATGTCTGCTAAAGTAACTTTGAAAGAGGCGCATCGGGTAGGCTGCAAACCTAATGCCAACATGGTGAGCTCGGACATCAAGTTGATGCCAAATCCACCATCCACCATTACACCTGAGAAATGACGTGCCAGAACAGACACAGTGAGACAAGGACTCCTGTAATCAATAAGGGGAGCAACGGGATAGGAAATCATGTAGGACTCTTAAGGGCTGCACTAGGCATCACTAGACCCTGCACCGAGGTATAGAGACAAAATGACTGCAAGGGTGTCACTTCAAAGATTTTTACCTAGGCGAAGTATGTCATAGAGTGACACTTGCTGAAAGGTATTCTTCAAGATAGTCTTGGTTGTACGTTTTTCTCTTTAGATCAGGGCTTCTCTGGTATCGTGATCTGCTGCAAGTCAGCCATTGCTTCCAAGAAGGTCCCATCAATATCAAAGAGCATAGAGGTAGGTACTAGCGGATGGCTTGTCAGTTGCTATAGGTGGACTTAGGTTGGGAAATTGGGGATGGACGAGCTGGACCCTCTTGGAAGACCGAGGAATAGGGCTGCCCTTTGTGCTCGAGTGAGGACACCAGCAAGCTCCTCCACTTGCTGCAGCTTGTCCTGAGGGGAAACCACATGAATAGTAGGTGATGTCTGAGAGATGGTGCTCATCACCACTATTAGGTTGATCTTTGGAAATGTGAACTCTGTTTGGTTCTAATTTGGGCTCCAAGATGTGGATGCCTATTGTTTCGAACAATGGTTACTATAGTTATGCTTAGCCTCAGGGAAATCACGACAAGGAGGAGACCCTCTGGGTAGGGGACATTTTCTTTCATAATTCGCATGGTGGAGATTGAGGTGTAGAAGACGTGAGGGGACGAGGGAGAGATAGCATGATAGAAGCTCGGAGATGGAAAATTGCTCTATAGATATTGCATAGGGGGTGTATTGAGCAAGGGTGGCATGTAGTTTGGATGGCCATAGGGGGAAACCATGTTAGATGCAGGTGCCAACCCTTGTTGGAGAGTAGGAGCAAGGCTTTGCGGTAGTTTCCATGATCCCTTTAGGTTATATCAATCCTTGTCTTCATGTCTTCTCATAGAGATGTCTATAAGCCCAAAGGGGCATTCATGTGGAGGATTCCTTGAAGAGCAACATGAGCTACACCATACCACATCCTTAGACTCTCGTTGAGCTTGGAGCTCTTCTAGATCCCACTTGATCTTGTCTAAAGCCTCTTGATGTGGAGGCATCTCCTGTCAAAGCGAGAAGGATCACTTCTCTTGAAGGGCTCATTGTAACTTCAGTGCTTCTAATTCCCTACGTAAAGAAATCAAGGGGTCATACGGACTCTTCAAGAGTACTGAGGTAGTCTCTACATGAGAAGGATCATTGAATAGCTTCATTGCTCCTTTTATCCTAGTAGCAATAGTGACAAACTCCTCGAGAGTGGCTTCAAGTTGGAGACTCTCTCGGAGTTTTTGTTGAGAAGTCTTGAGGAGAGTCTTCTCCACCCACTTTTGACCATGAATTCTCTTGGTTGCTTGGGAAGATTGGCAACTAGAGACTTTTCTTGTTATGAGTTCTACAAAAGCCTTATGGTTGGATCACTAGGTTTTCCAACTCATTGAGAATCTCAGCAAACTGGTTGTACCATTTATCTACTAAGCCATGCAAGGTCAACAAAAAGAGCAATAGGTAGGCATCAATAGGTAGGCATCAATAGGTAGGCATCTACTCTATTGAGGCACGACCCTGTTAAGTATGGAGCCCTTCATTTGCCATGTATAAAATCCAGACCCGTCGAATTTGTGGAGCTTGGACGTCATGTTTGATGAGAAATTGAATTTGGACAAAAATTGCTATTGCAAAAAAAAATTCTCAAAAAAGACTATCTTCTCAATATGTTGCTCAAAATAGAAGTTCCAAAATAGCACTAATTTGAATCGTATAACCAAGTTTGCAAGAAGAAAATGGATCAAGCCATTGTTGTTTATTGCAGGGAATTTGGATGTGGACTTGTCAGCCCAACAGAGAAAAACTATCACATTGCTAAAGCAAGCCTAAACAAACATGTTACCATGCCATTACCATTGTTGTAGTACCGTAGAGATAGAGAGAGAGAGAGAGAGAGAGAGAGAGAGAGAGAGAGAGAGAGCATCTCAATAGGCAGGGTGGAGCCCGTTAGCAAAGGCGGTCTTAAGCAATGTCTACTACCGGAAACAGTGTTTCAATATGCCTGTTGACGATGCCTGTTTATCATTTTAGAATGCCCTCACTATTGACATGCGCTCCTCACCTTTGCTCCGAAACCACTTGTTGGGCTTGGCTATGGCGGGTGCATGATGGAGGTGAGCCATGAGAGAGGACGTAAGCAAGAGAGAGAGAGAGGGATCTTTTAATTTTGATAAGCCTTTACATATATAAAACACTAACTAGTTATTGCATGTACCCTTATCAAAAAAGGAGTGGTGTGTGTGTTCCTACTTAAAATGCCATTCCCATTGAGTTAGAAGATCTTGAACCCAAGATACATGGGGGGGCGTCATTGAATAACAGCCTTCCTTCTTTGATTTTGAAAGCGGTCGTGAAAAATTCCTCCAGAGTTGCTTTGGGTTGGAGACTTTTTCATAGCTTCTGTTGAGACATCTTGGGGAGAGCCTTCCCCACCCACTTTTTCACCATGAATTCTCCTGGTTGCTGGGGAAGCTTAGCCACCATAGACTTTGTTCTTACCATGAGTTCTGCAAATGTCTCGTTAGGTTGGAGCACCAAGGTTGCCAGCTCATCCAAGAATTTCTATTGAAAATTGCCTAGTTTGAAAGCTTCATGGAACTATTGCCTTAGAGTTGCCCAAGTTGTAAGTTTACCTGGTAAGCCATCCAAGGTTGACATGAAGAGTACGAGGTAGGCATCTTCTTTGTTGAGGCCATGACCCATGTAGAGTGATACAAATCTCCTAGCATGGTCTTTTGCATACGCTATGGAGAGTCCTTTGAAAATTGGAAACTTTATGTTCACCTTAGTCATAATGCTTATCAACTCCTCCATTGAGCATGTTGCTCAGGAGCCTATTATAACACTATTGGTGAAAAGTGTACCTAGGAAGGGGATCGGGTGGTGAGGAGCTAGTTGAGGGAGTTTCCTAAGGGGGTGGAGGTAGTGGAGATGGAGGACTTCTAAATAGCATGAAAGGCCATCATTTCTTGTGGTAGTACTGCAAAGGACTCCTTAGAGGTCTTATTTGATCTTTAGTCTACCTTGTATGTGTCATGCAGTAGCAACATACCCACCCAAGCTCTAGGCATGAAGACCCTTGACTTTGTTGGATAGTCTAGACCCACTAGATTAGACTCGAGTAGACCATGCTAGACTCAACTAGACCACTCCACCTAGATAGGGATGAGACACAAGACCAGCTAGACCAAGCTCGATGAGGGGAAGATGGACTAGATGAAGCTAGACAAGAGCGAAGGTGGACTAGACCAAGATTGTCAAGGCCGAACATGGACTAGACCAAGTTGATCGAGGACGAAGGTGGGCTAGATCAAGTTGGACTAGATCAGCAGACTAGACCCAGTGAGGGGTTGAACCAGCTAGCTCCCTGACCATGTATGCTAAGTGGAGTGAGACTTCAATTGATGTCCTACTAGGTGTGCTAAAAATGAGAGCGCCTATAGCAAGAAAAATGAGTCATGCTCTCTATTGTGGGTACTCCTCAGTGCAATATGCATGAAATTAACCTCACTCCAACTATAAGAAAACAAAATAGAGCAATGGAACAAACAACTCAAAGACACAACAATAGACTCAAAACTCAATGGAACTCGACTAAATCATAGAACCAGTACAAACATTGGTAGATAACACACTTAGCTTCAAGCCCATGACTGACAAGTAGAATGGGAGTATCAAGTCTCTAATGTGCAGGGAGGGTGTGTATATATGATGCTAGACACGAGAATCAAGACGCTAGACCATAGAAAGTAGATGGATCCAACGACTAGAACCAATTGAGCATATATACAACCATAAAGAGCCACTAATGCCTAGCAAAATATCCCTCACAATCTAGCTATGTCTATCTCCAAACTATGGTGATGGTGAACTAGCCACGGTGTCCACTAAACTACTACCCGTGCCTCTTCCCCTACAAGAGTCCATCTAGTATGAACCCAAGACCAATTGTAACTGTAATTGCCTATCATGTGCAAGTGACATTGTGTCCCTACTACAAAAACTCTAGAAAATCACCAAACACACCACAAAAGAGCTCCAAGATTGGATCTCAACATCGAAGCTCTGATACCCTATCAGGAGTGGCAGTAGAAAAGGTACAAATATAGATAAAAATGGAAGTAATAGTTGCACAACCTCTCAAATCCGATGATGGACTACAAAAACTTTTAAATGTGGAACCTACGAATAAATCCATCATGATGATCTCCTAAATTTGCAAGGTATGCATAGGTTGAAGAGTCACCTAGGATAAGGGAGGCCATCGAGGGACAGTTATCTATGATAATGCAAAGGCAGAGAGAGGGGAAAGCGAACTAGAACAAAAATTCCACTAATTTACAAACTAATGATACAATTGAAATGACCAAGGGCTGGGCATTCCTATCCCCTATACAAGGAGGCAGCCATGTTACCCTCTCCCTAGAAACATAGGAAAAAACTAGGAAAAACAATAGAAACCAGGCTTGTAGGTGCAAACCAACAAAATAGGGTATGAGGCAAAACTACCCTAGACCTGGAGCCACCAAGAGGAAAAATATATGGCACTACCAATATTACAAGGTGTGAAAAACAATGGCAAAGACAGGGTTGATAATGAGAAAGCTATCTCCCATAGTCTAGGAACAGGCGCAAAACAACCCTCACTCCCTGTGATCAACCCTTGGGAGATACTAAGGCACTAGCAACTTCACCCAGGATGGCTTGAAAGTGACAGTCTAACAGTGCACACTTAACATCTCATAGGCTAGATATCATGGATGCGTCATTGCAAAAATTTACTTCAACAACATCAATATTACTCTATGTACTTAGCTCCTTAAGCAATTGTTGTGTCAGCCTTGTTCCATTGAGGCCCACGTAGTTACTAAGATCTACAGTTCAAGGAGAGTCTCCATTCAAAAAGGCATTCTTCACATCCATTTGTTTCAACACCCAATGGTAGTCATCTTGTATACAAGGCTGAATGTCTCCTCATAATCAATCCCATAAGTTTGTGCATAACCTTTGGCCACAAGCCTAGCCTTGTACTTGCTCACATTGCCCATCAACATTATGATTTACTTTGTAAACCCACCTACATCCAATTGCATGTTTACCTTTTGGTAATGGAACCAATTTCCATGTTCCATTTGCATCAAGTGCAGCAATCTCTTCATCCATAGCTTGCCACTATTTTTTCCAATTTTGAGAGCATCCTCAAAACATGTGGGTTCTACCTTCTCTAATCTTTGCCATATGCATAATGCTGAGCTACATAGATGTCACAAGTCTTTCCAATTTTGAGAGCATCCTCAAAACATGTGGGTTCTACCTTCTCTAATCTTTGCCATACATGCATAATGATGAGCTACATAGATGTCACAAGTCAATCTCTGCACAGGATTTCTAACTTGTTCAATTTTGTGTGGTCTCAAGGGGAGGGGGGGGGGTCTCACTTAATAATTGTGTGACTATCATGTGAGTGCAACAGAAGGGGTTACTAAATTTATTTTTTCCTCACATTTTCACATATAAAAGGGTACTATAAAATGGAATTAGGAAACAGATTAATTAGGAAAAGGGTGTATTTAATTTGTCAAAATTTCACAAATTAGGAGTTTAGAAATAGTCCTTAAACACCCCCCCCCCCCCGGACCGCAAGTGCATGGTCTTGGATCACTTCTAGGTGCCTTTTTGCCTGCTTGCACCCAAAGTCTTCGTAGAGGGTATGCCAAACTCCTCATCTAGACTTTTCTCAAAACCACTACTATCATCATCATCATGGCCAACACCCAAATTTTTGGTAGCTTTGGGGCATTATCAACTTTTTCTCTTCCTTTTCTTGATACATTTGAAGAGTTAGTATGACTCACTCTTTCACGCAACCTTCCACTCCATGGTTTCTCACATGAACTACATTAGGTGAACCCTTGTGGTGCACTCAAGACTTGTGATTGGGCACCTGTATTTTTTGTAGCCACATTCTCTCTTACATTATCCCTTAAATCATCTTTTACATCAGCATACCAGCTTTACATCTCATCAAAAACAAAATCCTTTCTCACCCTCACTTTATCTGTGACAAGATTGTAACATTTATACCCTTTCGGGTCAAGGAAATAGCCAATGAACACACATTTTTTTGCTTTTAGGTCAAGCTTACTTCTTAGTTCATCTGGCACATGCACGTAAGCAATGCATCCAAATACTTTAAAACATGATACATCCGGTTTTTCACCACAAAACTTCTCTTTAGGTGTCATATAATGTACTATAGTAGTAGGGGTCTTGTTCGTAATGTAAATAGATGTATCAATAGCTTCATCTCAATAATGGTGAGGCATGTTCTTCTCATTCATCAATGCTCTTGCAACTTCTACAATGTGTATGTTCTGTCATGCAACAACATCATTTTGCTACGGGGTGTACCGGCATAAAAGTGTCTCTGAATGTCATGCTTTTTCAAAAAACCATTGAGACATTCTTCCCCTCCATTTGACCTCAGGCACTTTACATGTTTTCGAGTCTGTTTTTCAACCATAACTTTGAAGTTCTTAAAGTGAATAAAGAACTCACTTTTATGCTTCATGAAATAGACCCACACCTTCTTTGTATGGTCATCAATGAATCTTATGTAAAATCTACATCCACCCATAGATGCAGTCTTTGTCGAGCCCCATACATCTACATGCACTAATTCCAATACATTCCTACTCCACATGCTTATCATGAGGAAAGGATTCTATTAACAGATGGACCAATGGGCACCCTCCTAGTCGGCCACATCTTCACCAGGCCATCATTTTTTGCAATCCTTTTTTTTTTGGGTGAGAAAGCCTTGTAAAAAGCGGAACTATGATTATTGAGCCAAATGACCAATGAGCCATATTCTTGTAAAATCTGAGTTGTAGTCTCTTTGTCCTAAGTTTAGCCTTATAAGTCGGCCATTGGCCAAAAGAGCCCTATGTATAAAGTTCATTTTTTAAAGTTTGAACACACCTTTTGTATCATTATCTAATTTTTTTGAGAGATCAAAAGCGTGTGACTAAAAGTGGCTACTCTCAAGAATTTTGTAATCCATTTTTCTCAAGCTTTGGTGATCAAATTTTGATTTCAAAAAGTGCATTGTTTTCTTTGTCTCTTGCTCTTTAAGGTAAGTGTAATCATTCTCGAGAGTTTGATGTGGTTCATGATAGCTTGTTCGTGAGCTAAATCTGCTATTTTGAGTGCAAAAATGATATTTTTTTTTCATGTTTCAACCATAGGAGAGTGTTCCTAGACCATAGGGTGACCATTTTGTATAATTTTGTTGCAACAGACTTTGATCATGATGGATTGTGATTTTATTACCTTGCTAAATTGCATGGATAGTACCTCTAAGCTTCTTAGACCTCCTCTTAAAGTTTTGTTGCATTTCGAGTCCGTTCGAGTGCCAAAATGGTGTGACGACCTAGAGTGGTGAGACTAGACATATACAGATTTCCTGAGTAAAGAGTGATATATTTGCTATTGATTATGATAGCTTAATTTTTTAGGTTCACTTATTGAGGTTGACACCCTAAAAAATTCTCTGTGTCCTATCCGAGTTGCTTCCTTGAGTATTGACAATATGTTAGTGCAAGACAACTATGTTGCAGATATCCAATCGCGGCGACCCGCTAACATTGGCACATTTTCGAGGATAGTGATCCTTAGGTGGTGAGTGACCAATCAAGTCATAGCCTTCTTGTCTTTAGATTTTGATATCCTTTTCATTTACACCTTAGCAATCAAGCAGCTAAACATGGGGTTTACTGCTTGGTAGAGGCTAGAAGTTGAGACTTGCTAGATCTACTCTTGATAGGCATAGCGAGTTGTGAGTGAGATACGATAGGCATTTCGTTCTACATTTTTCTTGATGATTTGAAAGTACTATTCCATGATCTATTTCACTTTCAAATTTGTATTGTTTGTTTGTTTTTGTTCCTAGATGCATTTCAATACTTAGGATAGGTTAAGTAACATCCATTACCATGAAAATGGGTTGAAAAGTGTAGGGAAAAAATTGCACAAAACCATATTTTTCTAAGTGAGACCATAAATTTAAAATTTTGGAAATTTGATGGTCAAAGCTTGAAAGTTGATTAAAACCCAAAAATTTGTGCAAAAAGGGGATAACGAAACCCATAAGAAGGATTTTGGAAAGTTTCATCATGTTTGGTGAAAGAACATGGATCATAATCCATGTGCCTCTATGATATTTTGACCAAAGATTGAGACCAATGGGTCAAGGTTGGTTCTTAGCAATTGAATACACTATTTTGGAGTGAAATTGACACTGAAAATCAAGAAATTGGACAAAACTTGTAAAAGCTTGAGAAATAGACCAAAATTTGGGATTTATCAACTTTTAGAAATCCAAATTCAAAAAGAAGTGAGAATTAACCTCTACAAGGCATAAACATCCTATTGACCAAGTTTCATGCCAAAAGGGGGCCTCGCGATCCATGTATCTTATGATCATCTGAGGCTAAGATTTGAGTAGTAGATAGATGACATCATTTGAAACAACTTTCCCAAAAGGCACCTTAGAAAAAAGTGCAAGGTCAAATCATAAAATGACCAATACCTAGTCAAAACCGTAGGGCAGACACAAAAAATTACTTTTGATTGACAAAAATTTGTTCAAATCCAAAACAAAGTTATGTAGTAGACTACTGGTGCTGCAAATAATCACCATGCTAAATTTGGGGTCCATATATGATGGAACATGGATTGCGATCCATGTACCTTTTTTGATTTTTTGGACAGAGACCATACAAGCTTGTAACAAGGCCATTTAAAACAAAACTTCCAAAAGCAAGGTAGCCAAAAAAGTTCAAAAAGTGGGTCAAAAGGGGGCAAAACCACTTTAAGACCAAAAATTGCCAAGCGGACCTAAATCACATAAAAATCATATAGCCGGGATCAATAGACCAAGGAGAAGCTGTATACCAAGTTTCAACGAGTTTTTACACAAAGGTACATGGATCGCGATCCATGTTCCTTTGTCATAGCTTGAGCCTAGACTTGTACCAAAGCTAGCATTATTCCCTAGGAGCATAGTGGTCATTTAAAATTTAAATTTGGAGTTGATTTGTGGATTTACAAGCAAAATAGGAATTTTTGCCAAAATGAAATAAAGTTTTCTTGGTCCCAGATTTTGACTAAAAGAGCGACTGTAAATTGATAGCCACCAAGTGTTTTTTGTCCAGATTCCAAGAGCTAGAGAGTTTATCCCAAAGTGCTTTCAATCAGAGGATTTGGATGCATCACATAAGGTAATGGTAAAGATTTGCAAGAGTGTTTTCTTGATGTTCTTACGATCAGGTAGACAATACTAGAGTAGAAACACTATTGTGAGGGACCAGGTTAGTCATATCTCGAGTGATGAGAGTGTCAATCAAGGACCTTTTTCACCTTGAATCCCATCATAGAGGAAAGTTTTTCTGATACTTCATTAGAGAGATCTTACACATATATGGTTGATCGATTCAAGAGTGTGAGTTTCAACGAGGGAACAACCATGGGAGCAAGACCATCCCAACTAGCACCAACCATGAAACTTTTGCACTTGAAATCTCAATTTGAAAATAAAAAAGGTGCAAAGACCTGCAAAGATTGTATGGATTTCTATTATGTAAAACTAGAAGAGAGACCAAGTGAGTTCAAGGACATAGTTCATGTGGAGTATAGCAACATGATCAATACTTCGATGAAGAGAAAACCCTGTATTTAGTTGTGAAAAATCCCTATATTGTGGACAAGTGGGGATTAGAAGGTACCAAGGATAAAGTTGATGTTGAGTCTGAGAAAAAGCAGCCAAAGTTGTGTTAAAGTTTAGGCATCTCAAGTGAGCTGCCCAATGTGATCCCATTATTTAGTTTGGCTTTTAGGTATTTATTTTACTTATTTGTCAAAGTCACTAGGATTTCTATATAAGCAACCCCTTGACTCCATTGTATACACATTCAGTTATTCATTGCCAAGGTTGATTGGTTGAGGAGACTCTCTCTCTCTCTCTCTCTCTCTCTCTCTCTCTCTCTCTCTCTCTCTCTCTCTCTCTCTCTCTCTCTCTCTCTCTCTCTCTCTCCCCTTGGTCTCTAAGCTTCCGCATCGTCGACTTTGACATGGTATTAGAGCTTACGGTGGAGCAGCGTGTCGCTTGAAGCCCTTGGTGGCGGAGCGGTTCTGAGTAGAGAGGAGACCTCTTCCCTTGTTGTCATCGGCATTTCTCCTCCCCCCACTGACGTTGTCCCATGCATTTCAAAATGCTAGCCTTTGGACTCTCTCCCCTGCAGCGACACCGGTTTTCCCTCCCTTCTCCTGCGAGCATTTCAAAATGCCACTCCCGACAGCCCCACCCTCCCCTTCCCTCCGTTTTGAAACGCGCATTGTTAGGAAGCAAGTGATAGGCACCACCCCTCCCTGGTTCCAGCGTTTTGAGATGCCCTGCACGTGAACACCCCACCCCCTCCTGTGCAATGTTTTGAAACGCCAACTGTGAAAGCTTCCCTAGGAGATGACTCCCCCCCTCCCTCCCCCATTGGCCTGAGCGTTTTAAAACATTGCTTGCTAAAGGTAGTGGGCTCTTTGGTACAACAAGATTGACAAGGCTTTGGAGAATGTGTTGCGGGCTTATGATTGCCCATTGGGCAATGGTGGTGACCGGCTTGAGGAGTGTCCATTCGAGGAGCAGCCTTAGCTTGGGAGCAAGAATCAAGAGAGGGCATGAAAGATCAGCTTTGGGCATTGTCTTGGTGTCAATCTTGTAGCTCTTGGAGGCAAGGATTGCAGTGAGTGGGGAGCGGCTTGGGAAATTTTGTGCAGCTTGGATGGAATTCTTAGCCATTGCTATGCACAATTTATTGTGGAGCTTTGGATTTGTTCAAGGACTACCACATGGCAAACGTGCGAAGCGGCTACCGGTGACAGAGTTTTGGATTTTAGAGAGGGATAGTAGATTGTGTGGAGACCATTGCGTATGGATTTCCCTTGGCGGTGGAGTTGAAGCAGCTTGGATCTTTTTTGGCTTGGTTTGTACAACCATTTTTTGGAGTGCAAGAAGGTACCTGATTACCAGATCTTGCAACTTCAATATGTCCCTACCTTGCTCGATGCGCGATGACATCAACCAAAGACAACCAAACGCTATGGATAATGGATCGTCAACCATCCATTTAGTGGGCTGTACACTGGCACAGTTCTCAAGGAACCGTAAAATTTGTTTGGCTCAAGTTTATGAAGTCAAAAGCAAATGGAGGAGTTCGCTAAAGAACAACAGCAAAGGTCAGTTGGATAAGGATGGTAGTATCAGTACTCAGTTCGCTGCCTCGGTACCCGGGAGGTATGGCCACAATCATGATTGTGATTGGACACTTTGTTTGGCTCGGGAGTCGAAATCCAAAGGAAAAAGAAGGAACTCAAAGGAAGTGTAATGGAATTGGCCTATTTAACTTGAGAGTAGCTGAAATTAATGAAAGTACTTTCGAGAAATGACTTTGTGAGCATAGCGGCTGAACATAGTTGAAGATAGCAACATAATCATAGCAATTAGTTAACTTGGCATGAACAATACTTTTGCAAGAGAGAGAATTTAGAGAACATGACAACAGTTGAGGACCGGATTTATGTGGAGCCGGTCCCCCCTCCAATAGGCATTTGTATTATGATTTCTCCCATTAAGAGAGACTTGTTACAATACAATCTTTGTGTTCCTTGTGACCTAGGTGATGCCATGAAGATGGAAAGCTTCATGCATCACAAACATAACATAAACTTGAAGAAAGCTTTAACTATCCCAAGCCTCAGTCCCAAGACCTCCAACACCTTCGAAGGTGGAGAGAGCTAGCAGGGAATGAGGGTAGGGAAGAGGAAGAAGAAACATTTCGTAGGAGAAAGAATTAGTTCCTCACTTATCATAACTCTTCTTGCTAGCATACTTAATAGCATAGTAATGAAGAAGAAGGAGATGGCAAGCTTAAGCATTGAAGCATGGCTCTTGGTTGGATTTGCACTCCATATCCAAGAGTGTTGGTGTAGGCTCTCAACCTCTACTTGCTTGGAGAAGGAGAGGGAGCTCTTGCCCTTTGCATAGCACACCATGAGAGTGTTTGTGAGTGTGTGTGGGTGAGTAAACCCCCTAAGCAACCCCCTAGCTTGCTTGGGTCGAACCCCCCTTGTAGCTCATGCATGAAGCTCATTGGACCCCTCCAGGCCTAGCCAATCACAAGCAGGAGGCATTACAAGCAGCAAGGGTAGCCTTGAGACATGTGTCCCCCTTTCCCCTTTGAGAGAGAGAGCTAGATAAATGCTAAATCAATTAATTAAACCTCCTAAATTATTATTGGACCCCTTGGGTGGCCAACCAATAGGCTTGAGGCACACCATGAGGGCAACATGAGGAGGAACTTGACAAGTGTCCCTTTTGCTTTCTTTGTACCATGCATGCCTTGTGTGAGTGTGTGGGTGTTCTCTCTCATCCCCCCTCATGTAGGGCTCGCCCCCTCCTTGTAGAGATTGAATCTTTGAATTTTTGACACCTCAAGCCCCTCATGCATCGGCCCAATTCCCACCACAAGCTTGGCTCATAAGCACTTTAAGCTTGGGCTGGGTTCTCACCTCAAGTGAAACCCTAGCATGTCAAGCACCTCAAGCATCTCAATAATTAAGCACCTCAAGCATCTCAATCACCTCAATCATCAAGCAGCTTAGTCATCAAGCATGACAAGCAGGACAAGCACCTCATGCTGGGTCGGGTTCCCGCGCCTCAAACTCGGCCCTAGCTTACCTAAGGTCAAAGGCCTTTTACACACATTATTGGAGGTCTTCAATGAAGCTAACTCTAAGGTCTTATGCTCCATTTGTTAGCCTTGCTCTTTGATAGACCATCTCTCATTTGGGCCCCTTTACCATTGGCCCCATGTTGAGATAGATCTATAAGCACATGTCTATATCTTAACACTTGTTCCCGTTTATTCTCGCACATTAAGTGATCAATTTAATATGAGAAAATCATTTGGGTTGGTTAGATATTAGATATTAGATTTTATGACATTACCTCTCTCTTGAAATCATAGTCGTCCTCGACTATGAGGTAGAAGAGATAAAGCCTTAGTCATTAGTCAATTTTACTTAGCGGGTAGAGGATCCCTTTTTACCCTACGACATCTTTCCAAGATGGATGACTAATCCATTTGGTGCTTGGGAGACATAGCTGCCGCAAGCATGTCTACTCTTTAGTCCATTTCATTCTCCCAAAGTAGAGTGACAAATTCTACTTGGTGTTTGAGAGACGTCGTCATCACAAACATGATTCTAAGCATGCATACTAGTTAAATTTATGCACAATTAAAAAGAGGACTAGTCTTATAAGACAAAAACATGAGTCATTTAAAAGAAATTTTTACATTTGCTTACTCTAATGTAGCATTGTAAGCATTTACAAGGTTCATACCATCCTTAAGCTGTATTCCTTGCATCCATCTAGCATCTTCAAAAGGATAATTTTTGGACTTAATAAGATGACGTCGGATAATCTTACCATGTCGTAGTACCTTGTCTTCATGCCGAAGAACAGCTTCGGGTTGTAGCACCTCTTCTTGGTCTTCAACTTCGAGAGGGTCTTCAATAATTGGTTCAGTTGGTTGCTCTCCTTTGTAGGGCTTAAGTAGGCTTACATGAAAGGCATTGTGTATGAGCCAATGGTTGGGCAACTTGAGTTGATAAGCCGTCTCATTGATGGGCTTCAAGATTTGGAAAGGACCATAGTATCTTTTTGCTAGTTTAGCATAATACTTTTGATGGCCCGTAGGAATTTTGCCCGTCGTTTGCCTTAATCGAGCCTTAGGAAACTTGAGTAAGACCCAATCATTTTCTTTGAACATTAAGGCTCTTCTGTGCTTATCAGCAGCATCTTTTTGCCTTTGTTGAGAGATGGATATAGCCTCCCTAATCTTTTGAAAAGATTCTTGTAGGTCACGGCTATACTCATCGGCCCGGTGAAGATCTTCCCATGTACTTTGAGTAGCAAGGGACTTTTAGGTCTTCCCTCAATGACCTCAAAAGGTGCTTTTCCCGTAGAAGTATGTATAGTATTATTGTAGGCATACTCTACAAGAGGTAAGTACTTTTCCCATTGTGAGCGTTGATCTACTTCGGTAACATAAGTCTTGAGTAGATCGAGTATCGTGAGATTGGTTATTTCACTTTGGCCATCCATTTGTGGGTGATAGGCCGAAGAGAAATTCAATCTTGTTCCTAGATTTTCAAAGAGACCTTTCCAAAAATTACTGGTCATTCTATGATCTCTATCTGACACGATGGATGTGGGTAATCCATGGTGCTTGAAAATCTGAGATATGAAGAGAGTTGCCATTTGATGTGCCTTAATAGTCTTTTTGACAGGAATAAAATGTGCTTGCTTGCTGAACCTGTCAACTATTGTCCATATTCCTGTATTCCCATGGATAGACTTGGGTAATCCAAAGATGAAATCCATGGATATACTCTCCCATGGTGAATTTGGAATAGGCAATGGCTGAAGTAATCTAGGTTGCTTCCCTCTATCATACTTGGTCTTTTGGCATACTACACATTTTGAAACATACTCTTGTATGCCCACTTTCATGGTAGGCCAATAGAAGTACGTCTCTACTCCTCGGAGAGTAGGTTGAATACCTCTATGCCCCGCATATGGAGGAGCATGTGATTCATACATAACTTTCTCACGAAGGGAATGAGTAACACATAGCCTATTGCCGTGGAGAAGATAACCATCCTGCAAGGTGAATGGTTCCTCTTTCTTCCCCAAATCAAGGGCTGAAATTATGTCTCTAAAGTCAGGGTCAGTAGCATACTCATCGATCATAGAGGATAGATCATTGTGAGTAGCTATAGACACCGCATTAACTTTGGGTCGTCATGAAAGTGCATCGGCCACTTGATTGTGCTTACCAGCTATGTGAGAAATATGGAAATTAAATTGCGAAAGAAAATTTGCCTACCTCATTTGTTTGTCGGAAAGCTTGGTTTGCGTCATGAAATACTTGAGACTTTGGTGGTCGGTTCGTAGGATAAATGGAGTCCCCAATAGGTAGTGCTTCCATGTGTCTAGGGCATGTAGAACAACTAAAAGATCTTTCTCATAAATGCCCAAGACTCGTTCATCAATATTGAGCCTTCGGCTCTCATATGCTATGGCATGCCCTTCTTGAAGAAAAGCTGCTCCAAGGCAATCACCACAAGCATCACATTGGACCTCAAATGGCTTTGAGAGATCCAGAAGCACGAGGACTGGTTGGGAAGTAAGCTTCTCTTTGATCTTTTCAAAAGCATTTTTCTCCTTAGCAGTCCACACAAACTTCACGTTCTTCTTAGTTAAGTCGTGTAGTGGTCCTGCTACTTGAGAGAATTTTGCTATGAAGCGTCTATAGTATGCGCACATACCAACAAAGCTTCTTAGCTCATGTAGATTTCTTGGGTTAGGCCATGCTTTTATTACCTCTAACTTTGATGGATCCATTTGGATACCATCTTTAGAGATAATATGACCTAGGTATTGAATCTCTTGTAGGAAGAATTCGCTTTTCTTTTGGTTGAGAAAAAGCTTGTTCTCCCTCAATGTTTGAAAAATCACTTGGAGATGTTGCTTATGTTCCTCCAAAGACTTGGAGTAGATGATGATATCATCAAAGAACACTCGAGTGAATTTGCGGTATGGTCTAAAAATTTTCTCCATCAAACGATTGAACGTAGCTGGTGCATTAGTCAAGCCAAAAGGCATGACTAGATATTCATAAAGACCAAACGTTGTGCGAAACGCGGTCTTTAAGATATCTTCATACACTATCCTTATTTGATGATAGCCACTCTTAAGGTCAATCCTACTGAAGTAGGTCGAGCCTTGTAGCTTATCAAACAGATCTTCTACCCGAGGTACAAGAAATCTGTTTTTGATAGTGATATGGTTTAGTGCTCGATAGTCCACACACATACGGTATGTACCATCTTTCTTTTGCACTAAAAGGACTGGAGAACAAAAGGGAGAGGAACTAGGCCTCACCATCCCTTTGTCTACCAGCTCTTGTACTTGCCTCATAATCTCCTCTTATTGAGCTTGTGAGACTCGATAAGGAGGTTTGTTAGGTGGTGAGTTTCCAGGAAGGAGCTCAATACGATGGTCATCATCCCCTTGTTTTGGAGGTAAGTCCATAGGGATATCATCGATGAACACATCCTTTTAGAAAATTAGACAAGTCTAACTCTTCTTGATTCCTACCATTTACATTTGATACAACATAAGTATCTTTTAGAGACTCTTTGACAAAAGTCATGTACGCAGAAACTGAGCTCTTCATTGACTTATCAAAAGCAAGAGGATTTACAAGTGGAATAGTGCGACCACGCTCACTAGCATCTATATACATGTTCTTTCCCCTGTAGGTGAAGTAGATTCTCCTTTCAGGGAACTTCATGTTGGCAGCCATGCGATCAAACCATGGTGCCCCTAGGATAACATCCTCATGTTGGAGAGGAGAGATGAAGAAGTCTTCCTTGTCGACATAGATTTGGACATGAAGCCTCAACTTCCCAATCAAGGGAGTAATGGAGGCTTGTTGTCCCTTGAAAGCTGCATCAGCCACTACTATATCTCCCATCTCAAAAGCTTGAATGCCTAACTTGGTGGCCAACTCCATTGATATGAAGTTAAGAGTAGAGCCAGGGTCAAACAAGATGAAGGAATCATGCTCTCTTACCTTTCCCCAAGCATAGGAAAGTGATGATCCTTTGCAATGAGCATCCTCTTTTGGAACTTCGATGGTGGAAGCTCTAGGAGTCTCATTGTGAATATTCTTCTTGGGGCAAGAACGATAGCCATGTCCTTGCTCCCCACACTTGAAACACTTATGGTCCTTGCGAAAAGCTTCAAGCTCTTGAGAAGAGAGTTTTTTTTTACCTTTGTAAACTCCCTTCTCCTTGGACCGATTGTTGTTGTTGTTGGAATTGACTTGGGAAGTATTTTGAACATTGGTTTTCCCCTTTGCATCATTTTTGTCTTTGTTTTCCATGGGCTTGACATTACGTCTAGCCCCTTGATGGAAATTGATACGTGAAGCAACCATGGTGTGATGGATTACTTCGCTAATAGTACCAGGCCGTTGAGAGTTGATGTATTCGGCCATCTCTTCAAGTAATCCCACACATAATTGCTGCCTTTGCTCGGCAAAGTCTATCTTTTGAAAGACAGTAGCCTTGAGATGTAAATCCCAAAACTTGTCTACATATTTGTGGATAGACTCATGGGAGAGGAGCTTCAAGCTGCGCCATTCGGTAAGCACTTTGTCCTTTGCATCACTTGCAAGGAATTGCTTCATGATGTAAACTCGTAGAGTTTTCCATGTCTTTGGGGCTTCACCATCTCCACGAAGGCTAGCCCACCATTGACGAGATGATTTTTGGAAGCGCATAGCTACATGGAGTAGCTTAGAGGACTCTGTGAAGCCCTCATCTCCAAAGGCCGCATCAAATTGCTGGATGAAGGCCAACACTTTGTCGGTAGCACCGAAGGTGCCATCATAGGTGAGAAAAGAGATACTCTTTCCTCCCTCCTTGAACTTCTTTAGCTTTTGTGGCCTTCGCCATGCAGGAAATGATTTGCGATGTCCTCCCCTCTTGTATTCTCTAGGAGAATAACCATAAGTTTCGTCAGAAGAGGAGGAAGGTGAAGAAGAAGGAGAAGAGGGTGACCTCTTCCTAGCCCTTTTCTTCCTTTGTTTCCTCTCTTGCCTTTCAGAATGATGAGGAGAAGGACTATGTGTTGATCTTTTCCTCTTGGGAGGAGGGGGCGATCGTCTAGACCGCCGTCTTCGTGGAGCCACATCTTCAGAGGAACTTAAACTTTCATTGCTTTCTTGCTCTTTGGATTCCTCCTCTCGAATGGGAGAGAGTCTTCTTTTGGGGGTCTCTTCAAGAGGCCTCCTAAGCTCTCTCTCCTCTTGGAGAGGAAGGGAAATTCCATAAGCACGAACTTGTTGAGTAACTTCGGCTTGCAAAGCAGGGTTTCCCATAGCTTGCTGTAACCTAGTGACGAGATAATTCACAAACATGGGAGCATCATCATTAGCACCTTCGTGTGCAAAATCAAAACTATCAATGTTCATTCTACTCTCTTGATTATTGTCAGTCATGTTAATAAAATTTATGTATGTACTTAGTGTATGCTTTGGTAATTCAAAACCTTAGTTGCCACTCCTCTTAGCCTTTGAAAATTGGCTCTTAAGTATCTACACCCACGGCTCGAAGTGGTTAATTATAGAGAGTAGAGGAGTAGGTCTAACATAGCAGAGCTGCCAAGGGCTAGCTCCTTTCAGACTTCTTATGGCTCAATAATGGTAAAGCCGTAGGCAAGTCTAAAAAGCCTCCATTATTAAGTCCAAAGCTCCCGAGGTGTGCACCATCCCCCACATAGTGGGCTCAATAAAACAAATAATAGATCCCAGTTCCACTTACCCTAATATAATTAACAACATCAACCATTTATAGGCTACTTAAGGACCTCTCTTCTTAAGCAATAAAAGAGAAACCAAATGCTCTGATACCAATGTAATAGAATTGGCCAATTTACCTTGAGAGTAGCGGAAATTAATGAAATTACTTTTGAGAAATGACTTTGTGAGCATAGCAGGTGAACATAGTTGAAGATAGCAACATAATCATAACAATTAGTTAACTTGGCATGAACAATACTTTTGCAAGAGAGAGAATTTAGAGAACATGACAACAGTTGAGGACCGGATTTATGTGGAGCCGGTCCCCCCTCCAATAGGAATTTGTATTATGATTTCTCCCATTAAGGGAGACTTGTTACAATACAATCTTTGTGTTCCTTGTGACCTAGGTGATGCCATGAAGATGGAAAGCTTCATGCATCACAAACATAACATAAACTTGAAGTAAGCTTTAA
The DNA here is from genome assembly GCF_014529385.1 of Adiantum capillus-veneris. Lineage (NCBI taxonomy): Eukaryota > Viridiplantae > Streptophyta > Polypodiopsida > Polypodiales > Pteridaceae > Adiantum > Adiantum capillus-veneris. The sequence continues at coordinate 94,915,917 of NC_140956.1, read as the reverse complement.
CTATCCCAAGACCTCAAACAACTTCGAAGGTGGAGAGAGCTAGCAGGGAATAAGGGTAGGGAAGAAGAAGAAGAAACATTTCGTAGGAGAAAGAATTAGTTCCTCACTTATCATAACTCTTCTTGCTAGAATACTTAATAGCATAGTAGGGAAGAAGAAGAAGAAACATTTCGTAGGAGAAAGAATTAGTTCCTCACTTATCATAACTCTTCTTGCTAGCATACTTAATAGCATAGTAGGGAAGAGGAAGAAGAAACATTTCGTAGGAGAAAGAATTAGTTCCTCACTTATCATAACTCTTCTTGCTAGCATACTTGATAGCATAGTAATAAAGAAGAAGGAGATGGCAAGATTAAGCATTGAAGCATGGCTCTTGGTTGGATTTGCACTCCATATCCAAGAGTGTTGGTGTAGGCTCTCAACCTCTACTTGCTTGGAGAAGGAGAGGGAGCTCTTGCCCTTTGCATAGCACACCATGAGAGTGTTTGTGAGTGTGTGTGGGTGAGTATACCCCCTAAGCAACCCCCTAGCTTGCTTGGGTCGACCCCCCCTTGTAGCTCATGCTTGAAGCTCATTGGACCCCTCCAGGCCTAGCCAATCACAAGCAGGAGGCATTACAAGCAGCAAGGGTAGCCTTGAGACATTTATCCCCCTTTCCCCTTTGAGAGAGAGAGCTAGATAAATGATCAATCAATTAATTAAACCTCCTACATTATTATTGGACCCCTTGGGTGGCCAACCAATAGGCTTCAGGCACACCATGAGGGCAACATGAGGAGGAACTTGACAAGTGTCCCTTTTGCTTTCTTTGTACCATGCATGCCTTGTGTGAGTGTGTGGGTGTTCTTTCTCATCCCCCCTCATGTAGGGATCTCCCCCTCCTTGTAGGGATTGAATCTTTGACTTTTTGACACCTCAAGCCCCTCATGCATAGGCTCAGTTCCCACCACAAGCTTGGCTCATAAGCACTTTAAGCTTGGGCTGGGTTCTCACCTCAAGTGCAACCCTAGCATCTCAAGCATGTCAAGCACCTCAAGCATCTCAATAATTAAGCACCTCAAGCATCTCAAGCACCTCAATCATCAAGCACCTCAAGCACGTTAGTCATCAAGCATGACAAGCAAGACAAGCACCTCAAGCTGGGTCCGGTTCCCGCGCCTCAAACTCAGCCCTAGCTTACCTAAGGTCAAAGGCCTTTTACACACATTATTGGAGGTCTTCAATGAAGCTAACTCTAAGGTCTTATGCTCCATTTTTTAGCCTTGCTCTTTGATAGACCATCTCTCATTTGGGCCCCTTTACCATTGGCCCCGTGTTGAGATAGATCTATAAGCACATGTCTATATCTTAACACTTGTTCCCGTTTATTCTCCCACATTAAGTGATCAATTTAATATGAGAAAATCATTTGGGTTGGTTAGATATTAGATATGTGATTTTATGACAGGAAGACAAGGATAAAGATAAGCTAGACAGAGATTGTGGTAATATAGATTTGATAGAAGAGATCGGCATGGCACATGTGGTGGTGGCCATAGTGGCCGCAACGTCAGATTTCTTGTCAAAAGACAGGTGTCACAAGTAGCTACAACTAGAGAGAGGCTTGTGAGTGGCAGAGAGGGGCAATGATTGCTCCCTATATTTAATTTGGACGTGATGTGTTCATAGTTCACGAATGGGGATTATTGGACATAGTATGGTCTATAGCTCAAAGTTTCTACAAAGGCATCCAATGCTCAAGATGGCATTACTTCCAGGTACAAAGTTGAGGAGAGCAAAACCAAGGTGTATCCAGTATCCTGACCGGTGCTGGAGTGTCCATGGTAGCTTCTTCATCAACTTGGTCTCACTATTTATGTCCAGTATGATCTGCAGAGAGGGTGTTAAAGTTTAGGCATCTCAAGTGAACTACCCAATGTGATCTTGTACGCTTTGCCGTACATGTCAAAGCTGGGAACTTGCGTGTGCACTATGTACGAGCCTTGAAAGGCTACAAACACACAACTAGAAGAGCCTAGCAAGCTCAAAGGCGTAGGGGTGTGTCACTCACCACTCAATACTTCCATCGTTAGGGATCCTGTGTTGCGAAGAAGAAGGAGCCTCCATCGATGCCACACTCAACCGCCTTGCTGCTGGCGATGCCACCGCAATGCTCGATCACTCTCTCCCCGAGAAAAGGGTAGATTTTGGGGGCAGGGGTCAAGCTTAATCTTGCCCTTCAGCTACAACCCGCCTCTCAATGTGCTCTCCGCCACACAACGAGGCCACTGCCCTGTTGATCGCCACACAACCAGGCTGCCACTCTAAAGGCCATCTGCCCATCACGCCCTCTCGCCCTTCTACACGACACAGTTCTCTCACGCCCAGATGGGCTCACGCCACCATGTCGCCTTAATCGACTTATTGTCTGCAGAGCATCTTCATTTATCTTTATTAACCTTTTAGGTTAGTAAAAGGTTATTAAACCCAAGAACCTGGTCACACTGTCAAGTCAAGGATGCATACCCCGAAGCTCACTGCAAGGGTCCGACCAAGTTTTGTGGCAATCGTAGCAGCCCCGAGAAAGTTCACTCAGATTGAACAGCTTCAAACGGCCCTTGATCGGGTTATGGAGAAAAATTGTGACCTCAAAGCTCGCCTTAGCAAGCTTGATGCACTCTTTGACTCAATTGTTCATCTCGCCACCGACAAAGTAAAAGAAGTCGAAGCGAAGGTCACTCAAGCTGAGTCGGCCACCTTTGCCAAAGTACAGACCTTTGTGACAATAGAGCTCCGCAAACAAAGACTTCAGGAAGAAAACGAACTCAAGGTTCGCATTGGTGGGCTTCCGTCACCATGGTGCACCACCGAGGACACTCTCAAAGAAGCAATCACAAAGCTCAACAACGGCTTCAACAAATCAACACAAACCAGAAACGGTTTCTTGGATCAACGACACACATAGGCAAATGCCGCCCGAGCATTGTCTTCTCACTTTCAAGGACAAAGAGGATAAGATGTAGCTACTACGACAATCTCGACTCCTCAAAGGGACAAAGGTTTGGATAAGCGAGGAGTGACAACAAGTCAACTAAAGATAAAAAAGAATGAGCTCAAAAAGGTACACGAAGCCCGGAAGCAAGGTAAATGGGTAGTATATTGGGGTGGTAAATCCATCATCCAAGAGTTTTGAGCCCCTAAAAAGGCTCTACCCAATCCTCCTTAGATTTTGTTCCTTCTTTTTACCCTGACGATTGGACCCTCAGTCCTTAAGTGATATGTATCTGATGGCTTCACTTAGAAGTAATGACCCGATGTAATGCTTTTATGATGGTCCCATAGGTCATATCTGACCTCCGTGGACGATAAATCAATCTATCTATCTCTCTCTATCTCTCTCTCTCTCTCTCTCTCTCTCTCTCTCTCTCTCTCTCAAGCATACACACACACACATACATGTGAGCACACGAAAGATAAGGAGACAGAGATGGAGCAAGATCACTTCTTAGCTTACACCTCAGAGAATGAGGATTTTTAGGTCAAATGGACCTTTTATAAGAGTTTGGCCCACTCACACATGGACGTCCATAGTGGCTGATCATTGCAAAACTACTGTAAGAATAAGATAAGTGGCGTGTCTCTCATCGACGATCACCTACACACCTATTGGACCGACAAGCCTGGTCCATGACTCAGTCAATTAAATAATTTGCATCCATCGAAGGTAATAGGGTGTCCGTGAGGTTTAGCATGCCCCCCTTCCTGATGTAGATTTCGTTCTCGGATGCTATTGAGAAGAAGCCCGTTCGTCGAGGTGGAAGAGCATCCGAGATTGAATGTCTTTAGCCTTCTTCAATCACTGCAAAATCAACCAAAATTGGCACAATAACTGCATTCTCACATCCGAGATTGAATGTCTTTAGCCTTCTTCAATCAGTGCAAAATCAACCAAAAGGCACAATAACTGCATTCTCATATACATTAAAAAAGCGTATGTAGTTGTAGGCACATAAATTGATTGGTAACAGAATATTAAACAGTTTGTCAGTAGTAAACGTTAAATTGTAATATAATCAAACGCATAGACAATTGTAAAGGTCAAAAACTAAACAAGTTTGGAGTAAATAATTTAACGATCAAAAGGCACTAGAGGTCAACTATTAATACCATGGACAAGCTTCTCAATTTTCTTTGGTCAATTAAGCTGTTTAATCACGAGAGCCAAGTATTTTATGTTCGAGCACTGACTAGAGGCAATACATAGAAGACCTTGTAGTTAAGCTACGATAAAAGAAATTGCTCATGAAATCATCGCCTGACTTATTTTCCTTTTTTTTGACCCCCCAAAGTATTTTCACATTGATTCAAATTTGGTGTGTGTGCTTATTTGTTATGCCTTTGGTTTTTTACTTTTCAAGGAAAAGCGCCCACACTGGGAACCTCTAGGGTGTTGGGGTATAAAGCCCAATGTGGTCGCCCAGGTAAGTGGGCGGGCCGCCAGGGATGTACACATATTCTTTTGTAAAAACCTAATAAGAACTCACTATGCTCTACACATTACAGTAGAGCGAGTTCACCATATCGTCGTGCTCTTCTTCTCGCACTCTCTCTCGCGTCGCACTTCCGCTCGTACTCCTTCAACTGGTATCAGAGCTCAGATCGAGGCTCGGGACAGCACTGCAGGAGGCTAGAGTCACAAGCTCAGATTGGAGTGAAATTCGACACGCGAAGACACGGCCCCAAATCTTGTGGGAAATCCCAGAGGGCTAGGTGTGCTCAGAATTTCATTCTGAGGTCATCTCGGTCACCGTTCGGCTTCGACAAAGTTCTGCGCAAGCCATTTTCGACTACGTGGTCTCAGCGGGTGCAGATCTGACTCTGCAAATTTGGGGTTTTTCGGCCTACGACTGTAGGTGTTGAGGATATCAACACTCCCAGAGTGTTGATTTGTGGCTGTCTACACATCGAAGGACGGCTCACAGTTCTTAGAGGAGTGTCACATACGACACGGGCGCATCTACACACAGATTGTAGGCGACATCCACTAGTTCATCAGGTAGCTTGTGTTTGCTGCTTGATATTCCAGATTTCATCCTGACATTGCAGGTACTTCCACATGGGATGTATCGTCAGAGATGATGTATGTCTGTTGAGGGTTTGCTGGCTGTGAGTCACGCAGCAAACAACCGCCGCAGCAGTTACAACATATAGTGGGAAATTTGTGGATGTATGACTTTGTGGGAAGTCTATGTACTGTCAAATTTACTGCAGCCTTTGTTGAGGGTCGAGTGAGGTTTTATTGAGCTGGGGGATTCTCGAATGTTGAGATCCTTTCGGTGATACAGGTTTTGGAGCGATCCCTCGAGCACCCTTAGATAGGAAGCTAGGATGTATTGACTGTGAGTTAGACAGTTGGGATTGCATCTTTTCTTTACTGCCGTTGAGGCATTGTCACAGTCTATGCTTACAGGACAGTGACAGGACAGTCAGAGATAGTACAGGTGCAGGACAGGTTTACCCATAGCTTACAGTGTCAGAGAGACATTGTTTTCTGAGCTGTTTTTTGGTCTGTTTTTTTAGTACACTAGAGCCATTTTACAAAGGAGACTCTGCCGAAATTTATGCAGAATCTGAAGCTTTCTTGGTTCATTTGACAGGTTGATATTGGTTCAGAGGTCAGTTTACAGGGGAAACTCTGCCGAATTTTTCCCAGGAAAGTAAACCACTGTGAAGCGTAGCTATGGCTGGATCACAGGACACTGCTCTTTACAATATCAAGAAGCTGGATGGAACCAATTTCCCATTGTGGAAGAAGCAGATTTGGCACGTGTTGGTACAAAAGAAGCAGATAAATCCTATAAAGCTCAAGGGGATAAAACCAGAAGATATGGACGAAGATGAATGGAGCGAAATGGATGAATTGGCACTTTCTACCATTATGCTGACTTTGGCAGAAAGCGTTTACTTCAATGTAGCAGACGAGATGTCGGCTTATCAAGCATGGTTAAAGCTGACTGATCTTTATGAGAAGCAGAGTGCAGCTTCACAGGTATACTGGCTTAAGAAGCTTGTTGACTTGAAGATGAAATAAGGGACACCTATGTCCAATCATCTGAATGAATTCAACACAATCTACAGTCAGTTGTCAGCTCAAGGTGTCAAGTTTGATGAACCTGTTAGAGCTATGTTCCTGTTGATCACATTACCGGAAAGTTGGGACACTTTTCGCACAGCTTTGAGTAATTCTGCACCTCCAGATGGTTTGAACATAGCAGGTGTAGAAGGAAGTCTTCTTACTGAAGAAACCAATAGAAAGACAATGGACAAAGGCAAAGGAACAGCCTTAGTTGTCAGGGAAAGGACCAAAGAAAAGTACAAAGGTGGAAAGAGGAATCAGTCTCATAGCAAGTCCCGCAGTGCTAACGGCAAGAGTGACATAGAATGCTACCATTGTGGCAAGAAGGGTCACATGAAAAGAGACTGCAGAGAATGGGAAGCAGAAAAAGGCAAAGAGAAAGCTGAAGACCATGGTGAGAAGAACAAGTCCTCAGTGAAGATTCAAGAAATAAATGTGACAAACACAGTTGCAGAGGATGACAGTCTATTGTCAGGAGACATCTACTTCTTGAAGAATACAATGGACTCAGCTCTTCTTACAACATCTGATGGAAATGCAATGAGTGACTGGATTATAGACTCAGGAGCATCACTTCATGTGTCTCCAAACAAGGAGTGGTTTACTTCTTATGTGACCACTAAAGATCATGTTCGGCTAGGCAATGGGAAGACATGTGAGATCTTAGGTGTTGGAGATGTTCAATTGAAGTTTCAGAATGGCTCTTCTTTCACGCTGAAGAATGTGAGACATGTTCCCGCAATTACAAAGAGCTTGATCAGCACAGGTTTACTTGATGATGCTGGCTACGTCACCACTTTTGGACAGAACATGTGGAAGATATCCAAGGGTTCTATGACAGTAGCACATGGAGTAAATTCTGGAGGACTTTACATGATTTATGTATCAAATGTCTCTAAAAATGTAATCAATGTAACCGAGCAGCCGAACGTTTCTTTGTGGCATAGCCGGTTAGGACATATGTCCAAGAAGGTAATGGAAATCTTGTCTCGTTCTGGTTATTTGCCTGGCTTTTCATTTAATGATTTTGAATTCTGTGAACATTGTCTGTATGGTAAGCAAACACAACAGTCACATAAGCATAGAAGCAGTAGAAGAGATACACAGTTGGCACTTGTTCATAGTGATTTGTGTGGACCTATGCCTAACCTATCTCTAGGGGGAGCTTCTTACTTTATGACATTTATAGATGATTACTCGAGGAAAGTATGGGTTTACTTTCTCAAGCACAAGGATGAAGCGTTTAGTGTTTTCAAAACGTTTGTGACACTTGTGGAGAATCAGAGTGGCAAGAAGCTTAAATGCTTACGCACTGACAATGGTGGAGAGTATGTTTCAAAGGCCTTTCAGGACTTTTGTGAGTCAAAAGGTATAAAACGTGAACGTACTGCTCCTTACAATCCTCCTCAAAATGGTGTTGCTGAGAGGATGAATAGGACCATACAAGAGAAGGTCAGAAGTATGTTGTCTAATGCACAGCTGCCAAATGGGTTTTGGGCTGAAGCTGTATCAACAGCTGTTCATCTTGTAAATAGATCTCCTAGCAAGGTTTTGCAGAAGGATTCAGTGCCAGAGATGGTATGGTCAGGAAAAATGCCCTCATACAAGCATCTCAGAGTCTTTGGCTGTGAGGCATATACTCACGTTCCAAAGGAATTTAGGAACAAACTTGAGCCAAAGAGTAGAAAGTGCATCTTTCTAGGCTATGGTAATTCTGGTGAGATGGGGTACAGACTTTGGGATCTCGAATCCAGAAAGGTTGTCCGCAGCAATGATGTTCACTTTAATGAATCCAAATATCATTCTAAACCAGAGAGGGTTGAGGAGATTAGAAGAGTTGTCTTCCAAGAAGATGGACCTGCACGTGCAAGACAAAATGTCAGGGCTCAAGAGGAGCAAGGACAGGATAGAGTGGAACCACAGGTTGTGGCTGAGCTTGAGCCACCTATTGTGCGTAGATCTGGACGTGTCACGTGACCTCCTGATAGGTTTGTTCCATCTATGAACTATGTCATGTTGACTTATTGCAATGAGCCTTCATGTTACAAGGAAGTAGTGCAAATGAAGGACTCCGGGAATTGGCAATTGGCCATGCAGTCAGAGATGACAGCTCTGCATAAAAACAAGACATGGAAGCTAGTTAAATTACCACAGGGCAAAAAGGCTCTACCTTGTAAATGGGTTTACATGTATAAGATCACCGCTCATGATAGTCAGCCAAAGTACAAAGCAAGGCTTGTTGCCAAGGGCTTTAAGCAAGAACAAGGCATTGAATTTGATGAAGTCTTCTCTCCGGTGGTCAAGATGACTACATTGAGATGCTTTCTTGCATTGGTTGCCATATTAGATTTGGTGTTGCACCAAATAGATGTCAAGACAGCGTTCTTGCATGGTGATTTAGATGTGGAAATTTACATGCAGCAGCCAGAAGGGTTTGTTGAGAAAGGCAAGGAAGATTGGGTATGCCAGTTGTTAAAGAGTCTTTATGGCTTAAAACAATCACCGAGGGCATGGTACCATAAATTCCACAAGTTTATGCTTTCTCAAGGCTACAAACGTAGTGAGTTCGATCACTGTCTATATACAGAGAAGGCTAAGGATGGCAGTTGGCTGATCCTTATTTTGTATGTGGATGACATGTTGATTGCTGGCAAGCACGTGGAAGAAATTTCAGCTTTGAAGTCAAAGATGGAAAAATCGTTTGACATGAAAGACATGGGTGAGGCAAGTCATATACTTGGTATGCGCATTGAGAGAGACAGATCAAAGAAGTTGATTTGGTTATCTCAAACAGAGTATATTGACAAGGTTTTGCAACGTTTCAATATGGAGAAGGGAAACGCATTCAGTGTTCCATTGCCACCATATGTGAAACTTAGCAAACAAGATTGTCCTGTGTCTAAGGAAGAACAGGCTGAAATGGATAAGATTCCATATGCATCTGCAGTGGGTAGTTTGATGTATGCAATGATTGCTACTCGCCCAGACATTGCATTTGCAGTGGGAGTAGTAAGTCGATACATGTCAAACCCAGGCAAGAAACATTGGGAGGCAGTGAAAGGAATATTGAGATACCTGAAAGCTACAAAGAGTATGCGTATATGCTATGGGAGTTAGGAGCTAAGTGTAAAGGGTTTTACAGCCTCAGATTATGCAGGTGAATTAGACAACCGAAGGTCTACGTCAGGGTATGTCTTTACATTGGCTGGTGGAGCAGTATCATGGCGTTCTAGATTACAAGATTGTGTTACTCAGTCTACTTTAGAGGCTGAATATGTTGCAGCATCAGAGGCATGCAAAGAATCAATTTGGCTTAATCGAATAACAGATTTGGGAATCAAAGAAGAGATGCCTGTGTTATATTGTGATAGTCAAAGTGCTATACAATTGGCTCGCAATCCAGTTTATCACTCAAAGACAAAGCATGTGGATGTGAAGTATCATTTCATCAGGGAAATGCTCGAGGATAAGCAACTTCAGCTTGTCAAAGTTCACACCACAAAAAATCCTGCTGATCTACTTACAAAAGGACTTCCCTCAGAGAGCTTTGCGCATTTTCGCAAGCAGTTAGGTGTAGGGTAGTACATCACTTCTCTACATATCTTTTATATTAGCTTGTATAGTAGCTTCTCTCACATTTAAAGTACCACATTGGACTTTAAGTGGGAGGTTTTTGGGGTATAAAGCCCAATGTGGTCGCCCAGGTAAGTGGGCGGGCCGCCATGTATGTACACATATTCTTTTGTAAAAACCTAATAAGAACTCACTATGCTCTACACATTACAGTAGAGCGAGTTCACCATATCGTCATGCTCTTCTTCTCGCACTCTCTCTCTCGCGTCGCACTTCCGCTCGTACTCCTTCATAGGGCTCTAGTACCATAGGCGATACATGTGAGTGAAGTATCAAATCAAGCTGGGATTTCTCTTCCAACGCTTAAGATTTTACATTGTAGCACTTTTGATTTTTTTGCTTGTTTGTTTTCAGCATTTTAAATTTGTAACTTTGGTGGGTCATATAACACCGTTACCCTCCCAAGGCTCATCACACTAGTAAACTCCCTTTATAATACTTAAGCTAAAGGTCAATAGGGACTAAGCCCACTAGAAAGCCCTAGCACATTGCACACAATAATGTCCAAATCGGATTAAGAACCTAAAGTAACCATTGATTATTAGGAAGGCATTCCCCATGGTATTAAGAGGAGATCTCTAACTCCTAACTTGGTCAAACTAGCTTAGTCAGACTGCTTGATTCTAAAACTTAGACAAGGGATTATGACAAAAAATTATATAGAATCTAATGTTTAATCCTAAGCAAATGTGTGGAATAATGTGCTACAAATCACATTTAAAGTAGACAAACATGGATGCAAAAACAAAGACAAAGGGCAATGCTAATGGTCAACTCGGGGGGTTCACTATGTGTAAAACTACCATATCACGTACGTTCAAGACATGTTTGTAAAACCCCTTATATGTGAATTTTGTTGGGAATATAATATATCCTTTTCTTTTGAAATCTATAAATTTTTTTTCAAATTTCAAAAAAATAATTTCCTTCTTCATATATATTTTTGTAAGTTTCAAGAACTTTAAATACCCTTCTGTTGAACTCACGTGATAGGTTACATTTTTCTTAGGTGACCTCTCCGGGATGGTCAAGAAACACCTGTTTGTGTTGTTGATCGCGTTTGATCTGAAGAGTGAACGAGAGAAAGATTCCATGAAGTTCCAAATCCTAACAACAACAACACGTTCATGTACACACTAGAAAACACAAGGAATACCTCTAGGAGGCACATCAGTAGGAAGATGCACCAACCTTTATTGATGAACACAATCAAACAACATAAGGAACCCTAACCTAATTATTTGCACTCCCCCTAGAAAGTCAAGGGAACAGGATATTGTAGAGATGGGGAGGGTTATGTAGAGATGGGGAGGTAACCCTAAGGCTAAACCCCTATCCTCATCAACGTAAAAAAAAACAAAGTCATCATTCGTGAGACCATACGTGCCATCCGTGTAATTATGTAAATCTTCTTCATCATTAGAGGCACCAATGTTTACTAAGAGGATCACTAGACGTCTATAGTCATCTTGGTCAAAAGGGTAGGCTTGTGCAATGGGAGAGACGCTCTCTACTAAGTATGGATCAATCATGGTCAAGAGACGTATCAACCATTCTAACTCCTCGAAATTCCTCTCACATGCTAACATACCTACCAAATCCCATTCATAGGCAAGCACCGGCAAGACTATGTGAAACACTTGTGAAAATTAAAGAGAGTACCTGTCACCCAAGGTAGGAATGGATGACTCTAGTGTACTAGCCATATCTGTACATAAAAAAAGATGATGGTTAGAGTGAAAATATTATAAGGGTCATGTCAAAAGGTGGTGTCCTTGTGCATAATGTGTTTTTATGATTTTGTGTCATATATAGAACTTGTACGTTTCCAGTTTATTGTTTGGTGGCTCTTGCTCTTTTACTTTTTTATCTTGTTCTTGTGAGTATAAGGCTTTATATATACATTCCCTAAGCTTGGGAGATTGAGAGGTCAGGGAGGAAGGTTAAGAGGGGAGTGAATGAATGATGAATGTCAGCAAACACTCCTCCCTTATTTGGGTAGATCGTACCTTTTGGAATGATGTCATCACCTTTTGAAACCAATTGTTCCAAGTTGTCTTGGGTGAAGACTTTGACCAATAGTTTTCGACCGCCCTAGGCATTTCATCTAGTTGCAAGGGTGGTAAGGTAATCTCCCATGATTTTATTTGCAACGTTGTTGTAGGTGGTGAACTTACAATGGAGGTGAAAAATCTTTCTTGTTTGTATGGATATGTACAATGGTAGGCAGAGGTTGTGTCGAAGCTTCTATTTTCCTATATGAACTACATGAAGAGCAAGAAACTTCATTCATTTTTGCTATAGTTGAGCTGAGCGAAACAAGCCTTTCTCGCTTGGAAACCCATACTAGCTCCGGATCCGGTGTATAGTGTTCTGTGATTTTTCCTTTCCCATGATCTTCCATCGGCTTTGTTGTTACAGGATTTGACTCACATGGGTCAGGTGATAGGTAAGAACACAATTTACGTTTTGGCACCCAAATTTGATCATTTCCTTGATAGTAGCCTTGGGCTTCCAATAGTTGTTTAGGAATCCAACGCAATGTTTTCTTACATTTCCGGGAGCAAGTGGGGTGTTTCTTACAAGGTCCTGTTTTTTAGCATCATCCATGGTCGATAAAGAAGCTTTAGGGACCCACTTGTATGTTTTCTTAATTATATTAGGATGCGCCTTGTGTGTCTCAATCTTTGTTTCAACTACAGAAGTTGAAGCTTTAGGGAGTTGGGCTATAGAGACACATGGTTTAACCTCTTGGATATACACTGTTTTTGGTTTTATATCCTCAAGAGGTAATATCTCAGGGACTATGGCTTGAGTGGCAGGGCTAAGAGTTGGTTTTTCTGTTGTGGCACTCCCAGTCCCCCAATCAATAGTGCATTTTTTTTTGTTATCATCCACGTGTATCCTAGGTTTTTATTGCCTTCCATAGTTCCAACACGCATGAACAAAAAGTCTTGAGCCACAACCCCATTGTCATAACTGACAGAAGTGTGCCAAATTCCAAAAAACAATTTTTTTTCTTGTTGACATCCTTGACTTGGATAGTACTCTCAGTAGAGATGGATTTCCCAAATGACACCACACTCCATATGACAACAGATTATGTTTAGCACCCGTGTCCAACAAGGCGTTATATAGCACTTTCCCATAGGCGCTATTTAGCTCAAAAGGATATGGTAGAGGTGTGTCAGAGTCCAACCAATCATCCTCTGTGGAATGCATGTGTAACTCCAAGGTTGGCCTCTCGTTGGCATCTAATGCGTTGTTGTCGCTCCTTAGCCTTAGCTTGAGCTTGTATCTTCTTCAACTTTGCTTGTGCCTTGGCTACCTTTTTTTTATGGATAGCACGTAGATCCTCTTGGATTAAAGGATCATAATATCTTTTAAATTTTCTCCCGTTGAGGAATCCAATGGTTTCAACTCCATCAAGAGTCTCCACACGAATGGTACCTTGTGGGGTGATTTCACATACTTTATATGGTCCTTTTCCCGTATGTTTCAACTTTTTCTTCTTGTTTCGCACTCCATACATAAGGACTTTATCACCAACATTGGTGTCTTTGTTCTTTAGATGATTTTCAAATCATTTCTTCCTCCTATCTTTCTCCACAAGTGCATTTTGCACATCCAATTGTCTTTCTTCATCTAACCTCTCAAGGATATATAAGTGCTTAGCTAAAGGGTTACCATCCCAACCTTCTTGTGAAGCTACGCGCATACGAGAAATTAAAAACTGCCATGGCATAACTGCTTCTTGGCCATATACCATTTTGAATGGTGTACAATTAGTAGCCACATTTTGTAAGAAGTACGGTAAGCCCATAGAGCTGATGTCAGCTTCAAATCCCAATATGTGCGATGAGCTTATACTGTTTTGATCAAGATAGAAATTAAGGTCTTGTTAGTACTCTCAACTTGGCCATTTGCTTATGGGTAATCCGGTGTAGACTTATGGTGAGCTATTATGAAGTTTGTTGTTGTGAGTTCCTTTATCACTCCATTTATAAAATGAGTACCATTTTCACTCACAATTTCAAAGGGACAAACAAATCTTGTAATAATGTTCTCAAAGAGAAACTTGGCAATTGACCTTGCATCAGCCTTACGTGTCGCCCTGGCTTCCGTCCACTTTGTCACATAGTCAGTGGCAATGATAATATATCAAGATTGAGTGTTACGAGATGCCGAACTAATTGGGCCTACAAAGTCTAAACCCCATTTTTCAAATGGTTGAGTCACTTTAGCAGGATGTAAGGGCATCTTATCCTTTCGTTGTGTGATCTTATAACATTGGCATTCATCACATCCTTTTGCAAAAAGTGATGCATCCTTGAATAAGGTAGACCACCAATAGCCTAATTGCAACATCTTTCTAGCAGTTAGTTCCCCTGAGAAATGTCCTCCGGCTATACCCATGTGGGCTTCTTGCAGTATATATAAATACTCATCCTCACGAGAAAAATGTCTAAGAATATCATCCTTCCCTAGCTTGTAGAGAGTTCTTGCAATGAGAGAATAAGGTTCACATTCTTTTAACAGTTTTTGAGCTATATCCTTACGAAGCTCCTTGGGTGAAAAACCTTTAACTAGAAAGTTCACAATATTCTCACTCCATTCACGCATTTTCTCGACTAGGAATAAGAAAGTATCGGGCAATTCATCATCGACTCCAGTAGGGGCTTCACCATTGGGTATGCGAGACAAATGATTGGCCATGATATTTCTTTTACCAAGTCTCACCACAATGGTGAAATCAAACTCAAGAAGAATTAACAACCATCGTGTAATTCTTCCCATGGAACAAGGTTTATTTACTAGATACAACAAGGCTTGATGATCAACATAGAAAACAAACTTGTTGGCAAGAAAGTAGTAGAAACATTTCTTCACTGCATATGTCATAGCGGAACCTTCCCGCTCTGTAGTGGTGTAGTTTCTCTCAACATCATTCAACTGACGACTTGCAAAGCTAATGGGGTAGTCCAATTTATGTTCTCCTGGTTGAGCTAGAACACACCCAATAGCAAAGTTCGATGAATCAATATGCACATGGAAAATTACATTCCAATCGGACATTCGTAGAATGGGAGTGCTTGTCAAGGTCTTTTTCAATGACTCATAAGCATGGTCACACTCCGCGGTCCAGTGGAACTCAATAAGAAGCTTGTACAAAGGGCGAGCTATCTCGGCAAAGTTTAAAATAAACCGTCAGTAATAACCAACATGGCCCATGAACCTTTGAACTCCTTTATAGTTTGTAGATGGTGGTAAATCATTAATGGATTTAATTTTGCTCTCATCCGTGGAGATCCCATTTTTGGACACTATATGTCCTAAAATGACTCCATGTTTATCCCAAAATTGACATTTGAAAGGGTTTAAGGGGATGCAATACAATCTGCACTTCTCAAACACTTTTTGTAAACATGATAGATGTTATTTCCAAGAAGAATAAACACAAATTTCATCTAAGAAAGCTTCACAAAACTCCCTCAAATATTCTCTAAAAGCAGTATTTATTAATCTTTAGAAGGTAGCAGGAGCATTAGTTAAGCAAAAATCCATAACACAAAATGTGAACACTCCGAATTCGGTTATAAAAGCTGTTTTAGCTTGGTCTTCTAGTCTAAAAATCTATAAGCTTCAATATGGCAAGGGGTAATTGTCCCTCCTAGTGGCGGAATTGACCTTCTTGATATCCATGCACACACTGAGTTTTTCATTCTTTTTTGGCACAATCACTATTGGAGATACCCATTATGAGTGCTCAATAGGGTATATGAATCCGCATTTGACAAGATTTTCAATGTCTTCTTGAACAATCTTTGCATACTTAGGATTCATCGGGTAGGGTCGTTGTTGGACTGGTTTAGCCATGCTATTCATGGGGATTGTGTGTTGCACCACGGAAGGTGGAACACCTTTCATATCATGATATGTCTAAGAAAATATATCCTTGAATTTCTTGAGAAGTTCTTTAAGTACATACTCCTCAGTCTCTGTCAGATCTTGGGCAATGAAAACATGTTTGGACTCTTCTCCTGGGTTTGCTAACTCTATTTCCTTAACTATCGTTGGACCGTCATAGACTCCATTACTTGTTCTTTGTGCCTTTGTATACACAACCTTATGTTTCTCTATGTTGTAGGATTTGAAATGTCCAGGTGCAGGGTGTAAGTTTGTGGGGTCTTGTTGTTCTATGGACTGTGATTTCTCTGCCACTTCCTTTTGTTGTTGAGCTAACTCTCGATTTTGTCCTCTCCTTACAGTATGGATCAACTTTGGCTTCTCTGTAGCCTCTAGTTGTGCGATGTCAATGGGTTGTGGACTACACCACATGACGCTTTGAAGGTATTCACCCCAGTTATCTTCCAACTTCCGATGAGCATCACATGCCCCTATATAATTAAGCCATTCTGCGGTAGATTTCTTTTCATTTATTCTAGCACGCACATTTTCTCGATATCGTTGCCTCTTATATCTCTTACTCTTCTTGTCTAATTTTTTATTACGGCCGATTCTAGTGAAGAGTCACTAGATGAATCGCTACTTATGTCTTCTGCTCCCCTGGATAGATTGTCATCTAAATAGACATAAAATGGAGAGGAACACTAGAGGTCAACATGGCATCACCATCACTAGCATATGAAGCCACCTCTCTAATTTGTGTCAAAATTGTCTCTGCATCATGCATACATCTCCACCATTGCCTCATACGTCTGAAACAGTGATTTCTAATGTGTCTTGTGTGACCGTATTGCCAACGATGCATGCATCGGTAATATCAAGACCGTTGTCTCTCATGAATTCTCACAATTGACTTTGATATGTCACACATAATGGATGTCATATCTGTGAAATTAAACTGATATGTGCAAAGTGGGAGGTCACTCAACACTACATTAATCAAGCCTGAAAACGCATCAATCCAATGCTCGCATATGCAATCCGTAGCTCAAATAAGCTCTACCATGGGATGTACATAATTAATGTCCAATGTTTGCTCTAAACCAAGCAGAATCCGTTCATAAACAAATCCCAAGTGATAGTGCAAGCATGACAAGTATCAATATAGCAAAGGGAACTCAAAAGGTGGGATAAATAGCTCTCAACCGAGCATAAAGAGCATAACCATGTACGCAAGTAGTGAACAAACTTGATGCTCAAAATACATCCCACAAATCTACCTGCAAAATTGACAATTGTGTAAGTTTGTAAATGTAAGCATATAGAACCTATAACTAATGGCTACTTGTAAATTGTATGCAGTAGACTCATGATTGGAATGCTCATCGATCAAAAATAGTGCATACCATAAATCTATATGTAGTCACTTACGAGTATACCATAAGTCACACTCATACTCGAGTGGATACAAAAATAATAAATTCGTGTCCAAGCTGATTAAAACTGTCAAAGTGAGAGTAAATACTCAATCAATATCAAATTGGGAGTAAATGAACCACTATGCCATCATAGAATAAGACTTCAGATAGAAAATGTATGGCAAGAATCTAGGGATAGTCACATATTGTCCCCCTTGCAAAATGAGGAAAATCTCAACCATAAAAATCCACATCCAAGATGCCAAAGTGGGAGATGATCGCGACCTCTACAATTTGATTTAAAAATTGCCAACTGTTTAGCATAAACAGTTTGTTTAGCTTAAGGATTCATCCACCATAGCCTAGTTCACTAATGATGCTTAGGGTAGTTCATGCTTTCTCTCCCCAAGTCTAACAATTTTGACCTATTTTGAAATTGCTTTGGTACTTTTTAGTTTAGTGTTTTCGTATTTTCTTGAATTGTTTTGGTACTTTATTTAACTGTTTTGGTACTTTTTTGAACACTAGGTGCTATGTTGATACTTTCCTTGGCACTTTTTGGTGCTTCTTTATTTCATTTTGTACTCCCTTGGACTATTTTGGTAATAATTTGGTACTTTTTTGTTACTAGATTTTGGGTCATATAGGGTACAATTTGTTTTTTCTTGGGTGCTATGTTGGCACAATCCTTGGTACTTTGGGTGCTTTTTTGTTCATTTGATACACTTTTGACCTATTTTGGTATTGCTTTGGTACGTTCTAGTTGCATTTTTTTTTTTTTGTCTTATAGGTATTGATGAGTATGTCTTGGGTTCTATGTTGTTACTGTCTTTAGTACTTTTGGTACTTCTTTGATTCATTTGGTGCTCATTGGAAGTATTTTGGTATTGCATTGGTACTTTTTTGTTACAAGTTTTTGGGTCTTATTGGGCACTTATAAATATGTCTTGGGTGCTATGTTGGTACTATCTTTGGTATTTTTGGTGTTTTATATGCTTCATTTGGTACTATTTTGAACTATTTTAGTCTTGGTTTGGAATCTTTTTGTGACAAGTTATTTAGGTCTCATTGGGTATTTTTGGGTACATCTTGGGATATTTAGGTTCTTTGTTGTACCAACATAGTGTTATTTAGAATTTTTTTGGTACAATTTGACCTCGTTTGGTATTGTTTTGTTACATAGTTGGTACTATGTTGTTACTATTGTGGTATTGCACTTTTATCTATTTAGTACCGTTTGGTACCACTTGGTTTGTCTTGGAAGTTTTTGGTAATTCGTTGTAACAATTTAGTGTTGTTTAGAACTGTTTTGGTACAATTTGACATGTTTTGATACACTTTTGGTATTGTTATTATGGTATTGTTTTAGTATCTATTTAGCATTGTTTTGGTACTGCTTGAGTGTGTCTTGGTAGTTTGTAGTACTTTGTTGTAACAATTTAGTGATGCATAAAACTGTTTTAGTACAATTTGATATCTTTTGGTACCTATTTGGTACTGTTTGGGTTCTTTTTGGTACTATTTTAATAATATTTTGGTATTTTTTGAGTTCTTCCTTGCTAATTTTTTGGTTTGGTAGATAAGTTAATAGAGTCTGTATGTGTTGCAGATGGAGAATGCCAAGCTCTGCAATGAATGTGTGGAAAACCCAAGACCATTACAAATTTGTAGGCAAGTTGTATGTTGATGTGAAGAAGGGGATGACATACACATTGACTCCAAGGCCTCATGTTGTGGACCAAAACAAAATTCTCTTTAGGTACTTTTTTAATAATATTTTGGTATTTCTGGTGTTCTTCCTTGAAGATTGTTTGGTTCAGTAGATAAGTTAATAGAGTATGTTTGTGTTGCAGATGGAGTATGCCAAGCTCTACAATGAGTGTGTGGAAAACCCAAGACCATTACAAATTTGTAAGAAAGTAGTGTGCTAATGTGAAGAGGGGGATGATATACACATTGACTCAAAGGCCTCATGTTGTGGACCATGAAACACAATTCATGTGTTTGGTACTTGTGTTTCCTATGGGGAGGATTTGGAGGCTTCTTGTGTGGTTGGTACCTTCATGATTCCCTGCAGCATCAATACCATCCACTGTGTTTTGCACTTGTGTTGAGAACGAAAGATATGTGCATGAAGGCACGTTGCAACATCACAATCCCTTCGGAGGCAAAGGCCTAGGTGTTAGGGAAGTCATTATTGAAGAGTAAGTGGGGTGTTTTTGTTGGACACTATATTTTTATATCATTTGAATTGATAATCTAATCTTGTTTTTCATCTTTGTGTATATGTTGGTAGAGGATCTTTTGGTGCGGACACCCATGACAATATCCCAATGGATTGGAAGGATCTTCCTGATCATAGTAAGCCAGATGCCACTTACATGTTCCATGAAGATCCTTACAAGTCAGTGCAGAAAATAGAGCAAGACCTTGATGCCACAATAATGGAAGGAAAATGGGTTGAGCCTCCTGTAGATTCAAGCTTGGGAGAATCAAAACTAAAAGATGAAGTGCAAGAAAAATTGCAAGACATTGATGCTACCATAGTGGAAGGAAAAGGGATTGAGCCTATTGTAGATCCAAGCTTGGGAAGATCACATAAAAGCCAAAGGGTAGGAGAGGGTTAAAGAGTAAAGGGGACTGTAGGAGAACCAATAGGGGGGAAGTGATTTGGTTGCAGAAGTTGATGATATAGAGGCAATAAGATCAACAAACAAATGCCGGGGAGATGAGGAGGTGACAGTTGAATTTCTCTAAGTGGCAGAGTTTTTGGATGTGACATCAGAATTTGCAGAGAAGAAGGCGGGTAAAAAGAGGAGGAAGAAGGCAAAGAGGGCGGTGAAACCTGCTAAAAGTGCACAAGAGGCTATAGGTACAAAAGATCCCAGAGACACGGGGGAGGCCAAAGGCATGGAAGAGACACCTAATGCGACGCCCTTAGAAATAGGTGATAGCATTGACTCGGCCACCCTCTCCCAACTCTTTCTTATGAAATCTAGCCTAGCACCCCCTTGGTCATGGTTTCAAGCAACGAACCTACAAGATAGCTACAGTGACAGTGTTTTGTACTTGTTTCTAGCTTAATATGAAATACCATCCCATTTTTCTTATGTCAATGTGTTTGGTGTCATGTCACTCTACGCTTGAAAGATATCAATGTGTTTGAAAACAATCATGTCCTACTGTCAAAAACTTGTAAACTTTTATGGTGCCTAGTTTCTTGCTTTGCTATTGCAAAAAAGTTGTGTTCTTCTACTCTTATAGTTTAGTGGTACTACGGCAAGGGACATTTGGTGGCTACATAATGAACAATTGCATACATCAATGCTGGTGGATGTAATGGAAAGCAATAGATGCCTTGTTACTTTGGACGTCAATGGAGTGCTACTTAAGGATTGTGTTGAAGAACCCAAAGGCTGGTGGAATATCCCATTCCGAGCGGGATGTAGACCCCAAGGTATGCAAGTCTCCCCATATACATAAGGTGTGGTCAGACCTGATACGGAGGACTTCATCATCAACTTGAAGAAGCAATGCTACGTGCTATCATGGTCATGCAACTAAAGAAAGAACTTGATGGCCATAATGAATGCTTGCTTCCCTCAATTGATGAAGATGAAAGACCTTCTTTTAGGTATTTATCCCTTAACTTTCAAGCTACTTTTACTAAACTTGGTAATGTTTTGCACTTTGCTACTGATTTGTACACATTTTGGTAATATACGATACTTTGGTATTATTTATTACTTTGGTACTTTTGGTATTGTTTGCACAATATGGTATTGTTGTGTACATAATGTGGTATTGTTTGGGTCTTTGGTACTATGGTGCTATGGTACTTTGGCACTATGTACACAATTTGTACTTGTAGTTTGGTTTTCTAGTACTTTGATACTGTGCTGTACAAAGTTTGGTATAGTATCACTACTATGTACTGTTTATAACTTTGGTACTCGTATTTGTATAGCTATTCTAACTACTTATTTTACCAGTCACATATATTTTTGACCAGTCTAAGAACTAGAAAAGAAGCAGCAAAAGAATGCAAATCTCAAGGAATCTTATGGTGTAGTCAAGAGTACACTAACACGGCTTCTAGCAATGCAAGACACATTAATCCCAGGTTCAACTTCATCAAATCCACTAGCTACTTTAGAGAAGTTGAAAGAACTCAAAGAAGAACTCACCTATGAGAAATATGATTGACAGATCCTGACAGAAGGACATCATAGCCATCCAAGCCCAAAACGATGAAGAAGTCATGCAGCTTCAAGATCAATTGGCCAAAGCACGAGAAGAGTTAGCCGACCAGAAGGAAGCACATGACTTGAAGCTACGAAATAAAGATGTGGCAATCAATGCCATCCAAGCCCAAGCAATAGTATCTGCTCCTCCACCATATTCCACAGTGTTAAAGCACACATGAGTAGACCTAACTCTAGTAGAGTGAGATGTGGGTTCCCACACTCAGAGATGTGCCAGCCCTTTTGGAGGAGTTTGGCAACAATCCTATTTTTCTAAATCTCATAAGAAGAGTGTGGCTCAAGCATCCATAATTCAATGAAGCGAACACCCTCCTTGTGGACAACACAAGATACAAGTCTTTGAAGAATGATTACAACTCATGCTACTACATTCAGTCATATGAGCCAAAGTATTATGACCCGAAAAATCCAAGTATCTTATGGAGGTCATTTTTCCATGGATCTGTGGGTGGCTAGCTGAGAAGTTCCCCATTGATTACATTCTCCGCACACCCTTGTTTGATGTCAAGGATGACATTTCCTTGTACATTGCCAACTACTTTGTATCTTTAAAAGTGTATTCATACCGATTTGACTCCCCTGATGTGTAAAAGATTTGTAAGCTTATACATTGCCTCTGGCATTTTCATGAAAATTATCATTGTGCATGTACCTTGATCCCTGGAAAAATTTTACCGGTGCACTTTATTTTTTTGTACATATACTTTTTCTTTCTATTGCTTTGGTACTTTTTTGTTACTACTTGGTGACAAGTAGTAACAAAAAAGTGTTGGTGACAAGGGTGACTTTGGAGTCAGTGAAAAGTTGGATTTGTCAGGTTCGTAGCTTCTCTTCAAGGCCGAATGAGAGGAAGGAAGAGGATGGGAAGGAAGAAAGGGGAGAGAGTTGGTGAGAGCAAGGGAGGGGAGGATGAGTGAGAGGAATTGGATAGTTACTGGAAAGTACCAGATTGGCTACTTATTACCACCATATTGTTGGGCTTTATAACACTGGCTGCAAAAGAACTTCATATAGCGGTGAGCTAAAACCATTTAGCACAGTACCGAATTTGGTGGCATATTACCACCAAAGATTGGTATTGTATAGCACAGTAGTAATTGAATGATTATACAGGTAGCAGATAGTACCAAAGTTGGGTAGTATAGAGTATCAAATTTGGTGGAAATTTCAATCTACCAAGGAGGAGATAGTACCAAAGTTTAGTAATATAAAGTATCAAATTTGGTACTATAGCAGTTAGCTGAAAACAAATAAAGCACAATACCAAAATTTGGTACTATAGTAATACATTAGTTAGCTAAAAACCATAAAGTTCATAGTACCAAGTTTTGGTACTATAGAGTACCAAATTCTAGTATTGTAGATTACCACATTGATGACACAACAATAGCATTAGATAGTATTGATCACAATTAAGATTCTATTCAAGAGAATTACAACTATTGCTAGTGGTTAGAATTGTAGTTGGGGTAAACATTGTATGGCTTCCCTCCTGGTCACTTTCTTCTTCATATGGCTATTGTTGTAGATATTTTCATATATCTTTGAGGATAGTTTAAAGTGGTTATGCAATCGAGGGATAGCCTACATGGGGAAACGTATGGCTCTAATAAGATGGGAGTAGATCATCACCAATGGTTTCTGATTCAATAGGATATAGGTATCAAATTTTCCCTCAACTTGGGCATAGTACAAACGCTTAACTAGAATTCCACCTTTTACGATCTTTTTTATGGCAAAGGTCCTTCAATACTCTTGGTGCCTGGTACATGGTTTTTGTACACTTTAGAAGGTATAATTTCTCTTTCTCCTTGGCTATGTCCAGTAAAATGTTATCCCCAATGGAGAGTAATTGTGTCAACAGCTCAGGGTATCCTTCATACATAGGCATGCTTAAATCTTGACTCATTTGGGAGGAAAACAAATCATTGTAGTTCTCCTCATCATCCTCATCCTCATCACTATCTCTCATATGCAATGCTGTCAATTGATAATACATGGCTACAAAAAATAGCGTGATCATCATGCCTTGAACTGTGAAGCGGCACCATCTGAAGGAAAATAATGGTAGCAGTGCTTTGGGCGCGGGCCAATCGTTGGAAATTTAGGCTTCACCTCACGTCATCTAGAAACCTACAAAGAAAAAGGCTCCCAATAAAAGGAAATGATGGCATCATGTCAGCTAGTGCACAAGCATAGAGAGCTAAGAGGCCTAACCTCAGCTAGCAAGAAGTAAGGTGCACCCAGAACAGTTTGTGCTCTATTGCAGAGGAGCGAGCTAGAAGGAAAGTGTGTGGATTCAAGCCCATTTTCAGTAGCAACACACCTAAAAAATTTAGCATCACATCTAAACTTTTGGAAATATTGCAAAATTCAAAGAAAGGGGGGAAGGAAATGTAGACAATGGGAGGAGACCCTAGTCAAAAATTCAAATTAGCAACAAAAACTTGTAAATACTAACCCAATCACTATGGTAACTTCACAAGAGCAGTCAGTCACAGGCCCAGTCTGACACCTATAAATAGGGCCCATTACTCATTTGACAGGATGATTATCACTGAGTCTATTGTATAGTATCACTCTTGGAGCTAGTTGTGCTCTTGTACTCTTTTGTCATTAAGCTCAGAGCAACCTTTAATTCATACTATTGTACTCATTATCAGTTGTACTCATTTGACAAGACGATTATCACAGAGTCTTTTGTACAATGTCACTCCTGGAGCTGGTCGTGCTTTTGTACGCTTTTGTCAATTACTCTCAAAGAATCCTTTGTCTCATACTGTTGTACTCATTATGAGTTGTACTCATCTAAATATATAATACAATTCCAATTCCAATATCAGTCTTGCCTTTTTTCTCTAGTTCAATCTTTGTCTCTATTGTTTGAAGTTTTCTTGCTTGATCTAGTTGCTAGTTTAACTTAAACTAGCTCTACCAACTCAACCTAGAATAGCCTATCAAAAATGACCAGCTCATTCCACTACCATATTGAGGTCTATGGAAAAAGTAATGTTGTTATGATGTGACACGAGACCGAGGGCTCAAACTCCAATTACAATGAAACTAGTAGGGGGGGATGTCACATTACCTACCCCTACAAAGTTTCATTACCAGTTGTCATCATCTCTTTGCACCATTGCAATATTTCTACCATATTTAGGACTATGGAAAAAGTAATGCGGCTATGTGTGGCACAAAGACCGAGGGTTCAAACTCCAATTGCAGTGAAACTTTGAAGGGGAAGAGGGGGGGGGTGTTGCTCTATTGGTGATGGCCCTTTGCGTATCTTCCATTGTCTCTTTGGTACTATGCTGCACCATTGCAATATTTGTTCCATATTGAGGTCCGTGGAAAAAATAATATTATGGTGCAGCACTAGAAGAGGATTTTGACTTTGATTTTAGTGAGACCTTGCATGGGTTGGGAGTATGGTGCATTCCACACCCTTGCAAATTTTGGTTTCCATTTGACACCACCGATCTCATGTCACACCATAGCCATATTTTTCCATAGACTCCCATTGCAGTTCTATGGAAAACTATGGCTATGTGTGGCATGGGACGGAGAATTCAAACTGTGATTGCCACAAAACTTTGCAAAAGTAGGGGGTTGGTGGATTCCTCACCCAAAAAATCTTCATTACCATGTAAAACATTTCAATGGTCTTATGTCTTACCATAGCCATATTGAGATCTATGGTGAACATAATGCTACGGTGTAGCATAGGACTAAGGAGCCAGACTTTGATTTCAACAAAAATTTGCAAAGCAGGGGTTTGATACTTTCCTTGCCTATGCAAATTTTCATTGCGATCATTTGATGCCTCCGGCACAAAATTGAGGATTTGGACTCTGATTGCAACAAAACATTACAAAAATAGGGGGATGGTGCATTTTCTACCCCTCCCAACAAGAAATTCTATTTGGCATTGTCTCTTTGGTCACATGGTGCACTATAGCCATATTTTTTCCATAGATCCAAATGGAGATCTATGGAAAATATTTGGCCATGAAGCAGCATTGGACCGACAAGTCAAAATATGATTGCAACAAAAATTTGTAGGGGTGGGGGATTGGCACAATCCCCGCCCTTGCAAATTTTATTTTCCATCTGAGACACTGTCTCTTTAGCCTCATGATGCACCATAGCCATATTTTTGCCATAGACCTTCAAAGGAGGTCTATGGAAAACATATGGCTATGGTGCAACACAAGACCAAGAAGTCAAACTTAAACTTTATAGAGGTGGGGGGCATGGTGCATTTCCAACTCTTGCCAAAAAAAAAAAATCATCTAGCACCATCTCTTTGGTAGCGTGCAAAAAAAATAATGCTATGGTGTGGCATGGGACCGAGGAGTCGAGTTTTGATTGCAACAAAACTTTGCAAAGGTGGGGAAGATGGTGCATGCTCTACACTTGCACAGGTTTTTTTTGCCATCTTAGATCGTCTCTTCAATCTCGTGCCACACCATAGTCATATTTTTGTGAAAGACCCCCAATGGAGGCCTATGGAAAAAATGTTCACAACCCATGCCTACACAACAATGGGATCAGCTAGGATTGGTAAATTTCCAAAGGGAGCTATCATTTGATGCATATCCCTACTTGATTGAAAGCCTCTCCATGAAATATAGCGTTGACTAGGGGGGAAAATCTACATTTGTTGACAGTTTGAATCTCGAGGAATTGAATGTGATGCATTAGAAGCAAGCCTAAAACACCAACATGCAAGACTTAGAATAATGTGAATACTTAACGACTTAGAATAATGTGAATACTTATTGACACTCTTTCAAATGCAAAGCTGGTATATGAAATCATCTTGCTATTGCAATATTTTTTTGTGTGGTGACTAGTCTACCGCCCCCTCCTGAGAAACTGATACTCGGCCATTCTTGATGGTGAATTTAAGAGATACATGGGTCTCATGGCTCTGTGATGAGGCATCAGTAGCCACACTTGTCTTTGTAGATGACTGAATTGGCAACTTTTGCCGATGCTCCATTATCAGTCCCTACACAAAGTTCCTGGAACTATTAGCCCAACAAAAAAGCAAAACCATAATCAGCCTAGCAAATAAAAGCACAGCCGTAGTCAGAGTGACAACCTCAAGATCTAGCAAAAAGACACATCCATAATTAGTGACAACCTAGAGAACTAGTAAAAAACACAACCATAATCAGCTTTACCTCATTTTGGGAAACATCGATGTCCAATGTCATGGAAGTCAATCTATCAAAGGTGTCTACAATGTGCTGATTGTTGGCTTCATCACATTGGTCACCCTTAGGCTCAATAATTGGAAGCTCCTTTGCATCATCAAAGGGTGGCATCTCGTATAGTGGCATATCTTCAAGGGCGATGGAGGAGCTAGAGTTAGTAGACCTACTACTAGTGGCAGTCTCATCTTCCTTCACTTTGGACCCTTCTCCCTCCAAGACCCCTCCATCTTCCTTTTTCTCTTCTTGGAGATTGACCTCTTCTAGCTCATTTGGGATTTCATCATCACCAAGGTCATCTTCCTTTTTCTCTTCTTGGAGATTGTCCTCTTCTAGCTCATTTGGGATCTCATCATCACCAAGGTCATCTTCCCAAAACATATCCTCATTGTGCTCTTCTTCATTGGTTTCAATCATCTTCTTGTCTTGCATATCATTGTCTCCATTTTCTTCCTCAATGGCATCCATCATCACATTTAGCCAAGGTGGTCTTCACTCGTCTGTGCATCAAGACCAAGCACAAAAGAATGGGGTCAGCACATTAAGACCAAACTTAAATTAAGAATGGGGTCAATCATGCGTAATCTTTGCCCCTAAGATCTCAAGCTTAAGGATGAAACTCTGGACCAAACCACTCAAATTTTTGTAGGATTGAAAAACTAGTACCTAGTTGGGACAATGAAAGATGAGTGTAAATAAACAAGGGCAATTCTAGGTATACTTTGAACCATATCGGTACCCAAGTACTAAGTGGCACAGGGTCTTAAAGACCCCAAGGAGTGGCATCGACGGGAGGGAAGTGAGACACAAAAATCGTAAAAGGGGATCAGCCGTTACATCTATATGAGTTTAGTTTTCAGCATTTTTGTTTGGCTTATATGTATGTCTAGAGGGGGAAAACACAAACATAAAAGAATAAAAAAAGGTAAAAAGTAAACTTGAACAACCGAAAAAGCTCGGACATAGGTAACGATTGAGTGCCTTTTCTATTATTGTGTGCTACTCCCCCCCCATCAAAACAAGGGCCAAGCCTTGTAAGCTAGCACCTAGGATAATCGAGGATGAGTGTAGATAAACAAGGGAAACTCTAAGTATATGTGAACATGGTTTACTTGGACCACCTCTCCTATTGTGCCCTCAACCAGGTGCCAAACTAGGACAAGTCCAGGAAAACTATCAATGAGAGAAACTCGAGCATAGATAAATGAAAAAGTGAAGTGGAAGTACTCACATGCGTGCCGCAAATCGATAGACGATCTTCCACCATTTACCTTGGATGAATTTCTTTCTAGCGACCTGTGCATGATTCTGCTTTCCAGAGCCGAACTCGAAGCACTCACGTGGTCAAATGTTTCTTCTTCCTTGGGGGTCATGTGATTTAGGACTGGCCTAGCCCTCCTTTTCTCTTGGCACGAGCAGCCCCTTTGGGCCACTTAGGAGCCAAGGCTACACTTTTATTTTCAGATTCTTTGGGGAAGAGAGGCTTTACTAACCTCTTTCCTTCCTTAATATGGATGATTTCTTCGTGGTGGACATTGATGTAGAGGATTTCCTCTTCTCCTTTACTTGCATTGATGGCACTCATTCATAGAGTGTGGTGGGTGATGGCAATGAGAGCAGCCTGTTGCCCTCCCTCTAGTGGCTCTTGATTCATGATTAGAATGAGAGATGCAAGATGGAGAACTTACTTCTTGGATGTTGATGATGGTGTATTTTGACAGCAGCACTTCGATGAAGGCTCTTAGTGCTTCTTCAATTTCTTTCTCCTCCGTTCTCCAATTGGAGAATTCTTGCTGCCCACTCATCCATGGTTGATGACGTGCATTGTTTTCAG
Source organism: Adiantum capillus-veneris (assembly GCF_014529385.1). Classification (NCBI taxonomy): domain Eukaryota; kingdom Viridiplantae; phylum Streptophyta; class Polypodiopsida; order Polypodiales; family Pteridaceae; genus Adiantum; species Adiantum capillus-veneris. Next base: position 94,887,526 of record NC_140956.1, on the reverse strand, counting down.
TGTTGTAAATTGAAGGATTCCGAGAGGCCCTCCTCAGTGGAGGGCACCAAATGACAAGTGCAAGTGCAAAAAAACGGACCCGAGTCGTCTCTACACCCAGGCCCGTTTACATAAAACTCATCATGGGGAGTGAACAGGGGGCACCACCTAAATTTGAGCGGCTAGGATGCGAACAACAGTGATTCAAATAACCCTAACGCAGCACACCACACACACACACACACACACACACACACACACACACACACAGAGAGAGAGAGAGAGAGATGGAGATGTGGACAGAGGACATGAAAACCCTTCGGAATGTGAGGGCAAACTTGATTCAAGATGTTATTTAAAAAACCCTTCGTTTCGACAAAATGGAGACTGCACAGTTACACACACAAAGACTATTGTGTGTTCTCTAGGGAAATTTCATGTGTGCGAATATCCTACTCTTATGCATAGTGGCCCTTATTGTCAGTGTGTGTGCATGCCTTCTCTTTCAAGTGTTGACCCCCCTGATATTGACCTCTCGGTGTTCTTTTATAGGTGCAGATTGCATTAGTTTAGTATAAACTAATTCGGTTTACTGCCCTAAGATGGAGAGACAAAGCAAGCAGGCGGGTCTTGGATGGTTGATTGGTGCTTTGTTTTGGGAGAAATAAGAAAATGATATTCTCCTAGGTGGGCCTTTGACCATCAACTAGAGAGAGGTGGAATATACACTTTTTTAAACAAATTTTGGCTTCTTGGGAAACAGACAGTGAATTAGCCTACAGATGTTTATTGAGGAAGTGCATCATGGATGGGATGCCGGTGAATCACAGGTTTTACTGGTGTGTTGCTATAGCGCGCTTGTCAATCTTGGTGCCGGCTAGGGCATCCCTTTGGCGTCATTCTTTGATTTTTTGTCACTATCACGTGTTTTTTTTTTTAGTCCTTCTTTGTTTGTTGATGCGTCGATGTCCATTTTCTTTTGCTTCTTCCTTCTTGTATGTGTCGTGTGTGTGCATTGTTGGTGCGTATGTGATTGTGTGTGTGTGCGTATGCGTGTAGTGTATGTGTGTGTGTGTACATGTATGTGCTTGTGAGTGTGTGTGTGTGTGTGTGTGTGTGTGTGTGTGTGCGCGCGCGCGCGCGTGTGTGTGTGTGTGTGTGGAAAGAGAGAGAGAGGGCTGAATTTCCTCCTTGCCGACACAGAGCGAGAGAGAGAGAGAGAGAGAGAGAGAGAGAGAGAGAGAGAGAGAGAGAGAGAGAGAGAGAGAGAGAGAGAGAGAGTTTTGAGGGTGAGTGTGTGTGTGTGTGTGTGTGTACATGTATGTGTTTGTGAATGTGTGTGTGTATGTGTATGGTGTTAGGAATTGGATCGTGCTAGCTATGGTGGATGAAAGAGAAACATGGTGCAAGTGTGTGAGTGTGTGTAAGCAAGGTTATCACTCAAGTGAATTAGGTTCCAAGATAGAATTAGCTTGGACTCATAAACACAATCTTGAGTATTGACTTAGCTTAGCACAAGCTCACCATAGACAAGCATGTAGTGCAAAATGAAGTTGTTGTTTATTCATTCAAGAAATGAGCTTTAAGTAGCTCTACAACCTTGCTCCACAGTATGTGGGATAAATCTACTCTTCTCTCCTTGACTCACACCTTAGGACAAAGCTCACACTTTACAATCCTCCCCTTGAGGTTTGGACTAAGACAAGATACTGAAGATGCATGATCCACACAGGCTAACAAAATCCACATAGGATGGTGGTATCCACACAGGAAAATAAAGTTCACAAAGGATGGTGATATCCACACAGGATGGTAAAATCCACACAAGAAAAATCCACAAAGGATGGTGATGTCCACACAGGATGATAAGCTGGTATCCACACAGGAAAAAGTCCTCCCCTACAAGTAGAGAGTCTGCATCTTCAAAATGGGTCTTCATAAAAGACAACACTGCTCTCGTCTTCGTCCTTTTTGTCTTCTACTATGTGAGCTGATCCTCTGTCAGGTCTCTTGCCTTCGTTGCTTCTACTGTTGCTTTCAACTGCTTCATGGTCTGACTTCGTATCCTCCCCTCGAACGAGTATTTCTGTCCCCCTTTTTGTGGTACAATCAGGCTTTATTCCATGTGTCATAATGACATGCAACAATATGCTAAAATATCATATGAAAAGGTTTATGCAAAAATTAATGCTCTCTTCCATCTTGGTTATACTCCGAGAGCCCAAGCATGTGGAATTTATCATACAATTTGTCACAAAGTTGTCACACATGGAGAGATTTTAGCAATTTGGATACTCTCCAATGCCAATGTCTATCGCATTATAAAATCACATAATGTCATCCATGTAGACAAATATAATTACATACATTGCAAGAAATTGTTGTGCTTGGTTGCAAGATTAATGTGTACTTTGGATTTTCCCTTCAATGTGAAGCTCCTCTTCACTGTCAATGAAGCCCCTCTTCACAGAGAAATAATGCTTCTTTTGCTTTGCTTTGATCTTTAGCCAAGCCGGCGAGGAGTGATCCCCTTTTGAAATCTTTGTATGCTCGAAGAAGCCGCCTTTGAATGCCGGTGTAGAAGCTTTGCAAAACTTTGAGGCTTGATGGTAGCAAGCTTACAAGAATAGGCTCCTCTTAGGGGGTTTACCTTGATGCAACAGGGTCGTGGGAAGCGGGGCCTGTTAAGAGGCCGTGGGAAGAGCAATGCCGCGGGATCGGATGTTAATGCCAATGGGCAAGGCAAGCCTGAAACCCTTGAGGCAGCGCGGGAAGGGGCCCCAAGCAGTGGCTTGGTCAAGCTTCAGCAGCGTGGGAAGGGGTCCCAAGCAGTGGCTTGGGCAAGATGGGCAATGCCGTGGGATGGACCTCTTACAGGGTCGGGTAAGCCGGGTAGAAAAGAGAAAGGCGGGGGCATTGGGTTAGTTTCTCATGCAGGCGGGCGGGATCATCTGCTTCCGGAGCCGAAAGTTCTAAAAACTCGTTTTGAAGAGGTATTTGGCATCCGCGAGCACGAGGAAGCGCTGCTTGGTAGAAACGGTCCCTATCCCACCAGGCTCCAAAAGCACTTTTGCAATCCCAATTGGCGTCCGCCCGACTTACCCAAGTTGTGTATGCTCAGTTTGAACCTCGGACCCCACAAGCCAATATTGGACAAGCTATTTTGGGCTAGCCAACAAACCAAAGTGCTTCCTTGTGAAATGCCTCCGAAAATTTGATTCTTGACCAAAACTCAGCAGGCTTTCCACACACACACCTTTTTTAGAAAAAAAATTGAACGGGTTTCCCTTGTCAGAATGGGGCACTTAGGGACTCTATAGATAGGTTTTGAGGAGTGCTTCGAGATGACCAGGGTGATGAAGCTTAATGGTGAAGCTAAAGAAATTAATTGCAAGTGCAAATTGGGGGGAAATGAAACTTAATGTACACAAATTGAAGAGGTTGAATCTAAAGATCGCTTAATCGACCACCAAGTTTAACTAGTGAGAGTAGTGGTTCAAAGGAATCAAACCCATGAGCTTGCTCACAACTAATTAGTCTAGTGATTACTAAGTGATGATTATTAGAGGTAGAAGGAGAGAGGTGATGATAGATTAAGGACTCAAAAAAAAAGATGATTAAGAAGTGCTAATCGAAGCTAATGGAGATGCTAATGATTAACACACACTAATGCATAATGAAAATCCTAGCTAGCACACCATGGTTCTGATACCAAATGTTAGGAATTGGATCGTGCTAGCTATGGTGGATGAAAGAGAAACATGGTGCAAGTGTGTGAGTGTGTGTAAGCAAGGTTATCACTCAAGTGAATTAGGTTCCAAGATAGAATAAGCTTGGACTCATAAACACAATCTTGAGTATTGACTTAGCTTAGCACAAGCTCACCATAGACAAGCATGTAGTGCAAAATGAATTTGTTGTTTATTCATTCAAGAAATGAGCTTTAAGTAGCTCTACAACCTTGCTCCACAGTATGTGGGATAAATCTACTCTTCTCTCCTTGACTCACACCTTAGGACAAAGCTCACATTTTACATATGGAAAGAGAGAGAGAGAGAGAGGGAGGGCTGAATTCCTCCTTGCCGACACACACAAACACACACAGATAGATAGATTGAATTATCATCCATCAAGGTCATATATGACCTATGGGACCAGAAGCAAAACAGTACAAAGGATTCCGTCTGATACATATCAGTTAAGGACTGAGGGTCCATCGAAGGGTGGAAAAAGAAAAAAAGAAGGGTGGGATGAGCAAAACAAAACCTAAGATGAGCTAGGTGAGGAGGAGGGAGCAGATTTGGGAGTTAGGAACTCCTCGATGATGGCTTTACCTCCTCGATACACTGCCCATTTCCCTGCTATGTGTGCTTCTCGCATCTTTTGGAGTTCGGCCTTCTTCTATTTGAGTTGGGTGGGTGTAAGATCTTCAGCAAACCAAATTTTTGTGTCCTTGAGAAGCTTTGATTGCTCAAGGATCTTGACTCGATCTGCTTTGGTCTTGAAGGTAAGAAATTCATGGTTGGTGTGATGCTCGTGAGCAAGAGTGGTGATTCTTGCTGGATCCCATTGTATCATGGGGGTTGTTCTTCGGATGCGATCGAAGGACTCATGGAACTTGGGGTCCTCCTTTCCTTGCCAATCACTCGGAAGCCCGCCGATGCGAACATTGAGAGCAAGAGCATCTTGTCGTTGTCGTTCATGTAGCATGGACGCCACACAATCTTCAGCTTTGCGGAAGATGGCATCCTGCACTTGAGTCTTGACCTTCTCTATGAGGGTGATGTCTACCTCTGTATTGGGCTTGATTTCCTTCTCTTCCATCTCTCCCTTGTTGGAGTTCTCCATTGTGGTGAGTTAAGACTCGATGGATGCAAGCCTTTCCTTCACAGCTTTGTTTTCCATGCAAAGTCTGTCAACTTCATTTTGTAGTCATGCCATGCTGTCCACCTTTGGGGGTGTTTCCGCGATGCCGGCAAACATGGGCTTCCCTCGAGATGAGGCCCGAGTGTCCATGGTAGGCACTCGCACAAGAAAACAGGGCTTATTTTAGTTTAAAGTAGGGCTTAGGTTTAATTACAATTAAGAGAATGGCTCTCTGTGTAGTGGGTCGACGGCAGGGGGCTCTGTGTAGTCGGGTCGGTAGCAGGTGTGTGTCGGCAGGTGCGGCAGGAGTGACAAGAGGTTGGTTCGATGTCGGCAGGAGCAAAAACAGCGAGAGCTTCAAGGAGCTTGGGCCTTTGGTAGGTTGGTAGGAGCGACAGCAAGCTTTTAGGCTTGCTTCTTGGGCGGCGCAAGTGTAGTGATGCCCCCCCACAGGGCCGCCCTCGCCCAGCGGGAGACGCGCCTGAAGCTTCCTTAGGGTTTTGACATGCAGATAGAGAGCTTGAGAGAGAGAGAGAGAGAGAGAGAGAGAGAGAGAGAGAGAGAGAGAGAGAGAGAGAGAGAGAGAGAGAGAGAGAGAGAGAGAGAGAGAGAGATGGAGCAGAGAGAGAGAGATAGTGAGATAGTGAGAGAGAGAGAGAGAGATGGTGAGAGGTGTGTGCCTGAAGCTTCCTTAGGGTTTCGACATGCAGATAGAGAGCTTGAGAGAGAGAGAGAGAGAGAGAGAGAGAGAGAGAGAGAGAGAGAGAGAGAGAGAGAGAGAGAGAGAGAGAGAGAGAGAGAGAGAGAGATGGAGGAGAGAGAGAGAGAGAGTGAGATAGTGAGAGAGAGAGAGAGAGAGAGAGAGAGAGAGAGCAAGAGAGAGATGGTGAGAGGTGTGTGTGTTAAGAGAGGGAGAGAGAGAGAGAGCAAGAGAGAGAGATGGTGAGAGGTGTGTGTGTTAAGAGAGGGAGAGAGAGAGAGAGACTATTTTTACCTTGGATAATGGATGAGAGAGAGAGAGAGAGAGAGAGAGAGAGAGAGAGAGAGAGAGAGAGAGAGAGAGAGAGAGAGAGAGAGAGAGATGGAGGAGAGAGAGATAGTGAGATAGTGTGTGAGAGAGAGAGAGTTGTTTTCTCTGATAATGGAGGAGAGAGAGAGAGAGAGAGAGAGAGAGAAAGAGAGGGTGGTGCTAAGCAAGAGGGAGGGAGAGAGAGAGAGGGTGGTGCCAAGGGTGGTGGCTCCTCTGTGAGCACAAGGAAAAGGGAGGGGGTTATGGCGGCAACCTGCAATAGAAAACTCTTTTTTTTTTAATGCTCCCCCTCTTTGGGGTTAGTGCCCAGGGCCAAAGCTTTTGAAAGCCGGCCATCAGTACTATTCATCTTTCGTACTGCAACATTTGGTTCAATAACTATTTGGGAGTGTAGAGTACCGGTTTTGGTACTATTCAGTGCCATGTTTGAAACTATACATTAGGCAATGAAAAGGACAGGGTTGGTTTTTTGGTAATTATTCTAAGTTATTGGGATAGGGTGATTAACCCAAGTTATTCTTTGGTACCTGCTATCATAACACAAGAAGAGAAAGAGAGGAAACTCAAGAGAGAAACAAAAAGACATTAGGCTATCAAATGAAGTACATGCTTGACTTTTTGGTAATTAACCCAAGTACTGTCAGAGATCGTAATAGAAATCTATTAGTACATTGTACCTCTGTGTTTGGTATTGTTTGTTAAATGATTAGTGCATCTTAATTACTCTCATCATCATATGGCATGCTATTGTGTATGTTTTTATAAATTTAAGTAGATAGCCTGAATCTATTTTGGCATCCAGGGATAGGCTCCATGGGAAACCGTATTGCTCTTACAAGGTGTGAGTAGATCATAACTAGACGTGTATGATCTAGAAGGCTGTATGTATCAAAACTGCCTTCAACTTGGCCATAGTACAAGCCTTCCCCCTCTAACAATTTTTTTGTGCCATGCATTCTTTTGTGCCTTCATTGTCTGGTACATCTTTTTGGTGCATTTGATCAGATAGAAATCGTGTCCTTTCACTGCTGCCTTGACTACAAAGTTGTCACCAATTGACAACAATTCACACAAATAGTTAGGGTTCCCTTCATACATGGGGAGGTTAGAGACATTATGCATTGGCAAATTGAAATTAGGACAATTATTTTCTTTGGCATCATCGTCTCATCACTGCAAGGATCGTCTGATTCCAGTAATGGCTGGACTATCACATATTTCCATTCTTCTATATGTTGTATGTTGTTGCATCTTCTCCATTGCCCATAAATACATGAATCACAAAAACATGAGAGTGTCCGATATTGTAGAGCGCATCTATTATCGTGTGAATATCCATCAATGCAATGAAATGATCGTGGGCTTGTAATACGCTGACAATCCCATTGGACATTGTGTCGCACATCATCCTTGGAAACTAGCCGAAAAACTCTTTGTGTACTGGATCTATGCTGAAATGTTTCATTTAGATAGTTGACTACATCGGCTATAGAATTCATAGGCCAGCCATCTGGTTTCAACTCCTCATGAGTGAGGGTTCTCTTTATGACTGCCCCTACTCCATCGTGCTCACCTTTTCCATGTCTTGATGTTGAAAAGTTATGCATCATTTGCAGACTTGTCAACTGATAATGCCTAGCCACAAAGTAGAAAGGTCTTTATGCTTTAAACTAAGACGCTGCATCATCTTACCACACCCAATGACATCGTAAAGAATGGCCTTTCTATTTCAACCACTTGTCATGAAGAAGAAAACAATGTTGTAAAAATAGAGTGTCATCATGCAACATATCATCAGATATGTAAAAATGGAGTGTCTTTTCAACACCACCTCCTGACTTTCTCACATAAGTAATGTGAACAAGGATCGCAACCTAATTAGACCACCAGTGCAAGGACTGTATCTCATTTTGTATTTTCAATCGATAATTCTCGGCAAAGTGGATGAACGAAACAACAACATTTGATGGAAACTTGAGTGAGCACTCTTTAAGTTGTTGTGCCTACCACCAAAAAATGTAGTTATGCTTGATGAAGCTCTTAAGATGAGATGAGAATAGGTCAATAAAAGTAGAGCTTCTTATTGTTGCACTACCAAGTCCTTTCTTTTCTTCTTAGACCCACCTGCATCAACTTGCCCAGTTGAAACATCTGTGAAGATCTTCACGGTGACCTCCCTACTATCCATTGAAATCTCATCAGGACACATTGTCAACTTGTTTATGCCACATCTAGAGAAATCCCCAAAAAACCATTTTTTTGCATAGTATCATGCATCATGAGCCTTTGGACATAAAAGTGATTCCCACATATCAGTGATGCTATGACACATTGATTGATTTTCAGTACACTTACCTGAATCATCATTGCAACAAATAGAACATGTGCAGGCATGATCCTTTCCATGATGCCCAAACTTGTTTTGTCGCATCTGATTAAATGCCTCTTTAAAATATATCATTCGGACATGATATACACAGCAGAACGTGCATCACTCCTTCAATTTTCGGACAAAGTAAGGCTTTAAAGCCTCAAAACATTTAAGGGAATTTTCCACTTTTGGATGAGCCCTCTTGAATCTTTGGTACAACTCAACCTATGACATTAAAACAAAACAACTTATGAGAGTAAAATATTAGCCATTTTGTATAGTACCATTTGGTACAGTACAATAGCAAAGGTGGGGTTGTAAAATATTAGCCATTTTGTACAGTACCATTTGGTACAGTACAATAGCAAATGTGGGGTTGTAAAATATTAGCCATTTTGTACAATACCATTTGGTACACTACACCATTTGGTACAGAACAGTACCATTTGGTCCTATATAGTACCAATTTTCGTACTTTTGGTAGAGTATAGTAGCATTTGGAGTTTGCACAATACCAGATTTGGTATAGTAAAATATTAGCTATTTGGTACTTTACCATTTGGTTGTTAGGAAATAAGACGTAGCTAAATAGATATTTGAGTAGATTACTTAATGGAGAGAGATAGATTTCACACACAAGAGATTATAGAGTAGAGAGAGAGAGAGAGAGAAAGAGTACACACGATATACGTGGTTCACCCAATGTGGGCTATGTCCACGGGAAAGCAGCCACTCAATGGCTTTAGGACTTCAAAACAAGAAGTAGTTTACAAAGGGATTATACCCTTAATGGAGCTCCCGCCTTGCTTCACTCTCACCACCTCACACTCACCTTGTTGCATCAACTTCACACTATGAAATGTGTGTAGAAATGGCCTCCTTTTATAGGCCAAAATGGCTGCCCTCTCTCATGAGAGGCAGCCATGTGTAGCCGCCCTTGTGTAGATAAGTCCAAATCAGACCCTCCAATCCGCCCATGTGTGGCCGCCCTTGAGAAGACAAGTCCACTTTTGAATTCGGCCACCGGCCATTGAATTCGACCACCGGACATTGACTTCCGACCACCGGCCACCGGCCATTGACTACCGACCACCGGCCAACCGACCGGTTGTTTTCCAACCACATTCCGATCGCCGTCCGACCATAATATTCCGGCGAGGAAAAAAATTCTTGGGGGCAGAGGCCCCCGAGGCCCCTAAATTTTCCCCTGATTCTTGTCCGTGAAAATTTTGGTTTCCGGTGACTGATTTTCCTTCATGCACGATGGCCTCTCCTCATAATGGGGGCCTTACAAATGTGCGCTTTTACCACAGAAAATTACAAGGGTAAATCAGGATCCATACTTAACAATCTCCCACTTGGAGACTGATCTCCAAACCAAACATGTGTGACTGCTTTCCATTCTAGCTTCTTATCCTTAAATGCCGATTGAAGATGAGCAAAAGCTCAACTTCTCCTTGTTGACCACCTTTGTAAACATGTCTGCAGGATTTTCACTTGTATGCACCTTTCCTAGCTTTAGCTGTCCCTCTTCCAAAAGAGTGTGTATGAAGTGATATCTCACCTCAATGTGCTTTGTCCTTGAATGAAAGGCTGAGTTCTTCGCAAGATGGATAGCGCTTTGGCTATCACTATACAAGACACAATTGTCTTGTTTGAATCCAAGCTCTTCTAAGAATCTATGAAGCCACAGAATTTATTTGCTTGCCTCCGTCATTGCTACATACTCTGCTTCCGTGGTAGAAAGTGAAACCACTTTCTGCAGCTTTGAAGCCCAGCTTACTGCTATGCTTCCAACTGTGAACACATAGCTAGTAGTGCCCCTTCGAGTGTCTTTGTCACCTGCCATATCTGCATCAGCATACCCTTCTAGAAAAATATCAGTTCCTCCAAAATACAAAGCATTTGTTGTTGTCCCTTTTAGATACCTAAGTATCCACTTCAAAGCTTGCCAATGCTCTTTACCTGGGTTGTCCATGAACCTACTCACAACTCCCACTGCATGTGCAATGTCTGGCCTTGTCCAGACCATAGCATACATTAGAGAACCTACCGCTGCAGCATATGGAACTTTAGACATATAGGATATCTCCTCTTGTGTCTTTGGACACATATCCTTCGTTAGTTTAAAATGACCAGCCACAGGTGTAGAATCTGGTTTTTCATTTTGCATTGCAAACCTTTCTAGTACCTTCTTGATGTAATCTTCATGAGATAGCTTTATTGTCTTCTTTGTCCTGTCCCTTGATATTTTCATACCAAGTATCCTCTTTGCAGCACCTAAATCTTTCATTGAAAAAGATTTAGACAGCTCCTCTTTTAGGTCTTTGATGTCCTGCATGTTAGCACTTACAATCAACATGTCATCAACATACAACATTAGGATGATGAATTTTCCATCTCCCAAATTCTTCGTGTAGACGCAGTGATCCGAGTTGCATCTTGTGAATGCATGATCCAACATCCATCGATCAAACTTCAAGTACCATTGTCTTGATGCTTGCTTTAAACCATACAAGCTCTTCTTTAATCTGGGGGGCCTTACAAATGTGCGCTTTTACCACAGAAAATTACAAGGGTAAATCAGGCTCCATACTTAACATTGGTGCAGTAGAGTACCAATTTGATATTGTTCAGTACCAAGTTTGAAACTAGTTTGGAAGTCTTATAGAGTACCTTAAATGGTGGAACAGGGTGGATGCCATATAGTACCAATTTGGTGGTGTACAATACCAACTTTGATACTGTAAGACTTTATCAATGAAAGATATTTTTTTTTTGTACTAGGAAATGTACTATAGAGTACCTTGAGTAATGCTATAGGGTGGATGGGGATATTATGTAGTACATAACATGGAATTAGAGGGTACTCTTTAGTACATTTTAGGGTGCTCTATATAACATGCTATTATATGGTAGATAAATGTACTTTGGCCTACATCACAAGGTTCTATAGTGTACTCCAATCAGATGGAATGTACTATGGTGTACCTTATAAGGTAGTATAGGGTAGATGAAGGACCTATGAACATTATTATAGGGTACTCCAATCACATGAAAAGTGCTATTGAGTACCTAGTGTGGAAGCATAGGGCATTATAAGGTATAACAATCAAGTACGTTCATATTAATATAGCTACTATTATACCTTAGGTTGCTACATGTACCAAATGATATACCTTCAGCAAGTTACTAGAGGTACTGTATGAGGTAAAACAAATGGAATATCTTCAAGTACTATAAGTAGAGTACATTACACCTAAGAAAATAGAGAGACACAAAAGACATTAGCAACAGTTTGAATTTACCTAAGAGTCATTGAGAAGATGCATTGGATGTTTGAAAACACTTTTTCTTCCAATCCTCTTCCAACATATGTCCTTTTTGTTGGGCAAAACTCGAGTCTATGAGCTTCAAAAGATATAAACTAGATCTCTTACTTCACCTGTGACAATGTTACCTTGAGGCAATTGTCTTTGACATGCACTCAATGGCCAAAATTCCTCATCATCTTTAATCTCAAGACGATAACTGGATGCAGCAATGTTTCTCCAATGAACACCCAAAATACGTGCTATCCTTGTATGGTTCATTTGCGCCGTGCCATCATTACCATCATCATAGAAGATCTCTTCAAGAAGAGCTCATGTGTTGAGCGGGGCACCTTGAGCTGGCTGAGGGTGTTATGGATGTTAGATAGAAGATGCTTTCAACATTAGTTGTTGATGTTTGCAGATCCTTAAAAGTAGGATGAAGCAAGAGTTGTTGGAATAACTTTGTCTGGATACTTCTTGTAAGCCTTAGTGTCCACGTGTGCCAAAACTTTGCCATAGCTGAACAAATCTGATTTCTTGATTTGGCTTCATCCATTAAAGATGGATCTTGAAACCTGTTGCTTTCTTTTTCTTTCCTTCTCTATTCTCGTTTCTTAATAGCCCAATGCTCACGCATAGAAGTGGTGTCCATGCTGTGAACACTTGCATTCCTCTCCATAGTCCAATCCCTGTTTAGGCAGCCTTGCACAGTAGTCCAATCTGTGTTTGGATAGCCTTGCTCATTCACCTTGCCAGGAGAAGTAGTTGTGAATTCCATGCCTTGAGGATTATCCAAGTTTACGCAGCCCTGCATATTCTCCATGCTAGGAAAACCAATTGTATTCTCTGGTCAATTTGTGAAATCCGTGCTGGAAAGAGTGTGGGTAGTATACAGAGGTAAAGAGCTACAACTACAGAATCGGCTATGTCGTGAACACAGAGGAAGAGAGAGAGAGAGAGAGAGAGAGAGAGAGCATAACTCGTCTATAATCATTACATAGAACTATGCTGTTACAAACCAAACGTTTTTTTTACATAAAAGAATTCCCCAAAAAAAATATAAAAACAAATTTCCCAATAAAATGGATAAAAAAGTCTTCCCCAAAAAAGGCTAATTTTCTACCAAAAAAAAGTAGTGTCCTTGACAATGCATATTGTACCGCCAAACCATGCTTTTAGCCACAAAGGCATTGTCTCGTGAGAATTTTGAATCTTTCTGCAAAGCTTGGGCTTACTCTCTTTGTGGATTGATCATGTCCTCACAGGCCCATGCCTTCCAATTCTTCTCGGCTTCATTATTGGTAAGATTTATTTCTAAAAGATATGCTTGATTTGCAACCAGGTCTTAGGTTTTCATGTAGGGAAGAATAGGCATCCACCACTTATAGACTTTTCCTTGCAAAGATCTGGATTAAAATCATGTTTTGATGATGACTAAAAAATCTTATAAGATTATGCTCCTTGAGAAAGTTGTTGATAGTTATGCCTCATGAAATTTGAACATTTTCAATTGGTGTGAAATTGGCATCTTTCTCTCAAATTGAAATCTCTACAAAAAATTTCAAAGACACTTAAAACTATTGATAATTGTCATCTAACCTTCTTACTGACTTTGTGTTGTGTGATTCACCTCTCCAAATATTTTCCAAGCTTGTTGAGACCAACCCGTGTGTGATAACCCTCTTTCCAATGTTGATATTGTCAGCTTCTCTGAGCACTTATTTTGGAAGCTTTGTTTGATGATCTTGATAATCTCACATTGTTTACCACTTCCTACTAATGAATAGTCCCAATCGTATAAATCCCTAGTTTTTCCAATTGAAAAACCATGCTTGACTAAGCTTGTGTCCTTCGGTCAAAAAGTTTGTTGGCAAATAGTTTACCCACATTATTTATCACTTCCTATTGAATAGTGCCAAATCTTATGAAGCCTTGGCCTTTCAAATTGAAAAACCATACTTGGATAAGCTTGTGGCCTTCAGTCAAAAATCTTGCTGGCAAAATCACAAAATTAGAGCATAGAAACTCAAAATTTCTACTAGAAGCTCACCATTGATTTCCTTCCTCTACCGATGCGGGACTCTATGAAACTTGAGAAACTTTCTTAGTTTCCAAGGTTGGAAACCCATGTGTATGCCCTTTTGTTATGATATTTGGCCATAAAACTTACGTGCAAGCACTAAGGGTGCTTGAGTATGAAATAAAAAGAACTATGGCACCAAAATGGTGTTGATAGAGCAGAGAAAAAGCAAGGTATTTGCACCATTATGTAGCAAGCTTAGATGAGCTAGATGATGCATCATAAACTTCTCAACATACAAGGGTGAATCTTTTTAGCTCTACTCATGTCAATTTTAGTGCAAGTCAACCCAGGCCTTTCCTCTATGAAAGTGAGTCTTCCCACCATTATTTTTTTGAGATGTCAATCTCAACATATATAAGACTCGTGGATGACTACCACCGATAGTCATCATCACTTGCACACCTTGGTAGATACACATATCTTCACCAGAGATACTACATTTGTACTACGCCAAGTTGGTCTACCTACTGGAGGGATGGCACACTTATCTACTCACCTCACTTACTAGAGGTTTACATTAGACCGTTGTACTAGTTTCCTTTTTATGTTGTACCTCCCCTTATGTTTTGTACACCTCTTATCTTGAGTTAGTGAGAGGAAGAAGAAGTATAGTATTTTGCCTCCATCTCTTTGTGTGTATGTGTGTGTGTGTGCTTGCAAGAGATCAAGCTCTCTCCTTCTCTATCTCTTAACATGGTATCAGAGCCTGGTTGTGTTTGCGAATCTTGGAATAGCAAGCAGGAGCAGTCTAGGAAGTGGTTTCGGTTTTCCCAGGAGCCATCGTCAACGATCTCCGATTAAGGTGATTCCTTTTGGAGAGTGTACATCTTAGGGTTATATTTAGTCCTTTGGACTTGGATTGTGCATCCAGATCTCCATTTCGGCCGCGTTTTGACCCCCATTTTGGAGTTAGAGTGTGTTCGCATGCAAAAACGCTAAGGTTCGAGATTCTATAGATCTATATTTGGGAGGTGCAGAAAGCTTTGATTTGGTTGTATTGTTCACAGAAATTATTTGGGAGTGTAGAACAGGTGTATGTATGCAGATTGTGGTTATAGGTGGTAACCGAATATTTTTAGCAGACTACTCGGAGACTGTGTGAAGGGTTGGAACATGTCGTCCAAAAATGATGGGCCTAACCATATTGTTAGTGAGAAGCTGGAGAAGAAAAACTTCCATGCTTGGAAGTTTAGAATGACCAATATCCTTATGGGCAAAGGTTATTGGGACTACATTGATGGAGAGCATGAGACAGCGCCACCATTGCCATAAGAAGGTGTGAGTGCTACACAAATTAATAAATTTAAAGATTGGAACCAAGGAGATCGGAAGGTCATGTGCTGGCTTTCTATGAGTGTGTAGGACACTATGATTGGGCATATACAAGATGTTGAGACTCCTAAGAAGGCTTGGGATACCCTGTTGACATTAGATGTGACCCACACAGGCAAGGAAGTTGCAGTTGAAGACTGAGCTAAATACAATGCAAAAGAAAAAAATTATATCAATGATTATTTGTTGAAGATAAAGAACATATGTGAGTCACTTGCATCAATTGATGTTATAGTTGATGGTGATGACAAGGTGGAAGTGTGTCTGCAAGGTTTGGATCTGGAGTATAGCAGTTCAAGACTGGTATCCATTTTTGTGGAAGAAAAAGAACTTGAGGAAGATTCAACTACGCACGGAAAAAACAATTCTGAACAAGTCCTTTTAAACAACAGAGGAAGAGGAAGAGGCCAACATACAGGTTGTGGAGGAGGCAGTGGAAGAGGCAACCACCAAGCACAATAGCAAAATAATAACAAGGGTCATAACACAGGTGGTTGAGGAAATTTTTGAGGTAGGGGGGGTCCAAGAGGTCATGGAAATGTGTAGCACAATAATGGACGTCAACACAAAAATATAGTATGTTGGGATTGTGGAAGACATGGTCACTTCTAACGTCACTGTCTAAATAGAAGGCAGCAAAATAATTATGCAACTACCAACAGGAATGTAGATGAGCTTGAGAGGCTATATGTGGTGCAGCACATGCTGGATACTATGTCTGCAAATGTGGTAAAATTGAGTGATAATGTCTAGTATGTGGATTCTGGTGCATTGAATCACATGACCAATCATGGTGAATGGTTCAACGAAATGTAGATTTTACAAAGTCTTGGTTATCTAGAGACTGGGGATGATGTTGCACATCCTATTAAGCATACAGGAAATGTGCCAATGTCTATGACAGATGGTAAAACTAAGTACCTGGCTGATGTACTGCATGTACCCTATAGTGCAAAGAACCTGGTTTCTGTTGGGCAAATGGTTGAGCAAGGTTTGCAGGTAAGGTTTAACTCCGATGGCCTCTTTGTCAAAGAGCATAAGAAGAATGGAAGGCTGGTTGCACAGGGAAATAAAGTGGGTAGAATGTTTACTTTGGATGTAAATATGCCCGAGGTGAATGCTATCATGTTTGCACAGGGCGCATGAGTTGTTGTAGATATTGAGAATTGGAACAAGCGTATTGGTCATGTAAATTTGCAAAGGCTGAAAATGATGCAAACTAAAGAGATGGTTATAAGTTTGCCAACGTTTAAAGTTGCTAAAATGCAAAAATTGTGAAGCTTGTTATATTGGAAAGTAAGCAAAATCATATTTTCCTCATGATAAGAATGTAAGCAGGAATGCATTAGATTTAGTGCATACAGATGTTTGGGGTCCGGAAAAGACTACATCTGTGGGTGGACGTAGATATTATGTGAGCTTCATTCATGACTATACAAGGAAGTAATGGGTGTATTTCATGAAGCAAAAAAGTGAGGTATTTATGAACTTTCAAAATTGCAAGGTTATGCCTAACAAACAGACTGGGAAACATGTAAAGTGCTTGAGGTCAGATGGATCGGGAGAATACTTCTCCAATGAATTCAATGGGTTTCTGAAAAATCATGGAATTTAGAGGTACTTTTCATGCAGGTATACTCTGCCGCAAAATGGTGTTGTTGAGAGGAAGAACAAGCACATTGTAGAAGTTTCTACCGTGTTGATGAATGAGAAAAATATTCCTCATTGTTATTGGATTGAGACTATTGTTACAGTGGTTTACATTATGAACACGACCCCTACTACCGCAATGCATGATATGACACTGGAGAAGTTTTGTGATGAGAAACCAAATGTATCAGATTTTAAAGTGTTCATATGTATTGCTTATGTACATGTGCCGCATAAGCTAAGAAGTAAGCTTGATATAAAAGAAAAAAAATGTGTGTTCATTGGCTATTCCCTTGAGCAGAAAGGGTACAAGTGTTACAATTTTGTCATGGGTAAAGTGAGGGTGAGCAAGGATGTTATTTTTTATGAAATGGCAAGTTGGTATGCTGACATAAAAGATGATTTGGGGACTAATGTAAGAGAGAATGTGGCTGCAAAAAATACAAGTGTGCAATCACAAGTCTTGAGTGGGAGGCAAGGGTCACTTAGTGCAGGTCATGGTGAGAATCCATGCAGTGGCAAGTTGCGTGAAAGAGTGAGTCCTGCTAACTCTTCAAATGTATCAAGGAAAGGGAAGGAAAAAGTTGATAATGCCCCAAATTTAAGTGTTGGTCATGATGACGGCGATAGCAGTGGTTCTTAGCAAAGTTCAGATGAGGAGTTTGGCATACCCTCTGTGAAGACTCTGGGTGCAAGAAGGATGCAAGCAAGGAACAAGGCACCTAGAAGTGATCCTGGACCATGCAAACCAAAAAGAGTAAGAAATCATGTGCAGAGATTGATTTATGACAGTTATGTGGCTCGTCATTGTGAATTTATGGCGAAGATTACAGAGGAGGTAAAACCCACATGTTTTAAGGATGCTGTCAAGGATGAAAAATGGCGGCAAGTTATGGATGAAGAGATGGCTGCACTTGATGCAAATGGAACATGGGAATTGGTGCCATTACCAAAGGGAAAGAAGGCATTTTGATGTAAGTGGGTTTACAAAATAAAGCATAATGTTGATGGCATTGTAATAATATGCATCTATGTGGATGATTTGATCATTGGAGATGATAATGTGACTGAAGTAGAGGGTGTACAAGCTCTACTTATGCAGGAATTTGAGATGAAATATTTAAGAGACTTGCAATTGTTCTTGGGCATTGCAATGATTTGCACAAAAGAGGGTGTATGGCTGTCACAAAGATAATATGCTTTGGACGTGTTGAAAAAGTATTGTATGGCTAATTGTAAGCCAATTTAAATGCCCTCAGATCACAATTTGAAGTTGGGAACTAATGCAAGTCAAGTGCTTGAGAATGCTACCATGTACAGGACAATTGTGGGCAGCTTGATCTATTTGACTATCCCACGTCCAGGCGTGAGCTACACATTTGGATTGGTGAGTTAGTTTATGCAGTCTCCCAAGAAACCACACTTGGATGCAGTGAGGTGCACTTTGCTCTATGTGAGTGCTACTTGAGATTATGCACTCTTTTATAGGGCTGATGTGGACTTACAACTCTATGTCTACACAAATGCAGATTGGGCTAGTAGTACATACGATCACAGGTCTACCTGTGGCTTCATGTTTTCACTTAGGAGTGTTGCTATCACATGGAGCAACAAGAAGCAACCTACAGTTGCTCTTTTGAGTACAGAGGTAGAGTGCAGGAGTGCTACAACAACGGCATGTGAGGAAGCATGGCTAGGATTGATACTTCACAAATTTGGAGTATAGGTACAGAGGCCGATTTTCATCTTCTATGACTACCTCATTAGCATACACTTGGCACAAAACTTAGTGTCTCATGCGAGGACAAAGCACATCGAGGTGCACTACCACTTCTTCAAAGAGAGGGTCTTAGTAGGAGACATCAACCTTGAGTACATGACGACGACTAAGCAGGTTGCAGATATCTTCACGAAGACCCTTGGAGTGGAGAAGCTACCGTGATTTCGAGTGATGTTTGGCACACGGGAGATGGTGTTGAGCTTGAGGGGGAGTGTTGAGATGTCAAGCTCAACATATACGACTCTTGGATGACTACCATCAATAGTCATCATAATTGGCGTGCCTTGGGGGATACACATATCTTCACAAGTGATACTATAGTTGTACTACATCGAGTTGGTCTACCTACCGGAGTGATGGCACTCTTATCTACTGACTTCACTCACTAGCAGTTTACACTAGATAGTTGTACTAGTTTCCTTTTTATGTTGTACCTTCCCCTTATTTTTTGTAGACCTCTTATCTTAATTTAGTGAAGAAGAAAAAGTATAGCCTTTAGCCTCCATCTGTGTGTGTGTGTGTGTGTGTGTGTGTGTGTGTGTGTGTGTGTGCGCGCGCGCGCGCGCGCCCGCGCTTGCAAGAGATCAAGATCTCTCCTTCTCTATCTCTTAACATACTTTCCCACAATGCACGGGTACTAGTGCTAACAATAGCATTCCCACACCCTCAAGAAGAGTAATTAAGCTCTTATACCATTTTAAAGACTACGATCCCTTCTAAACTAAGGGGGACTACTACGTGCCTATTCCCAACCACCTACTTTTATAGAGTCCCTTAGCTATCTTGATGAGACCCCTATACTTAGGATGCCAGAGGCGTTTCTTAGGACCTTGTCCCCCCCTCCCTACTCTTGTCCTGACATGTGCACCACACTTCATCCCAATTTGGCATCAATGGAGATAAACTCAATGATTCTTGAATCCTCATTCTTGAGAACATGTTCTAGGCCAGGATAAGCACAGTGAGATGTTGAAGGGATGCTTGTTTTGTATAATAATCATGAAGGCGTTGCTCAACCATTGGGTTGAGGCACCGTTCACTAGGTAGATCAAGCAATAGCCAAATAGTATATGCTCATTGGTGTACCTTCACTCTTAAGTTATTAACGGTAATGTTCAACTTTTTTTCTTTTAACTCACAATTAGGTCTCCCCAATCTCAGAAAAATAAAAAGTCTTTCAAAACATATTAAGTGCATAAGTGAAGGGTGAGTTTAGGAAATGAAAAGACAGATGAAGGTGGAAAGTCAAAAGACAAATGAACGTGGAAAGTCAAAAGACCTTTTGTGTCCATATGAAGAGGTGGTTGACTTCACATTGTATATTTGTGTTTTTCTTCTCCTTTATTTTTCCTTTAGTGTTTTTTTCTCTTTAATGTGTCCTCTCTCTCTCTCTCTCTCTCTCTCTCTCTCTCTCTCTCTCTCTCTCAAATTTGTATCCGTCCTTCTCACATCCAGCTAATAATGTTCCAAATCTACGTGCTTCGTCATTGCCAGTTGCTACGTGCTATAGACTAGCACATCGTTTTTGTTGTTATTGAGGGAATCTTTGAATTAGGAAAAACTTTTGATTTTTTTGGAATTCATTAGGAATTGTGAGTGGCTGTATGAATTAAAATCAAGAAGACGTGTACAAAGTAACCTCAAGCTCCTATCGAGCCTTGAGGTGTCTCTTGACCATTCAAAATACTACAAGGGCCAGCCTTAGGCTAGCCAACATTCAAGATCACTTTCCCATCAAGGCAAAGAGAATAGCCCAGTTCCACTCATCCGAGTTCCTCCTTTTTCCAAGACCACAAATCATTTCCCTGATTTCTTGGATGATCTCCGTGAAGCTAGCTATTGAGCAGTCATTTTTGAACACTCAATGGTTTCTAGCCTTTCAAACATGCTGAAGATAGCAGAACCTAGTAGTTTGTGCACAAATTAGCAATGTTTGACTTTTCATCACGATCCGTCCAAAAAATAGATCGTTCTTGTAGAACCATATCTTCCAGGTCCTTTGAACCCGTTTGCATAGTTTCCTTGCTAGGCCACTAATCATTGGGAACAAGTGAAAGAGGTTCTCTCTTGCCTTTTTGCACCCCGAACACCTATCTGAGTCATTTCCTCTGGCCAAAATATTCACTCTTGTCAACAGATCCCCCCACAGCACCTTCCACAAGAATATCTTCATTGAAAATGGCCATTGTGGATTCTAGATTTTATTTGCTATCGTCACCCATTTTGCTTCTAGCCATTGCAAAGCCCCACTATCTGTTGAGGGTTGGATAACTAATCAATCTTGAGCATTAGAGTATGGTATATGCTCTTAGTTTACGGACTACAAAAATGCCCACGTTTGGGCCATTGCCAGCTTTCCACTCGAGGTTCGGCTTGCAAATAGGCATCAAATACTTTATCGGCCCTTCCACAGTCCTTTTCACCTATAGTCTTTCAGTGCCATTTGGGTGAAATTGAGTAGCCAGTTGGTCTGCTTCTTTCCAACTCTCACTGTTATTGTCCCAGAAATGGGTCAGTCGTTGTCAGAGACCTTTGTTTTTCACCTTTTGGGCTATTTCTCTCCAACCATCTCACCTATTGTGCCACCTAGTCTCAGGCTAGACCATCTAGGGGCTAGTAATTTGTCATGGGTGTTATGTCTTTCCGCTGCCCCCCTTGGGAGACAAGCTTAGCCTTTTCCGTCATATCCTTCATCATAAATATGACATGCATGGTCTTGCTTTGCAATTGATACTACAAATTTGGCACATTGGGCTTCTGCATGAACAGCAAGGTTAAGTATATCGATACCTCCTTGAATTCTTTCCAGTTGCACTTGGCAATCCTAAGGACTAGGCTAGTGAAGGCAAGCATGAACATAATGATCACTTTAACCCTGCTCGAAAAGGGGAGCAACACATACTCTCACCTTCGCATCTTGCACCTTACTTTGTCTAATACCCACTAGAATCTTTGCTTATGTGTTATGTCAACCCCCATTGGGGCTCCCAAGTGTCAAAAATATTTCCTTTTGTCACAATTTCTGTCGTCCACACACACAGAAGGGTCAACATGTTTGTCTAAAAATCCTACAATTCGTGCCAACATAACCTTGTCATCTTGACAACATTACAAAAGAATTCAAGACATGGAGGTCTAGCTTCAAGGTTTGAAAGATAATGGAAAACAATGCAAGGTAAATGTCAATGAAACCTTAGTGACTAACCCTAGGTTACATCACCAATAATCATACTTGAGCTTAATGAAACAAGAAATTTAGGCATTACACCACATCATTTGCAAGACACAGACTAGAAAAATTATTGTCCAGTGATGAAGAAGTAAAAAATTGGTGAGCAAGAGCACGAATGAGAAGGCTGATAACACCATTTTCATGAGCACTAGTGAAATATTTCAGGAACCCATAAAGATAGCTTGGGGTATCCTCATTACAATTGTATGAGAAGGTACAATTTTTGGAGCTCTCGAACAATTATCATTAAAAGGAACATAATATGCACATATTTTCTCAGAAGGTGTAGGTAACTAAGGGTTAAGAGTGTTGCACACATGTCTTACATTTCCGGGTAACCCACTTGAGACATTGCCTAGAGCGATCATAGAATTGACAAAATTGTCGAAGAAGAGGCTTTGGGATGATGAGGCCAATTGATTGACAACATCCCTTGTGGCCTCATCATTGAAGAGGACTTGGTCTGAGAAAAGCAAGCCCTTTCCACTTTGCAGACTCACATAGTAATTGCTATCAAAGGTAAAAGGACTTGTGATGTCAAAAGGCACAACAGTTGATGGATCTCCTGCTCCATTGGGGCATTGCCCCTCTAGTGTGGAGGCAAAATCGGGATTCAAACTAGGGTCTGATTTTCCTGATGCTCCAAAATTGTAAAGACGGTCTGCAATTTGATTACAATGAGAGAAACCAATCGTGTGTGCCCCTGCAAACATCCCAATGACCGTCTTAGGTTCTAAAACAATGTAATTAAATGAGATGTAGCAAGTATTTGATATTGGCAAAGTGCAAATTAAATTACATGTAGTTCTATAAAATCATTAAGTCGCATCCATTAACACTTGCTATATGATATTGTTGCTAAAAATCTACAATTAAATTCAAAGAAATTGAAGAAAAAAATTCAATACCATCATTAATGATATATGGAACATTATAATCCATGAACTATATACAAACTTGACATGATGACACAAAATACATGACATTAAAGTTAGTTGGTGAGAATTAAGGCAATGGATACTTTAACAAGAAATAGTGAGTTCAATTGCTCAACTCACCAGAAAGGAGGACTATGTCAAGTGGTGATAGCCCAATTGAAGAAAATATGCTAGTAAGTTCTTGAACATCAGCATTAGCTTGAGGCACCTTCCCTTGTGCAGAGCTTGCACTTGAGGAAAGACCATCTTGCCGTCCTAGAAGAACTCTCCAATTAGGACCGCCCGTCTGCAAAAATCTTTGCACAATTTGTTGTTGTGAGTAAAATGGAAAAATGGAGCTCAAAACTAAGTTCACACAGAAAACACTTTCTATGTGCAAATAATCCCCACAAAAATGTTTTTTTTTTCTCAAAATTCACAGTACAAGGTAAAAATTAACTATGGCCTACATGAGGCTATTGAATTGATAAGAATTTCATTATAAGAGGCTTCTTTGTGAGAGACAAAAACAAAACGAGACACTAGTATTTTAAAGCGAAAATTACCAAAATACCCCTCAAATTTCAAAAATTCCCAAAATACCCCCATAATTTGCCATAAATTCCCAAAATGCCCTTCAAATTTCCCAAAATACCCCTAGTTGTGAGAGTAAATTTCTCCAAAAACAATTTTTTTTGTATTTTTTCATAAGAAGAGTGATTGTCTACCATACAGGATGCTAAAACTAAAATTGGAGTTGGTTATGTAGGCTTTAAGATGAATTGCTTCATTATTTTTAGAGATAATTGCCTTTTTTTGCGAGGTAATTTGCGACTAATTACATGCTAAGCACTTACAAACCGATCTCAATTGTCAAACAAGAATAAAGATTAGAAAATCTTGAAGAATCCAACAAAAATAGAAACAAAGGTATTTTGGGAATTTTTGAAATTTGAGGGGTATTTTGGTAATTTTCCCTATTTTAAAACATGTGGTATCACGATAACATATTATGTTTTTTCTTTTGAAAAAAAATCAAGTTACCACCATCTTAAACTAATTCACACTATGATCTCTTCAACTTGTCGTGGATGTTGATTTTTTTTTTTGTGTATAGTCTTGAAGAAGTCATATTCACTTTCAAATGAGAAGAGGCTTGTAAGGCACATTGCCTTCGCATTGATTGAAATGTAGGGTAAAGGTCTATACACGTGGGGCACACCCTATTCATACCAAACATGGGGTAATTGTATGGTTTAATCATCCACTAAAGAAAGCACATAATCGTTTGGGTTTCTACGCTTAAAGGGAAGAGAGACTTTGTTGTGACGGTGGGTGTGAGCGAGCCTCAGGTAGTGTTCGGGAAAAATGTGTCTCAACTTAATATCATGCCATTTTCATTTTCAATTTCAAAAATGCCGGTTGAGGGCAAGGGAAGAAGGAGAAATTCCGCCCCAAAATAGAGAAAAATAGTGTAAAAGCCTACAAAATAAACCTGATTTTCTAAAAATTCCGCCTGGCAAATTCAAGGAAAGGAATTTTGTATGTTTGGAAAAATGATTTTTCCCAAACACTAGCATGAGGGCTCACACTTTGATGGACACTCGACGAGATTTAGGAGTGCATCCCAAGGCTTAGTTATGTTCAACTACTCTAAACAAGACTATCCATTAGTTATGTGTGTGTGACCCAAGACGTCAAAACGCCCTTTTTCTTGGTGAAGAATGCATCTCCATGCATTGCCTGACAATTTCTACAGAGTAAGTCTCCAATGACAAACAAAACTTTTCAATTTTTGATATGCTTAATGAGGGGCTTTTTCCCTATATTTAGAAGTTATTTAGAAGTTAACACTAGGGCACAAGCCACTTCTATGGCTATAATAAGCAGCTCTTGTCTAAATGCTTATTCTCATGGACTAGAGAAAACTTGATCAAAATGTTTCAAGTATTTGTTAACAAGGCATGCAAGGAGTTGATAAAAAAATAGAAATAAATTACTTCATATGAAAATATCATTTTTCAAAGGTCATGTTTTAGGTACAATCAATGAAAAATCGTTGAATAGTCCTGATTTCGCATATGGACCCCTTAAAAATCTTCAAAGCATATTGAAACTCTTTTGTAAAATACTTGAAATATATCTACAATGAAAATCCATGCATATACTACTTTTAGGAAAAAGACTTTCAATTTGTTTTAAGCCTGCAAAATGTATATGCTATTAATATTAAAAGCCAATTTTGTGGCTTTTTACTATATTTAAAATTTAAAAAATGCACTATTTTTGGATAAATGATACACCAAACTGTTCCTCTATGTGTGGGACCTCAATTATATTCTATGTTCATGATTTCTTGAACCATAGTCAATTTTAGAACCACTTTTATAGAATGAGATGCCAAGCCACTATTGTGTCCCAAACCATTTAAATGGTTCAAACACAAACCTAGACTTGTGCGATCTGCCAAAAAAGATGAGATGAATGGTTATGCGAAGGTTTAGGTTTCATAAAGAATTTTGAGGCGGGCGATGTCACCCTACTATCAAGCTTGGAGAAAGGGGGGCTCAGAGAGGCTTTGCTCGCAAGGATTCTTACTTTTCTCACAACATCAGTATGAGGGGAGAAGCAATAGCGGTAGACCATCATGTCGGGTAGGACCCAGGTGGGGTCTCCTAACGGTACCACATGTTGATCAGCTTGCGGCCTAGTTCGTGACTTATTTTCCTGCGGGAGGAGGTTGTCCCTCATTGTTCACACTCTCTAATGTCAATGTGACAGTGTCGTACTCTGTCGAGTAGACTTACACTTTGGTTATTTTACTTGAGGTGAGATAGCTAGTTGCTTAAGTTTTCGGGTTATCACCTTATGAGGGGGGGATGTGGATCCTGCCATAATGCCAACACATCTTGGATACATGCGCGGGACCTTACGACACATTGTTCACGCTTCTACCTTACATTCTCAAGAAATTGTTTGTTCTAGTGTGTCTGCTATTGCATTATGGATGATACTATAGGTTAGATATATGCATGTTCTTAGAGGGGAGCCTCCCACACCCCGCTTCTACATCAAAGGACACAGTCAATCCCATTTGTTCAAAGATTATTCGCACTCTTCATTGTTAGTGTAACACATCAACAAGTTCCTCCAAGGCAACCCGGAGTAAAAGGTACAATGAAATCACAGGAAAAACCTTGAATTGTTTATAAATAAGAGTGTCACGGTGCCTAAATCCTTGTGGGTGAGAGAGTGTTCTTCAAATGTCAAATGTTGATAGCTCTTGAGATCGTGCAATAGACCTATCGTGCTACGATTGGTGGCCACAATAGTGAAAGCAATGGCCATAAAAAAGTTCTGCTCATGTTTGGAGATAGAATTAATGCATTGCACAATTGTCATATTTCCATGTTATAGAAGGTGATTGCAAGTCCTCTTCTTCGTCATGACTCAGCTTAGAGAGGGTTAGGACCTTCACTACTACTTGAGATGGCGCACACCCCCCTAATGCAGTTTCACATAAAGGATATGGGTGTGTTCTAAATAAGCATTTACACAGCATATGTATGCATAGAATTGGGAAGCAATTTGAATCGACTTGGATGCACGTGCTAGAGTGACAAGTTTTCATCCCACACTAGCAACTTTTTTTTTTTTTGAGAAAAGTGGAATTGAATTGAAGAGAGAACTGCAAAAAAACACAATGAACCCACAGGTAAGGGGTGGGTTAGCCCTAAAACTTAAGGCTTACATCCACAAGAAGTTTTGGACAGATTCTCACAATAATTCCCACATTATGACTTAGTTCAACATCATTGGGCCGGCGGTTCCTGCCCCCAATCGTACCTAGCTAGGTATGCGGTGCCTCCCGAGCAAAAGCTCATGATGTTACGCATTGTATGAAAATGAAAAACACTGAAAAAGTCTCCCTTTTCCTACATGAGAAAATCTCTAAATCTTCTTGTGATCATATCAGACACGAAGTCCCTCATTTTGAATCTAGTAGCACTATAAAAAAAAGTTTTCATCCCACGCTAGCAATATTAATGTAAGTGGAGGGAGAAAGTAACTTACAAGGACGACAGCATCACGAGCGGCGAGGGCGAGAATGTCGGAGCATGAAACAACTCCTGGGCAAGCACTCTCCACGTCACTTTTGGCTCGCTCGATGGCATCGAATCCTTCTTGCCGCAAGCTCTTGTTGTCCGCAAAGTCCCTTTCCGCTTCATTATCCACGGTGGAGGAGATTAGGATGGATGCGTCACAACCCTGACGAGTCAAGTAAAGACACGTGGGGATGAGCAGGCAGAGAGAGAGAGAGAGAGAGAGAGAGAGAGACGCTTGCTTACTTGGACAAGAGCGTCGTGGAAGAAGAGGCGAAGTATGGAGGGGGCTACCACGTTGGATTGCGCAGAGGAGGCGGCAACGCTGCGCGACACAATCCCCGCCACATCGGGACATGTACTGGCGTAGAAATCGGGCGACAGGTCGATCCCCGCCCCCAACAGTGCGCTACAAAGTATGTGAAGACAATACAAGCCCAGCAGCAATCTGGCCTCTGCTGCTCTCTGCATTTCTGCTACGTACAGCATCAATCGCAGGCCTACTAGCCTAAAAAGCAGAGCACACAGGATGTGTGCCTGCGCCTGCACAAATGAAGGGCTATATACGTTACATTTCAGCAGAGGCCCAAAGCTGATAGATCTACCGGGTCCCCGGGAAGCCTGGCGAGAGAGAGAGAGAGAGAGAGAGAGAGAGAGAGAGAGAGAGAGGCGTTGTGTCCCCTGTCAGTGCTGTCACTGACTGTGTGTGTGTGTGTGTGTGCGTCTGTTGGGGGACGCTCGCGGCTCGCTTGACGCAAGTCAACTGAGGGCCACAACACATCAGGTGTAACCTTTTGCACCCATAATGCAGAAAACTGTCATAGCCCCTCCCTCCGGATGCTGGCCCATCCTCACCAAGTAGGACTGGAAGCGAAAAAGACAGTGTGCAGTGTGTGTGTGTGTGTGTGTGATGCACTTTTGCATGGAAACGGCTGGTTATTGTGTCATTATTTGCCGAATATTAAATGGCACCTGGACCATATTCACGCTGGTCGTTCGACTTCTACCATGACGGCCCTCAAACTTGATGAACTCCCCCATCAGTGGAGCAAAAATGAGAATTGAAATAATTGAAGGGAGAGCATACCCTCGTCCCTATATGGCGCGGCTTTGGGTCATAGGGGATCTAGGGCCCAAATTTGGGGGGGCGAGGCGGCTTTAATTTCAGCCGTCAGATCACGCAGTGAACTAGGGGTGAATTAGGGGTGGGTGAACTAAGGGTGAGGTAGGGGCGGGTGAACTAGGGGCGCCTAAACTACGGTATGATCATGTGCCATGTCAATATGGACAGCGACGCGCGCTAGCGTGGTGGTAGGACATTCGTGTGGCAATCGAAACGTCCCAGGTTCGACCCACACCCCACGAGGGGGGTGAACTAGGGGTGAACTCGGGGCGATTCACCCCCACTCCATTGCGTGATCCGACGATCGAGATTAAAGCCGCCTCGTGCCTTCAAATTTGGGCCCTAAATCCCCCCTGGCCAGAGCCGTGCCATATAGTGACGAGGAGAGCATACCCCTCCACTGTGCTAAGTTGCTAACGATGTGTGTGGTAAAAAAAGAGAAAGGGCAAAGGGGCACGGACCAAGTTATATACTAAAATACTCACACCATATTCACATCGTTTGTAAAAGCCTACCAATTTGAGAGCAAGCCAGCTTGGCCTGAAAGGAGGAGCGGTGAGGATAACGAGGAGCTCTGAGCTTCATACTACGGAAATCCCCCGAGGTCATGCACATTTCCTTTCCTTTCTTCCCTTGCCGTGTCTACCGACTAAATGTTGGGGTATAAAGCCCAATGTGGTCGCCCGGGTAAGTGGGCAGGCCGCCAGGTTGTACACATATTCTTTTGTAAAAACCTAATAAGAACTCACTATGCTCTACACATTACAGTAGAGCGAGTTCACCATATCGTCGTGCTCTTCTTCTCGCACTCTCTCTCGCATCGCACTTCCGCTCGTACTCGTTCAACTGGTATCAGAGCTCAGATCGAGGCTCGGGGCAGCACTGCAGGAGGCTAGAGTCACCAGCTCAGATTGGAGTGAAATTCGACAGGCAAAGACACGGCCCCAAATCTTGTGGGAAAGGTCGTAGGGCTTGGTGTGCTCAAAATTTCATTCTGAGGTCATCTCGGTCACCGTTCGGCTTCGACAAAGTTCTGCGCAGGCCATTTTCGACTACGTGGTCTCAGCGGGTGTAGATCCGACTTTGCAAATTTGGGGTTTTCGGCCTACGACTACAGGTGTTGAGGATATCGACACTCCCAGAGTGTTGATTTGTGGCTGTCTACACATCGAAGGACGGCTCACAGTTCTTGGAGGCGTGTCACATACGACACGGGCGCATCTACTCACAGACTGTAGGCGACATCCACTAGTTCATCAGGTAGCTCGTGTTTGCTGCTTGATATTCTAGATTTCATCCTGACATTGCAGGTACTTCCACATGGGATGTATTGTCAGAGATGATGTATGTCTGTTGAGGGTTTGCTGGCTGTGAGTCACGCAGCAAACAACCGCCGCAGCGGTTACAGCATACAATGGGAAATTTGTGGATGTATGACTTTGTGGGAAGTCTATGTACTGTCAGATTTACTGCAGCCTTTGTTGAGGGTCGAGTGAGGTTTTATTGAGCTGGGGGATTCTCGAATGTTGAGATCCTTTCGGTGATATAGGTCTTGGAGCGATCCCTCGAGCACCCTTAGATAGGCAGCTAGGATGTATTGACTGTGAGTTAGACAGTTGGGATTGCATCTTTGCTTTACTTCCGTTGAGGCATTGTCGCAGTCTATGCTTACAGGACAGTCAGAGACAGTACAGGTGCAAGACGGGTTTACCCACAGCTTACAGTGTTAGAGAGACAATGGTTTTTTGAGTTGTTTTTAGTACACCAGAGCCATTTTACAAAGGAGACTCTGCCAAAATTTTTGCAGAATCTGAAGCTTTCTTGGTTCATTTGACAGGTTGATATTGGTTCAGAGGTCACTTTACAAGGGAAACTCTGCCGAATTTTTTCCAGGAAAGTAAACTACTGTGAAGCGTAGCTATGGCTGGATCACAGGACACTGCTCTTTACAATATCAAGAAGTTGGATGGAACCAATTTCCCATTGTGGAAGAAGCAGATTTGGCACGTGTTGGTACAAAAGAAGCTAATAAAACCTATAAAGCTCAAGGGGATAAAACCAGAAGATATGGACGAAGATGAATGGAGCGAAATGGATGAATTGGGACTTTCTACCATTATGCTGACTTTGGTAGAAAGCGTTTACTTCAATGTAGTAGATGAGATGTCGGCTTATCAAGCATGGTTAAAGCTGAGTGATCTTTATGAGAAGCAGAGTGCAGCTTCACAGGTATAGTGGCTTAAGAAGCTTGTTGACTTGAAGATGAAAGAAGGGACACCTATGTCCAATCATCTGAATGAATTCAACACAATCTATAGTCAGTTGTCAGCTCAAGGTGTCAAGTTTGATGAACCTGTTAGAGCTATGTTCCTGTTGATCACATTGCCGGAAAGTTGGGACACTTTTCGCACAGCTTTGAGTAATTCTGCACCTCCAGATGGTTTGAACATAGCAGGTGTAGAAGGAAGTCTGCTTACTGAAGAAACCAATAGAAAGACAATGGACAAAGGCAAAGTAACAGCCTTAGTTGTCAGGGGAAGGACCAAAGAAAAGTACAAAGGTGGAAAGAGGAATCAGTCTCGTACCAAGTCCCGCAGTGCTAAAGGCAAGAGTGACATAGAATGCTACCATTGTGGCAAGAAGGGTCACATGAAAAGAGACTGCAGAGAATGGAAAGCAGAAAAAGGCAAAGAGAAAGCTGAAGACCATGGTGAGAAGAACAAGTCCTCAGTGAAGATTCAAGAAATAAATGTGACAAACACTGTTGCAGAGGATGATAGTCTAGTGTCAGGAGACATCTACTTCTTGAAGAATACAATGGAGTCAGCTCTTCTTACAGCATCTGATGGAAATGCACTGAGTGACTGGATTATAGACTCAAGGGCATCACTTCATGTGTCTCCAAACAAGGAGTGGTTTACCTCTTATGTGACCACTAAAGATCATGTTCGGCTAGGCAATGGGCAGACATGTGAGATCTTAGGTGTTGGAGATGTTCAATTGAAGATTCAGAATGGCCCTTCTTTCACGCTGAAGAATGTGAGACATGTTCCCGCAATTACAAAGAGCTTGATCAGCACAGGTTTACTTGATGATGCTGGCTACGTCACCACTTTTGGACCGAACATGTGGAAGATATCCAAGGGTTCTATGACAGTAGCACATGGAGTAAATTCTGGAGGACTTTACATGATTTATGTATCAAATGTCTCTAAAAATGTAATCAATGTAACCGAGCAGCCGAACGTTTCTTTGTGGCATAGCCGGTTAGGACATATGTCCAAGAAGGGAATGGAAATCTTGTCTCGTTCTGGTTATTTGCCTGGCTTTTCATTTAATGATTTTGAATTCTGTGAACATTGTCTGTACGGTAAGCAAACACAGCATCCACATAAGCATAGAAGCAGTAGAAGAGATACACAGTTGGCACTTGTTCATAGTGATTTGTGTGGACCTATGCCTAACCTATCTCTAGGGGGAGCTTCTTACTTTATGACATTTATAGATGATTACTCGAGGAAAGTATGGGTTTACTTTCTCAAGCACAAGGATGAAGCGTTTAGTGTTTTCAAAACATTTGTGACACTTGTGGAGAATCAGAGTGGCAAGAAGCTTAAATGCTTACGCACTGACAATGGTGGAGAGTATGTTTCAAAGGCCTTTCAGGACTTTTGTGAGTCAAAAGGTATAAAACGTGAACTTACTGCTCCTTACAATCCTCCTCAAAATGGTGTTACTGAGAGGATGAATAGGACCATACAAGAGAAGGTCAAAAGTATGTTGTCTAATGCACAGCTGCCAAATGGGTTTTGGGCTGAAGCTGTATCAACAGCTGTTCATCTTGTAAATAGATCTCCTAGCAAGGTTTTGCAGAAGGATTCAGTGCCAGAGATGGTATGGTCAGGAAAAATGCCCTCATACAAGCATCTCAAAGTCTTTGGCTGTGAGGCATATACTCACGTTCCAAAGGAATTTAGGAACAAACTTGAGCCAAAGAGTAGAAAGTGCATCTTTCTAGGCTATGGTAATTCTGGTGAGATGGGGTACAGACTTTGGGATCCCGAATCCAGAAAGGTTGTCCGCAGCAATGATGTTCACTTTAATGAATCCAAATATCATTCTAAACCAGAGAGGGTTGAGGAGATTAGAAGAGTTGTCTTCCAAGAAGATGGACCTGCACGTGCAAGACAAAATGTCAGGGCTCAAGAGGAGCAAGGACAGGATAGAGTGGAACCACAGGTTGTGGCTGAGCCTGAGCCACCTATTGTGCGTAGATCTGGACGTGTCACGCGACCTCCTGATAGGTTTGTTCCATCTATGAACTATGTCATGTTGATTGATTGCAATGAGCCTTCATGTTACAAGGAAGCAGTGCAAATGAAGGACTCCGAGAATTGGCAATTGGCCATGCAGTTAGAGATGACAGCTCTACATAAAAACAAGACATGGAAGCTAGTTAAATTACCACAGGGCAAAAAGGCTCTACCTTGTAAATGGGTTTACAAGTATAAGATCACCGCTCATGATAGTCAGCCAAAGTACAAAGCAAGGCTTGTTGCCAAGGGCTTTAAGCAAGAACAAGGCATTGACTTTGATGAAGTCTTCTCTCCGGTGGTCAAGATGACTACATTGAGATGCTTTCTTGCATTGGTTGCCATATTATATTTGGTGTTGCACCAAATGGATGTCAAGACAACGTTCTTGCATGGTGATTTAGATGTGGAAATTTACATGCAGCATCCAGAAGGGTTTGTTGAGAAAGGCAAGGAAGATTGGGTATGCCAATTGTTAAAGAGTCTTTATGGCTTAAAACAATCACTGAGGGCATGGTACCATAAATTCCACAAGTTTATGCTTTCTCAAGGCTACAAACGTAGTGAGTTCGATCACTGTCTATATACAAAGAAGGCTAAGGATGGTAGTTGGATGATCCTTATTTTGTATGTGGATGACATGTTGATTGCTGGCAAGCACTTGGAAGAAATTTCAGCTTTGAAGTCAAAGATGGCAAAATCGTTTGACATGAAAGACATGGGTGAGGCAAGTCATATACTTGCTATGCGCATTGAGAGAGATAGATCAAAGAAGTTGATTTGGTTATCTCAAACAGAGTATATTGACAAGGTTTTGCAACGTTTCAATATGGAGAAGGGAAAGGCACTGAGTGTTCCATTGCCACCATATGTGAAACTTAGCAAACAAGATTGTCCTGTGTCTGAGGAGGAACAGGCTGAAATGGATAAGATTCCATATGCGTCTGCAGTGGGTAGTTTGATGTATGCAATGATTGCTACTCGCCCAGACATTGCATTTGCAGTGGGAGTAGTAAGTCGATACATGTCAAACCCAGGCAAGAAACATTGGGAAGCAGTGAAAGGAATATTGAGATACCTGAAAGCTACAAAGAGTATGCGTATATGCTATGGGAGTCAGGAGCTAAGTGTAAAGGGTTTTACAGACTCAGATTATGCAGGTGACTTAGACAACCGAAGGTCTACGTCAGGGTATGTCTTTACATTGGCTGGTGGAGCAGTATCATGGCGTTCTAGATTACAAGATTGTGTTACTCAGTCTACTACAGAGGCTGAATATGTTGCAGCATCAGAGGCATGCAAAGAATCAATTTGGCTTAATCGACTAGTAACAGATTTGGGAATCAAAGAAGAGATTCCTGTGTTATATTGTGATAGTCAAAGTGCTATACAATTGGCTCGCAATCCATTTTATCACTCAAAGACAAAGCATGTGGATGTGAAGTATCATTTCATCATGGAAATGCTCGAGGATAAGCAACTTCAGCTTGTCAAAGTTCACACCACAGAAAATCCTGCTGATCTACTTACAAAAGAACTTCCCACAGAGAGCTTTGCGCATTTTCGCAAGCAGTTAGGTGTAGGGTAGTACATCACTTCTCTACATCTCTTGTATATTAGCTTGTATAGTAGCTTCTCTCACACTTAAAGTACCACATTGGACTTTAAGTGGGAGGTTGTTGGGGTATAAAGCCCAATGTGGTCGCCCAGGTAAGTGGGCGGGCCGCCAGGTATGTACACATATTCTTTTGTAAAAACCTAATAAGAACTCACTATGCTCTACACATTACAGTAGAGCGAGTTCACCATATCGTCGTGCTCTTCTTCTCGCACTCTCTCTCGTGTCGCACTTCCGCTCGTACTCCTTCACTAAAGGCTCTTCTTTTGAATTCGACGCGTGCCTTTCCCCTTTGCGGGAGGCACGGTGGCATTTCAAGATGCACTTCTATATGAAGTAGTGAGGAATGTTGAACAAACACCACCTTCCCACAGGTAGGACGGGTCTCCAGTTTGCCTCAGGAGGTAACCCTAATTTGAATTTCAACCAGCAGTTTTCTCCTCTTGCCCAGTTGTTGCAGGCACCCAGACCCATATCCAACAGCCCTGGCTCATATGCCCAACTTCTACTAAACCACTCAAGTTTCAATGCTCAGAATAATATACAACAATTTTTTATGTTGTCGCCGCAGAGAACTGCTGAGGTTGGGCCACCCCTGTCATTACCAAACCCTGCGGTGTCGGGGGATATGTGTTCGAGACGTGAGTCGGGTAGGCGCGGGGCCTCTGACTGTGGGAGGTGTGAAAGAGAGAGAACAGTAGACACTGAAAGCTCTGGCAGTCACCGTAATCATCAATTAATTGAGTAAATCTTTAGGTACAACTTAATCGATAGCCAAGGCGGGCTGTTAGCAGCTCCATCACTCGGATTAACTAATAGCTAGGAATTTAAGCTCCCTTTACAAAAATAAGCAGGCCGTTAACGGCTCCGTGGCTTATCAATCATGATTAACAACACTAAAATTGATTATCCATATCGGTTTCCTGCTTCAATTGCCCTCATGAGCGCTACAAAATAACTCTGTGTAGCATTCTCTGATCGCCTCTGTCGTCCTTCTCATGCTTAATTGAGAGAAAGATTGAGAGAGATCTACAAAAATCCCCTGTCTTTCTCATTCTTCACCTCCTTCATAGATGCTCACTTTTAATCCTTCAATTTTCCTTAAGGAATCTGTCAAACTTGCCGATAGCTTAGGATTCCATAGTTCTTGTTCTGGTTCTTTGCTTGATGTCTCCTTTGCTTAACCTCATGGGTTTACCTCCCCTCATCTTGTTCATTCTGCTCCTTTTCTTTTGCTTCCTTCGCTTCCCCAATGTCGAGAGAGAGATAAATCAAGAGTGAGAGTTAAACCTTGCTTACCTCCTGTGCCGACAAAGAGAGAGAAAGAGAGAGAGAACTCTAAAGCTTCTTCTTCTCCACCTTCCTCGCTTCACCAAGGTCGAGAGCGAGAGAGATTGACCTTTCCTTTGCTCACCGAGGACGAGAGAGAGAGCTCTCCATTTTTCTTCTCCCTCCACGCTATGTTCTTCCTCCCTCCCCACGTTTATACAAAATCCTCCTTTTCTTTCTTGCTCGTTACCCCTCACTTGCTATATATATACCTTGTATTGGAATTGGCATATTAACTTGAGAGTAGCGGAAATTAGAGAGAGTACTTTTGTGAAATTACTTTGTGAGCATAGCAGGTGAACATAATTAATCGTAGCAACAAAAACATAGCATTTAGTTAACTTGGAATGAACAATACTTTTGCAAGAGAGAGAATTTAGAGAACATGATAACAATTGAGAATCGGATTTATGTGGAGCTGCTCCCCCCTCCAATAGGCATTTGTATTATGATTTCTCCCATCAAGAGAGACTTGTTACAATACAATCTTTGTGTTCCTTGTGACCTAGGTGATGCAATGAAGATGGAAAGCTTCATGCATCACGAGCATGACATAAACTTTGAGGAAAGCATTAACTATCCCAAGCCTCAATCCCAATACCTTAAACACCTTCGAAGGTGGAGAGAGCTAGCAGGGAATGAGGGTAGGGAAGAGGAAGAAGAAACATTTCATAGAAGAAAGAATTAGTTCCTCACTTATCATCAACTACACATACATAATAGCATAGAATGATGATGGAGAAGATGGAAAGCTTAAGCATTGAAGCATGGCTCTTGGTTGGATTTGCATTACATAGCCAAGAGTGTTGGGGTAGGCTCTCAACCTCTCTACTTGCTTGGAGAAGGAGAGGGAGCTCTTGCACTTTGCACTTCACACAATGAGAGTGTTGTGAGTGTGTGTGGGAGAGTATACCCCCTAAGCAGGCCCCCTACTTGCTTTGGTCGACCCCCCCTTGTAGCTCATACTTGAAGCTCATTGGACCCCTCCAGGCCTAGCCAATCACAAGCAAGAGGTAAATCAAGTAACAAGGGTAGCCTTGGGACAAGTGTCCCTCTTTCCCCTTTGAGAGAGAGTACTTGATATATGTTTTAAAAAATTAATTAAATATTCTAAATTATCATTGGACCCCTTGGGTGGCCAATCAATAGGCTTCAGGCACACCATGAGGACAACATGAGAAGGAACTTGACAAGTGTCCCTTTTGCTTTCTTTGTACCAAGCATGCCTTGTGTGAGTGTGTGTGTGTGTGTTCTCTCTCATCCCCCCTCTGGTAGGACTCTCCCCCTCCTTGTAGGGATTGAATATTGACTTTTTGGCACACCTTATCTCAAGCACCTTAGTCAACAAGAAAGACAAATCACCTCAAGCTTGGGTGGTGTTCCCACAAGCACCTCAAGCTCCCTAGTCAGCAAGCACGACAAGCACCTCAAGAACCTTAGTTAGCAAGCACGACAAGCACCTCACGCACCTTATTCATCAAGCACGACAAGCACCTCAAGCACCTTAGTCATCAAGCACGACAAGCGCCTCAAGCACCTTAATCTTGGGCTAGGTTCCCACCTGAAGCACAGCCCTAGCTTACCTAAGGTCAAAGGATTTTTACACTAACTATTGGAGGTCTTCAATGAAGCTAACCCTAAGGTCTTTATGCTCCATTGGTTAGCCTTGCTCATTGATAGCCAAGAGTGTTGGTGCAGGCTCTCAACCTCTCTACTTGCTTGGAGAAGGAGAGGGAGCTCTTGCACTTTGTACTTCACACAATGAGTGTATGTGAATGTATGTGGGAGAGTGACACCCCCTAAGCAGGACCCCTACTTACATTAGTCGAGGCCCCCCCTTGTAGCTCAAACTTAAAGCTCATTGGACCTCTCCAGGCCTAGCAACAGGTAAATCAAGTAACAATGGTAGCCTTGGGACAAGTGTCTCCCTTTCCCCTTTGAGAGAGAGGACTTGATATATGTAAAAACAATTCATTGGACCCCTTGGGTGGCCAACCAATGGGCTTCAGGCACACCATGAGGGAAACATGAGAAGAAACTTGACAAGTGTCCCTTTTGCTTTCTTTGTACCAAGCATCCCTTGTGTGCGTGTGTGTGTGTGTGTGTTCTCTCTCAAACCCCCCCTGGTAGGGCTCTCCCCCTCCTTGTAGGGATTGAATATTGACTTTTTGGCACACCTTATCTCAAGCACCTTAGTCAGCAAGCATGACAAAGCACCTCAAGCTTGGGTGGTGTTCCCACAAGCACCTCAAGCTCCCTAGTCAACAAGCACCTCAAGCACCTTAATTACCGAGCACGACAAGCACCTCAAGCACCTTAGTCATGAAGCACGACAAGCACCTCAAGCGCCTTAAGCTTGGGCCGGGTTCTCACCTGAAGCACAACTCTAGCTTACCTAAGGTCAAAGGACTTTTACACTAACTATTGGAGGTCTTCAATGAAGCTTACCCTAAGGTATTTATGCTCCATTGGTTAGCCTTGCTCTTTGATAGACCATCTCTCATTTGGGCCCTTTTACCATTGGCCCCGTGTTGAGGTAGATCTATAAGCACATGTCTATATCTTAACCCTTGGTACTGTTTATTCTCCCGCATTAAATGATCATTTTAATATGCGAAAATCATTTGGGTTGGTTAGATATTAGATTTTATGACATTACCTATCTCCTGAAATCATAGTCCTCCTCGACTATGAGCTAGAAGAGATAAAGCCATAGTCATTAGTCAATCTTACGGTAGAGGATCCCTTTTTACCCTACAACATCTTTCCAAGATGGATGACTAATCCATTTGGTGCTTGGGAGACGTAGCTACCGCAAGCATGTCTCCTCCTTAGTCCATTTCATTCTGCCAAAGTAGAGTGACAAATTCTACTTGGTGTTTGAGAGACGTCATCATCACAAATATGATTCTAAGCATGCATACTATTTAAATTTGTGCACAATTAAAAAGAGAACTAATCTTATAAGACAAAAACATAGGTCTTTTAAAAGAAATTTATACATTTGCTTACTCTAATGTAGCATTGTAAGCATTGACAAGATTCATACCATCCTTAAGCTATATTCCTTGCATCCATCTAGCATCTTCAAAAGGATAATTTTTAACTTAATAAGATACCATTTGATAATCTTACCATGTCGTAGTACCTTGTCTTCATGCCGTAGAATAGCTTCAGGTTGTATCACCTCTTCTTGGTCTTCAACTTCGGGAGGGTCTTCAATAATTGAAGCAGTTGGTGGCTCTCCTTTGTAGGGCTTAAGTAGGCTCACATCAAAGGCATTGTGTATGAGACAATGGTTGGGCAACTTGAGTTGGTAAGCCATCTCATTGATACGTTTCAAGATTTGGAAAGGACCATAGTATCTTTTTGCTAGCTTAGCATAATACTTTTGATGGCCCGTAGGATTTTTGCCTGATGTTCGCTTTAATCGAGCCTTAGGAAACTTAAATAAGACCCAATCATTTCTTTGAATTTTAAGGCCCTTCTGTGCTTGTCAACAACATCTTTTTGCTTTGTTCAGAGACGGATATAGCCTCCTTAATCTTTTGAAAAGATTCTTGTAGGTCACGGCTATACTCATCGGCAGCGAAGATCTTCCCATGTACTTTGACTAGCAAGGGACTTTTATGTCTTCCCTCAATGATCTCAAAAGGTGCATTTCCCATAGAAGTATGTACAATATTATTGTAGGCATACTCTACAAGAGGTAAGTACTTTTCCCATTGTGAGTATTGATCTACTTCTGTACCATAAGTCTTTAGTTGATCGAGTATTGTAAGATTGGCTATCTCACTTTGGCCATCCATTTGTGGGTGATCGACCGAAGAGAAATTCAACCTTGTTCCTAGATTTTCAAAAAGACCTATACAAAAATTACTTATCATTTTAGGATCTCTGTCTGACACGACGGATGTTGGTAATCCATGGTGTTTGAAAATTTGTGATAGAAGGAAATTTCCCATTTGGTGTGCCTTAATAGTATTTTTCACAAGAATAAAGTGTGCTTGCTTGCTAAACCTGTCGACTATTTTCCATATTCCCATATTCCCATGGATAGACTTGGGTAATCCAAAGATGAAATCCATGGATATACTCTCCCATGGTGAATTTGGGATAGGCAATGGTTGGCGTAATCCAGGTTGCTTCCCTCTTTTAGTTCCTCACTTATCATCACTCTTCTTCCTAAAATACATAATAGCATAGTAATGATGTTGGAGAAGATGGAAAGCTTAAGCATTGAAGCATGGCTCTTGGTTGGATTTGCATTACATAGCCAAGAGTGTTGGTGCAGGCTCTCAACCTCTCTACTTGCTTGGAGAAGGAGAGGGAGCTCTTGCACTTTGTACTTCACACAATGAGTGTATGTGAATGTATGTGGGAGAGTGACACCCCCTAAGCAGGACCCCTACTTACATTAGTCGAGGCCCCCCCTTGTAGCTCAAACTTAAAGCTCATTGGACCTCTCCAGGCCTAGCAACAGGTAAATCAAGTAACAATGGTAGCCTTGGGACAAGTGTCTCCCTTTCCCCTTTGAGAGAGAGGACTTGATATATGTAAAAACAATTCATTGGACCCCTTGGGTGGCCAACCAATGGGCTTCAGGCACACCATGAGGGAAACATGAGAAGAAACTTGACAAGTGTCCCTTTTGCTTTCTTTGTACCAAGCATCCCTTGTGTGCGTGTGTGTGTGTGTGTGTGTTCTCTCTCAAACCCCCCCTGGTAGGGCTCTCCCCCTCCTTGTAGGGATTGAATATTGACTTTTTGGCACACCTTATCTCAAGTACCTTAGTCAGCAAGCATGACAAAGCACCTCAAGCTTGGGTGGTGTTCCCACAAGCACCTCAAGCTCCCTAGTCAACAAGCACCTCAAGCACCTTAATTACCGAGCACGACAAGCACCTCAAGCACCTTAGTCATGAAGCACGACAAGCACCTCAAGCGCCTTAAGCTTGGGCTGGGTTCTCACCTGAAGCACAACTCTAGCTTACCTAAGGTCAAAGGACTTTTACACTAACTATTGGAGGTCTTCAATGAAGCTTACCCTAAGGTATTTATGCTCCATTGGTTAGCCTTGCTCTTTGATAGACCATCTCTCATTTGGGCCCTTTTACCATTGGCCCCGTGTTGAGGTAGATCTATAAGCACATGTCTATATCTTAACCCTTGGTACTGTTTATTCTCCCGCATTAAATGATCATTTTAATATGCGAAAATCATTTGGGTTGGTTAGATATTAGATTTTATGACATTACCTATCTCCTGAAATCATAGTCCTCCTCGACTATGAGCTAGAAGAGATAAAGCCATAGTCATTAGTCAATCTTACGGTAGAGGATCCCTTTTTACCCTACAACATCTTTCCAAGATGGATGACTAATCCATTTGGTGCTTGGGAGACGTAGCTACCGCAAGCATGTCTCCTCCTTAGTCCATTTCATTCTGCCAAAGTAGAGTGACAAATTCTACTTGGTGTTTGAGAGACGTCATCATCACAAATATGATTCTAAGCATGCATACTATTTAAATTTGTGCACAATTAAAAAGAGAACTAATTTTATAAGACAAAAACATAGGTCTTTTAAAAGAAATTTGTACATTTGCTTACTCTAATGTAGCATTGTAAGCATTGACAAGATTCATACCATCCTTAAGCTATATTCCTTGCATCCATCTAGCATCTTCAAAAGGATAATTTTTAACTTAATAAGATACCATTTGATAATCTTACCATGTCGTAGAACCTTGTCTTCATGCCGTAGAATAGCTTCAGGTTGTATCACCTCTTCTTGGTCTTCAACTTCAGGAGGGTCTTCAATAATTGAAGCAGTTGGTGGCTCTCCTTTGTAGGGCTTAAGTAGGCTCACATCAAAGGCATTGTGTATGAGACAATGGTTGGGCAACTTGAGTTGGTAAGCCATCTCATTGATACGTTTCAAGATTTGGAAAGGACCATAGTATCTTTTTGCTAGCTTAGCATAATACTTTTGATGGCCCGTAGGATTTTTGCCCGATGTTCGCTTTAATCGAGCCTTAGGAAACTTAAATAAGACCCAATCATTTCTTTGAATTTTAAGGCCCTTCTGTGCTTGTCAACAACATCTTTTTGCCTTTGTTCAGAGACGGATATAGCCTCCTTAATCTTTTGAAAAGATTCTTGTAGGTCACGGCTATACTCATCGGCAGCGAAGATCTTCCCATGTACTTTGACTAGCAAGGGACTTTTATGTCTTCCCTCAATGATCTCAAAAGGTGCATTTCCCATAGAAGTATGTACAGTATTATTGTAGGCATACTCTACAAGAGGTAAGTACTTTTCCCATTGTGAGTATTGATCTACTTCTGTACCATAAGTCTTTAGTTGATCGAGTATTGTAAGATTGGCTATCTCACTTTGGCCATCCATTTGTGGGTGATCGACCGAAGAGAAATTCAACCTTGTTCCTAGATTTTCAAAAAGACCTATACAAAAATTACTGATCATTTTAGGATCTCTGTCTGACACGACGGATGTTGGTAATCCATGGTGTTTGAAAATTTGTGATAGAAGGAAATTTCCCATTTGGTGTGCCTTAATAGTATTTTTCACAAGAATAAAGTGTGCTTGCTTGCTAAACCTGTCGACTATTTTCCATATTCCCATATTCCCATATTCCCATGGATAGACTTGGGTAATCCAAAGATGAAATCCATGGATATACTCTCCCATGGTGAGGCAATGGCTGGAGTAATCCAGGTTGCTTCCCTCTATCATACTAAGTCTTTTGGAATACTACACATTTTGAAACATACTCTTATATGTCCACTTTCATGGTAGGCCAATAGAAATAAGTTTCTTCTCCTTGGAGAGTAGGTTGAATGCCTCTATGCCCCGCATAGGGAGGAGCATGGGATTCATACCCAACTTTCTCACGAACGGAATGGGTAACACATAGCCTATTGCCATGCAAAAGATAACCATCATGCAAGGTGAATGGTTCCTCTTTCTTCCCCAAAGCAAGTGTTGACATTATGTCTCTAAAGTCTAGGTCAATAGCATACTCATCTATCATAGATGATAGGTCATTATAAGTAGCTATAGACACCGCATTAACTTTTGCTCGTCGTGAAAGTGCATCGTCCACTTGATTGTGATTACCAGCAATGTGAGCAATATGGAAATTAAATTGGGGGAGAAAATTTGCCCACCTCATTTGTTAGTTGGAAAGCTTGCTTTGTGTCATGAAATACGTGAGACTATGGTGGTGGGTTCGTAGAATAAATGGAGTCTCCAATAAGTAGTGCTTCCATGTTTCAAGGGCATGTAGAACAGCTTAAAGCTCTTTCTCATAAATGCCCAAGACTCATTCATCGGTATTGAGCCTTCATCTCTCATATGCTATGGCATGCCTTTCTTGAAGCAAAACTGCTCTAAGGCAATCACCACAAGCATCACATTGGACCTCAAATGGCTTTGAGAGATCCGGAAGCATGAGGACTGGTTGGGAGGTGAGCTTCTCCTTGAGCTTGTCAAAAGAATTTTTCTCCTTAGCAGTCCATACATACTTAACATTCTTCTTAGTTAAGTCATGTAGTGGTCCTGCTATTTGAGAAAATTTTTCTATGAAGCGTCTATATTACATACCAATAAAGCT
Source organism: Adiantum capillus-veneris (assembly GCF_014529385.1). Lineage (NCBI taxonomy): Eukaryota > Viridiplantae > Streptophyta > Polypodiopsida > Polypodiales > Pteridaceae > Adiantum > Adiantum capillus-veneris. The sequence goes on along the minus strand of NC_140956.1, from coordinate 94,844,850 downwards.
TCTTAGCTCATGTAGATTCCTTGGATTAGGAAATTCTTTTATTACCTCTAACTTTGATGAATTGAAGATTTTTGCAAGGAGCATAAGTGTTTCAAGTGTGGGGAGCAAGGACATGGCTAACGTTCTCTTCTCAAGAAGAATGCTTGCAATGAGACTCTTAGGGCTTCCACCATCGAAGCTCCAAAAGAGGATGCTCATTTTGGAAAGGATCATTCATCACTTTCCTTTGCTTGGGGAAAGGTCAAAGAGCATGGTTCCTTCTTTTTGTTTGACCATGGCTCTACTCACAGATTAATATCAATGGAGTTGGCCACCAAGTTGGGCATTCAAGCTTTCAAGATGGGAGATATTGTTGTTAGGAAATAAGACGTAGCTAAATAGATAATTGAGTAGATTACTTAATGGAGCGAGACAGATTTACATACACGAGATTATAGAGTAGAGAGAGAGAGAGAGAGAGAGAGAGTACACACGATATACATGGTTCACCCAATGTGGGCTACGTCCACGGGAAAGCAGCCACTCAATGGCTTTAGTACTTCAAAACAAGAAGTAATTTACAAAGGGATTATACCCTTAATGGAGCACTCGCCTTGCTTCAGTCTCACCACCTCACACTCACCTTGTTGCATCAACTTCACACTATGAAATGTGTGTAGAAATGGCCTCCTTTTATAGGCCAAAAGGGCTGCCCTCTCTTATGGGAGACAGCCATGTGTAGCCGCCCTTGTGCGAATAAGTCCAAATCGGACCCTCGAATCCGCCCATGTGTGGCCGCCCTTGAGAAGACAAGTCCGCTTTTGAATTCAGCCACCGGCCATTGAATTCGGCCACCGCCCACCGGCCATTGACTTCCGACCACCGGCCATCGGCCATTGACTACCGGCCACCGGCCAACCGACCGGTTGTTTTCCGACTACTTTCCGGCCGCCGTCCGGCCATAATATTCCGGCGAAAAAAAAAGTCTCGGGGGCCTCCGCCCTCGAGGCCTCTAAAGTTGCCCCTGATTCTTGTCCGTGAAAATTTTGGTTTCTGGTGAGTGATTTTCCTTCACGCACGATGGCTTCTCCTCATAATGGGGGCCTTACAAATGTGCGCTTTTACCACAGAAAATTACAAGGGTAAATCAGGCTCCATACTTAACAATCTCCCACTTGGAGACTGATCTCCAAACCAAACCTGTGACTGCTATTCATTCTGGCTTCTTATCCTTGAATGCCGATTGAAGATGAGAAAAAGCTCAACTTCTCCTTGTTGACCACCTTTGTAAACATGTCTGCAGGATTTTCACTTGTATGCACCTTTCCTAGCTTTAGTTGTCCCTCTTCCAAAAGAGTGCGTATGAAGTGATATCTCACCTCAATGTGCTTTGTCCTTGAATGAAAGGCTGAGTTCTTCGCAAGATGGATAGCGCTTTGGCTATCACTGTACAAGACACAATTGTCTTGTTTGAATCCAAGCTCTTCTAAGAATCTGTGAAGCCATAGAATTTCTTTGCTTGCCTCCGTCATTGCTACATACTCTGCTTCCGTGGTAGAAAGTGAAACCACTTTCTGCAGCTTTGAAGCCCAGCTTACTGCTGTGCCTCCAACCGTGAACACATAGCCAGTAGTGCTCCTTCGAGTATCTTTGTCACCTGCCATATCTGCATCAGCATACCCTTCTAGAAAAATATTAGTTCCTCCAAAATACAAAGCATTTGTTGTTGTCCCTTTTAGATACCTAAGTATCCACTTCACAGCTTGCCAATGCTCTTTACCTGGGTTGTCCATGAACCTACTCACAACTCCCACTGCATGTGCAATGTCTGGCCTTGTCCAGACCATAGCATACATTAGAGAACCTACCGCTGCAGAATATGGAACTTTAGACATATAGGCTATCTCCTCTTGTGTCTTTGGACACATATCCTTCGTTAGTTTAAAATGACCAGCCAAAGGTGTAGAAACTGGTTTTGCATTTTGCATTGCAAACCTTTCTAGTACCTTCTTGATGTAATCTTCTTGAGATAGCTTTATTGTCTTCTTCGTCCTGTCCCTTGATATTTTGATACCAAGTATCCTCTTTGCAGCACCTAAATCTTTCATTGAAAAAGATTTGGACAGCTCCTCTTTTAGGTCTTTGATGTCCTGCATGTTAGCACTTGCAATCAACATGTCATCAACATACAACATTAGGATGATGAATTTCCCATCTCCCAAATTCTTCGTGTAGACGCAGTGATCCGAGTTGCATCTTGTGAATCCATGATCCAACATCCATCTATCAAACTTCAAGTACCATTGTCTTGATGCTTGCTTTAAACCATACAAGCTCTTCTTTAATCTGCAAACCATTTTCTCCTTACCTTTTACTTCATACCCCTTTGGTTGAAGCATGTAGATTTCCTCCTCTAAGTCACCGTGAGGGAATGCCATATTTACATCCATTTGCTCGAGATTTAGATCATGAGCAGCCACAAGGATTAAGACAAGCCTAATTGAGTTCATTTTTACAACAGGAGAAAATATTTCATTGAAGTCAATACCTTTCTTTTGAGAAAAACCTTTTACCACAAGCCTAGACTTGTACCTTTTCTTCCCACCTTCTTCTTCCTTTAGCTTGTACACCCATTTGTTTTGAAGTGCCCGCTTACCTTTAGGCAACTCAACCAACTCCCATGTTTGGTTGCGATGTAGTGAGTCCATCTCCACTTGCATGCTCTTCGTCCATTCTTCTTTGGATTCATGTTGCATAGCTTCTTCATATGATTCGGGCTCTCCAGAATCTGAGATCAAGAGATGGTTAAAGGAAGGAACAAACCTTTCTGGAGGTCTACTTGCTCTTGTAGATCTTCGGGGAATAGGTTGAGGCTCCTCATTTGGTTGACGTTGTTGCACATTGTCACCGTTTGCAGTCCTTGAGTCTTCACCGTCCTCAAGCTCCATGTACTCATCACCTGTTTCTTTTGTTTGTTTTCTTTCCAAGTAATCTTTGTACATATTTTGTTCGTTAAAAATTACATCCCTACTCCTTAAGATTTTACCATCTTCAGGATTCCATAGGCAATACCCAAAGTCTCCTTCTCCATAGCCAATGAAGAAACACTTTTTGGACTTTGCATCTAACTTTGATCTTAGGCTTCTATCTATGTGCATGAAAGCCTCACACCCAAACACTTTGAGAAATGCATAATTCACCGGTTTACCTGTCCATGCCTCTTCTGGAACTCCCCCATCCAATGCCGTTGAGGGTGACCGATTGATTAAGTACACAGACGTACTTACAGATTCAGCCCAAAGCTCAAGCGGTAGGCCTACATGTAGCCGCATGCTTCGTACTCGTTCCATGATTGTCCTATTCATCCTTTCCAAAATCCCATTTTGTTGAGGTGTCCTTGGGGTTGTCCTTTGCCTCCGAATGCCATTGCTAGCACAAAAGCTTTCAAAAGCTTGGCTGCAATATTCGCCTCCATTGTCGGATCTGAGGCATTTAACCTTGGTACCTGTTTCATTCTCCACAAAGGCTTTCCACCTTTGAAACATGGAAAATACATCGGATTTATTCTTCATGACATAAACCCATGTTTTTCTAGTCGCATCGTCTATGAATGTTACATAGTACAATGAGCCACCAAGTGATGGTGTACTTGCAGGACCCCAAACATCAGAATGAACCAACTCAAGTTTTTTATTTTTTCTTTCATTTCCTAATTTTTGAAATTTTATCCTCTTTTGTTTACCATAAACACAATCTTCACAGAACTCTAAGTCCACTTCTTTCAAACCTGGTAGAAGCTTCTTTGTTTGAAGGATTTGCATTCCTTTGGCACTCATATGTCCAAGTCGGTAGTGCCACACCGCACTGTCAACTTCTGTAGTTGCTGCACAAGCTGAAGGTTGCGTGCTAATAGTACACAAGTAAAGTCTACCGACTTTTTCACCCTTGGCAACCACCAAAGATCCCTTTGAGATCTTCCACCGTTTGTTTCCGAATGCAATGTTGTGACCTTCATCGTCCAATTGTCCTGTAGAGATCAAATTTTTGTGAAGAGAAGAAACATGCTTAACATCTTTAAGCTTCCATTCATTTCCGTTAGCAGTTTTGACAGAAACTGTACCTTTGCCGACAATCTCACAAGCTTCATCATCTCCCAAGTATACATACCCAAAATTACCTTTGGTGTAGTCTTGGAAATGTTGCTTGTGTGGTGTCGCATGGAATGAAGCCCCGGAATCTACTATCCCGGAATTAGACACATTGTCTAATGAGAGAATTAGAGCATCTTGCTCTACTTTACCTGCCACATTGGCCTCCGATGTTCGCTTGTTGTCTTGAGACTTTGTCTCCTTCTTCTTCTTGGACCAGCAATCCTTCTTGACGTGGCCTTTCTTGCCGCAGTTCCAACATTCAAGAACTGACTTTGTGCGTGACTTGCTCCGCCTTGAGCAATCACGACCCTCTTGGTTTTTGAACCTCTCCTTAGGCCTTCCTCTTGTTTCCACTGATAGTGCAGCACTTGATGATTCTCCTGTGCTTCTCCTTCGCATTTCCTCGCTTAGGAGAACACCCACAACATCATCAAACTTAAGAGTATTTGTGCCAGAGATAGAATTACTTACAGCCATCACAAGGCTGTCCCAACTATCCGGTAGAGATGATAGTATAAGGAGAGCTCGCACTTCGTCATCGAAATTGATTTTCACTGATCGAAGTTGACTTATGTTTGTGTTAAAGTCATTTAGGTGTTCTGCAACTGAACCATTCTCTGCCATCTTTAGATTGAACAAACGCTTCATAAGAAATACCTTATTGGATGCTGATGGTTTCTCGTAGAAGTCGTCAAGTGACTTCATCAAGTCCTCCGTGGTCTTCATCTCCGAAACATTGAAGGCCACCGTTGACGCCAAGCTTAACCGGATTGTTCCCAGTGCATTTCGATCAAGGACAATCCATGCTTCATCTGCCATTGTTGCGGGCTTCTTCGCAAGACCGCCTAGTGGCAAATAGAGGTCCTTCTGGTAGAGATAGTCTTCAATCTGCATCTTCCAATGTTGGTAGTTTTTGCCGTTGAACTTCTCAATCTTGAGCTTCCCTTCCTCCGCCATAACTCCCACTCAATTGAAGGAATTCTTTCCTTGAGATAATTTAGCTACGAGCAAACCTTGCTCTGATACCAGTTGTTAGGAAATAAGACGTAGCTAAATAGATAATTGAGTAGATTACTTAATGGAGAGAGACAGATTTACATACACGAGATTATAGAGTAGAGAGAGAGAGAGAGAGTGCACACGATATACGTGGTTCACCCAATGTGGGCTACGTCCACTGGAAAGCAGCCACTCAATGGCTTTAGTACTTCAAAACAAGAAGTAATTTACAAAGGGATTATACCCTTAATGGAGCTCCCGCCTTGCTTCACTCTCACCACCTCACACTCACCTTGTTGCATCAACTTCACACTATGAAATGTGTGTAGAAATGGCCTCCTTTTATAGGCCAAAAGGGATGCCCTCTCTTATGAGAGACAGCCATGTGTAGCCGCCCTTGTGCGAATAAGTCCAAATCGGACCCTCGAATCCGCCCATGTGTGGCCGCCCTTGAGAAGACAAGTCCGCTTTTGAATTCAGCCACCGGCCATTGAATTCGGCCACCGGCCACCGGCCATTGACTTCCGACCACCGGCCATCGGCCATTGACTACCGGCCACCGGCCAACCGACCGGTTGTTTTCCGACCACTTTCTGGCCGCCGTCCGGCCATAATATTCTCGTGAAAAGGAATATTCCGGCGAAAAAAAAAGTTTCGGGGGCCTCCTCCCCCGAGGCCTCTAAAGTTGCCCCTGTTTCTTGTCCGTGAAAATTTTGGTTTCTGGTGAGTGATTTTCCTTCACGCACAATGGCTTCTCCTCATAATGGGGACTTTACAAATGTGTGCTTTTACCACAGAAAATTACAAGGGTAAATCAGGCTCCATACTTAACAATTGTAACGCGGCTGACACAGCTTTCAAGGGATAGCAAGCCTCCGTTACTCCCTTGATTGGGAAGTTGAGGCTTCATGTCCAAAGCTATGTTGACAAAGAACACTTTTTCATCTCTCCTCTCCAACATGAGGATGCTATCCATGGGGCGCCATGGTTTGATCGCATGGCTCCCAATATGAATTTCTCTTAAAGGAGAATCTACTTCACCTACAAGGGAAAGAACATGTATATAGATGCTATGAGCGTGGTCGCACTAATCCACTTGTAAATCCTCCTACTTTTGATAAATCAATGAAGAGCTCAGTTCAGCGTACATGATTTTTGTCAAAGAGTCTCTAAAAGATCCTAATGTTTCATCAAATGTAAATGGTAGGAATCAAGAAGAGTTAGGCTTGTCTAATTTTCTAAAAGGATTCCAAGATGTGTTCATCGATGATATCCTTATGGACTTACCTCCAAAACGAAGGGATGATGACCATCGAATTGAGCTCCTTCCAGGAACGTCACACCCTAACAAGCCTCTTTATCGACTCTCTCAAGCTCAACAAGAGGATATCATGAGGCAAGTACAGGAATTGGTAGACAAAGGGATGGTGAGGCCTAGCTCCTCTCCCTTTTGTTCTCCAGTCCTTTTAGTGCAAAAGAAAGATGGTACATACTGTATGTGTGTGGACTATCAAGCACAAAACCATATCACTATAAAAAACAGATTTGTCGTTCCTCGGGTAGAATATCTGTTTGATAATCTACAAGGTCCTACCTACTTTAATAGGAGAATCTAGTTCACCTACAAGGGAAAGAACATGTATATAGATTCTATGAGCGTGGTCGCACTAATCCACTTGTAAATCCTCCTACTTTTGATAAATCAATGAAGAGCTCAGTTCTGCGTACATGATTTTTGTCAAAGAGTCTCTAAAAGATCCTAATGTTTCATCAAATGTAAATGGTAGGAATCAAAAAGAGTTAGGCTTGTCTAATTTTCTAAAAGGATTCCAAGATGTGTTCATCGATGATATCCTTATGGACTTACCTCCAAAACGAGGGGATGATGACCATCGAATTGAGCTCCTTCCAGGAACGTCACACCCTAACAAGCCTCCTTATCGACTCTCTCAAGCTCAACAAGAGGATATCATGAGGCAAGTACAGGAATTGGTAGACAAAGGGATGGTGAGGCCTAGATCCTCTCCCTTTTGTTCTCCAGTCCTTTTAGTGCAAAAGAAAGAAGGTACATACTGTATGTGTGTGGACTATCAAGCACAAAACCATATCACTATAAAAAACAGATTTGTCATTCCTCGGGTAGAATATCTGTTTGATAATCTACAAGGTTCTACCTACTTCAATAGGATTGATCTTAAAAGTCGCTATCATCAAATAAGGATAGTGGATGAAGATATCCTAAAGACAGCGTTTCGTACAACGTTTGCTCTTTATGAATATGTATTCATGCCTTATGGCTTGACTAATGTGCCAGCTACATTCAATCGTCTAATCGAGAAAATTTTAGATCTTATCGCGATTTCATTGGAGTGTTCTTTGATGATATCATCATCTACTCCAAGTCTTTGGAGGAACATAAGCAACATCTCTAAGTGATTTTTTAAGCATTGAGGGAGAACAAGATTTTTCTCAACCAAAAGAAAAGCGAATTTTTCCTCCAAGAGATTCAATACCTAGGTCATATTATCTCTCAAGATGGTATTCGTATGGAGCTCTTCACAAGAGAGTTTATTTTTGCCTTTGTAAACTCCCTTCTCCTTGGACCGATTATTGTTGTTGTTGTTGTTGGAAGTGCCTTGGGAAGAATTTTGAGCATTGGCTTTCCCCTTTGCATCATTTTTATCTTTGTTTTCCATGGTCTTGACATTCTGTCTAGCCCCTTGATTAAAATTGATGCATGAAGCAACCATGGTGTGATGGATTACTTCGGTGATAGAACAAGGTTGTTGAGAGTTAATGTATTCAGCCATCTCTTCAGGTAATCTCCCACAGAATTGTTGCTTTTTCTCGGCAAAGTCTATCTTTTAAAATATAGTAGCCTTGAGATGTAAATCCCAAAACTTTTCTACATACTTGTGAATAGACTCATGAGAGAGAAGCTTCAAGCTGCGCGATTCAATGAGCTTGTCCTTGGCATCGCTTGCAAGGAATTTCTTTATAATGGAAACTCGTAGAGTTTCCATGTCTTTGGGGCTTTGTCGTTTCCACGAAGGCTAGCCCACCATTGACGAGATGATTTGGAAGTGCATAGCTACATTGTGAAGCTTGGAGGACTCCGTGAAGCCCTCATCTCCAAAGGCCGCATCAAATTGTTCGATGAAGGCCAACACTTTGTCGGTAGCACCAAAGGTGACATCATAGCTGAGAAAAGAGATGCTATTCCCTCCCACCTTGAACTTCTTTAGCTTTTGTGACCTTTGCCATGCAGGGTATGATTTATGATGTCCTCCCTTCTTGGATTCTCTAGGAGAATAGCCATAGCTTTCATCGGAAGACGAGGAAGGTGAAGAAGAAGGAGAAAAAGGTGACCTCTTTCTAGACCTTTTCTTCCTTGGTTTCCACTCTTCCCTTTCTGAGTAACAAGGAGAAGGACTATGTGTTGATCTTTTCCTCTTGGGAGGAGTTGGCGATTGTCTAGACCGCCATCTTCATGATTAACATCTTTAGAGGAACTTAAAGTTTCATTTCTTTCTTGCTCTTTAAATTCCTTTTCTCCTATGGGAGAGAGTATTCTTTTGGGGGTCTCTTCAAGAGGCGTCCTAAGCTCTCCCTCCTCTTGGAGAGAAAGGGAAATTCCATAAGCGCGAAGTTGTTGAGTAACTTCGGCTTGCAAAGCAGGATTGCCCATAGCTTGTTGCAACCTACTAACAAGATAATTAACAAACGTGAGGGCATCATCATTAGCGCCTTCATGTGCAAAATCAAAGCTATCAATGTTCATGCTAACATGTTAACAAACTTTGTGCACATACTTAGTGTATGCTTTGGCAATTCAAAACCTTAGTTGCCACTCCTCTTAGCCTTTGAAAATCGGCCCTTAAGTATCTACACCCACGGCTCGAAGTGGTTAATTATAGAGAGTAGTGGAGTAGGTCTAACATAGCAGAGTTGCCGAGAGCTAGCTCTTTTTGGACTTCTTATGGCTCAATAATGGTAAAGCCATAGGCAAGTCTCAAAAGACTCCATTATTAAGTCCAAAGCTCCCGAGGTGTGCACCATATCCCACATAGTGGGCTCAACAAAACCAATAATAGATCCCAATTCCACATACCCTAATATAATTAACAAAATCAAACATTTATAGGCTACTTAAGGACATCTCTTTTTAAGCAAGAAAAGAGAAACCAAATGCTCCGATACCAATGTAATGAAATTGGTCTATAAACTTGAGAGTAGCAGAAATTAGAGAGAGTACTTTTGTGAAATTACTTTCTAAGCATAGCGGGTGAACATAATTGATGGTAGCAACATAAACATAGCATTTAATTAACTTGTCATGAACAATACTTTTGCAAGAGAAAGAATTTAGAGAACATGACAACATTTGAGGAACGGATTTATGTGGAGCTGGTCCCCCCTCCAATAGGCATTTGTATTATGATTTCTCCCATCACGAGAGACTTGTTACAATACAATCTTTGTGTTCCTTGTGACCTAGGTGATGCAATGAAGATGAAAAGCTTCATGAAAAACATGGGTCATTTAAAAGAAATTTGTACATTTGCTTACTCTAATGTAGCATTGTAAGCATTGATAAGGTTCATACTATCCTTAAGCTGTATTCCTTGCATCCATCTAGCATCTTCAAAAGGATAATTTTTGAACTTAATAAGATACCATCTGATAATCTTACCATGTCGTAGTACCTTGTCTTCATGCCAAAGAATAGCTTCAGGTTGTATCACCTCTTCTTGGTCTTCAACTTCGGGAGCGTCTTCAATAATTGGTTCACTTGGTGGCTCTCCTTTGTAGGGCTTAAGTAGGATCACATGAAAGGCATTGTGTATGAGCCAATGGTTGCGTAACTTGAGTTGGTAAGCTATCTCATTGATAGGTTTCAAGATTTGGAAATGGCTTAAGTAGGGAGCGTCTTCAATAATTGGTTCACTTGGTGGCTCTCCTTTGTAGGGCTTATGTAGGCTCACATGAAAGGCATTGTGTATGAGCCAATGGTTGGGTAACTTGGGTTGGTAAGCCGTCTCATTGATAGGTTTCAAGATTTGGAAAGGACCATAGTATCTTTTTGCTAGCTTAGCATAATACTTTTGATGGCCCGTACGATTTTTGTCCGATGTTTCCTTTAATCGAGCCTTAGGAAACTTAAGTAAGACCCAATCATTTTCTTTGAACATTAAGGCCCTTCTGTGCTTGTTAACAACAGCTTTTTGCCTTTGTTGTGAGATGGATATAGCCTTTGTTAAGGCCCTTCTATGCTAGTTAATAGCAGCTTTATGCCTTTGTTGAGAGATGGATATAGCCTCCTTAATCTTTTGAAAAGATTCTTGTAGGTTACGGCTATACTCATCGGCAACGAAGATCTTCCCATATACTTTGACTAGGAAGGGACTTTTAGGTCTTCCCTCAATGATCTCAAAAGGTGCTTTTCCCATAGAAGTATGTACAGTATTATTGTAGGCATACTCTACAGGAGGTAAGTACTTTTGCAATTGTGAGCATTGATCGACTACTGTAACATAAGTCTTAAGTAGATCAAGTATTGTAAGATTGGCTATCTCACTTTGGCCATCCATTTGTGGGTGATAGGCCGAAGAGAAATTCAACCTTGTTCCTAGATTTTCAAAAAGACCTTCCCAAAAATTACTGGTCATTCTAGGATCCCTATCTGACACAATGGATGTTGGTAATCCATGGTGTTTGAAAATTTGTGATAGAAGGATATTTCCCATTTGGTGTGCCTTAATAGTCTTTTTGACAAGAATAAAGTGTGCTTGCTTGCTAAACCTGTCGACTATTTTCCATATTCCCATGAATAGATTTGGGTAATCCAAAGATGAAATCCATGGATATAATCTACCATGGTGAATTTGGGATAGGCAATGGTTGGAGTAATCCAGGTTGCTCCCCTCTATCATACTAAGTCTTTTGGCATACTACACATTTTGAAACATACTCTTGTATGTCCACTTTCATGGTAGGCCAATAGAAATATGTTTCTACTCCTTGGAGAGTAGGTTGAATGCCTTCATCTCTCATATGCTATGGCATGCCCTTCTTGAAGCAAAACTGCTCCAAGGAAATCACCACAAGCATCACATTGGACCTCAAATGGCTTTGAGAGACCCGGAAGCATGAGGACTACTTGGGAGGTAAGCTTCTCCTTGAGCTTGTCAAAAGCATTTTCCTCCTTAGCAATCCATACGTACTTAACGTTCTTCTTAGTTAAGTCATGTAGTGGTCTTTCTATTTGAGAAAATTTTGCTATGAAGCGTCTATAGTATGCACACATACCAATAAAGCTTCTTAGCTCATGTACATTCCTTGGATTAGGCCATGCTTTTATTACCTCTAACTTTGATAAATCCATACGGATACCATCTTGAGAGATAATATGACCTAGGTATTGAATCTCTTGGAGGAAAAATTCGCTTTTCTTTTGGTTGAGAAAAAGCTTGTTCTCCCTCAATGCTTGAAAAATCACTTGGAGATGTTGCTTATGTTTCTCCAAAGACTTGGAGTAGATGATGATATCATCAAAGAACACTCCAGTGAAATTGCGGTAAGATCTAAAAAGTTTCTCCATTAGACCATTGAACGTAGCTGGTGCATTAGTCAAGCCAAAAGGCATGACTAGATATTCATAACGACCAAAGGTTGTACGAAACACTGTCTTTAGGATATCTTCATCCACTATCCTTATTTGATGATAGCCACTTTTAAGGTCAATCCTATTGAAGTAGGTAGAGACTTGTAGCTTATCAAACAGATCTTATACCTGAGGCACGGGAAATCTGTTTTTGATAGTGATATGATTTAGTGCTTGATAGTCCACACACATACGGTATGTACCATCTTTCTTTTGCACTAAAAGGATTGGAGAACAAAAGGGAGAGGATCTAGGCCTCATCATCCCTTTGTCTACCAATTCCTGTACTTGCCTCATGATCTCCTCTTGTTGAGCTTGAGAGACTCCATAAGGAGGCTTGTTAGGGTGTGAGCTTCTTGGAAGGAGATCAATTCAATGGTTATTATCCCCTCGTTTTGGAGGTAAGTCAATAAGGATATCATAGATGAACACATCTTGGAATCCTTTAAGAAAATTAGACAAGTCTAACTCTTCTTGATTCCTACCATTTACATTTGATGAAAGATTAGGATCTTTTAGAGACTCCTTGACAAAAATCATGTCAGCAGAAACTGAGCTCTTCATTGGATTATCAAAAGCAGGAGGATTTACAAGCGGAATAGTGCGACCACGCTTATAGCATCTATATACATGTTATTTTCCTTGTAGGTGAAGTAGATACTCCTTTTAGAGAACTTCATATTGGGAGTCATGCGATCAAACCATGGCGCCCCTTGGATAGCATCCTCATGTTGGAGAGGAGAGATGAAAAAGTCTTCTTTGTGGACATGAACCCTCTACTTCCCAATCAAGGGAGTAACAGAGGCTTGCTATCCCTTGAAAGCAGTGTCAGACGTTACAATATCTCCCATCTTGAAAGCTTGAATGCCCAACTTGGTGGCCAACTCCATTGATATGAAGTTGTGAGTAGAGCCAGGGTCAAACAAGATGAAGGCATCATGCTCTCTTACCTTTCCCCAAGCATGGGAAAGTGATGATCCTTTGCAAAATGAGCATCCTCTTTTGGAGCTTTCATGGTGGAAGCCCTAGGAGTCACATTGCGAGCATTCCTCTTGGAAAAAGAACCATAGCCATGTCCTTGCTCCCCACACTTGAAACACTTATGGTCCTTGCAAAAAACTTCAATCTCTTCACGAGAGAGTTTTTTTTTGCCTTTGTAAACTCCCTTCTCCTTGGACCGATTATTGTTGTTGTTGTTGGAATTGCCTTGGGAAGAATTTTGAGCATTGGTTTTCCCCTTTGCATCATTTTTATCTTTGTTTTCCATTGTCTTGACATTCTGTCTAGCCCCTTGATGGAAATTGATGCATGAAGCAACCATGGTGTGATGGATTACTTCGGTGAGAGAACAAGGCCGTTGAGAGTTGATGTATTCGGCCATCTCTTCAGGTAATCTCGCACAGAATTGTTGCTTTTTCTTGGCAAAGTCTATCTTTTAAAAGATAGTATCCTTGAGATGTAAATCCCAAAACTTGTCTACATACTTGTGAATAGACTCATCAGAGAGAAGCTTCAAGCTACACCATTCGGTGAGCACTTTGTCCTTGGCATCGCTTGCAAGGAATTGCTTTATGATGGAAACTCGTAGAGTTTTCCATGTCTTTGGGGCTTCGCAGTTGTCACGAAGACTAGCCCACCATTGACGAGCTGATTTTTGGAAGTGCATAGCTACATGGTGTAGCTTGGAGGACCCTGTGAAGCCCTCATCTCCAAAGGCCGCATCAAATTGTTAGATGAAGGCCAACACTTTGTCCGTAGCACCAAAGGTGCCATCATAGGTGAGAAAAGAGATGATCTTTTCCCCCTCCTTGAACTTCTTTAGCTTTTGTGACCTTTGCCATGCAGGGTATGATTTACGATGTCCTCCCCTCTTGTATTCTCTAGGAGAATAGCCATAGCTTTCATTGGAAGACGAGGAAGGTGAAGAAGAAGGAGAAGAGGCTGACCTCTTTCTAGAACTTTTCTTCCTTTGTTTCCTCTCTTCCCTTTCTGAGTAGCAAGGAGAAGGACTCTGTATTGATCTTTTCCTCTTGGGAGGAGTTGGCGATCGTCTAGACCAGCGTCTTTGTGGAGCCACAACTTTAGAGGAGCTTTCTTGCTCTTTTGATTCCTCCTCTCGTATGGGAGAGAGTATTATTTTGGGGGTCTTTTCAAGAGGCATCCTAATCTCTCTCTCCTCTTGGAAAGGAAGGGAAATTCCATAAGCGCAAAGTTGTTGAGTAACTTTGGCTTGCAAAGCAGGGTTGCCCATAGCTTGCTGCAACCTAGTAATGAGATAATTAACAAACATGGGGGCATCATCATTAGCACCTTTATGTGCAAAATCAAAGCTATCAATGTTCATTCAACTCTCTTCGTTATTGTCAACCATATTAACAAAATTTGTGTACGTACTTAGTGTATGATTTGGCAATTCAAAACCTTAGTTGCCACTCCTCTTAGCCTTTGAAAATTGGCTCTTAAGTATCTACAACCACGGCTCAAAGTGGTGAATTATAGAGAGTAGTGGAGTAGGCCTAACATAGCAAAGTTGCTGAGGGCTAGCTCTTTTTGGACTTCTTATGGCTCAATAATGGTAAAGCCGTAGGCAAGTCTCAAAAGACTCCATTATTAAGTCCAAAGCTCCCGAGGTGTGCACCATATCCCACATAGTGGGCTCAACAAAACCAATAATAGATCCCAATTCCACATACCCTAATATAATTAACAAAATCAAACATTTATAGGCTACTTAAGAACCTCTCTTTTTAAGCAAGAAAATAGAAACCAAATGTTGTGATACCAATGTAATGAAATTGGTCTATAAACTTGAGAGTAGCAGAGATTAGAGAGAGTACTTTTGTGGAATTACTTTCTGAGCATAGCAGGTGAACATAGTCGATGTTACAACATGGGTCATTTAAAAGAAATATGTACATTTGCCTACTCTAATGTAGCATTCTAAGCATTGACAATCGTTATACTATCCTTAAGCTGTATTCCTTGCATCCATCTAGCATCTTCAAAAGAATAATTTTTGAACTTAATAAGATACCATCTGATAATCTTACCATGTCGTAGTACCTTGTCTTCATGACAGAGAATAGCTTCAGGTTGTATCACCTCTTCTTGGTCTTCAACTTCGGGAGGGTCTTCAATAATTGGTTCACTTGGTGGCTCTCCTTTGTAGGGCTTAACTAGGCTCACATGAAGGGCATTGTGAATGAGCCAATGCTTGGGCAACTTGAGTTGGGAAGCCATCTCATTGATAGGTTTCAAGATTTGGAACGGACCATAGTATCTTTTTGCTAGCTTAGCATAATACTTTTGATGGCCCGAAGAATTTTTGCCCAGTGTTTGCTTTAATCGAGCATTAGGAAACTTAAGTAAGACCCAATCATTTATTTGAACGTTAAGGCCCTTTAGTGCTTGTCAGCAGCATCTTTTTGCCTTTGTTGAGAGATGTATATAGCCTCCTTAATCTTGAAAATATTCTTGTGGGTCACGGCTATACTGATCGGCAGCAAAGATCTTTCCATGTACTTTGACTAGCAAGGGTCTTTTGGGTCTTCCCTCAATGATCTCAAAAGGTGCTTTTCCCATAGAAGTATGCACAGTATTATTGTAGGCATTCTCTACAAGAGGTAAGTTCTTTTCCCATTGTGAACATTGATTTAATTTTGTAACATAAGGCTTTAGTAGATCGAGTATTGTAAGATTCGCTATCTCACTTTGGGCATCCATTTGTGGGTGATAGGCCAAAGAGAAATTCAACCTTGTTCCTAGATTTTCAAAAAGACCTTTCCAAAAATTACTGGTCATTCTAGGATCTCTAGCTGACACGATGTATGTTAGTAATCCATGGTGTTTGAAAATTTGTGATAGAAGGATATTTCCCATTTGGTGTGCCTTAATACTCTTTTTGACAAGAATAAAGTGTGCTTGCTTGCTAAACCTGTCGACTATTTTCCATATTCCCATGGATAGACTTGGGTAATCCAAAGATGAAATCCATGGATATACTCTCCCATGGTGAATTTGGGATAGGCAATGGTTGGAGTAATCCAGGTTGCTTTCCTCTATCATACTTAGTCTTTTGGCATACTACAAATTTTAAAACATACTCTTGTATGTACACTTTCATGGTAGGCCAATAGAAATATGTTTCTACTGCTTGGGGAGTAGGTTGAATGCATCTATGCCCCGCATAGGGAGGAGCATGGGATTCATACATAACTTTCTACGAATGGAATGGGTAACACATAGCCTATTTCCGTGCAGAAGATAACCATCCTCCAAGGTGAATGGTTCCTCTTTCTTCCCCAAATCAAGGGCTGGCATTATGTCTCTTAAATCTGGGTCAGTAGCATACTCATCTATCATAGACGATAGATAGGTCATTATAAGTAGCTATAGACACCGCATTAAGTTTTGGTCATCGCGAAAATGCATCGTCCACTTGATTGTGCTTACCAGCAATAGGAGCAATATGGAATTAAATTGCGGAAGGAAATTTGCCCACCTCATTTGTTTGTCGGAAAGCTTGCTTTGCATCATGAAATACTTGAGACTTTCGTGGTCGGTTCGTAGAATAAATGGAGTCCACAATAAATAGTGCTTCCATGTGTCAAGGGCATGTAGAACAGCTTAAAGCTCTTTCTCATAAATGCCCAAGACTCGTTCATCGGTATTAAGCCTTCATCTCTCATATGCTATGGCATGCCTTTCTTGAAGCAAAACTGCACCAAGGCAATCAACACAAGCCTCACATTGGACCTCAAATGTCTTTGAGAGATCCGGAAGCATGAGGACTCGTTGGGAGGTAAGCTACTCCTTGAGCTTGTCAAAAGCATTTTGCTTCTTAGTAGTCCATACATACTTACTTTCTCCTTAGTTAAGTCATGTAGTGGTCCTTCTATTTGAGAAAATTTTGCTATGAAGCATCTATAGTATGCGCACATACCAATAAAGCTTCTTAACTCATGTAGATTCCTCGGATTAGGCCATGCTTTTATTACCTCTAACTTTGATGAATATGATACGGATACCATCTTGAGAGATAATATGACCTTGGTATTGAATCTCTTGGAGGAAAAATTTGCTTTTCTTTTGGTTGAGAATAAAATTGTTCTTCCTCAATGCTTGAATAATCATTTGGAAATTTTGCTTATGTTCCTCCAAAGACTTGGAGTAGATGATGATATCATCAAAGAACACTCTAGTGAAATTGCGATAAGATCTAAAAATTTTCTCCATTAGACGATTGAACGTAGCTGGCACATTAGTCAAGCCAAAAGGCATGAATAAATATTCATAAAGACCAAACATGTACCAAACGTTGTCTTTAGAATATGTTCATCCACTATCCTTATTTGATGATAACCACTTTTAAGGTCAATCCTACTGAAGCAAATAGAGCCTATCAAAGAGATTTTCTACCCGAGGCACGGGAAATCTGTTTTTGATAGTGATATGGTCTAGTGCTTGATAGTCCACACACATACGGTATGTACCATCTTTCTTTTGCACTAGAAGGACTGGAGAACAAAAGGGAGAGCAGCTAGGCCTCACCATCCCTTTGTCTACCAATTCCTGTACTTGCCTCATGATATCCTTTTGTTGAGCTTGAGAGAATCGATAAGGAGGCTTGTTAGGGTGTGAGCTTCTTGGAAGGAGCTCAATTCGATGGTCATCATCCCCTCGTTTTGGAGGTAAGTCCATAGGGATATCATCGATGAACACATCTTGGAATCCTTTTAGAAAATTAGACAAGTCTAAATTCTTGATTCCTACCATTTACATTTGATGAAACATTAGGATCTTTTAGAGACTCCTTGACAAAAATCATGTACGCAAAAACTGAGCTCTTCATTGATTTATCAAAATCAGGAGGATTTACAAGTGGAATAGTGCGACCACGCTCACTAGCATCTATATACATGTTCTTTCCCTTGTAGGTTAAGTAGATTCTCCTTTCAGAGAACTTCATATTCGTAGCCATGCGATCAAACCATGGCACCCCTAGGATAGCATTCTCATGTTAAGGAGGAGAGATGAAAAAATCTTCTTTGTCGACATAGCTTTGGACATGAAGCCTTAACTTCCCAATCAAGGGAGTAACGGAGGCTTGCTATCCCCCCTTGAAAGCTGTGTCAACCGTTACAATATCTCCCATCTTGAAAGCTTGAATGCCCAACTTGGTGGCCAACTCCATTGATATGAAGTTGTGAGTAGAGCCAGGGTCAAACAAGATGAAGGCATCATGCTCTCTTACCTTTCCCCAAGCATAAGAAAGTGATGATACTTTGCAAAATGAGCATCCTCTTTTGGAGCTTTCATGGTGGAAGCCCTAGGAGTCACATTGCGAGCATTCCTCTTGGAAAAAGAACCATAGCCATGTCCTTGCTCCCCACACTTGAAACACTTATGGTCCTTGCAAAAAACTTCAATCTCTTCACGAGAGAGTTTTTTTTTGCCTTTGTAAACTCCCTTCTCCTTGGACCGATTATTGTTGTTGTTGTTGGAATTGCCTTGGGAAGAATTTTGAGCATTGGTTTTCCCCTTTGCATCATTTTTATCTTTGTTTTCCATTGTCTTGACATTCTGTCTAGCCCCTTGATGGAAATTGATGCATGAAGCAACCATGGTGTGATGGATTACTTCGGTGAGAGAACAAGTCCGTTGAGAGTTGATGTATTCGGCCATCTCTTTAGGTAATCTCGCACAGAATTGTTGCTTTTTCTTGGCAAAGTCTATCTTTTAAAAGATAGTATCCTTGAGATGTAAATCCCAAAACTTGTCTACATACTTGTGAATAGACTCATCAGAGAGAAGCTTCAAGCTACACCATTCGGTGAGCACTTTGTCCTTGGCATCGCTTGCAAGGAATTGCTTTATGATGGAAACTCGTAGAGTTTTCCATGTCTTTGGGGCTTCGCAGTTGTCACGAAGACTAGCCCACCATTGACGAGCTGATTTTTGGAAGTGCATAGCTACATGGTGTAGCTTGGAGGACCCTGTGAAGCCCTCATCTCCAAAGGCCGCATCAAATTGTTAGATGAAGGCCAACACTTTGTCCGTAGCACCAAAGGTGCCATCATAGGTGAGAAAAGAGATGATCTTTTCCCCCTCCTTGAACTTCTTTAGCTTTTGTGACCTTTGCCATGTAGGGTATGATTTACGATGTCCTGCCCTCTTGTATTCTCTAGGAGAATAGCCATATCTTTCGTCGGAAGAGGAGGAAGGTAAAGAAGAAGGAGAAGAGGGTAGCTTGGGCTTGCAAAGTAGGGTTGCCCATAGCTTGCTGCAACCTAGTAACGAGATAATGAACAAACATGGGGGCATCATCATTAGCACCTTCCTGTGAAAAATCAAAGCTATCAATGTTCATTCTACTCTATTCATTTTGTCAGCCATGCTAACAAAATTTGTGTACGTACTTAGTGTATGCTTTGGCAATTAATAACCTTAGTTGCCACTCCTCTTAGCCTTTGAAAATCGGCTCTTAAGTATCTACACCCACAGCTCGAAGTGGTGAATTATAGAGAGTAGTGGAGTAGGTATAATATAGCAGAGTTTCCGAGGGCTAGCTCTTTTTGGACTTCTTATGGCTCAATAATGGTAAATCCATAATCCAAAGCTCTCGAGGATTGCATCATATCCCACATAGTGGGCTCAACAAAATCGATAATAGATCCCATTTCATAGGAGAAAGAATTAGTTCCTCACTTATCATCACTCTACTTGTTAGCATAAATAATAGCATAGTAATGATGATGGAGACGATGGCCAGCTTAAGCATTGAAGCATGCCTCTTGGTTGGATTTGCATTACATAGCCAAGAGCGTTGGTATAGGCTCATAACCTCTCTACTTGCTTGGAGAAGGAGAGGGAGCTCTTGCACTTTGCACTTCACACAATGAGAGTGTGTGTGAGTGTGTGTGGGAGAGTATACCCCCTAAGTAGGCCCCCTCCTTGCTTCGGTCGGACCCCCCCTTGTATCTCATGCTTGAAGCTCATTGGACTCCTCCAAGCCTACCAATCACAAGCAGGAGGTAATTTAAGTAACAAGGGTAGCCTCGGGACAAGTATCCCCCATTTTACTTTGAGAGAGAGGACTTGATAAATGTAAAGACAATTAATTAAATCTTCTAAATTATCGTTGGACCCCTTGGGTGGCCAACCAATAGGCTTCAGGCACACCATGAGGGCAACATGAAGGAACTTGACAAGTGTCTCTTTTGCTTTCTTTGTACCAAGACTGCCTTGTGTGAGTGTGTGTGTGTGTGTGTTCTCTCTCATCCCCCCTCTTGTAGGGCTCGCCCCCTCCTTGTAGGGATTGAATATTGACTTTTTGGCCCACCTTATCTCAAGCACCTTAGTCAACAAGAAAGACAAAGCACCTCAAGCTTGGGTGGTTTTCCCACAAGCACCTCAAGCTCCCTAGTCGGAAGCACGAAAACCACCTCAAGCACCTTAGTCAGCAAGCACGACAAGCACCTCAAGAACCTTATTCATCAAGCATGACAAGCACCTCAAGCACCTTAGTCATCAAGCACGACAAGCACCTCAAGCACCTTAAGCTTGGGTCGGTTCCCACCTCAAGCACTGCCCTAGCTTACCTAAGGTCAAAGTACTTTTACGCTAATTATTGGAGTTCTTTAATGAAGCTAACCCCAAGGTCTTTATGCTCCATTCGTTAGCCTTGATCTTTCATAGACCATCTCTCATTTGGGCCCTTTTACCATTGGCCCCATGTTGAGATAGATCTATAAGCACATGTCTATATCTTAACCCTTGGTCCCGTTTATTCTCCCACATTAAATGATCAGTTGAATATGTGAAAATCATTTGGGTTGGTTAGATATCAGATTCTATGACATTACCTCTCTGTTGAAATCATATTCGTCCTCGAGTATGAGGTAGAAGAGATAAATCCTTAGTCATTAGTGAATCTTACTTAGTGGGTAGAGGATCCCTTTTTACCCTATGACATCTTTCCAAGATGGATCACTAATCCATTTGGTGCTTGGGAGACATAGCTGCCACAAGCATGTCTACTCCTTAATTTATTTCATTCTGCCAAAGTAGAGTGACAAATTCTACTTGGTGTTTGAGAGACACCGTCATCACAAACATGACTGTAAGCATGCATACTATTTAAATTTGTGCACAATTAAAAAGAGAACTAGTCTTACAAGACAAAAACATGGGTCATTTAAAATAAATTTGTACATTTGCATACTCTAATGTAGCATTGTAAGCATTGACAAAGTTCATACTATCCTTAAGCTGTATTCCTTGCATCCATGTAGCATCTTCAAAAGGGTAATTTTTAAACTTAATAAGGTGTCTAGTGATGTCGTGTGATGTGACTGTCGATTGGTACATGTGCTAGATGTGTGTTCCTAGTACGTAGGTACTAACAGTTAGTGTCTGCTAAGACGATTTATGGATTCTGTCTATTTTGCAAGCATTATCGAGGGCGATTACAATGCTTTCAAGAGGGGTGTATGTCACGAAGTGATGACGTGTCTGCCCAAGAGCATGTGGGAAACAGTAACCTAGAATAGCCATGACATCCCACTCTGTGAGGATTATTCTCTTTAGTGGTCACCTAGAATAGCCATTGCATCCCACTCTGTGATGATACTCACAGAAAGCAGCAGCTAATTCATACTAGAGGGACTAGATGAATCCTCATCCAAAGAGCTTCTTTAATTGGTAGAAGATCTCACCCCGTTTTTTGGTCCACATCCCTCTTGGAAAGGATAATTCTATTCCTAGTCATGGAGACAACCTTAACCCAAGTCTCTTGATCTCTCTTCACAACATCTTTTGCATTAGAAATCATATGTGTGGCAATTTGAGACACATGCACAATACCTTTCTTTCAATCATGAAGCCTGCGAGCTGCACAAAACAACCATGATCCATGACTCGTGAAACCCTACCTTGATAAATATTGAACAAATCAAGTTTTTATGGTTGATGCCCTTTCGAAGAGGCTCGTAAAGAGGTAGGGTTTCTATCATCTCAATCCCTCATGCTCAAATCTCTGTATTCATCATCATCATCGATGCCATCATATCCATTGTATATCTCCCACAACCCTCATGCTTTCTATGAGTCCTTCAATCACCATCCATGTGGCCACAATCCCTTCTAATTCATCCTCTTTGTCATGGTCTCTTTTTCTTACGTACCTTTTCTCATGTTGGTCATGTCCTAGGCTATGACGAGCAACATTTTTTCTTCTATATTCATTCTCTCTGTCATGGCCTCTTCATCTGTCATACCTTCTCTCATGTCATGTCTACCATGATCACCATCACGTGTCAATCATGTCTACTATGGCATCGGGATCATCTCTCTAGGATTTCTACCAATGTGTAGGGTATGGCAACAATTTTGTTTTTCTCAACGCTACTGTTTGCATTATCCTCCAAGACTCTAGACCTTCCTTTTGATGCCTTTTTAGCGCATATCTTTATTCACTCCTTGCAACAACATATTGCCAAGTGGCCATGCTCTCCTTTCTCGATAGTCTAAAATAGATTTACACAATGAAGGTATGGCTTTACACAATGAAGGTTCAAAGATATGGCCTTAAGGGGGGGGGGGGAGAGAGAGAGAGAGAGAGAGAGAGAGAGAGTTAGGTTTTGTTTTGTTTTCTTGAAGGTACATTTCTTGTTTTGACTTGGTACAATGTTTAATATGTTGGGGTAAAGGCTATGTGCCTCTCACCCTGGCTGCGCTAGAGGTGTTTGACCTCCCATCATTTGTACACACATCTTATTCTATACTAGATAGAAGAATAAGGGGCTCTCTCTCATGTTGGGTTCAAGCCCATTACTTGTGGGAAATATCCTTATGGCATGCATATACACTCCACTTCTTTTATAAGTTTGCATGGCTAGTTCTATACATACATAAATACATACATACATACATACATACATACATACATACATACATACATACATATATATATATATATAGTGTAAGGATTTGAAGATTAATACAAGCGTTATTTTTCACTCTTTTGTGTCAAAGCTCTTTTTCTTCTCTCGGTCATTCTTCACCTTCTCTACACGCTCTCAAAGCAACCATGGAAACTCCTCGTTGGCACCCACCATATGCGAAGCCTTTCACTAAGGTCATAAAACCACTCCTTTGCAAAACTATTGTTGGGTTCAAGCTCATTACCCATGGGAAATACCCTTATGGCATGTAGTTAAACCTCCAGTCTGCATGGAATTTGCATGGCTAAAGCCATATATGTAAAACATTTTTATTCAAAAAAATTAGCGTTGTTTTCTGTTACTCTCTACTCTTCTTTCTCATCTCGTTTTTTGCTCTGCAAGTCCTTAAGCTGCCATGGATCCTCCTTGATGACATCCTCCCTAGCCGCAGAGCCTATCAAGTGACTGAGCATAGTCTGCAAAGGGTGCATCTCAAAACTCTATCCATAGTTCAAGAGAATAGATGACATCAATAGTTGCAGAACCTCCCAGGCGGGCGTTATAAAAAGTCATTGTTTTTTGTTGGCTGCAGACTATCGCTAGGTGAAGGCAGCAATGGTGTTTCAAAATGCTCAGTGTAGAAAGCTAAGCCTGCAAGGTCCTCTACGCATAGGGTATCAAAACGTTGTGTGGTAGTTGTAACATCTCAAAATTCTACAATAGGCTCCTTGGCAATGCCTTTTAAAACTCCATTAGTGGCAGCAAGCAGTCCTCCATATATATTCTCAAAACGCTCATAGTAAACAAACTTACCAGGTTTTCAATGAAGGCATATCAAAAAGTTGCAAGTTTAGGAAGTTTTGCAAAGGAATGGTTTTATGACCTCGCAAACTTTTGCTAGTATTTCAAAAAGCTACTCTCCAAATTGGTAGTTTTGCAAGATTGTCTTGCAAACCTACAAAGGTGGTTGATAAACCTCCAAAGAAGCGGTCTAATGATGATGGTAAGAATATTGATGATCAATTCGATCAAGTGGTCAACACCTTGGCTTTGGATGGTGATGCTAAAGAAAAGCATAAGCATGACTCCAAAAATCAAATCTTGAAGAATCATCCAATGGTTTGCTTTGAGCACTTAGTACATCAAAAAAGAATTAAAATTTTGTTTTTACATGCTCAATGTTATAGATTTATGGTTTTGTCTATTGTCAATATCATATCTATTTTTTTGTCAAAGCCTTGTTTTAGCTCATCAGTTCAGTGATTTCCATGTCAAAATAAATTGTGCAGGTTATAGACACTGCCACATAGAAGTGGTAAGACCTCCCAATTTGTTAGTTTCTAGATTTGTTTTT
Organism: Adiantum capillus-veneris; assembly: GCF_014529385.1. Lineage (NCBI taxonomy): Eukaryota > Viridiplantae > Streptophyta > Polypodiopsida > Polypodiales > Pteridaceae > Adiantum > Adiantum capillus-veneris. The sequence continues at coordinate 94,820,760 of NC_140956.1, read as the reverse complement.
ATCCTATTATACCACTTCTCACGAGGTTATTAAGTAAACCTAAACCCAAGGTTTGGAAGTAAACCAATAACTCCATATGTTGGTAGCTATTTTGACCTACATGTTGGAACTAGGGTTGCAGGGAAACGTACATAGCTTGGAGAAGACGAAGGAAGCTCAAGGCACACAACAGAGAGTTTATAACTTAGTGTGAAATGGAAAGATAGATAGCCCTAGAGTGATGGGTGTATATACAATGCATGGGGGAAAAAACCTCCTAAAGAGGGAAAAAATGCCCCTACGGTCCTAGTGTGTTCACACACATCACTACCACATGTATGTGGTAACAAATCCACCCTGGGAGTGATGCGGTGAACAAGGGATGGCACGAAGAATAAAGGGAAGTGCTATGCCCTGAGGATAGGATCAATCCACAAAAGGGGAGTAAGCCCAAAGATTTGTGGAAATCTTTGGACTTCTCACGAGACAATGCCTTGGTGAAAAGACCTGCAAGGTTGTCCTGTGTTGGCACATAAGCCAAGTTGATCTCTCCTACTGAGAGCCTCTCCTTGACATAGTGGTACTGCACCTCAATGTGCTTTGTGTGAGCATGAAAAATTGGTTTCCTCGCAACTGCCAATGCGCTCTGACTGTCAGTTTAGATAGTGTTGGCAGTGTCCTGTCCAACACCCAAATCGGCCATAAGGCATCCGAACCATACACACTCAACCGTAGCTGTGAAGACTGCCCTGTACTCAACCTCACAACTAGAAGTGGCCACAGTAGGTTGCTTCTTGCTCAACCATGATATACATGAACTGCCAAGCATGAAACAAAAACCACTTGTGGACACTCGCATGTCAAAACAACCAACCCAATCTGAGTCTGAAAAAGCATGTAAGTGTGGAGGCAATGATCCCCCCTTGGGATAAAACAAGACAAGATGTAAAGTGCCAGTCAAGTAGCAGAAAATCCTCTTGACAGCCTGCCAATGCTTAGACCCTTGGCTATGCATAAATCTACTGACCTGTGACACTGCAAATTGAATATCCGGCCTCGTGTTGCATACATAAATGAGGCATCCAATAGCAATTTGGTAAAGAGTGACATCTGCAAGATCACCAGCATCATGAAGACTCAATTTCAAACCCGCTTCCATGGGAATGGCAATTAGTTTGCAATCCTTAAGTCCAAACTTAAATAGCTATGTCTCTATGTAACTTTTCTGACACAAGGCAATACCACCATCATACTTCTTAAATTGTATACCCAAGTAATGATGCAAAAACCCCATTTTTTTCATCTTGAAAGTAGCATTCAAATCAGCCTTAAATTTAGCAATATGTCTCTCATTTGGTCGAGTGATCAACACATCATCTACATAAAGAACCACAATGAGAATTACATCACCCTCACGCTTTACATACAATGTGCTTTCTATTGTACTATTACAAAAGCCTCGTTTAACCAAATGAGTGTCAGCCTTCTCATACCAATCACAAGGAGATTGCTTCAACCCATACAAATCTTTGTTACATGTGCACACCTTATCCTCTTGTCCTTTCTTGACAAAACAATGAGACTGTGTTACATAAAATTCCTCAAATATGTCACCATTCAAGAAAGCAGTAACAATGTCTGATTGATGTACATCCCAACCAAAATGAGCTGCCAATGCACATAGAACATGCACAATAGTCATACGATAGGTGGGAGCAAAAGTCTCTTCATAATCTATGCCTTTTTGCTGTGCATAACCCTTTGCAACAAGTCAAGCCTTATAGCGATCAATCTCACCATCTGGCTTGCGTTTCAACTTGTAAACCCACTTTGTACCAATGGCCTTTTGTCCAGGAGGAAAATCACATAAAGCCCATGTGTCATTTACTATAAGTGCATCATATTCTGATTGCATGGTAGCCATCCAATTTTTTGAATTATGTGCTTCATCAAAAGACAAAGGTTCCTCAACGTCATGTAGGCTAAACACAACCAAAGCATAACAATCGGATGAATAAGATGCATGGCAAGAACCTGAATGAGTACGACTAGACAAAGGTGCATCCAATTTATTGTCACGCAAACCAACCATTGGCATACCTCTAGCGTGCTCATTTTCAGCCCTTTCCTCATCAAGTACATCTACATCAATAATAGGCTATAGCCATCTATAACATTTTCAAAAACCCCCATAGACTGTACATTTGCCTCATTTTACATTCAAACTTCCACCACTAAAAAGAGGCAAGAAAGTGTCATAAATGTCTTGTGAGCTGACATTATTATCTCTAGTACATGACAGCAAGGGCTGAACAAAATCTTCCACAAACACAACATCCTGTGAGACCAAGATACGCTTTTTTTGCGGATGATACAACCTATAACTTTTGGTTTCAGCACTATAACCAACAAAAATACATTTGACAACCTTATCATGCAATTTTTTGTTGTGTTTGTGGCACCAAAGCATATGCCAAACAACCAAAAACACTCATGTGCTAAATAGAAGGCTTTCTATCATGCCATGCTTCATATGGAGTAATAGACTGCAAAGCTTTCGTAGGACACCTGTTTAGTACATAAGTGGCACACATGATGGCTTCAAGCCAAAAAGAATGCAGCAAAGCTTGACTTTTGACCATATATCGTACCATTTCTGTAAGTGACCTGTTTTTCCTCTCAGTGACCCCATTTTGCTGAGGCGTATAAGACACTGTACATTGGTGTTTTATCCCATGACTAGCCAGAAATGCATTAAATTCATGAGACATATACTCTCCCCCCCCCACCCTCCCCCCTTGATCAGAACGGAGGGTGCCCATAGTACATTTCGAGACATTTTTAGCCATAACCAAAAATTGTTTAAAGCACATTAAAACTTCGGACTTCGCTTTAAGGGGAAATACCCATGCATGCCTAGAGTAATCATCAATGAAAGTCACAAAGTAAAGGTAATTTTCCAAGGACGGAGTTTGCATGGGCCCACAAACATCGCTATGCACAAGCTGCAACCTGCATGTGGCCGTATCTGAACCATCCTTTGGAAACTTAGAATATTGTATCTTACCCAAAATACAGCCTTCACAAACGTGTTTGACAGGTGCTTCAAGAGGCGGCAAAGAAGCAACCATATCAGATTTCTGATCGCAGCAAACCAGAAAAATTCAGATGACCAAAACGTGCATGCCAAAGTTTTGCATCTAAAATAGCCTCTGAATCCAAAACTGCATTTGCAAAATTTTGCCCACACTTTTCATACCAAAGTGAGCTCACACATTCCATCAACATCACAGTCTCCTTTCACAGAAGACTCAACAATAGCTGCATTTGTAGTGGAACCAACATTTGCAGTGGAACCATCCTCTTTCTTCTTAGCCTCTTTGGCCTTCAACTTAGGACACTGCTTGATCAAGTGATCATTAGCTTTACAATAATGGCAACGCATCTTCTTTTTTCCCTTATCACCAGAATTTCTAGACAAATGACTACGAGCAGAAGCATTAGAAACATGAGATTTTCCACTCGTAGAAGAACCATAAGAAGTGACTGCATTGTTGTTACCACCCTTTCTTTGAGCAGCAATAAAAGCTTGTTCAACTACACGCTGTCTAGTCCCGTTTTTTTGGAAAGTGACTCTTGTAATAGCAATGTGCACAATGCATCAAACTTGACAACTTCAGGATTTCCTTGGGTCATAAGTCTCCAAGGACTAGCAAAAGTCTAGTAAGAGTTTGGTAAGGCATCACGAACAATCTACACAAGGGAACTATCTGAACTGACTTCACCTGCAGAATAAGTGTTGTTTTTTGTCCATCTATGCTATTCTCCCTCATCTTAATTTATGCTATTCACGTCCCCAAGCTTCCATGGCTCCTCCTTGGTGCCATCCTCCCTAGCCATAGAGACTATCATCTCACACATTGTGGTGAGTTGATCCACCCACATCCTGTGTTCTCTCTCTCTCTCTCTCTCTCTCTCTCTCTCTCTCTCTCTCTCTCTCTCTCTCTCTCTCTCTCTCTCTCTCCACAAATAAGCACCACATTTGTGCGCTCTCAATTGGTATCAGAGCGCATGGTGATCACGGGAAGCACGATAGTGTCGAGAGTTTTGAGGCGATAGCTTGCTCGCTCTTGGTAGTGGAGAGATTAAAAAAGCTTGGATGCTTTGCGAGAAAACAATGGGAGCTTGTGAACTCAGGTGAGAGTGATGTATGCTCTTGTGGAATCTCAGAAGACAGTGTAGAAGATAGTGTGTAGATGAAGGTCCTGCCCTTAAAAATGTGTGCAACATCACTGTTTTCAAATTTGTTTTTTTCCTTGTATATTGCAAATCTAAAAAAATTTCACAATGAGTCCCTCCATTTCAATGTGGTCTACAACTTTGCAGAAGAAACTTTTTGCAAATTTCTCACGATATTCAGCTTAGACTGACTGTATGCCAAAAAAATAGGCTTTCTGTTTTTGCGCAGTGTGTGCGAGTTTGATGCACTTTTGGAAGCATGAAAGCTGCTCGAAGCTAGGTGCATAAATTTTGAGGTTGAAGATGCAATCTCAGCTTTTACAAAGCTTGAGGTTTAAGATTTTTGGTAGATTTGGTTAAAGAATCACGGAGGCGTTTACACGCCATTGAAGCGATCTCTTGAGAGAGAAGCGATTTTTGGAGCACATAGGTAGAGCTTCTTTCACAGGTTTTCATAGGACACTTTGGCATCAATTTTGTGCTTTGTTTTATGATCTTTGCGAATGGATTTTCATATGGTTATGGCATGGTTGATGCCCATTGTACATGCATTTTGGAGAGAACTTTTGAGTGCCAATGAGCTCTCTTGAGAGCATTGTTGTCACATCGATCCTTTTTTGGATTGCACCTCTTTTGGCACTTGTTTATGAGTGGTCAATCTGTGGATGTACTTTGAGTGCGGATTGCCACTGTATGTGACATTGTGGAGCCACTTTGGTGTTTCTACTCATTGATATTGAGTAGTGTTATGGTTTATGGTTTTTAGTCCTCTTTCGGAGACTATAGTGGTTGAGGTTTTCTCCTACTTTTCCATATCTTTTGTTGATAGATGTTGGTCAGTTTATAGTGGTCAAGATCATCTCCCACTTTGGCATCTTGGATACGGTTTATGGCTTCAGTGTTTGCATTGAGATTTCACCTAATTTTTAGGGGAGACTTTGTCCGATTTTCCCTAGATTTCTCACTAGAGTTTTGGCTTGATTACCATACACTCTTTTGATGCATTTGAAGTCATTGGATTGAGGTGGTGATTTTTGTGGACATGGATTGGTGTTCTTGTATCCACTCTCACAAGAGTGAGATTTATGTATGCTCGCAGTGGCTACATGTAGACTTATAGTATGCATTATTTTCAATCAATGAATAGTTTGATCATGAGTCTACTGCATACAATTTATAGGTAGTCACTGGTTACAGGTTCCATGTACTTTTGGCACTTGAGATTTGCATCAATGTGACGATTGCAGAGCACAATGTGGTAACACTACTGCAGGAGATTTTTATGCGTTGATGCGCTTGAGCTCTACGAGTGCTGGTGAGCTCTTTTGAAAGAGTTTTATTGTTGTACGGAGTTCCTTTCATTATAGGTTTGGTGCACTTCTCTTTGGCATTGGTTTATGCACATTACCCTTGTACATTCTGTAGAGCCTTAGCTTTACTTATGGAAGTTGATATGCGTGACAATTTTGAGTCTACGACGATGACTCATGTGAGACATCCAGGGCACATTAGACGTTGTTTCTTTTGATGCATGAGACAAATATGCAGATGTATGTTTGATGCACATACAGTTTTGACTCAGACTAGAGAGGTGGCTTTGTATGCTACTAACGATGATGTCACGATTAGCTCTAGTGTTCCTCTTGCTTTTATGTCTGATAGAGATGCTACTTGCTCTCGACGACTGCTAGATGAGTATGCAACATTCCACATCACATCATGTCATGAGTGGTTTAACACTTTTGCTAGTGGGAGCCTTGGTCGTGTGCATCTAGATAACAGATTATGATATGACATAGAGGGTACATGAGATGTATACTTGTCATTACCCAATGGTGCATCTTATATGCTATGACATGTGCGTTATGCTCCTAAGATTGCACACAGTTTCATCTCGATGAGACAATTGAGAGAGAGTGGATGTCAGGTACTGCTTAGAGAGTGGTCTTTTTCAGATGCATTGCAATTCTCTAGTCATTGCGAGAGGAGCCAGGATTGGCTTGGTCTATCGTATGCATGTATCTAAGGTGCGAGATGACATAGTCTCGATTACATTAATCATGTCAGCAAGAGACTAGACACATATCTTTCACGGATGAGCTCCAGAGTGTTGTGCACGACATGTCTAAAGATGCAGAGTTAGAGTAGCCATGCTCTAGAGAGACACAACGGATTAATTCTCTTAGAATAGAGATGCCTCCTACCATGGAGATGAGCGATATGGAGTTCTTTGACATGCTCATGCTAGAGGTTGATATGGTGATGCCAAGACATGTGAATATAGTCCTTATAGATGACGAGGGAGTGATGACTACCTTGAAGTAACGATTGACACGTCCATGCGTGACTGGTTCTGGTGGTGATGCAGTAAGCGTTGAGATACCTACTGCATATAGATTGGAAGAGGTCACTGCATATGGCACTGATGCGATTGGCACGGATATGCTCACAAGGATTACTCATTTATCATCAGCCTTCATGACTGTCATGTACGACCTCTTAGTGTCAAGACCCGACACGACTATAGTGGGAGTGTTTGTGGTTGGGATTGTCAGGTTGACACTAGCATGATGCATCATGGAGTAGTGTAGGTCATTATGATACGTGCAGGGTATGCATGCTCATTCTAGTAGGGATCTATGCTTCCATACACTGCTAGAACCTATACCACAAAATATAAAAGAACACAAAAAATTCTAAAAAAATAAAAAACACACACAAAAATCATAAAAATCTCAAAAACTCACAAATAAATCACAAAAATTTTAGAAAATTCACAGGAAATTCCCTCAAAATCAAAACTTTCCCAAAAAAGTAATTAAAAATACCAAAAAAATTTAGAAAATTCTAAATTTCACAAATAATTAGAAAAAATAAAAAGGAACTCACCGAAAGTGCCAGAAAAAGACAAAAAAGCCAGCTAAAGCTAGAAAAAATTAAAAAAAGTGAGTAAAAGCCAGAAATAGTCAGAAAAAACACACGAACCGCCGGAAAAGGTCACACGCCGAGCAAACCGCACAAAATCAAACAAGTCAAAAAGGCAAAGCCGAAAAGAGCACCGCACATTGAGCAAACACCGCACATCGAGCAGACCGTGCAAAAGAGAATCAGATCAGCCGGAAGAAGCGAGAAATCGACCAACTCTAAGTAGTTGAGCGGCAGTCAAATTTCAAAAATTCTGCATGCTAGAAATTAGCTAGTGCGAGTAATTGCGCTGCAAATTAGCTTCCAATTGAACAAACAGGGACACGACTCACATGTGATTGCAGATTAGGCTAGAACGAGCAGAAGAAATTCTGCTAATCAACACCAAATTTTGTCAATTGACAGTTTTTGTAGATTGAGCCAACATGGACTCAAATCGAGCTGAGAGTTTAAGTACAACAGAGCATGCTAGTAGCAGTGGCAACACATGCACAACTGCAACAGAGCAAATTTTACAGCTTTATGGCTATAGTAGAGACAAAGTCTTGTACACAGATTCAGAAGGCCATAGATATCTAGCACAGAAGCCAAGATCTTATTGGTCAGAGTAAAGCCAGATTTAGAGAACTCCCAGATGTTCACAGACTTCAGTGGATCCAGGTATTGCAAGCTCAAACATGAGGTGCAGATAGAAGTTCAAAAAGTCAACCGAAGTATTTATCCAAAAATCTGCACAAGCCAGCAAAACATCCATTTGGTGCATATGCAATCAGGATCATTGTACATGGATTACAGTGGTCAAATCTATAGTCGAGAGCCACAATTGAAAGATCCAACAGATCAACCAATAGAAGCCAATCTAATTGGAGAACAAATCCAAAGACGATACAAAGGTCAAGACGGAGCAATCTACAGCTTGATGCTCAGTGTTTTAAAAGAAGATACCGACAACTTGGCCAGCACAGAAGCTGAAGCTTCTCAGCTAGTTGGAATACCACCAATCATGGCGTATTTCTCAGATCGTGGACGGAAAGGTGGACATTTTGCTGAAGATTGTCCAAGAAATCCTGACAACAAGGATACATCAACTGCCAACAAACAAGGTACAAAGCAAATTGTAAGTGCATTTAAATCGTCACTTTTAATGCAATCAGATAATTCTGCATTACCATTAGAAGCACAAGTAAAAACATTGCAAATTCAAAATGAGCATGAAGATGCACAGGCACCTGAAAAGCTTAAAATTGATTCTTTGAACAACAAATTCTTGCATGAATTTAGTAAAGGTATCGAGATATCACCAAAGGTTAAAAAGATTGTTAAGTTTGCAAATGATTTTGCATCCACTGACACAAGTGTGCAATCATTCAGGAGTCTAAGGGACACATCAAACAGAATGATGTTAGCTTTGTATGGTACACATAATTCATATGCACACTATGTAGACAAAAAAGGAAAACTGTACAAAAAGGATCAACTAGTGTTTGAATGGCCCACATACCAGCTCATAGAAGTACGTCCAATGATAGATCAGAAAGGATGGTTCATATCAGAGGAAAGAATCTATTATAGCCCATCCTCTCTAGAGCTGAAGGATATTACCAGAGTGAACCCAGAAATCTGTTCAAAGCCAAACCCTCCTCCATCGGAAATCAAGCTTCGATGTTGTGACCAAACGAATATATACTTTGACCAAAACAATTGTAGATATAGACGAGAGTCTAGCATCTATGACGCCTTGGGTCTCGAAACCACAGCAGCTCATATCATAGGAGACACATGGGATAGACAATATCAGGGCAAAGATAATGCTATCTACAGCTTGACTTGGGGAATAATTTGTCATGTTTCACGAAGATACATGGGAAACTATGTAGAAGGTTTGAAGATGCCAAACATTAACAGTGCTACCCAGAGTGTACCTTCACAGTCCCAAAAGGTGAGACTAAACCAGAGCCAAACAATTTTGAACTCTTACAATGAAGCAGGCTATAGTGATCACCCTAGGAAGGGGGGAGCTGTAAACCCATCAAGATCAGCTTATGTGCCAAGAAATGCTACACTAGTTAGAAGCCCTAGAGCTTCTAGCCAACAAACCCCTTCAAGGCAGAAACCATTGAAAGATCATATGGTTGTTGGAAGTTTCCAGCTGACCCAGATTCCATCAGAATCAGCAGACAAATGCCTATATGAAGATTATCAGGGACAAAAGTTTCAGCTAATCTCCACAAATCAAAGTCAAAAACCAACAAATCCCATAGTGTTCAAACAGTTACATGTGATCAAGCTCATGTATGCATATCAAGATGCACATGGTAACGAATATGAGCAAGATCATGACCTTGTACAAACCCATACGGATGGCCCGACTGAAGTCAAAGACTATCTGAAGATGATGCAAAGCCTCAAGCTGCCAAAACGGGTAACAGATAAGTCAAAGTAAATGGGAGCTAAAGTCCAAAAGGCTACACAAAGGTCACCACTGAAATCTCCTCCGAAGAGACAGATTCTACCAGAAAGTACAATGGATCTATTAAGATCAATGGTTACTCAAATGCAGGAGGAAAATGCTCAACAATTGCAAAAAAGTACAGTATCACAGTCATACGAGTCAACATCAATTGAATCAGGTGATCAAAGCAAAGAAAGTGCAGATAAAGTTGAACCAAAGGACATTGCCACAGCAAAAGCAGTCAATTTGGATAAAAATCCTGAGAATATCAAAGCTGTCAAGGGAAGTAAAGCTAGATTTTTAGTTAGACAAGAACGTCATGTCTTTTCGCACTTGGAAAATATGTGGCCAACCACAACTGGAAGATGCTCCTGAATTTGTGAGCATATCAGGAGACAAACGAGCAGAATGCTGGGTAATCTCCACTACCATTGAAGTGAGTTCACAGATTTTCACAGCTCAATTTCATGTGATCATAGCAAAGGATATGCCAGACAACATCATAATGGGAATGCCAATGGCCCAGAAGATGTTAGACATACAAAATGCAAACAAGGTGGAGTCATCACAAACATTAAAGAATGAAGACCAAGACTGGTCACCCGCGGACGAAAACACAAAGTCCTCAAGCACAATTCAAACGGAAGATCTTATTGAAGATGATTCATCTCCATCAATCAGAACTTCAGAAGAGCTTAATGCAAATCAGACAATAGCAAGTGCAGATCAAACAAAACAAAAAGCAACCATGATAGCTATTGAGCAAAGAATGCCACCAAAGCTAGAAGTTAAGAAGAACACGATTCGCAACAATCAGGAAGCAATAGGAAGTCCAAAGATGCAGACATTGCCAGCTAAATCAGCTGATGAAAGTCAGATTGGAAAACAGAGTCTCAAGCCACCCTCCATAGAGATACAGTTAGATCAAGATGAGGTCATGGAAAAATCTGGACAAAGATCTTTAATAGAACCAAAAATGCTAGAACTAGAGTTGCAGAAATCACAGGGATCCAAGACAAATCTTGTAGACAAAGGTAAAGCTAAAGTGAAACTTCAACCAACGAGCAAAGAAAATGTGACAGCATATGCCTCTACATCAAAGAACCCTCATGGATCAGCTTCTTCAAGCAATTCAGGCTTTCAAAACTTCAAGTCAATTGCTTACCCGATTGAAAACTCTAAGGAGATACCCAAAAAAGCAAAGATATATCAACCAAAGTACTCAAGAAAGAAAATAAAAGTCAAGCAAGTGTTTGTTCCGAACAATTTAGTCAAAGTCAATGATCCGGTTTGGATTAAACACAGGAAATCAACACAGAAAGACAAACACATGGGATGGATAACATCATGATGGAGCTTAAAGAACAAGAGTACTATGGAGGTAAAGACAGATATGGGTACCAAAACCGCAGGTTAGGGCATACGAGTAACTTCAAGACCCTCCCAAGAAAGAAGTCCCACAAGGTATCAACCTCGACAATATTCTAGGATACCTAAGAAGTAGGTATACAATGGAACAACATCAAAAGATGCTAAAGTCAACCACAACTCTCAAGAGGATATAGAAAAAAGACGGATCTCAAAGAATCTTCCTCTTGGACAAGGATTCTACACAGGCTATACAAAGATTTGGCTACCAGTCAACCACAAGCCAACTGCAACTACATCAAACCTACATGAAGATCACGAGAACTCAGTATGACCTAGAGCTCAACAAAGTCAACAAAGGAGTTACAAAGGTCCTCAAAAGATTTGGATTCCTAAGTCTTCCAATGCTCCTAGTCAAAATCCAGATGCTGACAGCCAACAAAGGCCTACAACAACATCAAAGACTCCTATCAACAGGCCCAATTGGACAATCAAACAGATAATGGAGTCTTTACAGTCAAAGAAGGACAACCCAACCAACGTGAATGCAGATTCAAAGATGATGAAACAGGTATGGAAAAAGAAACCTTCAATGCCAACTTGGTCCTTCACTAATCCTCTTTTTGAGGATTCAAGCTTTTACCTGAAGAAATGTTTGTAGTAAGCACAAGAATGTAAAAAGTCAAGTCGCCAGGGTGCAAAAAAACACTCTTTGGCATAGTCAGAGTCGGGCTACTGAGCCATAAAATGAGCAAAGCATTAGTCCCAGAGCTTCAAGTCATATTAAACTATGTACTAAGAGTCGTAGCTATTAGGCTTACGCTCAAGCTGGAAGAGTTGAGCATATCTAAGTCGTGTCGCTCATGCTGGATGAGATGAGCATAAGAGTCAAAGTCTATTAACTTACAATTGGTGGAGTGTCGTAGAGTCCAACACTCACGCACAGTGCACAGTAAGATGAGAGCACATATCCTCGTCAACAAAAACCATTCTTAAAGGGGTGCCAGCTTGCAAAGACATGTCATATGCTTTTATAGCTACACCATCTTTCTGAATAACGCCTCAAAATCTTTCTTGCACAGCATATTGTTTTCCATGCATTTCTGTGTATTCATAAATAGCATGTTCCATCATTGGACATATGCATTAGACACTCTTTTTTGCTTCCACCTATGCACCTTGAGTGGACTACAACAGGAAAACCAATGTTCCATCATGCTACCCACTCATATTTGTTGCCTTTTTAATTCCATATCTATGAGCAAATCATCCCTTCAGTACTTTATTAATATTTCCCATGCTAATAAGTACTCCAACAATGCGCATATCCCAAAGTCACTTTTTCCCACTGGGTTTTTTCCCTTTGGTCATCCAGGTTATAGACCCTAATTCAGAACCTCATCATTCTGCTTCTCTTGTACATACTTTTCATAAATAAACAGAAGCCTCCTAATTATGCTATTACAACCAACAAATGCAATATCATCTCTCACAAAGCAGACATATTCGGACCAATGAAGATGCTACAGCAAATTGAACCTCATCAACAAATTCAATGACAAATGAAGACAATCAGACCATCAACAACCAATCAAAAACCTTCCACACTCTCCACGGACACCTTTCAACAGTGCCCGAGGACGGGCACTAAAATAGGAAGGGGGGAATGTTAACTGAGTCAACATCAGTTATTAACAGAAGCTGATTAAGACCAAAGACGTATGAATGCACATCGAAGATCAAAGTGAAGAAGCAGTAAAGATTGGAGTTACACATTTTTCACGTTTTCCCAAAATGGTCACATATTGTAAATTCTCGAATTATTTCAAGCCATTGTAATATTTTAATGTGTTACGGCTCAATGGGAGTTCCAAGTTGTAATAGGTCACTTACTATGCCTAGGTTGCAGATTCAGTAAGTGGTGAGCCCTAAAGCCCTTGGGAGCCCGGATATTGCATATTTTTAACCTAGGTATATAAGGCAGTGTGTAAAAGAAATTAGGGTTCTCAAGTCATTTGTTGAGAGCACTCTTTGATGAGAGCTCTGGAGGTGTGTGGCTATGGAGTCCTTGAGCTTCTCCTTGCTCATGAGACTTGATTAACACTAATCAATGATTCATTCTCTCTCACTATGCCTCTCTCTTACTTCTTATGATTGCCTATGATGCTTAGATTAACTAGATCTTTATTAATCCCTCTCTAATCTTGTGTGATTGCCCTCTTTTGCTTGTGTGTGCATGTAGGTTTGATTGGAGTGTGGTGCTCGATAGATCTATGTGTGTGTGCTTGAGATTAGTGTGTTGCATGATAGGATTACTGTTGTGTGCGTCTTGCAATCTTAGTATGTGTGATTGGGTTGATTAACCAAGGTAGCTCTAGGAGGATCATGGCGGGTGTTCTTTTGGGGACAAGCGCGATACGCATGCCCTTGTTCGCCGCACTTGAAACACCGGTTATCCTTGCGATAACGCTCAAGCTCTTCAGGAGAGAGTTTTTTTTTGCCTTTGTAAACTCCCTTCTCCTTAGATTTGTTGGAATTGGCCTTAGGAGACTTTTGGACATTGTCCTTCCCCGTAGGCTCATTGGAACCCTTGTTTTCCGGGGGCTTAGAATTCCTCTTAGCCCCTGTTTGGAAATTGATTCGAGAGACCACCATAGTATGGTGTATTACCGCCGATATGGTGCGTGGCCTTTGGGAGTTGACATACTCCGCCATTTCTTTGGTTAAGCCCGCACAAAATTGTTGCTTTTGCTCTCCAAGATCCAACTTTTTGAAGACAGTGGCTTTGAATTGTAGGTCCCAAAACTTGTCTACATATTTGTGAATGGATTCATAGGGAGAGAGCTTCAAGCTTCACCATTCGGTGAGTACTTTGTCTTTGGCATCGGTGGCCAAAAATTGCTTCATAATGGAAGCTCGTAAAGCTTTCCATGTTCGTGGAGATTCACTGTTGGCCCGTAGGCTAGACCACCATTGTCGGGTAGACTTTTGAAAGTGCATAGCTACATGGCGTAGCCTAGAGGACTCCGTGAAGCCCTCATCTCCGAACGCCGCATCAAACTGTTGGATAAAGGCCAAGACTTTGTGCGTAGCACCAAAGGTGCCAACATAGGTAAGGAAAGAGATGCTCTTTCCTCCCTCTTTGAACTTCTTGAGCTTGGAAGACCTCTTCCACGCGGCATAGGATTTCCTATGGCCTCTTCTTTTTGATGGTTCAAAGGCTGCACCATCACTTTCTTCAGAAGAGAATTTGAGAAAGATGGAGAAGAGGGTGATCTCTTTCTCGCCTTTTTCGTGCCTTGATCTTCGTTGTCGTCACCGTCACTTTCATAAGAGGAAGAGGGTGTCCTCTTTCTCACCTTTTTCTTATCTTGCTTTTTGTCATCCCTCTTTGAATTATGGTGTGGAGAAGTGTGCGATGGTCTTCTCTGTTTTGGAGGTGATGGAGAGCGTTTAGCCCGCCGTCTTTGTGGAGCCATCTCCGTCGAGGTGACGGGAGACTCACTTCTTTCTCGTTCCTTCGGTGGAGGCTCTTGAGTTCTCCTTTGGGAAGGAGATGCATCATCAAGAAGTAAATTCTTGAGCCCTTCGTATGGATCCTCTTCTTCTTCCCGAATCGGAGAGAGACCTCCTTTGGAAGTCTCACAAGGAGGCTTCCTAGGTGTTCTCTCGTCATGGTGGGGAGCTTGGAGAATCCCATGAGCACGAAGCTGCTGTTGCACTTCACTTTGGAGGGATGGATTGCCCATGGCTTGTTGAAGCTTAGAAACAAGATAGTTAACAAGCATCGGGGCATCATTAGTAGCCTGATCATTAGCAAAATCAAAGTTATCAACATTAATTTCACTCTCTTTACTATTGTCAGCCATTCTAACAACTTTTAGGTGTACTTTGGCACTTCAAGCCCTAGTTGCTACTCCTCTTTACCCCTTCAAAAAAGCACTCAAGCTATTGTACCCGTGGCTCGCATACCATTAATTGCAAGGAATAGAAGAGAGGGTCGTTCAACACCAAAACAACACCGGCTCCTGTCAAGCTTCTAATAGCTCAATAGTGGTTAAGCCATAGGCAAGTCCTGTAGGAATCCACTATTAAGACCATAGCTCTCGACGGTGATGCCATGTTAACTGCAGGAAGGTAGGCGCACTGCAAGGCTGAAAAATCCCTATTCTACTTACTCACATGCAATTAATAATACCAACCGTTTATCGCTAGCTTGAGACCTCCCTTCTCGAGCAAGAAAAGAGAAACCTTGTGCTCTAATACCAATGTAACATTTAATGGCCTAGTAACTTGTGTGTCGCGAAAAATAGCATGAACATAGTGAGCATTTCATTAGAATAGATTCCTAATGAGAATAACAAGAGTGCTTGGGTGGAGAGAGAAACAAAAAGCATAACGCCTAGTTAGATAGCATGAACAATACTTCAAAAGAGAGAGAAATTAAGCTATTGACAACAGTTGAGGACCGGATTTACATGGAGCCGGTCCCCCCTCCAAAAGGCTTTGTATTATGGTTTCTCCCATCAAGAGAGACATTGTACAATACAATTCTTTGTGTTCCTTCAAGACTAGCTAGTGCAATGAAGATGGAAACTTCATGCACTAAGCAAAACACTTATCAAATTCACAACAACAATTCCGTCACATTCTCACACCCAAGACCTCACACACCTTCGAAGATGGTGAGAGCTAGCGGGGTATGAGAGTAGATTGAGAGGAAGAAGGAGTATTCTTACGAGAAAGATGTACATCTCCTCACATAAGCACTCATATTAGCATAGATTAGCTTAGTAATTAGCATGGTAGAGGAGATGAGCATGCATTGAAGCTTGGCTCTTGGTTGGATTTGCATCACAAAGCCAAGAGTTTTTGGTGTAGGCCTCCCTTCTCACAAGCTTGGAGTAGCTGATAAGCTTTCCATTAAAGCTTGAGAAGAGAGAGAGAGAGTCTTCTTACTCCACACGACTTGTGTGTGTGTGTGTGTGAGTCAATAATACCTTTGAAAAATCAGCCCCCTCTCTCTCTCTTGGTCGACCCCTCTTCCTATTTGCTCATGATGCAGCCTCATTGGACCTCCCCAGAGATAGCCAATGGTAATTAAGCAGTATAAGTGATAGCCTTCTGACATGTGTCCCCCTTTCCCCTTTTGTGAGAGCTTTAGGTAATTAATAAATGCAACTAAACTCTCATTGGACCCCTTTTGCCTCCTCCTGGCCGCCAATAGGAATCAGGCAAGCCATTGGGCTGCTGAATGCTCATTGGTCCCCTTGGGAGACTGTCCAATAGTCTTCTAGAGAGATTAATTCTTATTGGTTCTTTTATTAAGTGTTTTTAAATTAATTAAACTAGATTTACTCTAGCCTAATTCTCATTGGTCCACCTCCAAGGCCATCCAATAGGATTTGAGTACACCTTGTGGGCATCTAGGTTAGGGAGCTGACATCTGTTCCTCTTTCCCCTTGTGTACAAAGGGAGCTTGTGTGTGTGTGTGAGTTTGTCTCTCATCCCCTACTTCTT